>NC_060077.1:31146424-33646424 GCF_922984935.1 Meles meles
AGCACAGGTCCACTGACGTCCATTTCCATCTTGCTCATCAGGGAGCCATGGCTGGGCCTCCTTCATCCATCTGTTCTGTGGGGCCAGCCGCCGCTCCGGCACATGCAGAAAGACCACAGAACAGACCCTGCCAGTCTAATGGTGGAAGCATCTGAGAAGCCAAAGGGCTTCATGGGAGTAATCAGAAGGGCCGGAGTGGACTTGCAACCAAGTAGGACACAGAAAGAGCTTTCCAAGAAAGGGAGGCCTCACTGAAATTTTTCCTTTTCTTTATTTCATAATGGTTTAACAACAACAACAAAAACAAATACATAGAGGAATGCCAATACTACAGAGGATTAAATGTGGAGTTAAATGAGAAGGCTCCCTCTTCACTCCTCCCCCATTTCCCTTTCTCCCCTGAGACTCCTGTCCTGGAGGGATTTCTTTTTTTCTAAGATTTATTTTAAAAGATTTTATTTATTTATTTGACAGAGAGAGATCACAAGTAGACAGAGAGGCAGGGAGAGAGAGAAGAAGAGAAGCAGGCTCCCCGCTGAGCAGAGAGCCCGATGCAGGACTGGATCCCAGGACCCTGAGATCATGACCTGAGCCAAAGGCAGAAGTTTAACCCACTGAGCCACCCAGGCACCCTTAAATTTTTTTTTTAAGATTTTATTTATTTATTTGACAGAGAGAGAGACAGGGAGAGAGGGAACACAGGGGGTGGAAGAGAGAGAAGCAGGCTTCCCGCTGAGCCGGGAGCCGGAGGTGTGTCTCGATGCCAGGACTCTGGGATCATGACCAGAGCCAAAGGCAGCCGTTTAACGACTGAGCTACCCAGGCACCCCCTGTTTTGTTTTTTTTTTTAAGATTTATTTATTTAGGGTGCCTGGGTGGCTCAGTGGGTTAAGCCGCTGCCTTGGGCTCAGGTCATGATCTCAGGGTCCTGGGATCGAGTCCCGCATCGGGCTCTCTGCTCAGCAGGGAGCCTACTTCCCTCTTTCTCTCTCTGCCTGCCTCTCTGTCTGCTTGTGATCTCTCTCTGTCAAATAAATAAATAAAATCTTTAAAAAAAGATTTATTTATAAATAAATTTATTTTTAAAATAAATTTAATAAATAAATAAATTTCTCTCAGAGAGAGAGAGAGAATGTGCATGCATGTAGGAGCATACGAGCCCAGGAGGAGGGCAGAGGGAGAGAGAGAATCTTGGAGAAGATTCCCCACTGAGCATGGAGCCTGATCCCAGGACCCTGAGATCATGACCGAAGCTGAACTCAAGAGTTGGCCGCTCAACCAACTGAGCCACCCAGGTACCACATGCTTTAGGGATTTATAAACAGAAATGTAAACACCTATAATGTTTAAAAACCATTGATGTGATTACATCATGCATCCGGTTCTACGTCTTGCTCTTCCACTTAGCAGAAGGTCTTGGCCAAGTGTAAACTTCCCCTTCTTGGCGAGTGTGTGCCCGGTGACAGTGTCACGGCCTTCAGCTGGGTTCCAGGGCTCTCTTGCCTTCCCTGCAGCTTCCCCGGGTTGCTAGGGGACTGGTCACCCCCACAGGCTTCCAGTGCGAATATGTTCGAAAACCCTGCCACTGGCTTGGGCTCACAGCACTCCCTGTCTTTTGGTTCTCATCACATCCCATGGTCCCGTGTGCTTGGCACTCCTCTGGGTGTTTAAAGAGAGCCCTTTCTCCCTTCAGGGGTTTGTTGGTGCTGCTCCCCTGCCTGGCCTCACCTCGCCTTGCCTCTCACTCCGGTTTGGGCTTTGGACCTCACTCATTAATTCATGAGTGGACTGAATAGTATTGACTGTGTAGGTGCCCACCCCTGGCCTAGGCACTTTCTGCAGCAGTGAAGAGTGGCTGATGGTGACTTGTGTGGGGTACCCCTTCTGGTGAGGGAGAGAGAGGTGAGTGAAGAAGCATGTCTTCAACAAGGTCTTCACAGATGGTGCAAGACCCAGGAAGGAGATAGGGAGCGAGGGTGGAGAGTGTAGAGCAGCTGCGGGAGAGCAATCAGGAGCACCTGGCTGGCTCAGTTGGTGAAGCATGTGACTCTTGACCTTGGGGTTGTAAGTTTGAGCCCCATGTTGGGTGTGGAGATTAGTTAAAAATAAAATCTTTGGGGCACCTGGATGGCACAGTAGGGCGGGCACCCCACTCTTGGTTTCAGTTCAGGTCTAATCTCAGGCTGGTGAGATTGAGCCCCATGTGGGGAGTCTGCTGTGGATTCTCTCTCTTCCTCTCTCTCTGCCCCTCCTCCTGCTTTCTCTCTCTCTCTCTCCCTCCCTCTCTCAAATATATAAATAAAATATTTTCTTTTTTTTTAATTTTGTTTATTTATTTGACAGACAAAGATCACAAGTAGGCAGAGAGGCAGGCAGGCAGAGAGAGAGAGGAGGAAGCAGGCTCCCCGCCGAGCAGACAGCCTGATGTAGGGCTGAATCCCAGGACCCTGGAATCCTGACCTGAGCCGAAGGCAGAGGCTTTAACCCACTGAGCCACCCAGGCGCCCCTAAATAAAATCTTTTAAGAAAAGATTTTCTTAAAATAAAAAAAATATTTTCTTAAAATAAAAAAAAGATTTTATAAAATCTTTTCTTAAAAGATTTTACTTATTTATTTGACAGAGAGAGAGCACAAGTAGGCAGAAAAACAGCTAGAGAGAGAGGGGGGAGCAGACTCCCTGCTGAGCAGAGAGCCTGATATAGGGCTCAATCCCAGTACCCCAAGATCATGACCTGGGCTGATGGCAGAGGCTTAACCCACTGAGCCATCCATGCGCCACTATATAAATAAAATCTTTAAAAATATTATTTATGGGGGTGCCTGGATGGCTCAGTGGTTGGGCATCGCCTTCGCCTCTGGTCATGATCCCAGGGTCCTGGGATCGAGCCCCTCATCTGGCTCCCTGCTCCACAGGGAGCCTGTTTCTCCCTCTCCCACTCCCCCTCCTTGTGCTCCCTCTCTTGCTGTGTCTTTTTGTCAAATAAATAAAATCTTTTTTAAAATATCATTTATTTATTTGAGAGAGAACGAGCATGAGTGGAGGGAGGGGTAGAGGGAGAGGGAGAAGCAGACTCCCCGTTGAGTGGGAGCTGGACATCCCGGGACCCCAAGATCACAACCTGAGCTGAAGTCAGATGCTTAACCAACTGAGTCACCCAGGTGTCCCAAAAATAAAATCTTTAAGAAAGAAAGAAAGAGGGGCGCCTGGGTGGCTCAGTTGGTTAAGGTGGCTGCCTTCATCTCAGGTAATGATCCTGGGGTCCTGGGATCAAGCCCCACGTGGGGCTCCCCCTCAGCAGAGAGCCTGCTTCTCCTTCTGCCTCTCTGCCTTCTGCTCTGCCTACTTGTGCTCTCTATCTCTCTGTCAAATAAGTAAATAAATAAAATCTTCAAAGAAAGAAAGAAAGAAAGGGCAATCAGAGGAAGTCGCGCTGGGAGCAACATTGGAGCTAGCACTGAAACGGCTTGCCAGGTAGAGGGAATAGCATAGGCAAGTCCCCTTCCTTGACCCCACACACCAGGGCACTCAGTTTCCCTGTTAGATGTCGGAAAGCCGACTGCCCATCTCCTTGCCCAGATCCAAGCCTTGCCTGAGTATTTTCTCATCTCCTCCCTTGTCCACGGTCTTCCAGGGTCAGGGACCACCACTGTGCTGTTCACTAGCATGGTACCCATCTCACTGATGTCAATAATGTCAGCAACTGGGGCGCCTGGGTGTCTCAGTGGGTTAAAGCCTCTGCCTTCAGCTCAGGTCATGATCCCAGGGTTCTGGGATCAAGCCCCGCATCGGGCTCCCTGCTCTGCGGACAGCCTGCTTCCCCCCTCTCTCTCTGCCTGCCTCTCTGCCTACTTGTGATCTCTGTCTGTCAAATAAATAAATAAAATCTTAAAAAAAAATAATGTCAGCAACTGTCAGTTGAATGACAGTGGAGTGTGTGGACTCTCTTGGGCTCAGGGTGTTTTTTCCGCCTGGGTCTGTGAGATGGCAAAACGAGGGGAGATGGGTGGTCAGGAAGCCTCTGCCCAGCACGACATGGCCTTTGCTCTAGGGAATATCATGTTGGGGGACTTAATTTTTTCTTTAGAGATATTATTTATTTATTTATTTATTTTAAAGATTTTATCTATTCATTTGACAGAGAGAAATCACAAGAGAGGCAGGGAGAGAGAGAGGAAGGGAAGCAGGCTCTCCGCTGAGCAGAGAGCCCGACGTGGGACTCAATCCCAGGACCCTGAGATCATGACCTGAGCTGAAGGCAGCGGCTTAACCCACTGAGCCACCCAGGCGCCCCAAGATTTTATTTATTTATTTGACAGACAGAGCTCACAAGCAGGCAGAGAGGCAGGCAGAGAGAGAGGAGGAAGCAGGCTCCCTGAGGAGCAGAGAGCCTGAGGTGGGGCTCAATCCCAGAACCCTGGGATCATGACCTGAGCCGAAGGCAGAGGCTTAACCCACTGAGCCACCCAGGCGCCCCAGGGGGACTTAATTTTTTAAAAAAAGACTGGTTGAGGGGCGCCTGGGTGGCTCAGTCATTGAGCATTTGCCTTTGCCTCGTGATCCCAGGGTCCTGGGATCGAGCCCCGCGTTGGGCTCCCTGCTTAGCAGGAAGCCTGCTTCTCCCTCTCCCACTCCCTCTGCTTGTGTTCCTTCTCTCACTATGTCTCTCTGTCAAATAAATAAATAATCTTTAACAAAAAAAAGAAGGATTGGTTGATATATTGATTTTAAAAAGATTTTACTTATTTGAAAGAGTGTATGTATGTGCCTGTGAGCAGGGGGAGGGACAAGGGGAGAGGGAGAGAGAGAATCTCAAGCAGACTCCATGCGGAGCACTGGATCCCATGACATGCCCCCCCATGCTCCTCCCCCCCATCATGACCTGAGCTGAAATCAAAAGTTTGCCACTTGGGATGCCTAGGTGGCTCAGTCTGTTAAGTGATTGCCTTCAGCTCAGGTCATGATCCCAGGGTGCTGTCCATCGAGCCCTGTGTGGGGCTCCTTGATCACAGGGAGCTTGCTTCTCTCTCTTTCTATCAAATAAATAAAATATTTTTAAAAAGATGAAATCCAAGCTGACTCCACACTGAGAGGAGCCTGCTGTAGGTTTGGATCTTAAGACTCTGAGATTATCATCCCAGCTGAAACCAAGAGTCGTCTTTTTTTTTTTTTTTTTTAAGATTGTATTTATTTATTTGAGAGAGAGATAACAAGAGAGAACATGAGCAGGACAGGGAGAGGGACAAGCAGTTTCCCTGCTGAGCCGGGCTCAGTCCCAAGACCCCGAGATCACGACCTGAGCCAACCCAACCCACTGCACCACCCAGGCACCCTGGGGAACTTCTCTTCAGGTGGAGTACTATTTTTGTTTTCTTTTTCTTTTTTTTTTTTTTTAGATTTTTATTTATTTATTTGACAGAGAGAGATCACAAGTAGACAGAGAGGCAGGCAGAGAGAGAGAGGAAGCAGGCTCGCTGCTGAGCAGAGAGCCCGATGCGGGACTCGATCCCAGGACCCTGAGATCATGACCTGAGCCGAAGGCAGCGGCTTAACCCACTGAGCCACCCAGGCGCCCTACTATTTTTGTTTTAAATATTTTATTTAAATATCTGAGAGAGAGAGAGACAGAGATAGCGCGAGAGTGCACTAACAGGGGAGAGGTGCAGAGGCAGAGGGAGGAGAAGACCCCCCTGCTGAGCAGGGAGCCAGATGCAGGGCTTGATCCCAGAACCCTGGAATTATGCCCTGAGCTGAAGGCAAATACTTAACCAACTGAGCCACCCAGGCGGAGTATTGTTTTAAGAGGCAGGACTAAACTCTTGCCTATCAGAGGGGCTTGGGGTGGAGCTTCGCTGTGTGACCTTGAGCAAGTGACCTTACCCTCTTTGAGCCTCAGTTTTCTCATCTATAAAATGGGATTGTAGTGCCATCCTTCTCCTTCTCATAGGTGGTGATGAAGAACAACATGCCCATGTGTGTACAGTGCTTTGCTCACATGTAGAGTAAGGACTCAATGTTGGGAGCCAATAACAGCGACCAGGAATTGGGTGGGGCTGTCGTCGCAAGAGTGATTCTGCTTCCCAGTTGAGTGACCTGAACACCAGGCTTCTGTAGTGCATCTGCCTCCTGTGTGGACCACTCACATTACACCCTTTGTGACAGGGAATGAATGAAACCCACATGACTTGGGAAGCAGCAGATGGGGTGCTCTGTGGTGGGAGAGAACGGGCTGGGGGTTGGGAGGAAATTCATTCATTCATTTGACCTTTTAGTTGGCCACCTATTTGGTGGCAGGCATGAGGTGGGTACTAGGTCTACAAGAATGAACAAGGCAAAGTCTTCTTGTTGTCATGGCAACTGCCCATCGGGGGCATCAGGACCGTATCAGGGTGAGTAGCCTGGGATCAGGGGAGATGATGTCTGAGCTGAGTAGGAGTTGGCCAGGCAGAGGTGGGGAGAAGGAGGGGGGTTGATGCAGGCAGGAGGAGACCTGGGCACTGATGCCCAGAGGTGGGAGGAAAAATCTTGGCATGTACAGGAGCAGAGAGTTTGCCCTTGTAGCATGAGCTTGGAGTGGGGGGAGGTGAGATGTGATTTTACATGGGAGATACACTGAAATATTACTGGTTGTTCAGCTATTCAAATTTAACTAGGCAGCCTGTATTTTTTATATTTGTTAAATCTGGCTGTCATTTAAGAAGCTGTGATTTACCCTTTGGGGATATTTTGTATCGTTTGTTTTCCTTTTGTTGTTGTTTTTTATTTTTATTTATTTATTTATTTATTTATAAAGATTTTTATTTATCTGACAGAGGGAGATGCAGAAAGAGAGGGAACACAAGCTGGGGGAATGGGAGAGGGAGAAGCAGGCATCCCGCTGAGTAGGGAGCCCGAAGTGTGACTTGATCCCAGTACTCTGGGATCATGACCGGAGCCCAACGCACACGCTTAACAGCTGAGCCAGCCAGGCGTCCCTACTTATTTATTTATTTTTAGAAGATGATCGATTTATTTATTTATTTATTTGACAGAGAGAGAGAGAGAGAGAGAGTGTGCGAAAGCACCAAGCATGGGGAGGGGCAGGCAGGGGGGAAGCAGGCTCCCCGCTTAAGGAGAAGCCCAATACGTGGCTAGATCCCAGGACCTTGGGATCATGACCTGAGCCAAAGGCAGCTGCTTAACTGACTGAATCCAGCCAGGCGTCCCCTTGTTGTTTTAATTGAGAAAAGATGATGGTAAAAGTGGCAGATCAGCTCTACTGTCCTTACTTGATCCGTACTACATGACATAACAATCATAGCTGCTTTAGTAGGGCTTGCCAGAGCCTGATTCTGTGTACTCTATCTGCCAGTTTCATCTTCATCATTCCTCCAAAGAGCCCCATGGGCAGGTGCTGTTATGATTCTCAAATGACTGATGAAGAAAGATGATCAGAGAGGTTAGCTCCGGTGCTAGACACACAGAGGGAGCTGCAGTCCAGAATACACCTAGTTCTCAATGGCTCTCCTATCCCTGCCCCTGTGTGGTTTTTATATTTCCTTATTACCTTCCATCCAAATAAGTTTTACAGGGTTGCTATCAGTGTGAACAAAATCTTGAAATCTGCTATTTTTACTTAATATATCAAACACTTTCACCCAAGTTACAAAGTTTAAGTGTTTTTGAACTATTGCACTAGAAGCATGCTTGGATTTTGCAAAGTGCTTGGCAGGAAATGGGCTTGAGAGTGAGCACTGGAGGTGGGGAGAGACCATGCAAGCCTGCTCAGGACAGAGATGGTAGGGGTCTAGCTCAATAGGATTTAGAAATCCCCACCAACCTTTTTTTTTCCTTTCTGATTTTGTTTGTTTAGAGATTTTATTTTATTTTATTTATTTATTTTTAAAGATTTATTTATTTATTTATTTGACCGACAGAGATCACAAGTAGGCAGAGAGGCAGGCAGAGAGAGAGGAAGGGAATCAGGCTCCCCGCCGAGGAGAAAGCCTGACGCGGGGCTTGATTCCAGGACCCTGGGATCATGACCTGAGCCGAAGGCAGAGGCCCTAACCCACTGAGCCACCCAGGTGCCCCATTTAGAGATTTTATTTTTAAGTAATGTCTACACCCAACATGGGGCTCAAACTCACAACCCTGAGATCAAGAGCCCCATGTTCTACCCACTGAGCCAGCCAGGTGACCCTCTTCCTAATTTTATTTTATTTTATTTTATTTTTTTAAAGATTTTATTTATTTATTTGACAGAGAGAGAGATCACAAGTAGGCAGAGAGGCAGGCAGAGAGAGAGGAGGAAGCGGGCTGTGGGGCTCGATCCCAGGACCCTGAGATCATGACCCAAGCCGAAGGCAGTGACTTAATCCACTGAGCCACCCAGGCGCCCCCCCTCTTCCTAATTTTAATGGGAATATGTACTAAGTATGAAAAACTTGGAATGTTGGGGAAAGTTAAAGACGCAGGAATAACAAAACCTTAGCTGGCAGGATATGAATTGGCATACAATTTTGGGGGAACATACTCAGCAGGACCTATGCAAATTGAAAATGCCCACATATCGGGGGCGCCTGGGTGGCTCAGTGGATTAAGCCGCTGCCTTCGGCTCAGGTCATGATCTCGGGGTCCTGGGATCGAGCCCCACATCCGGCTCTCTGCTCTGCAGGGAGCCTGCTTCCTCCTCTCTCTCTGCCTGCCTCTCTGCCTACTTGTGACCTCTCTCTCTGTCAAATAAAAAAAAAAAAAAAAAAATCTTTGAAAATGCCCACATATCATTTCACCCGTAGATTCTATTTCTAGTAAACTATTCTGCACAAGTGAAGGCAGGAGAACATAAAGCTATATATTCAATGACTTTAAAAAATTGTCTTTTTAAAGCATCAAACTGTAAGTATCCTGAATAGCTATGATTAAGGCAAGTGTTTACAGAACCCTCATACTCTGGAATCTGTCAGCTACTAAAAAGTGAATTTAGGGGCGCCTGGGTGGCTCAGTCGGTTAAACGTCTGCCTTCGGCTCAGATCATGATCCCAGGGTCCTGGTTCAAGCCCCACATCGGGCTCCCTGCTCTGCGGAAAGCCTGTTCTCCCTCTCCCACACCCCTGCCTGTGTTCCTTCTCTTGCTGTGTCTCTCTCTCTGTCAAATAAATAAAATCTTTAAAAAAAAAAAAGTGAATTTATGTGATACGAACTAGAAAGACATCTGTGATAGCTTCTCAGGGACAAAGAGCAAATGTCTTGTAAGTTCTAAAGTGACTTAAAATTTATGTAGTATATTATTTTATACTTCCATAAAGTAAGGTCTTTTTTGTAACATGTGAACAGGTACGTGTTGATGTCAGAGAAAGGAGTGAAGCTACATGTCAAACCATTAATGTTACTTCAGAGGACAGATGGGAGTGGGGAGGAAGGAGAATTAGGAGCTTGAAAAAAATGTATTTTGGCTGGAATTATTCCTAGAAGGAATGTTACTTTTGAAATAAAATACTGAGCTATACATGTGTATGAAAAAAGTCACAACACCTAGAGAGAACCTCTATAAATAATTTGGTGTATTTTCCTCCTTTGCTTCTTTGTGAATCAATATTTTGTATTTTGTATATACTTGCATAGTTTTTTCTCTTAATATCATTTCCACATTCCTAGGTCATAAAACATCTTTGTAAACACTGCTTGTAGTGGCTGCTTAACATTTTATCATGTGGTGAGCTGTTTAACCAATCCCTTATTGTCAGACATTTATGCTGTGTATGAGTTTTTTTCATTATTATAAATGACACTTGAAAAAATATGATTGTACAATAATTTTCAAATGCAAAAGAAACAAGTGACTACTGAGTGCTCTGGGCACAGGGGTTCCAAGCTTATGGTCTGGTTACAAAGAGAGATCATCAAGCAAATCGTCTTCAAATGTGGTTAATTTCTTTAAAACAGAATCCAGAAGATGGATTATTACTACTCCGAGGAGGTACTGATCATTGTAAAAGATTTTTATTCTTAACTTATACTGTCAAATTCACGTTCAGAAATTTTGAGGCAATTTGTAAACTTCCAATAATATAGGACAATGATTACCCACCAGACCCCAGCCTGGGGTTTGAAGGTTATCATTTGAAACCAATTCCTGATTTGGTAGAAAGCAAAACAAAACACGGGTCACCCCTCCAACCCCTCAGTCATCTTGTAGTTTTAATTGGCATGTCTTTGGTGATTGGAACATTGACATTTTTTTTCAGTAGTTTCTTTCTTTTTTTTTTTTTTTAATTTATCTATTTATCTATTTATTTGAGACGAAGAGGGTAAGAACACTTCAGTGGTGGGGAGGAATATAGGGAGAGGGTGAAGCAGACTCCCCCTGAACAAGGGGCGGACATGGGGCTCAATCCCAGAACGCTGGGATCATTATCTGAGCCAAAGACAGAGGCTTAACTGCCTGGGCCACCCAGGTGCCCTCAGTAGTTTCTTCAGATAGTTAAGTTCTCCACTAAACTCTATTCATGGAATATGCTTTTTCTTCCTTACAAATACTTGATAATTTTCTTTTCATTTACTATGTTCTTAACATTTCTAGGATTTGTTTCTAGGGCTTTTTTTTTTCTTGGTTTGTAACCCACTGGGTTGACAGCAATAGCTTTATAATTTAAGTATCTATTACAGCAAGTCCACCTTCATTTGTGAGAAATGATAGCTGTTTTTGGTTATTTATTCTTGCTGGTGAACTTAGAATTTTGTCAAGTCTTGTTAGGATGACATTATTTTATACATTACATTCAGTATACATTTACATTTAATATACGTTAAATTTACACATTAATCTGGAAAGAATGGTCGCATAACCAGCCTTCCTGAGAGAAGTTATTGAATTGGCTTTCTGTTTTGACTAGTGCTAGGGCACAACTTCCCTGCATAGCAAGTCTGGGTTCTTCTCAGACTTTGACAGTGGTGTGTTCTTATGTTCGGTGTTCAAAGAAGAAAAGAGGTCCATTAAGTAACTCCTTAGAGAAAGTGGCTATGGCTCAGGGCAAGCTATAGCCCCGCAGCAGGCCATGAGAACGACTGCCATGAGCCTGGGTCCAGGCGGGCCAGCTTAGGCACGACGCATGACCCCCGGGGGCCTGCGAGGCGGCAGTCACCGGAAGGGGCTGGCTGAGCACCGCGTGCTCGCGACCTCCGCGACCTTTGAGCAGGTAAGGCCAGCCCGCGGGGCTGTTGGAGCCGGGGCCCGAAGGGGCGCTGGGGTTGGGGGTCAGGGAGTTCCCTTCCCCTCCGGACCCAAATGGCCCGATCCGGGCCTCCTCGGGAGCCCAGAGCACGCGGCCTCCAGTCCCCGGGAGGGTGCGCCTTTGACGGTTGGGTCCCTGCGGGGTGGCAGCACAGAGCCGGGGTGCGAAGGTGTCCTGGAGGTGGGGCGCACGCGGGTCGCTAGGGGTTCCTGATGAGGACCTCGGAGGGGTTAGGCTCAGCTCGAAGGGGGTCAGCTCTGAGGGTGCAGGCTGGGCGTCGGCCTGTGGGGGTCCAGAGTCCCCTTCCCGGGGGTTGGAGGGGGTAGGCGGTCCGGGCGTTTCGGGGTGCGGTCGCGGTCCCGCCCCTGAACCTGGGGTCGGGGTCTGGCGCGGCGACCACGGTCGGGGGTCCCCGCTTCTCCGCGGGCCCCTCCCCCACGGCGCCGTCCAGCGGGCCCGTCGCCCCGCCCCGCCCAGTGTTCGGACCGCTCACCACCTCCGCCCCGCCCCCACCAGTCCCCGCCCACCACAAAACCCCGCCCCATCCCGCCTCCGGCCCCGCCCCGCCGCTCGCCCATTCAGATGTGGGTCAGGGGTGAGCGGGCGGTGCCGACGTCACAAGCTTCCAAGATGGCGCCGGGCGGGCGGGTGTGAGCGGCGCTCAGGGCGCGCTGGGCGGGGAGCCGAGCCGGGCCGGCGGCGGGAGGACGGGGCGGGCGCAGGCGGCGCGAGTTGGGCGCAGAGGACGGGGCGCCGCGGGCAGGGCCGGCCGGCCGGCGGGCGGAGCGCCGCCGCCGACGCACACGAGGTGAGAGGCTGTCGGGGGCAACAGGGGGGCGCGGGCGGGGGCCGCAGACGGGCGCGCCCCCGGGGAGAGGGGCGTGGGCGGGCACGCGCCCGCAGGAGCTGGGCGGGGGCGCACGCGGGACCCCCGGCCCGACGCAGCCTGCCCTGGCTTTGTGGTCCCCGTGCCCGGTAGGGCGCGGGCAGCGGAGGACCCTGGGCACAAAGCCCAGGGGCCGCGCCAGCCTGGGGCGCGGGTCTGCAGAGCGGGGGTCGGCGCCTGAGCGGGCGCCGGCTCTTTGTGCCTTTTCATTAGCAATCTAATCCGAACAGTGTCGGGCGAGCTGCGCTGCCTGACAGGCGGGCGGGCTTCCATTATGCAAACGGCTCAGAGTCTGTGGCCGCCCCTCGTAGGGGGATTTTGCTATTTCCAGAACTGCGGCGCTTTGCCTGCGGTCCCTTTTTGTTGCCCCCCCCCCCCCCACCTCCCGCGGGAAGACCGGCCTGGCAGGGGCAGGGTTGGCCTTGGAGGGGCCGCTTCCAGAAGGCCGGGCCCTGCGGCTGGTGGGCTCGCTGCCCTGCCCCCAGACCTCTCCTGTAGGCAGCCACTTGGCAGGAAGAGAGATGGGCTTGGGGGAGGGGGTCTGCTGGCCGTGGGAGGGGACCGGCTGGCAGAGGAAGGGGGCTGAAGGGCTCCAGCTTGTCACTCTCTGTTTATCTACCGAGATGGTTCATATTCACATGGACTTATTTGGTGCGTGTGGGGTGGGGTGGGGGGAGGCAGGGATGCCTCTCTCTGGGGGGCAGTGACTTACAGAGAGGAGGAAAGGAGGTCAGATAATGCGCGCAGCGGCCCCACCCAGAACAGCGTGGGACTGCCTGGGGAAGGGAGCCCAGTGCTGATCCGGATGGGTAGGAACGGTTTTGAAGTTATTTATCCGTGTCTTCTCCTGTCCCCTCCACCCCCAGTGTCTTTTCCAGTAGGAGTTGCCAAGCACATCTGGAAAGCTAGGTTCCCGGCCCACCCCCCCCCCCCCCCGCAGGAGGGGTGTAACCCAGAGAGGCCACCCCTCTGACATATGTGGTGGGGGGGAGGGGTAGAGCTTTGCCCATAGGAATCCTGTGGCGGTGGATTGTTGACTGATGTGGGGATTGCTGTGCCTCTTGTGCTTGGGGGAGGAGGAGAGCTGGCAGGTAGTGGAGGGGCCTCCAGAGCTTCTAGGCTGAACTTGGGGCTGTTCTCCAGGGACTTTGGATGGAGAGATGGAGCTAAGTCACCCAAACCCAGGACCTTTTTGAAGCTAGCATTTATTGCTTCCTGGCTCCTGGCTTTACTTCTTCTCTTCCATTCCCATTTGCCAACTCTGGACTCCCTGGCCCTTTTAGCAGACATTTTCAGGAGCTCAGGCCATGTGGCTGGTCTGTAGCCCTGGCTCAAGGAGAGAGTGTACACTTAGCAGGGTTGCTGGAGTGGTCTGAAAAAAAGCAGATGGGCCGGCCTCAGGCTGGCCTCCAGAGACAAAGCTGTGTGGTGAGATTGCTGGTTAGCTGGCTCTTAGCACCAAGGGGGGGATGGGAAGCTGATACTTGGGGGTTGAACTGAGGCTTTTGGCCCACGAGTAGATCGCCTTGCCTTGGAGAGAACCTTTGGTCCTGTACAGTTGGGCTTAGGAAAATGTCTGGGTCCCATGGGCAGGCAGTAGACTCAGAAGGCTGGGAGGGGGCTCCCCACCTGACTGCCTGCCTGCCTGCCTTAGGGGTCAGGACTCCCAGGTTGATCTGCTTTCCTTTGACTTCTGGCTTTCTGCAGACCAGTTTTGGGGGAGTTGCTGAATATCTCTTTCCCAGCTTCTCTGGCCGTTCGACTCAGAGTGCTGGTGTGTGCCCAGAATTTCTCCCTGCAGTGTTTTCCTGCCAGTTGTTAGGACTTGTAGATTAGTCACTCAGCTTTTACAAGCGATTCCTGAAAAGAAAAATCTCCCTCTGGTTGCTGGCTCTGCATAGAGGAAGAAGCAGCCCGAGGGAGCCAGGCCTTTAATTAAAGCAAAACTGAAATGATTGCTGCAATTGCTGGAAGGAGAAGCAGCAGCACAGGTGGGGCAGAGGCACTGCGTCCTGTCCTGGCGCAGGACCTGCTCTGGGGACAGGTAGGCAGGATCCCATCTTCGTTCCCTGATCTTGGCCAGCAGCCCAGCCTTCTCCACAAGCTGCAGCTCTGGATTAATCCTCACGTAGTGTTTTCTTTCCATAGATCAGATTTCTCATTTGGTTAATAAGCACAGCCTCCTATCCACTTGAAGTCAGCTGTCGTGGACTTGGAGCAACAGGGTTTTGCATTATTGAGCTGACAGGCCTGCTGCCTTCCCAGAGTCCTTATTGTGTGTCAGGGTCAGATCTGGTGGGGGTGGGGGTGGGTGGCGTGGGGGCAGTGCCTTTTAATCAGCTACTAGCCCCCAGAGAAGGGCTGGCTGGGCAGTTCTGGAGAGTCAGAGGAGTGAGGAAGGAATAAAGTTCAGTTTACCCAGGGGACTGGTGGTGTTGCCCTTTTGCTGGCTTATTGGCCTCAAGCTGTCAGCCCCACCCAGTGCATGCTCTCCTTGCCCACTCAGGCTGAGAGCTACTGCTCCCAGGATCTGATCACTAGAAGAGTGGGGGGTCTTCCTGTTTCTGCCACATGGGAGGCAGCTTTTACCATAGAGAAGAAAGAACCAGTCAGGTTCTTGCCCTCCTGGTTCTTGGAGCCTGGCTCAGGAGGGCAGTGAGAGGGAAGTGGACTTAGAAAGTCTGGAAGTGAGTGTGACATTGGGTCTGCCATTTACTCTCCATGTGACCTTGGACAGTGATTGATTCTGAGCCTTAGTGCCCCCGTGTCTAAAATGGGAGCAGAACTTGAGTTTACATTACCTATCGCTGCCCTCCAGAGCTTAGCCTGGGGAAGACAGACAGGCAAACAAACGATTGTTAAGATAGACTGATAAGGGCTGGCACGGTGCTGTTATGCGGTGCAGAGGGCACCATGGATGGTGGCTGTAGCTGCGAGCTGTGGAGGAAGGGGCCAGCTCCGGGCTGGAGGAGAGCCACAGATGCCATGCTAAGTTCAAGTTGGCTGGAGGAGAGTTTTACGGCAGAGCGCATAGACAGTGGCGGTGTGGAGTGTGGCGGGCGAGATAGAGCAGTGAGGCAAGAGCGCGAGCCTGCAGATGCTGTGTGTTAGAGAAGCTAGCACAGGAGCACCCTCTCCATGCCAGGCACCCGTGAGGCTCTTTGGCAAGCTTTTTATTCCTTCAAGATTTTCTGAGAACAGACACAGGGTGCAGTGCCCAGCCCCTGAAGCTCCACTGGATCATGCTGGTCTCTGACTTTCACAGCCTTACAAACAAGTGGTCGGCCTTAGGCCGGGAGATAGGGGCACACTTGGATTTCTCAGAATCCTTCCAGGTCAGCACGCCGGATAGTCTCCTTTTACAGATGGGTAAATGAGACTCAACTGGGAGATTACATAACTTGTGGGGCTGCAAGTAAGCAACTGGTCAGGCTGGGGCTGGAGGGTAAAATGCCTTTGACTCCTGGGCTTTGTGAGGACCAGTGTGGTGTGGAGTCTTGAAGTCTGAGTTCCAAACAGGGAGGGGCGAACAGACAGCCCCCTCCCCAGGAGGATACTGGCTCCAGCTTAGGGGTTTCCAAACAAGCCAGGCCAGTTTGACTCTGCCTGGCACGACCAGCCTTTGCTTCCTGCTGGGAGGGGCCTTGCCCTGAGGGATAGGGACCTGGGCTGGGGGAGGTCTCAGAGAGCTCCTATAGCCTGGAATGGCAGGAGTGGCGAAGCAAGGCAAAAGCAAGGGAAGCAGGTGGGGGTTGGGGTTGTATGTGGGCCCCCAGTGAGCTTGATAAGGAAGGGAAAGCCAGGAGGCAACTCTAGGCCTGTCACAGTCCAAGAGGGAAGGGCTCAGGCTGGGGTGCCTCTGCTGAAAGAGGGTGTGGCTGGACTTCGTAGAGAGAGTGACCCTAAGAACCTGCCCTGGGACAGTCAGGAAGGGATTCAGAGCCCCTCCTTCAGACTACTCAGTTTTCATGTTTTTCATGGTAATGTCACACGTGGGTGGAGGAGAGGGTGAGTGTGGCTTTGGGGTGAGAGCAGGTCCTCCTGTGGGTGAGAAGGGACAGAATAGCCATATACATACGCCAAAGGGCTTTGCTACTGCTTCTGAGATACGTAGTCCGGAGTGGGTGCCCGTTTCCTGTTTGAGGGTAATCTACCTCCGTGGCCACTTGGGGTATGGGTGAGGAGGGAGAGGGGGGTATGGAAAGGCAGGTGGCCCAGTCTTTGAGGGCATGTACCTCTAGCTCTCCTGTCCATTCCATGGCAATTCCAAGGACCACTAAGGAAAGACCGTGTTTGGGCTTGGCTAGGTGGCCGCTTCCAGGTGGGGAGTTGGCCTCTTGAGGAGATGGAAGGGCTGCTGGCTCTGGCACGGGCGTGGCCGCTGTGCAGACTTGTCCCGCGTTCCAGGCTGCTGCGGTAGCCTCGGGCTTCTTTCCCAGCAGCACCTGTGGGTGGGTGGGTTCTCTCAGGTGAGTATTGGGAGGGGCCACTCCAGTGTCTTGAGAACAGTAACTTATCCCCACATCACCTCCCCCCCAGGTGTTCTCATCAGACCAGACCACACTGGGGTCAGCCTGGTTACAGGCCCTTTTAGGAGGAGGAATGCCTGTGGCCTTTGTAGTTCCCTCACCTGTGCTGCTTTGGAAGATCGTAAGATCCCGGTGGATTGTGTTCCTGAAATGAATGAAAGAGTAGGGTTGATGGCTGGGAAGGTGAGGTCTGAGGCCTCAGTGGCCTTACCCTTTGTGGACACCATGGTGCTTTCCTTGTGATGAGTGCTTGCTGCGTATTGACCCATCGAGTACATGCTGTTACTGTGCTGCCTGCTGGTGCCCTAGTTCTCATCCCCACATGTGAGGATCACCTGGTTGCTGGTAGAGGCTGGCCCAGCCCGGCCTATTTCTAACTTCCATGTTTCCTAAGACGTGGAAATGAATTTGATGTGTAGAGAACCACTGCTTTAGCAGGTGATGAATCTGTGTTGGTAATAGAATCAAGCAAGTGTGAGTCCCCATCGACCAGTGGATTATGATCTAGGGTGTCATGAATGCTTTACTTTGATGGCCCAGTGGGATCGAATTTACAGAACAAGTTGGGTTGATTCTGTTAGTTACTAGAGTCTCAGAGAAGCTCCAGACACAGAACACAGAAGGCATTTACTCTTTTCATGGTCCCACTTCCTTGGGGGCAGTGGGGGAGACCCCAGGCCAGTGTGCACTAGGGGGCATTTCTTTAGATGTCTCTGGAGTGCTGCCTGCTGCTCTTGAGCCCAGGGCTCTTCGTCCTGCTTGGTTTTCAGAGTTTCCCGGTTCTGCTTTTGTGAGTGCATTCGTGGGCCCTGGTTGGCCTATCTGTGCCGTGGCAGGGCCTGACCTAGTGACATTTGGGATCCTTATGGCTCCCTAATGAGCCACTGTGGCCATAGCCAGGGACTCCTGGGACCTGAGCCCCTGTTTTTCTCTTTGACCTCAAGGTCCCGGGGAGAGAGAGATTGGTCCTGAGGTTGCTTTTCTGGATTGTTATCTGGATAAGGTGTGTAAGGGGCTGGGAAACAAAATTGGGAGGGGATTGCTGTGAAAGGGCATTAGAGGTAGAGCTTCAGGTAAGACCTGGCTCTCCTGGCTCAGCTCTCTTTGCTAGAAGAGAACAAGGGGCAGTCCTGGGGTTTCGTGCGTTATCTGTGGGCAGATGGAACATAAGACAGCTCTGCTGCTTGCTCTGGGCAGCTTACAGAATGAGGTGAGCAGCAAGGCCCCTGAGTCTGGTGTGGTTCTGGTTGGTGTCCTGGTTAGGAAGTGCTGTCCATTAGGGAAGAAAGACCAGCCTGGGCTGGGGCAGTGAAGGAGAGGGGATTGAGAAGTCTTGGCTGGTTGTTGAGGAAGAAGTGGGTGGTGGTGGGACACAGGCAGGGTGTCCTTCCTCTCTGTTCTTTTCTTTTTCTTTCTTTTTTTAAACAATTTTATTTATTTATTTGACAGAGATCACAAGTAGGCAGAGAGGCAGGCAGGGGTGGGGGGGAAGCAGGGTCCTGGCTGAGCAGAGAGCCTGACATGGGGCTCGATCCCAGGACCCTGAGATCATGACCTGAGCCGAAGGCAGAGGCTTAACCCACTGAGCCACCCAGGCGCCCAAGAAGTTCTTTTAAAAAAAGATTGATTTGGGGCGCCTGGGTGGCTCAGTGGGTTAAGCCTCTGCCTTCAGCTCAGGTCATGGTCTCAGGGTCCTGGGATCGAGCCCCATGTCGGGCTCTCTGCTCGGCGGGGAGTCTGCTTCCCCCTCTCTCTCTGCCTGCCTCTCTGCCTGCTTGTGATCTCTCTCTCTGTTAAATAAATCTTTAAAAAAAAAAAAAAAGATTGATTTTATTTATTTTTAAAGGTTTTCTTTGTGTCTCAGAGAGAGAGCATACAAGCAGGGGGAGGAGCAGAGGGAGAAGCAGGCTCCCCATGGAGCCAGGAACCTGATAAGGGACTCAATCCTAGGATACTGAGATCATGACCTGAGCTGAAGGCAGATGTTTAACCGACTGAGGCACTCAGGCATCCCAAGACTTATTTATTTTAGAGAGAGAGAACGTGAAGGGTTGGGGGGGAGGGGTTGTAGGAGAGAGAATCTTTTTTTTTTTTTTTTTAAGATTTTATTTATTTGACAGAGATCACAAGTAGGCAGAGAAGCAGTCAGAGAGAGAGGAGGAAGCAGGCTCCCCGCTGAGCAGAGAGCCGGATGCGGGACTCGATCCCAGGACCCTGGGATCATGACCTGAGTTGAAGGCAGAGGCTTTAACCCACTGAGCCACCCAGGCGCCCCAGGAGAGAGAATCCTTAAACTGACTCTCTGCTGAGGAAGGAGCCCAGCGTGGCCCTTGATCCCAGGACCCCAAGATCATGACCTGAGGCGATACCAAGAGTCAGATGTCCAACTGACTAAGCCACCCAGGCGCCCCTGTTAGAGATGTTCTAAGAGTAAGTTAAACACAACCACACGTGTGTGGCAGCCTCAAACACGTATGTGTGGGTTCCTTCCTCTGAGCTGTGGTGGAGCCTAAGGACAGTCAAAGTTTTCATTTTGAGTGGGGTGGCAGTATGGCTGTCTTGGATAAAGCCTGGAGCTGGACAGGAGTTCCTTGTAAACTAGGGAGGGACCACTACAGGCCTGGTGAGCAGGTCCGTTCCCCACCCTTCTCCAGGTGGGGTCTGGAGGTGGTCAGGGGGTCAGGACTCTCAGGGTCATCTTACTTGCCTTCTAGTGCCAACTCCTTCCCTTCTGGCACATTGGACTATAAACTTGGGCTTTTGTTGATCACTTTGCAGAGGATCTGTGAGGGTGATGGTTTGGGGGTTCTTGGGAACTCAGAGCTGGGCTCCTTTCCTTCTCTTGGTATTCTCACTGTGCGGGCAAATGAGAGGTGTTTGGGACTGGGCAGGGTGGCCTCCTAGGGTGAGGCTGTTTCTTGATAGATGGGTGATCTTGGTGATGAGAGAGGGGCCAAGCAATAGCCGCATCAGATGCCCTGGGCCACCTCTAGCAGGTGCCTTTCTTACCTGCCGCTAGGCTCTAGGTGCAGGTGGGTTGAACACTGAGTTGGGTTGTCCTTTGGCTGTGGTAGGTGAACCTGAGCGCCAGAGGGGTGCAGGCAGGGGAGAGGACTGTTTCCAAAGTCCCACATTCCATGCATGTGTTGATGCTGATAAGGGCAACAGGGCTGGCTTAGCTGCTTTGGGCAGGAGGGGACTTTGACTTCATGCCCCCAGCAGGCAGCGAGCTTGCACATCCTGCTTCCTGCAGCACCCCTCCCCCACCTCCCCCTCTGACCACCTCTGCAGGGCCTGCACTCCGGGGGCCCACAGCGTACAGAGGCCCAGCTTGTTCCAAGAGCGCTGCCTGCTCTGAGTAAGCAGGCCTTCGGAGGTCTTTCCAGAGTTTCTGTTAGTCCTGCTGCCTCTTAGAGTATTTGGTGAACAAGTGTGATTTTGGGAAGAATGCGTCTCTGCCTCATTTTCCTTGGCTATAAAATGGGTTGTTAGAAATATTTGAGTTAGTGCATATCAGCTGTTTGCAGAGTGATTTGCAGACCTCTGGGATCCCCAAGACCCTTTTCATAGTACTTAGAAGTGACTGGCCTTTGTTCTGTGCAAAGCCATGGTGGGTGGGTGGTACATATCACCCAGAGTTGTGTTCTCCACTGGTGGTGTTCCAGACAGAGACGGCCAATGTTCCTGAGCGTCCTAGGGAGGCAGTACAGATGACTGAGGAGTTAATCTGGACCCTGGGGTACATGTCTTTTTAGTATTAGTGACAAAATAGGGAGTATGCATGATTCACGTGAAGCAGAACCATTATCTCCAGAAAGCCCTTCACATCTGCATGGGCTCTACTCTGAACTAGCTGCTTTTTCTTACGGAACATTGTTTTCAGTTGAAAGAACGACTGACAGACAAGGTGTGGTTATTCAGACTTGGAGAATTTTTTTTTTTATTATTATTTTTTTAAAAGATTTTATTTATTTATTTGACAGAGAGCGAGATCACAAGTAGGCAGAGAGGCAGGCAGAGAGAGAGGAGGAAGCGGGCTCCCCGCTGAGCAGAGAGCCCGATGTGGGGCTCGATCCCAGGGCCCTGGGATCAGGACCTGAGCTGAAGGCAGAGGCTTAACCCACTGAGCCACCCAGGCACCCCACAGATGTGGAGAGTTTGCCCAGACATTTTCTCAGATGCAGATGGTGAGCTTTGCCACTTCAAGGAAAACAGCTGACAATGTGTGTTGCTGGTGCTAGAACCCTCATGGGAAGAGGAGTTTTGGAAAACTCCTCTCCATCACTGTGAGCCTGACTTAGCCTTCACTGATAAGATCAGCGGTGATACTAACACATGGGAGTTTTTTGGTGTCCTGTAATGAAATGTGATGACATTTGGAAGATCTGATCAACTCAGTGAACCAAAATTTTCCAGATGACCAGTGCTTGATGTTGCACAACCTTGCGTGGTTAGGAGTGCAGCCTAGACCAGTGGATTTTTGCGTAACTTAATGTGAGATAGTCATGGATACGATTTCAGAATCTCTATTGCAAATTATTTATTCATTTATTTATTTTTTTAGATTTAAAAAATCTGTTTGAGAGACCAAGCATGAGCGGTGGGGGCGGGGGTGGGATGCTGAAGGGGAGAGAGAAGCAGACTCCCTGTTTAGCTTGGGGCCTGATGGGAACTGGATCTCAGGACCCTGAAATCATGACCTAAGCTGAAGGCAACATTTAACTGATGGAGCTACCCAGGTGCCGCTCCTTTGTAACTTTTGAAAGACCACCACTTGTTGAATTTCAGTGTAATATCAATGAAGAAGAGTCACACTTAGCTGGAAGGATTATTAAAATACTCTTCTCTTCTGGGGCGCCTGGGTGGCTCAGTGGTTTAAGGCCTCTGCCTTCAGCTCAGGTCGTGATCCTGGGGTCCTGGGATCCGGCTCTGTGCTCGGCGGGGAGCCTGCTTCCCTTCCTCTCTCTCTCTGCCTGCCTCTCTACCTACTTGTGATCTCTGTCTGTCTAACAAATAAAATCTTAAAAAAAAAAAAAAAAAACCAAAATTCCTCTCTTCTATCTGTGTAAAGAGACACTTCTTCAGAGACTTGAATCAAACACACATATCCTAATAGACTAAGTATAGAAACAGTTACGAGAATCTAGCCGCTTCTGGGACTCCTGGGTGGCTCAGTCGATTAAGTCTGCTCTCAGTTCGAGTTATGATCCCAGAGTCCTGGGATTGAGTTCCGCATTGGGCTCCCTGGTTGGCGAGGAGCCTGCTTTTCTCTCAGCCTCCTGTTCCCCCTGCTTGTGCATGCTTTCTCTCTCTGACAGATAAATCTTTAGAAACCAAAAACCAAAAAAAAGCAACTGAGAGAATCTAGCCACTTCTATTAAGCCAGAAGTTAAAGAGATTTAAAATGTAAAATGGGTGCCTGGATGGCTTAGTCGTTAACCATCTGCCTTCAGCTCAGGTCACCATCCCGGAGTCCTGAGATCAAGGCCCACGTTAGGCTCCCTGCTCCGTGGGGGGCCTGCTTCTCCCTCTCCCACTCCCCCGCTTGTATTCCCTCTCTAGCTGTCTCTCTGTCAATTAAATAAAGAAAATCTTAAAAAAAAAAAAAGATAAATGAAAAATGTAAAACTCTTCTCATTCATTTTTTTTAATTTTGGGATTTTTCCCCCCATAAAAAATGGTATTTATGTTAATGTTTGTTGTTGTTGTTTTGTTTCTAATTCTTTTTAAAGATTTTATTTATTTGACAGAGAGAGAGCTTACAAGCAGGCAGAGAGGCAGGCGGGGGGCGGGGGGGGAGCAGGTTCCCTACCAAGCAGAGCGCCCATGTGGGGCTCGATCCCAGGACCCTGAGATCATGACCTGAGCCGAAGACAGAGGCTTAACCTACTGAGCCACCCAGGCACCCCTCTTAATTTTTTTTTTTTAAAGAATTCATTTATTTTGGGGGACCTGGGTGGCTCAGTGGGTTAAAGCCTCTGCCTTTGGTTCGGGTCATGATCTCAGGGTCCTGGGATCGAGCCCCACATTGGGCTCTCTGCTCGATGGGGAGTCTGCTTCCCTTCTCTCTCGGCCTGCCTCTCTGCCTACTTGTGATCTCTCTCTCTCTCTGTCAAATAAATAAATAAAATCTTTTATCTTTTTTTTTTTTTTTTAAGATTTTCTTTATTTAATTGACAGAGAGACAGCTAGAGAGGGAATACAAGCGGGGGAGTGGGAGAGGGAGGAGCAGGCCCCCCACGGAGCAGGGAGCCTAACGTGGGCCTTGATCCCAGGACTCCGGGATGGTGACCTGAGCTGAAGGCAGATGGTTAACGACTAAGCCATCCAGGCACCCATTTTACATTTTAAATCTCTTTAACTTCTGGCTTAATAGAAGTGGCTAGATTCTCTCAGTTGCTTTTTTTTGGTTTTTGGTTTCTAAAGATTTATCTGTCAGAGAGAGAAAGCATGCACAAGCAGGGGGAACAGGAGGCTGAGAGAAAAGCAGGCTCCTCGCCAACCAGGGAGCCCAATGCGGAACTCAATCCCAGGACTCTGGGATCATAACTCGAACTGAGAGCAGACTTAATCGACTGAGCCACCCAGGAGTCCCAGAAGCGGCTAGATTCTCGTAACTGTTTCTATACTTAGTCTATTAGGATATGTGTGTTTGATTCAAGTCTCTGAAGAAGTGTCTCTTTACACAGATAGAAGAGAGGAATTTTGGGGTTTTTTTTTTTTTTTTAATTCATTTATTTGGGGTGCCTGGTTGGCTTAGTTGTTAAGCATCTGCTTTTGCCTTTGGTCATGATTCTAGGGTCCTGGGATTAAGCCCAGAACTGGGCTCCCTGCTCAGCGGGAAGCCTGCTTCTCCCTCTCCCACTACCCTTGCTTGCATTCCCTCTCTCGCTCTGTCTCTCTCTGTCAAGTAAATAAATAAAATCTTAAAAAAGAGTGAGGGTGAGAGCATGAGCTGGGGAGGGAGAGGGAGAAGCAGGCTTTTGCTGAGCAGAGCAGATGTCGGACTCTGAGATCATGACCTGAGCTGAAGTTGGACGCTTAACTGACTGAGCCACCCAGGCACCCTGTTCTTAAGTGATCTCTACACCCAGCTTGGAGCTCTAACTCACAACTCCAAGATCAGGAATCACATGCTCTACTGTCTGAGCCAGTCAGGCAGCCCCAACATGGGTTTCTTACAGCTGTTTTAAGTCAAGTTACTGTTTTAATTACCAGGTTGTCTAATGTGCTAAATAGAACAGTGACATGGCCTATATAAACCGCATGAAGTTTGTTGGGCATCCTAAGTTAGAAGAAAGTGAGCAACAGTTTCGAAGTGCTTGAGGGGAAGAGTGCTGGACAGCCTTCTTCCTTTCTCATGATCCCGTCTTCACCGCCTGCTTCTCCTCTCATGTATTATCTGCTCTCTTCTTTGCACTGCTCCTGCCTGGCTGGCATTTGCTCACCTTAATACACCATGTACAGGGCCTGTTCCATGCCCAGTGCCACTGTGGCTGTGGGCTGGTGGGCCACAGGGTCCCTCACCTTGGGGGCCTGGTTGGGGGTCGCTGTGGGCCGAGGCAGAGGGGAAGTGCACAGAGGGAAGCGGCTGGGCAGCTGGTGCTGACATGGGGTCCTGGGAGAAATGCAAGGCTGGCTTCGTAGGGGAGGGGCACTCAGGCATGATGGTGGATCAGATTTTCTGCAGAAGCACGGTGCAGGCCTGGCTGGAGTGTGGACTTTATCCAGGCATCGGGAATGCATTGAAAGCTTTAAGCAGGGGAGTGACTGGATGAGACCGGTGTTTGAGAAAGATAACTCAAGGTTGATTGGACTCCAAATTGGAGCAGAGGCTGCAGAGGGGAGATGTGTGCTAGACTTCGGTATTTTCCCTTAGAGTGGCATTAACTGCCCTTCCTGCCCTCTAGTCCTTCGGAGGGTTCCTGGGATTTCCCTCCTGTTGGGTGAGGCATGCCTGGCCTCCCAGGTGTGGAGGCCCTTGCTTCTGTTGCTTTCTACTTACTGGGACAGAGTGATAGTTTCTGGGCTTCTCCCATGGGACTGAACCCTCTGAAGTCCTTCTTGGCATCTTGTTGCCATGTTTGCCTAGCTGTGTGGCCCTGCAGTGTTTGGGGCGGGTATCTTTGGGTCAAGGGATGTGAGGGATGCTCAAATGAGTGTCACACAGCTTTGGTCTCTGGCACCGCTCCCTGTTCTCTTGGGGCTCCTGCACAAAGCATGCCAGGTTCCTCGGTTGACTTGAAGATTGTGCTCTGGGTTATTTACAGACATGGTAATGAGAGAGTATAAATTATCTGTGCACACATGCAGGTGTAGTGGGCAACATGTGCCCTGCCTTCCCCCACCCATGTAAGAAGTGGCCCCTGGGGGCGCCTGGGTGGCTCAGTGGGTTGGGCCTCGAGGCTGCCTTCCGCTTGGGTCATGATCTCAGGGTCCTGGGATCGAGCCCCGCATCAGGCTCTCTGCTCAGCAGAGCCTGCTTCTCCTGCTCTCTCTGCCTGCCTCTCTGTCTGCCTCTCTGCCTACTTGTGATCTCTCTCTCTGTCAAATAAATAAATAAAATCTTTAAAAAAAAAAAAAAAAGTAGTGGCCCCTAGACACCCACCTGTGCTGCTGCTCCCTAGTTCCCTGCCTCCCTCCAGGAATCACTACTCTTCTGAATTGAGGGTTAACCATTCCCTAGCTTTTCTTTGTCGCCTCCCTGGGCTTGTCGGGATCCCTGAACACCAGGTGGCTGGGTTTGGCCGGGTTTGGCCAAGTCTGCCCTTTGTGCTCTCAGAATCAGCCACTAATCTCTATTTTGAGATTCATTGAAGTGCTGGGGGTAGCTGTGGTTTCTGCCATCCTGTCCCCTCTTGGGAGTGGTCCAAGGTGGTGCTGTCCTCCATTTCATGGTCCAGCCTGCTAGCGGGGGGTTCAGGAGTTTTCAGGGGAGGTCTTTGTTGCCTCCTGAGGAGCCCCGTTTTCACTACACAGCCGGCTCCACTTCTCCAGCCAGATACATGCCTGTTCAGTTTGTTTTCTGTTTCTGAAGCTGGTTTCATAATGCTACACAGTCCTCACAGTACCACTGAAACTCCATCTGAAAAGTAGAGGGACACTAGGAGTGTGTTTTCCCCAAGTCGGGGTGGCTCTCTGTCCTGTTCCCTTGCTGAGCTGTTGGCCTCTGTTAGACCCTTCAAGATACCCGCTGGGCATGTGAGACCTCTTCTGTGAGATGCCACACTTGGAGGCTTTTTAGACACAGGGGCATAGACGGTGAGGTTTTCTATGGAAGTTCCCTAATTTTATCCTTAAAAATGGCTTCTTAAAAACAACTGGGTGCCTGTGATGTTTCTACTCGACTTTTTTTTTTTCTTTTTTCATCTTTGATCTTTGGCTATAGTTCCTTGAGCCATTTGTTTGAGAGTTAGGGGGTTTGATCACACTGGAGCCAAGGGGACTTGTCCCTCGGCACAGCAGCTCCCTTAGACCCCCTATTCCGGATGGCTTCGTCTGGTTTCTCCTTGGTTTGCTTCCTTTGACGTGACCAGCTGGCTGCTCTGGGACGCGCTCAGGCGTTGGTGGAAAGGTATTTTGTTTGTACCTCACCTGCCACTCTGAATTTTCTCCTCTCTTCTGGGCTTGCTTAATATTGGAACTTCTCTCTGTAGAAGTACCACCTAGCAGGCTGTTATTACTTTGGGTGCCAGACACTGATTTTTTTTTTTTTTTTTAAGATTATTTATTTATTTATTTGACACAGAGAACAAGCAGGGGGAGCAGCAGAGGGAGAAACAGGCTCCCTGCGGGGCTCAATCCCAGGACCCCGAGTTCGTGATTGGAACCGAAGGCAGATGCTCAACCGACTAAGCCACCCAGGCTCCTTGAGACACTGATTTTTATGGTGGTTTCTAGGTTTTGTGTAGGTTCCTGGCTGGTCTGTGGAGTTCTCTGTTCCAAGATGGACATTCCATTCTGGGTGTGGCCATTGTGTCCTGTTAGTGCTCTGCTTTTTTTTTTTTTTTTTTTTAAAGATTTTATTTATTTGACAGAGATCACAAGTAGGCGGAGAGGCAGGTGGCTGGTGGGTAGGGAAGCGGGCCCCCTGCTGAGCAGAGAGCCCGATGTGGGACTCGATCCCAGGACCCTGGGATCATGACCTGAGCCGAAGGCAGAGGCTTAACCCACAGAGCCACTCAGGCGCCCCAGTGCTTTGCTTTTTGTCATGTGATTATTATTATTAGTTGGTGGTTCAGGGAGATTATTTCCTGACCTGGGTCTACTTGCTAATGAGGACCAAGACTGGGCCCTGCTTGCGTCCTGAATGTTTCTGTGCCCTGTATGATATCGTACGAGGCAACTTGGCAGTTGTGGGTTCTTTACAGATGGACATACTTGTGTAACCAGTGTTCAGAATGAGAAATACAACCCCAGGCCCCCCTTGTGAATCCGTTGAGTCACCTGTCTTCCCCCGCTCCTCCCTCGCCCTTGGACTTGTGCTGCCTGCTTTCCAACTTACATGAATGGAATCACATCACATAGTCTCTTTTTTGGGCCTGGCTCTGGCCAGCAGTATGCTGGAGAGACTCGTCTACGTGCCTGTAAATCGAACTGTGTGACCTCGCCAACAAAATTAGCTATTTTTAACCTATAAAAGGCACATTTGTATTGTCCTGTGCAGATGGTCAGTCGTGCTCATGGCTGGCTAACAGCCTCAGTACCTTCAGCTCTCCCCGGTCTGGTAGGTGGTGGGCTCCTGTGAGCAGGGCTGCTGTGCACATGCTTGCCTGGAGTTTTTGGTGTATACCGTGGAGTGCATTTTCTGGACCACAAGGTTTGCATACCTTTCTCTTTCCTCCTTGGGAAATAATTCTTTTAGTTTTCAGCCAGCTAATTGAAGCTTCATCTTTACTGTCTGGCATCAGGTTTTGTTTTTCTCTAATTGCCCTTTTGGGTGCTGTTGCTGTTACCCTGGCCAGGAGGGTCATGTTGTGTCATGGGGCAGGGCAGTGTTTCTTGCCGGCTTGCCTTGAGAATTCTGACTGGCCTGCAGCAGCCATGTGGGTGAAGGGTTGTCAGCTGCCCTTTCTTGGGAAGGACTGCCCTACATTGAGGGGTGTTTCTTCCTGCCCCCTGCTTTCTTAAAATACTTCCTTAGGGAC
This sequence comes from Meles meles, assembly GCF_922984935.1. Taxonomy (NCBI): domain Eukaryota; kingdom Metazoa; phylum Chordata; class Mammalia; order Carnivora; family Mustelidae; genus Meles; species Meles meles. Next base: position 31,174,199 of record NC_060077.1, read on the forward strand.
GACTGGGTGGCTCAGTCACTTAAGCTTCTGCCTTCAGCTCAGGTTATGATCCCAGTGTCCTGGGATTGGGGTCCATGTGGAGCTCCCTGCTCACCAGGGAGTCTGCTTTTCCCTCTGCCTCTCTCTCTCTCAAATAAGTAAAAACAAAGCAAAAGCCCTTAAGATTTGTTTGGGCGCCTGGGAAGCCTCTGCCTTCAGCCCAGGTCATGATCCCAGAGTCCTGGGATCAAGCCCCACATCGGGCTCTCTGCTCAGCGGGAAGCCTACCTCCTCCTCCTCTCTCTCTCTGCCTACTTGTGATCTCTGTCTGTCAAATAAATAAATAAAATCTTTAAAAAAAAAAAAGATTTGTTTATGTTTGAGAGAGAGCGCGCGCAAGCGCGCCCACCAACACGAGGCAGGGAGGAGCAGAGGGAGAGGGAGAGAATTTTTTTTTTTTTTTTTCCCGTCCACACGTGTATTTTTAATGTGATTTAGTGGCCAACACTGAACAATAGAAAGTTTTCATGAAGATACATATTTCTGGCTTTTTTTTTTTTTAACATTTAATTTATTTTTTTCAACGTAACAGTATTCATTGTTTTTGCACAACACCCAGTGCTCCATGCAAAACGTGCCCTCCCTATTACCCACCACCTGTTCCCCCAACCTCCCACCCCTGACCCTTCAAAACCCTCAGGTTGTTTTTCAGAGTCCATAGTCTCTTATGGTTCGCCTCCCCTTCCAATTTTTTTTTTTTTTTATAAACATATAATGTATTTTTATCCCCAGGGGTACAGGTCTGTGAATCGCCAGGTTTACACACTTCACAGCACTCATGATAGCACATACCCTCCCCAATGTCCATAACCCCCTCCCCCTTTCCCAACCCCACCTCCCCCCAGCAACCCCCAGTTTGTTTTGTGAGATTAAGAGTCATTTATGGTTTGTCTCCCTCCCAATCCCATCTTGTTTCATTTATTCTTCTCCTATCCCCCTACCCCCCCATGTTGCTTCTCCATGTCCTCAAATCAGGGAGATCATATGATAGTTGTCTTTCTCCGATTGACTTATTTCACTAAGCATGATATAGAGAGGGAGAAAATCTTAAGCAGACTCTGTGCTGAGTGTGGAGCCGCACATGGGAGCCTCGATCTCATGACCCTGAGATCACAACCTGAGCCAAAATCAGGAGTCAGACATTTAACTGATCGCCATCCAGGTGCCCCTCTTCCTGGTTTTTGGTCATGAAATATTTTTTTGTATGACATCACAGTGATAGAAGATGGTAGGAGTTTGGGTTAGTTTTGTTTTGCTTTAATTCTTTTAAGAGTCCTTAGTTGGCATAAGAAATTGTTAATTGCTAGGATTGATTTTGAAATGGAGTTGGAGTTTCTTTACAGGAGCCATGGGCGGGCAGTGGTAGCACTGTGACTCAGCCGTGACTCCACCCTCTGCCTCTGGGACTTCGTTATCTCATCTGAAGGGTGTCCCCCGGGGCAGGTGAGATGATTATGATAGTCTCTTGCAGCGAGCTGCCCAGGCTTTCCAGGTGCCCTTTTAGCTCCTTGCAGGTGGAATTTCTACCTCTTTACCACTGTGCTGAACTGCTGCCTCCTCCCTTGAGGGCTCTGCCTGCCTCCCAAACCCACCGCCCCCTGCCTTTGGCCACGTCCTGTCTCTGCAGATGCCTGGTAACCAGGCTCCACCTCTGTCTCACATTCCAGGTCCACTGTTGTTGGTTGTTTTTATTTTATTTATTTATTTTGTTGTTGTTTAAAAGGTTTTATTTATTTGAGAGAAAGAGTGTGGACGCATCACAAGTGGCGAGAGAGGCAGAGGGAGAAGCAGACACCCCACTGAATGGGGAGCCCTACATGGGGCTCAATCCCTGGATCCTGAGATTGTGACATGAGCTGAAGTTGAGTTCTCAACCGACTAAGCCATCCAGGTGCTCCCAGGTTCATTGTTTTTATTAATCATTCTGGGCTCGTTTTGTTGTTGTTGTTGTTTTTAAAGATTTTATTTATTTGACAGAGATCACAAGTAGGCAGAGAGGCAGGCAGAGAGAGAGAGAGGAGGAAGCAGGCTCCCTGCCGAGCAGAGAGCCCGATGGGGGGCTTGATCCCAGGACCCTGGGACCGTGACCTGGGCCAAAGGCAGAGGCTTTAACCCACTGAGCCACCCAGGCGCCCCTCTGGGCTCGTTTATCTGGGAAACGATGTCTTCCCTTTGGGAGCTATCTACCTCTCGACACCCAGTGGCTAAGCGTTTACTACTTGGAGAGCATTGGGCTCTTGGGGCAATAGAAGGCTTAGAACCCACCTTAGCGCTTCCCAGACCTGAATGTGCAGGCGAGTCCCGTGAGGTTAGGATGCTAGTTCTGGTTTGAGGTCTGGAGTGAGGCCTGGGCAGCTGTGCTTCCTGCGAGGGCCCGGTGGGGCTGCTGTAGCTGCTGGTCCGTGCACCGTGCCCTGTGATGAGCCAGACTGCGGGGAACTAGGGCTCAGGGCACAGAAACCAGTGCCCTGGGGCCTCTCTGCCTCCTGACTGAAGTAGCTCCTGGGTTTTCCCTGGTTCCTTGCTTGATGGGAATGGCAGATGTTCTCTGCTCTTCTGTTGGCCGACCCTCACCGTGGGTGCTTCCTTGCCTCCAGGCTCCTGCCCTGTTGTTGCCAGAGAGCCTCGCACCAGTAGCTCAGGCCCTTCCCAAGGAGAGGGCGGTGTGGGGGAGAGTCTGGAAGTGAGCATAGTTTTTGTAGTAATCTTTTTTTTTTTTTAAAGATTTTATTTATTTATTTGACAGAGAGAGATCACAAGCAGACAGAGAGGCAGGCAGAGAGAGAGAGAGGGAAGCAGGCTCGCCGCTGAGCAGAGAGCCCGATGTGGGACTCGATCCCAGGACCCTGAGATCATGACCTGAGCCGAAGGCAGCGGCTTAACCCACTGAGCCACCCAGGCACCCAATTATTTATTTGACACCGAGAGAGAGAGAGAGAGAGAGAGAGAGAGACAGTGAGAGAGGGAACACAAGCAGAGGGAATGGGAGAGGGAAAAGCAGGCTTCCCCCTGAGCAGGGACCCCAACATGGGGTTTGATCCCAGAACCTTGGGATCATGACCTGAGCCGAAGGCAGACACTTAACCATTGAGCCATGCAGGCGCCCATGTAATAATCATAATCTTAAACTGCTATTCCCCTTCTTTTGAGTAGCACTCACCTGCCTCTCCCCAGTGGCATTTATGGCTTGGCCTGGCCAGGTACATTTGCAAAACCTCGCCCTCTGGTGGCACCCTGCCCTGTGCCTTTTCTGGTGCCAGGTAGCCCAGTCCAGTTGCAGGCCCCCAAGGCCATCTTGGCCTTGCTTCTGGTTGGCTCCAAAGCCAGGCGTGATGGGAGGGAGAAGAGCCAAGGCTGCCCTGGAGAAGCAAGGTTTGCAGGATGTGCAGTGTTCGGCTTCCTGCCAGGGTTCTCCTTGCACCAACCCTTTCTCATGGTGTTGTGTTACCCAGGAGCTGGCCCACCCCTCAGATAGGAGTTGCACAAGATGAAAGTGATCAACCCTGGCCCATAACAGGCAGCATGGGGGTCTTCTGTGGGGCCCGAAGCAATTTCAGGACAGACTCAGAGTCCGGCTGGGGTGGATACACCTTCCCTTGCTGTTCAGAGTGAGCCGGTGGGTGGGCAGCAGGGCTGGCCTGAGGGGCAGAGAAGAATGCCAGCACTGGGTCCCTGATGATTATATCACCAGTGCACTGAGCGGAACCCAAATGTTTATTTCGTAGAAGCTGCGTTGGAGGGAGGGCTGGGCTCCTGGCATTCGGAGAGCCTGTTGCTTTCCAGGAGGATGGTCTGGGAGAAGAGCCAGGAGCTGCTGGCTGGCATCCAGGTCTGGGCTAGATTACACGGCTGGGCTTGCCCAGAGAACTGAGTCCCACCCACCATCAGCCAGTGCCTGGAGGGACAGGCCAGAGAGGTCATGGAGGCCAGGGGTGTTCTCAGAAGAGCAGCAGGCACAGCTTGGGCACCCAGAGCAGGCTGCCTGCCGGAGGTGGGGGGGCACCTGTCACTTGTAGCCCCAAACTTCTCAGTGGTCTCAGGTGATGAAGGAGCTGGGGTGACCTTATACACTGAGGTCAGGAGAATGCAGCCCCCTGAGGCCCTGCTGTGATGGGCAGGTGGGTGGTGGTGGGCAGGGGGAGATGAGAGTGGAGCTGGAGACCAAGACCCTGTTTCTGACGCATGGAGGGGTGTGCTCCTCTAAGTGGCGTCTCTGTCCCTGCCCGGGAATGGGAGGTGTGTGATCCGTTGGGGTAGGGAGGGTCTGACATCAGCTTTGGACCAGGCTTTGAGTCCTCATTCTGGTGCCTGCTTGCTCTTGTGACCTTGTGCAAGCTCCTTAACCCCCCATTGTCTTATCTGTCCCTGGAGGTGGAGATAACACCTCAGTCTTCCCCAGGGGGTGGACTGAGGCAGGGTGTGGTGCTGCTTGGGTGGGTGGGTAAAGGGGAGAGAGGCTCCCAGGGAAGGGGATGGAAAGAAAGACTTGGTGGAGGAATACAGAGAAGAGAGATGTAGAGGGAGTGCCTGGGTGGCTCATTTGGTTGAACAGCCAATTCTTGACTTCAGTTCAGGTCGTGCTCTCAGGGTCGTGAGATGGAGCCCCATGCCCTGCTCTGTGCTCAACAGGGAGTGTGCTTGAGATTCTCTCTCTCCCCCTTCTCCCCACTTCCTCTCTCTCTCTCTTAAAAAAAAAAAAAGAGAAGAGGGATGTACTAGGACTCCAGGCCATTGGGCCAGGAGAATGCAGTCCTGGGTTTCTGGCCACACAGGGCTGGTTGGTAGCTTGGAGGCTGGGCCTTGGGCTCTGGGCCTCAGGCTCTTCTGGGTCCTGCTTATACCTTCTAGGTTGTCTCCGCCATCCCCTCAAGCTGTTCTTTTGCAGCTTGGGTGGGGCCAGGCCCTCAGGGTATGTTAGGGCCATACCTGGAGTACCAGGTGACCACTCAGGCCAGCTGTGACTAAGGGCCCATGCTGACCTCAGGTTCAGGCTTGGGGGCACAGTAGCCAGCATGTTAAGGACCCTCTCTGACACAGAAGAGCTGAACCCCTGTGGATGTGGAAGCTGCCTTGTGGTTGGCTGTACCTTGCCCAGCACTGCCCCTCTGCTTGGCATGCTTTGTGTCTCCCTCCTGGGAGTGGAGCTCTGGCTGGGTGATGGTGGCCCAAGATTCCTATGTCACCATTACTTCTGGCAGGCATTCCTTCCGAGGAGGTCCTAAGGAGATAAGGTCCTGTTGGGTGCTTTGGAGTGGGCCCCCCACATAGCTCCAAGACTCCTGTGGGAAGTCCTGCTCAAGACAGTGAGGGAGGGCCACGAGAGAGAGAGGTGGGATAGCAAAAGTTTCTAGGCGATCTGGGTAAAGAAGCTGGCTCAGGGAGGGGAGGTAGATGGGCCCCCTTTCCCTGTCCTTCACCTTTCTCTCTAGGGCCCACCCTTCTGGTTGGGAGGGAGGTGGAGAAGTTTTGTGATATTGGGAGGCCTTTCAGTCAGGGTGCCCACAGTTGCCTCTGGAGTGGGGAGGGGTGCTTGTTCCTGCTTGTAGAAGGCTAGACATGGGGTAGAAAGAACAGCATTTTTTCTGGAGCATATTGCTCAGGAGGGTCAGGAGCGCACCCTGTGCCACCACACCTTCCTTGGGTTTGGCTCCTGGGTGTGGGGTGGGATTGGGGGGAGGGGGGTGGAACGCGCTACTCTGTCTCCAGGAGGGATGCGGGCCCCATAGAGGTGAGGCTGTCAGTCTGGTCACCAGAGGGCACCACTGGAGTTTGAATGACCAGAACAGTTACCTTTTTTTTTTTTTCCCCTTGATTTTTAAGTAATCTCTACACCCAACCTGGGGCTTGAATTCACAACCCTGAGATCAGGAGTCCCCTGCTCTTCCGACTGAGACAGCCAGGCGCCCTGGAATAGAGCAGTTTTGAATGCCCAGGCCTCTTGGACCCCAGGCTCTGGATACAGTGGGTGTCCACACTGAGTCGGGGCGGTTTCCATCAGATAGGTGGTTGGAATTGTTCTCCTGGGCTCTCTGCTTAAGCAAAGATCACATTAATTTTATGTAACTCTATTTTTTTTTTTTTTTAAGATTTTATTTATTTGTTTTGGTGGCGGGGAGAGCACATACAAGCGGGCTGAGGGAGAGGAGAGTGAAAAAATCTCAAGCAGACTTCATGCCAAGCATGGCATGGAGCCTGACTAGCTTGATCTTATGACCCTGAGATCATGACCTGAGTGGAATTCAAGAGTCAGATGCCCAACTGACTGAGCCACCAGCCCCAAAGATCACTTTGGTTTTAAAACCTCCTCTCATGGCGTTTAAAAGGCTGGGCCAGAGCATGCTTTGCTTTTTGTGGGGTGCTAGGGAAAGGGGCCTGGAGGTTGGCCCATTCTAGCCTTTTCATGAGCCCTTGAAGCTGTGTAGACTGCCTGGGATCATGGGCAAGTGGGGCTCCTTATAGGGTACTATAGGAGGCCATGGGACTGGGCCTCTGCCATCCTCATTGGCTTTTTTGGCTGGGGTGTTTTGGGGGGACAGGGTGGAGTCATCTTAGGAGTATCCTTGGCCTTGGGCTTTGACTACCTATTGAAGACCCACAAGGGCTGCCAAGCCACCGTGGAACCAGGAGGGACACAGATTTGTTCCTGTTGTGACCACTCTGCCCTTGAGAGTTTCTTCCTGTGTGCCCAGGCTGCATTAGTGTTAGCTGGTCGGGAGTTGCTGAGAAGGGCATGTCTTATGGAAACCACTGTTCTTTATCTCTTTTTTGGAATTTTTTTCAATATGAGGTAAAATTTATATGCAACTTGGTACCCAAATTTCAGGTAACCACTTGAATTTTGACCAGTGAGACATCCACGGTAACCCAGACTCCTACCAAGATAATAGAGCCATGTGCAGCCCAGAAATTTCCTCATGCTCTTTCCCAAACAGTGTTCACCTCACCCTCTACAGGGTCTCCTAATTTTGTTTCTACCACAGACTAATTATGCCTTTTCTAGAGCTTCTGTGCATCTGTACTCTTGTGTGTAAGGTTTTCTTAATGTCACTTTTTTTAAGATTTGATTTATTTATTTGACAGAGAGAGATCATAAGTAGATTGAAGAGGCAGGTAGAGAGAGGGAGAGAGGAGGAAGCAGGTTCCCTGCCGAGCAGAGAGCCCAATGCGGGGCTCGATCCCAGGACCCTGAGATCATGACCTGAGCCAAAGGCAGCGGCTTAACCCACTGAGCCACCCAGGCGCCCCACAATTTTTTTTTTTTAAGATTTTTATTTTTATTTTTTTTTATTTGACAGAGAGAGATCACAAGTAGACAGAGAGACAGGCAGGGAGATAAGGAAGCAAGCTCCCCGCTGAGCAGAGAGCCCGATGCGGGGCTCGATCCCAGGATCCTGGGACCATGACCCCAGCCGAAGGCAGAGGCCTCAACCCACTGAGCTACCCAGGCGCCCCTTAATGTCACAATTTTGAGATTTAGCCACATTTGTGCATCAGTTCTACTTTTTTCCCCCAGGATTTTAAAAGTAATACAAGATTATTTTTAATTCTGAATATTACAGAAATGAATATACAGAACTTACAGTTTTCCTGTACTTCTATGCCACACCCTCAATGATAATCTCATTTATCTTATTTTTTGTGTGTGTATTTTTCTTTCTTTCTTTTTTTTTTTAAGATTTTATTTATTTGACAGAGATCACAAGTAGGCAGAGAGGCAGGCAGAGAGAGGAAGGAAAGCAGGCTCCCCACTGAGCGGAGAGCCTGATGCTGGGCTCGATCCCAGGACCCTGGGATCATGACCTGAGCTGAAGGCAGAGGCTTTAACCCACTGAGCCACCCAGGCACCCCAATAATCTCATTTATTGATTGAACGTTTATGCTGCCAAGATACTTCTTTCTGTAGGATGGCATTGCCTGGTCGGGCCTTTCATGCCTATAGTTGAGGAGGTAGATAGGTGCAGGGAGCTCAGTCAGCTCTTGTGGCTCAGCTCTGTGGGCCTGGCCTTCCCTCGGTGGGTGTGTGTATTAAAAGTCTTCGGTGTCTGGGTCCTGGACCTGCCCTCACCCTCAGTGTGTGTGTGTTGGAAGGGATGCACCTTTGGCTTTTTTGTGGCAGGGACTTGGAGAGGGAGAGAAGGACACGAGAATTCAGCAGAGACCTGCGTAGTTCTGTGTGTAATAGCCCAGCTGGTTAGGTAGACCATTTGTAAACAAGGACCTGGGAAAGGAATCCAGGTGTTAAAGCCAGGTCTGTCTGTTCATTCTCCCTAGCTTCTGTGTTCACAAGAAGCTGGAGCTGGCCTTCCCCAGGGACTGTGTTCCTGCTGCCCTTCCCTGGGGTCGGCCTAGCCAGGGTCTCACCACCCGCCCCCCAAATGGGCTAGGTCTTTGCCTCAGAAGAGGACCTGATGATCCCGCTGTCCTAGATCCTGGGCTCCTTGGAGCCAGCACTCCAGCGCGCAGCAGTTCTGAGCTGGGTGTGGATCCTCGGGGCTGATAGGCACGCTGCCTGGGCCTGCTGCCAGGGGGCTGCTGGGTGCCAGGAGCTGGTGCCAGGCGGTGTCCTCATCCCAGCCTGTGGGCTCCTGCCAGGGCTGGGCACCAAGCCCCTGTACCCAGTGGGGCACTGCACTGCCAGCTTATGGGGTCAGCCCCCACAGTCCAATTTCTAGTTACCGGACACCCTGCCTCCCTCCCTGGGGCTATGGCCTCTCAGGCATTGGCTCCTCTTGCTCCTATACCTGGTGTTGAGCTATAGGGCAGAGGATTCCCTGCTGTTATTTTTCTGCTGGGAAGAAAAGAGCAATGTTTTGTAGGGGTCCTGGCCTCGCAGCAGTGGGGCGCCCCCTCCCCTGTGGTGAGGTTAACATTTTGTGACTTACAGAATGTGGCAGGGGTGGCCCACGTGTGGCCCAGCCTGGGGTGGGAGGCAGGTAGGGTGGCATCCTGCTGGCTGTGAACTCCAGCAGGCAGCCCTGCTGTGGCCCCACTCATGGAGGGCACCTCGAAGGTCCCTCTGCCCTGTCCTGTGGAGTCTCTGTGGGGAAACTGGGCCCCAGGCTGTCTGATCCAGCCTGGGAGACCTTGGTCAGTCACCCTGCTTTCCCGTGGCTGGTGAAGTGGGTGGCAAGGCTGAAGCAGTGGGAACCTGTGGAAGCCCCCAAGTCCTATTCTGCTCTGGCTTTGCGTGGTGGTCGGTGGTTGTGGGCCTGATCTCTGATGAAGGCAGGTAATCCCTAGCTGCAGGGTGTGGTACAGGCTAAACCGGGGGCCACTGTGTGGATGTTGTGCCTTGGCAGGGATTGGGTTGCCCTGAGATCTGGTGGAGAGTGGGCAGGGGGGCACAGGGCCGTGTGGCGGGCATCTGGTTGGCTCGAATGCATCACTTTGGCTCCCTGTTAATTTTTCAGGGTTGCTCTCACCAATACTAAGGTGGTCTCTGCCCCCTACCCCTTCCTAGCCTGAGTTCTACTCTGTCCTGCTGGCTACCTCACCGCCTCTGCTGTCACCTGGCAGGAAAGCGCAAACTCTCTACATAGGCGAGGGATCCGGGCCTTCATTAAATGCAGACACAGATGCTCTCAGGCCTCTGGACCAACAGGGCTGGTTCTGCCATCTGGGTCATGAGGGGGATCCTGGACCAACCATTCCCCCCCTCCCCACTTCCCCATACCCTCGGGCCGCCCCAGGAGAAGAGAGCTGTGCTAGGGGCCAGAGAGACAGCTGGCAGGCTGGAGCTGAGGCCTCCCAGCCACCCCGCACCCCGGGTCTGGTCACATTCCTGAGGGACCTGCTGAGCCTCCCTGGCCCTGGGGGTGGGGGAAGGGCAGGCCGGGATGGGCTCCAGGCTGCTGCAGGCCTCCGCCCCGACCCTTGGCTCCATTCCAAGGGAGCCCAGGCTAGCTGAGTGGGGTGCAAAAAGCCAGAACCTCAGGATCCCCCTCTCTGGGGACCTGTGTCTCTGGGGTGGGTGGGGGGCAGAAGGAGGCCCATCGCATCTGGTGGCAGCTGCCAGCAGCCTTGGCGGGCTAGTATTGAAAGGCCTGGCCTGCAGAAACTCCTGTGAGGGGAGGCCATGTGGTCAGATTGGGCCAGGCAGGAGGGGGCTGGGCCCTCTGGGCAGGGAGGGGGTGGCGAGAGTGGATCAGGAAGGGAAGGAGGTAGGAGAGCCAGAAGCGGTTGAGACTGGTTCTTATAAATAGCCTATTGCACTAGTGCCTCCAATTTTGACCTTTTGTTATGTAAATGTGGCCAGCCTGAGAAGAGCCTTGCCCAGGCCTCCTGCCACCATGCCTGCCTGCCAGGAATTACGTGCCTGCCACCAGCTCCCCTACAGGCCTAGGTAGCCCTTAGAGTGCCCTAAGTCTTCTGGATGGGAGGATAGTGTCAGCCCTGCTGAGCTCTCCAGACCTGTGACCTTCCCTGCTACTGGGCCTGACTGTTGCTGGGCACTGTGGCTGCTGTCCCCTGCCTGGCTGCGCCTGGTGTCCCAGCCACAGAGACCCCAGATCTTCCTGGGAGTGAGGGCTCTAGGACCACCAGGTGCCTTCCTTTCACTGTCCCTCCTACCCTCCCTCGTCTGTCTGTCTGGGTGACTCTGTCCCATCTTCTCTTCCCCAGGTGACCAGGCATTGATGCACCCCCAGGGAGGCCACGCGCTCAAGGAGGCCACCCCCGCTGGTCTGCTGCTCACATGGTTTCTGGGCCCCTGGCACTCCGGTAGGCTGGGTAGGGGGAACTGGCAGGATGGAGGGAGGGGGAGAGCTTGGGGGAGGGCTAACTGGGCTGCCCTCATAGCCCTGCAGTTCTCAGCCTGGTCCTTTGTGTGCACACAGTGTTGGGTAGCATGGAGGGGAGGCTGGGGCCCACAGTCCTCAGCCTGCAGAGGAGGGGCTGCTGTGGCTCACAGGCTCTTAGAGGATGGGACCTCCTGCCCTTGGCCTGTCCTCTTGCCAGCCTGGCAGCAACAGGTATCCTGAGTGCTGGTGGGGCTGACACTGCATTTCCCTGAGGCTGGGTGTCGCATCCAGTGTGGAAACTGTGCATCGGACTCTGTCCCTGCCTGGCTGGCTGAGAGGCAGGGAGCAGCAGAGGGTAGGTTCCCTCAGGACCTAGGCTCTATCTAGCCTCTGAGCCCACTATCTAGCATCAGGCCCTGAGTGCTAGCTTGCAGCTATCTACCCATGTGTATTTACAGTGAGTTCTGAGGGTGCCTTTGGGCTGTAGGGTTTTCCTCTGTCTTTGCAAATAAGGGCAGGCATGGGGCAACGGGGCATGGGAAGTGTTTGTGTTACAGGAAGGCAGCAAGGGTGTGATCTCTCTAGACTGCTCCAAGGGAGGCGGGACTGAGCTGGGTACACTGGTAGTGGCAGAGGGTTCCCAGTGGGGCAAGGTTCTGAACAGTCACTTTCAGAGATTGAGCCCTGAGCCAGAGGACAGGAAAGCACCCTTGTCAGCTGCATGGCACAGAGTTGCCTTTTGGAGGGTGCATGTGCCCTGAGGGGCTGGAGGGAGTAGGGAGCCACACCTTTGTGCCTCAGGTCCCCCTGCTCATTTGGGTGGGTGCCTGGTCAGAGCACCCAGCATTCAGTGATCCACGTGCATGCTGTTACAAAGCCCACCTGCATGGTGCCGGTGGGGGTCAGAGGCCTCTCTCTGTTTATTAATGACGTCAGTTAGTGTCTGTGCACTAACTAAGGCCAGCTGGCTGCCTCTCTAGGGGCCCGGTGGTGCCAGGGGCTTGGCCAGGCCCGCTTTTCTGCTCAGCATCTAGAGACCCGGGCTGGGGTGCTCAGGGCCCTCCTGGGGGGTGAGGCGCTTGTGGGATGGAAGCAGGCACTGGCAAGGGACTACGTGCAGCTGGACTGCAGTGTCTGCAGGCAGGAATGTGACGTTGGCAAATCGGAAAGCTTGGGAAGCCACTAGGGTTTGAGAGGCACCCAGGGCAGGGTAGAGGTCACAGGTGGAGGCTGCTTATTTGATTTGGCCCAAGTGGTATTTAAGGGAAAAGAACCTTTATTTGGCATTGGGAGGATTAACCTGAAAATCTCAGTTTCTAGCTTGTCCTAAAACTTGGGAAGTTTATGCCCACGTGAGAAGTGAGCCCACCTGGGAACTTCTGCTTACCTCAGTCGTTACTGCTTCGCAGCACCTCATGGTCCGCTGCTTGTCATTTTTGAGTACCCTGTGGGCTGGCGGCCAACTTCCTTAGCAAGGAGACGGTGCCCTGAGCTGTGGAGCCAAAGTTACACCCCATTTTCTCTGCTCAGCATCATGTGACCATTGTCCTCTGCTTTTCAGTATACATGGGACCAGAGCCTGTGACCCTCTTTGGGCAGCATGAGTCCTCATGGGTAGTGCGAGTTCCCTCCCTGAGTCCCATGCCCAGTGAGGCCCCCTGCCAGCACCACCACAGCCCCACCCTTGTCAGCCCTTGCCTGGGGCTCCCGGGTGGCTAATGCCCATGCACCTACTCTTGCCTGCAGGTGGTACGCGTGGGCGGGGCGTGGGGACATGGGGCCCGACATGGAGCTGCCCAGCCACTCCAAGCAGCTCCTGCTGCAGCTGAACCAGCAGAGGACGAAGGGCTTCCTGTGTGATGTCATCATCATGGTGGAGAACTCCATCTTCCGCGCCCACAAGAACGTCCTGGCCGCCAGCAGCATCTATTTCAAGTCCCTGGTCCTGCACGACAACCTCATCAACCTGGACACAGACATGGTCAGCTCCACAGTGTTCCAGCAGATCCTGGACTTCATCTACACGGGCAAGCTGCTGCCCAGTGACCAGCCGGCCGAGCCCAACTTCAGCACTCTCCTCACTGCCGCCAGCTACCTCCAGCTGCCCGAGTTGGCAGCGCTCTGCCGCCGTAAACTCAAGCGAGCCGGCAAGCCCTTCGGCTCTGGACGTGTGGGTGCCTCCGGCATGGGAAGGCCACCCCGCAACCAGCGGCTGTCCACGGCCTCTGTCATCCAGGCACGGTATCCAGCGCTCGTGGATGGACGCAAGGGGGCCCACACCCCCCAGGAGCTCCCCCAGGCCAAAGGCTCTGATGATGAACTCTTCCTTGGAGGCTCCAGCCAGGAGGGTGTCCATGGCCTGGGCCGGGCTGTCTGTCCAGCCAGCGGGGAGGCTGGCCTGGGCAGCGGCAGCACCAATGGGAGCAGTGGGGGCTGTGAGCAGGAGCTGGGCCTGGACCTATCCAAGAAGAGCCCACCCCTGCCCCCTGCCACCCCTGGTCCTCCCCTGACCCCTGACGACCCGGCCCAGCTGAGTGACAGTCAGCATGGCTCACCCCTCTCAGCCTCTGCCCCTCCTGTTGCCAACAGTGCCTCTTACGCTGAAATGGGGGGCACCCCTAATGAGCCCATGGATCTAGAGGGGGCCGAGGACAACCACCTGAGCCTACTGGAGGGGCCCGGTGGGCAGCCCCGGAAGAGCCTGCGGCACTCGGCCCGCAAGAAGGAGTGGAGCAAGAAGGAGCCCAGGGTGGGGTCCCCCTTTGAGCGGAGGGAAGCGGGGCCCAAGGGCCCCTGCCCGGGGGAAGAGGGCGAGGGGCTAGGGGACAGGGTTCCCAATGGCATCCTGGCCAGCAGCGTTGGAGGGGGTGGCCCCAGTGGGCCCTACACGGAGCCCCCGTACCCCTGCAAGGAGGAGGAGGAGAACGGCAAGGACGGGAGTGAGGACAGCGGGCAGAGCGGGAGTGAGGGGGGCAGTGGCCATGCTGGCACGCACTACATGTACCGGCAGGAGGGCTACGAGACCGTGTCCTATGGGGACAACCTATATGTGTGCATCCCCTGCGCCAAAGGCTTCCCCAGCTCCGAGCAGCTCAATGCCCATGTGGAGACACACACGGAGGAGGAGCTGTTCATCAAGGAGGAAGGTGCCTACGAGACGGGCAGTGGAGGTGCTGAGGAGGAGGCCGAGGACCTGTCGGCGCCCAGCGCGGCCTATGCGGCTGAGCCCCGGCCCTTTAAGTGCTCGGTGTGTGAGAAGACCTACAAGGACCCGGCCACGCTGCGGCAACACGAGAAGACGCACTGGCTGACGCGGCCCTTCCCCTGCAACATCTGCGGCAAGATGTTCACGCAGCGCGGCACCATGACGCGCCACATGCGCAGCCACCTGGGCCTCAAGCCGTTCGCCTGTGATGAGTGCGGCATGCGCTTCACGCGCCAGTACCGCCTCACCGAGCACATGCGCGTGCACTCGGGTGAGAAGCCCTATGAGTGCCAGCTCTGCGGGGGCAAATTCACCCAGCAGCGCAACCTCATCAGCCACCTGCGCATGCACACCTCCCCCTCCTAGAAGCCAAAGACCCTTCTCCCCGGCCTGAGGCTGCCCTTCGCAGACCCGCCCTCAGGAGCCCACCGAAGGAAGGAAGACGCGTGGAGGCCGGGCAGGAGGGGCCGGGACCCCGAGGTCCCGTGGGGGTGGCTCCTGGTGGCACCCGCAGCCAGCCCCCCCCCCCCACACCCAGAGCTTTAATGGACAGTCTGTACAAGGGCAGCGAGAGGAGGGAAGTCAATGGGCCCGAGTTCTGAGTGCGCATTGCTGGCATGCAGTCTACCTCCCTATTCTGCCCCAGCTCCCCGGGAGGGCCACTGCAGAGTCTGTGGGAGTGGGTCATGGAGGTCTCGCTGGGACCTGGCCCCCTTCCCGCAGGCCGGGTCCGAGCAGGGGGCCGTGGGGCCTCCCTCCGCTGGAGAGGAGCAGGGCTGCCCCGTGGCCAGGGGCGCTGTCTGTGTGCGTGCACGAATGCTTGTCTGTGTGAGGGCCACCCTGGCTCTCTGGGGAGTGGTGCTGGAGGGAAGGGGACAGAGCCCTCCTTCCTCAAGCCAGGGGTCACTGCTCACTGGCACTGGGACAGTCAGGGGGCCCCCACCGCCTACCTCTCCACAGCTAAAGAGCCCTCTGGGCCTATGTTGCTGTTATTCCTACTGATCTGTTCCTTTTTTCTTTTTGAATTCTGTTTTTTAAACCAAAACCAACAAGAGTTTATTTTCCTCCCGGCCCCTCGGGGCTGAGCCTGGGTCTGCAGACTGAATGTACAGGGGCAACTGCCCCTCCCGCCCCCGCCCTGCTGCGGGCTGCCCACCCCTCCAGGCCCCAGAAGCCCTTCTTGGCCAAAGGCTTCCCTGGGCCCCGAGCCCTGCCTCGGCTGCCTCAGGAGAGAGAGTGATTTTCCTATAGTTTCTGAGGAATATTCTTTGTTTAGAGGTACTTCTTTTTTATTAAGAGAAAAACCAGTGTAACGTTTATGTGAATGTTGGAACTGGAAGGTCTGGGATTTGTGGGGGGAGGGGGGAGGCTGGATTCGATGCCAGAGCCGTCGGTACTCTTCTTTTTCATTTTGTGTGTGTGTGTGTGTACGTACGTGTGTATGTATGTATGTATGTAGTGTGTGTGGCGCGTGTGGACAGATATTGAGCTTTCCTTCCTTCCTTACTGATAAAGGTGGAGAGACTTCTGACCTTTTGCTACCTCTTGAATCCACAAGAACAGTATGTTGGTGGCTGGCAGCTGAGGCCATGACACTTTTTTTCCTCCTGTTAGTGCGCACAGGAAGACATGCATTTGAGTGAGCCGGGCTCACCCTCCTGGGCCCCCCTCATCCCCACTCCCACCCCCAGCGCTCTCAGAGAAGGGCTCTGCTCCCCGGAGCATACCGCTCACCGTGTCTACCCTGCGGGTGTTCTGAGTGTGTTGCTGAGCATCGGAGCCTGTGTGTGCCCCTGATCTGGGCCTGGGGGGCAGGGGGGGGTGCTCCAGCCCCGTGGGAGAGCGGGCTGTGGAGCCTCAGCACTGGAGCCAGCTACTTGGAGCTCCCTTGCTGAGGCCAGGATGAAGTGGAAGTGAGCCCCCCCCATCCTGTCCCTTGGGACCGCGAGAGCTGGAGCTTGGGAGAGCAGCAGGCCAGTGCAGAGACATGGAGGGACACTGACCAAAATGATGTAAACATCCCTCCCCTCTCCCACCCCACCCTGGGGGACAGGGAGGAGGCCTACCCTGATTTGGCACCTTTTTGGGGCGGTCCTGGCTGCTCTGGCAAGAGGCTGGCTGCCATTAGTTGGCTAAGCCCTGTCTGGAGCCCCCACCCCTCGCCCCTCAACGTGGGGTTTCTCTCTCAGCCTCAGGACCCTTCTGTGGGCCAGGGTCAGGCTCACGAGCCAGACCAAGGTCGCTGTGGTTGGCCCCACTATCCTTGGCTGACTGGAGCCACACGGCTGGGCCAGCAGCTGTATCTTCATTTTGCTTCATGCTTTTATTTTCTTTTTTCTTTCTTTCTTTCTTTTTTTTTTTTTTTTCCCCTTTCTACTCTTAAGTTCAGACCAAAAAATTCCAGAGTCATCCTTCATCTTCACCCCTCCAGAGACCCTCCAGCTGAAAACAGCCTGAGTTTAGGGACCCAAATGGTGCAGGGTGTGTTTTGCAAGTGAGGGCTCCTGGCTGAGCCCATCTCAAGGCACCCCGAGCCCCAAGTTGGGTCTTACTCCCTCTGGGTGGGAAGGGAGCACTGGACCCAGGGTCTCGTGTTCCCAGAAGTCAGGTGATGGGGGGGCAGGGTTCTTCCCAGGTCTCTGCCCTCCCGGCCCCACCCCACTCCGTCAGCACTTAAGCCACACGACACAAAGTCTGTACAGCACGAGAGTTGTACGCATGCCTGTGTGTGGCCTCTCGGGCGCTGGGCAGCTGCATCCGTGAGGTGACTCGTGAGAGCAGGTGATTCATTTGCAGAGCTTCAGGGACTGGGCGCAAAAGCCCCTCACTCAACGACGTTCGTGCGACATAGTATTGTACCCACCTGAGTATTGTATCGAGCCTTTTCTGTATTTTAACAAGAAAGCAAAACACTAGTTTCCTATTTAAGATTTTAAGGGTTTGTGGGGAGGGGTGGGACTAATTAACACAACACTTGGTTTTGTTTTCTTTTTCCTTTGATTTCATGTGGAGTGTGTGCTTGCGAGTGTGTGCGTGGACATGTGTTAAGAGCCTCACAAGGAAATTAGGCCGTTGGAGGCCAAGGGCGGCTTACAGTTCTCTGCTTTAGTCACTTAATTCCTGAATGTTTCGGAGAAACAGGAAACAGAGAAAATAGCAGATGTCATGTAGGAAAGAGGATAAACAAAACAAAACAAAAAAAAAAAAAGAAAAAAAAAAGAAAAAAAAGCTCATACCCAAATTCACAAAACCTATTTTTTAAACCAAAGCACATTTTGAATGAGTATGGAACCTCAATGGGCTCAGAAAAAAAGATACTAATATATTTATCTCATTGTTTACATAAACTTTTACAGTTTCAGACCTCAGCAGCTGTAAGGCCAGTACCAGTGAATCCCCACCTTCCGCTGGAGGCCCTTCTGAGTCGGCTCATGGGCAGAGGGGCTGCTGTGGGGCTGGCACCGGCATGGAGCCCCCCGCCGGATTTACCTGAGCCCTCCTCCCCAGCCCCGGGCCTCTCAAAGCCCAGCTGGCACCAAAGAGCTTGGGCCGGTGCTGACCGGCCTCCAGGCCTCCTGGCCGGACCGTGAAGGTCCTGGCCAGCTGGCATAGCAGGGGGTGGCCATCGGCTCTGGCCCCAGGACCTGAGTCAGGGCTAGGGCCCTGGGTGGAGGGTCATCCCCCACCTCCCCTGCTCTGCCTGCAACCCCCGGGGTGGGTTGATGTGAGGGTCCCTATCAAGCCAAAAAGCCCCGGGACCTTTGCACAGCTCTGTTGACTCCAGTGGGTCCCCACCCCCAGGGGACACCCCACCCCCACCCCAGCAGTGCGGGGGGGTGGGGCCGGGCTTATTGGGCTGGTCCTTACCAACACAGACGGTGCAAACACTCTGAACAGTGTTGTTTTTGTATCAATATGTTTGTGCAGTGATGAATGTATTTATTTCTCAGACTTGGGGTGAGTGAGCGGCTGGCTCCGCCACCGCTCGCTCCCACCAGACCGAGCCACTGCAAGGGCTCCTCCAGGATTGCAAAAAAGGTAAAAAAGAAAAGACGAACCTTTAAGCAAATAATCTCAGAGACTCGCAGCATAGCCATACACCTCAGCCTGTGAAATGAACAATCTGGACGCAGACGGCTTTGGAACCTCATGCAGCCATGTGTGTATTTCACGTTCGTCACCACTCGGGGGCGCTGGGCTGTCCCCTGTGCCCCCATCCCCACCCTGTCAGTATTCACTGGACTGGCCCGCGTGCAGGAGTGCGATCTGGGCTGGGCAGGCTGGGCAGGCTGGGCAGGCTGGGCAGGCAGACCCTACTGCCCTCCCCACAGCTGTCCTTGAGTGGGGGTGGCCTGGGCAGCCAGGAGGGCAGGGCTCAGGGAAGAGGTGGCTGCATCCGTCCGACCCTAGGAAGGGGGGCAGAAGCAGAGGCACTAGGCCCCCAAAGAACAGACAAGGGATCTCAGCCCTGCTGTGCCCCTCAAAGGGACCAAGGCCCTTGCTCTTCCCCAGAGTCACACTGGGACAGATGTTACTGAACCTGTGAATCCAATGCCAGGAGTGATGGGGTGGAGAGGGACCTAACCAGAGCCTCAGTGTGACATTCCAGGTCAGGGGGTGGATGTGCGCTGTGGGAATTGAGGCTGCCCAGGACCCCCTTCCTAGGACCCCTCCCCTCCCCAGCTTCAGTCACCACTTTAATTTTTCTACCGAGAACCCCTCCCCCTACCTCACCTTGCTATTTATTGCTGTAATTTATTGACCTCAAAAATGCTGCATAACAGACCTCACTTGGGGCAGGGAGGATCCCCAGGGCTCCCCCCCTCCACTTGGCGGGGCCCTGTGGGGCCAGGTGCTGAGGGGAACCTCTCTGTATCCCACCCATCACTTTTCCCCCTCCCCCCTTGGGGGGACCCCAGGTTGGGCACCCGCCCATTTGCAAATACCTCGAGGGGGAGGGGGAGGGATGGGATTATAGCTGTTTTGTTTAATCAAAACTGGAAGAGGGATCACGTCCTACTCTCTTCCCTTCCCAGAAGGGGGAGGGACACCGTGATCGCACTCCTGTACTGGCCACCGCCGCTGTCACTCATCACATCGAGCTCACTTCCTTTGAGAGTTTGGATAAATTCAGGTCAGAGCTGCAGGTGTGCAGCCCTCAAGTGTCATAGAAAAGCAATTCACCGACGACTGATCTCTCCATTCAGAAGCGTGCAGTCTTAATGTACAGTGATGAGAAACTGTTATTTTATGATCTTTTCATTAAAAGCTTGATTGAAAACTACTTTCTGTGGGGCTTCTGTGTTCTCTGGTGGTTCTCTCTTGCTGAATAACACTGATTTCCTGTGTCCAGCACTTCAAAGGCCTAGAAGGGTGGGGAGCTGGGATGGGCATCACTACCATCCTAAGAGTGGGTTTCGGATGGGTCTGGGACCACACTTGGCCACGTGTGCATCCGGGTCTTGGGCACTGGTCCAGGGACCCAGTATTCTGGAGTCACCATCCTCTTGGGTGGTGTTGGCCTGGGTTAGCTAAAAGGGTTTAGGGAGCAGTGGATATGTCACAAGGACAGGGACCTGGTCGGCTGGATGTGGGAGGTCTGGCCCATGTCCGGGACCACCTGTTGGAGTAGCAGAGTCAGGCTGGGGCAGGGCAATGGCTCTCTCCTGCCCACTGCTCCTGTTCCCTGCTTGAGGTCAAGCGGGGGAGGAAGGAAAGGATAATCAGTCTCCAGGGGCAGGGACAGTGGTTCCAGTTTCCTCTGGGACTGTCCACCCACCCACTGGAGTGGGAATTCCAGGATGAATGAAGATCCTGGAGGAGGAGCAAGGATGGGGCCAGGAGGGTGGTCAGCCAGCTTAGACCCCTGACTGTGGGCTTCAGATGTCCAAGTGGCTCCAGGCCAGCAGCAGATGAGCCCAGAACCCCAGAAGGATAGAGCATCGCTGCTCTAATACATGCTAAGTTTCATCCAGTTACTTTTATGTTTTGAATGTGTGTGTGTGTGTGTGTGTGTGTGTGATATTTTTAGGTAATCTCTACACCCACTGGGAGCTCGAACTTAACCCTGAGATCAAGTCACATGCTCTACCTACTGAGCCAGCCAGTTACCACCTGTTCTACTCTTTATTTTTTTTAAGACTTTATTTTTTATTTGAGAGAGAATGAGAGGGGAGGGGGTCAGAGGGAGAAGCAGACTCCGCACTGAGGAGGGAGCTTGGTGTGGAGCTTGATCCTGGGACTCCCAGAGCATGACCCCAGCTGAAGGCAGTCACTTAACCAACTGAGCCACCCAGGCGCCCTGTTCAACTCTTCTAAAACACTTTTTTGGTTTTATCAAAGCAATAACTGACCCTAGTTTAAATAATCAAGCTTCTTTAAAAGGCTTAAAACAGGGACAGTGGGCCTGTCTCAGTCTGAAGACCATGTGACATATTATCTCGGCATCATGAGTTCAAGCATCATGTTGGGTGTGGCAATTACCAAAGAAAGTCTTAAAACAGTAGTTTTTTGTTCCCTTAACCCCATCACAACACACACAGGTACCCACTTCTAATTTATAGCATTTCTTATGTATTTACCTCCACATTTCTAAATAGTAGTACCCACATTTCTAAATAGTAGTAGTACACATTACTAAATAGTAAAAGTCTTAATTCATCCTTTTAAGAATCTGGACCTATAGGGGCGCCTGGGTGGCTCAGTGGATTAAGCCGCTGCCTTCGGCTCAGGTCATGATCTCAGGGTCCTGGGATCGAGTCCCGCATTGGGCTCTCTGCTCCACAGGGAGCCTGCTTCCTCCTCTCTCTCTGCCTGCCTCTCTGCCTACTTGTGATCTCTCTCTCTGTCAAATAAATAAAATCTTTAAAAAAAAAAAAAGAATCTGGACCTATAGATGAAGATTTTAGTGCATTTATACCCTCTTCCACTTTTCTTAAATTCCCCAAGTTGTTAGTTTAATTTAGGGCTCGGGAGACTTCCATAAAGTAGCCAGATAGTAACTGTTCTAGGCTCTGTGGGCCATAGAGTCTTTGCAGTGACTTCTCAAACCTGTTATCCTGGTGCAAAAGTGCCCACTAACAGTGTAAGCAGGTGGGCATGGCTATGTTCCATTGAACTTCATTTATAAGAACTGATGAAGTGTGCCATTTCCTGATCTATACTTGCCACGATCACCATGTGTCTTTGTTCACTGCTGAACCAAGTGGTGTAGTGTATCTGTACCATTTCTTGTTCTTGTGGAGGTCAATTATGTTTTCAGTTACTCAGACTGGTTTGTGTCTCTCTTCCTCCACACTTAAACTCTGTGAAATCCTTGTCAGTATAGTTCTCCACAGAACCAGATGCTATCTGTTCTGTTATTTTTGCCCCCAAGGGACATCCATCTGGAAACTGCTGCTTTCCTGCATAGATTGAGTGGGGAGTTTTCTTGCCTGTTTGTCCTGCTTTGGAAGCCCAGCTTTCTGGATCCCGTGTGTTTTCTTAGGTTATGTGCTTGTTAGGGAAGTTACGATTTCTCTGGTACCATCCTGAGAAAGGACATATGGAAGGTCGGTTTTTTGTAAAAATGCTTTGGAACTACACAGAATTGATAGTTTGGCTGGGTATAGAATTATAGATTGGGTGTCATTTTCCTCCTGAATTTGGAAAGTGTTGCTTCATTGGCTTCTACCTTCCAATATGATAAGAAGTCTAGTTCCCTTTGTAACCTTCTCTGGAGGCTTTTAATCTTTTTTTTTTTTTTTTTAATTTATTTGACAGAGAGAGATCACAAGTAGAGAGGCAGGCAGAGAGAGAGAGAGAGAGGGAAGCAGGCTCCCTGCTGAGCAGAGAGCCCGATGCGGGACTCGATCCCAGGACCCCGAGATCATGACCTGAGCCGAAGGCAGCGGCTCAAACCACTGAGCCGCTTTCCTCAAGTGTGGGGTGACCTTGCAGGTTCTGATATTCAAGAATGAGACCCTAAAAAGCCTTTTGGAATCAAACCAGTGGTCACCTAAAATGTGTGGTATGGAGGAGATGAGACGCTGCTTTTGCCTGTGCTGGGCTGGCTATGGTGCTTCTGACGGAGAGGGCCTTATGCAAAAGCCCCCTTAGCACCAGGAGCTTGAAGAGCCTTCTAGAGAAGGGTGAAAGGTGAGATGAAATACCTTATTCCTGGCTGACTGTAAGTCAGGGCTAGATTAGGGAGCAGTTTCATGGTTAGAAATGAAAGACAGATTTTGAGTTGTGGGCACTGCTGTTTCCTTCAATAAAATGTTAATTTAAAACATGCCTCTTTCCCAAAGCCCCTTGACAAGGTTGACAGCAGTGAAGGAATTCTGTGTAGTCAAGAGTGAGCCAAAAAAAAAAAAAAAAAAAAAGGAACAGGGAAGAGTAGGAAAAAACTCTTGTCATTAAGCCCAAATTGTGAGTGAGAGTCATAGTCAGCTTTGTGTCCAAACAAGGAGGGAGGGAAAAAGAAGGTGAGGGTGAGGGAACTAGAGGCTATTTCCTCTCTGTTGCATGAGGAAGTATCTAAGTATTTCAAGAACTGTTTCCCATGAGACCTTCTACAAGGGCATTTGCCAAGTTGTATACCAAATGGAGAGGAAACTTCCCAATGGCTCCTTCCTCAAACATGGTAAGAGCCAGGGCATGTCACTGAAGTCTGAGGTACACCACAAAATGTTACCATTGGTAATTCTGAAGTGCCACCCTGCTTCTGTAGGCCACCTGTAGGGGACGTGCACATCCAGAGTCTGAGTGAGAACACGTGTGAAACCAATGCTCGAGTGTCCTGGGTGCCTGGTTCGCTCTGCCCACCCCTCGGCACAGGCCAGCCTTGGCCCTCCTACCACCCTGGGCCTTGAGGAGGAAGAAGGCTGCAGGGAGGCAGTGGGGCGCCCCCTCAACCTGGGACCTGCAGGAACCTCACACTGAGGAAGGCTGTCCCTGAAGAGAGCAGTCCTCTAGCAGCTGGCTAGAGGAGGGTGACCAGTGGAGAGAGCACACGCAGGCTCCCTGGGAGAGCAGGTGGCCATGTGTCCTAGATGGCCTTTGCTTCCAACCAGCTGAGCGCCCGCCTCTATACTCTAGAAACCAGATACAGGAGAGAAAGGGTCTGAGTCCTTGGGAAAGACTGGCAGTGGGACAGGCATTGGCTTGAGTGCAGGAGGCTGGCCCACGCTCAGGGCCTGAGATGCTGGAGTCTTACCCTTCACCACCCAGCCATAAAGAACCCTCTGTCTTGAGTGCTTGGCCTTCTGGGAAGAGAGCCCGCAGTTCCCCTTCCACCTGTGCTGGTCTCTGCCGATGCCCCTGACCAGCGAGTTCAGGAAGTGTCACCGAACAGTTTCAGTGGTAGCCTATTTTGTGGTCAGCCCTTTTCTCTGGCCACAGGTTACAAAGTCGATCGCCACCTGCAGGTGTCCCTGATGTGAGGTCAGAGGCAGCACCAAAGGGGTGTCTAGAATGGTTTCTCTGTGTCAGGTGGACATGTGTCCAGGTCATCTCTGAGGAGCCCAGGACAGCCCTATTGTTGACAGTGCATGAATGTGGCCCCTGACCTCTCAGATCCTTGAGTCCTGCAGAGGAGACAGGCAGGTAGACACTGAGGCTGACTTGGGGCCCCATAGCCAGCCTGGTGCCCAGTGCTCAGCCGCACTAGCTCTTCCACTAACCCTGGGGGTACATGGTGGGACCGCCTGGAGTGTCTGTGGTGAAACACAACCTGGAGCTCACAGGGGAGGAGGGCCCTGTCCACAGGAAGTTTCTGGAGCTCTGGGACAGAGGGCCATCTGGTGGGGACTCATCCCGGGGCTGTGACTGGAGGCAATGGCGGTGGGCCTGGGTGTTCTGTCTCAGGCAGCCAGAACAGTATACACGAAGGCCGGGGAGGAGTCGGTGTCTTGCTGGAACTGAAGCAGCTTCCCTGTTGCCAGCCAGGGCTGTGTGTGGGAAGAGCAGCACCCAGACTCTAGGCAGTTCCCGAAGGGCCTCCAAAGCCCAATCAGAGGGTCGGGCTTGCCCCCCGGGTGAAGGAGCCAGAGGAGGTTGCCACCACTGCCATTGCCTCCCCAAGGGGGCCCTGCCCTCGAGGCCTACCCCCACCCCTGGCACCCTGTCCGCAGGCGGGCCTGGGCCCGCCTCAGGAGATGCAAAGGGGTGTGCGTGTGCGCTCAGGCGGCCATAACGGAGCCCCACACCCTCGGGAGCTTAACAGGAAGTTCTCAGGGTTCTGGAGGCTGAAGCCTGAATCCACATCTCGACAGGTGGTTTCTCCTAAGGCCTCTCTCCTTCTTTCTCTGTGTGTGTCCAGATTTCCTCTTAGAAGGATCCCAGTTGGATTGGCTTGGCGCCACCCTAACAGCCACGTACTAGCCTAACCACCTCGTTCAAGGCCCCGCCTCCAGATGCAACCACATTCTCAGGTGCTGAGTCTGAGGACTTTAGCCTAGGGATTCTGGGAGCACAACTCCGCCCATAACAGGGTGCACAGGGGTGTGCCACGTGCAGCCTTGGGTGGTCACAGGAGTCCCAGGCAGCCCTCCGTCTGTCTGCATTCACACTACAGGCTCTGCAAGTTTAAGGCCGTGGGGTCAGAGGAAGAATGTGGTCTTGGGCCACACCTGCCAGCCATTTGGATTCCAGCCCTTCTGGGTCATGGCTGGATTGTGGCTTCTGTCCTTGGATAAGACTCTGCAGTGGAGAAAGGCTGTCCCTGTGTCCACTCAGCAGCTCTATATGCACCAGGCCCTGTCCTAGCTGAGCTCCTGTTCCGATGGGGGACACGGTAAAAATAGGTAATACCTGCTTGGCAGACACAGGGAAAATGCCAGAGGGAGAGGGTTGCAGTTTGGGGTAGAGTCACCAGGAAAGGTGGTTTTGTTTTGTTTTTTCTTTTCAGTACATTTTAGAGGGGAGTCAAGATGGTGGGGAAGTGGGAGGAGGCGCCAGTTTAGTACATTTAAAAAGAAATTTTTTAATGTTATTTATTTGAGAGAGAGTGAGAGTGAGATCACAGAGGGAGTGGGAGAAGCAGCCCCACCACTGAGCAGGGATCCCGGTATGGGGCTCAAATCCCAGGACCCTGAGATCATGACCTGAGCCAAAGGCAGATGCCCCACTTAACTGAGCCACCCAGGTGCCCCAGGAATGCATTCTTAAGAAGCTGGAATTGGAGGGAGGGGGTGCGTGGGTGGTTTAGTTGGCTGAGTGGCTAACTTTTGATTTCGACTTAGATCCTGGTCTTGGGGTCCTGGGATGGAGCCTTGGCAGGGAGTCTGAGGATTCTCTCTCCCTCTGCCCCTACCTCCCCCAGCCCCAGCTCTCTCTCTCAAATATATAAATAAATAAATCTTCAAAAAAAATCTTTACAAAAATAAAGAATCTGGAATTGGGCTGAAGGATATGAGGGAGGGGATGGGCAGGGGGAAGAGCAGGTGCAAAGGCCCTGTGGCAGGCAGGTGAGTCTAAGGAGCAGTAGGAGACAGATTCCTGGGCTCAAGGCCAGTTGCCTGGAGGACAGTCTAGGCTGTGGACTGTGGGAAGCTGCCAAAGGGCTGAGTGTGTGTCTGTCTATGTTGGGTTGAAGGGGGAGTTGTCCCTCTGGTTTCTGTGGGGCGATGAGGTGGGAGCAGGCTGACTTCTTAGGAAGTCTGGGAACGATCCAGTCTGGAACAATGGCATTGAACATGGTTAGAGGTCAGAATTTGAAAATTTTTTAAAAGATTTTTAAATTTATTTGACAGACAGAGATCACAAGTAGGCAGAGAGGCAGGCAGAGAGAGAGAGAGGAAGGGAAGCAGACTCCCTGCAGAGCAGAGTGCCCAATGCGGGGCTTGATCCCAGGACCCTGGAATCACGACCTGAGCCGAAGGCAGAGGCTTTAACCCACTGAGCCACCCAGGCGTCCCTGAAAATTTGTTTTTTTATTTAAACTTATTTAACAAGTGCTTCTGTGTCACTTACCGGGTACCAACATGTTCTAAGTGCTGTGCAAACATCAGCTTCTTTATTCCACCTAACAGCACTGATGAGATAGGTGGTCTCTCCATTCACAGTAGAAATGGAGGTACAGATAGGGCAGTAATTTGCCATGGAAGAGCCCCCAGTATTTGGGGACAGACTTAAGGGTGGGAGAGGTCAAGGAAGCAGGGAAAGCATCGAAGTTTCTAGGGCCACAGCTAGAGGAGAGGGGGCAGGACTAATTGGAGAGGCTATGCGGGCAGCCTTGGGGGTGAGCATCCTGGTGATGGCCCATGGGCAGGGGGTCACCACTCAAGGTGGTCACTGAGCATCACCACGGGGAGAGGGCTCAACCCCAGGACCCTGCATGAGATCTCTGAGGAGGAGAGGGAACGGAAGAGGCACAGCTGTAAGGAGAGGGACCAGAGAGGGCAAAAGCCCAGTGCAGGGAAGGGGCTTTAACCAGGGGGCCAAGACCTGCTTCCCTGGAGTGAGCCCTTGGGATCGGGCCACTCCCCTCATCCCAGAGTGAGCCTGGCTTCAGGAGAGTCCTGGAGGCCTTCCCTGGCAAGTGAGCTGCATGGAAGGCAGGTTGGCATGGGTCGGAAGTGGTGGCCAGGTACCCATCTTCGAATAGCGCCCATCTGAGACTCGACTGCCCTGTCAGGAAACCAGCTGGGAGTCTCTGTCACCAGTCCTCAGCCAGCAGAGCACACCCTTGTCTCCAGGCTGTAATTGGCTTTCACCTTTCTTACATGCCGCAATGTTTTTCTTCTGCCAATTACGAGTACTTATTTTTTTGGCACCTGGGTGGCTCAGTGGGTTAAGCTGCTGCCTTCGGCTCAGGTCATGATCTCGGGGTCCTGGGATCTAGTCAGGGAGCCTGCTTCCCTCTCTCTCTCTCTCTCTGCCTGCCTCTCTGTCTACTTGTGATCTCTCTCTGTCAAGTAAATAAATAAAATCTTTAAAAAAACCAAATACTTACTTTTTCATTAGAAAAACAACAAATGTCAAAAAAAAAAAAAAAGGCAACAAAGGTTGACCATGGAAAAACCCCTCAAAACCCAAATATGAAAAAAGAAGCAAATAAGAAAGCTCATTGCTGTGTCTTTAGAGTGGCAGCTAACTGAATGGCTAACCATTAAAACGGGCTCTCACGAGTAAGAGCCATGGGAGGAATTGGTCAAAGAGGGCCACAGAAACCCCTGTGGTCAGTACAGTCTTCACAGGAAAGGGCAGCAGTAGAGCAGTGATTCAAGGGAAGGCTGTTCCATGTGTTGGGAACAGCATAGGAAAAACAGTGAGACATCGAACTAGACGATTTTTTCAAAGGACTATAGTGGGGTTCACATGGGCCGGTGGGCAGGGCCCGCGCCCTGGGGGACTTAATATGCCATAAAGCACTTCCGGCTTTGTACTCTCCAAGGGAATGCTTTTTGTGGTGGTGGCTGCTTAAAACCACCTAACTTTTTTTTAAATAGTTGTTTCCATGGAAACTCTTCATTATTTGATAGACCATAGTTACCTACATCCTTTTTCGATTACTGGGCAAAAATAAAAGTTTTAAATATAAAACAAGGGATTGTGCACAACAGACGTAGATTTTCTTATTTTTCTTTCTCAATTGACATTTACTGAGCTCCTAGCACCGTCTGGAAGCAATGCCTGTTCAGCCCTGGAGAGGAGGGCAGACCAGCCCAGGAAGCTGATAGCCAGTGACATTGCAGCAACACTGCAGCTTCCCCTGGAAGGTGGGGAGGGGGAGGAAGCAAGAGGAACCAACAGTGGAATGGGGGTGCTGGCTTCATGGGGGTTCATGTTAAAATTCTCCCAGCTAGGGGCGCCTGGGTGGCTCAGTGGTTTAAGCTGCTGCCTTCGGCTCAGGTCATGATCTCAGGGTCCTGGGATCGAGTCCCGCATCGGGCTCTCTGCTTGGCAGGGAGCCTGCTTCCTCCTCTCTCTCTCTCTCTGCCTGCCTCTCTCCCTACTTGTGATCTCTATCTGTCAAATAAATAAATAAAATCTTTAAAAAAAAAAAAAATTCTCCCAGCTGTTTCACATTTGGAGATGGGCATAAACTCATAAATGTTGGAGAAAATGGGGCCTACACATACTAGATTATAATCAACTATAAATTATAAAGTACCAACATGTTAAGAAAAATCAAGGGCGGCGCAGGGCGATGTGCAGTGGACACGCCGGCCCCCCTTCGCGTTTTATGCCACCATTCGTGGGGTGGGTGGAGCTTGCCCAGTGTCGCACTGATTGCCCCGCCCCGGAAGCGGACTTTGCAAGGAGGAGGTGGCTCCTGACCCAGTCTGGTGGAGGAGGAAGGCTCACCATCGGGAAGATTTTGAACCCGCGTCTTAAGAAAGGATAGAAATAGGCCAAATGGACCGAGGGGGAAGAAAGGCAGGTGCTTTCCTGCAAGGGCCTGGGAGCGGGAGAGAAGTTCTCAAGAGTTGGGCCCCAGCGGCCTGCGGGGCTTGGGCACATAGTCCTGGGTGTTCCCCCACAGAGACTTTCCTGTCCTGATGCGGGGCGGGGCAGAAGGGGAACCCAGGGAGTGGGCACTTGTCACCTGCCCATCCTGGCTGGCCGCCGGCTTCCCTCCTGAACATAGGTGGGGACAGGGGCTGCCGACGCTGCTACTGCCTGGCGATGGTCATCACTGAGCCTTGGTTACCCCATCCATAAACTGGGATCACGAAGCCTAGCCAGTGGAGGTGGTGGCCATCCCTGGGACCCTCTAGGGCGATGGGAGGACAGGGGGCGGGCTAAGCCTGAAGGGAGAAGTGACCATGCGGGAACTCTGGAGACAGAGTGCTGTCCAGCAGGACTGACCTTAGGCAGTGCCCTCCAATAGAATATTTCTCTAGGAGCCACAGGAAAATGTAGAAAGAACAATCAAATCAAGTTTTAATGTTTTATCCAACCCAGTACATTCAAAATGTTTCAAAATGTAGGGGCGCCTGGGTGGCTCAGTGGGTCAGCTGCTCCTCTACCATCTGGGACCACAGGTGTCAAAGTGGAGACAGAAGTCCTAGTGCCGAGAGCCAGCTGATGGCCCGCAGGACTGGGAGGTGCCAGGCTCAGCGCTCAGAGGCTTAGTGTGTGAACTCATTTGCTTCCCTCAGTCCTCTGAGGGAGAGTCTCTAACAAGCCCCACTTTATAGATGAACAAACCGAGAGACTCTGGGGCTTGGGAGCCTTGTTGCAGGTCGCAGACCCAGGAGGGAGGAAGCCAGGGTTCTGAATGGAGGGGACAGGCGCCTCCTCTCTCATTCCAGAGTCGGAGGGTTTTATGCCCCTGCCCACCCTCCAACCCCACCCCGGCCCCTCATGGGCTCTAACCCAGGCTGCCTGGCAGGTCCCAGGGAGCCTTCCTGCTGGGGCTAGTGCTGGCTGGCTGGCTGCTGCACGGGGCGTGGGGGAGGCTGGGCACGTGAGGGCCAGCGCACAGGGCTGGATGGCAGCAGGGCCTGAGGCTGCTCCAACGCCACCGCCACTGCTGCTCGGTCGGTTCTCAAAAGCCCCAGCCCGGAAGAGGCTTCCGAGCCAGACAGCCAACGAGAGGCACCCACCACTCTCCCAACTGAGGCCTCACCCCCCGGGGCCCTGTGATTTGTCCCAGGCTCTCTCCAGTGCCCCCATCTCTCCCCATTCAGGGCCCACCCTGGTGCCTGTATCCATGGCCTCTCCAAGATTAAGATTAATCTCCAAGATTATCCGCTTCCTGGTGGCAGGCCTGCAGGAAGCCATGGCCATTTTCAATCTACTGTGTAAGTAACTCGAAATGACTTCAGTCTTGCTCACATTTCTCAGAATTAATGAGAAGCAACCCAGCTCCCCCTGATATCTGCAAAGGCATCGCCTGCTGGTGACTCTCGGCTTTCCCACTGGGGTGTAGTAGGAATTGCCCTCATCCTCAGCCCAGGTCCCTGAGCAGCTCCCCTCAACCCCCACCCCCTTCTCTTCATCCTCCTCACCCCCTGGGACTCACCCCTGCATACTTAGTTTAGGTAAATTCTATCATGGGCACATCTCATTCTACTTGCTGGGTTGGGTTTGTTTTGTTTGTTTGTTTGTTTGTTTTTTACCATCAACATTATTTTCAGGTCTCTTCATGTTGATTTTAGAAGATCCTAGCACATTTTAAGTGCTTTATTGGATTCCTTTATCAATTGTCTCATATATCACATTTCAGTGTTTAATTACATGTTAGTGGCGCACTTACACTGCTCCTAATGCTTTGCAAACATGGAAGAAAGTTCCTCTGGGGAGTGTACTCCCGTGGTGAAATTGTGGGTCATGGAGGACCACCATGCCCAGTCACTGTTCATCCCCAGCGGCTCCCCCAAATGACCCACAGATGGTGCTGGTAGCAGGGCACAAGGGTTCTTGTTCCCTCACTTGGTTGCTTATATTTGATGTCAACCAACCGTCTTTCTGTTGGCTGCTCTGCTTGATGGAAAATGCGGTGTCTCTTCAGACTCTTCCTGGGCATTCCCAGTTTCCCCTCTGGGCAATGCCCAGCAGGCCTTTTGCCCTTTGATGTTTGATATTTGGTCTTTCTCATGGTGGCCCCTGGATTTCCCATGTATTCTAGTTACTAGTCATCTGATTACAAAGATTGCGAAGATCTTTTCCTATTCTGTCACCCATTTGTAACATTTGTCCATGGTATCTTTTTGTGGATTAAAAAAAAAGATTTTATTTATTTAATTTATTTTTTAAAAGATTTTATTTATTTGACAGAGATCACAAGTAGGCAGAGAGAGAGGGATGCAGGCTCCCTGCTGAGCAGAGAGCCAGACACGGGGCTGGATCCCAGGACCCTGAGATCCTGACCTGAGCCAAAGGCAGAGGTTTAACCCACTGAGCGACCCAGGCGCCTCTAAAGATTTTGTTTATTATAAATAAAGAGACACAGCGAGAGAGGGAATGCAAGCAGGGGGAATGGGAGAGGGAGAAGCAGGCTTCCTGTCAAGCAGGGAGGCAGATGGGGGGCTTGATCCCAGGAACCTCGGATCATGTCCTGAGCCGAAGGCAGATGCTCAATGACTGAGCCACCAGGTGCCCCTCCAAGTGGATTTTTTAAAAATATATATATATATTTATTTATTTGACACACACACAGAGAGATCACAAGTAGACAGAGAGGCAGGCGGAGAGAGAGGGGGAAGCACGTTCCCTGCTGAGCAGAGAGCCTGATGCGGGGCTCGATCTAGGACCCTGAGATCATGACCTGAGCTGAAGGGAGAGGCTTAACCCACTGAGCCACCCAGGCGCGCACAGATATTAGTATTTTATTAACCTTTTATTGATCCGATTTGGGCTCCTGCCAAACATTTCTTTGTGTGAGGGACTAAGTGCGATCCTGCCCCGCTCCCCTCCGCAGGGGCTCGGGGCCTGCGCTCGGCCGCCCCCTGCCGCTCATTGTGACGCCAGCCGCGGGCCGGGTCTCCGAGGCGGGCCGCTGCAGCCCGACACAGCAGCTGGAGCCATGGCAGACAGGCAGGAGCTGCTGCTGCAGCTGCAGAAGGACAACCGCGACGGGCGACTGCGGAAGCAGGAGCTGGAGGAGCTGGTGCGCGGGCTCGAGGCCGAGAGCGAGAGCCTCACCGGGCGCCTGCAGGACCTGAGCGAGCGCGAGCGCAAGTGCGCGGGAAGGGCGGCTCGATGGGGGGAAGCGGTCGCGCGATGGTCGGTTCCACGGACGGCGGAACCCGGGCCTGGGCAGAGCCGCCGGCCGGCCCGTCGGTTATTCCTCTTCTCGGGGGCCCGAAGCCCCGTCCCCATCTACTCAGGGGACCCACGAAGGGGAGGGTGCGGGTCCCCGGCTTGGGCTTCCTCGGGCCCATTCGCAGCTGGCCTTTCCCGGGGGCCGCGGGAGCCTGAGCACCTGCCGCCTTCCGCGGTGGCCACCGCCTCAGTTTCCCCTCTGCAGCTTGCGGCGGAAGCGAAGCCAGGTGGCGCGGAGCCTGCGCGGGGAGGCGCGCGAGGCGGCGCGGG
This sequence comes from Meles meles, assembly GCF_922984935.1. Taxonomy (NCBI): domain Eukaryota; kingdom Metazoa; phylum Chordata; class Mammalia; order Carnivora; family Mustelidae; genus Meles; species Meles meles. Next base: position 31,206,146 of record NC_060077.1, read on the forward strand.
AGCGCGCGGAGAGAGCTCGCGGGCTGCTGGAAGCCGCGAAGCGGCGCCACCAGGACTTGGTGGGGACGGGGCCCTGGGTGGGGCGGGGCAGACGGGGAGGGTTGGGGCGGGGCCCTGGATGGGTACGGCCGGCCTCGAGGCTGCTGTCTCCGAGAAGCCCAAGCAGCCTCCTCGACTCCCTCCGTAGGAGCAACAGAACCGGCAGCTGCAGGAGCAGTGGGAAGAGCTGTCGAGTCAGGTACATTAAGGAGACGATCTCTGTCTCTAACTTCCCCTAAGAAGTCCCGCTGTCGTCCTCGCCCCCCTTTTTGCCCTCTCCCCTCCTCTCAGGACATTCCCCGCTCCTCGAAGCCTCGCAAAGCCCACCCTCACAAAACCCATCTCTAGCTCTTCTACTACGGAGGGGAACAACTGAGTCAGCAGCGCGCAGAGCAGCGACTGGGGACTCAACTGACGGCGTTGCAGGTGTTTGGGTGGGGCCCCCAAGATCGGAGCGGAGGCGCGGGCGGGGCCATAACGACCTGGGGGCGCGGAGGCTCCCTGAGGGGCGGGGGTGGGCAGAGAGGAGGCTTGCGGGGGAGCCCCGGGCGTCCTGGACTCCTGACATTCCTTGGATCCGTCGGAAGAAACAACTGGAGCTGGTGGAGGACAAGCGCGCCAAGCAGGCGGAGAACCTGCGGCAGGTGAGGGCGGGGCCGGGGCCTGCGGGAGAAGGTCAGCTTCGGGTGTGGGTGGGTGGGTGCGCAGGTGCGGGAGGATGGAGAGCCTGGCGCTACCCAGAGTCTCATCAGGGCTCCCCTCATCCCAGGGCGCGCAGCGGACGGAGGAGGCCTGGGCCAGCTTTCAGGAGCAGAGCGGAGTCCTGCAGGTACTGAGAGCCTCTCACGTCCGACACCCCTCCAACCCCGGAGCTGCGGCGACCCCCAGCTCTCCCCTCGGGGGTCTCTTCTCCCGGTCCTGAGGCCTCACTCCCACTCCCTCCAGGAGCTGCAGGGAAAAGTGATGGAGGCAGCTGCTGCGCTGGACGCCTCGCGGGGCGGCCCGGAGCTGTAAGGGGGGCCAGGACTGTGGGGGTAGGGTAGGGCGGCAGTGGGGCCGAGTTAGATCTCGCACCTCGATGCCCTTCCCAGCAGGTGCGACTCCCAGCCTCGTCGGGTGCAGGACTGCGCGGGCTCGCTCATGGAGGAGGTGGCCAAGGCTGACTGCGTGAGCGCGGGTCCGGACGGGGCGGGCGGGTCCGGACGGGGCGGGCGGGCTGGAGTCGGACCCGCTCCGCACGGGGGCCACCCGCACCCACGGGGCTCCGCCTCCCCTCGAGGGCCTGCCCCCTGACGGGCCCGCAACCACCCGGACCCGCACTCTGGGGGACGGGGGTTCTGGTCCCTTACGACTCCCGCCCCCTCCATGAAGGAGCCGGAACTTGTGGCGCCCCCGCCCCGGGGCCGAGCTAGAAGCCGCTCCCTCTGTCTGCAGGAGAGGCGGCTTTTCACGGGCACCGGCAGGTCTGGCATCAGGTGAGTCAGATGGCAGGCGGCGGCGGGCGCTCTGGGTTCGGATCCGCCCCACGACTTACTCTTCACCCGTCCTTCCCCTGTCTGTCCATCCGTCCTTCGGTCCGCAGGCTGTGGGCGCTGGGCGCGCTGCAGACGCTGCTGTTGCTCCTGCTCTTCTTCCTGGCGCTGCCGCTGCTCTACGTGATGCTAGTGAACCCCTCGGCCCTCCGCCGAGGACTCCGGCACTTTGTCTCGGACACCGCCTTACGCCGCCTGCGCTACACGCTGTCCCCGCTGCTCGAGCTGCGCGCGCGCGGCCTGCTGCCGGCCTAGCGCGCATCACGCCGGCCGCGGCCGCCTGCACCTCTGTTTCCGTGTGGTTTCTGGGCGCCTGGGTGGAGGCCGAGGGGAGACTCTCGGGGGTGGGTCATGTGTCCCTTGGCCCAGTGGTCCTGGCACCTTGGTCTCAGCGGGTGCAGGGCCTTCCACGCGGTTCTTGGGTTTGGAGAGGCTGCCCCGGGCTCCAGGTGGCAGAGCCCGCGACCTGCGCAGGAGCAGGGCGCGCCCTCTTCCGGCACACGCGACTTGGGGTAGGGACTGGGGGTTCTCACCAAGGGGCTCCCGGGAGCCCTCCTAGGAGCCCATTTCCTACAGCGCCTGCTGCCGCACCAGAGCCATCTCGGAAGTTGGTCAGTATCTTTTTGCTAAACTTGGTTTTTCCCTGCTAGTGAGCCTGGGGGTGGGGGGGCGGGGGAGCAGGCGGGTCAGGTCTTCTCGGTGGAGGTCAGTGGTTCCCCCGGCTGCGTGGGGGGTTATGGAAATCCCCGCAGCATCCCTTGGTTTTCTCGCGGCAGGTTCTTCAGGGCGCCGGCCTGGGCATTGGTCTCCTGTGGTCCCCTTGCGGAACTTGCTGGTCCTGCTTGCGCCGCGCGATCCCCACGGCGGTCTTCGTTGGGAATCGTCTTTTTATTTAGGTGGACTCTTCTGCTTAGTGGAAATGATGAACCTTGAGTTTTGTGGATTTTTTTCTTGGCCTGATACAAATACTATTTTTATTCTTAACGTTTTTTGGTAGTGAAATTGTTCCATGTATCTTCTTGTTGAGGGCGTGCATGCACACACCCACCGACATGCCGCCCACTCCCCGCAACACACAGGTTTTGGCTGTGGTCTCCAAACAACCGTTTTCTTATTGATGTGTAGGTATTTAAGTCCTTTTGGGGTTAAATTTGTTTATGTAATCCTGTGTATAAAATTTCATCAAATTTAGAAATTGTGTGCTGTGTCCTATAAAAATCCATTCCAGTCCAGAAGTTGTAATACTCACATATGGTAAATACCTTTAGTTGGTGTAAACATTTTGTTCATACATTCATTATAACATTTTGTTGCTAACCACTTTATGGTTTCAAGCATAGATGGGCACTTGGGTTGTTTCCACCTTTTGGCTGTGGTGAATAATGCTTCTGTGAACACTGGTGTATCACTGTTTGTTCTTTTGGGTAAATACACAGACCTGGAACTGCTGGATCATTGGTACTTCTGTGTTTGATGCTTTGAGGATGAAGGGCTGTGCTGCATTTCATGTTTTACATCTCCAGGGCAGTGCAGAAGGGCTCTCATTTGTCCACATTCTCACCAACATCTGTTACTTTATTTAAAAAAAATTTTTAATTAAATCTTTATTAAAAAGATTTTATTTATTAAATCATCATGACTATGACTGACCCCAGCTAAAACCACGAGTCAGATGCTTAACCTGAGTCACCCAGGCGCCCCCGTTTCATTTTTCAAAAAATTTAAAAAATAATAGCCATTTTCACGAGTGTGATTTTTTTTTTCAAAGTTTAGGCATTGGATTAACTTTATTTTTTTTAGATTATTTTTATTTATTTTAGAGCGAGAAAGAGCATGAGCTGGGGAGGGACAGGGAGGGGCAGAAAGAGAGGGAGAGTATCTCAAGCGAACTGTGCGCTGGGGACCCTGAGATCATGACCTGAGCTGAAACCAAGTCGAGTGCTCAACCAAATCACCCAGGTGCCGCAGGCATTTTGTTACTTACTTTTTTTCTTCCAAGTTTTTATTTAAATTTCTTTTTAATACTCTCTAACTACAAAATTAAATCTGTGAAATAAAACATTTTAGGGACATCTAGCTTTTATCCCAGCTTTCTCTACCCTGTTGCCTGCACTCCCTTAGAAGAAATATTAGGGGGCTCCTGGGTGGCTCAGTTGGTTAAGCCACTGCCTTCTGCTCAGGTCATGATCCCTGAGTCCCGCAAAGGGCTTCCAGCTCCGCGGGGAGTCTGCTTCTTTCTCTGACCTTCTCCCCTCTCATGCTCTCTCTCTCTCTCTCTCTCTCTCTCAAATAAATAAAATCTTAAAACATTAGGTGGTTGTAATGGACTCTTCTTTTTTGCCTCTTAACTAAGTGAAATATACAGTGAGGACTTCCTCCGTTTCTTAGATGAACACGGGTGTACCCCGTGGACTTCTCCGCTCCCCTTTCAGCACTGGGCTCTGAGCAGTGTTAGAGGAGCTGTGTCCTTACTCAGCTGCAATGATGCGGTGGATTCCCACGCTTTGCTATTACAAACAGTATCTTGGGGCTCCTGGCTCAGCTGGTAGAGCATGTAACTCTTGATTTTGGGGTTGTAAGTTTGAGCCCCACATCGGGTGTAGAGTTTACTTAAAAAATAAAATCTTTAGAAAAACAAAACAAAACAAAAACCAAGCAGTATCTCAACAAGAAGCCTTCTGCAAACACCTTCTTTGCATTTCGCCAGTCTTTGAGATCAATTCCTGAAAGCTGGATTGTAATCTCACACACAATAGGGTAATCTCACACACAATAGCGCTAGATACTGCCCAAGTCGTCGTCCTGCTTGGACTGTTTTCCATTCCCACCGTCACTGGATACGATGGCCCCTTTCCCCACAGCCTCTGCGATGGTGCATATTGTCACCCTGGGAGTCTGATGGGTGAGAAACGCACTTTAGTGTACTTCCCATTTGCATTTATTTTATGATCAAGGTTAAGGATATTTTCATATTTCACAGCCAGTTGCCTATTTCTGTAAATATCGTTCGCTTATCTGAAAAATACAGGATTGTATTTTTCTCAGTTGGCATTTTGAGATCTTTTGTAAATATTTACTGTTTGCCTTGCGCTATGTTTATGGTGTTCTTTTGCCATCCATTGTTTTGTAACAATTCACTTTCCTGTATTGATTCTGGATTTTGGTAGGAAAGTTCTCACTTCGAAGTGGTTGTTGAGGAAACTTACCCATGTCGTCTTCTAACATTTGCATAATTTCATTATTATTTTTTAAAAAGATTATTTATTTGACAGATCATAGGAAGGCAGAGAGGCAGGCAGAGAGAGGGGGGGGGGGAAGCAGGCTCCCAGCGGAGCAGAGAGCCCGATGCGGGGCTCGATCCCAGGACCCTGAGATCATGACCTGAGCTGAAGGCAGAGGCTTAACCCACTGAGCCTCCCAGGCGCCCCCATTATTATTTCTTAAAGTAATCTCTACAAAGCGGGGCTCAAACTCACGACCCCACGATCAAGAGTAGCTCTTCCGACCAAGCCAGCCAGGTGCCCCTTGCATGGTTTCTTAGTTCACCATTTCAACCTCTAGTCTATTTTAGATTTACCATGGTTTATGATGTGAGGATCCTTTCACTTCTGTAGGTAGTAGTTTTAGATCCGGCTTGTCAATTCCGTAAGAATGGGAATGTGAGTACAGCGCATTTAGAGACTAATTTGCAGGGAATTTAGTCTTCCAGTCCTCAAACATGTCAATGTCTGGTTTTTATTTATTTCAACAATGATTAGTATTTTTTTAGTGTAGAAGTCTCACACATGTTTTGAAAATTTTTATTTGAAAGAGACAGAGAGGGAACACAAGCAGGGGAGTGGGAGAGAGAGAAGCAGACTTCCCACACACGTGGCTCAATCCCAGGATCCCGAGATGATGGCCCAAGGTGAAAGCAGACGCCCGACTGACTGAGCCACCCAGGCGCCCCAGGAAAGGCATTCTTAAGAAGTTGGATGTTAAGGAGAGAGATGCCGTGCTATAATTATATTTTCTCAGAATATCCTTGTCTTAGGGCTATGCTACCCTCATAAAAATGATTTGGGGAGGTGTTCTCTGTTTTCCGGGAAAGTGTGTAACATTGGCATTTTCTTCCTTAAATGTTTCGATCCAGTCTGGCTTTATGATGGAAGGGAAAATTACCCCTAATAATTGTTGTTGTTAACACAGAGAATTGTATGAATCATCAGTGAATTTTCCCAAAGGGAACACCTCTGTAGAATAAGAAACAGAATGTTAACCAGTGCCTTCATTTTCCCTCATGCCTCCCTAGTTTGCTCCCTCCAAAAGTAACTACTGCCCTGACATTGGATACCATCAATAATTATGCCTGTTCTTGAACTTCAAATTGAGAAATGAAGTATGGGGACGCCTAGGTAGCTCAGTGCATTAAGTGTTTGCCTTCTGCTCAGGCCGTAATCCCAGGGTCTAGGGATCGAGTCCCACATTGGGCTCCCTGCTCAGCAGGGAGCCTGCTTCTCCCTCTCCTTCTGGCTGTCTCTTTCCCGGCTTTTGCTCTCTCTCTCTCTGACAAATAAAGAAAAGAAAAGAAAAAAACAGTATGTATGTTTTGTGTCTGGATTCTTTTTTTTTTTTTTTTTTTTTTTTAAGATTTTACCTATTTGACAGAGAGAAATCACAAGAGAGGCAGGCAGGCAGAGAGAGAGGAAGGGAAGCAGGCTCTCTGCTGAGCAGAGAGCCCGATGTGGGACTCGATCCCAGGACCCTGAGATCATGACCTGAGCTGAAGGCAGCGGCTCAACCCACTGAGCCACCCAGGCGCCCTGGATTCTTTTGTTAAACATGGGAAGAGTATGGGATGCCTGGGTGGCTCAGTCAGTTAAGCCGCTGCCTTCAGCTCAGATCATGATCCCAGGCTTCTGGGATTGAGTCCCTCATCAGGCTCCTTGTCCAGGAGGGAGCCTGCTTCTCTCTCTGCCTCTGCCTGCTTGTGCTCTCTCTCTGACAAACAAAATCTTAAAAAAAACAAAAATAAAAACAAACCATGGGAAGAGTAGTCCATACTGCCCGCTGCTGTGCGTACTTACTTCTATTGCATTTTATTCTGCTACATGAGTAACCACGATTACTTGTCTCTTGTGGGAAGGGCATCTTGGTCACTTACGGTTTCTGGCTGTTATGAATAATGTGCCTCACAACATTCCTGTTTGTGTCTTTCGGTGCACAGATTTTGTACCTCTGTTGGGTACCCATTTGGGAGTGGAATTACTGGGGTGGAAAGGAGGAGATGCTTAGCTTTAGCGAATGCTTTGGTTTTCCAAAGTGTTGAACCAGTTTACACACCCACCGGCAGCTTCTGGGGGTCCCCGCGGCTCCACTTGCTGTCTATCTGTTTATGCTTCAGACATGCAGGTGGGTGAGGAGGGATCACATTGTGGCTTAAATTTGCATTTTCATGATGACTGGTGACGTTGAACACATTTTATTATTATTCATCGGCTCTGGGTAGTCTGTTTTGTGAAATAAATGCCTTTTTTTTTTTTTGAAGATTTTATTTATTTGACACACACACACAGAATACAAGCAGGGGGAACAGCTGGCAGAGGGAGAGGAGGAGGGGGAAGCAGGCTCCTCCTGAGCAAAGAGTTCATCCCAGGACCCTGGGATCATGACCTGAGCCTAAGGCAGACACTTAACCAACTGAGCCACCCAGGCATCCTGTGAAATGCCTCTTCAGGACTTTGTCTATTGTATTAGTCAATTGTATCTTAACTGATTGCAAATATCTTCCCGGGTATGTGGCATGCTGTTTTTGCTTTTGTTTTTAACACACACACATTTTAAGTAGGCGCCATGCGCAGGCATGGAGCCCAGCTTGGGGCTGAACTGATGACCCTGAGATCAAGACCTGAGCTGTGATCAAGACTCGGGCGCTCAACCAACTGAGGAACCCAGGCACCTCAATACATATTTCTTTTTTAAAAGATTTTATTTACCTATTTTTAAAAAAGATTTTATTTATTTGATAGAGAGATTGAGATCACAAGTAGGCAGAGAGACAGGCAGAAAGAGAGGGAGAAGCAGGCTCCCTGCTGAGCAGAGAGCCCGATGTGGGGCTCGATCCCAGGACCCTGAGATCATGACCCGAACCGAAGGCAGAGGCTTAACCCACTGAGCCACCCAGGTGCCCCTTTTATTTACTTATTTGAGAGAGAGCGAACAGAGAGCAAGCATTAGCAGGGGGAGAGGCAGAAGGAGAGAGAAAGGGAGAAGGATACCCTCCGCTGAGCAGGGAGCCTGATGGGGGCTCGATCCTAGGACCCTGGGATCATGACCTGAGCTGAAGGCAGACGCTTAACTGACCAAGCCACCCAGGCGCCCCACAACACACATATTTTAAAAAGCTTATTTATTCATTTTAGGTAATCTCGATACACAATGTGGGTTTTGAGCCCATGACCCCAAGATAAATAGTTACATGCTCTACTGACTGAGTCAGCCAGGAGCCCCCATCATGCCTTTTCCTATAGTTGAAATTAATTTTATGATTAGCGCTATTTTTGATTCTAAGAAATCTTTGTGCGTCCCAAGGTCATCAAGTCATTTTCTTCTCCTAATGGTCTTTTTTTTTTCCCTAAAGATTTTTTTTGAGAGAGATCTACTTAGATCTTTACTGATAAATACAGTACAGTATTACAAATGCATTTTTTAAAGGTTTAAAGGTTTTTAAAGGTTTTTACGATTTTTTTAAAAGATTTTATTTATTCTTTTGACAGAGATCACAAGTAGGCAGAGAGGCAGGCAGAGAGAGAGGAGGAAGCAGGCTTCTGGCCAAGCAGAGAACCCGATGTGGGGCTCGATCCCAGGATGCTGGGATCATGACCTGAGCCGAAGGCAGAGGCTTTAACCCACTGAGCCACCCAGGCGCCCCGGTTTTTACGATTTTTTAAAAGGTTTATTTGAGGGGAGAGAGAGCAGAGCAAGAGAGAGAGCAAGAACAGGGTTGGCGGAAGGGGCAGAGGAGAGGGAGAAGCAGCTTCTCTGCTGAGCTTGGAGCCCAACACAGGGCCGGATCCCAGGACCCTGAGATCATGACCTGAGCTGAAGGGAGATGCTTAACCGACTGGGCCACCCAGGCGCCCCTCTCCCAAGTCTTTAAAGTTTACCTTGAACATACAACTCTGCGGTCCATGGAATTTTTATGTCTGAGGTGAGGTAGGCAGGGGTTGTATTTGTTTCTCTGTAGTGGTATCCAGCTGATGCAACATCATTATTGGAAAGACCATCCTTCCCCTGCCGCCGTACAGTGTCTCCATGTATGGGTTTGTTCCTGGACTTCTCTTCTTTCATGAGCCACGTTGTTTTAACTAGTGTAGCTTGAGGATGTCTTGATATTTAGGCTTGTCGGTCCTTATAATCAAAATAACTGTATTTTGACCTTTGTATTCCCCTATAAATTTTTTAAAAAGACACTTGAGAGAGAGAAATAGTGAGAGAGCAGGAGCGGGTAGGAGAGGGAGAAGCAGGGTCCCTGCTGATCAGGGAGCCCTGCCGCAGGGCTCGATCCCAGAATCCTGGGATCATGATCTGAACCCAAGGCAGGCGCTTAACCCATCGAGCCACCCAGATGTCCCCCTGGAATATAAATTTTAGATGGGTCAGTTTCCACCACCGAATTTTCTGGGATTTCGATTGGCATTTAGAGTGAAACTACAGATCAGTCTGGGGAGAACAAACCTTTGTATGATGTTGTCTTCCAATCCATGAATATGTTGGTTTGTTTAGATCTCTCAATACTGATAGTTTTCATTATTTTGTAAGACTCTTTCATCAGATTTATTTCTTGTTATTTGATGTTTTAGGATCCAACTGTAAATGATGCTATTTTATCGTTGTGAGCTACATGTAGTACACATACACACACAACTTAATTTTCGTGTATGAATCTGTGGCCTTGACTAGAGATCCTATTTATGGATTATCTGGACTTTCATGTACACAAATACCATTTCTGAGTTTTGTATTTTCCATTCCAGATTTTGAAACTGTTTCCTTTTACTGCTCAGCAGGAGCAGGACTGCTTAGGGCCTCCAGCACAAAGCTGAGCAGAGGCCATGGGAGCAGACACGTGTAGACTTTGTTCTTTGATATCCCACCTTTAAGGATGATGGGTGTTTTGCAGATATATCAAGGAAGTTTCTGGTCCTTGGGGATGGCTTTATGTTTAGTACACCTGACACCAAGTATAGACCAAGCTTCTCTAGTAAGCTCCTCAGAGGCAGGCTCTTGGGTTGGTCTTTTGTCACCAACGGGAACATTTTTTTGGTCATCAAAACAGGAACGTTATTGTTCTTTTTTAAAATTTCACTTTGTCAGGGCGTCTGGCTGGCTCAGTCATTAAGCATCTGCCATCAGCTCAGGTCATGATCCCAGGGTCCTGGGATCAAACCCCACATCGGGCTCCCTGCTCAAGAGAAGCCTGTTTCTTCTGCTCCCACTCCCCCTGCTTGCATTCACTCTGTCAGATAAGTGAATAAAATCTTTTTTTTTTTTAAGATTTTATTTATTTGACAGAGAGAGATCACAAGTAGGCAGAGAGGCAGGCAGAGAGAGAGAGAGAGGGAAGCAGGCTCCCTGCTGAGCAGAGAGCCTGATGCGGGACTCGATCCCAGGACCCTGAGATCATGACCTGAGCCGAAGGCAGTGGCTTAACCCACTGAGCCACCCAGGTGCCCCATGAATAAAATCTTTTTAAAAAATAAATTTCACGTTGTCTTTAGTCTCTAGAGACCTTATTTTCTTACCAGCTCATGGATTTAGAATTTCTCCCCAGTATTATAAACAGCATTTCTAATTTTTCCAGATACACTATTTGCCATATTGCCAGAATCTTGTATGTAGCATTTGATCGACTTCCTTTTTAATGCCGATTTGACAAGTCTTAAGGATTGTGGTTTGGAAACATTTCTGCTGTGTTTGAAAATATTTCTACCATTTTATAATGTGTTTATCCTGCCTTTTCTATGCTCTCCCCACCCTTATCTTCTGTTTGATCTTTCCCCAAATTATACCCTATTTTATGGTGTGTGTGTATATATATATATATATTTTTTTTTTCCCCCCCCCTTAAGAAAGCTCTAGGCCCAATGTGGGGCCGGAACTCACAACTGCAAGGTCAGGAGTCACATGCTGTACCGGCTGAGCCAGCCGGGGGCCCCTCTGGTATCTCTTCTGCTTGAACTTGGCTAGCTCTGCCATCCACCCCAGCCACTGCCTTAAAGCCTGCTGCTCTGGTCATTGCCTTGGATCTTCCATGAACTTTGCATTTTAGTTCCATTCTTTACATTAAAAAAAAAAAAGATTTTATTTATTTGAGAGAGAGAGAGAGCATTAGAGGAGAGAGGTCAGCAGGAGAAGCAGACTCCCTGCTGAGCGGGGAGCCTGCCTGATGTGGGACTTGATCCTGGGACTCCAGGATCATGACCTGAGCCAAAGGCAGTTGCTTAACCAACTGAGCCACCCAGGCGCCCAACTCTTTACATTTCTAAATATTGAGGGTTCTTCCAGAGAGCTTTATGGTTCCTGATCCCTAACCCAATTCCATGCAACCAGGGAACACGCACGTGCTGTGGGATGCCCAGAGATGCCTTGAGGCCCAGCAGGCAGCCAGCCTGGGGTGGCGGAGGGGATGCCGGAGCCCTGCTGCTGGGACTGGAGTGGGGTTTACCCATGGCCTTCAGGTGAGGCAGGTGGAGGAATGTTTAGATCTCCTGTGTTCACTTTCTTTCCCGTTCTATCACCTGTGGAGAGAGGGCTGTTAAAATGTCCAATTCTAACCGTGGAATTGTTTGAACTCTGTCAGATTTTCCTTCATAAACTTGTACCCACAATTGTAGGCAGTAAATCCTTTTTTCTGGGTGTTCTTCACCTTAGGGGTATGGCTTTAGAGTCAAAGTGCCTCTTCGTCAGCATCTCCATGGTTCTTCGTCCTTTGTCCACGCCACAATCCTGTGTTTAACTGCAGCGATTAGTCCCTTGGTATGTAACATAATTAAGGATGCAACTAGACTAAGGTCGGCCGTCACAGGATGACTCTGTCCCATGTGTTATTCCTTCCTCTTCCTTTCCTGCCTTCTTTGGGATTTAAAAAAAAAAAAATTGTTTTTATTTTCTTTTGGATTTTTTAACTTACATACTGGCTTTTTAAAAAAAATTTCTTTTCAGCGAGCCAGAATTCATTGTTTATGCACCACACCCAGGGCTCCATGCCATACATGCCCTCCATAATACGCACCACCGGGCTCCCCCACCTTCCCACCCCCCGCCCCTTCAAAACCCTCAGATTGTTTTTCAGGGTCCACAGTCTCTCATGGTTCGTCTCCCCCTCCGATTTCCCTCAACTCCCTTCTCCTCTCCAGCTCCCATCTCCTCCGTGTTATTCCTTATGCTCCACAAGTGAAACCATATGATACTTGACTCTCTCTGCTTGACTTCTTTCACTCAGCACAATCTCTTCCAGCCCCATCCATGTTGATACAAATTTCTTTTTTTTTTTTTTTAAGATTTATTTACTTGAGAGAGAGAGCGAGCATGGGCAGGGGAGGGGCCGAGGGAGAGGGAGAAGAGAGAATCCTCAGGCAGACTCCCCTCTGAACGCAGAGCCGGACTCAGCACTCAATCCCACAACCAGACCCTGAGATCACAACCTGGGCTAAAACCAAGAATCAGACACACAAATGACAGCGCCACCCTGGCCCCCTTGGCTTCTTTTTTCTGTTCCTACTTGTATTCGTATTTGCTCGGGACTCAGCTGTGCTTCCTGAAGCTGAGTGTTCGTGTTTCTCATCACCTCTGGAATCCTGCTGGAAGCTGACTGGAGCTTCTCCTTCAACTTTCCTTTTTGCTTCATTTTTGGTACTTCTGTTCTCTCGATTGCTTTTCTCTTCACCTCTATCTGCTATATTTAACTGGTCTTTTGCATTTTTAACTTTGGTGACTTTTTTCTAGTTGCTCTGTGTCATCTGTTTTAGTTCGGGGTCTTTGCTTCCTGTCCGCTGAAGGGACTAGAGGCCGTGGTAGGTGGGGGCAGACAGCTGCTGGGGGCGGCTGCACGAGGGTTTCGGAGTCCCAGACCAGAGTACTTGGAAACAGGAAAAGGCCGGAGCAGAGGCAGGACACGGAGCCCCACCTGTGCTGACGAGAGACGGAGAGACGCGGGTGGGAAAGTTGGGGCCCCGTACGAGAGCTGGAACAGTGTTCTTGGTGCACCTGGGCCCCCAGAGGCTTCCTGGCCAGCCGCACTCATCCCCCGTCCCTATACCACCGTGCTCCCTTCCCAGCACATCCAGGAATCACCCCTCGGCTGAACGTGCCCCTGGACACCACACTTCTGCTGGTTTTTATTTTGTTCACATTGGTTAAATCTTAAGTTGAATATAATTTTTTATACACAAGAAAATACTTCATGTACCTATGCAGTAAGGGAATGTGCTGGGAATGTGTCCAGTGCAAATGAAGTATTCACACCCATGCCGAGAGTCCTCAGATGATTGTCATTCCAGCCTCACACGTCACATGTGGGTCACGCCAGGAAAGAGTAGATTGCCAGGCTCTGCATGGTGTACATTTGTCCTATTTATCCTATAAAAATAACTCCAATGGATGGAATGACGGGGCCACTGGCAGCTCACCCCCTTCGACCATGCGCAGCAGCCAGGGTGTGGGGGTGTGCTCGCTCAGCTCCACGACTGCACGATGGCTCGGGGTGTGTGGGGGGGGTGGCCTCAACTGCTGGTCCGCCGTTCCCTCAGTAGGGGATGTCATTCTGATAGTACTGGATCATGTCATAGGTCCGGCTCCTGGAAGAACAGTGGAGGGAGGCTGTAGGACAATGTCTAGTTCTGGGCCCCTTTACCCCACCGAGTCCTTCACCACCACCTGGAAAGCTGCACTTAGAAGGTGTCCCTTTTCCCCCTCCCTGAAGGTGCAAATGCAAGACTGCAGACCCTCTGGCCTTCCTGCCAGCCCCTCTTCCAGGGGACACACCTTCCCCCACCAGGGACCACGGCTTTGTGAGTCCCGTTCTGCTCTGTCTCCTGCCCGGCCTCCTCAGCTAGATGCCTGCCCTCTGTCTTGGGCCTGGGAATCCAACGACAGGAGCTGTCCCTGTGTCAGGGGCCACTTTGGCCCCTTGCCTGGCATATGGTACACAAGTGAGACCCTGTCCTCCTCCCCTGTAATACTTCCCAGCACATGCCTCACTCTGCCAACAAAACAATCAGAAGAGACTTCCCCTGTCCTGCCCTCTAAACAACTCTGGTCAGGTCCCCATGCTGCCCCTGAACCACTTCCTGTTTCTCTGCTGCCATCAGGCCCACCCTGGGTGGCTCTCAGCATTCCTCTCAGATACTCCCCCCCCCACCCCCCCCCATCTGCCCCTCCAGGGGGTCAGGGTGGGGAAGTTCAGCTCCAGTTCCGCCCAGGAGCTCAGCCCCAGCTCTGCCTTCAGAACCACCACTTCTTCTCTCTGCTCCCCTGTCACAATGGCAAACTGGCCGGCCCCTGCCTTCAGGCCTGAGGAAGGTGTGGGGTTGCTGTTGGGGCCCAGGCAGCAGCCTGAGGAAGGTGTGGGAAAGCAGGGGTGGGGCTGAGGCCTCCCCGAGCTCTTTCTGCTCCTCATCCAGCCTGCTGGGCTGTGCTCACCTCCCTGCTCCCCACCCCTGTGCCCTCTGCACGCATAGCTTGCATGCAGCTCACAGGCTGGGTCGCAGAGAGGAAACTGGGCCTTGAGGCCTCTGCTGGGTATTCCCCTCGGCACACCCTGGCCCCTCTATCCCAGCACCCTTTCTGTGAGGACTCCCTTCAGGACTTGTGGGACAGAGTCCCCTGGGACAGCAGCATCCCTGCCACTTAGCCCGGGAGTGGTGGGGTGCCTGGAGAGCACTGGCAGGAGGCCCGGGAGAGGAGAGGGAAGGAGACTCACCTGTTGCTGAGGAAGCAGCTCTGAATGACCTTCATGATGAAGTTCGCAGCCTCCCTCTCAGTCATGTTGGGGCTGAACCTGTGCCTGGGGGCGAGGGCTGTGTCAGGTCTGCCGCCTCCTTGAGGCTGCCCTCCCCGTGGGGATGAGGGCTTGCTAACAGACTGCACTCAGCCTTTGTGGGAATTTGTTCAGGTGAGGGCTGGCCCAGGGAATGCTCCCTCTTGGGGACAGTTCTAAGGGGCAGGGACACTGTCCCCAGCTGGCTCTGGAGGGCCTGTCTCCTTCCCCAGCACCTCCTCAGCCGAGTGGCCCCTGGACTAGGGGAGGACCAGCCCGAGGCTAAGCTGCTGCAGCCTCAGGCCTGGGGGCAGGGGTTGGCCCTGTGTTCTTGAGAAATGAAGGGACTCCTGGGATGTCTGCAGCCCCGGTGTGGTGACAGGGCCTCACCCAGGAACCCTGTCTTCTTTGGGGTTCCCAAGAGAGTGTGTGGCCTTGATAATGATCATATTCACCAGCACTAAGGAGGCTCCCACCGGAGAGGACAACTGCCCCCCAAATGGCCTGCTCATGTGCCCAGGACCTACTTCAAAAGCTTGATTGTCTGGCCACGGAAGCAGGGCAGGCCCGTGTCCAACATGAGAGTGACCAGAGAGACGACTGCATCCATGTAGGGCCTGGGGAGAGGCAGGGAAGGAAGAGGAAGAAGGCTGGCCTGAGCAGGTTAACCCTGCTCACCGCCGTCCTGCAGCGCAGCCCACACGTGACAGCTGCACACAGTGGCCCACCTACCCACACCTCTGCGGCTCAGTGGGGCAGCCTTTGTGGTGGCCAGGAGGGGGTTGCCCACACACCCTGGACCGGGCTGAGCCTCATGCCTTGGTCTGCCCACCCAGGCCTCAGCCGTGGTTTCTGTGCCTGGCTAAGGAAGTGCAGGCATGCAGCAGTGAACGCAGCCTGACCCTCTGAGCAGCCATGATCCAGGCTCTGACAGACTCAGGACTGGAGTTCAGGTGCCACAACGCTGCTGGGTGGCCTTGGCTGTGTGACACTCTGAAGCCAGTACAGTAAGTCTTCCGCGTGTAGCCTGAGGGATGGCAGATCTCAGGCTTGGGCGAAGGGGTGAATGGGGTACTTAGAGCAGGGAGCCCAAGGTGCTGGCAGGCAAGGCCACACCTGGAGACTACAGAATATGGCAGGACACTGTCGCTCAGAGCAGGAAGTCACTGGCACAGGTGGACAGAGCAGAGACAGGAAGGCAAGGCCCAGGCTGCCCAGGCCAATAGGCAGCCCCTAGCACCTGGCTTGCTCTTCTGAATTGCAGCCCCTCCATCCACAAAGGGGCCTGAGAAGGTCCCATGGGACCTCCGAAGGCTGGCCTTGTGGGATTAAGTGGCAACCAGGACCAGCACCAGCCTGCCACTTTCCTCCCTGTGGTCTCGGTAACCCCACTGGCCCTTCCCTGGGGCTCACCGCACAGCCAGGTAGCCACGGACACACATCTCCATGAACCACTTGAAGGGCGTGGCCTCCATCTTGCCCCCCATGATCATCACCATCTCATCAGTCAGTTTGATGTCTGGTTCCCAGCCAAGGTTGCCGCCGGGTGAGCTTTCGAACATGAAGCCGAAGTCTGCAAAACCCCCAAAGCCATTCTTGATAGGATTGGGTGCCAGGGCAAGATGCGGGCATGCTTCAGCCAGGGCGTGGAGTCATTGGCTCCCACACCCCATGAGCTGGCCCCAGGTCGTGTTTTCTTGGGGAAGGCAGGGCAGGTGGTGGCAAGCAGGCAGGAGAGAAAAGAGGAAGTGGAGGTGGGGAGCCAGGCTGGAGCAGAAATGCTGGACCTGGGGCTGGGTGAGCCGTGCTCTGCCTGGTTCTGGTTTCTGACCCCAGAGCACTCCACGCCCTGCAGTCGTGCTGCTGCTGCTTGCCCCCACAGCCTAGTGGCCAATAGCTCGGGCCTTAGAGCTAAACTCAAACCCTGACCCGGGCCCTTCCTGGCTGGATGACCCCAACATGTCTGCCTCTTCTGTGGGGGTGGGGACTGCTGTCCTGCCCTGGCCTCTAGGGGGTGAAGGGAGAGGAAGAGGATGGCACTGGGGCCCAGCTGACCAATGTGGATGATGTGGCCCTTCTTGTCCAACATGATGTTCCCGTTGTGCCTGTCCTTGATCTGCAGCAGGAACAGCAGGAGGCTGTAGGCAGCCATGCTCCGTATGAAGTTGTAGCGCGCCTGCGTGGATAGAGTCCAGATGCTCACGGACGGTCCCCCAAGGGCTGCACCTCCCGGGGCCTTGCGGGCTTTCTCCTGCCTCCCTGCCTGGGACCCTGAGGCTGGGGGTGTTCTCTGGGCTCTTGTTTCCAGCCTTGCAAGCAGAAACCAAATCAGCAAGCCAGATCTTGGAAACAGAAGGGACAAGTGACTGCATCTGGGGGTTCAGGAACAGCAAACCCTTCCTCCCACACCCACGAACTTGCTTTCTCCTGGGCAGCCTATCTCAAGGTTCCTTTGAATCCCAAGGAAGGTTATGGGGTACTCTGGTTTTACCCCCAAATGTATAAAGACTCAGAAAAGCAGGGCAAGGGGGAAGCAGGGTACTGGCCCACAGGCAGTGCTGGGTGTAGGCAGGATGGCGTGTGCAAGCCATCTCAGGTCTGGGGCCGCCCTGCCGCTCACCTGCTGGAAGGCCAGGGTGGACTCGTCCCCGTACTGGCGCGTGAAGTAGTCATACATGCCGAAGTCCGTCTGGCGGCCCAGCTGGTCCCGAGAGGTACAGTCGGGGATGCACTCAATCACTCCGCACTGGGAAGGAAGGGCCAGGTGCCGAGGCCTGCAGGCAGGACTCTTCTCGGCCTGAGGCATCAGGGGCTCCCCCTGGGCTCCTGCACAGGGAACTTACCCCGGGAGCAGTAGCCACCACCCGGTAGGGGAAGACAAAGAGGTCCAGGCCAACCAGCTGGAAGATGTTCTTGAAAAGGTCAATAATCTGCAGAGCCAGCATGTCCTGGAGACCAGGGAGGCATGGGGTGGTCAGCGGGCTGCTTGCCATGCTCTAGTCCACCTGACCACAGCAGTGAGGAGGGCGGGCAGGAAGAAGGCCATGGCCAGGCAGGAGCCTGGAATGTCTAGCCTCACTGGCCCCCATGCTAGGCTGGGCTCTCAGGACCATCAAGCACTGGGCTGAACTGAGGCCGCGCTGTCTAGTGGGGGATACGATTGGGGTGCCTTTGTCCCAGAGCAGTTCCCTCTGGGTGGCAGGGGACGGACAGTGGATGGGACCTACTGGAGAGGCCCCTGGGTTAGACAGAAAGCCCCGCTTTCCTCCGTGGCCCCTCCGCCCAATGTGGGAAGCCAAGCTCTGGTTCTGTGCACAAGGTGCGGCGGCCCCGCAGCGTGCCCAGAGCCTTGGGGAGCGCAGGCCCGGCCGTTCACTACCTGCCGGCAGTCGTCTCCCACTTTGAAGATGGCCGCCTGCCACGAGATCTTTTGGCCATCAGCCTCCTGCGTGCCACACTCGTCCTCAGAGTCTGAGCGGCACCGCAGACCTGCACGGGGCAGAGAGGTAGCCGTTTAGCCTGGAGGTAGGGAGATGCCCTCTGTGGGGGCTGGAGCAAGCCCTGCTCATAGGCCCAGGACCCTAGGAACCTTGGGGATTGTCTCTGCAAAGCCTAAGGAGGCCAAAGAGGCCCAGCAGGCACCTGGGGTCAGGGAGAGCCACAGGGTCAGGGGTCTCTTCCAAAGAATGTTCAGGCTTAAATGAAACTGAAGGTGGAGCCCCCTTTTCACAGGAAGAGGGGACCCAGGTGTGTCCAGGACCAGTGGTGGACACTGGGAACTGGGGGGCAGGAGTGCATGTGTCTGTACCCTAGGGTACGGGGGAGGACTTGGGGGCCAGAGTGCAGGGAAGGCCATGGAAGTTCTGTCCCATACTGGCAGGGGGGCACAAAGTTCTTTGCCTGGGTTGACTAGTATCCCCTAAAATTCCTGCCCACTCAAAACCACAGAATTGACCTTATTTGGAAATAGGATCTTTGCCCATATAGTCAAGTTCATAAGAATTAGGGTGGGCCTTATCAGAGCAGGACATGGGCACACAGGAAGAAAGCCTCGTGAGGGCAGAGGTGGGAGTGACAAGGCTGCGAGGATCGCCACGGCATGCCGCAAGCACCCAGTTGGGAGGAAGACATGGAAGAGATTCTCCCCTGGAACCCTTCAGAAAGAGCACGGCCTTGCTGACACCATGATGTCGCACTTCAGGCCTCCAGGTAATATATCTGTGGCGCTGAAGCCATCCGGGCTTGTGTCACTTGCATGGCACCCCCTGAAGCCCTGGGCCACTCAGCCTCAGGAAGGTGCCTCCTGGACTCAATGGCTGATCTGGGGCTGGACTCCAGGGGTCTCTGTCACTCTACACCAGCTCCATGCCAGCCACCCCTAAACCAGGGCTCAGACTGAGAGCGGAGGGATGTCACCTTTCACGGGGAGCTGGTCATAAACAAAACACGCCCAAGGAAACTGCCATCATCCAGGGTAAACACTTAGATCCCAAAGTGTGTCAAAGATTCTTCACTGACCTTCTTTTTCAAGTTCGCTAACTCCACATCGTTTCACTTTAAATTTAGCCAGATACGGGGCTTTTGCAGCACTGAAAAACAACAGAAGGAACATGGGACGGGTGCCGGAGCAAAGAGAGCCTGGTGTAAGGATGCTGCCGGACGGCAGGCGGCCTCTCACCTCTGCATGGGCGTCCCAGACTTGTAGTCAATGTCCAGCACGATGGCCTCAGGGTTGCTGGGCAGGTAGCAGCCTGAGGGACAGAGCAGAAGTCACAGGGAGCCCAAGTGTGACCTCTTCCTCCCCCTACCCTCAACAGGGCTTCTAATCCTCTTCTGGGACAAGGAAGATAAAGAGTGTCAGGTGAGAAGTGGCTCTGTGGAGAGGGACACTGGGCGCCCCAGGCCCCAGGCTGACGTGGGCTGGCCACCTCCCTGGTCCCCATGCCCGCCCTCAGAAAGAAGCCGGCTCATCAGCCAACCGTGCGGCCTGCTCACCGGGCTGCACTTTCACTTCAGACAGAGCCGACAGGCATGCCTTCTTCCTCTCGTCGCCTTTAGGGTAGGGCCTGAGAAACAGGACAGAAATGCTTTGCTTTCTTGCTACAGGAACTGGCCTCTGGGGTTTCAGGGGCAATGAAGGGCTCCCCCTGTCTACCTCTCTGTTCCTTTCCTCCTAGTTCTAGCTATTACTGAGGGCCCTGTTAGGCCCAGTTCTTCTAGGAGGCCACCCTTGCCCCACACTCATCAGGAGCCGGGTGGCCCCAGGGGATTAAGGTGGAGTTTTCTGGTGTCTTTCCCCCTCGCTTGTGTGGGGTGTGTGATGTAGTTTCAGAGACGCTCAGGGGACAGAGCTGGCTCTGGGGCCTACATTCAAGTGCTAGTTCTGTTGTTTCCTTGCGTCATGGCCTTGGGCAGGCCCCTCGGACCTCCTGCAACCCTGGGATGAGGATGACAGTGCGGAGTGCAATCAGGCACCTGAAGGGATGCCCAGGAATACCCCTCCCACCTCTTGAGGCCTCTGTCTGCTAGAAGCTGCTGCATCACCACTGTACTTAGTACTGGGCCCAGGAAAGGCCTGTGGGACATACAGTGAAACCACGTAGTAACCAAGGTGAGAGAAGCCTGAGCACTAGGGACAGCCTAGGGAAATGAGGCACCTGGGAGGAGAGGCGGCCAGTGCTCCCCTGCTGGGGCCTCCCCTAGGCCCTTGGTCAGTTGATGACTCCAGGGCCCCATCCCACACAAACAGGCAGGGCCCCCAATGCCCAAGGAATGTGTCAGCCCTCACACATAGATGGCCCAGGAGGTAAATCAGTAAAATGACACTGGGAGCTGCAAAGGAGTCTGGTTTTCCTAATATCCCAGGATGCTTCGGAACTTGGAGAGAGCAGAGTGGCTTCAAACTATGGAACATTATCCAAAATGAAACGGACATAGGTTTTCTGAAATTCACATGGCTGTGCATTTTGCTCTGTTTTCAAGAGACCTAACTTGCCAGGGCAGAGATTTCCCAACCCTGGCTGTTCACTAGAATCAGTGGGGCCCTCCAGGCAATCCCCGTGATCCAGGACTGAGAGGTGCCACTTACTTGATGATGGCTGACACATTGGTAATCTTGTTAAAGAAATCAAATTCCCGCTGGTAGAAGTCCTTGGCTGGGCCCGACAAGGAGCCAGTGATCTCCTCCACTAACTGCTCCAAGAGGTCACCGATATCAGCTGACAGAGAAACCAAGAGGGACAGCCTGCAGCTGGGCCACCGAAGGCCCTCAGGGAAACCCCACACATTTGCCAGATGTGCAGTCCAGGTGTTCAGGTGTTCCCCAGCACCCAGGCCAGCTCAACTGCCCCGAGAGTGTGGTCCGCAGCTGCCTGGAGGTCCCTGGGACCCTTCAACACCCCCCGATCAAAACTACACCAACAGGTTGTTTGCCTTCCTTGCTGTGTAGACGCCTGCAAGGCCAGGCACAAGCAGGTGGCGGAGATGCTAGTGGTCACTGGATCCTCATGGCTCTGCTCCCGTGGTGTGAACAAAAGCCAGTGTCACTAAGAATGTCCCTGGTGAGGCGATAAGCAAGGACTAACTTGATGACACTCTACCCCGAAGCCATCTCTGGGATACCCGCTGTGACGCCATGGGAAGTATATACATGCTGTGCTCTCGCAGGAAAGCACCTTGCATCGGACTTTCCAACTCAAATAACTTCTTGTTTCAGGGAACACCATTTTTACTTAAGAGATTGAGTGGTGGACAAAAATATACTTATTTGGACTTAGGTATATGGCAGATATTTCCTTGAAAAAGGAACAAGGTGAATCTGCCATTTGAGGAAAACTGCTAAGTTTCAGGAAACCTGCATCTGTGTGAGCTTGACAGTTTCCCAGCACTTGAAAATGTTCGTTTTGTAAGACCAGTGGGGCATTCACAGATGTGATCTTTAATGCTGCGACGTCCTGCGGGTGGTGGGGGTGGGTAAGAGCGCTGGGAAGACCAATGGACTTTAAAGAAAGGGCTGTCTCCAGACACCATCACAGTGAGAAACTCGCTCACGTAAGTTCAAATCCACATCACAGTTAATCGTTAAGAACCTATCACTTGTGGTTTGGTGCAGTCTCAACCGAGACTATCTGTAGTGACCAGAAAGACGACAAAAACCCTCCTTCCTCTTCCAGCTCCGTGTCTGTGTGAAACTGAATTCCCCGCATTGACTTCAACTAAAACAGCATATTCCAACAGGTTAAATGCAGAAGCGGAGTGGGAATCTTGCTGTCTTTTACTACGTTAAAGATGTTATGACATTATAGACATTAAAGAGATCTGCAAATCTGTAAAGCAACACCACTCTTCCTGCTGCTTTTTGAATTATGTTTCACAAAAATATGTTATTTATGTTAACATGTAGTGAGCTTATATATATATATATATATATATATTTTTTTTTTAAAGATTTTATTTATTTGACAGAGAGATCACAAGTAGGCAGAGAGGCAGGTAGGGGGCAAGGCGGGGAGGGGAGAGCAGGCTCCCTGCTGAGCAGAGAGCCCCATGTGGGACTCGATCCCAGGACCCTGAGATCATGACCTGAGCCGAAGGCAGCGGCTTAACCCACTGAGCCACCCAGGTGCCCCAGCTTATATTTTTTAAATGACTTGGTTTTACTGTCCGACACTGGTTAACATTGCGACTGAAGCCTATGTAAACCAAAGCTCTCTGGGGGCCTCACTAGTTTTTAAGGATATGAAGACAAGCTCTCAAACAAGCTCTGTTTGAGAACCATTGCTCTGAGTGGCCGCCTCGTCCCCACATGGAACTGCTAGGTCAAGTGCAGGGTGAGAAGAAATTCTCACAGGTGCTTGGGGAATGGCAGGATGGTGCCAGGGTAGGCAGGGAGTCTGCAGGTGAGGTTAGCAAAGGCTTGAAGAAGGAGGGGTCCTGCTGCTTCTAGATGTTAAAGATGAGATGTTTCCACTAAAAGATGGGAAGCAGAGTGATGGGCTGGGGCAGCACAGGCCCTGGAGGGCTCTGGAGGGTTAAAGATTCGAGGGGAGGCCTGAGGGAAGGTACAAGTAAATACTCACGGTCTTTCTGGTGCCCTTCTTCATCCAGATAGATGTTAGTTTTCATGTTCCAGATAAACTGGTGTGCCAGAAGCTGGGATTTGGATGCCGCCCACAGAATATACTCTCGCACGTAGCCCATCTATAGGAGAGCAAGGTCACCATCAGTGCAGGCTGGACACCTCTCCGCCGAGAGAGACTAACCCAGTGCGGGAGTGGACTCCCAGCACTTGCTGACCTAGCAAGAAGTGAGTCCCAGTGGTTTCCGGCTGTGTGAGCAAGCTTGCCGGGGGATGTGTGAGCCCAGTGCAGGGGCTAGGCCAAGTTCTAGCTTGCTAGCTGGCTGGTGGGGCTGGTGGGGCATGTGGGGCCCCAGGCGGTGAGGTCTGCAAAACAGGAAGGAGCTGGCTTTTGTTTCTTCTGTGCTTCCCCCTGGACTCTAAGAACCGTAACTCCCCAACCAGCATCTGCTGTTGTCAAGCACGAGGAATGAGTAGGCTGGGTACTAAAACTCAGCTATAAACTGGTTGTCTGGAACAATGTTCCACAGTGATGGAGAGGTTCCAGAAAATTCTAACACACAGACACTTCTTCATGAGTTGACACATCATGGCCACTATCCTAAGGACTCTCCTCTTTCTCCTTCTTAGTCATGTTCTCCTACTCCTAACTCCAGCTTTAACTGCGCTGTCCTAAAGTTAAAAAGAAGGACTGGCTTTCCTGGAAGACTTCTGAAAGACTTGCCTCTCCCCCGACCAGTAGTTTGTGGCCCCTGCATCTGGTAAAGTATTCTCTGGACAGATGTCCTCAACTTGGCTAGCTGGGCTTAGTAAGCAGGTCGATTTCAAATAACTCCTCGCTATGGGTTTCCCAATGTGACTCTAGCACGGGTAGAGGGTGGTTGCTGGGATGGAGCACAGGCAGTGTGGGTTCAGGACTGTGGTCAGCTCCGTGTTGGAGATGTTTCTGTGCCAGGCCCCAGGCTAGGCAACTTACATACAGATGTGCTATACATGACAGGCTGAATTGTGCCCCCAACCCCCAATTCATGGGTTGAAGTCATATACATATGCCTCAGTGTGATGGTGTCTGGAGACAGACCTTTTAAAAAGCTGATTAAATTCAAATGAGATCTTTGGGGTGGCGCCTAGTCCAATGTGGGGTCCTTATAATAAGAGGAGATTAGGACACTGACACACAGAGGGAAGACCACATGAGGACACAGGGACATGGCAGCCATCTGCAAGCCCAGGAGAGGAGCCTCAAGAGAAACCAACCCTATGGGCTCCTGGATCTCCAACTTCAAGCCTCCAGAATTGTGAGAAATACATTTAAGCCCCCGCTCTGTGGTTCTCTGCTATGGCAGCCTGAGCACACTAATACATACATCATCTTGTCTCACCCTCCCTGCTTCCCACCAAAGAGACAAGGGAGCTGGATTCAGGGACAGAGAGCCCACCCACCTGGCACAGCAAGAGAGGGCCTTGGGGTAAGGTGGGGTGAGATGGGCCTCCTGGCCATGAGCACCGGCCACAGCCTCGGTGGGGGTGTGTGTGAGAAGAGCTCGGGGACCGGGTCAAAGCCTGGCGGCCCTGCTCCCCAGGCCCCATCCCTGTTGCTGAGGGCCCCCTTCCCATCGCCCAGCACAGCTCGCAGAGGGAGGGACAGCACATGCTGGCACAGCCTTACCTTGTCATACCTGAGGGCCTGTACAATCTGGGGGATGTAGAACAGGATGGCATCCTGCAAAGGAGGAGGACAAGCGATCATGACCTCCACAAAGGGAAAACAATTCCTTATCTCCAAGACAGTGAAAACAAAGGCAACACAGAGGGCTGTCCCAAGGCCCCACTGCAACCTGGAATGGCCCTGCTGTCACTCAGCCCATGGGACACCTTGCTAGAGGTGTCTTGCTGGCGATCACAGAGGACTGAGAACCAGGGAAAGAACCAGAGGACAGCAAGGAAAATGGCGATGGCTTGGAACACAGGATGGATGAGAAAAAGCAAAAGGAACGAGGCTCCCGTATCTATAAGGACCGGGGTTGTGGCCCATGTGTGTTCACTGCTGGGGGCCTGTGCGGGGACAAGGGCTGAGGTTACAGTAGTCCCGTGTGTTGGGGCCTCCGCAAGTCAGCTAGAAAACCCGTCACTATGGCTGTCCCATGGGATCCCCAGCCTTTCCAGCAGTCCACGGCTGGGTGATCTGCCTGCGGAGCCACAACTGGCACCAAACTCAAGTCAACTTCCCAACATACCTGAGTCAACTAAATCTGTCTTCTGTGACTGCCTGAACAGAAACGGAATTGAAGCATGCTTAAGATGGACCAACGTTTCATCAGGCCCATACCAAGTTTCAGATAAAGCCCGTCCTTGTTTCCACCTCAACACGGCCTGTGGTCCCACCAAGGCTGACTCAGGTAGGACGCGAGCTCACCGGTGGGAAGGACCGCAGGACTTTCACCCCGTACTGCGCAGTGAGAGGGTGCGGCGGGTACATGCTGGAGAAGTAGGAGAGGCCCGTGGGTGGGTCCGCAGGCGCCCAGCACAGCACGTGGCTGAGCTCAGGTGCATCGGCGTCAATGGTGTGCCAGGTGACCAGGAACTGGGAAGGAAGCAGGGAGATGGTCTGGCACAGGCAGTCCCTGGGCCCCCTCTGGAAACACCCAGTCCCATCCCGTTACGTCAGGGGCGGCCCGGAAGTGATGATGATAAAGCATTTACAACAACGCGGGGAAATGTTCTGATACATGATGCAAAGTAGCATAATCCTAACTTGGGTGAAGTACAGTCAATATTTTTCTACTGCAATCATAATAAATGCCTCACTTGAGAAACAGAAAACACTGGCAATTAGAAAAGTTATTAACCTGCTGAGGTTGCCAGGTTTGTCACATTTCTAGTTTCCAGGCATTTGGGAGGCATTTTTGTTGTTGTTGTTGTTTGGTTTGGTTTTAAGATTTTATTCACTTGACAGAGAGACACAGCAAGAGAGGGAACACAAGCAGGGGGAGTGGCAGGTAGAGGCAGAGGGAGAAGCAGACTCCCCACTGAGCAGAGAGCCCCATGTGGGGCTTGGACCCAGGACCCTGGGATCATGACCTGAGCCAAAGGCAGCTGCTTAACAACTGAGCCACCCCGGCGCCCCAAGAGGCATTTGTTTTTGTGCAGTTTGAGCCCTCATGCGTCACTACCTTGATAGCTTCGGGGACGTCACTAACAGCTCCTGGGTCCAACCTAACGAGACGGGTCACTTCGTTGCCGATGGCTTCTGTGTTCTTAAACCTATGGCACACGCAGGGTATGGGTGGAGGGGCCTCTCCCACCTCCCCAGAAGAGAGGGAGGTAGAGGGAGACCTGAACTAGAGGGATACAGATTAGTGCCAAGTGACACCGAAATACGACGCTACTGACATATCAGTAACTCTGACCATGAGTGTTTATGATGAACAGCACTATGACTGGCTACAACGTGAATGATGAATGATCTCCAACAGGAATTATCCTACACTCTCCAAAGGACGTCCTTGTTTCTGAAGTCCTTGCCTTCAGAACAACCCCTTGCCTTGGTGCCGAAGCAGGCCATCTACGGCATGGCAGCCCATGGGCTGGAAGGTAGGTCAGCAGATGGGAGGATGGGTACATTTTCAGGGGGCGCCGCCTTAGGCTAACACAAGGTAGACTTTCCATGAACACTATAAGGCTGCGGTCCTGATGCAGAGGACCAAATTAGAACCAGATGGAGGAAGCGGTAAGTAGGCAAGTGCAGGCTTGTGGGGAAGAAATGTCCACCCCTGCATGTGGGGCGGGTGCACTTCTGGTGGATGTAACAGGGTCCTGGAGACCCCTCTTGGCTACCACTGGTCTAAGAGCTCTGACTGTGGAGAGCTATGAGGGGAGAGTTCACAGGACACTTGGCTGCTGGCCACCTAATGTGAGTAGCCTGTCGCTGAAAGGCCAGTGGGAACAAACCAAAGGCTCCCCAGGCTGGCTGTCCTGGAGCAATAGCCTCCATGTGCTCCTATCCTCCTCAGATACGAGACTGGGGCCACGAATGTGCTCTGACGCCTCGTGCCTGGGCTCCGGGGTACTGGGACGCTCCAGGCAGGCATCTGTGCTATATAACCACTGCACAGAAACACTGGGTCAACATCTAGGGCAGAGGAACAGGCCTCTAATATCACTTCCCTGACCGTCCTTGGCAGTGACCACATCGTATTCCTTCCCACTCAGGTGTCCTTGCACCAGGCTTCTGGCAAGGCACTCATGAGGCAGGTGAGACCGGGGCCTACCTGGCTGGCAGCTGCACGGCGAGGTAAGGAGAGATGCTCCAGGCGAGGTTGACGTTGTCCTTCCACTGCTTCTCACTCAGGCTGATGTATTTGGACCTCCAGTTGGCCACACTGTTCTCTCCGGCCTGGTCCAGCTCCAATTCCGGGGCCGACAGTGGATTGTACCACGTGATGAGACGCTCAATCTCGGTGGCCTGGTGAAATGAAACATCAGTGTGCCTTCTGTGTGCACCCATATGCCACTCTGCTCCCATTCCCAGTGCTGTGGCCATAGCACAGGGGTCACCTTACCAGCAGGGACAGTAGTAGCGTCCTTCGCTTCATGTAGTACTTGTGCAGCTGGGAGCCCCGGTTGGTTTTCTTAGACATGCCTGGGTGGGGAGAGAGAAGGCCCAAGTGCATGTCTGTGAGTCCATTGGCCCATCCTTCACTTCTAGAACCCCAGAGGAAGCTGTCTTTCAGTGCTCTGCTCACGGTCTGAACTGCCAGGATGTGCCTTGGACCAGCAAACCTTCAACTGACCTGACTTTTTGGAGATGGTCGACATGCCGCTGGACAGGGGGTAGGTATTGATCCAGCCTTGAGTGGCCTGCTGCCGAGAGCCAACTGCTATGTCCAGATTGCTCCGGGTGTCTTGGTTATCTGTAGGCAAACACATTGTTGCTTCCAGAATGAGGCGTCTGGATTTTCACCAGCGATAAGGTGTTCAGTGCAAGAGCAGGGAGGGAGAGACATGGTGTTGATGGATCTGCAGAATAAACCAACCTCTGGGAAGTGTGTGTGTATGTATGCATGTGTTTTTTTTAATGTAAGCTTTACATTCAAGGTGAGGCTTGAACTCACCACCCTGAGATCAAGAGGCACAGGCACACTCTACTGCTTGAGCCAGCCAGGTACCCTGGGGAAGTTTTTTGAACCATTCTACATAGAAAGCTTACTAAAGTGTATTCTATTCTTCCTAGCCTTTTTCTTTTAAAATTTATTTATTTGACAGAGAGAGAGAGATCACAATTAGGCAGAGAGGCAGGCAGAGAGAGGGGCAACCAGGCTCCCTGCTGAGCAGAGAGCCCGATGCGGGGCTCGATCCCAGGACCCTAGGATCATGACCTGAGCTGAAGGCAGAGGCTTTAACCCACTGAGCCACTCAGGTGCTTTTTTTTTTTTTTTTTTTAAAGATTTTATTTATTTATTTGAGAAAGAGTGTGTGTGGATGCCGGTGTGGGAGAGGGGCAGAGAAGGAGGAAGAATTTAAGCAGAATCCCCGTTCAGCATGGAGCCTGGCACGGGGCTTGATCCCACAACCCTGAGATCATGACCTGAGCTGAAATCAAGAGTCTGACGCTCAAACAACTGAGCCACCCAGGCACCACCCCTCCTAGCTTTTAAAGTAGAAAAAAGTAAATGTGGGTGGCAATCCTGATCAATTACAAACAGCTCTCTCATGGCCAGCGTCATGCCACCCATCAACACCGCAGTGAGTCAGGCCCTACAGGCAGGCAAAGAGCGCTGCCGGTCCTGCTCTCCGTGGAGCCAGGGCGCCACCTCAGAAAATCTCTTTTTAATTTGCCTGTCCTTTTCCTGTAGTCAGGTTGTTGGCTGGGGGTCTGCCTGCAGAAACTGTGCTCCTCTGAGAAACAGAATGTTTCTTTGTGGTTTGCTGCTTGCTTACACTGTAGCACCTTTTCCTAAACCCTGTCGGCCCTGACTCCTATTCATCCTTGGAGACCCCGCTCACATGTCACCTCTTCCAGAAAACTCTCCCTGGCTCCCCAACTCCAGGGAGGGGGGCAAGGGCCTGTCCTTGAAGGGTGCTCCCACAATCTCATGTTGACATCACCAACCAGATGACAACAGACAGTGCCCTACTCATCTTGGCACCTGGACCTTACCCCAAGATGGGCTGTCAGATAGGCAGTGGGGGCTGGTGAACTGGCTGATGCTGGGGGACGTTATGTCACGTGGCCTCTGCTCAGGGCTTCCTGTGCTCATTCATATTTGTCAGCTGAGGCTGGAGGACCCGTGGTGGACAGGCAGGCTTTGGGTCTTGTGACTGTGCAGCAGGGCCATGGCCAGGACTTGGCGGGACCCTCACTGTTCTGACTGGGCTCCTGCAGGGCTTCCCACCTCACACCACTGTCCCGGCCACCTCCATGCCTTGGCCCCACCACCCAGGAGCAGCTGCCCAGCTGAAGACAAGGCTTACCTGGGGGAACAAGCTGGCTGGCAGTCAGGTACTTCTTGTCTGAGAACATGGCTGTCCAAAATTTAATCATTATGCTTATGTCTTCACGTAGCCTCTTTTCTCCTTGAGTAGGGAACTTTGGGGGGCAACTTCAAACAACCACAAGAAGACAAGAGTTAAGTGCCTAGACTCTGGGACTAGAAGCCATACATATTATAAAAGCATGTGAGAGGTGACATGGAGTGGTCTCTGAATGACAAAAGGTGAGCCCAGAGCTAGTCATCAGCAACAGTGGTCTCATTCATTCTCATGGAAAAAAGAGTGATGATTTTCTGAGTCCTCTCATGGCCACCTCTGCCACTAACCCCAGCGCTGTCGACAGCCCTCGGCTGAATGGTGTCCTTGTGGAGCATTGTGCAGCTGCAGCTGTCTCTAGACAACACAACCTACGCACTCGCAAAGCAATTCTTTGTGCAATTACCATTCATAGGAACTGGAAAGTTAAATGCATGCGGTTAATCTCTTCAGTCAACTGACTGGGGAAAACGTGTGTACACTGTGTAGGGAGGCTAGCTTTAACTGAGTACACATGTGGAAACACAGCACAGAGCTGAGCATTTTCCAACCCAGGGCCGCCAGAGCTACTGAACAAGGAGGGCAGCGCACGACTCAGGCCACGCTGTTTTGCGCCGTGACTTCTGAGGATGTGGGACACCTGCGAGCAGCACAGCTGGAGGAGTACCTGAAGTAGTCAAAGGCGGTTGAGTAGATCTTCTCACGAAGCACGTTGCGAATGGTTGCGTTTGGGACCACGTCAGCATGCAAGAGGGCCAGCCCAAGAGTCAGCAGTCTGCGAGAGAACACCGGGGCCCCGTCAGAGCATGCCGCCCAGGGATGCCTGAGTCGTCTCTGGCTCCTGTACCAACCATGTGGCCCTGGGGCTCGGGGCACATCTCTGGATGACAGAGCTCTTGGAGGCCAGGACTGTGGCCCATGCCAGGTGACTGCCATTCCTCAGTTTTACTGGACCAGAAATGTCTTAGGAAAGGGTGGGGTTTTTTTTGTTTTTGTTTTTAAAGATTTTATTTATTTATTTGACAGAGATCACAAGTAGGCAGAGAGGCAGGCAGAGAGAGAGGAGGAAGCAGGCTCCTTGCTGAGCAGAGAGCCCGATGTGGGGCTCGATCCCAGGACCCCAGGATCATGACCTGAGCCGAAGGCAGAGGCTTTAACCCACTGAGCCACCCAGGTGCCCCTTGGTTGTTGTTTTTTAAACCTTCATTCTAACTGGGGGTAAACAGATAATTTGTGTTCATCTGCCTTGGCCAGAGTGTGTGTATTGCACACCACCTGCAAACTACCTTCTGAGTGCAGTCACCTCGAGGGCTACAAAGGTGGGACATTTAATTCACGCTTAAAGAAAAAGACATTTACCAAGCATCTGGTTTCTGCCAGACCAGGGCTACTCGATGGGCATCTACAGATGGTGTTGGTCTGTGACGAGTACTACAGAAACTGAGACGGGATCCTGCTCATTTCTACAGCAATTTCACATTGCTGTCAGGGTCCAAAGCCTTTTCTAGTAATTTATTCTCATGCCTTTTATAAAGGTACAGGTCTGTGATGGACTACAAATGAAGGGAAAAGAGTACTAGCCCTTCCCCACAGTGGTCTGAGAAGCACTGTCCCAGGGGTGCCCGGGGGCTGCAGGAACATGGGTCTGGAGCTCAGGGGAGGAGCAGAAAGAGCTGGTGATGGCAGTGGGCAGCAGGAAGGGAGAAAGGCAGGAGGAGCAGCATACCCTAAAAGGGGGCCCCTCACTCTCCTTACAACTGACCACCCAGGTACTCTGAGGCCTTTCCCGTACCAGATTCCCCCACCCTGCTGTGTCCATAGCACCGGGCCTGAGCCTCCCTACTAGATCACATATCCCCCTAAAGGGAGTATCCCCTGGTGTGGTTGGTATTTTGCATGGGACTTGGCAAAAGTCGACGTGGTGTAGGCAGCGTGATCGGAAGTTTTCTGTGAACATCTCTGAGGGGTAAAGAGACCGGCCCAAAGTCACTGCCAGCCCCCCAGTCTGAGCTTGTCACACCTGAGCTCCACTACACCACCTGCTGTTTTCCACTCACCACTGTGACACCAGAATCCTTTCACTACCACCTACCCCTAGCCAATTTAGAAAGGCTGCCCAACATTTGAGTGCCCCAGGTTCCTGAATGAACCATTTCCTGAACACTCCCCTGCTATGGACAGCCCATTTGCTGACTTCCTCAGCCCTGGGCATGGCTGGCCAGATCATTCTATCCAGATCCCCTCCCCAAGGGCCTTGCATATACTAGGGCTTGATCAGTTTCTGATAAAAACAAAACAAAACGAAACAAACCAGACCAAGCTCGGGAACCTCCCACACAGACTACCTCCCGCAACTCTATCTCCCCCCATCCCACCCCTGCCACCACCATGAGAGGAGAGCCCCTCACTTGAAGCGAGGCCCGATGGCCGCCACGTGCCGGTTCATGCTCCCCTTGGCTCCACCGATGTTCAGGGACATGGAGCGCTGCAGCAGGCTGGAGAAGATCTCCACTTGGTCTGAGCTGCAGTACTTGGCGATCTCGAACCGCTGCACCAGGAACTGAGTGGGAAGGAGAACTGCTGCTCTGCTGGGGCCTGGCCTGGCCTGCCCGCCCGTGGAGCCAGCACAGAGCCAGCACAGCCAGCTAAGGTGGAGCTCTGGGCCAGCAGGAGGGCGGGTGGCGGTCTTAGGGGAAGCATGACATTCCAGCAAGGGGCTGGGGATGAGTCTGGAAGAGCCATCCCCCTGTCCTCAGGTAAGGCAGTCTTAAACCTGGAGCTCCACGTTTACTGGCCCACTGACCTCACAGCTATAGTGGGCAAAAGATGGAGAAGCACTTACGTCAATCCAAATGTAGTGAGGGGTCACTTCGGGGGCACAGGGTTTGGGCTGACTGGCTTCTGATGCTGCTAGGGGGTCCGCTTCCTTTATCTCCGCAGAAAACAGGCCGAACTTCTGCTCCACTGTCATCTGCCAGGCCCCTGCCATCTCCCGCATAAACTGCAAGTATGCAATGAAGGTTAGTGTCTGCGAAGCTGAGGACTATATAAAGGAACATAAAAGGAATACATGCTCAGGGCACCTGGGTGACTCAGTTGGTTAAGCTCAGTTAAGACTCTTGATTTCAGGGGGCACCTGGGTGGCTCACTCATTAAGTGTCTGCCTTCGGCTCAGGTCATGATCCCCAGATCCTGGGATCGAGCCCCGCATCGGGCTCCCTGCTCTGCGGAAGGCCTGTTTCTCCCTCTCCCACTCCCCCTGCTTGTGTTTCCTCTCTCTCTGTGTATCTCTCTGTCAAAAAAAAAAAAAAAAAAAAAAAAAAAAAAAAAAGACTCTTGATTTCAGGGGTGCCTGAGTGGCTCAGAAGCCTCTGCCTTCAGCTCAGGTCATGATGTCAGGGTCCTGGGATTGAGCCACACACTGGGCTCTCTGCTCAGCAGGGAGCCTGCTTCCCACCCCCTCTCTGCCTACTTGTGATCTCTCTCTCTCTGTCAAATAAATTAAAAAAAAAAAAAAAAAAAAAGACTCTTGATTTCAGGGACCCTGGGTGGCTCAGTGGGTTAAGCCTCAGCCTTCAGCTCAGGTCATGATCTCAGGGTCCTGGGATTGAGCCACACACTGGGCTCTCTGCTCAGCAGGGAGCTTGCTTCCCTCTCTCTCTGCCTACTTGTGAACACACTCTCTCTGTCAAATAAATAAATAAATAAATCTTAAAAGAAAAAAAAAAAAGACTCTTGATTTTGGCTCAGGTCATATCTCAGGGCTGAGACTGAGTCCTGCGTCAAGCTCTGTGCTGGGGGTGGAGTCTGCTTAAGATTCCTTCTCTCGGGGACGTCTGGGTGGCTCAGTTGGTTAAGCCGCTGCCTTCCACTCAGGTTATGGTCCTGGGGTCCTGGGATCGAGTCCTGCATCAGGCTCCTTGCTCAGCAGGGAGCCTGCTTCCTCCTCTCTCTCTGCCTGCCTCTCTGCCTGCTTGTGTGTACTCTCTCTCTGACAAATAAATAAAATCTTAAAAAAAAAAAAAAGAAAAAAAAGATTCCCTCTCTCCTCTCTTCTGCCCCTTCCCACTCCTTAAAAATAAAAAAAAAAAAAAAAATACACGCTTAACAAACTTAGAAAACCAAAAAAGCATGAACAAAAAAATAAAGATCACTTATGATCTAACTTCCCAGACGTTTTCTACCAAAAAGCCCATTCTTGAACTATCACTAGGCCAGGTGCTGGCTTCCTGCTTTGTGGAGTGGTCCCAGCACGCCTGAGACGGGCCTAGTACTGGGTGGGCCCTCAACGGGCTCTGCCAAGCAGCCTGGCTGAACCTTCCTGATAACCCTGAAGCACCCGTGGTTGAAGAAGTGAGGTTGCCTGCTCACGGCCTCTAATCTGGCAAACGTGGGCTAGATTTTGGCTCTGGAGCCCAGGTCCTTTTCTCCACTCAACACAGACCCTCCGGGCTCTGGGAATGGAGCAGTGAATGACGCAAACAGCCACCCAGTCGATGAGGGGGGCCACAGATGGCAAGGGAAGTGAGATCTAGATATCAGACACTGATCAAAGCTAAGGGGAAACAGAGTCATTAAGGGGCTTGGAAGAATGAATGGACGTATGTGCATGACATTCTAGACATGGTGGGCAGAGGATAGCAGAGATAAGCCCTGGAGGAGATGTAGGAGTGAAGCATGCAGCTTCTTGGCTGCCTAAAAAGAGCACTGCCAAGTGAGGGTACAGCCTAAAGCAGGAACATGCCTGGAGGGCAGGGGCAGCAGGGACCCCAGCGTGCATGAAGCAGGGTAGGCAAGGGACAGAGCGGGGAAAGCTGGGGTGGCAGAGGGCACAGAAACAAGTGTGCCTTCTACTTTGAGTGACCATGGGCAGCACTGACAGGTCTGGGGCACAGAAAGGACCTAATGTGACCCATATTTTACTGATGTACTCTGTGTATGTGTGAAGAAGGCAGAGAGGGCCCATGTGGAAGCAGCGTCTGCCTCCCTAGTCCAGGGTAGATGAAGGAGACTGGGGCCAGGGGGCAGCAGTCGGGATGCTGGGAAGTGACCAGCTTCTGGATATACTTAAAAGGTAGAAAGGTAAGTCTGACAGGATTTGCTGAGGATCATTTGTGAGAAGTGCAAAAAGGAGAGCCAGGATTTTGTCTGAGCAGAGGGAAGGACTATGTTGGCATCCATAGAGATTTGGAGGCAGATGGGTGGAGGTCAGTGTGGCACTAGTTCCTTTGATTTGGGTCATCAATTTGAGCACCACACCAAGAGATCACAGGTCTTTCCCGTCTTAGTGGGATATAGGCCCCAGAATCTCATTAAGCAGGTTTTGGGTGGGATGAACCCAACAAACTCATAGCTCTATCTCTCTAGGGATGGAGAAGCATCAGGATGCCATCAGCAATTGTCTCTAAAGTTGGAGTTATGAAGGATTTTTGTTTTTTTCATTCTACTCCTATCTTCCAACTTCTCTGTAATGAACATACATGTATTTTTATGACAGAAAAAAATTAAAAACCAAAAGCCAACAATATAAAAGACACAAAAACAAAAGTTAAAACTCTCCCCAAGATGTTGCTGGGCCTGGACAATAGGTCCTTACACAGGCAGGGTCAGGGAGTGTGAGGACCCAGATGACCTTCAGTCCCAAGTGAACGGCAAGAACGGTCTGGACAATATTAAAAAAACAGGCTTATCTGTTGGACTGCCGAGTGTTAGATGTTAGCCACAAAGAACTGATTTAAAGAGACTTTACATAAGAAGCAGCAAGCTCTAGCAGCTCATGGGCCAGTGCTGGGTCTGGACACAAGTGGGTGGCCAAGCCCTGCCAAAGGCCGAGAGACCTGAAGCCAGCAGAGCTACTGCTGATGGCAGGAGCAGGGGAAATAGATCAGAGTCTGAAAGACCCCAGATGAAACAGCAATTTGTTTGGCATAAAAATCCTTCCATGGCCCCTTTTCTAATTTTGATGGGGGAGAACAAAAGGGAAGTGAAGGTGAGGTGAAAAGTAGGAAGAGTCCATCCTTCTTGCCAAGACTGATCCCTCAGGGGTAGGGATCAGTGACCTTTATTTTAGTCACCCAACAAAAACAGCAGTGCTCCTCAGTCTCCACCGCTTTTCTATGCACAAAGTCTACAACACTATGAAAACATTTGAAACACTAAAGAAAAAAGAAATCAACAGAAACAGACCCACAGATGACCCTGATACTAGAACGTATCAGATAAGGATTATAAAATAAATACTGTAAATATGACCAAATAGCTCTAGGTAAAGATGGAAAAACTAGATGAAAATACAGAGAATCTCAGCAGAGGTTAAAAAAAGAAAGTGAACTAAAGAGGAGAGAATTTACTCCAGCAGAGGTGAACTATAGGCAATGCTGAGGGAATTTCTTTTGGCTGAAGAGAACTGAATCTGAGTCCACGGAAAGACTTGAGGAGTGTGAGAAATGGAAAGTATCTGGATAAATGTGTAAGGCTTTTAAAAAAGCCCTTTTCTTAACTTCTTTGAAAGGCTTTTGACTTGAATTAATTCTGTAATTAATTAATTAATTTGACAGAGAGGGAGAGAGAGAACACAAGTAGGCAGAGAGGCAGGCAGAGGGGAGGGGGAAGCAGGCTCCCCACTGATCAGAGAGCCCGATGCAGGGCTCGATCCCAGGACCCTGAGATCATGACCTGATCTGAAGGTGGAGGATCAACACACTGAGCCACCCAGGCGCCCCTTATTTTATCTTTTTTTTTTTAAATTTTTAAATTTACTTATTTATATTTTTAAAGATCTTATTTATTTGACAGATAGAGATCAGAAGTAGGCAGAGCAGCAGGCAGAGAGAGAGGGGGAAGCAGGCTCCCCGCTGAGCAGAGAACCCAATGTGGGGCTCGATCCCAGGACCCTGAGATCATGACCTGAGCCAAAGGCAGAGATTCAACACACTGAGCCACCCAGGTGCCCCTTATTTTATCTTTTTAAAGATCCTATTTATTCATTTGACAGAGAGAGACACAGAGAGAGAAGGAACATAAGCAGGCAGAGTCAGAGAGGGAGACTCAGGCTTCCTGCTGAGCAGGGAGCCCAATGTGGGACTCAATCCCAGCACCCCGGGACCATGACCCGAGCCAAAGGCAGACGCTCAACAATGGAGTCCCCCAGGTGCCCCTTTAGTTTTATTTGTAAAGATTTTATTTATTTGAGAGAGAGAGAGAGAGCATGAGTGGGAGAGGGGCAGAGAGAGAGGGACAAACAGACTTCTCTCTAAGTGAGGAGCCAGAGGTGGGGGTTGATCCCAGAACTCCAAGATCAAGACCTGAGCTGAAGTCAGATGTTTTACTGACTGAGCCACCTAGGTGCCCTGGCTTTTGATTTTTAGAACAAAAATAACACTATTATAAGGCATATAACATACACAGCAGTAAAACAGATGAACCCAAAAGGGGGGGGGTACATGGGTGTATGTGACAACAATGGCAGATTGCTGTCGATGCAGAATCCTCTACCTGGCGATGACGACCACCACCACTACAACAGCAGTTAGTATTTACTCATAGATCGCTATGTTCTGGGCACTGTTCCTGGCCCGTGAGGTGCATTAAGCCATTCAGTCTCTACAACAAGCCTATGTTAAGGGTGCCTGTGCTATTATCCTCATTATACAGATGAGGAGCATTGCCCAGAAGTCAGAGCCCCTAGAGGCTGCAGCAGGACTCTCACAGGGCCTTCTGCATGCTCCCTGATATGAGCAGAGCTGGCCGGGCTGAGAACCCAGTGCCTAACTTAGTTCCACGGAGAAAGGGTCCAGGAACCACTGGTAAACCCAGGGTCCCAGCTGACTCCCTCTTCTGAGAGGCAGCTGTCAGTGCTTCTCCCTGACCAGGTGATCTCCCATGGAAGCCAACTGGACCAAAACATTTCCCCAAACTCTGAATGGTGTGTCCAATACAAACCCTCTGCAGTTAAAACATCCCAGGCAAACGTGAGGTATGATGATTATTGCCACCACCATCACCTGCCTGGAACATTCTAATTTCATCTTTGGAAATATTCCATTTTCCTCAGGGAATAAGAAAAAGAAAATATCCCCTTTGACCACTTAATTCAAGTCATCTTAAGACATAGAAGAAAAAAATGCCAAATTCCCTGTTATGAAAATTAACGAGATCTTTGAAAAACACAACAGTTCCTGGATATTCATCCAATCAGTTGAAAGGGCATATATGACCTTGAGTCGGGGCTTCCTCAAGTACTAACTTCAGAAATATGGTCACCAGGAAGACTGTCCCTCCCAAAGTGAGCAGGCCAAGAGAAATACCTTTGTGGACAACTACCACCTCTCCCAAACTTGTACAAGTGTTCTACTCAGAGAAATGGCTCCCTCTACTGAGCTTCTGAGAAACAACAACTTCTAGGAGCCGCTAGGATCCTTTTAACATATATTCCCTGTCATCTCCGAGATAGCCCAGTGGTCAAGCATTAATATCACAATCTTACAGATAAGGAGACCGAGGACCCAGAGGATAAGAGGCTTGTCTGGAGTTTCCAAGCTTGTCAGCTGAGCAGCCAGGTCAAGCTCTCTCTCTCACCAGCCCTACCCTCAGGAGCTGAACACAGCCAGTATCCTACCGGTACTTCCACTCCGTTCTTGCCAGCCAGCAGCCACTCCCAGCAGGCCAGGGCGGTCTCCATGCCATGCTCATTGAACATCCGGAGGGGACCCCAACACAGATGATGAAGGAGCTGTGGGTCACAATCTGCAAGCAAACACACACTGTTCAGAAAAAGCACCGAACATGGCTGAACCCTTCGCCTGCCTCCCCAAGTCAACAAGACAGAGCACCAGGTGGGCCAATGATGGTCTTTTATTTACCTCCTCTACCCTCTGAGAGACACGAAAGAGATCTCTACTGGGGGAGCCTCAGCTCACTAAGGAAAACAAGGTAAACGCTCATTTCCAAATGGGCCCAGAGCTCCGCAGTGGCTCTGTCCATTACCTTTGCTGCTGATGAGCATCGCTGTCAGCTTGAACATGGCCTGCGTGTAGTGCTGAGGATTACTGAGGTCTAATGCTGTATTCAGCTCCTGGACCATCATTTTGTTCAGGTCAGATATCTGGCCTGTGGCATCTGAGAACCGGATCATTCCATACACCTGCAAGAAGCACACTTGTCAAGAGAGTCACATGTAATCCAGGCTCCTGGACAAGGCCTGACCAGAGCCCCACTGTCTTAAACTAGAGCTTGTGTGTGGAGAGAGTGACAGGATCATTTCAACGATACTACCACTGCTCACACTTTGAGGGAACTTCTCTTTTAGCAATGTATGTTGGCATTCCCTTCATTCTAGATGGTCCTTGAAGGCAGAGACCCAGTCTTGTCCATTTTACATTTCAGCACTGAGTCCGGGGTCTGAACCACAGTGGCGCTGCATGATGTAGAC
The DNA here is from genome assembly GCF_922984935.1 of Meles meles. Lineage (NCBI taxonomy): Eukaryota > Metazoa > Chordata > Mammalia > Carnivora > Mustelidae > Meles > Meles meles. Next base: position 31,244,770 of record NC_060077.1, read on the forward strand.
TGATTAAATACAGTTCTTTTGGAGTCAATTAATGACTCAAATGAGAAAATTTTTTAAAGTTGTACATCATATCCCCTCCTCCCCAACAAAAGCATGCTTCTCTCTTATCTACCAGACTTGACTATATAGAAAGGATCTGACTCCTTTCAAAACCAAACCTACTGCCAAAGACAGACTTTCTATCACCAGTGGAGTATTCAAAATAGGTGGAACAGGACCTCAGAGCAATTTCCAGCACTGGGAACATCAGCTCAGTGGCAGCCTAGGGTCAGCGGCAGCCTAGCAGAGTGAGGGCCCCCCTGCTGAGCCCCCCCCACACACAAGAGGAAGAGTGATTACTAGAATGAGGAACTAGAAGGGGGGAGGGGAGACCTCATTCAGACGGGGCACTGATGGACTTGCAGGGATCTCTGAAATGGTGTGGATGAACTGTATTTTATAGATTAAGAAACTGAGGCCCCAAGATGTGAAGCAACTTGCCAGGCTGGGCTGAAGTGCGGTATGGTAGGCGAGGGCCCTCACGGGGAGATGCAGTTCCCAACCCTGCTCTGCCTCTGTGACTCTGGCAAGGTACTTTATTTCCAGAGTCTCAGTTTCATTATCTGTAAAGCTGGAACAATAGTATATACACCTCACCAACTGCCCCAGATAGTGCATGGCACTCAGTGAGTATTTGCTACCACTTAAAACAAACAAACAAAAATAGAGAAACAGAGAATGCTTCAGCATGGCCAGAATGGGCGTATGTGCAATCACCGTCCTGCAGAGGGGGTGAGTAGCTGCCATAAATGGTCCAGACTGTGCAAGGGAGCCCCGGGGCCCATGCCTTCAAGTCTACCTAAAATGAGTGAGTTCCAGACCCCCGGGTGCATTTTCCACTGGGAGGGAGCTGACTGGCCTTGGAGCCCGAGGACACCCCACGGCCCGGAACACAAGGGCAGGAGAAATACCTCGCCCGCGTAGCGGTTGCGTAGATTCAGGGACGCCATGAAGTTGGAGTAATCTTTCTTCACACAGGCCGGGCGCTCTGTTAGCTGAGTTGCCTATAGACAAACACCAAGAATTACTTCAGGCCATTGCCACATGTTTTTCTCATGTTCACCATGGCTAAGCCCGAGTCCCATTAAGAAGTCAAGTCGAATTCAGGGGTTATTAAAAATCTTCACTGCTGGCAAGCTAATAAAACAAAATATTTTAGAACAGCCACCAGTCTGATACGTCCCAGGGAAGAAAGACGATAAAAAAAATCTCAGTGTGGAAAATTTTCTCTGGAAGGCAGCTTGTGATATAGCTTCAATATGCTGCCCTGATTGCTTTCATCCCCAGCGGTGAAAAGACCTTTGCAAAAGACATATCACCAGATTGTTGTGAGAATCATTGTAACCTACAACGAAAATGCTGTGAAGTTAGTGCTCCTGGGCTGTCTTCTGTGGGTGTGCACTGGTGTGTAAACGTGACTTGGAGATGGTGAAGGGTGATGTTGAGAGCATGGTGTCAGAGCGAGCAAAAGCCAGCAGGGGCTCAGAGACACCCAATAGCTGCCACCAGTCTATGGCAGGTCTAGCAGCGGAAGACAAAAGGGGCTCAGTCGTGAGTACAAAGGAGGCCCACAGAAAGGGAAAGAATTTGCAGACCACACCCCCCCCCCCCATGTCCTCTGCTTCAGCTTCAGCCCCCCAGCCCACCTCCCCTGCCTCGGGGTTGTGAGGACTGCTTTCCCTGACCCTGGCTGGTCACTGCTACCATGCTGTTGGGCTATCACGCTGCCCAGCATCACCAAAGACTACAAACATGCAGCGAGGATGACCCCTTTCACCCTTCCCTTTAGTGTCTTTTACTACAAACCAACACAAGCTAGCCACTTCTTGACATATGGATGCTACAAGGGAAAATGAATCTCTCAACGCTGAAGGGAGGAAGCAGGTGAGTGGGGAGAAAGAGGGTCAGGGGAAGAAAATATGAAATTTGGGGGAAAAATATAAGCAAGAACAAAAATACACGAAATACATGACTTTTATAAAATCATAAAACTATTAAGCTGGTTTATTTTTCAAAAGGTCACATAAAACTGCTTTGTGTTTTTTGGAGACAGAGTGGCCTATGGCACCAAGCAGGCCTGCACTGGAACCTGGCCCTGCCATCAATCAGCTATGAGACTCTAGAGAGGTCACTTGCTGTTCCTCCCCTGCAAAATGCGGACAACAGTGGCCTTCTCACCAGGCAGAATGGGGTTCAGTGATGTCTGCAGGCTCTGCAGGCAGCAAATGCACTGGCAGGCCGCAGTACAGGCTACCTCCCTCCCCTGGATAACTGCACTGACTGCTCCGGCGTGTGTGCCTGGTGCACCGTGATGGGGAGGACGGCCCTGTAGGGCTTTTCGGACAGTCTCGATGAAATCGTGCTTCTGAACCAGCCTCTTGGGAGTGTTGATTCCCTGAGTGCCATGTGATGGGAAGATGTCACTCTGGGGGCCTGCACAATTCATTGCTTTTCATGGAGCAGGGGCAGCTTGGCCAGGATCTCCATACAATCAACAGTCAGAAGACACCAGTAAATACAACCTTTCTTCTTCGGCAACAGAAAAGGGAAAACCAAACTACATCTCTTTTTCTAAAGAAAAAAAAATTAAATCTTTTAGACAAAATCGACATCTTACAAGCCAGCTAGCTAGATACCAGAAGAGGACCAGAACTGTCAAATGCATTCTGAGCAGTCCCCGATTCTGGCCTCTGTTTGTGTCCTCAAAGTGGTGGAGAGACCCATGTCAGGGAGCTGATCTCGTGCCAGTGGGCCTGGCCTGTCAGCAGAGGTATGCTACCTGTGTCTAAGATGCTGATGTCTTCAGAAACACGGAGTGACCTCTGGTGAGAGCTCCAAGGAGAGCATGGGATGTGAGTAGACACAGGCTTCCTCTGGCACTGCTCCAGGCCCTGCACAGAGGCTGAGGGCCCATGGCTCTGCCTAACTGACTCCCTTCTTCCTGCTTAGAGTCATAGCCATGGTGAGAAGTCACAGGGCCATCCTCCCTCCCTGGTGCTCAGCCTTTGCACTCCTGTCCTATCATGTCCTTAAAAGACAGGTGGCAGCCTCCCCACCTCGCCATCCTGAGAGAGAGTTAAGAGGCACAGAGTTAAGAAGCCTACAGCCATACTTGGTTGGGACAGATGGGCAGATGCTGGGCTAGGCCCTAAGGCTGGGAGACACTGCCATGCAACGCTGCCAGTCAGATCGCCTGTTGGCAGTCTGCTGCTTTGATCTTAAATTCTGATTTAACTAAGGAAGTACTACTTCATGGACATACTGCCCTCTAAAGTAATCCTAAGCAGAACAGATGAAGCTGAAGATGTGTGTGTGCACATGCGTTCTAGCGCCTGCTGAAACAGAAAAATCCAGCAAATGCTTCCAATCAATGCGATATAAGATAATGCTGACTGTGTCTCCCGGAGCTCAGTTTTTTTCCTTGTGGATACACAGAAATCCAAATTTGGTATCACTAATGAGTCAAGAAAACACAGTAAGGTCCTACTGCCCAATTCTCTCTGAACGTGGGGATCGTACATGGGACTTGATCTGCCTACTGCCAGCACGGCCTCGTGTGCAGCATGTGGGTGTCCAGGTGCTTTCGGAAAAAGCTCTACATCAGCTTTGGCCTTTTCCTCACCCTGTGGCTCCTGGGGCTGAAGGAGACTCCTGCTCCCTGGGAAGCACACACTTACCCCAAGAGTAGTGTTCTGCTTGTTGTAGCCGGCAAAGTGAAGGATGCTTTCAGTGGCCATGGCCAGCCCTGTGTGCTGGGACAGTCCTGACACCCAGTTCTGATGCTTGTTCAGATATTCCTGAAGTCAGAAACAAAAAAAGTCTCTTTTATTTTAAAGGTATGTAAGGTAGTAGAGCAAACCCTGGTTCCAATGTTGGGTCCAGACCCTGCGGGAGCCTCAGTAAGTTAAAGCGCTCCCCAACTGGCTACTGCTCATGCATGAACAAGGCCGATTGCTCAGAGCAGCCAGCACGCACAGTAAATGTGAGAGGACCGCTTATTCTTTTAGCACATCCTTGCTGACCATCTGCTACCTGCCAGGTCCTGTGCACCGCAGAACACAGAGTGGCAGAGTCCTGGTCGTGCTGTCAACATGCGGGCAGTTCTTCTGCCAGAGCACTCTGCTGTGAAGGGGCTTGATCGGCAGCAGGAGGACAGAGCAAGGGCCTGAGTCTGCCTGGCCAACCGTGGAGGGGGATGCCAGGGCAAAGGGACAGCTGGCAGGGTCAGAGATGTGAGAAGGCCTTCAGCTCTGGGGACTGTCAGGGGTCAGCAGTGCAGGAGCAGCAAATACAAGGGGCTAGATGGTAGGCGGCAAGCCTGGGCCAGAGATAGGCCAGGTCCAGAAAGGCCTTGTCTGCCAGGTGAGGGAGATTAGGGCGGGCCACAGGACTCCCCTTGGGAAAGTGCATGAGCACTAACTTACAAAACTGTGTCAGTGGTATTGGAGGGTTCACGAAGCCCCCGAAACCCAACCATGGACCCTATAGTGACGGGGAGAGGCTAATGAACAGAGGTAGTGGGGAAGTGCGCTGAGCAGATTTGCTAGTAAAACTGGTCCACTGTGGTGGGCAACACAGAGGATGGCAGGAGGCCCAGGTGGGATGGGAACACCACGGCTGGGCAGTGAGGGCTCGATGGCAGGTGGGGTGGCGTTCAGATGGACTAGATGTGCAGGGGGAAGGGAAACAGGGCCTGGGGCGATACCAAAGGGAGGGCTGGTAGAAGCACCAAGACCAGTCCAAGTCTTGCATTTTCCACTCCCCTCCCAGACCACGCTTTAAAAAATACATAGCTCTCCCTATTGCAGGCTTTTTTGGTTTAATGAACCTTTTTAGAAATGAAAGGTGGTTCCCCTCTTTAGACCTTAGCCTTGAGAACTGAAGCCCCTCTTCTCCATGTGAACAAACAAACAAAAAATCAGTTCCTAAATATGAACAGTTTGAGAAAGTACCCCAGCCTGAAGAGGACCAGTGTATCCACTAGACGGCAACTGTTATCAAGTTCCAGGCATGGCCAAGTTACAAGGCCCACCTCTGTGCAGCTTAGCTGCTGAGTGCCTAATGGAGGGCTTATTTATTTTTTTTCTATTTCCCCAATTCCTCTAACCTCATTGCTCCAACACCTTTGTGGAAGGAGGAGCTGTACAGCGACCCTAGGTTCCACTCATGGACGCTAACAAAATGCTTTTTCAAACAGCCTCCGAGGCTCTTGGGGCTAGTTGCTCTGTCCTTCCTGGATTCCAGATCCAGAGACAGTTTGGAACTAGCTTTGTCCTGACAAGTGTTGCTGAGGGCAACTTCACACGCCCCTCTCAATGCACCTTCTCTTTATTAAGCCAGATTTCCTCTAGCAGGATTTTTCTTATCTTTGATCTCTTTTGAGGTGACTTTTTCCTCTCGTATATTGTGGTATTTCTGGTCCATCTCTGCTTGACCAGAATAATGGCTCACTTTGTGGTCCTTTGTGTTCACAACCCAGTTCTTTGGTCTGAAAAGGCTCACGTGCACCTCCATGTGCAGCCCGGATAGGGCTCTACTGGGACAGCAGCCTCACTCCAGCTCCAGAATCCGGCCGAAGTGCTGCTGCTGGACTGAGAGGCCCCCCCATGAACCATGTCGCCCATGCCCATCTTGCAAGCAGCCCTAAGTCCTGCCATAAACCTGGTACCTACCTGGTGTGAGCAGTCAGGTTCCTGAGGCCCGCCTACCCAGGGATCCCACTGCATCTGCCTCCCTCACCTACGACCTGTACCCTTAACCCCCCAAGGTGTTCCCGCCGAAGAGCAGCCTCTGAGGCTTCTGTTATTCTCAGGCACTAGACTGATGTTTTTGGTCTGTTTACTCCCGCTAGTGTTATCTTATTTCGAATTTGCTACCTCTGTGAAAGCTCTTTGGTTCACTTGAAAGAGCGTAACAAAGTTGCTTTTTGGTGATTTCAAGAGAGTACCTGTAAGTGGGACTTGGTGACTGTGGGTGCCCACTTCATTGCCTCCTGTAGGATCATTCCACAGCGCGCGGCGAAGTCCTTCACGATGCTCTGGAAGAGCGTGTGATCAAGCCGAGGTCAGTGTATGCGGGGCATCAGAGGATGCTAGCTACAGACTGTAGTTAGCTACTGCTGGGGGCTGAAGTGCATCCCCGAAACCCATGTGTTGAAGCCCTAGCCCCCAGGAACTCAGAATGTGACAGTACTTGGAGATGGAGCTTTTAAAGACGTGACTAAGGTAAAATCATATGGGTGGGTCCTAATTCCATCTGACTGGTGTCCTCCAAAGAGGAGGAGATTAGGACTCAGGCACAGAGGGAAGATGTGAGGACACAAGAACAGGAAAGGTATCTAAAAGCCAAGGAAAGAGGCTTCTGAAGAGATTAACCCTGCCAACACCTTGATCTCAGACTTCCAGCCCCCAGAACTGTGAAAAAATACATTTCTGTTGTCTAAGCCACTCAGTCTGTGGCATTTAACCATGGCAGCCCTAGAAAATGATTACAGTGACCATGTTCCAACCCCAAGGCTCTGGGTATAGGATACAGACATCCCAGTCTGTAATCCTGGCATAAGACAGGGCCTCACACGTCCACTGGGGGAGCCTCATCACCATGCGGGGATCTCCCTGCTGGCAGCTGGTCTGGCTGGAGGCCCCAAGGCTGGGACATAACCTGGCCCAGGTCTGAGCTGAGCTTCAACCTGCCACAGTGGGGGTTCCGAGTCAGACCTCACATGGCACATCCTCCTTACCCGGAGCCACTCACTCCATCTACTTCCCACAGTGCCGCACAAAGCCGAAGTCATGTTACTCAACTACCACAATGACAGTCTGCACACCCCACAGCAGTGAAGTTTGTCTAACAGTCATGCTCGCTCATGCAGCTTGGAGGCACTATAAACTGACAGGCAGCTGAACAAAGGAAGGGCTTAGAGTCCCATGTGTGCAACGTGCCGGCCCTGACACTCGAGAATGCAATGAAAACGTCCCTTAATAAGGGGACGGCTGCCAGCCTACCTCCCGGGCTTCACAGGTGTCAGGAACAGTGATCCGATAGGGGGCATCAGGGATGTCATAGTAAGGCTGGTCCTTGTGAATGTCCTGAAAACACAACAAGGCTCCCTCTTTCAAACCGCTTTCCCTGGGCTGCCTCTGCTGAGCTGGGCCTCCAGCTCATACTGGGCAGCAGACTGCTCCCTTCCCCACACTTGTCCGGTCTGTGACAGACTTCCAAACTTGCTGCAGCTCACTGGGAAAGGCCAGGGTGGGATCTGGAGTCCCCACCCCCAATGTGGCTCCCTGTAGCATAAATGAGGCTCAGGCTGAAGGCAGGGACACTCACAGCGCTCAGCGACAATGACAGGGTCTGGAGGATGTCCAGCATGGTCTTCAGCACTGTCCCGCTCCAGAGCAAGTGGGGAAACCTACACCAAGAGCCATGTCTCAGTCAGGGGCCAAATAAGGAATCTCAGCTCCTTAAAGTGCTGCCTTGAGGGGCAGGTGGGGTGAGGTGCGAGCCCCACCTCCTGCTGCCCAGCAGAGGATCAGAGGCCTCCCAGGCAGGGCACTCAGTCAGAAACATCCCCAGGCTCTTGCCAGTCCCACACTTCAGGCCCCAAGCGTGACCCCGTGTGACCTGGTCTCAACCAGATACTGATCATCTTGGTTATACACTGGTTGAGCCACGCTCCCTCACTCCCCAAAGTGTCCCTCCTTGTTTCTGACCAAGCCTCAGTAATATTTTCACAAGATGGCACAAACAGAAAATGGGAGTATTTGTAGGACACCCTGGGACAAAGAGAAGAAGCTGCTCCTAAATGTGGTAGTCAGGGTTGAGAGGAGCCAACTCCACACAGCTCTGACTCATCGTGGCCCATTGCTTAGAAGGTCCAGCTCAGACACATGTCCTATGTGTGCTGCACTTGCTTTCTGGCCCTGCCTGGACCAGACACACAGTGCCTGCAGCAGGCTCCAGAACTCAGGGACCCTTGCAGGGATGTGTGGGCAAGCCCAGCATGGCTGCTTGCTGCCTCCCACCTTTATGCAGCTGACAGGCTGGCTCAGCCCACCTTTGAGGGTTCACATCTATGTGGGGCCATGTCCCATGAGTCTGCTTTGGCTCCCAGCACAGAGAGCCTGGAGTAGAAAAGGATCTGTGTGGGTTCTCCTTCCTCTCTGACTAGCCTGGAAGACACTGATTCAACCAGGATCCTCTGACTAGGCTCTGGGGTGGGAGATGTCACCTAGGATGGCTCTGAGCTTCTCAGAGTGAGCCCAGGGAGGCCCTGCAGCAGGAGAGGGTGGGATGCAGAGACACAGGCAGCAGGTGATACCCCTTGTCATGAGATACACTGTGAGCCTGGGAGGCTCAGCTGTTAAGTGTCTGCCTTTGGCTCAGGTCATAATCCTGGGGTCCTGGATGGAGTCCCACATTAGCCTCCCTGCTTGGTGGGAAGACTGCTTCTCCCTCTCCTACACCCCTGCTTGTGTTCCCTCTCTCGCTGTCTTTCTGTCAAATAAATGAATAAAATCTTAAAACAAAACAAAACAAAAAAACATCAATAGCTCAGAATGAGTGGAGGTTTCAGTACCGAACTTCAGACCTTGTAGCAAATTCCAAGACATTCTGAGGGAGGTTGCATTGCCATTTAAGAGTTTAAATTCTGACTCTAATTTTTCTACACTGATAGTGGAAGAATGGTTCTTACCCACGTTCCAAATTGAGAAGTTCACACACACACACACACACACACACACACACACACACACACACAGCATTAGAAGGAAATGAGCTTACTTATCCACCAGACCAGACAAATACTTGTCTGCCACCCTCCGTATCCTCTTGTGAATGTGGTTGAAGTTCACCAACAGAAACTGCGCGTGCCGCTCGAGCTCCTCTTCATTCTCCTTGGTCTTGGCCTAGAGATTCCAAAGACACAGGTACGACAGGTGCCCTCCACGTGCCTCAGGCAGACACCCATTCACACTCCAACAAGGCTTACTTACTTTATCTGCCATCATGTTCAGGAAGGCATCAAATACTTTGTCTGCGACAGCAATCACACACTGTATCATGCCTGAAATGAGGAGGTTTCCACAGGTCAGGAGCGGCAAGGGAAAGGGAACAATCCCAGCCATTTTCAAATATTTTGTTTGGAAAAGATGTTGGACTAATAGAGGAGTGGCAGAGAGAGCAAAGAGTTGCCATGTAAGCATCTAGCTTCTGATTTTAGCAGCTCTTTTGTCAAAACTAAGAAGCTGACAATGATACCATACGCTTACCTAAGTTTTAGGCTTTATTTGGATTTCCCCTTTTCCCCTCTATCCCTTTTCTGTCCCAGGATCCAATGAGGTTGCCACATTGCATTGCCAATCAGATCTCCTTAGTCTCCCACAATCTGTGTTGATTCCTGAGTCTGTTCTTGCCTTTCATGACCTTGACACTTCTGAAGAGCATAGGCATTTCATAGGATGTCCCTCAATTTAGGTGTGCCTGATGCTTGCTCATGATTAGACTAAGGTGAGAGGATGTTAGGGTAATCCCACAGATGTGAAGTGGCCTTCTTGCCGTATGGTGGGATGGGGGTGTGTGAAATCAGTATCTCCCACTGCTGGCGAGGCTGACCTTGATTGCTCAGATACAGTGGTGTATGTCAGGTTTCCCACTGTGCAGTTACTATTTCTCCCTTTTCATGCTTTATTCTTCAGAAGGGAGTCACTGTGTCCAGCCCACACTCGGGGAGGGGAATTAAGCAGCAGCTCCTGGAAGGGCATGTGGGTATAAGTCAAAAACACCACAGTCACTGGGAAATGCTCTGGGGAAGATACTTTGAGGTTATGCAGACATGTCATTTCTCTTTAAGGTTTTGCCCCCTGGCTTTCGCACCTGTTACTGGGCTCTGCCTGCAGCAGGTACTCTGGTCTCACTGGGATTTTCTGTTTTCTTCACTCTTTCTAGTTTTAGTAATTGGAATTTTTTAAGGGAAGTCCGTCCCTTCTTCCCCATGTCATTTGTTCAATCACCTAATCACTATGGACTCATGGATATGTATTCCATTCACTGGGTTATAATCTGTTACTGTCATTATTTTGTTGCTGAAATTGTTCCAGCGTTGGTCATTAGGAGCTCTTTCAGGCAGGCTCCTGTTTCCTTGTGACATGCCCACAGGCCTTTCATTTTCTTCTTCTTCTTCCTCTTTTTCTTTTTTTTCCCTTCACAAGACCTTCCTTTCTGGCACTGTGAGCTGTCCTAGACGCATCTTGTATTTTCCCGGCAGCCTTGGCTCCCTTTACTGCAGAATGGTGTTTAGAAACCAAGATCCAGGCACCGGGTGCGGTTGTGGCTCCCAGGGTGCAAAGCAGAATTTAAAAAGCAACAGTGGGGGTGCCTGGGTGGCTCAGTGGGTTAAGCCTCTGCCTTCGGCTCAGGTCATGATCTCAGGGTCCTGGGATCGAGCCCCGCATCGGGCTCCCTGCTCAGCAGGGAGCCAGCTTCCCCGTCTCTCTCTGCCTGCCTCTCTGCCTACTTGTGATCTCTCTGTGTGTCAAATAAATAAATAAAATCCTTAAAAAAAAAAACAAAAAAAGCAACAGTGGGGCGCAAACATCATATGCTGATGTCATTAAATGCCTCTCGCCCTCTAGTGCTGGCCCATTTATGGTCTTTGGGGTGGCTAAATGACAGGACTGCAAGGGCAGCAGGGCGGGGACAGCAGGCAGGCACTGCACCTCTGTGCCCCAGGCCCAGCCAGAGGCTGAAACATAAAGAGGCATCACGTATGTGTTTTTCATCAGGAAAAACAGGCCCCTGAAACTCTAAAGAGACCTGGAAAGTGATTAGTGTGACCTGGACAGACGCGCCAGCAGGGAGAGGCTAATCTCTAAGAAGTTGGGTTTGGTGGAGGAAATTTGTTTTGGGGGTGTGTTCAGTGTAATATCTTCTCATGTAGCTCTTAGGAAACTGAAAGTGTAAGTTCCTAATGAAAAACCGTCAGATAGTGGTGAGATGCCAGTGATGATCATGCAGTAGTCTCTATGGAGATTTTTACTTAAAAACAGCCACTTTCCTTTTTGTGCTCTAAGTTAGCTTGGGATTACCTCGGTCTTAGTCTGTACTGACTGACTGTAGCTGGCAGGCTACACAGGAACACACGGGGGCTTGGCTCACACCGCACAGAGGATGTCCCAGCCATCCCCTTCAGGGGCTTCTTACAATCTCTCTCCTGCTTGGTTCTGAAAACTCATCAATAACCAACTTCCAAAGATATCTCCTTCCCACCTCCCACATTTTAGGGGAGAAAAGGAAGAGGAAAGTACACTCAGTGTGTACACATTTATCAGCTTAACCCTCAGTACCATATTTAGGACAAAAATAACCCATTTGGAAATCAGGTGGAAGAGTACAATGTACTGTGAATATTAAGTGTTGGTAAAGTGGACATCAGGCCCCATGGCAATTGAATTTCCTCTTTTTAAAAATTTTATTTTTATTTAAATTCAATTGTATTAACCTATAGTGTATTATTAATTTCCGAGGCAGAATTTAGTGACTGATCAGTTGCACATAGCACCCAGTGCCCATTACATCAAGTGCACTCCTTAATGCCCATCACACCCAGTTACCCCATCCCCTACCCACCTCCCCTCCAGTAACCCTCAGTTTGTTTCCTAGAGTTTCATTGTCTCTTATGGTTTGTCTTCCTCTCTGTGATTTCCGCGTCCCTCTGTTTTTCTCTTATTTTACTTTACCTTCCCTTCCCCTATGTTCATCTGTTTTGTTTCTTAAATTCTACATATGAGTAAAATCATATGGCATTTGTCTTTCTCTGACTTATTTCGCTCAGTATAATACCCTTAAAAAATTCCAATTACTAAAACTAGAAAGAGTGAAGAAAATAGAAAATCCCAGTGAGACCAGAGTACCTGCTGCAGTTCCATCCACATCATTGCAAATGGTAAGATTTCATTCTTTCTGATGGCTGAGTAATATTCCACATCTTTTTAATTCATTCATCTGTCAATGGATATCTGAACTCTTTCTATATTTTGGCTATTGTGGACATTGCTGCTATAAACATTGGGGTGCATGTGCCCCTTTGAATCACTAAGTCTGTATCCTTTGGATAAATACCTAGTAGTGCAATTACTGGATCGTAGGGTAGCTCTACTTTTAACTTTGGAGGAACCTCCATACTGTTTTCCACAATTTAATTTCCTCTTACAACACAGCGACAGAGAAACAAAGCTCAGAAGAAAATTCTAATTTAGCTTTAGAAAGGTAACTGATTCTGTCTATAGATATTCTCATTAGGAGGCTGGCAAAATGTGGCAGGTTCTTAGGCCCCTAGGGGTTGGCAGTCTCAATTTCTTTTTGTTGCTTACCCTCCCTCCTTGAATCAAAGAAACTCAGACTGACCCAACTGTCTAGCACAAAATAGTTGTTAAATAGACAATGGGTGGATAGACGAAGAGAGCAAATCAATGAACAGCTCAGCCAGTGGTTAACAGTGTCTCTACTATACCCCCAAGTGGTCCTGGGGCATGTGTGTGGGACCTCCTGAGTGTGGGACTCCTCTCCTGTATCCTGCACCAGTGGAAGAGGTCTCCTAGCATACAAACAGCCTGCATGTATCTTCCACCCTCGCCTCTAAAGGGCTCCTCCTAGTCTAGTCCTTCCCAGCACCACCTGCAGGGGGAGCTTGCAAAACCCTCAGTAGGTCTTTCTCTGCCAACCCCCCCAAATAAGTTTACCCACTCAATTTCCCAACTGTCGTGCATAGCAGGAAGGGTTCTTTAAAGGACATATTGGACAAAGGTCTTACATGAGACAGCACCTCAGAATCCCTGGGGTGATTTTAAAAGAGATTCTTGAAGGGCTGATTTTTCAATAATAGAAAAAACATTACCAGAATTATCTGGGGATTAATTCTCCACTGGCAAGAACAAATTGATAGATTCTTCCCTGTGCCAATGGCTTCTAAACATGGGAAGGACTCCTCACTACTAACTGTACTTAATTAATAATAAATTTATTGATTTTAAGAATTCTCCATTAGCATTCCTCGAAATAGTTACCCACACAATTAATCAATGAAGACTCAAGGATCTACTGCACTCAATTCCCTCAAATATTTAAGCAAAATTACAAAACTGATCAAATTTTTCTAAGCATTTAATTAAAACCTGTGTCTAATATTTCAGAATCTCTTAAATTTTTAACACTTTAAAAATCAACACATAGACCAATAGAAGGATGCTTAAAACCCATCAGCGACCTTATACTAAAACTGGTCAAACAGTGACTATACTATGCACTTAATTTTTTTTCTCTGCAGTCTCAATTTTAATAACTCTTCTCATTTTTATTCTCATTTTTATCTTAGGTTTCTCACTAGAATTTCAGTAACTCTAATATTTTTATACCACTGGAGAATTTCATTTATTTGTTTTCCCAGGAGTCTGGTGCTTTTAGGACTGGCTGCACCTGAGACTCTCTGCGCACTCAGGATTTGAGGACATTTGCATCATCGGACTTGTAAGCCTTTGTGTTTCATATAGATCTCTTTATTCTGAAACTTCCCCAGAAACGATGCAGTCGTTTGGACTGTGGATCATTGGTGCACAGGTCCTGATAGTCTGGCCTAGCCTGATGCGCCACTGGAAGTGTCCATGGTCCTGAGTGGGGTCTCCTTAGGGCCGGCAGGACTAGTGAAGCATGGAGCCCCACACAGAACGTCTGAATCTGTCCCCCTAGCAAGCTCTCTAACAGCTACTTTCAGCTAACAGAGTACCTTTAACTGGCTACTCTGTACGACGCCTCTGCCCCGTCACCTGCTGGGCACCCTTTCTACCTGGTCACTCTTGGAGGCCAGACATGACTTTATTGCAGGTGCTAGGCCTCTTCCTGGACTGTGTGGCTCTTTCCTCTTGTTCACTCTTTCCTGATTCTACAAAAGAAATAACTACTTATCTCTACTTCACAAACACTTAGTGGAAAAAACAAACATCTTAGACATATAAACTCATATATCCAATATATTCTGTATTACTGTTATGTATTTATATTATATCTGTTGCTTTGCTAAAATATGCAGATTATATATATCTTAGTGTATTTGGATATACACATTATCCTATTTATTTGCCCTTCTTTTAAGCAAAATAATAAAAATATGTATTCATGTTCAAACTGTGATACTCTGTCCGTTGGGAGTCCTTTGAAATTGGTTCTTCATCCTCCTAGCTGCTCTGAACATTTAAAAAGCATAAAAAAGTCAAAAGATGCTCTAGGTCCATCAACGACTATGTGAGGAGCCCAGGATCCTTTTCGCACGGGACAGTATTAGAGACTGAAATTTGGGAGTTGGAGCGTACAAGCATTGAGGGTGGACAAGAGTGATGCTCCTTAAGACTATATCGTTATAAGGTTATAACCTTATAACCTTAATCTTTCCAATGTAGCATGTAACTACATAAAACTATTTTCTTCACATAGGCAGAAAACTGGGAGTAGTATTCCTTATTAGACTATTAAAGCTCATCTCCTGATCGGAGTACCACAACAAGGAACTTACCAGACTTGTCCTTCTGAATAGCTTTATCTTCAAAGTAGCAGAACATTACCTGGAAGCGGTCAGGATCTGTTGAGCGCAGTACCCTAGCAAGGAGAACAGTTTGGAGTAAATTTTGAGAAGTCCAGGCCCTCCCCCCCTGTCACAGATGTGGTGGCCCCAGAACTGGTGAGGCTGCGAAGAACCAATAACCCATGCCACTTCGAGGGTCATGTGCTCACCCTGATTTTCTGTAGGGAATTACCCACCCTCTCTCATAACGTTCCCACATCATTCCACCCAGCAACCCACCCCTAGTGATAGATTTTAAGGGTTATGTCCATAAGGATTCTCCTAAGTGTGCTGGCTAAATGGCCACCGAGAGACTAGTTGGTTACACCAAAGTAAACCCATTTAATGGCACATCACATAGCCACCAAAACAAGAGGTGACGCCACATGCACCACTACAGAAAAACACCCAAGATGCACTGTTCCATGAGACAGCAAGGTGCGGGGGAAACGGGGACAGCACGATGTCAGTGACAGATTTCCAAAAGGCTTCCATGCGCCTTTGATGTGTAGGATATACATGTCTGCATTTATAGACAATTTCTAGAGAACTTCTAAAAGGGAAAGTAAAACTATCAAGATCCAGGGGATCTCTGGATTCGGAGCCAGGAAAGTGAGATTTGTATTTTTCATCTTGAGCATCTTCTGCACCATCCCAATGTTTTCCTTCTCTTTTTTATTTTATGTGCCATTTTTACTTTTATAGTAGCTGTTTGGGACTACTTAGTTGAGGGCCTCCACTAAGATAGCACAGCCCATGTGCACACAGGCAAGTGCTTGGTGGAGTGCATCTGTGTGGGCTTCTGCACTGACCGTCTGTGAGTCAAACCTCAGTAGGGCAGGCCAGCTGACTTTAATTAAGCACATGCATTCCTGAGTGCTCAGGTTCACAGCTTTTACGATTTCTCATATTGCCAACTTTGCTGTTTTTAAAAAAAAAATTTTTTTTTAGCAAGAGAGATTGAGAGAGAGAGTGCACATGTGGCGGGGGTGGGGGCAGAGGAAGAGAGAGAGAGCATCCCAAGCAGACTCTCGCTGAGCACGGAACCCAAGCTGGGCCTCGATCTCACCCCAAGCCAAAACCAAAGTCGGGTACTCAGCTGACTATGCCACCACAAGGCCCCACTTTGCTGTTTTAAAGCTCTTGTAATAACCAGTGGCTGGGACCCGAAGCCACGTTCCTGAATAAAGGCTTTAGTGCTGCTTCTCCATGCTGACAATGCTCTCAGAGGCCTGGCAGGCAATCTCAGATGGGAGCTGGGCTCTTGGGAGCTGCCCGGGGGCTGTTCCCTGATGGTCTTGCTCTACCAGCCCACTCCACAGTGCGTTCTGAGATCCTGAGAACTCCATTCATGGGCAGCCTTGTGGGGAAGCAGGAGACAGCCCTGCCTGCGGGCACATGAGGCTGAGAGGGTCCGGGGACATGCCTTGTAGCCATTCAACCTCGGAGCAAACCATGTTTTTGTCTGTGTTGGCTTGCTTGTTTTGTCTTGGTTGGTTACTCTTTCAAAATATATTCTTTATAGAAAGGACAAGAGGGAACTATACTAACACACATAGGGAATGGTGGTGGGATCAGTGGTTTTTCCTCTCTATTTATTTCCAAGTTTATGTGTAATGTTCTTATATTACTTTTGTAAAAAAATGAAAAAAGCATTTTTTTTTCAAATTACAATGAAAAGCGTTTTCATTTTCATTTTTTTTCATTTCGTGGCTCTGTGGAACTCTGGGGGAGAAGGGGGTCACTAGTTTTCAAATTCTGCTCTGTTGTGGCACCCTCAGGCTACCAAGAGGCAGGGAGGAAGGGACACGGCAGGAAGGTGGGTCCTCACCCCCACTCACCCAAAACAGCCTTAATCTATTTTATATGTTGAGCTTCGGAGTAAGAGTTCTTTTACCAGAGGGTTTCATGGCACCAAATAAAGATTAAATTGGTGGCATTGGGGCACCTGGGTGGCTCAGTGGGGTGGGGCCTCTGCCTTTGGCTCAGGTCATGATCCCAGGGTCCTGGGATCAAGCCCTGCATCAGGCTCTCTGCTCAGCAGGGAGCCTGCTTCCTCCTCTTTCTCTGCCTCTATGCCTACTTGTGATCTCTGTCTGTCAAATAAATAAATAAAATCTTTAAAAAAAAATGTGGCATTCACCAAATATTCCTCCTGTTATGAACTAACACTTTCTTTTTCAAACCACTGGTAAACTTTTTCTATAACTTATTGCACCTATCCTATGATTCAACAAACAGGCGACATGAAATCTGACCTCTTCTGACGATAGGGACATATCATTCTGTAGCCAGTGTAGTCAGCTACAGCCCAAGGGGCCCTCAGGCCTTACCACGCTGGAGCTGGAGCATTCACACAGGCAGCAGTGCTCTGAGCACCCTAGCTGCTTCTTCCAGCCATCATTTAGAAGAGGCAGCATGGCACAGTGCTTAACAGACTACTTGGATCTCAGTCCTAGTCAGGAATTATTATCTTAGGTAAGTAACTAAACCGCTCGGTGTCTCCGTTTCCCCACCTGTAAAATGGTGAGTAACACTGCCTACCTCATAGGCTTGTTGGACAATGTGTCAATACATGTAAATTAGCGCAGTGCCTGGCATGGCACAAGCACTCAATCCATGTTAATACTGGTATTGTCATGATGGCAATTATTAGAGCTAATAGGTCTGCCATGGTTATACATGCATCCTGAGCGCCGGGTCCCTGTGGGGCTGTTTTGGGATAGGCCCCTTCCCACTTCCCATTTGCTGTTTGTACTCAGCTGTGGTCCTACAAACCAGTGCAATGAATGTCTCTGAATATGCTCAGGGAGGGCCAGTTCCTAACGGGGGCTCTTGCGCAGTCCAATGGACTGAGTTTGCAACGTCTATAGTGACTGCTCAGAAGGCTGTTCCTTATAAGGAGAAGATGATAGGGGAGTTTAGATACCTAGGGATTTATAAGTTGTGGTGTTTGGTGCCCAATAGGGAGGAGCACACAAGAAGAGTGGTTTTGGTTTTTGCTTTTTAAGAAAGCTTGCATGAGCTGGGAGGAAGTGAAAAGAGTCCCATGCCCAGAAGGCAGAGAAGTTTAAAAATTAGCTTCAGGGTGGCTGTGCTGGGAGGCAAAGGCCTGGGTACCTCATATATTCCAGGCGGTAAACAGACAGGAGATAGGTGGACATAGCAAAGTCCAGCTTGTTGATGAGGGCGGACACTTCGGGAGCAGGGTCCAGCAGGTTGATGATGGTGCTGCGGAGCTCGCTCAGTTCAGCCTGGGGGGAAAGAAATGCTTGAGGGCTCACACAGGCACCCAGGGGGAAGGTGACCCTCCCCCAAGAGCCGTGGAAAGCATGTGATAACAAGGACAATGAAAGAGCTTAGTGAAACCCCTGCCCTGCATCATCCATCCCTGGCAGGGCAAGAATACTTACGGGGGTGACTGTGTCGTTTTTCATGGCTGAGTTATACTGGAGAACAGAGCGCAAGGGCTCTTTGCTGGGAAACGTGAGCAGGGGTGACTTGGTGGCTATTTCACAGACCCCCTCGTACCATTCTTCTGGCCAGAGTCCTGCAAGAGAGTATACATGAGTGAGACCACCACCTTACTCCAGAAGCACTGTGAGGCAGGTAACCCTGACCATTTCTGGAGTCCTGGGTCCTTTGCGTCAATTTTCCCCTAAATGCGGCACAGAAATGAATTTGTTTCCTAACTCAGACGGATTTTTCCTAAGATACAGAGCACTGTCAGAACCCTAAACTACATCTGGGAAGTGTAACATTTACAATCACTTGTAGGAATCAGCAGCTGAATTTGGGCGAATTTTGAATGCATGCACATTCCTAATTAAGGAGAGCTCTGTCTCACCTTTTTTGTCAGGCTGCACTCTGTCTTCCCCGGGGCAGCAAGGATCCCCTTACCTGAGCCCTCCACTGCAAATCCCATCAGCACGGAATAGAGCCAGAAATCCCGGAAGAGTTTCTGCAGCCGAGGCTTGGCTTCTTTGATGGGAGGTAACCTTCGGGTGAGCTGATGCGCAGAGAACAGAGGGAAAAAAGAGGTTATTTGCTCACAAGCCCTAAAACCTACAGATGTAAAATCAATCCCAGACTCATTCTCCAAGAATCAGTCAGTCATTTTGGGTAGGAAAAGACACATTGAGCAGTGACCGACACTTCTTGATCAATTCACTGGTAAATACTCCCCCACTGAGCAAACATTTATTGAGTAGCTAATGTGCACCAGGCACCACGCCTGGGAGGTGAAAAGCCCCATTCTAAAAAGGTCTTTCTGCCGAGTTTGGAGGCAGGTGAGGAAATCATCACAGTGTGGCAGAGTTCCTGGAGATGTCACAGGTCTCAGTGTTATCATGCAAGTAACCCTAGCCAGGCAGAGAAGGGAGAGCAGGCTGTCCAGCCATAGGGGCATCAGGCCCAAAGCCTGGGCCTGGGGAGGGCATGGAGGGCAGGGGAGGCTGAAGCTTAGGTGAACAGCTGTGCCTGGAGAGACAGGGTGATCATGAGAAAACTCATGGGTTAAGGAGAAATGGCTTTCAGATCTTTTTGGGCAGCACAACTTTTCTAACAGTCATCTTGGGCAGAATTCCAAGATTTAAAATAGGTAGAGGCAGAGTTGCATAGGCGCAGCAGTGAGAGGCTGAATCCCTGAATCCTTGCTCCAGATGGTGTCGTGCCCAGTGTGAAGCAGGGAGTGGCTTGTAGGTTGTGCAAAAATGTTAAACTTGTGCACAGCACCTGTTGGACAAGTTGGTCCTCACAGAACCCCCAGAGGACGTCAAGCCCTCTAAGGTGACAAGCTACAAGGAGTCTCTGCTATCCAAACAGTCATGAAGGCCAAAGGACACAGAGGTGGGTCACATGATGACACCACTGCTGGGAGGGCAGGGGACAGTGAGAGGGGTATAAACTGGTACACTATTTCCTGGAAAGCAATCTGGAAAAATGCATAAAAAACTCTAAATAGCCCCATCATTTCACCTAAATCCCATCTGTAGGGATTTATAAAAAAAAAAAATTTTTTTTGTTTTCAGGGTGCTTGAGTGGCTCAGTGGGTTAAAGTCTCTGCCTTCAGCTCAGGTCATGATCCCAGGGTCCTGGGATCGAGCCCTGCATCGGGCTCTCTGCTCGGCGAGGAGCCTGCTTCCCCCCGTCTCTCTGCCTGCCTCTCTGCCTACTTGTGATCTCTGTCTGTCAAATAAATAAAATCTTTAAAAAAATTTTTTTTGGGGGCGCCTGGGTGGCTCAGTGGGTTAAAGCCTCGGCCTTCGGCTCAGGTCATGGTCCCAGGGTCCTGGGATCCAGCCCCGCATCAGGCTCTCTGCTCAGCAGGGAGCCTGCTTCCCACCCCCCTCTCTGCCTGCCTCTCTGCCTACTTGTAATCTCTGTCTGTCAAATAAATAAATAAATAAATCTTTAAAAAAATAAAATTAAAAAAAAAAAATAAAAAACTTTTTTTTTCTGATTCAGCACAAAAATGTTGCAACATTTGTTAGAACAGAAAGATAAAGAGGAAAACACTAAATGTTTACCTGAACGGGGCATTTACATAAGTTACAATATATCAGAAATTGTATTTTCTAAGAATATTTGGTGACACAGGTAGAACTTACGTCAAGTGAAAAAAAAGCAAAATGCATATAACATGACATAGATTTAAGGTATATGTATATAAATACAGGTGCATAGAAAAAGAGGGGAAATCTCTAGTTGCATAGTAATAATGATTATTTCTGGGTAGCTGGGTTGGCAGGAGCCAATTTCTTCCTTAATGTTGCCTGTATTTCCTGGAGTTCTGCCGTAGATATGTTGCTTCCACAATCACAGGGAGGGTACAGGTGCTGGCTTAGGGCTGACAACATGCTGTGAAGGAGAGCTAAGCAGGCCCTCCCTGAAAGCCACTAGGGTGCTGTGCCCTTGGAGAGTGTCAGTCAAGATAGGGTGGGGGCTGCAGGGTGGCCTGTGAGAAGGTGCTAAGGAGGTGGAGAAGCACTGGGGAGGGCAGCAGTGGATAGCACTGTCTGAAGGTAGAAAGGACACTGCCACTAAAGCACACCTGAGGGGCTTCCAGCTTGCTAGTGGCCAAAGATGGTGGGTCTAAGGAAAAGAAGCTCTGGGACTGACTCTGAGGTGATGGAGCTCCCTAGGATAAGGTCACAAGAGATGGTAGAGGCATAACGGGGCTCCCAGACCAAAGCCTTGGCTTGGTATTCAAGGTCAATGTGGCTAAGAGGTTCTGATGTCCTGTAAAGAGAACTTGCCTTTGGTGGTTAAGGTCAGGCTTTCAGAATGTTTCACTCTCAACTGGATCAGAGATTCCCAGTGATGGAAAGGTCCAAAATGGTTTTAGAATACTGAGAGAAAGTGACTGTTGAAAATCTATCTCCACTTTGTGATCTTACTACTCCTCACCCTGAGAATGTCCTGCCTTCCTTCTAAGAACTAGGGCTTGGAAGTGCCCTATAGGTTCTCCCTGCACTGATGACTCCATCACACCAGCTGAGATGGCTCTGGTCCCCAGGAAGGGAAAACTGTGGTAGAATCACAAAAGGCCCCAGAAGTGCTCCAAAGCGACCTAAGGACATAGTGTGCCCAGGCTGGTTAGGACTGTGTGTTAGGACTGGTTGGGACATATTCCTGTGCTTCAGGAGAGACAGAAAGGAGTGAGGAGGTTCCAGAGAATGCCTAGAAGATGACAAAGGGATCCTGTCTGGTCCCAAGACAGGACAGGCAAAGAGTAAAGGAAAAGGCTATAAGATAACTGACTTGCTCTCCCCTAAGAAGATCAAGGTCAGAGAAAAGAAGTCTGGGGGTGCCTGGGTGGCTCAGTGGGTTAAAGCCTCTGCCTTCAGCTCAGGTCATGATCCCAGGGTCCTGGGATCCAGCTCCACATCAGGCTCTCTGCTCAGTGGGGAGCCTGCTTCCTCCTCTCTCTCTGCCTGCTTCTCTGCCTACTTGTGATCTCTGTCTGTCAAATAAATAAAGTCTTAAAAAAAAAAAAAAAAAAAAAAGAAGTCTGAACTAGATGAAGGAGTCCAAAGAGACATAACAACCAAATGCAGTGTAGGAACCCTGACTGGATCCTAGATTTTATTTTATTTTTTATTTTTGAAGATTTTATTTATTGGGGTACCTGGGTGGCTCAGTGGGTTAAGCCTCTGCCTTCAGCTCGGGTCGTGGTCTCAGGGTCCTAGGATAGAGCCCCGCATCGGGCTCTCTGCTCAGTGGGGATCCTGCATCCCCCCACAACCCACCTTCCTTTCTGCCTACTTCTAATCTCTCTCTCACTGTCAAATAAATATATAAAATTTTCTTTAAGATTTTATTTATTTATTTGACAGAGAGAGAGAGATCACAAGCTGGCAGAGAGGCAGGCAGAGAGAGAGGGGAAAGCAGGCTCCCCACTGAGCAGAGAGCCACCGAGCAGAGAGCCCGATCCGGGGCTCGATCCCAGGATCCTGAGACCACAACCCAAGCCAAAGGCAGCGGCTTAACTCACTGAGCCACCCAGGTGCCCCTGGATCCTAGATTTTAAAAAGCTATCAAAGAAGTCGTGGAGAAATCTCACTGGGACTGGAGGTATGATGTAAGACAGGAGTTTTCCCACATGTAACAGTGGTGCCGAGCAGGGTGGAGACACCTCCCACCCAACCATTTAGGAGACCTCGCTCCAGTGCCCAGGGTTGAAGTGTTGTGACTCTCTCTACAACTCCCCTTCAAACACCTCAGGAAACACCTGTAGGGTACGCACACACAGAATTAAGCAGATATGACAAAAACAGTAACTGTTTTATCTAGGAGGCTGGTATATGAATGTCCATTATTCAGTTCTTCCAATTGCTCTGTATATTTTTCAATCTCATAATAAAAAGTTAGAAAACATATCTAACCATAAGGTAAGCCTCGGAACTGGAAAGAAAACAATGGAGTATGTGCGGTAGAAGGTACTGCTTTACAGTGGGGGCCAAAACTACATACCTCCAGTGGGGAACGACCCAAAAATGTCAGAATTGTCAAGAAGGGCTGAAATCCAGTTATTTCAACAGTGGGTTACATGATCAGAAATCTAGATATGTAAAAAACATTACCAGTTCGCTTAAAATAACCTAAGCAATACACACTCATAGAAAAGAAATTCTAGCAAAGTATATAGTGGAAAAAATGAACGCTTTCCACCTGCCTCCCATTTCCAGTGTTAAGAGTTGGCTGCATCTCCTTCCAGATCTTTTCTGTAAATAAACTGCATATGGTGAAAGACACAATAGCAAAGGTTTACTGAGCGTTGACCAAGTGCTGGGCTCAAGTCTCTGGGCTTTCTGCACATTATCTCAGCATCTCATCTAATTTCCACAGCAACCTTATGCAGTGGGTATAACTACTGTCCTTAGCTCAGAGAGAACAGAGAGGGTGGGAGGTGGATTCCCACCAGTGTGGCCAGCACAGCCTTGGAGAAACCCAGAACAACGGTGGGAACATAGCAGCTGTGTGGTGGGCCTAAGGGAAGACTCTGCAGAAAGAGCACCCAGTGCCAAGGCTCCAAGAAGGGTTGGGCTTAGGGTGAGAACAAGGTGGAAATGGAGAGGGAGCGGCCAAGAGCAGATCACATGGGGTTTATCAGGCCGTGGAGGAGTCTGTGCAGAGGGTAGGGCCTCTCTGAGCCTGCACGATGGTGCCCATGGTGAAGTATCAGTGTTGAACAGGAAGAGTGAAGGTTCTGAGAAAGCGGTGTGTGACCACAGCTACTGAATGCTGGCTGACCTGGACCCAAATCCAGCCAGCCACACCTGTCAACTCTTAAACACTACTGACAGCCCTTTACACACCAGAAATTTCTCAAAATGAGCAACACACAGACGCCCCCTACAGGCTTTTCACACACTTACAGAGTCCCCAGAGAGTCCTGTTCTCACATCAGAGGGACTCTAGGTAACAAACACACTCTTCGGTACCAAAATCAGGGAGGAATGCTCTGTGATAAGCTGGTCTTCCAAACAATCCAGAATATTCTAGTAATAATGTTTTAGATTACATAATTTAAAATAAAGGTTAAAGAGTGATCCTAGGAGCACCTGGGTGGCTCATTTGGTTAGGCATTGCCTTAGGGTCAGGTCATGATCTTGGGGTCCTGGGATCGGCCCCATATCAGGCGCCCTGCTCAGTGGAGAGTCTGCTTCTCCCTCTCCCTCTGTTCCGCCCTCTCCCTGCCTCGTGCTCATCCTCTCTCTCAAATAAATAAAAAATCTTTTAAAAAAACATGAAGGGTGATATTAGCTCCACAGATCCCCGTGAATGCCTAGGTAGACCAGAGTTTGGGGAGCTCTGCTCAGTAATACCTTATCTGTCCTGTAACAGCTAAGGAAGCTGGACTGCAAGCCTGGCACAGAACACAGTGAGTGAGCCCTGGCTGAAGAAAGTTCTGTACCAAGTTCTCCTTACACTAGAGATCACTGATCTCATTCTCTCCCTTCCACTTTTCACAGAGGGACACACTCGTGGAAGCATGGGGACACCTGCCTAGCAGCCGCATCAGGCCTGGAGACCAGACCACGGCCAGATCATCTAAGCGGGAGAATCCAAAGCTGGAAGGCAGATGAGTGGGCCTCTGCATTTAGGGGAGCATTACAACTACCACCGATGCAACCCAGCCCCTAGAGCTCTAAAGAACGTCTCATTATGTGGTGGCTTCAACAAGGACTGAGCCCACAAGCGCGTCGACACAATGACAGTCATGCCTTCAGAACACCAGCTGTACCAGAACTGGAGCAGAGGAGTCAGAAGTCACTCAACAGAGATCAAAGACCCAGCCAAGGGGGGTTGTGCTGACAAAGCTAGTTGAATGCTATTTGATTTGGGACATATTTACTTTGAAAAATACCCAACACCAGCCCAGCACCAAAGTTCACATTGAAACCCCGCTGGTGACCTTGGCTCATTTCATCTCTGCAACACCACTTCTCAGAAGCACAGAGGTGAGTTTGGTTTTTAACATTTCTGCCGATTTTAAATTCTTATTTGCAGTGGTTAGAGATGGGTAACGTGCATTTCTCTATCAAACTACAAATTCAAAAGCTTTCTACACTTTTAAAAATGGAAAAACTTTTTTTTAGTCTGCCTAATATAACATTCTGTCAGTAACATTACTGACACAACTTACAAAATTGGAATAGGAACTAGAATAGGAAAGTATTGTGCCTATGTTAAATTATCTTAAGTATGTAACGGTACTATGATGGTGCATGAAATATCCTTGTCCTTAGGCAATATTCTTAGGTAAGGATATTTCCTTGTGATTTTATGTGATAAGGTGTCTTATATAATTGGTACACTAATTGGCAAAATGATAGGAAGACTGGCCTTTTATTATTATCATTTTAAGATTTTATGTGATACAGAGAGAGCACAAACTGGGGGCGAAGCCGAGGGAAAGGGAGAAGCAGACTCCCCACTGAGCAGGCAAGGATATTTCCCTGATATATTCGAATTAAAAGTTAGAGGGACACGCCAAAAGTGACCCACTCTCAAAGGTTTCAGAAAAAAGAAGAGCATATGTGTGTGCCTGCTTGTGTACACACCCATATGCCACAGATGTGTATATAAGGAGAGAAAGCCATAAAGCAATTATTACAAAATACAAAAGCTAGTGAATCTGGGAAAAGGGTGTACAAGGGCTGTTCTCTATGCCTGTCTTCCTTCCTTCTTTCTTTCTTCCTTTCTTTCTTTCTAAAATTTTATTTATTTATTTGACAGAGAGAGACACAGTGAGAGAGGGAACATAAGCAAGGGGAGTGGGAGAGGGAGAAGCAGGCTTCCTGCCAAGCAGGGAGACTAACACAGGGCTTGACCCTGGGATCATGACCTGAGCCGAAGGCAGACGCTTAATGACTGAGCCACTCAGGCAACCCTTATGTCAGTTTTTCAACTTTGCTAATGTTGGAAGTTATTTCAAAATGAAAGGTTTTTAAAACTTCAAGCAGTCACTTCTCTCCCATGATATCTGCCCTCTTTGGGACCTGAAGACATAGCCAGAAGGGACTAAGGTGTCCAGGTGTTATGCTTTGATGTGTGACCAAAAAGGCCAACCTTGATCCATACTATTGCCATGAGAAAGCACCCTAAAAAGTTCCCAGAAAGGCAAACTTTTGAATGATTTACCGTTGAAAAATATTGCTTCTCTTCAAAGATAGTCACCAGGATTTAAACATAACCTAGTGGTAGTTTTAAAGTGTCTTATATATGGGCACCTGGGTGGCTCAGTGGGTTAAGCCTCTGCTTTTGGCTCAGGTTGTGGTCTCAGTGTCCTGGGATCGAGGCCTGCATCAGGCTCTCTGCTCAGCAGGGAGACTGTTCCCCTCCCTCTCCACCTGCCTCTCTGCCTACTTGTGACCTCTTTCTCTCTGTCAAATAAATAAATAAAATCTTTTTTTTTAATAAATAAAATGTTAAAAAAATAAGGTGTCTTATACAATTGGTACACTAATTGGCAAAATGACAGGAAGATTGGCCTTTTATTTTTATTATTATTTTAAGATTTTATGTGATACAGAGAGAGCACAAACTGGGGGAGAAGCCGAGGGAGAGGGAGAAGCAGACTCCCCACTGAACAGGGAGCCTGATGTGGGGCTCAATCCCAGGACCCCGAGATCATGACCTGAGCCAAAGGCAGATGCTTAACTGAGCCACCCACGCGCCAAGACTGGCCTTTTAGATCCTTAACTTCAATTCACAGAAAATATAAGAGTTTTTTTCTCCTTCCTCTGATAAGGGAATACTGAACACTATTTTTGGCTTTTCATCATATAATGCATCTTATACAGAGTATAAGAAGCTTCCAAACACACTATATGAACACAGGATAAAAAACATGAATGTCTTCACCTCTGCCTCCTTATTTGGTCTCAGATTCCTTTTCCTGAACTTCTTAAAAAAGCGGTTGTTTTTTTAACCTTGTTTTTACCTGAGAAGGAGCTTCCTAAGTGCAGCCTAGCAAGGAGACTTCAACCAAGTTGCTCGCTTTCTTCTTTTCTAACTTTTTACAGTGTATTGCTGTCAATATCCATGCCCAGTTCTATCTGGAAACTGGCCCAGTTCTACCTCCAGCCAGACACATCAGAAATGGTTTCTCATGCCTGGGCCAAGGGTACAGCACCGCAGCCTCGGCAGATGCTGGAGGAAGGGTGTGGGGTGGGAAAAGACAACAGACATTTTCAAAGTCAGAAACTTAGGTGACTTGCTCCCTCCAAAGTGTGTGATTCAGAAGTCTTTCGGTGGTGATTAGAACAGCACTTGAGCTGATTATTTCATGGTACTACTGGGGAAGACCCAAGGAGGAAGATGGGGGTGATGCGGAGGTAGGTGGGCAGAGAAGCCAGTTCTAGTGCTAGAAGGCAAAAAGGCAGAGGCTCCACTGCCACAAACAGTCATACAGTGACTTAAGGCTCAGGATCCTGGTATATAAAATACTGGAAGGATGATGTTAAGTTATATAGATTAAATTCCTTGTACAGCACCTGGCATCCAGCAGACCTCTATCAAGAGTCACTGCTGTCATCAACATCAACAAAACTGAGAGTATCACAAGTTGGGTATTTGTATAGCTAGGCTCAAATTCAGGCTAATAAGTCCAAGTGTTTACTGATCAGACACCAGTAATTCTTATCTGGCCTGGACTGGAACCAGATACTCTGGTCCTCCAATATCTAGCTAATGGGAGATGGTTCCACAGACACACAACAAACTTGACAAGATACAGTTTTTCTTTCCAGGTTGTTCAGAAGTGACACTGGGATCATGTATGATGGTATAACATTATAAATACCTACCACGGGCGCCTGGGTGGCTCAGTGGTTTAAGCCTCTGCCTTCGGCTCAGGTCATGATCCCAGGGTCCTGGGATCGAGTCCCGCATCGGGCTCTCTGCTTGGCGGGGAGCCTGCTTCCTCCTCTCTCTCTCTCTCTCTCTCTCTGCTTGCCTCTCTGCCTACTTGTGATCTCTCTCTGTCGAATAAATAAATAAAATCTTAAAATAAATAAATAAATAAATAAATAAATACCTACCACTGCTGTCCTGATGAAATACAGAAACATCAAATAATAGCTCATCTACCCAGGACGCAATTTATAGGCAGGAAGTAAGCAAAAGAGAGAAAAAGCCATTTGGCAGGTAAAACTGATCTGACAAGTCATGACAGGTCCTTCCTTGGAACAAGGCAAGGGATGGGTAAAGACAGGCTTACCACAGTATATGTAGTAAAATCTTATTTATTTGACTTTATTTATTTGAGAGAGAGAGCACGAGTGGTGGGAGGGGCAGAAGGAGAAGTAGATTCCCCTGCTGAGCGGGGAGGAGGACATGGGGCACGATCCTGGGACTTCAGGATCATAATCTAAGCTGAAGGCAGACGCTTAACTGACTGAGCCACCCAGGCAGCCCAGAACTCATTTAAATAAAGGGACTTCCCCTCAGGCCTTCAAGCGAGAGCTTTCCAACATCACCCTCGCACAGACCTTATAGAGCTGGTAAGATTACTCCCAACCCCATGCTCAAAGCAGTTAAGGAAAAAAGATTTAGTAGGTCCTCCTGACAGCATCAGGAGTCAAAGAACAGATGGAGAGAAGATAGGACACCCGTGGTAAGCCAGACAGACTCACAGCCTCTGGGGCTCCAGGGGAAAAACAGGCTGCCAGCCACCTTTCACTGGGCACCCAGAGGATCTCTGCATTATGACAAATTCCAAATGTTATACAAATTGCACAACCCCAAAAAACGACACAAATTTCACGTATCTTTAGAATATCTGTTTGCAGAAAGCCTGGCCCGTACGCCTTTTTCACTCTCTCCACTCAGGCCCCACCTCCCAGTGAAGCTTGGTGAGGCTCTCCTGGCAGCCCGCTCCTACCACAGGAGGCAGGGCCACGCCCCAGCTCTGCACCCCTGCTTTGGTGGTGTCCTTATGAGAGCCCCCCTGCTTTACTGTATGTCTGTTCCCTGTCTAGCCACCCTTGGTGGGGGTGCCTCCAGTGCCTAGTAAGTCGTTTGGAAAACAGGAGACAAAGTTTGGTGAGTGAATGAAAAAGAAACTCCCTGGGAACACTGAGTCCACAGGAATCTATATGGTCGCAGTGTTGTAAATCTCTACAGAAGGGATTCTCAAGTTGGGGCCCACAGATCCTTCAGGTAGGTTTATGAAGCCACACAAATGTTAGGTATCTGTTTATCTTCACCAGCTTCTCTTAAGATGTGTGATCGTAAAATGGTTAAGGACTGACACTCCCAGGGCATCTTCTGGGGTCAAAGCTATGGGCTTGCCCTCTGAGCACACTGGTGGCTGGTCTGCAAAGCCACCTTTGACCCTGTCGCTGGTTTTCTCTCCCAGCTTTAGCTCTGCCAAAATGAAACACCTTTTCCAACCCCTCATCGTTTCTCTCATCCTAATGTCCATGTGTGGGAGCAACAGCCTGACCAGTCAGCTTGAGAAAGGAGGGGAAGATTCTCCATCCACAGACCCCCAATGGGGGCAGTTAAGTAGCAAAAACCTGAGCATGCCCCTTCTCCCTGCCGACTTCCATAAGGAAAACACAGTCACCAACGACTGGATCACAGAGGGGGAGGAGGATGAGGACTATCTGGACCTAGAGAAGATATTCAGTGAAGATGATGACTATATTGACATCATTGATGCGGTTTTGCCAACCGATTCAGAGGCCGGTGCTGGAAACATCCTCCAGCTCTTCCAAGGCAAGAGCCGGATCCAGCGTCTCAACATCCTCAATGCCAAGTTCGCTTTCAACCTTTACCGTGCACTGAAGGAGCAGGCCCGTTCTTCTGACAACATCTTCATAGCCCCAGTGGGCATCTCCACGGCCATGGGTATGATTTCCTTCGGCCTGCGCGGGGAGACCTATGAACAAGTGCACTCGATTTTGCATTTCAAAGACTTTGTCAATGCCAGCAGCAAGTATGAGATCATGACCATTCACAATCTCTTCCGTAAGCTGACTCATCGCCTCTTCAGGAGGAATTTTGGGTACACACTGCGGTCAGTCAATGATCTTTACGTCCAGAAGCAATTTCCAATCCTGGATGACTTCAAAAGAAAAGTAAGAGAGTACTACTTTGCAGAGGCCCAGGCGGCTGACTTCTCAGACCCGGCCTTCATATCAAAAACCAATAACCACATTGTGAAGATCACCAAGGGTCTCATAAAAGACGCTCTGGAGAATATAGACCCAGGTACTCAGATGATGATTCTAAACTGCATCTACTTTAAAGGTAAGAAATAGCTTTAAGTTTCTCAAAACAAACTCGTGACATGTTCTTTTAGTGTGCAGCTGGACTGAGCATCAAGAACTGTATTCTCTAGCTCGATTTATCCAGGAAGCCAAGTCATAAGGTCAGCTCACAGGGAAGATCAGGATGAGGTGATGGCAGCAGCTGACACTGAGCCCTAACTCTGTGCTCTATGCTCATAGAAACTTCAGCTCAACCTTGTTATTAGCATCTCATTTTACAGACAGAGCTGCCAAGGCACAGAGAAGTAAAATGATGCTCCCTGGGCACATTATATATATATGGTGAACAGCCAGTAAGGGGCAGAGCCAAGGTTGCAGGCCATCTCTAGTGCTTTGTTAAATTGGAAGAAAAAAAGGAAAAACCTTTTAAGCATTTGGCCATCTTGGATTTGGTTTTTTTTCATCTCCTTTCCCAATTGTCAGTAAGCAGGAATATGGTCAAGAGGCTGAAGATAGGTGTCTAAAAACTGTTCAGCTTGACTAACATTAATACCTGCAACTCCTTTTCAGGACCCTTGTGCACTAATGGGAAGGAAAGGTGGGGAAATAAATTATTATCTCCAGACCAACTATTCTGGGCCAGACAAGCAAGGAGGACATTCCGTAGCCCCAAGCCACTACACAGACATAGGACCCGTGGGATCCTGGAAGTAAATGAGCCATGGACTTGTAAAATCCAGACCTCATTCATAGCACCCTCACTGGGACTTGAACTGGAAGAAACTTCTACCTCATTCTACAAGGCTAGAGAGCCAAAAGGCAGACACTAGAAACGCGACTATATCTCAATGACTCATGGTGACACACAACCACTCTCCTCTCTGCCACCAAAACCTGGTGGGCACCAGCTAGAATCAGTCCCTGAGGCCTGGGAGGCTATGCTTCCTCACTAGTTAGCTCTAGCACTGGTTACGGCAGCCCAGGGAGGCGAAGGACAGGCACCCTCTCTTGCCTGCCACTCTGGGGTGGTGGGGTTGCCAAGGGAGGGCCAAGGCCTTCCAGCAGCTGAGCCAGGCAGGCATTCTGCCAGATGGGCAAAGTAAGGCTGAAGCAGCCAAGACCAAAGGAGGGGCATGGAGACTGAGCCAGACCCCTGGGCTTCCTTCTCAGATGCCAGGCACACCACTGGCCTTGTAGTGGGTGTTCAAAGGCTGAGGCTCTAATAGGTTTATGACAGACACACAGACACATGCCATATATGCATACATATGGTGAACACACATATGTGTTGTTTTTTTTTTAAAGATTTTATTTATTTATTTGACAGAGAGAGATCACAAGTAGACAGAGAGGCGGGCAGAGAGAGAGAGAGAGGGGAGCAGGCTCCCCGCCGAGCGGAGAGCCCGATGCGGGACTCGATCCCAGGACCCTGAGATCATGACCTGAGCCGAAGGCAGCGGCTTAACCCACTGAGCCACCCAGGCGCCCCCACATATGTGTTTTTTAAGAGAGACAGTGTGAATGTAGGCAGCGGGGAGGAGGAGAAGGAAAAAGAAAATCACAAGAAGGTTCTATACCCAGCATGGGGCCCGAAGTGGGGCTCAATCTTAACACGCTGAGATCATGATCTGAGCTGAAATCAAGAGCTGGGCACCCCCCCCCCCACATATACTTTTTATTACTGATCTTAAGTACATGGAAGTGAGCAAACTGTTTAAGCCCCGGCCTCCCCACTTCTTATTCATGTGGCCTTGGGCGTGTCATTCAATGTGTCTGGGACTCGGGCTCCTCATCTTTATCACAGAGATGATGATAACACCTGCTCTGACAGGGCTGTGTGCAGCACTGCAAGACAGAGTGATGCAGTGCTAGCCTGGTATGTGGCAAGAAGAGCTCAATGAACTTGAAGGAGTAAAACTGCAGATGTTAACATCATATAATATATTACGTAGGTATGATACTGCTAGTGATATTTATTCTGCTTCTGTGAGCAACTAACCTATGTTTATAGGAAGAGCTTTAGAACAACCAATATAAGTTACTTGGGCGGCACCCGATCCACTGGTCTGTGGGGGCACCCCAGACATGACTGCCTCTGCACTAGGCTGGCCGAGTGATCAAGAGCAGGCAGAGAAACACAGCAACAAGCCATTCCCGCCAGCAAGGACTGCAGAATGACTAGGACAGTCAGTTTATAACCTCTAGCACATCGTAAACAGTGCCACGCCAAGGGGTTAAAGTGGCAAATATACGTGTGTTCTTTTTCCCTCGTGTTGGATGGTCACTTAATTTACCACTGGAATCAGAGGGATGAAATGCCTACACCCAATCTTTCACGGAGGCTTTTTTTTTTTTTTTTTTTTAAATCACAGATGGTTATCAAAAGAAACGAAGGTCTAGAAATATAATTTTAATCGCTAGTTCCTCAATGTGTTACTAATTTGATTTTTTAAAAAAATGTTTTATTTATTTGACAGAGAGAGAGAGCGAGCACAAGCAGGGGGAGCAGCAGGCAGAGGGAGAGGGAGAAGCAGGCTCCTCGCTGAGCAGGGTGCCTAACAACACAGGGCTCGATCCCAGAATCCTGGGATCGCGACCTGAGCCAAAGGCAGACACTTAACCAACGAGCCACTCAGGCACCCCACAAATTTGATTTTTAGTTCAAATATTATAACCACTTTGTAAAGCACAATGAAAACAGAGGCTGGATCTCAGGAGGAAGTCAGAAAGAAAACCAGGTGACGTGTGACTCTAGCAGAAGCACAGTAACGTCTGTGCTTGCCACAACCTGGTGGGGGAAGCACCCCCGGCACCTCGGCGGTAAAGGCCAGGATTGGTGCGAATACCCTACAATGCACAGGGCAGCCTCCACAACACAGATCTGCCCAATGTCAACAGTGCTGAGGCTGAGAAGCCGGGGAGGAGGCTTATCTCGTCCTAGCGGCTTTACCTACTAGCCAGAAACCCTGAACAAGTTACTTTGCTTCTTTGTGCCTCAGTTTCCTACTCTATAAAACAAGGCTTATAATAAAAAAACACACATCTCATATGGTTGCTAGGAAGAGGAAATGAAGGATATGGGAAAGATGCTTGGACAAATGCCTGGCACACTGCCAGTTCTCAGTTGTCAGTCAGTAGCCATTATCATAGTTACTAGCATCTTAGAAATGAAACAGACATGCACTTACTCCTGGACACACAGCATTATATCCAAATCTGACATGAAGATCTGATGGCATCATCAGTGTATCCTTCTAGTCCCGATGGAGTCAGAGTGGAAGGGAGGAAAGATGCTGAAACAGCAGCCACGAGCAAAAAGCTGCTCATTTTACAGGTCAACAAGTAAAGGTCCAGGCATGTTTGGCATCTTGGAACAGCCAAACAACTAGTTAATTCCCTCATCTAAACCAGAATTCATTCCAGTCCGTCTAACTTTTCTACCATTATCATACTTCCTATGAATATGTCAGCATTCTGACCTTGGAATCATTTGAAATAGCAGTCCCCAAAGTGTAGTCTCCAGACCAGGAATTAGCACTACCTGGGAACTTGCTAGAAATGCAAGTTCTTGGTTCAAATTAGACCTACAGAACCAGAGACTCAGGGGTGGGGGGTGCAGTCAGAACAAGCCCTCCAGGTGTTTCTGATGCATGCTCACATGTGTGGACCAAGGTTTTAAAATAGTATTTTAATAAAAGTCCTGTTCTTGTGTGGAGATTCCTTAAGAACTTAAAAACAGAGCTTCCCCATGACCCTGCAATTGCACTACTGGGTATTTACCCAAAGATACAGATGTAGTGAAGGAAGAAGGGCCATCTGTACCCCAATGTTTATAGCAGCAATGGCCACGGTCGCCAAACTGTGGAAAGAACCAAGCTGCCCTTCAACGGACGAATGGATAAGGAAGATGTGGTCCATATACACTATGGAGCATTATGCCTCCATCAGAAAGGATGAATACACAACTTTTGTATCAACATGGACGGGACTGGAGGAGATTATGCTGAGTGAAATAAGTCAAGCAGAGAGAGTCAAGTATCATATGGTTTCACTTATTTGTGGAGCATAACAACTAACATGGAGGATGTAGGGAGATGGAGAGGAGAAGGGACTTGAGGGAAATTGGAAGGGGAGATGAACCATGAGAAACTATGGACTCTGAAAAACAACCTGAGGGTTTTGAAGGGGCAGGGGGTGGGAGGTTGGGGGAGCCAGGTGGTGGGTCATAGGGAGGGCACGTATTGCATGGAGCACTGGGTGTGGTGCAAAAACAATGAATTCTGTTACGCTGAAAAGAAATTAAAAAAAAAAAAAAAAAAAAAAAGCCCTGTTCTTGTTGACTTTACAGGATCCTGGGTGAATAAATTCCCTGTAGAAATGACACACAACCACAACTTCCGGCTGAATGAGCGAGAGGTGGTTAAAGTTTCCATGATGCAGACCAAGGGGAACTTCCTGGCAGCAAATGACCAGGAGCTGGACTGCGATGTCCTGCAGCTAGAATATGTCGGGGGCATCAGCATGCTCATCGTGGTCCCACACAAGCTCTCTGGGATGAAGACCCTTGAGACACAGCTGACGCCCCAGGTGGTGGAGAGATGGCAGAAAAGCATGACAAACAGGTACCTGAGGTTGAATGTTTGCTCTTTTGATCTTTGGGAAGCTGGGAGAGACCAGAAACACTGGGAATTTTGGTCATTTCAAGGAGAAGGGAGACGTGTGCATAAAAACCCAAGAATTGCCATCTTGGGCCACTCTTGCTAATTCAGCCCAAACTTCCTGCTCAGTGAGAAGCAATCAGACAGCATCTGTGAGACACATCTGCCCCCCATCCCATCGTATGACAGTTTCAGATGTGAGGGGCAGGTGACTTAGAGCCAGCTCAGCAACAATCCCAGCCCTGCCACCCACTTGCTCTATAGCTTTGAGCCCTGGCTTCATCACTCATAAAAGCAGCATGATTCTATGACTTCTCAGGATCACAGAGAGACCTAGAAAAATGACACTGAGCACCCATCACAGCGCCTGGTGCCTGTGATAAGCTCTCCCTTCCCTGTGCAGGAAATGCTGTAGGCCTCATAACGTATTCAGGACATGTCGTTCATGATTTTCCTCTCTCATTACTCCAGAGTCAAAACTATAGGTTTTAAGTAGTTACTAAGATTATTAGCGGAACATGACAGAAAAAATAGAGAAGTAACATTTCTGTTTTATTGGAAACTGGCTAGGCCCATATTAAGATGTGAATCTGTTCAGGTCTCCTTTTGTGACAAGAATGCAGAGAAACGGAACAAACCCAGAAGAGGGGTCTTAGAGGAAGGTATTCGCCCAGGGAGTCAATGAGTCATCAGGCCGTCAATTTTTCCTTAGAAATGTCCCCTCTGTACCCACCTCCTTAACCTCACTGCCTATGACCTCCACCTTGAGCCAGGAAGGCCTAACTAGCCTGCCTATTCCATTCCTTAAGCCCCATGGCACTGGCCTCCACACAACATTCCCAAGACACCCACTGGCTCCAGCTCCTCTTCTCAGAAGCTCTTTCTGGGCCACCTGCCCACAGGATGCAGCCCAGCTTCTTGGCCAGGCCCACAGACACAGTCCCCCAACTGACCTGCTTGTCCCTCCTCCTCTTTCCTCCCCCTGCCCGGTACCACTCTGCATGCCAGCCGGACCACGGCTCAAGCTCCCTCTGGGCTTGGCTCACGCCATCTCTCAAGCTATGGGCAGCCTTCTAAGCCCCAGGAATACCCCCCTTCCTCATCCCCTGCTGGATGGCTCCAGTAGTTAGATCTGTCCTGGTTGTCCAGACATTACCCTACCACCTTTACCATTTTGCTGCTTCACACATGTGAGTCCTGGCTTGTCAAAACGAAAGCAAACTCTTGAGAAGGGGGACTATGTCTGATGTCTCTTTATCCCCTTTGTGTGCTGGACTTGGCCCCATGGGCAGTGTAGTTGCTGTTTATTCGTAAGGACTGAATGTGTTGAGACAAGGACAGAGAACTAAAGTTTAGCACTTTCTGGCATGTGAAGGATTCTTTTTTCTGTACACTGATCAGATATTCAACAGCTTACTTGACAAAATAAGAAATGCATAAAATCAAGGACCCAAACAAGAGAATTATTTCAGATATTTTTCAAACCACAAACCAGTAATAGTTCTGGAGCTCACCTGGAATGCGGGCCATGAACCCCACAGTATGGAAGAAATGACTACCTAGCACTAACCATGTCTCCATTTTAAGGAACCAGAATTATAATGGATGGTCTTTCCCCAAAACTCAACTGACAGTACTAGGATATGAATTTCAAGAAGTGCTGCATCCATTCTGTGGTAAAAGCAAACTGGGGTTGATGGGGGAAATGAGGTTGTGGACATGTAAGGGGAAAACAGGATTCTTTTGGAATTTGTGATTCAATAAAACTGGGCCCCCTTTTCTTCTCTGCCCAGAACTCGAGAAGTGCTTCTGCCGAAATTCAAGCTGGAGAAGAACTACAACCTGGTGGAGGCCCTGAAGTCAATGGGGGTCACGGCACTGTTTGACAAAGACAGCAATATGACAGGAATCTCAGACCACAGGATCACCATTGATCTGGTACGCTTTCCCCTTGTCCACCCTCCACAACCCTCCACCGCGTCTGCCCCCAGCAAAGCCTCCCTCCTGCCTGGTCTGACTTCACAGGTCAGCGGTGCTGAGTCTACCAGACACTGAGTGGGCAGAGTAATCTGTTTTAGGAAGCAGCGTGGGAGTGAGCCTCATTCCTGCTGACTGCAGAAAGAGAGGAGATGTGTGCCCTAATCCGTGAACCAGCTACACCCAGCTGAATCATGAAAGACGCGTTAAATATATGCAGAGAAGGTGCATGACCTGCATGCTGAACTTGAAATAACAACAGATGCTCCACAAAAAAAAGAGAGTACTGGTCCAAAAAAAACCCATGCAGATCCAGGCCCCACCCTCCTGGCAGTGCTCCTACAGTGTGCAAAGGAGACGGGGCCTGTAGCTGCCGTCTTGCTGGCAGACCACTCATACTGTGACGACCACCAGGAGTGGCTGTGGTGCTGGAGTTTAGAGATATGCATTATTTATATGACATAGCCTCTGAGCGCAATTACTGCACCTGGCAGGAGGTGAGAGAGATCTTCAAGGGTCATTCTGGCCAGCTGTGCTTTGTGCCTTGTATGTGGCGTTTTCACCCTGAATGACAGGATAGACAGATAGATAGATAGATAGATAGACACCCTGATAGACTATATCGTCTATCCCTCTGTGTGCCCACTGACCAGATCTGACAACTTTCCTTTCCACTTTGAAATAGTTCAAGCACCAAGGAACCATCACGGTGAACGAGGAGGGCACCCAAGCTGCTGCCATGACCACGGTGGGGTTCATGCCACTGACCACCCAAGTCCGTTTCACTGTCGACCGCCCCTTCCTCTTCCTCATCTATGAGCGCCGTACCAGCTGCCTGCTCTTCATGGGGAGAGTTGCCAACCCCACCAAGTCTTAAAGGTGGAGGTCTGGGCATTTCAAGTGTCTTGGGGGGCACCTTGTAATCCTGGTTCCATTCTAACAATGAGAATGGAGATGTTTTGGCATCATGGCTTTCGTGGTTTATGCTACCATTCTGAAATCGACGCACATAGCAGAGAAGAAATTTACAAATGACTGAGAAGCTCATCAGAATCCGTTCAGTGCAGTGAACAATGCCAGCAGTTCACAGAGGTTAACTTACCTGTGATAAGTCAGCTGTTACATAGGGTGTGTCAGCAACATACAGACTGGCTTCCTCCCGCCTCCTCAGTGCAAAGCTATAGAGGGCTTACCTGTGTACCTCCTTTCCCTGGTGTCCCCATTCTTGAACTTTTGGCTCTATCACTCAAATTACCAGTGCTCATCTGGACACAGAATACAGAAATGAGCTGCAGGACTAATTTCTCACCCTCTCAAGGATGGTGTCCAGGACAGAAGCAACCTCATGACATTCACGGGGTGCCCTGGGAATTAGGGCTTTATTCTCTCAAGGCCTAACCTTGTGAACTGATGCTAAATGTCATCTATACTTCTGCTGTCACCTCACTGCTGCCGAGAGGACAGTGTGTACACATGGCCATGCCTTCCACCTTAGAGATAAATAAATATTGCCACTTTTACTGTGTGTCTGCTATAATTCTCTATTTTTTGAGGCTCAGGTAACTAAGAAAAGTCAAATTCAAAACATTCCCAGGAATGACAGAGGTTGACAAAAAACAACTTGAGTTCTTCACAGTGACTCAGGTGCTACACAGCAGGCATATTTCCCGGGATCAGGACGTGGTGAATGTTGCTAAATCCTGGAGGCAATGATGTGTGTGGATGGGGCTTTGTATAAATTCCTGAAATGCCAGTCTTCACGTGGGGCACACACATGCTTTGGCTTTCATCCCTGGATGCAGGGAGACCCTCAGACGAGCTCCCATAGTGGGTCTGGTCTGAGAAAGCAAGCGACATTCAGATGTCTTGATGTTTCGCTACTTGGGTAAAACGAGTGGAATTCAAAAAGGCTGCTCAGAATTCAAGGCTCCTGGTGCCTCTGCAGTGCTGGGGACTCTGGGCAGTAACGCTGAGAGCATCACAAATGTGTGCAGCTAACTATGACCCCCGGAGCCCTGCAAGAGAGGCTTTCTCTTCTCTGCAGACGAGGTAGAGCAGGGTTTGAGCGCAAGTTGGCTTGACTCCAGAGTCACCCACAGAGTCTGGTCACGGAGGGCTTTGACTCCGTCAGACTAGTCATGGTGGCAGAAAAAGGAGAGCACCTCACGCTCCCCACTGTAGGGGGGCACTGTGATGGGTTTGCCTGCAGGTTATCACTGAGTCCTCCCACCAACACTAGAAGGTTCGCACTGTTATCCCCTCTTTTTGGAAGAAGAAATAGCTGAGGTCTCAGAGGAGACATGATCTGCCCCAGGCCCTGCTGTTCGTTGGTAACTCCTCTCCACCTGCTTCCTTCCCAACTTCCTGTACCTCCGCCTCCTATATCTCCTGACCAGTGCAGGGTCGAGGCTACGTCTTTGCCTTTCACACTTCCAGACCTCTAGGGGAGCCCTGAGCTGGCTGACACTCCACTTCTTGAATTCCTTCTCTAGTGCACTTCTGCACTATCCTTTCCTGGTGCTTGTTCCTGCTTTTCTTGTCCTGCTGCTGGTTTCTCGTGTTCCTCCTATTCCTAAATGTGGCTCTCTCAAAAACCCCACCTATAGCCCTTTGCCATGTCTGTCCCCTACCCAATAGGTGACCATCTCCCTTCCAATGTGGCCCACCCCACCTCTGCTGGAGCCAGCCCGGGCTCCTCTGTGATTTGGCTCAGGCCAAAGCCCTCCAGCCTCCAAGCTTTTTGTTTACCTATCACTCAGAACGCACCCAGACCCTTTCTTTCAGGAACTAGCTGATCCAGGTTTCAAGGCATTAGAGTATTAATTCAGAACACAGACCCTGAGCCAGGCTGCCTGGGTCCCAACCCTGGCTCTGACATTTAGTAGCTGTGGGACTCTGAGGCAAGTTCTGTACCTCAGTGTCACCACCTGTAAAATAGGGATAATAACAGGGGCGCCTGGGTGGCTCAGTGGGTTAAAGCCTCTGCCTTCAGCTCAGGTCATGATCCCAGGGCCCTGGGATCGAGCCCCCACCAGGCTCTCTACTTGGCGGAGAGCCTGCTTTCCTTCCTCTCTGTCTGCCTCTCTGCCTACTTGTGATCTCTGTCTGTCAAATAAATAAATAAAATCTTAAAAAAAAAAGTCTAAAAAAATAGGGATAATGACAGCACCTACTTTGCAGAGCTGTTGTAAGGATTAGGTGAGTTAACGACTGGAAGGGATTTACAGAAGTGCTTGGTGCTTAGCATAAGCTAGATAAGGGCTTCTTGTTACTATCTTTTTTTTTTTTTTTAAGATTTATTTATTTGTTAGAGAGAGAGCAAGAGTGAGAGAATAAGTGAGCACAAGCAGGGGAGCAGCAAGCAGAGGGAGAAGCAGGCTCCCCGCTAAGCAGGGAGCCTGATGCAGGACTTGATCCCGGGACCCTGGGATCATGACCTGAGCTGAAGGCAGCCGCCTAATTGACTAAGCCACCCAGGCGTCCCTTGTTACTATCTTTGAGAGAGTATCTAGCCCAGGGGTTCTTGACTGGGGAACCCTGGGCTGGTTTCTCCCACTCAACTTCTGGAGAATAAATTCAAAACCTTGTTAAGAGATGCATTTCTATGGAAGGAGAGGGCAAGGTTTCAAAGGAGTCCATGACCTAAACCCTGTTAGTCCACAAACCTAACTTTATAGGCACTGAGAGAATAAGTAACTTGTCCAAGGCCACAAAAATTACCAGCGGCACAGGTAAACGAGCTCTAAGTGAAGTGCACAAGTGTCTTCTGAGCAGGAGGCGCAGCATGTCAAATCACTAGTTTACAATAGCAGAACACACAGGACTCTAAGCATTAGACACCTTTCCTGGTACTTGATTAATTAAAGGGCTAGACACTAAGACAAGCGATTTAATCAGTGTTACTCCTGAAGAGACACTATTCTACAAAGGTGCAGGTCAAAGATCACCAAACCTACTGAAGGAGCCTTAGAGATTATATGACTCAAGTCTCCAGTGACGCCCTCCAGGCTCCTAAAGTCACTGAGAAGTCACTGATAAGGGGCATATGGACAGACACCAAAGCTTCCTGCCCCAAACCCACTGGCACTTCCACTGAACAAAATACCAGGAGACACTTTATCATCAAAAGATCCAAAAGTGAGTATCTTCTTCCAAAAGAAAGGAAAGAAAGAAAAGATTAAAAAAAAAAAAAAAGTTAGAAACCAGTTTCTCCTAGAGGGTCCAAGGGGCAAACCAGAAGGCAAATGTAAGATCCCATGATTCTCTGTGCTCTTTGTTGAGCAATAGAATCAAATATTTGTTTCCTCCCCCATAATATAACCATTAACTTTTGTTAAGACTACAATACTTATTCTATTCATGTAAAAGGTCACCGCAGTGGAGTAAACAAAGTATTTTAAGTCAGTGTGTGCTTGCCTATAGTTGCTAACAGTCATTCTGACACTGACCCAGCTGGGCACTTCAGAGGCTCATCTTCATCTTTTCAAGAAGCTTTATGGACAGAGCAGGCATAGAGAGGTTGTGACGCTCACCCAGGATCCCACGCACAGGACTAGGAGTCCAACCCTGGCCTCCGTGACCTGAACACCTATATGTTCCCAGCCAACCTCATCATGGGTCACTACTCCCAGAAAGTGCAAAGTGCCCCCTGTAATTTCTTCTATGCAGTTACTAAACTCTAAATGACAACAGCTATACATACTTGAAAGCTCACAGGCACATGGGTCAGAGAACTCTGGTGTTCGAATTCACCAGAATGCAGGGATTCGAGTGTCACCCCAGACAAGCCCCCAGGCTGCCAAAATCTGCTCTCTCATGGAGCCTGCTGCTGGCCTCTCTCCCCTCCGACGGTCTGAGAGAGTGCCATGGACTTTATTCCCCTCACCTTTCCCTCCAGGCCGAACAAAGGATCCATGTACCATGGTACTTCTAAAACACAACTGTACACTAACCAATACTAAGTATAAAGTGAAAAAGTTTATGTTTTTAAAAACCCATGGATGCAGTGAGGAAAAATACTGCAGCAGAGAGTCCTGGCCATTCTCAAATCCTCAGAGACTATAGGAGGCACCTGATCGCAGGTGTGAAGGTGGTTAAGGTCCCCAGGGGAGAGGGAAGAGTCACCAGTACAGGGAGGCAGTGAGGGCGCAGGCAGACTCGAAGCCTGCCCCCCACCCCCTCCAGCACACTCAGGCAAAGGAGACTGTCCTGACACAGATGCAGCAGGGGAACAAGCAACTCGGTTTCTGCTCCAGAATCAGCTACTTATAGGGCAGGGGAGCGGGAAAGAAAAGGACAAGCCGAAGGAAGGTGAATGGAGGCAGAATGCTCCATAAAGTGCAACCTGTGACATCTTAAAGGCAAATGATAATAAACCAGTCAGCTCCCATTTTCACCCACCTTGGCCAGCTAAAATCAGACCCCTAAAGTCCACCGATTCCAAATGATGAACACCCAGACTGCAGTAAGAACAGAAACCGAGATCAGGAGAGATGACTGTCCACCTGCCTGACCTCTACAGCTCTGGCAGCTCAGAGGTCAACCCCTCTGGTGTTCCATGTGAAGAGACACATGTGTGAGTGCTCAAGACTCAAACTACGGGGGGGTGGGGAAAGGT
Organism: Meles meles; assembly: GCF_922984935.1. Lineage (NCBI taxonomy): Eukaryota > Metazoa > Chordata > Mammalia > Carnivora > Mustelidae > Meles > Meles meles. The sequence goes on from NC_060077.1 coordinate 31,286,896, forward strand.
GGGAAGGAACTGGAAGGTAGAAGGAAGGCTTAACCAGAAGGTAGGTTTGGAAGTTAGAGAATCACAGATGAAAACAAATATTAGAACCTGCCGTGGCTTAGGAGTGGCAGCTGGGAACAACTGAGAAAAGGGAAAACAACTTGTACAAAGGTCATTTGGGAAGAAAAGGCTGCAGGCTGAGACAAGGCAAGATGAAGAGTGTTGTGGCACAGGACAGGGCCTACACTGTGAGTTGCCACCATGGTGGTGGGCGGGGCTGTGCTCCAAAGTATAACCAGCTCCTTGTGTCCCCTGTGGGACAAGGATGGGGCTAGAAGCAGAGCCTGCCCACCATTAGTCAGAGGCACTGGAGCAGGGCATAAGACACAGGATGCACCTGGAGCCACACCTCAGCTCTGGAAGCCACACAAGAGAGAACCAGAGTGGGTTTCCTAGTCAACTGGTGGGGAGGTTCAGGCAGAACACGGAGAAAGAGAGTGGGGTGTGACTGCAGCAGGCACATGCCAGTGAGACCGTCACAGAACAGCTGGTGGCAGCAGAAACACAGCCACATGTACAGAATCACTGGGCCTCCAAAGAGCATTTTGCTAAGAAATTTGCTGTGCACCACTAGGCAACACTAAAAATATGAGCACAGTATATGAAGTTTCAACCACTCAGTTAATTAATACTCACCACAGCAATTACCGGAATGAGTACACCCAAGTTCCCTGCGCTGCTAGAAGCCTAGAAAATAAAATAATTGAGTCATTGAAAGCATGAGTTCCTTTCATTAAAAAAAGACATAACGTTAATTTCAGAAAAATAATGAGATACATACGTAGCAATATATAAACATGCTCACTCAATATCTTTTTTTTATTAAGTAGGCTCCACACAGGACGCCTGGGTGGCTCAGTGGGTTAAAGCCTCTGCCTTCGGCTCGGGTCATGATCCCAGGGTCCTGGGATAGAGCCCCGCATCAGGCTCTCTGCTCAGCGGGAAGCCTGCTTCCTCCTCTCTCTCTGCCTGCCTCTCTCTTTGCTTGTGATCTCTATCTGTCAAATAAATAAATAAATAAATCTTAAAAAAAAAAGTAGGCTCCACACCCAGTGTGGGTCCCAATGCAAGGCTTGAACTCATGACCCTGAGATCAAGACTTGAGCTGAGATCAAGAGTCAGATGCCTAACTGACTAAGCCACCCAGGTACCCCAACATCATTTTAATACCAAAAAAAAATGGGGGCGCCTGGGTGGCTCAGTGGTTTAGGCCGCTGCCTTCGGCTCAGGTCATGATCTCAGGGTCCTGGGATCGAGTCCCGCATCGGGCTCTCTGCTCGGCAGGGAGCCTGCTTCCCTCTCACTCTCTCTGCCTGCCTCTCTGCCTACTTGTATCTCTCTCTGTCAAATAAATAAATAAAATCTTTAAAAAAAAAAAAAAAAAAAAAAAAAAAAAATGGAAACATGTCAAACAGTAGAATGATTATTTAAGTCATGGTACCCATGTAAAATTAAACACCACATGGGTATTAAAAAGACAACTTTCTGGGTGCCTGGGTGGCTCAGTCGTTAAGCATCTGCCTTCTGCCCAGGTCGTAATCCCAGGGTCTTGGGATAGAGTCCTGCATCAGGCTGTCTGCTAAGTGGGAAACCTGCTTCTCCCTCTCCCACTCCCCTTGCTTGTGTTCCCTCTCTTACTGTGTTCTGTCTCTCTCTGTCAAATACATAAATAGAATCTTTAGGGAAAAAAAAAAAAGACAACTTTCTGAAAAATATTTAGTCACTTTGGAAAGTTCCCACAGCAAATTTTAAATGGAAAAAAAATCAGGATTTCAGAGTATGCAATGATATAATCCTGATTATGTAAAATAAATATATTCCCATAAAAAATCCAGGAGGAAGTCTATCAAAATGTCAATGATGAGAAACGCCTGGGTGGCTCAGTCAGTTAAGCATCTGCTTTCAGCTCAGGTCATGATCTCAGGGTTCTGGGATTGAGCCCTGCTTTGGGTTCCCTGCTCGGCAGGAAGCCTGCTTCTCCTTCCCCCTCTGCTTCCTCCCACCCTACCCCACACTTGTGCTCTCCGTCTCCTCTCTCTCTCTCAAATAAATAAACAAAATCTTTTTTAAAAATGTCAGCGGGGCGCCTGGGTGGCTCAGTGGGTTAAACCTCTGCCTTCGGCTCAGGTCATGATCTCAGGGTCCTGGGATCGAGCCCCGCATCAGGCTCTCTGCTCGGCAGGGAGCCTGCTTCCTCCTCTCTCTCTCTGCCTACCTCTCTGCCTACTTGTGATCTCTCTCTGTCGGATAAATGAATAAAATCTTTAAAAAAAAAAAATGTCAGTGATGAGTACATCTGAGTAGAGGAATTATGGGTGCTTTTTACTTTATCAGTTAACGGTTTCTGCATCTTTTCTATAATAAACATATATTCTTTTCAAGTTATGGAAAATTTGGGGATTACATAAGAAATAACTACTAAAAGGTAGGTTCCCTGGTTGCACACACAAATAAGGCTATAAACTATAGTGCACACACCGATGAGCCTCAGTTCTGGAAGCACTCACTTCAGTACATTCAGTTTATTTTTTCTATTAATAGCAGCAGCCAAGTGCATTGAGCACCAACTGCATGCCAGGCAATTCCAAGCATTTCATACGTAATAACTAAATTTCTGGGGGAGAAAACGGGGTGTGAATAGTTTGCCAAACCCTACAGACACTCAGCCATGGGGAGAGAATCTCAAGCCCTACCTCCTCCTCTCTGGAAACTAACGGCTTCCCAGATATGTGATGACTGAGAAGAATTGTCGTTTTTTTTTTTCTTTCTCTCTCTCTTTTTTTAAGATTTTATTTATTTGTCAGAGAGAGACCATGCACAAGCAGGGGAAACAGCTAGGCAGAGAAGTAGGCTCCCCGCTGAGCAAGGAGCCTGATGTGGAATTCGATCCCAGGACCTTGGGATCATGACCGGAGCTGAAGGCAGCTGCTTAACTGACTGAGTCAACCAGGCATTCCAAGAATTTTCATTTCTTAATTTATAATCATGGCTCTTTGTCTTCATTGGGGCACATGTTGGCTAACCCCCTCTCACAGATTCTGCAAGTCCCCTTATTCTCTGAGGCCCCATCTTAGGGGAAAGCACAGCAGTTGCTCAGTAAACACTGGGCTGTTCCCTGCATGATCGCAAACAGGAACTATTCTGCAAAGAACAGGATTCACAGCTCTGCACCTGTAAGGTAGAAAAGGGATCCCTGCACTGTCAGGGCCACAACCCTCACTCCCAGCCTATGAAAGGAGGATTACATCCTGAGTCTTGAGAATGTAATCTTGTAGCGAGAGCAGGCAGAGAAGAGCAGCCCTTGAGTCCAGGAGCGTCCTTCTTCTGGGCCCTGAAATACAATTTCCAGGGGAGGCAAGGAGAACGACTCCTGAAACATCCCTCGGACACATCACAGCCTCTGCCTTCTTGGCTGCTGAGTATCTCCCTGCATCTCTGAGGAGCCCTCACTTCCTGATGCCCAAAGCCCCACTGGGCACGACAGATGCCTCTGTCCCTTGTGCATCAGGATGGCCTAGCTGTGCACCATCCTGGGAGATGACTGTCAAGGGGTTTAGCAGAGCAAGGCTGAATTAGAGCGAAGGCTCTTAGGACCGCTTCTCGCACTAGCTATTCCCCCTTAGCCAAGATTTTCACACAGAGGGCTAAAAGCTCCTTTTTCATTCAGTTTCCAATTTAGCTGTCACCTCCTCAGGTCATCACACAGCCTGATCTAAAGTGCTCCTCTCCACACTGCCCTGTTTTGGCTTTGCTGTCTGCAGGAGCAGGCCCCTTGTCTGTCTGTTCACTTCCGTAACCCCAGCACCTAGAACAAGGGTGAAGAGAGATTTGGCCATGGCCAAATCTGACCCACACCTGTTTTTGGAAATAGAATTTTATGGGGGCACGGCCACCCATTCTTTAACTGGCTTTATGCTACCGGGACAGAGCTGAGTAGTTGCAACAGGCTCTACAGCCCACAGAGCCTAAAATAAGTATAATCTGGCCCTTTAGAGAAGGTTGGCTGACCCTTGACTAGGCACACAGTAGTGTGTATGTGTAACTGTCTGGGGAAGGAAGGTGGGAGGAAAAGACAAAGGAGGATGAAGGTGGAGACTCTGGTAGAGAGACTGGCACCAACATGACAGGTCCAAGAGAACATGATGGGGTAAGGGGCTTAACCTGCCTCAACCTCCCCAGTCTGTCTCTTTGGAGGCTCAAGACCTGTCCCCCTGGATGGCCTAGATTAGGTCGGATCTGGCCCTTCTCATGTTGTCACTGTGTTTTGATGAAGGCCTCCACCCCCTGGCTTCATGATAGCTGAGAGAAGGAAGAGGGGAGGTCTGGGGGAATCCACACTAGGCTGCTGTCACTTACCACCCTGGGCCAGGGGAGGTAGCTATCACGAGCCAGACATGGTTCTACAAGAAAGCCACCCTCTCCAAACACTTGCCAGCAGCCCCGAGAAAGAACCTTTGTTCTTGCTGTTTACGAGATGCCCCGGGTGACCGCCCTCCCTCCCTCCTTACCTTCAGGGCAGGCCCCTTCTCACTGGCCCGCTCGCTGGCCCGCTTTCCCTCCAGCCCCAGCTGCACAAACAGCTCCAGCAGGTTCATGAGCAGCTCGTCCACAAGGTGCTCATCCTGGATGTTGGCTGCGATGTTGGCCAGGGCATTGATCACCGCCAGGGAGCAGTGCCTGGTGGGGAGAGAAATGACAACTGCCACAACACAGGGTCTGGACTGCAAGGGTGAGGCCAACTGACTCCTGCCTCATCACGCCCCTCAGTGCCTGTGAATGAAGGAGCTCTCCAGAGGGGATGAGTGTCTCTGTGAACACCGGCTCCCTAAAGGACAGTCAGTTGCTACAGAAATGGCTTTAACCTCTCCTGACATGCATTAAGGGTCTCAGGGAACTGCTTAGGGTCCAGGAATCCACACTTACAGAACTTGTGAAGATCTTAGGACATTTCTGAGTGTTGAAAGCCTACTACATAGCTAAATTCCTATAAATTCTCAAATTACAGGTAGCCTTAATTCACTATTACCACTCATGAAACTTTCCTCTGACAATCAGCTTTTCCCCCACACTGCCTCCACCATGGGGTTGATGCTAGTATTAGTTCACATCAGGCACTCAGGAAGCACTCAGTGGCCCTGGGACAACCTGCATTAGGACAGTGCTAGCACAGGTAAGTCCTGGATACAAAGCTGACAATGTCCCCCGCCTCAAGAGTCACAGCAAACCAGCAAGGCTGGCCAGACTTCTGTGGGGGCAGCCAGAGCCTGCCACTTCTATGCTGGATGACCTCAGGTGAGTGGCTCATCTTTGAGCCTCAGTTTCCTACCAAATAAAACAATAATAATAGAATTCCCTCCTCACAGGGTGTAGAACGAATGAAACACTCCACGTGAAGCGCTGAGCACATTGCCTGGCCCCCAGAAATCTCCCAGCAAACAGGACACCCTTCACAGACACATGAAATCCTGGGACTTAAGGGCAAATGAATGGCAGTAAGAGCCTCCACTGGTGAGGAAGCGGACAAACCACTTTTGGTGGTGGTAAGACTTTATGGAGGTGGAGTCAGAAGTTGAAGAACTGGTAGGCATGGAGAAGACCGAGTACTGCATACGGCAGCAAGACAGAGGCAAGGGTCAGAAGGAAAACAGCAGGAGCAAAGACAAGGAGGGGAAGGTGTGAGGACCAAGGAGGTGCAGGAGTCACTTCGGGACAAGGAAGCAATGAGAGAAAGAGATGTTTTGGTCTGTGAGTCAGTTTCTTCACAGAGACCAGAGATGGATGGATAGACGGATAAAAGGGAAAGGAGCTGAATGCCTCCCTAAACCAGTCCTCAGGCTGTTCTAGTAGCCTGGGCTGGAAATGGAGGCAGTAAGAAGGCAAAGGAATGATACCGGCAAGAGTGTGGATTTATCAAGAGCCTTCCCACACAACTGGAGACAGGTGTTCAGAGAGGGTGAGCTTTTTCAAAGGTCACACAGCCATACTCCCACCCACTAACATGAGTTGGAGAGAACCTCAGAATGAGCCCTGCACATAAAGGTCAGAAGGAGAGAAAAGAAATGCCTACAAAGGGGCACAAGTCTTCCTCCCTACCCTTTTCTTCCCTAGGTCTGTCAAACTCTTGTGAGATCCTCCCTATGTGGAAAAACATGACCCTGCCCTCAAGGCATTCACAGTAGGGGCAAGGAAGAGGCAAGGAAGCATATCTTAGTCTGCTGGGAAAACTGGCCAAACTTTACACAAATATCAAACATCTGAGGACAAAAAATGTCCATTCCTTCTGACCCTCCAAATCCCACCTCTCTGAATCTATCCTGAGGAAAGCGTCAGAGACATGCACAGATACACAGCTATTAGATTGTTCAATGTAGCGCTTAACAGCGGGAAAACTGGGAAACTACCACACCTCCAAGCTAGGGACTGATTAGATCTCGGTGCTGCCCTATGATGGGACACTCTGCAGCCATTAAAGGTGGCACATGGAAGAAGGTTAACGGCATGGCTGATGCACTGGTACATAAAAAAGCCTGCTGGCTGGGCTTTAAGCTTTCAAGCCTATACTGGAGTCAGGGAGGGTCTGAGGTAATGACACTGAGATGCTCAGCTCCCGGTGGCACTTGCTCATTTCCTGCTTGTGCATGCACTGATTTGTAGCACATACTTCTTTTGTAAGAAAAAAGTTTATTCAAAAGACAAATTCCCAAACCTCACACTTTTAAAGGGGGCTGAAAACTGTCATGATCTAGAGTGACAACGAGGTCTAGTGAATTACCTATAGCCATGATCCTTGTAATCTTTAGTGGCTGAATACACGACAGAGCTGGCCTTCACGCTGATCTGCTGGAAGAGATTCCACACTTCCTGATAAATATATTGCTGGAAGAGAGAGAGGGACACGGTTACCATGGCATGACTTCCCATGCCCTTCCTTGGAACATGGAAAAAGCCCCTCTACTATCATTCAGAGCAAAAGCTTCTGGAATGTATGGACCATAAAAGGCCCAAAAGACCATCAGGGGCATCCATTCCTAAAGCTTTTATAGCAAACTTCAAAAGCTAAAAGGGAAATGGTTTCAACTTAAATCCTATTACATGTTATTAACATCAGCAAGAAATGAGTTTAAATCTCCTCTTCCCAGCACTTACAGAGCCATCACTCTATTCCCTGTTACTTGGAAAAAAATCTCCCAATTCACTGTCAGGAGAGCTGTGAGCATTTAACTCATCTGCAGGGTAAATTTAATCTATTTTTGCACTCCTGATAGTCAAAGTAACAACGCTTGCAGAGGGTAGTGGGTTTTACCGTAGGTCCTGCCTTACGTTTCCGGTGATAACCAGGCAGCCCAACTGGTCGATGATGAGCACATCAAGGGGGGAGGGGGGCTGGCAGAATTTCTGCTGCAGGATCTGCAGAATTGGCTCCATGACCTTTGGGGTGTCCCTCAGGGCCACCGCAATGTGTCCCAAGGCTCGGATGGTATGGTCAGGAATCAAGTGAGCATCCCTATGGGGGGAGAAAGAGAAGCATCCTGGGAACAGTCCTCTGTGAAATGAAGCCCAGAAGCTACAGCCTGGACCTCAAAGTTACCAGTCTTTCAGATGAAGTGGTCATCCGACAGTGGCTGCCTGGAATCCTTACTTCCAGAAGAAACACAAAGTCTCTGGTTCTAGGCAGTATGACACAGATCTTTCTCTGCTCCTAAACAGTGGTCCAGGATCAACATTCTAATGTGGGTTTCACCTTAAATCGGAGGACAGACCTGATGCATGACTCCACACTGTGCAAGTAAGAAGCACAGACGTGCGAGATACCAGGCGCGTCACACACCCCCCCCCAAGAACAAGTGGCTGCCCCTTGGGGATGAGACATACTTGTCGCTCTCCTGGGAGATGTAGAGCCGGTTGGAGAGGCTGGCCAGGAAGGCCTCCACGATTACCGTGTCCACCGTCAAGCCAGCTTTCAGGCACCTGGACAGTGAGGAAACCCGCATGGCATGGGGCATCAGAATAACAGATGAGTGTTTTGTTTTTGGTTTTTGTCTCTTTGTCAGGTCTACAGAATTTAAAGAACTGTTCTGAGCATTTTTTCCCCAGAAATCTGAATGAAAATCATTACACAGAATGAATTCAAAGAATTGCTGCAGATTTTGCCCACTTGATAAATATCTCAGTCAGAAACAGTAACTTCATTATTTGACCAGAACAGTTTACTTCAGAATGTTATACTCACCCTGATTTCAATTTAAAATTTCCAGAACTGTTCCTTTTTTTTTTTTAAGGTTTTGTTTTTTTTTTTTTAATTTATTTGACAGAGAGAAATCACAACTAGGCAGAGAGATAGGCAGAGAGAGAGGAGGAAGCAGGCTCCCCGCAGAGCAGAGAGCCCGATGCGGGGCTCAATCCCAGGACCCTGGGATCATGACCTGAGCCGAAGGCAGAGGCTTTAACCCACTGAGCCACCCAGGCGCTCCTCCAGAACTGTTCCTTAACAAAAGTTACAGTAACTGGCTCAAGATAGATGGTCCCAAGACAGCTCGGGGAATATTATATGATATCCCAAGGTTTTACTAGTATGAAGAAAAATTTATTTTCTAAAGAAAAGGGGTAATTTTAAAAGCCCATGAGGACACAAAATCTTTTCAGGCATCTCTTGCTTTCTGCATCTGTTTGGCTCCCAGGCCAGAGTCAGAGAAGAGTATTTGGCTGACAGAAAAGGGCCATCATATTCTCTTGATGGGGCTTCTGAGAGCATGGAGCCAGAATTCAGAGAGAGAGATACATTTTCTTTTCTTTTTTTTTTTTAATATTTTATTTGTCAGAGAGAAGGAGAGAGCGCGCACAGGCAGGCAGAGAGGCAGGCAGAGGTGGAGAGAGAAGCAGGCTCCCTACCGAGCAAGGAGGTCATGCGGGACTCGATCCCAGGACCCTGGGATCATGACCCGAGCTGAAGGCAGCGGCTTAACCCACTGAGCCACCCAGGCGTCCCGAGAGATACATTTTCATATAAATTAGAATGTATGTGGTTTCTGAATTTGGAGTGTAAGAGTTCACATAGCAGAAGCCTGGGCAGCAAGGACACTCAGTCATATAAAACCTGTCCCTTATGCTAAAAATTAAAAAAAAAAACACAAAAAAACTAGAAAATGTGACAATGTGTTGTTACTCTGGATGGTAGGCTGATAGATAACTTTTTCCATTTTTTCTATATTCCCACTTTTAAATTACATTTATGATCAGGAAAAGAAAAACAAGTCTTATTTTAAAAAAAATAGAGGTGCCTGGGTGGCTCAGTCAGTTAAAGCATCTGCCTTCAGCTCAGGTCACGATCCCAGTAAGTCCTGGGATCGAGCCCTACATCAGGTTCCCTATTCAGGGGGGAGTCTGCTTCTCCCTCTTCCCTCTGCCCTTCTTCCCACATCCCCTCCAGTTTGTACTCTCTCTCTCTCAATATAAATAAAATCTTTTTTTTAAAAAAGTGTGGCGCCTGGGTGGCACACAGTCGGTTAAGCATCTGACTCTTGATTTCGGATCTGGTCATGAGCTTGGGGTCATGAGATCAAGCTCCACATCGAGCCCCACATCAGGCTCTGCACTGAGCACAGAGTCTGCTTGGTAATCTCTCTCTTCTTCCTCTGCCCCTCCCTCCTGTGCACACGTGTGTGCACTCTCTCTCTAAAATAAATGGAGGAATCTTTTTAAAAACATCATTAAAAAATATGTAATAATCTCTTTTAAAATCAGATGTAGGCTTACAATAGCCCAAAACAAGCTTTAAAAAATTATGAACATTTCTCATTTTTTAGTAATTTTATCTAAAACTTTTTCCCTTCCTTCCCAGGTTATGCATCCCTCTGGCCGGTCTCCCACCTGCAGATGTTGTCAATGGCAATGTCCCGGAGCTGCTCATACATGGAGGGTTGGGTCTTCTTTCCCGACATGACATTTAGAGTTGACTCAGAATGCTCATTGGTTACACTGATTTTTATATCATTGCCAGCAACTAAATGTAAAAATTTAAGTATGTATCTGGTTAAACCTGTCATTTTCCATCCCCTTGTCAATAATTCAAAACCAAAATAATATGCTGATCACTTTTACCTTATAAAACAACCCCTCTAAAAATGATTTAATCAAACATTTCAGCAGCAAAAGTGAGAACAGAAATGATGAAATTAACATGTTTAAACAAAAGGAAGAATGTTTAGGTTGCAAAGTGATAAATGAGTAACACAGCACTTTATAAGAAATGGTTTGAAAGTCCTGATGAACACCCACAGGTACCCAGCCCCAAGGGTGAGGCATGTTCCTGTCCCTGAGGATTACCTAGCTGATGTGCACAAAAATAGTAAGGGTGGGGGGTGAGTAGAGAGCAGGAGCTATAGAGCCACAGAAATCCCTCCTTGTCCCAGGGTCCAGGGAAAAGTCTTTCACCTGTTTGGAGGTTGGGTTTCTTCTTCTGAAGGGAGAGGACAAAGCACCCATCTTCACAGGATTGATGGGGTGGGATGAGCATTAGAGCCCCAGGAGGAAGCAGGTGTTAATGAATGCTAATGGTTACAGGTGGCCAGATTTGCTCGGAGCCCCTGTCCTTGTCATAGAAACATGGTAGTACACTTGCAAGGCAGGAATACGGACTAGCTGAGATCCAGCATGGAGACCTCCTGACCAGTGTCTGGGACATGCTGGACTCTCACTTTAGACCATCTCAGTGATGGAAGGAGCCAAAAACCAAGTGGGACTAGAAGACCCCTCAGTGGTAGCAGGAGTATATGCCAGGGAGGGTGGAGGAAGGAAAGAACTAGAGCCCAGATGGGGTCATGCAGTGAAAGCCATGAGGAAAGGCATAAAGGAGAACAGGGCTGGGCGCACAGCCCAGCCACAATCTCTCCGTCACGAAACCAAGGCGGGCTGGCACACAAGGTCATGTGGTCCTTTCCTTGGACCCTCAGGGACACATGGGATTTAGGAACTGGAGAGGTGGCTTTGGGTACAGCCATCTGTTACCTGTGTGGTACTGACTGTGGCACTTATAGAGCTTCACCAGCACAGGGGACGGGACAACCAGGAAGTCCCGCAGAGACGGTGTCACTGAATGCACCACCACCGGGAACCTCTCACACAGGCGGCCCAGACCCTGCAACATACCATCAAGCCATCACACAACATGGGTTGTAGCCAGCCGAGCAGGCCCAAGCAACAGATGCCCAACCTTTCTGACACCTGAGTTGGACCAGAAACTTCCAAGGTCAAAACACCTAGGGCCACTTTGCTCATGGGGCAGAAAAAGAGGAAAGAAGCACGGTCTAAGCTCTGCTTAGCCTAAAGAAGAGATATATTGCTAAAGTGTGTCCATTTTTTTGGAAGCAAATTTAGGGGAGAAAGGATACACAACACAATTTCTGAACAATGGCAGATACGGTTATTGGGATTGGTAACTTGGCAAGGTAAGAGTCTCTGAGAGCAGAGCTGGCACTGCAGACATCGGGAGGTGTCCTCAGCACTTAGCCTATGGTCTTGGGAACGGCCCAGTAGACACAGGGTGGCCTCTCCACAGACTCAGCTGCTCCTGGAAATCACAGAAATCCCTGGCACACTATCACCAGCAGCCCCACACTCATTGATGAACTGTGTCCACAGCAGGCTCTGGTTCAAGTTCCTAGAGACAACAGCTCAGGTTGTGCTGCTGGCATGCCAACCAGAGCCTAAAAGATATAACAAGAAGATTCCCCTGGTTGACGGGACCAGAGCCTCACCAGTGTCAGTGAGACTCACCTGCAGACAGCAGATAAGCAAGGGCAAATGAGCAATGATGACTTTGCTGGACGTCTTAGACTGCAGCTTCTCGGAGAGCTTGATGCAAAGATTTTCAGCACCTAAAGTCAAAATGAGAGGAGGCTATGGATGATTAGTGAAGGCCAATATTTACAAAATACTTGTTCACCAATTAATCATACAATTAAATGCCCATGGGCATACTTTTTGCAGGCTTTATTAATAATGAGTGGCTACACCAGAAAGTATTTACAGGCAGTCAGGCATCTTTAACTGAAACCTCATCTCTGCTCCATCTCTGCTGTTGTGAAAACACCAGCCCATGTGGTGAGGGACTGCTCTCTCCTCTCTGCTGGCCCTGAGCCTCTCGTCCTAGTGCTCTGCACATGGCGGCCATCCACAGTCTGCCACACACTTCCAATTCTGCTGTTCACCCTAGACAAGCACCTTTTCCTCCAGCACAGACCTCCCACTTCTCCACATAAAAGCCTAAAGAACCATCAAGAAACAAGGGACAGAACACATAGTCCCTGTGGCCTTGGCCATCACCTCTTCCCGTGTCCAGTTTCCTCAACCTGAGGACAGGATACTGGACATCTGGGGCACGGCAGGGGTGACACTCACCTTGCTCGTCCTTCACGGCCCACACCATGAGATCCACACAGGCAGCGTTTGCCTGGCAGCGCAGCTTGAGGGGGCTCAGCTCATTGTGGACCCGGTCGGCATCATGCAGAATCTTCTGGAGTTCCCCCTGGCTCGTGTTGAACTGCTCCAGTACAAAATCATGGATCTCCTTCACAAAGGAGGTTGGGAGGTCTGTGGGAAAGACAGCAGGCATTGTGGGTAGAAACAAACCACGAAAGTTCAGGCAGTAGCCCTATGGTCTCTCCCACTCTAACAGAAAACTGAGAGGAGTAGGTCTGCTGCTAGCTCCTTTGGCTCTAAGAATGCCCACTGCGGAGGCGGTGCCTGGGTGGCTATCAGTTAAGCATCCAATTCTTGATCTCAGCTCAGGTCATGATGTCGAGCCCCTGCTTAGGATTCTCTGTCCCCCTCTGGCCCTCCCCACCTGCTCACATACATACACAGAGGCATGCTGCGCTCTTGCTCTCTCTCAAAAAAAAAAAAAAAAAAGAAAGAAAGAAACGAAAGAATGCCCACTGGGAATAATCTGGATAGGCTGGGCTGGCTGTCAGCATACACGCTACTGGGCACTCAGAAGAAATGACCATTTCCCAGGGAACCAAGAGCCATGCTGTGTTTTAAGCAGTCAATATACTAAAACTTGAATGTATGAAACACAGAAACTGGTATGTTATCATTGCTGGAACTGGTCCCCCTAACAGTGAGAAATACTTTAGTGGTTTGGTTTGTTGTTGTTGTTGTTGTTTTAAATGAAAAGGTTGTGGGCTATCAGCTAAGGGGAAACTCGCTACAGCCTGAAGATGAGAATTCCCCGGGTACAGGGCTGCATCTTTGGGGCACCCAGAGTTCACAGCTTCTTCCAGCTCTCATCTTTGGGGCCTAGAAAAATCAGGAGAATCCCTGTGATGGGAACAAGTCAGTAAAGCCAAGGAAGCCAGCAACATGAGGCTCAGGTGGGGAGAGAAGCCTCAGGGCACCTGAAGGTCAGGTTGGACAGGCCAGTCCCTTCCACCTTCTTTGTGAACCTAACACTTGCTGGGTCTCCAGCCCAGCACAAAGTCCCAGAAGTTTCTGGAACCGAATTAGGAAAACAGCTAACTAGATTATAGTATGTCTTGTACATCTTGCATAGTATACCTTCTCCTTGACAGAGTACTACATGGTCATCAAAACTTATGTTGATGGAGAATACTCTACAACATAAAAGAAAGCAGGAAACACATTTTAAAGATGCACAAAAGAAGGAAAGGTTAAATTTGTATGTGTGCACATGCTAAACTATAATAATCTGATAACTATGATAATCTGATAAATAATCTGATAACCATTTTCTCTTAGTTACCAGATTATAATAAATGCCTCATTTTCTTATTTTTTTAACTTTTTGAAATATCTAAAATAGACATGTTAAATTGTATACAAGATCGGGCGATCAGGACAAGACAACACAGCCATGTCAGAAAAGCCTCTGAGGAAACAAACCCACCAAAGGAGCCATCATTGATGATATCATGGGTGCAAGACCATGGACAGATCTTTTCTTTATTTCCTTCTTCCCCCAAATTTTAGTAATGTGACCATGTTACATGCGTGTTTTTAAGCAGCCATGGCAGAAGGAAGAACAGACCTGCGACAGTGGCCTGGAACCCCATGTCACCGCAGTCACATGTGGGCGCAAACTGTCCATACCTTTCATGTAGTACAGAGTGTCACGCAGCATCTTGAACATGGCCACGTAGAGAGGGTCGCTGAATGTGGTGTAGTAGAGATCTGCGCTAGGGTTGGCCTGTGAAGGAGCAGAGACACATGACTACACCATAGAAATTCTCCCGACTTCCCTCTGCCTTCTAGGGTGAGGCCCAGCTGAGTATTATATGCCTGATGTAGCATTAGAGAGATGGAGTCACCGTTTATCATGATTCACCACTTGGAACAGTTGAATTCCTCTCCTCCCTCTCTTAAACATCAGGCAGAGGAAAACAAAAGACTCAGGCTGTTCAGAGATGCCTGTGGGGGATCATCACTGCACCCTCCAAACCTCCACATATTGGTCGAATGGAAAGAACCACCCTCCTCTCACTGAAAACTCACCGTCTTTGGCTGTCTTACAGGAACCGGAGAAGGAGAAAGACAGCCAAGCAGCCGTCAGACCACTGTGAGGTGATCGATTTAAAAGAGGCAGCACAGAGCAAGCTCTCAGGGGGAGGCTGTGTGGCCAGTATGAGGACTAAGCTCACTGACAACCTGTCACTCCAGTCCCTACCCACAAACTCTTCCTGTTCTCTTTACGCGCAGGCTCACATCAGGCTGATCTCAGGATGGTGACCCGAACAGACGTACCTCTATCACGCTGGCTACGACTGCATCCAAGGATTTGAGAACAGGCTCCTCGACGATCTTCTTCACCTGTCAGAGGAAACAAGACCTCATGAGGCACCTAATGAACACAGGGAGAGACAGAGATGCCGGCTCCCTCTAATAAAGAACAAATCATGTTGACAGATGAAACCACATAACAAGCTCATGAGATGAGAAATGAGATGGAAATGACAGGCCAACAATATACCCATTATGGCTTCACATCAAACTATAACACAGAAAATGTCCTCAATTCTGCCATCACTTGGAACTTGTCTTCCTGCCCTTGAGTGGCAAAACATGAAAACGGGAAAGGAACCAACTCCCTCAAATTTGCTGACATTAGATTTCCATTTCCAAGATGTCAAAGTGTTCAGACTCTAGGCATCACTGACAATGCACCCAAACCTCCTCCCAGACATCAGGGACACCGTCCCAGCCGGCCCTCAGCCCTGATGACTCCTCCTCCTCCTGCTGCTGCAGGCCTGGTGCTCCAGCCCTGTGGAAGCTGCCTAGGTACTCCAAATGCAGCATGCATTCTAGATTTCTAACAGAAGCAGTTATTTCCACCCATGCTCTGTACTAGCATTTAGTACAGGAATGAAATGTTCTGGCAACCACAGAGCCTCCTGATAAAACTGTCTGCCGCCCCAACTGTAGTTCTTTTTTTTTTTTAATTTATTTGTCAGAGAGAGAGAGAGAGTGAGCACAGGCAGACAGAGTGGCAGGCAGAGACAGAGAGAGAAGCAGGCTCCCCGCCGAGCATGGAGCCCGATGTGGGGCTCGATCCCAGGACGCTGGGATCATGACCTGAGCCGAAGGCAGCCACTTAACCAACTGAGCCACCCAGGCGTCCCCCAACTGTAGTGCTTAAAGAAGCTGACTTTCGAAACGTATAGACAATGATAGAAGAAATGCAAGGAGAAGAAATGAAAAACTGCCTAGAAGCTAACCTTGAGAAGTTAAAATATACTGGGAAAAAGAACCACCTTTATAAAAGAGTGTGAAACACACAGCCTTCAGTTGGGATTTCTGACGTGATACTAGGAAAAGTCACCTGACCATCTGAGAAGGCCACCCAGGCCTTCGGTCTGGGACACTAACAGGGAGGAGCAGTTTAGGGAGAGTTTTCCTTCTCGAGAGCAACTTCAAAAACATCTGTAGGCTATTTAGTAATTGACTGTGGCTCTATCCTCATTAATTATTGCCAATGCTTTCATGCTTTGTTGTGTTTTTTTTTTAAGTCGGCTCCCCTCCCAGTATGGAACCCAGCTCAGGGGCTTGAACTCACAACACTGAGATCAAGACCTGAGCTGAGGGGTGCTTGGGTGGCTCAGTCGTTAAGCGTCTGCCTTCGGCTCGAGTCATGATCCTGGGGTCCTGGGATCGAGCCCCGCATCGGGCTCCCTGCTCAGCTGGAAGCCTGCTTCTCCCTCTCCCACTCCCTCTGCTTGTGTTCCCTCTCTCGTTGTGTCTTCTATCAAATAAATAAATAAAATCTTAAAAAAAAAAAAAATAAGACCTGAGCTGAGATCAAGAGTCGGATGCTCAACTGACTGACCCACCGAGGTGCCCCTGCTTTAATGTCTTCATACATCTTCAGCCTAAAACCAGCTCCTGCAGGGATTTCTGTTCACACTCCACACTGAGGGAGACCCTCTCATTCTTTTCAAAGATGAAAGTCTCATTTTTAGAGTCTGTCCCTGATAGCATCTTTATCCTTATCTACCCACTTGACTCTGTCTCAAAGCAACTCAGCTCAATCATAACAATTTCAGAGTCCCTGGATCAGGGACCCATCTATTTCAGAACTGGGACAACAGCACCAATGACTTCTCTGATGCCACCTCAGAGGTCAGCCCAAGGTATCCAAATATGAAAAAAAAAAAAAAAAAAAAGGTTTTGAATTGATCTAAAAATATCAGCCAAAGGGAGGGAGTCCGGAGCAATAAGGAACTAGACTTGGGGTCAGATTCCCTGGGCTGAGTCCCAGCCCTGCCCTTTGCTGATGGATCCTTGATATATCTGGCACTGATTGCCTCACCTCTAAAACGGGGATGAATCCCTGCCTCTCTCACATGAGCGCTAAAATGATTCAATGAAAACATTACACAAATGACTTCAGGTGTTACTCTCTCCTTCTTCCATCAAAAATTTATGACTTCTAAGTTATATTCTGAAATACTGAAAAACTCCTAGTTTTTCTTTTGGGAAAACAAACAAACAACCAGGGTTTGGCGTCCAGGTGGCTCAGTCAGTTAAGCATCCGACTCTTGATTTCAGCTCAGGTCCTGACCTCAGGCTTGTGAGATTAAGCCCTGTGTTGGGCTCCACGCTCAGCATGGAGTCTGCTTGAGATTCTTTCTCCTTTTCTCCTTTTCTCTGTCTGTCTACCTCTGCCCCTCCCCGACCACTCACTGATCTCTCTCTCTCCATGAAAAATCAAACCAAAACAAAAAGAAAAACCAAAACAAAAGCCATGCTTATACCACTAGCGATTTTACTGACTGAGGTACACAGGCTCTGTTTAACCACGGATGTTTTCCTTACCAAGTTTAAGAGTTCTCGAAGCATTTCTAGTGGAATATTAAACTCCTTATAGGTGATGCCATTGAAAAGAGGAGAAACTGAGAAGCTGGAACTGATGGTGGAAAAGTAGTAATCAGGCTCCAGGGCACTCCCATCAGGTAAGTACGAGACTGGCAGGGAAGAAAACCAGAAAGTCAATCACGGTCACATACGACCAGGATACTTCCTCAAGCTGCTTCCCTCAGCAACCAACAAAGGCATAGAGTTTGCTTTTGTTTATACACCAATTCTTTTTTTTTTTTTTTTAATGAACAAGTAAAGGCTGGATTTCAAATCTTTGGATTTGAGAGTGTTTCACATCAAAGCTCAGATATAATCGTGTCCTAGTATTTTCAACATAGACAGTATAACTTTATGTAGTTAGAGAAAAAAAAAGTACTACATCTTTTTTTTTTAAGTATTACATCTTTCTAAAGGTTGACATATGTAAGTTTCAGGTCCTCAGGACCCCAAGATATTTCACCACCAAAATTAGAACAAAAATGTACATTATTAGAGGTTTCAAAATAAGAACAAAAATAAAGTCAATCATCTAATACTTATGAATAAATATGAACCCCAAAAGTCTATAATTGTTTGAAAGTTATCTATGATAGAAGACCACGACTAGAAAATAGTTAAGTTTGTAGTATTTTCGTATTAAATAGTGATAGACAATTACCAGCCCATTAAAAAACAAATAATAAATTTTATTACTTTCTGAAGCCCTGCATCACAGAAAAGGCAAAGAGTTGGGTTTATTCTGATTGTGTCAAAACTGGTGTGTATTTCTATGATGCTAGTGATGTTCTGCTGACCTGATTATAGGCGGATGGGTCCCATGGGAGCAAACAGGCAACTTACAAAGAGGATGGGCAATAATATGGAGAGCAGATGAGACACTGGAGGCCAACATCATAAATGATCACTGAAGGAGGGAATGAATGAGGAAAGAGTGAGAACAAAGCTGGTTTAAGCAGGTAGGGAAGAAGGTAAGGAGTATGTGTCTGTGTGTATGTCAAATGTGTATAAATAAATGTATTTACACACACACAGATATGTATATTTATTCATAAGTATTTATTTACTCATATTCTCTCACAAGTGCTGGATAAACACACACACACACAGGAGTATTATTCAGCCTTAAGAAAGATTTTGCTGTTTGCAACATCGATGAACCCGAAGGACATTACGTGAAGTGAATAAGCCAGGCATGGACAGAAAATAAACTGCATGATCTCACTTATATGTGGACACTTAAAAAAGTCAAATACAGAGGCGCCTCTGCCTTTCGCTCAGGTCATGATCCCAGGGTCCTGGGATCGAGCCCCGCATCGGGCTCTCTGCTTGGCAGGGAGCCTGCTTCCTCCTCTCTCTCTCTCTGCCTGCCTCTCTCCCTACTTGTGATCTCTATCTGTCAAATAAATAAAATAAAATCTTTAAAAAAAAGTCAAATACATGGGAGCAGAGCTGAGCAATCGTTACCAGGGGGCAGGGAGATGGGGGAAATGGGGAGATGTTGGTCAAAGGTACAAAGTTGCAGTTAAATAGTATGAATAAGTCTAGAGAGCTAATGCATAGCATGATGACAATATTTAATAATATGGCATCAAATACTGGAAAGTTGCTAAGAAAGCAGATTTCAGGTGATATCACTGCATTAAAAAAAAAGAAAAAAATGATAATGGTGAGAAGGACATGATTAGAGTCATCAATTCACCGTGTATATGTATATCAAATCATCATGTTATATACCTTAAGTATATACAAGCTTATTTTTAAAATAATAATAAAGAAAAAATGTTTGTGATTAGAGGACGCCTCTCAGATGCCATGAAATAGGGACTAAGGTAGAGATGGAGGCAAAAGACAGAGACTGCAGAGTCGAGGATCTAAGAAATGGGATTCATGAAGGGAGGAGTCATTGAAAGTTTTTAAGGTAGAAATGATTTGTGCTTTTAAGAAATAACTCTCTTAAAAACATTTTTTTTAAACTCTTTAAAAACATTCTTACAGCTCTGTAGAAAAGGTCCTGGAAAGAGAAGAAAGACCAACTGCAAGAAAAATCAGACTTGGGGTGCTGGGCTGGCTCAGTCAGTAAGGCGTGCAGCTCTTGATCTTGGGGTTGTGAGTTCGAGCCCCATGTTGGGTGCAGAGATTACTTAAAAACGAAATCTTGAAAACAAAAGAAAAATCAGAGTCGAACAGGAGGTACTGGAGCAGAAAAGGAAGGAAGAGTGTGTTTCCTGCTTGTCTTGACAATGAGGTGTACTTTCAAGAGCAGGAGCGGAGCTCACCGCTGAAGCAAAGAGGCCCGCACAGAGCCCTGCTCAGCCTGCCTCCGCTGGATGAGTGCAGGAAGTTCACATGGGTGGCCCACACCTGGGTGCACCCAAATCCTGGGCACTCTCTGGAAGTGCACCAAGGAGGGCTGTCCCAATGGAGAGGGGCCCATAAGTAGAGAGATCAGAAGAGCTGTTCACCAGGGAAAGCAAAGCCTTCAAGGGCACACCATGACTGTCTTCAGATGCCCCAAGGACAGACAGGTGGCAGGGGTTGTTTAAAGTCTGGAGGGAAGGGCACCTGGGTGGCTCAGTTGGTTAAGCATCTGCCTTCAGCTCAGGTCATGATCTCAGGATCCTGAGATCGAGCCCCGCATTGGGGTCCCTGCTCAGTGGCAAGCCTGTTTCTCCCTCTCCCTTTGCCTCTCCTCCTGCTTGTGCTCTCTCTTGCTATCTCTGTCACTATATGTCTGTCTCTGTGTCAAATAAATAAATAAAATTTTAAAATAAAATAAAGCCTGGAGGGATACAGTCAACCACAAGTGGTTCTCTCTGGGAGCAGTAGGATTTTGAGTGAGTGAGCTTGGCCTTTACATTCTAACATACACACAGACTATAACACAGGGTCCGTTCTCCACAGCTAAGAGACACTCTAGGCAAAGCTGCCCACATTTATTTGAGTTCAGATTCTCTCCTCATTTTTTTTCTTTTAATTCCTGTCACATCTTTTAAGATCCTACTGAGAAATGCTCTTTAAGTAATTAGCATGATCCAAAAATGGAATAGATATAGCATTCTGGTTTCCCCACTTCCTATCACTTAACCTATCACTTAATTGAGTCTTACTTCTCTTGAAAATAAGGTAGAGGCGATTTTACCACATGGCTGACACTGTACAGGGCTATCCTATGAATCTAATTCAGTAAATTATGTGAAAATGCTTTGTGATCCACAAAGCTCTATAAAAAAGTACTACTTGTATCATTATTACATTTTAAAAAAATATTATTTACATAATTAATGACTTTAAAACAAAAAAAAAGGAGGGCCCGCCATGAGTACTTCCACCTGAAAACCAGTGCTTTCATAGGTTAATTTATTAAAATTTTGATGATAGACACATGAAGGTCTGTGTATACATATATATTTTAAGATTTTTATTTATTTGGCAGAGAGAGGTCACAAGTAGGCAGAGAGGGAGAGGGAAGCAGGCTCCCTGCTGAGCAGAGAGCCCCTTTGCAGGGGTTGATCCCAGGACCCTGAGATCATGACCTGAGCCGAAGGGAGAGGCTTAACCCACAGAGCCACCCAGGCGCCCTGAGGGTCTGTATGTTATCATCTGCACTTTACTGCACATTTGAAATATTTTAAAATTAAGAAGTTTAACAAAATTTAAAATTAAGTTTAAACAAAAATAGAGAGTAAATGCTTTCTAAAAGTTTGACTCTCTAGATGCATGACAGTAGAGTGTTATTATTAGCATCTTTTACATCACGGTAAGTCACAGTGAACCTGCTCTCCAAGTACCGCGTCAATTTTCCTGTCAGAAAGGTGAAGCCCACCTTCAAAGTAGTGAAAGGCAGATCCTCCAGGGGAGCTGGGAGGGGGCATTCCGCGTTCAGGGCTGACCTGAAACACAAAACCATCTTACAGATTAGAAAAGGCCAAACTGCTGTCAGTTTCTCCTTAGACAAGCTTCTCCCTGCCAGCCCAATGTTTGTACCTCCAGTCCTGGTCCACACCTTACCTCCTCCCTGAAGCCCACCTTAGCTAAGTGTTCTCTACTGTATACCATGTCCCTAATTTCTTTGTGCTTAGCCATAGATTTTATACTTCATTAGTGAGTTGAATTATTCGTAGCACTTGGTGTCTTTAGTTTGTCTCCCTGAGTCAATTATGTACTTCTTAAAGTACCAACTGTCTCCTACTCAGAACAGAGCTTAGCACCCAACTGCTAGGGAAAAAATACTAGGAGATGACTAGGAGATGAAATCACTTATAAATCTTAAAAGACCAAAGCAAGCCCATGTATTATTACACAGAATTCCAGTGAGAACCTTTTCTGTTTCATGAATTTCCTCGAAGAGCACGCCAGTGAGATTTTCTTCAAGTGAGCACTTAAGAAGACCTGACCTCTGTGCCTGCCTCCCAGGCGCACAGCCCCACCTGAGAGATGCTGGACACACTGCTGGTCTTCCTCTTCAGGGTGCCCTCCTGACACACCGTCAGCAGATTGCTGGGGAGAATGGAGCGGAAGTCATTGAAGGATCGCCTCCGCACACCTTCAAGCTCTTCAGGGACTCGGAGGGAATGAGGAGGGACTTTGGGGAACAGTTTTGAAAGCAGAGACTCTTCTGTGTTGCTGTAACGCCCAAATGCTCGTGAGATTCCAATCAGGCATGGGATGGCATATTTGCAAAGATATTCTAGAAGACAAAGTGAAAATGTTCCGGTATCAAAAGGCTGCCCGGAAGCGAGTTGTGCTGCACCAGCTTGTAACATTGGCTGACATCTCACAACCCACCCCCTAGCAAATGTGGGTCAAAACAAGCCACATCAACAGGTCGGCCCAAGGGCTGACATGAACAACAACTCCAGACAACATCTTTATCACACACAGCTGTTCTCTTTGGGAGGTCTCAGTCTAGGCATGGTATACCCAAATCCATAACACAGGTAGTCCTATTATCAGGTACCTTTACTATACTTAATATATGTCGTCCTCCTGGGATTATGTTGGTAGCCTTACACTAGAGGCAGTTGGGCATGTTATAAATGAAGAAACTGAGGCCCAAAAAGGGTGAGGTGACTTGTCTAAGGTCACCTGGTATTCAGGTAGCAGAGCCGTGCTCATCACCCCCATGTGACCTTTCAGCTAATACACAATAAAGGCAAACTAATACAGGAAGGTTTCATCCACCAGGTACACAAACAGTAAAGCACAAAAAAGAACACTGGGAAAAGCAAAGGAAAAAAGTAATCACAAAGCCATTAAGAAAAAAAAAATCCTCAGATTTATAATCATACCTTTTTCTTGAATCTCCAAGGCCTGGCACATTCCCAAAAGGACATGCAAAACCTGCAAAAGTGCCTCTAAAATCTATAATAGTCACAGAAACAGAAAAGACACATTTATAAACAAAATCAGGTAAGTCTCACAAAATTCATTCAGAATTAGAAGGAGCTTTACACATTATATTCATACCCATATCTGATACATATATCCCTGAATGATAGCTCTGGTGAGTGGTCAATCAGCTGAACTTCCAGGGACAGAAACTGGCCCTCCTGGGTTGGTCCAGAGTGCCCTCTAACTGTGGGCCAATATTGTCCTCTGGGGCTTGTGACCTCTGGCCCTTGGAGCCACTCCTTTTTCCAAATTCCAAAAACAGGTGATAGGCCCTCAAATCTCTTTTTTGTGGCAAATACCCCTAATTCTTTTAATCCATTCCTTAGGATTACACGTGCTTTATGATGCTGAGTGCCTGCTTCTGATTTCACGGCAGTCCCATGTGTCAGAAACAGTCTCAAATTGTGGTGCTCAGGAAAATACATTAATATTCCAGGGATGCTGGGACTCACCCTGAGTAATCACCACACTCTAAACATATTCTAGACTTCCATCCACATGACGTCAACTTTTAGCCAGCTGCTTCACTCTGCTGGCTCAATGAGCTTACAGATACCTAAAATACTTGAATCTTTTCTACACCTCTACTGATGCTGTTGGCATTTTTTGCCTGTCATTGACGCCACCAAAGCTCAGGGGATTAGCTTTCATTCGTTGTTCTGGTCTCTGATTCCCAGCATTGTGTCATCTACAAATGAAACCAACTTGCTTTCTGAATCTTCATTTATGGCCCTGGCTTGTTTTGTTTCAATAGTAAGAGGTGGAGGGCACCTGGGTGGCTCAGTAGGTTAAGCCTCTGCTTTCGGCTCAGGTCATGATCTCAGGTCCTGGGATCGAGTCCCGCATCGGGCTCTCTGCTCAGCAGAGAGCCTGCTTCCTCCTCTCTCTCTGCCTGCCTCTCTGCCTACTTGGATCTCTCTCTCTATATTAAATAAATAAATAAAATCTTTTAAAAAAATAGTAAGAGGTGGAAGGGAGGCTAGGGGAGGCTTCTGCTGGGTCTGCACCCTCTGGGGTAGTTCAGACAGCTCCACAAACCTTCCAAATTGTTTTGACCTTTAGCCCGTATTCTGGATCTAGGATTTCAGGAGGGTGTTTCTCTGATGCCTCGTTGAAAATCAACTAGACTGCATCTACCATATTTCCCTCTACTACCAGTCTTGGAGGAAACCCCAGGCAAAGAAGAGAATAAAATTGTTCTCCTATGACGTGTTCCTAATTAAGGTAAATTTCTGACATGTTGCTGATGTTAAACGATGCTGAATAATATATGAAGATTTGAAAAGCAAGACTTTCTCCATTTCATGTATTAAAGTTATGCCATCATCTTTAGTATTGATGTTTTGATAAATGTTATTTGTAAAAAAGCCCTTAACTTATAGCCTGTTAACTTCTGAAATAATGATATACAATTCTAATATATTTAGTTATCTCTTTGGCCAACCTATAAATAAAGAACCTAAACTAGGAAAGAAGGATGGAGAAGAACATTAATGGCAGAAATACTCTCAACAAATTTACAGTTCGATTAAGTAAAGAGACTTTAAAAATTAAAAAACAGATACAAGAACTCAAAAAGCATAGCTAGCTGGGAACGTTTAACATATAGATAATCACCCGGCACTCCTTGGCAGGAACTGAGGATAACAGCATATACGAACTTATTTTCAAAAAAAAAAAATCTGAAGTTTAGATTATGATTGTATTCTTTAAGAAGGAGAAGAGTCTGAAAGGCATTTAAGTAACATTTCAACAAAATAAACTAAAATGAAAAAAATCTGAGCACTTAAAATCTGAATATAATTTCAACTATCTAGATAATTCCCTTCCATGAATGAATCCCCAACAGAGAGTCAGGAAAGTGAGGAGCATATGCCTTTTGCTGCCGATCTACCGACCTCACAGGACCACGGGGAAAGCTAAATGAGAAATAGTCACAAGGTCACTGGGTAACCTGCAAAGTACTGTAAGCAAGTATTCAACGTTTCTTAGGTGTGTTAGTACAAAATAAATCAACTGAAACAACCTGATTACTTCGAAGGGTTTTTTTTCTTTTTTCGTTACTTTGGGACTCTTTTTGATTGTGTACAAATGCACTCCAGGGGCGCCTGGATGGCTCAGTCGGTTAAGTGTCTGCCTTCAGCTCAAGTCATGATCTTGCGAGTCCTGGGATTGAGCTCCCTTGCTCAGCAGGGAGTCTGCTTCTTCCTCTCCCTCTGCCCTTCCCCCTGCTTGTGCTCATTTTCTCTCTCTCCCTCAAATAAATAAAAAATAAAATCTTAAAAAAAAAAAAAGAAAGAAATGCACTCCAATTCACCATGCACTTACCTCATCCCTAAGTGAGGGGTCCCTATAAGCCACATCAGACAGCAAAGTGACCAAGCAGAAGCTGAAGCTCTCTGCAACCGGGAGGGTGGCTGGAAGGCACACAGATGGGAGTCAGATCATTACCACTGAGACACAGGGCCACCTCTACTGGCCATCTGATCTGCAAATTCCCTCTCTCACGGGGCCTGCCAAGGGACCAGTTTACAGGAATGGTTGCCCTCACTGAGGTGAACCTCAAAAGAATAGCTATGGGCCCAACATGGTTGCTGAGAAATACCTTTAACTTTTCTTTTAATAGAATGCTTTGGTTCAATAAACTTAAATGTTTCGGGGCCAATTTATAGTTTGAGATTATACAGTCTCCATTTTTTATTCCTGACCTAGATTTCTACCCAGGATGAGAAACCAATCTTGATAGAGTATACGAGATGGTATATGGAGGCTACCCATTTACTACCACTTTAAACTGAATTAAATGTTTATATATTTCTTTTCTGCTTTATTTTGACAAGTGGAGAAAATCTTAAGAGCTTCCAAAGATTTGCTCTATTTCTAATCGGTTTTTAAGCCCTTCCACTACCGACCTCTTCATAGGGAGGTTCTCCGGAGCATGGCCTCAGGGTCGGGAAGGGATCACTGTACCTAAAAGACTAAAAGCTAACCAGTGCTTCAATGGCATTCACTTTAAAAATATCAAAATCACTCCTGTATAGGTCTAATCACCATTAAATACTAAACCAATTTTGAATATTGACTATTTAACCAAGATCTATTCATAGTACATGGCAAAAGATTGTTACACGTTCACTTCTGTACCTATAATTTTAAGATGCAGCTCTAGGTTCTTCTTAAATTTCAGTGTAATCAGAATCATCTGCAGGCTTATTAAAAGGCAGACTGCCAGCTTCCCTAGCCCCTGGGTTCGAATTCAGTAGCGGTGATGTGGGGACTGAGAATCTGCATTTCTGAAAAGTTCCCAGGTGCTGCTGGTGCTGCTAGTCCCAGATGGCACTTTGAGAACTACTCCTCTAGAGTTTAAAAGCGTAATTCATACTGCCTTAATAAAAAACTAAAAAAGAGTGAAATGCTGCCTAATAATTGGAGATTTATGTATCTCTAACAATGTTTCCAACAGTGCTAAAACTTTCATCCTAGTAAGAGTCCATGCACATAGAAGTGATACTTGCTTTGAAAGAAAAGAAAATAGAATCAGCTTCTACTGGTATTCTGCTTCTCTCCAAATTAGACAACAGTGGTGGAGAGAGATGTTTGACTTTTTAGCAATGCTTTCTATTTAATCTGTAGTCCTTTAGGATGGGAGGATGGACAAAATAGAGAAAGAGGACTAAAAGGTACACTTCCAGTTCTAAAGCAAAGAAGACATAAGGATACAATGTAAAACATAGAGAATATTGTCAGTAACAGATAATGAATCGGTATGGTGACAGACTGACAGACGAAAGCTGGTTTATCGTTGTGATCACTTTGTAATGTATATAAACTTTGAATCACTATGTTATATGTCTGGAACTAATATGTCTGGAAATGATATTGTATTGCCAACTACCTTTCAATAAAAGAACTGTAGGGGCACCTGGGTGGCTCAGTCGTTAAGCGTCTGCCTTCGGCTCAGGGCATGATCCCAGGGTCCTGGGATTGAGCCCTACCATCGGGCTCCCTGCTTAGTGGGAAGCCTGCTTCTCCCTCTCCCACTCTTCCTGCTTGTGTTCCCTCTCTCACTGTCTCTCTAAATCTTTAAAAAATAATAAATTAATTAAAAAGAAAAAAAACTGTAGTCCCTTAAATGCCAGCATACATGCATAATCTGGGGTCTGTCAGTTTTAGGCACAGTAGGTTACCAGAAATGATGAAATCCAAAGGCAAAAGGATTAGGCACAAGCAGTATGTTCATGAGAACAGTAAAACCCATCTTTAGCAGCTGAGCCCATCCAACAAATTGGGGCCATGCCACCAATGAAAAGGACAAGGGCTGTCTTTATAGGCTCCAACCCCCTGCTATGTCTGAAGGTAGGCCTCAGGCCACACACAGGGAGATTATAAGAAAACTTTGGTCTCCAGGGTCATGATCTCTAGAATGCTGGAGGTGTTCCAAACTGATATGGGAGTCTTGGGAAATCAATACCTAAGAACATCAGTGTTAGAAGTGCTTAGCACAATGCCTGGCACATAGTGAACTTAGATACCATTTTTTTAAAGATAACAAATTTAAATAAAACTCAGCAACAGCAACAAAATGATAAACTATCTACAGTGAAAATGGTGTTTAAGTCCTGGACATCCATCACATCCTTCCTTTTTGAGTAGCAGCAATGCAATTTGGAGAAATGGATTCACTCCAAGAGTGAACCTATTCATCTAAGGGTAATAAAGACTGGTTCAGGGATGGGCAGGGGAACCAATACTGGCAAGGAGACATGAGAAAAGGATCCTGAAGGTCTCCAAGCTCCTGTTCACTCCCAGAGTGCAATGCAAAGCTGGTTTTCTCAGCCTTGCCCCACCTCCCCTCGACCATGGGCTCTGGACAACAAGGAGTAAGCACAACCCATGCTGCTACAGACAGGCAGTTGTCTCACAGCCAAGAGTGGAACTAGCTAGAAGCACTGTACCTGATGCATTAATATGATTAAACAGTTGATTCGTACAGACTGTAAGCATACACGCCATTCCCTGAATTGCGGGGAAAATTTATACATTACCTCTGCCTTTCCGAGCTGTGCTTTCTTCTACCCAATACACTTTTGGAAGGCCTTTAAGCAGTCGAAGAAGGTAAGGAACCACAGAATCTTTGTGCTTAAAAAAGAAAAAAAATACATTTAATACAATGTGCAGCTGGTAGTTTTTTAGTACTATGCCTCAAAGCAAAGCATTTGCATCCTAACCATCTCAAAGACGAATGTTTGCATGGCAGGGCACCCTTCCTGTTTCCATGTGGCAGCAGCAGGTGGCATCTGGAGGTTATCCCAGCAGCCTGCACCAGAGGTGCCTCAGGAAGGGCTAAAACCTGCCCTTCTGCCACTGAATGTCTAGCCTTGCTCTGGCCCTCACTGGGGGCTGGGCCCCCATGATGACCTCTGCAGGAAAAGGTATATATACGCACACAGTCTCAAAAATGCTCTCAGCGAGAGTGTTCAGAGAGCCCCCAAATCCTTCAGTGGGCCCCAGGATCAGATCCTCTAGACTGAGGGAGGGTCACAGCCACAAGCTTCTAAACTTAGTGATGTTTCTGTTATTCATGGCCCTTGTCCTCTTTTCTTAATTTTCTATTTAATATTTCCTTTTGCTTCTCCCAAACTAAGCATTAGAGTTTATGGCCATAATTAGCCAATACAAAAACTACTTTCTTCTAGTTTCCAAACTAGCCAGTTAACATGTCACTTCAGAACCTTCCATGACTGACTCTTCTGGTTGTTTTCCTAGTTATAACCATTCCAGTTAAGGGTTAGGTAAGTGTGCTCCTGAGAAGGGGAATTCTATTTGATGTTCTGAAGTACTGAAAACAAAACAAAACATGTGGTAATACTGAAAACATGGTTCCAAATTCTGTGACACTCCTACAGAAACGTAGAGTCAAATTCACCTCCCCTGGAAAATGGGCTGCCTTAGTGACTTGCTTCTGGTGTTTTTAGAAAGTACAGTTGAGGGCACCTGGGTGGCTCAGCGGGTTAAGCCTCTGCCTTCGGCTCAGGTCATGATCTCAGGGTCCTGGGATCGAGCCCTGCATCAGGCTCTCTGCTCAGCGGGAAGCCTGCTTCCCCCCCCCTCTCTGCCTGCTTCCTGCCTGCCTCTCTGTCTACTTGTGATCTTTCTCTGTCAAATAAATAAATAAAATCTTAAAAAAAAAAAGTACAGTTGACTCTTGAACAACATACATGTGTTTGAAGTGCACAGGTCCACTTACATATGGATTTTTTACAGTACTGTAAATGTATTTTCTCTTGCTTACAGTCTTCTAAATAACATTTTCTCGGGGCACCTGGGTGGCTCAGCAGGTTAAGCCTCTGCCTTCAGCTTACGTCACGATCTCAGGGTCCTGGGATTGAGCCCCACATCGGGCTCTCTGCTCAGGAGGAAGAGCCTGCTTCCCCTCTCTCTCTGCCTGTCTCTCTGCCTACTTGTGATCTCTCTCTGTCAAATAAATAAAATATTAAAAAAATTTTTTTCTCTAGCTTTATTGTTTTTGGTAAGGCTTCTAGTCAGCAGTAGGCTATTAGTAGTTATGTTCTAGGGGAGTTAAAAGTTATACGTGGATTTTCAGCTGCACAGGGGGGTCAGTGCCCCTAAATCCTATGTTGTTCTAGGGTCAACTATAGTTCAAGAGACTAACTTCCCAAGCTAAAGAAGACAGTACAGCATCCATCTGGCTTTTTCTCAGGACACATGCCCTCAGGACCCAGACATTACACTGTGACGAAGTGACAGAGCTCAGGCCACATGGAGAGGCCATGTATATAGGGGTGCTCTGGCTGAGCGCCCCAGCTTAGGTCCCAGCTAATAACCAGGATCAACCCACACACATGTGCATCAGTGAGCCTTCAGGTGATTCCAGCCCCTAGCCTTCAAGCCACTCCAGGTGACACTGAATGGAGCAGAGACAGTGACTCTTCTGTACTCCATCTAAATTGGAGATTCATGAGAAAAAAGCAAAACCAAAAAAAAAAAAAAAGAAAGAAAAAAGCAAAACCAAAACCAACCTGTCATATTAAGGAGTAGTTTTTTATGCCACAATACATAATCACAGCAAATAGAGAACTTTCTTTAGCAAAAGCAAAACAACTTTGGGGCGTCTGGGTCGCTCAGTGGGTTAAGCCTCTGCCTTCGGCTTGGGTCATGATCTCAGGGTCCTGGGATCAAGCCCCAAGTCGGGCTCTCTGCTCATCGAGCCTGCTTACCCCTCTCTCTGCCTGCCTCTCTGCCTACTTGTGATTTCTCTGTCAAATAAATAAATAAAATCTTTAAACAAAACAAAACAACTTTTCCTCTAAATCAATAAAGGAGATAAAGGAGATGGCTCATCTGTCCAGGATCCCAGTGTATTAAGACACAAAAGTCCAAAGGATGTGTAAGGCCTCCTGCAGAGGAAGTGACCCCAGGTGTTCTCATTGCAGAAGCTATTACGGCTTTTGCAGCACGTAGCAGTAAACTACTTCTGCTATTGTGGCCATGGCTGCTGCCAGAACAGCCCACTGACTGGGCTTGAGCCCAGTACCACAGCCTATCCTCGTTGGAAGCAGGGAACATCAACAACAGGTAACCAAGAGAAAGCTGACTGCTAGGGCTCAGGGGCCTGGTGAAGCCTGCTGGACTCCTCTCCTGGTGTTGGCGTGGCCAATGGGCTTTCTAAAAGCACTGGCAGACTGCATTGCTCAAGGAGCTGCTACCCCAGGTCCCACCAATCCTTACCAGGGACCCAAATTACACCACAGTAACTTGTATTTGTCTCTTCCTTGCCACCCTAAAAAGCCTACCACAAATATAAGGGACTTATAGGTAAATCTGTTAAGTAATGTGTTTGCCAAAGATATTTTCAATTAATACACATTTGAATAGCAGTTTCTCATATTAAATTTATATTTAATTTAATTAAACTTATATTCATATTAAATTTATATATTAAATTATATTTAATATATTTATAATATATATTAAGTTTATATTTATATTAAATTTATATTAAATTTGAATAATTTACATTAAATTTATATTTATATATTATAAATTATATTAAGTTTGAATAAGACTTTGCAAATAGAAAAATGGGAATTTTCTTTCTTTTCACATTTGTAAATAAATAGGAAGAATAATTAAAATGAGGGTGCCTGGGTGGCTCAGTTGTTAAGCGTCTGCCTTTGGCTCAGGTCATGATCCTAGGGTCCTGGAATGGAGCCCAGCATTGGGCTTCCTGCTCCGTGGGAAGCCTGCTTCTCCCTCACCACTCCTCCTGCTTATGTTCCCTCTCTCGCTATGTCTCTCTCTGTCAAATAAATAAGTAAAATCTTAAAAAAAAAAAAAAGAATAATTAAAATGCCGTTTATATGCATCTAATTTTGGTTTTTGATGTGGCCTTGATCAAACAACCTAATAATTTTCAAACTATTGCTCTAAAATTAAAATGCTTATTTCTATTTCAAATGTATGAATACTCTGTCAAAAATATTAATCCTTACTGGGGTGGCTGGGTGGCTCAGTGGGTTAAAGCCTCTGCCTTCAGCTCAGGTCAGGACCCGGGTCATTGAGTCCTCTAGGATCTCCCTGCTCAGCGGGGAATCTGCTTCCCTAGTCCCTCTTCTCCTCCCCCCACTCAGGCTTTCTTTCTCTCTCACTCTCTCTCAAATAAGATAAATAAAATGTTTAAAAAAAATTATTTTAAAGTAATCTCTACACCCAACATGGGGCTTGAATTTACAACCCCGAGATCAAGAGTCCTATGCTCCACTGACTGTACCAGCCAGGCGCCCCGAAATCTATCACAGATCTGAAAAAAGATTGTATTATGTCAGAATTATCTCAAAGAATACTATCCTTTTGGAAGTAAAAAAAAAAAAAAAAATGTTAACTCAATCTGAATGAACATCTGACCTTGGATTGAAAATCAAGTCTACTCTGGAGGGCACACAATTACTTCACAAAGTATTTTAATTAATTTTCTAGCCAAACAAAACACAGTAACAACAACCAATAACCACTTTAACCACCTAATTATTCACACAGTTCAAAAACCAAAATTTCTTAGTAGGCTGTACATTAATTAAATTAATTAAATTACTCCCACCTGTTCCACCCACTCTGCCTCACCCTCACTAACCGCTTTTATTAGGTTCATATGCATTCTTTTAGTCCTGGTTTAGGTAAATATAAGCAGGTACAAATTTAAATTCTAATTGCACTCCCCCTTTTACACTGCGCTTTTAATGTAGTAAAGACTTACCTGAAGATCAGATTCAATGAGAAAAATGCCCAACGCGATCACTGCATCTCTCCGTCTTTCATCCAATTGGAAGATCCCATGGAAGTCTACTGGGCACATACAAAGCAGCTTTTGGACCTAGAAAATGAGACCAAAAACAAACAAAACAACAACAAAAAAAACCATAAATTAAAAAATATAAACATATATATATATAAACATACATATATAGGACTATATAGGACATAAACCAATAGTATAAAATCCCATTGAGTCTATTAACCAGTAAAATATTTTTTTCCATTCAAAAATCACAGAAAGATCATCTCTAGCTTCTGAATTGATCATACACAAAACATACATGTGCCAAGGATCAAGAGTTAAAATGATGCATACAGAGAGGTGGTAAAGCACACTAGCTAATGTCTGTAATTTAGTCATAATAGTCATGGGTCTCTAATGCCCAGTGGCACCCAAAAGCAGTTTACCCAAACCCACCTACAATTACAATCCTCCCATAGGGTTCTTTAGAAGATCAAATGTGTGTAAAGCACTCAGAACTACACACAGTACATACCAGGTGCTCAACAAACAGTATCTGTTGTTGCTGGATATGCCATAATAGTGGTCCCAGAAGCAAATGGGCAATAAGTCAGCAATTTACTGAATATATGGAAAAATTCAAATTTTTTCAAAACAAAACAATGGTAAATATTTGACATAAAGAAACTAAAAATCTAGATGATATATGAATAGGAAAAGAGGTGATACCGATCTTGAAAATCCTCGCCACAAGAACCTCTTAGCAGAGCATTCAGACACCATGAGGCCCCAACCTTGCTGTTCTGTTAATGGACCCAAGGAGAAGTTGCTCATTAACATTTATATGGTCTGGTGGGACATTTTTTTTAAGATTTTATTTGTTTGTTTGAGAGAGAGCGAGCTAGCAAGCATGAGCAGCGGGGAGGGACAGAGGGAGAAGGAGAAGCAGACTCCCCACTGATTAGGGAGCCTGACACAGGACTTGATCCCAAGACCCCAGGATCATGAACTGAACGAAAGGCAGATGCTTAACTGACTGAGCCACCCAGGCACACTGATGTGTTGTTTTATTGGCAAAGGTCATCAAGTATAATGCTTGAGATTTGCTCTAAAAATATCAATTACCATTGCAATTTTTAAAAAGAAAGCAGATTTTAAAAGGACAAATACACAAGCCAGAAAGAGAAACACCTTCTAACCTGAAGAGAGGTAATATTCTTTGTCTCAATCATTTTCCTCTTAGGAATGACTGTAAAGAAAGAATTAGGGGTGCCTGGTGGCTCAGTTGGTTAAGCGACTGCCTTCGGCTTGGGTCATGATCCCAGGGTCCTGCGACTGAGTCCTACATTGGGCTCTCTGCTCAGTGCCTCTCCCTCTCTGCCTGCCACTTGCCCTGCTTGTGCTCTCTCTCCTCCTTTCTCTGTCAAATAAATAAATAAAATCTTAAAAAAAAAAAGAATTAGAAATCTTAAGGCAAAGACTATGTAAAAGACTTTCATTATAGTGTTGTGTATATTAATTGAAAATCTGAAACAATCTAAATAACAACATTAAGAAAATAAATGATTCCACCACTTGGTGAAACATTAGGTTAAACCATATGAAACTGTGATAGTCAACCAAAGTTTTGACCTACAAAAACAATGCTTTCATAAAATCTAACCTAATAATACAGACATGAAAAACAGTATTTTTCTAAGACTAAGCAACAGCATGAATAATGTTCTAAATGTTCTGTAAATTCACATGAGGAATGATGTGGATTATCATATACAGAAAAATACTGGAAGAAAATATATTGAAATGTTGACAGTTATGGAGAAGTAGAATGACCAGTGATTTTACATTTCTTCGTTTTTTTTTTTTAATGGCCTCCAAGCTTAAGCCCAATGTGGGGCTTGAACTTGCAACCCTGAGATCAAGACCTGAGTCAAGATCAAGAGTCAGACACTCAACAAACTGAGCCACCCAGACTCAAATGTAAATGGTTTTACATTTCTCTGTGCTTTTTTCTATTTGCCAAAATATGTTCTAGGAGAAAATGTTACTTAACCAGGAAAAATATGGAGTAAGTTAAAAAATATATACATGGGGAAAATCCATACTTTCATGGTAAGTTAAAAGAGCATAAAGTAACAAGCAAGAGAGGAACAGAAATACTAAATTCCCACTTTTCTTCAGTGTTCCTCTACTCCAGAGTCAGAGGAGAAAATACAATACAAAGAGAGTTGAAAACTAACCACAATAAAGTGATCATTTCAGAGACTCCAGACATTTCCACCAGTGAATCACACAAGCTGACAGAAAGAGTAAAGTCTCTCAAGAAACAGCCCTGTAAATAAGAAATCGAAAGGAGGTGGATTTATAGCAGAATGAGTCAATGAGATCCAAAGAACGCTGGTTAATCAACATGGAACCAAAGGGAGGAGTCTGGGGCCCTGTCAAAATCTAGGTACTTTGTCCTGGGCAATACTTTATCAACATTCTGCTCAAACACGCAGATATACACAATGCCACATACCTGGCTGGTGAAGCCAATGTGCTACAAGATAGAACGGAGACTCAGAAACTCATCAAAATTGGCACAACCTCATTATTAAATATAGAAAAGATATACACAAAGACTTCTTACCTAAGGGACTAGTTGTCATCTACCTTGAAAGTATGTATGTAACAAGTTACATCTGCTTGGCTATTTAATAAGGTGAAATTGTTTTCTGTCTTTGTAATCTCTTAGAGGATTGCCTGTGATGCATGTCATGTCCTGGTTTAACGCTTATTCAGTAATAAAAGTGCTTTCTTTCTCTACTATCTTTGTGGAGAGCTCTTGGGAGATTTTGTTTGTAATTATATTTCCCCAGCAATAGTGCCTAAAGGACTATTTTTAACGGGGTGATCAGGAAAGAGCTCTCTAAGAAGGTGCGCATTAAATTGAGATCTGATTAAGAAGGAACCAGTAGGGACAACTCAGGAAAAAGCATTCTGGCAGAGGCCACTGGAGAGGCAGCACAATGGAAAGATAAAGTGGGGATTCCCAGAAGTCCAAGTGCAGGCAGAGGCTGGGAACCTGGATTGAACTCTAACAGCAATGCAAACTGGTGCCAAGGGGATGCACATTGGAGACCTTAAGAAGTCGAGTTCAGAACTGAGGTTTAGAAGAATCCTTCTGGTTTGAAAGGATAAAAATGGAACCACAGAGAAGTCAGGAGATGCTTCAGTAGCAAAGAGGGTAATGACCAAAGCAGACAGAAACAGTCCAGCTCAGGATGTTTCGGAGGAAGACTACAGGACTTGATGATGGACATGTGGAAGTGAGGGAAAGACTGAGTTGCCCCTCTGCCACTCTAAAAGTATCCAAAGATGGCCACGCAGGGTGATGTGGGGTCTAGGAAATATTCCATACCACAAGCCATTAAAAAGGAACATTTAGCCCAGAGACAAGCAGGCTATAAATAGACACAACCACTGTCTTCATGTATTTGAAGGGCTTCAGTAACATCATCAGCAACATCTACCCATTGTTCATACGACAGTTATTGGTGCATTTGTCTGTCTTTCCACTAATCTGCAAGCTCCCCAGGGGCCAAAATCATCTCTTACCTTTGTATCTCCATCTTCTACACTGTGGACAGGCACTATAAAAGACACACTCATCCTCCCCCAGGATGCAGGCTTGCTGTCTGTTCTTAGTTTTTGCCTGGAGGTAAGCTTTCTTCTCAATCCAGACCCTCCTGTTTCAGGTCTGCTGCCAGCCCATCCTGGCACTTGCCCTACAGGGCAGAGGCAAACCCCAAGTTCTCCTCATTTACATCAAGCATAAGAATTGGATTTCTCCCCACAGGACAGATGTTCTGGGTTGGGTTTGATTTCCTGTTTGTTTATTCCTTTGTTTTTTAGGCATTATACTCTGGAAACTAAAAGACATGAGCTCTAGCAATATCTCAGAGTAAGAATTCACCATCAGGAACATGATTAAACCCTGCTGCTCACATAGCTGTCACCCTACCTAGTATAGACATCTGAAGGAAACACAGTTTTTACCATCCTTGTCTCCTCTGTACTGCCTGTCCCTGTCCCCCATCCCCAGAGGGGTTCTGGGCTACTCTGACTTCAGACCTTTCTCTGCACCGCCACTTAATTAAAAATATTTAAATAGAAATAATTTGTGACAATTTAGGATTACTCTAAAAGCTGGGCACATGGTTTTAAAATGTGAAGGAAAGGGCGCCTGGGTGGCTCAGTGGGTTAAAGCCTCTGCCTTCGGCTCAGGTCATGATCCCAGGGTCCTGGGATCAAGCCCCGCATCGGGCCCTCTGCTCAGCAGGGAGCCTGCTTCCCTTCCTCTCTCTGCCTACGTGTGATTTCTGTCTGTCAAATAAAAATCTTAAAAAAAAAAAAATGTGAAGGAAAGATACCAAAAAGAACCAATAAACAATTTAGAGACCAATATATAATTTAGGAATGCACAAACCATATTGGTGTGGCAGGCAGAAAAATGGCCTGCCCAAATATGTCTGTGTCCTAATCCCTGGAATCTGTGAATATGTTACCTCGCACGGCAAATGGATGTAAATTGGTTGCAGAGAAAAACAGGTTAAAATGACCTTGGGGTGCCTGGGTGGCCCAATCGGTTAAGCCTCTGCCTTTTGGGGCATCTGAGTGGCTCGGTGGGTTGGGCCACTGCCTTTGGCTTGGGTCGTGGTCCCGGGGTCCTGGGATAGAGCCCTGTATTGGGCTCTCTGCTCAGTGGGGAGCCTGCCTCCCCCTCTCTCTCTGCCTGCCTCTCTGCCTACTTGTGATCTCTGTCAAGTGAATAAATAAAATCTTAAAAGAAAAAAAAAAAAGCCTCTGCCTTTGGCTCAGGTCATGATCTCACAGTTCGTGGAATCGAGCCCTGCATCAGGCTCCCTGCCTAAGCATGGAGCCTGCTTCTCCCCCTCCCTCTGCCATTCTTCCCTGCTCATGCTCTCTCTCTCAAATAAATAAATAAAATCATTTGTAAAAATTAAAATTAAAAAAAATTAAAAGACCTTGATTTGAAGAGATTATATTGGATGATTTCAGTGAGACCAGGGTAAGAGAGAGGCAAAAGAGGAGGTGAGAATGATGGGATGTGACAGCTTGGGTCCCCTTGCTGGGATCCAGGATTGCCATGATCCAGGAATGTAGGGTTCTCTAGAAGCTATAAAAGACATGAAAATGAGTTGTCCTCTAGAGTCTCAAGAAAGGTACATAGCCCTGCCATCACCTTGATTTTAGTCCAGTGAGACCAGTGCTGGGCTTCTAATCTACAGAAATGCAAAACAATAAATTTGCGTTGTTCTAAGCCACTAAGTTTGTGGTAATTTGTTATAGCTGCAATAAGAAATTAATAAAAATAGGGTATTAAACAAATCTCAAAACCTGCATTGCCTATCCAACAAGATACAAAAATTATTAATCAGATTATAAGCAATACTTACTTACTTTTTTTTCCTGTATTTTTCCATAAGGAACATTGTTAACTTCAGAATTAGAAAAAGAAATTTTTTAAAATAGTGTAAACAACTTTGCCATTAATGCATATTTTTCTTTTCTTTTTTTTCTTGAGAGCAAGAGAGAGAGAGAGATGGGGAGGGGCAGAAGAAGAGGAAGAGACAGAAGCTCAACCAGACTTCCCATTCAGCTCGGAGCCTAATCCCACAACCCCGAGATCATAACCTGAGCTGAAACCAAGAGTCAGACATTCAACCCACTGAGCCACCCAGGCGCCCCAATGCATATCTTATTTTTAAAAGGACGATAATATTTATACTCTTAGAGCTCAGAAAATAAGAGGAAAGAGTACAGAATTTCAATGAATGGAATCTGGGTAATCCAAGAAGAAGTAATGTAAAACTGAAAGAAAACCTGGGTCAAATAAGCTAAACAGATGTTTTCTACACACAACGGTCTTATAACTTCTTTAATTCCAACAACTTACTATCAGTGAATCAATTCCTATTTAATTTTTAATTTTTATTCTTTTTTAAAGATTTTATTTATTTATTTGAGAGAGACAGTGAACATGCACACAGGCAGGGGGAGTGGCAGAGGGAGAAGCAGCCTCCCCACTGAGCAGGGACCCGATGTGGGGCTCGATCCCAGGGCCCTGGGATCATGACTTAACGACTGAGCCACCCAGGAGCCCCTATTTTTTCACTTGATCTTAGCCAAAAGGCCGAGAAGCGATGGTGCCCCTATTTTTTAAAGATTCTTAACTAATCTCTATACCTAAGGTGAGGCTCAAACTTACAACCCCAGGATCAAAAGTCACATGCTCTACTGACTGAGCCAGTCAGGCACCCCAAAACAACTCCTATTTAACTACAACTTCCCCGAGAGTCTCAATCCAAGTAGAAAAGTTTTTCTCTTTTGAAGGAACAAGAGATGCAGCTATTCTAGCCCTGACAAAGACACCTGGAGCTGCAAGACAATAGGCACGGCAAAAAGAGAAGCAGGTAGCACCTGAAACAAGAGACCCAGACATAAAGTTTAACTTCACAAAATGGTCTTGAAAAAATTTCACAGCTCTCTGTAAATAAAAATCAAACTTATTAAATTACTTCACTAACAACAACAAAAATCACAGGGAAAATGGAATGTAATGTAAACACTGAGCTTTTTTGGTATAATTTCTCTAAAAACATCCAGAATCCATGCAAGCTGGACCACTAGACTGAAAAGATGCTCACCCGGGCTTCAGAGCTGAGGCCCTCTAACAACTCCCAAACATACACTGAATCACAGATGGAGAGCTGGAAGAAGTTGTACACTCACCTGCCAAATGCCCCCTTTCAGGCAGATTGTGTGTAATCTTATTCTCGTTTAATAGGATAGGCAACTAGGCCCAGACACGCTAAGTATAGTCTTGGACAACAGGCTCTTAACTAGACCCTTGTCTCTGACTTTTGTCTCTCCCTACTCCAATACCACCACTCCGGGCCCATACACCTCCAATGGCTCCCCATTCCAGTGTACACTCCCAACCTGGCAATGAAGGTCTTTCCCAACTTCCCGTGAACACCCAGGCCCCAAATACAGTGTTCACTTGTCCCTGCCTGGCTTCTTCCACGGTCTTCACCCATCTGCGGTATTTCATTCAATCTGCCTTATCTCCCCTATAAAAATTCAATCCATCTTTCCAAGATCCATGTCAACCGTCTCTTGCTACTCAAAGCTTCGCCAGACCTCAGCAATGTGCTATGATCTTTCCCATCACACCTCTCAATAACTTTCTTTTTAAAAATATTGCTTTGGAATTACTTGTATACTTATTTTTTTTAAGATTTTATTTATTTGTTTGACAGATCACAAGAGATCACAAGCAGGCAGAGAGACAGGCAGAGAGAGAGGGAGTAACAGACTCCCCGCTGAGCAGAGAGCCCGATGCGGGGCTCGATCCAGGACCCCGGGATCATGACCTGAGCCAAAAGCAGAGGCTTTAACCCACTGAGCCACCCAGGTGCTCTTACTTGTATACTTATCTTCCACTCACTGCAGACAGGACTGTGTCCCCCTCATCCTGGATCCACTGCACCCTACATGTTCCAAAAACTTAACTATTTAGTGGAACTAAAGGGGCTGGTGTCACAGGGATTTAGTGGGATGAGAAGGAAAGGAAAAAAGAAAGAGGGCCAATAGAACCTAGCCTTCCTACTATAAGGTTTAACTATGTTGTGACATTTGTCATATAATCAGCATTGGGCACAGTGCTGGCATGCAATTGGCACTGAACAAATATTTGCTGCATCATCAAATGGAGGATGGAAGAACAGTCAAATGAAGTCAGGTAGAGTATACAGTCACACCCTCACAATCCTTATGATATAGCCAGAATTATACAACCAATAAAAATGACACAACTAGTGAAGAATGCAAGTCAGAAACCAAACGGTAAAGGGCCCCTGAAAGCCTGGCACCGGGTCCAGGCTCTGATGCAAAATGCCCTTGGAAATTGGGACTTTTGTGGGGAAAAGAAAAGAAAAAGTGAACACTTGAACTCAAGTCCTTTAGCAGTCATCACATGTCAGATAAGGGAGAACCAGCTCTAGTGGGGGCCGGTCTCCAGATACTAAGAGCTAACAGTCATCGGGCATTTGTCACATACAAGGTGCTGGTTTGTATGATCCCAACTAATCTTCACAACACTGCACTGAGTGGATATTATTTATTATCTCCATTCTAAGGATAAAAAAATTGAGACACAGAGAGGTCACAGTCCTAATGCAGAATAAAGCAGTAACACTATAATTTTAAAAAATGAAAAAAAAACCTGACTTTTTTTTCCCTTCAGAATTTGACAATAAACTAACAAGTTTGTTGTTCTTAGGGGTTAGAGAGGAGTAGATCCTGTCATTATAAAAGGTCATTAAGCTCAAAATCTGACAGAGATGGCCAAGGTTACTCCCACTTATAAAAAGGACTCAGAGGGGCTCTGGGCAACACTTTGAGGAGGTCAGTAAGTCAATGGGAAGAGGCAACAAAGGTAACTTGCTTAGGCTTTGCTAAGAACTCTTGGCAATATTTTAACCCATGGGTATTAAAAGAGAAAGACCAGGGCACTTGGGTGGCTCAGTCAGTTAAGCACCCGACTCTTCAGCTCACATCTTGATCTCAGGGTCATGAGTTCAAGCCCCAATGTGGAGCCTACTTAAAAAAGAGAGAGAGAGAGAGACCACAAGGTGAATTTAGACTGCCAAGGAAAGGAAATGCCACACCAAGGAGAAAGCAAGATACCCTCACAAGTCTGGATGACTGGGCAGAAAACTGCAGATGAAAAGTCAAACACAACAGTGTTTGGTAAAGTATGTAGGTCAAAATAAAGCTACTATAATAGCATTACAAGCTGACTAATTACACAATTTTTTAAAAAAGAGTACAACTTTTGTTATCTGAAACTTCTGGGAATAGTTTTTCAGGAGAAACAAAATTCCCTGAGAACTAGAGATTAGGCTTTAAGTATTAGTGGCAGTGTTTTGTTAAATCCATTTTTTGTCTTTCTCAAATGTACCGCCCCCATGGAGAACACCGAATAGAAGCTAACCTTTTCTAAGTGACTCAGAGCTATCACAATAAACAAATGTGACTATGACAAGGTAGGCAGGGAGCTGCAGATGCAAACGGAACAGCATCTACTCCTACGAGCAGTCCTGGATGGGAGTTTCACGAAAGATGATCGTGCTTGGCTGTGTGACCAGTTAACATAGCTTTCTACAACATCCAGCACACCTAGCACTACATGTACCCTTACACACAATGCATGAGTCTCCATTTCTTGAGCCCTGCTCGTGTGCCTGGCAGGGTACAACACAGACAAATGCATGTCTCTGATTCCTGATATTGTTTCAACAGGCAGTGATCCGGGTAGCTGCATGGAGTTGGGAGGTTGTGATTTTCACTCCAACTCTGCCACTTCTTACTTGGTGACCCAAGATAACTGACAAAACCTACCTGAACATCTCTGACTTTGTATTTCCTTCTGTAAAATGTGGACAAAACACCAACTGTGTGTATATTTGGAAATCCGCAGAATCTTGCCAATGTCTTAAAACTATGCCAATATCGGCAAGTCATCTCCCTCAAGCCTCACATATGAAAGGATGATCAGATAGCTTTTTGCAATGTCTGCTCTAGCACCAAAATCCTATGATCCAAAAACTTCCACCTCTAGTCATGACAGAATAACAGGACCTGGGTTTAACTTGCTGCCATAAAGCAACTAGGAAAATGGACAAAGACATGAAACAACTAATTTCAGATCCTAAACAAGTAGCACAGGTCTATGATACATGAGAGACAAAGGAAATGATGTGAGCCCTATCCCATGACTGCCTGAATACACATCTCAGACCACAGAATAGGAAAGGGCATTCCAGGCAGATCATGATGATCGAAGTGGAAGAGACAGAAATAAGAGTACAGAAGTCAAAAGCAGTTGGAAATTCTGAAGAGAAGCGGGCTAGACAAAAAAAAAATCCCCAGAAATCAAAACAGAAATCTCCTAAGTCTTTGATGAATCCTAAGACGTACCTGTATAGGTGATATTCCATGAAGCTGGAAAAGAACAACCAGGAACTGTGAGCCGAATGGTTCCCAGAGTTCACACAGAGCTGAGAGGCATCTGAGT
Source organism: Meles meles (assembly GCF_922984935.1). Taxonomy (NCBI): domain Eukaryota; kingdom Metazoa; phylum Chordata; class Mammalia; order Carnivora; family Mustelidae; genus Meles; species Meles meles. The sequence continues at coordinate 31,329,135 of NC_060077.1, forward strand.
GACTCCCAGCAAGAGCAGAAAGGCCTTAAAGCATTCAGTAGAGACCTCAAAGGGGCCATACCTTAGCAGTGGAGTTAAACTATCCTTGTAGCAAGAGCTACTATAGACCTGCCCTAACAATATTTTAAAATTAGCTTTGTAATACATGCATAAAAGGCATTTGAAAAAATTCCACACTGCTTCATGATAAAAACATTCAACAAACTAGATATAGAAGGGAATAGGGGCACCTGTGGCTCAGCTGGTTAAGTGTCTGAACTCTTGATTGTGGCTTAGGTCATAATCTTGGGGTCCTGAGATCAAGCCCCGTGACAGGCTTCACATTAGGTGTGGAGTCTGCTTAAGATTTTCCTTCTCTCTCTCCCTCTGCCCCTACCCACCCTCTAAAAAAAGGCACCTTCTAAAGTACGCCTGGGTGGCTCAGTTGGTTAAGCGTCCGCACTCAGCTCAGGTCATGATCCCAGGGTCTTGGGATTGAGCCCCACGTCAGGCTCCCTGCTCGGCCATGAGTCTGCTTCTTCCTCTACCTCTACGCCCCTATGCATGTGCATGCTCTCTCTCTAAAATAAATAAAATCTTAAAAAAAGAAAGAGAAAGAGAGAGAGAAATAGAAGGGAACTTCCTCAACTTGATAAAGGGCATCTATTAAAAAACTCCCAACTAACATTATACTTACTGGTAAAAAGCTGAAAGTTGCCCCCGCCCCCCGTCCCCAATCAGGAACAAGACAAAGATGTCCACTCTCACCACTTATATCCAGTATTGTTCTGGAGGTTGTAGTCAGGACGACAAGAAAAGAAAATGAAATAAAAGGCATTCGGTTTGGAAAAGAAAAAGGAAACTATATTTGCAGATGGCATAATCTTGCACATAGAAAAACCTAAAAAAGTATTAGAACTAAAAAAACAAGTTAGACAAGGTTGCAAGATACAAGATCAATATAATACAAAAATCAATGGCAATTAGGGTTTCAGTTTTACAAGATGAAAGCGTTCTGAAGAGGGATGGCAGTGATGGTAGTAAAACATTATGAGTGTATTCACCGATACCATTTAACTTTTGCTTCTTGGCACTTGTTAGCGTTTTCAATCATATTTACTTACAGTTTTTTGTTTAATGCTCGTCTACCTCCATGACAACTCCATGACAGCGAGACCACATCTACTCATTCATCCCTCTAATGGGCCCCTCCAACACCTGGCAAACAGTAAGCACTAAAAGACTTATTATATAAATGAATGAATGAACAAACGAACAAATGTCACACTCGTTTGCTTTTATAATGGTACAGATAGACCTGGCTGCCCTGAATCCAGTTTTCAGCCCTGCTTTACACATAGAAATGTTCAGGAAAAGAGAATAGCTTCAGCAGCAAAGATAGAGCCTCTCAGAACTAAGTGAATAAATGCAAGTGAGATTTGAGGATTTTTGCCTCAACTCTGTATCTTATCACATAAACGAAAGTAGTGTTCTGGCCAGCTTGGCAATGTTCACAAAAGGCCAAGCCTTTTTCCAAAATGCCAAGATACATGAGAGAAGCAACAGAAAAATAAGTATATAAATAATGAGGAAAATGAAGTACACAGACACGTTTCAGCAATTTAAATCAAGGACTGCTGATGTAAGGAGGCCACCACATCTCTACCAGGTGCAAAGTGCAAACACAGAGAGCATGACACAAAATCTGCAGTAAGGAGTCAGAAATAGAACATTTCTGCCCTCTGGGGGAGCAAACAGCTAGTGATGCATCAATTCTGAGAAACCCTAAGGGCATGGGGATAAACAATGCAGCCATAATAATCTTCTTAATGCACATAACTCATGGCCCTGAAATATTCAAGGGCTCTTCCCTGTCTCATCAATACAACCCAAACTCTGAGTCTGGGACTACGTATGAGGCCACCTGCTTTCTTCTCACTCTCATCTACACTCGTCCCTTTAAACACACTGTATTTCTGCCAAACCCTATTACTGTTATTCCTCATTTTACTCTGTTTTGTTCTCTATTCTATCTGAAATGACCTTCCCTTGCCAACCACTCTTGGCATTTACAAATGTCGATGCCCATCGATTCTAGACCTTTGTTATTCAAAATCTCAGCTGAAAGTAACCTCCCAGCAAGTATACACAATATTTCCACCTTCTTAGAGCATGTTTCACTTTTTTACCTTCTATTACCTTTTCACTAACTGTCAAGAGCCACGGAGAAAAGGTTTGGAAAAACCCAAAGAAAGTTATCTGTACCTCCCATTCCCATGCCAGCAAAGTGCAAAATGGCTAAATATCTTCTCAGGGGAGTTTTACTGAAAAGCCTATGGTCCCCCACCACTTCCTTTATGGACAGACAGCTGGCCAGTCTCCCACCTATCACTGTTTCTAGTTATCGTAAATTGGTTGAGGGTCAGAATTGTGTGCACACCTAGTAGACCCAACTCTTGAAAGAAAGAGACTGAGAGCAGACACAGGTAGAAGCCAGTATCTAAGCAACGGTACTGCAAGTGTGAACGCAAGTACTGAATTCAAGCTTCCGCATAGCAGAAAACAAGAGCACAGTATCATACGGCCAATTCCACCTTGTAGGTTTTTTGGCTGTTTGTTTAATTCGTAATTGAACATAGCCAACCATGGTCAAATATCATTATCTTAGAATCAAAAGAATAAGGTCCCCTTTTATGCTTGCAGAGTTAGCAGGAAAAAGTAAATAAAATCCAACAACATGAAGCTACATATAAATGCGCACAAGGTGTCTTGCTGATGCTATCCACCATAACTAAGTAGAGTCCTTTGAAAACAGCTGGGCAGTAAAGGTCAAGACCTACCCTCTATTTAGCAGAAGAATGTGAACCAGAAGACAAAATTCTAGATGTACAAACATGCTGTTTTGCAAGGAAAAATCTAGACCGCCTAAACAAAGAAATGCTTAATTAGGATCTATCAACATAAAATAAGACACGCAGGCATTAACATAATAAATACGGGCTATTTTTGAAAAAAGGAACAAAGGGAACATAGCTAAAGACTAAAAAGGAGATCTAAGAAATTAAAATACTAATGCATTAAGTGTTATGGGCTGAATTGTGTCCCCCCAAAATTCGTATATTGAATTCCTCGTCCCCAGGTACCTCAGAATGTGACTATATTTGGACACAGTATTTTTAAGTTAACACGAAGTAAATAGGGTAGGCCAGTCCTAGAAATCTAACTAGTGTTTTTGTAACAGAAGATTAGGATACAGATAGGCACAGAGGGAAGACTATGTGAAGACACAGGAAGACAACTATCTACAAGCCAAAGAGAAAGGCTTCAAAAGAAACCAGCAATGCTGACACATTCTTCTTGGATTTCTAGCATCCAGGACTATGAGAAAATAAATTTCAGTTGTTTAAGTTGTTGTGGTACTTTGTTATGGCAGCCCTAGCAACCTAATACAGTTACTATGGCATGATTATAGGTAAAGATTTTTTTCTTCTTCAGATTTCTTCTTAAAGTATTTTAGAGCTGGGGCGCCTGGGTGGCTCAGTGCATTAAGCCTTTGCCTTCGGCTCAGGTCATGATCTCAGGGTCCTGGGATCCAGCCCCGCATCAGGCTCTCCACTCAGCAGGGAGCCAGCTTCCCTTTCTCTGCCTGTCTCTCTGCCTGCTTGTGATCTCTGTCAAATAAATAAATAAAATCTTTAAAAAAGAAAAAAGTATTTTAGAGCTGCTTTAACAACAATGGCTCTAGCATCATGAATTCCCTCTACTGACACTAATTTTCTCTACCCTTACTCTTTAGATGGTTGTTTTTAACATGGCCTCACAAAGGAAACAGAGTGAGGATGGAAATTTTCAACTTCGTGATGCTGGAAAAAAATGCCAATACCATGATTTTTTACTCCATGGCAAACCACTCTAAAGGAGTGGATAACCAAGAACTCCACAAAGCCCACTGCCCTGAGCATCAGAACATATGTTCCTCCAATTAGAGATCAGAGTTAACCAGCTCATCTTCTGGAGCATGTCTGTCCACCAAGGAGGTTCTGGCCTGTCCCTAATGCTGCAGTGCCATTTAAACACCACATCGAGTTAGTGGGACACCTTGAGATTCTGGCATTCTAACTGAAAAAAAGAGAGCATACTGTAGGACATGGAAAAAAGATTCTGATCAAAGCCTCCTGAGGGTAGGAAGAGGAGTGGGAGAGCAAGGAATGCTGCCTACTTTTCAGTTCTGCCAGGAACTCTCCACGTCCTAGGGTTGAGGGTCCATTACTATGTATAGGCCAGATGAGGAAAGGGAGGAACAGGTCACCGATATCCTAAACACAGAGGAATATCATCAGGCAGATCCAGGGGGCAACTTGACAGGGGCAGCTCAGTAACATTGTGAAGACAGATGAGAAGAGCAGAACAAGACTAGCAGGCAGAATCAGAGAATGGAAGCTGACCATACATGGAGATTCCAGTGTAGACAGGATTCTCTTCTCTATTTCTCTCCTCTCACCTTTCTCCCAGAGGGAGAGGGCTGAGGGCTGTGTGGGACGGGATCTCGAGGAACACAGATGATAGATATCCTCAGGGTGGCCCACAATCCTGGGGGTAGGCTTTAGGGCTGAGGTTCCAGTCTTAGGGGCGGCCTAACAGGAAAAGGTCAAAGCTCAGAGATGAATCAGAGACTTGACACCAAGGAGTCTTGTGTTTGACTATCTGAACATGGCAGGGTTCTGATCACCAGACCTGTGATGTAAGAGTAGATGGGGTACTTGTAGCAAGTCTGACTTGATGCTGATCACCTGAACTATCTCATTAACGCCATTTCTTATTGATCTGGCCTATCTAGTGCATACTAATTAACAGTAGGTGCTCAACAAATGTTTCCTAAATCAAAGAGTAAATTAATTAAAGGAAATGTAAAATTTACACAGCCTGGGATCAGAATGGGTGAGTGGAGTAAGGAAACACCACTGTGGCATGCAGGTAGACAAAGACAGGTAAAGATATGTTGTTAATGTGCCCCAAGTGCCATAAAAGCACATCAAGGCTGCTTGAGTTACCAATGTCTGAACTGAGATGTCAGGTCTAGCTCAGAAAACTGAGCCGTCCTCAGCTTGAGCCTATCTGGACCAAGCCCCACTCAGCCCTCTGCCTTCTCTCTGGAAAAAAAGAAAAATGAGAAAGAGGTTTTTCAACACTCATCTCCCTACTTAAGTCCCCACTTTCATTATCCTGGTGGGTACTCAGAAATTCCTTTACTCTTAAGAACCTCAAGAATACTTCCCTAGGAATTCTGAGGGCTTATTGTCAATTGTTTTAAAGTAGCAGAATGTAGTAAACAGCCATATGTTATAGGACTAAGTAGTAACAATGGGGGGCGTCTGGGTGGTTCAGTCCTTAAGCACCTCCCTTTGGCTCAGGTTAGGGTCCTGGGATCGAGCCCCATGTCCGGCTCCCTGCTCTGCCAGAGGCCTGATTCTCCCTCTCCCATTCCCCTGCTTGTGTTCTCTCTCTTGTTCTCTGTGAAATAAATAAATAAAATCTTAAAAAAATAAGTAGTGAACAATGATCCCTAGCATAATGAAGTCTCAAGATCCCAGGTGAGGATGAGAGGAAACCACCACATAGATCTGATGGAATCAGCCATCTACAGAAGTCTTCTCTAAGACTGAAATTATTTCAGGGTCCCCAAGACCACCCACGTATACGTAGTTATACTTGTAGCTAAATTACAGTACATTGTATGACAGTGAATTTGTCAGCAAGAGAAAAAGACAAATGGGCTCTGGAGAAACCTGTGCATGGGCTTCCTGCTGTCCTCTCCCTCCTGTGAAAGTATACACCGAGCATGCTCCCTTCTACAGCAGCAATGTAGTAACATGTATGCCATGTTTGTACCTAGGGAAGTCCATTAGAGACACAGCATCCAAGGTTTTTATTGACAGACACAGGCAATGTCTGCCTAGCAGCCATCAAAATTCCAGATTCCCAGGAGGAAAGCAGATAATTATATTGTTTGTTCAGAGTCTAGGCTCATTGAACCACCCTTATCAGTTAGAAAATGGAGGGAACAGTTCAAGTATCAAGCTCCCAGATGTGAGCCAAGGACCAACCTTGCAAGCAATCCCTTCTGAAGACTGCAGCCTCCAGTTAACTCTCTTCTAAAGTGATGTATAAATGTTACCAATGATACTGAAGTACCCCCCAAACTAAGAGATAGTAATGGGGAGCTGCCAACCTAAAAGCTGTATTAAGTTGTAAAATACACCATAATTTTGACAACAGTAAGCAGCTTTGCAAGATACAAAGCTAACAATGTTGCAATTATGGAATGTTCTTGTGAGGATATGGGAGAAGGCTGAAGAAAGCCAGTTGTGCTTAAGGTGCATTTCTCAGAGTTACTGGGTAGGAAAGGGTGCCCTACTAGAGCCACAAGACTGTCTTCACCCAATTCCCTACAATCTCTGCTATTCTCCAAGTCCAGCAAGCAAACTTCTGATATGCTTTTTAGCCCTCCTACTAAGAAGAGAATGTGCTAACTAGCTGGCATGAATTTGATTTGTTAAGCCAGCACTGCAATCCATTAGTTAGGCTCATCCAGTGATAACAGTCCTCAATCATTACATACTCATGGGTCATTTTGTTGATCTTCATAATACTCTTAACAAGTACTGTCCTTGTATTCTGCAGGAGAAAGCAAAGGTCAGACTGGGGAACTAACCTACCCAGAGTCACACTAATGTAAGCAAATGATACAGGATTTAAAGTGAGGTATTCCTATCTCTAGAAATCATATACTTTTCATTCTTTTGAATTCCTTCTTCAATTAGAAGTTAGGCTGGCATCAATCTCCCAGGACCTGCTCACCCTGCAGTTAAGTGAGAAATCAGATTTAAGAACCCACAAAGCCAAGGACACTATGCCAGAGAGCGTAACACAACATTTCAGCATCAACCCTCACCAGAGCCACAAAAGTCTTTTTTTTTTTTTTTAATATTTTATTTCTTTATTTGACAGAGAGTGAGAGTGAGCACAGCAGGGGTAGCAGCAGAGGCAGAGGGAGAAGCAAGCTCCTCACCAAGCAGGGAACCAGCTCCATGCAGGGCTCAATCCCAGGACCCTGGGATCATGACCCAAAGCGAAGGCACTTAACCATCTGAGCTACCCAGGTGCCCCCACAAAACTACTCTTAACTGCCCCAGACAGGTCTCCAGTCTCCACCCTTTTCTCCTACTCTTAGACAACAGATCTCTTTCCACCCGCCAGAAACTGTATGAAAAAAGAATCCCATCCTTGGGCGCCTGGGTGGTACAGTCGACTGAGCAGTCTGCTCCCGGTTTCAGCTCCAGACTCGATCTCAGGATCGTGAAATCCAGCCCAGCGCCAGAGTCCGCTTAAGATGATTCTTCCTCTGCCCCTCTCCATCGTGCACACACACGTGCACGCGCGCTCTCCCAAATGAAAGAAAGAGAGAGAGAGAGGAAGGAAGAAAGGAAGGAAGATCACCCCTTCAGTGCTAACATACTACATTGAGTCCCATCACACGACGGTGGGGGAAGAAAGCTGACTTCTACTGTTCACCTATCTTCAGGAGACACTTTATGCTGGAATGCACGTACTTCTCAAGAATCACTTCATTTCACCCATAAGGAAACAGGGCTCTAAGAGTTGAAGTAACTTGCCTATGAGGACAAATAGTGACAGTGCAGGGACCAAACATGTCTGACTCTAAAATCTGTTCTCTCCACCATCCAAGCGACACTCAAAAGCAAGGCAAAGATTCCTCCTGCATAAGGTCCCATTCCTCCTCCGAAGCAATCCTGAGTTCAATTCTCTGCCAATGACAGTCCATTCCCCCTTCCCTGCTACTGTCCCTTCTTCGAAACACAATCTTTTTCCCAGTCTAACGCCCCATCTAGATTCACAGAAAAACAACGCGCAGATTTGCATTTCAGAAAGCGATTTCAGATATACTATTTCATCTGCCCTTCACAACAGTGTGAAGCGGGCAAAGTAGGTAAGCACCCCCATTTTATGAGAACAGCATGTCTCCAAGGTCACGGAATAAAAAGCAGAGAAGTCGTGAGCAGAGCCCCAGGTTTTGACTCCGGTCCTCCACCGTTCCCACCACTGCTCCTCCCTGCCTGCCGCCCCAGCCCCTCGGCTCAAAGCCCGGCCTGTAGCTCACTTCCCTCCCACGCCACCCACCCGCAAAGTCCCCACCTGCTGTCCACTCCTCGCCTAAACCAACACCATTATCCCCCTCGGTTCACCAGCGCCCTCCGCCCACGGGCCTCCTCACCGCCCCAACCCCGGCTCCCTCCGCTCATGTACCCCCTCCTGTCACAGGTCGCTCTAGAGCACCTCTCGGCCCTCCACAGATCCTCGCCCCGCCTACCCGCTTCGCCATCCCATACCCCTTCTTCTGTCAGCCCGCGGCCCGAGCGGCCAAGACTACCTTCTCCAAAGATGCCGGTCTCTGCACGGCCAGGGAGCGGGCCAATGACAGGATTGTGTTGAAATAGAAGCCCCGCGAGGTGCTGGAGCCCGAGCCGCCGCCGCTGCTGCCGCCGCTCCCTCCCCGGGCCGCGGCCGCCGCCATCATCGCGCGCGCGGCGGCGCTGCCCGCGGGCTTCCCGCACCCGGCCTGCGAGCGCCAGAGCTCACGGCGCAGGCGCGGCGGCATCCGACTTCCCCGGCACGTGACCTCTGTTGTAGACACTGGCTGGGGCGTGGCCGTGGGACGATTCCACCTCTGGAGGGGAGAGAGAAGACGAGCGGTGGGCCGCGGTCGCGCGCACCAGACGTGGCGCCCCCCCCAAGTCGCGGAGCAAGATGGTCAGCTCCGGAGGCGGGGCCTCCTGCGCAAGACTGGCGGAAGGAATTCTCTCCGCGACGGGGTGGGTGGAGGGGCGTAGCGCGGCGCTGGGTTGTGGGTGGTGGAGCTGCTGTGCTGCGGGGCGGTCCCGAGGGCCTGGGGAGGTCGGCCTGGAGCCCTGAGGGCTTGAAAAGGCTGTTCCTTGCCTTGGCCACGCTTTTCCTTCTCCTGCCAAGACCCAGACGAGCCCCTGCACCATGTCGGCCTACCCCAAAAGCTACAACCCATTCGACGACGATGCGGAGGATGAGGGTGTCCGGCCAACGCCGTGGAAGGACGACCGCGACCTCCCCGATGGACCCGGCGCGCCCATGGACAGGCAGCAGTACCTGCGGCAGGAGGTGATGCGCAGGGCCCAGGCCGCGGTCGCCAGCACCGACAGGTCCCTGTCCCTCGTATACGAGTCCGAGAGGGTCGGCGTCGCCTCTGCCGAGGTGAGTCTGGAGCAGGGCAGGAGGGCCCGACCAATCTGAATTGTCACACGAGGTCAACAAACGTTAGCTGTACAAAGAGGTGTGAATAGCCATAGCCCAAGTTTGGTCAAGTCTAGGGCCTTACTTTTACTTCCCAAATCCAAATGCAGATGTCCTAGATAGCATATGGTCTGTGACGGCCCGTTTCTCTCTAATTCACCTTTGTCAGTTGGTCTTTCCACCCATGGGAGATTTCAGAGCCCCTAAGTGAGGATTGTTCTTTCTTAGGCACCATGTTTGTTCCCTCAGCCTACTAATGTTTGGGTTTTTTTAAGTTCTTGGAAATGTAATAATATATCATTGGTGTATCAGCTAACATTAAAGGATTTGTAGCTTTGAACCATAGTACTGGAAGCTGAAGTGTTGTCTTCCTCCCTGGGTCTCTTTGTAACTCTTATTTCTGACAGAGTTCATCCTGACCTGATCATTTACAGTCTTGGGCAGTTTGAGATATGTTGGTTAATTTCTCAAATAGTCATCTAGGTCTTATCCCCATTGCCACTTTTGTGGTTATTTTCCTTCCCCACTTCCATTTCCTTCCCCACTTCCCACTGTTAAAGTATCCCTCATTGGCTCATTTTCCTGTCTTTGGCTTCCTTAAGGAAGTTTAGCTGTAGTTCTTACATCTTCTATTTACTGAATTCCTATGTTTGAGCCTAAATGGCAAGTGTTGACTAAGATTTGGAAAGATTATCTAAGGTCTTAGGGCCCTAGTGGAGGAGTTTCTTGAGGGTCCCAGGTCCGAGGAAACCAAGTAAGAACTGTTTGAAGGGACATCTCTGGAAAGCATGAGAACAGGAAATCAGAATGATACCAAGTAGGTTGTCATGGCAGAGGAGAAACTCGAATCTGGCTTTTAAGGCTAAGATTTAGACAGGAATGAGGAGGAGAGAGAGGAAGAAAGGTAGGAGGAATGTTCATAGGGCAGAGAGGAGCAGTGCAAGGACACTGGCCCACCACCAGAGTTCCTGGACTCCAGTAGGGAAGTGATGCACAGGATATGTTCAAAGAAAAGGCCCAGAAAAGGCAGCTTAGGAGCTTTTCGTGGTCAAGAGAATGTCTGTCTTTCAGAGGGAAGGAGAGTCAAAAACATATTAGAGGTGAGTGGTTTCACATGGATTGTGGTGACACCCCCTCTCCAAGCTGCCCCCAAAGGCCCTTCTCTCTGTGCAAGGGGAATGGTGAGAACAGAGGTGGACCAGCACCTCAGGCCTCTGAGGCTTGGACCAGGCCAAGTTGGTGTTGCTCTGAGAGGTGCAGTATGATCATGACTGGGCAGGTGACAGGCACTGTCATCAGCAGTATGGTGACACTGAATTTTTTCTTGGATTGAGTCAGTCCCAGTCAACAGAGGCCCTGGGAGGCTGGAATAGTCAGCACCCTCTCCCCTCCCACTTTGTGCTGTCCAGACTGCCTTGGAATCAGTTTTTGATTCCAGTCAGAATGAAGGTGGCAATGGGGCTGGGGTTAGTGGGCTCATCAGCCACTCAGTGGCAGCAGATCCAAGTCACCCGCTAACCTCCCTACTCAGAGACACAGTGTGAGCTGTGCAAAAACATGATAGGTTTTTATAGAGGGTTAGGAATGTGCAAATATTAGTTTGGGAAGCTGTCATTCAGTCCCAGGTTGGCAGAAGTAGGAAAATCACTTAGGTCACCCTTAGTGAAGGAGAGCCGTCCTCCTCGGGTGAAACTGGACAGGGTTTATTTCTCACCAAGAGTCTAGCCATGGATCATGACTGCCAAGGGACAGAATTAGAGAGGAGCAGTTTGTACTTAACTGGCCTGGTAAGCACAGTCCAGAACCATGGAGAGACTCATAAGCCACTTGTAGGCCACTCAGCTCTTCTGTTTCACAAGTCTGATTTTTTTTTTATTCTTTCTTTTACCTAAGGTTTAGCTTTTGTGAAGCGATATCCGATCACATAATTCAAAACTTTAAAAAACATACAGAGTAAGAAGTTTCATCCCCCCCCATCCCCCCGAGCAGCCAGTCACCGTCACTCCCTTCAGTGTCCTTGTGGACATACTCTGTGGTTAGAAACAAAGCTATGGTCCCTTCTTTCTTTTTTTAATTTTAACTTGAGTGGATGCATTCTATATATTCTAGTCTGTATATTTTTTTAAATAGGATTGGAGGTTATTCCTTAGTAATATATAATGCACTGATCTTTTTGTTATTGTTGTTTTTATGGCTGTGTCCTATTCCATTGAATGGATGGCTTGTATTTATGTAGCCAGTCCTCTGCTGATAGGCATTTGGGTTGTTGCACCTTTGGGCAAGCCTGTGGAGACATACCTGCCCAGAGTTCCCTGTCCCCTCTGGCACTGAGCATATGCTCCTGTAATTCACTCCTTCTGTGAAGCCTGGGATCTCATTTGAGGGGAGTCCAGCAATCAGTGTTAGACTGGGGCCTGAGTGGCTATCACAGTAACATCAATGGGACGGGAGTGGTGTTTGGTAGGCCAGCACACAACCACGTAGGCATGGCTGACCACCTGCCCGACTGGCAGACCTTGGTGTCTAACCTCTTTTCAGAGGTTAGGCGTGTGGCTGAAGGCCCCCACCTAAATCACGCTGTGAAGCATGAACTATCTGGCCTAGCCTAAGGACTTCGGTAAACAAAGATCCTCTTATCAGGGTAATATATGGGCCAGGAGCCAGACAAGGCCTGTCTTTGGAACATGCAGGGTGCAGACAGCCCAGGCCTGCTGAGTTAGTTCTTAGTGAGCCCGGCTCAGCCAGCACGTAGGCAGTAAGGAGCACCAGCCTTTGCTCTTGCTGTTTTCTCCTGCAACTGATGACTCCATTGGTGTTTCGGAGTCCATTCCGTACTACTGCAGTGAGACAGAGCCGCAATTCAAGCATATTCCATTCTCCTGTGTCGCCACCAGAGCTCATGCATGTACATTCCCCTGGAAAGAGAGTGACGTGAAGGAGATGAATTTCCGGTTTCTAGGTTCAGCTGATTGACTCCAGACTGACCTCCACCTAAGCAGGTTATTCGATACCTGAGTTTAATTTCAAGCTCAGTACAGGAACCTTAGTCCTGACATTTTCCTTCAGAATCTCAGGGCCTGACTGGGTCAGGGAAGACAGCCAGGCCCAACTGAGCTTATGGGATGTATCAGCTCTGAATTGGACTTGGGATCTGGTGGACACTGCTGCCCTCTGTGACGCCTGCTGGGTCCTGCCTGGCTTTCTGCCTGCTTCCTCATCTCATGTTCACATTCCTCTTCTTCTCTCAGTTCCCCCAGTGGGCCCTGCGGCCCAGGGCTGCTGCACACATGGGCTGCTCCCTCTGCCCAAGTCCCTTACCCTACCCCCACCCTTTGCCTACTTAACTTCTCACCTTTCAGTTTCCCCTTCAACACCGCCCCATCCGGGAGCCTTCCTGACTCCCCCTTAAGCCAGGTAAGGGGTCCCTGCGAGTGGCTGACCCTGGCAGTGTCTATCATGTATGTGTAAGATAGCTTGCTTTTCTGCCAACCCCACTCTGAATTCCCAGCACCACAGTGTTGTCAGTAAATGAAAAGTGAAATGAAACTTACTCATTGAGCCCTCCGCCAAGACTGTAAGCTCTGGCAGGGCAGAGATCTGGGGCTGCTTAGTTCAATCCTGTCCCTAGCGCCTAGAACAGTGGATAGCAAAGTAGTATCTGTTCGTGGATATCTTGTGGCACTTCTATCCTTCTGTGTGTGTTTTCTGTCAGCAGGAATTCCCTGATGTGTTCACATTTGCACGGGGCCCAGGGACATAACCCATCTGGCCAGAAGTTGTCCCCCATAGTCACAGGCCCCTCACAGGGCCTTCACTTGACTTTTGCATTCTCTAGCTTTATCAGTAATCCTTCTTTGACAAAGAGCTGCAAACCAAAGGGAAATTGAGACACCCTCTCTCTCTGTGCTGTTGCTCAGCATAGTACCCCTGGCCCAACCAGATCTTTTTCTCTGACCATTTTATTTTTTCCTGTTTAACTTCTAGAAAACTCCTTTTAGAGCTCAAGGTGGGGGAGGTGTGGATCACCTGTAATGCTAACATCTGAGCTTCACATGCTTGCCCTTTACACAGCGGTACTCTCTGGAGCTCCCTCCCCTCGTAGCCGCCCTTGTCTCTCCATGACCTCCATTCTCCCAGGGACCCATGATAATCCGCATGGCCTCCCTTTTGGGGGACAGGAGGATGCCAGGGAACTGGGGTGTTTGAGGTCCACCTAGCTTGTCCTTCCTGTTCTGGTATTCCTGGTATTTACTCCTTCAAGCCCTTCTTCCTTGTCAGAACTAGGTCACAAGCACTTGGAGCCCAGTTCTTTCCTCTGCCTCAGGGGGTGGATTTCAGCAGAAGTTCCTCCTCTGCTGGCCTCCTGACCAGATCACCTGCAGTGAACACCAGCTTCCAGCTCACAGAAACTTCCAGAGACCAGAACAGCACCCACTTTCCCGGCCAGCCACCCCCACAGATTTCTCTTCACTTCGATCGTAACATCTAACTCAAGACATTTTGTTTCCTTACGGAGTCAGTACCGAGATGCAGACTTCGAGTTTGAGAGACTGTGTCACTTCTGAACAGAAGAAAGTAAGATCTCACTGTGAACTGGGGAAGGTTTTGTCAGCTACTTGTTACTGCTGCTCTCCAAATTGAGGTCGGGAGGCCGAAGCAAGAAGGCAGGTGGTTGGTGATATGAGCCACCGGAAGAGCCCTGGCTGTGAGGGAAGCCAAGGACCTGCGTCCTTGTGTGACAGAGCCTGGGCCAGTACCCACCCCAGGCAGCTGGGTGCCTGTCCTGCTTCCTGTTCTTCATCTTCTGCCGCAGGGGAAGTTAAGCTGGCGGGACTGGACTGTTGGCAATATATCAACTCAACAACCATGTAAATGCTGGAGAAAATCATTTTAATCCTAATTTAGAGCCTTCCCTTATTCCAGAATAGACTTATCTCAGAATGGACATGAACATGACAAGCCTGAGATGTTGGAAGGAGAAACTCTAGATAAATTAGGAACTCATTTTTTTTTCCTTCTAAAACTGAGCTCTTGGAAGTTTTGACCCAGATGACATGCTCCGGTAAAGATGTTTCCTTTTGTTGAAAAGAACCTGATGGCTTCTTCAGACACATCTCAGGAGCTGGTGAAAAACATTTTAACTATTCGAAGTTATAAATCTCAGCAGTTCTAAGTTTATTTCCAACAAGATTTTTTGTTTTCTGCCTACATGTTAGGTTTTAAAAGTTCATCCACTATAAACGTTGAGAGCTCAGGTTACGTGTTGGGTCCCTAAATGTTCTAAAAGCTTTCTACTGGGGCACCTGGGTGGCTCAGTCATTAAGTGTTTGCCTTCAGCTCGGGTCATGATCCCAGGGTCCTGGGATTGAGCGCCACATCTGGCTCCCTGCTCTGCAGGAAGCCTGCTTCTCCCTCTTCCACTCCCCCTGCTTGTGTTCCTTCTCTTGCTGTGTCTCTCTCTGTCAAATAAGTAAAATCCTTAAAAACACAAATAACGTAAAAAATAAAACCTTTCTGGGGCACCTGAGTGGCTCAGTGGGTTAAAGCCTCTGCCTTCAGCTCAGGTCAGGGTCCTGGGATCGAGCCCCGCATGGGGTTCTCTGCTCAGCGGAGAGTCTGCTTCCCTTCCTCTCTCTCTGACTACTTGTGATCTCTGTCAAATAAATAAATAAATATCTTAAAAAATAATAAAAATAAATAAATAATAAAACCTTTCTACTAATGCTTTTTTAAGTGAAATGGGCTCTAATAAACCCATTGTGTATATTTTTGTTTTTATCCTTCAGTTGTCAGAGGCATTTATTTAAAAATTGTTTGTGATTCTGTTTTATGGTATTAAGAGAGAAATCTCTAACTGTTATCTGCTATGGGCAACGTAACTGCCGAGCCACAGACAGATGCAGGGTTGGAAGAATCAGAAGGTAGTAGAGGGCAGGGATGGCTTCATGAAGTAAAACAGGGAAAGCTTGAGAGTCTCCGGGGTGGAAAGGTGGATCACAGAAAAGGAACACGGCTGGAATGGCCTGAGGTAGGGACCCAAGCAAGTTTGGCACAAAGGAAGTGCATAGTGTTACTGTGGTGTTGCATTCACATCCACCTTCAGAACTCTCAGCTCTACTTTTTTTTTTTTAAAGATTTTATTTATTTATTTGAGAGAGAGAGCATGAACAGGGGTAGGGGGCAGAGGGAGAAGCAGGCTCTCCACTGAGCAGGGAGCCCAATGCAGAGCTCGATCCCAGGACCCTGGGATCATGACCTAAGCTGAAGGCAGACACTTAACCAATGGAGCCACACAGGTGCCCCAAAGTTCTACTTTAGAGAAGGTATTCAGGGAAGATTTTTCTGAGGAGGTGGCCTCTGAGCAGAGACCTGAATTAAATGAGGAGCAGAGCTGTCCAGTTATCTGGGCGAGGATTATTACAAGCACAGAGTAGCGTACACAAAGGCCTGGGACAGAATCACCTTCGTGTTATAGGTTTTAAAGGTGAAACTATGGGTGAGTTGGAATCAGATATTAACAGGGCCCAGAAATGACCCAGGACCTAGCCTGTGAAATAATTTGAAGGCGTGACCAGGGCCAGGTGGATCCAGTGACCCAACAGAAATCCCATATCTGAAAAGGGGGACTACAATAGCCAGAGTCCATGGGGGCAGTGCCAGGTCAAAGCCTGTAAGGTGCACGGGGGCCAGGAAAGGAGGGGAGCTAGAGGATGTGCTGCCAGTCCAGGCCGTGTGCATCTTACCATGATCCTCTGAGCCTCTTGTGGGCATGAGGGAGAAGAACTCGAGAGCAAATATGAAAGAAAGCCAATAGAGGCAGGATGGGGAAGGGCAGAGGAAGGTGTTCCCCAAAGGGATAACCTTCCCCCGAAAGGTCCCCGTACGTGCTCTCTGAGGGCTCATGACAAGCCTGCTGTGTGTCCCTTTGAGAGGGGAAAGTTACAAAAAGGTGTAACACCATCACCTCTCATCTTCCCCAGGAGCTCGATCGTCAGCGAGGCGTCTTAGAACGCACAGAGAGGATGGTGGACAAGATGGATCAGGATTTGAAGACCAGCCAGAAGCACATTAACAGCATTAAGAGCATGTTTGGGGGATTCGTCAATTACTTCAAATCGAAACCAGCAGAGACTCCACCCGAACAGAATGGCCCCCTCACCTCCCAGGCCAATAGTAGGTGAGTGGGTCTTCAGCCATCCAGAAATGAAGTAGCTGAAAATGGGGTTTAATGCAAATGGTCAAGACTTTGAAGCCACTCCTAATGCCTTAAAGGGACCCAAGATCTGTGTAAGTTACTCATTGGAAGGGATTCATCCTCACACATTTTGAAACAAGAAACATTTTTCCAGTGCTCCTGATGCTGTTCATTTGAATAAATAGGGTCTCCAAAAAATTAAATTACTGCTCCAGTAATTGTGATTTGAAAGAGTATTCACCTCAGAAAGCTTAATCAGTATAAATGTTCCCCCCTTCACAGAATTTTAAAAATTCTTTAAAAAGTCTTTATATCTGGGGCGCCTGGGTGGCTCAGCTGGTTGAGTATCTGCCTTCAGCTCAGATCACAATCCCAGGGTTGTCAGATTGAGCCCCGCAGTGGGTTCCCTGCTTAGCAGAGAGGCTGCTTCCCCCTCTCCCTCTGCTGCTCCCCTTCCGTGTGCTCTCTCACTCACGCTCAGTCTCTTGCTCGCTCACTCACTCAAATAAATAAAAATCTTTTTAAAAAGTCTTGGGGCACCTGCGTGGCTCAGTGAGTTAAGCCTCTGCCTTCGGCTCAGGTCATGATCTCAGGGTCCTGGGATCGAGCCCCGCATCGGGCTCTCTGCTCAGCAGGGAGCCTGCTTCCCCCTTTCTCTCTGCTTGCCTCTCTGCCTACTTGTGTTCTCTGTCAAATAAATAAATAAAATCTTTAAAAATATAAAAAAAAAATATTTTTTTAAAAAGTCTTTTTTATATCCGGGGCGCCTGGGTGGCTCAGTGTGTTAAAGCCTCTGCCTTCGGCTCAGGTCATGATCTCAGGGTCCTGGGATCAAGCCCCACATCGGACTCTCTGCTCAGCAGGGAGACTGCTTCCTCCTCTCTCTCTGCCTGCCTCTCTGCCTACTTGTGATGTCTGTCTGTCAAATAAATAAATAAAATCTTTAAAAAAAAAGTCTTTATATCCAACATTTCCATATCTAATGCAGTCTGGCCATTAACTTTCATTTCATTTTATTTATTTTTTTTAAGATTTTATTTATTTATTTGACAGACAAAGATCACAAGTTTTTTAAGAGGCATTTTTTTAAGAGGCATTTTTAAGTTCATAACTGATGTAAAGTGCACACATCTTAAGTATGTGTTGACATTTCCACTCAACAGGTGACTGCTTACCTGTGTATACACCTGTGTGGCCACCACCTGGATTAGGACCCAGGACGTGGGAGGGAAGAAATTCGGAAACTGTTTGCAGCTCACAGTGGCTCTGGGGAGAAACAAGTGCAGGTGAAGGAACTGAGGGTGTAGCAGAAAGACCAGGCAGGCTGATGGTTGGTATTTACGGAGAGGAAACTACAGAAGGGGAACGGGCAGTTGGTTGGGCCTGCGGGCTATTCCCTGTGGATACACTAGCCAAAGTTAGGAGCGTTGATTGGTTTTGTGGCTCAGTCATAATCACCATCCATCCCTGATTTTCCAGCTTGGCCCTGATTTCAGATACCTGTCACTTTTTTCCCCCAACTGGGGTAGTTTCTGGGGTTGTTTATTTGGTCGGGTTTTGTTTGTTTGTTTGGTTTTGGTTTTATGGTTTTTTGTGGTTTGGTTTGATTTGCCGTTTACAAAGCGGAAGGATGTTTTGTGTCCCCCTTTTTGGTTTTTTATATGTTATCAGGGGAAGTTGAGATGTCTGTTGTCGCTTTGGATTAAGACATCTACGTCACATGAACTCAGCAGCAGAGACAGCCCTCGGTTGGCACTTTCCTGTGTCCCACACATCCCTTCCCAAAGGCTTCTTGGGGCTAGTGCTGTACCCCCGCCCCCACCCACCCAACCCTAGTCATACTTTAAAAGTCTTTCAAGTCCTGGGGCTCCCAGGGCACCTTACTTTTTGGGGGAAGCATCTTGAAAACTCAAGGCCTTTCTGACAAAGGTGTCCCAGGAGTGAAGCAGCCAGACCAGCTTCAGCGAGGTGGGCCTCTTGGTACCCGATGTCACGTGCCCCTAGCCTTCTGCCCCTAGATCAGCCCCAGTCAGCTGGAGTGTTCCTCCCATTACTGGGTAAATGCAGCAGAGACCCTGAGGAGGTGGGGCTTTGCCCTGGGAACCAAGGCACCGACCTCTCAAGTGGAGTTAGGGTTACATGGGGTCCTGCCGATTAAAGGAGGGGAAGGTGTCAGGCGCGTGGCAGTCAAAGCACAGGAGAAGCTGGGACTAGTGAAAGGCATTGGCTATTTCTTTCTTTTTTTTTTTTTTTTAAAGATTTTATTTATTTACTTGACAGAAAGAGATCACAAGTAGGCAGAGAAGTAGGCAGAGAGGCAGGCAGAGAGAGAGAGTGAAGCAGGCCCCCTGTTGAGCAGAGAGCCCGATGCGGGACTCGATCCCAGGACCCTGAGATCATGACCTGAGCCGAAGGCAGCGGCTTAACCCACTGAGCCACCCAGGTGCCCCGGCATTGGCTATTTCTAAAGTGGGAGCCCAACAGACTCTTGACATGGAAATGTGGCCTGCAAAGCTATCTGTGAACTCCTAAATCCTTACCCTTGCAAAAATCACTGTAATGTATAATTGCTTCTATAAAATGAGTAAATCTTTATAATCCTGTCAAAACCCTACTCCATAAATACAGCGATATTCTGATATAAAAGTTTTTAAAATAAGTTCCTCCTAATCAAACAAACAAAAAAATCCTATGTATCCTGTGTAAATCCTTGTTACACAAACCCTTCAGCTTTTTCTGAAGTTTTGTTTGTTTCTTGGTAAGCCATTTTTGGATTTGCTGACAAAGCTTCATAAGCTGCTGGTTCCCATTTGCATTTAAGGCTCATGGAGAGGGGTGCCTGGGTGGCTCAGTGGGTTAGGCCTCTGCCTTCGGCTTGGGTCATGATTTCAGGGTTCTGAGATCGAGCCCCAGATCGGGCTCTCTGCTCAGCAGGGAGCCTGCTTCCCCCTTCTCTCTGCCTGCCTCTCTGCCTACTTGTGATCTCTCTCTCTGTCAAATAAATGAATAAAATCTTTTAAAAAAATAAATAAATAAAGGGCGCCTGGGTGGCTCAGTGGGTTGGGCCCCTGCCTTCGGCTCAGGTCATGGTCCCGGGGTGCTGGGATCGAGTCCCGCATCGGGCTCTCTGCTCGGCGGGGAGCCTACTTCCCCCTCTCTCTGTGCCTGCCTCTCTGCCTACTTGTGATTGCTCTCTCTCTCTGTCAAATAAATAAATAAAATCTTAAAAAAAAAATAAAGCTCATGGAGAGGGGTGCCTTGGTGGCTCAATTAAGCATCTGCCTTCAGTTGGGTTCGTGATCCTAGGATCCTGGGATTGAGTCCCGGTTTGGGAGGTCCCTGCTCTGCAGGGAGCCTGCTTCTCCTTTTGCCCCTCTCTTTTCTGTCTCTCATGAGTAAATAAATGAAATCTTTAAAAAATACTAAAATAAAAAAAAAATAAAGCTCACGGAGATGTCCCTTCAGATCATAGATTTAACCACTCCCTAAATTTGAAACATTCTGACTTATTCAAGACTCGGTTGCTGACCAAGAGCCACCACTCTTCTTTTAGTTCTCTTCCTTAACCATTTCTGTCACGCTCCCTAGAACTGGCTTTTTTGCCATCTTTCACAAAGAAGCCAAATTTTTGTCATTTATATATTACTACCATATACATCTGAGCACAAAGGAAAAAAGTCAGCTTTGGGGTATGTAGGCTGGATGATGGCCAGGTGTGCTCAGCTGCAAGCACCTGCTGCTTCCACTGGCCTGGCAGCACGTGGGGCTCACAGTTGTGCTTAGGGAGACCAGCAGTGTGTTCTAGACCTCTAGTCACTACTGCTTTTTTTTTTTTTTTAAAGATCTTATTTATTTATTTTAGAGGGAGAAAGAGACAACATGAGTGTGAGGGGCAAAGGGAGACGGACAGAGAATATCAAGCAGACTCCATCTGAGCATGGAGCCTTATGCGGGGCTCGTCCCGGGACCGTGGGATCATGACCTGAGCTGAAACCAAGAGTCAGATGCTTAACCAACTGAGCCACCCAGGCACCTCTCCAGTCACCGCTTCTGAGTAATGAAATTCTCAGATTATAGGAGGCTCTGTTTTTTTCTGCACATCGCTGGAGCACTGGGGGCCTACAATGCCTTTAGCCTGATGGGATCCAGGCTTACACCAGTGGGGAGACATTAAAGGCTTTAATCAGGGATGCCTTTAGCCTCATGGGGTGCATGCTTACACCAGTGGGGAGACATTAAAGGCTTTAACCAGGGGCACCTGGGTGGCTCAATTGGTTGAGCATCTGCCTTCGGCTCAGGTCATGATCCCAATCCGAGTTGGCATCTCTTCTCAGCGAGGCGGGGGTAGGGGGATCTGTTCCCTCTACCTTTACCCCCACCCAACCCCCCCATCTGGCTTGTGCTCTCTTTCTCTGTCTCTCTCTCAAATAAATTAATAAAATCTTAAAAAAAAATTTTTTTTAAGATTTTATTTATTTATTTGACAGAGAGAGATCACAAGTAGGCAGAGAGGCAGGCAGAGAGAGAGGAAGGGAAGCAGGCTCCCTGCTGAGCAGAGAGCCCAATGCCGGACTCGATCCCAGGACCCTGAGATCATGACCCGAGCTGAAGGCAGAGGCTTTAACCCACTGAGCCACCCAGGCACCCCAAAAATTTTTTAAAAGACTTTAACCAGAGTGGGGTGCCTGGGTAGTTCATGAGTAAATAAACTCATGAGTTCAGCATCTCACTCTTGGTTTTGACTCAGGTCATTATCTCACAGGATATGGGATGGACCGCCACATCAGGCTGTGCTCTCAGCAGGGAGTCTGCTTGAAGTTTCTTTCCCTCTGCCCCTCCCCAACCCACCTCCCACTTGCACTGTATACATGCACATTCTCTCTCTCTCAAATCTTTTGGATGCCTGGGTGGCTCAGTTGGTTAAGCTACTACATTCGGCTCAGGTCATGATCCCGGAGTCCTGGCATCGAGTTCCGCATCAGGCTTCCAGCTCCATGAGGAGTCTGCTTCTCTCTCTGACCTTCTCCCTTGTCATGTTCCCTCCCTCGCTCTCTCAAATTTAAAAAAAAAACTTAAGTCTTTCAAAAAATAAAAAAAATAAACAAAGACTTTAATTGGAGAGGTTCATGCAGGGGATATTAGAAAGATGCCTGGCATCTTTGGGTAAGGATTGGAAAGGCAGGGGCTCACCCATGTAAAGATAAAGAAGCAAGGCAGAAGGAGGGGCTGGATTTTGGGGATCTGTGGGGGGATTGAGAGGATGTTTGTATGGCTTACTGGAAGTGGAGCTGTGCAGAGAGAGGGCAGACGTGGACAATGATTGGTTTCCAGCTTGGCCAACAGGGGGCCAGGGAATCGGTCAGCAGGGTGGAGAAGAGCAGACTGTACCGCAAGGCCCAGCTTCTGGGGGCAGGGGTAGCCCCTGCCAGGCCTGCAGGGTTGCACGGAGAGTCAGGCACAGTCTGAGCATCTCCTCAGTTACCTAGAGAAGTCCCTGTCTGTCGCAGGAGTGGGCAGACTAAGCTTTTTTTTTTTTTTTTTTTAAGATTTCTTATTTATTTATTTGACAGAGAGAGATCACAAGTAGGCAGAGAGGCAGGCAGAGAGAGTGAGAGGGAAGCAGGCTCCCCGCCAAGCAGAGAGCCCGATGCAGGACTCGATCCCAGGACCCTGAGATCATGACCTGAGCCGAAGGCAGCGGCTTAAACCACTGAGCCACCCAGGCGCCCCAGACTAAACTTTTGACCCAGGAAGCAAAATCAGAGATGTTTTCTAGGAACTTATGTAAACAAGAAAAAAACAAATGTTTAATGATGACATTTTTAAAAAAATGAAAAGAGGAATAATCGAGTACAATTTTTTTTAACATAGGTCTCCTAATGAGAAGAAAACAATTATTAACGGAGATTCAGAGTTATTAGTCTTTCTATCATCTGGTCAGTTGCCAGTGGTCACTGTAAAGGCAGTTCTCAGCCTGTGGTTGTACAAAATCAGATTTGTCAAGTGCTTCTCTTGCCCCTGGTCCTGGGAGTCTCCTTTTCCTGAAGGAGGGCCTGCTGCTCTTCTAAAGCAGGTGTCTCAGAAGTTCCCCGGGCTGTGGGCTGGACTCCCAGGACTGCCGATGAATATCCCCGCTTTGGTCGGAGGCATTTGCTTTTTACTCATGGGCATTGCTTGAAAAGACGGACTGAGTTGTAATAGGTGTTTCCTCTTTCTAAATGTTCTCTTTTCTTAACTTCTATCCAAAGATTGAAAGAAGCCATAAGTACCAGTAAAGCACAGGAGGCCCAGTACCAGGCCAGCCACCCAAACCTCAGGAAGCTGAATGACTCAGGTCAGTGGGGACTTATGCTTGGCCACACTTGGATTCCGAGTTGGCCCTAGGGTGGAGCAGTGGGGGGCAGCAGGGACTCCAGCTACTGTCATGGCTGAAGGGTGTCAGGGACCCAGTGCCACTCCCAGGGAGCTGGAGGGTGTGTGTTAATGGCATGGCTCATCCCTCACCCTGTGGCAGATGGAATAAGGAAGTGGGAGCCTGTGTCCCGTTGGAAAGGAGCCTGCCCACTGTTAGTTCCTGCCCCGTGAAGCTCTGAACTCTTCCAGCAGTGAAAAGACAATGGCTGGAAAACCTCTCTGGTCAGGGGTAGAGCCTCCCAAAAATGACCTGTCATTCCTGAGACCCAGTGAGTATACTGGGTTCTGTGACAAGGGCGGAATTACAGTTGCTAACCAGCTGATCTTGAGATGGGAAAACTATCCTGAGTTAACCAGCTGGGCCCAGTATGATCACAAAGGCCCCTTTGTAAGTGGAAAGGGAAGCCAAGAAGAGATGGTCAAAAATTGGAAGATGCTCCACTGTTGACTTGGAAAATGCAGGCAGGGACCACCTGCTGATGAACTCAGGCAACCTCTAGAAGCTGGGAAAGGCTGGGAATCAGATTCTCCCCAAAAGCCTCCAGGAGGAACACGGCCCTGTTGACGCCTCAACTCTAGGCCAGTATTCTCCATCCTGAGTTCCTGGGCCCCGGAACAGAAGGAGAAGTCTGTGGTAGTTGCCTCACAGCAGCGGGAGACTCGTGTAGCCCCAAAGCCCGAGGGGCCAGAGAAGCAGCAGCGCGAACAAGGTGCGCAAAGTCAGTTGTGTGCGGTGTCATTCTCTTGTTATCAAACAATAGGCTCAGAAATACCCATTATTTGGAAAGGAACTTCGGCCCCATGGAAGTCCCGGCAGACCCCTGGAGGGCCAGGCACTTTATTCAGTGCCAGGAATCAAATGCTTCCTATGCTCCCTTTGAGGAAAGCAGGATACGCCCTCCATGCTCCAGAACCCACCGCTCTCATGGTTGACACGGCTAAGGAGAGACCCTGATGGAGGAAGAGCCGGCGGTCAGGAAAGAGGGATATCACCGCAGTTCAATCTGGAAAGGCGAAAGCCATAGGAGGACATGAGGGACTACTAAAATATGTGAGACCCACAGAAAGTCTGAGCTCAGCGGAGCCTGAGGAAGTAGAGTAGGAAGACTGTACCCAAAAAGACACGAATTTAAGGAATTAAAAGGAGTTTTAATTTGTACAGTGTGTAGTAACTGAAGAGCCTTAAAAAAACCCAAAAAACCGTCATCGTGTGTGTGGAATGGTTTCAGTAGGCTGGGCCTGAGGAAATCCACCGAGTCTGGAAAGAGAAGTTCCCCCGAAGATGGAAACTGGGATGACAGGGCTTTTCTGTGTGCATTTAGAAACTGCAGTTCAAGGAAGATTTGAGGCAAACGTGCATTATTAGCATTTCTTCTTTCCTTGCTTGTTGTATTTGAAGCAGAGAGGCAGCATGTAAACACATTTCTAGAAGAGAAAGTCATCCACGATCCTGCTTCCATAATATAGCTATTTTGATTTTGATTTTTGATATTTTTTATAATCAGTAATTCGTTTATTAGTTTCTGTCACTTGAAACTTTTTTTAGGTAAGATCGAGGTTCTTTCACTTTGAAATAACTAAAGTGTGTGTTTGAAGAAAGGAATAAATATGATCTGTGCAGTTCTATTTTTACATCAGTGATCGTTTAAAGTTTTTTGCTTTCTACAAAAAGGCAGTCATCATCTGCTCTCACTGATATGTGGAATTTAAAAAGTAAGGCAAGAGGATCACAGGGGAAGAGAGGAAAAAAATGAAAAAAGATGAAATCAGAGAAGGAGACAAACCATAAGAGACTGTTAGTCAAAGGAAACAAACTGAGGGTTGCTGGAGGGGAGAGGGGTAGAGGGATGGGGTAACTGGGTGATGGGCATTGGGGAGGGCAAGTGTTGTAATGAACAGCAGGTGTTATATAAGATTGATGAATCACAGACCTGTACCCCTGAAACAAGTAATATATGTTAATTAATTGAATTTAAACTTGAAAGTATGGGAGCACCTGGGTGGCTCAGTGGGTTAAAGCCTCTGCCTTTGGCTCAGGTCATGATCCCAAGGTCCTGGAATTGAGTTTCCCATCGGGCTCTCTGCTTGGCAGGGAGCCTGCTTCCTTCTCTCTCTCTGCCTGCCTCTCTGCCTACTTGTGATCTCTGTCTGTCAAATAAAATCTTTAAAAAATAAAAATAAAAAAACAAATTTAAAAGTATGTAGTGTAGGAAAACAAAAAAACCTCAGATCCTGCTTGGGTTTTTTTTTTGAAACGTGAATAGTTATTTTGATTTTTAAGTCTTGCCTTGTAGACCTTGTCCACAGCCCCATGTTGTTGTGCCTAGTTGTAGTTCCACAACCACATCATCACTCAAATGAGTCCCTGTCTCTTTCCCCAGCATGTGGCCAAGGTCTGACTGGGTGACCCGGTCTTTGACCCCCTCTCCCTCCCTTACAAGCCTGCCCAGTGCTCCTCCCTCCTGCACATTGTCCATCTCTGCACTCATCTCTTTGAATGGCCTCACAACTAACCGCCTCATTCCTTCCCCGCCATCTTCCAGATTAAGATGAGTTTTATGAAGCAGCGTTTCGAGAGACATCCATTAACCATTCTCCTGGTGTTTCTTTCCAAACTCAGATGCCATCACTGGAGGAGCGGGTCCTGCCATGAGCAGCGAGGCTTACCCGAAGAACCCACACCTACGAGCCTGTCACCAGAAGATGGACAATAATCTAGGTAAGACTGAAGCTCCGCCAGCCTCCGCAGGTCCCTTACTCTGGACCCTTGTGCTCCCAACAGCCGGTGCCAGGCCCAGCCAGTATACCGGTAGCCAGTGGTTTCTCGGGACCAAACCATGGTTGGTGTCTGCGTCTCCCTCCCCACATGTCAAATCCAGTATGGTCAAGCCATCTCACCCTTCTCTCTCTCTCTCTCTCTCTCTCTCTCTTTCTCTCTCTCTCTCTGGAGTCTGTCCACTTCTGTCCTTCCCCACCTCTCATCTGTGCTATGACAGCAGCAGGGACCAGGAGTTCCTGAGGGGCCGCACAGTGTGGCAGTGAGAGCCCCATTATCTCTCTGTGAATGGGGTCCAGGAACAGAGCCTGCCTCTGAGGATGGGGGAGAGGGTTAGATAAGCAACCCCAAACATCCCATAGGGAACTGCCTGACCTGGTGAGTGCTGCACACTCACGTAGCCACTGCAGCAGACACGGGCCGCAGAGCTGGGTTCCTTGTGTTCCCAGGTCCGTTGCCCAGCCTCTGGCCCCACCTACTTCTCTACCCCTCCTGCCCTCATCACATGTGGTGCTTTCCAGAAAACCCCTGCCCATCTCTGCCTGGAGTGTCCTTCCTCCCCGCTGTTTGAAGGCTGGTTCCTTCTCCAGCTGCGGGCCTGGCTTTAACCTGTTGGAGTCATGTACCTGCTGGTTTATCTGATGGCTTCTGACCACACTGTAAATTCCAGGAAACCCAGGGCTATTTCAGGTTTGCATCTCTTTACCCTGGCCTAGCAGGCAAGCTCCCTGATTCATTTTTGAACGGAGAGAGAGAAGCTAGTTACTTGAAGTTCAGGTGCGGGGCCAGGGAGTGTGTGTGTGGGCAGTAGAAGCAGGCACGGGAGTGGTGTCCGTGAGTTCATTCTAGGTGGCATCTCGGATGTGCTGCGTCCTCTGACCTTTACCCCATGAACAGGAACCTCCCCCATGGTGACATGGGTTGGAGTCAGTCTCCCAGCCCTGTTGGGAGATGACAAAGGGGGTAAGACCCAAGGTTAAATTTTCCCCACTCTAAAGGTATCTAGTTGGAAACAACACTGAGGCCGATGACAATGCACATTGAGCATCTGTGTGCGGACTTCCTCCTTCTCTCTCTCCCCTAGGAGGGATCCTGCGGGCCCCTTCCGTGGTTCGCCCAGAGCAGTGGCTGTTCCAGCAGCCCGGAGCGAATAGCATGACAGCCTATTAGGCAAATCCATATTCTTTCTAACAACGTTTAGCCTTTGTGTCTGTGTAACCAGATTCATCACAGAAAACTATGAAGTTAGGGAAATGTTATGAGGAAAGAATCACCTGGAATCCCATTTTCCAACAGTAATCTCTGATTTGGTGTTATTCCTTCCATTTTTCACGTACCTCTGTCAGTACATACACTTCCATATCCTGCTTTTTTATTTATATTTTGAACACTGCCCTAAACTTCTTTTCTGCAAAGTTCTTTGAAGAGCACATCAGCAGCCCCACACCTTGCTCTTGGACACTCAGGTCATTCCCATCGTTCACTCCTGCATGTAATCCCTTGGTCATTCCTGTGAGCACATCCTTGGCCGCATTTTGTACCTTGTTTGCTGGAAATGGAGTTACATGGTCAGGGAAAAGAATTCTCCTTCTGAGCATTAAAAGAGATCTCCATAGAAATGAGACATCAGGGGCGCCTGGGTGGCTCAGTGGATTAAGCCACTGCCTTCGGCTCAGGTCATGATCTCAGGGTCCTGGGATCGAGCCCCGCATCGGGCTCTCTGCTCCGCAGGGAGCCTGCTTCCTCCTCTCTCTCTGCCTGCCTCTCTGCCTACTTGTGATCTCTCTCTCTGTCAAATAAATAAATAAAATCTTTAAAAAAAAATATATATATATATATATATAAAGTTTAAAAAAAAAAAAAAGAAATGAGACATCAGTCGGAGAGAATAGACATAAGCAAGGTCAAATAAAACCATGATTTGCCCACCCTGCAGCTCACCACTGCTGCCCTGCGTGTGAACGTCAGCAGTCAGCGTGATGCCTACAGCCTAGGCAGGCAGTCCCCTGCGGTGTGGCAGGCTGAGAAGAACGGGCGTGGCACCCTGGAGCCACCGGGCCCACTGACACAGGCTGTGCCTGGCCGCCCTTCACAAGTTCGCTCCTACCTTCTTACCACACTCCCCGCATCTCCCACCCCTGCCTTTATCTCGGGGACCAGGGCAAGTCTCCCTCTGACGCCAGCTCCCTTGTCTGGTGGCTTTACTCTATCACACTTTTTTTTTTTAATCTTAGTATACCTATTGCTTATCCTTTTCTGTCCCCATTGCCAGCACACTCCCTGAGGCCTGGGGTGACCTCACAGACTTTACTCTCCCTGGAATGCAAGGTCACGGGTGTCAGTAAATTCAAGAAGCATAGAGCTGAAGACAACTTTTCAAAAAACAGACTGGATTCTGCTTAAGTTTGTGGTGCTAATGCCAAGTATTTGTGTATTCTGACCTTTCTTTCCTTAATGTTTTATCTTTAATTCAGCTGCAAGAAGACTTATGAGGTGCCTCCTCTTCTCTCTTTCCTCTGGCTCTTTCTTATCCTGCTGCTCCTAGTGAAAGGGCAGAAGGCAGCTCTGGGCATGCCCCCCCCCCCACTGTTTACATATGCACACATACATACACATGCACACCCACAAACACATACACACACACTGTCTTGAAGCCTGAGAAGACACTTCACTACCTAAGTTCACCCTGGCAGAATCAGTAAAGTCAAGGCTTGCCTCTGCAATTGGTTGAGCCCCATCAGGGAACCCCAGAGGGCCTCCAGCATATCTCTTCCCCTGCAGTGACCCTAGGTCTTCTTAATGTCACCTTGCCCGATGTGCCCTTTACATACTGCTAGGACTGACCACGTCCTTTCAGATGTTATCCCTTTTAAAAACGGAGGTGATGTTGATTTTTAAAACTTTTCGAAACAAAGGGAAAATATTTATTACAAAGAGTGTGGAAAGCCTAATGAGGGAAATAGAATGAGCTCAGAAGGAAGCCGGCACCAGAGTGGCTAGTTGCTCTCGAAGGGACTGTGATCTCGAAGGGAATCCCCCTTGGCTGTGATCTTGGAGCATGGATTAAGAAGGGGGCCAGAATCTGAACTCAGACCCCTTGGGACTGACCTGGGTTCCTCCCCACACTGTATGTGTCCCGCATAGACGTGGGACTCTCACGCCTCACATTTGAACTTGAATTTCGGCAGTAGTGATATAACCTATTGCTAGGACTGAACCTTTGCCAAAAGTTGTGTGCTCCACAGTCCCCGTGGGGCTTACCCCAGACGGCATCTCTGAAGGGACCCGGCATCTTCAGCCCTTTGTTCCTTCTGACATGGGGACCCTGGACTGCAGGGACCTCTGCAGCCAGCTTCTTCCTGGCCGCAGAGTAGGCAAAGGAAACGGTGCCAGCCCGATTCAGGTTGTATCGTGTGCCAGGACATTCACAGCATGGGTGTGTTCATGGATCTGAGAAGTGGTAGCAATGAATGGACATAGGAAAATGTGAATTATCATAACATAGGTGACAGGACCTCACAGCATTTGGGCCCAGCGGAAACATCTGTAGTCCATGTATTTTCTGGGAGAGCATCCTAGGCGGCAAGGCAGGGACAAAGCACCCATTTCTCTTGCCACCTGCAGAGTGGAAGGAGGGGTGGGATGCGGCCTTCTTCAGGAGGGAGCCTGGAGCAGGAGCAATGTGGGTGTGGGGAGCTTCCTGGGTCTCTCCCAGCTGTGTTTCCAAATAGGGATCCTCATGCTTACTACTCCGAATCTGTGCTTGATCTAGCTTTAGGGAGTGGGAGATGGAAGGAAAGAAGGAGATGGAAAGCTGGCACTATTGAGTTCTACCTGCCAACATGGGGTTTTTGCTCCTGAAGAGCAGGCCCGTGGGTCTGGCTATTGGTTACCTGCATACTTACCATACTTACCAGATACTTACCATGGGGCCTGGGGAGGGAATATGTTTTCCAGACCCCTCTGAACTTCTCTTTTTCTTGGGTACTAACTGATCTTGCAATGTGCCTTAACCCTCTAGAATGTTCAGAGGCAGCTGAAAAATCATGTAGAAGTCTATGCATTTTTTAAAGCACAGGAAGGACAAAGACCACTGTATTAAGAGTTGTTGTCTTGGGCCAACATCTGGGGGAGCGGTGGCTTTTGCATGAAGCACATACAACTTTATATGGAATCAGCGGGTTTTCTTTTAGCTTGTACACATTTTGGAAAACCTAACCAAAGCCCTAGAGTTTTACCATCTTAAGAGAAACAGGACTCGGTGACGTGAATGTTGCTGAGCACCAGGCACGGAACAAGCAGCAGCTCCCGATTTGACTTGGCTCAGCCCTGTGTCTCCTTTCCCTCCCCCACAGATGAGCTATCCATGGGACTAGGCCGGCTGAAGGACATAGCCCTGGGAATGCAGATGGAAATCGAGGAGCAAGATGACATTCTTGACCGCCTCACAACCAAAGTGGACAAGTTAGATGTCAATATAAAAAGCACAGAAAGAAAAGTTAGGCAACTTTAAACACAGAGAAGGCTCTCTCCACTCTGTTGTGATGAAAAGAGCCCAAAGATCTTCTTTCAAACTCCCCAAAAGTTCATTTATATTGTTTTAGTGTATAACATAATACGTGTTTCCAAATGTTATAATTATAGAGCGGGTCCTAGGAGATGTCATTACAAGAAGTGTGTGTCCCATGTTTTTTTAGAGCCATCACCTCTCCGTTCTCTGAACTGAATGCTTAGAGTTTTAGTCTGAGCACAGTAGCCTGGCCCTGAGTATCTTGGGCCTTTGAGGAGCGTTCCGGCATGAGAGGAACAGTTGTGTTTCTCACTTTCACGAGCATATGGAAGGATGTGGGCAGAATTTCAATCCTGGGACCACCATTCTCTATGTTTATGGGGGGTGGTCCTTCCCACACCTTGGCCTACCAGTCACCACCGCCCCAAAACACATAACACACACACACACTGAGCACATTTGCGATTCTCTCAAACCCCAGAAAAAGATCAGTGTTAGGTTCACACTGTGATTCTCTCAACACCCTGGAAAAGGATTAGTGTTCAGAAATGGAAAATGTCAGCATTTGCTCTTCGGTTGATAGATGTCACCTCCGCCCTCCTGACCACCATCCTTGGCATAGTAGGAGGCATTCAGATCAGGACCGCTCATTGTGATAACTGGAAGTGCGCAGGGAATTGTGTAAGCCCTGCTTCCCCGGCATTCACACCTGTAAGTAGCTGTCCATGGTTAGGGCTAGATGCGCCACTGTCTCAAGGCTGCCCAGCTGGCCTATTGGGGGGGCCCCTCTACAGTTTGTGGGAATGGAGCATCATACAAAGAGTGCCCCCACTGTGTGCTCCTCTCCTTTAGAGAGCACCTTGACCCAGCCTTGGGGATGGCAGTGTTTGTTCGATGCCTGGGTCTCCTGACCGGTCTGGATTCCCACCCATTCTTCTCGACCTCTTCCAAGACGACTTGACTCATCTCTTGGTTCTCTGCCACCCCAGTTGGAGGACTGCAATGCCACAAATGATGCTGAATATCTAGAACAACTTAGCTTTAAAAAAAAGAAAAGCCCAGACATTATCATTTTAACTGGCCCAGGTTGTTCTACACAAAGACATTCATCTCGTTACAGAAATCAATTTTAATGAATGCTTTTAAGTGATTCTTTGTTAAGTGGGATGCATTAAAAGTGATTTCTGTAATGAATTTAACGTCTTTGTGTTGGTACCTCCAGCAGAATAATTGAAGCCACAAGACCATTGTCTTTGTAAAAAGCAAATTAATTGCAATATTTTGAAGACAGTGAAAGGAGCTGATTTTAATAAGATAGATTAGGTCAGGAAATGCAAAACAACACTGTGTTTCCACCTTGACAACATGGTGCTGTTAATGTGACCTTTACCACTTTGGTTCTGTAGCGTGTAAACAAAGTCTCTTAAAGGAAAGGAAGTCTCTGAAATGCTGCAACCATGCATCAGTATTTATGTAGCAATTCATTTGTAGAAGTTCTATTCCGTGTTGTGTGTCAGTCCTCAAAACTCAAAACCACGACAGCTTCCATCCGCAAGTACAGCTTTCTGTCGTGTTCCAGCCTCACGGAGTCTGGTGGCCATCATTATGAATATTCCAGTAGGTGAGAACACAGAGGTAGTCAGATTAGGCGTTTATCAGATGAGCTCATCGTGATTATTCCATTAGCGGGTAAAAGGAAAACTTCTAAACCTGTACCTAGCCCAAACAAAACGAGTTTGGAGGGCTTTCAGTAAAAAGGCTGCTGACAAGCATGACACCGGAGAGCAGCCCATGTGTACATTTCCACTCCTAATCGTTTCTGATCTTTTCCTAACACCTTCCACGTTATGTCATGATAGCTGTTTCTGCCTGTCATCATCAGGCAGAGACTCATGTAGATTAGTCATCATACCTCAGATGTAAAGTTATTTTTTTCAAACCAATTATACATGCAAAGGCCACTGCCAGACGTTCTCTTCCACAACCTGCTGTTTGCCTAACGAGAGTAGTGATTTCACTGACTTGAAGCAAAGTGGCATGGGAAATCATACCCCTCCCCTGTCTTTTCTTAGATCACTGAACCCAGTTGCCCCTCCTTTTCCTTCCCCCCCCAAGCATATAGAAGGAAAGCACAGCCACTTTTCTAGAAATGCGTCTTTTGACACTTGACACGTAGGCATTATTCACTCTCGTTTAGACCCCCTTTCCCAAAGGCCCTGACCAAGGAACTGTCTCCAAGCTACATGCTAGCCAGCAGCTTCTTTTTGCTGGGTCTTCCCCCTCCTCTCCCATGCCCACGAAGGACCAGCTACTGATTCTACTTGATAGAGCAAAATTGTTTGCATTTTCAGAGAGCAGAGGGAAGCCTGGAGCCTCCAGAATCCTTACACATGATGATTATGTTCAAAATGAAAACATTCTGTCCTCTAGACTAGACACATCTGTCTCATGGAGACACTCAGAGGTGCCCAGGCCTGAGCTGGCTGTGGCTGGGCTTTGAGAGCATGGACAAGACCAGTGAATTCACCCTTCTATCCAAATAGGGTCTATAAGACAGGTTTTTATTTCCACAATCGAGCTGGAAACATAAACTGTGCCTTCAAAAAAGTGGCTTTTCTAACTTTAGGTTGGTTATATGTGAAGTGTGCTACTAACTTAAACATAAGTGCATTCTCCTTCAGAGGAAACTGTTTCTCACATCTAGTGATCTATAACTTAACACCAGTGGAGCTGCCTTGTCATTTTTTCATTCTGTAGGAAAGGAGACATGAGTTTAACTCAGGCAGCAAGAAAACAATTCATAAGTGCATTTTAACTTCTCTTTTTCTAACTTCTGTTTGTGAATATGTCATTTTAAGAGTACACTACACTGATTTAGTAAAAAAACAAAAACAAAACAAATTCTTATACTTTGCCTATATATAGGCCTTTTCTCAGAATTTGTAAATTACCACTGTTAGCATCTTCGGGTCTGATAATGAAATGTCTTGTGTACGCAACGATGAGCCAGTCATTAAAAGTGCTGGGGGCAGGGGTGGAGGGGAGGTGTTTTTGTTCAGGCTGTATTGGAACAGCTCTTAAGTTCCATGCCTTCAACTCAACAAGTGACCATATTCTGTAAAATAAAGTGTGAAGTTTTTTAAAATCAGATTCTGTCTCCCACGTAGTCATTCTCAAAAAGCCGGTGGAGAGGGGCGCCTGGGTGGCTCAGTGGGTTAAAGCCTCTGCCTTCGGCTCTGGTCATGATCCCAGGGTCCTGGGATCGAGCTCCACATCGGGCTCTCTGCTCCGCGGGGAGCCTGCTTCCTCCTCTCTCTCTGCCTGCCTCTCTACCTAGTTGTGATTTCTCTCTGTCAAATAAATAAAATAAAAAAAAAAAAAAAGGCGGGTGGAGGGGCTCCTCCATGTTGAGCCTTCATATATTTGGTCCTTGCTGCCCCATCGAGCCCTGTGGACAAGCTTTTTTCTTGAAACCCTCTCATTTCATCTTTCAGAGTGCTCTTCCAATCTGTCTCCTATCTCCCTGACCACACTGCCCCACTTTTGAGATCAGGGCTCTGCAAATGGTAAAGGGCCAGAGAGTCAATGTCAGGCTCCTGGGCCAATCAGTCTGTCACAACTACTCAGCTCCTCCACCTTACCACAAAAGCAGCCAAAGACAGGGGCGCCTGGGTGGCTCAGTGGGTTGGAGCCTCTGCCTTCAGCTCAGGTCATGATCCCAGGACCTGGGATCGAGCCCCGCATCGGCTCTCTGCTCAGCGGGGAGCCTGCTTCCTCCTCTCTCTGCCTGCCTCTCTGCCTACCTGTGATCTCTATCTGTCAAATAAATAAATAAAATCTTAAAAAAAAAAAAAGCAGCCAAAGACATATATAAATGAGAGTGACTGTGTTCCAATAAAGCTTTATTTATGGACACTGAAATTTAAATTTTATATATTTTTACATGTCACAAAATCCAATTATTTTGATTTTTTTTCCCTATCATTTAAAAATGTCAAAACCACTTAGTTCATGGGAGGTGCAAAACATGGTGGACTGCAATTGACCCATGGGCCGTAATAGTTGGCCATCCCATTTAGACTGCCACAAGGTACTCCTAGGAGTGGGAGGAGGAAGGAGGGCTGGCCACTGTATTCTGCAAGTGGATTCCATCAGGGCTTGTGGCCACTCTAAACACTAAAGTTCACCAGAAAGGAGAGCAGACCAGCCTAGCCTTGGCCCCACTCTCTTGGCTCCACCTTCCCATTTGACCACAGGCATAGCAATTCCTTCTAGATAAGAAAGCTCTGAGAAGGCACCTGGAACCTGGACTAGACCATCTTGAAAATCTTATATGTCAGTGGACTGGCAGCCTGGATCCCCAAGGCCACTCTGGGTTAGTGGATATCATCTCTGGGCATCATTATAGATAAGGAACGCTAGGATCTGAACATAGTGGCAGACTTCTCTGGGAAGACAAGGGCAAGATGCTACATAAAAGCAAAAGCAAAAAAATCCAGGTGGCTCACATTTGGGAGCTGCAAGTAATGGAACAGCTAAAGTTTGGTTTGTAGGAGGGTGAGGACATGAGGGATGTAGGCAGGTCCCAGATGAAAGGCCTCATGGGCCATCTCAAGTAGACAACACGGACCTTCCGTGACAGGGAAGTACTGTCAGATTCTAAGCGAGAGAGTAACATGGCCAGATTTGCGTTTTGGAAGGACCGTAAAGATGAATGACAGCATTACTTATAAGAACAAAAAGGCCGAGAAACAACCTCACTAAGGAAATGGTAGACTATATTGTGGCTCACCCCCGGCTACGGTAGACAGTTGAAGTTACAGAAGGCTTCCAGAGCATACAGGATGATGCTTGCAAGATTTACATTATGGGGAAAGAACGGACATAGAACTGACGTTGTACTGCGGTCCCAATTTTGTGGGAAAAGCAAACCAATGTGTATATTTCAAGGGGGGAATCACCCTTAGGTCAGTGAGGAGAATAAGCAGGAAATGGGCTCAAGAGAAGAACTCTGGGGGCGCCTGGGTGGCTCAGTGGGTTGGGCCTCTGCCTTTGGCTCGGGTCATGGTCTCAGGGTCCTGGGATCAAGCCCCGCATCGGGCTCTCTGCTCGGCGGGGAGCCTGCTTCCTCCTCTCTCTCTGCCTGCCTCTCTGCCTACTTGTGATCTCTCTCTGTCAAATAAATAAATAAAATATTTAAGAAAAAAAAATTAAAAAAAAAAAAAGAAGAACTCTGTAATGGTTCGAGCTGAAGAAGGGACCCACACTAGAGTGTGGCAGGATGGGAAGGGGTGGGCCCCAGAGAGCCTTAGACAGGGCAGGTATTAGGGACGGATTTGCCAAGTGAGGGAGGGGGTGAAGATAGCACTCAGATTTCTGACCACAGGAACTAGTCGCAGACAGTTTTAAGGAATACAAAAACCCAAGCAAGTCTGGGGTGATGGGCAGAGGAAAATGAAGAGTTTGAGGGACATCCAGACAGAATGCAGGTGCAAGGCCAATGGTTGTGCACGAAACAGGCCAAAAGCCCTATTCTCAGGGAACTCACATTCTCATGGGAAAGAAGATGATACACAAGAAAACAATTAGTATACTAGAATTCGCCAGGCAGGCCTGGAGCTTGGGAGACAGGTGGAAAGGATCTGAGAGTTGTCAGATTATAGGTGGTGACTGAAGCCAAGCCGGTGAAGGAGGGTGTCCCAGGAGAGTGAGAGGGAGCTACAACTGAAACCCGGAAACACACTAGAGGCCAGAAGCCTCTAAAAGAACCCAGCTCAAAAGCTGGGGAGAGAAGAGCCATCAGAAAGCAGAGGCAGAGTTCTGAGGAGGGAGCAATCAGTGTCCTCAAATACTGTAGGGGAAGAACATTAAAGCAGAAGGGTGGTTTCAATGGAGTGGCTTGGGGGGAACCCAGATTATAAGGGCTATAAAGTGAAGAGGCAGCAAAGGAGGAGATTACTTTCTTTTTTTATTTCACAGAGAGAGACGGCAAGAGAGGGAACACAGGCAGGGGGAGTGGAAGAGGGAGAAGCAGGCTTCCCACTGAGCAGGGAGCCCAATGCAGGCTGGGATCGTGACCTGAGCCGAAGGCAGATGCCTTAACGAATGACCCACCCAGGCGCCCCAAGATTACTTTCTTTTTTCTTTTTCTTCCCCCCACCCCCGAGATTACTTTCTTAAACTTGAGGTTGTGAAGAAGAAAGGGTGGTAAACTAGGAAGGGGGTAGAAGACAGGACCATGAGAGAGACTGGACCTTAGGTGAAGGTTAAGGAGAAAGAGCAGATGAGGAGAAAGGTCCCACAGACCCAAGAAGAGATACTTCTTCCCAGAAAAAGAAGTAAAGAAAGACTGGGACATGGAGACGGCTTTGGTGCGCTCATGCTGCCTTACCAAAGAACCACAAACGGGTGGCAAAAATGACAGAAATGTATTGTCTTGGTTCTGGAAGCTAGAAATTCAAAATCGAGGGGTTGACAGTGTTGGTTCCTTCTGAGGGTGGTGAGGGAAAGATCTCTACTTTGCTTGTAGATGGCTGTCTTCAGGCTCAAGTGACATTCTCCCTTATCATCACATCATCTTCCCTCTGTCAACCACTTTGTCGAAATTAACCCTTTTTGGGGTGCCTGGATGGCTCAGTTGTTGGGTGTCTGCTTTCAGCTCAGGTCATGACCCCACGGTCCTGGGATCGAGCCCCACATCGGGCTTCCTGCTTGGCGGGAAGCCTGCTTCTCCCTCTGCCTCCCATTCCCCCTGCTTGTGTTCCCTCTCTTGCTGTGTCTCTCTCTGTTGAATACATAAATGAAACCTTAAGGGAAAAAAAAAGAAATTAACCCTTTAAAAAAAGATTTTTTATTTATTAGAGAGAGCATGAGCAGGGGAGGAACAGAGGAAGAGGGAGAAGCAGGCTCCCACTGAGCAGGGAGCCTGACACAGGGCTTAATCCCAGGACTCAGGGATCATTACCTGAGTGGCAGGCAGACGCTTCACTGACCAAGCTACCCAGATGCCCCTAAATTAACCCTTTTTTGAAGGACACCAGACATATCAGGGCCCACCCTAATGACTTCTGTGAAGACCCTCTCTCCAAATAATGTCACGTTCTGAGTTACTGTGGGTTGGGACTTGTACACACAGGCCCACGCACCTGGGAGGGAGCTGACATCTGATAGCCTTTTCTGTGTGAAGCTGAAATAGGTGGGGGCTGAGCTTGAGGATAGAAGGGGTAGATTATCAAGGAAAAGACTGTCAAAGACCCAGCTGAGACCGGGGACTCAGAAGGACCCTGGCAATTAACACTTAACCATGGATCTAAAAAAAAAAAAAAGTCAATAACAACCCCTAGAGTAGTGGGGTTTCTAGTCCTGCAGCTCCCAGAACGTTACGTGGCTGTGTGGCAGCAGGTAGGGAAGGTTCCCTACGATGCCCCCGGAGTTCAAGAGCAGGCCTCCATCCCAGAGCCAGCTGGCAGGGGCAAGTCAGAAGTCAAAACTCTGTCCTGAGCCCCAAGGCAAAGGTCTGGTTCCTTGACCAGGGTCACAAGACAGAAGGTCTGGGTGCTAGAACTAGAGCTCGGCTCAGAGCACAACTGGAAGCCGAGCTGACTTGAGGTTGACCTTTTCTGAAAAGAATGACTTTAAATTCTCCCAGAAGAATGACCCAAAGCCTAGGCAGGTCTTGACTCGCAAGTAGGCTCAGAGCAGGGAGCAAAGCAAGTCATTACAGATGTGCAGGAACCTGCTTACCTGACAGGGGCTCCTGAAGGCCAGAGATGAACCTTTGAGACCAACAGCGCCTACAGGCCGGTTAGAAATTAACTTAAAATCCAAGTTCTGCTGTGGGTTGATTCAACTTTTTTTTAATGTGTTTTGTTTTCAAGTTTCCCATTTTCGGAGACAGGCTAATGCTGATCCTGTCATTCCACCACTTAAGAGACCCTCTGTTGGGGCACCTGGGTGGCTCAGTGGGTTAAGCCTCTGCCTTTGGCTCAGGTCATGATCTCAGGGTCCTGGGATCGAGCCCCACATCAGGCTCTCTGCTCAGTGGGGAGCCTGGTTTCCCTTCTCTGCCTGCCTCTCTGCCTACTTGTGATCTCTCTCTCTGTCAAATAAATAAATAAAATCTTTAAAAAAAAAAAAAAAGACCCTCTGTTGGCTCCCACTGTGGTTATGACGGAAGCCAGTTGGCCAGCTGAGGCAACACATGACAAACCTCCATGGCAGCAAATATGGCGGCCCCCGAGTCCACAGGCCCAGAGGGGGCTTGTTTCCTGCGGTTGCTAACCAAAATCATAAAGAATTTTAAAATGAGAAGGAAGCCCATAATTATT
This sequence comes from Meles meles, assembly GCF_922984935.1. NCBI lineage: Eukaryota > Metazoa > Chordata > Mammalia > Carnivora > Mustelidae > Meles > Meles meles. The sequence goes on from NC_060077.1 coordinate 31,367,678, forward strand.
CATTTACAACAAGAAATACAGTCATAAAAGCATTTAAGCTGGAGTGTAAGCTCTCTGAAGATGGGACTCGAGAGCATTGTGCCTGGCACAGAGGAGGCACTCGTAGGTTTTTATTAAGTGAATGGTTTAAAAAGAAAAAGAAAAGAAAAAAAGGAAGGAAGGCAAGGAGAGAGCAAGAAAATGAAATTTTTATTATTAACATATAACATATTATTTGTTTCAGGGTGCAGGTCTGTGATTCATCAGTCTGACACAATTCACAGCACTCACCATAGCACATACCCTCCCCAATGTCCATCCCCCAGCCACCCCATCCCTCTCACCCCCCTCCACTCCAGCAACCCTCAGTCTGTTTCTTGAGATTAAGAGTCTCTTAAGGTTTGTCTCCCTCACTGGTAAGAAAGTGAAATTCTTGGCTAACAGGTAGTGAAAACAATGAGAATCAAAACTACAGTGAGGTAGATATGACCTCTTGCCTGTTAGAATGGGTATTATCAAAAAGACAAGAAAAAGCAGGTGTTGGCGAGGATGTGGAGAAAAGGGAACCCTTCTGCAGTGTCAGTGAGAAGGTAAATTAATTGGGACAGCCACTATGGAAAACAGTATGGAGGTTCCTCAAAAAATTAAAAATAGAACTACCATGTGATCTAGTGATTCCACTTCTGGGTATTTATCCAAAAGAAATTAAATCACTGTCTGAAAAAGGTATCTGTACCTCCCTCATTCATAGCGGCATTATTTACAACAGTCAAAACATGGAAAGAACCTAAGTGTCCACTGATGGATGGATGGATGGATAAAGAAAATGTGGGGTGTGTGTGTATGTGAGTGTGTGCATGTATATGTATATATATGGAATGGAATAGTATTCAGCCAAAAAAGGGAAGGAAATCCTGCCATTTGTAACAACATGGATGGGTGTTGAGGGCATTATGCTAAATGAAACAAATAAGAAAGAAAAAATATTGTATGACCTCGCTTATGCATGAAATCTAAAAAAATCCCACGCAGACACAGAGAACAGTTCGGGGGTTACCAGAGGTGGGGGTGGGGGATGGGTGAAATGAGTGAAGGTGGTTAAAAGATACAAACTTCTAGGGGTGCCTGGGTGGCTCAGTGGGTTAAAGCCTCTGCCTTTCGCTCGGGTCATGATCCCAGGGTCCTGGGATCGAGCCCCGCATCGGGCTCTCTGCTCGGCAGGGAGCCTGCTTCCTCCTCTCTCTCTCTCTGCCTGCCTCTCCCCCTACTTGTGATCTCTATCTGTCCAATAAATAAATAAAATCTTTAAAAAAAAAAAAAGATACAAACTTCTAGTTATAAGATAAATAAGTTCTGGGGATGTCACGTACAGCCTGGTGATTACGGTTAACAATACTGTATTTGAAATCACAAGAAAAACATGACTCTGTGAGATGATGGATCCTAACTTATTGTGGTAACCATTTTGCAATATATGCATGTATGCAATCATGTACACCTAAAGCTAATACAATGTTATATGTCAATTATATCTCAATAATAATCGGGGTGGGGAATGAAATTCTCATCATAACTGAAAGCCCCATTCTCTAGAGGAATGCTGTTGAGGAACTGGGTTAAAATCTGATGATGGCTTAGGGAAGTTCTGATTCCTTCCCTAGACTGAGCAGCACCAGACAGAGCCATACAGGTCACCTTTGAGTCCCCAATCCCAGTTCCCAGAAGATGCTCAGCACATCACACGTGCTGACTTTATTCATCACGTAATGTCTGTTACCTCAGGATCTTAGAAAGGTCTTCTTTTTCGAAATTTTTCAAAATTTCAGTCCACATTTGCTTGGATGGCTCACAAGAGTCATTTTTCCTTCTTTCTGAAGACAAAGCCACAGTCTTGCTTGGTCTAAGTTGGGCATGGCTTGCCCCATTCTTGCTGGTGCTTGCTTTAGAAAGGGACATGTGACCCAATGGGGTGGGGACGGGAAGGGGAAATCTCTTGGCAGGTTCCTTGAGGAAGTGCTGTTTGCTCTTAAAAAGGAACCCATAAGAAAAATAACACTCCTTCTTCCACTGGGTATTTTCATGAGTGGATGTGAGGCCTGGGGTGGTTGCAGACATCTAGACAGCAGTGAGAGAATGAAGCCAAAATCTGAATGTGGTTAGAACCAAGACAGTCACAGAGAAGCAGACCTAGGGTCTGGAGATCCTACGTCTTGAGCTGCCCTACTACAGACTTTGTGTTCTGGGAAACGACAAATGCCCTTACCACTCATACTGTTTTGAAGCAGAGTTTCTAATTATTTTTTTTTAAGATTTTATTTATTTGACAGAGAGAGATCACAAGTAGACAGAGAGGCAGGCAGAGAGAGAGAGAGGGAAGCAGGCTCCCCGCTGAGCAGAGAGCCCGATGCGGGACTCGATCCCAGGACCCTGAGATCATGACCTGAGCCGAAGGCAGCAGCTTAACCCACTAAGCCACCCAGGCGCCCAGAGTTTCTAATTATTGCAACGGAAAGCTTGCCTGGCTAAGATGGTTATACCATGAATGGCTGGTGAGTAAACTTTCATAAGATCCTGAGTCACTCTGGTGTTGCAGGTATAGACCAATCGATCTGATTACTTAATCCCAGGAAGGTTAGACTGACCTGAATTGTGACTGCCATTAAAAAAAAAAAGAAAAGATTTATTTATTTATTTTAGAGAGAGAATGAGCGAGCCTGTGCTCCTGTGAGAAGGGAGGGGGGGAGGAACAGAGGGAGAGGGAGACAAGCCAACTCCCTGCTCCTGCTTAATCCTGTGACCCTGAGATCACGACCTGAGGCAGATCAAGAGTCGGATGCCTAACCGACTGGGCCACCCAGGTGCCCTGAATTTTGACTGCTTTTTGAACAGGCTTTGGATGAGGAATGGAGTAGGACGATCCTAGGTGATCTGGGGGTTTGAAAAAAACAAAGTTGGGGTGCCTGGGTGGCTCAGTAGGTTAAGCATCTGACTCTTGATTTTGGCTCAGGTCACAATCTCAGGGTTGTGGGACAGAGCCGCCTCTGGCTCTGTGCTGGGCATGGAGTCTGTTTGTCTCTCTCCCTCTGCTCCTTCCCACTGCTCTAGAGAGTGTACTGCATCTCACCCCCCCTTCTCTCCCTCTCTCTCAAATAAGTAAATAAGATCTTTTTTTAAAAAAAGATCTTATTTATTTATTTGACAGAGAGAGAGAGAGAGATCACAAGTAGGCAGAGAGGCAGGCAGAGAAAGGGGGAAGCAGGCTCCCTGCTCAGCAGAGAGCCCGATGCAGGGCTCGATCCCAAGACCCTGAGATCATGACCTGAGCCGAAGGCAGAGGTTTAACTCACTGAGCCACCCAGGTGCCCCAAATAAATAAGATCTTAAACAACAACACAACCAAACTCTTCATTTTCAGAAGCAAAGATGCTCAGAGGAGCCACTATTATAATGGGTAGGAAATAAAACATGTGGAAACAGGGACTGACATGGGGAAAAAATGTTCATGATTTTATAGCAGCTTTTCAGATTTTAGTCTTGTATTAAGGAAGGGGGACTTGGGATTGAGTCTCCTGTCTTTTGCCTACATCATTAAAATGAGATTTTTATCCTACAGAGATGAGAATGCAGTGAAGAGCAATTAGAACCTACTTCCTCCCTCAGGGGCACCTGGGTGGCTCAGTCAGTTAAGCGCCTGACTCTTGGTTTAGGGTCAGGTCATGATCTCAGGGTTATGAGGTCAGGCTCCACACTCAGGGCAGAGTCTGCTTGAGATTTGCTCTCTCCCTCTATCTACCCTTCCCTCTCCATGCACATTCACGGACTCCCTCTCTCTCTCTAATAAATAAATTTTTTTTAAAAAGATACTTCCTCCCTCAAATAGAAATGGTTGATGCAAGTCTCATAACATGTAAGCATGGAGTCTTGTATTTAGGCAAAGATTCCTAGTTCTGGCTCCTACTATTACAGAATGACCATCCTGCCTCCTGTGATGTAAGTTATATAGCATGAATGCTATGGTTATTCACTGAAAGTTATTTTATTTTTTAAGATTTTGTTCATTTATTTGACAGAAAGAGACACAGCAAGAGAGGGAACACAAGCAGGGAGAGTGGGAGAGGGAGAAGCAGGCTTCCTGCCAAGCGGGGAGCCCAATGTGGGGCTCAATCCCAGGACCCTCGGATCATGACCTGAGCCGAAGGCAGACACTTAACCAACTGAGCCACTTAGGCATCCCTAATTAGTGCCTTTTTGTTTTTAAGGTTTTATTTATTTATTTGTCAAACAGACATCACAAGTAGGCAGAGAGGCAGGCAGAGAGAGAGAGAGGAGGAAGCAGGCTCCCTGCTGAGCAGAGAGCCTGATGCGGGGCTCGATCCCAGGACCCCGGGATCATGACCTGAGCCGAAGGCAGAGGCTTTACCCCACTGAGCCACCCAGGCACCCCTAATTAGTGCCTTTTTCAAAGAGACCCCAGGCAGCTCTCCCCTAAGCCCACCTGCTCCCACATGTCGAGTATACTCTCTTCTTAATAAACTTTCCTGCCTGCATGGCTCATCCTAAAAAAAAAAAAAAAAAAAAAAAGTGGGAGGCGAGAGAAAGAAGGCCCTCGCCCCTTCCTTCTGCCATGTAAGGACACAGGAACCAGGAAGTGGGTTCTCACCAGACACTGAATATGCAGGTGTACTTGACCTTGGATTTCCCAGCCACCAGAACTATGAGAAATAAATTTCTGTGTATAAGCCACTCAGTTGTTGGTAATTTATTACCAGAGCCTCAACTGGCTAAGAAACCTGTATATATATGAAATTATATGCATACAAAGTTATACTTCAAGGCACAGTTTACAACAAGAGTTTGGGAATCCTATAGAGACAGGTTAAATAAACGATGGTATATCTTCATAGTGGAATAGTATGCAAATGTAAAAACCAACAGCAAAGGAGATCTCTACATACTGACATGGAAATGTTTCTAGGATATATTATTACATTTTTTAAAAGCCAGATGCAGAAGAGTGGACATAAGGCTGCTTTTAGTGTAAGAAAGGGGAAAATAATTTTTTTAAAGATTTTTATTTATTTATTTGACAGAGAGAGATCACAAGTAGGCAGAGAGACGGGCAGAGAGAGAGGAGGAAGCAGGCTCCCTGCGGAGCAGAGAGCCCGATGCGGGGCTCGATCCCAGGACCCTGAGATCATGACCTGAGCCGAAGGCAGCGGCTTAATCCACTGAGCCACCCAGGCGCCCCAAAATAATTTTTTTTTAGTAGACTCCACACCCATTGGCGCCCAGTGCAGGGCTTGAACTCACGACCCTGAGATCAAGACCTGAACTGAGACCCAGAGTCAGACACTCAACCGACTGAGCCACCCCAGCGCCCAAGAAAATAAAACATTCTTACTATTTTTACTTGCATAAAGAATCACTTGTATAATACACAAAGGGCAAATAAAAGTGGGAAACTAAAGTGACCTCCAAGATAGATGGGATAGGTATATCATTTTTTTATTTGAACCATAAGAATGCATTACCTGTTTTTTGTTTTGTTGTTGTTGTTAAATATAACTGAGGACTCTACAGGTCAATTACATGAGTCTCTTAAGATGGGGCCAGGGTGGGTTGGGGAGGGTTTGTTTTGTTTTGTTTTGTTTTGTTTTGTTTTGTTTGGGGGGTTTTATGCTGCTCAAGTGATCAAATGTTCAGCAAAGTTTAAGAATCACTGTTTTAGGGATGCCTGGGTGGCTCAGTTGGTTGAGCGACTGCTTTCGGCTCAGGTCACGATCCTGGAGTCCCGGGATTGAGTCCCACAGCGGCCCCCTGCTTGGCAGGGACTCTGCTTCTCCTTCTGACCCTCCCCTTCTCGTGCTCTCTCTCTTTCAAATAAATAAATAAATCTTAAAAAAAAAAAGAATCACTGTTTTATACGTCAGTCTCAGATGAAACACAGGATCAGACAAGTACAGTTGACCCTTGAACAACACAGGGGTTAGTAAAAAATTCTGTGCAGTCAAAACTCCACAGGCAGGGGTGCCTGGGTGGCTCAGTTGTTTAAGCATCTACCTTCAGTTCCGGTCATAATCTAGGGTCCTGGATCTCCCTCTGCTTCTGCCCTCCCCCACTGGCCGCTTTCCCCCACTCGTGTTCTCTGTCTCAAATAAATACAAAAAATAAATAAAAAGTCTTTTAAAAACATCCTCATGTAACTTTTGACTCCACAAAAATTTAACTACTGGGGCACCTGGGTGGCTCAGTCAGTCGTGTCTGCCTTCAGCTCAGGTTCTGATCTCAGGGTCCTGGGATCCAGCCCTACACTGGGCTCCCTGCTCAGCAGGCAGTCTGCTTCTCCCCTCCCTCTGCCTCTCCCCCTGCCCCAGCTTGTACTCTCTCTCTCCCTCACTTACTCTCTCTCAAATAAATAAAATCTTGAAAGAAAGAAAAAGGAAGAAAGGGAGAAACGAAGGGAAGGAGGGAAAGAAATCATAAGGAAGGGGAGCCTGAGTGGCTCAGTTGGTTAAGCATCTTCCTTCAGCTCAGGTCATGATCCCAGTCAGGGTCCTGGGACCAAGCCCCATGTCTGCCTGATGCCCAGCAGGGAAACAGCTTCTCTCTCTCCCTCTGCCCATTCCCCTCTACCCTATTCTTGCTCTCTCTCTTGCTCTGCTCTCTCCCCTCTCTCGCAAATAAACAAAATCTTTTTTTTTAAGATTTTATTTATTTATTTGACAGAGATCACAAGTAGGCAGAGAGGCAGACAGAGAGGAAGGGAAGCAGGCTCCCTGCTGAGCAGAGAGCCCGACGTGGGGCTCGATCCCAGGACCCTGGGATCACGACCTGAGCCGAAGGCAGAGGCTTTAACCCACTGAGCCACCCAGGCGCCCCTAAACAAAATCTTAAAAAAAAAATAAGGAAGAGAAAATACATTTGTAATACCTAAGTGTATTTATCAATAAAGATCCACATGTAAGTGGACTCCCGTAGTTCAAACCTGTGTTGTTCAAGGGTCAACTGCAGCTTTTGTGTCATGGGTGTGGGTAGTTTTTGGTCTTTGCTCTGTGTTCTAGAATCTAATTCTGGTGGATCAAGTCCCCCCTCATAGCAATGCCTGGGTGGCTCAGTTGGTTAAGCGGCTGCCTTTGGCTCAGGTCATGATCCCAGGGTCCTTGGTTCCAGTCTCACATCCAGCTCTCTGCTCAGCGGAAAGCCTGCTTCTCCCTGTCCCTCTGCCTCCTCCTCCCTTTCTTGTGTTCTCTCTCTCTCTCTCGTTGTTAAATAAATAAAAAAAATCTTAAAAAAAAAAAGTCCCCCCTTAAGGATGGAATACTATCCCTAGATGAAGGAGCTCCATCTGGGTGAGATAAATGTTGATGGTGCTGTGGGATGTAACCAGGGATGGTGTGCCAGGCTGTCTGAAATACGGAGCTGGCCAGACATAGATGGAGTAAGATGCAAATAAACACCGTATTTAATTATCAGGGGTAGATGGTCAGAGATGGTGATAAGGGGCTTTTTCAGGAGACAGAAGGTCTGTAGAGGTTGTGATAGTGACCCTAAAAAACCCTAAGTCACACTGGGAACGGGACAGAGAACACATTCCATATGGAAGATGGCAAACAATGTTTCACAGGCCAAATGTAGCCCCTGACTTTTTGTCTGGCCCATGGCCCAAGAATGGCTGTACATCTTTAAATGGCTGGGGGTGGGGGAGAAATGAAAAGAAGGGTATTTCATGACAAATGAAAATTACATGAAAATCAAATTTCAGGATCCATATGTTTTACTGAAATAAGTCTACAGGGGTTCCTGGGTGGCTCAGTGGGTTAAAGCCTCTGCCTTTGGCTCAGGTCATGATCCCGGGGTCCTGGGATTGAGCCCTGCATCGGGCTCTCTTCTCAGCGGGGAGCCTGCTTCCTCCTCTCTCTCTCTCTGCCTCTCTGCCTACTTGTGATCTCTGTCAAATAAATAAAATCTTTAAAAAAAATAAAATAAATCTACACTCACACCCATCGGAAGAAAGCCACATGTTATTTATGGCCACTTTCCTACTATGGTGGCAGAGTCGAATCGTTGTGATAGAGACTATCTGTGGTTCCCTCCTCCCTTTGCACTGCCGCTCTGTTGTGCACCCTACAGATCGCAGTGACACAATTTATAACTCAACAGAGCTCCAAATGCCACGTTGTCATTGCACCATGGCATTTCAGTTTTTTACTCCCTATGCACGTCCATTGTGAAAAGAAGAAAAGCAAACTCACTTCCAAGGCAAAGTGGAGGGTAGAATTTTTTTGGTTTTGAATTAAATGGCAATGCATTGGGTTTATCATACAGTGACATCGTATCTGTGCTGAAAGAATGCAACATATATCACTAATATATTTCGCTAATCCATCATCATGATAACCCCAACTCTCAGGAGAACAACAGCCTGAAAAAGACAAAAAATTCAAGATGGAATGGCTCATAGCTCATCAGAATTTCTTCACAAAAATAAATGAAAATGAAGTTGCAATCAAAGTGATTTCCAAGTGGCTCATTTGTTAGCCAAAGAAAGCTGCTCACTGATGCTAAGGTAATTAGATTGTGTCCACAGAAAATACACTCGTTTGGACTCTTAGTCATTTAGTGAGAACAGTTGTTCAAAGACGAGAGGACACTGGAAATTATCATCAACTCTCAATTAAGAATAAGACAGGTTCCAGTTCAAGATGGTGATACGGGAAGATCCTGAACTCATCTCCTCCCACAGACACACTAAGTCTACAGCAACATATGGAAGAATTTCTTCTTAAAAAAAGCAACAACCCTAAAGCCTTGTGAAATGACAACTATTCTTCAGGCAAATGAGAAGGCCGCCACACTGAAGTGGCTAGGAGAAGCTGAGAAACAGTCTCACCATAAGCCCCACTCCTAATGCAGCAACCCACAACCAGTAGAAAACTCAAAACTCCCTGAGGAGAAAAGGGTTTGAAGTCCATGTCAGTTGAGGTGAACCCTCAACTTTTAGGACCTGCACCTGAGAGGCAAGCCCCCAAAACACCTCACTCTGAAAAGCAGTGTGGCCCCCTTCCCAAACCCACACAACTGTAGCGATCAGAGAGATGATGGCTCTTAAAGGACCTGGAAGCTTGGACTTCCGCACCCCAGAGCCCAGCTCAGAGGCAGCCCATACAGCCCGAACTTAAAGTGAGAGAGGCCCGCCTGCTTATATTGAAGGATAGGCCTGAGGGGCAGGCATCTAAGTAATTTTCCACACACATCTAGGAGCATGCTGGAGTACTCTCTGGGATGGATTGGTGGGTGCCATCTTTGCACTCACCCTTTGCCATGCTCCAGAACACCAGTATCTTCCGGAAGGAAGCTTTTACATATGTCAGGCTCTGGCTCTGGAGGCCAAGAGAGATTGTGTTCCTGGTCCTATGGGACTGTAATAATCAGGGTCACTCAGAAAGAAGCTCGTAGCCCCATCTATCACCCTGATTTTTGTCTCTGTTGTCAGGGGACACCTCTACATTGTCTGGCTTTGGTTAGACCTATGCTGCAGGATCCCACAGGATTGTAACCAATGGAGAAAGAGTTCTTAAAAAATTACCACCCCCTGGGCACAGCAAGAGGCAACGGATGCAGGAGCTGCCTTTCTGTGAAGGAGGCCTAGTAGCTAATCATCATGGGATTTTTGCAACTGATGCCCAGAAGTCACTGCCGGATTGTCTGTCCAGTAGGGCTTATTGGTGCAGTCCCATGAGACTATATATATATATATATATATATATATATATATGCATATTTTTAAAAGCTGCTGCCTGAGAGTCTGGCTTTCAAACAACCTGCATCTAGGTACTGAGATCTCCCTCAGTTTGAGGCACTGACAGGTCTTGACACAGCTTCAACTAGTGGGGGCTATTAGAAATGTAATACATTGCCTGTCCAAGCACAAAGGTCTGGAGGGACAACAAAGAGCTGGGGAGGTTTGAATGACAAGAACTAACTCCTACATGAGGCCATTGTTTCAAGACTGTCAGAGGTAGCTGTTTCATCTACTGTACAGAAACGGAGAGAGTCAAGCAAAATGAAGAAATGGAGGAATATATACCAATGAAAGAACAAGATAAAACCTCAGGGGGGAAAAACTTCAATGAAACAGGGAGAAGTAATTTCCCTGATAAAGAGTATAAAGTAAGGGTCATAAGATGCTCACCAAACTGGGGAGAAGAATGGATGAACACGGTGAGAATTTCAACAAAGAGATGGAAAATATAGGCACCAAATAAAGTCAAATAGCTGTAGAATTCAGTAACTGAAATAAGAAATACACCAGGGTTTATCACCAGACTAGATGAAGCAGAAGAAAGAATCAGTCAACTGGAAGACAGTGCAGCAGAACTCAATCAGAGCAGCAAAAAGAAAAAAGAAAAAAAGTAAAGACAGCATAATGGAGTTATGGATAACATCTAAAGGACTAACATTTGCATTGTAGGACTCCCAGAAGGAGTCAAGAAGAGAAAGAGGCAGGGGCGCCTGGGTGGCCCAGTGGGTTAAGGCCACTGCCTTCGGCTCAGGTCGTGATCCCAGGGTCCTGGGATCGAGCCCCGCTTCGGGCTTTCTGCTCCGCAGGGAGCCTGCTTCCTCCTCTCTCTCTGCCTGCCTCTCTGCCTAGTTGTGATTTCTCTCTGTCAAATAAATAAAATATAAAAAAAAAAAAGAAGAGAAAGAGGCAGAAATATTTTTTGAAGAAATAATAGCTGAAAACTTCCCTAACCCAGGAAAGTAACCAGACATCCAGATCCAGGAAGCCCAAGAGTTCCATATATAATAAACTCAAGGGGACCCACAGCAAGACACATTATAATTAAAATGTCAAAATTAAAGAAAAAAAATGTTAAAAGCAGCAAGAGAAAAACAACTTGTTTTGTACAAGGGAAACCTCATTAGACTATCCCCAAATTTTACAAAAGAAGCTTTGCAGGCCTGGGTACCTGGGTGGCTCAGTTGGTTAAGCATCTGCCTTTGGCTCAGGTCATGATCCCAGGACCCTGGGATTGAGCCCCTTGTGGGGCTCTCTGCTCAGCAGGGAACCTGCTTCTCCCTCTCCCTCTGCCCCGCCTCGCGCCCATGCTCCCTCTCTCTCTCTCTCAAATATATAAAATCTTTTTTTAAAATTTTTATTTATTTATTTATATATAGGTTGTCATTTTTAAAAAAGATTTTATTTATTTATTTGACAGTAGAGATCACAAGTAGGCCAAGAGGCAGGCAGAGACAGGAAGGGAAGCAGGCTCCCTGCTGAGCAGAGAGCCTGATGTGGGGCTCAATCCCAGGACCCTGGGATCATGACCTGAACTGAAGGCAGTGGCTTTAGCCCACTGAGCCACCCAGGCGCCCCAAAATTTTTTTTTTTTAAAGCAGCAGCAGCAGTTTTGCAGGCCAGAAAGGACTGGCATGATATGTTCAAGGAAAGGAAAAAAAAAAGAAAAAAGAAAAAAAACTTCCAACAAACAGCGCTCTACCCAGCACAATTATTCAGAATTGAAGGAGAGATGAAGTTTTCCTGACAAGCAGAAGCTAAAGCACAAGCACCACCACTAAAAAGGACCTTATAAGGAATGTTAAGATGAAAAGAAAAGACCCTAATTAATAACAAGAAAACATGAAAGAAGAAATCTCACTGGAAAGGTAAATATAAAGGCACTTATGAAGGCTAAAATAGGAAAGTATTAAAAATTACTATGATGACCATAATTGGTTAAGGGATACACAAGATAAAAAGACGTCAAACGTGGGTTGCCTGGCAAGCAGGATCCAAGGGTGGACCCCTGCATTGGGTTCTCTTTCTCCCTCTCCTTTTTCCCCTCCCCCTCTAAAAAATTAATTTAAGAAAAAAAGCAAAATATGACGTCAAAAACATAAAACATGGGGGTGCCTGGCTGGCTCAGTTGGCTCTTAATCTTGAGGTTGACAATTCAAACCCCATATTGCGTGTAGAGACTACTTAAACAAGTAAATAAATTTTTTTTAAATTGGAAAAATGGGACAATTATTCACATTCTTGTCACTCTGACAATATCAGAAAAGAAAACTTTAACCCCCCCCCCACACACACACAATGTGTTGCTTACAAGAAGGAAAGGCAAAGTCATCTGTAAATCTAGATTATATTCAGCTATAGCAACACTGAAGTCCTTCTGGGCAAAGGAAGGACATAGATAAGATGTTCCTGACCAAAACACACAAAACCAAAAAACCAATGATATTGAGTGATTTTCCTTGATGATTTTCAATGGGATGAGAGATGTTACCAACAGTGCTCAGTTGCTGTTGTTTGAGGCGTCAATGCCAAGTTTGAAGTCACTGAAAAATAAGACTCTTTGAGGAATCTGCATGGAACAACAACAGGCAAGAATACTTTTTGAAAAATTTGAGAAAACACTCATAAGATATAACCTGAAGGGGAATCTGCTAAGATGTGTTAATTGATGGAGGTAAAACTTTGTGGAGCAGAAGGCTTAGTTGGATAAATTTATAAAGGTCTAGAAGAGATAAGACCTTTAGAGCCTATGGTTCTTCACTGGACTCAAATTACTCATCAGCAACTAATTTGCAGAAAATATTGGAATCTATCATATGTTATTGAACTAGAATTATCAACACTGAACTTCATTTGCTGTTGTATTTATCCATCAACAGGTCTATGAAGTTTTGTCAGAGATAGAAGCTGAATATTGTGACTTGCTCTACTCTATAGCATTTTGATGGCTTAGCAGTGATAAAGTTTTATTGCAGTTTTTTCCCCCAGCTTAGAGCCAAGATTTGAAAATTTTCAGAACAGAGAAATATTCCAAACCATCATTACTGAATAACTGGGAATTGGCTTTTGCTACAGGCTTGATAGTGTTTGTCAATGAATTCAAGCTAAAATTACAGAGCAGAACAGTGCTCATATGTGAAGTGTATACAGTAGCAATCATTTTGCCAATAATGTTTTGAATCACAAAGAATGTGAAACAGCTTTATATACTTCCTGTAATGCCAAAAATTAAAAAAAGAAGCAATATCTCCAGACCTTGATGTCAAGTGCAATGGAAATTTCCATATTTCAAAATCCATTTAATTGTGCAATTGAGGAGCTTCCACCTAACCTTCAAATGCAAATGACTAATCTGCAATGTAATAATAGCCTAAAAGGCAAACACTGGGAGAAGAATCTAGCAGAATTCTGTACATGCCTTTCAACAATAAATATGCTCAACTAAAATCATGCTCATGGACTGATAGCAACATGGGCCGTACCATTTGGATGGAGACATTTTCAAAGATGATATATGTAAAGTCTCATTACAGATCGTCATTAATAGCTCAATACGTGATCATACGGAGCACCAACCTTGAACCCAATTAAGCAAAATGTCATCCCAAAGAATTCCATTCTTCTCATTCACGTACACGGATGATAAGAAAGTTATACTCAATTACTGTTACTTTTTTAAAAAAGATTTTATTTATTTACTTGACAGAGATCACAAGTAGGCAGAGAGGCAGGCAGAGAGAGAGAGGAGGAAGCAGGCTCCCCGCAGAGCAGAGAGCCCGATGCAGGGCTCGATCCCAGAACCCTGGGATCATGACCTCAGCCAAAGGCAGAGGCTTTAACCCACTGAGCCACCCAGGTCCCCCCTCAATTACTGTTATATTTTGAATTTGATTTAACACATTTGTTTTGTTGTTGTTGTTGTTGTTGTTTTAAAGATTTTATTTATTTATTTGACAGAGAGATCATAAGTAGATAGAGAGGCAGGCAGAGAGAGAGAGAGAGAGAGGGAAGCAGGCTCCCTACTGAGCAGAGAGCCCGATGCAGGACTCGATCCCAAGACCCTGAGATCATGACCTGAGCCGAAGGCAGCGGCTTAACCCTGAGCCACCCAGGCGCCCTGATTTAACACATTTGTAGGAATTTTTTTCTCTTGTTATACAAGTACCTACATAAATAATACTGTTGATTTTCCTCTTGGCCTGCATAAGCCTAAAATATTACTATCTGGCCCTTTACAGAAAAATATGGTACCCCCCCAACTCCCCATGCCATAAAGAGTTGAATGGAACTGATTTCTCTGAACTAAGCACTTTAAGTCCTCTCGTGGAAGGATCATCCTGCTCAGAATATTACTAATGACATTCCAGAGTGCTCTAAAATCCAGGGGAAACAAGAAAATATGCCATCCAGCCCACAAGTAACTAAATGATAAGAAAGTGAACTTTATATAAAAGAGACAACAGAGCAATTACAACTACATTAGAAAATGGCAAGGAGAACATGACCACACTTTAAAACACTAGAACAGGGGCACCTGTCTGGCTCAGTCAGAAGAACATGTGACTTGGGATCTCAGGGTCATGAGTTTGAGCCCCATGTTGGGTGTAGAGATTACTAAAAAAAATTAAAATACAACCTCAAAAAAAAAAAATCACTAGAATAAAGTGGGACAATGCTTTCTGTAGTGGCCCGTAGAGCTTCTGGATATGGCAGCTAAGCCTAGTTCAGAGAGATCACTCTTGGAAAGAAATGATTAAGTTGATATTTTAAATAGCTTGGTACAGAAAATTATAATGGGGATATGAACATTATTAGTATTGTAGTAGCAAAGTAATAGGAGGGAGAAATCATCAATGAGCTCCTTTTTTGTTTTAGGGAGGTAAACTTAGAAATACATGTAAAGGGACGCCTGGGTGGCTCAGTGGGTTAAGCCTCTGCCTTCAGCTGAGATCATGATCTCAGGGTCCTGGGGTTGAGTCCCGGACTCTCTGCTCGGCAAGGAGCCTGCTTCCTTCTTTCTCTCTGCCTGCCTCTCTGCCTACTTGTGATCTCTCTCTGTCAAATAAATAAATAAAACCTTTAAAAAAAAGAAATACATGTAAAACAAGGGAGAAGAGTGACTGAGAAAAATTGATAACAGAAAATTTATTGCATAGGAAGAAAAGAGCTTAAAAAAAAAAAAGGTTAATAAATCCAGTAGAAACTCAACAGGTGGGATGCCTGGGTGGCTCAGTGAGTTGAGCATCTGCCTTTGGCTCAGGTCATGATCCCCAGGGTCTAGGGATCAAGTCCCCACATCTGGCTCCTTGCTCAGCAGGGAGCCTGCTTCTCCCTCTGCCTGCTCTGCCTGCCGCTCTCCCTGCTTGTGTGCGTGTGCTGTCTCTCTCTCTCTGAAAAATAAATAAATAAAATCTTTAAAAAAAAAAAAAAAGAAAAGGAAACTCAGCAGGTCAACCAGTCCTTGTAGAGAAAGCATCTTAGAACTGCTAACCTTATGAAGTCAATGAAGTAAATTTATCAAGTATCCACACCTATATGGTCATGTCTCTTCTACTCTCAGAATTATTGCTGGCAAAGAATCAAGGGCAGGACAAAGGGACAGATACTTGTTCTCATGTCTTTGGTAAGGCAACAACATAGGAACACTGCCTGGCCTTAACCATCACCAGAGGGATTAGACCTGCCCAGACAGAGCAGAACAAAGTCAACAGTAGGTCCTGAAATTGTTCCCTCTCTACAGAGAGAGCCTTAAGGAATCTGAACAAGGTGCTTGAAAAGCCTTGTCAGTCCTTTGAGTCTAGATTGTCATTTTCTTAGAAGAAAAATAAAATGCCATCTGGAAACCCTTGGAATGAGCAAGCTCAGGCAGAATTACAAATCTTTATGTTATAGTCCCCCCCCTTTTAAATGCTTCCTTATTTGTTTTTAAGATTTTATTTATTTGAGAGAGAGAGAGAGAACAGGAGTTGGGGAGGGGGTGCAGAGGGAGAGGAAGAAGAAGACACCCTGCTGAGCAAGGAGCAGGAAGTCCCTGAGCAAGGAGCAGGAAGTCGGGCCCCATCCCGGGACCCTGAGATCACCACCTGAGCTGAAGGCAGACGCTTAACCAACTGAGCCACCCAGGTGCCCCTAAATGCTTCCTTGTTGCTTCTCCATTCATTTCCATTTTATTTTATCTTAGCATCTAGAAATGTTTTCTGGATTTTTTTTTAAAGATTTTATTTATTTATTTGACAGAGAGAGATCATAAGTAGGCAGAGAGGCAGGCAGAGAGAGTGAGAGGGAAGCAGGCTCCCTGCCGAGCAGAGAGTCCGATGTGGGACTCGATCCCAGGACCCTGAGATCATGACCTGAGCCGAAGGCAGTGGCTTAAACCACTGAGCCACCCAGGCGCCCCTGGATTTTTTTTTAAAGATTTTATTTATTCATTTGACAGGCAGAGATCACAAGTAGGCAAAGAGGCAGGCAGAGAGAGAGGGGGAAGCAGGCTCCCTGCTGAGCAGAGAGCCCGATGTGGGGCTTGATCCCAGGACCCTGGGATCATGACCTGAGCTGAAGGCAGAGGCTTAACCCACTGAGCCACCCAGGCGCCCCTGTTTTCTGGATTTTTTTAACTCGTCTCAGCAGTGCTAAGAGCAAAGAAAAACACTTAAAAAAATTTATTGTGAAAAATTCCAAACATATACAAAAGTAGAATATTATCTTAGCCCTCTCCATCCTGCCCCAAACACACATCAAGTCACCTAGCTTCAACAATTATCAACAGAGGGACATTCTTGTTTCTACCTTTATCCAGTCCATTCTGCAGTGGACTTTCTGAAGCAAAAGGAGAAAATCTGATCCATCTGTAAGAGAAATTTTTCAAGAGGGGATCATGGCACTTTGGCAGTAGAATGATGGTGGTATCTGAAATCCAAACTGGGGGCACATCCAACCACCCTTCTGTATTCTGAGACTGATGTTCCTTCCTGGTACTAAACTTTACTTCGGAAGACTTCAGTTTCCTGATAGGTGAAATAAAGAAAATGGACTGAATTATAGGCAGTTGTGTGACGGTAAAGCGGACTTTGAGTCAGAAGACCTGCCTTAAGAATGCCAGCTCTTGGGGGCACCTGGGTGGCTCAGTGGGTTAAAGCCTCTGCCTTCAGCTCAGGTCATGATCCCAGGGTCCTGGGATCAAACCTCGAATCAGGCTCTCGGCTCAGCAGGGAGCTTGCTTCCTCCTCTCTCTCTGCCTGCCTCTCTGCCTATTTGTGATCTCTGTCTGTCAAAAAAAAAAAAAAAAAAAAAGAGTGCCAGCTCTGCCCCCTGCAAATTACATAATTTATAATAGTTTATGGCTGCAAGTCACTTAACCTCTCTGAGCTTCTGGAACATTTATAAAAAAGGACTTCATGGGACGTTGGTTGGAGTAAGTAAAATAATGTATTATGTGAACTTTTGCGAATTGGAAAGCACTGTATAAACTAGGTATTATTGAGTTCTTCAGTTAAGTAAAAGATGTCTCAGATTTGACCCTGCAAATTAGAAAAATACTGACACAACTGATAGAAAAGGAGAAGCTGAAAGGCACAATTTAATCCAAATGGAAGCTTGTCTTGAACACAGGGGTTGATATAGAGCTAAACATCAGGTCCAAATAACTATTTGAAATACAGTTATTATGTTAATTAACAGGAAAGAGTAACATGCTCTCTTTACCTTCACTACAATCAATCTTCATTTTTCCCTGGCTTCTCATTTTTATCCACCTACATTCAAACACTATTTATTAAGCATATATTATGTGCTGGGCACTGTGTTAGGCACTGGGAATACAAAAAGTAATAGTAGTAGTAAAAGTGGGCAGGCCTCCAGATGCTCGAATTAGGAAGAGAGAGAAGCTTACGAGCGATCACAATGGAATGAGGTAAGAACTTAAGCCATGACCACAGTGGTTTGACAGAAATCATAGGGGGTGGCCAGATTTTGTTCTACTTTTAGAATATCTGTGTTTCAGAGTCACCAATAGGTGACTCCTAAAGCTTTCATGATTAGCCTATCAAAGGAGAAGATGTAGAGATATTAAGGGATGAGCTTCTACACAGAAAGGCTGGAGAGAAAGGTGCTATCAAAAAGACCAAGAAAGGGACCCCTGGGTGGCTCAGTCTGTTAAGTGTCTGCCTTCGGCTCAGTTCATGATCCCAGAGTCCAGGGATCGAGTCCCGTTATCAGGCTTCCTCTGCCTGCTTCTCCTTCTGCCTGCTCCACCTGTAGCTCTATTTGTGCTCTCTCCGACAAATAAATAACTAAAATCTAAAAAACAAAAAAACAAGAAGGTATATTTAGAGAGGTAGAAGAAATTATGTTAGTGAGCCAGAAGCTTAAAAAAATAAAAATAAAATAAGAAAAGCTTCCTGGATGGTGTAGTTAATTAAGCACCTGCCTTCCACTCAGGTCATGATCTCAGGGTCCTGGGATGAAACTGCATGGAGCTCAGCAACATGTCTGCTTCTTCCTCTCCCTCTGCCCATTTCACACTCTCTCTAATAAATAAATAAAATCTTATTTTTTTATTTTTAAAAAAGATTTTATTCATTTTAGAGAGAGCAATAATAAAAATCTCATATGATGTTTAATAATGTCAAGCACTATTCTTTTTTTTTTTTTAAGATTTTATTTATTTGAGAGCGGGGTGGGGGGGTAGGTATCAGGCACTATTCCAAGCATTTTACGTGTATTAGCTTGTTTAATATATGAGCCATGGAATGATTAAGTAACTGGCCCAGGGTAACCCAGGTAGTCAGCCGGGAGCCGGATTTGAATCCAAACAGTCAGCTTCAAATTTTAAGTTGTTTAAATCATACCTCAGAATAATACAACATGACAGTATAGGGGTGGGGGATGAAAATCTACTTATGATGAGTCACAAAAGGCACTAAAACTTGACACTTCTCCTTTAGCTTACCCTAAGATGGATATCACCCACCAACCTAGAATCTAGTATATGTCCAACGGTGAGGGATGCAAACGGCCAAAATGAAATTCCATTGGCAAAGGAATCTAAGTATAGGTTTGTACTGCCTGCCCCTCCCTTCTTGGACATGCTTTCCTGTCTCTCCAGTTCCAGGGGTGGTGCTACCAATAACCGGGCACCAATACCCTGGTAGTTTTTCTCAATACTCAATCATTCAACAAATATTTCAGCATCAGGTCAGGTCCAGACGCTGTGCTAGGCCCAGAAGTGAACAAGACAGACAAGATCCTAGCTCTCTGGTAATTTCATTCTAGTGCGGGGTGCAGGGCGGGGAAACAGGCTACACGGACCTGGCAGGAACAGGGTCAGCCAGGGGGAATGCGAGAAGATTAACTAGAGAAACAGCAGAATTCGGAGCCTACTAGGTCTTCAGGCCACACCCAGAGGAGTCTGCATTTTACTTATCACTTAAGAGCTAATGATAGCCAGATTGCACCAGACGGTGGACTTCCTAGATCACTTAATCCTTTCCATCCAACCTTCACAAACCACTATTTGTGCTTGTCGAGTCTCCTGGCCACTCTAGGTCCCTTGGCCTACATCTGGCCACCTCGGGTCTAGGTCAACTGGTCCCTATCTGCTGGTCCCCGAAGCCACCGCGGTCATCTCCTACCAGAGCCCCTTGGACCCACTCAGGCCTGTCCGCCCGTGTGTCTCCCCCAGCACGGGTTCCCCTGAGCCCTTCAGCCAGCCAAGTCACCTCAGTGCCACGCCTCCAAGGCCAGAAAGATTCGGCATGCTCATTATGCTTTGTTCGCTGATCAGGTTTTCGAAATGCCGCTGCCTCTCGACTCCAGCTGTTTTCCTGCCAGAGCAGGGCCAGCCCGCAGCGTCAGCGCCCCCGGCGGCGCACCGCAGCCCAGGAAGGGAGTGGCTGCAGCCACCACCTCCTCCTCCGCCACCCCCGCCTCCTCCGCTACCCCCGCCACCCCCACTACCCCCCTCCCCCTCCTCCGCCTCCTCCGCCTCCTCCGCCTCCTCCGCTTGCTGCCGGAACGCGGGAGCTGCTGAAAGCGGCGCAAGCCCCTACCGTCACCACTGTGCTCCTGATTGGCCGCGCCATGCAACGTCACGAGGAGGGCCCGGGCGGCAGCTGGGAGCCAGAGCTCGCGCGTGCGCAGATCGAGGGCGCTGGGCGGAGGGGGAGGTGGCCGGCCGCTTCTCCCGCGTCCGCCATTTTGTTGCTGTGGCTCCTGGGAACGGGCTGGGCAAAAACCGCCCCGGAGGCGCGACGCTCCTGGGAGTCCGGTGCTTCGTGTGGCGGCGGGGATCACTGCAGAGCCGTGTGGGGGGCGTGGAGTCGGCGCGTTCCGGGCCAGGAGTGACTGAAAGCACCCCCGGTACGCCAGGCAGCCCGAGAACCCCGGGGCGGCCTCCGCTGCGGCTCGGCTTCTCCCGTCCCGACCTCGGGCTGTGCCCTGCATTCCTCCGGCCGGCTCCCTCCGTGAGGCGGCCCCGGCGCAGGCGGGCGGCGGCGGAGGATGCTGCGGGCCCGGAGCCGAGAGGAAGGTGCTGGCTCGGCCCTCTAATTGCGCCTCGAGGTGTGCCAAGAGGCCCTTCCTTGGCCGCAAAGCCGTCTGTCGGGCAAAGGTGTCCAGAACAGACGAGCGCAGCCGCCGCCCGGAATCGCCGCAGAGCCGCGGTCCGACACCATGTCCTCCGCTAGGTTCGACTCCTCAGACCGCTCTGCCTGGTACATGGGGCCGGTGTCTCGCCAGGAGGCGCAGACCCGGCTCCAGGGGCAGCGCCACGGTATGTTCCTAGTTCGCGATTCCTCCACCTGCCCCGGGGATTATGTGCTGTCCGTGTCCGAGAACTCGCGGGTCTCCCACTACATCATCAACTCGCTGCCCAACCGCCGTTTTAAGATCGGGGACCAGGAGTTTGATCACTTGCCGGCCCTGCTGGAGTTCTACAAGATTCACTACCTGGACACCACCACCCTAATCGAGCCCGCACCCAGGTACGCTAGCGCCCGCCCTTCCCGGGCGCATTGCCGGCTCCGACCGCGGAGGAGGGTAGAGAATGGCAGGGGCTGGTTCGCTTGGGATCGAAGAGTGGGGGGTGGGGGTGGGTGATTGAACCCGTTTCATCCCATTCTGAACCAAATGATTTTCCAGAAGGCGTTCTGAACGGAAGAATAGTGTCAGGATCTGGGTCACTGGATGAGGGGATGCGTTTTAAATCTGTTAAACGGCGGTTGCATAGCTAAAATGCCCGCTTTTTTGCCTTTAGTCACGTTATCTATTGGGGTATCCTACTAAAGAGTTTTTGTTTTTAAACGTTTTTTTGGACCACAGACTTCTTTGAGAATCTTAAGGTAGCTGTGGCATTTCCCCCTCCCTAAAAATGCACGTACACACAACTTTACACACCATTCAAGGTTCTTGGGCTCCCTGCTCCAGTTTAAGAACTCTTGGTCTGCAGCCTTTGGAACAGTCAACAAATGAAAATGCCTAAGTCTTTATAGATACAAAACCTTTAACGGTGAAATATAAGAACTGTATTAAAAAAAATGAAAGAAATACCAGAACTGTATATTGATACCTTGGTGCCAGGTTTGAATTAACACCAGACACCTTTTGTTTTGTAGTTACAGAAGGTGCACCGGCTTCAGCGAGGATATATTTTTGAGTTTTTATTTTGTAGTTTACCCCAAGCTGGACCATTAATAGGCCAGAAATTCATTTGATTAAATTCTAAGGAGTAATAAAGCTAGAATGTTAATAACAAAGGGAAATTTTTGAGCCACACCGTCTTAATTCTATCCTAGTTTAAGACGTACGTTTTGTACATTTGTAAGTCTTAAAGATTTAGTAGAGTTAAGCATCTAGGTCCTCTTTTTCAAGTAAAATGAATTATTTTATTTGATGATTTGCTTTAATTTGCCTTCAGTGTTTTATCACGTTTCTTTTATTTAAATTATGCCAAATTTGAACTGAAGAAATTGCCTGGAATTTTTTTTAAATGAAAGGTATTTTACTGCCCATTTTGCTTCTTGAACTTATGTTTTGAAAGGATAGGGTGCTCATTTTTGGAATGAGGTGTTTCTGACTTTATAGATTTGCTGAGAAGATACTCCTCTGAGCTTTAACCATTAAGAGCTATGATAATTAAGGAGCACCCACTAGATGCGTAAATGTTGCTTCCGTGGAATAAGAGGAAACAGAGCCATGACAGTATAATGACTGTAAGATTAACTGCTGAACTAAATGGACTTTAAAAACTGAGAGAAAGTGATTATAAATCAAATAGTGTATAACAAAGACCTAGGCACCAAGAATCTGATTGGTGAAATCTCCAGGTCCCCAGAGATGCTGGTAATTGGAGTCAACTTTGAGCACAGTATATTCTGATATGAGGGGTTGGAGAAAATATTAGAACCAGCTATGAGATTTTTAATATATTTCAGTGAATTACTTCTCCAACTCATAGAGATGAATTAATAGCATTAATTTCAGGCATTTATTAAGCCATGCTATGTGCAAGGCATTGTGCTTGCTTTGAGGTGACGGGTATTACAGTACTGCTGTTTCAGAATGTGCGAGGTAAATGGTTTGATCTCCTTCTAGAGAGAGAAAAAGGAGTATGCTGCGGTGGCTTTCATTACCAACAAAAACAACTCCACATTTTTCATACATGGGCCTTTCCAGATACCAGACATAACTTTTCTGTTTTGGATGCCTGTCCTCCTCCCCGTCCCCCACCTTGTTCTTCCTTTAGTGCAGTCCCATTAAGCAACTCATTTAATCCCTGATAGCTGTTCCTGCCTACTTTCTCACACCTTTGTACCTTTGCTCCAGCTGTTGGTTGGGCTGCTGGCTCTAGGTTGACTGCTTAACCCCACCTCACTCCTCACCTCACCTATTGAAATCTTAACTGCTGGGGTGCCTGGGTGGCTCAGTGGGTTAAGGCCTCTGCCTTCGGCTCAGGTCATGGTCTCAGGGTCCTGGGATTGAGCCCCACATCAGGCTCTCTGCTCAGCGGGGAGCCTGCTTCCTCCTCTCTCTCTGCCTGCCTCTGTGACTACTTGTAATCTCTATCAAATAAATAAAATCTAAAAAAAAAAAAAAAAAAATCTTAACTGCTGTTCCAGGCCCCTCAAATAATAGGGCCTTTTCCCTGACCCTCCACTTACACGCAGCTGTAATTATTTCTCCTCCTCTCCACTTTCTGCCCCAGGCATGTTGCCGTAATTTAGGTTTTTATATTCCACTGGTATCTCAGGACGATGATCATAATTCTGTTTGAATTCGATCTGGACTGAATTTACTTTCTTAATCTTTGGATTTTCTCCCCCAGCCTAAAATTCGAAGATTGGTTTGATAGGTTTTCAGACTTTATAGAAAACTAGAGGTACCCTGTAAAGTCTTGGCCAAATGGAAGTCAGTTTAATGCCTCTTCACACCTCAAACAAGATACTTTAAGTGGTTTAGACATCAAAACTGAACTCATTAGGCCAGAGTTTCGTACCCTTTTGCTAAAAGTTCATTTTTTAAATTTTGCTTAGTGAAAAATTATGATTGTATGACTTCCTTGGAACTTAAGGACTGGTGTTTGTTTTCCAGTCTGATCTTTTTTATTGGACTGTTCCGCAACATTTAGTTTTATATTTTTTTAAAAAGATTTTATTTATTTGAGGGGCGCCTGGGTGGCTCAGTTGTTGGGCCTCTGCCTTCAGCTTGGGTTGTGATCCCAGGGTCCTGGGGATATTCCTTGGTTATTGTATCTCTCTGCCACTCTCCCACTCCCCTTGCTTGTGTTCCCTCTCTTGCTGTGTCTCTTTCTGTCAAATGAACTAAAAAAATTTTTTTTTCATTTATTTGAGAGAGACAGAGCCTGCGTGGGAGAAAGAGTATGAGCTGGGGGAGAGGCAGGTGGAGAGGAGGAGGCAGACTCCCAACTAAGCAGGGAGCCCAGTGTGGGGCTCTATCCCCTGACCCTGGGATCATGACCCAAGCCAAACGCAGACACTTAACCAGCTGAGTCGCCCAGCTGGTTTTTTATATATATAAATATATATAAAAAAAAATATATATATATGTTATATCCCAGTGATGGGGACTGAGAACAATGGATGGCCGACGTACTTTCTCCACAATAGAACTTCCATTTTATTGGAAGAGACTAACTAAAAAGTAGGAAAATAAATGAAATACAACATTAATAAATGCT
Source organism: Meles meles (assembly GCF_922984935.1). NCBI lineage: Eukaryota > Metazoa > Chordata > Mammalia > Carnivora > Mustelidae > Meles > Meles meles. The sequence continues at coordinate 31,391,647 of NC_060077.1, forward strand.
ATGAAGGAAATGAGGCTGAACAGAGAGAATATAATAGGAGGGACCTACCTGACATAGTGTGGTCAAGGAAGGCCTGAAGCTATCTAAGGGTAGAGAAGAGGCAAGCCTTGGGAAAGTCTGGGCTAAGAAGGGGGGAAGAGCTTTCCAGTAATAGGGAAGAGAGCTTACACAAAGTCCTGAGGTCAGAAAGATAGCTGTTGGGTTGGAAGTGTGGTGCTTAAATATATGGGTTCTATAAGAAGAGTTAGGAGATGTAATGGTGAAGATAAGGCAATTGGATTTTTTTTTTAAGATTTTATTTATGTATTTGACAGATCACGAGGCAGGCAGAGAGAGAGGGTAGCAGGCTCCCCGCTGAACAGAGAGCCTGATGCAGGACTTGATCCCAGGACCACGAGATCATGACCTGAGCTGAAGGCAGAGGCTCAACCCAGTGAGCCACCCAGGCGGCCCAAGGCAATTGGATTTTATTTTAGATGCAGTGGGTGCCATTGAAGGAGTTTGAAGCACAGGAGTGATGTGGAGTTGTCACTGTTATCTGGGTGCAAAAGGATGGTGGCTGATGACGTTTTTGTCACAGGCCATATTGACTGGTGTAGAGCTGTGACTTGGAGGTGCCTGTTTTGGAGTTAATTGATGTTGCTAATGGGAGGGGGTGTGTTAAGGGAAGAGAAAGGAAGAGACAAAGATGACTTGGTACATTTGTAACTTTGTGTCCTCTCAGTTTATCTTATTAATTGCTCTTTGTATTTGTCTGTGGTGTTCCTGCAGTGGGTTTTAAATTTACCCCCAAAAAGTGTCATATCATGTCAGATGGCTTTTGTTGATTGAGTGGCCCTAAAGAATTCTTGCAGAATGTGGTTGTAATTTTTTTTTTAAAAGATTTTAATTTTATTTATGAGAAGGGGAGCTAGTGCCAGGGAGGAGCAGAGGGAGAGGGACAAGCAGACCCTGAGATCATGACCTGAGTCGAAACCAAGAGTTCGGCACTTAACCAGCCTAGCCACCCAGGCACCCCAGATGAAGGTGTAATTTTTATATTATAGTTGTTCTGATAGATAAAACCTGTGGTGGTTTTCACCTCCAATTTATTTGATTATAAATATTTTTAAGATTCTGTTCACTAACTTAACAGTTAATATTCAGGTAGGGACTCCTGGGTGGCTTAGTTGGTTAAGCGTCTGCTTTCAGCTGGGGTCATGATCCCAGGGTTCAGGGATCCAGCCCCGCATCAGGGAGCCATTAGGCTCCTCAGCAGGGAGCCTGCTTCTCCCTTTCCCTCTCTGCCTGGTGCTCCCCTGCTTGTTATCTCTCTCTCTCTCTCTCTCTCTCTCTCACTGACAAATAAATAAAATCTTCTAAAAAAAAAAAAAACATTCAGGTAAGTGCTGGTGTTTTTTTTATTTAATGGAGGTGATTTCCAGTTTAACAACAGAATGTTTCAGAAGGTTCCTAAGTAAATTGTTTAGATAGATAGAAAGCCATTTTCCTGTGTTTTAGAAACTGTGTTTTGCATAGCTTGCTTTGTTTATATGAAGCTATATGCAGGCTAGGAGGAAAAGCTGAGAAGTAAAGTTTTTTAACTGAGGCAGTTGGACCCTTAGAGAAAATCTTTGATTTTTGTCAACAGACATTGCACATCTCGTGTACTTAGTAACACAGAACTAACATTGAATCGGCAATCCCTTTCATATTCTTGAGAAGGTTACTGGTGTGGAGTTTGTTTGTTTAAGATTTATTTATTTGTCAGAGAGAAAGAGAGTGCAAGCAATGGGAACAGCAGGTAGAGGGAGAAGCAAGCTCCCTTCTGAGCAAGGAGCCCAGTGTGGGACTCAATCCCAGCACCCTGAGGTCATGACTTGAACTGAAGGCAGACACTTAATTGACTGAACCACCCAGGCATCCCTGGTGCTGAGATTTTTTTAAAAGGCCATTTCCATGCTGTTTACTATGATAGAATAGTTGAAAAGGATGCTCAGCTTAACCTGAGTGCCCAGAAGAGAGCCCTCCCACCTGTGAAGCAGAAGTCAAACCCTGCATGGACCAGAGGATGCCACGGGCCACGTGGTGACACCACCCACATCCCCTTTTCTAAATATTTGAGGGAACTCAAATCTGGACTTCTAGAATTGGGAGTGGCGGAGATTACCAGTAATTTTGATTAGCATAGAATTTGGTACTGTGAATAAACCTTTGATTTTCCTCTTACCAGTAGTTGAATTTGATTCAGATGAGATACAAGAACATGGTCATTATGCTGGGAGTGGAAGCTTGCCCAGTTAAGAGTTGTGTTCCCAGGGCATGTAAAGTACTGGTAGCCATCTGATTTGTGACTTTTCTCTTATTTAAGACTCAAATGCAGATATATATTTTTTTAACCGTAGAAAGAATTTTTCTTTTGACCTAAAGAGTTGGACTAGATTATTTCTAGGTTTCCTTCAGGCTAAAATTTTTTAGTTGTTCCTGATAAGTAAAAGGGGACAGTGCTTATTAGTGGGAGTTCAGATTATTTTAGAATCAGAGCTAAGATCATACCAAGTAAGGTGGGGCCATTAGGCATGTGGCAACTAGTCTGGAATGATGACTGAGAGCATGGATGAAACAGTGGTGAGCTGAAGAGGCTTGGACAGCAAACCAAATGGCATGCAGGATTTCTTTGTCTATATAACAGAATTAAACCAAATATAGGGAATTGGGGTGCTGAAGTTTCTGTGTTTTCAGAAGGAGGGGAAAAAAGGATAGAAACAGGAATGGGAAATGCTTCCCTATGTCTTTGGCATTTTATTTTTATTAGCAGGAATTTCACTGTATTTGAGCCTACTCTAAACCAAAGCCCAGTACTAGTCTCAAGGCATATAATGGGAGTTATCTTAGGTTTTAGCTCTTGAGAAGTTCAGTATATTGAACAAGTTAAATAGAATACCTTGGAAGCCTAAAAGCAAGAATGATCAACTGAGGGGTCAGCGAAGGCTTGAAAGAAGAGATGAGGAGCAGGGGAGAAAAAGGTGGTGGGGGCTCAGCTCTGCCTGAGGATTCTCTACCTCTGCCCCCCCAACTTGTGACACTCTTTCTCAAGTAAGTCTGTATATTTATACATTTATATGTATACATATTTATATTATAATATGAAATTTATTTATATTACATATCATATAAAGTATTTTATATATTTATATTATATACAAGAATAATATAAATATATGTTAATGTATGTATATTTAAGATTTATTTATTTGAGAGTGAGACAGAGCAAGCAGAGGGAGAGGGAGACAAGCAGACTCCAGTGAGCAGGGAGCCTGATGCTGGGCTCAGTTCCAGGGCCAGGAGATCATGCCCTGAGCCAAAATCAAGAGTCTGCACTTAACTGAGCCACCCAGGCACCCCAATAAATAAGTCTTTAAGAAGAATTTTGTTTATCAACTTTTTACCGTGAAATACTTTCATACATACAAGAGAATATGTATATATGTGTACATAATAAGACAATTCACCAATACCCATGTGATCCCTTTATTTATTTATTTATTTATTTTAAGATTTATTTGACAGAGATCACAATTAGGCAGAGAGGCAGGCAGAGAGAGAGGAAGGGAAGCAGGCTCCCTGCTGAGCAGAGAGCCCGATGCGGGGCTCGATCCTAAGACCCTGGGATCATGACCTGAGCCGAAGGCACAAGCTTTAACCCACTGAGCCACCCAGGCACCCCCATGTGACCCCTTTAAAAAACTAGATTACCAGTGCCTTTGAAATTCTCTTCTCAGAGGTTGTATTCCTTCTTTTGCATGAGGGAAATTTTAGACTTAGAAGATATTAACGCTTAGGTTTAAAGACAGTGTTTTATCTGTGCTTCATACATGAAGCTGAGAGTGCTTTTTACCTAAAGGAGAGGAGGTTCATTGACTAGGTAGGAAAAGCCAATTTCCAGTTAGTCATCCAGGGCCTTCCTACTCAGTACACTGTGGACTGTAGGCATAAGACAAGGAGAAGCCTGGGTCTTAGAGTGTTTGAATGGGCTTAGAAAACTCTTTGTATGTAAAATTTATTTTTTAAAATATTTTATTTATTTATTTGAGAGAGAGAGCACAAGCAGGGTGAGGGGCTGAGGGAGAAGCAGACTCCTTGCTGAGCAGGGAGCCGGACATGGGGCTCAGTGTCAGGACTCCAGGATAATGACCTGAGCCAAAGGCAGGTGCTTAACTGACTGAGGCACCCAGGCACCCCTCTTTGTATGTAAAATTTAAAGAGGAGTTTACAGGTGCTCTTTTACAGTCTTGAACAAATCGAAATGAGAAACAATGAATTGTTAAAGTTTTATGTTACATGTTACTTTGGGCTGTGGGACCTAGTAGAAAGGGCAAGATAATCTGCCCTGGCATCATCATGGTTTCATGTCTACAGTGGAATTTATGTGTAATTTGCAGGGAATTTTGATGAATACAGGAGTTTAAGGATATCGGGTGGAAGACTTTGGAATTTATGTCAGGGATGTGTGGCTGGGAGATTGATGTGAAATATAGGGATATCTGGCATGTACTAAATCAGGAAATGAGCCTTAAGGTCATTATAGCAGTATAATGGTGGAGAAAGTATAAGCTATCCCTCCATAGTTGTCAGATTTGCATACATCTCCTCACCAGGGATGCATTGAAAGTTGAAAAGCATGCTCTGCTCTTTTAACCCAGTAATCTAGACAATGAATCAGCAAACTTTCAATAAGGGGGCAGATAGTAAATATTTTAAGCTTTTAGGCCATATAGTCTCTCATAGTTTCTCAATTATGCCCTTAGAGCACAAAAGCAGGCGTAGACAATACTGTAAATGAGCGAGTTTGGCTGTGGTATAATAAGACTTTATTTACAAAAGTATACAGTAGGCTGAATGGCCTACAGGCCATAGTTTGCAGACTCCTAGGCCAAACTCAAGTTTTTGTATAGTGTACTGAAGCTAAGAATGGTTCTTATATTTTTGAAAGGTTGTATTTGAAAGAAAGATGAATATATAACATAAGCCATATGTGTAGTCCGCAAAACCTCAAACATAGACCAATCTTTTAAAAAGTTTGTCAACCTCGAGGGCCTTACCAGCAAAGTTCCTGGTTTGTGCCCTGTTGTGGAATGAGCAGTGTGCCCTGTGAGTTATGGGGAGCCTGGGAAAGGGAGCATTTTGAACCTTCGGGCTGCTAGTCTTGTTCTGATTTAGAACCCAAATACGTAAGCCTGTCTTCAACAAAATCTTTCAATTCCAAAGGGGGCTAGTCTTCAGCTTCTAGTGCGTTGCCTCCGTGCCTGTTTTCCTGCTCCTTAACAGAACTCATTCCTTTGAGTGCTCCTCGACCCTGTCAGCTTCTGTTATGGCACATTAGTTACTCTTTTTGCTGTGTGTTTGTCTTCCATTCTCTAATTATGCTAAATTGGCAGTCTTTGAAGAACAAGAACTTGGTTTTAATTCATTGTCTCCCAAGTTCTCAGTATGTAGTAATTCTAGTGGATACCTGGGTAGATGAATTTCATTACTGTTAATCCCCACTGAAACTGTACTAGTGTCCTCTTAGTTTGTGTTGTAGAACTAACAGCTTTGGGGGCACCTGGGTGGCTCAGTGGGTTAAACCTCTGCCTTCAGCTCAGGTCATGATCTCAGGGTCCTGGGTTTGAGCCCTGCATCGGGCTCTCTGCTTGGCGGGGAGCCTGCTTCCCCCTCTCTTTCTCCCTGCCTCTCTCTGATCTCTCTCTGTCAAATAAATAAGTAAAATCTTAAAAAACCATAAAACCTAACTGCTTTTAACTTTTTAAGTATACGAACAATGAAATACCTTGGTTGGGGTCTGAGATGGAACTGATGGTGCTTTTAGTAAAGTATCTGAGATTTATGTAGTATTACCCAAACTTCTTGCAGATTGTCTATGGCCCTTGAAATAGAGGCAAGGTGTACCTTGAGGGTAGGAGTGGGGAGCTGATCCCGGTGCTCAGCAACAACCAGGAACTATTGTGCACATTTCACACACAATCTGACGTTAATTCCCATGCACCAAAAAGACGCAGGGTTTATTCCTAAGGCTGACTAGCTCACTGGTTATGAGTGAGTACTCAAGAACCAGACTGCCTGAGTGCAAATCTGATAACCCTGTGTTTGCATTGGCTTCCTCATATGTAAGATGGGGATAATCACAGGATTGCTGAGAGGATGAAATAATTTAAAATCTGTACGGAGGGGCGCCTGGGTGGCTCAGTGGGTTAAAACCTCTGCCTTCGGCTCAGGTCATGATCCCAGGGTCCTGGGATTGAGCCCCACATTGGGCTCTCTGCTCAGCAGGGAGCCTGCTTCCCTTCCTCTCTCTGCCTGCTTCTCTGCCTACTTGTGATCTCTGTCTGTCAAATAACTAAATAAAATCTTTAAAAAAATAAAAATAAAATCTGTACAGACTGCAAACAGTGCTTGGTATAGGTAGTAAGTGTCAACTCTTAATTACTGTTGTTCCTCCTGCTACTCCTGCTGTCTCTTTTTTTTTTTTCCTGGAGATTTTATTTATTTATTTGAAAGAGATCACAAGTAGGCAGAGAGGAAACACAAGCAGTGGGAGAGGGAGAAACAGGCTCTCTGCGGAGCAGGGAGCCTGATGCGGGGCTTGATCCCAGGACCCTGGGATCATGACCTGAGCCAAAGGCAGACACTTAATGCCCAGCTGCACCAGAGTTAGTTTGTTTGTTTAAGATTTTATTTATTTATTTATTTATTTGACACAGAGAGAATGTGAGTGAGCACAAGCAGGGGGAGCAGCAGAAGGAGGGGGAGAAGCAGACCCCCCCCTGAGATTCTGGAGGTTTTAAATCAAGCTCCTAATCACCATGGCATAATACATAGACTGTTGTTAATTCAGTTGTCAGTATACTATATTAAACTAGTCATTTACATTTAAAAGATTTAAGTTTTGCCAAATTATGAAGACTGGCTTTTTGGAAAATAGTGTGGCAGTGTGTACCAAGGGCAATGAAAATGGCTCTGTTCTTTAATCTGGAAATCTCGGCTTTACAAAAAATCCAATACTGAGATGGTTCATTTGGTTGGGCATCGGACTCTTGGTTTCCGCTTCCACTGTGATCTCAGAATCCTGAGATTGAGCCCCAGGTTGGGCTCTGTGTTGGGTGTGGAGCCTGCTTAAGATTCTTTCCCTCTCTGTCTCCCACCCCCCCACCCTTAAAAAAATTGAATATCAAAAAACTATGTTAAAAAGACTTTGTGATGTTGATGATCAAATAGGGAGAAAGAAAAACTAAATATCCAGAAACACAGGGATGCTTAATTCCTGCAGCCTCACAGACTGGTATGTCATCCTGACAGAGGTAAATAAATGATCACGTAGACCAGTGATAAAAGGAAATACCTGTGGTGTGGTATTTGGCAGAAAAACCGGCATGGGCATACATAACACTCTTTTAAGAAAGCCATAAAGTTTGGGTGCCTGCGTGGCTCAGTCTGTTAAGCGTCCAAATCTTGGTTCAACTCAGATCCTCATCCCAAGGGTCATGAGATTCAGCCTGGCTTTGGGCTCCATGCTCAGTGGGAGTCTGCTTAGATGTTCTCTCTCTCTGCCCCTCTCCCTGAGTGGGAGCATTTTCTCTCAAATAAATAAATCTTAATTTTGGCCATTGGGAGGGGTGAAAAGGTAGCTATGATGGGGCAAGAGCTGTAGGATTTTTTTTCCCTTTTGTTGCAAGGGGGTTGTTTTTAAGATTTTATTTATTTATTTGACAGAGATCACAAGTAAGCAAAGAGGCAGGCAGAGTGAGAGGGGGGAAGCAGGCTCGCCGCTGAGCAGAGAGCCCGATGTGGGGCTCAATCCCAGGACCCTGTGATCACGACTGGAGCGGAAGGCAGAGGCTTTAACCCGCTGAGCCACCCAGGCGCCCCAAGATTTTATTTTATTTGTTTAAGTAAACTCTATACCCAATACAGGGCTTAAACTCAGAACCAGGAGATTGAGTTGCAGGCTCTACCAACTGAGCCAGCCAGGCATCCCTTGTCTTTCCTTTTCTGCTGAATGTTGTAACATGGTAGCTTGTTTTATAAAGAAAAAAAATTAATTAAAATATTTAAACATAAGAGATCATGTTGTTATATGAAGTAACTTTTTAGATCATTAATTGGAGGGAAGGAAAGACTGGACATGAGCTAATAGACAATAATAGACTAAGCCTGGGTGGCTTAGTTTGTTAAACAGCCTACTCTAGATTTCGGCTCAGGTCATGATCTCAGGGTCCTGGGATTAAGGCTTGTGTTGTGTTCCCCTCTCAGCAGGAAGACTGCTTGAGGATTCTCGTAATCCTTCTGCCCCTCTACCTGCTTGCGGGCTCTCTCTCTCTCAAATAAGTAGATAAATAAATGATTTTTTTAAAATAATCTTTTTAAAAAAGATAAAACTGGGGCGCCTGAGTGGCTCAGTGGGTTAAGCCTCTGCCTTCGGCTCAGGTCGTGATCTCAGGGTCCTGGGATTGAGCCCTGCATTGGGCTCTCTGCTCTACGGGGAGCCTGCTTCTCCCACCACTCTACCTCTCTGCCTACTTGTGATTGATCTCTGTCTCTCTCTCTCTCTCTCTCTCTCTGTTAAATAAATAAATAAATCTTTAAAAAAAAAAAAAGATAAATTGGAAAGCATAGTCAGTGGTTAAATAGGTATTTCCTATCCTGGCTTACTCTCCCTCAAGGCTACTCTAGAACTGGGCTCTGGTGATGGTTTTGCAGGTGTAGTCACTTCAGAGGTGCAGACTCTTTGGATGAAGCCCAGGGTTTATAACTCTGGTGTAGATTATTTGCTTTAGAAAAGTTAAATGGTGGGAGGGACCAAATGGTAAAGAATTTTTTTTTCCAAAAGTTCATGTATTTGCAACTTCTCAGAACATTTCTTAGGTGAATAGAGACTTTTATACTTCTTTTGAAGAAGAGGCATTACAGACAGGGTGTACTGGAGAACAGGGGCTGCACTTTTATAACGGACCCTGGGAGGGCATTCTGCAGCTTACTTGGCAAATACATGCTGATCTCCTGAGCACCGCAGAAGGGTGTGGTGGTTGTCTATGGACTGACGCTTTGATGAGAACTTTGATGAGTTCTGCTGTGAAAAGTTCCCTGTGTTTTAATTTCGATGCTCAGATGATGATCTATGCATAAAATGCAATATGGCGTATAAACCCTTTTCTAGTTTTTGTATTTTGAGGGACACAGAAACTGAAGCCCTTGTCATTTTCTCTTTGGATGCCTAGGGAAGTGTGCAGGAAGCATGTCACAGATTACAACCAGGAGGAAAAATGTCTGGCAGGGTCCTAAGTAAGATCCTATGACGGGGTCCTAAGGAAGGCAGCTACTGAACTTATTCAGGATTTTTAAAATAAATTCAGACCACTTGTATCTCTGTGTAAACAAAAAGTTAGTGTGAAACAGAGATGGTGTGTGTGTATGTGTGTGCACTTGACATGTGATTTAACAAGGTCTGTTCAGAGACAGTACAAATTGCAGAGCATGAAAGTGTCAGAACCTTCTTAACTACTGAGAATATAGCGAGGGAAATAATTCATCATAGAGAAGAATGGTTTACATAAAACTTCAACAAACACTGGTATTGATTTTTCTATTAGAGTTCATTTTCTTTCTCTCTGAAGGTACCCAAGCCCTCCAATGGGATCTGTATCAGCACCCAACCTGCCTACAGCAGAAGAAAATCTGGAATATGTACGGACTCTCTATGATTTTCCTGGGAACGATGCTGAAGACCTGCCCTTTAAAAAGGGTGAGATCCTGGTGATAATAGAGAAGCCGGAAGAACAGTGGTGGAGCGCCCGGAACAAGGATGGCCGGATTGGGATGATTCCTGTTCCTTATGTTGAAAAGCTTGTGAGATCCTCACCACATGGAAAGCATGGGAATAGGAATTCCAATAGTTACGGGATCCCAGAACCTGCTCATGCCTATGCTCAACCTCAGACCACAACTCCTCTACCTGCAGTTTCCAGTACTCCTGGGGCAGCGATCAACCCTTTGCCATCCACACAGAATGGACCTGTCTTTGCAAAAGCCATCCAAAAAAGAGTACCCTGTGCTTATGACAAGACTGCATTGGCATTAGAGGTAAATTTTACAGGGTGGGTTTTTGGGTCCTTTAACATTCGGTTTTCATTTTTAAAATTTTGTTTCTGCAAAGTAATGACTGCTCATTTAAAGTTCTATTCAGGGGAGTAAGGTGATTTTGGAAGATCTATGAATGTCCCACATGACTCTTTTGTCCTTTCCTATTCCTTGTTTCTCCCAAGGTGTAGTCTCTTGTAGTAGTTGGTTTTCTTCCCAGTAAGAATAGATGATGGTTAATAGAGACCCATGACATAGAGATGAAATCAGCATACAGGTGGACATATAGCCACTTGTACAGTTCCATATTTCTAACATCGTGATTAATCGAGGAGAAATATGAGTAAATGTCTTAGAATTCCTCTTCAGCTAGGCAGAAGATAAAGTTTAAAATATCTCAGACCAGGTGCCTCCTTAGCGCAGTAGGCAGCGCGTCAGTCTCATAAAATATCTCAGACCAGGGTGCCTGGGTGGCTTAGTTACGTGTCTGCTTTCTGCTCAGGTCACGATTCCAGGATCCTGGGATTAAGCCCCATGTTGGGCTCCCTGCTCAGTGGGGAGTCTGCTGCTCCCTCTCCCCCTGCTTGTACCCACACACTCGCTCTGTCTCAAATAAATAAGTAAATATTTAATTAAAAGTATCTCAGGGGCACTTGGATGGCTCAGTCGTTAAGCACCTGCCTTTGGCTCAGGTCATGGTCCCAGGGTCCTGGGATTGAGCCCTACATCCGGCTTCCTGCTCACCAGGAAACCTGCTTCTCTCTCTCTCCCACTCCCCCTGCTTATGTTCCTTCTCTCATTGTGTCTCTCTCTGTCAAATAAATAAATAAAATCTTTGGGGCACCTGGGTGGCTCAGTGGGTTAAAGCCTCTGCCTTCGGCTCAGGTCATGATCCCAGGGTTCTGGGATCGAGCCCTGCATCAGGCTCTCTGCTTAGCAGGGAGCCTGCTTCCTCCTCTCTCTGCCTGCCTCTCTGCCTATTTGTGATCTCTGTCTGTCAAATAAATAAATGAAATCTTAAAAAAAAAAGAAAAAGAAAAAGAAAAAGCAACACTGCCACCAAAATGTCTAATAAATAAATAAATAAATAAAATCTTAACCAATAATAAATAAATAAAAACATCTCAGACCTTACTTACTAGATTTATTTATTTATTTATTTATTTATTTATTTGAGATTCTTGCAAAACTTAACATATAACTGTGGCTTTCTGAACCAAGAAGTCCTGAAGACCAATGTTGATAAGCCTGTTGAGGGCATAAAACTTATCACAGAAAGTAGAAGTTTGATGAGACATCTGATAAACCTAGAGTGACGGCCATAAATGAGCACAAACCCCAGAGGAAGAACAGAGGATTTGAAAACTAGATTTTTTGGGTGCCTGGATAGCTCGGTTAAGTGTCCAACTCTTTTTTTTTCTTTTTCTTTTTTTCTTTCTTTCTTTTTTTTTTTTTAAAGATTTTCTTTATTAATTTGAGAGAGAGAACATGAGAAGGGGAGGTCAGAGAGAGAAGCAGACTGACTCCCCATGGAGCTGGGAGCCTGATGTGGGACTCAATCTTGGGACTCTGGGATCATGACATGAGCCGAAGGCAGTTGCCCAACCAACTGAGCTACCCAGGCACCCCAAGTGTCCAACTCTTGATCTCAGCTTGGGTCTCAATCTCAGGCCCATGTCAGGCTTCATGCTGGGTGTGGAGCCTACTTAAGGGGAAAAAAAGATTTTTTTTTTTTTAATTTTCATATTTTTAGAATAGTCCGGTATATTTTTCGTATTATTTTTTGTAAGGTATAAAATATGTGCAGTGAGATGGGCCCTAAATACTGACGTGTCAAAACATGGAATTTGATGCCGTAAATCCTAGCTCTTTCACTTGTTGATAAGTTGTGAAAATGCTTTGTGAGCTGCAGACTACTAGGTAAATAAGTATCATTATAAAATTACAGTTGAATACTCTTTGTTGGTATTATCAAATTGCATATATGTTGGAGAAGCTGAGATTAAGCTAGGGATTGTTCTCTCTCTGTTCACCCCAAGGTCAAAGTAGGGCAGGGTTGGGAGACAGCTTAGATACATGATGGAAGGATGAAATAATGGAGTCTGTTGCCTCAAAAAAGCAGAACTTAGGGGCGCCTGGGTGGCTCAGTGGGTTAAAGCTTCGGCTCAGGTCATGATCTCAGGGTCCTGTCGAGCCCTGCATTGGGCTCTCTGCTCAGCGGGGAGCCTGCTTCCCTCTCCCCCTCTGCCTGCCTCTCTGCCTGCTTGTGATCTCGGTCTGTCAAATAAATAAATAAAATCTTAAAAAAGAAAAAAAAGCAGAACTTAACCCGCGGAGCAGGCTGTCCACAGATAAAAGCTAGCATTGATTTTGTGTGTTTTTTCCATTGGTTATCCTCCATATTCTCTGGATGAAGAGTAAGGTCCAAGCGAACTACACCTGAAGGTTTGTTTCAGAGTCTCATTACTTCTCCCTTTCACATTGGCTGTAAAGAAGGAGTGAGCTGCTGAGGCTTGTGGCAGGGAACCACGTCTAGGGAGGATCCACATGCTTTCAGTGCTTCCCAGTGGAGGAACAGGAAAGAAACCATGCTGAATCCTGGCTGAGTAGGCCTTCCAGCTTTCTCATCCCCACACAGACCTGCCCCTGCATGTGTATACACCTTTAGCCTAGTTCATATATCAGCACCCTAAAATTACATGGGGTGTTCTGGGCTCTAAAAATCTTTCATATCTATTGTCTCATCGTAGGGATACAGAGCTAGGACTCAGAGAGTTGTTGTGACTCACATGTGTTAGACACATGGGGGTCGAGGCACCCAGACAGAATTCCAGGTTTCATAGAGGAAGTCAGGAATTGGGCTCTTACTTGAGCTAGGGTTTAAAGCCTCACTCTAGGCCACCTGCCTGTTGACCTCCAGCTCTAAGATGTGCGTGCATTTCAGAAAGTGTATCTCAGGGCGCCTGGGTGGCTCAGTCATTAAGTGTCTGTCTTCAGCTCAGGTCATAATCCCAGGGTTCTGGAATCGAGCCCTGCATTGGGCTCCCTGTCCTACAGGAAGCCTGCTTCTCCCTCTCCCACTCCCCCTGCTTGTGTTTCCTCTCTGGCTTTCTCTCTGTCAAATAAATAAAATCTTTAAAAAAACAAACAAAACCTGTATCTCCTTTGCGTTGCTCAGAGTGTGCACGGGGGCAGGGGAGTTGTAGAGTGGGAGACCAGGTACTATAAAGGGGATTGTTCATTTATTTTTTCCTTTTTTTAAAGATCTATGTATTTGAGAGAGCGCACACATGTGCACAAGCTGGAGCAGGACAGGGTGACGCAGAGGGAGAGTCATTGAACAGACTGCCCACTCAGCAGGGAATCCCAACATGGGGCTCTATCCCAGGAGATCTCAGATCTCTCAGATCATGACCTGAGCTGGAATCAAGAGTTGGCTGCTTGGGGCGCCTGGGTGGCTCAGTGGGTTAGGGCCTCTGCCTTCGGCTCAGGTCATGATCCCAGCGTCCTGGGATCGAGCCCCGCATCAGGCTCTCTGCTCAGCAGGGAGCCTGCTTCCTCCTCTCTCTCTGCCTGCCTCTTTGCCTACTTGTGATCTCTGTCTATCAAATAAATAAATAAAATCTTAAAAAAAAAAAAAAGAGTTGGCTGCTTAACTGAATGAAGCCACCCAGGTGCCCATAAAGGAGATCATTCAGAGTTTGGTGAGCAGATATGTGGGTAGGTGCCTTAGACTAGATGAGGATTAAGAGCCTGGTTAATGATGTATATTTTAAGATAACCCACATATTTGGCCATTAGGCAGCTCTCCTCATTTCTCAGACTCCAGAAAGAGGTCTCCATATTTGAGTCTCCTCGTGACGATACCCCAGCTGTGTAAGTCTCACTAAAGACTTGCTTTGGTGTTTCACGAAGAGTGTAAGGGGGACCTGAGAAATAAACTTTTGCCAAATTCCATTTAATGGTATTTCTCATTCTGTATATTTAAATTTTTTTATTTTTTTAAAGATTTTTATTTATTTATTTGACAGACAGAGATCACAAGTAGGCAGAGAGGCAGGCAGAGAGAGGAGGAAGCAGGCTCCCTGCTGAGCAGAGAGCCCGATGCAGGACTCGATCCCAGGACCCTGAGATCATGACCTGAGCCAAAGGCAGAGGCTTTAACCCGCTGAGCCACCCAGGCACCCCTCTCATTCTGTATATTTAAATGAGACTTTGGCTATAGCATAAGTAAATAGTTCTGTGAGTTATATTATCTTCTAGAACTTAATGCTGATCTCTGTAGAACTTTGTCTGATCTTGTTAAAAACAACTCTCTTGAGACTTTTGCAATTAGGTTACCAGGAAAAGTATTAAAATTAAAATAAGAAAGGTGAAATAAGTAGGACAAAATGTGCCAGTAATTGAAGCTTCCTTATTTCCCTTGATGGTGTTAGTGAGAATGATGAGGGCTTAGGTGAACTTTATTTCATGAATTATTTCACACTTTTTTCGTAAAACTTCACTTTCAAAAGAACATTCCTACAAGTAAAGAGAGATTTTCTTTTATTTATTTTTAAAGATTTTATTTATTTGGGGGAGAGAGTGCACATGCGCACATGAGAGCGGGGTGAGGGGCAGATGGAAAAGCCGACTTCCTGCTGAGCAGGGAGCCTGATGAAGGGCTCGATCCGGGATCATGACCTGAGCCAGAGGCAGATGCCCAACTGACTGAGCCACTCAGGTGCCCATAAAGAGAGATTTTAAAACAGGTCTGTGTTTATCTCTCTTGCTTACCTCTTTTCAAGAAGTGAGTTGATCCTTGGGATTTAATTTGAAAAGGAATACTTAGTATCTGGGATGCAGAAAAGCAAGATGGTCAGGGAATGATTACGGACCTGCATTCAGGTCCTGGCTTTCTCTGGTGTGATCTTGGGCAAGTTACTTAAATTCTTTAGAGTCTAAAGGCATCCTTGTTCTGAAAGTTGAAGTGAGTTTGTTCATTAATCATTCATGCAGTTAACCTGTGAGGGACGTCTTGTAGGGTCCTACCACCAAGGTTCTTACCGCCTAGTGAGACTAGAGACAGAAACCAGTGGTGTGGTAAGTGCTCTAATAACACAGAGTAGGAGGGAGAGTGAGTAATGGGGGAGTAGAAGATGGAAGTGTGGGTATTTGTCTGAGAAGTCTTCCTGGAGTAGGTGACCCTTGAACTTAGTTTTGAAGGATGAATAGAAGTTAGTTGGGTGAAGTGCAGAGAGACATTCCTGGCAGAGGAAAGAGCTTACGTGAACAAGACTTAATACCTCCAAGTAGCTGCAGGTTGGTGCAGGTGTGCAGTATGTTGGGCAAAAGCAGCACAAAGGAGAGGAAGGGAGCTGTTGACATATCATCAAAGGGCTAGGTTGAGGAGATGAACAGTTTTCTTATGTTGCCTTCACCAAAGCATAAAATAGCCAATTTCTCACAACTGATGGCAGTTCAGAAGTTTGCAAACTACTTACCTTTTTACTGCTTTTTAAATAATTGAAAGCAAATCCTTGAATCTCCCTCCCTATCATTATCATTCTCACACACTTGTATTCCAGTACACTTTCCTGACTAGAAAAGAATGGGAAGAACTTTCTTAGCATTGTCCTTAACTTTGGGGCTGCACACCTGTATGATTAATTGCTGTATGAAAAAAAAAATTTTTTTTAAGATTTTATTTATTTATTTGACAGACAGAGATCACAAGCAGGCAGAGAGGCAGACAGAGAGAGAGGAGGAAGCGGGCTCCCTGCCAAGCAGAGAGCCCGATGCGGGGCTCGAACCCAGGATCCTGGGATCATGACCTGAGCTGAAGGCAGAGGCTTTAACCCACTGAGCCACCCAGGCGCCCTGCTGTATGAAAATTTGTAACCAAGCATTTTTTTTTTAAAGATTTTATTTATTTATTTGACATGGCCGTTGGGGGGGAGAGCAAGCACAAGCAGAAGGAAGGACAGGCAGAGGGAGGGGCAGGCTCCCTGCTGAGCCAGGAGCCCAGTGTGGGCCTCTATCCCTAAACCCTGGGATGATGACCCGAGCTGCTTAACCTATGGAGCCACCCAGGCGCCCCTGTATCTAAGCATCTAAGTGGAACCTTGGTGGAACTTTCCCCTGTGGTATGGCTTAAGAAAACAGTTGGTGAGAGGTGCCTGGCTCAGTCAGTTAAGCATCCAACTCTTGATCTCAGTTCAGGTCTTGAACCTTAGGGTCGTGAGTTTGAGCCCCACATTAGGCTCTATGCTGGGCATGGAGCCTACTTAGTTTAAAAAAAAAAGTTGGTGACAGTAGGGATCTGTGGGAATCAGAGTCTGTGGAACAGATTCTGTGGGGGAAGAATAACATTTTCTTGGCTTGCAAGTGAAACTTCAGGTGACTCAGGATGAGGAAGAAAGGCATGTTGCAGTAATGGATCATTCAGTCCACCCAGCTTCCTAATGCTTTTAGCTTTCTGCAGCATCTAAATCCATTGGCCCTCTGGTCTCAGCTTGGGCACCTCCAAAAACACTTCTTCAGCAAAGGTTTACTGAGTACTTACAATGTGGCAGGCATTGTTTTTTGTTTTTGTTTTTATTTTTTAAAAAGATTTTATTTATTTATTTGACAGAGATCACAAGTAGGCAGAGAGGCAGGCAGAGGTGGGGAGGAAGCAGGCTCCCTGCTGAGCAGAGAGCCCGATGTGGGGCTCTATCCCAGGACTCTGGGATCATGACTTGAGCCGAAGGCAGAGGCTTTAACCCACTAAGCCACCCAGGCACCCCTTGTTTTTGTTTTCTAAAGATTATTTATTTATTTATTTATTTGACAGAGAGTTGGGGGGGGGAGCAGACTCCCTGCTGAGCAGAGAGCCGGATGTGGGGATCCCAGGAACCTGAGATCATGACCTGAGCATGAGCAGAAGGCAGAGGCTTAACCCACTGAGCCACCCAGGCACCGCTGTGGCAGACATTGTTAAGGAGATTCGAGTTCAGTAGTGAAAGAAACAAAGGTCTCTGTCCTTGTGCAAGTTCTGGAATATAGTCTCATGTGTGGTTCCTTTTAGCTCTCCACCAGGGAGAAACAACTACGAGTCCATTTCCTGTATTTGCTTAGCCCAGTGTTTGGACTCTCGTATGTGACCCTACGGTTATCCCTCTTCAGGTTTGGGAGGAGGTTGCGTTTCTTTTTCTGTCATACACCATCTGTACAGTTATCCAAATCTTTTAAAATCGTTATTATGTCATCTGGCATATTAATCACCCCCCTTAGTTTCATGTTGTTAACTGCAGATTTCATAAAAGCACGATCCAGATCTTTGTACTAAAGTCCTCCTCTGCAGCCCTTCCTGATCTACATTGCATATCTAAAAAAAGATAATGAGGTTTGTTTGGCATGACTTGTTCTTGGTTGAGCCCGTACTGCCTTCTAGATACCATCTGTTTGCTAATTATATTCAGAATTTTGTCCAGGTTTGATTTCATGCTCGCCTTTTACATTTTATAGAATCCGTCATTGTCTGTTTTAACAAAACCAAGAAACTTGACCCTTTGTAGGTCTTCTAGTGTCCTGTGTTGTAATGTTCTGTGCCAGGTGACCAGAGTTGGACTCACTCCTGCTTGCAGGTGTGTTTGGTCTACACTTAGGTATCTGTCTTATCAGTATAAGGACATCCTTTCATCTTTGGTGCTTGTTCTTTTTTTATGATGCTCAAGAGTTCTTTGTGTGAGTTCACCAGCATTCGCAAGATACTTGGTATTGACTCCCGTTGGGGTCATCTGTGATTGTGTTCATATTTCTTCTTGATTGTCTTCTCCCCATTTTGAAACCCCTAGTCGCTGGATTACATCTGGTTTCCGGATCTTCTGAATCTTTCTAAGGCCCATGGCACCACTTCCTTCACTGACTGGCCTGGAGTTCTCAGGTTTCTACTTCAACCAGTTGGTTTTGCTTCATTGGTTAGAATTAAATTCACATTAGCAGTTTCTTCATTGATTGTTCTACCAGCTGAGATCAAGTTGTGTGCAAAACAAAACGAGGTTTCAGTAGTACTAGCTATATTTTTCAGCCTGAAAGGGATCATCTGTGAGTTCCTCTGGTTTTGTCACCTGTAGCGTATATATATCCACAGTGATGATGTCAGGTCTGTATGTGTTCATCATCAAACATCTGACTCAGCTCTGGAGATCTATACAGGGTCAGACCCTCCTAACATAACAAGGCCACTCTGTCTTACCTCCTGTCACAGTCCAGCAATAATCCCTCTTCTCACCAAGGTTTGTTAGAGATGCCTACAAGCTCATACTCATCTGTTAAGTAAGAATCTCAGCTTTTCATCAGGACTGGTGGGGTCCTTCTCCACCCTTCTGTCATTGATGTTTGTTGATTTTGCTTAACAATATCTAGTTTTGGAGCGCCTGGGTGGCTCATTGGGTTAAGCCTCTGCCTTCGGCTCAGGTCCTGATCTCAGCGTCCTGGGATCAAGCCCCACATCGGGCTCTCTGCTCAGCAGGGAGTCTTCTTTCCTCCCCCCTTCACTCTCTGCCTGTCTCTGCCTACTTATGATCTCTATCAAATAAATAAAATCTTTTTAAAAAATACCTAGTTTTATGAATTTGATTTACTCTACTTGTGTACCAAAAGTGTCTTTTTTCCTTAGTCACAATGCTTTATCAAAAGTAGGAATCTTAAAAAAAAAAAAAAGTAGGAATCTTTAGGGGCACCTGGGTGGCTCAGTGGTTTAAAGCCTCTGCCTTTGGCTCAGGTCATGATGCCAGGGTCCTGGGATCGAGCCCCGTATCGGGCTCTCTGCTTAGCAGGGAGCCTGCTTCCTCCCCTCTCTCTCTGCCTGCCTCTCTGCCTACTTGTGATCTCTGTCTCTCAAATAAATAAATAAAATCTTAAAAAAAAAAAAAAAAGCTAGGAATCTTTAGAAAGTTCTTTAGAATTTTAGAAATTTCTTGTATTTTTAATAACTTTTTTTTCTTCTAACATACCATGTTCTCATTGGGTTGTGAACTAGAGAGGATAATCTCTAAAAGACTTTTGTTCTGCTTCCTTAATGTATAATTAGGTGAGAATATCATGAAATCGAGGCCCTGGCATGGTTCAGGCAAGGCCTGTCTGAGCCTGGTCATTATGCTGACCTTAGTTTTCTGTATGTGATAGTAGCTGTTGAGTAAGAAGAACCATCAGGTAGGGGCTTCCCAGAGTGTTTTAGTTAGTCTTTATGGCTGTTTTATGGGATAGGTGGCACCAGTCCCTTTTTACCCCCTTAGAACTTAAGGTTTGTGTAAATTTGTTGATAGTCTCACAGGTGACATGTGGCAGAGCTAGGACTTAGCCCACAGTCTTATTTTTAAGCAGCTTTTTTGAGATATAATTTATATATTACACAATTTACTCATTTAAACCATACAATTCACTGGTCTTGGCATGTTACATTCTTTTTTTTATTTTTTTTTTTAAAGATTTTATTTATTTATTTGAGAGAGAGAGACAGTGAGAGAGAGCATGAGCGAGGAGAAGGTCAGAGGCAGAAGCAGACTCCCCGTGGAG
Source organism: Meles meles (assembly GCF_922984935.1). Lineage (NCBI taxonomy): Eukaryota > Metazoa > Chordata > Mammalia > Carnivora > Mustelidae > Meles > Meles meles. Next base: position 31,411,300 of record NC_060077.1, read on the forward strand.
CTGGGAGCCCGATGCGGGACTCGATCCCAGGACTCCGGGATCATGACCTGAGCCGAAGTTAGTCGTCCAACCAACTGAGCCACCCAGGCGTCCCAGTTACATTCTTTTTTTTAATTGTAAAATATACATAATGGAATTTATTTTTAAGTGTACAATTCAGTGGCATTAGTTACATTCATAAGGGTGCAGCTGTCACCACTGTCTACTTTTCATCACCCCAAACAGAAACTCTGTAACCGTTAAATAATAAGTCCCCATTCCTCATCTCTTGAGGGTCTGGTAAGCTCTAACCTTTCCGTATATATGAATTTGCCTATTCTAGATACCTCATATAAATGGAATCCTATAGTATTTGTCCTTTGGAACTGGCTTATTTCCCTTACTTTTTTTTTTTAAGATTTTATTTATTTATTTGACAGAGAGGGATCACTAGTAGGCAGAGAGGCAGGCAGAGAGAGGGGGAAAGCAGGCTCCCTGCCAAGCAGAGAGCCTGATGTGGGGCTCGATCCCAGGACCCTGAGATCATGACCTGAGCCGAAGGCAGAGGCTTAACCCACTGAGCCACCCAGGCGCCCCAAGGGACTGGCTTATTTCACTTAGTATTTTAAGGTTCATCCATGTGGTAGCCTGTATCTTCATTCCTTTTATGGCCAAATAATATTCCATTGTATCAATACATCACATTTTGTTTATATATTCTTTAGGTGACCTCCAAGTTATTTTCACCTTTTAGCTGTTGAGAATAGTGTTATGAACATTCATGTACATATTTTGTTTGAATACCTGTGCTCAGTTCTTTGGGGTATATACCTAAGTGAGGAGTTGCTGGGTCATATGGTAACCATACTGAACTTTTTGAGGACCCACCATAGTTTTCCACAGTAGCTGCACCATTTTATAGCAGTGCACAAGGGTTCTAGTTCTCCATGTCCTCACCAACACTTACTGTTTTTCCATTTTTAAAATTTTGACTTGCATTTCTGTAGTTACTAATGATATCAAACATCTTTTCATACGCTTCTTGGCCATTTTTTATATCTTCTTTGGGAAGATACTCAAGTCCTTTGCCCATGTTTTGTTTGTTTCTGTTTTTGTTTTAAAGATTTTAGTTGTTTTTTTTTTTTTTAAGATTTTATTTATTTATTTGACAGAGAGACAGAGAGAGAGCATGAGAGGGGAAAAGGTCAGAGGGAGAAGCAGACTCCCGCCGAGCAGGGAGCCTGATGCAGGACTCAATCCTGGAACTCCAGGATCACGACCCGAGCCAAAGGCAGTTGTCCAACCAACTGAGCCACCCAGGCGCCCTGGTTTTTTTTTTTGTTTTTTTTTGTTTTTTTTTTTTAATTTTATTTATTTGGGGCGCCTGGATGGCTCAGTGGGTTAAGCCTCTGCCTTAGGCTCAGGTCATGATCTCAGGGTCCTGGGATCGAGCCCTGTATTGGGCTCTTTGCTCAGCAGTGAGTCTGCTCCCCACCCACCCCACCTGCCTCTTTGCCTACTTGTGATCTCTCTCCATCAAATAAATAAAATCTTTAAAAGAAAAATTTTATTTATTTAACAAGAGAGAGACACAGCAAGAGAGGGAACACAAGCAGGGGGAATGGAAGAGGGAGAAGCAGGCTTCCTGCTGATCCCAGCATCCAGGGATCATGACCTGAGCCGAAGGCAGACACCAATGACTGAGCCACCCAGGCGCCCCCTTTGCCATGTTTTAATTGGATTGTTTTTTGTTGTTTTACGAAAAGTTCTTTATATATTCTGGATATTAAGCTCTTATTAGATACATGATTTCTAAATTTTTTTCCCTTCTATAGGTTTTCCTTTCATTTTCTTGGTAGTGTGCTTTGATGCACATTTTTTCCCTAAGATTTTATTTATTTGAGAGAGAGAGAACATGCACATGAACAGGGAGGAGAAGGAAAGGGAAAGAGGGAAGCTACCCTTGAGCAGAGAGCCCAATGCAGGACTCAATCCCAGGACTCTGAGATCATGACCTGAGGCGAAGGCAGACACTTAACCGACTGAGCCATCCAGGCGCCCTGATGGGTGTTCTTATTTTGATGAAATCCAACTTACCTAATTTTTCTTTTGCTGCTTATGCTTTTGATATCATATCTAAGAATGTCTTACCAAATTCAAGGTCACAAAGATTTACCCCATTGTTTTTTTCTAAGACTTTTATGGGTGTGGCTCTTATGTAATTTGTTTCTTCACTGTGAGTTAGTTTTTATATATGGTTTAATGTAGCAGTCCAAATACTTCCTTCTGCATGTGGAAATCCAGTTGTACCAGCACCACTTGTTGAAGAAATTATTCTTTCCTCGTTTGAATGAACTTGGCACTGTTGTCAAAAATCATTTGGTCATATGGGCGCCTGGGTGGCTCAGTTGGTTGAACTTCTGACTCTTGGTTTTGGCTCAGGTTGTAATCTCATGGATGATCCCCATGGCAGTCTCCGTGCTCAGTGGGAGTCAGCTTGAAGATTCTCTCTCCCTGAGCCCCTCCCCTCCCCCCACATAACACTCACATGCTTGCGCCCTGTCTCTCCCATAAATCTTTTTAAAAGATCATTTGGTCATAAATATATGTGTTTACTTCTGAATTCTCTATTCCATTAGTCTATATGTGTGTCTGTATGCCAATACCACACTGTTTGTTTACTACAGCTTTGCGTAGTAGTTGTGAAGTGAGAAGTATGAGTCTTACACTTTGTTCTTCTTTTGCAAGATTGTTTTAGCTGTTCAGGGTGTCTTGGAATTCCATGTGTATTTGACGATCAGCTTTTCCAGTTCTGCAAAAACAGATAGAATTTTGATAGAGATTGTGTTGAATTTATAGATCTCTGATTAGTGTTGACATCTTGATAATACTAAGGTTTCCTATCTGTGAACACAAGATGTCTTGCCATTTACTTCAATCTTTAATATTTTTCAGCAACATTTTGTAGTGTTCCATGTTTTCCTCTGGTAAAACACACTATTAATTTATTCCCAGTTATTTTATTCTTTTAGATGCCACTGTAAATGGAATCGTGTTTTGGGATTGTTTTTTGTTTTTAATATTTTATTTGTCAGCAAGCAAGCAAGAGCACAAGCAGGGGGAACGGCCGGCAGAGGGAAAAGCAGGATCTCTGCTGAGCCAGGAAATATGATAAAGGACTCAGTCCCAGGCCCCTGAGCCAAATCCAGATGCTTAACCTACTGAGCCACCCAGGTGCCCCTGTATTTTTGTTGCTTAAGATTTTTTTTTTTTTTTTTTTTTTTTTTTAAATAAGTAATCTCTACATCCAGCATGGGGCCCAAACCCACAGCCCCAGGATCAATAAGAGTCACATGTTCCACCAACTAAGCCAGCCAGGTGCCCCTAAATGGAATTGTTCGTTACTGGTTTATAGAAACACAACTGGTACATGTGTGTTGATCTGTACCCTGTAATTTTGCTGAATTTTATTAGCTCTAATAGCTTTCTTGTGGAATCTTTGGAATTTTCTATATATAGGATCCTGTCATCTGCAAATGGAGATAAATTTTACTTCTTCCTTCCCATAGCCCACATTCTCTTGCATCACAGCATACTGGCCTTTGATACCTTTAACCCCTGGCCCATCTTAAAATAAAATCCCTGTTTTCATAAGAAGTGTTAACTGGTAAGCAGCCCTCTTAAAAATCAAGTTGCTGCCCTGTAGTTGCTCCGGTAGAACACTAACCAGTTGCTGCCCTGAAAGATAATGGGAATTTCAAGGAACAGAACAAGTCTTCAGTATTAAAAACCAGTAAGTAGCTTTGGTAGTAGGAGAGAGTGTATGAGACTACTTGTCTGCTACTCAGAGCACACGGACAAGGAAGGTTGTAGCCCTTAAAATAGCCTCTTCAGCTCTAGGAGCTTTGATTTAGGTACTGGTACTGGGCGAGCACAAGGGGAAGTGTTAAAACAAGTGACAACCCCAGGCCAGCTCCATGAGGGCAGGGCTGTTGTCCGCTTTCTTCTCTGCTGTATCTAGCCTCGGCCTGGCACATAAATAATCACTATTTGTTGAACAAGTAAATGAATGAAAGTCACAGATCACAGGATTAAAACTGCCTGGTGGTTGCAGGACATGGGTTTTATACCTTTTTTGGGTTATGGACCCCTTTTAGAATCTAATGAAAGCTTTCTACAGGAAGACAACATACATTAATGCACTTACATACAATTCTGTGTATACTTTCAGGATGTTCTTTGATTTCTGAGATATATTCATGTCACCCAAGTTAGAACTTCTGATTCCGTTGTAATCTGTTGTGCTCCTGATGTTATTTTTACGTAACCTGAGAGTATAATCTGCAGATACCCTAATTGGGAAAGGAGACTGGGGAGGCAGAAAGCTACTGAAGCCAGTGCTTGGACCCTCCAGGGCTTTGACTGCCCTTGGAATCAGGTGCCAGAAGTCAGACAGTAGAGTTTTTGCCAGAGCCCTTCTGTGTATGCTCTGGACAAGTAAAGAGATAGGAAACTATTGCTAGCATCAGGAAGTGCCCTCTTGCCTTCTTGTGTGGTCCTCACTAGACACAAAGAATGGGACTGGTTAGTGTTCTACTGGTGTGTGCTTAATTTTAGAGTTGATGTGTGTATTTCACAAGTGCTGAGTATAGCCAGGCACAAAGATAATAATGTGGCACTTCTTGTAATGATAAGGATTGTCATTGGGTGACATTTAGTAAGGTATTTGTCTCCTCTTGATCTGTTGATAGGATCAGCCACATGTTCTTGTTCCAGGCTTAGAGTGCTCCTTGAACTGAGTTGATATCCACCAACTTCGATCAGAGTTTGATCACTCTGCTCTCAGAAATGAGTCGTTCTGTGGGCTCAGTCCTACCCTGAAGCCAAAGGAAGGGCATTTTACCAGAATCGGGCATGATGAGAGGAGCAGCAAGATGGCATTTTTAGGATCTGAGCCCAAGCATTCTTCAGTGGATCTGTGAAGAAGCTGGTCCACAGCCAGGCCTGTAATTGTGGGCAGCTGGTAGCAAAACACAGCCAGGACATCTTTCCTGTGTTGGTGTTCTAGGGCTTGCTCCCCATGGGAAGGGCCTTGGACTGAGCTAGCAATAGCATAAGGAATGACATGTTGTGTTTTGACATGTGAGAGCTCCTGCAAGGCCAGAATGAGGCATTAATGGTCAGATGACCCTCAGATGTCTCTCCTATTCATTCTGAACCTTGACTGACTAATCTCTACTAGTCAAGTTTCCCTAGGTCAAAGCAGTAGCTCCCTGGGGCACCTGGGTGGCTCAGTGGGTTAAAGCCTCAGCCTTCAGCTCCCTGTGTCAGGCTCTCAGCTCATCAGGGAGCCTGCTTCCCTCCCTCTCTGCCTGCCTCTCTGCCTACTTGTGATCTCTGTCAAATAAATAAAATCTTAAAAAAAAAAAAAAAAAAAGGCAGTAGTTTCCTGCTCCTGTGCTCTGCAGCATGGACTTCTTGGTACTGTTTTTCTTCCACTTTCTGCTTTTGTTTATTCCCTAACAAACATTTATTGAGCATCTACCACATCTGGACAGATTATTGTCTATCCCACAGTGAAAAGAGAGGTTCCTTGAGGATGAGAACTGAGCTGCAATAGATAATGCAGTAAATCTTAGAAAATTAGTGATGTAGAATGGTGTAGGAAGCATCCTGTAAAGACTGTCAGAATCACAAGTTAATTAGAAGGCGTGAGGTTTGAGTGTTCTTGGCAGTTTTCAATACTCGGCTTATCTTCTCCATATTCCCGTTGTCTTCCTCAGCTGCTTGGTATCCATCACAGTAATTTTTTTTTAAGATTTTATTTTATTTTGGGGCGCCTGGGTGGCTCAGTGGGTTAAGCCTTTGCCTTTGGCGCAGGGCTCCCTGCTCTGCAAGCAAGGAGCCTGCTTCTCCATCTCTCTCTGCCTGCCTCTCTGCCTACTGATCTCTCTCTGTCAAATAAATAAATAAAATCTTTAAAAAAAAAGATTTTATTTTATTTATTTGACAGAGAGACAGCAAGAGAAGGAACTCAGGCAGGGGGAGTGGGAGAGAGAGAAGCAGACTCCCCGAGGAGCAGGGAGCTCGATGCAGGGCTCCATCCCAGGACTTCGGGATCATGACCTTAGCCAAAGGCAGATGCTTAACGATGGAGCCACCCAGGCACCCCTCCATCACAGTAATTTATTAGACCCCTACTTTTCAGGCCTGTCCCTTACCTCATTCTAATACGTGGCATCCTTCCCAACCACTCACCAGTTTTGAGAGGACCCATGTTGTTACTAACAAGGTTGAAACCCACTTAGTACAGTGCTTCTCTATGCTGATTCCAGTGCTTCCAGAGGGCAGTGACCACCATGGGTGTGGGGTTGGGTTCCATTCAGGAATCCCTACTCTGATAACCAGTTGCTTAGCTGGGTGTCCTGGTTAACAGTTCCCATGTACCTTTTTTTTTTTTTTTTTTTAAGTTTTTATTTATAGTTAACGTGTCTGAGAGAGAGCCCACACAAGCAGGAGGAGCAACAAGCAGAGGGAGAAACAGGCTCCCTGCTGAGCAAGGAACCCAGTGCAGGACTCAGTCCCAGGATCCCAGGACCCCTGGGATCATGACCCGAGCCAAAGGCAGTTGCTTAACTGACTGAGCCACCCAGGCATCCCTACAAGAACCTTTCAGGAGGGGCACTTGGGTCTTCAACTGTGGAAGAAGAGCAGAGGTCCAAGGTTTTTTAGGACCAGCTTGACGATTCTGGGCAACTGTGTCTTAAGATGTGCAGTTGTACGGGCACCTCGGTGGCTCGGTGGGTTAAAGCCTCTGCCTTCAGCTCAACTCATGATCCCAGGGTCGTAGGATCGAGCCCCACATCAGGCTCTCCACTCAGTGGGGAGCCTGCTTCCCCCTCTTTCTCTGTCTGCCTCACTGCCTGCTTGTGATCTCAGTCTGTCAAATAAATAAATAAAATCTTAAAGAAAAAAAGATGTGCAGTTGTAGAATTGTATTTACATCATGTCCTTGTGTCTGTCGTATAGTCCATATCTGGGGAAGAGATTGGCAAGTTTGAGAAACTAAAACAAAGCCAGTGTAGCTTGGAGGGGAGGAGCAGAGGGACTTGAATTGAGGTCAGAGATGGGAGGAGTCAGGACCCAGATGAGGCAGAGCCTTGAAGACTGGAGTTCGGATGTTGCTCTTAGGCAGAGAAAAGGTATTGGGAGGTTTAAAAGGCAGAGCAGTGACCCAGTTCTGATTGTCTTTTTTAAAGGTTTTTTACTGTCTAGATCCTGTGCCTATTACTTCTGTTCTCCCAACACCTTGCTTCTCTGCTTGGCCATCTATCAGATGCGGGACATCAACCTATAGTTTTCTCTTGTCTCTTTAACTGTGATTCTGCAGACTTCTCCAGAAAGTAGTTTACAAGAGACTTGTGACATGGAGTGTAAAATAAGCAAAACAAACGCCCTCCTTCAGAGAGTGCTGTGTGGGGGTGGAGAGGTGACCAAGGCAGAGCAGAGAATGGAGGCTCCTTGGGCAAGTTGCCAGAATCCTGGAGAATAAGGCACCTGGCTTCACAGAGACTTACTTTCCACAAATGGCAAATGGGAAGTACCCAGCTGATAGTAGTGTTATTTTATAGAATACCACAAAAAAGAGCTGAGCAGCAGGGAGTAAGAAGGGGCAAGTGAAGTCTCCTACTTCAGATGCCTTGGAGCATTGGAGGGAGAGAACTGGACTTGCGCTATTGACTTTGGACTATCAGGTGCTCCTCGCTGAAATGGTGGGAGCAATAGTCAAATGTGGTAGGTATGGTCTGGCTGTAGGAGAGCAGGGTGATTGGGAGCTGGGCTGGTTAGTCTGGGGTAACAGTAGATGCTGGAAGGCACATCAGGGCAGGATGGCTATACTTAGAGCCAGGTAGTAAGAGACTGGGGAAACTGAGGAGGGGGCCATTAGCAGAGGGTCAGAGCATGTTTCTTGCCCCCAGGCTTGAGGGATGCACTCATCCAAGATGTAGGAGAGGGCTGCCCCAGGCCAGGTTTTCAGGAAAGTGAGACTTTGTTTTCTTTCACATTTATCAAACATCAGCCAGGGCAGGCTAAGATTGCAGACTTCAGGCAAAATATATGCTCTCTGGGCATCTGGAGTCCAGTTGAAGATAGAGAAAGCATAGGTAAAAATGACAGAATTCCAAAGTATTTTTTGTAGGACATCAAATGAGTGGAGCAAACGAAAACTGAAGTTGCAGGGCCCAGTATCTATCAGCAACACTCATCGGCCCCAAACTGTAGCTTTGTTTCTTTTCAGTTTGCACTCATTTTTGCCTTAGCCTTTTTTTTCTTTACAATATCTTGGCCAGATCAAGACCAAGATTACTAACAAGATCAAATTCTGATCTGGCTCTGAGTGCCAGCCTACTACTTAAAGACTGCACAGATGCCCTAAGGCCATCATCCCTTTGTATAACAGAGTCTACCTGGGTGTTTGCACCCCTGGTTCCCCTTCCCTTTCCTCACAGAATTCTCTTTACAGTTATATACTCACACATCCTCTTACTTGTCCTTGCCTTGTTGTCTGTTTTAATGCGTTAATTGTATTTTCTTTGTGATTATTAAGAATAACTAGAAGTCAATTTAGAATGATATCAGTCATTTTCTATCCATGACTTTTCTTTCCTATTTCATTATTTAAAGATTTATGTATTTATTTTTAGAGAGAGGGAAAGGGAGGGAGTGCGTGTGAGTTCAGGGGGTGATAGAGGCTGAGAATCCTCAAGCCGATTGAGGGGAACCAGAAGTGGGCAGGCTCCATCCCATGACCCATGAGATCATGACCTGAACTGAGATGAAGAGTCCGACGCCCAACTGACTGAGCCATTTCATGAATGAAATGGGGCGCCCCACCATTTCATTATTTTAAAAATAAAGACAGAGGCAGTCTGTTTTCTTAGATGAAAGGGAGATAAGGAAGGAATGTTGTACTGTGGAGAGAAAGGCCAGACAGTGAAGCACCTCATCTCATCAGCCTCATTGAGCTCCAGACACGAGACAGCAGGTTCCTGCACTGAAAGACTCAAAGAGGCCAAGGGTCTAGAACAGGTGCACTGAAGAGTTCGAGGAAATTGAGGGATGTGGCCCTTATGCAGGGGTCTAGATTGTAGCATCCTAGTAGCTCCTGCGTGCCGAAGGTTTCTCTCTTCTTACCTAGACCTGATTTTAATTTGCGTGTTCACTCTTACTGTATCTTATGTTTGTGCTTAAAAGTTACTACTTTTTAACGGAGTAAGATTGGATGTAAGCCATTTTTCCAGGTTTCCATCAACTTCAGCTTCCAGCTGTGGGATTTCTACAAAGTCTCTACTATAACTCAAGGTTCTTTATTCACATTAGAACTTCCCTTATACACAGATCTGAAATTTTTTATTATTAGAAACAAGTAACATAATTAGGGTTTTCCTGTTTTGTGACTTCTGTAAGGTAGGAGAAGAATATGTAAATTATACTTAACTCCTTGGATTTGCCTGGGTAGCTCAGTCAGTTAACTCTTTTGATTTTGATTTTTTGATTTCCACTCGGGTCATGATCTAAGGGTTGTGAGGTGGAGCCCTGTGCCAAGCTCTGCATGGATGTGGAGCCTGCTTAAGAGTTTCTCTCCCTCTCCTTCTGCCCAACCACTCCCATGTGTGTTCTCTCTCTCTCAAAAAAAAATAATAATAATAATAAAACTAACTTCTTGGTCCACTTTACAGAACATTAAATTTTTCATAATTATCAAAAACATTTGTATGATCTTTCCCAGATATGAATAAAAAAGACATTCTCTTTCTACTGTCTATAAATTAAAATATTATGACTTGGAGAAAGCAATACGTGGACTCCCAGCACTAATTATCTATAAACAATCAATATTTCAAAAGTCTTTAATATGTCCCAAATATATTAAAACTCGATTTTTATTATTAAATCTCTTTATTCTCTCTAATTGTTATTTCCTTTTAAGACAACACCAGAGAGGGGCGCCTGGGTGGCTCAGTGGATTAAGCCGCTGCCTTGGGCTCGGGTCATGGTCTCGGGGTCCTGGGATCGAGCCCCGCATCGGGCTCTCTGCTCCGCAGGGAGCCTGCTTCCTCCTCTCTCTCTGCCTGCCTCTCTGCCTACTTGTGATCTCTCTCTCTGTCAAATAAATAAAATCTTTAAAAAAAAAAAAAGACAACACCAGAGAAAATGTGTTATTAGTTGTAATTTTTTTCCACTGGGTATTTTACAAATTTTTTTTGACTTTTTTTTTTTTAAGATTTTATTTTTACTTATTTATTTATTTATTTTATTTGACAGAGATTACAAGTAGACAGAGAGGCAGGCAGAGAGAGAGGAAGGGAAGCAGGTTCCCTGCTGAGCAGAGAGCCCGATGCAGGGCTCCATCCTAGGACCCTGATCATGACCTGAGCCGAAGGCAGATGCTTTAACCCACTGAGCCACCCAGGAGCCCCTTTTAACTTTATTTTTAATGCAAATCTCAAAAATAGAATTCTCAGTCTTTACCTTTAAATTTTAATTGTTTGGAACACCAAGGTGGCTCAGTCCATTAAGCATCTGCCTTTGGCCCAGGGTCCTGGGATCAAGTCCTGCATCAGGCTCCTTGCTCAGTGAGGAGGCTGCTTCTCCCTCTGCCTGCTATTCCCCCCTGTTTGTGCACACTCCCCTCTATCTCTCTGACAAATAAATAAAATATTTTTTAAAAATAAATAAAAATGATAATTTTAATTGTTCAACCAACTGAAGTGTTTCAGTTGAACCTGTGACATAAATTGGAAAATAATTATAATAATGTAATCTGTAAACACATGAGTTGCTTTTTACATCCTTTCTCCTATACATATTGAGTATTTGGCATTTTATTTTTGTCTCAGAACTTCTCATCATATGAAGTCTAATTCTTGGGCACCTGCTGGCTTATTTGTTGGAAATGCAACTCTTGGTCTTGGGGTCATGAGTTCAAGCCCTACACTGGGCCTATAGCTTACTTTAAAAAATAAAAATTTTTAAGAATTGAATTTTTTTAAAAATATATTTATTTATTTGAGAGAGTTGGATGCGAATGTGAGCGGGAGGTGGGCATGCAGAGGGAGAAAGAGAAGAATTTCAAACAGGCTCTGTGCTAAGCGTGGAGCCTGATATGGGGCTCAATGTCATGATCCTGAGCTGAGTCAAGAGTCAGGTGCTTAACTGACTGAGCCACCCAGGCGCCCCAGAATCTTAATTCTTACTTACCAGATTAACTTTTTTTTTTTTTTTAAAGATCTTATTTATTTATTTGACAGGGAGAGAGAGATCACAAGTAGGTAGAGAGATAGGCAGGGCAGGGGGGAGCAGGCTTCCTGCTGAGCAGAGAGCCCAATGTGGGGCTCTGAGTACCCTGAGACCATGACCTGAGCCAAAGGCAGAGGCTTAACCCACTGAGCCACCCAGGCGCCCATCAGATTAACTCTTTATAAGCCATCCTACCACTGAGTTGAATTAATGGTGCTCCTAAATAAAAGCGTTTGAGTCAAAATTAGGGCAATTTGTTTTTTCTTATTTATACTGTGTTCTAACCAGGGAGCCTCATTTTCTCATTTTACCCAGTATTAAGGCTGGTTTCCACAAGGTGAGAAGTTTCATTTGTTAATACTGCTGTTTTCCGCCTGAATGCGGTGACTGCATCTTTCTCAGTAGGTTTGGAGAATCACAAGTAGAATGGTAAAATAAAAAACTGGAGGATGGAGGTGTAGAAAACTCAAAGCAGCCAGTCTGGGTTCACAAGGGGGATGTTGTGAAGATAGAGCATTAAAAACAGTGGCTGTCTTGGTGAGCAGAGACCGAGAGTGGGAGGTTGAGTGGTCCCAGGCATAGTTGGGCCATGCTGCCTTTGCACTATGCAAGGTGGCAGGGACACAGATGGCCAGGATTGGATGCTGCTGGCTTTTACCTTTGCTTTGTAGTGAACCAGCAGCCTGTGACATTGGAGAGCTCCAGACTGTAGATCTGTTATCCCAGCCTGCCTTGTTAGGAGGGTAGTGTACCTTGGGCATCGAGAGGTGGTAACATCTCTAAAGAAGCTCTGCAGGTAAAAACCTCTGTGAAAACAGGTCCCGACTCCTGGTGTCCATTGAATTGGAAACCAGGTCTATGTAGCATACTCCACAGGGGCATGTTCCCTTCTCTGTCCTCTTTGGACCTTCCCACTGGCTCTAAGCGGCGTGAACCACTTTCATATTGTTATGTGGTCACATCAGAACAAAATCACCAAGTTTACAAACTTGGAAGACATTGACAAAACATTAAGCTGTCTGCTTCCCAGTGGCCTGTGTAGAGAGGCATTCAGTCATCTAAGCAACATATCTCCAGACCTCCCTGTAAAGGGACTTATTTTTTGGTGCTGTCTTCACCTCAGGTCAGGATCCTGGAGTCCTGGGATCGAGCCCCACATTGGGCTCCCTGCTCTGCATAGAATCTGCTTCTCCCTCTGCCCCTCACCCCACTCATGCTCACTCCCTCTCACTCTCTCTCAGATAACATCTTAAAAAAAAAAAAATAGAAAAAAAAATGGGGGATCTTGGGGTGCCTGGATGGCACAGTTGGTTAGGCATCCAGCCCTTGGTTTCAGTTCCAGCTCCTGATCTCAGAGTTGTGAGATCAAGCCTTGTGTTAGGCTCTGTGCTCAGTGTGGAGTCTGCTTCAGATTCTCTCCCTCTGTTCTACTCTCTCTCAAATTAATAAAATCTTGAAAGAAAGAAACGGCTATCCTCTGTTTGGGCCATGGTCTAAATAAGTGTTGGAGTCTGGAGTTTGGGTCTCTGAAGTTTTTCTCATCTTAGGCACCTTACTCCCCGCCCCCCCCCCCACCAAGATTTATTTATTTTAGAGAAAGCATGAGCTGGAGGAGGGGCAGAGGGAGAGAGGGTAGAAGCAGATTCCCCCCTGAGTGGGAAGCCTGACATGGGGGCTCCATGACCTGAGCTGAAACCAAGAGTCAGACACCCTCTGTTCCCCCGCAAACCAACTGAGCTGCCCAGGAGCCCCTTTTGTTTTTTTCTTTGGCTTTCTGTTTCTTGTTTATTTGTTTTATAGACTGTATCACCGGGTTTTAGTGTTTCTGCTCGTCCTAGCCATCTTTTTTTTTTTTTTAAGATTTTATTTATTTGACAGAGCTCACAAGTAGGCAGAGAGGCAGGCAGAGAGAGAGGAAGGAAGCAGGCTCCCTGCCCAGCAGAGAGCCCGATGCAGGATCTGGGCGGAAGGCAGAGGCTTCAATCCACTGAGCTACCCAAGTACCCCTCATGCTAGCCATCTTACATACTAATTCAAATGATTGTTTCATACATAGCCTCCCTTCTCTGGAGTCTCCTCAGAAAACATGCCTCCTTTTCTTTACAAGGCAGTGGCCCACCTAGTAACCAAGAGAGGCAGATGGGGCTCCAAGGTTGGCTTTAGAGCCCAGAGCTGTGTACAGGTAGACTTATAAGGCTGCCTTGTCATCTCTGGGATCTGTGGTCACTCCAGGCCAGCAGTCAGCTTGCTGGACCAGTAGCTAGCTTGCTTTATTTGTTTTTAAGATTTTATTTGAGAAAGGGAGAGTGAGAAAGTACAAGTGGGGTGAGGGGTAGAGGGAGTAATAGACTCACCACTGAGCAAGGACCCCGATGCAGGGCCGATCCCGAGACTCCCAGGATCATGATGTGAGCCAAATGCAGACACTTAACCAGCTGAACCACCCAGGTGCCCCAAGGACCAGTAGCTTTAGCAGAAAGAAGACCCTTTTTTTCCAAATGAGATAATGTGTGAAACCTAGTTGCCTGTCAGATTTAACATTTGTTATAAGTATAAATGTATTTTTTAAGTTGAGATTTATAAGAATTAGCTAAAAAGGCAATTGGGACAGTTGACAGAATGGGAAGGAAAAAACTGGAAATAACATGAGTGACAGATGCAGTCTGCTATCCACTTCAGCATCCAGCTTATTTCTGAATGTGTTTTGTTGCAAGTAGTGATAGGTCTCTTTTAGCCTTTACCTTGTCATCTGGGGAGTCTTCAGTCAGACGCATGGCACAGGCAGCTTCATCCCAAGGAAGATGTGCATGGAAAGCAGCTGGGGCAGCACGGCTTAATGTAGCAGTAGAGCATTCCCATGTACTGTTTTCTGTTATAACTTTATAAAATACAGGCTTAAGTTGAAATCCCAATCAGACATTTGTTGGGCCCTGAAAACACCTCTGTAAAGCTCTGTGGGTCTGCAGAACAATTTGAAAATCACTTCTGAAACAGAATTCCTGCCTTCCCTTTGATGAGTTGAGCAGCCCCTAACCAGTGCCTGTCCTCTGACCATAGCTAGGATTCCTTTCACCCTGCAGTTTAAAGTCCTAAAAAGATGCTCAGACCTAGGCTTCCTTCCCCTGTGATGGCCCCACAGAGAGGCCAGGGAATGAACAACTCAAGGAGACATTATTGCTTCTGGGCATTGGGGGAGATGGCACGGTGAGTGAGGTCTTGGTGACAGCAGTTCCATCCCCTTGTAAATTGGGGTGGAGATAGATTTTAATTTTTTTTTTTTTAAGATTTTATTTATTTATTTGAGAGTGAGAGAGAGCACAGGAGTGGGGTGAGGGGCGGTGAGGGCGGAGGGAAAAGCAGACGTTCCACTGAGCAGGGAGCCTGATGTGGGACTCGATCCTGGGACTCCGGGATCATGACCCAAGCTGAAGGCAGGCGCTTAAATGACTGAGCCACCCAGGTGCCCCTAGTTTTGTGGGGGTTTTTTTACACTTTTTTGTGTGATTTCACTTTAACCATTCTCAGAGTTAAGTGTTCATTTCTTTCCTGTTAGAGTTAATAACCAATATAGGAAGGGAAAAAAAGGCTGCTTTTGTGCTCAGAAGCTGCTTCATTTAATACACATTCTCAGGGGTGCCTGGGTGGCTCAGTCGGTTTGGCCTCTGCTTTCGGCTCAGGTCATGATCCTGGAGTCCTGGGATCAAGTCCCACATAGGGCTCCTTGCTTGGCGGGGAACCTGCTTCTTTCTCTGCCTCTGCCTGCCTGCCACTCTGCCTGCTTATGTTCTCTCTCTCTCTCTCTCTGACAAATAAATAAAACCTTTTTAAAAAAAATACACACTCTCATCAGCTGCGGAAAACACTGGGCTTATTGGTAGCACCTTGTGTCTTTGGCACTGCTTGATTTTGGTTTGAGCACTGAAAAAAATAAATCCTTAAAAAAATCTGTAGGTTCCTGTGGATAGAACAGTGAATATGGCTTAAAGTAAGCCTTTCAATAAATAAATAAGATAAAGTAAACTTTTTTTTTTAGTTTGTAGAGAAAATGCTGACTTTGTCTTCTTTCTCCATCCTTACAGGTTGGTGACATTGTGAAAGTCACAAGGATGAATATAAATGGCCAGTGGGAAGGTGAAGTGAACGGGCGCAAAGGGCTCTTCCCCTTTACACATGTCAAAATCATTGACCCTCAAAACCCTGATGAAAATGAGTGATTGCTGTTGCCTGTTTTCTGCTGCTTCCTTGTTCTGCCTGTCATAGTCTCCTTTGAAGTGGGAAAGCATTCTCTCTCATAGGCAAGTTACACTGCATTGCCGATGTCCAGCTTTCTGCAGAGTGGCGGTCTCTCATACACATTTGGAATGCACACAGTGGCTGCCTCGGCATTTGTATCATAGTTGTATTGTCAAAGAGTAGCAGATTTTAGAGTTCTTTTGGATCATAAACTGGAAATACTGGTGGAAGCACACAAGTGAAGAGAAGTTGACGAGGAAAGGGTCTGTCTTCTCATCACTGCCCTGTTTGTACTTGTGACTGATTCTGTCCCGTTCATCAGATGGAGCTTGAGGCCATGGTGAGATGTTGCCGTCGCTGTTCCACAAAGCAGTGGCTCAGTCACCACTTTGTTTTTCCTTTGAAGAACAGAGCAAATGAACCTTAAAGAAGAGGGAATTCTGTTCTAAACTCCCCAAATCTGGCTCTTCTTTTTTCCTTTTTGGTTTGGTTTTGGAAGACTTAATTAGACTTGTGTGTTCTGAACAGGTTTTTAAGTAGCAGGTTGGATTTTTGTGATATTGTAAAGAATGACACGTGCCTCTGAGCTTCCAAACTGAAGCTGCTGTAACTAAAGGAATATGAAAACAAACAACAAAAACACCAGCCCTTGGTTGCCAGTTGTACCTGTTTTGCCATATAGCAAACAACACAGAAAAATCAGTCGTAGTGTGCCAAGCTTGTGTGCGTGGCCTCTTGGAATACGTTGTCCTCAAAAGCATCAGAGTAGGGGGTGATTTGGGGAAAGCTTTGCTTACCTTGTTTGCCGTGATGACAGGAGCAATGGGGGGAAGCACTTGGCCAGTTTTCTGTACAGCTTTTTAGTGAATACACCCCTTTAAGGTATAGGAATTAAGTTTCTCTAAAAAGGTTGTTCATAGAATCGCTGAATTCATTAATGAAACTTTAAATTCTTCTCACTGAGGCCCACTCCTCACTGCTGCAGCCCACGCTCACAGGGCTGCTAGAGAAAGATGGTGCTGCTAATATTGGTTCCCCGGTCTATGTATCCATGACGTTCCGAGGCAAAGAAAATGCAGGCTCTGGAAATTGACTCATGCATTTGATGTCTAAGATTTTAGTGACTAGGGAGAACCATTAACCATTTAGCAATTTGATGTTAACATTTCCTTGTTAGCTAAAAGAGGGCTGTTCATACAAGCCAGCTTGGTACAACGGTGAGGCTGATCTCTTGTCTGGTGCACATAGCAGTTGAGGATTCTGGAATCTTCATGCAATTCAGTCTGCTCTCCCTTCTAGAAATTGGTGAAGACAGGCCTCGGTTCATAATGAATACAGCAGACCTAGAAATGTAGCAGCCACCTAATGAGTGATTGCATCATTTGCTGAGTGTCTGCTCTAACCATGGCCCTGTCTCCCAGGGGTCTTAGGTTTTGAGTTAGAGTGATATATATTTTGTGGTGACAGAACCAGCAAAGCAACCATTTTTTCAATCTCTCTTTAAATCAGTATTCCATTAGGCAGGTAACTACCGTATTAAGGAATCTTGAAAGTGTTCCTGTGACAAAGTTAATGATCAGTTGGGAAAAATATCACTGTGGCTGCCCGTCTGTGGTTTTCCTGGGAAAAATGCAGTCTGCTCTCCCTAATCAGTGAACAGTGTGGCCACCTCTTGCTCTGAAGGTGCTGCCTCTCCGCTGTAGTTGTCTCTTATTCTGAGTTCAGGCCCAGCCCAGCTCCCACAGCGAGTGGCACATGCGTGGCGGCATCCCCGCTGTCCGCCTGGACACAGCACTCACCTTGCAGCCGGTGACCCGGTACTGAGAGGGCCGGCCAGCAGAAGGTGGAGTTTGTGCCTTGTTCAAAGAGGACACAAACCTTAAGACTTTTTAAAAACCAAGTTTAACTGAGGGGCTTGGCATGTTTTGGTGACAGTAGTTGGTTTGGAGTACAAGAAATGTATGGTCATTTTGGGAAGCACGATTTCCCTTCATCCGTGTCTGCGGACCCATAGCAAGACCCACCTCACGTGGACCACTTCAGAATCTGAGCACCCCGCAAACCTACTTTGGCTTCATAATAAGCCTGCTTGTCACTTCAGCCCGTGTGCATGTCTCCAGGGCTTCCCAGGAGATTGGGAGCCCAAAATAAGGTGAGCCTTGAGTTCTGAACTCTCGGGATATGTGCCAAAAGTAGTACCTTTTTGACTTAGGACCTTACTAGTTTTTTTCATCAGGCGGGGAGATTGTCTTCATCACACTAAATATGCAAAAAAAAAAAAAAAAAAAAAAAATCCTCGCCTCAGCTTCGTGCCTGGGTTCCCCAGTGATTGGGGAAGACTTCCTGTTTTAGAAAGCGATGCGAATCTTCCAGAGGAGCTGCCTTTGTTCCTTGGTTGGTCTCCTTTTAGGATTATTCATTATTGCTACTTGTTCTGGTCTACTGTGTGTCACTTAAAATATTTGGATGTTAAATTAACTCACTTGGGAACTGAACAAATTATGAACTCTAGGGCATTGGTGGTTTAACTCAAAACTTATTTATCCTGAGAAGGACCTTCTAACACAGGAGTCATCCTTGTCATTTCTTTGTGGTGTGGTACCACTTGATGGCAGGGTGGAAGAGGAGCATGTGTCCGCGAGCTACCATTTGACAACTTGGGTCACCCGGACAAGACACCTTCTGTGCTCACTGTTGGAAAACAGAAAGGGGGGAAAGACAGCTGCTCCCTCCTTGGAGCTCAAGGATCCCTGGCTCCGTGCTGACTTTCTTTTACAGCTGTTTACAGACAAGACAGGCCAAGGCAGACGGCCACTGCTCTTGTAATGTTTGCTCAGAGGAATATTACCATTTTATTTTTGAAAAGGGATGATGTGTTTTTGTGCCAGGTGTTTATAATTTAATCCTTTAATATTATGTTCATTAACCTCTTAAAATGAGTGACTTTTTGATTGTTTTAACACAGTACCTAAGACTAATGCTTTCTGTGGACACCACTGAGCTCTGCCTCAAACTCCACCCTCTGGGACCAGAGACCTCTGTCCCTGGTTAACTGCTATCAGAGTGGAAACTGAGCTGGTTGTATATTTTAAAGGAGTAGAAGGACAGTTCCCTGAGACAGGGTCGTTGTCTCTGCAGGAGGAACAGTGGCCTTGCTTCTAGACGGTCTTCACTGTGTGTTTTAAAATGACAGCAACAACACAAAACTTTTGACCTGTAACTTAAAGATCATAAACTTCAGGCAATAATATTTTCTGTGTAAGCTTTTAAAATTATTTTTGGGGATCATAGCTTGTTTTATTTTGTGCTATAAAATTAACAGTATTAAATGACTTATATTCTTAGAATATCGAGTGTCTTTTCTTAACAGATTAGTGCCTTTTTATTTTTGTATTCATTTTACGTTACTGGTCCCGGCATCAGAACCCTTGTTTCCATGGCCTGTTTGTACATTGTCTCAATAAAACTTGCATCAGCCGGTGGTGGCAGCGGCGGCTTTGGTGTTTCGGTGTCTCCTCAGTGCTGCCTGTAGGCTCCTCAGCCCACATCAGCCTCCCAAACAGTTAAGCACCGGGCGAATGCCTGTGAAACATAGAAACAGTTGGTGCTCTTCCGGGGATGCTGCGTCTTGCGTTGGTGCGTTGGCCCTTCCCCACAGCTGGGGCCCCCCTGCAGAAGAGTGTGTATGCGCAGTGGGTGCTATGGGGGGCTGGTGCTCAATCTCGGCCTTTGGAAGAAGGAACAGTAGTTCCCACGCTTTACACCACTAAGGAAAACCTGGATGTTTTCCCTTCAGGCACCTGTCTCTGAGGCTTCTGTTAAATACTTGTTCAGCACAAGCTACCCCAGGTTGGATGGTTTCAAGTGAAAGTCCTGGAAGACAAGCAGCCTCATCACAAGTTAGGACATGATACCTGCTTAACTTTTTACATTCTTTTCTGTTCCTGTCTGTATATTGCCTTCCCCCTGAACTCCAGGGACCTGCAGGTAGACAGCTGGCGGCTAGGGGGGACAACACTGATTTTCCTGACATCCCCCTCAAGCCAGAGCCCCATTCCCACACATATTTCTCTGTGTGTATTGAGAGGTCCACATTTCCTTGTGGTGAAACCTCTGGCAAGGAGTTTCAGGAAGTGACACCAATCCGTATGTATACAGAACTATGCTGCTAAAATGTACTCTCTGGCTCCTACTTTGAGGATTCTGCAGAATTTCAAAGAAAAGTTTGTCTTGAAATACCAAAACTTAAGCCATTCTAGAAAAAACTGTGCCCTAGAGACAGACACCTTTGAAGAATACTTTGTTTGAAAAGGTGCATTCATTCATTCATTCATTCATTCATTTATTTTATTTGACAGACAGAGATCACAAGTAGGCAGAGAGGCAGGCAGAGAGAGGAGGAAGCAGGCTGTCCGCAGAGCAGAGAGCCCGATGCGGGGCTCGATCCCAGAACCCTGGGATCATGACCTGAGCCGAAGGCAGAGGCCCTAACCCACTGAGCCACCCAGGCGCCCGAAAAGGTGCATTTTGATCAGCAGTACCGGCTGGGTTCTTCCATTGCAGGGAAAACCTTGGAAATGGGGCCAGGTGTGGGGGCTGCCCCTCCACCTTTTTGCTAAGCTAGCCTGCGTGCAGGCCAGCAGAGGCCACTGCCCAAATCTTGAAACCTCACGCCACAGCAAAAACCGGGACATCACTGGGCTCTGCACACGGTCTCCTCCCTGGCTCCTGTTGGGAGGCCCTTCTCTTGTCTAGTCATGGACCCTCTCCCCCAGGTCCCTGTCGAGACCTGACCCTGGGATGCCTGGGTGGCTCAATCATTAGGCGTCTGCCTTTGGCTCAGGTCATGATCCCAGCGTCCTGGGATTGAGCCCCACGTGGGGCTCCCCGCTGGTGAGGAGCCCGGGGCTCACCTGCTTCTCTCTCTCCCACTCCTGCTTGTGTTCCACTCTCGCTGTCTCTATCTGTAACAAAGTCTTTAAAAAAAAAAAAAAAAAAAAAAGAAGAAGACCCCACTCTTGCAGTCTACATACACACCTGGTTTCCCAGGTCTTGGTAACCTGAGCTGGATCACAGAGGGGATCCCTGCCCTGCTGTGGAAAGCTCCTGTTGCAGACGTGGTGAGGATGGCTCCCAACAATGGGAGCCACTGGGCAGGTTCAGGAAGGCTTCTGATTGTCTGAGAGAAGGGAAATAAGCATAATCCGGGCTAAGGGAGCAAGCAGCTCAGGGGCGGCTGGAGCGGGCCTGGTTTTGTCTTTGCCTGTGATCCCTTGCTGATCTGAGACCTCGGGTGACCAACCCTTCCTCGATCCCTCTGGTCTCATCCACACCGCTGGCCCTCCACCCGCGCTGCACAGTGGAGACCTCGGGGATCCCATCCCAGATTCTAATTTCATGGGTCTGGACGCTGGGGTTTCTTTCTTCTTATTATTATTTTTTTTTTTTTTAAGTTCTCCGGGGGTTCTGTTAGGCAGCCAAGTTTGAGAACTACTTGTGTCAGTGAACCCCTCACTCCTGGGCTTCCGGCTCTTAGAAGTCCCGGGCCAAGTTGCTGTGGTCTATCTTGACTGCCTGTGATAGGAGCGAGGCTTGAGTCCGCCGGGGCGCGGACCCGAGTAGGCGGGAGTACTGCGGGTCTGTGAGCACTCCCCGCCCCTCCTCTATGGGGATGACCCCGGGGTGGAGGGCCCCGAGCACCGTCCAGCAGTGCGCAGGCGCGGCCGCCACACACCTGGAACTTGAGGGCGTCCTGGCCGCCAGGCCCGGCTGCCCCGCGTACCCAGGCGCAGCCCGGTCACCTAGACCCCAGTCTACCGCCTCGCTGGCCGGTTCTGGGACCACTACCGCCGCGTCCTCCAGACACCTTACACCGGGCCCCACTGCTCCCCACGCCGGGCTGCCGCCGTTGGTCCCCGGGGCAGGCGGACCATCACACGGATTAGGGATGGAGAGAGGGAGGATCCCCAGCGGGTGAAGATGGAGGACCTAGAGCTCTGGATCCCCCGGAGGCTCCCTTTCCCTCAAGCCCCAGAAACGGTTTGCCCCTTCCCAGATGTTGTCCAGAACGCATGGTTCCTGGCCGAGCCAGGTGAGCCCCACTCTGCGGGGCCTCGACGGCTGCCGAGCTAGCTGGCTGCGGAGTTCGGGCGCCGGTCGGGGGCTTCCTGGCGAGGCCGAGGCTCGCGTGGGGGTGGCGGTCTGGAGGTGGGTAGATGGGCGTGAGGCCCGATGGCCATCAGCGCTGCCGGTTTCCGGAAGGCTCCCAGGGCTCCTGGGCTCTGGGCCCTAACAGGTAACCTGTGTCCTGGCGGCCTGGGAGCGGAGGGGTAGGACAGCAGCGTCTCAGCCCCCGGGTCGCGGAAGTGGGGGCGGGCACTCGCGGAGCACGGCAGTGAGCGGGCTGCACCGCCAGCACCCACCCGCCTGAGAGAGCCCCGCGGAACCTGCCGTGGAGGCTAAGGGTGTGAGGAAGTGGCTCGGGGAAGGGGCAAGGGGGAAGGCTCTCTGAGTGGCGCCAGGAGCTACCCAGCAGCCAAGGCCTGGAAGGAGGGAGGAAAGGAATGCTGTGTCCAGTAACTGCGTGGAGGACGGGCACCAAGAGGAGGGGAGACCTGGGCAGGGGCTGCACCAGACCCAGTGAGCAGAGGAAAGGGACGCAAGTCCCAGTGCCAGCCCTTCGGGAATGGTGGTTTGCAACCCACCTGAGCTCCCCACAACAGCTCCAAGAGTTTGGGGAATTCCTTTTTGGCATCAGGGTTGGAGGAAGAACATCCATAAGATGCAGCATTCAGAAGACAGGTATCTGATGAAATGTATCCTTCCACTGTCCATTCCACTCTCCAGCATCTCTCTGTTTCCAGTTTATTATATATTATATACATTTCCACAGTTATTCTGTAACATACAAGCATACTGAAATACCTCTGTACATATCCTTTCTTTTTTTTAAAATATTTTATTTATTTGACAGAGAGAAATCACAACTAGGCAGAGAGGCAGGCAGAGAGAGAAGGGGAAGCAGGCTCCCTGCGGAGCAGAGAGCCCGATGCAGGGCTTGATCCCAGGACCCTGGGATCATGACCTGAGCCGAAGGCAGAGGCTTTAACCCACTGAGCCACCCAGGCGCCCCTGTACATATCCTTTCTAAATGTTTTCTCTACACCAAGGTAGCATGGATTACTTACTGTTCCGCGCCTCGCTTTATTTCCCCAATCTGTTTTCAAGATTTTCGTGAATCCATGTATGGAGGTTTTATTCTTTTTCACCAATCTGTAGTACTCCATGATATGGCTGAACCGCCCACTCACTCAACAGTCCACTAGTGATGGACATGTAGGTCCTTTCCAAGGTGGTCAGATGTATTAAAATGAGTTGCTCCAAGTGGAATCGTCAGATCAAAGGCTCTGGGCATTTGCAATTTTGAGAAGTGTTGCCAAATTGCCCTCTGTAGGGATAACCTTAATTTACACTTCTGCCAGCGACAGATAAGAAAATATTTATAACATTTGTACAAATGCTCTGAAGGCACCCTTTGTGGCTGAACAGTGTTCCTTTATGCGGCTGAGGGAGCTTAAACTAGCACATTTGTCTTTGAGGGTGTGGAGGTTGTTGCAAATCTTCTGATGAGAGAAAACCCTCCGGTCTAAGGGCCCATCTTTCAGCCCTCCAGCTGACTCTGGCCCAGTCTTCATCCCAGGGGTCTCCTGACTTCCTGGTCCATCTCCCTCATTCCAGTTCAATACCAGTCCTAGTTGCTGGTAAGGTGACAAAAGACCCTGTGATGAAAATCTCTCACCCAACTCCTCCTTGAGCCCGTAACATACCTCTGTGCTATGCCCCTGCCCAGAACTCAGCACTCACATCAGACTGGACTGGCCCATTCTGAATTCCGTGGAATTTGCCATCTCACCTCCTTGCCTTTGCTTGGACATTCCTTCTGCCTGGATGCCTTTCTTCTCTCTGGTGAACTCCTAAGGGCCTGTCTGTCCTCAGTCCTTGCCACCTCCTAGGAAAACCCTTCTGAACTTCCCTCCCTCCGTGAAGACTGGAATTAGGGCTAGTTACCCCACAACTGGAAACAGGTCAGTGTAGCAAGATCGGGACTGAAGAAGTCAGTAGGCAACTGGAGCTGACCACAGAGACAGAGAACCCAGAAGGTGCTGAGAACACAGGGCTCAGACACAGTTGGTGTAGACCAAATCGGGCTGGGGGAGGCTGGGCTGCAGTAGCCAGAGGAAGTCAGGAATGAGGCTAGGGTGCGAGGTTTGGCCCAGGTTCCCCAACCTAGGGATCCTCCAACTTCTGCTTCCATATGATTGAATCACTGTGAAGCTGTGGGCACAGCTGTCCTCAGGTCTGGTGTCAGCTGTGCTGTATCCGCCCCCCCCCCAATATTTCCTGGGAATCAGTTAAACTCAGGTCTCAGGATCTGAAAATCTATTAAAATCTGGCAGGGAAGGGGGCTCTACTGTCTCAGTCGCTGCCCTCAAAATCCCAAAGCTCCCAGAGGCCCTGCTGGCCCTCAGACTGGCCTCCAGGGGGCGCCAGTGTCAATCCCAATGTTAAGCGTTGAGCCTGTGTCACGTTCATCATCGCACCCACCCTGGCATCCAGGCCCTAGGCTAAGGGGGAATGGGGAATAGGGCAAACTGACAGAAGGGGGCAGAGGAAAGGAGAACAGAGACAGGCTTGGGCAGGGATCTCTCCCTCTCTCTCTTACACTCACACACACACACACACACACCTGCTTCTCAAACCTTGGCGACCCCCTTCCTTGCCTTTGGGGTGTCTGTTGGGTCTAGGGGTCTCTCAGCCACCCCCAGGTCACCTCACTGGGTGATTTCCTGGGGCTCGATTTCCCTCTTCACTATCAGCCCTGTGGGTATTCTCCAGATCAGATGTTTTTGTCTTGTCAGAATCATCCTTGGGGCAAGATCAGGACCTCAGATTGTCCAAGGCTCAGAGGCCTCCTGAATCTCCCTAAGTCCTCTTGTTCATACGCACCACCCCCAAATTTGAGGGCCTCTATGAGGCAGCACTCCTTTTTTTTTTTTCTTTAATTTTTAAAATCTTTTTTTAACTTTTAAGAAAAAATTTTTATTTGAGAGAGAGAGTGAGCACAAGCAGGGGGAAGAGCAGGCAGAGGGAGAAGCAGGCTCCCTGCTAAGCAAGAAGTCCCATGCAGGACTCAAATCCCAGGACCCTGGGAGCATGAGCTGAGCTTAACCAGCTGAGCCACCCAGGCATCCCGAAGGCAGCACTCCTCTCCTACCCTAGGTATTAGCATTTGCTCCCCGATGATCTTGCAGTTTCTGCCCCACCACAGGGCAGCTAGAGTCTCGAGCCCAATCTCTCAAGCCAAGGGTGCCATAGAGGGCTTGCCCCATGTCAGGGCAGCACTCGCCCCGTGTCAGGACATATCCCCAGCTTGTTGGCTTTTGCACAGCCCCCACATTGACCTGTTCCCCAATCTCATCTCTGGCACCGCACACTTAGCAGCCCCTACCCCATATCCTGAGCGCCCTCTATTTCCCATGGTTCTGCATGGTGACCTGGCAACCTCCTAGGGACGGCACTGTAGTCACCCCCACGTTTTCTGGGGAACCTGGGCACAGGGGTTCACTGACGCAGATGGGTCCCTGAGCAGGACTCGAACTCTGCCCTGGAGACTATGGGGCCTTGGCCAGGCCTGGCAGGCCTCTCTCCTCCCACTGCTACCCCTCCACTGGTAAGCCCAGCATAGCCTACCCAGCCTGGCAGGATTCAAGTCTCTGTTTTGCCACTCACCACCTGGTAGCCTTGGGGGAGTTCCTAACCTCTCAAAACCTCAGTTTTCCCAACTGTCAAATGGAGATGATGCACAGAGAAACTTCCTCCTCAAGCAGTTGTGAAGAAAAGAAATAAATGTGTGTGAAGCCAGAGCCATGGCACTATCTGCCTGGCTAAGGGGCTGGAGCTGCAAGGTCAGCAAGTGTGTGGAATGGGGCCTGCTTTTGGAGGCCAAGGGCACCAGGCCCCATACACCATCTGTCCACTGATGGGGCCTCTCCTGTGGCAGTGGCCACAGTCACACTGTGGAAACCACACACATGGCCACAGGGGGATGGTCTGAGTGGAACCACTCATCCCCTTCAAAGTCTGGGCTCCACACCCACCTGCAGAGGAGTGACTCGTGCAGACCCTGGTCCTGCCCCTGGGTGAGACTCTGCTTTCTGAAATTGTACAGCTGTAAGATGAGGGGGAGTTGTGCTTGTCCCTCTGGGCAGGGTGGGTCATAAGGACTTTCTCTGAAGGCTGGATCTGCCTGGTGCAGGAGACTGTCACTGCTGTCTCTTTTGTCATCCTTACAGGAGAGCAAAGGCCCAGAAAGGGGAGAAGTGGCCAAAAACAGAAGCCAACAGGAGCCGCCAAAGGAGCACTAATAGGACAGAGCTGGTGGGCCCTGATGTGTTTGTTGAATGATAGATGTGGTACGGCTTCCCTGGAACGTGTCTTTCATTCATTTCCTACATAGTCACTGAGTCCCGGTTTGCCGCAGGTACAAGCTCTACCTGAATACAGCACAAAGATCGGGACAATCAGGACAGTGATACTAGAGGTAACTAGGATCCAGAATTTCTGTGCCTGATCACCTCTGAGTCAAGGAAGGCTGGTCAGGGAGGGCTTCCTGGAGGAGGGGACACAACACCAGGGTGCATCATGATTTAGAGGGACCCAAGAAGTGCTCCTAATATAATGACAGGTGGGAAAAAGAAAATGTCACAAAATATAATTTAAGATACATCTTATGAAGTGTGGGGAGAGGGGAAGGAGCTAGGAGACAGAGGAGACTGATCCCCCAAAGGCAGTCAAGCTACCTATGGGGCAGTCGCGAGTGATTGGGATTTTCCTTCTTTGGGAGGTTACTCCGGGTTCTTCAATTCCCACCGCAAAAGTCACTCCGCCGCCCAGGATTCGAAGACTTAGGAAAGAAAAAACAGAAACAAGAATCAGACCCGGTGCGCAGCCCAACTTGGCACCCCTCTAGGATCCAGAGGATCCCCAAGAACCCAGACCCCGCTGGGGGCGTCCACGGCCAGAAGGGCCACCCCATACCTCCCCACACCCCACGAACCGCGCGCGGATTCCGAGGCCACCGGCCCGGCCCCTAACCAGGGACCGACCCCCATCTACCAGCAGGGACCCGGCGGGGCGGTGCTGGGCGCCGCGGGCTCCCCGGCCGCAGTGTCGCCGCAGCGCCGGCCCCGCCCCCGCCCGCCCCACCCCACCCCCCCGCGGCCGCGGCCCCGAGCGGCTCCACAGCGGAGGCCCACGCCGAACCCAGGTGAGCGCCCGCCCCAGGGACCCCAGCCCCCAGGACCCCGGACCCCGACCCCGCCACCCCAGCTCGGCTGCCGGGTCCCGGCCCCGCTGCCTCCGCGCCCCGGGTCAGCGGGCGCGCTCGCAGGTCTCGGACCCTGGGCCGGCGCGGTGGGGGCTGGGGCAGACATCGGGAGTGGGAGAGAGAATAGCTGGGGCCGAAGCGCCTCTCTTCCTTTCCCCCTCCCCAGCCCGGGGCCCTTCCCCGCTACCCTCGGCGTCCCACTGTGTCCCCGTTCCCCTTCCCGCCCCCCCCCCCCCCCGTGTGGTGAGGACATCTGGATGGGCGGGAAGGCGGTAGAAAGGTCTTCCCAGATAGAGGGGACTGCACGTGCAAAGGCTGGGAGAGTTCGCTGGAGGCTTGCGCCAGGGCCCTGCGGGGGAGCAGGTGAGGGCTGGCACCCCTCAAACTTGATTGCTGTCCTGAAGAAGGCTGAAAGCCACTGAGGGTCCCAACTGAACAGCACCTTCCCCTCCTCCCTTTTCTGCCCAGCCTGCACGGTCCTGGGGGCACCGTGTCCGGGTGAATGAGGACACATGCTCCTGGTGGGAAAGTTAGAACTTTTCAGCACTGGGTTAATTTGTGGGAAAGGGACAGCACTCCACAAATCTTGGGGATGCCTCCTGCTGCTCCACAAGCAAGAACCTTTGCCTTTGAGGTAGCTGGGCTCCCAGCCTGCCTGCACATAGTAGGCCTGGAGAAGCTTCCATCCCCAGCAAATCTCTTTCCAGGCCCAAGGCCCTGGAGGGTCTAGGACCCCCAGGCACCCCAGGGAGGGAGAAACCGCCCAGACAGGGACTGGACAGCAAGTGGAGGTCCCACCTTCCCAGACATCTGTGGCCCAGCCTGTGAAGCCTGAGGCCAGGCAGGAAGGAGGTGGGCTCAGCCTGAGCCCTCTGAGCCCGAGGAGAAGCCAGGATCTGGGGAGGGCCCCCTTGTGCCCAGGGAGGGGCCAGGCAGGGCAGGTGGTAGCCCAGTCTTACTGATCTGCCTCGGTGATGAGTGGGGGACCAAGTACCAGTATGACCCATGTGGCCAGTGACCTTTGGCTGCCACCGCCTCCTGAACTGTAAGTGTACGCCTCGGAGGGCTGGTAAGATCAGATGCCAGGCCGTAGATGACCCTTCCCAACTTTTTCTCCTTGGCCCCCTTGCTCTCAGGCACCCACTCAAAGCCTTTGCTGAGATCTGGGCAAGACCAGGTAGGCCTCAGCCCCACCTCAAGTTAGACTTCAGGAAGAACTTCCAGGGGAAACAGGGGGGATGACAGTGGGATGGACTGGGGGAAGGTCATTTGTAAACGGGGCTGCTACACCTTTGTCCCAGGGCTTCCAAAGTCCGGTCTGTAAGCTGCATCTTCCAGGAGGCCAACCTTGTGGCCTTGAGGACTCTGATCTGGTGACCTCTCGCCCCGCCCTGAGGCTTGCAGGGAGATATGGGGGCTTCTTTGGTCCCTGCCCATCTTGAAACTAACCAAGGCAGGGCGGAGGTGGGAGGTCACCTGGATGCCCCTTCCTGCTGCTTGACCTTGGCAAGCCCTTGGCTTCTCAGTTTCTCCAACTGCTGTTGGATGTCATCTCAGCACCACAGGCCTGGCGAGCATTTGCGAAGTGGGGTCCTGTGTACTGGGTGGGAGCTCATGGCTGCTGGACATGGACTGTGTGCCTGGGCTCCCTTTCCCCCAACCCCATCAGGCCTGGGCTAGCCGCCTACTTCTGTTCACCATGGAGCTGGGTTTCCCTGGGGACCAGCGGACTGGCCCAGCCCAACCCCCACCCCCCACCCACACCCTCCAGTGTTTCCTGGCCTCATTCACCCGGGAGGAGGGGTAGAGGCTGGAGACTGGGCCACCTCTTGGACCCCTGCCCCCTTTGCCCCGCCTTCCAAGGCTGGAAAGCCTCCATCCACTGCTGGGCCAGAAGGAAGAAGCAGGGGTTGCCTGGAGGAGGTGGGTATCCAGGACCTGCCAGCCAAAGTGGGGGCCAGGGCCCAGGAGAACTAAATGTCACCCCCGTTGTAGGAAGGAGAAACTACAGAATCAGGAGGGCTCTGATCTGCCTGAGAGGACCTTTGGACCCCAGGCATGGTGGGAGCTCCCTGAAGAAGGGAGGGTCCCAGGGCTCCCAGACTGCTGGCTTTCCATTGGGCTGCAGAAATCAGGTTTTACCAGACAAGGCAGCTGTGGGGCTGGACTAAAAAGGCTGAGATCAGAGCAGAGGGCCCCCTAGGCAGTAGGCACAGCCCACAGGCAAAAATGGGAGGGGAGAGTGAGAGTAGGGAGGCTGGAAGGCCTCAAAAGGGAGGTGCGTTCCAGGGTCCCCTATAGGCAGTGGATCCCAACTCAAATGTGCACATCTTCCCAAAGCCCCCCCCCCCCCCGCCGCTGCCCCCATCTATCTCTATCTCTCTGCGTCTCTCTCCACAACCCCCATCAAAGCCCGGGTCCCTACAGATACCCCTTGTCTCCCCTGCAGGTCTTGGAGGCAGCTCTGGCCCGATGGCAGCTCCAGCATCTCTAAGGGCCATGGGGAGTCCAGCCCCACCTCCGGGGGCACCCTAGGCCTCCCACAGCCTACCATCTGTATACCTGCCCCCCCATTCAGCTGTGGGCCACTCGCCATGGGTGGGTGCTTCTCCAAACCCAAGCCAGGTACCTCCTTTCTTCTTGCCTCATCCTCCCCATCCCTCTCCCCACCCTCCACCCTCCCTCTCCTTACCCTCCTCCCTCCTTCCCCCCCCTCCCTCTTTCCTCCAGCCACCTTCCTCCTCCCCCTCCCCCCTCTGCCTCCGAAGTAGGTCAGGCTGGGCTGCAGGCTGCTCAGAATGTTAATTCCCTGTAGGCAGGAGGGGGTGGGGGGCCTGGAGCCTTCTCTTGGCCCCCCTCCAATGGGTCCCCTTCTTTATCTGGGACTTTGGGTGCTTCTGGGGGAAATAGCTGCTGAACCTCTCTCAGAAAGTAGAAGTTAGGGTTCCTCCTGCTCCAGGATAGGGCAGGGGGGCCTTCCTCTTAGGGCCGGGGAAGAGGGACTCCAAGGACACCCATAGCTGCTGTGTGACCCAGGGCATGCAAGTTACCTCTCTGAGCCTCAGTTTCCCTCTCTACAAAATAAGCCTGACCCATCAAAGTTGCCATGAAGGTGGGGTGCACAGATCACAGCCCTCTTCTGATGCCCTGTGTGGCCTTGAACTGAGTTGCCCCATTTGTGCAGGAAATCCTGCCCTGCCTGGCCGGAGGGGCTCCGGCCTGAGGTGGGGGCTTCCCTGGTGTTAAGGGAGGCCTGGATGTGCTCTCCACGGAGACTTCTGCCTGTTGGGCTCTCTCTCCAGCCCCTATTTTCCCTCTCTCTCTTCACAATACTCAGGAAGGCAAAAGAATGGAGGCCTGTCACAGATGAAGACATGGAGGCCCAGAGAGGTCTCTCTCGTGCCCAGTCAGTGCCCCGCCCACCTGCCACCCAGGCCACCCTGCCCCAGCCAGCTCCCCTTATACCTGATACCCATCGGCTCCATTACCTTGGAACACATGAGCCTTTTCTCCTTTTCCTGGGTCTGAGGGAGAACTTGGGGGCAAGAGGAGACCTTTAATGCCCTGCCAGGCAGAGGGGACGCCCCCCTGTACCTGTCTCAGGGACCAGCTGTCCCTCCCCCCATGCCCATCCTGTGGGTACCCAGTTCTGGGCCTGATCCTGCCACCCTTCCTGGCTCCACGTATGACTTGGGTGAATGATGACCATTGTCTTGACCTCAGCCTTCCCCCCATCAGAAGTGGGCAGGAAAATGCTAGCTAGTGTGGCAGGAGGCCAAGAGCAGAGGATGCCACCTGCAGCTTCCTTTAAAGGACTTCAACAGGCTGGCCTGCCTGAGACCCCTGGCCCCCAGCTCCCAGGTCAGGAGCTGACAGCTCTCACTGCCCCAGAGGCAGTGGTGAGAACTCATGTTCTTGAGCCCAAATCCAGCCCTGCCGCTTCTTGGCTGCGTAGCCTTGGGCAGGTGACTTCACCTCTCTGAGTCTCTGCGTTCTCATGTATAAGTGGGGCTAACAATTTTACCCCCTCCCCTGCCCCACCCCATGCACACTGTTTTGCTTAGCACAGGGCCTGGCACACAGGAAGGGGCATGTGTAGAACATTGTTAGCCCTCTTTTTGGAGGTAGGCTCCCTGCTTTTAGGACTCCCCTGTGGGGCTATGGCAAAGGGGTTGGAGCTTAGAACCCTAGGCACCTACACTGGGCAGGTCAAGGGTGAGGTTCAGGGAATTTCAGCGTGTGTGAGTGGGAGCATTTGGGCCATAAAAGTTCAGCTGGGGTCAAGAGGGGCTACAGGGAGATCAGAGCAAGCCAAAGGTCTTTGTGCAAACTCTTTACTTTCTATCTTGCTTGACTCTGGATTGGAGCACATCAGCACACATTTCCTGAGCTCGCTCTGTGCTCCCCATGTTCCATTGACTCTGGGTCCGTGATAAGAAGTGTTCCAGGCCAGACCCTTGCCAAGCTCAGAACTAGGAAGAAGCACAGCTCTCTTGGCATCTAGTCGCTTGCCTTTTCTGAGGCCACAAGTGCCACTTAAAGGCTTTCCCTTTTTGCCATGGCTGCCAGGAGGCTCAGAGCTAACAATACAATGCTATTCCCCAACTTCATCTGTTGAGTTTCTACTCTGAGTTACATATATTAAGTCCTTCAGCATTCCCTATCAACAAAGAGGTAAGCACTGTTCTCTCTGTTTTATAATGAAGGCATCTGAGGTCCAAAAGGATAAGGCAAGGGTGCATGGTCACATGGGCTCCCGGGAATCATGAGGCTAGGGTTGATCTGGCTCTGTGGGTGGGCAGAGACCTCTGCCTTAATGGATTCACGTTAGACTGCATTGGCGAGCCCCTCTGAGTCTTCTGGAAGGATGTGGAGGATACAAACAATCTGGCTTGGCTGTTATCTGGGCCCCTGCCAGGCTGTTCCTGTGAGCTTCCTCTCTACAGTTCACATAGCTGGTGTCAGCTGAGTTGGAAGTATTTTCCTTTTTAATTCTTCTCAAAACATTCTAACACCATTACATAAAGTATGGAAAATGGAGGCAAAGAACCCACCCCACCCTCAACCTCCCTCTCCCCCACCACCTGACACAACAGCTTCAGCACGGCGGTGGGCTCTAGGGCCCTTCCTGCCCAGCTGGAATCATGGAGCAGACCTTCACCCCCGCCCCCTGCTGTGCCTGGGCCTGGCTAAGAACTGGGACTTGAGGATAAGGGGTGTGGGCCTGCCTTCCCCGCCCCCGCTCCGGGCCAGGCCAGGGTGGGAGATTAGCACAGCGTGAAATGAGGAATGGGCAGCCGCAGGATGCAGCACCTGAACTGTCCAGGTGGATGGGCAGGGGTCAGCCAGGGCCAGGAAGGATGACAACCCAGGCCAAGGGAATTGCATAGGCAGAAGGCCCAGAGGCGTGACTCCGTGTTCTCTGTTTCTGGAGTGCCAGGTCTGGGATGGAGGGGACGAGAGGTAAAATGGGGAGAAGCCTGGAGGCTCTGCTGCCTTGGGAGTTGGGAGAAGCCCCTCCTGCTTCCTCATGGGCCCATGCTGGGCCAGGGGCTTAGCTTCCATCGCTAGGCCCAGGAGGCCGGATTATCGCTGCTAAAAATTCTGTTTATTGTTCCCTTCTAATTAGAAAAACACCCCAGGCACATTGTAGGGAATTTAGAAAATGCAGAGAAATATAGAGACAAAAACCAGCTAACTGCCTGCTAGAATGGGTCCCATGGGCACTCTGGGGAAGTGTCTTCTGCTTGGAAGCTTCGTGAGGTGGGCCCTGCGCACCCTCTGTACCTACCCTTTTCGGGTGGGGTTCACATCCAAGGCCCCAGACCCCTGCACATGAAAACGTGGAAAACCCAGGGCTTGGCAAATGATGGGCTCCTACATTGGTGAGCATAACTATTTTAAGAAGTTGAAAATAAATTGTGTACTTTTTTTTTTTTAAGATTTTATTTATTTATTTGACAGACAGAGATCACAATTAGGCAGAGAGAGAGGGAGGAAGCAGGCTCCCTGATGAGCAGAGAGCCCAATGCGGGGCTCCATCCCAGGACCCTGAGACCATGACCTGAGCCGAAAGCAGAGGCTTTAATCCACTGAGCCACCCAGGTGCCCCCTGTACATTTTTTTTAAATTAAAAAAAAAACAACAAACCCTCAAACCTATGGGAAAGTTGCAAACGGACCAACAGACCTTCTGTTTGCTGTCACCCAGAGTCACTGGCTAGGAAATGAGCCGCACCCAGATTTGGACATCCTGCTCTCACTTGGGTCTGACTCTACACGTGACCTGACCCTTTAGGCATCCTCCGCCATCAGGGACCATGTCCTTGGAGTCTGAGCAGGGCTCAGGGCACCAGGGTTCTTTCCTCCCACATAGATTCTTGGACAAAAGGCAATGTCAGGGTCAAAGGAGCCCCCTTGTGCCCCCCCCCCACTCATTTGTTACTGAAAAAGAAAACATGCAGAGATGAACTCAAGACAACCCAGCTTACCCTCCTTCTGCATCTGTTCTCCTTCTCACCTGTTTTAAGGCTCTCTGAAGCTGGTGCAGGGAGCTTTCTGGAAAGGTGGAGGCCCGGGAGGAAACTCACTCTAAGGAGCCAGCCCTGGAGCTGGTGGGGTGGGGAAGGGGGTGGGCCGGCTGGGCGCTCACTGTGCTGCCCTGCCCACCCACAGTGGAGCTCAAGATCGAGGTGGTGCTGCCGGAGAAGGAGCGGGGCAAGGAGGAGCTGTCAGCCAGCGGGAAGGGCAGCCCCCGGGCCTACCAGGGCAATGGCACAGCCCGCCACTTCCACGCTGAGGAGCGCCTGACCGCCCCTCACCCCTATCCCGGCCCTCAGGACTGTGTGGAGGCTGCTGTCTGCCATGTCAAGGACCTCGAGAATGGCCAGTGGGTGCTGGGACTGGGGGTCGGGTGGGGGGCTTCCAAGAGCCCAAGATGGGAAGGCAAGATGCAGGCCATGGAGGAGGTGGGCTGGGAGGCCTGGAAGGGGCCTTCACAGGTGTCTGCACCAGCTCCCACCATCATGGCCTCTCCTGGTCTGGGCCTGCTCCCCAGAAAGTTGAACTCTGGGAAGAGGTGCCCACCCAAAGTGGGGCCTGGTGTGTAGCCTGCGGTCTGAGCACAGCCCCTCCCCAGGATGCGGGAAGTGGAGCTGGGCTGGGGGAAGGTGCTGCTGGTGAAGGACAACGGGGAGTTCCACGCTCTGGGCCACAAGTGTCCACATTATGGCGCACCCCTGGTGAAAGGTGAGCTGTCCCAGGATACACAGGTGGTGGAGTGGGACCTCCCTGAAAGGTGCTCAGATCCTCCTTGGACCCTCAGGGTCTCATCTATCAGTGGGGTCGCCTGGGCTGTGGGGAAGAGCCAGCGGCTGCTGGGACACAGAGGAGAGGGACTGTTGCTGGTGGCCCCAGCCTGGCACCGCCCTCCCCCAGGTGTGCTGTCCCGTGGCCGGGTGCGCTGCCCTTGGCATGGTGCCTGCTTCAACATCAGCACTGGTGACCTGGAGGACTTCCCTGGCCTAGACAGTCTGCACAAATTCCAGGTGGGGCTAGGTGGGCGGTGGGGTGGGAGCCTGGGAGGGCAGGGCAGGGGTTGGAGCACCCCCAAACCTGGTCCTGAGCAACACAGCCCTTGCAGGTGAAGATTGAGAAGGAGAAGGTGTACGTCCGGGCCAGCAAGCAGGTGAGGGTGTGGCTTGGGGCTCAGGCAAAAGGGAGAAGTGAGGATAGCATCTTGACCCAGGGGTCAGCATGTGAAAAGGCCCTGTGGCTGGGGAAGAGTAAAAGGCTACCTGGTGGGGATGAGGCTGGACTGCAGCGGCAGGACCTGGCCTGCTGGGATGATGGCACAGGGAGGATGTCCACAACTCCAGCTCCCAGCTGCCTTCTGCTCTCCGGCTGTCCCCAGGCCTTGCAGCTCCAGCGAAGAACTAAGGTGATGGCCAAGTGTATCTCTACGAGTGCTGGGCACAGCAGCAGCACCAACGTGCTCATTGTAGGCGCAGGTTGGTGGTGGGTTATGAGGGGCGGGGGGTGGGTGGGGTGGAAAGGGGGTCCCTGACCTACAGCACCCTCCCCTCAGGTGCGGCTGGCTTAGTGTGTGCAGAGACCCTGCGGCAAGAGGGGTTCTCGGACAGGATCGTCTTGTGCACCTTGGACCGGCACCTCCCCTATGACCGACCTAAGCTCAGCAAGGTGGGAGGAAGGGCAAATGCGGCCCAGGAAGGGCCCAGACCCCCAGCCCTCTGGGCACAGTCAGGCCCTCTCAGTGCCCATTGGGCGTCTGGCTGGCTGCCCTCTCTGCTCACAACAGTCCTATCTGTGGTACCTCCAAAAAGATGCGGGTTTGTTGAATTCTATCCACAGCCCCTTTGTGAGTGGGGCCCAGTCCCACCCTCCCCAGGCCTTGGGTCCTCTGTTGCAAAATGGAACAAGAGCCACCTGGCTTTATCTCAAGATAGCTATCTCCTGCAGTCCCTGGACGCCCAGCCGGAGCAACTGGCCCTGAGGCCCAAGGAGTTTTTCCGAGCCTATGGTATCGAGGTGCTCACTGAGGCCCAGGTATGGGGCCAAGGCTAGGAAATCTGGGGAAGGCTTAGTAGGAACCACCAATGACGTGAGGCCATGAGGGCCCCTGGAAGCTTGTGGGGGTAGTGTCCTGCCGTCTTGGCCCTGCTGTCCAGGCACCCTGGCACACTCCAGGCCTGGAAAACAGCCCTGAATCTCCTTCCCGGCAGGCTTAGGAGCACATGCAGAGATCTGCTCAGGGCTGGGACGGGAGAGCGTAAGAAAGGCTTTGAGGGGAAGGTGGTGTCTGAAATGTAAAGAGGAGAAGCCAGGAGGAAGGATGACCCAGGTGTCAGGAATGGCCCCGGTGGAACCTTCCAGTTGAGAGGGTCTGGCAGGGACTGGGAGGGACAGCCTGGTTCAAGTCCACACCCAGGCCCACTTTCTGCCCGGCGTGGGTTGCAGGTGGTCACAGTGGATGTGAGAAACAAGAAGGTTGTGTTCAAGGATGGCTTCAAGCTGGAGTACAGCAAGCTGCTGCTTGCGCCGGGGAGCAGGTGGGAAGGTGTCTCCCCCTTGTCTCCTCCGGATGCTTGGCAGGGCACGAGCCGGGATGGGAGGGCTCGGGGTGCTGGGAGCCCCTCACTGATGCTGGCCACGACTCAGCCCTAAGACGCTGAGCTGCAAAGGCAAAGAGGTAGAGAACGTGTTCACCATCCGGACACCTGAAGATGCCAATCGTGTGGTGAGGCTGGCCCGGGGCCGCAACGCGGTGGTCGTGGGAGCCGGCTTCCTGGGTGAGCAGCCAGGGTTGGTGGGGGCGATGGTCTGTGACGGCTGGCCCCAGGGTGGGACTGGCCCTGGAAGGCTCAGGGTGCCAGCCTGCCATCCACCACCCTGGCCCCAGGGATGGAAGTGGCCGCCTATCTGACCGAAAAAGCCCACTCGGTGTCTGTGGTGGAGCTGGAGGAGACACCCTTCAGGAGATTTTTGGGGGAACGTGTTGGTCGCGCCCTCATGAAGGTGAGCGCACCCCGGCCCCCAGCACCCAACCCCTCGGAACCCCAGGCACCCAGCCCAGCCCTGCCATGTTCTCATTCATGGCCTTGCCCACCTGCCCTGACAGATGTTTGAGAAAAACAGGGTCAAGTTCTACATGCAGACAGAGGTGTCAGAGCTGCGGGCCCAGGAGGGAAAGGTGGGCCCTTCTTCCTGCTCCCCTCTACCCCACTCACCCTTTCCCAGGCGCTGGGCCGCCCTGCTCACCTGCCCCCTCCCCACAGCTGAAGGAGGTCGTGCTGAAGAGCAGCAAGGTTGTGCGGGCTGACGTCTGTGTTGTGGGCATCGGTGAGTGGGCAGGCAGGCAGGTGCCAGCAAGCACCTGCACGTGCTCCAGAGTGATCCTGGGCCTGTCCCTTCCCCTCCCTGAGCCTCAGTCTCCACATCCACAAAATGGCCACTTCGCAGGGCTGTGTGTGTGGGGGGGGGTGGTGGTGGTAGCCAGAGCTTGGTGTGGAAGATGCGCCCAGTGACCACTGCCCACAGATACCTCCATGGCCTGCCCCACATGGCCTACAGGACCCAAACAACCCTCTACCTGGGCCCTGCTGCCCTCCAGGTGCCAGCCTGGGGAAGGACAGAGCTGGGAGATGGCAGTGTAGGAACTGGGGAGGTACACCATGCCAACCACTGGGGGCGGGGGTGAGGTGGGATGGGGATGGGGTGTGGGGGCGCTTCCTGGAGTCTCTCAGAAGAAGTGAGAGCCAGGGCAGTCTGGTGGGGCGGGGGGCCATGCAGAGGGGACAGGATGCATGAAGGCCACTAGGTGGGCTGCTCCTTGGACTATTGGTCTGGGGCTGGATTTTGGTGAGGGAGGGTATGGGTCATGGCGGACAAATGAGGTGGGACAAGGCAGGGACTGGGGAATGGACACGGTGGCCCTGTCCTGTCAGGTGCGGTGCCGGCCACAGGCTTCCTGAGGCAGAGCAGTGTCAATCTGGATTCCCGAGGCTTCATCCCTGTCAACAAGGTGGGGCCGGGCGGGGTGGGCAGGGTGCTCCTTGGGGTGGTGGCAGGATCAGGCCAAGGCCCCTGTCCCACCCATAGACCCCCGGCCCGCTCCCCACAGATGATGCAGACCAACGTCCCAGGCGTGTTTGCCGCTGGCGATGCTGTCACTTTCCCCCTGGCCTGGAGGAACAACCGGAAAGTGAATATCCCACACTGGCAGATGGCTCACGCCCAGGGTATGACCCGCCCGTGGCAGGATGGGGGGGCTGTCCTTGGGGCTCAGCCTCCTCCAGGCCCACCTCCCAGTTGTTGGCCTTGGGTCCTGGTCTCTGGGTTACCCTTTCAAGGCTCGGGGGTGACCTGTCTGAGCAGCCAGTTGACACAGCAAGCCCTGTGGCCATCCATAGATATCCTCTTCATACCTGGTGTGTCTGTTTCATTGTGTGCCCACCGGAAATGGTGGGCAATCCCCCAACCCCAGGAAGCAGAGCTTCCAGGTCTGGAGCACTTGGTTCAAATTCTCTAGAGAAGCGATCTGAGTGACTGGCTTTGAGCCAGGTGTCCCCTCTGCACCGATCAGCTGCAATCGGGGGTGGGCAGTGGGCTGAGCAATGACGCATTACTTGACCTCTGGGGAGGTGAGGAGGAAGAGAAGGAAGGGGAGTAGCCCCACATGTCAGAGGTCCCCCGGAGAGCCCGGGCAGGCAGTGTAGGGGTGGTGAGGGCTAGGGTCGGGGTTCTCACGACCTGGGTCCTACAGGGCGGGTGGCCGCGCAGAACATGCTGGCGCAGGAGGCGGAGATCAGCACTGTACCCTACCTGTGGACAGCCATGTTTGGCAAGAGCCTGCGCTACGCTGGTAACGGAGGGGCGCCGGGCAGGGGCGGGGCCAAGAGCATTTAGGGGTGTGGCTAAGGTGTTGGCGGAGTGCGGAGGCGGAGCCTGGGGGTTAGGACAGGGCTATGAGCATCCTAGGGGCGTGAGCACGTCCGCCGTAAGAAGAACGAAAACTGGTTGGGGGCGGCACTGAGGACCACCTACAAGGACAAAGGAGCTGGGCATGGTGGGGTGCTGTAGGGAGGACTTAGGAAAGTACAGGCTGGGGGAGTCCCATCCCCTCCTGTTCGGCTCACAGGGTACGGAGAAGGCTTCGACGACGTCATCATCCAGGGGGATCTGGAAGAGCTCAAGTTCGTGGCTTTTTACACCAAGTGAGAGCAACGGGGTGGAAGGCGGCGCGAAGCAGCGGTCGGGAAGGTCGGGAAGGGGGAGCTCGTCCCAGAGGAGCTCTGCTCCAGTGGAGGGACCTACCTGAAAGGTGGACCGAGGAGACAGCTAGGCAGGAGACCCTCCAAGGCCAAGTGAGGAGGCCGGGTAGTATTAAGTCCAGCAGCCACGCCTTGAGGCAGGACATTTTGTTTTCAGAACAGCTCTTTGAGTAGGGGTTGTGGCCTCCCACTTTTACACTGAGGAGAGTCACACAAGTAGAGAGTGGTGATCCCAGGACAGGTGCTCAGCCCTGAACTCCACTGAAGAGGAAGGCTAGAGCCTCCATGGGCCTTTGACAGGATCCCCAAGCCCACGTCGGTCCAAGCAAAGCAAGGAGGGCTGGGTGCTCAGGACAGTCCTGTTGCCCTGCATAAGATCCCCCCCTGGGCCCCAGCTGAAGAGGAGTGCATCAGGGTCTCCAAGAAGGAATGTTATTTCTGAGCAGTCCTCAGGCTCAGTTACTCTGTCCCTGCAGAGGCGATGAGGTGATTGCTGTGGCCAGCATGAATTACGATCCCATCGTGTCCAAGGTGGCTGAGGTGCTAGCCTCCGGCCGCACCATCCGAAAGCGGGAGGTGGAGTGAGTGTGGGCTTCAGAGATTTGGTGGGGGGAGGGAGAGGTCCCCCAAGGGACTGGCCCTTGGTAGCCATCCACTCCTGTAGCCCTACAGACCCCTTCCCCTGTTCTTGGTCCACATCAGTCAACGGGGCATCAGGTCTATGGGGTGGCATGGGACAAGGGTTGTGGTTTACGAATGGGCTGGTTATTTGTGCTCTTGGGGTGATAGAAGGAGGAAAAGAGGCTGTGTCCCAGGGCAGAGCTAGTGCTATGGGGAGGGGGTCAAAGCCCTTGGTCAAAGCCACTCTTTGGGCAGTCATCTGGCCTGGGACACCCAACTGTATTTGGTTGTGTTGAGACTGGCAGAAGCTAGGGGTGGGAGGGACAGGCAGCTAGTGATGTTGGGTGGTTGTTTGGTGTCTGGGGGACACTGGATGTCAGCCATTACCCTCACCCCAGGATGGTGGCAATGGGAGTCACCCTGTAGGCTCAAAGCGCCTACAGAGAGGCCCTCCTCCCCCAGCCCAGGGACTGGGGAAAGCTTGGAGGCCACGGGACAGGAGTAGGCCTCGGGCTGGAAACAATAGAGAACCAAGAGGGAACATGCTGAATGACATCCTCTCTCCCTCTCCCTGGCCCTCTCTCTCTCTCTCTTGCCTTCGAAAAGGCTGTTTGTGCTGCACAGCAAGTACGTGGTCCTCTGTCCCTCCTGTTGACCATTCTGAGCCTTTCCCACCTCAGCCCAGAGCCTGTACCCCATGGACTTCCCCTCTCTGCCTAAGTACCCATTCCTCCTGGGCAACGGGGCCTGGCACAGAGCAGGTCCCCCGCTGTCCTCAGGGATCACCTGTTCATGGTGCTGAGTGGGTAACCTGCTGTCTTCTACCCTGACTCCTCCTCCCCTCATTCCTGCAGGACCGGCGACATGTCCTGGCTCACAGGGAAAGGATCCTGAGCTCGCATGCAGCAGACTTGGGCAGTCACGCTTGGGCACCAGGGAGAGAGGCCAAGCCCTGGGGGCAAGTGCCAACCTCCAATTTCCCAGGATCTCCCAGGGCAGAACCTGAGCCTTCCCAGTGCTTGCCTTCGATTGCCTGGCTCACCTCCAGAGAGGCTTCTGCTCCCTCCAGGAGATGCTTATCCCCCCAGGCCTCAGCTGCCACTGAGGGCTGGCAATGGAGGCAGGACAGGCCTATCCTCTTCTCCCTCTCTTGAGACTGGTCCCCTGCAGGACCCTGCAAAATATTAGATATTATCTTAAAATTAAAACGCACACATTTGCAGATCTTTGTGACTTCCATTGTAACTGGGCAGACCTTTATAAGGGAGAAAGCACAACCACACAATTCTCAGTGCGACAGGAGTTTGGCCTATGAGCACTTAGGGGAGGTAGCAATTGATTCTGCCCCTGGGGTTAGGGAAAGCTTCTCCAACCAGAGTCTTGAATCTGGGTTTTGAAAGAAGGGCGCTCCTGGTAGAAGGGATAGCACATGCCAAGGGTTTGAGACGGGAAGTGCTTCTTCAGAGGTCAGAGACAGCTGGCGCTTGGCGGTGTGGGGGCATGTGCCTACGTAGGGCTGTAGGGGCCGGGTCCTGAGACAGATCCCATGCTTTTCAGGGTAGCCAGAACTCCCCGAATCCCCATTTTGCAGGTAAAGAAAATGAGGCTCTGCTATTAAGTAAGAACGAGAATCTAGAGCCTCTCTACCATTCTGCTTCCCAGTCAAGAGGAATGCCGAGGAGGAGAAGTGGGGGCGCAGGCAGTAGGGAGATAGTCGGGCTCCCTCCCAGGCCGCTGAAAGCCCGGAACCCTCCACCTAGGATCCCAAGAGTAGCGGACCGTCAAGCCGAGTTCCGGGCGCACAGGGCATGCCGGGAAGTGTGGCCCATCTCCGGGCGGTGTGGGCCTGGCCGGTGACGGGGATGTTCGGTCCGGACGGGGCTGGAGCCTGGGTGCCGTCTTCAGTGGAAGAGGGAATCTGGCGCGCGTACTTTGTGGCAAACGCTTCCCAGAGGGTTACTCACTCCCCGCTTCCCAGAGGTTGCGCTGGCCCACGGAGCCACGGGGGCGCTAAGCTTGCCGGGAAGTGCGGCGCAGGCCGGAAGTGCGGCGCGTTCGGCACAGCGCTCGCCGGGAAATGTAGTCCTTCTGGGCGGCCCGGGGCGGTGGCCGCACGTCCCGCGGACCCGGTGGCAGATCCGGCGTGGACCCGGGATGGCTGGGCCGGGGGGCTCGGGAGGCCCGATTGGGGCCGGGGCCCTGGCAGGCAGCGCAAGGTCCAAGGTAGCCCCGAGTGTGGACTTTGACCACAGCTGCTCGGACAGTGTTGAGTACCTGACACTCAACTTCGGGCCC
Organism: Meles meles; assembly: GCF_922984935.1. Lineage (NCBI taxonomy): Eukaryota > Metazoa > Chordata > Mammalia > Carnivora > Mustelidae > Meles > Meles meles. The sequence goes on from NC_060077.1 coordinate 31,452,903, forward strand.
TTCGAGACAGTGCATCGTTGGCGGCGCCTCCCGCCCTGCGACGAGTTCGTGGGGGCCCGGTACGGCGGCTTGGGATGGGGGGTGGGTGTCTGAGGAGGTCCCGGGGCGGGGTCCAGGGGCCGAGGCCGGGGCGTGGTGTCCAGGAGTGGGATCTGGTAATGGGGGGTGGGGAGGAAGTGGTGATGTCCAGGATGATGTCGAGGCCGTAGGAGGGTGTTCTGAGGGAGTCTCGGAGCGGGGTGGCCTGGGGCAGGGTACTAGAGGTACCTAGTGGTGTTTGTGGGTCTGGAGCTGGGGTCCCAGGTGCTCTGCAGTGGGGCGAGGAGTCCAGAGATTCCCAGGGCAATGTCAGGGTCCCCGTATACAGGGTCCTGTGGTACTTGTGGAATTTGGGAATCTCTAGCGATCTTGGGCAGTTGAGAGGTGTTACCTGATTTCTGTAGCAGCCTGGGTGTTTAGTCTCATTTGTTGGCTGCCCCAGGAGGGTCCCAGCCTCACTGCCAGCTACCTCTTCTTTCTTTTCCAGGCGCAGCAAGCACACAGTGGTGGCCTATAAAGACGCCATCTACGTATTTGGTGGAGACAATGGGTGAGTGAGCATGAGCATCAGGGTGTTTGCACCAGGGAGAAAGAAACATGGTGGTTCTAACTGGGTTAGTTCTAACTGGGTTGGCTAAGTCCTCAACCTTTGTTTCTCCACATGAGAGACCCTATCCTCAAGGCCCTCTGCACAGCATTCAGTGGGTAGCACATGCTTGGGACACACAAATGTGCCTCTTGTTCTGAGCGAGTGGACACATCCTTGAAAGAAAGACATCCGCTCTGGCTGCCACCCTCCCCAGACACTTTTCCTTCTCTGCCCTTCTCTCTGGGCTTTATCAACATGCCCCACATGGCAGCGTTTAGAGGACAGTTTTATTTATTTCCCCTATTTTGCACTTTTTGTAAAGGTTTTCCCACATTGCTAGAAATTCCTGGGAAACAGCTTTCCTGACAATGACCTGGTGTTCTGTTGGTGGGCACACCTCCATGCCATGAACTGTTCCCAGTTAGGTTGTGGCTGGTTTCCTTGGGTGAGAGATAATGGCAGAGGCAAACCTTTGGTCTGTGCGGCTGGTTCGCCTGGGTGGCATTCCCCTAAGACCCATTCCCAGAGGGAAAGAACTGTTTTAGCTCTTATCGTGGGCTGGGCCCCGTTAAGTACTGGGTGTGGGCATAGCCTACGTGCTTGGAGAGGAGAAGGGGGCCTGGTCTGGGCTGGGAAGCTTTCCTGGAGGGGTTGATGACCTGAAAGATAAGTCGGAGTGAATCAGGTAAAAGAGAACGAGTGTTCCAAGCAGAGGGATCAGCATGGGCAATGGCCCGGTCTTGGGGAATGCAGAATGGCACCCGGCCTGGAGTCTGGGCAGGGCTTCCCTCCCCCCATTCATTCTTTGATGTGGTCAGGAAAGGCGGGGGATGCTCACCAGGACTCTGGGAGGCTCGGGAGCCTGCTAGATGTGGGGTTGAGGCTTGAACTTTGGTCTCCTGGATAGACCCGGCTCAGTTTAAGTCAGAGCTTTGTGATTTTGGGCTTGGGTAGGTGGCTTAACAGCATTAACTGCACCCTGGTCTCCTCCTCTGTATAAGGGGCGGTCATACACCCTGCTTTTGCAGCATGCTCCTGGGGGTCAGTGAGCACCAAGCTGGGAAGGGCTCAGGGTGGAGGTTGTTCTGTGGGTATAGTGTTTGCACATGACCTGGTCTACTCATGAGTCCATCCCTGCCCTTCAACTATAGTAGGTCTGAAGCCCAGAAGGGCTGGCCTCTGATTGGTTCTGCAGCCTTGGTTTTTCAGGACTCCCTGGGGGGGCTGACTTGGTGCTGGTGGGGTTCACAGGACCCCATGAGGACCTGCAGACCAGGCAGAATGGCCCTGGCTTCCAGCCTGTCTTTCCCACAGGCTCTTCCCCATGAGCAGTTAGAGGGATCTGCAAAAGCAAGTCTCATTGTGTTCCTCCTCAGCCCATAGCCCCGGGATGGCTCCCCTCCCTCTGACTAGGAGCCTGGGCTGTCCTGGCTGTCAACAAGGCCCTATATACTTGTGCCTGCCCTGCTCCTCTGCCCTTGTTTTGCACAGCGCTGGGCCACATCACTATCTCACTGTGTTCTGAGTGAACCAAGCATCTCCTGCTTGGACCCTTGTACTGGTGGTTCCCTCCTTCCCACCCTTCTCACCTCTCTTCAGAATATGCTGTGAATGAGGCCTTCCCCACCGCCTGGGCCAGCTGTCGGCCCTCCCACCCCTTCTGCATCTCTTGCTGGCTCCATGGTAAGAGCACAGATCGCGCGGGATCATCTCAGTGTTATCTCAGAGCACACAACTCTCTCCTCTACCAGGGCGGGACCTATACCCAGTACACGGACAATTCAGTAAATGTGTGTCCCATGAAGGAGTGAAAGAGAAAGAGGCATCTGCTCAGAGATGTTCACTGCAGGCTAATGACAACCCCCAGACCGGAAAAGGTGGGGGGGGTCCAGCCCAGGGCAGTAGAGGGGAGCATCCCTAGGAGTGTTCTGTAGCAGGTAGCGTTGTCATGGCAACTGTGTAGCAGTGAGCAGAAAGACTTGCTACAATGTGGCACCAAGCACCAAGAAGCAGGGTACAGATTTGTCTCACTCTGGGTGCAACTTTGCAAAGATGGACTGGGTGCAAAGAAAGATGGTTTCCTGCAGTGCCCGATAGCGGGAGGGGGGAGAAAGGGAAGGAGAAGAGAGGCAGATGGGAGAGGGGAGAAATTACAGTCACATTTCTGCTTCCCGGCTCCTGGCTTCCTGACTGCATGGCCTTAGGCCCTTTATCTCCCAGGCCCCTTCCTCATCTGTAAATGCAGGTGGGAAGCACAGCCCCCTGCTGCAGACTGAGGGAGGGGTGCAGGGGGGATCCTGTACAGGCCTGGCCTGCAAGGGGTGCCAGACCCCTGTTAATTGACTCCGTTTTTCTTTCTTACTGACATGGGTGCGGTGGTAACATTGCAGGTCCTGGTACATGGCCAGTGGATTTGTTTCCTGTTTTATTGTATCTTGAATGTAGTTACATTGGCTTTGCAATAAAGAGGAGGAAGGAAGATCGGCGAGGAGCAAAAGGGCCTCCCCGGAGATGTGGGAAGCTCTGCCTTGTGGCACAGCCTCAGAGAAGGGGGCGCTGAGACTTGGGAGTGAGAGTGGGGGGTCTTGGAGCCCGCTGTGAGGTGTGAGCCCTCAAGCAGTCAGGATCATGCTTTGGACCCAACCCCAGGCAGGCGGGTCCCATGTGCGTCACTGCCCTGGTACCTGCACCAGTGGGGGCGCGCCCTTTGTGGTCACTCCCCGGTCCCTCAGGCATCAGCTGGTTGCCTGACCCTGGCTGAGTCCCCACGATGCCCCCCCCCCCCCGGGCTGCAGTGTACGTCTTCTGGGTCCTGGAGAGCAGACCGGGACCAGCCCAGGACCGACCCCAACCTGTTCCTGGCTGTCTTTCAGGAAGACCATGCTCAATGACCTCCTACGGTTCGATGTGAAGGACTGCTCCTGGTGCAGGTGGGTGGCCTTGGAGCCCCAGCCCCCCTTTCCCCCAGAACTCTGTAGCCCTGTGCTGGCCCCAACTTCTAGCGGACTCATGCTGGGGAAAGCTAGAGACAAGCTTCGGGGAGGAGATAACAGTGGCCTTTAGTGTTCCCCTCTGTCTCCTGGGTTCCTTTCCCAATCTGCAACTCAGATTGATTATTCTGAATCCTCTTAATTATGGGGATCTGTTTGATTGGTTACTGGTCCTCCTATTGTGCCTCCAGAGAGCCCTTCAGTCATGGGCCTTCTCCTGGCCAGGGAGCTGCTGTGGGATTTGACGCTGGGAGTGGGGGGAGGAGGCATCGGCTGATGGGTCCTTCCAGGACCCACCCTGTGTTGCAGTGGGGTGCTGCCCAGGGGCTGGCAGTCAGCGAGGGGCCTTCATGGGGCCGGGTCTCTGCCCGGAGACCCCACATGGGTAGTGGGCCGAATGCAAGCCCTGGCCGCGTCCCCCAGACGGCCCTCGCAGCTGTGTGGCCTTGGGCAAGACACTGCCCTTTCTGAGCACAGCAGATCTGTACCCGTCTGTTCCAGTATCCAGCCCTGCCCAGGGTGCAGCTCTCAGCTGAGGGGGAGAAAGGGATCCCAGGATTCGGAGGTACAGGGCTTCCTCCTGAGCTCCGCCATCGGCTTGTGTGGGACGCGCACAGAACCTCCGAATCACCTGGGTGCCCCACTGTGGGCAGCTCTGTGTGCCTCCGCCAGTCCCTCTGTGGTGGGGGTCTCACCGCTCCTTTTTGGATGGAGGAGGATGTCCAGGCCCAGGGTGGCATCACTGAGCGCTGGGATTGCCGTAGAAGTTTATGTCTTGTTCTTCTCGCCCTGGCTTTCATAACATAGCCAATAGTTACAGATTAATTTTAAGAATCACCCTCAAGACTACAGTCCTTCACTAATAATTGCTTAAGAATAAGTCTGAAAAGGAGCAGCCCCAGGAAAGAGGTAGAAATGGGATTTTAGTTCAATAAGGAACGTGTGTGGTCAGCGGCTGCTGGAGTGGGGACACAGCGCCACCGAGGGCGCCCAGATATAGCTGCGGGCCGAGTTGCTCTCTGCTGTTGAGTCCGAAAAGCAGATGTTACAAAATACCCACCCCGTGACTCCATTGACAAAACCCCTCAGAGGCATTAACAAGCATAGAAAAGGAGTGTGTGTGTGTGTGTTGCGGGGTGGGAGGTGACTTAAAGCTACAGATGGAGCTTTCTGGCAAGTCTTATCGCTGGTTCTGTGTTTTCTTCTTTATCAGCCATTTTTGTTCCAAGTTTCTATAATGAGGGGCATCTGGGTGGCTCAGTTGGTGGAATATCCGACTCTTGGTCTCAGCTCCGGTCTTGATCTCAGGGTCCGTAGTTCAAGTCCTGTGTTGGACTCCATGCTGGTCCCTGTGGAGCCTGCTGAAAAAAATAAAAATAACATAAAGGTTCTATAATGAGATAGGTATTGCCTATAAAATGCAAAAAATGAAAGGAATCCCGGGGTTGGCAGGGGGTGCCCTGTGCGGCTTGGACTGCACGGCTGATTCCTGCTGACTGACCACTCCCCTCCCCACCCTGCAACTTATCCCCCGCCAACACCAGGGCCTTCACCACCGGCACCCCGCCAGCCCCCCGCTACCACCACTCAGCTGTTGTCTACGGAAGCAGCATGTTCGTCTTCGGTGAGCTGCCTCCTATCTCTGGGGCCCTGTGCCCTCTTTGGGGCTCGCAGCTCCCTTGTCCTGCCACCTGGCCTGGGGTTCGCTTGCGGTGCCCGGCCAGTCTCTCTCTGTCCACATGCTGTCTTTTTCCGCCAGAGTCCTCTGGGTTCCTGCACTGGCCTAGGGGCCTCACAGGCGCCCTTGTGGCCCTGTGGGTCCCTTTCCCTCACTGTGCCGCTCTCGCGGGGTTGGAATGGTCCGCCTCTGTGACCGGGCGGGAGGGTGGTGGCTCTCTTCCCTCTTCTGTCACTCCGCCAGGGGCAGAGGACAGGGTTCTGCTCATTTCTGGATCCCCAGAGCCCAGTACGGGGTCAGGCAGGCAGTAGGTGCTCCCCAAGGTTTACAGAGGGAGTCCCACGACACGTCTAGAGAGGCCAGCTTTTGCCCCCGCCTCCTGGGGTTTGAAGCCTCTGAGACGCTGTCTTTGGGTATGACCGTTTCTCCCTCTCTCTACCCAGGGGGCTACACTGGGGACATTTACTCCAATTCTAACTTGAAGAATAAAAATGACCTTTTTGAATATAAATTTGCAACTGGCCAGTGGACGGAGTGGAAGATTGAAGGACGGTGAGAGACTTCCCTGAAACCTTCAGGGGGTGAGGAGTGTCTTAAAGGCTCCTGCACTGGGTCCCCTGTAGCCTTACAGAAGAAGAGCCCGAGGCCCAGAGAGGCCTGAGTTGTGCTCACTCCCAGCTGTGCCTGTCTGAGGCCTCCTCCCTGCCCTTAGATTCTCTCCTTTCAAAGTGCAGAGGGGGCCCCAGTGGACTACTGATGGGCGCTTCTCTGGTCCTGTTTGGTGAGGAACACCCCTCCTCCCGGCTTTGATATTTTGGTGTTGGCTGGGAGGGGGCTTTACCCCGTGGACATCTGAATTCCTCATCCCCCTGCCCCTGTTTCATGAGCTCAGCCTCATGATCCCCATCTGGCATCCCCAGAGCCCTGGCGTCAGCAAATGTAGGTGTGGCAGCTCTGGGGGCCCGGCTGGCCCCATGGGGCTGTGAGGCTCGGGTCTGTGCTGGGTGGCCTCGCTCCTCACCCCAGCCTTGCACTACAGGTTGCCAGTCGCCAGGTCTGCCCATGGTGCCACGGTGTATAGTGACAAGCTGTGGATCTTCGCTGGCTACGACGGCAATGCCAGGTAGGGGGTGCCCAGCCCCAACCTCCCACCTCTGAGCAACCCCGCCAGTGTCCTGAGCCCTGGAGCAGGCCTTCCTGGCGGGGTCAGGCCCAGGCTGGCACGGAGTCTCAGGAGGGTCGTGTGCACAGGAGTGAGGGGAAGAAGATGGGTGGGATGGGAGTAGAGGGCGACTGAGGAGCACTCCCGTCCAGTCCCACCGAGGACGCCTCCTGGGGGCATCCAAGGGGGCAGCAGGCCAGGCCAACATTTGCACAGCTGTTTGCAGGCGTGCTGGTCTCTCCTGGCTGCACGTGTCATAGCTGGGTGTTGTCAGAGCTGTGGGGTGGATGGTGGCCCCCTGAATTGCTGGGTGAAAATCCTCAGACCTGCAGTGAGGAGGGACCCTGAGGGGCTTATGTGAGCACATGGTGGCAGAAGCAGGCCTCAGACCCAGCCCCTCCCCTGTGGACGACAACACAGGGTTCCTGCCTGTGTACTGGGCATTTCCCCCCTCATTTTAGACAGTTGGCTTTACTGTGTTTTTCTGATTATAAAAGTAGCATGTGCTCATTCCCCAAGATCTCAGCATCATAGAAACTCCAAGGGGTAGGGCACCTGGCAGGCTCAGTCGAAAGAGCTTGATCTTGGGGTTGTGAGTTTGAGCCCCATGGTGGGTGTAGCAGCTACTAAAAAAAAATTAAAAAGAAGGACCAAGAGCTCCAAGTGGTGACAATGTTAGTGGTAGTTTCTTCTCTGTCTCTCTTTTTTTTTTTTTTTTTTTTTTGAACAGATTTTATTTATTTGGGGCGCCTGGGTGGCTTAGAGGGTTGAGCATCTGCCTTCGGCTCAGGTCATGATCCCAGGGTCCTGCATCGGACTCCCTGCTCAGCCAGGAGCCTGCTGCTCCCCCTGCTCATACTCAGTCTCTCTGTCTCTGATAAATAAATAAATGGAATCTTTAAAATGAAAAAAAAAATTTTATTTGAGAGAGAGACACACAGCGAGAGAGGGAACATAAGCAGTGGGAGTGGGAGAGGGAGAAGCAGGCTTTCCACCAAGCAGGGAGCCCAATCCAGCGCTTGACCCCAGGACCCCGAGACCATGACCCAAGCCGAAGGCAGATGCTTAACAACTGAGCCACCCAGGCGCCCGTTAGTGGTAGCTTCTGCGAGTGTTGCCTCTTTGAACTCCTCTTTTAGCCCCCAGGAGTCAGCCGAATGAGATCGACATTGCCACAGTGGCTAGACATTGTGCATAAGGCCACGTGTTCCTGTCTGGCAGGGTGCATAGAGAAGGGATTCACCAGCCCCCCTGCCTTGAAGCTCCCACCTCTTGGCTGCTCCCTAGGCCCCTGATCTGAGCCCTGCATGATGTGTCCTTCCCTGGAGCCATCCCTCCTGGCTGGCCCCAGGCCCACCCTGCCGCCAGCCCCAGCTGCGGAGATCCTGACTCCCCTGTCCTAATGCAGGTTGAATGACATGTGGACCATTGGCCTCCAGGACCGAGAGCTCACGTGCTGGGAGGAGGTGAGGAGTTTGGGGGGCTAGGGTGGGGCAGAGGAGGCAGGGAGGTGAGGGTTTTGGGGGGCCAGGGGAGGGGCTGCTTTGTTCCTCTTGCCAAAGCCCAGCCTTGTCCTTAGCCGCCTCCTTGCCAACTTCCTGCCCGATCTCCGCTGCCCTTACCTAGTGACTAAAGGCTCTGGGTTTTGCATCGAGTCACGTCCGGTGACCGGTGTGGCTTGGGTAGAACCCACCCTTACTTGAACAGTGAGTTCAGCCCGCTGGCGGGTGTCCTGCTCGTTGCTCTTTCTGGGGGATCTGTCCGACTGCTCCGTTGCCCCCCCCCCGGGTTATCTTTCGCATGTAGTGATGATTTTTAGCCTCAGCTGTTAGAAACCGGGCCCATTTTAGGTGGATGAGCTGGGCTATACTCTGTTCTACAGAAATTAGTCTAGGAACCCTGACTGATGGAAGAAGTTTCAAGAATGAAAGTCGTCCCAATTCAGTGGTGTCACCCACACGCCCGGTCCCATGAGGGCCCTGGCTGAGCTGCCCTCTCCACCCCAGGTGGCTCAGAGCGGTGAGATCCCGCCGTCCTGCTGCAACTTCCCGGTGGCCGTGTGCCGGGACAAGATGTTCGTGTTCTCAGGGCAGAGTGGAGCCAAGATAACCAACAACCTCTTTCAGTTCGAATTCAAAGACAAGACGTGAGCGCCCTGGTGCTGGGACTGGTGGTGGGCACCCCTGACGGCCGCCTGCCCGGCATCATGCCTGTGCCCTTTGCTCCCCAACCCTGGTCCCCCCAGAAGTGGGAACAAACAAACCCGGCCTGCTTGAGGCTGTGCAAGGGGAGCACATCCCGCCGTGTGGGCCTCACACAGGTACCATCTCCCATGGAGACACACTGCTGGTGTGAGGTGCTTAGCGTGGAGTCTCCTACAGAGCTCCTCCGCCCCACCCTCACCCCCCAGATGGGCAGTGAGGGCCCCTGCCACCCGGAGTTGGGCTTTGCCGGGGCAGATCTCCTGCCTGCTGAATGCCCCCCCCCCCACAGCCCCCCCCCCCCCGCCCGGTGGCAGGGGCAACAGGTGCGGGGGCAGTAGCAGGGAGCAGCATGGAGCCAGATGGCGTGGACTGCCTGGCCAGGATCATTTGCGTTTCAAAGAGAGGATGTGCTGGAAGGTGTTGGGAAGTCCTGGGAGGGTGGTAGATGTAGGAGCAGCATCAGGTGGGGTCCTGGGAGCTCTTGAGAGCAAGGACTTACTTGGCTGTGGGGATTGTCACATGTGTCCAAGTTGTGGACACGTCTCCGTTCCCCAGAGAGTGGGATTGCCTCACCGTACAGAGGTCACGGCTCCTGCCTGCTGCTGCTGCCTGCTTTATGGCTGGCGGCGGAGGGGGGCAAGGGGCGCAGGCAGAGCGGCTGCTAGAGCGAAAGGGGATGAGGGGCACTGGGCTGATGCACTTAGGCCCTGCTTTGAGCCAGCTGGGTGCCCCAGGCGGAGGACGTGGGGAAGCCAGAGCCTCCACTCCAGCACTGGGTTCCTCTTAACTTGTCCCCAGGTGGACGCGCATCCCCACTGAGCATCTGCTTCGTGGCTCCCCACCCCCACCGCAGCGGCGCTATGGGCACACCATGGTGGCCTTTGACCGCCACCTCTATGTGTTTGGGGGCGCAGCAGACAACACACTGCCTAATGAGCTGCACTGCTACGATGTGGACTTCCAGACTTGGGAGGTCGTCCAGCCCAGCTCTGACAGCGAGGCAAGTGCTGCCCAGAACGGTGGCTGTGGCTGCTGGGGTGGGGCTGGGGGGTTGTGGCCCAAGGGGGCGGGGATCCTGACTTAGCTGCTCCTAATGCCCCACAGCTTCCCACAGCCTCAGGGGGCTCCCCGGGGGGCTCCAGACAGCCGACCAGAGCAGAGAGCCAGGATGTCTGAGGCCCAAGGCTCTGGACACCTGTCTTGGCCCGACCTGAGGCCCTGGGCCCCTGTTCTCCATTCTTCCAGCCAGCAGGCTTTCAACATGGCACTTCTGGCTGTGTCTGCATGGGGCTGAGGGTGTCCTGCCAAAACACCCAGCTTGAGTGCTGCTGGTGTCCCATCTGAACTGTGCCGCCAGGGCCCCTCAACCCGTGGCTCAGCCCCTCCCAGATGTGGCCCCAAGCGCTCTTGCTCCTGGGCAAGGTTGGCAGGAGCTTGGTGTCTGCTGCCCGGCCTGGCCCTGGCAGACTGCTCCCATGCTCATGTGTCCATCCCCTCCAGGTCGGCGGGGCTGAGGTGCCAGAGCGAGCATCGTCTTCTGAGGAGGCGCCTGGCCTGGCCTCTGAGGACCGAGGTGGCTTCAAGAAGTCCCGCGATGTATTTGGCCTGGACTTTGGCACCACCACAGCCAAGCAGCCTGCCCCGCCAGCGTCTGAGGTGAGGGTTGGCGCCCGAGGGGTCGGTCACCGCCACCCCCCGCCAGTGCCAGTCCTGTGGTCAGCCCCTTTCACAGATGGGCAGACTGAGGCTCAGAGAAGTACTGGTTGGGGTCACTTACTGTCTCCCCACCCCTTTCCACCTAGCTGCCAAGCGGAAGGCTCTTCCACGCAGCCGCGGTGATCTCAGACGCCATGTACATCTTCGGGGGCACGGTGGACAACAACATCCGCAGCGGGGAGATGTACCGGTTCCAGGTGGGGCTGGTGGGCTGACGGCAAGGGGCCGGCCAGGGTGGATGGGCTGGGGATGTGTGGCCCAGAGGAGGGTAGGGGCTGGGCCTGTGGCCACACTGGGGTCTCCTTCGGCAGTTCTCCTGTTACCCCAAGTGCACGCTGCATGAAGACTATGGGCGTCTGTGGGAGAGCCGCCAGTTCTGCGACGTGGAGTTTGTGCTGGGCGAGGTAGGTGCTCTCCCTGTGCCCAGCCTGCCTGCCACCCTGCAGGGTGAGGGCTGTGCCCCAAGGCACGACTGGCCTCCCACTCACCCCTGAAATCCCAGGCCCCCCCACTGGGACCGGCAGGGCCTCTATCCTTGCCAGGAGGAGGGTCCCATGTTGCCCACCAAGGTGTCATTCTCTCTATAGAAAGAGGAGTGCGTGCAGGGCCATGTGGCCATCGTCACTGCTCGGAGCCGCTGGCTCCGCAGGAAGATCGTGCAGGCACGGGAACGGCTGGCCCAGGTGAGGTGTGGCCCTGCCCCTCTGGCCAGGGTGGCAGCAGCCCTGGGGCGTCCCTGAGCTCCCCTTCCTCTCTCTGCAGAAACTGGAGGAGGAGGCAGCCCCAGCTCCCAGGGAGGTCCCTGGTGGGACAGCGGGGGGAGCCCGGCCACCCCTGTTGCACGTGGCCATCCGTGAGGCTGAGGCCCGGCCCTTCGAAGTGCTCATGCAGTTCCTCTACACAGACAAGATCAAGTACCCGCGGAAAGGTGCGGTGGTGAGGGGGTGTGGGGAGCAGGGTGGGCAGGTGTACAGCCTGAGGCTCAGTGGCCACGACTACCCGCAACCACTCATGTGGTGGAGTTTCTGTCCACTGTCCCGGATGTCCACAGAAGTAGCCCCGGGCCCTGTCCTCCCTTCTGCGCTGCCCTGTGCCTCCTCCCTCTCCGTGCGTCCCCGAGGCTCAGGGAGCTCTGGGCTGCAGGCCACGTAGAGGACGTGCTGCTCGTCATGGACGTGTACAAGCTGGCCCTGAGCTTCCAGCTCTGCCGCCTGGAGCAGCTGTGCCGACAGTACATCGAAGCCTCCGTGGACCTGCAGAATGTGCTGGTCGTGTGCGAGAGCGCCGCCAGGCTGCAGCTGGGCCAGTTAAAGGTACGGCCGGCATGCATGGCCCACCCCGCCTGCCCACTACCACCGGCACTCTGGCAACCCTCCCTCCCCTTATCCCTGGCAAGCCATCCCGTCCGGGCTGCTGCCCTATGGGCCAAGGCCTGACCCTGCCTGCCTGCTCCGGCTTGTGTGTCCCAGGAGCACTGCTTGAACTTCGTGGTGAAGGAGTCCCACTTCAACCAGGTGATCATGATGAAGGAGTTCGAGCACCTCTCTTCGCCATTGATCGTGGAGATTGTGCGGCGGAAGCAGCAGCCACCTCCCCGCACCCCCTCGGAGCAGCCCGTGGACATCGGTAGGGACCCAGGCCCTGTCCCTGAGAGCAGCAGACAGGGATGGATGGCATTTGCCTTGGGTAGAGATGGGAGCTGTGGAAGGACCTGCCCGGCCTTCAGGGTGGGGTCTGTGTGCAGGGGACCCAGAGTGCTTCTTGGTCTCAGGGGCAAGGGCGGACAGCTCAGGCTCCCTGGAAGGAAGACGCCCTAACCCACAGGGCATCCTGAGGGCAGGGATTCTCCTGAGCCCGTTTCTGAAGGTGGACACAGGGCAGCTGTCTGGCAAGGGTGGCTGCTCGGACTAACAGGTTTGAGGGCTCCCGTCCACGGTCACAGTGACTAGTTCCTGAGCTACTCCTCTAGGTGTGCCCACCCTTTGGGGCCTAGTGAGGGGCAAGCGCGGTCCGAACACTTCAGATGTTCTGGTGCCTCCCTGTCCGTACCTAGCCTGGGAAGGGACAGCACAGTCTCATTCATCCCCTGACTCCCCAGGGCCTGTGCTGCCTCTGGCCATTGGCCCTGAGTGACATGTGTCAGGACACATTACTTGCCAGGACCAGAGGGAGCTTAATAAGCACAAGGGAAGGGAGGAGGGCTCGCAGGGCTGAGTTGGGGAGATCAGACTCTGGGGGGCAGGCCAGAGTAGGGCCTCTGCCCCCAGGAATGGTGTTTTCAGGGCAGCAAGATGGGCAGGAAGCAGTGTCCATGGAGCCCTGAGGCCCGAATGGCTCAGGGTCTGCTGGGGGAGCGAGGCCTCTGCTCAAGGTCCCCCCACACTACCCTTGGGGCTTCCCCCCAGGCACATCTCTGATCCAGGACATGAAGGCGTACCTGGAGGGAGCAGGGGCGGAGTTCTGTGACATCACTCTGCTACTGGATGGGCACCCAAGACCGGCCCACAAGGCCATCCTGGCCGCCCGCTCCAGGTGGGTAGAGGGGGTGGTGTGTGGTGGTGGAGCCAGGCAGGCCCGCACCCTGCCTGCATTTGTTGCGAGCCAGGACCCCCCTGCCCCTGTCTGAAGCTACTTTGAGGCCATGTTCCGGTCCTTCATGCCAGAGGACGGCCAGGTGAACATCTCCATCGGGGAGATGGTGCCCAGCAGGCAGGCCTTCGAGTCCATGCTGCGCTACATCTACTACGGGGAGGTCAACATGCCGCCCGAGGACTCACTGCATCCTCCCCACCAGGGGGCGCTCCCAGGGTCCACCTCAGGTGGCTTTGGAGACCGGCAGGCTGGTCCCAGCTGCCGGCTCTGAGGTGCTCTCCCGGGGTTCCCTGAAGGGGCTGGTCGGCAGGCACAGAGGGTCTGCAGCCAGGAGGGGTGGGTAGGTTCTTGACCCTCATCACTGCCCAGAGAAAAGGGTCGGTCAACGTCCCATGTGACAGGTGAGTAGATCACCACAGTGGGATTCCTGGTCACGTCCCTTCTTAGGGGTCTGAACTGGGTGTGAGATGCCTTCCAGGGCTCTGAGGCCATGGTCAGTCCTGCAAATGGGAATGTGGGTGTTTTCTTGGGAGAGGCTCCTGGGATTTTTTGGGGTCTGGACAAAGCCCTGAGTACTTCAGAGTCTGTGTAGAGAGCAAGTTGGTTGGGAGCCCTGGGCCAGCGCCTGGTGTCGGGGTGGGTTTTCTTGTTCTGAGCAGGCAGGAGGCAGCTCAGGTTTCCTCTGTCTCTGCTGGGCCTGGGGCTCCAGCTGCACCCTCCCCGGGGAGATGGGCAGGTGGCGGGAGGACAAGCTCCTTGGGCCGGCAGCTCCTTAACCAGCCCCCAGCTACCTGTTTGCGGCCCCCTACTATTACGGCTTCTACAACAACCGGCTGCAGGCGTACTGCAAGCAGAACCTGGAGATGAACGTGACTGTGCAGAATGTACTGCAGGTAGTTCACAGGTGCCCACGGGCCTCCTTGAAGTCCCCCGGGGGGGGGGGTTGGCTGAGAGAGGGAGCAGCCCCTCAAGGAACCTGCCGTTCCAGATCCTGGAGGCAGCCGACAAGACACAGGCGCTGGACATGAAGCGGCACTGCCTGCACATCATCGTGCACCAGTTCACCAAGGTCAGGGCCCTCCCAGCCCCGCACTGGCCTCCTGGCCCTTGGCATTGGCCTTGGCTGGGTGTGGGGTGGGGCGCATGGAAGCAGCTTCTGCCCTGCAGCAGTAGGCCCGGCGGCGGTGTGGGAGGGTCACTCGGTCAGCCCATATTCTGGCTCGCCAGAGCTCGGGTGTGTGTAGGGGGGACTCTGAAGGGCACCCTGGCCCTCACAGGAATCTGGTTCCATCCAGTGTGGGCCTTCCAATTGCCTCCCGCAGGTTTCCAAGCTGCCCACGCTGCGCTCGCTGAGCCAGCAGCTGCTGCTTGACATCATAGACTCCCTGGCCTCCCACATCTCTGACAAGCAGTGCGCGGAGCTGGGCGCTGACATATGAGGGCCCACGTGGTGCCAGCCCACTCAGGAATCAACGTGCTTGCTCCTGCCCTGCCCACTGCAGACTACTGGACCTGCCAGCCAAGGGGCCGGCTTCCCTGAGCCTTCAAAGAGAAAGGGAACATGGGGTCTCTGCCCCGTTTCACTGCTGAGGACACAGGTCCCACAGGGAGTGGATGGTGAAACAGGCGACCTCCCCCAAACCCTGGGCAGAACCCTCTCCTCTGATGGAGGTATGGGTGGGAAGCCAGGGCCCAGCAATGGGAGAGCCCACCATGGAGCTGGTGTGGGGTTGCCCATCCAGCAGGGACTGCATGGCTTGTGGATCTGGCCGCTGAGTCCTACTGCCAAGACCCCTCTGACGGAGCTACACAGTACCCGCTCACCTTCACAGAGGCGGCTGTTAAGGGTCCCAAGTCAGCACTAGCCTGAAGGGCCACTCTGGCCAGGGCCTGGCTTCCAGAGGAGTTGCAGGATCCTACCCCACTGTGTGCACATCAGGGATCCCCAGCTGTGCCAGGGAGAAGTCAGTGGAGGTGCCCCCCTCCCGGTCCCCATGTATCCCTAATTATTTATTGTCATAGACATGCCATTAAGACCACAGTAGTGCTAATCTGCTAGACACACCTCATGGGCATAGGCCCTCCCTGAGCGGGGGACAGACTGTGTGTCCCAAGTGCTTGGGACACGCCAGGACTCCGGGTTGGCAACTCCCCGCCCCATCTGAGGTGTCCAGTTGTGGGGGTGGGGGAGGGCTGTGCTCCAAGGGGAACCCTGGATTCCCAAGGCTGTCTTGCTCCCACACTGCATTAGAGGCTCCTGCCTAGGCTGGAAAGCTAAGGACTGGCCACCACATCCTTCCCATCTGCCGACAGAAGGCCCTGGGACTCCACGCTAATGCAGAAAGCAGTATTCTGTCTCCTTTCTGGCAGCAAGAACCCCAGGGACCCTCTTGCCCTAGCTATCAGGAAGCTACGTTGGGGGAAACAGTCCTTTACACCTTCCTTCCCATTGTGCCCCCATGCAAACATGGCACCTGCCATGCCTTGACCCTTATGAAGAGCCCCAGGTACCTTATACAGACAGATGGGGAGCTCCAGTGACAGGTAGGCGCCCTCAGCATGGGGAGTCCATAAGGCCGTCAGCAAACCAGGAAACGGGCCAGCGCGAGATGAGCCTCTCTGAGCCTGGAAACCCCAGGGAATGATGGACAGACCCTGCTCTATGGTGGACCCTTATAACCAGTTGCTTGACCTCTTCTAAACCTATGAATAAATGAACTTACACACCAAGGACCCTAGAAAGCCAATTTCAGAACATTGCGTGGCACTTTCCAGGTCTAGGGAGATTTCAGCTATGCTCTTGGGCTATCGTGGCTGAAGCCCAGCAGGGAGATTGCGTGTGCAGTTAAAACCACCCGGCCCTTTAAAAAAAAACAAAAACCACCCGGCCCCCTGAGCCATTTGCCCATCACAGATGTGGGGAAGCCTACATTCCAGTCAACTTGAACAACAGTGGGGACTCAGGTTGAGGCCAGGACTGCTATCTGCAAGGGTGCCTCTAAGCTTCCCCACCTCTTCCCAAACCTCTGAGGACCAGGAAGTGTCATTGCTGGGCCCTTACTACTAGCCAAGCATATAGCACAAGGTCAGAAATTGCCATCTTTGTCCGTTTTTCAGATGAGCCCAGCACAGTGGTTAAGGGGGTACACAGCTGGTCTGCAGGCTGGGGTTGAGGTGCTGTGCTGGGCCAACCCAGACTGCTGGGCCGACTGGGTCAGTGGATGGAAGCCATGCAGGTGTCCTTGCAAACTGAATCTGGCCTGGGTTTCATGAGTATTTTTTTTCAGAGAGGTGAGACTGCTTAAGTCTGGGCTGTTCAGGTACCAAGAAGAGGGTTCCTAGTGCTGTCCCTGGCCTCTGCTCACACCATCCTGTCCCTCAGAAAACCCTGGGGGGGCCTGGAGTTGCAGGAGGAGAGGCAGGAAAGAGTTGGACTTCTTGCTCTCCGTAGCTGAGAGCTCAGACTCCAGGGGTAGGGCCCCAGCCCCAGCTGAGCCAGATAGCAGGGCCTCCTAGAATCCACTTTATTATGGCATCTGGCAGGTCTGGTGGACACAGCATGGACTCCCTTTCCAGGCGGATTCTGAGGGAGGATGAGGCTGAAGACCCACCAGACAGCCCTTCATGTCAGCCCTGGGGCCGACAGCCCCTCACTCATGTCATGCTGCTGCTCAGCTGCATGGCAAAGTCCTGCACATGCTCCTTCAGAGTCTGGCGGGCATCTGCCTGTGCCCGCTTCTCCCGTGCTCGCTCCTGCTGCAGTTTGCTGAGCCGTAGCCGCAGGCGCTGCTCTCGCCGCTTGCAGGCCTGCAGCTGGCGCTGGGCCTTGTCCAGGGCATCAAGTGCGGCCTCAGCCCGCCGCTTCCAGAGCAGGGCACTGCCCACCTGGTAGCTGTGCTCGTTCTGGATGTAGGCGCCGGCCGGGGGTGGGAGGCGCAGCATGTAGGCCGAGGGGGAAACAGGCCGTGGCTCGAGTGGGGACGGCTGTCTCTCTGGTTCCCGCTCTGGTGAGGGCTGGGCGCTGCAGCCTGCTTCATCTGCCTGGGCACCCAAGGGCCCCAGGAGGTCTGAGAAGGGGCTGCTGAGGCCAGCCTCCAGCCTCCCAGTAGGGGAGGCAGGCAAAGCAGCAGGGGCCGAAGCCTCTTCCACAGGAAAGCAGGTGACATCAGCAGGGGGAGGTGGACAAAATGGAGTCGTGGGCCCTCGGCCCTCAGAGCAGCTGAGAGGAGAGAGAGAGAGAGAGACTAATAGGCCAGGCCAAAGCCTTGCCAGATCCCACTTCACCAGCCCACCGAGCCCACTCTGCTGGCTCAGAACCCTGTCCAGCAAGATTGCTGGCAAACAAACTAAATAAACCCGTCTCTCAGGCTTGGGATGGGAACAAGGCACCCTCCACCCACAGCACACATACCGCTTCCTGCAGCGCCGGAGCCGGCTGACGTCGGGGGGGCCAGGTGGGTAACTGTGCCCCTTGGTCTTAGTTGTCCGGCGTAACTTGGAGAAAGACTCAAATATTGTGGGAACTGCCCCCTCCTTCAGCCTGTGATACCCGCTGTGGGGGAAAGCAGCCTGGATGAGATGGACAACACATCCTGCCACCCAGGGCAACCTGCAGGGCACAGAGCTAGCATGCCCCCAGCGCCCCAGATCAGGCTCTCCCACACTAGTGCTGCTGGAGGTGGGTAGGCATGTTGCAAGCACTTAATTTAGGGAAAACCAAGTTAGATAAAGAGTTACACCATTCTCTTCCTCAAAGTTTCGGTGTGTAGAAAGGCTCCACCAGAACTAGGCTGACCAGCCAAAAGTGTAATTTCATTGTGGACTTGCTGGGAGGACTTGGGTCCTAAAGAACAACCTCTGAAAAAGCTAATGTTTTTCACCCTTGTCACTGGCACAGTTATCCTGAGGGGATGGGTCTGTCACTGAGGTACAAAGCTGGAAAGATGCAGCCACGCTGGGAACCAGGTCTCTCTGTCCCCCAGCGAGTGACTCCAGGATCCTCCTCTCCTGGCCCTAGAGCTGCCCCAACCGGCCAGCTACTCTGATGCTTCAAACCCTGCCCCAGCGATGGTTGCCAAGGAAGCTCACCTGATTCCCACCAGCTCAAAGCAGTTTTCCTCGAAGTGTTTGGAGCAGAAGTAGATGTACTCGGAAGCCGGGTCCCACAGGCCCTGGCCACTGGGGTCCAGCCGCTGGCAGTTGGCCAGCCACAAGCCTCGCCGCGGGTTGTCCTTCTTGGGAAGTCTGTGGAGCCACAGACCAGTGAGCACCAGGGTGTCTGCAACCCTGGGCTCCAGCTGCCCAAGCTCTCCAGACGGCAAGGGCTGGTCCTGCACACGCCACCACCAGACCTCCCTTCAACTCTCCGGGTAAACACCGTCCTCCCAAGCCCAGATGAGGAAACTGAGGCCTCAAGGAGAGCAACTTCCTTAGTACCACCTAGCAGGTAAGAGTCACAGAACATAAGGCCCCAGGCTGGTGATCTCCTGTGCTTCCTCTCCCACCTAGACTCAGTCGCACCGGCACCGCCCCTTTCACCCTTTCCCATCTGCAAGTACAAGCCTCGCGCCAAACAGAGGATGGCACATGCGCAATCGTGTCTCCACGAAAAGGGGAAAAACGGGCGCATGCGCACGTTAACCTTCCCGCGCCAGCACGCACGCGCGCTGACCTGTGGAAAGAGATGCCGCGGTTGCGCGTCTCGCGCGTGTCCCGTGTGCAGCAGCCGGCGGCGGAGCAGTGACGCGGCATCTGGGGAAGAGGCGGGAGCTTGGTCGTGGGCGGCTGTCCCGGCCCCAAGGGGCCTCGCGCCCCCAGCCGCCGCTCCGCTCCAGGCGGCCCTGGCCTGCCGGGTCTCCCCCGGCCCGATCTCGCCCGAGCCCCGTCCCAGCCCGTTCTCCTGACTCCCGTCAGCGGCACTCACGATTTCGCCATTGCTGCATCGCCGAAGTCTCGCGATGAGTGGCGCGCGTTGGAAGTTGGTACCATAGAGACTCGGAAGCGCGGGGCGTTGGCCCGAGGGGCGGGGCGGGCCCCGGAAGCGGCTGGAGCGTAACATCGCTGGCGGATCTGCGCTGTCCCAGCCTACCTGAACGCGTGCGCCGTCACACACAGGGACCTCTCTTTGTCTTTCCCGCTAGCTCTTGGTTCTTAGTACCTAGGCGCCGAAGGAGCAGTCTCGCTTGGCGGCGCAGAGTCCCGGCCTACAGCTCTGGCGGCGGGGCAGCGGGAAGCCGGCAGGGTCCTGGGACTCACGCTGGCTCCCGGGAAAGACTAGACTGCAAGAAAGTTAACCCCAGCGAGAACAGAAAGGGGCCACGATGCGTGATCCAAAGAACCTGACAAAGTCCAGTGCTCATAGCTTACTCCGGGAAAGGTGCCTATAAATTGGATGGGTGTGCGGTGGGCACTGGTCACATTTTGCGAAAAGGTAAATGGGCAGAGGGTTTTCTTGTTCCTTCTGGCAGGGAGGCAGCTGAGTTAGGGATAAAAACAAAGGCTGGGCACCTGGGTGGCTCAGTTGGTTAAGCGACTGCCTTCAGCTCAGGTCATGATCCCAGAGTCCTCGGATCTGGTCCCGCATCAGGCTCCCTGCTCCATGGGGAGTCTCCTTCTCCCTCCGACCTTTTTACCTCTCATGCTCTCTCAAATAAATAAAATCTTTAAAAACAAAAACAAAGGCCTTACGGGCGCCTGGGTGGCCCAGTCAGTTGAGCATTCTGCTCTTGGTTTGGCTTAGGTCATGACCTCAGGGGCCTGAGATGGATCCCCACCTCAAGCTTTGTGCTCAGCGCAGAGTTGGCTTGGGATTCTCCCTCCCCCTTCCTCTGCCCCTCCTGCTTGGAGTCTGTTTTTTTCTAAAGTGAAGATGTATAAATCTTTAAAACAAACAAACAAACGGGCGCCTGGGTGGCTCAGTCAATTAAGCATGGGCCTTCATCTCAGGGCCTGATATTTGGGCTCCCTGCTCAGTAGGGAGCCTGCTTTTCCCTCTCCCCACCCACCCCCTCCTTACCCCTGCTGGTGCTCACTTCCTCCTTCTCAAATAGATAATGTTAAAAGAAAAAAAGATTTAAAACAAACCAATTATCCACCCCCCCCCCCCAAAAGACCTTGCTGGAAACAGCTTCAGTAAATGCGTTTGCGCTAGGGCGGAGCTGCCTCCTTGGTCCCTCCCATAGGACTGGGTGAAAGTAGCCGCTCCACATTTAGGGCTCCACATTTAGGGGGAAAAAAAACCATTACTATTTCATTCTCCAAAGGAACACCAAGAATAAGTGAAAGATTTAAGAATAACCAAAGCATTTTTCCTAATTCCCTCAGCCATGCCTTTTGAAGCCTGCCTTCTAGGGGTAAAGTGGTAACTAAACATAAGAACATGCTTAATTTTTTTGAGGAAACGTTTTTTCCCCTGGAAATGCACTTTGAAAAGGCAGGTATCTGGATCGGGCATTCTGTCAAGGTGCAGCACAAGGGACACGATGCTTCAATACAGAAACTTTAATAGGTAAACATATCTTGTAATGTTACAATGGGGTTGATACAAAGGGATGGTAGCCAGATGCACTCCCATTCAGTATTCTTCCCCTTCTTCAGCCTCTGCTTCCACGGAATCCACACCCACCTCTTCATAATCTTTCTCCAGAGCTGCCAGGTCCTCCCGGGCCTCAGAGAACTCCCCTTCCTCCATGCCTTCCCCCACGTACCAGTGCACAAAGGCTCGCTTTGCGTACATGAGGTCAAACTTATGGTCCAGGCGGGCCCAGGCCTCGGCAATGGCGGTCGTGTTGCTCAGCATGCACACAGCCCGCTGCACCTTGGCCAGGTCACCCCCGGGGACGACAGTGGGGGGTTGGTAGTTGATGCCCACCTGCGAGAGAAAGGGAACATATGGCGATTATAACGTGGCCTCAGAAAAGGTAGTTGTTTTTTTTTTTTTAAGATTTTATTTATCTGACAGAGTGCACAGGTAGGGGGAGCAGCAGGCAGAATAAGCAGACTCCCTGACCAGGGAGCCCAATGTAGGGCTCCATCCCAGGACCCTGGGACCACAACCTGAGCCAAAGGCAGATGCTTAACCAACTAAGCCACCCAGACACTCCAGTAGCTTACTTTTAAAAATGAGCTGTGGACCCAGTTTAAATGATGCCCTGTATAAACTGGTACTTTATTTTTTGACAACACTGATAAGAATTTAACATCCTTTGGCTGTATGCTTTCAATTCTTAGTTTTACCCATACGAGCACAAAGCTACATGTATGAACATTTTTATGTATTTAAAGTACTAATGGCGGGTGTCTGGGTGGCTCAGTGGGTTAAGCCTCTGCCTTCGGCTCAGGTCATGATCTCAGGGTCCTGGGATCAAGGCCCGCATCCAGTTCTGCTCAGTGGGGAGCCTGCTTCCCCCCTCTCTCTCTGCCTGCCTCTCTGCCTACTTGTGATCTCTATCTCTGTCAAATAAATAAATAAAATCTTTATAAAGTACTAATGGCAAAACTGGAAACAAATGTCCATCATGGCAAACTAAATTTTTACAGACCCATTTAGTGAAACACTGGTCATGAAAAAGAATGAGAACTGTGTCTTGGCATATAAACATGTTCAAGGTATATATATATATATATATATTTTTTTTTTTTTTTTTAAGATTTTATTTATTTGACAGAGCAAGACACAGCGAGAGAGGGAACACAGCAGAGGGAGTGGGAGAGAGAGAAGCAGGCTCCCCGTGGAGCAGGGAGCCTGATGCGGAGAGCTTGATTCCAGGACCCTGGCATCATGACCTTAGCCAAAGGCACACCAACTGACTGAGCCACCCAGGCACCCTTCAAGGTATATTATATACTTGGCAAAAAGAAAAGCAAGTTGGTTACTATGTGAGTATTTATGCTTAGAAATAACCCTAGGTATTTGTACTCTGGGGTAACAAAACAGGCTAGAGCCGTTGATGGCTAAGGGAACATCATCGTGCAGGAGGATAAACTCCTGGGAGTGTGTTGAGGCAATGTCTTCGTGAGCACAAAGCAGTTAGCAGCAGCTAGGGACACAGCCAGTCTCCAGAATTGTTATGGGGAGAGACATGGGCCCAGACCTTGACCAGGGGGTGCGGCTGCCCTCCCACAACAGGCCAGCTAGTTCCTCCCAAGTGGGAGTGCCACCAATTCCCTGCTTTCTGTGGCTTGTGTGTACTGAGTCAACTCTGTCACTGACAAGAACTTACATCCTTTGTCCCTATTGCTGGCCTCTCGACATCACCCAGAACACAAAAAGAATAAATTCCCTTGAAAATGCACAGAATGAAGAACAAAGCAAGCTCCATGGAAGGGGAAGAGGACTTTAGCTTTTCAGCCTTCTATAGTGTTTTATTTTATTTTTAAATATTTTATTTATTTATTTGACAGAGAGAGAGGTCACAAGTAGGCAGAGAGGCAGGCAGAGAGAGAGAGAGGGAGAAACAGGCTCCTCACTGAGCAGAGAGCCCGATGCGGGGCTCGATCCCAGGACCCTGAGATCATGACCCGAGCCGAAGGCAGAGGCTTAAACCACTGAGCCACCCAGATGTCCCTCTATAGTGTTTTAGTATTTTGCCACATATATGCATTTTTATAATAAAAAACTAAACACATTTAAGCAGAGAATATTGTGTATCCCTGAGTAAATGTTTAGAAAACACAGAATGTAACCACACTCCAGGTGACAAAGAGCTTAGAGCAATGAGAATGCAATACAGTCCCTCTGAGGCTGGCCTGTCTTCTGTAGGAACAGTAAAAGCTATGGCTTTTACTGAGCTTTACCCAGTAAAGCTACGGCTTTACTGAGCCTGGGTGGCTCAGTGGGTTAAGTCTCTGCCTTCAGCTCAAGTCATGATCTCAGGGTCCTGGGATGGAGCCCCACATGGGGCTCTCTGCTCAGCAAGGAGCCTGCTTCGCCCTCTCTGCTTATGTGATCTCTCTGTCAAATAAATAAATAAAATCTTAAAAAAAAAAAAAAAAAAAAGCTATGGCTTTCTGTACCTCCTCACAGACTGGCCTTCATGCTGGTTCACAGGAGCCAGAGATTCAGGAGAGGGAGCTTGGTCACAAGGCAACCCCCACAGTGCCTCCCAGGTGAAGCTGCCTGGATATCCTTACCTTCTGAAGGTTAGTGTGACTGAAAGAGAACTTCTTCCACCCAAGTCAAGAACTTGGCAGTTAGATGCACGGAATAGATTTAAACTTTGACCTCTAATTTCTAAGGTCAGCAAACTTCCCATGTAAAATTT
Organism: Meles meles; assembly: GCF_922984935.1. NCBI lineage: Eukaryota > Metazoa > Chordata > Mammalia > Carnivora > Mustelidae > Meles > Meles meles. The sequence continues at coordinate 31,476,135 of NC_060077.1, forward strand.
GTGGCTATTTCCAGATTGGTGAAACCTGTCATAAAGTTTACCTTTTCCTGTAAGTCACTTTAAATCCATCATTTTTATACCATCAGAGATGATGTGTATCAAGGTATCTGACACAGACAAAAGTGAGGGCTGGCAGGGCCAGAGAGATTCAACTTCTGTGCAGTTACAGGTAAGCTACAGCCATTCCAAATGGGACCAGATGACACACATTTCTTCCGTTTCTCTTCATTTTCAATCTGAAATGACTGGAATGTACAGCTCTCCAAACACCTTAGGAAATCATCAGGACGTACAAATAGGAGGCTCCACAGCTTTGTCAAGTGCAGAAACCCAAGGGTGAACAACCACTTTTAACTACAAAGGGCACAGAGTTCTCAAAACCAGGCATAGTGAGGCACTTAGCTGCATAATCATAATAGGTCTAGAGCCTATAATCTGTTATTTGGCTTCCAAGACATGTTCCCTTTTTCTTGGCAGACATTTCACTGTGACACTAAACAGAGTTGAAGGAGCCACCTATTTATTATCAATGTGACATTATGTACGACCCAGCATTCCCAGTGTGGTTTGGAGAAACAAGAGTGAACTCGTCAGCCCCTACAGTAAACACTGTGTAACCAGTTTAAAATTCTGCTTACAGACCTGTAAGTTTTGCCTAAACTGCAGTGAATAGAGATGTCTGAAGTTATGTAAAGTCTAAAAAACACTATTTCTAATACAAAACACCACAGACCTAACAAACTCAGGTAAGCAAAAGAGAAATGTGGAGAGACCAGACGTACAGTCAGTCTCTGAATGCGCTCTGCATCACTTGCTGCCCATGGGGCCGTTAAGATACTAACAGCTGTTTCAGCTCAGTCTTTACACTGTAAGATGTCAGTAATACTACCCTGGGAAACTTTATAGGGTGGTTCTAAGAAATAAGGATACATGAAGTAGTTGATATGCCCTTATAAATTCCTAAACTTGTTTTCCTTGCAGCCTAGCTGCCATGGAATGGGGGTATTCTCCACAAAGGGCGTGCTGTGCTGCGTCTGCTGCCGCTGACAGGTAAAAAACACTCTGCATCACCCAGTCCTACCTTAAAGCCAGTCGGGCACCAATCCACAAATTGGATGGTGCGCTTGGTCTTGATGGTGGCGATGGCTGCGTTGACATCTTTCGGGACCACGTCCCCCCTGTACAACATACAGCAGGCCATGTACTTGCCATGCCGAGGGTCACACTTGACCATCTGGTTGGCCGGCTCGAAGCAGGCATTGGTGATCTCAGCCACGGACAGCTGCTCGTGGTAGGCCTTCTCGGCAGAGATGACCGGGGCGTACGTGGCCAGGGGAAAGTGGATGCGGGGGTACGGGACCAGGTTGGTCTGGAATTCCGTCAAGTCCACGTTCAGGGCCCCATCGAATCGCAGGGAGGCCGTGATGGAGGACACGATCTGCCCGATCAGACGATTGAGGTTGGTGTACGTGGGCCGCTCGATATCCAGGTTGCGCCGACATATGTCGTAGATGGCTTCGTTGTCCACCATGAAGGCACAGTCGGAATGTTCCAGGGTCGTGTGGGTGGTCAGGATGGAGTTGTAGGGCTCCACCACGGCCGTGGACACCTGGGGAGCTGGGTAAATCGCAAATTCCAGCTTGGACTTCTTGCCGTAGTCCACCGACAGCCGCTCCATGAGCAGAGACGCGAACCCAGAGCCGGTGCCGCCCCCGAAACTGTGGAAGATGAGGAAGCCCTGCAGCCCCGTGCACAGATCCGCCTGCGAGAAATCACAGACCGTGGGTCAGCGCCTGCAGAAGCCACACCGCCGACCTCCAACGAGCCACGGTCACTCCTCTTTTCCTCTGCAGGACGCTACGCATTCGAATCGTCCACAGCGCACACGCGGTGTGTGTGCAAGCAGAAGCAAAGCAAGGCAGACGTTAAGATGGATGGATGGATGATGGATGCATGAAGCCACCAGTGAAGGAAGACGGGAACTCAAGATTCTGGCCTGGGGTTTGGCCAGAGTGACCTCGCGGTCCCCATCCCCAACCCGCCCTCCCGTCCAGGGCAACGTCCACAGGACGCCCTCTTACCAGTTTTCGGATCCGGTCCAGGACCAGGTCGACGATCTCCTTGCCGATGGTATAATGGCCTCTGGCGTAATTATTGGCTGCGTCCTCCTTCCCGGTGATCAGCTGCTCCGGGTGGAAGAGCTGCCTGTAGGTCCCCGTGCGCACTTCATCTACAAAGAGGATGCGTGGGCCGCGTGTCTTTAAGGCCTGTTGTTAACTCACCAAGAGGGAGGGATTCGGGGACCCGCTGCATCTACCACACACATGCTGGGCCTTGGGGGTCAGCAGCGTCAGTGTCTCACAGGAAACGTCTCTCTGTGACATGCAGACCACAACTGCGATCTGTGGCCCTAGCAGGGAAAGTCAACTGGAGGTACAAAGTCCAATCTGACCGGTTCTCAAAGAGGGGAAAAAGCTCACATCTGTACACACGCGATTATTTCTTCCCAGCTGTAGCTACATCAAACAGTGTGCCTAAGAAGCCCTTACATATTAGATAGTCACCAGGTCGGCGTGACTTCTGCCAGGCAGTCCCGACAGGGCACCCTAGGTGGCCTGTGGCTCACAGACTTCAGGCTGACATTCTGTCCCCTCCTGGGTCGCCACTGAAAGGTGCGTCTCTTTGCAGCTCTCCCTGGCCACCACCTCAGGCTTCTCAGCGGGTGGAGCCCAAGGAATGTTCTCTATTTACCTTCTGTGTCTAAGATGCCGGTCAAGACTCTTGTGCACCAGCAACACCTTGTGGGCAGCGTTAACGAAGGACCCGAGACCGGGCACCCCGCACCCTGGTCTACACAACCACCTGCCTGGGTCTGAGAGGGCCGCGAGTGAATCTATTACCAGCCTCTCTTTCCTGGATATTAGGTTCTCCTGCATTAGGAGCCTCGGTGCCAAAGACACTTTAAGCACTCACTCTGTAATTTCTCACCTAACACAGTCACAGGCATATACTCGCTCGCCCCATCCTTTCTGTGGAAGGATTCAAAGGAGCACAGGGGACGTGGGTGGGGCTTTAGGGAGACTCTCTCACTGTCCCAGGAAAGCTGTCCAAGTGCCCCAGTACCTACCGACCACAGTGGGTTCCAGGTCCACAAACACTGCTCTGGGCACATGCTTGCCAGCCCCAGTCTCGCTAAAGAACGTGTTGAAGGAGTCATCCCCACCGCCGATGGTTTTGTCACTTGGCATCTGACCGTCAGGCTGAATTCCATGTTCAAGGCAGTACAGTTCCCAGCAGGCATTGCCGATCTGGACACCTGCCTGCCCCACGTGGATAGAGATGCACTCGCGCTGGGAACCAGAACACAAACCTTGAGACCTCTCTGTTTTTAAGATAATCGACACTATATGGCATGCAAAACATAATAACATATATATGTTTCATCATCTAAATCATTTACAAGCCTTTCCCAGAAGGCTTATATGACCCTTTTGTCACTGTGAAAACTGAGGTGCTCTAAACCACCCTACCTACTAAGTGCCAGACTTAGCCCCTATATACAAAAGTGTTTGCGATTATACGTGTCCTGTCAATAATAAGCTCTGCATTGTCGCTAGTCATACTTAGTCTCTAAAGAATATTAAGTCTTGATGGTGTCCTGTCCAAAGACCGGGTACCAGGTAATGTAGACTCAGGGAAGGACAAGTGGACTAGCACACAGGTTACCACAGCTCAGGTGCCACTGGTCACCGTATGTGTGTCTTCTATCTACCCATCTGCATATATCCTCTATTTTTCTCCATCTAGGTTTGTGTTCAGGGAGGCTGACCCATGTGGACTGCATTAAAAGGGCTGCTTTGCACCTGGCTTCTGGTTGCTTTAGCCAATGGCAGGCATCAGCAGGAGATAGGGAGGTTAGAGGACAGTGTGGTCAGGGTGCTCACTTCCTGGTTCCCTCCTGCCATACTTCCATGGGTTCCTTGAGTGTTTATCAAGGCCAGCAACTTCTAGCAGACAGTGCTTTTCATAAAGCTACCTTCTCAACTTCCAGTAACCACTCCCTCACTTCACCTTCAAAGCTAGGAGTTAAAAGCTACCAGACATCACAGATGCTAAAACATTGCACCATCTGTTGGTGGTTTCCTTAGACCCTGCCCATATCTTTATAGACAGTGCCTTTTTAAAGATTTTCTTCAAAGTACATATTTTGACTGCATCATACCTTTCCTGCCAGGAACCTAACTGCACAGTCATTAATCATTTGTTCTATTTTAGACACATTATCCTTACAAATACATAGAGGAAATCAAATTAAATTCAAGGTGTCCTATCTACCCTAAATCCTAATGTACAATACACCAAGAACTTGAAGTCTTGTTTTCTATTACACGAGCATCATATCTCAAATTAGGGGCACAGAGACTCACACTACGTTACAATCCCCAAGGAATCTATCCCAGAAGGAAGCATTCAATTCCAGAAAGAACTCCAATGACAAAGAACTCATTCCTTCAGAGAAGGAAGTCATCAACACTCTGGGAAGTCTTGGACTCCACTCAATCACACCATTTGCAAATCCGTATTGTTCACTTTGCCTTACCTAATCCAAGCAGCCTATACTTCACAGAGTGCCTGACTTGGCTTTTCTACTCACTCAGCCCCGCTATGACTGCAGTAAGCTCTGTACCCTGAGAAAATCCCTCAGTTTCTTCTTTTATGAAATGGAGACTGACATGGGATACCTAAGTGGCTCAGTCAGTTAAGCGGCTGCCTTTGGCTCAGGTCATGATCCCAGGGTCCTGGGAAAGAGTCCTGCATCAGGTTCCTTGCTTGGCAGAGAGCCTGCTTTTCCCTCTGCCTGCCACTCCCCCTGCTTGTGCTCATCCACTCACTCTGACAAATACATTTTAAAAATCTTAAAAAGGGGGTGGGGGCGACCAATGTGCTAGGTGATCTCCAAGGCCACTTTCATCTGATTATCTAACCAATGAAACAAATCAAAAGCAGTCACGAAAATTATTCCTAGCTTTTTTTTTTTTAAGATTTTATTTATTTATTTGACAGAGAGAGATCACAAGTAGGCAGAGAAGCAGGCAGAGAGAGAGGAGGGGAAGCAAGCTCCCTGCTGAGCAGAGAGCCCAATGTGGGGCTCAATCTTGGGATCCTGGGATCATGACGGAGCCGAAGGCAGAGGCTTTAACCCATTGAGCCACCCAGGCGCCCCCATTCCTAGCTTTCAAAAGAAAGCCATTATAAATTCATTGCCAACCTCAGCTGGATCATTAAAATCTTACATTTCTTTAGTCAGCTTTATCTCCTCACTGAAAAAAATTATTTGAAACTTCCTGTGTTCTTTTCAAGCTCCAGCCCAACTGCTCTCTTCGTATTCTTACCAGATAACCTTGTTCCCTACTTACCCAGAAGCTTCAACTTCCAGCCAGCAAATGTGCAGAAGCTCTCCTCATTTCTTTACTTTACAATAAAACTATGTTTCCTCCTATCAATGATCTATTGTTTCTATTGATCCCCTACCCAGCAACATTCCTCAAAGTTATCTGGAGTTGCCAGGCCACTGGAGATCCATATACCTGTTCAGGATACATGGAAATTAAAGCAATATCATAGTCGGGACTGCTGAGGTGACCAGTCCTTCTCACCGTGTTCACAACTGCATTGATGGTGCATAATTAGAGGTGGGTAAAACTGCTGGTGCTTGAGCACAAATCAAGGTAGTGGCACCAAAGTGTACCAATGTTCATCAGATTCCTCACATTTATGCACTCACAGTAAAAAGACAAAAAAAAAGAAGATCAATTGGTCAATTTCATTTAAGAATGTTCATAATGAAGCAAAAATGATTATTGATTTCATAAAATCTCCAACCTGGGGGCACCTGGGTGGCTCAGTCAGTTAAGCGTCTCTTTTTATTTTTTAAGCAGATTTTAAAATTTTCTTTATTTTTTACTTTTATATTTTTAAAAGATTTATTTGACAGAGAGAGACACAGTAAGAGAGGGAACACAAGCAGAGTGGGAGAGGGAGAAGCACACTTCCCGCGGAGCAGGGAGCCCAATGCAGAACTCAATCCCAGGACCCTGGGGTCATGACTGAGCCCAAGACAAGACACTTGACGACTGAGCCACCCACGGGCCCCTATTTTATTTATTTTAAAAGATTTACTTATTTGTCAGAGAGAGAGCACAAGCACAAGCAGGGGGAGCAGTAGGCAGAGCAGGCAGAGGGAGAAGCAGGGAGACGGATGCAGGGCTCAATCCCTAGACCTTGGGATCATGACCTGACCCAAAGGCAGCTACTTAACCAACTGAGACACCCAGGTGACCCAAGCATCTGACTCTTTTTTTTTTTTTTAAAGATTTTGTTTATTTGAGAGAGAGAGAGATCACAAGTAGGCAGAGAGGCAGGCAGAGAGGGGTTAGCAGGCTCCCTGCTAAGCAGAGCGCCTGATGTGGGGCTCAATCCCAGGACCCTGAGACCATGACCTGAGCTGAAGGCAGAGGCTTAGCCCTCTGAGTCACCCAGGCCAAGCGTCTGACTCTTGATTTCAATTCAGGTAATGATCTCAGGGTCCTGGGATCCAGTCCTGTGTTCATCAGGGAGTCTGCTTGAGGAGTCTCTCTCTCCCTTCCCCCCGCCACCCCCCCTACCCTGCTCACATGCTCTCTCTCTCTAAAGTTAAATATATCTTTTAAAAAAACTCTGTCCTCAAGAACTGTGACAAGATGGAAAATATTCATAAAGTACTTTTGTACCTACTAAAATACAGCTGTCTTCGAGAAATGGCACTTGCGTGTTTTGAGTTACCAACTGAACTAGCTGCTTTTCCCATGGAATGTTATTTTCCCACAAAGAGTTGACAAACTATGGCTATTCTGACTTGGATATTTGTAATTTATGTTAACATGTGTTGCCTTAAAGTGAACAAATTAATTTCTCGTTTTAAATTTCTAACATGACAAATGCTTATCAATATAACCCACATAAAACAAAAGCTCCCTGGAGTCCTGGATCGTTTGTAATACGAAGGGATGTCCTGGGACCCGAAAATTTGAGAACCACCCTCCAGTCTTCAGAAGCCCAACACTATATGGCTGGTCTTCTCAGAGGCTGATTGGAGGCCACCCCAAAAACCCAGCTGCCAGACTGGCTCCTTCAAGGCACAATTTCTGAGGCGCCACCTGCACCTGCCGACGCAACCCCCCCAACCTCAGACACTCCCATGATGCAGGTCGCCGCTACCCTTGAGGCCCACACACCCAGAAAACAAGCGAAAGGATGACGATCTGCTCGTCCCCTCAGCCCTGGACCTCCCATGCGCACCCCAGACCCCTCTTCGGCCCACGCCTGCCCCCCGCCATGGCACCCCGGTCCCGGCGTCCGTCCTATTCTTGCCCCTCCCTGTCGCCTCACGTGGCGGGCTTCGCCCACAGAGCAAAAGTGGCCGGGGTCCTGCCAATGCCGTCCGGGCCCTGGGGTCTTACCATGGTGAGCTCAGCTGCTGCCCAACGCTGCTACTCGACCTCAACCGCCTCCACAGACGCCACGCGCTCAACTGCCGCCACCGGACTGTGCACACTGCTGGGGATTGGCCCGCCGCTGCGCAGGCGCCAATTGGTCGTCAGCGTCTCGGGGCGGGCCGAAGCCTAGAATCCCGCTTCTGATTGGCCATTGTTTGACTCACGGAGTATGGCGCCTTCAGATTGGATGCAGCTGTGGCGGGAAGGCTGCCGCCTAGCCAAAGGCGGAGAGTTCTTGTGCCTCCTTGGGCTTTAGGTTGGAATGGTCGTGGTTTTCCCTGCGTCGGGCACTGGACATTTTCATGCGTTTAAGTCCCCAGTGTGCGAATGGCTTCAAGTCAAGATTGTGTCGCCTTCTCACTTGGAGCCTCAGGCCCATTCATCTGCCTGTTCCTGATTCAGGTCTTTGCAAACATGACCACCCTCTTGGAGGTCTGCCTATCATCTACCTGTAACCAATCCAAAGGACAGTTGCTTCACCCTGCCCAGCTAGCCAGTAAAGGACTGGCACCGAGCTTTCACCATGAAGATAGACTATTTATTGGTGGGGTGCCACCCAGGAGAATGGGAAACTAATGCTCAACGTCCTGAACTTCCTGATGCCTTATAAGGAGGATTTTTAAGGGCAAAATTTGGATTAGGGGGGTCTCCTGAGAAGGTGGACGCTGTTAATCAGAGGCCCATGAAATCATGTTCACAGACGTTACTTTACAGACTGTTTAGACTGTTACTTGAGGTGGCTTCCTCCTGTCCATGGAAGTGTGCTCTATCTCGGGGGCCTTGGAATCTGAAAAACCCATTTCTTAAGTTAGAGGTTTCATTAGGAGCACCTGGTGATGCTGTGTTTGGGATAGTGCTGATCAGCTGCATCTAAGTGCCTAACTGTTCCGTGAGTAAGCTAGTGGGGTCATGATCCTTTGAATAAGTGAACATTCCTGTCTCTTGGGCCTACTCCATTCCCTAGCAGGTAGAGCTGTGCTTGCAGAGGGTTTGACCTCTAGTGTTCATTGTTTCATCTGAACTAGCAAGATAGATGCCAGCTTTTTACCTAAAGTCTGCACCCTCTTTCTTGTCCACCCCATTTCTGGTGTAGAAAGGCCTTTGCCATCCAGCACCCGGGAACCAGTTAGGATTTGGTTCCTTCTTTAATATGAACTGGGTTTCTAGAAACAAGGGAGTGGAAGGGTATACTCCAGCCTCCCCCACACCCCCAAGAGCTGGGTTGGAGCTCAGTGTCCATTTTGGGGGACTTTGGAACAATTACCTGTTTCTTTCATTCCGTAAAGATTGACTCAACTTTCTTTAGGATCCAATGTGTATTTTTTTCTGAGAAGAGCAGAGGAAGAGGAATTCTGGCCTACTGTCAGTTTATCACCCAAATGCCACACCCTTTCTGGCGATTCCCCAGAGTGTGTTGGAGTAGACCCTTATCTTCTTCATAGAGAAGGATGGAGAACTCAACTGCTGCAGTGGGACACACCAGACAGAGGAGCTGGAATTTTTCTGTAGGCCTTGGGAACATGCAAACAGTATGATTGGGTCTGCCTTAGAAAGGCAACTGTGGCAACAGGAAGGAGGGAGATGGAGGGAGGTCAGGGGAGAATCACAGAAATCAGGAGCAATCTTCCCTGCTTCTCCCCAGGAGAGTGGATCCTTCTATCTTAGCTTACCTGCCATAACAAAACACCATAGACTGGTTAGCTTAAGCACAGAGGTTTATTTTTCCACAGTTCTGGAGGCTAGAAGTGCAATGTCAAGTTCTGGAAAGATTGGTCTCAAGCAAGGTCTGTCTTCCTGACTTCCTAAAGGCTGCCTTCTTGCTGTATCTGCCTACAGGGGCAGAGGAGAGAGCAAGCTCTCTGGTGTTTCTTTTTTAAGGACACTAATCTTAACAGATTAGGGCCCCACTCTTATGACCTCATTTAACCTCAGTTACCTCCTATCTCTAAATACAGTCACACTGGGGGTTGGGGCTTCAACATAGGAATTGAGGGTGAAGACTCAATTCAGTCTATAGCACCTACCGTCTCAGGGCTCCAACTGTACCACAAAAATAATTGAATTATAGCCTCTATCATATTTTATTTTTATTTTTCAAAAAGATTTATTATTTTAGAGAGAAAGAGAGCACAAGCAGAGGGAGAGGGAGAAAAACAGATTTCCAGTTGAGTGGGGAGTCTGACCTGGCTCAACCACAGGGTCATTAATAAACATTTTAATATGTCAGGGTTTTTTTTAGTCTTTTCTCCTGTATAGATACACTTCTACATGTTTTTTTACACCAACAATAGGATTTGTTTTGTTTTGGTAACAGCTTTCTTGAGATATAATTCACATACTATACAATTCACCCTTTTTTTAAGATTTTTTTTTATTTTTAAGTAATTGTGGGGTTGAAATCACAATCCAGAAATCAAACTCTCCTGACTGAGGCAGACAGGCACCTGACAATTCACCCATTTAAAGTGGTGTACAATCCAGTAGTTTGTAGTATATTTATACTTGTGCAACCATCACCACAATCAATTTTAGAGCATTTTGACCACCTCCCAAAGAAACCCCTACCCTTTCACGTCCCTCCCATCTCCCCAACCCTAGGCAACTTCTTTATTTTTTAAAAAGATTTTAACCTTATTTATTTGACAGACAGAGATCACAAGTAGGCAGAGAGGCAGGCAGAGAGAGAGGAAGGGAAGCAGGCTCTCTGCTAAGCAGAAAGCTTGATGCGGGGCTTGATCCCAGGACTCTGAGATCCTGATCTGAGCTGAAGGCAGAGGCTTAACCCATTGAGCCACCCAGGCGCCCCTATTTTTTTAAATTCATTTTATTTTTTTAAAATAATCTCTACACCCAACATGGAACTCAAACCTACAACCCCGAGATGAAGAGTCAGGTACTCTATGAACTGAGCCAGCCAGGTGGCCCCTGCCCTAGGCAACTTCTAATTTACTTTCTGTCACTATAGGCCTGCCTATCTGGACATTTCATACAAACAGAATCATACAATATATGGTCTTTTGTGAATGGCTTCTTTCACTTAGCATGATTTCAAGGTTCCTTCATGTTGTAGCATGATACATCCTTCTTGATAGATAATACATTCCTGTAGTAGTAGCATGATACCACATTCCTTTTTCTTGTAAACAGCTTTATTGAGCTACAATTCACATACCATACAATTCACCTGTTTAAAGTGTACAAATCAGGGGCACCTGGGTGGCTCAATCGGTTGAGTATCTGACTCTTGTTTTTTATTTCGGTCATGATCTCAGCGTTGTGAGATCAAGTCCCTGCATTGGGCTCCACACTCAGCAGGGAATCTGCTTGAGATTCTCTCTTACTCTCCCTTTGTCCCTCCCCAACTCTAAAACAAATAAACACATCTTTTTTTTTAAGTGTACAATTCAACTACTTGTGGCATATTCAGATTTGTATGACCATTACCACAATCAATTTTAGAACATTTTAATCACCCCAAATTTCATGCTTCTTATGGCCAATTTGGAGGGGTGTTCCATTGTATGGGTATACCGTAATTTATTTATCCATTTATGAGCTGGTGAACTTTTGTACTTTGTGGATATTATGACTAAGCTGTGAATATCTGTGTGCAAGTTTTTGTGTGAACATATGTTTTCCTTTCTCTATGTTTGGAATTCCTGGGTCTGGGATAAACTACATGTTTGATCTTTTGAGGAACTATTAAACAAAACTTGTGATTTTTTTTAATCCTGATTTTCTCCCTTAACATCAATCATGTGCATTTTCATAAATTACTAGATGGTCTTTGAACATTTGGCTTTTGATGTTTGCAGACTTCCAAATCTTAGTTAACCAATCCCCTGTTATTGGGCATTTAGATTATTTCCAATTCTCATCATATAAACAGCATTTCATTGAACACCTCTGGGCATCAGTGTTTTTAAGCAGCTCTGGTTCTTTCTGCAGACCATTGAATCAGTGAGCACAGACAATTTTAAGCTCCGTGTGCATGATGATAAATCGCCTGCCAGAAAAGTTGGGTCAGTTTGCATTCCGGCAAGTTGAGTTTGTACTTCGATTGTCTCTTGAAATCACTAGAGCAGAGACTTTGGACATCTCTGACCCCATACCCAGCTCAATATGTAGTACACAGTACAAGTTACACAAATTAGCAGGAATGAAGGAAGACCCAGTCTCTGCGTTAACAGAGGCCATGGGATGGAGAGGAGGGTACAGGTGTCCAAAATTTCATCAAGATGGGCTCCACAGGAGTTACTACCTGGTTGACATGGGGACTCACTGCAGACTCGAGTGGTAATAAGGCATTGTGAGGCCAAGAACCCTTGACGTTGAAGTGGCCAATGTGAGATGAGGAAGCCACCTACCACAGTCACTTAGGGACAGACGCTGGTAGGGACGGGGTGAAGACTGGCGGTAACTCCTTTTTGTATTTAACTCTGTGGGCAGCAGTCTTTACATGGAGTGCTGGAAGCAGTACCTTCACTGAGCTGGCGAGGTCATCAAACTCTCTGCCCACTTGGATCTCCTGCGGAGAAACCCATTACAAGGCGGTACAGCATCACCTTCAGAGAACGTCACTGTTTTTTACTTATACACACAAAGTTTTGAAGGAACATCTTAGGGCAGCTTCTCTCATATGAATGACAATGCCATTACTCCCCAAAACATTAAAGTAGAAAAGGGAAGTGGTTCCAGGGGTGCTCCTTGGGGCCTGCACTATTTTTTGATCTGGGGGCTGATTACATAGGTGTGTTCTGTCTGTGGAAATTCACAGTCCTAATCCACGTGCACTTTTCAGGATAGACGTTATTCCTCAATAACAAACAAAAAGCAAGGGGAGTGAGGGGAAGAATACTAGTACCAATGGGGTCTTTCTCTACACAGGCCTTTCCTCTGGGGTCTGCTAGCTCATCCCCTCTTCACGATGAGCCTGGCTGGAAGATTTTAGCCCCATTTCCCCTGAAGACAAGGCTGAAACCTGGGAAGATTTTTACACGAACTGTCAGGATTCGGAAGTGTTTCCCTTAGGGGCACCTGGGTGGCTCAGTCAGTTAAGCATTTGCTTTTTTAAAAAAAGTATTTTATTTATTTATTTGACAGAGAGATCACAAGCGGGCAGAGAGGCAGGTGGAGAGAGAAGAGGAAGCAGGCTCCCCGCCGAGCAGAGAGCCCGATGCGGGCTCTATCCCAGGACCCTGAGATCATGACCTGAGCCGAAGGTAGAGGCTTTAACCCACTGAACCACCCAGGCGCCCCTAAGCATTTGCTTTTGGCTCAGGTCATGATCCCAGGGTCCTGGGATCAAACCCCGAGTTGGGCTCTCTGTTCAGCAAAGAGTCTGCTTCTTTCTCTCCCTCTGCCTGACACTCTGCCTGCTTGTGCTCTCTGTCTCTGTCAAATAAATAAATAAAGTCTTAAAAAAAAAAAGACAAAGAAGTATTTCCCTTAAAGCTGAGGAGAAAATCTAGGCTGGGGAGATTAGACTAATAACAGTTAAGGAACAGGAAAATAGTACATTGCATCTAGACAAGTAATACTCTTCAATTCAGAAGATCCCGTATTGATGCCTCAGGATTTGGTCCCAGGCTTGTCTGATTCTCACCTCTGTGGTGTTTCCATTACATTAAATGCTCCTGATACTAACCATAGGTTATACTGAATAATCACATAGTTTTGCTGAACAGTTTCATATATCATTCCTTTATTTATTTTTTAAAATATTTATTTAAGTGATCTCTGCATCCAACGTGGGGCTCAAACTCAAGGCCCCGAGATCAGGAGTCACATGCTCTTCCAACTGAGCCGGCCAGGTGCACCCCCCCCTTTTTTTTTAAACAATAGAAGCCAGTGCTAACAGGAATTCTCAGAGCAGGAGGGACATGTTCCAGGCAAGCTAATCTTTGGCTTTGGAGCTGTAGAAACTGGGCAGGCAGAAGGAAGCAATAAGGCTGTTTGGCATCAGTTGTTCCAAGCCTGAAGGATTGGAACTAAAAAAAAAGAAAGTCTCTGGAAAGGTTGTTTTTTTTTTTTTTAAGATTTTACTTATTTATTTGACAGAGAGAGACATCACAAGTAGGCAGAGAGGCAGGCAGAGAGAGAGAGAGAGGGAAGCAGGCTCCCTGCTGAGCAGAGAGCCTGATGCAGGACTCGATCCCAGGACCCTGAGATCATGACCTGAGCGGAAGGTAGCGGCTTAATCCACTGAGCCACCCAGGCGCCCCTCTGGAAAGGTTTTGACTTAAATCTGGGTTGACATCAACCAGAATTAGAATAATCAGAATTAGAATAAGACTAGACTTCCTTTTAATAACTCATATTTGGGAATTCTCTCTTTAATGTTTAATTGCTTTTAGTTTTCTATATTAAAAAGGCACAAATGGGGGCACCTGGGTGGCTCAGTGGGTTAAAGCCTCTGCCTTCAGCTCAGGTCATGATCCCAGGGTTCTGGGATCAAGCCCTGCATGGGGCTCTCTGCTCAGCGGGGAGCCTGCTTCCCCCTCTCTCTCTGCCTGCGTCTCTACCCACTTGTGATCTCTCTGTCAAATAAATAAATAAAATCTTTTAAAAAAGACACAAGTGAATGAAAAGGAGTCTTAATCTCCCTCAAGGCCACATGAGTGACTCTTCCAGCACCATGATCCACCTGCAGAGAGAAGAGGCCAGGGGGCAGGGCAGGGACACTTTGTAAGTACTGAACCTGCAAATACAAACATCGTAAACAGCAGGCTTTGTGTCCTCTGAGCCACCTATTATCTCGGGCAACGAAGAACCCAGGCAGGGGTTGGAGGTGAGACCATGGCAGTACCCCCCAGTCTGGAGTGGGAATAGAGCCAGAGTGGCTCTGTGACCCAAATTCTGGCCTGGGGGTGGTGGTTTTCAGACTCAGCCACACTAAGCATCTGGGCAGGGCACTTTATTTCTCTAATTCCCACTTTCTTCCTCTAAATGAAAACTCATGCAGCTGTTGCAAGGATCACAGATGAGAGTAACGAAAAGCTCTTACAGAGAAATCCAGGAGTTCTAGGGCGGACATTGGATTCTCCCGGACAGACTTTAGAACTCCAAAGCAGCCTTCGCCTCGCATGGGATTCCTGGACATCTGAGAAACACACACACAATTGAGAAAAACCGAGCCCAGGGAGGCTGGTGGGGCAACTCCAAAGGGAAGGAGGAATTCCTCATGTCTGCTGAAGTGACTCAGGACAGCCCCACTGTCTCAGCTCAGAAGTTGTCTCTGCTCGCAGAATGCCCTTCAGGAAGCTGTTGGGCCAGGGAAGAGGGGGAGAGAATATACACTGGCTGAGTAGCCCCCCATGCCCAACTCTGCCAGATATCATAGATAGGGACACACAGGACACATCCCTACCTTTATTTATTTACTTTTTTTAAAAAGATTTTTTTTATTTATTAAAGATTATGTTATTTATTCATTTGTCAGAGAGAAAGACAGCACAAGCCGGCCGAGAGAGAAGTCAGCTTCCTGCTGAGCAAGGAGACCAATGCAGGACTCAATCCCAGGACCCTGGGATCATGACCCGAGCCAAAGGCAGCCGCTTAACCGACTGAACCACCCAGCTGTCCCTATTTGTTTACTTTTAAAATTTATTTATTTGACAGAGGGAGAGAGAGAGCACAAGTAGGGGGAACAGTAGGGAGAGAAAGGGAGAAGCAGAGCTCCCCCGAACCAAGCAGGGAGCCTGATGCAGAGCTCAATCCCAGGGCCCTGGGATCAAGACCTGAGCCGAAGGCAGAGGCTTAACCCACTGAGCCACCCAGGTGCCCCAAACCCTGGGATCTTTACCTGAGCCGAAGGCAGATGCCTAACCATCTGAGCCACCCGGGATGCCCCACATCCCTGCCTTTAATGAGCTCACCCATCGCGGGGAAGAGAGGAAAAGGAAACATCATGAAAACCCAGTGCAGTGAGAGTGTATCATCTCTGCTTGGGAGGTAAAGGTTAGGCAGGGGCTAAAACACCTGCCTTGAACTTTACAGGGGAGGCATGCAGAGCTACACATTTCAGCAAGAAAAGCTGGAGAAGCAAAACAGAGGAAGAAATTGCACCACGTGGGAGACTGCACCAGAGCAGGTTGGGGTGAGAGAATGAGTTTCACGGGTGGAAGGCAGAGGGGTTATGGCAGAGCCTGGAGCCCAGTGTGTAGGGAATGCGGTACAACTAAGCCTGGATTTACCCAGAGGGGAGCTGCCTGACAGGTTTAAAGCCAGGAGGGATGGGAGCAGGTTTCTGGTTTAGAAAAATCACCTGGGGGGCACC
Source organism: Meles meles (assembly GCF_922984935.1). Classification (NCBI taxonomy): domain Eukaryota; kingdom Metazoa; phylum Chordata; class Mammalia; order Carnivora; family Mustelidae; genus Meles; species Meles meles. Next base: position 31,491,948 of record NC_060077.1, read on the forward strand.
TGGGTGGCTCAGTGGGTTAAAGCTGCTGCCTTTGGCTCAGGTCATGATCTCAGGGTCCTGGGATCGAGTCCCGCATCGGGCTCTCTGCTCAGCAGGGAGCCTGCTTCCCTCTCTCTCTCTCTCTCTCTGCCTGCCTCTCTGCCTACTTGTGATCTCTCTCTGTCAAATAAATAAATAAAATAAAAAAAAAAAAAAGAAAGAAAGATCACCTGGTGGGTAGGAAGGAGGGGCCAGAGATGGGAAACTAGCAGGTCCACAGAACTTGAGGGGAAGTGAGAAGGAGGAGCAGGGAGCCTGGGGACTCGGCAGGCAGGAAGCAAGATGAAGGATGGAAGGCATGGGGAAGAAAGGGAGGGGTGGGGCGCCGGGGTGGCTCAGTCGGTTAAGTGGTTAAGCGTGTGCCTTTGGCTGGGGTCAGGATCCTGGGATCAAGCCCCCCCCCCCCATTGGGCTTCCTGCTCAGCGGGGAGCCTGCTTCTCCCTCTCTGACTCCCCCTGCTTGCAGTCCCTCTCCCTGTCAAATAATAAATAAAATCTTTTTTAAAAATTCACAAAAAAGGAGGGGTGAGCACTGGGCCCCCACTTCTCACTCCATGAGGAAGTCCCCCCCACCCCCCACCCACAGGAGGCAGCCCTTAGAGAGAGATGATGTCTTCAGTTTGTGCTTTGTACCCATGGGACATCCAGGGAACTGTCTAGCAGGTGTCTGGAAAGGGGGATCCAGAGCTTAAGAGAGGTCAGGGGTGGAGGGGTGGGTGGGAAAGAAGTGAGTCTCAGGCTGGGGATGGGAGGACTACACCAGGGCTCCTCTGCCGGTTGAGGGTGCCAAAAGCCAGGCGGGGCTGGATACCCCCTGGACCTGGCAGCGCTGTCTGCTAAGCACTTGCCGTGGGCACAGTGGCCCTCACGGACCTGCTCCACCCCCAGTTGCACCCTCCCTTCTCTGTCCTCTGCTCTCAGCCCTGCCTAGCCGCTCCTAGTATGACTGCTGGGAGGGAAGGAACGACAAGGGAGGAGTCGGAAGAAGTTCATGGGTCAGGCCAGAGATGAATGAGTGAATGGCAAGGGAAAGAAGGGGTCACAAGAGGAAGCCAGAAGGCCCCCCTCCCTCATCTGGGCTTTAGAACCTGTGTACTCCACTGCCAGAGGACTGGAGAGATGTGGCAGGGGAGGGATCTGTGTGGACACGTACAGGGGGACCTCCCCCATCAGGCTAGCACTCACAACAAGAATCCTCAGTGTCTGATTGACCCGGAGGCCCAGGCCCAGGCTCAAGGCTCCCACTGCAGAGATGCGGTTGTTGCTGCAACAGAAAGACACGAGCATTTTGCTACTTTCCGAGCAGCTGTGCAGGTGGACCCAATTGGACTTCACATTCCAGCCTCCACTGATGCTCCAGGGACCCTGGGAAGGTCAGTATGCAAAGACTGGGTAGTGACTCTGCTTCACTGGAGGCTCCCAGTGTTCAGGGAGACCACTCAGCAAACACACCTAGAGCACCCCCCCTCCCTAGCAGAGGCCAGCTGCTGCCCGCAGGCCCTCAGAGCTTAGCAGGTCCTCCCACATGTCCCCCCCACACCCCCGCCATCAGCACCCCATTCCTATCAGCAGGACAGCATCTGTGCCGGAAACCACCCAGCTCCCTCCTCACGTCCTCTCCTCCTGCTTCTCCAGATGGACCTAAGCTCTGGCCCCAGCACCTCTCTTGGCCACTTCAGCTCCGAGCCAGTCCCTCTCTACTCTGACCTCTCTGGCTTCGAATTCCAACATGTCTCATAGCCTCTTCTGGCTTTAGCTCCTTCCATGGGAAGGACAGAATTGCTTCAGGAAGACCCTGATCATTCCAGCAGCACCCCCAGGGGAAGTGCTCAGCCACACAGTCCAGGACCTACTGGGCTTCTGCCTCTCTCATTTCCTGTGGTTTGCTGCCTCTGCTCTGGTTTCTTGCCCAGGGCTGGGATGCCGCCTGAGCCTGCAGCAGCAAATCACACAGGGCAGGCCCTCAGCAGTCATCTGCTGAGTGGAACAGGAGCACTCCCCCACACCAGTCTCTGCTGAAGATGTTTTGTTTGTTTATTTGTTTGTTTGTTTTGCTTCGTTTTGAAGTAGGTTCCCACGCCCAGCACGGAGCCCAGTGCGTGGCTTGAACTCACCACCCTGAGGTCGAGACCTGAGCTGAGAGCTGAGATCAAGAATCAGACGCTTAACTGACTGAGCCACCTTGGCACCCCTCTACTGAAGCTGTTTTACATATCTGTTTTCAATTCTCAGCCCCCGCCTATGCAGCAGGAATTATGAGACCCAAAGTACAATGCTGAACTTGAGTGAGGGGGCCAGAGCTGGGTGCTCTTGGATTGTGGCTCAAGCCCCATCACGGTTAGACTGTGGTATATTTGCCGATTAAGGTGGTAAACAGCAGGAAGATCTTGGAGTCCCTGAGCCCTCATGTGACTTTGGACGTGGAGGCTGTGACACAGTGACCACTTTATTTTTCTTTTTTTAAGATTGTATTTATTTATTTATTTGTCAGAGAGAGAGAGAGCACAAGCAGGCAGAGTGGCAGGCAGAGGCGGAGAGAGAAGCAGACTCCCTGCCAAGCAAGGAGCCCAATGCGGAACTTGATCCCAGGACCCTGAGATCATGACCTGAGCCGAAGGCAGTGGCTTAACTGACTGAGCCACCCAGGTGCCAGGGACCACTTTATACACCTCACCTCATGCTGAGTTCCTCCAACACGTTGTTGGTCTTAAGTGCCTCACCCACTGCGGATGCTCCAGGATCTCCAAAGCCATTGTATGAGATGTCCAGGACTCTGAGGAAGATGTTTGCCTGGAATGCAAGAGTGAAGCCAGGAGACCACTCCTCCCCACCCGCTCCCCCTCCCCTGAAGGTGGCCAGGGACCACAGTCTCACAGCCAGGAGGCCTGAGGAGCAAATAAACACAGACTGAGAGCAGAAGGTCGGAGGTTCCAGGTAAGAATCTTGTGGCTGGAATGATGGTGACCAGGAGACCTGAATGACTGGGAATATAGCACCCAGGGTGGGTGTGGATGACCCTCAGAGACAGACTTGATGATCTGGCTCACGTCCACTTGGGGACCCAAGGACAGGTTCTCCGAAGCACAGAGCAGGATTCCAAAGGGGCTCCAGGGAAGGGTTGTTGGGGACTGACGGGGAGAAGGGCAGGAGCTTGTGGCTGCACTGGGAACACTGGGAACTCCACCACTTGTGGAGCAGGATCCCCAGGTCAGCCCCAGGGGAGTGCACCAAGCAAGGCAGCTGCTGCCATTTCCTGAGGAGAACCCCACAAAGGGAGCTGGCACCAGGGACATCCTGGCAGGGGCTAGGAGCCACCCATTCCCGAGACCTACGAACCACAAGATCCAAGGAAGAAAGTGGTATGTTTCAGAGTGTGTGCGGGACCCAAGGGTGCAGGGTGTCACTTCAGAGAAGCATCTGCATATGCCCTCAGTGAGCACCAGACCACACGATGTCCCCCACCAGCCATATGCCTATAGTATCTATAATATCCGGAGAAGGTATGCAACATTCAATCGTAGACCCTTCAGGAAGCATCATGAGAACAAGCATGGTGTTTCAGAGTCATGATATGGGGCTGGGAAAATTGAAATCACCAAACAAAATATTTTGCAAGCTCTTCTTAAAAGATCCAAGGCTCATTTCTGAAGAGCTGTAAAGACAGGGAGCTGATACCTGGGAGACCAATCCCCACAGGACAGGCCAGAAGGGTACAGGTTGTAGGGCTGTTCATACCTCCAGTCCCCTAGCAAAGGCTACAGCTCCTGGTCCTCGAAGGTGATTCCAGCTTATATTAAGCTCAGTGAGTCCTGTATTTTCTGCCAGGGCTGGTCCAAGTATCTCCCCTTCAGAAACACCAAGACAGGCCTTACTCATTCTGTTCATTCCTTCAAAAAATGATACTAATGACAGTGGTGTGCCAGGGTCTCTGCTGGGTGGCAGGGTCACTAAGTTGAACCCAGTATGGTCCTGCCCTGTCCTCAAGGAATTCACATTTAATAGGGGAGATACAGTTGATTCTTTTTTTTTAAGATTTTATTTATTTATTTAACAGACAGAGATCACAAGTAGGCAAAGAGGCGGGGGTGGGGTGGGGTGCATGGCGGGGAAGCAGGCTCCCTGCTGAGCAGAGAGCCTGATGTGGGGCTGGATCCCAGGACCCTGGAATCACGACCTGAGCCGAAGGCAGAGGCTTTAACCCCTGAGCCACCTAGGTGCCCCCAGTTGATTCTTGAACAACATGGGGATTGGGGCACCAAACCCCTGTACAGTTGAAAATCTTCATGTAACTTTGACTTCCCCAAGCCTCAACAACTGAGAGCCTACTTGTTGATCAGAAAGAAGACCTTACTGAGAACATTAAGTGTTGATTAACACATTTGTAAGCTATGTATATTAGATGCTATATTCTTAAAATAAAGTAAGCTAAAGAAAATATTATTGAGGGGCGCCTGGGTGGCTCAGTGGGTTAAGCCTCTGCCTTCGGCTCAGGTCGTGGTCCCAGGGTCCTGGGATCAAGCCCTGCATCGGGCTCTCTGCTCAGCAGGGAGCCTGCTTCCCCCTCTCTCTGCCTGCCTCTCTGCCTACTTGTGATCTCTCTCTCTGTCAAATTAAAAAAAATATATTATTGAGAAAGTCATTGGGGGGCACCTAGGTGGCTCAGTTGGTTGAGTGTCCGACCCTTGATTTCAGCTCAGGTCATGATCTCAGGGTCGTGAGATCGAACCCCATGCCAGGCTCCACACTGGGTGTGGAGCCTGCTTGAGATTCTTTCTCTCCTTTCCCTCTGCATGCTCCCAATTTCTCTCTCTCTCTCTGTAAAATAAATAAATAAATCTTTAAAAAGAAAATCAACAGAGAAAATACACATGTAATACTGTATTTATAAAAAATTTGCATATAAGTGGACCCATGCAGTTCAAATCCATGTCCAACTATAAATACAAGTTAATGGAATATGAGCTATCATAGACTACAAACAGGGATGTGTTGGAACAGGGTAGGGACAAACCCAGCCTTAGGCGGGGGTGTCAAGACAGTGAGGACAGGGAGATAACCTTGAAGATGGAGGGTCTCACCACCTGTGCAGGCACACAACAGCAGAGAACACACACAGGAAACTGCAAACATGTGGAGGCATGAGGGAGCACGGAGCACTTGTGGAAATGCCCACAGGCCCGGCAGGTCGGGGGGGAAGCCACTGAAATGAGGTAAGAGTGATGGGTACTAGGGAGAGGCTGAGAGGCTTCAATGCTGGGCCAAGTCTTTGGGGGCACCAACCAGTTAGTGGTGAGGCTTTAAGAAATGGCTGGGCTCCTTAGTGGCAGGTGTAGGGTATGGACTGAGGTGGGCAGCGGCAAAGAGGTGAGGAGGCTGGTGCAGCTGTGTGGAGAGAAGGCACTTGTGGGAGAGAAAAGGAAGGAGCAGGGCAGGGTAAGAGACCTTGAGAGATTTTTAGCATATAAAAATGGACAGAAGTCCCACCACCCACCATGTTCTCTACTCTGTCAGGATTCAGCCAGTCTGACCTGCTCCCAGTACTCAAAAGCACCAGCACCAATATGACTCTGGGCTGTCCCCCTGGGTAGGACTCCTGACTCCCTCTTCACCTGGATAACTGCTCCTCATCCTTCTAACGGGGGCTCACAGCATCAGGAAGCCTTGCCTGCCCAGCTGGGTTGTGCTGCCTTGCGCCCCAAGTCCAATGTGCTTCCATTCTTCCAGGCCTTGGTCTAATGACCTCTCTTTGCCTGATCATTCTCTCCCAACAGCCCAGAAGTCTCTCAAGAATATGAACTGGGGGGCACCTGGGTGGATTAGTGGGTTAAAGTCTCTGCCTTCAGCTCAGGTCATGATTCCGGGGTCCTGGGATCGAGCCCCGCATCGGGCTCTCTGCTCAGTGGGGAGCCTGCTTCCTCCTCTCTCTCTCTCTCTCTCTGCCTGCCTCTCTGCCTACTTGTGATTTCTGTCTGTCAAAAAAATAAATAAAATCTTTAAAAAAAAAGAATATGAACTGGAACCCTCCCCATGGTCTCAGCTCCTCATGTGGTTTAATAAGGCTGGTTTGAAGAAAGACACAGAGGAAAAACAGATGCTCTAACTGAGCAGAACTACCTTGCTCAGGGGTGCCTGCCTGGGTCAGTCAGTAGAGCATGCAACTCTTGACCTCGGGGTTGTGAGTCCAAGCACGAAGTTGGGCACAGAGATCGCTTAAAAATAAATTCTTAGGGGAAGAAAAGAAAGGAAGGAAAGGAAGGAAAGTAGGAAGAAAGGGAGGGAGGGAGGGAGGGAGGAAGGAAGGAAGAAAAAAGATCGCCTGCTTGGCCAGAACCCACTGCCGGAAGATGCTTTAGCACCTTGGAGAGTTCCCTGCAAGGCAGCCAGCTGGGACTTCTGGGCAGCCTCCCTGAGAACAGGACTCTGGATTCCCAACCCAGCACGGTCTGACACCCACAGATTCTCAGGTACAGGTATGGACTTTCCCCCTTCCTCAGATACTTCTAGCACTGGGAGGAGAGGCAGGTGGCTCCCGCTTGTAGGTAAGCCCCTTCTTTGCTGAACAACTAGAGGGTGAAAAGTTTCCTCTACATACATGAATTGGCCTCTTGAAATTCCAATGCTTAGACTTCATGACCATGACCTCCATAGCCAACCATGAGGTAGGTGCTACCTTTGCCTTGGGTCAGATGGGGAAATTAAGACCCAAGCTCTTCACCCTTCAAAGGAGTGAGCCCCACCCACAGATCCCCACTTGAGGAAACAAAATGGTCCTGCTGAGTTTGTATTTTCTGAGCTGAAGACCTCCCTATCACATTGTGTAGCCTTCACAGGGCCTTCACAGGGCCTTAGCTTCCTGCCTTGTCCATCCTGGCTGCCTCTTCGGTGCTCACCTTTTCACTGTGAAGGCCCAGGGGGACACCTATACTTAGTTTGTTGGAAGTCTGAAATGATTTTTTATTTACTTGAGAGAAAGAGAGAGAATTAGTGAGGGAGAGGGAGAAGCAGACTCCCCACTAAGCAGGGAGTCCAACAAGTCGCTCGATCCCAGAACCCTGGGATCATGACCTGAGCTGAAGCCAGGTGCTTAACTGAATGAGCCATCCAGGTCCCCTCAACTTCTTTTTTAATTTCACAGACTTCTCATAGTAATTTTCTTAGAAGGTAAACAGGGTATCTGGCAGTTAAATTCTAAGGCTGATCCTCAAAGGCCAAGGTTGGTAACACCTCTACTCTAAGCTGCTTGAGACAGAACAGTGATTCCCCAACTTTCTTGATCAGACAAATCTCCTAAGGCATCTATTAAAATGTAGATTCATCATGGGTTTTGCCCTGCCAAGATTCTGGTTCAGCAGGTTCAGGGCCCAGGAGGAATCCATGTTCCTAACCTCAGGTCCCAACTGATTCCTATAATTGATTGGAGTGGTTGAAGACAGACAGGTAGAAGTGCATGCTCCTGGAAAAGCAGATAGCCTCTGCAAAGGCCCTGGGGCATGAAAGTGGTGAGATCAAGGAATCCAATCAATGTCTTCCACAGCACTTGCAATAAGATCTTCATGCCTTTTGCCAAGATTTGTAGGCCGGAAGCCCTCCACCTCTTCACCCAGAGCCCACACCTCACAGCACAACGCCTCTCTCCTGGCTCACTAGCCCAGCCACACCATTATCTATCAGTCTGGGAAATAAGCCTTCATGTTCACTCTTCCTCTTCTTGAAATGCTCTCTCCCTGGTCTTGCCATGGCTGATTTTTTTCCCACCCTGCACATTTCAGCTGAAATGTCATCTCACGGGGCCCTCCCCAGCCACCTAAGGCAAGGGGTCCCCATTCATTCCCATTCATCTCAATTCATCAGGGCATTCATTCATGCCCTGTTTATTTTGTTGCACCAATAATTATGGAGAATTATCTCATTAATAGGCATTCCTTGAGACCAGGGACTCTGTCTTGTTCACAACCAGGTCACTAGGGGCTAAATCAGCATCCAGCACAAGCAACAGCAGTCCATGGCAATCTGTGGGATGGATGAAGAGTTCTGTGTGGAAGGAGCGGGAGAGGGGCAGGCCAAAGTGGGACATGGGAAACAGGAGCCAGAGCATGAATGTTCAGAGAGGCCCTGTCAACCTCCACCCGCCACTGTCCCAGGAAGATGGGCTCGAGTGCCCCATGGTGGCTCTGGCTGGATGTTACCTGCGTGGTCATTCAGCTGGTTATAGCTCAGATCCAGGGATTTCAGTCCTGTGTGAGCCAGCAGGAGTTCAGCAAGGTACTGGGCTGCATGCTCCTCCAGGCCATTCCCTGCCAGTTGTACCTTCTGCATGGTTGGGTTCACTGTGAGGGCAGCACAGATCGCCCGGGCTCCCACCACTCCCATCTGGTTCTCCGACAGGTCCACATCTACGGGTTGGCAGCAGTCCTCCATCAGTGGGATCCAAAGTCAGGTACTGCCCTCTTCCCCCTTCCTCTATCTCCGAAATCTCCAGGCCTGAGGCAGCAGAGGAGGCGAGACAGCGGGACGATCCTGGGGTTGCACAGTGACTGGGCCTCACATCAGCTAGATCCATCCCCTCAAGCCCCAGGCAGCTTCTCTGATGCCCACAACCCCTCCATGTATCCACAAGCTTCTTTGCCTCAGGGTTCAAACTGCGTACTTCATGGTTTGTATAGGATACCCGTGATGGCGAGGTGACCACCCATGGATGATTCCTGCCTAACAGCAATGTACCACACCCACAAAAGTCTTCATCGATGCGTTTCTGTGAACTGGCAATGACAGCCCAGGTGACCAGTGCACGGAGCGCATACGTGAGCCGGGCTCCTTGCTGAGCCCTTCATGTGCAGTTTCATTTCATACTCAGCACAACCCCACGGGCTAAGTGCTATTGTTGGGGCCATTTCACAGATTGAAAACTAAGGCTCAGTGAGGTGGAGCAGGTTGCCTGGGGCCTCCTAGCTCATCAGTGGTAGAGACGGCATTTTCATCCAGCCCTACTTCTTTCCACCCAGCACTCCACTCTCTCACATTGCCCATCGCCTGCCTCTCCGTTAGAGGACCTCTCACCCAGCACTTAAGCAGTAGGAGGCCACGATAAGCAGGGGGTTGTTGGCTAGAAGAGGAGGGGGTGGGGCACAGGCTGGGTCAGGAGGGGAATAGTTTCCAGCATTGGGGGCACCACAGAGAGTCTAACACCACCCCGACCCACCCCTGCCCCTGCAGCACCAGGTCATGGGTGAGAAGGCCTGGCTATGGGGGAGCCCACACCCCCAGGAAAGGGAGGACTCAAATCTGCCCACCTTCCCCAGGCTCAGCACCTACCAGAGATAATGCTGGTTTTGCTCAGGGCACCTGCCAGGGCCTCCACTCCGGCCCCACAGAGCCCATTGTCTCGAAGGTCCAGCCGCTTGACATAGGGATTGGAGGTCAATGCTGAAGCCAGAGCCCGGGCACCCTGGGATAAAGAGGAGCCTGAGGGACCTGGTCCTTCCCAGGGGTGAAGGCCCCAGACACAGCTGGTCACTACCCTGGCTCATTTCCAGGGGTCAGTCCACCCAGTGGTCTCCAACTGGATGGCCCTCTCCTTCCCACATGCCCAGGGGACACCTTATCCTTCTAGACTTCACCCAGATCTCACCTCCTGGAACCTTCCCCGGCTGCCCCGCCTCAGCAGGTTAGGGGCCCCCCTGCAGGCCCCCCAACCATCACACTGAATTCTGTCATAGCCCTGATACCACCTGTCACCCAGATGCAGGGATGGTACATGTCTGACACACAGAAAGGCTGGGGAGTGTGTGGTATGGGCTCAGGGAGGGTCCACTCCCATGGCTGGTATCTCACAGGTCCTGTCACTTCAAGCCTGGCTCCAGGGTCTCTCCAGGGTTACCTGGGGCCCCAGGCCACGGTGCCGCAGGTTCAGCTCTGGGGTGCTCCCCTGGCGCAGGAAGCAGGAGGCCGGCACAACACTATGGGCCTGGCAAGATCTCAGGTAGAGGGTGTCCTTGGTCAGTTCTCCAGGCCCACGGATGTCTGATAGGAGACAGGGAGTTGATGAATGTGGGTCCCTCCCCAGAATGGATCCTCCCCAGACACAGTGGCCTACTCCATGCCCCCTGTGTTCCCCTCTAGAAGTATTTCTTCCCAGGCTAATAGGGACACTGAAAGTCAGACAAAGCAAGTCCTTTCCCTAAAGCCACACAGCTAGTAGTTAATCCTGGCAGAGCCAGGATTAGAACCTTTCCTGTTGGACGCCAAAGTGCATGCTGCCTTTTCTACTGGATTACAAAACACGTATGTTTTGTGAATATTTTATGGGGGAAGAAATCAAAACAATTCTAAGTTCTATACATTTATTAGCTTAGTTGTTCCTGTGGATTGGGAAAACTCGCCCTGATCCTATTTCGGGGGGCACACCCCTTCTTACACTGTTTGGCGGGTTGAACATCACTCACTTTGGAGACGTTTTCTAAAGGTGGAACTCCTGACACCGCCAGGAGCATTGTGGGGAGGGAACGGGGCTGGCTGGAGGTGCTGCCGGCAGTCCCACAGAGGGGTATGCTCCCTGCTGGACAGAGATCTTCCCCACTGGGCCCCCTCCTGCCCCCTCCACCCCTGCTATAGAAGCTCCCTAGGTGAGGAGACAGGCCTGCGCTCATCCCTGCCCGAGAGCACCTTCCATCTCCTGGTCGGAGTCTGAATCAACGACCGAACCCTCCTCGGCCTCTGGGGGCCCAGCAAGACGCCCAGCGGCCGCTGCCACCTCTTCCTCCTGCTCTTCCTTCTCCCCCGATCTCTCGCACGGAGCCCTCATGGTTACGCCCATCTCTCAGTCCCTGGCACTGAGACCCGAACTGTGCTGCACAGAACCTAGAGCACAGCCCGGGAATATGCGCGGACCCTCCGGCTGAGTTGACCAATCGAATGTGGCGCACAGCGAACAGGCGCCCGCTGCAGCCAATAGAGACGCGCCTCCCCCGGAGCTGTCGCCCGGGCAACCCGGTGTTGTTGGTTGCTACAGAAACGCTGCTTGAGTGGGCCGACCTTTAGCCTACTCAGGCTGGACAGATGAGAGCGTGCGCCAGGGTTCCAGCATCGCCCTCACACCTTCCGCAGACTGAGGAACATGGCTGACCCAAAGCCTCTGCTTTTTGTCCCTACGGTCCGCGGACGCGCTGCACAAGAGAGCCTCGGTCACCCTCCTCTCTGGAGCCAGAGTCACACTTTGACTCTGGCTGCCAGTTCTCTCCCCTGCTCTAGCGTCGCCTATGCTGCTTCCTCCACCAGGACATTCCTCTCCAACTTTGCTTGTTGAACTTCAGAATCTCCAAGTGTCAGCTCAGAGGTCACTTCTTCCTGAAGCTTTCCTTGAGTCGTCCTCTGGGTTCCTGCAGCCCCCGTGCTGCCCTCTCACAGTACATATGACACTTGTCATCTCCTCCTCCTCCTCCCCTCCCCCAACGAAGTGAGGCCAGAGGGTAGGGTTGCTGGGCGGGGCTTCTCCTTTCTGTGGGGCCCTGGGCCCCCTCAAAGGGAGAGGGTGGGAGGTCCTAGGCAGCTAGAGCTTGGGACTGAACCCAGGGCTGGGGGGGTGGAGACTGGGTCTTGTCCCCAGTGGAAGTGTCCCTTTAACAGCTTGCTGGCCTGGTCCCGGTAGGCTGCTGCTGTACCTCCTTCAGCAGTGGCTGCAGCTGTTGTGCTGACTCATGTGCTCCAGCAGCCGCAGGAGCTGGAAGCATGGGCTCCCCAGGGGCGATGGCGGGCTGGGGGCTTCTGGATTATAAAACGGAGAAGTATGTGATGACCAGGAATTGGCGGGTGGGCGCCCTGCAGAGGCTGCTGCAGCTTGGGGTCATGGCCTACGTGGTGGGGTAAGGAAAGGCTCCTGGGCCACGCTTGGCTGGGGGGATAATGACTGGGCCTGCTGGGCTGAGGGTTGACCGTTTGACTCTTCAGGGGCTGAGCTGGTGGTAGCAGAGGAGAGCAGGTTAGGACAGGGGAGGAAGTGGGCAGAAGGGAGGATCTTTTTCTGTCTAGAGACCAGTGGATACAAGGGCAAGCTGTGTGCTTGTGTCCTCCTGTGTGCCCACCTGCTTCCTTTCCTGGGCCTTGTTTCCAGGCCCATATTGATCTCTGGGCCCAAAGCAAGATGGGTCTCCATCTATACCCAGGAGGCCCCTAGTGGGGCAGGAGATAGTCCCTGATGCTTGGGAGAGTTGGAGCACTAAGGTCCCTACAGGGACACCAATTTTAGCTGGGTCAGGGAAGTCTTTAAGGAGTTGGGCCTAGCCAGGACGGGGGGAGGGAGTTGGTTGGTGAAGGAGGGGGTAGTGGGCATCTCTAAGCCCATGAGAGCCTGATAGGGGACCCCCATGAAAGGCACTGGCTCGCCAATCATGGTTGGAGCTTCTTGCCTGTGCAGGGTGTTTGGGTGGGAAATGAGGCTGAAGGAGAGGCAGGGGCCCTAAATGCTGGTCTGGAAGCCCTGAGGGTATGTGAAGAGAGATGCCGAGAGGGTGGGGCCCGTGCCGTCACTGCTCACCGTGTACCAGGCAAAGGCCACACTGCCTGTCACTTCTTCCTAAGGTGGGCTCTCCTCGCCAAAAAAGGATACCAGGAGCGAGATCTGGACCCGCAGATTTCCGTCATCACTAAACTCAAAGGGGTTTCGGTGACCCAGATCAAGGAGCTGGGTAACCGGCTGTGGGACGTGGCGGACTTTGTGAAGCCACCACAGGTAGGTGCCTTGGTCCTGCTGCCAGGCGGTGACATTTCTGACACCACCCTTGCGGTGAGTGTGTGCATGAGGGGCGTGGGATGCCTGAGCGGGGCGCTGGCACCTCATAGGGCCAGGCTTGGGAAGGGTCTTACAGAGGAGTGGTACCTGCGTGGGGCTTTCCAGGATGTGTAAGAGGTTTCCGGGTGGACAAGGAAATAGACCAGGAAGCCAGGCCAGAGTAACTTCCTTTACAAAGCCTGCCCCTGGAAGAGTGGAGTATTTAGGAACTCAAGGCTGGAGCTTGAGGGTGGGGGAGGAGAAGCCCCTAGTGGGCAGGGGCTCGGGGTCTGGAGCTTCCTAAATGCTCCCCTCCCCAACCCGGGGGACTGCTGTCAGGTGCCCCTCCTCTGTCCCTTCTGCAGCATTTCCAGCTCCTTCTCCAACCCAGATTGTCCATAGCCTCGGTTTCTACCTTTATCCTGCCAATGCCGAAATTGTAGCTCCAGTGACCACCTCCCCCGAGTGCAGCTGCCTCCTGGGTGAACACCCACCACGTCCAAAGAGAAATCATCTCCCTCTCCTGGTGTGGCCTCTTTTCATCCAGTGAGGCCCAGAGCTGGACCTGTGCTTCTCTTCTGTGCATTCTGTCTCCTAGCGGTGTTCACTGCTGCCTGGGTCATCCCATGCCTGGGATGAGGCCATGATCTTCTAGTGGGTCCCCCAGTGCACGTCACCCAGCAACCAGCCTGAGCTTTCCTACGGTATCAGTCAGAGCCTGCCAGCCCTTGTTTCCACTCTGGGGGGGACTCCATTTCCATGGTGGTGGCCACTAAGTCCAGATCTTGACCACTGTCATACCCACTACCTGCTTTCCTTCCCGGGTGTGCATTGCCCCAAACTTGCGGAGCTCACACATGCAGCACTTGGGTGTCTGCCTCCTGTCGTTAGCCACCCTTTGCCCAGGTGGAGCTCATCACCTGCTCCCCTGCTCCCTGACCATGCATGCAATTGAAGGGGTCGAACTAACCCTAGCGTGGGCAGGTCCCCTGTCCAGCTCAGCTCTGGATCTTCAGTGCCTAGAAGCAGGAGGAGCTTGGACAATTCTGGGTGAGAGAATGAATATGAACATGAAAAATATACTCGTCTCAAAGTGGCAGCAGTGGGCTCTCAAAATGGCCAGAACCACCCCCCACCCCCCGCCAGCCTCTTATCACTGCTTCAGCTGGTCTCCCTGGAGATACTTTGCTGGGGTAGTGTTGATGACGTGTTGGGGCCAGGACCCTTTTCCCCCCAAGCTGAGGTGCCAGTTCCGGTCTCTCCTTTTGGGGGAGGGAAGCAGGGACCAACCCTGACACTTGCTTTCTAGGGAGAGAACGTGTTCTTCTTGGTGACCAATTTTCTTGTAACGCCAGAACAAGTTCAGGACAGATGCCCAGAGGTAAGCCTGCCCAGGAGCTTCCCAGCAGGTCCCTAGTTCCTCTGCCAGCCCTGGGTCACCAGCCATGTCCCTCCTTCTCCTTCCCACATAACTGAGGTTTCAGTACGTGCTACCATCTCTCAGGCACTGAGCTAACACCTTTTTCTGAATCATTCCACTTAATCTTCACTAATACCCTGCCTGGTAGGAATCACTGCAGTCCCATTTAAGATGAGAAGACAGGGTCTCAGCAAGGTAGACTCACAAGCTCAAGGCTGTCCAGCCTCTGGACCACTAAGCTGTCTTCTGGAGCCTTCCACCATAGCATTCTGTGAGATGTCCAGGCCCTTCTCAACCTGGTCCCACCGCTGGGCACCCACCAGCTTGTCAGTATAACACCCAGAACTGGGTATAAGGCTCAGGTGAGCTCTAAAAGCAAGAGGCAAGCTTAGAAGAAGATCATCACCTTCTCTTTCCCTCTTTTTTTTTTTTATGCGGGTGGGGTAAGATTTATTTATTTACTTTTAGAGAGAGAGCATGGACATGTGTGAGTTGGGGGTGAGGCACACTGATGCAGAGGGAGAGAAAGAATCCTGAAGCAGACTCCGGGCTGAGCAAGGAGTCCCACCTGGGGATCAGTTCTAGGACCCTGAGATCATGAATTGAGCCAAAATCAAGAGTCTGCTGCGGGATCGACTGAGCCCCCCTGGCGCCCGATTACCTCCTCTTTTCCATGCACAGTCTCTATTAATGTGTCCCAAGTCAGCTTCCATTTCTGTGGGCAAACACAGCACACTCCTGGTGATACTGAGGTCAGGGTCACTTATAACCTCTGGATATTTTTTACTACAGTTCTGGTCACACCAGAGTCTCTCACTCCCTATTCTTGTCTATTTCTCATCCGGAATCACAGGTTTTCCTCCTGAAATCTCACCTTCTCTCCTTGCCTAAGGATGTCCCACGGTTCCAGTGTCTGTCACAGAGCACACTTGCTCTTCTCTCCAGCAGTGGGTTTTTTTCCAAAAAATTTTTTATTGGGATAAGATGCATGGAACATAAAATTTACCTTCTTACCCATTTTTTAAGTGTCTGGTTCCTAGCTATGGATTTTGTTCGAGCGGTTGGCACCCAGGACATAGCCCTGGAAGCCAGACTCCACGGTGACCCTTTTTAAAAATCAGGATTAACATTTAATTACTTATGGGGCTGTAGAGTGACTGTGGGGTCACCTGTACCCTGTGTCCTGGTTGTTGGTGGTGCCACAGATGCTGGGGGCGTCACACGTCCCAGGTGGACCCTGTCCGCAAAGGAGGTAAAGTGTGTGCACAAAGGATGTGCAAATGCCCATGATATCCTTCCTTTTCTAAATGTTCAGAAGACATCTAATTAATATTCAGTGTGTAGAGTGTGTAGGCGGTCCTGAAATTTTGCGGAAGCCATCCTTCTGTGTCCTCTGGAATCTGTGTGATTCCCCTTTGCCTTGTGTCCTGGCTTTGCAGCTTCCCATGAAACTTATGGGGCTGGGAAGAAATTCATCAGATCTGACAACATGGCTTCCTGCGATGGTCCAGTGTTCCTGCCAGCTCCTCTTGGGGGTCCTGATCTTCCCGTCCCTCCCACATGCCCTGCTCTCCTTGGAGAGTAGAGCCTCTAGCAGACACCTGCTGAGCCTCAGGGAGAGTTGTGTGTGTGTGTGTGTGGCCATGGTGGGGGCAGGCAGGTCCAATGCTGGGGATGCAAAACTCCACCCCTTGTACCTCGAGCAGTTCCTACACAGGGAGCCCAGCCAAGGAGGCAGTTCCTGTGATGCGGGCAGAGGCTGTGGCTGGAGACCCAGGGAGGCATGTCTGCCAGCCCAGGGCCTCAGGAAGCATTTCCCACAGGACTGGAGACTCAAGTGGGCTCTTGTGCATGTCTGAGCAGAGGGAGCTGTGTGAGAGGAGGCACCTCTGGGGTCCCCTGCTGTGGAGTGGGGTTGGAGCCTAGATCTGGATTAAGGGGGCAAAGGGGTAGCCTGACATCTCAGGGGCCCTGTGAGCTCTGCTGAGGAGCTGAACTTGATCATAGCAGCATGGCGGAGGCAGAGATGGTCTCTGCTGAATGAGGGGAGGCAGATGAGGCAGAGCCCAGGCCCTGTGGCGGTCATCATGGGGTCTAACTGGAGGAGCTGGTGGTCCAGCTAGGGTGGAGAAGAGAGGTGGACTCAGGACACAGGGGGCCCTACTCTGTCCTGTGCCCACTGTCTCGTTTGGCTTGGAGTCTCTGAGCCTTTCTTGCTGGCACCACGTTCCTCTGGCTACCCGAGCCCTGTGACCCCAACAGTGGTGTTTATTGTTGGCCTGACGGGGAATTGTGTCTGTGAGAGTGTGCCTTTCTCTCCAGGCTCTAGGGCTCCCAGAAAGCTTGCCACATCCCCCTTCTGACTGATCCCTAGAATACAGTGAGTGTGCAGGCACTAATGTCCCTGCTTTACAGAAGAACAAGCAGGGAAGGGACTAGTCTGTGGTCCTTCAGCAGGTGTGTGTGGTCCTACCTACTTCCCTCCCCAGACCCCACCCACCAGGGTCCTTCCCTTTGTTCCCCACACCCAGTGCCTCCACCCTGGCATGAACTTGCCCTTCCCGGAGTCCCTTCACCTTCCTTATTTTGTCATCTGAGTTGGACCAGAGGGTCTGGGCCTCTGGCTAGGAGAGAACAATCAGGAAGGAAGGAGGCACATCACAGCTTCACCAGCACACAGGCTCCGGACCCTCTCCCCAAGCCCTCCTGGGGAGCCTTGCTCTGCCTTGGAATACAACACCTGCCATCTCTAGCTGGCTGGGTCGGGGGGGGGGGGGGCTGCTCTTTTTATTTGTATCCCCCCCAGATTTCCTATGTGCCCCCCAAACTCAGGCATCTCTATGGGTGGGGAGGGCTGTGTCCCCACAGCCTGCAAGGCTGGGTCAAGAGGGGAGACATACCCCGGGCCCTTGGCAACTCTGCTCTCCCCATCTCAGCACCCCTCCATCCCGCTGGCTAATTGTTTGGCTGATGAGGACTGTCCTGAAGGGGAGACGGGGATTCACAGCCATGGTAACGTGGGCCCTGTCTTCCAGTGCCTCCCCTCGGTGGGGACTCCAGGGGCTGGGCTGGGACCCTGGGTGGCTCTTGAGGGCAGGCCTGGTGGTGCCTCTGCATCTCTCCTTTCTGTCAACAGCCCCCTGCCCCTGCCCGCCCCCCAACCCCGGTCCCCTGACCCTGTGGAAATTTGAGGGCCTGGAGTTTGTCTTGTGTTTTCAAGGCATAAAAACGGGCCAATGCGTGGAATTCAACAGGACCCACAGGACCTGTGAGATCCAGGGCTGGTGCCCCGTGGAGAGCAGCGCTGTGCCCGTGTAAGTGTCCCATCCTCCCCCCCACCTCCAGGGCGGGGCCCCAGAACTGCAGAGCCTGCCCTGCATGAAATTCCCCTCCACCCACAGGAAGCCCCTACTGGTCCAGGCCGAGAACTTCACCCTATTCATCAAGAACACAGTCACCTTCAGCAAGTTCAACTTCTCCAAGTAAGCATGGGTGGGTCTTGCTGGCCCCAGACCCTGCTGGTCTCCTACCTAACCTGAACCTCCCTCCATTCCCCTCCCCAGGTCCAATGCCTTGGTCACCTGGGATACCACTTACTTCAAGCGCTGCCGCTATGACTCACGCTACAGCCCCTACTGCCCTGTGTTCCGCATTGGGGACCTCGTGGCTGCGGCTGGAGGGGTCTTTGAGGACCTGGCATTGCTGGTGGGTCCATGAGGGGCAGGGCTCCAGGAGGGCTCGGGGAGAGGGTCCGGAGTCTGTGTGCTGGTGAAGCAGTGATGTGCCGTGTGCAGGGAGGTGCCGTGGGTGTCCGAATCCACTGGAATTGTGACCTGGATGCTGGGGGTTCCGACTGCCGGCCCCACTACTCCTTCCAGCTTCAGGAGAGGAGCTACAACTTCAGGTGCAGCCCCTACTGCCCTCCTGCTCCTTGGCCAGGTTCCCCCTCATCTGTCCCCCTGTGGCAGCCAGGACCCAACACACAGCGGCCCACCCCTCCGGGCACCCTGCTGTGTGTCCAAGGAGGGCCCCAGGGACAGGAGGGGAGTTCTCAGCCCCAGGTCCCCCAGGACGGGCTCTGGTCCAGCCTCTCTCCTGATCCAGTTCCCCCACCCCCCACTCTGTGACTCTTCACCCCCAGCCCCTGCCCCACACTATCCCACCTTCATCTAGCATCTCCCTCCTCAGCACACAGTGGGGGTTTCTTTTTTACTTTAGCCTTAGGTCTTATCTAAAAGTTCTCAGAAACCTATAGAAAAGTACAAAGATTAGTACCGTGAACACCCATATCCATCCACCCTTCATCTGGATCCTCTAGGGTTTTTTGGGGGGGGCTTTATTTATTTTTGGGGGGGGCTTTATTTTTTAACATCTTGCCACATCTGCTTTCTGTCTCCCTCTCTAGAGTGAGCTGGGTATATTTAGACAGATTTCAGAGGGAACTATTTGCAAGTGAGTGGCAGACATCTGACAATCTTCCTCTCGACACTGTCCTGAGAATGAGGACTTTCCCCACGTGACTGCTGTCCCATTGTCACACTCAAGAAATTTAACATTGGCAGAATAAATCTAATATTAAACTTCCCCAACTGTGCCAGTAATGGTCCTTCATCTTTATTTTTCCAATCCCGGATGCACTCAGGAACCTTGCGTTGCATTTATTGCTAGATCTTTGAGTCTCCTAAACAGATCTCCCCCGTCCCGTCAGAATCCTCCTGCCACTTCCTGTCACCTGGTCATTGTCACGGATCTGCACCCAACAGCCACTGGGCCTGGAGATGATGTTCCTTGACATCCCTTCCACCCTTTAGACTCACACAGCCCAGGGCTTGCCTCCCTACCTGCTCTCACCCCTACTACCAGTGCCTGTGTAGGGACCTTTGGTCCCCTCTGCCCCCTCAGCAGGCAAGGAGCTTCCAAGAGGCAAGTAGGTCCCAATTTGTCTTTCCCCTGTGCTCCCAGCCATGACACCGGGCTGAGACAGCCCTTTTATAGAGTCAATGGATGAGTAAGAAGGAGGCCCGGGAGGGCCGGGCCAGCCCAGGAGTGGCAGCAGAGCAAAGCCCCGACTTTCTTTCCTGCCCGCAGGACAGCCAGCCACTGGTGGAAGGCCTCAGGTGGGGAGGCCCGGAGTCTGCTCAAGCTCTATGGGATCCGCTTCGACATCCTCGTCACCGGGCAGGTGGGAGGTGTTGGGTGAAGGCAATGGGGGGTGGGGGGTAGGGGAGATAGTCATAGCCCCAGAGGCTCAGTCCAGGTCTGTCTCAGGCAGGGAAGTTCGGGCTCATCCCTACGACCATCACTCTGGGCACTGGAGCAGCTTGGCTGGGCGTGGTGAGTCTGGCCGATGTGGGCTCCCTCTGGCTACAGTGACTGTGAGCCCAGGCCTGCCAGGTGCACACCGAGCACCCCAACCTCCACCGTGCATGATGTTGTTTCTGGGGTGAGGGCTGGGGAGGCAGCCAAAGGGCAGGCTGAGGGCCAAGACACAGGTCTGCCCTGCCTCTCCCAGATCACCTTCTTCTGTGACCTGCTGCTGCTGTACGTGGATGGAGAAGCCCATTTCTACTGGAGTACCAAGTATGAGGAGGTGAGCTGTGGGCCTGTCCGGACCCCGTGCTCTATATCGCTTTGCAGGATATCGACCAGAGCCCTGTTCTGATGTTCTCCTCTGCAGGCAAAGGCCCCGAAGGTCACCCGCAGCCCTGAGCAGACAGAGCCAGCTTCTACACCTCTGCACGTGGCTGCCCAGCTGTCTTAGAGGGGACCCAGTCTGGGAACCACATACCAACACCAGAGTGGCCATGCCCAGTCTCCCCGCCCCCCTGGCCCATTTCTGTGGCTGTTTCCTGCTCTTTGCAGGGTAGGGGCCCCATCTTGGGGACCTGCTGGATAAAGTCCCAGCAGGAGCAGGGTCGGGGTTAAGGGAGAATTCCACCCTTCCACTCCCAGACAAACTGACCATCCCCTGACTCCAGCTTCAGCAGGGAGCTGCCTGGGTTAGGGGGCACAGAAGCCAGTTTTGTATATAGACTCGCAGCAGAACAGATGCTACAGAGAAGGGGAGACCCTGGGGCACCCACGTGGCAGGGCAGTGGGCCAGTGGGGGTCCTGCTCTGTCTAGGTATAGAGAACTCTCTCCCAGTCTCTGTCAGTAGTGTTCCCAGTTCCCTGCTTACCAGTGGTCAGCACTGGCCCTCCCACTGGCTGTGGCCAACTCTAGCCCTCCTCCCTCTGCCAGCACCCCACCCTTATTGTAGGTAGAGTTCCCCCATCTCAGCTGCCCTGCACTGGGATCTGTGTAACCCAGGTCTGAAGCAAGGTAGAAAGAAGCCTGGCAAGAGGGGTTATCTCCACTGCTCTGGTGTTGGGTCGCCTGGGACAGATTCCTACCCAACTCTGGGCCTCGTCCATAGAACAAAGAGTGGATCGGCAAATAATCGAACCTCTTGAGAACTCCAAGCAAGGGCAAGACACCCTTTGGTCTCACACCTGCCCAATTTGTGGGCATCAGCTCATCTCTGGTGGTAGCCCTTGGGCTGTGGGGTTTGGGATAGGGAGGAGAGGGTAGAGGAGCTGAGATGGCGGTCACTGGGTCCTTTGGGATCTTCTATGAGCTTCCTCATTAACCCCCCCAAATCCAACTCCTAGAACCCACACCCTGGAGCCATGGGGGTAGGAAAGCTGTACTCTGGAATTTATTGCTGCCCAAGGTCATATCTAAGAACCTGTCCGGGCATCTGCTTGTCCCAGCCTGAGGCAACTGCATGTAGGAGACCTTGATCATAACCCCAGGCAGAACCCAGGGGCTAGAAGGAATGTCCCTAACAAAGGACACAAAGGCCCCCAGCAGGCTGCCTTGGTATCTTTCTGGGGTCTGAGTCCCTCCCCCTGTCCCAGAGTCCCACAGTCAGGAGGGGAGGAACAAGGGTTGCAGGAGCCAAACTCCCTGTGTTCCCAGGGCAGAGGCAGGAATTTGGGAGTACCCACTCGAGGGAGGCAAGGGGCTCCAGGTGTGCTGGTTGCTTGGTGGCAGAACAATGAAGACCAGCTGGGGAGGGCGGGGGCTCAGGCTCAGGTTGGGCTAGCATCTGGAATCATTTGGTTTCTGGAGCCTGCAAAGCCTCGGGGTCTCGCCAAGGGGAAAAAACATGGCTCTGAGGCCCGGTTATTGGATTGGGGTCCCATGTACCTGGTTGTCCTCAGGGGCCAAAAGAAAGCTGTCATAGCTGCAGAAAAAGTCAAGAAGTAAAGCCTGCTAAAGCCAGCAGCTTCCTGTGTTGTCCTTCTAGGCAGGATCGGGGACTTGGAAGCAACTCTGATGGACCTAGTGTGGCTTTAGGGAGATCACTGGAGGAAGGGGCATGGTGGGCCCGGGGACCCCCCAAGGACTGGGGCCTCACAGCCACCAGTTGAGCTTGCAGGTCCCTGGAGGCATGTATCCCATACATGGTGTACCATCCTGAGCCTTTATCGCAAAGCCCTTGAGGGACAGGGGAGAGAGGAAGGAGTGCCAGCTATGACAGACAGCTGTGGCCAGGGCCTGAGGCTGGAAGCAGCTGTTGCCTCCGTCTGCCTGTGGGTGCACACCGCCAAGGTAGCTGTGCAGGCCACGTAGGTACACGTCTCAGAGGAGCCCTGGGCAGGCCTCGGGAACATGCTCTGCTTTCTGGGAGCCTTGGGAACCCAGGAGGACCCTGGAATTCCCCTGCCCTTCCTAGACAACCTTTCTGGGGCCCAGACTTTGCTCTCTAATCTGCCTCCCCCAACCAAGGGACATATGGGGGGAGCCTGGGGTGGGGGGAGCCTGAATTTGCCCTTTTCATGGACTCTTCCTCTCTTGGTGTGTCTAGAGCTCCCATCGGAGCTGGGCTGAGGGCACCAGCCCTCCCCTAGGACCCAGGCCAGTTGGTGTGTCTGATTCGGGGTAGTCCCAGAGCTGGTGCCTCCCTCTTGCCAAACCTCAGCATCTTTGCTGTGAATTGGAGACAATAACCTGGTTCTTGGGGGGAAGGGGGATGGGCAGGAAAGCACTCAGCGCCCCAAGGAATGAAACAGTGGACACAGGGCACCTGGGTGGCTCAGTGGGTTAAAGCCTCTGCCTTCAGCTCAGGTCATGATCCCAGGGCCCTGGGATCAAGCCCTGCATCGGGCTCTCTGCTCAGCAGGGAGCCTGCTTCCCTTCCTCTCTCTCTGCCTGCCTCTCTGCCTACTTGTGATCTCTGTCTGTCAAATAAATAAATAAAATCTTTAAAAAAAAAAAAAGAAAGAAACAGTGGACACAGCAGCAGGGCATGTGGCTGGCCAGTAGGTTATTATTGTGGCTATCTGGGGCTGTGGGCCACTCCTCCCCAACCCCTCACCACCCTCATCCACCCCACCTGCTCATAGCTAGACTTGCTCATGAACAGGAAGGCGCTCGACGAAATATTCACCCCACCAGCACTGGCCACGGCCCACTCCCCCAAACCCAAAGGCACTTGGGCTAAGGCCCTAAGGTCTCGAGGATCCCCTCAGCATGGACAGGCCTGCAAACCAGAGCTGGCTCGGAGACGAGGGACTCCCTGCCCCCTGGGATCCTGAGGACACGGGGGAGGGGCAGAGCAAGCAAGGGCAGGCATCTCGCTTGATTCATGGACTGGTGGGCTGCTCCGTGAGGCTGGGCTCCTGGGCAGGCACCTGGCTGGAGGGCTGCACTGGCTGTACCACCTCCTCTAGGCTG
The DNA here is from genome assembly GCF_922984935.1 of Meles meles. Lineage (NCBI taxonomy): Eukaryota > Metazoa > Chordata > Mammalia > Carnivora > Mustelidae > Meles > Meles meles. The sequence goes on from NC_060077.1 coordinate 31,514,892, forward strand.
GTGCTGGGGAACACCACGTAGCGTGTGGCAGTCAGCTCCGGCGGCTCCCGCTGGTTCTCTTTGCTGTGCCAGATGCCATAGCCAAAATACACGGTGAGTCCTGCAGGAGTTGTGGGAGACTGAGCGGGGGTCGGGGGGAGGTTTCCCAGCCCTGCTTGCCCTCCTCGCTCGCCTTCCCCCGGCAGCCTGCCCGGGGCCCCCACCCTGGCCCCCCACTCACCGATCAGCAGCCAGATGGAGAAGCGCAGCCAAGTCAAGTAGCTTAGCTTCAGCATGAGGCTCACGTTGAGGAGGATGCTCAGGGCTGGAGTCAAGGGCACCATGGGGATCTGAGGGGGCAAGAGTGGGGCTGGGCTGAGCTGTAGGGAAGGTCTGCTGTCTCAGGGCCTGATTTCTCAAGAGTCCACAGAGCCTTTATCCATCTCTGGACATCTGGGAAATAAGAGCCTCCTGTGCCATGCAGAAAGAGAGGGGGATGGATGCATGGGCCGCCCCCACCCCTGTGAACCCTGGTTCATCCTGGCACAGCAGAGGGGAGGAAGGGGCAAAAAGAGCTAGCTGGACTGAGAGCCAGTGGCCGGTGGCTGGGGGAGGTACCTGGAAGGTGTCTTGCAGACGCTGTTGCTGGTGGGCCCCCAGGACGAGAAGGCTGAGCAGAAATGCGACAGAGCTGAGCAGGAGCAGCAGGATGTAGCCCCAGTATGGGAGGTGCAGGGCTGAGTCCCCAAAGACCAGGACACAGGCCAGGGTGATGGCCGAGGCCACCAGGATGCCGAGTGCCCAAGCCACAGCAGCTCCGGGGCTGAACCTGCCTAGGAAGCCCAAATAGGGCCTCAGGGCTGGCCGCAGCTGCCCGGGCTCAGGGGCTGAGGCCTGCTCAGTGCCCACCAGCTGTATGTGGTCTGAGAAAGAGTGGTACTCTTTGACCCTGGAGCCAGGGCTGGCTGGGCCTGGGGAACTGGCTGGAGGGGTCTTCTGGAAACGTAGCACCAGAATGCTGGTGGCCACGAAAGTGTAGGCCAGCAGCGTGCCAATGGACAGGAACTGGACCAATGCCTCGAGGTCCAGCAACAGCGCCAGTAAACTCATGAGGCCCCCGAATACAATGATGCCTGCCAAGGGCACCTGCGTCCGGGGGTGCACTCGGGCAAACACCTGGAAGAAGAGCCCGTCGACGGCCATGGCATAGACGATGCGTGGCAGGGAGAAGAGGCTGCTGAGCAGGACAGTGTTCATGGCTGTGGCAGAGGGTAGGTGAACTGGTCAGCAGAGTGGACAGGCCCACCAGGGGCCCCCGCTGGGAGCTAGGACAGGCACAACCCCTTGGGAACATGGACATGAGTCTGTCTGGGATCTCAAAGTGAGCCTGAGTATATGTGGGGTGTTGGATTATTACCCTCTCCATCCCTCCAACCCCCGCCACCAGGAATGGGACACCCTAGTTTAGGCGACAGGCCCATCAGAGAATTTGATGAGCGTTGAGCCCTTTTCCCAGCAAAGGACCTAGAAGCACAGGCTCAGAAGTGCTATTTTAGGTACGATTGGGGGAAGGAACAGTGAGGAGGGCCCTTCCAACAAGCCTGGAGAGTCTAATGGTTACCACCTTCTTGGACCTGTTATGCAACTGGTAAACAGACTCAGATGGAGACATGCTCCCCAGGAAGCTTAGGGTGGGGAACCCACTGCCCTGTTCACTCCCACTGTGCTGGAAAGGCCCCTTACCGCAGATGGAGCCAGCTGCCACGATGAAGCCAGCCCAGCTATAGCCCCGCCGGTAGAAGGCGTCCGCTAGGGCAGAGTCAGGGTTCAGGCTGTGCCATGGCACCATGAGGGTGAGCACAGTGGAGACGAGGATGTAGGCGCCGGCGGCCAGGCTGAGCGAGATGGAGATGGCTATCGGCACGGCTTGCTTCGGGTTCCTGGCCTCCTCACTGGAGGCGGCAATGACATCAAAGCCCACAAAGGCGTAGAAGCAGGTGGCGGTGCCGGCCATGATGCCGGAGAAGCCAAAAGGCGCGAAGCCCCCCTCCTCCGCACTCCAGTTATGCGGGCGGGCCAGGATGAAACCCAGGATGATGATAAAGACGATGAGGAGCAGGCTGACCACAGAGAAGATGTGGTTGAGCCAGGAGGAAACTCGGGCTCCGCAGGAGATGAAGGTGGAGGCCAAAAAGATGATGCCGGCAGCCAGGAAGTCTGGGTAGTGGGCCAGCAGGGGCACCTGCCAGGTTCCAATGTGGGCCTGGGTGAAGTTGTGGATGCGGTGGTTGAACATAGAGTCCAAGTAGCCACTCCAGGCACGGGCCACGGCTGCACCACCAATGAGGTACTCCAGGAGCACATTCCAGCCGATGAGGAAGGCCCACAGCTCACCCATGGACACGTAGGTGAACAGGTAGGCAGAGCCTGTGCGGGGTAACCGGGCCCCAAACTCCGCATAGCACAGCGCAGACAGCAGGGAGGCCACGGCAGCCACCGCAAAGGACACGAGCACCGCAGGGCCGGCCATCTCCTTTGCCACAGTGCCCGTGAGCACATAGAGGCCCGAGCCCACCATGCCACCCACCCCCAGCAGAGTCAGGTCCAGCGTGGACAGGCAGCGCCGCAGGGATGTCTCCATGGTTGACTCCTCCAGCGGCTTCAGCCGGTTCAGTTTCTGGCAGAAGCGCGCCAGGCTGGCAGCGCTGGGCAGCCCCCTGACCATGATGGGCAGCTGAGAGGAGCACCAGGCCGGCTGCCTGCACCTACCAGGGCCAGAGGGGAATGACAGGTTGCCCAACCAGGTACGGACCAGGCTTTAGCCTGCTCTGTTCATCCCCCTGGGGACCCGAGTGCCTGCATAGCTAGTTTGCCTGGGGGCTGGGATCAGTCAGGAGTGGACAGAAGGTCACACAGGGAAGAATGGAGATCCTGTCGGCCTCTGGGCAGGTGAGGGAACCTTGTGCTGCTGGACCTGGGCGCTTTAGTGGGGTGGGGGGATTCTGAGGGTGAAAAGGGTGCAGCTCTAGGAAGTGCAGTTGGGAAAGGCTCCTTGGTCTGGTATAGGAGAGCAGGGTGGAAACCCCAGGCTTCCCAGGAGCTGGGCAGGGCCACCAGGACCCGGAACAGGAGGGGCTCTGCTGTCCTGGGCTGAACCAGGTGGCTTCCTGGGCTCAAACAGTGGCACTCACCACCGCGCAGGCACGCGCGCGCGCGCGCGCACACACACACACACACACACACACACACACACCCCCCACCACACACACACACACACACACCCCACCACACACACACACACACCCCACCACACACACACACACACCACCACACACACACACACACCCCACCACACACACACACACCCCACCACACACACACACACACACACACACACACACACCCCACCCCGAGGGACTTGGTTCTGTGCATACTCAGCGGCCAGGAGGCGGGGCGCTCTTGGCCGAGCACCCCAAGCCAACGCTCCATTCCCTGCCTCCGCCCCAACGGGCCACCGCGAGGGACGTGGTTATCTGCCTACCAAGCGGCCAGGAGGCGGGCGCTCTTGGTTGAGCACCCCAAGCCAAAGCTCCATTCCCTGCCCCCGCCCCAACAGGCCATCGCCGCCCGCTGCCACCGCCACTGCCTGCGGAGCCGGTTCCACCCGGGAATCCGAGTCTTTGCCTCCTCTCAGGCTCGAGCACGTCCCTGTAGAAGTCGCTGAGACTCACCTGCTGTCACTGCTGTCGCTGCTCTGCACGCTGTGCCTGCCTTGCCTGGCTGACGCCGCCTGCGCGCAGAACCCGCCCCCACCCCTCCTGCGCCAGATCCTGCACGAGGCCCCACCCACCTCGCCGTTTGCTTAAGCACCCACATGGCCCACCATACCCATACCTCACCTGATGGAGACCCCAAGTCACCAGATCTAGGGAAGTCCTGTTACTGTGCCCGGTTCACAGATGAGGAAGCCCAGGCCACCAGGTAAGTGGCTAATTCAGATCAACTGGGTGGCCCTGGGAGGCAGGCAAGATTAAGGACCCAGTCTGGAGGGATCTGGAACCCTTCCCTTTGCCACTGATGCAGTAACCCTCCTTGATTCTTCACCTCTGCACAGGTACTCCGTTCAGCTGGTCACGATTCAAGTTCCCTTCCCCCAATCCTGGGGCGTTTTGGGGGAGAGTCAGGCAAACCTCTGGTAAGATGAGGGTATGGGTCTGGCTGAGTAACCCCAGGTAATCCCTGGCGGGTCCTGTACAATGAGATGGCAGTAAGCCACCCTCATACATTGGTGAGGGCGTGCAGAATTTTGGGGAGTGTTCTGTGTGTTGGAAGAACTCATGCCGGCTGCTCTGAGCCTTGTCCTAAAAAGCAACAATCTATAGCCTTCCAGTTCAGGGCACCCCCAGGGCCCTGCAGATGCCAGTGACAGCCCCTCCTGGCCTAGGAGCACCTGTCAGGCTTGGAGAACCCTGGGGGACCCCAACAGCAGCTTCCCACTTGTGAGTATCAGTGAGAGGTCATATGCTGAGCACTACTCCATGCCACTCCCCACACCACAGGCGGTCCCCATGTCCCATCATGGAGTCGTTGCAAATTCCCCTCAGGCTTCCTTATTCCTGGGGCTGAGGGGTCTTTGTCCCGCTTTTTTCACTTTTTGAAAATGAAAAATTTGGTGTGACATGGTGTTAACTTGTCAGCAAAATGACGGTAGTCCATGCAAGTAAAGCAAAACCAAAACGGATTTTAGGGGTACCTGCAGCCACTCTGGATCAATGAGCTGGTGACAAGGTGGGGGACTCCCAGCAAGATGGTGCCACTTGGAACAGTCTGCCTTGGCTAACCCCCTTGATCCCTTCTGATACTCTGTTGACGTCTTGAGGAGCTTCAGATGGGCTCCCACTTCCTACAGGGATGACATCTCCCTTACTTTGCTCCCCTTGGTCTAAACATAACTGAGCAGAAATGCCTCCACAAAAATCTAAAAAAATGTATTTCTTTTTTTAAAATTTTTATTTATTTATTCAACAGAATAAGAGTAGTAGGCAGAAAGGGAGACAGAGAGAGATGGGGAAGCAGGCTCCCTGCTGTGCAGAGAACCTGACTGTGGGGCTCTATCCAGGACCCTGAGATCATGACCTGAGCTGAAGGCAGAGGCTTAACCCACTGAACCATCCAGACACCCTAGAAAAATGCATTTCAACCCAGGAGACTGGGGCAGGTTTGTAACAAAATCTCTCCCCCAGGCTTCATCAACAACCACCTGAGAGCTGGCACGCAGTGTTCCAGAGAACTGACTTTTTAACCATCCAGAGAAGGCTCTCCATGTATATAAGTACATATTTGAGGGCAAACATAGTTGACACAGTGAACTGTAACCTTCGGAGATGTGACAGGGCCAAGTTCTGGGACCCCGCTGAACAAGGCAGTTACAAACAGCAACCTGATGAAGACGCAGTGAAGCTAAAGCACCAAAAAGAAAAAAAGAAGGAAGAGGAGGAGGAGGGAGAGAGGGGGAGGGAATACCTAACTTATTCTACAAAGCCAAAGGCATCACAAGAAAAAAAAAAACAAACTACAGACTACTTTCTCAACAAAATACTAGCAAATTGAATCCATCAACATATAAAAAGGGCCAAGTGGAGTTTATCCCAGAAATGCAAGGTTTAACATAGGAAAATCGAGCAATGTAACATGCCATGCTAATAAAGTAAAGAACCAAACCATATGATCATCTTAACATACACACAATAAAAGCACTCAACAGATGAGGAATAAAAGGGAACATCCACAGCCTGCTATGAAAAACCTATAGCTTAAAAAACCAACCAACCAAACAACCAACCTTTGGCTTATATACTCAATGGTAAAAAACTGAAAGCTTTCCCTTGTGATAACAACATAAGGATGTCTCCTCTCACCACTTGTACTCAACATTTTACTGGAGGTAGTAACCATAGCAATTAGGCAAGCATGTGCAATAAAAGGAATCCAAACTGGAAGAGAAGTAAAACTACCTCTAGTCCCAGGTGAAATGATCTTATGTATAGAAAATCGTAAGGAATCAACCCAATGAAATAAATAATAAACAAGTCCAGGAAAAGTACAGGATACAAGAGTAATATATATGAATCAGAGAATCTAATGTGGAATATGGTGACTATATTTGACAGCACTGTATTACCTAATTGAAATTTTCCGAGAGTGGACCTTAAATGTTCTCACACAAAAAAAGTAAATATATGATGCGATGGATGTGTTGATGAACTAGATGGGAAGAATCCTTTCACAGTGTTTAAGTAAATCAAATCATTGTGATGTATGCTTTAAACGTCTTACAGTTTTGTTAATTATATCTCAATAAAGCTGAGGGAAATTTCCAAAATCAATTGTATTCCTATATATTAGCAATGAACTCTCCAGAATGAAATTAAGAAAATAACTCTGCTTACACAGTCTCAAAAATAAATATATTTATAAAGATATTTAGAATAATACATCAATTATATCTCAATAAAGCTGGAGAAAAGGATGCTTAGAATTAATTTAACAAAAGAAATGCCAGACTTAAAAAAAAAGAAAGAAATGCAAGACTTGCACACAAATTAAAGTAGACTTAAATAAGTGGAAAGACCTAAATAAGTGGAAAGAACATCCTATGTTCATAGACCGGAGCACAATATTGTTAAGATGACAGCACTCCCCAAACCTGTCTGCTGATGCAATGTAATGCCTATCGAAAACCCAACTACCTGTTTGCAGAAATTATCAAGCTGATTCTAAAATTCACATGGAGATGCAAGGGACCCAGAATAGCAAAAACAATTCTGAAAAAGAATAAAGTTGAAGAGACGCCTGGCTGGCTCAGTTTGTGGAGCATGTGACTCTTGATCTCAGAGTTCTGAATTGGAACCCCATGTTGTGTGGAGAGATTACTTAAAAAAAAAAAAGGAATCTGGGGCACTTGGGTGGCTCATTCGGTTAGGCGTCTGCCTTCTGCTAAGGTCATGATCCCAGGGTCTTGGGATATAGCCCCGCATTGAGCTCCCTGCTCGGCGGTGAGCCTGCTTCTCCCTTTCTCTCTGGCCCCACTCCCCCTGCTTGTGCTCTCTCTCTTTCTGTCAAATAAATAAATAAAATCTAAAAAAAAAAAATCTTGAAAAAAGAGAACAAAGTGAGAGTACTCCCACTTCTTGATTTCTAAACTGACTATAAAGCTACAGTATTTAATACAGTGTATTACAGAGAAAAGGATAGATATATGAATCAATGGAATAGGGCTGAGAATCCAGAAACATGACCAACTGATTTTTTTTTTTGACCAACTGATTTTTTAAAATTCCTGTCCAATTTAAGTCTATGGCCAATTGATCTTTAAAATCCTTAAAAAATAGACTTTATTTTTTAGAGCAGTTTTAGGTTCATAACAAAATTGAGCAGATGGTATAGTTCCCATATACCCCCTATCCTTACACAAGCACAACACCCCCCCAATAATCAGTACCCCCTACAGAGTGATACATGTATTATAATCAGTGAGCCTACATGACACGCCATTATCACTCAGGGTCCATAGTCTACATTAGGATTCACACTAGATGTCCTACATTCCATGGGTTTTGACAAATATATAATGTGTATCTACCATTATTATATCATACACAATTGTTTTTCTGTCCTAAAAATCCTCTGTGCTTTGCCTGTTCCTCCTTTGCTCCACCCTAACCCCTGGCAACCACTGATTGCCATGGTTTTGCCTTTTCCAGAATGTCATGTAATTGGAATCATACAATATACAACCTTTTAAGATTTTTTTCATTTAGTATTATGCATTTAAGATTCCTCCATGTCTTTTCATGGTTTGATAGCTCATTTGTTTTCAGTGTTGAGTAATATTACATTATCTGGGTGAACCGTAGTTTATTTATCCATGCATGTACTGAAGTATATCTCGGTTGCTTCCCGGTTTGGCAATTATGAATAAAGTTACTAGACACAATGGGATGCCTGGGTGGCTCAGCGGGTTAAAGCCTCTGTTTTTGGCTCAGGTCATGATTCCAGGGTCCTGGGATCGAGCCCCGCATCGGGCTCTCTGCTCAGCAGGGAGCCTGCTCCCCACCCCCCTCACCTGCCTCTCTGCCTGCTTGTGATCTCTGTATGTCAAATAAATAAATAAAAATCGTTTTTAAAAAAAAGCTACTAGACACATCCATGACCAAGTTTTGGTGTGGACATAAGCTGTCAACTCATTTAGGCAAATATGAGCATATCTTAGAGAGATATTGCAGGTTGATTCCACCGAATAAAGCAAATAACATAATAAAGCAAGTCAAATTAAATTTTTGGTTTCCCAGTGCATATAAAAGTTATGTTTACACTCTACTGTAGTCTATTAAGTGTGCAGCAGCATTATGAAAAAATATATACATACCTTAATGAAAAAGTACTATGGTGCCTGGGTGGCTCAGTTGGTTAAGCATCTGCCTTTGGCTCAGCTCATGATTGCAACATCCTGGGATCAAGCCCCACATTGTGGGGGCGGGGGTCCTTGCTCAGTAGGGGTCTGTGTCTCCCTCTGCTTGTTGCTCCCCCTGCTTGTGCTTGCTCTCTCTTTCTCTCTGTCAGATAAATAAATAAAATCTTTTTAAAAATTAAAAAAAGAAAAAGTACTTTATTGCTAAAAAATGCTAAACATTGTATGAAATTTCAGTGAGTCAATCTTTTTGCTGGAGGAGAGGGTCTTGCCTTGATGTTGATGGCTGCTGACTGACCAGGGTGGTGGTTGCTGAAGGTTGGGGTGGCTGTGGCAATTTCTTAAAGTAAAACATGAAGTTTCCCGCAATGATGGACTCTTGCTTCCACAAACAATTTATCTGTAATGTGCAATGCTGTTTGGTAGCACTTCACCCCCACTAGAATTTTTTTTTTAAAGATTTTATTTATTTGACAGACAGAAATCACAAGTAGGCAGAGAGGCAGGCAGAGAGAATGGGGGAGGCGGGCTTCCTGCCGAGCAGAGAGCCCGATGTGGCACTAAATCCCAGGACCCCGGGATCATGACCTGAGCCGAAAGCAGAGGCTTTAACCCATTGAGCCACCCAGACGCCCCAACCCCATTAGAACTTCTTTCAAAATTGGAGTGAATCCACTCAAACCCTGCCACTGATTTATCAACTAAGTTTATGATATATTCTAAATCTTTTGTTGTTATTTCAACAATTTCCTTTTTTAAAGATTTTATTAATTTATTTATTTGAGAGAGAGAGAGTGGGGGTGGGGGAGGAGCAGAGGGAGAGAGACAAGCAGGCTCCACACTGAGCTCAGAGCCCAGCATGGTGTTCAATCCCATGACCCCGAGATCATGACCCCTGCCAAAATCAAGAGTTAGCCACCCAACCAACTGAGCCACCCAGGCTTCCTGTCATTTCAACAGTTTTCACAACATCTTCACCAGGAGTAGATTCCATCTCAAGAAACTACTTTCTTTGCTTATCCATAAGTAGCAACTCCTCATCTGTTCAAATTTTATCGTGGAATTATAGCAATTCAGTCACATCTTCAGGCGCACTTCTAATTCTAGTTCTGTTGCTATTTCTATCACATCTGCAATTACTTCCCCCACTGAAGTCTTGAACTCCTTGAAGTTGTGCATAAAGGTTGGAATGTACTTCTAAACTATTGTTGGTATCTTGACCTCTTCCCGTGAATCATCAATGTTCTTAGTGATATCTAGGATGGTGGATCTTTTCCACAAAGTTTTCCACTTACTTTGCTTAGATCCATCAAAGGACTATCTATGGCAGTTATAGCCTTATGAAACGTATTTTTAAAAAATATTTTATTTATTTATTTGAGAGAGAGACAGAGAGAGCATGAGCAGAGAGAGGGGCAAAGGGAGAGGGAGATGGACAAGCACACTCCCTGCTGAGAGAGGGAGCCCAATGCAGGGCTTTATCCCAGGATCCTGAGATCATGACCTGAGCCCAAGTTAGATGCTTAACTAACCGAGCCACCCAAGTGCCCTTATGAAATGTATTTCTTTTTTTTAAGATTTTATTCATTTATTTGACAGAGAGAGACACAGCGAGAGAGGGAACACAGGCAGGGGGAGTGGGAGAGGGAGACATAGGCTTCCTGCCAAGCAGAGAGCCAGACGTAGGGCTCGATCTCAGGATCCTGGTCGCAACCTGAGCTGAAGGCAGATGCTTAATGACTGAGCCACCTAGGTGCCCCATGAAATATATTTCTTAAAATAAGTCTTAACAGTTGAAATTGCTCCTTGATCCATGGGCTGCAGAATGGATGTTGTGTTAGCCGGTGTGAAACCAACATTAACCTCATTGCACACCTCCATCAGAGTTGTTGGATAACCAGGTGCATTGTCAATGAGCAGTAATATTTTGAAAGGAATTCTTTTTTTTCTGATCAGGAGGGCTCAACAGCAGGCTTAAAATATTCAGTAAACCACGCTGTAAATATCTGTGCTGTCATCCAGGCTTTGTTGTTCCACTTACAGAGCACAGGGAGAAGAGATTTATCATAATTCTTCGTTTTAAAAGATTTATTTATTTAATTTAGAGAGAGGGAGAGAGACTGTGTGTATACGCGTGGGGGAAGGGCAGGGGGAAGAAATCTTCAAGTAGACCCCCCACTGAGTTCAGAGCCTGAGGTGGGGCCCCATCTCACAACCTGTGAGACCACGACCTGAGCCGAAACCAAGAGTCAGATGCTTAAGTGACTTAGCCAGCCAGACACTTGACTTTTTTTCTTTCCTTTTTTTTAAAAGTGTAATTCTTAAGGGCCATAGGATTTCTGGAATAGTAAATAAACATCGGCTTCCACTTAAAGTCACCAGCAGCATTATTCCCTAATAAAAGAGTCAGCCTGTCCTTTTAAGTGTTGAAGCCAGCCACTGACTTCACCATTCTATCTGTGGAAGTCCGAGAGGTCTTCTTCCAACAGAAAGCTGTTCCTGTCTACATTGAAAACCTGTTTTTAGTGTAGCCCCCTTCATGAATTATCTCAGCTAATCTAGAAAACTTGCTGCAACTTTTACAATGCTTCACACTTGATGCTTCACCTTGCACTTTAAGTTAAACCTTAAGCCTCATGAAGCAACCTCTGCTGGCTTCAGACTTTGCTTCTGCAGCTTTCTCACCTCTCTCAGCCTTCATGGAATTGAAGAGAATTAGGGGATTTCTCTGAATTAGACTTTGACTTAAGGGAATGTTGTGACTGGTTTAATCTTCTATCCAGACCACGAAAACTTTCTCCAGATCAGCAATAACGCTGTGTCTTCTTATTTCTCTATCATTTGTGTGTCCACCGGAGTAGCACTTTTTCAAAAAAGCTTTTTATTTGAGAGAGAGAGTGCATGCATGTGCGAGAGCATGAGAAGGGGAGGGCCAGAGGGAGAGGGACAAGCAGACTCCCCAGCTGAGTGGGAAGCCCAATGCATGGCTCAATCCCAGGACCCTGGGATCATGACTGAGTCAAAGGCAGAGACTTAACTGACCGAACCTCCCAAGTGCTCCTGGAGTAGTAGTTTCGACTTTTTTCTCCCACATTCGCAGCTTAGCTAACTATATGCCACAAGAAACCTAGGTTTTGGTCTATCTTGGCCTTGGGCATGACTTGCTTATTAAGCTTACTCATTTCTTCCTTTTGGTTTAAAGTGAGAGCTACATGACTCTTCACTTGGACACTTAGAGGCCATTGCAGGGTTATTAATTGGCCTAATTTCAATATTGTCATGTCTTAGGGAATAGGGAGGCCTGAGAAGAGGGAAAGAGATAGGCAAACAGCCAGTTGGTGGAGCAATCAGAACACACACAATGTTTACCCACAAAGTCTGCCATCATATATGGGCATGGTTTGTGGCACCCCATAACTATTACAATAGTAACAGCAAAGATCACTCACAGACCACCGTAACAGATACAAAAATAATTAAAAAGTTTGAAATATTATGAGAATTGCCAAAATGTGAAAAAAGACACAAAGTGAGGAAATATTGTCGGGAAAATGGCACTGATAGACTTGCTCTATGAAGGGTGGCAATGCTCAATGCATTTTATAAGATTTATAAAAAACTTAATAAAGCAAAGTGCAACGAAACAAGGTATGCCTGTACCAAAGAATGTAATTCTTGTATCATATGGTAAGAATATGTTTAGTCTTTTAAGAAGCTGCCAAGCTGTACCATTTCGCATTCTTACTGGCAATGAATGAGTGTTCCCATTGCTTAGTATCCTCAGCAACATTTGGTAATGTCAGCATTTTGGATTTTTGTCATTTTAATGGGTGTGTAGTGGTATCTCATTGTTGTTTTAAGTTGCAGTTCCCTAATGACATAATGTTGAGGGGCACCTGGGTGGCTCAGTGGGTTAAGCCTCTGCCTTCTGCTCAGGTCATGGTCTCAGGGTCCTGGGATCGAGCCCCACATCAGGCTCTCTGCTCAGTGGGGAGCCTGCTTTCCCCTCTCTCTCTGTTTGCCTCTCTGCCTACTTGTGATCTTTCTCTCTCTCAGTTGAATAAATAAATAAAATCTTAAAAAAAATTCTGTTGACATATAATGTTGAGCATCTTTCATATGCATATTTGTCATGTATATATCTTCTTTGGTAGGTGTCTGTTCAGGTCTTTTGCCCATTTTTAATCAGGTTGTTGGTTTTCTTATTATTGAGTTTTAAGAGTTCTTTGAATACTTTGTATGATAGTCCTTTAACAGATGTCTTTTGCAAGTATTTTCTCCCAGTCTGTGGCTTGTCTTCTCATTCTTTTGATGGTTAATTGATTTTTGGCAATGGTTGTGAGCCAATTCAATGCGGGAAAACAATAGTCTTTTCGACCAAACTGTGCTAGGACAACTGGTTATGCACATGTAAATAATGAAGTTGGCCCCTTACTTCACACCACACACATAAATTAACTCAAAATGAATCGAAGATCTAAATATAAGAGCTGAATTATAAAACTGTATTATGACTTTGTTAAACTACATTTTTCAAAAAGATTTATTTATTTATTTGAGAGGGAGAGAGGGACAGTGGGTCATGAGTGTGGGGTGAGGAGAGGGGCAGAGGGAAAGGGAGAGAGAAACTTAAGCAGACTCTGAGCTGAATGCAGAGCCCTGCATGGGGTTCAATATCATGACCCTGAGATCATAACCTGAAAGGAAACCAAGAGTGGGCTGCACCATTGAGGCGCCCTTTAGCAGTTGTTAAATAGAGCCCTGGAGGCACTGGATGGTGAGCCTTGGTTCAACAGAAGACCATAAAAAAGTTGAAATAGAGACATTTATTACTTACAGATTATAGAAGGGATAGGATACGTAGCATACCTTGAAGGGCCACACTAGGAGTTTAGGGCGGGGTTCAGGCAAAGAGCATGCAGAACCCGGGGTACATCCCTTTATTAAGGTCTACAGATGGAGTGCTCTGAGATTCCCAGGCTAAGCCTGGATTGGTCGATTCAAATTCAAAAGAATGGATTTTGACAAACTTTGCTGAGGTCTTATGTAAAGAGTGAGGGAAGGGAAGGCCCTGGGAAGTGCCCCAAGAATGCTTATCACAAGGACGATTAAGAGAGTCATATCAGGGATTTACATTTACCTGTGAATCTCAGAGCTGTTATCTAGGGCATATACTCTTGGGATGGGTCAGTATCAGTTTAAGGCCCCTGCAGGCTCCTTAGCCACAAAAAATAGTTGCTGAGGCAGCAACTTTATGGATTAGTTTAGATAAACTCTCAACAAACTCTGAAAAGGAAACAAAAGAGTACATCTTCATGACCGTGGTTTAAGGAATCGTTTTTTAAAATATGACATGAAAAGTTCAAGCAACCTAAGAAAAGTATGGATAAACTGGGCTTCATTAAAATTTAAAACTTTTGTGTTTGGAGGGACACTATCAAGAAAGTAAAAAGGCAATAATCCACAGAATGGGAGAAAATACTTGCAAATCATATATATGGTAAGGGGCTTGTATCCAAAATATATAAAGAGCTCTTACAACCCAATAATAAAAAGACAAGTAGGCTAACTTAAAAATGGGTAAAGAGTTGGGGGAGAGGAGCGCCTGGGTGACTCAGTCAGTTAAGCCTCTGCCTTCTGCTCAGGTCCGGATTCCAGAGTCCAGGAATCTTGAGCTTGCATAGGACTGCCTGCTCAGCGTGAAGTCTGCTTCTCCCTCTCCCTTGACCTCTACCCCTGCTTGTGTGCACACTCTCTCTCTCACTCTGTCAAATAAATAAATAAAATCTTTAAATAAGAAATAAAGATTTTATTTATTTGACAGAGAGAGAGAGAGAGAGAGAGAGAGCGGGCGCAAGCCAGGGGGAGTAGCAGGTAGAGGGAGAGGGAGAAGCAGACTTGCCATTGAGCAGGGAGCCCGATGTGGGTCTTGAACCCAGGACCCTGGGATCATGACCTGAGCAGAAGGCAGACACCCAACCGACTGAGCCACGCAGGTGGCCCTAAATAGCTTAAAAAAAAAAAAAAAAAGAATGGGGGATGGGTCAAAAAATGGGTAAAGGCTCATTAATGGAACAGATTGATGGTAGCTCTACTTGTGGTGAACATAGCATAATATACAAACTTGTCAAATCACTAAGTTGTACACCTGAAACTAATGTAACATTGTGTCCACTCTATTCAAATAATGAAAAAAAATATGCATGTAGATGGGTAAAGGATCTAAGTAGGCATTTCCCCAAAGAAAATATACAAACATCCAATAAGCACATGGGAAGATTCTTGTTATCGTTAATCATTCGTGAAAATAAATAAATAAATAAATCTTTAAAATATGTATATATATCTAAAACATAAAAACATTTACTGAGAATTAAGTCCGGGAAAAGTTAGTGACCTCCATCCTAACCACCCTATGAATAAAAGGTGCTTGCTACCCTGCTCTCTACCTCCTGCTGTTTTGTGACCCTGGACAGAGGACTTGTCTTTCCTCATCCCACACCCCAACCCTGTTACCACTCAATTGCACCTCTGACCTTCTGGAATCTGCAAGTAGTAATAAATATTTATTGATTTTTTGTTATTTTTAAGTAGGCTCCATTCCCAATGTAGGGCTCAAACTCACCACCCCGAGATCAAGAGTCATGAGCTCCATTGGTTGAGTCAGCCAGGCACTCATACCTGTTCTTTTTTTTTTTTTAAGATTTTTATTTATTTATTTGACAGCGAGAGAGAGATCTAATTCAATACACCACATTGAGCTTCTCAACACGCTAATTCTTCTTATCTCCACACCACACTCTTATCTGAAATCTGCTCAAGCAAGGGAGGAGTATGGAGCTGAAGAGTTCTCCCTGAAAGCATGGTGGGCATGTTGCAAACCCAGACCATTTGAACTGCCACTGTGAACATTACCTCATACCTCAATGGACCTTGAAGTGGTAGGCAGGGCAGGAAATCTGCATTTTGCATCAGTGTTTTTGAAAATTTTTATATTAATATGTAAATTATTATAATGTATTTTATGTTTATAGTACTATACATACTTTGCATTTATTTATTTATATTCTCAGTATTTTTATTTATTTATTTTCAGCGTAACAGTACTCATTGTTTTTGCACCACACCCAGTGCTCCATGCTATACATGCCCTCTCTATTACCCTCCACCTGGTTCCCCAACCTCCCACCCCCCACCCCTTCAAAACCCTCAGGTTGTTTTTCAGAGTCCATAGTCTCTCATGGTTCATCTCCCCTTCCAATTTCCCACAACTCCCTTCTCCTCTCCATCACCCCATGTCCTCCATGTTATCTGTTATGCTCCACAAATAAGTGAAACCATATGATGCTTGACTCTCTCTGCTTCACTTATTTCACTCAGCATAATCTCTTCCAGTCCCGTCCATGTTGCTACAAAAGTTGGGTATTTATCCTTTCTGATGGAGGCATAATACTCCATCGTGTATATGGACCACATCTTCCTTATCCATTCGTCTGTTGAAGGGCATCTTGGTTCTTTCCACAGTTTGGCGACCGTGGCCATTGCTGCTATAAACATTGGGGTACAGATGGCTCTTCTTTTCATTACCTCTGTATAGTTGTGGTAAATACTCAGTAGTGCAATTGCAGGGTCATAGGGTAGCTCTATTTTTAATTTCTTGAGGAATCTCCACACTGTTCTCCAAAGCGGCTGCACCAATTTGCATTCCCACCAACAGTGTAAGAGGGTTCCCCTTTCTCCACATCCTCTCCAACACATGTTGTTTCCTTTCTTTTGATTTTTGGCCATTCTAACTGGTGTCAGGTGGTATCTCAATGTGGTTTTAATTTGAATCTCCCTGATGGCTAGTGATGATGAACATTTTTTCATGTGTCTGATAGCCATTTGTATGTCTTCATTGGAGAAGTGTCTGTTCATGTCTTCTGCCTATTTTTTGATATGATTATCTGTTTTGTGTGTGTTGAGTTTGAGGAGTTCTTTATAGATCCTGGATATCAACTTTTTGTCTGTACTGTCATTTGCAAATATCTTCTCCCATTCCGTGGGTTGCCTTTTTGTTTTGTTGACTGTTTCCTTTGCTGTGCAGAAGCTATTGATCTTGATGAAGTCCCAAAAGTTCATTTTTGCTTTTGTTTCCTTGGCCTTTGGAGACATATCTTGAAAGAAGTTGCTGTGGCCGATATCGAAGAAGTTACTGCCTATGTTCTCCTCTAGGATTCTGATGGATTCCTGTCTCACGTTGAGGTCTTTTAATTGACAACCTGAATAGATCTATATCTAGTAATGAGATTGAAGCAGTGATCAAAAACCTCCCCAAAATCAAGAGCCCAGGACCTGACGGATTCCCTGGGGAATTCTACCAAACTTTCAAAGAAGAAATAACACCAATTCTCCTGAAGCTGTTTCAAAAAATTGAAGCAGAAGGAAAACTTCCAGACTCTTTTTTGAAGCCAGCATTACCCTGATCCCCAAACCAGGCAAAGACCCTATATTCTCAGTATTTAACTCCTTTTTGGTCCGGTCTTCCATATGAAAATTCTAGTTCATTCAGGTAGTACTTAGAAGAACCAAGAGAAGGGGCTCTTTTCTTCTGCAGGGTAAATACAGACTCTCCCATGGAGCAATAGCAAGAATGGGGTAGTGAACCGAGTGCATCAAATTCCCTTTCAGGAACCTTGCAAACTCTGTGTGTCCTTTCACTAAGGTGTGTGAGTGGGTGGGTGGGTAATTCTTTGGCTTTCTGCAATGTGAGGTCTCCTGCCCCTATCCTCACCCTGTGGTCTTATGCACTCCCTAATTGGCCAATCCAGTTTGTACCTGTGGTTGGTTTCCAACCCACCCAGTAAAGCCAAACTCCTTGGTCTGGCCACCGTCATGCTGGCCCCACCCAGAACCTTCCATGCTACCCTCTTCACCGCAGTCGGCGTGCTCCTGGCTGAATCTTGCAACTCTCAGACCTCCTTGTCCCCAGGCCCTCTCTGCCCACACCATCTAGGTCTCTTTGCTGCTTGGAAAACTTGAGATACATTCTTTGAGACCTAGATAAATCCTGTCTCCTAGAAGGCAGAACTAACCTTTCCCTCTTTCCTAGAATTCCCCAGCCACTTCCCGCAGGGAACCTATCACGTAGTCCACATCATATCCTCTTCTTGTAGAATCCTGTTACATCTGCCCCTGAGAGATCCAGGATTTAAAAATTCTTACCAGCCCAGGTTATTAACATCAGCATCAGTAAAAGTCTGCTAAAGAAAACAAAAAAACAAACAAAAAAACCCCCAAAAACACCCTAAAATGTATCTGCTCGAGCTTAAGTCTGCAAGACCCTTTCACTGTTAACAGCCTTGTCACTTCCAATACTCCTGTCCAAGTATAAAACTAAACATGTAGGAAGACTACATTTTACAGATGAACATATGGGGCTTGGGCAATGTAAACTACGGTAGCATGGCCTCCGCCCCTAATCGGGGGCGCCCCGCTGCCACCCCTCTACAGTCGTTCATTGGGCTAATATTAGCCCGGCAGCGTCCTGCCAATGTTCCAAGAGACGCTCAACCTCTGCATTCCCACCACCAGGTCGCTGCTTCCCGCCCAAAGTGATGACCAATCAAAAGCCATTTCGCAGGTCAAGAAAATAGCCAGTCACGATTTAGATCCCGACGTGGGACTCGCCCCCTGAAGTGGTCGGAGCCAATGACATTCGCGTGAGCAGTGAGCCAATCAGGACGCGTGATGCGGCGTGGAGTGCAGGGAGTTGGGCGCGTGGCATTGCACTGAGAGGAGGTGAAATCCTGCGTGCGACCAGGAGGCAATCACAATGGTATGACGGAGGGCTTCGGCGGGGGTGTAGGGGGCCGTGGGGCTCTGGGGTGCAGATCCAGTTGGCAGTGGGGCGCGAGGGTGACCCTGACTCCGCAGTTCTGGAATGCTTGTGCTACCCAGGAGCGTGCGGGTCGGGGTTTGCGCCCGCTGCCCGTGCCCTTCCAGACACTTACTTCCTTGAGCACCAGTAGGTGCTGCGCTCGAATTCTCTGACTTGACTCTGTTACTCTGTGGGCTCTCGAGGGCGCTTGCAGAAAAAGGCAGTATTTACAGCGTCTTGAATTAAGAATCATAGAAAACGCATATATATGCTGAAAAATCTTGCTTCCTTCATTAGATAAGGTATTTATTTATTTATTTATGTTGGTTTATACTTCGAGTTTTCTTAGTGCAAAATCAAGCAAACGAGTAGATACGCTTACATTCCCCTTTCTTGCACCGAAAGTAGCACACAGAGGGTGCCTGGGTGGCTCAGTGGGTTAAGCCTCTGCCTTCGGCTCAGGTCATGATCTCAGGGTCCTGGGATCCAGCCCCGCATCGGGCTCTCTTCTCGGTGGGAAGCCTGCTTCCCCCCCCCCACTTGTGATCTCTCTGTCAAATAAATAAATAAATAAAATTTTTAAAGTAGCACACAGTAGACAGTCTTGCACCTTGTTTTTGCATTGTAGAAAAAATCCAGCGCCCTCCGTATCCACCTACAAAGATCTGCATTGTTGTTTACTGCTGCATAGTATCCTAGTGTGTGGCTCTAGATCATTCAACCTGTTTGGGGTCTCTGGTTACTTGATTTTTTTTTTTTTCCAGTCTGTGCATGTGCCCTTTCTTACTGGTGTAGGTGTATATGCGATGCCACAAGTGGATGGCTGTGATTTTGTAGATATAATAAGATGCCCTTTTATTGGCAATATATGTGAATTCCTGACTTCCTACAGCAGGCTAAGCTTCTGCCTTTAAGTCATGCATTTTTATATCCTCAGCTCATAGATCTACTAGGTAGTTGGTTAAATTAACAGTTAATAGTTTGTACATCAGTTGAACCCAGCCAACGCCTCTGTCATTGTGTATTTCTGAACAAACAGTGCCCAAGAGGACAGCCTTAGGTGGAGAGCAGCCAGAACAGTCTTCAGACAGGACTTCACATGGTCTGGTTAAAATTTCACTTGTTTGAAGCTTTTTTTCACTTGTTTGAGGCTGAGACTTCATCCTGTTTCCTCTGCTGATTACTGTGGTAGCTTCCAAACTGTGTGTGTGTGTGTGTGTCTGTGTCTGTGTACAACTATATATATATATACAAGCTATGTAATAATTCACTATATAATAATTCAACTAACCTCTGCATTCTCCCTTTGTAAAAGTTGGTTTTGAGGTGTCTCTTACTGGTCATTGCACAGCGTGAAATCAAGCTACTCAAATAAATTCCTTGTAGAGGTGAATTATTCCAGGTATAAAGGAAAGGTATCTTCTGTTACCATACAGGTAAAAGGAAGCTTCGAGATTAGAAGATATTTGCGCATTTCATCGTTTTTAGGAGCTATTGTTTTTAGCAAAGGCTTCCTCTTAAGAGAGAAAAACACCATGATTTGTCCAAAGATTTATGATTTATCAGAATCATGATTTATCAGAAGAGCTATTCCACCATAGTTGCTTGATATGTTACGGTCTTCTCAAGTTGAAATGCCTGAAATTTGATTTTTAAAATTCCTAGTACTGGGGTGCCTGGGTGGCTCAGTGGGATAAAGCCTCTGCCTTCAGCTCAGGTCATGATCCCGTGTCCTGGGATCAAGCCCCACATCGGGCTCTCTGCTCAGCAGGGAGCCTGCTTCCCCCCTCTTTCTCTGCCGGCCTCTCTGCCTACTTGTGATCTCTGTCTGTCGAATAAATAAATAAAATATTTTTAAAAATAAATAAATAAAATTCATAGTACTTAGCTGAACAAACTAGATTAGGAAACCGCTAGGAAGGGGGAGGGGGAGGTGGTGGCAAGTTGGTGTGAATATATGTTGGCCATTCTCGGTATTTTGTGTTTATTAGAAGGGTTTGTGTCTGAAGATGAATTTATTGGGAATCCCAGCAGCAGAAATTTTGCTTAAAATCCAACTTTGTGCATCCCTGAGCCTCATCACAAAGTTAAGTACCTTCTGGAGAATTTGTCCCTGCCTCTAAAGGTAAATTTTTTTGGGGGGGGCTCACTATTGCAGTCTGGTTGGAATCAGAATTAGACTTATCATCTGTGATATAGTCCCTTGTCTTTCACTTATTAAAAACAAGGCCAGAAGCAGATTTTGGGGCTTCAGACAATCCGTCGTAAAAGCTGGGAGATTACAGTGTGGGGTCAGGAAATTAGAAACAACTTGAAGTAGTTTGGGACTTTTGTTTTCAAAGATTTTATTTATTATTTGACAGAGAGAGAGAGTACAAGAAGGGGGAACAGCAGGGAGAGGGAGGAGCAGGCTCCCCGCGGAGCAGACACCCTGACTCAGGGCTGATCCCAGGATCCTGACCTGAGCTGAAGGCAGACACTCAACCAGCTGAGCTACCCAGGCGCCCCTAGTTTGAGATTTCTGAACTATAATCAATCATAATTAGATGATGGGAAAATAATACCCATGGTTACAATGATCTGGGCTTGTTGCCAGGAGTGCTGGGGTGGAGACAGCTGAGGGTCTTGGCCTTGCTCTTCAGGGCTGTGGTGATTGTGACTGGTGACAGGAGCAGGGCTGCTTGGGGGTCTCCTCTCCCCTCCCGCTACAGATAAAACTCTTACTTGAATAATTTGGAATTCGTTTAGATTTGTCTTATGGTTGGTGGAGAATATGGTCTGCTTGGCAAATGTTCCCTGTGCGTATGAGAAGAATGTGTATTCTGCTGTGTGGGGTGGAGAGTTTTCTAATGTGATTTAGGTCTGTGTGGTTGATGATGTCCAAGTCTTCTGTGCCCTGACTGATTTCCATCTGATTCAGTTATGGAGAGAATGTTGAAGTCTTTGATTGTCGACTGTCTCACCTTTCAGTTCTGTTTCTCTTTGTACATTTTTTTTTTTTAAGATTTTATTCACTTTGACAGACAGAGATCACAGGTAGGCGGTGAGGCAGGCAGAGAGAGAGGAAAGGAAGCAGGCTCCCTGCCGAGCAGAGAGCCCGAAGCGGGGCTCTATCCCGGGACCCTGGGACCATGACCTGAGCCGAAGGCAGAGGCCTTAACCCACTGAGACACCCAGGCGCCCCATCTCTTTGTACATTTTGAAGTTCGGTATCAAGAAGCGGTGACTCTGATGATACATAACCACTGTGGACTGTTGTGCCTTCCTCTCGATTTGGCCCCTTTACCATTATGAAATGACCCCCTTTCCTTAGTAAAATTCTTTGCTTTGAAAGCAACAGTGTTGGTCCTGGCCTGCTCTATCCCACACTGTCCACTGCCAGGCTGGGTGCCCTCTTCTGTCTGGGCTCCCTGTGAGCCATGTGCTGTCAGCCGGGTGTGACCCAGGCAGCCCCTCAGCAGGGACAATACCAGGAACTTTGACACTGGGTTCCTGCCCACCGTGGTGCTCTTGGAGAAGTGGGAGACGAGTGGCGGAGTGGGAGGCTCCAGGCTCACCACCTTGTTCCCATGTGCCCGAGTGATGTGACTGCCCTGCCGTGTGCCAGTGCAGTCCTCGCAGCCTCTGTGCCTTGCCTCAGCCAGGGTGGTGTTTCCTCTAAACCCGCTTGGAGGAACACCTGATGGCCCCATCGAATCCATCCTAACTCCCTCCTGCTAGACCAAGGTCAGTCCATAGGCTAATAGCAAGCCAGTGTCAGCAGAAAATAAAATTAAATGGAAACTGCCCTGTTCATCTAGCCACTCTAGCTTGCCTTTGGTTTAGCCTTAGCACAGTATATCATTTTCCATCCTTTACTTTGGAACCCATCTCTGGGCTTCTTGCAGTTAGCTAGTAGTTAGGTTTTGCTTTTTCTCTGACAATCTGCCCGTTAATCAGGTATTTTCATTTAATTTGTAATGTTGTTTAATGTGATTAGTGGTATGGTTGGGTTTAAATCTACCAGGTTGCTATTTGTTTTCTGTTTATCTCCTGTTTGTTCCCTCTTTCCTCTTTTTTCCTGCCTCTTTTGGATTGTTTTTATGATTCCGTTTTATCTTTTTTATTAGCTTTGTGGCTATACCACTTCATTTAATTTTTTTTGTGGTTGTTTTGGGGGTTATAGAGCACATCTTCAGTCTGTCACAGTCTGCCCTTAAGTGCTATAATATCATGTCCCAGCCATATACTTCCATTC
Organism: Meles meles; assembly: GCF_922984935.1. NCBI lineage: Eukaryota > Metazoa > Chordata > Mammalia > Carnivora > Mustelidae > Meles > Meles meles. The sequence continues at coordinate 31,537,437 of NC_060077.1, forward strand.
CTCCTTCTTGCCTCTTTGGTACTGCTGGTCATATTTTAATTTTATACAAGCTATAAACCCCACAGTAAATCATTGTTTTTACTTTTTTTTTAAAGATTTTATTTATTTACTTGACAGAAAGAGATCACAAGTAGGCAGAGAGGCAGGCAGAGAGAGAGGCAGAGAGGCAGGCAGAGAGAGAGAGAGGGAAGCAGGCCCCCTGTTGAGCAGAGAGCCCAATGCGGGACTCGATCCCAGGACCCTGAGATCATGACCTGAGCGGAAGGCAGTGGCTTAACCCACTGAGCCACCCAGGCGCCCCCATTGTTTTTACTTTAATGTTCGATTCCATTTTTAAAATTCAACAAAAGTTCTTTTATGTTTGCCCAAATCTTTAGTTGTTTTGGTATTCTTCGTTGCTTTGTGTAGTTCCAGTTTTCCATCTAATGTTTTCTTTCTGTCTGGCATAATTCTTTTAACATTTCTTGTTGTAATGATTTGCTTATAATGAATTCCCTCAGTTTTTGAATGTCTGACAAAGTCTTTATTTCACCTCTTTTTAGTTTTATTGACTTAACCACTGTCATAAAATAAAATAAAATAAATTCTATAAATCGATGAGGTTTATGTATTTTTTAAAGATTTTTTTTTATTTCTTTATTTAACAGAGAGAAATCACAAGTAGGCAGAGAGGCAGGCAGAGAGAGGGGGAAGCAGGCTCCCTGCTGAGCAGATGCTCATCTGATGCAGGGCTCCATCCCAGGACCCTGGGATCATGACCTAGGCAGAGGCTTAACCCACTGAGCCACCCAGGTGCCCCTAACACTTATGTATTTTTTATTTTTATGTATTTCTTAACTCAATAGAATTACATCTGTTGTTGTGTTGTAATTATTTGCCAGTTAGTATTTCTGTAAAGTTTTAATTTAGAAAACTGTCAATTACATGATTAAACTTCTGAATGCAGTGAAATCTAGACAGAATTAGAACAAGTCTTTCAGAACACTGATCTTTTAACAGTGCAGAGGCTCTACCTCTGTTCTTGGTTTTTTGGAGTTTTTTTTTTTAAGGTTTAACATTTAGTAACATACTGATAATCCATGAAGCCATCACCTCAGTGAAGAAAAAAAACATCGGGGCGCCTGGGTGGCTCAGTGGATTAAGCCTCTGCCTTTGGCTCGGGTCATGATCCCGGGGTCCTGGGATCGAGTCCCGCATCGGGCTCTCTGCTCGGCAGGGACCCTGCTTCCTCCTCTCTCTCTCTGCCTGCCTCTCTGCCTACTTGTGATCTCTGTCTGTCAAATAAATAAATAAATAAATAAAGGAAAAGAAAAAAAACCTCCCATTACCCCCAGAAGTTTCCATCTCCTCCTTTGAAAATCCTCCCTCTTGACACTCTTGCTCCACTACTAATGTACTTAGATGTATTTTCTATATATGGGATTATTGAGTTCATATTTTGGTGTTTGAATTCTTTCACAGACTATAATTGTTTTGAGATTCATCCATGTTGTATGTATCAATACGGTTGCTTTTTCTTGCTGAGTATCACCTTTTTTTGTGGTTAATTACACATGACACCAAATTTACCATTTTAACCATTTAAGTATAATTCAGTCACATTAAGTATATTCATATATTCTGTATGTATTCACTTATATTCTAGAACTTTTATGTTATCTGCACATCTTTTCATCTTTTTTTTAAGATTTATTTATTTATTTGACAGAGACACAGCGAGAGAGGGAGCACAAGCAGTGGGAGAGGGAGAGGGAGAAGTAGGCTTCGCGACAAACAGGGAGCCTGATATGAAGCGCCTGATACGCGGCTCTATCCCAGGACTCTGGGATCACGACCTGAGCCGAAGGCAGACGCTCAACCGCTCAACCGACTGAGCCACGCGGGCACCCCACATCTTTTCATCTTTACTGTATAATCAGCTATTAATTCCATCCAGTGTATTTTGCATTTCAGGCATTCCTTTTATCATTAGCAGTTTGATATAGGTCTTTTTTATATTTCTCCTCATTTTCTCTTCTACCTTCCTGAGATATGGATACATAATAGCAATTTTTTAGAAAGATTTTATTTATTTACTTGACAGAGACAGAGAGAGACAGCAAGAGAAGGAACACAAGCAGGAGGAGTGGGAAAGGGAGAAGCAGGCTCCCCGCTGAGCAAGGAGTCTGATGCGGGACTTGATCCCAGGACCCCGGGATCATGACCTGAGCCAAAGGCAGATGCTTAACAACTGAGCTACCCAGGTGCCCCTACATGATAGCTATTTTAATGTCCTCCTCTGCTAGTTCTGTCATCGACTAGTTCAGTCAGTTTGTATTGGTTACTTTTTCTTTTCATAGATGGTTATATATTCTGTGTGTCTCTGTGTGTGTTTATACATGGTAAGTTTAGATTGACATTATAAATTTTAAGTTGTTGGGTGTTAGGGTTTGTTTTATGTTTTTTGCTTTGGGTTTTGTTTTGTTTTGTTTTGGTTGGTTGGTTGGTTGGTTTTTGGTATTGCCTTAACTATTCTTAGGCTTTCTTCTGGGATGTTATTAAATACCTAGAAATAATTTGATCCTTTTTTTTTTTAAGATTTTATTTATTTGAGGGAGAGACAGTGAGAGAGAGCATGAGAGGAGAGAAAGTCAGAGGGAGAAGCAGACTCTCCAAGGAGCAGGGAGCCCGATGCGGGACTCGATCCCAGGACTCTGGGATCATGACCTGAGCTGAAGGCAGTCGCTTAACCAACTGAGCCACCCAGGCGCCCCTAATTTGATCCTTTTGAGGCATGCTTTTAAGCTTTAGGTGAGTTCCAAACAGCCTTTAGTATAGGTCTCATTTGATGCTACTACTGAGGTCTCCTTTTGGTGCTTTGTGAGTTAGGAGGCCTTTCCTTCATGACTGAGGGGAGTTCCGGAGTCCCTCACACATGGGTGCAGAGTGCCGCTCTACTGTAGACTCAAGTGGAACTCTCTGCTGACATCCTCAGGGCTCCTTGTGCAGCTTTCTCCCCACCACTATTAGCACCATCATTTCTAGATGCCTTGGCCTCCCTGAACACTGAATTCTCTCCCAATTCAGGGAGGTCCCAGGGCTTTAGGTTTCTTCACCACACCCTTACTCCTCCGTGCAGCCTCGAAACTCCCCATAGTCTTCTGGGACAGTGCTAAGGCTTACATTGCTTGAATCACTGTCTTGTGCTGCCTTTTGTCCAGTGACTTTAAACTGTTATTTCAGGAGCGCCTGGGTGGCTCATTGGTTAAGCAACTGCCTTTGGTTCAGGTCATGATCCTGGAGTCCTGGGATGGAGTCCCACATGGAACTCCCTGCTCAGCAGGGAGTCTGCTTCTCCTGCTGACCTCTCCCCACTCATCCTCTCTCTCCCTCATTCTTACTCTCTCTCTCAAATAAATAAACAAAATCTTAAACTGTTATTTCATATATTTTGTCTGATTTTCTGAGCCATGGTTTCTTTTTTTTTTTTTTTAAGAGTTTATTTATTTATTTGACAGAGAGAGACAGTGAGAGAGGGAACACAACCAGGGAAAGCAGGAGAGGGAGAAGCAGGCTTCCCACCAAGCAGGCAACCTGATGTGGGGCTTGATCCCAGGACCCTGGGATCATGACCTGAGCTGAAGGCAGATGCTTAACAACTGAGCCACCCAGGCGCCCCCTCTAAGCCATGGTTTCTACTTGTTACATTACTTACTGATGGCTTGAAAGACTATAGTGACTCTATTACTATTCACAGTTTAAGTGTATGTCCATGTTGGATAGATAAGTGTTCAGATATAAAATTATTATTGGAAGCTCATGGGATATAATGTCTGAGGAGATTTTTTTAAAGATTTTATTTATTTATTTGATAGACAGAAATTACAAGTAGTCAGAGAGGCAGGCAGGGAGAGAGGAGGAGGCAGGCTCCCCGCTGAACAGAGAGTCTGATGCAGGGCTCGATCCCAGGACCCTGAGACCATGACCTGAGCCGAAGGCAGAGGCTTTAACCCACTGAGCCACCCAGATGCCCCAATGTCTGAGGAGATCTTAAGACAACAAAATATTGGGCACCTGGGTGGCTCAGTGGGTTAAGCATCTGCCTTCAGCTCAGCTCATGATTCTAGAGTCCTGGGATCGAGTCCCACATCTGGCTCCTTGCTTAGCAGGAAGCCTGCTGCTCCCCCTGCTTGCTTTCACCCCCCTCCCGACAAATAAATAAATACAGTCTTTAAAAAAAGACAACAGAATATTTTACAAATACTAACTTATGATAATTAGGTCTCATTTCCATGCCATATAGCGTCAATTGCCTTAAAAACAGGGAGGTCTCAAGGTTTGTGTTCTGGTTCCCAGCGCGAGTGCATCTCTATCCACGTGGGGCAGGCAGGTGTCCAGATCGGCAATGCCTGCTGGGAACTGTACTGCCTTGAACATGGAATTCAGCCTGACGGTCAGATGCCAAGTGACAAAACCATCGGCGGTGGGGATGACTCCTTCAACACGTTCTTTAGCGAGACTGGGGCTGGCAAGCATGTGCCCAGAGCAGTGTTTGTGGACCTGGAACCCACCGTGGTCGGTAGGTACTGGGGCACTTGGACAGCTTTCCTGGGACAGTGAGAGAGTCTCCCTAAAGCCCCACCCACGTCCCCTGTGCTCCTTTGAATCCTTCCACAGAAAGGATGGGGCGAGCGAGTATATGCCTGTGACTGTGTTAGGTGAGAAATTACAGGGTGAGTGCTTAAAGTGTCTTTGGCACTGAGGCTCCTAATGCAGGAGAACCTAATATCCAGGAAAGAGAGGCTGGTAATAGATTCACTCGCGGCCCTCTCAGACCCAGGCAGGTGGTTGTGTAGACCAGGGTGCGGGGTGCCCGGTCTCGGGTCCTTCATTAACGCTGCCCACAAGGTGTTGCTGGTGCACAAGAGTCTTGACCCGCATCTTAGACACAGAAGGTAAATAGAGAACATTCCTTGGGCTCCACCCGCTGAGAAGCCTGAGGTGGTGGCCAGGGAGAGCTGCAAAGAGACGCACCTTTCAGTGGCGACCCAGGAGGGGACAGAATGTCAACCTGAAGTCTGTGAGCCACAGGCCACCTAGGGTGCCCTGTCGGGACTGCCTGGCAGAAGTCACGCTGACCTGGTGACTATCTAATATGTAAGGGCTTCTTAGGCACACTGTTTGATGTAGCTACAGCTGGGAAGAAATAATCGCGTGTGTACAGATGTGAGCTTTTTCCCCTCTTTGAGAACCGGTCAGATTGGACTTTGTACCTCCAGTTGACTTTCCCTGCTAGGGCCACAGATCGCAGTTGTGGTCTGCATGTCACAGAGAGACGTTTCCTGTGAGACACTGACGCTGCTGACCCCCAAGGCCCAGCATGTGTGTGGTAGATGCAGCGGGTCCCCGAATCCCTCCCTCTTGGTGAGTTAACAACAGGCCTTAAAGACACGCGGCCCACGCATCCTCTTTGTAGATGAAGTGCGCACGGGGACCTACAGGCAGCTCTTCCACCCGGAGCAGCTGATCACCGGGAAGGAGGACGCAGCCAATAATTACGCCAGAGGCCATTATACCATCGGCAAGGAGATCGTCGACCTGGTCCTGGACCGGATCCGAAAACTGGTAAGAGAGCGTCCTGTGGACGTTGCCCTGGACGGGAGGGCGGGTTGGGGATGGGGACCGCGAGGTCACTCTGGCCAAACCCCAGGCCAGAATCTTGAGTTCCCGTCTTCCTTCACTGGTGGCTTCATGCATCCATCATCCATCCATCCATCTTAACGTCTGCCTTGCTTTGCTTCTGCTTGCACACACACCGCGTGTGCGCTGTGGACGATTCGAATGCGTAGCGTCCTGCAGAGGAAAAGAGGAGTGACCGTGGCTCGTTGGAGGTCGGCGGTGTGGCTTCTGCAGGCGCTGACCCACGGTCTGTGATTTCTCGCAGGCGGATCTGTGCACGGGGCTGCAGGGCTTCCTCATCTTCCACAGTTTCGGGGGCGGCACCGGCTCTGGGTTCGCGTCTCTGCTCATGGAGCGGCTGTCGGTGGACTACGGCAAGAAGTCCAAGCTGGAATTTGCGATTTACCCAGCTCCCCAGGTGTCCACGGCCGTGGTGGAGCCCTACAACTCCATCCTGACCACCCACACGACCCTGGAACATTCCGACTGTGCCTTCATGGTGGACAACGAAGCCATCTACGACATATGTCGGCGCAACCTGGATATCGAGCGGCCCACGTACACCAACCTCAATCGTCTGATCGGGCAGATCGTGTCCTCCATCACGGCCTCCCTGCGATTCGATGGGGCCCTGAACGTGGACTTGACGGAATTCCAGACCAACCTGGTCCCGTACCCCCGCATCCACTTTCCCCTGGCCACGTACGCCCCGGTCATCTCTGCCGAGAAGGCCTACCACGAGCAGCTGTCCGTGGCTGAGATCACCAATGCCTGCTTCGAGCCGGCCAACCAGATGGTCAAGTGTGACCCTCGGCATGGCAAGTACATGGCCTGCTGTATGTTGTACAGGGGGGACGTGGTCCCGAAAGATGTCAACGCAGCCATCGCCACCATCAAGACCAAGCGCACCATCCAATTTGTGGATTGGTGCCCGACTGGCTTTAAGGTAGGACTGGGTGATGCAGAGTGTTTTTTACCTGTCAGCGGCAGCAGACGCAGCACAGCACGCCCTTTGTGGAGAATACCCCCGTTCCATGGCAGCCAGCCCCTTGGTCATAAATTAGTGAGCCGGAGTGATAATGTATTCATTGGTTCCTTTTGAACTTCCTTCCTGAGTTATCACACTATGTATCTGTGGTGAGAATTTTTTTTAAGAGAACAGGACATTTTTGGAACAATCTTTGTTCCTTTTTTGGGTGGCGAATCAGTGTGGTGAAATGTAGTCTGGATTTAGAAATGTAGAAATTTTCAAGGCATTTTGATAACTTATTTGGATATTTGAAATTGGCATTACTATAAACATTGCTGTTTCTAAAATCTACTTCATTTCACAGACATATTGAAATTAAACCCAATTTAAATGTCCCATGCAGTCTGATTTAAAGAAAAACTTCCACAAATATTTTTGGGGAAAAAATGGCAATATATTTATTTCTCTTTTGTTAGGCTCCACAATTTTGGCCTGAGTTTGCCTTCCACGTAGTTTTTACCAACCTTCCATTTGATATAGGATAGGAAACTTGTCACTTTGAATCTTTGTCCAATACTTGAATACTAAGCCCTGTCAAGCTTTCTGTCTGGAAAAATGGGCTTCTCTCTGCCTTGCTTTTCATGCCATCTCTGCTGGTTCAAAACTCACTGCTGGTGAGCTTACTGCACTGGGTCTCTTCTTTTTTTTTTTTTTTTTTTTTTTTTTTTTAGATTTTATTTATTTAACAGACAGAGATCACGAGTAGGCAGAGAGGCAGGCAGAGAGAGAGAGAGCCCAATGTGGGGCTAGATCCCAGGACCCTGTCTGGTTAAAGGCAGAGGCTTTAACCCACTGAGCCACCCAGGCCCCCCTGCACTGGGTCCTTAACTAGCACTTTCCACTCTGGGTTCGGGGCTCAGCATGTTTGGCAGACCAGCCACCTATCGTAAATAGTTTTATGTGAACACAGGCACACCTGTTCTTTGGTGTGTGGTTGAGGCTGCTTTTGTGCTGCAGACAGAATTAGCAATTGTCACCGTGGCCATGTGGCCTGCCCAGCTTAGGATACGTGCTGTCTTGACATTTAAAGACAAAGTTTGCTGAGCCCGTTTCTAACTGACCCTGTGTATCACTGCCCAGAGCTCTGGGATACATTGTCTCCTGGTTTGGAAACTTGGAATGCCTCCCCTTTGGTCCCAGGTCTTGGAAATCACCCCCTTTCTACTCAGCACACATATAGGCCACCTCTGCTTGCAGTGGTGGCAGCAGTCGTCGGACTTCATTCCTGTCCGTGCTCTCGGACAGCATTCCTGTTGTCCTGTGATGCACAGACTCACTCCCTTGATGGGAGATGGGGGGGTGATCTCCCCTCGTGATAAAACCATGGCACTCTGACTTGAGTGGAAGAGGTTTCAGCTACAGAAATGAATCCCCATCAGTGAAAGCCTATGCAGAAAATTACATCTGAGGAATAGAAAGCAGTATCCCTTTTTAGAAGAAACAGTCCTGTTACCTGCGTACCTTACGTGGCTCAAGTTTCTAGGACAAAACCCTTCCGGCAGCTTGGACCTAAGCCAGGTCGGACGGCTCCAGGGCTCTTTTTTCCCAATTGTCCTTGTCTAGAAACCCACAGCCTCCTCACCTGACACCTTACCTGGCACAAGGAAGGCAACTACGTGTCTTGTTTCCATGAAATCAATCACCATTTCTGGATTTGGCTGAAGCTTCACAGACTGCTTTCTTCCCCTTTTCTCTTGCAGGTTGGCATCAACTACCAGCCTCCCACTGTCGTCCCCGGGGGTGACCTGGCCAAGGTGCAGCGGGCCGTGTGCATGCTGAGCAACACGACCGCCATTGCCGAGGCCTGGGCCCGCCTGGATCATAAGTTTGACCTCATGTACGCAAAGCGAGCCTTTGTGCACTGGTACGTGGGGGAAGGCATGGAGGAAGGGGAGTTCTCTGAGGCCCGGGAGGACCTGGCAGCTCTGGAGAAAGATTATGAAGAGGTGGGTGTGGATTCCGTGGAAGCGGAGGCCGAAGAGGGGGAAGAATACTGAATGGGAGTGGGACTAGCAGGAGTTTCTCTCCCCCCACCCCCTCCGGCCACCCTGCAGCACATCTTGTTCCCAATTGTTCACAATTAAAGCTTCTGTATGAAACCTCTATTGTGACGCACTGCTGGTACACACTCCTCTGCCTGCAGGAATGGGGGAGGACCCCAAGGCTTGCTGGGCCACACCTGCGCTGCAGGAGTGGGGTACTGCCCTGCTCACATCTGTAAGGAGCCACTGCTTATGTGACATGCCCTGAGGGGAAACAGTGTTTCCTAGATTCTAGGAATCCAGAAATTTCCTAGATTTCCTAGATTCTAGGAAAACTGAGTTCAATTTTCAGTTGTGCTTGTCATTTTTCAGGCTTCTCTGTTAATGGCACTAGGTAAGAGTTTCTAACTGGAGTTTGAACATTTGAGGTCCATGGGAGGGGGATGTTGACAAAGTCCCTAACACCGTGGATCACGTGTAGGGTGAGAACTTTTTTTTTAAATTTACTTTTATTTTTTTTAACGATTTATTTATTTGTCAGAGAGCAAGAGCGCACATAAGCAGGGAGAGTGGCAGGCAGAGGGAGAAGCAGACTCCCACCTGATCAGGGAACCTGATGTGGGACTGCAACCCGATTCGGGACTCGATCCCAGGACCCTGGGATCATGACCTGAGCCGAAGGCAGATGCTTAACTGAGCAAGCCACCCAAGCGTCCCTAGGGTGAGGATATTCTCGACTTGGGGGGAAGGAGTCTTAACTGGATTTTGCTTGGCATCCACAGCTTACAGGGGGAGCTCTAGGTCACAACATGGTTCATCCTTGACTGCGCTGTGCAGGTACCCTGTAGGACAGCCTCCTCCCTTCATGCTCAGGCCCTTGCAGCTGAGCTCCCTGGAAAGTCTCAGCAAAAGCACTGCACCTTTCCCTTTAGCAAAACATTTTGACGGCCGTTTATGAAAGATCTAGGAACACAGTTGACCCTTGAATAAAAGGATTGTGCAGGGCCAATTATATGTGGATTTTTTACAGTACAGCAGTGTAAATATATTTCCCTTATTTTTTTTTTTTTTGGTCTAGCTTCCTTTTATGGTAAGAAATACGGTATATAATACAAATCAACTTTATATTACTGGTAAGGCTTCCTGTTGAGAGTAGACTACTAGTAAATAAGATTTGGGGAGTCAAGTTATATTCGGATTTTTCAAAAATGCAGGGGGGTTGGTGCCCCTAACCCTTGTGTTGTTCAAGGGCCAACTGTATAGATACTTTCTCTCCAACCTGAAAATAAGGTACAGGAGGGTGAAATCACTGGTTTAAGTCACTTGCTTAGTTCAGCTGTAGCACAGCCACGCCCACTAGGCAGAACTGATTCGAAATCCTTGTCTTAATATATTCAAAAGGTGATAGAAAACAGCATGGATGGACCCTTGGTTTTTCACAAAGCTTTATTACCAACTGGGGGAAGCCCAGATAGCCTCTGCTAGGAGGGTGGCAGAGCCCAGAGCTGGGGGGTGTGAGAAGTCTGCCCGTCTCAGGTGCTGCTCCGAGTGGGGCTCTTGCCTGGCCCGCCCCCTTTGGGCAGCCTGGTGGCACTGGGTTGTCGGGGCATCCTTTGGCTGGATCCTTCCCGGCCACCGCGCTCTGCCAGTGCTGGGCCTCCACTCAGAGCCGCGCTGCCTTTGTTTCTCCCTGAGCAGACACAGAACACAATCATTAGGAACCAGGGCAGACTCCACAGTTGCCACATCGACCACATTGGTGTTCCTGGCACATTACGTCTAGCACATCTCTGTCCGACCTTTCGGCCAGGAACCCTCTGTCAGCCCTGAGCCCTGAGGCTGAGGACTGCCTGGAGATGGCACATCGAAGAGAAATCCTAGGCAGAGTGCAGGAGGCCCTGGAGCATGGGTCCTAGGACAGAAGCAGTACAAGGGGCAATGGGGAAAGTCCACAAGGCCCATTTCGGGAAGTGAGCTCAGCGGGTTGATCCTGCCCAGGAAAGCGAAGGGACCGGGCTGGCCACCAGCACTCCAGGGGGGCTCACCAGCTGGGCTGCTGCCTCCGGCCCCCCTGGCACTCCCTGCTCCAAATCGCCCATAGCTCAACTGCTAGCAGTAATGGTGCAGGAGGGACAACCCTCAAGAATGAAAATTAGGCTTTTGGATTTGGGTCTTGGAAGCTCTTTCTCACAGGCGTCTCCTTCCTACCTCAAAGTATTTTGCAAACATTTGGTGGTCAAGCCGCTTGTGCTCGAGCTCAGCTCCCAGATCCTGTGACCGGGTTCCTGCCCCTGCTGAGGGTTGAGTGCTCAAGGAGACTTGCCCTGACCACAGGTAGTCACATTCAGATGGAGACCACTGCTGCAGATACCTCCTGACTTGTAATTTACTTACCTTACCCTCTTTCTGTGAAGACAGGAAAATCTGCAACCATGCTTGGGCCCGAGCTTTATCTTAAAGGAATGGCTTCCTCGGCCTCAGGGTGTTGACAGCATTCATAAGACTGACAGGACACCAGAGGGGCCAATAGGTGCCCAGAGAGCAGGCTCACCCACTGGGTCACAGTTCCCTCATATTGGGCCTCCATCGGCCAGGGCTCTTCTCCAGTCTGGTGGGATCCACCCTGCATACTCTGAACAGGGTATGTGTCCCGTGTTTGACTTCAACCTCAACGTCAGTTAGCAATCAAATAAATAGCCTGCACAGGGGACTTCTAGATTTTTGGAGAAAAGACACCATGAGGTTTCTTAGGGGGCATATTAAGTCATTCCTGTTTTCCTGCCTGTCATGGTGAACAAGGGAGGCCCCTGCATTTGCAACACTGCAGACCCTGGACATCAGACCTGCTTTCCAAGCTCTCTGACACAACTACATTCTCCCCTTCCTACAGAGCATTTCTGAACAGCTCCTCTCCAGAGAATAGGGCGTCTCTGCTGCCCAGTGGGCTGGAAAGGGTGACAGTGGGGGCACATTTGAAATTCTGACAGCTCAGATTTTCCCTTGCTTTGCCACCCTGGGCTTCACACTGAAGTGTTTACATACAGTCGATTCAACAAAGATGTAACAACAGGTTACCCAGGGCTGAGGGCATGTGGTGGGGTGAAGCCGGGCCAACTCAGCCTGCAAGTGACTCATGGAAAAGACACATACAAATCAGAGAGCTGTCACCACACATTTCCTTTCTCCTGTTACAAATGCTGTTATCTGGTCCCCACTGACTGGTCAAGGGGCAAGGATCCCATCTCTTATGGGTGCATGACCCCACTGCCTTGCAGCTCCCAACATGCTGTTGTCCACTCTGAGGCCATGTCCCTCTCCAGGCTGGGCCTGGCTGCCATGACTCATCTGTAGCACCTGGCCTAATCCGGCGTACGTAAGTGTCCCGCAAACTCAGCTTGGTGCACTTCTGAAGGACTTGCAAGTACAGTTCACCCCTGACAAATGGCAAGGTGGATCTCAGATGTGGGCCTGAGTCTGAATGTAGCTTTTCTTCAGCACACCACACACTGGAACTTTCTCTCCCTCTCAGTATAGTGACCAGGGCCCTTCTGGAAACTCAAGGATGAGAGAAAAGGAGAAAACAGCAAATAATGCTCATCTTTAACCTTGATGAGGCTCATAATCCCTGGAAATAAGACACCAGTGTAACTGAGCCATAAAAGGCATAAAGAGCACTATCTAACAATGAAAGTAGACCATTTATCTAGCTCTGTGCAATTCTTAGAACCTTTGGGAATCATGTGCTCTCAGTGGGGAGACCCATGCAGGCCTCATTTTATGCAGAGCTGGGGAGGTTGAGGAGAATGACCTTCTGGTCTCAGGAGAACGGTTTACAGGGCCTATCAGTGGTCAGACCTGCTCTGCTAAGCCTGACTCAGCCATGCGCCCCTGGGCCCTGCAAGAGACTTTCTGGAGCTGGTCCTATCCGCCCCAGGTCCCTGCATGGGGTAATCAGGGTCAGAGGGAATGGAGGACAGAGCTGAGCCAAAGGTGGGAGGGGTGATATGCTCCCCCAGGCCCAAACCCTGAGCGGCCCTCAAACAGTTGAACACAATGACCACTGAAGGTTAAAATGTCTGTCACAACAAAACCCCAAACGCAACCCAAAACACATACCCTACGGCTGGGGAGCTGACTCATTCTGGTGGGACCCACTGTGCCATTGACCTCCGGTGTGGCCCATGTGATCCTGACTCCCCATCCCCTGCAAGCCCTGCCTGCAGAGCTGGAGGGATTGAGGGGTCACAGAAAGCGCCTGAATGTGGGCTGCTGCTCCCATCCTGCCTATGGTGCCCGGGAGCGGCCTTTCTCCATGGCACCAGTGCTCCCTTGTGCTCAAATGGGCTAATGAGGCTGCCGAGGCCAAATATTAGTGGTCGTGAGCGCACACCAGATGCATGGTGTGAGGAAGGAAAAGAACGGGGTTAACACAGCACAGCAGGCACCCCAGTATCCTCAAGGCTGGCTGGCAAGGCTGGTGGCCGGGGTGAGTGAGCGGCCAGGACCGTCCCTCACTGCTACCATGGGCAGGTCTGCACCCAGCAGCCAGTCCTGCTGCTCCTTCCAGCCGAATACACAGGAGGGGCTTGATCTATGCTTCCAGAATACACACAGACAGAACGCCAAGGACTCATGCACCATGGACATGCAAACACGCCTCTTCAACACAAGCCTGTGCTTCCTGGGGCGGAATGACCCCTCCTGCATGTGCACCTGCAGCCCTGATTCAGTGTTTTGGGGAAAGTGTCGCTGTGATTGTCCCTGAGCCATGCTGTCCAGTAGAGATACAATGTGAGCCACACGTGTCATTTTCTAGCAGCCACATTAAAAAGTAAAAAAAAAAAAACAACCCAGAAATTAATTTAAATAAGGTATTTTAATTAGCTCAAAATGGGCAGTGTTATCACTTCAACATATAATCAGGATAAAAATTATTTGCGACATATTCTCTTTTTGTGCCAGTTTTTTCACATCTGGCCATCTGCTGTGTACTGACCTCGCGCTGAGTCTCAGCTGCCCCAGCCCTGGGGGGCCCAGGGCTTCCCTATTGCACAACGCAGCTCTGCGTAAGGCTCACAGCTTCTGCACACCAAACTTCATCTTACACCTTCTGGAGGAACATCCTTTTAAAGTATACAGTTTCCCAGGATGCCTGGATGGCTCAGTTGGTTAAGCGTCTGCCTTTGGCTCATCATCTCGGCGTCCTGGGATCAAGCCCCACATCGGGCTCTCTGCTCAGTGGGGAGTCTGCTTCTCCCTCAGCCTCTGCAACCCCTGACCCCAATTCATGCTCCCTTTCTCTCAAATAAATATATCTTTAAAAAATATATAGTTTCCCTAAACTTCAACAGAGAACACTCCACTGCATTTTATTTTTCCTCAGTGACCACACCTTCACCAAGACAAGCATTTATCCCTGTGTGCTCTTGGGATCTTCTGCTTCTCCATTTTCTGCCTGGTAAAGGCAGAAATGAGTGAGGTTATCAGTGACAGTCCCCGCAAGCCACCTGGATGGCCAGGGGACAGGGACCCAGATGACCTGCTGTGCCTGTTGCAGCTTACCAGATCGAACTCCTGAGTGGGGCTCCAGCCCCCGGTCTGCAGCAGCTCCACACCCCGATTCCATGGGAAACCTAAGGCCAGTTCACCCCAACAGCCCCAAACCGCCATCACAACGCTAGGCTACCACAGGCCCCCGACTAATCACGCTGATGACTCTCCTCATTTTCTCCCCCTACACTCTGCCCAAGCTCTGTGTGGAGAGATTCTGTGCACATGGCCTCAGAGCTTTTGGGTCTCTGACGGCCTCAGTCTCTTCACCAGTGTACACTCCTGTCATGGCCTCTCATGTGCCCAGCTCCCCTTCAGTGCCTCCCCACCAAACCCCATTCCAGGCTGCACTCTCCCCTCACTGGGTATCTCCCCAGGACCTCTGTGTCCTCATATCCTGGTTGCCATCTGCCCAACCCAGGAGACCCAAGGTCTAAGCACTTGAGAAAACCTCCTGGGGCCCAGCACTCCACGCACACCACTCCTATCCCTGTGCTTGGGGCTTCCTCCCCACTTCCCTCGGAGCCCCTCTATGCCAGTGCTCCCAGTACTAAACCCGCAGTACCCCTTGACTCTACCCTCCCCTCTTCTTATCCCCAACCCCAAGCTCAGGCTTGCTCCCACAGAGGCTTGGGCCTGCACTGCTGGCTGGAGCCCTCCCCACTCCCCCCAACTCAAAGGGCTACAGGGAAACAGGACTCTGATTCCGGTTAACACTTGCTGTTCCAGCAAGGCCAGCTACACTGGCTTCCTCCCATCTCTGTCACCTTTGATTGATCCAGGCATCTCCCTCCCTGGAAGGAAGACTTGTCCATCTCATAGACCCTGAGTCGTCAGCCCTGACAGCCAGCTTGGCACCCAGCCACCGGGTGAGCAAGCGGCAACACCCCCCAAATGAGGGCTGCCCCGTATCTCCCTCCTTCTGCCCACTGATTCCTCAACTCAGTCTTGTAGTCTACGCATGTCTGCCCAGACCTGGCCCTTGGCCCTCCCCCATCTAGCCGGCCTGAGCTCCAGGCGGCATCTGGAACAGCAAGGTGGGCGATGTGCAGAGGGACATGGAGAGGACAGCCAGGGCACCTGTGGGATCTCAGGCCCTCACACACCCCTGGCTCTGGGGCTCCAGCCTCCTCACACATGGCAATCCCTGGAAGGTACCCTTGCCTCAGGAAACAGGCAGGAAAGGGCAATCACAGGTTATACTCTAGACTACCTGCCCGTGTGGGTGATGACATCTCAGGGCCAAGGCATTTCTCATACCTAAAGCTTTACTCTCTACATCAAAGTAAAGGCTCCCGGTCCTCTGCCTCTTGTCCTCCTCTGGGGTGAGGGCACCTCCACAGAGCCCAAGTCTCACCTAGCAGAGCTGGCCAATGGGGAGTGGAGGGCACTGGCCCCATTCTAGAAGTACTGCAGGTTGTATCTAATAAACTGAGCCATGAAATCGCGTCCTGGCTTCTAAGTTGTGTGGCAGGAATGACCCATAAGGTTCTGTCCTAGCCGCTCATATCGAAGCTGCTTTAACAAGCTCCCTTGATCTGGGGGCCACAGCAGTTTCCACAGAAACAAGAAAGAGCACCAACCCCCAGAGATAAACCAATAAACGCAACCTGCGAAAGGAGAGAACAGGCAGCAAGAGAACCGGAGGGAACCGGGGGGCCCTGGAGAGAGAGGCGGGTGCGTGGCAGCTGGGCCGTGGAGCAGAACCGGAGAGGCCGCAGGCCGCGGGGCCGAGGAAAAGGAGGGCCTTGCAGGGGGACTACAGTTCTTGGCAGAGAGAAAGGAGGCCTCTGGAGGTCAGAGAGAGACACAAAGAGAGTAGACAGAGCGTGGATCAGTTAGGAAGCCTGCGCTCCAGTGCCCAGGGCCTCTCGGGACAGGGGGCGTGGGTACCCAGGGCCCTGGCACTTCCCCCCATGGGGGCCCAGCCTGCGCCCAACCCGAACACCAGCCCCCTCTCAGGACGTCTGTGAGAGCCTGAGGGCTTCTGGCCTGGCATCCAGAGTGTTTCTGAAACTGGGAGCAGATGCGACACACCAAGGGGATGCAGTTGGAGCTCCGCTGTGACTCCCTTGTTAGCAGCACCTGCTTACCCCCCCCCCCCCCCGTCGTGACTCTCAAGAGTGAGGAGGCCCCTGAAACTTGAGCCCAGTGCCGTGCCCACTCAGGCCTCTGCACTCCATGTGTCTAGGGCAGCCCAGGGCTGCCACGCGGACCCCTGTCCTGTGATCTGAGGAAGGAGGCTTAGCTGGCTACATTCCTGAGCAGCACCTGGGCCCCAGTGGGGTGCAAGCAAAGAGGGGGCAGGAAGGCCTCTGCCTGACCCATTCCCTGAGCATTTTTCTGGAGGCTTGTACACACCTTGAGAACAGGAACCCAAACCACCTTGTTCCTGTCTTTGTGGAATGAAAGCACTTCTACCCAAGGAGGTAGGCAGAATCCTAGACGAGGCCTCGCGGGCTTGGGCCATCCTGGACACCCAGCTTGCAACCGCCTGATCTGTACCTGCACATGTGCACTCTCAAGGGTAGCAACGATGCCAAAGCTGGGGACAGGACACCAAGAGGGGAACCCGTGGGTGGTCCCTGCGGTCCGGGGAGAAGACCCACAGCAGGACTGGGCCACTCAGGGCCAAGCCCGCATTGAGCCTGGCGCTGCCCACTTCCCTCCCCTGCCACCCACCGCCTGAACCGTAGGGGCAAGGGAGCACCGGGCCCAGCTCTGACCTCGGGTCTCGGGCACGCTCGATGTGGGCAGAGACACGGCTGTAGGGTCCTGGGTCTCGCCCGCCAGCCTCTGCCCAGCACACATGGACTTGAGCATCTGGAAGACGGCGAGGGGAGCCACGTTCAGCTTCAGCAGGTCCACCAAGATCCTGGAGAGAACACAGGCGGTGGGCAGTGAGCCCCCCTCGCCCGGGGCCTAGGAGAGCCACCTCCCTCAGGACCCCGATTCTACTCTGGGCACCCAAAGGAGTTCGAAAAGGGCGTGGGACGAGCGTGCACTCCCGCCCGCGCGCGCTCACTTGAACACGTCCGGGTCGATGGCGCCGCCCGCCGCCTGCGCCAGCTCGTACAGTTCCATCTCCTCGGCGCTCAGCACCTTCTTCCGCCGCAGCGCGAGCTTCTGCAGAGCCGCCTCTAGCCCCGGGGGCGCTCCCGGCCCGGGCCCCGCGCCCGCCGCCGCCATGTAGTCGGCCGGGGGGAAGGCGAGCGCTGCGTTCGCCGTCATGCCCCGGCCTCCGCCGCGCCCCTCCGCCGCTCCCACAGCGCCCTCTACTGGCCCCCGCCGGCCCTTCCTCTCCCCGCCTTGCCGCAGAGGGCAGGGACCGGTTTGTCTTCTCTCTGCCATTTGATCCGCGTTTACCTGCGCGACGAGAAGGGATACAAGCAGAAAAATGTTCATCTTTAGCCCCGAAAGCTGACCTGTAACCTGCATAGTTTTGATAAGGATCAAATAAGTACTGCTGCTACATTCTTAAAGGGTCTCATGATTGCCTGTACATCTCAAAGACAGTTAATAGAGAGCTGAAGGATAAGCAACAGAGTAATCTTGGCGAAAGCAGCTTTAGGACTAGAAATTCCAAGAAGACATTTATGATCTATTACTCCCTGCACGGCTCCTACGCCTGGAACACTTAGCATACAGCCACCAGCTTCATACAGCAAAAGTAGTTTCAGCCTACAAATCCTGTCTCTGTGCTACTTGAATGAACTTACTAAGTTGCACCATAGTCTCAAGAATACTTTCCTGACGGCTGCACTCAGTGGTCCCACAATAGGGAGATGTGTTGGGCATGGGGGATACTGAGGCGGGCCGCAGAGACACATTTCTGGGCGTTCAGGGTCAGACTTCATTGGTCATTCTCACTTGGGCAGCAGCACCCAGCGCAGTGATTGTAATATAGTAGGCGCTCAATAAATGCCTGTCGGAAGGTCAGTCATTGCCGTGTATAATTATTCTGCGCCGGTTCCCCATTAGGGGGCGCGCCTCCAGGACCCTAATAAACAGCTTCTCTTTGCGCGCACGCGCGCTCCTTGCAGCTCCCACATTCGGAGAACTCAGGGTTAAGGGACACTGCTGCCCCCGCTGCGCACGCGCCTTCGGAGATGTAACCCCTAAACCCCGCCGGCCGTCATTTTGCACATGCGCCTTTTGCCCTAACTGCTCGCAGAGTTGGAAGTGCGTTTCCCGCCAGGCTAGGGGAGGCGTGATGCCAGGCGCAGCTTGATGACGACATTTCGGCGCCGGGTAGCCGAATGGCGGTCTCCGTCCCTTAGGCAAGGGACTTTATGGGTCCCACAGGTGAGTGGTGGGAGCTGCGTGCGGGACGGTCTCATGTCCCGGCGATACCCCGAATCTCCGCCGAAGCCATCTCTGTTCCTACACGAGCCGTAGGCCTCGGGCTGGGCGTTGGTGTCTGTGCCCCGAGCCTGGCCAGCCGGCCGGCTGGGAACCCAAGGGCCGGGCTGCGCCCTCATGGCCATATTCCAGGGCTGCGCCCTCATGCCACCGTCTCGCGCGCCTCGCACACCCCATCCTGGTGGGTGCTCGGTTAGCGTTCGTTGAACGGAGTTGGCGGAGGGAGAGATTCGAGTTAAAGTTGAGCCTTGGGCTCAACAAGCTGTGTGGGAGGAAGAGCCGAGTGTGGCTTCTCACTCGACTCTTCTTCCCGGTGTGGGGTCGAGCTTCCTGAGCCTCAGTTTCTTCATCTGTAATATGGAGATCCCGCCTCAGTTTCTTCATCTGTAATATGGAGATCCCCAGGCTCACTTCATAGGGCAGTTGTGAGCGGCAAAAGGGAGAATCCCCTGCTCCTCAGCAGCCAGAGGGAGACCGTGGCAGTAGGGTGATTTGCTTGGCGTGATCAGTGTTGCCACTCGGAGAAGAAACCTCAAAACAAGATCCGAAGCAGCCACTAAATAAAGTGGCTGTGAAGTGGCGAATGAAAGGAACACTTTGTACATAGCGGAGAAGAGTCTGATGGAGGAGCCTGGCTGTGGCAGGGTTAGAGAACGGGGTGAAGAGACACTGCCCTCTCCAGGAAAGACTCCTCGGTTTGGCGCCTCTGGCCCTCAGTCCTTGAGCTGATGCCAGTGCAGGCTTCCACCTCATCATCTCTAAAGCTCTGCCCTTTGCAAACAGGCCAGGATTTTATGCTGCTTTGATTATTTTACTTTGGTCATCTTAATCGCGCTATTCTCTTGGTTCAGGACTGAGGCCTTTTAGGTCTTCCTTAAAACTGAATCTGATAGCCAGTGTCATGAAGAATTGAAAAGACCGAGGAGGTGTTTCTATTGCCAAGAGACAGAGATGCACGTCTCTCAGTTCTTCCACTGCCTCACAGCTTCCCTGCACCTGGTCTTTCCTCATCCACTTGCACTTCCATTTGCCACTTCAGCACGCTTATTCATGCTGTGGGCAGAGCTGCGCCAGGAAGACCATTATTAGTGGGACTCAGCTGTCTCTGTTTCTGTTCAGTCCACGTCTGGATAGTTTCAGTTTCTGAACTGGGTGGGCAGAGAGGAATCTAGAGAGTTGCTCCTGATTTTCTGATGGCTTGCTCAAAAACTCCCTTGGCTGCGCTTGCTGATACCTTCCATTCATTCCATTCATTCTTGTAGATCACAGTGACGTACGTGTCTTTGTGGAACATGTGTTAAGAGGTCCGTGTATTGGAATCTTGGCCCTGCCATTTACCAGATAAGTGAGGGCATGTGATTTACCTCCTCTTTGCTTCCACTTCTTTTTTTATCCCTATTGACCTCGCAGGGTTGTTGTGAGGATATATATTTTCTATTCTTCCTTAGCAAACTTAGCAGCTTGAAACTGCATCCACTTATTATCTCACAGTTATACAGTACAGAAGTCTACACAGACTCCACTGGGTTCTCTGCTTAGGGTATCACAAGACCGAAATGGAGGTGTCGGTTGGCTTTGTTCTTACCTAGAAGCCCTCAGAAAGAATCTTTTTCCGAGCTTATTCAAGTTGCTTGCAGAACCTAGTTCCCTTGGGTTGCACAACTAAGGTCCCGTTTCCTTACTAGCCAGCAGCTGGCACTGCTCTCTATCTTGTGGTCCACCCCCTTGAGACTTCAGTCTCATCTGTCAGATTCCTTCATAACCCCTACATGAGCGTTTGACGGAATACCCAAGGATAGGAATCTTGGAGGGCTGTCTTTAAAATTCTGCCAACACCAGAGGATTAAATGAGGAAATATATGGCGGGATCCTTAGAAGCAGGTGTGGCCCCTAGCAGGTGCTGTACAAGCATCACCAAGGATTTGCCACTGCAGGCTTGGCTCTGAAGCTGGCCATTATGGAGTGTGTCAAACTGGCATTTCTTTTTTTGTTTAAGATTTTTATTTATTGAGAGAGAAAGCAAGCGTGGGCACAGAGAGAGAGAGAGAAGCAGAGTCCCCACTGAGCAGGGAACCTAAGACGGGGCTCCATCCTAGCACCCGGGGATCACGCCCCAAGCCAAAGGCAGATGCTTAATCAACCGAACCACCCAGGTGCCCCTAGACTGGCATTTCTTTCTTTTTTTTTTTTTTTTTTTTATTTGACAGAGATCACAAGTAGAGAAGCAGGCAGAGAGAGAGGGGGAAGCAGGCTCCCTGCTGAGCAGAGAGCCCCATGTGGGGCTCGATCCCAGGACCCCGAGACCATGACCTGAGCCAAAGGCAGAGGCTTAACCCACTGAGTCACCCAGGTGCCCCTAGACTGCATTTCTATAAAACCTGGCATTTGGCAGTGCGGAGTGTGTTGAGTTCTACAAATACTCTCCTGGGCCTTGTGAGGCAATGTAACGTTTTGTTGTATGGTGGACGTTGAGATGTCACCTTTGTTTTTTCACAGTGGTTTCCTAAGACGGCCGTTGTCTGCGGGTCCCGGGAGGTTGCAATGGCGTTCCCTCACCTGCAGCAGCCCAGCTTTCTGCTGGTAAGTACCAGCTGCCTCCGGGAACGTCAGCCTGATTATAGTTCTATAGTGCAGGGACTTTCGAGTTCTTTTCCCTGACCTGAACTGTCTGCTGGTAGTTCTTTGAGGGGATGCCAAGGAAGCTGGCCTGGGGGTTAGAATCCTTAGACTTGACTCTGCCCCCTACTGGGCAGGACATTGGGTTTACTCTACCTCTGAGCCCTGGTTTTCTCATCTACAAGATGAGTTTCTCACCTCCAAGGTAAGTTGATTCACATGCAGCTTTCACGACTTCCTGGGGCCTGGGAAAGCTCATGTGAATGGATATACATCAGAATTTTCGCATCTTGTAAATCTTTACGTGCTTCACGGGGTATTCTAATAATCCCAGCTGTTATCCTTAGAAAGTGGTGTGACAACACTCTCAGCATTAAACATGATGCTGGGAAGTTATGTTTGAGGCAGATAGCCATGGTGAGGATTCCTTATTTCAGTTCCCAGAAGATACTTTCTGTAAACATTCATTCAGAAAGACATGCTTCCTTAGTGCCCCTTCTAGAGTCAACACTTGCAGTGCTCCTGGCATCCAGTGGGTAGAGGCCAGGCATGCAGGGAGCATTCCCACAGCGTGTGGCACAATCCCAGATCTTTATCTCTGCGACACCACCCTCATTTGAAGATGGCCAAGGCCTTCGATTTCCTTGGGCATAGCCGTTTTGGTTCAAATTCTGGCATTTTTTCCTGATCTTAATCCACACCCCATGACCTTGGGTAGATTTCCTTCCTTCTTGTCTTAAATATTTCCTGGCCTGTCCAGTGCCTTCACGATTAGTGTCAACATTTGGTTGAAACCATCTGTCGTTTCTAGCCTGCCTTGTTTCTTAAGGTAATGAATTCATTTGGCCCGTTATGTACTGAATACAGGATTGCTCGGTTAAGAGGGCTTCTCCTCTCTCCCTTGTTTTGTCAGGCATCCTCACTGATGATAACAGTTGTGTCATCACAGGGAAATTTCCAGTTTGTGCGTGTGTACACTCAGGGAGTACTCTGTGGTCTGTGAGCGGTGCCCTACGCAATAAGGGTCCTCTTCTGGCTATGGGGCTGACCCTGGAACTGAGACCCTGCTCTGGATTGGGTGGAAGTCACTTCTGTTGTGAAATTGTGTAGTACCCTGCTGTAACTGGGGATGCCTGACAGAGGGTGCAGGAAAGAAGCCTGAGAGTTGACTGTCTGGAGAGCAAAGGACCCCTACCTCTCCCAGTTGCATCCTTTAGGCCACTGACACACGTATGACCTGACTCACAAGATGTTGGGGAGCCATGCCCATGGTGTGTCTGACTCCTGCCTTTCACTCAGGTTTCTGTTTTGATTCGAGCCAGTTGGCAGAAAAGTTGCCAACTGAATATGCTTATGATTTTTTTGGTTTATTCTGTCTTCTAGGCTAGCCTGAAAGCTGACTCTATAAATAAGCCCTTTGCACAGCGGTGCCAAGACTTGGTTAAAGTCATCGAGGATTTTCCAGCGAAGGTACAGTTCTGCTAGCATCTCTTTGGGGCATGTCTCATATATTCTTTGAAAAAACATTCTTATGGCCCCTGATTCCCAACTCTGAGCACTGCCTTGCGCAGAGGTGTGACCCAGTATTGTGACTGTCACCTTTATGGACACATTTAAACATGTCAGCATGTACACCAGGGGTTCTAAGCCACAGGTGCTTCTGTCCTGCATGGGACATTTGACAACGTCTAGAGACATTTTTGGTTGTCACACAGGGGAGGGTGTTACTAGAATCGAGTGGGCAGAGGCCAGTGATGCTGGTACGTTTCCCAAATTGCACAGGACACTCCACCTCAGCAAAGAAGTATCCAGCCCAAAAGATTGAGAAACCCTGGTTTTCGCCCTGAAAATGTATATTTTATTTAAGTCCTACCCAGAATTACCAAGTAGTAAGTGTAAGCCCAGGAAGCCAGCCTGGTCAAGGATTTTCACCCTGGAAATTTCCAGTTCGTGTGTACACACTCAGTGAAGGAGGTGGACAGCTTGGGGTGTAGGACTGGACGGGGCAGGAGGCCTGCATGGCATACAGCCCAGCGGTGGGCACTGGGCCTCAGCAAGCCTGCCCAAAGCCTCCCCTACACACAATTTTAGGAGCTGCACGCCATCTTCCCGTGGCTGGTGGAGAGCATTTTTGGCAGCCTGGATGGTGTCCTTCTCGGCTGGAACCTCCGCTGTTTGCAGGGACGCATGAGTCCTGTGGAATACAGCATTGCAATGGAATTTCTAGACCCCGGGTAGGTAGGTTTATCACCTGAGAGGGGCTGGATGTTTCCTCATGGTGATCCCGTTCTTAAAACACCATATTTCTCAAAGTAAGAAGAAAGGTGGTTTACAGCTCATTGCCCTTTTTCTGTTGGTTTAATTTCATGGTCAGTGGCCCAATGATGAAGTTGGTTTATAAGCTTCAGGCCGAAGATTACAAGTTTGACTTTCCTGTCTCCTACCTGCCTGTAAGTAAGCCGTGGGATGAGCATCATGCTCAGGACAGAGCGCCCTGCACAGTGGCTGTGGTGGTGCGGGTGGGGCAGGGCTAGGGGGACCGCGGCCGTGAGGAGGAGAAGACCATGGTGTCTGCTCAGGGTCTGGGGGAGCATCATTCCCAACTTTGCTCAAGGACAAGGCACAATTCGACCTGGTTTGTCCCTGGCAGGGGATCAGAGTGGCAGGTAAGGCCATGTGACCGGTTGCTCTGTTTTTCTGAGTTTGCAGTCCTTCAAGGGCAAATTGAGGGGTGACTTTCTTGGTGGGTATGGGAAGCAAAGAAGAGGGGGAACACGAAGCCTTTGACGAGGCTCAGAAACTCACACAGCTGCTGCCCTTGCTGTTTGAGAGTCTTCCTTATGATAGCGTGAGCAATTCTGAGTAGAGGCCCTCTTATTCCAGCGCTACCAGGAGGACAGCACTGCTCCCCGAGGCAGGGTCCGTGTGCTAGTCACCCCTGCAGCAGCCTTTCCCAGAGGCTGCGCCACGTAGGGGTGCCCTGTGGAGCCTGCCCACAAGCCCAACACCCTGTCTCCGTAGGGCCCCGTGAAGGCGTCCATCCAGGAGCGCGTGCTCCCTGACAGCCCTCTGTACCACAACAAGGTCCAGTTCCCCCCGACAGGGGGCCTTGGCCTGAACTTGGCCCTCAGTATCCTTTGTCAGTCCCCCAGGACTGGGGAGGCCAAGGGGGTCCGGGACACAGTGCTGGGGGTGGCCCAATAACCCTGCCCGTTTGCCTCCTGACGCTGCCATCAGATCCGTTTGAATACTACATGTTCTTCTTTGCTTTGAGCCTCATCACTCAAAAGGTACAAGAGGGGTGCCCCTGAACAGCTTTTTCCCAAAGCCCCCGGGGGTGGGGCCTGTGGCCTAGGACTTTCTTTACTTTCCATTTCTTCTCCCTTCTCACCTCATTTCTCTGGCTCCTCCTCTGCATCCTCCTTCAGCCTTTGTTCTTAAGACCATCCTCACTTAGGATGACAGGCCGGTGGGCACACTTGATAGGCAACATAGGGTGACTTGCACACCCCAATTGGTTGGGGGGGACTTCCTACGGGAAGTGCTTGCTGGGCACGGGGGCAAAGCAGAGGTGCCCAGGAAGCTTGCATGCTGAAAAGGACTCTGGGGTCTAGTCAGGCCCCCTGTGGGCGGGGGGAATTCGTCTCCTGGTACTGCCCAGGGTGCTTGTGGTCTGGCCCCTGGGATGTAGCCTATGTCCAGAGCTCACGTGCAGTGACTTGAGCCCTGAGGCTGCTGGGGTCCGCAGCCAGGGGTGGCACCCAGAGCCACGCACCAACTCAGATTTGCTTTTTCCAGCCACTCCCTGGGGCTCTCCACATACGAACTTCAGACTGTGCCTATTTCATCCTCGTGGACCGGTACCTGTCATGGTTCCTGCCCACAGAAGGCAGTGTGCTCCCCCCACTCTCCTCCAGTCCTGGGGGGCCCAGCCCCTCGCCAGCTCCCAGGTAAGGCTCTCTGGCTGCCCTGGCTCTTGGCCTGAGGTGCCCCCATCCCTGCGGCCAGCCTGTAAAGTCTGGCCCTTCCAAAGGGAATGGCCTGGGTAGCGGGCACTACTCACAGGGACAGTAGTGCCACTCTTTGTTCAGGGTGCCCCAACCCCAACTGCCCTGGCATAGACCGGAGGAGGGCAGGGTAAGGACGACATCCGTGCCTGGGTTTTCAGTGAGCAGGTTCCGTGGCCCCATGGGCAAGGCCTGGCTTTGGTTTCAGAGTGGGCTGTGTTCTCCCTCTAGCAGCCCTCCCTACATGTGGCATCCAAGCCTCACAGGAAAGTGGTGGCAGGGGGTTCAAAGCAATGTTACCAGAGCTGATCAGTGGCACTGAGTGGGTGGTGCTGGAGAGAAAGGGCCTATGGGCAGGTCACCACAGAGCTGACGTGTGGAGGAATAAGAACAGGAGGAATCTGTCAGACCAGATCTTGGCCTGAGCCAGAGACCCTGGGGTAAAGAGCCTTTTGTGCCCATCCAAGCAGGCTGGCCTGTGGCCGGACTGTGTGCAGAAAGGGAGTGCGCAGCCAGCCTCAGCCCAAGGGGGAACTGAGGCCATTGGCGACCTTTAGCCAGGAACCAATTGGCCACCTCTCCCCGGGTGACACTAGTGACCCAGGAGCTGCCCCCTATGCTTTTTACCCTCCTCAGCCTTGCTGCTGGACCTTTTTCCTGGGGAGGTTGGTTCTTTCCTGTCAGCACAGGAATGCCCCCGAGGAAATGGGATTGAAAGGGGGACTTGGGGGTGTGGAAGGGGGAGAGGCTGCCCAGGCATTGGTAATGCTGCGGCTGAGAAGGACCCAGGATGGCCAGGTCACGCCCTCTCAGAGGCAGGCTTCCAGGCCTGATTTTGTTGGCTTATTCTAATCTAGAATTTCTGACCCAAGACTTGTCGTGAATAACAAAAAACTTCCATAAGGTCCTTCGCCTACATTTCTGAGTTGTTTTACTCTCTATCTGTATGTGTTTTTTCTGGGTCATTTGAGGAGGTTACAGACATGGTGCCTGCTATTTTTTAACATTTCGGAATATATTTCCTAAAAGCGAGTGCATTCTGCTACACGGCCACTGCGCTTTTATCCGAATCAGGAGATCAGCATTGCTGCCAGGCCACTATCTCATCCTCAGACCCCACTTGGGCTGCCCTGGCATCTTTCTAGGGTCTGCTAGCCAGCTGGACTGGGGTGTGCAGAATGCCCTCAGCTTGAGTTCTCTGGTGTTTCCTAGCGAGTAGGCCTGGCAGCCGTGGAGTCTGTGTGCTGGTGACGTTGTCTTGATCACTGGGCCAGGGGCGTGTTGGCCAGGTTTTCCTCCTGTAAAATTAAGTGGGTACTTTGTGCCAAGTTAATTAGCAAGAGGGATTTGTTGGGAAGATAACGCTGAGCCTTTGTGATTATCAGCAGTGTTGGTGCCCCTTGATTATTGCCGGCCAAATCAGTTATTAATAGGCTGGTTGCCTATGGGCGATTGTCTGCTTTCATCCCTTTACATTGATCAGGGCACGCTCTGCAGTAGGGAAGTCTTTTCCCGCTCATTGATTGTTTATGTCCATATGGATTTGGGGGCCGTCTCCTACGATTCAGCAGGTGGTAGTGGCTTCCATTGCCACTGATGTTCACATTCAGATTGCCAGTGGTTGTGCCGGCAGGAGCCCCTAACGAAGGCCTGTTTCTGTGTGTCCCTTAGGACGCCAGCCATGCCCTTCGCTTCCTACGGCCTCCACCACACCAGCCTCCTGAAGCGACACGTCTCTCATCAGACATCTGTGAACGCAGATCCCGCCTCCCATGAGATCTGGAGGTCTGAGACACTACTCCAGGTGAGAATGAGGAGGCCCTTCTCGTCTTCTGTTTCCAGATAAACTGTCCAGCCACCTTCTGTCCCAGGGGGCAGAGGCCTAAACACCGTCCTCAGCCTAAACACCGTCCTTAGCCTGAGAGCACCTCTGAATTGTTGGTGTTTCCTTGCTGTGACATGTAGAAATCAGACTAGAGGAAATGTGCCCACCCGTCTAATCTGAATGTCACTGGTAGTGCTTTCCATCCCAGGATTCACTGGCCTTGGAGTTTTGTCTTTCTCGTGGTGGTGTGAGTGCTGCTCAGTTTCTAGTGGATCCGCATGAAGGTTTGCCCCACACCGCACGTCTCCGACCTGCTCTCACGTTGCTGGAGAGGTTTCCTGTGATCACCCTCATTTGTATATGAAGCCCCTGCCCCTGTAGCATTTCTATAACACTGGCTGGAGAAGGCTTGCAAAGCCTCTCACCTTGGTTGGCTGGCAGCCCTTATCCCTTCCAGGTTGGGGGATCCACATGGAAGGCAGTAGGGCCCTTTGTCTGCCCCTGAGCAGGCTCCAGCCTCTCACGCAGGCTTGGGCTGGCTCCCTCCCAGGGTGCAGTGCTGCCCACCTCCCAGGCCAGGCTGTCTCTTCCAAATACACTGTGGAGAGGTTCAGCTGGTTCTGACGCTCAACTCTGCGGCAGAGTTGGTAGCCAGGAGCTTCACTTACTGGCACCCTGACAGGTGGATAAGATGGGATTCTGTCCTTCCTGACTTATACATAACTCCTGGTATGTGGGCTGCTGCACTTGCAGCAGCCTCCATGTCATTGTTGAGATAGCACTAGGAGATCAGACGGCTGGACTCATCGTCCCTGGTCGCAGAGGGGTTCTGGTGCTTCAGATGGGTCCCAGCTAATGTGGACTCTGGGGTTTGCCAGCCCATGAGGAGGGCTGATGGCCAGGACCCGGGCTTATGGGGCAGAAATGCTGAAGGGTTGTTTCCTGGACCAGAACGTTAATGCTCTTTCTTTTTCTAATTGAGGAAAAAATTCCTTTGAATTGCAGTGAAATACACAACATAAAATTTGCCATTTTAACTATTTCTAAGTGTGCTGCTCAGAAGCATTACACATGTTCATATTGTTGTGGAAGTAATCTCCAGAACTTTCTCATGTTGTAAAACTGAAACTGCACCCATTAAACAGAAGTTTCCCATACCCCCTCTTCCCAGCCCTTGGCCCCCTCCACTCTGCTTTCTGCATCTACGATTTTGACTACCGTAGAATCTTATGGAAGCAGAACCATACAATTTCACGCAGCAGAGCGCCATCAAGGTTCATCCATGTGGTAGCACGTTGCCAAATTTCTTTTCTTTTTAAGGCTCAGTAATGCTGTGTCATATGGATCTACCACTTTCTCTGTTTCCATTCATCTCTGGGTGGGTACTGGGGTTGCTTGCACGTTTTAGCCATTGTGAATAGTTCTGTTGTGAACACGGGTGTACAGAAATCTCTTAGACACTTTGATTTCAACTCTTTTGGGTCTGTACCCTGAAGTGGAATTGCTGGATAGCGTGGTAATTCTGCTTAATGCTTGCCAGCTGCTGTGTTGTGTACATTCCCACCAAGCAGCACAATGTTCCCACCAAGCGTTGGGCAGCCATGCCGAGGCTCATGATGTTCTGGTTTTGATTAGAGGCCCCGCCCCGCCCCCCAGTGGATGTGAGGTGGTATCTCCCGGTGCTTTTGATTTGCACTTCCTGGTGGTTGGTGATGTTGAGTGTCTTTTCGTGTCTTTATTGGCCATTTGTATGTCGACTGGTGAAAAGTCTGTTCAAGTCCGTTGCCCATTTTTTAATTGAGTGGCTTTCTTTACTTGTGGTTGGGTTGTAGGAGTTGTCTGTACATTCTGGATATCAATTCCTCCTCACATACACGATTTGTAAATACTTTCCCCCATCCTGTGGGTGGTCTTTTTCACTCTGGATGGTGTCTTCTGTGCGCAAAAATTTTTAAAATTTTCATGAATTTCAGATTTACCTGTTTTCTTCTGTTGCCTGTGCTTTTAAAGTGCTAGCTAAGAAATGGTCGCCAAAGCCAATGTCGTAAAACCTCCCCATGCTTTCTTCTGAGAGTTCTATAGATTTAGATTTTACATATAGATTTCTGATCCATTTTGAATTATTTATTGTTTCTGGTGGAAGATAAGGGTCCAACTTCATTCTTTAAGATGCAGATAACCAGTTTTCCCAGTGCTGTTTGTTGAAAAAAACTACCCTTTGAATGGTCACAACATCCTAGATGAAAATCATTTAACCACGAAGTGCTCTCTTGCAGGTTTTTGTTGAAATGTGGCTTCATCATTATTCCTTGGAGATGTACCAAAAAATGCAGTCCCCTCATGCCAAGGTACGTTGCTGTGCTTTTTCGTCCCGTCTGCTCTTGCCCTGATGTGCCTGGTCCACCTGCTACTCCTTGTCCTTAATCTTAGCTAGTTTTCAGGGGCTGGTTTTCAACCACCACGCCTACTTCAGTGCTGGGCAATAGGCAGGTTTGGTTCTGTGGTGGGCTCCCACCATGAGGGCTGGAGGCCTGTAATCTCTGGGGTCCTCCTCATGCTACTTCCAGAGCCCCCTCCCGGCAGCCGGAATGGATGAGGTTGTGATGCTCGTGCTCTGGGGGTAGGAAAGTCAGCGAGTGCCTCCGGGAGTCACAACTGGCTCCGTCCACTCTACCGTCATGGTGCCTCCTGCTTTCCTGACAAGGTGGCCCCCGGCAGACTTCGCTCCCCTTGGTCCCCACGCTGCCCTCTCCCTCCTCCAGAGCAGCGGCAGGCAGCCCTCTGGGCAGTGGGTGGGATCTGACGCCTTCCTGCATGAGGCCTGGCCTGTCTCCTCCTTTCCTTCCCTTCCCTCCCAGGGCAGCGTGCTCATTCGCAGAGGCGTGGAGGCAGCTGTGTCCCCGAAACTGTCCCTGGGTCGCCGTGCCCAGGGCCAGCTGCCCCCTGGACTTGTCAGGTTAGAACAGCTCTGTCTGTTTAATAAGAGGCGGGGGGCACCGAGGGTCACACTGCACGAAAAAGCCTGAAACACGCAAACCAGGGCCCTGCAGGGAGCAGCACTGGCCTGTAATCAGCTGTGCAGTCCACGGCTTCTGTGCGCTGCTGGGCTGCCTCTTAGATGTCACTTTTGTCGGTGCCAGACAAAAAAAAACATTCTGTGTGAATGCTTGAGAGATTCCTTAAGAATTAAGAGTCTGGGCCTGAAATTCATACAGGTGACCTGTGACCTTCCCTCTGCGAATCCAGCACGGAGCTGGAATTGTTTTCCTGCTGTGGAGTCTCCGCAACCAGCTCTGTTTCCCTGCCCTCCGCTGAGTACCAGTTTGGGGAGCAGCCCCCAACTGCTGCTTTCTTAAAGTGCAGAGTACCTCAGATCTCTGTCCTTGGCACCACATGGAACGGAGGCAAAGCCAGGACTCCCTCTTGGGCCTCTTGCATCCCTGAGAACCTGCGCTGCCATTCCCGCTTCCAGAGTGGACTTGCATGTTCCTGGCTGGTGCACGGCAGTCAGGGGGTGGGGGCTTCCCCCTTGGGTCCCGAGGGCCTTACTCAGCCCCTCTGCATGTGGCTTGGTCTTGCAGAGGCTGCTTTGCTGCGTTGCCTTCCAGGCTGCTCATTCTGTCTTCTGAGCTAGCGCAAGCACACTCGCTGTGAGTTTTAGCAGATCTGCCAGTCCCAAAGGTTCTCTAGGCTGTCTTACTTGGGAGGAGTGGTGGGCCGTACCTGCTGGGGCAGGAGGGCCTTCCCCTTCTTCCCCACGTTTGCTTCCTCTTGGCCAGACCACAGGGCAGGTGAGAGCGGCCCAGAATGGCTGGTAGTGGGGGAAGGACCGGGAAACCCCCACCAGGTACCCGGAGAGGGTTTGTGTTTTTTTGTTGTTTGTTTGGGGTTCTTTGCCTCCTTTTGAGGCTGAACACAAAGCCTCCACTGGGAAGTGGAGAAAGACAACTGTGGACATCTCCTTCATCCGAGGCTCCTTATCATCCACCCAGGCCTGTGCTGTGCCATGTGGAGTCCTAGCCTTGAGGTCCCTGTTTCCTGATGTTGGAGATGCAGGAAGTGCAGCTCCGAGAGGTCCCATGGTTCTTCCAGCCCACCTCCTCCCAGATGACAGGCAGCCTGGGTCCAGAGTGGGTGCCCACTCTATAGAGCCTGGGTCTCTGCCCCACCCCAGCTTACTGAGCAGGGCTTCTGGAGAGGCAGATGGTTGCTGAAGTCCACACACTTCTACAGGCCACTGCGGGGCCTGCCCGGTGTTCCTTAGTCTGGGCAGGTCCCCAGCAGGGGAACCATGTGGTCTCTGATTCCCATCGAGCTGTGGCTGAGCCCAGGGTCTGGCCCAGAGGAAGGCCTTGAAGCGCAGCCCACTCCTTGCTGTGCTCCTTCCTACCCTTGCTCTGCGTGCCTCTTGCTGCGCCTGTCTCCTCAAGGCCTGGCACCCGCATTCTGGCCTCTCCAATGTGTAGCATGGTCCTCAGTGGGAGGCGTGGCCCTCACCAGCAGGATGTGTGCCAAGGCCGGCTCTGAACTCTGCTTGGCTGAAGGGGACTGCTATAGCAGGCCTTGTCATTGCAGGGGTGGGGGCGGATAGCTATGCCAATTCAGCTGTCATCCCCCATGTCCCAGGCTGTCCCAGCCTCGGGTTCCAGCTGCCTCTGGGTGTGTGTGGCTATGGCCAGATTCTTAGGGCCCGTTGGGGCTGGTGAAGGGCTCTTTGAGTCTGGAGTTGGGGAGTCCTGGTAAGGTGGGAGAGAGGGGTCTCCCAGAATTTGAACCCATGAGTGTTTGCGCCACCTTTAAGGTGGGATGCAAGGTGCCTCGTTAGCGCAGTAGGTAGCGCGTCAGTCTCATAAGGTGGGATGCAGGGGTGCAGAGGGTGTCAGACCTGGGGGGCTGAGCCTTGCTTGCTTCTTTGCCACCCTGGGAATCAGCCCCCACAGAGACAACCATTTGGGAGGGGCCACAGATTAGATCTTTGACTCCTAGGAACTGACCACATCATGTGTCAATTTGGTAAATTTTTCTTTGGGACAACCCAGGGAATCCAATAAATATTTTTCTTCCCTGAGCAGAGGGGTCTAAATTAGGAACGGTCTCCTCTAAAGTTTCTTTTTGGAGCCTCGGGGCCTTCAGGGCTTTGGTGGCTGGTGTTGTGTCCCAGCAAGCCTCCCAGGATCCTGGCGGGGTACACACGCCACAGCCATGGGAGTCAGGGTTCAGGGAGGGCAGGCCCGCCCCTCTGGCAGGAAAGTCAGGCTGACCTCAGGGAGCTAGAAGGACTTTCAGGCCCGGTGACTTGGAGGAGACTGCCCAAGTGACCTTAAGCATCTGACTCTCTCTGCCTGGCAAGTGGAGGAGCAGCCCTCCGGCCTGGCTCTGGGCTGCCCACTGAGCAGGACCCCTTTGGGCTGCTGAGAGGGTGGTATCCCACTGGCCTGAGGCTGCGGGGCTCTGATTGTGTGGATTGTCACTGATATGCTTTTGTTTTGTTTTTGTTTTTTGTTTTCTCTCCTTAAACTTCTGGGCTCACTTTTGTCTTTCTCTCCCTGCTGTCCCCTCCCCGGTCTCTCCCCTCCTGTCCCCTGCCCTGCCCTCTGCCCTCCCTGCCTCTTCTCGGCTTCTCTGCTTTGTTGTCTCTCAGCTGGAGGTTCTGCACTACCGACTCAGTGTCTCCAGCGCCCTCCACAGCCCTGCCCAACCCAGCCTCCAGGCCCTTCACGCCTACCAAGTACTGACTGCTCTCCTATTGTTGCGTTTCACCCCTGCCCTGTGGTGTGAGCCATGGAGCGCATGACAGTGCAGTGGTAAAGCGAGGGGGGCCGGCAGGGGTGACTCAGACCAGTTCCAAACAGAGCCAGGCCTGTGTGTGTTGGAGATCGAGGCGAGTGTCTTCTCTAGCCTGCGTTGGCCCTCAGCTTGGCAAACTAGTGCAGGTTTGGGGGGGTGGAGCTGCCAGATCTGCCCGCCCAAGCCCCAAGCCAACAGGAGTTTGCAAGCTCTTGGGAGTTGGTGGCTTCTGTGTTTGGCTCTGGTTGGAGGGAGTGGAAACAGTGGCCTTTGCAGCGGCCCTCCTCACCCACAGTGTGGGCCTGGTGCGGGCCTGGTGCTCAGGAACTGACTGAGCACAGGGAGGCCCCAGGGCTCATAAGTGGCATGATTCGGCCAACCCCAAGCCTTTGTGAGGCCAAGGTGCGGGGAGGACAAGGGCTTGGCCCCCCATCCTGGAGAGGCTGTCAATCCCTAAGCACGCTGGGCTCTGGCCTCTTATGGACTTGTGCACACTGCCAGAGGTGGGCAGAGTGGACAAGAGCCTGGTGGAGACGCATCTGCTTTAGTCAGAGATGACCAGTGTGGACGGATTTGAGGTTGGTAGGTGGAGTTCAGACCTGCAGGCTGTTTCTGGGCTTATGGAGGCTGGTAGCTCACCAATTCATGAGATAAAGGCCAGGAATTCTGGGCAGAAAACAGGCGTCTAGATCCATGCTCAAGGCCAGGGGTCTGTCTAGTTCCCCTCGGTGGGAGCACACCATAACATTTAACCTGATACCTGAGTACAAGATGAGAAAGCAGGTTTCCTGGGTTGGGGTGGTGAGCACACTCAGGCTCCCTGCCCAGAAGCAGCAGCTGCTGGGTGGAAGGAAGAGCATGGCCCAGGAGAGCCGGCAGAGGTGGGCCAAGCACCGAAGTGGGTAGCGCTCAGGCCTATGTGGGGGAAGGTCTCACTTGGCTAACAACAGGATCCCTGGAGAAATGTCCATAGCAGGAGGGGCTGCTTAGCTAAGGGCTGGGCCCAGTGAGAAATGCCACAGACTTTGGGACAATGTCCCTAAAGGACACGCAGCTGGAGGAGGCAGCTGGAGGAGGCCACGTACAGCTGTGGCCAGGTTCCTATGGGGAGTTGGCTCTTGACCGGGGGAGGGGAGGTTGGGGGAGGGGAAGCCGGAAGAAAGGTTTGGCTTCCCCCAGCAGGAAGATAGCCCAAGGGGCTTCCAGTGCAGTTGGTAAGGGCCTGTGCAGAGGAGGAGGGGCGCAGTTCCCGTTCAACACAGATGCTCTATTCTCTGTTACGGAGACAGTGGCGGGGTTGGCAAGGGACCAGGAATGAGAAAGAGGGGGGGACTCCTGGGGAGGGGGCTACAGCCTGGCATCAGTGCCTTCCTACTTTTGTCATTAGGAAAGTATCTTATGCTTTTTTTTTCAAATGATGCAAATTCATCCCACAAAGATGTAAACATACAGAGAAGCAGCAGCCGGTCTCCTCCCGAAGCCCCGTAGCTCCCTGTGCGAGCGGACTGAGCTGTGGGCTGTGTTGCCTAGGCTCGAGCAGGCAGATCCGTGGTGGGGAGAGCTGAGAGGACAGTGCCGTGAGCAGCGACAGTGGCTGGGTGCCCGGGCTGTGCCAGGAGGCATGGCCTCTGCCAGCCGCAGCATTGCTCAGGATTGGGACTAGGCTTCTGAAAGCTCGTCCATCCAGTCTGTGGAGGCCCCAGGGGTCTGGGGGTGCTGAGTGCGGGCAGAGGAGCGTGCCTGTCTGGGCACCCCAGAGCGGGGAGCCGGCAGGTGGCGGGGCCCGCTGGTGCCGTCCTCTACCAGTCGGGAGACCACCCTGTTCTCCATCGCGGAACAGCCAACAGGCAGCCTGTCCTCTCAGGCCTGAGTCTTAAAGAGCCTACGTGAACTTGGTGAATTGGAGCCTCAGCCCACAAGATCGAGAGTGCTCTTGTCTTGGGGGTCATGCCGACCACAGATCCGTCAGCAACAGAAGGACTGCCCTGGTCTAGCCCCCAGCTGGCGGGTCCAGGACCGGGAATGGATGAAAGGGTGGGGGTTGCAGCAGCAGAAGGAACTGGGTAGTGTTTCTGCCTGAAATGGGAAGCCAGGGGCCCCAGGGAGCCGTCTGCACACACCCAGGAGGCCGGCAAGAGACCCCTCTAGATCTGATGGGGGGGATGTCAGCCTGCCTTGCCCCTGCTGCTCCTCCTCGGGCTGGCCAGGAGGGGATCCCTGAGGATGGGCACGGGCAGCAGTGACCCAAGTCAGCCACGGAGGGTACAGTAAGGGGTTCAAAGCCCACAGCGAAGCCCTTGACAGGTGTGTTTCCACTCCCCGTGCAGGCATACTGAGCCACGGGCTATATCACCTGGGCCTGTGGGTGCCCTGCGCAGGCTATGGTGCTCTCAGCGGGCCTCGGGGCCAGCCAGTAAGGCACAGGGAGGGCCTGGGGGGGTGGCCCATGTGTCCCATGGTGGAAGAAACGTTTCTGGCCTGACTCCTGACGCCGCGCTCCCTTCAATGTTAGGAGTCATTCACGCCCACCGAGGAGCACGTGCTGGTGGTGCGCCTGCTGCTCAAACACCTGCACGCCTTCTCCAACAGCCTGAAGCCTGAGCAGGTCTCTCCGTCCACCCACTCCCACGCCACCAGCCCCCTGGAGGAGTTCAAACGGTGGGTATGGGCCGTGTGCAGGGCTCCCGCACCCCGGCTACCACTTCCTCATCCCTCACGCACGTTGTCCACTGTGGCCTGTCCTGGAGCGTGAGGGATAGCCTGCAAGGCACCTGCAGGGTGGGCCAGATGGGAAAGCACCTTGGGGTGCACCCACCCCCATTCGGGCCTCTCCTTTGGGGCCTAACGTCTTTGGTCGGAAGAGCCAGACTGCCCAGAGAAAGGCCCCGTCTTGTTGCTGCCTGGTCTTGTCACCTCCTCCCTGGCGGTGGGCAGAGTGGGAGCTCAACAGTGACCATGTTCCTCGGAATGCCCAGGAAAGCCAGTGGGATAGGAGCCTCTTCGCTTCCAGGTGGCTCTTTGGTCACTGGAGACTGAGCTCTGTGCTGCGCCATCCCCTTCATCATCTTCTCTGCTCCTCTCCCTCCATCAGAAGGCCTGGGATGGTGGCCCGATTCCTAGGCTGACGGGCCAGCAGAGCAGGTGACTTGTATGTGGTGAGCCAAGGAGAGGGGGTCACGGGAGCCTCACTAGTCCACATGTGTGCTGTGTGTCCTTGGGACATTACCTAACCTCTCTGAACTTTGATTTCTTCTGAAAAATGAGGCCTTACCTCCAGGGGGTGCCCACCCTTCACCCTGGCAGGCTGGCCCTTGCAAACCAGAGCCACTGGACTCACCTGTGAGGGGCCCCTCCCCCCTCCTCTCCCCTGCAGGGCTGCTGTCCCAAGGTTTGTGCAACAGAAGCTCTACCTCTTCCTGCAGCACTGCTTCGGCCACTGGCCCCTGGATGCATCGTTCAGAGCCGTGAGTGTCAGCTCCATCTCTGCACCTTTGCCCTTGCCCTGTGTGTGCCTGGCGGCAGAGGTCCCCGTGGGGTGGACACAGGAGGGAGTCAGCTGTTACTGCCAAGGCCTGGTGAGGAGGCCTTACGGGGGAGGGGGGGTATCACATTCTGGTCGTTTGAATTTTCAAAACCAACCCTCGGGTACGGAAAAGCTCTGTCCTCCCTGGATCTGACCCCAGCTGTCCGTGCTGGGTGGGTTCCCAGGCTCACTGGGCTGCACCTGACCCACTTGGCCGGGGAAGCATTCCATGTTCTGTGCCTCCGGAAGGCTGGCAGGAGGGCTCAGCGTCACAGGGGCTAGTGCTAATGTAGTGTTGTGTATTAGCTATGTGCACATTAAAAAATTGTTCTAACAAAGTAAGAATTAAAAAAATAAAGCTCACGGGAGGGTGTGCAGAGCTCCCTCCTGGGCCCTCTGAGGGTGGTAGGAGGTGGGAAGAGGCCAGAACCTGGTGGCCGCCCCACTCTCCCCCCACCAGGAACCGAAGCCCCGCAGTTAGACTCCCTCCTGCTCACCCACGCTGCCTCCCCGGGGCTGGGCTCCAGGCCACCTGAGGATTTGGCCCAAAGCCCCAGACCCGCAGCCTACCAGATTGCCGGCCGCGAGGCCCTCAGCACATGAGTGTGTTGCCAGGTCCTGGAGATGTGGCTGAGCTACCTGCAACCCTGGAGGTATGCACCTGAGAAGCCGGCTCCAAGCAGCGACTGCCAGCCCCGGGCTGTGTCAGAGAGATGGTGAGCCCTGGCCCACCGTGCTCCCGGCGCTGGGGGGATAGGCCGCCCCCTCCTTGACTGGGCCCCGGGATTGCTCTCCTGCGGAAACAGCTGTGGCCCTTCTCCACACTGTCCCCTTGCTGCTCTCGTCCACTCACGTGTGTTCGCACCCCACGCTGCCGCTCGACCCCCTCCACTCTCTGCACCCTGCCATAGAGCTCTTGTCTTCTGGGGAAGGGCTTCACCCCATGCGGGGCTCTGTCCACAGGAGGCCTGGTTCTCCCCCACCTCCCTTGGCCCTCACCCACCTGGAGGCTATGGCTGGGGAGAGTCCAGAAGCCCGGGAAGAGCCCGGGTAGGGGGGTGCAGTAGCGGTGTAGCCACTGACGCACCACTAATCAGGGCGATGTAGCCCCTGATGAACCGCCTCGCTCCCCAGGGCGCCCTTTGTGCAGGAGAACCTACTTATGTACACCAAGCTCTTCGTGGGCTTCCTGAGCCGTGCGCTCCGCACCGACCTGGTCAGCCCCAAGAACGCGCTCATGGTGTTCCGAGTGGCCAAAGTCTTTGCCCAGCCCAACCTGGCTGAGATGATCCAGAAAGGTAAGCCCTTAGCCGGCAGGAAGCAGCCCTCAGAGAGGGACCCGCAGGGACTGCATGGGCCTCACCGGCTTGGAGCAGCCCAGTCTCGGTGGCGTGGGGGCTCTGGGTGCACGGTGACAGGGTACAGGTCGGAGGTGGGCAGCACTGTTCCTTCCCTGAGGCCCAGTATGCTAGATGGGAGCTGGGCGGGGGGGCGCTGGAGGGAGTGGAGGCAGAGTTCAAGGCATCAGAAAGCAGTCTGGGGTCTGTCACGTCTCAGATGGCTCTGTCGGGCATTAGCTTCTCTGACTTCCCTTCGTGAACGTCAGCCTTCCTGTGGAGACTGTCAGGGGCTGCAGGAGCCTCAGGAGGTGGGCCCCTGTCCCTCGGGAACCTCCCCAGGCGCCCTGGAAGCTGCAACCGGACTGGCATCGTGCTTTCCAGGGGAGCAGTTGTTCCTGGAGCCTGAGCTCGTCATCCCACACCGCCAGCACCGACTCTTCACGGCGCCCCCCTTTACGGGCAGCTTCCTGTCCTCGTGGCCACCGGTCATCACCGACACCTCCTTCAAGGTGAAGAGCCACGTCTACAGCCTGGAGGGCCAGGACTGCAAGTACACCCCGATGTTTGGGCCCGAGGTCCGGACGCTGGTGAGTTGGGGCTCCCCTGGGCCCCCAACCTGTGCAGAAGCTGTGGGAGTGGGAGCTGGGGCAGACAGAAGGTTGGATGTTGCCTGGATGCTGCTCTCCTCCTGCCCTTTTTTTCCATCGAGGTCTAATTTTTTTCTGATAATAAAGATAACATTTGTTGGAAAGCTTTCACATTTAGAATGTGCGTGTCTTGGTCCTGAAAACTCCTCGCCCCTCTCCTGGCCTGGTGGGGGCTCCCCCAGGGCTGCTTGCCAGCCTCTTGGGGGCCACCTGGGCTGGCTGACCTGCCCCCCACCCCGCCCCGTGCCCCGCAGGTCCTGCGCCTGGCTCAGCTCATCACACAGGCCAAGCAGACCGCCAAGTCCATCTCTGACCAGTGTGGGGAGAGCACACCCGGCCGCCCCTTCCTGTCGTGGCTGGGCTTCTACTCCACAGATACGAACGGCTGCTACCCAGCCAACGACCTGGACGAGATGGGGCAAGACAGTGTCCGCAAGACGGACGAGTACCTAGAGAAGGCCCTGGAGTACCTGTGCCAGATGTTCCGAGTACGAGCTCTGGGGGCTGTCCCCTGCCTGGTGTCTGCTCCCATGCCCTTACCCCCTGGGGGAGTCCGCGGGAGGCATAGCCTGTACTGTCGATGTCAAGTCTTGGTCCCCTTGTGCTCACTGTTCGAGGCCCAGGGGTATAGCCCTGTCTGCTTCCTCCACCCGGGAAGTGAACGCAGGATGCGGCCCAGCCCCCTCAGAGTGCTCCTCACCCCCCCACCCCCGCTGCCCCGACAGCTCAGCGAGGCTCAGCTCGCCCAGCTCACGCTCGCCCTGGGAACGACGCAAGATGAGAACGGGAAGAAGCAGCTCCCAGACTGCATCGTGGGAGAGGATGGGCTCATCCTTACGCCCCTTGGCCGCTACCAGGTAAGGACCATGTGGCGGCCTCTCCCATCCCCTCTTTGCTTCTGTCATGTCCGCATGGGTGCGTCTGCGGGCCTGCCCACTCAGCCCGGGTCTCCCCTGGGACTCACTTCTCGTCCTGCTTCTAGATCATCAATGGACTACGGAGGTTCGACATCGAGTACCAGGGGGACTTGGAGCTACAGCCCATCCGGAGCTACGAAATCGCCAGCCTGGTCCGCATGCTCTTCCGGCTGTCATCCGCCATCAACCAGAGGGTGAGTGCCGGGGGCAGGGCTGCCCACGGGGAGAGGCCGGGTGAGTGCGTGGCCCTGCCCACGCCAACTCCCCACGTCTCTCCGTGCCCCAGTTTGCAGGCCGGATGGCAGCCCTGTGTGCCCGGGCCGACTTCCTTGGCAGCTTTTGCCGCTACCACCTCATGGAGCCCGGGCTGGCAGGCAGGCGCCTGCTGAGCCCTGTGGCGCAGGGGTCTGCAGCCAGCCGGGCCCGGGGTCCAAGGCTCAGCCTGCGCTTCCTGGGCAGCTACCGGACGCTGCTGTCGCTGCTTCTAGCTTTCTTCGTGGCCTCCCTGTTCTGCGTTGGACCCCTGACCTGTGCCCTGCTCCTCGTGCTGGGCTACCTCCTCTACGCTGTGGCCATGACACTGCTCACTGAGCGAAACAAGCTGCACCAGCTCTGACCTCAGGCCACACACGACCCTGGCTAGGCCGGCAGGAGGGCCATGTAGCCCCTCGCTTGGGCCTGGAGGTCACCTCCAAGCACCAGGGTGTTCTCCCGCAGCCACCGAGCCGTGCGTAAGAGAAGCTAAAACGGGGGGGTGTGGGCCAGGGCAGGCAAGGAGAGCGTGGCATCCACTGGTCTATTAGTTTCACAGGACAGCCCCGGATCGGCTGCTCGATCCTCTCTGCTCCCCTCAGCCCCGGGCCCTGCCATGACACAGCGCTCAAGGCCTTTCTCTGCTCTGACCATCCTGGGTTGAGCTGTGTGAAACTTGGAAGGCAGTGCTCCCCAGATGGGGCCTCGCCATCTGTCAGGTTGGCAGGGTGGTGTGAGTCTCCTTTCCCTGGTGACAGCGGGCGGGAGCTCAGCCTCTGATTCCAGAGAAGAATCCCAAACTCTGGAGGCTCCTGAGAAAGTTAGAGGGTGGTTCTGGTTCCTGACTGTAAAGCAAGGTTCTCCCGTCACATTTGGCAAAGTGAGGGTCATTCTTCACACCTGGCAGTTCCAAGGCTGGGCCGTTCGATTCCACTTGGTAGGAGAAAAGACCCTCCAGGAGAACAGATAGATGCTTAGTGGGACGGAGCTTCACCTCTGCCTCCCTCCTCGCCCCCACGCCATTAAGCATGTCACTTGGTGGTGGCCCAGCCTCACTGCCTAGCTAGGACGGGCGCTCATGTCCCGGGGCAGAGGGGATGTGGCCGGGCCATGGGAGTCGGGCAGCGTCTGGTCTGCAACCAAAGATGGTCACAGGCATCATTTGTATCTTCAGTAAAATCAGGTGCAAAGGCCCTAACTCTTTTATTACATTTAAATGTTCAATTACACATTCACGGTCAGCAGTCATCCCCACAGGGACTCAGGCACTTTTGTTCATCATACGGGTGACACACCAGAGAAAACATCTCAACAGAGATTTTAAACCAAGCCTCTGTTTCTGTTTTTATTTAAATATCAAGTTTTATATTTTGATGTAAATTCAGAATAATGGCATTCTGGGGCCTGTGACCAAAAATCAAACCAAGTTTGTAACTGACCATGGATCTGAATAAAACCTCTTTGGGCTCCTGAGTCTTCTGGTGCTGGGGCTCAGGTCCCAGTGCAGTCACCCTTACGGTTCCCTCAGTTGGTTTGGGGATGTCAGCGACCTGGGAAGCGCTGCAGTCCCTGCCCAGGGGGACAGCCGGTGGGTTTGTTTACAGCAGCAACAGACCAAGGCAGATGGGAACAGTGAGGTGGCCATGATGGCAAACGGCAGCCTCCCCAGAGTGCCGACTCCCTGGAGTTGCCCTCAGCCAGCACAGGCCCGAGCTGGGTCAAAGCTGGGAGAATTTTGTCTTCCATTCAGCATATCAGAGTTGGCCTGGATACGAAAAGCAATCCTGGAATGTCAGTCAAATTTTCGTGGCTTCCGGAAGCTCAGAGGATTGTGTATGCCCCCACCAGCCTCATTTGGGGTGCTTAGCCAGGCGCAAGTGTCCCATGTCCTCTTGTCCCTGGATGGGATTTTGCTTTTGTCAGATTGGTGGAAAGGAGAGGTCATGATTTCTACAAGTTCAGTGGTAACAGAGGAGTGGCTTTTGTCCCCAGACCTGTTAAGGGATGTGAACACACAGAGATGATGGTCTGGGGTCCAATGTCAGTGGCACCGTCTGCCCACAAGGCCTTCCCAGCTTCCCATAACATCCACCCTGCTGCCAGGGATGGGGTGTCCCTGTCACCCTCCACTTTTCCATGGCTTCTCTCGTCCACGTTTCTCTTGCACCTTGTTTTCACCTGAAAACATTCTCCAACACCCTAAAAGCAAAAACGGAACACTCCACCCATGTATCTGTGAACTCTGAAGCAGCCGCCTGTTGTGTGCATCCTTCACAGTGCTGGGCACCCAGAAGGGACAGGGCAGAGCTCCCATTGGCCTAGGACTTCGTGGTGCAGTCCAGCAGCCATAATGAAGGTCAAGAAGGGGCTGGTTCCTGTGGTGAGGGCCTGGGAGAGGATGCCCAGAGAGCAGGCGGCATGAGGTCAAGCACCGCCCACAGCACTCTGTGGTTCCCGCACAGGAGCAGAGCCCGTGGCTGGGTGGCTGCTGTTCCAGTTGAGGGCAAGGGAGACCTTACCTTCACGAGGACCCCAAGTTCGTTTGCAAAGAGCTCTCACTGCACAGTTTGAGAAAAGGCTGTGGGACGAGTAGAAGCAGAGGAGCCCTAGAAGCACACCTGGGGGAACGGGGGTCGCCGGGGTGGGGGGGGCAGCGGTTTTGTCTGCAGCACAAGGAAAGGGTGAATGACACCTAAGGGCAGAGGCCACAGGGTCTAGATTGGGGGTCAGACATCAGATGGCTCCTGCCGCCCATTCACTCCTGCCTCCCGGAGCCTCACCTGCTAAATAGCCCCTGTCATGCCATCCACCCCA
The DNA here is from genome assembly GCF_922984935.1 of Meles meles. Lineage (NCBI taxonomy): Eukaryota > Metazoa > Chordata > Mammalia > Carnivora > Mustelidae > Meles > Meles meles. Next base: position 31,579,747 of record NC_060077.1, read on the forward strand.
ACTGCTGCCAGAGGGCCAAACAGACACCTCGGACCGCATGGCCTGGGCCTGCTGGTGCCATTGGGTGCAGGAAACACAACTGCGTGATGCTCCGGAGATTTCACTTGCCCTCCTGCACCTCTGAGACAAAACCAGCCCCTCTGGACATGGTTCCCAGGAGCCCATGCCGACCCCACTGCCTTTTGACACCAAATCCATCAGAGCCGGAGGCTTCAGCCAGCCCCACCCCTGACCCCAGCTAGTCCAGCTGGTTCAGACTCTCGTTGCTCAGTGTGAGTGACCCAAGGACAGAAGCTCTGGATCTGGGAGGAATCTAGTACTTAACTCCCTTTGATGTCCAAGAGTAGGTCAGACCCTCTGGATGACCAGGCTTCGGTGATAATTCGACGATATCAATAGAGGTGAGGGGACTCGTGTAGCTTTCACTTTAAAAATTGAGCTAGCTTTGCCTCTGAAAACCAGAATTCCTAGCATAATTTTCTCCAACATCTAGTGACCAAAATAGATCAAATGATTTCCCAAGCTCTCCCTCAAGAATTCCTGCTTTGTCCCGACGGATACTCCAGCTATGAGAACAGCCAGTGACTTTAGTATCCATGTGAGCTGCAACTGCTTTTTTAAAAGATTTGATTTATTGAGAGAGAAAGCACCTATGTACACGCGTGGGGGGAGGGCAGAGGGAAAAGCAGACTCCCTGCTGGGCAGGGAGCCCAACATGGGGCTCAATCCCAGGACCCTGAGATCATGACCTGACTCAGGCACCTAGGCAACCCTGCCTCTTTTTTTTTTTTTTTTTAAAGATTTATTTATTTTAGAGCGGGGATAGGGGCAAGAAGGAGGAGAGTCTCAAGCAGACTCCACGCGCGCTGAGTGTGGAGCCTGACGAAGGGCTCCGTCTCACAACTGTGAGATCATGGTCTGAGCCAAAGCCAAGAGTTGGACACTTAACCTAGAGTTGGACACTTAACCTACTGAGCCACCCAGGCACCCCCGTGAGTCACTACTGCCTTAAGAGGTCAGAAGGAGGCAAAGAAGCCAGAGAAAGGAGCAAATGCCTTCCAGCCATCGTAAAAGGCTGGTGCTTGGGAGAGCTAAGGGCTTACCGCACTCAGAACAAATGGGCAGTGGGGGAAGGTGAAGGTCAGTCAACTGGACAACTGCTTTCAGATTCTTTCTTGGGTCATCTCAGCATTACACAGCTGCAGCCGCCTTCCTTCAGCCAGCTGTGTTCACCTCTCGGAGAGCAGCCTCTTTAGGGAGAATCGGACCTAGGAGACCTGCCACTTGGCACCCATGCCCCCCCCCGCCGAGTGCCGACACGGCATTTCCTGGTGTGCACTCAAAGCACTTAGTTCTTGTGATGCACAGGTGAAAAGCCGCCCATGCCTTCCCGAGCACTGTGGACTTCCCACAGCGGACATGGGCATCTTATGTTCGACAGAACATGACCTGGGAGGCTCTGACTTGGTGCATCTGACATCTCTTCATTTAGGGGTCTATGTGCCAGGCCACATAGACTTTACACAGTAAAGTGGGTGAAGAGAGCCTTCTGCCTGGGATGGCTCCAGACAGCCCCGGGCACTTACTTTCTGCACCCTGCCTTTCCGGGTAGGATGACTGACTGCTGTGTGCACCCCACACAGCGTGGTGCCCCCTGCTGAAGTGGACAGTCTGCCCCTCAGGCCAGGTCTCTGAGGGTCTGCTTGGTCCACGTCCTTCCTCAGCCAGCTGACTCCCTCCCTTCCCGGAAGGCCATCAGTCATCGCTTCCTCTAGGAAACCTTACCTCTACCTCCCCTCCTCCTGGGCTGGACGTAGTGCCCTCCTTGGTACTCATCACCACCACTGGGCAAATGAAAGTGAAGAGGGATTTAGCTACCACTTGCTTGGTGCTGGACACTTCGGAGTGCTGAATAAGTACTTCTAAATGAATCTCTGGCTAGCATGTTTGCTCCTTGCAGACGAGTTTATTTTACTCATCTTTCTGGCTCCAGCACCGTGTGCGTACACAGCAGCTGCCCAATAAATACGTCTTGCAAATACTATACCTATTTTTTTGAGAGGGAGGGGGAGGGGCAGAGACAGAGGGAGAGAGACTCTTAAACCCAGCATGGAGCTCAGTCTCTCAAATGTCAGATCATTAACTGAGCCAAAATCAGGAGTCGGATGTTTCACCAAATGAGCCATCCAGGGGCCCCCAACAAATACTATACTATCCTATTATATACACATCCAGCCCCTAACACTTCAGGAATCACAATGTAAATGACTTGGATGAATTAATTTCTACATGAGTAGAAAAGTTGAGAGGGAAGGGGCTCTTCAGTCCAAGGCTGAACAGAAATCGCTGGGGAAAAACATGATCACTGCGCTGAAAGAGTCCTGTCCAATCATTCAGATCATAGACCCAGACAGAAGACCTGAAATTATAAAGCTGTTAGGAGAAAACAGAGGTAAATCTTCACAGATTTGTATTAGTCAATAGTATTTTAGTTATGACACCAAAAGTATAATGCCAAAAGAAAAAAATACGTAAATGGATTTTATCAAAATTAAAAAATTTTATACTGACAAAATGACATATTCAAAGTGAAAAGACAACCTACAGAATCGGAGAAAATATTTCCAAGTCATATATCTGATAAAGTGCTTGTATTAGAATATGCAAAAAGTTCTGGGGCGCCTGGATGGCTCAGTGGGTTGGGCCTCTGTCTTGGGCTCAGGTCATGATCTCAGGGTCCCAGGACCGAGCCCCACATCTGGTTCTCTGCTTAGCGGGAAGCCTGCTTCCTCCTCTCTGCCTGCCTCTCTGCATACTTAAGATCTCTGTCTGTCAAATACATAAAATCTTTAAAATTTTTTTTAAAAAATATGCAAAAAGTTCTTAGAATTCAATAATAAAAAGTTAAATAATCCAAATTTAAAATGGGTGAAGGATTTGAGTAGATGTCTCTCCAGGGAAGATATACGGATGGCCAAAAAACACAAGAAAAGATACTCAGCACCACTAGTCATCAGGAAGATGCAAACCAAAACCACAATAAGATACTACCTCACAGTCACCAGGATGGCTATAATCAAAAAGACAAGCAATAGTAAGAGTTGGTGACACGTGGAGAAGCTGGAACACTCACACGTTGCTGGTGAAAATGTAAATGGTGCAACATTTTTTGGCAATTCCTCCAAAAGGAAACATGTGGCCCAGCAATTTTGCTCCTAGGTATGTAACTTGAGAGAATTGAAAATTACACAATGTTCCTAGCAACATGTATTCACTGACCTCTCCATCCCGAGTCCACAGTGTCTGTTTCATCCTGACAGTAAATGTCACCGCTGTCTGGTGCTCAGCCCAGTGTGAACCTGGCCAAGCTGCTCTGAGAGCAACGCCCTAACGAATCAGTGGGTGATTCTCCCCGGAGCATCTCCTGGCACCTTTCATTCCCCTTGGGGTACATCCTCCCCTGTGCAGAAGTTCTCTCTTGCACCTATTTTGGGTAAGGTTCCCTCTAACCTCATTACTCCATAAATGTGACGCTGTCCGCTTTCCCTCTTTTGTGAATTTCTCTGTTTCTAGTGTGCTGACAACACTTTCCCACTTTCTGGTGCATTGATGGCTTAGTGAAGTACTGTTTATCCTTGAGCAACACCGGTTTGAACTGTGTAGGTCCACTTACATGTGGATTTTTGAAAAAGATGTTAGTTATTTATTTGAGGGAGAGAGAGAGCACAGGTGGGTGGAGGAGCAGAGGGAGAAGCAGGCTCCCTGCTGAGAGGGGAGCCCAAGACGGGACTTGATCCTGGGATCCTGGGATCATGACCTGAGCTGAAAGCACATGCTTAACCACCTGAGTCACTCAGGCACCCCGTGGATTTTTTTTATATATATAAAAACAGTACAGTAAATGTATTTTTTCTTCCTTGTGATTTTTGTTTAAGATTTTATTTTTAAGTTAGCTCTCCATCCAAAATGGGGCTTGAACTCACAACCCCGCGATCGAGTTGCATGGTAGAGCATACAACTCTTGATCTTGGGGTTGTCAGTTTGAGCCCCACCTTTGCTGTAGAGATTACTTAAAAATAAAATTTAGAGCACCTGGGTGGCTCAGTGCGTTGAGCCTCTGCCTTCAGCTCAGGTCATAATCTCAGGGTCCTGAGATCGAGCCCCGAATGGGGCTCTCTGCTTGGCAGGGAACCTGCCTCCCTCTCTCTGCCTGCCTGCCTCTCTGCCTACTTGTGATCTCTGTCAAATAAATAAATAAAATCTTTTAAAAATAAAATCTTTCAGGGACTCCTGCGGGGGCTGCTCAGGTAGTTAATCATCCAGCTCTTGATCTGTGCTCAGTCTCAGGGTTGTGAGATGGAGCCCTGTGTCTGGCTCTGTGCTGGGTGTGGAGCCTGCTTAAGGTTCCTCCTTTCAGGACTTGTGGGTGGCTCAGTTGGTTAAGCGTCTGTCCTCAGCTCAGGTCATGATCCCAGGGTCCTGGAGTCGAGTCCCGTGTCAGGCTCCCTGCTCGGTGGGGAGTGTGCTTCTCCCTCTGTTTGTTACTCTCTCTCTTTCTCCCTGACAATTAATAAATAAAGTCTTTTTTAAAAATTCTCTCTCTTGGCAGCACCTTTTCCTGTCCATGGGTTCTGTCCCCATGCTTTAATAAAAGCACCTTTTTTGTATCCCCCCAAAAAGATTCTCTCTCTCCCTCTCCCTCTGTTCCTTCCCATCTTTTTCTGTAGAAAAGAGAGAGACAGAGACAGAGACAGAGAAAATACGATATTCATAGCTAAGTTTTGGGGTTTATATGTGGATTTTAACTGCTCATGGTGTTGGCATGCAGCCCCCTGAACACTGTGTTGCTCAAAGGTCCGTCTTTGTTTTTTCTTCAGCGATTCCAAGAGATTTTGATTGACCGGTGGAACTAACACCGTAATAAACACCATTTAAATTTCCCTTCAGGATATAGAAAAAAGTCTGGACGGTTGTGAATCTTTTGGCTCACCATGTTGACAATCACTTGGAAAGAGTGGCATGCACTGGAAGCGCCTGGGTGGCACCATCTGACTCTGGGTTTCAGCTCAGGTTGTGATCTCAGGGTCATGAGTTTGAGCCCCACATTGGGCTCAGTGTGGAGTTTGCTTCAGACTCTCTCTCTCTCCATCTCTCCATCTCCCTCCCGCCCCCCACTGTGCTCCATCTCTCTCAAATAAATACATCTACCAAAAAAAAGGGGGAGTGGGACACAGCGGTTGATCGAATGGTACCAGAAAGAAAATGTTCTGCCAAAATTAACACGTCCCCCAGGAACTATCCTGGTGTGCTTTTCTAGATGCCTCTCTGCCTACTTGTGATCTCTGTCTGTCAAATAAATAAATAATCTAAAACAAACAAGGTGCAGAGAGGTAAGTTAAAAAAAATCTCAGGGGCACCTGGGTGGTTCAGTCGGTAAGCGTCTGCCTTTGACACAGTTCATGATCCCAGAGTCCTGGGATCAACCCCCACATCAGGCTCCCTGCTCACCCTCTGCCCCTCCCCCCTGCTTTCACATGCTTTCTCTCTCTCACTCTCTCTCTCTTGCCAAAAAAAAAAAAAGAGAAAAGAAAAAAAAAGAAACAAACAAAATAAGCAAACAAAGAAAAAAAGAGACAAAAACAAAAACACAAACACCAGACACTTAAATACAAAGAACACACTGGTGGTCACCAGAGAGGGGGAGGTGGGTGGGGACGTGGTGAACTAGGTGAAGGGGATTCATCGTATACTTCTAGTGAGGAGCACTGAATTATGTATAGAACTGTTGAATCACTATATTGTATGCCTGAAACTAATAGAACACCGTTTCTTAATTATATTGGGATTTTAATTTAAAAATTTTTTTAATTAAAAAAATGTCAAATAGTGCTCTGAGATTATAGGGAAAAAAATAGCAGTCCAGCCTCCTACAAACAATCCTTTCAACTCTTTAAACTGTTTCTTCTGATATTTATCTCCAGCTTTCTTTTTTATTTTATTTTTTTAAGTAATCTCTACCCCTATCCTGGGGCTCAAACTCGTGAACCTGAGATCAAGAGTTGCATTTTCTGCCAACTGAGTCAGCCAGGAGTCCCTATCTCTGTATTTCTAAATAATGTTCTTTCATTTCTTACTTCTTCCTTATTTTAAATATCCTTTACTGACGTCTGATGGAACATAAGACATCATCATCATCCCCCTTACAAAAATACCCATTCATCTCCCCGTCTCCCCCCACACTCACCCATGACCCCCTCCTCCACAGTGTGTCATAATTTCTGGTGAAATTAATATCTAGTATTGACATTACTAGGATGATGTAAATACTGTTCACTGATGAGCTATGTAGTGTGGTACAGTTATATTCCCTTCTTTTTCTTTTTTAAAGATTTTATTTATTTATTTGACAGAGAGAGACACAGCGAGAGAGGGAACACAAGCAGGGGGAGTGAGAGAGGGAGAAGCAGGCTTCCCGCTGAGCAGGGAGCCCAATGTGGGGCTCGATCCCAAGACCCTGGGATCATGACCTGAGCCGAAGGCAGAGCCCTAACCCACTGAGCCACCCAGGCACCCCAGGTGACAGGAATTTAGTATAGAATTAGGAACTTCCGTGAGCGTTGGAAGAGTTTAAGGAGCAAGAGGTTACGGAGCTGTGAGTGTCCAAGTTCAAAGGAGCTGTGCTAGAGATCTCAGCCTGAAGCATCAAGGTTCTTCACAATCTTGGAGAAGCTTCTACTGCTCATCTCAGAATTCAGTAATGAAGAGGGTAACGCTCCAGGAAGCCTCTGTGAGTCTCTTTTACCCACACACTTGCCTGTGACTGATTCACCTTCATCTTCCAAATCGCAAATGACTTCCTCTCTGGCCTGCTCTACCCCAAAATCGTATGGGAGGGGCGCCTGGGTGGCTCAGTCGGTTAAGCATCTGACTCTTGGTTTCAGCTCGGGTTGTATTCTCAGCGTCCTGAGATTGAGCCCCATGTTGGGCTCCACACTCAGCTCAGAGTCTGCTTGTCCCTCCCCACCTCCTCTCTCATAAATAAATAAAACCTAAAAAAAAAAAAAAACAGTATAGGAAAGGAGATTCTGGAAAATATAGTTCTCAGCCTTAAAAGTGAATGGTGGTTGTGCTAACAGTGAACCCAGCACACTCTATCCTTTTGCCAGCTCGGGGTCCAAATGACTCCTTTTCCACATCTCACCTCACTCAGGTGCTCAGGTACTCAGAACATCACGCTTTCACACTGTGTGATTCAGCTCTCCTTCCTACAGTCAGACCCAAACAGGAACCCCAGGGTCCTCTTTATCCATCCCTGAGCAGATGTTGCTTTCTTTTTTGATCCTGCTATCCTTTATTTTAAAAAAGATTTATTGGGGCGCCTGGGTGGCTCAGTGGATTAAGCCGCTGCCTTCGGCTCAGGTCATGATCTCAGGGTCCTGGGATCGAGCCCCGCATCGGGCTCTCTGCTCTGCGGGGAGCCTGCTTCCTCCTCTCTCTCTGTCTGACTCTCTGCCTACTTGTGATCTCTGTCTGTCAAATAAATAAATAAAATCTTTAAAAAAAAAAATAAATAAATAAATTCACTCCAGATGTAATGAATCAGTCTTGGATTGGCCCAGCAATCTGTTTTAGTAAGTAAAATTTATTTATTTTAGAGAGGGAGGGGAGGGGCCGAGGGAGAGAGCAACTCAAGCAGACTCTGCACTGAGCATGGAGCCCGATGCAGGGCTTGATTCTACCACCCTGAGACTATGACCTGAAATGAAACCAAGAGTCAGGTGCTTAACTGGCTGTGCCCCCCAGGTGGCCCTGATTCTGCTATCCTATGACCTACTAATTTTTTAAAGATCTTATTTATTTCTTTGAGAGAGGGAGAGAAGGAACACAAGCAGGGGTAGTAGGAGAGAGAGAAGCAGGCTCCCCAGTGAGGAGGGAGCCCGAGGTGGGGCTCCATCTCAGGACCCCAAGATCATGACCTGAGTCAAAGGCAGATGCTTAACCAACTGAGCCACCCAGGAGCCCCCTTATAACCTGCTATTGAGATATAGAAAAAATCATGACTTACACATGAATACTATCAGGTAACAAGAGAATGGGAGAGGAGAAAAAGAAAAGTATCAGGTACAAAAGACACAGGACATCTTTTTTTTTTTTTTTTAAGATTTTATTTATTTGACAGAGAGAGAGATCACAAGTAGGCAGAGAGGCAGGCAGAGAGAGAGGAGGAAGCAGGCTCCCTGCGGAGCAGAGAGCCCGATGCGGGGCTCGATCCCAGGACCCTGAGATCATGACCTGAGCCAAAGGCAGCGGCTTAATCCACCGAGCCACCCAGGTGCCCCCACAGGACATCTTTAACCACTGGCATGCTTGCTTCTGAGACTGGCCACAGGACGTGACTGCTCTTCTTCCACCACCTGTTCTGCCTGTCCCTAGCTGGTCATATTTTGGGGGGCGGTGATGGGGGTAATATGGTGGGGTGACCTAGATCTTTATTCTTGATGTTTCTGTGCCTTCCTGTTTTAGGTTCTGTGCCTGTTTTAGGTTGTTACAGTTTTCCGTAACTTTTACCACAGACTGTGGAGTACTAAGTAAGATTACCAAGAGAGCTCCTGGGTGCCAGGTGTTCTTCCTTGCCCCCATTGTGTAGCAAACCCATCTACCCTTGATCATCAAGACCAGTCATCCCAACCAGTAGGGCAACCCTCTTATTTGCTTGACAAAGTCACCAGGTGGCAGTCTCAGCCTCCTGTTCGGTAGGACCAGTGTGTCCCTTCCCATCCCTGGGAACCAAGACCTCACAACCAGCAGAACCCAAAGTCATGGGGATGGAAGCCAAAACTCTACTGTAGGTCGTTAGATTAGTAACAGTGGAAGGAGCCACTCCCGTTTCTACCCCTTGATTCCTGAAATCTTGGGGTATCTTTGCTATGGGGAAATTTCCCTCTACATTAGTCCCTGGTTAGAGCACGTCTTGCATCTCACAGGACATTATGTCAGCTCCACACAGTGATTGCACCCGGTGGGCACCATAACCAGCTCTTCAAAATCCGTTCCACCATTCTATCAGGGCAAGCTTGAGAGTGATGGGAAACACAGTAAGACCAGTGATTTCCAAACAGACACAGTGACAACATCATGCTTTCATGAGTCCGTGGATACACTTCATTTGCTGCCAAATAAGGTAAAACCAAAAGTGAAGGTGTAAGATTATAAATATAAATAAGAGAGGAGCTAAGAATAATAATAGGACTGTATTGAATGTGGTTTGGGTGATACAAGTGAGTTAAATCCTCATCTATAAGAACAGGGAGCCAGTGAATGTGGCTCATTTTGATAAATCAAGAAATGGTAGCCAAGCACATCATTGAAAGCTATGGAGAAGAAAGAGTGTCTGGGTATGTAGGGTTTATGTTTGGGGAGTTGTGAATTGTGGCAGGGAAGACTGAAGCCTTTCTGTAACTGATTTTTTTTTTTAAGATTATTATTTATTTGACAGAGAGAGAGCACAAGCAGGGGGAGCAGCAGACAGAGGGAGAAGCAGTCTTCCCACTGAGCAGGTAGCTGATGCGAGACTCTATCTTAGGACTCTGGGATCATGACCTGAGCCAAAGGCGGATGTTTAACTGACTGAGCCATCCAGGCGCTCTGATTTTTTTTTTTAAGATTTTATTTATTTATTTGACAGACAGATCACAAGTAGGCAGAGAGGCAGGCAGAGAGAGATGAGGAAGCAGACTCCCTGCTGAGCAGAGAGCTCGATGTGGGGCTCGATTCCAGGACCTGAGATCATGACCTTAGCCAAAGGCAGAGGCTTAATCCACTGAGCCACCCAGGCGCCCCTGATTTTTTTTTTTTAAGTAGACCCCATGCCCAACATGGAGCCCAATGCAGGGCTTGAATGCACAACCTTGAGATCAGGACCTGGGCCAAAATCAAGAATCAGATGTTTAATCAGATGTTTAGCCACCCAGGTGTCCCACTATAATGGTAAATTTTAAAAGATCTTCATTGGGGCACCTGGGTGGCTCGGTCGGTTAAGCCTCTGCCTTCAGTTCAGGTCATGATCCCAGGGTCCTGGAATGGAGCCCCACATCCGGCTCTCTGCTCAGCAGGGAGTCGGCTTCCTCATCTCTCTTTGCCTGCCTCTCTGCCTACTTGTGCTCTCTGTCTGTCAAATAAATAAATAAAATCTTTAAAAAAAATAAATAAAAGATCTTCATTATCTCTTAATTTTATTAAAGGAATATGTAAATTTAAAAGGAAGAAAGAGAAAATGAACATCCATCTGGCTTGCCTTTTAGGAAAATATTCTTGAAGACGTCATCCATTTTACTCAATAAGTCACTGTTTTGTATCCAAACCACCAAAATGCAAAATCCCTCCAATCTGGTCCAAAGAAATTTATTTCTGAAGAATGTGCATATTTTCTTTGCCAGATAAGGAAAACTCTGTTCCATAATGACTTCCTTTTGACTTCTTAAAAAACTATAATGTTAAAACAGTCAACTGTTTGTGTTGCTTTAATAAGAAGTAAACTTGGGACACCTGGGTGGCTCAGTTGGTTAAGCTGCTGCCTTCAGCTCAGGTCATGATCCCAGGGTCCTGGGATCGAGTCCCACATCAGGCTCCTTGTTCAGCGGGGAGCCTGCTTCTCTCTCTGCCTCTGCCTGCTGCTCTGCCTGCTTGTGTTCTCCCTCTCTCTCTCAAATAAATAAATAAATAAATAAAATCTTGAAAAAAAAGAAGTAATCTTTCTCAGGTGCCTGATAACATCTTTTTAAAAAAATTTCGTTTATTTAGGGGCGCCTGGGTGGTTCAGTGGGTTAAGACTCTGCCTTCAGCTCAGGTCATGATCTCGGGGTCCTGGGATCGAGCCCCACATCAGGCTCTCTGCTCAGCATGAAGCCTGCTTCTCTATCCTCCTCTCTGCCTGCCTCTCTGCCTGCTTGTGATCTCTGTCTGTCCAATAAATAAAATCTTAAAAAAAAAAATTCATTTATTTATTTGAGATGGAGAGAGCAGGAGTGGGGGGAGAGGGAGAAGGAGATGGAAAGGGAGAAGCAGATTCCCCACTGAACCATCCAGGCACCACCCCCCATTTCTTTTCTAGCTTCTCTTGAACATGATTTCATTCACCTTGTTTCTTAATCACTTTATGGGGTTAAATTTTATGTTATTATATTATTTGTCTCTTAATATATAGGAATCAGTGATGCATTCTAGATATTAACTTTTTCTCTGTTATGTATGTTGCAAATATTTTTTCCAAGTCTGTTATTTATTTGTTTTTTTAATTTTGGGCACAGGAAATTTTTATAAAGTCAGAATTATCAGTCTTCTTTGTTATGCTTCCTATCTTATTTAAGAAGATCTTCCCTGGGGCACCTGGGTGTCTCAGTGGATTGAGCCACTGCCTTCGGCTCGGGTCAAGATCTCAGGGTCCTGGGACTGAGCCCCGCATTGGGCTCTCTGCTTGGCGGGGAGCCTGCTTCCCCCTCTCTCTCTGTCTACTTAGGATCTCTCTCTCTCTCTCTCTGTCAAATAAATAAAATTTAAAAAAAAGATTTAAAAAAGATCTTCCCTAACTGAAGGTTAAAAACAATTTTAAAAATATTTTATCCGTTCTGTACTATAAATTTCCCTCTGCAAACTGCTTTAACTATATCTCCCAAATTTCATTAAGTTGTATTTTCATTTTCATTAGGTTCAAAATATTTTTTTAAGATTTTATTTATTTATTTGACAGAAAGAGACACAGCGAGAGAGGGAATGCAAGTGGGGGCAGTGGGAGAGGGAGAAGCAGGCTTCCCGCCGAGCAAGGGGCCTGAAGCAGGGCTCGATCCCAGGGTCCTGGTATTGTGACCTGACCCGAAGGTAGATGCTTAACAACTGAGCCACCCAGGTGCCCCTAAGCCTCATTTTTATCATCTACTATGATGGTCTGTGTCTTTCAATTGGTGTAGTTATGGCATTGGTATTTAATGTGATTGTTAAATAGTTGTAATACTATCTGCCATATTTGTTACTGTTTTCTGTTCATTGTTCTTTGTTTCTCTTTTCCTTTTCCACTCTTTTCCCATCTTGTCTGGTTTTAACTGGGCCTTTTTTTTTTTTTTTAAGATTATTTATTTTTAGGGGCGCCTGGGTGGCTCAGTGGTTTAAGCCGCTGCCTTCGGCTCAGGTCATGATCTCAGGGTCCTGGGATCGAGTGCCGCATCCGGCTCTCTGCTCTGAAGGGAGCCTGCTTCCCTCTCACTCTCTCTGCCTGCCTCTCTGCCTACTTGTGATCTCTCTCTGTCAAATAAAAAAAAAAAATCTTAAAAAAAAAAGATTATTTATTTTTAAGTACTCTCTCTACATCCAATATGGAGCTCAAACTTACAACCTCAAGATCAAGAGTTGCAAGCTCTACCAATTGTGCCACCCAGGTGTTCCTTTAACTGAGCCCTTTTTTTTTTTTTAAGATTTTATTTATTTAGGGCACCTGGGTGGCTCAGAGGGTTAAGCCTCTGCCTTTGGCTCAGGTCATGATCTCAGAGTCCTAGAATTGAGCCCCCCATCGGGCTCTCTGCTTGGCAGGGAGCCTGCTTCCCCCTCTCTCTCTGCCTGCCTCTCTGGCTACTTGTGATCTCTCTCTGTCTGTCAAATAAACAAATAAAATTTTTTTAAAGATTTTATTTATTTGACAGACAGAGATCACAACTGCGTTATCTGTTGGATTAATTAAGAATATGAGAAAGAAGGGGTGCCTGGCTGGCTCAGTTGGTGGAACATGCGACTCTTGATCTTGGGGTTGTGAGTTTGAACCCCACATTGGGTGTGGAGCCAACTTAATAAAGTAAAAATTTTAAAGTCTTAAGAATATGAAAATGAAAATATTCTTTTACCTTACTTATTCCTTCTTTAATGCTCTTCTTTTCTTTATTTAGATCCGAGTTTCTGACCTATGTCATTTTTCTCCTTTCTGAAGAATTTCTTCTAACATTTCTTGCAAAGCAAAGCTACTGGCCACAAAGTTCCTCAATTTTTGTTTGTTTGAGAAAGTCTTTATTATTTGTCCTTCACTTTTGAAGGCACGTGTAGCTAGTTACAGTACTCTAGGTTTGTGGCGTTTTTCTTTCCACATGAACTATCTTCTTTTGCTCTCTCACTGTTTGCATGGTTTCTGTGAAGAAGCCCAATGTAATTCTGTCTTTGCTTCTTTATAGGGTATATAAGGGTTTCAAGATTTTCTCCATCTTTAATTTTCTTTAGTTAGAATATGATATGCCTAGGAGTTTAGATGTTTTATGCGTTTATAATGCCTAGTGTTCCCTGAAACTCCTGGATCTGTGATTTTCTTTCATTAATTTTTTGAAATTATCAGTCATTATTGTTTTAAGTATTTCTTTTGTACCTTTCTCTCTTCACCTTTTGGTACTCCCAGTATGCCTATGTGACACCTTTCATAATAGTCACAAAATTTGTGGATGTTCTGTTCTTCTCATTCTTTCTTCTATTTACATTTCAGTTTTGGAAGTTTCTCTTGACAAGTCTTCAAGTTAATTGATTCTTTCCTCGGCCACATCCAGGTCTACTGCTGAGCCCATCAAAGGTATTCTTCCCTTCTGTCACAGTGTTTTTGATTTCTCACATTTCCTTTCCCTTCTGAGAGTTTCCATCTCTCTGCTTACGTCACCTAACTGTTACATGTTGGCCACTTATTCCATCAGAGCCATTAGCACATTCATCATAGCTTTTAAAATTCCCAATCTGAGAATTCCAACATCTCTGCCAGAGCCAAGTCTAGCTCTGATGCTTGTTGTCTCTTCAAACTGTGTTTTTTGTCTTTTAGTATGCCTTGTAATTTTTTGGTTGAAAGTTGGACATGATGCATCATGTGGAAGAAACGGAGGTAAATAGACCTTTAGCGTGAAATTACATATTTATCTTGCTAGGGTTTAGTCCATGTTCATTTTTTGCCATAGCCCTAGGTGTCAGAGGCAAAATATTCCTCAGGTGCCTTCAATTTGTCTTGGTATCTTTGGGTTTTCCTAGAAACTTCTTTTTATTTTATTTTTTTTTAAGATTTTATTTATTTATTTGACAGACAGAGATCACAGGTAGGCAGAGAGGCAGCCAGAGAGAGAGGAAGGGAAGCAGGCTCCCCGCTGAGCAGAGAGCCCGACGCAGGGCTCGATCCCAGGACCCTGGGATCATGACCTGAGCCAAAGGCAGAGGCTTTAACCCACTGAGCCACCCAGGCGCCCCTAGAAACTTCTTTTTTTTTTTTTAAGATTTTATTTATTTATTTGACAGAGAGAGAGCACAAGTAGACAGAGAGGCAGGCAGAGAGAGAGAGGAAAGCAGGCTCGCTGCTGAGCAGAGAGCCTGATGCGGGACTCGATCCCAGGACCCTGAGATCATGACCTGAGCCGAAGGCAGCGGCTTAACCCACTGAGCCACCCAGGCGCCCTAGAAACTTCTTTTTAAATTAGGTCTGAGGTGGGCAATTCTTTCACTTGTATCCCATTTTTATTCAGGAGCCCCACTGATATGGTGGAAAGGTGTGGAGAAAGGAGAAGGCTAGAGGGGAGCTAGAGAGGTATTTCTTTCCCTCCAGGTCCAGTTTGGCATTTGGGGCCATCCTAGTTTCTTTTGAGGGCATTCTCGTGAAGGTTAGACTCACAAAGGTTGGAGGATCCCTTAAGATTGGAACTCCCACCTTGTATTTTTTTTTAATTTTCAAACTTGTCCACACTGAGCCACACCAGCAATTCATCAATTACAGTTTAGATCTTCCTTCCCTAGTAGTGGTTCCTATGGAGGGTTCTGCTCCAGAAATCTGAGATTCTGTTTCTGCCTACCTGCCTCTCCAATTTTGGGGCAAAAGCTTGTCCTATGTTCTCAGTTCTCTGAAGGATCTAAGAAGATCCTTCAGTTGGTTGATTTCCAGTGCCAGGCCAGGAAACTAGAAGTCCGGATACATTTCCGGACTCTACCCCCCCACACCCCCACAACACTTATTATTTTTTTTTTAAGATTTTTTTTTTAATTTATTTGACAGACAGAGATCACAAGTAGGCAGGGAGGCAGGTAGAGAGAGAGAGAGAGAGAGAGAAGGAAGCAAGCTCCCTGCTGAGCAGAGAGCCCAATGCGGGGCTCAATCCCAGGACCCTGGGATCATGACCTGAGCTGAAGGCAGAGGCTTTAACCTACTGAGCCACCCAGGTGCCCCAACACTTACTTTTTATTTTTATTTATTTTTATTTTTAAAAAGATTTATTTATTTATTTATTTGAGAGAGAGACAGTGAGAGAGAGCATGAGAGGGAAGAAGGTCAGAGGGAGAAGCAGACTCCCTGCGGAGCTGGGAGCCCAATGTGGGACTGGATCCTGGGACTCCTGGATCATGACCCAAGCTGAAGGCAGTAGCTTAACCAACTGAGCCACCCAGGCGCCCTACTCCCCATACTTACTTTATCAATCTTTTAAAAAACTCCCCATGATCAATCACTACAGCCATCTTTTTTTCTGTAGATTTTTTAAAAAAGAATTTATTTATTTATTTGGCAGAGAGAGATCACAAGTTGGTAGAGAGGCAGGCAGAGAGAGAGAGAGAGAGAGGAAAGCAGGCTCGCTGCTGAGCAGAGAGCCTGATGCGGGACTCGATCCCAGGACCCTGGGATCATGACCTGAGCCGAAGGCAGCGGCTTAAGCCACTGAGCCACCGAGGCGCCCCTTTTTCTGTAGATTTTAATCATATTTATTATAAAGTACTTTCTTATACATTTATTATCTAGAATTATGTGCAGATCTATTTCTGCTGACTGCATCTGAATATTTTTTTGAATTTTTTCTCTTGACTCAGTCACATTTGTCTTTCTTGGCATGTTCAGTATTTATTATTTATATCAGGCATCATGGATGATGTGGCGCAGAGATTCTGGGTTCTGTTGTAATTCTCTGAAGAATGTTGAGTTTTGTTCTTCAGGTGGTTGAATTACGGAACATCACCCAAACTTGTGGAGGCTGGGCTTTAAGTTTCACGAGGGCGGATATATTTTGATGTTGCCTTTAGTTCTAGGGCAGATCTCATCTCTAGAACGTAGTGTTCATTCCCAAGGTGTGGCCCTTTTGGGGTTTAGAAGGAAAACTGAGGCCTTTACCAGGCTCCTCTGTCAGACCTTCAAACTCATCCCTGGAACTGATAGCAAGTGAATCTCTCCGCAGCTTTTGGCCTTCCAGCTCTTTGTCTTTCCCTGGAGTCCCTGGAATTGTTGCCCACACGTGGGCAGTTCAGGCCAGCCACATATCTGAAGTTTATAGCTTCCAGCTCTTCACCCTCAGAGGCTCCAAACTTCCCAGCGTTGCCCCCTGGGTTTCCAGCTGTGGTGGCGTTTCCATCCTCTGCCTCTTCAGCCATTGGGCCTGTGGCTTCAGCAGAAACTAGACGGAGGCAGCAGCTCTTGAAAGAAAAGCTGCTTTTGGAGCACCTGGGTGACTCAGTCATTAGGCGTCTGCCTTCGGCTTGGGTCATGGTCCTGGGGTCCCAGGGCCCTGGGATCAGCCCCGCAACGGGCTCCCTGCTCAATTGGAAGCCTGCTTCTCTGTCTCCTACTCCCCCTGCTTGTGTTCCCTCTCTCGCTGTGTCTCTGTCAAATAAATAAATAAAATCTTTAAAAAGAAGAAGAAAGAAGAAAGAAGAAGAAGAAGAAAGAAGAAGGAGAAGAAGAAGGAGAGCTCCTTTTCCCTGAGGGTTCTCTCTCAAATATTTTGTCCACATTTCATAAAGCAGAGCGTTTTGTAATTACTGGAAGTAGAAACTCAATCTGTAATCCGTAGCATCCATTCAGAAAGTGAACTATTAAAACAAACAGCATACAAAATTAAGATCTACCCTAAAGGCGGATACCTTTTAGGTCAGGGTATTGGGGCTGAGGCGGAAGTTGACGCGGCCCCGCCCCTCCCACGCCCCGCCCCCTCGCTCGAGCCCGTTTCCATGGCGACGCGGCGCCAAGCCTGGGCAGCCCAGCAACCCAGTGGGCGTGCAGCAGCAGCGGTAGCGGCTACATGAGCGCCGGGGTGGCGGCGGCCGGGCACCGGCCCCCCAGCTCTGGGATCCCGGGCTCTCGGGGCGCGTCGCGCCCGCGCCCCCGCCAGCCCGCGGTAGTCCAGCACTCCGGACAGCACGGCGCGCAGGCTGGGCACAGCGAGTCGCAGAAGCGGATCCTGGACCTGGAGAAAAGCCTGCAGTTCCTGCAGCAGCAGCACTCTGAGACGCTGGTCAAGCTCCACGAGGAGATCGAGTACCTCAAGCGGGAGAACAAGGGTGAGTCCGAGCAGCGGGGCCGCGGCTGGGGCACACACCGCCGCTAGGGCCCAAGGGGGACCCAGACCTGCTGCCCGCGGGTGCCTCCAGCACGGAAACACGCGTGGACTCTAGAACACGCAGTGTTTTCAGGAGGGCAGACACAGGGCAGCAAGCCCCACCCCGGGTCCTGCCACGCGGGGCTCGGACTCCCTTCCCCCCCACCGGCCCCAAACCGGGGTGGTCTTTTGGGTCGGGGTGCGTCGGGACCATATAGCCATCTGGCAGGGCAGCCTGTCTGTGGCGTTTTCCAAAGTAAACCCGGTCGCAGTCTCGTCTCTAGGAGTCAAGCCCGCCTGTTTTAAAGAAAACTTTTTGTGGAAGTAAAAAGTGAGAGCATACAGCTCAATGATTTTCACAAACTAAATGCCCCCAAATCAAGGACCTATATGCCCGGCACCATCCAGCTCTCCCAGGTACACGAGTCTCCTCAGGGCAACGCCTTCCTAACTTGGCCCTGCTGGTGGCTCCTCACCCCCATGGGCCAGGCCTGAAGCAGAACCTGTCTTTTACTCTGCTTCCCTCTCTCTTCTCCCTTATGTTTTAGCTGGAGCTCTTCCCCCCACATACCTAGTCCTACCTCAGTTTCTCCCCCCCCTTCTCCTGCCGTTTACTAGAAGTGCTAAGTATGAGATCAAGGGGTACCCATTATCTCAGGACTCCACCCCCCTTGAGTTTTGAGTCAAGGTCATATGTGAAGTCTCTCAGGGATTCAGCAGGAGGGGAGCGCCCGGGACAAGGCAGACGTCTTCTCTCAAACTGGCAGCAGCTTCAGAAATGACCGAAACATGTTTGCTTTCAGATCTCCATTACAAGCTAATAATGAATCAGAAGCCAAAGAAAGGTAAGAATGAGGCCCTCTGGTGCCTGATGGTTACTGATGTCTGGAGCAGCCCCTGAGTGGCTTATTGAAGTTCACCCCCTAGCTGCACTGGCCTATCCCAGTGAGGAGGGGTCCTGGGGGACCTGGAGAGACGCACTGCCCCCAGCCATGGTTTGGGCGACTGTGCACTGAAGCACAGAGGTGGGGCTCTCGGGGATCCCAAGGCCTGAGGGTCTGTGCAGCAGGGAAGGAGGCAGAGCAGCTGCCCTCCCCAGCCTTGCTGCGCTGATGGATTCTGACTTGGATTCCAGCTATGGCAGGCCCCAGACTCCCTCTGAAAGGCTGACAAGCACTGGGCAGCCCCAGCCCTGGGCTTCTGGCCCATCACTTCCTAGCATAGAATGCTCTGTACTAGAAAGGCATAGTCCTTTCAGGGAGCCTCCCTGCCATCTCTGCAGTGACCAAGAGGGCTGGGTGAAGGCAGTGGAGATGGAGAGACCCACAGCCACTTACCCACTGCCCTTCCTCATCCTGATAGTAGCCCATTCACTTTGTGTGTCCCCCAGCCGAGCCTGCTCTCCCCACTTACCTTTGGGGCCCAGTCTGGGTGGTGCTAGCCTAGAGCCCGAGTCTTGGGAGGTTCCAGGGCTCCTTTTCTAGGGGACACAGAGAATGGCGTGGTGGTGGGCCCTCCTCTGACGGGGAGGAGCAGCTCCGGTGAGCTGTCCTCGGCAAGTGGCAGGGCCTGTTAGTGGTCCCAGTCCCACGATGCCAGGGGTCCCCAGTGGGACCTCAGAAGAGGTCATCCTCCTTCAGGGCTCCTTTGGGCCTAAGCCCACTGCTTTCTGGATGGCCCTTCAAGAAATCGCACCCCCCCACCCTTGGCTCTGCCTCACCGGCGTGGGGGAGGGCCCTGTGTGAGCACACAGGCACGGACGGCCGGCCCCTCCCCCACAGAGGGGAGCAGGGGGCGGAAGGATCTGGGACACTAGGATGGAACTGGCATTCCTGCCATCTCCAACTGACCCTGTGCCTTCTCCCACAGGCAGCATTTCCAATTCCAGCTTTCATTCCATCAAGTCTGTCTCAAATTCGATGTCAGGTGAGCACGCCAGCACCCTCTGTGAGCTCAGGGTCGGGGGAGAGGCACATGCCCCATGGGGACCCTGGGCCCAATGGCAAGTGTGGGGCGCTGAAAGCCCCATGGGCTTGACTACAAAGGGAGTGAACACCAACATGGGGCACAAGGCCCTACGGCAGATGCCCCCCGACATACAGAAAGAGGAGCCTCTGTGCCTCACTAAGTGGTCTTCCAGGGAGGGGTGGCACACAGGTGGCCTGGCAGAAGCCCTGCTCATTATGACCCCCCACCAAGCAGGCAGGAAGCAGAGGTGGGGGGTGGGGGGGACAGCTCCACCTAGAGTTCTGGGCTTGTGGTGTCCTTTGCAGAGTTAGGGGCTGATAGTGTCTTCTTCCCACTCTGCCTTCCTGAGGCCAGGCGTACTTGCAGGAGCAGCCCTTGCCCCTCCTCTGCGGGCCCAGGCAGGCAGTGGGCGTTGTCCTTGGAAAGGACACTGGCGCGGGCTGGGTCCCAGACCTCCCACTCAGTGTCATTTTGCCCAAAATGGGGCACTGCTTCAGAGTTGGGGAACAGCTGTGGGGCCACCCCCAGCCCTGGCCTTCCCTGAGTACATGGAGCCAGCTTTTCACAGACCCTCAGACCCTTGGGTTCGGATCTCCCAGCAGCCCCCCGATGGGGGCTCTGTTACCATCTCTCAGTGGAAACCGAGGCAGGGGGCAGGCACTCTGTGGGCGCACACGGCTAATCCTGGGCGACTCAGGCACGGGTTCTCGATGCCCACAGTGACCGCCCTGGCTGCTGCCAACTCTCAAGGCAAGGCCCGGACCCAGCTCAGCTTCTCCAAGAAGCAAGACTCGAAAGCTGACGTTCCCCAGAAGATGGACCTGGAAGAAGAGACCCCAGTTGCTGCCCTGTTCCACAACAGCAAGCTGGACAAAGCCCCAGGGATGCAGGGGCTGGCCAAGTAAGGGCTCGCCCGGACCCCGGGGGCCCAGCGCTCCATTTACCAAGCTCACACTCTGCCACCAGCCAGCTGCTCAGCCCTTCCAAATGGGCCAGTCTGCCGGTGAACGCAGACTTGCTCCAGGCTTGCCCATCCAGTGGGCACTGCCTTCCCGCTTTCCCCAGGGGGTCTGCAGGGTCCCTGTGCTGACTCAAGCCCACACGAGGATGCCAACAGCAGCTTCCAAAACCGTTTTCTCACAGAAATGGAACAAAGTGATTTTGCCTTTAAATTACCCTGCTATTCACCAAGAGAACAGTAGTAAGTCGGGTTCCTGGGCTCACCCCGGGAAGTGTGCTTGGCTCTGTGAGGTGCAGAACTGGCAGGCCAGAGCAAGACCAGGCTGACACCTGAGTTTCTGGGACTGCCCTGGAAAGCAGCAAGAAACCTGGACTTTTTTTTTTTTCTTTTAAGACTTTATTTATTTGACAGACAGATCACAAGTAGGCAGAGAGGCAGGCAGACAGAGGAGGAAGCAGGCTCCCTGATGAGCAGAAAGTCTGATGCGGGGCTTGATTCCAGGACCCTGGGATCATGACCTGAGCCAAAGGTAGAGGCTTTAAATCACTGAGCTACCCAGGCACCCCAGGAACCTGGACTTTGCATCCAAAACGGAGACCCCATTGTCCCCTGGGTAGGGCAACCAGCAGGCTTCCTCTTCTCAGCACAGTCCTTAGATTCTGTCAACCAGGCTCACAGGTGTGGGGTCAGGACTGAGGGTGGCCCCGCAGCTTGAACCACATCGAACCCTCAGGGCACCTTGAGAGAGGAGGAAGGGATGGGCCCAGGTCCCAGCTGGCACCGGAGCCCCCCCTACCTGGTGCCAGGAGCACCCTGGTCAGCAGAAGGGAACCAGTCCCTGAGGAGGCTGTGTGGACACCCCTCCTCCCCACACCAGCCTCAGGCTGGAGCAGGAGCTGCCCAGCAGAGGTGGGGGTGGTTAGACCAAGCCTGGCAGGCTAGCTCCAGGCTGCTGCAGTGACTGTTCCAGAGAGGAAGAAGGGGAGACCTCCAGCGCAGTGGCGAGCTCCACAGCAGGCAACCAGCACAAGGGCAAGCAGCCCCCCGCGATGAGCCTACTTCCATACCTGCGCAAGCCCACCACGATTCAGCAATGTGAGGTTGTCATCCGCCAGCTGTGGAATGCCAACCTCCTGCAGGCCCAGGAGGTGAGGCTCGGGACCCCAATCTGCCCCCCCCACCTCTGCGGAGCCCACCCACTGCCCCTCTTCTCCCTGCCTTCCAGTTGCAACACCTCAAGGCCCTCCTGGAAGAGAATCAGAGACCCAAGGCTACCCCTGAGGAACCTGGGCCCAGCTCTCCCAAGTGAGTGAGAGCCCTCCCAGCCCTCACCCCACCCCACCCTACCCCGGCAAGGTCTGCTCCTCTGGGGCTCACTGCTGACTCCTCCCTCACCAGGGACCAGGAGGCCCTTCACCCGGGAGCCATGCAGCTCCCCAAGGTCCCCACCAAGGGCGTCCCCAAGAAATGGTGAGTTGCATCCGTAGGGGGAGGTTGAGGTGGCCTCCAAGCCCCGTACGGGGTGCGGAAGGGACTGGGACCCGGATGGCTCTGTGCTTTGCCTGGGGCCGCACTGCCAGACTGGCTGGGCTCCTGCTCCCAGGGGCTCTGCAGTGCCAGCCCTCTGCCTGAACAGCCTGATTCTGAGCCCAATGCCCGTGGCGGAGCGCTCCATCCTGCCAGCGCTGAAGCAGACCCTGAAGAGCAACTTCGCTGAGCGGCAGAAGAGGCTGCAGGTGGTGCAGAGCCGGCGGCTGCACCGCTCAGTGCTCTGAGGCCAGCGGCAGCCATCTGTGCCTGCACAGTAGCTCTTGGCCAGGCCTGTGACCAACCCCCCGGCTGGAGATCCTCACCCTCTCTTGATAGCACTTCCAGACAATTCTCAGACGTTTAGGCCAAGTGAAATTCCAGATAAATGAAACTCGTGGCAGATAAAGTACTTGGTCTCAGAACTGGGAAACTTGTTTATTTTCTTGCTCAGTAGTTTGCTATTCTGTATTTACATGAAAACACCTAATGAAAGTATTACCCTACCCCGCTGAAGACTGGAAATAAAGCTCGTTTCTCCACTTGTGTGTCTCATCCCTCACTGCTGTTGGGCATCACTGCCCAGCTCTGTGCCCCTAGCTCTGCTCCCTGCAGGGGGAGGGACCTGCCGGGGGTGCCCGGGACTCCGGGCTCATCCAGCGGGGGGAAGCATGCAGGGGGCTTCCTGGCCCTGCGCACAGAGCAAGACGCCTTCTTCCCCATTGGTGCCAGCCAGCTTCCAGGCTGACAAACACGGCTGACGCGCCACCCTGCCGGGCCTGCCCTCCACCACGGAGGGCCTCGGCGCCTTGGGAGCGGCCCTCTCCGGGGCTCTAGGGCTCCACCTCGTGATACTCCAGTCCCACGGGCCCCCACAACCACAGCTTCCTATGGCTCATGGGTGCAGTCAGTGTCGCGTCCACCTGCTCTTGGCGGGACTGTGCTCCAGGCCCATTTCCTCAGCGCTCATCTCTACCTCTTCTTGCTTCTAGCAGCAGGAACCCGGCCAGAAACCTGGGTGAGGTTACGGCCCGGACACTCAAAAAATAGTGAACTAAGATCTGGATGTCCATGGCCATCCCCAAGGTGGGGAACTGGGCTCATCCCCAACAATGTTCCTCACTGGACAGTAGTACCCAGACTTTCAGAGGGGAGGGGACACAGTGACAAATTCATAACACAGGAATAATAAATTTATTATAAGAACCACAGATGACATGGTAGTGCACATAGAAAAGGGGGACCCTCTCAACACCAGAGGGCTGGCGGGCTGATGCCATCAGGGGGCCTTCTTTGCTCTCAGGAACGGCTCTGAGCCCTGACCCCAGAGTAGGCACGGTGCCAGGGACACGATCCACCCAGGTGCCCCTGCTCCCCCGGCTCCCCCACAGTGCTGAGCAAACCCCCATGGCTTGAAGGGAGAATGCCAAGAGGTATGAGGCCCAGGCGACCACAGGAGATCTGCAACCGCTTGCAGGCCGACCTTCCCTCTGAGACTCCGCCAGCACCTTGGGATCCAGGAGCTTCCCTGTGGCTTGCCCCACATGCCCATGGTGGCAGGGTCTGAACCCAAAACTGTGGCCAGAGAATTCTGTGTGCGTTTTCAGGGTTTCCTATGCTCTCCATGTTCCCCTACAGGAACAGGAAGTGTTTCTGGTGCACACACATAAGAGGCTCTAACAAGACCCTGAGTTCTCCCCCGTGCTACTGAGGAAGGACATGGGCCTTGGAGAGGCAGAGGGCACAGCAGCCCAGGGAGGAGCACACAGGGCTGGTGGCAAGTCCGACTCCCTGGGGGACGTCCCAACCCCATCACTGATGCAGCCAGCCCCACAGCCACCTGCCCTGGTCGTGTACAAGTGTGGGAGGATGTCTGGCAAGTCCCCAAGGCAGAAGATAAAAGCAGGAAAGCTAATCTAAGCCCAGGCTCTCTAAGGGAGCCAACACCTAGAAATGTCCGACACGAGGTGCATGTCCTCTGTGGCCTTGACAAGGCCACTGGCTCTCCCCGCGGTCCCCAGCGGCTGGGTGGCTAGGCGGCTGAGAGGCAGGCCTGGTGGATGCTCTGTGCCCAGGTGTTGAGCAGGGCCGTGACCGAGTGCTTGTCGGGGAGCTGCAGCAGCCTCGAGGTCATGCACCGGTGCACCGACTGCAGAAAGGGGTTCGCGTCTGCAACAGAGCAGTGGGCCATGAGCGGTGCTGAGCCTGACGCTGGGCGATGCAGCAACTCTCTGTGAACGGGCTACCCCACAGACACATTCCACCCAGCTAACGTGAGCAGGGGTGCCATCTCCCTCACACAGTGGGATAGCCGATGGGCTCCCCTCCCAGGCCCACACATCAGTGGAGAACTACAGTGTGGACACGTCTGGAGACCAGGATTCCCACTCAGGGGCAGTCTTGGGATCCCAGTCCCACACACCAGCTCTGAGCTGCAGGGGCACTGGTCCCCATCAATAGGGCGTTCTCTGGGCCTCTGGTTTGAAGCCATGTCACCCAGATGGGTCCCCACGAACCCTAGCTCCTTCTGTGCTCCCCTATCAGCCTTGCAGAGGCCCCCAGGGGTGGACGGGCCTGCTCACTCCTCACCAGTACATATGGCTGCCCTGCAGACAGACAGAACACCATAGAGACAGAGACCCCTTTCTCTCCAAGTGATTTCTGGGCAACCCACTCCTGTCCACAAAGGGGCAGACAGAAAGTGGAGGAGTGGGCTCCACTGTGGGAGTTCGGAGGAAACCTGGTTGCCTGGAGCCGACCCCGTCCCGCCAGGGCCCCGAAAGAGCAGCCACACGGCCTCACCACGGCCGTCCTTGCGGCTCACCCACCGTACTGCCACTGCCGGTCGATCCACAGTGGGCTCTGGGCAGGGTAGTCAGCAGGGACACTGAGCTCCAGTGGCGGCACACTCGGGAGATCCTTGTCATCTGCAACACATGCAGCTGTGCCTGTGACCCGGCCCAAGGCCTCAACCTGCCCTACCTCACAGCCCTGCTCGCAACAGGGCTCTTTGAATCCCAAAAGGCTCTGGTGAGGCTTGCTGCAAAGTATGGAGGTCACTCTGACTCCCAGGCTTCCACATTTCCCTAGGGCCTCAGGCTCGGTACCTGGAAGGCAGGGAGGGGAGGGGGCCTCCCCGGCAGGGGTAAGAGATGAGAGTGTGGGGGCTCCAGGCTCGGCCCTCAGGGCACATCCTAGGCCAGGTACGTGGAAGGATCCAGAAGGGTGTGGGGCTGGTGGGCCTCGGGGCACTGTGTGTGTGCACACACGCACGGCCTATCTGTGGGAGGCCCAGTGCGAGTCCCCATGGGGCAGGCGGGCCTGGGCTGGGCCTGCTCTGGAGCCAGGGGCAGGGGCAGAACCCTGGGGCTAGAGATTAGGACTCAGTCTCCCACAGCACCAGCCCCACCTCCCCAGTACGCACCCAACTTGCATATCAGGTGGACGGTGCCATTGTTACTGCAGTGAGAAGGATCCAAATTCACCGAGAACTTAGGATCTAATCTGGCCACCTCCCCCTGGAGGACGTTGGGGATGCTCTGCCGCTCATCGTCTTCAAACCTACGCTTCCGGGTGCACACGACCGGGGCTCTGGAAGAGGCAGCTAGGGTCACCACACGGGGCTAGGCTGTGGCCCGTGACCCACAGCCCACGGCCCACTGCCCAGCGCGAGCCTGAGCCCTGTGCTACACGTACGTGATGGGCGGGCCGTGGATGGCTGTCATGGCCGGCACGAAGGTGCGGTACAGGGAATGGTTGAAGACGGGTGAGCGGATATTGGCCAGGACGGCATCAAGGAGCGGCTGGCACAGGTATTGCTGTTTGGTTGGCGGCACCGGAGGCGGCGGGGGTGTGGGCTGGAACAGGACAGCGGGGTCAGCAGCCCACTCTTGGGAAGCTTTCTAGACCCTGAGGTCCTCATCCTCACAGCCATACTTTCACGGCTTCCCCACCACCTCTGCCTCCTAGAGATACAGTTATCTTGGATGCACTCGCCTGCCTTCTGTGGCCTTGACCTTCCCCTGAGGCCCCTCCCCCCAGGGCTTGGCCTCGTGCTGGGCAGGGGCAAGTGGAAGGGAGACAGTGGAGATGAGCGTACACAAAACTCCGTGAACCTGGTGGATGGAGGGAACACCCACAGGACCACAGCCGGAGGGTGACCTCTCCCATGTTTGCACACATGCTCTCCTTCCCCAAGGCCGACCTGACCTGGAAGAAGACTCCTGGGCGAGGTCCCCAGGCTGAGTAGCATGCCTCCTCTACCCACTCCTGACTGTGAACACTTCTCCCAGCTTGTGGGGTGAGTCCTGGTCTCCTCAGAGATGCCTGCGGCCCTCTGAACATCACCAGGCCGTGGTGTCCCACTCACCACTGCCATATCATTCTTGAGCTTCTCCAGGGCAATTTCACACTTCTGCAGTGTTTTCAGGGGGCACCTGTGGGGAGAAGGGATATGGCTGACCCTCCATGCTTGACGATGGGGCGCTGGTGGCTCTCGGGTGCTGATTCCAGCCACCGCCTGCCTGGCTTCTTCTGGTCTGAACAGAGCCAGCCTCAGCCAGTGCAAGCCTCCACAGGAGCCGAAGCCATTGACCAGCCGTCCTTAGACGCAAAATGTAAGGACAGATTGTCCTGTCCCCAGGAGTGGCCCCATCCTGGTTGGCAGAATAGGGCATAAATGTGATGGGTCAGTGGGGAGGGACAGAGGCTGGGCCCCTGCCCCTCAGCCCTAGAATTCCAATGACGATCAATGCAAGAGGGCTTCGAGGCTGGTACAGATCCAACAGGCCTAGTTCTGCCGTTTCCAGCATTTTGTCTAGTAAATGGAATAGAGAAGACCTTTTAGAAGGGAGCACAGCCTAAGCTGAGGCAGGAATAGGGACAAACTCAAAGTCTAGTCCACATACACAGTTCTGTACCGCAGACCAAGTTTGATGCTCACAGCAGCCCTAGCACTGGCCAGCATGGGCATGTGTGCCTTACAAGTGCTCCTCAAGGGGTTGTCTTGTTTCATTTTCCCAGCCAAGCTGAGTGAGCCATAGCTGCCCCTTTTTGCAGACGGGCTAACTGATATGAAGTCACTTGCCAAAGGCCACTGGAAAGTCAGGGGCAGTGCAAAGGTAGGGGGCCCGGAGCTTGGAGCCCCAGCAGACACACGTAAGTGGAGCCCTTAGGCCCCTTCTCTAAACTCCACATCACCACCAAACACCCATTCAAGGCTGGGCCAACCATGCAGCCGGATGTGGGCAGAGCGCCATCCTTCTTCCAGGAGCCTGGAGGCAAAGCTCACCGCTTAGAGGGGTCTGTCAGGATGTCCAGAAGGCTCTTCATCTTACTCAGGTCCTTTTTTCTGTCTGGGACAGAGAGGGGCCACTAAGACATGTGCCTGGGGTATCCCCCCACCATCCCCAAACATGCTGTGCCCCAGCCCCCACCGAACCTTCGTTCTTGTCAATCTTGTTGATCATGCGGCGCAGGGGCTCGATGTACTTGGACAGCTGCTTCAGCTTGTCGAGGTACTGCTGCTCCTCCGCCTGGCTGGAGCCGGCTGGGCTCATGACCGAGCTGGGATTCACTGCAGGATATGACATGATAAGCATGGCTCCCGCCCACAAGGCCAGGCTCTCTGCAAACCCTCCAGGCGGGGATCTAGAGCTCACCCACCCTGTTATAAGCGGAGGCCTCCAGATGGTGAGGGGTGAATCTCAGCCCCTTGACCTGCGGGTCTGTGTGTGGGTTACACAACGGGTTCTGGGCCTTGGCTCATACCCACCCCAGACCCGACTTACCGGGGGTGTTTAAAGGTCCCGGGGAGGGGACGCTGAAGTTCTGCGGGGTACGGGCCGTCACTGGACTCTGGGAGGGCTGTGGTGAGGGGCTTGGCAGGAAGCTACTAGGGGATGGGGCAGGGCCAGAGCTGCAGCAAAACAAAAGCAGGTGAACCTGTGAGCTGGGGCACAAGGTGGGGCCCGCTCTGGGAGCCAGGTGGGGAGGGCCACCCCCTATCAGGCCTACCTGACGTTGGAGTTGGGCTGCGAGCTGGGCTGGCCAGGCTGCGGGGATGGCTGGGGGGGAGGGGGCATCGACTGTGGGGTCTGCACCTGCTGGCCCGGTGACGGCGAGGACAGCATGGTGAGGCTGTTCTGGCTGACCTGAAAGTGGAGGGTGCTCAGCCTGCTTGCCTGCCACACGTTCTCACTCCTGCTGCGCCCTCGCTCCCACCCCCATCCCCGTCACAGACCCCATCTGCACACAGAAGCCCCCACACTCTCAGCCTCACCTAAATACCCCTTCTTTCAGACACCCTGCGCCATGAGTACCAACACGGGCACAGGGCCCCACCCCGAGGATCCACACACACACATGAGTCCACAATGATGAGTGGCTGGCACAAAGGCCCAGCTGGGCAGCTCCTGCTCCTTGGCAGGGAGACCATGAGGTCCATAGGCTTCTCTGCGCTGGAACAGGACATCCCCATGTTTCTGTCTGACAGGTGGAGGAGCCAGAGAAGGCCTATGGCCTTGGATGGTGCTGCCTGGCCTTACCGGCCTGTGTTGCTCTCCTCTATGTGCCAATGAGGGCACCCCTGCGCCCTGCGACAGATGGGACCATCTTCCCACATGCTTCCATGAGCTCCCCCCCAGCTCTCAGGGCACAGTGGGAGCCTCTCTCATGTTTAATGGGAGCAAAGTGGCCCCTGTGTCAGCCCCTGCCAGCACGTGTGGCCTGAGGACCTTTGGTCTGGTGGCTGAGCAGCCTGCCCTAGACTGGCAGAGCAAGCAGACCTGCCTCGCCCAGGACATGGTGACGGCGGCGTAAGGGCCCGGCCAGAACCAGCCCAAAGTTCCCTGCCAGTTTCAGGGCTTCCCAGGGTCAGCGGAGGGGGCTCCTCCCACACCCTAGTCAAGCTCCTACATGCTGAGCCCCCCTCAGAGCCTGCTTCCTGGAGCCTAGTCCACAACCC
Organism: Meles meles; assembly: GCF_922984935.1. Taxonomy (NCBI): domain Eukaryota; kingdom Metazoa; phylum Chordata; class Mammalia; order Carnivora; family Mustelidae; genus Meles; species Meles meles. The sequence continues at coordinate 31,608,515 of NC_060077.1, forward strand.
CCCCCGCCCCCACTTTTTGACTGTCCAGTTCTGCAGACCAAGCCCAGTGCTTGTCTCAGGGCACTCCAGACCCTCGGGCCATCTGGAGCCACGGCTTTGCACCTCCCTCCCACACACTCATCTGCCATGGGGGCGGGGGCAGGAACATGCAAGCTCAGGCCTCCAGCTGGTAGGCCCAGTTGTTCTACCAAGTGAAGCAATAGGTCCCAGGTGATTCACAGTGATGCCAGTGAGGGCAGAAACAGGGCCTGGGGCAGCTTAGTTGGCTAAATTGAACTGAGTGCAGCAGGCTTCTCCTAGGCAGGGCTTGCCTTCCGTGCTGGGCTACGCGGAGTCCCAGGGCAGGCAGCATGCCCCCTGCACTGGACAAGAGGCTCCAGAATCCACCCAAGGACCAACAAACTCCCAGGACTAGGAAGGTGAACAGGCCATCTCAGAAGAGCCCATGCCAAGCAGCAGATGGTGCCAAGGAGGGAGAACTACAGGCCTGGGGCCTGCACACCCTGGGCTCAGCCTGTGAGGCCTGGGAACTCGCCTGGAGTGGTTTCCTACAAAGGCCCTGCTGTCACCTCGCCTTTCCCTCTCCCGAAACTGCTGCCACACACCACCTTGTGCCCCTGAAACTGCCTCTTGATGTGCCCTCTTCCTGCCTCACCTACCTGTACCTGCCCCAGAACATTCCCAGCCTTATTAGCGTCTGCTCCAGCAGATGTCCCTTCTAGAAGGTGTTCAGCTCCTGTCTGTAGTGTAAAGCTGGTGCTTCTCAGAAGGGAAATGAGGCATGTGAGGGCACCATGGCCAGCATAAAGCCACTGCAAGGGGAAGGCCACTGCACAGTTCACTTCCCACCTAAATGTCTGGAGCTGCATCTTAAAAGGCACCCTCAGCACTGTGACCACGGGAAATGGCACTTTCCCCACACCCTCTGCTGGGTTCCATGGAGCACACATGGCTCCCCTGGGCATTAGAGTCTGCAAGACACAGCCAAGAGCAGCCTGCCCCAGACCCGGGCACAAGCTCAACGCTTCTGCTTCCTCCTGCGAGCCTGTCTCTTACATCCAGCCACAGGCTACCCCAGGCCACTCTCCAGGCCACCACAGGAAACCCCTAGGCTTTTGACATCCAATCCAGATCTCTTTACATCTGACAGCGCCTCTGGAAAAACGCCTGATTCTGTTGGCAGCACACACATTCCCCTTCCCAGGCCTTCAGGATCCCCTCCCCAGTCAGCCCAGGGCTCCTAGGCCTCCCAGATTCCGAGATGCCACAGACACACGCAGGACGAGGAGTTGCAACCTGAAGGCCTCTGTCAAGAAAACAATGGCCAACCAAAGTGGCTAAGGAGACAGAGACCCCCCCAGGCTTCAGGTTTATGTTCCGCCTGGCTGATGCTGGGGCAGAGGGGAGTGAGACGGCTGGGCCTCTCTAGTGATGTATGAAGCCCCCCAGAGGGGAGCACTGCTGCCCTAGCTCCGCATCTTCCCTCCCTGCGCATGCTCTGCTGGAGGTACGGGCTTGGCGGTCACAGTGGCTGGCACATGCCATGTGACACTAATGTACCCGCCCACTGTCACCTACATATCACACAAGGGAAGTGGGAATTAAGAGGGAAGGGACATGCTCAAGGTCACACGGCTAGCAGAGGAGTTCAGGCATCTCAGCACCATCGACTCTCCCAGGGAGCAAGGACAATAGTCTGTGAAGAGACCCTGCACAACAGCCCGAAGGCAGGAGTGGGGCAATGCAAGGTTCAAGCAGAGGGGACACAGCCGGAGCACAGGGGAGCGGCCGGGCCAGGCTGCTGGGCAGCAGGGCAGCAGGCCTCATCTGGGGAGCTAAGTGCAATGAAGATACCTCAGGGGACGCTGGTGGCACCATACCGTCTAGCCATCTCGAGACCACCCACGGCCACCAGACATCGCTGGAACATTCCCATACTCCAGGCCCCTGTATGTGATGTGTTCCCAGAGCAAAGAGGAATATGGACCCCACCGTGGCACCACCTGCTCACACTGCCAGGGACGTCATGTCACCCCTAGACCCCCACGCAGGGTACTGCATCCAGCACGTGTCCAGCACAGAATCCTGCTCCGTCATGGGCGTCGGGGTCAGGAAGTGTTCCCCCAGTCTGAAGACATAGCCATGGGACACGCTGCAGGGCCAGGGGCAGAGAGTGTCTGAGAGTCCCGTCTCCTGAAAGGCTGACAGAATAGGCCTTCTAGCTTGCCTGTTCTCCTGACCCCGGTTTGTTGCCACAAGGAAGGAATCAGGCAGATAGGCGCCGCAGGTGCTGAAGCACCTCACTCCAGGGCCCGGAGAAGCCGGCTGCCGAAGGCTCCGCTGGGGCACCCATAGGACGGCAGCAGCAGCCCTGACCTGTAAGGATGCATCCTCAGAATAAGCATGCTCTTCTCAGGAGAGACGTGATCAGCAAGACACAGACACGAGAGCAGCTGCACACCGATTCTGGACTCAGGTCTGTGACCAGTCAAATGACCACAGTGTGCCTGTGCTGGCGCAGGGGTGGAGGGAGGCAGGGTGGGGGGCGCAGGTTTGATCCTGGAAGCCAGGACCCCACAAAGAGGCCAGGGTGGGAAAAAGGAAGTTGTGGAGCCTGGGCCGAGGATTTAATGGAGTGTCTGGGCCCCTTTTACAGGGGGTGGTGGCTTCTCTGGCCTCAAGCACTGCTGGGGGCCCAGTGGCAGACATTTACCTCCACTGGGGGGGAGGCGGTGACAACGGGGAGTTCTTTCTCCTAAATGTGTGACCTGTAACCCACGGCAGTGAGAAGGAACAAGTCCAAAGACAGAAGTAATTCAAGGCCTGGCATGTACCGCATACTCACCATGCTAGGGACATACTCTTATAGAAATCAGCACTGCATGTTGACGTCAATGTCATTCCCCCACACCAAACAACCCAACCTCAGTATCCCTGATGGATACTGAGCCAGAGGCTGCAGGAGAGGAAAACAAGCAGCTCAAGGTCACAGAGCTGAGAATCAAAGGGACCAGGACGGGAACACTCACTAGTGACAGGTGCGCAGGTAACAGGGCTGGGGGTGCCTGAGGCAGCAAGGGATGGAGCCCCGAGCCAGGGGTCGTGCGGAGGACCCCATGCAGCCTTAGGTCATGAGGAGCTGCGCCCAGGCTCCGCACTGCCCAGCCCTCCGCGCCACCTTGGTTAACGAACCCACTGTCCTGCCACACAAACTCGCTCCTCCAGTGAACTCTGTCAGAAGGCCTTTTGACGAGGAGGTTCCAGCCACTTCTGCCTCCTGCCATGCAATGACTACCAAAAGGGAGGCCAGTGCTGAAGAACTCTCACTCCAGTCAGTGAGAAACTGCCATTGGCACATTTGGGGCAACCTTTAGGGTCAGGAGGCAGGAAGGGTTACAATAGACCATGCCGCCCAATGGCAATACATCGGTCTCAGGAAGGTCCCTGCCCCTGTCTCCGTGGCGGTGGTGGCGTGGTGCAGGGCTTGAGGCTGGTGGCCCGTGGCCACCCTGCCCAGACAGCCCAGCTCCCGGGCGGCAACACTGGCTTCTGCACACAGGCCATCGGGGAAGGGCAGGCCCATCTGCTAGGGTTACAGGTGTGGCTGCCTGACAGGAGGAACGGCACCTTACAGTAGTGGCAACTCTGGGGTGTTCGCAGCAAACCCACTAGAATGGGAAGCCCATCAGAGTAGGGAACCTTCTTACCACTTTATTCTCTGAGTCCTAGAAAAGGGTCTGGCCCATGGAACGCACATGCCAACAATCTGTTAAACAAATGGCTATGCCACGGAAGAATTCCAGATGCCGTACGGTAATGGGAGAGCCAGGAATTCAGCTCTCTGAAAAAGTGTGATGCACACAGAAGACTCTGGACACCCAGAAAGGAGCGCATGTAGTAAATTCTACACTCTACCCAGTAAACTCTAGAACAGCACAGTGCCCCAGAACTTTCCACCACAACAGACTGACTTGTTCTATAATCTGTGCTGTCCACTACAGGAACCACTGGTTTCCTCGTGGCACCCTAGACCCTTGAAATATAACTGAATTTCAACTTAAGAAACTAAATTTTCAAATTTTCAAAATGCCTGATCAGTTTTTTAAAATCTTAACTAATTTAAAAGTAAATACCTGCATATGGCTGATGATTATACAGTATCAACAGCACAGCTCAAGAAAACAAGCCTCTCTGCTTATCTTCGGTTTCATTTTACCACGAAAAAGACCCCACCATAACTATCAAAAACACTAAACTTAAAAAAAAATTTTTTTAAGATTTTATTTATTTATTTGACAGACAGAGATCATAAGTAGGCAAAGAGGCAGGCAGAGAGAGAGAGAGGGGGAAGCAGGCTCCCTGCTGAGCAGAGAGCCCGATGCAGGGCTCGATCCCAGGACTCTGGGATCATGACCTGAGCTGAAGGCAGAGGCTTAACCCACTGAGCCACCCAGGCGCCCCTAAAAAAATTTTTTTAAAGTAAACTCTACCCCCCATGTAGGACTTGAACTCATGACCCTAAGATCAAGAGTTAAATTCTCCACCAACTGAGCCAGCCAGGCACCCCTAAAACATTAAATTTTTTCAAAAGAAAGTTAGCTCTCATCTTTTCCAGCAAATGAAAATACCAGAACTATCCAAAACATGAAAATAAACCCAGGTATTCACTTCTGCACCACATAAGCCAAACCCAGCTCACGTGAGGTTGATAAGTCGCTCTGAGAATCACGGTGAAGGAAGTCAGCAGCGATCACGACAGGCCTCACAAAGGTGCTCAGAGGACCCTGAGCTTCCTGGGGGCCCTCGGTGCTGCCCCAGAAACACCTGTGCTGAGGGCTATCTGCCCAAAGGGGTGGAGCTTGACTGGGTGGCAGCAGGGGGCTGGTGGGTAGGAACTGGGCTCCTACATGTATCCCACCTCAGGCCAAGGCTGCGGTGATCGTCTTGAGGTCAGAGGGAAAACAGTGATCCCACCAAAGAAACACAATGTGTGGGCAAGTGGAGAGGGGTGTGCAGCCTCTGAGAAAGGGAGTGCCCAAGGGTGAAGGGTCTCTGGGGCTCAAGGCAGCCTAGGCCTATGCACACATCCAGAGCCCACTGGAGCCTCCAAGAATGCTGCCTCCAGAACTCTCTGTGCTGTAGGTTGCACTCCTTCACCAAACCTCTGATCTGCTGACGAGTCCACAGAACCCTCAGGGCCCGATCTCATGGGCCATGGCAGTGGTTCTGGGAGACTAGGCTCTGGCCCCAGACTCAGAAAGAGAGCCCTCCACTAAAGTCACTATGAGAAGTCGACCACCTTTAAAACAGAAGAGTCCACAGAAGCCAGCTCCCAGCACCTTTCCTTTTCAGGAGTCAAAATGCCTGATCAAAACGCCTCTGAGGGTCTGAACTCAAACCACCCTCCTTTTCTCAGGCCTCTGGGCAGCTTTCAGAGAACTGGTTTCCTTCTGTGAGGACAGTCACGGCGGGGTTAGCAAGGGAAACCTGGTACTCTGTACCTCCCAGGTGTACCTCTCAAAGGATGCAAGTCAGGTCTGTCCTAAGCATACAAGATGAAGATGACTGCAGACTCCACAACTCCAGCGTGTTCTGGAACCGCTCTCCTCATCCACATATACTTCTAGAAGCATATGGGTACCAAGTCAGGCTGAGCACAGCTTTGAGTCTGGGTCTGGCTTGTGCTAATGGAAACCCAGTGGTCCCCCGTGGACTTGGCACCCTAGCTCTGGGCTCAGAGCCGGGGAATGGAGTCTACACCTGGGCCCTAGAGAGCAGGGTCTACGTGCACTCACGAGCATTAGGATGAAACCAACTAAAACAGCAGGGCTGGGTGCAGAAAGGAAGCAGATCCGAGAAAAACCCCAACCAAAACCTCTGTCACGGGAGGTTTGTGAGCTGGTCCCTGAGACCAGGCCAGCCCGGATGGCCACTCAGTCCCTACGGCAGGTATGCCAGGGACAGCGCTCTGATGCAGAACAAAGGCCTGCTCCTCCAAGAAGCCTCTGGCATCACATGCATGTTCCACACTCACACCCACGGGTCACAACGCAGCAGCCACTGGGGGTGACACAAGCAGCAGCAGATGCCAACGTGCTGGGCTGGGGAGTGGATGCCTCTCCAGCCACACAACAAAGAACTTGCCAGGGTGGGAGGCCAGGAAGCCACTGTCCCGGTGTCTGCAAAAACTCAGGCCCAGTCCCACGGAGCCCACCAGCCCGTGAGACAAAGTGGGACACTGGTGGGGTGTGCAAGCACTCACAGGGTGCTCAGGGAAACACGCATATCCTCCCCTGGAGAGCCTACGGCCTGCACTGAGAGTGGGGCCGAAAGCAAGGGTCCCTAGGACTGGCTCTCCAGTGGTCAGCTGGGGCAGCAGTGAACAGGGTCCGTTTACAACCAGCACTGCACTCACAGGAGCCCACTGGCAACTCAGCAGCGCCCCCTCCAGGGAAAGAAAGGCCTTGCGAAATCAGTCAGGTGGGATGAGAGAGGTGGAAGCTTTTTCCAGGAAAAAATTGAAGTAATAAGGAATGAAAAGCTTAAATCTTCTGCCACTGCCTGCTTTTCTCATAACTTGAGAACTCCTGAGAGGGAAAGTTCATTTTTTTTTTTAAACCACAAATCCTAATGGAAAACACATCGGTAGTGTTTACTGGATCACATGAGCCCCACAGCCAACAACCAGCAACTCCTCGCATTCTCACAAGCAGCAATGTTCACTACTCCCAACGCACCTCTACTCAGAAAGGAATTCATACTCCACCGTGCAGGCTACAGGCCTGCTCCCCCGCAGGACACAGGGCAACAGGGCCCGGGAAGAGGAGACCGAGGTCTGAATAGTGCACCAAGGCGTGGTGCATGATGACTGTGCAGCAGCCAGGTTACCTGCACACACGTCAGGGAAGTATGCTTTGAGGACAATTCTTTGTAACTTGAGAATTGTAGCTAAATTTCCATATACTAACAGAATAGAAGGTTAAGAGACAAAAGCCTCAGTATTTTTGGAAACGGAGACACATTGTGTTCTGGATTTATCTACAGTCACAGATAAAGTTTAGGGGAGAAAAGGAAGTTAGTGCATTTCTTGTCATATTCTAGTACATTCCACTATGGGTGATGATGACATCACCTTTCATTTACACAAGTAATGTCAGATAAAACAGAGCCTGGGCTCAGGGCTTACCAATTTTCCTGGGACACCAGAATACTAACCTTCACCCCAGGTTGAGAGCCCTAGTCACCCATCAGACTCATGGCATTGGTGAGCGTGAAGGGGCACCTCTCTTCTGATCTGCCTGGAAAGACCAGGCACAGAGGGCTGTGTGCTTGGGGCCCTGGCCCCAGCGCTTCTCTCACAGAACCACCAGAACCCAGCCATGCATCAGGACATGCATTATTAGTTAAACAGCAAAAAACTGGAAATCATTTCAGGGTCCAAGAACAAGACACTAAGTAAGGACATCAGAATACATTCATAAGTGTTCAGTGTAAAGTAACACTGACTGAGGGTGTTTACTTATAGGAGAGGGGCACCAGGCAGACTCAGTCAGCAGAGCACATGACTCTCGTCTCCAGATTTTGAGTTCAAGCCCCATGTTGGACGTGGAGCCTACTTTAAAAAACAAACAAAAAAAAAAGGTTTACAGAACGGTTTACTTCTGCAGTAATGAGAACAGGAAAGAAGCCATTATAAAACCCTGTGTACAGCCCGTTACGACCTGAATGATATAAGAGAACTAGAAAGGAAAAAAGTCAAACTGTCCTGTGCTAGAATGTTTTTCTGTATGTCCCTTAGCTTTCTATCTTCTACCGTCACTTTTTTTTAAAGTTTTTGAGTCAGGGGGCACCTGGGTGGCTCAGATGGTTAGGCGTCTGACTCGTGGTTTTGGCTCAGGTCATGATCTCAGGGTTGCGAGATCAAGCTCCGCATCAGGCTCTACACTGGATGTGAAGCCTGCTTGGGATTTTCTTTCTCCCTCTCCCTCTGGCTCCTCCCCCATGCTAGTGTGTGCATGCTCTCTCTCTCTCTAAATAAATAAAATCTGGAAAAAAAAAAAAAAAAGGTTTTTTGGGTCGGGATGACTGGCTGGCTCAGTCATTAGAGTGTACAACTCTGGATCTCCGGGTTGTGAGTTCAAGCCTCACATTCGATGTGCAGCCTACTTAAAAAAATAATAATAAATAAAATCAAGTATTTGCATCAGAGTATCTGCAGTCTTGTCTTGTCCACTATGCCAACCCAGGCTGCACAGGAAGGCTGTGAATTCAAAGATGCCCCCGGGAAGGTCTGTCACACCCCAGAAATCCTGCTGCTACTAGAACAACACAGAGAGGCAGGCCCGAGCCCTGAGACAAACCAGCAGACCAGCTGCAGAGGCCCTCAAGGTGCGGCCACTGGGTTGAGAGGCGCAGCACAAGGGCACACTGTGCCCGGCTGGGCTTCAAGAATGCTCCCTCTGCCGCCAGCACCTGGGAATCCCACCACACGGCCACATAGCACAGGACAGAGCCTCTTGCCCGCTCCCTAAGGCTGATCTGTGACACTTGAGAGAGGTGGACATCACTCCTGAAAAACCTCAAGGCGCATGCCTCATAAAAGCAAACCTTCACACAAACATTCAAGTAATGACCCCCTCATCCTCCCCAGCTATCAGAGTCCCACCATCTTCCCAGTGTCCCCGCCGAAAAAAAAAAGAATCTGGGGCCCACCTTAGTTCTGCCTTAGCAGAACTCCACTGAGTGGGGAAGGTTATACATCAAGGTTACTCTAGAGGTGACTGAGCCCGCCGTCAAGTCTCATGCTAGCTGGGCTGGGTCCTCCAGCAGAAGCAGAGCAGGGTAACCGCCAGGAAGAACAGCCCTAAACACGGGCTCAGTGTGGGGTCCTGAGTGCACAGAGCACATTTGCTTTAGGGCTTAGCTACATGCAAACACATCAGGTCCGTCTGCTGGCACACGTCCCCTCAAGCAGCTTCCCATGGACTGGATCAACGTGGCCAGGATCAGACAATTCTGAGCCACCTCCATCATGAGATGTCATCAGACACTAACAGAACACACAGTATCCCAGAAGTGCCCAACACGCGCTGCTACCGGCCACAGAGCTGGGCTGATCTGCTGGTAGTGCGCAGGGCAGGGGCACAGCAGCGTGCTGGGGACAGCTCAGCTTGGGGCAGCACCTGGACATGTGGCACTGCACCTAGCAGGTCTGTCTAAAGCCAACACTCTCTCCTGAGCCAGTGTTCCCACTGCCAGGTGGAGACAGAAAGAACCAAGATCCCAGACTAGGCGTCTCCCCTCCTTGGCACCAGAAGGTGGAGGTTGTGGGGGGAGGGAGGGGTCTGTGGAAAAGTCACGAGGTCCTATCTGCAACCCCAAACAACAATAAGAATCTGGTCTCTGGGGGCACCGGGTGGCTCAGTGGGTTAAAGCCTCTGCCTTCGGCTCGGGTCAGGATCCCAGGACCCTGGGATCGAGCCCCGCATCGGGCTCTCTGCTCAGCGGGGAGCCTGCTTCCTCCTCTCTGCCTGCTTCTCTGCCTACCCGTGATCTCCGTCTGTCAAATAAATAAATAAAATCTAAAAAAAAAAGAGGTCTGGTCTCTGCTAGGAAAGGCCAGGCAAGGCCTACTCTGCCCCCTCGACATCCAATACACAGAGGGTGGGTACAGAAGGCCTCAGCTATGCCTCTCAGCACAGGGGGGCAGCTCCAGCAGCCAGCTGGGCAAGGGGCTGCAGCACAAGCCTGTGCCATCCACCGGCACCAGGTACCATCGTTGGGGGCGCTCTTCCGTTTCCAGAGCGCCACCATACACCGACTGCCAGCCCTGTGCGCCGAGCCCAGGCGAGGCTGAGACCACAGTGGTATCCTCTCCAACACATGTTCTCAGAGAAGGAGGGAAGGGAGAAGCTGGACGGTGTCTGAAGAGAGGTGGCAGGGCTCGAATAGGACCAAGCTGGCCACCTCGAGGACACTGGCTCCCAGACCACCCCTGATGCAACCAGGCCCCTCACGGGAGGGTACCTGACATCCAGCTCCACGCACAGATGGACAGGCACCTGCCAGCAACTACGGAAGCCCTTGGCTGCAAAAGCCCTCACCTGCACTCCAGAGCCCACGATCTGGGAGGCCTGCGCTGTTGGTACCGCTGTCTGCTGCTGCACCTGGGGCTGCACCTGCTGCACCTGGGGCTGCACTTGCGGCTGCTGCACCACCATCGGAGTTCGCACCTGAGGGAGGAAGGGAGAATACGATCTGGACACTACCTCCGTGGGAGCTCTGAATCTTGAAGCTTCTGAGAAGGGACAGGATCGTCCTGATTACGGTGGCTCTGATGTCACCCTACTGGCCTTACCCATATCTCATTAGAAATGTGCCAATCCAGCCTGGATCTGAGCCGGGCCCCATCTCCCCTAAGATGAGCAGCGTGGCCCTCCCACTGGGGTGTCACCATACAGCCACCTACAGGCATCTACTGTTGCAAGCAAAGCAATGGCTCTCAAGGCCAAGTGCAAAGCCCAGCCTACTCGACCTCTGGGCCAACCATGCGGATGGATGGTCTGTGAGAGCCCCACTTAAAGCCCCTAATCCTCAAATGAAACCAGGGCTGGTCCCCAGGTGACACGTGTGACCATACCTTGCTCCTCACGACCCTTCCCAGCCTTCCAGCCTGGCCCTCTGGGTCTCCCATCTGCCTGCCACTCGTTCAAAGCATGGCCCATTCTCCCTCCACTCAATAAATCAAAACCAGCAAAGTCCACGAAAACCAAGGATATGAGCTGAAAAAACAGTTCCCCAACTTGACGCTAATATTGTGTCCTCTGTGTAAGGGTCACTGACCGCATTTGCTTTTGTACAGAGATACATAACAAGACTGACAATAACACTATTTTCTATTAATACCTTTCATCAAAAATGCGCTAATGACAGGGATCTTTGCTCATAATATAATTCTTACTTAGCAAACCACTGTGACGCTCACCGAGGCTGCATACCCTCCCTCACAGCAAGAACACGTGTACTGCTGGCCACTTGATCACCAAGTCTTAAAATGCCATGCACGGCTGCTGCCAACACTAGACACACTGCTTGGAAGAACATGGCTGCCCAGCAGCAGGGGTGCCTCCGTGCAGGGTCCAGCAGCTCCTGGAACGCACACTCCCTTGCCAAGCTGGTTGCTGAGCCTCCTATGGCCCAGGGCTTGAAGAGGTCATGCTGGCTCTAGCCACAGAGCCCCAGAAAGAGCTGCCAGCCACATGCCGCACCAGGATAAGGGCTGTGGCCCAGCACGAGCCACGGTACTCACGAGTTTCAGCTGTGGCTGGGCATACAGCATCTGTCCGGGGAGGGCTGGAGCCTGGGACACCAGAGGCTGAGTCTGTGACTGTGGCGGGAGCTGCGATGGCTGATTCTGAGCAACTGGTGGCTGCTGGGGCTGCGGCGGCGGCTGGTGGTGCTGCGGGTGGTGCATGGGCTGCAGCTGCTGGGGCAGGGCCTGGGATGGGGGAGGCTGGGGCTGCTGCATCGGCGGCTGCTGGAGTGGTGGCTGGGCCTGCAAAGCTTGCTGTTGCTGCTGCTGTTGCTGCTGCTGCTGCAGCTGCAGCTGTGCCATCCGCTGTAGCTGCTGCTGCTGCTGTATCTATGGGTAGAAGGAGCCGGACTCGGTCACCCCACCAGCCTCTGGGCTCCGTGTCAGCCTTGGCCGGGGGAGCCTGCCTGGGCTGCCCTCACTAGACTCCGGGGACACCCTGGCCACCGGACACTGGCCGCACCTGAGTCTGAGAGTCTGAGAGAATGGAGATGCGAGGGAAGGATCCAGAGGGTTTTAGGAAGTAACCCATGGAAGCTGGGGTAAACGCTTGGGTGGCTGCAGACCTCTGAGGCCTCCCCAGGGATGCCTGTCTGGTCACTAGAGTGGGCAACAGTATGAGCCTTGGGAAGACAGCCAAAGTCTGCTTTCCAGGATGATGAGAACAGTGGGACTGAGGACCACAGTCAGCTCTGGGGGAGGGGGCCTCCGAGACCCAGGAGGGTGGCTGCTGGGAAACAGAGGCAGTAAGCCAAGGCCAGGGGATGGTGGGCAAGGGGAGAGGTCCCCTCAGGTCTTCCCTCCCTCAACCAAGAGCAGACCTGACAATGGATGCTTAATACATCTAGATGCTGCCCGCCAACCACGGAGGGAAGAAAACAGTTTCTAATAAGCAAGGCTTCTAACGTGACACATGGGAGATGAGGTCCGGTTGAGCTGTGTCCAGACACCAAAACACTCAGAGACAAAACAGGAGGCATGCGAGTACTCAACGAGAACATGCTCACAGGACGGCTCAGGCATTCCTGCACCTTGGGGTGCTCTTCTCACTTCTTGCTTCAGTTAACTCCTATAGGAATCGCTGGCACCCAGAAGCCTCCAAGGATCCAGGGCCCCCCACCCCGGCACACAGTAGGCCTGCGGCCAGACACCAGGCCTGACAGAGAGGCCCTCCTTGTGCCATCCCAGCGCCCTCCTGACAAGTTGAGGCCTCTCTCTCCTCACCCCTGGCTCCGCAGGAAGCCCCCAGCAGAGGAAGCCCGGGTACCGGGCATCAGGGGGAGCTGTGGTCGCCTCTGGGCCCCTGCACCCAGCGCTGTGGCTGGTGCGTGTCCAGGGCTCCAGGACCACAAGGTGGGGGGTGGGGTGGGGAGGGAGGCTGAGCACGGGAGCCGGGGCACCTAGTACCTGCTGCTGGTTTTGATGATGCAATTTAATCAGGTGTTGCTGCTGCTGCTGCTGCTGTTGGAGCTGCTGCTGCTGCTGCTGCACCACGGCCTGGAACTGCTGCTGCATGGCATTCTGCTGGGCCTGGAACTGCTGCTGCTGCTGCTGCTGCTGTTGCTGCTGCTGCTGCAGCGCCACCTGCTGCTGCTGGAACTGCTGCTGCTGCTGCTGCAGCGCCACCTGCTGGAGCTGCAGCTGGGCTGGAGGCAGAGCGGCGAGTCAGGCGGGGCGCGCGCCCGGGGAGGGCGGGCACACGGCCCAGGGGCGGGGGGGCCACAGGCGCCCGAGCCGAGCCCGACGCACACAGGGGCCCGAGCCTTATGCTCCTCTCAGGAGAGACCGCCCGAGGCGCCCGGGGCAGCATCTGCGTTGATTATGGGCCTTATTATTCTGAATTTCACTCCCTACGACAACAGAGAAAAGGGCCAACTAAGCCTTTCAAACGGCCAAGAGGCCCAGTGTCTGGCAACCACTGAGCTACTTTCTGTCTCTATGGAGTTGCCTGCTCTGGACGTTTCTTATCAATGGAATCTCACAGTATGTGTGCGGTCTTTGTGACTCGCTTCCTTTGTTGAGAGTAATATTTACAAAGTTCACCAGGATCGCACAAAATATTTACAAGGTCCACAGGGTTGCACGGGAGTTTCATTTCTCTTTATTGCCTAATAGTATTCCACAATATGGATACATTTCGTGTATCTACCCATCAGTTGATGGAGATCTGGACTGTTTCCACCATTTGGTGGTTATGAACCACGCTGATATGAACAAACATTTACAAGATTTTCTGTGGTGCAGTTTCTTTTGGGGTGATGAAAATGTTCTAAAATTGATTGTGGTGTTTAAATCTTGCACAACTCTGTGAATATGCTTAGAAATCACAACTTGGGGCGCCTGGGTGGCTCAGTCAGTTAAGCGTCTGCCTCTGGCTCAGATCATGATCCCAGGGTCCTGGGATTGAGCCCCACGTAGGGTCCCCTGCTCCGCGGGGAGCCTGCTTCTCCTTCTCCCTCTGCCTGCCACTCCCCCAGCTTTTGTGCTTGCATATCTGCCCTCTCTCTCTCTCTCAAATAAATAAAATCACTGAATGTTGCACTTTAAATGGGTGAGCCACAACAATGTGAATTATAGTTCAATAAATTTGTTATTTAAAATAAAGAAACAGGGGTGCCTGGGTGGCTCAGTGGGTTAAAGCCTCTGCCTTCGGCTCAGGTCATGATCTCTGGGTCCTGGGATCGAGCCCCACATCAGGCTCTCTGCTCAGCAAGGAACCTGCTTCCCTTCCTCTCTCTCTGCCTGCCTCTGCCTACTTGTGATCGCTGTCAAACAAATAAAAATCTTAAAAAAAAAAAAGTCCAGAGAGATCCTTTGTACATTTCATCCAGTTTCCCTGACAGTACCATTTTACAAAATTGTAACATCAGGACACAATCAGAATGTATGCTCATTTGTGTGGGTGTGTATATGAAATTCTATAGTTTCCTCACCTGGGCAGATTCAGCCATATAGGAGTCAAGACAGTGAACAGTTCCAACACCACAGGGATCCCCCAGCATCATCCAGTGTTACTCCCTTGGGCATCCCGGGCAACTACTAAGGTGTCCTCTAACATTTTGTCACTTCAAAAATATTATGTAAGTGGCGGCTCTAGAAGATGACCGGTTTTTCATTTAGCATGATTCCCTGAGGATCATCCAGGAATTAATGAGTATCAGTAGCTCTTTCCTTTTCACTGCCAAGCTGTATTCCATGGTACGGGTATCTCTGTTCAACCATTCATGCCATAAAGGACATTTGGAAGTGATTGCAGATGTGGGCTATCATAAGGCTGCCACGAACATTCGTGTACAGGTTTTTGTGGGAATGTAAGTTTTCATGCCTCTGGGATAGATGCCCAAGAGCACGACTGCAGAGGTGTATGTTTAATTTTTAAAGAAGTTGAACCATTTTACATTCCAACCAGCAATGTATGAGTGATCCAGTTTCTTCTCATGCTTGCCAGCATTTGGGAGTGTTATTTTGGCCATTCTGCTGGTGTATGAATTTTTAAATTTATCTCGTCCTTACAGACTTTTTTTGGTAAAGATTTTATTTATTTGACAGAGAGAGACACAGCAAAAGAGGGAACACAAGCAGGGGGAGTGGGAAAAGGAGAAGCAAGACTCCCACCGAGCATGCAGCCTGATGCAGGGCTCGATCCCAGGACCTTGGAATCATGACCCAAGCCAGAGGCAGACGCCTCACGACTGAGCCGCCCAGGCGCCCCCAGACTTCTTTTTGACTGAGAGAAGATGCTGTATGTATTGCAGAGCTACTCAGAGCATTGAGACTTGCTTTGTGGTTTACTCTTGCAAGTATATCTGTTCCATCCACATGCCTAGATGACGATGCTGTTCCAATTTTTGCTAAATGCACACCTTCTGCTTAACTATCTATAACTGAGAGAAGGAGCTGCCCAATACACCTTCCATCTTAAAACCTTTCCGTATCTTATATTCTAGGTGGGTTTCTTCTAAAGATAATACAATGGTACTGTTGTCCTTCATTTACACCCAATCTCACACTTCCTATCCTGTATCAGGAAGGTTCTGTCCACTCACATATACTGCAATTGCTAGTATTTCTCAACTTAGCCTGTTTGTCTTCCCTTTTCTAAGCTTCTTTCCCTCCATTTTTTTTGTTTTCCAGCTTTACTGAGGTATAACTGACAAATTTTTCCTCCTTTTCTGACTAAATATATATATTTAGAGATCTTATTTTTTTTTTTTTTTTAGAGATCTTATTTTTAAGTAATCTGTACAACCAACACAGAGCTCAAACCCACAACCTTGAGATTAAGAGTTACACACTCCACCGACAACCAGTTGGGTGCCCTCTGGATTATATTTTTGTTGGATGGTTGAGCTGAATTTTGCATGTCATTTGGATTTTTGATTTTTTCTTACTCCATTTTTTCCTATTCGTTTAGGATTTATAAACTATTTCTATTGCTTTGGCAGTTACTTTTTCCTTTTTTAAAAACAATTATTTTTTAAATTCCATCATGCATATTTAACTTACCAAAGTATAAAATATACCCATGTTTTAACATCTTTCCCAAATACAAGAACCTCAGAACACTCTGTTTCTTAAAGTAGGTTCCACATGCACATGATAGACCTGGTGTCCAACCGTGGACACACTTTCTGACTTCCACTTAGTTTGGTCCCTGTTTATCTTCTTACACACCCAAGCACACATACATTAAGAGGCAGAACAGTGGGGCACCTGGGTGGCCCAGTCTGTTAAGTGTCTGCCTTCAGCTCAGGTCATGCATGGTCTCAAGGTCCTGGGATCGAGCTCTGCATCCGGCTCCCTGCTCTTAGCGGGGAGACTGCTTCTCCCTCCCCGTCTCTGCCCCCATTCATGCTCTTTCTCCTCAAATAAATAAATAAATAAAATATTAAAAAATAATAAATTGGGGTGACTGCATGGCTCAGTGGTTGGGTGTCTGCCTTCGGCTCAGGTCACAATCCCAGGGTCTGGGGATCGAGTCCCACATCAGGCTCCCTGCTCTGGAAGCCTGCCTCTCCCCTGCTCTCTCTCTCTCTGTCAAATAAATAAATAAAATCTTTTAAAAAATAAGAAAAATTTAAAAATAATAAAAATTAAATAAATAATAAAAAAATTTTTTTTAAAGAAGCAGCACAAAATAATGGCTGGGGTACAGCCTCTGACCCAGACTGCCTGCATTCAAATCCCAACTCTGTCACTGATCTGCACCTCACTCTCCTCAGCTGTGGAAAAAGAGATGATAATTTACGTACCTACACACACTAAGAATTAGAAACCTGTTACAGATAAAGCACTCAAAAGAGCGCCTGGGATGCAGCACATCCATGTAGTTAGTTGGGAGCACTATTATCTCATCGAGGTAATTTTTGTTTAGAAACCACCAAGGAGTCTCAACCCTGTGCCAACCAACAATTTGGGTGAGACAATTCTGTGTTGTGGGAGGCCGTCCTATGCACTTAAGAGGTTCAGGAGCATCTCTGGCCTCTATGCTAGATGCCAGGCGCACCCCCACAGCTGTGACATCCAAAATGTCTCCGAACATCGCCAAATATCTCCCAGCGTACAAAACAGGCGAGAATCGCTGGTTTAGATTCACACACGCTTGCTACCTTACACAAAAAACATTTCTTTTCCCATTTTACACCTGACATCACAGGAAGGACGGTTTGAGAGGGAAGACAAAATGGTGAGCAAATAAAAAACCTTATAGTGAAGGTCTCTCGGGCTTTGTTCATCAAAAATGTCTGCTTCCCTAGTCCTTTTGAGTTTTGCTGGCACACAACTGTGGTTGGCAGCTCTACCCTCAGGGCTCTAACAACCTCCTGCTCTCTTCTTGACACCATCACCAAGTCCACTGAGTCTACTTCTTGCTCCTTTCAAGCAACTGGCTATTTCTAAGCTATTCCTCTGGCCTTTGGTGTTCTGTGGTTTCCTCAGAACAGGTTAAGGCATGCATGCCTTATTTATCCTGCACAGGTCCATGGGGCTTTTCCAGCCACCATCTCCTCACATGCTGGTGTGCTTCTGTCTTCTCCATTTGGTCCTTCTATTAGTTGCTAGAACCTGATTTTATCCTCTGCATTTCTTTTGGGGGGGGGGGTTGCTGAGAATGGGGCTCGATTTTTTGACCCTGAGATCATGACCTGAGCCAGCCAGATGCCCCTTATCCTCTGCATTTCTTACCCGCCTATTTTTCCATGTCTCCTTCTCTGGGCTCCATTTCAGATAATTTCTTCCAATGTTACCCCAGTTCGCAAATTCTTTCTTCAGTTGTATCTCATCTGTTGTTCATTCATCTCCACATTCTAGTTTCAATAATTTTTATTTCTCCTTTCCACAAGCTCTACCTGGTTCCTTCTCAAAGCTCCTTGGTCACTCCACCAGGCATCACAGTGCCTGTTCATTTGGAAGTCCATTCTTTATTATTTATTTAATCAGGCCAAACCCGTACCTAACAATGGTTATGTGTATGGTCTCTGGGCATCTCCACCTCTGTTTATTGTTTTCATTCCTCCTCATGATGCCTCTGCGTTCTTTCAGGCCTCCTGGTCTTTGATTGTGTGCTCACTGCTTGATCTTAATGTGCAATGCCCACAGGCCTAAACTGGGGGCACTGTCCTCCAATGTGCCCTTGCTTCTGGGGGAGCTAGCGATGCCAAAGGCCCTGGCACCAATCCCGCTACAGAGAGGAAGGCCAGACTTACTTTTCCCCCAATCTTGCAGCGGGCCAATGCACAGAAGGCAAACCCCCCTACCTTCTACTGGCCCAACAATCCAAAATGCAGTTAGGATCTAATTGTCTAGAAGGAGGATGGTTCCTCAGCATCCAGTCTGTCAAACAGCCAGAAATAGACCTTATTTTCAAAGTTGGTTTTATAAGCACATGATATAAAAGTCACTGAGGAACAGAAATGTAGAGTGACAAGTAAGTCTCCCTTCTAATGCTGTAGCCAACCCCCAGCCTCACCTACAGCAGTGGTTTGTTTCCATGACTGATCCAGGTCACCTGGAGACTATCACAGCGTGCCCTGGACTATCCTTTAAGAATCTCAGGAAAACCTCTCACCCAGGCCCTCCCCTGATGCTTTCTTAATCACACAGTGGCATATGGAGAAACTGTCAGAAGGGAGTAACAAATACCCATAGGGCCACAACACCTATTTCGGGCAGGCAAGAGGTCCAAGGCAGAGAGGGAGTGACTCTGAAAGGCGGCAGTGGGACATGGAAGTAGAGAACCCACATCCACCTACATAGAAGACCAGGTCCCTCAGAAGCTGAAAACAGGATGTGGGCCAAGATTAGATTAGGGAGGGTGTGGGCAGGATGCCCAAGCTCTGCCATGGCACTGACGCAGTGTTCGGAGGGAGACCACAAGGCAAATAACAGTAGCATTCTAAACTCATACACTTTAAAACTATTTTTTATTATAAAATCTAAGTCTGTGATAAAAAAAGAAAGTTCAACCAGAGCATAACATAAAAGAAGAGTCAGAACCAGTACTTCTCCTGGGCACCCTTCCATGAGCCACCCCTGCCTGTGTGTCGGGTACGCTACTAGAGAAGAGGGGACACGAGAGCTGGACATGAACACTCAAGTGAAGAGATGAGCATCAGATGACAAGACGTCAGTAAGAAGAGAATGATGATCCGAGAAGGGAGGCTTCCAGTGTAGGAGTGAGTGGGAATGAGGTTGCACATGACCTCTGTGAAGAGCAAAGTGACGCTCCCACTGGGAACGCCAACAAAGAACAGGGGTATTCAGGTCAGGCAGCCTGGGCTCCCCCCCAAGCTCTAGCGGGCAAAGCAGACACAGAGACACTGTCCTCTTCAGAGGGTTACTACGAGCGATGCGTCAGAAAAATACATCGAAACATCACAACCTGTATGTGAATCATTGTCACAGCAGCTTTATTTGTAACAGTTCAAACTTGGAAACAACCCAATGTCCTTCAAGGGTGAATGGATAAGGAAACTGTGGTACACCCCTGTCCATGGAATACAATTCAGCAATGAACAGGGAATGATTTACTGATGCAACTTGGAGAATCTCAAAGGCATTACACTGAGTGAAAAAAAAGCCAGTCTCAAAATGTCAAACATTGTGCGATTCCATTGATATAACATTTGTGAAGTCACAGAATTAGAGCGACGGGGAATAGATTAGCAGTTACCAGGGCTCGAAGTTGGAGGGCGGGATTATTAAGAAAGAACACAACAGCTTGCTACCAGGGATGGAACAGTTCTGACTGTGGTGGTGATGCCACATGTGATAAAATCTCACAGAACTATACGCACGTCAGCTCGCATGCAAGAAAGCAGGAGCAAAGTGACGCTCCCACCGGGAATGCCAACAAAGAACAGGGGTTTTCAGGTCAGGCAGCAAAAAAACTGGCAACATCTGAAAAAAGGCCACCTGAGTTGGCAGCATCGTCGCAACGTTCATTTCTCAGTTGTGACAATGTGTTACTAAGAGGTTAGTGTTGGGGAAGTTGGGCGAAGGGCACATGGGCACTCTCTATGCCATTCTGCAACTTCCTATGACTCTTAAACTATTTCAAAAAATACATACATGAAAATAAATACAAAGGGGAGAAAAGTACCAAAGCACTTTGCAGTACTGAAGGACAATCCGAGCACTGAATGGCTGTTTATGAAAATCAAAGAGCCAGTAAGACAGGCCCCGGAATGAAGAGGGAGGGGAGACCTGCGCCACCTAACTCACTCCCAGCTGGGGTAGCTGCATGGAGGGGCCAAGGCGCTGGGTCCTGCAAAGCAGCGCAAGGAGGGCACGGCACTGCCTTCAGGGAAGGGAAGCCTGGCCAATGGGCAAGGGCAGCACTGGAAGGAATGGCTCCTGAGACAGGGGCCTTCTGGGCGCTGTGGGTGCTGACAGCACTGCTTTGTGGGTGACAACAGCCTGAGACATGACTGTGACTATTTCAGCTGCAAAACACAGCCCCTTGGATGGAATCCCAGACTACTCCAACCTCCTCTAAGGCCTCCACTCCTGCTCAGGGGTAGGAGGAGGGCCTCGATGTCACTTAACCCTCTGACAGCCTCAAGAAGGTTTGGAACTTTTTCTCTCCATACACAGCAAGATAAAAAGAGCTACCTGGGAGTTTCTTCAAGCTTGTCTCAATACCATCCTAAGCAAAGGAATGAAATGCACATCACCTGCAAACAAACCAGCAAGCTCTGTGTAAAGCACGGTACTCACTCTGTGGCGCTGCTGTAGACACAACAGCCATGCCGTGGGGGGCCATCCCCGAGGGGCCGGGGGGCGGCTGCCCTGAGAGGGGCATTGGCTGTCCCATGGTGCCAAGGCCACCCATCCCGCCCAGTGACTGTCCTGGGCCCCGCGAAGGCATGCCGATTCCAGCTGCTCCTGCAGCCGGCCCACCAGTCAGGCTCTGCAGCGCATTCATAGGGTCTGTGGGAACACAAGGGCACAGCATGTCAGCCGAGTGCCTGCTGAACTGTGATGCTCCAAAGACTATGAGGCCTCACAGAGCACACACGTCCCCCCACCTCCAGGCACGACTCCCTCAAAGCCCTGAGCGGTGAAAGGCCGTTGTCCCAGGAGACTCTGGGCCCACAGTTGCCCATCATACCCCAGGAGCCCAAATGCAAACATGGATGTCTTTGCTCCTGCATTGTGAGCCCTCCTGGGCAGGGAACGCATCTCAGACCATAGCCTGACCCATGCCAGGTCCTAATGCTGAGGGACAAACAAGCCCCTGAAGGCATGTAACAGCCCCCACCCATCCTGACTGTACACCCCTCCTGCTGGGGGAGACACAGCTGGTAACCCCAGGGACAACAAAGACAGCAGGTCCTTCTTCGTGGTAAGAAAAACCCTGTGGGCCAGAGAACTGAAGGGGCACAGACAGATGTTCTCTCAGGGAAGTTACAAGCCTCCTTGCACCCCAGCAGCCCATGTCTGCTAAGTCTGTGCAGGACTCCCGCTAAGGAGTTCTCAGGACACCACACTGAAACAAGCCAAGGTGTGCAGGAGGGACGGAGGAAGGGTCCACAGAGTGCCACGAGATGAGGCACAGTGATGCTTGCCAGGAAGCAATGGACTCCACTCACCGAGTGATGCCATGACCTGGAACAAGGAGCCCAAGACTCTTGACAAAACAATGTCAACTCATGGCAAATGCTTCCTACAGAAAGGTATGGCCCAGCCAGTGTACCCTGTGCAGAACCAGGTGCCAAAGGAACCTACACTTCAAGGCCAAGAACCCAGACATTTTCCTGGTCATGTGCTCTTTATCCCACCCAGCCCTGGCTGGCTGATAATCCCTGCATGTGCCCGGAGAGCTCAGCAGAGACATGGGGGTCCACACAGACAGGGGCTGTCAGCTTGGCTGAGGCCAGCCTGGGCACCCGGCATTTACAGCTGGGCTGCCTGCGGTAAGACAAACAGCGTGCCAGGCTGGCTCCCTTCCTGACAGATCAGAGCTCAGCTGGTCATCATGGATTCACAAAACCCCTTCGCTGGCAGCCTGATCAGCAAGACCAAGGCTGAATCAACACAGTTCCCGTGTGATAGTCTCGAAGTTAAAAAAAAAAAAGAAAAAAAAAGTAATTCTTAACTTAAAAAGAAACTTTGTAACTTGAGGAAGTGATCTCATAGCTACTCTCTAAAAAAGTACTACTACAGATTATTATAGTAAACAGACCATGATAATTCTCCTCCAGGGAGCTCAAAATTTTGGATAAGTCTCCATTATTGTGGGAATTTTTAAAACCATCTTTTTGCCAGACAAAAACAGTATTTGAGTGACACGGGATGGGGAGGTCTTCTCTGACTGCAGCAGGCCAGGAAGAGGAAGCTTGGAGGAGGGTTGGGCGTGGCCCGCAGTTCTCACTGGCAGCCAGAGCTCTTCTTTGTGTGCACTTTCTCCTCTAAAAACAGCTTAACCCAGGCACATGCAGCATCCATAATCGCATTCTTGCCACCCCAAGCCCAAGATTGGGATAAAACTTTAATTCAAACAGGAAAAACTCTTACCACTGACGGAAGCTTGAGATTTTTTGTTATCTGTATTTAAGAAAACAAAAACAAAACACAGAGTAAACAAAGTTTTACATAACCACATATTTCCCAGGTAAGTCAGCTTTGTAGGCATTTGCCTAGAGGTCATTTGCCAAAACTAAACGAGATAAATGATATCTTGAGTGTGTATGTGTGCACGCATGCGTGTCCACTCCTGGCAGAGCTGACACTCAAGGGGGTATGAGGGAAGAGGGTACAGAACCACTCAAGATCAACCCAGAGCCCTGGAAAACTGCCCCCCAGGCAGAAGCCTGCTGTGAGCCTACTCTGGCTCTCCTTCCTTCCTAGGTGCAGGGTCTCAGTGGGACCCTGAGCAACAAACACGAGAGCTTCAGGGATCCACGATGGGTCCAGAATGTATGTTGTCGAGACTTCCACGACACCTTTCTGAGCCTGCCCTGATGAGGCAGCATCCCTGCTTTCTCCGGAAAGTGAGTCGGTCCAAGACTAGCCAGAAGCCGGAGCTACAGCTGCCCTGGGGGCAAGCACTACAATAGGGCCTCCCTCCCCGGACCGGCGATGAGCCACAGCTGGTGAGTGGGCAGGGGACATTCCTGGCCCCCAGGGCTGTGCGCTACTATGCCAGGGCCACCTCCCAAACAGACCAGGACAGCTCAGCCCCCCCGGCCACCCGGACAAGTTGAGCCTCTTGCCAGGACCAGCCAAAGCATCTCATCCAGGCTGCTCATTCCCCAGGCTTCTAGTTCCAATAATTTGTTCTAAACACCATAGGACCTTCCCAAACACGCCAAAGAAAGTAGAATCAAGTGAAGTTCACCTGGCTGGCCATTCTCGTAAAAACCAAGTATGGGAAGAAGCAAAACCTATGGGCCACACAGGGACTCTGGGGTTTGCAACGTCTCCTCTTGTCTGAAATTACTGACTAAAGCTGTTGTGACCTCTACAAGCACAGGTAGAAACCACTGGATGTGCCAAGTGCGTATTCCACAGACAGGAGGTGTCCACAGGGTCCCCCTCCTGCAGTCGCAAAACTGAAGGCAGGCAGGAGGGCAGGAGGTGCTATTGGCTGAAACCAACCTGGTTTCCCTTAGAGACTGTGACCACCCATCCAGGAATACTCTGTGATCTCCATGCTTACGTAAAACACACAAAAGACCACCAAGACCCCTGAGCCCAGTCTGCAAGGACATGCACTTCTCAAGAGCCACTGCTGCTGCCAGGCTGGGCTCACAGCACCCCAGCAATGCCAGTAGGACCCTGTGAATCAGAGAGGGTGGAATGCAGTAGCCTCTAGGGGACCCTCTGCAGGGCAGGGAGCCAGAGGCAAGACTCAGGAAGTTTCAGCCTGACAGGTCAGACCCCCGTGAGTCAATAAAACCAACTCCTAGGGAAGGAGGTTTCTTTTCCAGGGTAAACCTGGCTTATTTAAGAACTGCCTAGAGACAAAAGCAACAGTCTTTTGAAAAAGGAGATGTTCATGGATAAGCAAAAACAGCAGTCCAGACCACTTGAAGGATACCATTTCAATTTTGCCAAAATCAGCATTTTTGAGGTTGAAGCTCTGAGTGGATGGGAAATAGAATCAAATGCAAAGCAATGTTGAACTTCCCAGAAAGCAGGAGATTTTTACACAGATATTCTGCTACGGGCACTGTGGCCAAGAAAGCCCCCACTGTCCCAAGAAAGGGCCAGCCCCTCCTGGCCATTAAAATGTAAATTTTTGTAAAAAATTTACAGAAATTTAAATTTTTACTTACGAATGTCTCGAAAATGGATAATGAGCCTGGCCACGAGAGAAAGGTATTCATCCTAAAAGTAAAAACAAGAAGCAATTTAATCCCAGATGAAGAAGTGAAGCCGTGTGATGCCCCCTCCCACCCCCCCTCTGCACGGCAGTGTCACCAAGCACAGGGTTCTTCCAGAAAGGCTGCTGGCCAGCCTGGCTCGGCCTCCTCTGGAATCCATCTCTTAGAGAAAAGCCGTCAGTGCTCAGCTACAGCAGGCCAACAAAAAGTACAAAGAAACAAAAAGCCAAGAGGGATACCGAGAGGCGTAAAATTGCTGCTCCTTCCAGCCTGGGGAAAATGTTCAACCAAGAGGGCCTCCAGCCAGCTCAGGCACCCCTCCTTTCACAGAGGAGACGAGGGGCCAGACTGAGGTCACAAGGCACATCAGCAGTAGGCATGGGCGGGCCGCTTTTGTCTTTGCACTATTTGTATCCAAGTACTTTCGCTTTTAATACCCGGCCTGTTGCTCTCTCATTGCTGACGTGCCTGCATGCAAATCTGGATGTGCGCCCCTGGCTGAGCTTTTCCGAGATCTGCGTGAATCTGAATTTACTGCACACGCAAGGAAGAGGACACAGGGCCACTCAAGGGTGGCAGGTAAAAGCCATTGGCAAGGGCCCTCTTCTTCCAGCTGCTGGGTTTCTGGAACTGCACCGCAGGACCTGCCATCTACCGCTTGTCCTCTCTGTAACCAAGGACACTCGCTCCCAGGGGTTTTGGGGAGATCACCACTGTGAGTCTGTCCTGTGGCCAACGAAGGAAGGCACGTGTGAGTTAAAATCTTATTTCAGAGAAGCTGCACTGTCCTTCCCCCCGCTTGAAAAGCCCATCCTTCCAGTAAGACATCCCTGCATGGGCAAAGCCTTTGCCCTCTGCCCTGCTCCCAAAACTCTCCTTCCTAAGTCACTCCAACAACGAGAGGGAGTCCACTCGGCAGCAGACTGATGGGACGACACCCCCCACAACCCAGGACCAAGCCATGCCACCTGCAGTATTACTACCCTGGGGACACAGGCCAGCGAGCCCAAGCACAGACAGTAAACCTACTGTCATAAGAAATGCCTTCAGAGAAAAGTGGTCTCAGGTGAATACAAAAATATAAGCACACTTTTTTTGCAAATCTTCATTACTCCTCATCTACCTCCAAACTTCACCCCACCACTCTCTTTTGGCCAGGGGAATCAGCAGATCCAAACATGAGAGGAAAAGTCCCAGGGGAAGGCAAAGCCAGGATGCTAAGCACATGCAAAGGGGTTAGGTACAGAAAGAGGGACAGTGAGCCTCTGCTGGAGCAAAGGGACACTTAGCAGGTATGTCAACACTCCCAATATCCAAATGACCCCCCCAATTTCTGATAGGAAACAATGGGCTAGGGGTGAAGGAAGCTCCCTGGAGTTGGGGCTCCAGCCTGTGAGTCACCTGCTGAGGCTGGTCCTTAAAGGACAGCGGTGTGATGGGGCACCTGGGTGGCTCAGTGGGTTAAAGCCTCTGCCTTCTGCTCAGGTCATGATCCCAGGGTCCTGGGACGGAGCCCCATATCGGGCTCTCTGCTTAGCGGGGAGCCTGTTTCCTTCCTTTCTCTGCCTGCCTCTCTGCCTACTTGTGATCTCTGTCTGTCAAATAAATAAATAAATAATCTTTAATTTAAAAAATAAAATAGGACAGTGGTGTGATGAGCAAGGAGCAAGGAAGGTGGGCGGCCTGAAGGAAATTCAGGAAATGAGGCGGCCAAGTACAAGGAAACGAGAATTGGGAGACTGGCAGGTCAATTTCTGCTGTCTTGTTAAGGCCATAGGCCATCAGTTACACTGGGGATACCTAAAAAGAATTTGTAGAGTTTTCTATACTTTCACAAAAGATAAAATGAGGAAACAGGTTGAAAAGCAACCAGATACTTTCATGCAGACACAAGATACAGTAAAAATGGAGCTTTGGAGCATGTCCCCAAGGCCTTTACTACAGAACCAGGATGGGGTGCTCAGAGGCCCCACTCTAGTCCTGAGCCTGGAGGACCTGGAGGGTCAGTGTGGTCTGCTCCCAGCTGGGGCCAACTGCTGCCAGGTGGGGAGAGTGCAGGCAGGCTCTAGGGACCAGAACAGGCCAGCCTGATGAGGCCGGGGGTAGGGAGTGGAGGGAGGGATGTGGCCACCGACAGGAGACATGGGCACAGGAAGCAGTTAGTCCCAAGGCTGCCAAGAGGTTTTCTTACAGGTTAAATGAATCTCCAAGATTTCTGCGGAGGCCACCCAGGCACTGGGAGCTGAGTGCTGCATATTTGCACCAGTGTTCCTCCTCGGAACGCCCCAGAGTTCGAGACTGCTCCTCTAATGTCCCCCAGAGCGGGCTTCTTGACTCCCCTGGCCCCTAACTGAGAAGTCCTGATTGAGCTGCCCTCATGTGAGAACTCCCAGGGTCTGCTACCCTCTTTTGCTCCAAGGCACCCCACCTGTCTGGGACTGCCCCGTCCCTTACCTTCAGTCAGTCTTGACCATCTCCCCCACTCAACATCAAAAATCTGTGTCACAGCTACAACACGAGGATGGGTGTCACCAGACCAAGGTAGTAACAGCCAACACTCTGGCACTTGACACGGTGCCGGGCACAGCTCTAAACCTTTACATGTATCAATGCATTCAATTCTTCCAACCACCTACTGAGGCAGGTGCAAATGAGAAGACAGAAATATGTGGGGAAAAGCTTTATAGTATAAACCCTTGCCTAACCTGTGCAAGACTAGCATGAAGGCCCAACAATAAGAGTGAAGGATGCCTCTCCACAGGGATGTGGAGAGAGTAGTAGGAGCAGGGACACACACAGGATCCATAGAAAATTCCAAGTACCACACACTACACGCTGTACACTACCTTTTGTCTAAGACATGGGGAATCTGAATATATATATATATGTGCTTGTATCTGCAAAACAAAGTTGGAAGGGAAAATCGGAGGTAAACAGTTACCCCCAGAGGTATCAGGGATGGGGCTGAAAATGAGATTTCACACCTTGTTATATGGTTTTCACACTGGAAGCATGTACATTTTTTTTTTTAATCAAACAACATAGAACTAAACCAAAAGAAAAAATACAATTCCTAAAAATTCAAAATAAACTGAAATGTATGAGCTAATTATCAAGTTGGTATCAGAATCACAGAGGGAAAAGAACCCTTGTCAGTGACCATTTTAAAAAACAAAAAAGCAAACAAAACAGAAAACTGGATGTTCTTAGTGGAAGGGATACACTTCATAGACAAACAGAGCTGCAAAGAAATCCTTCATTCCACATTTTGTTATTATTTGTTACCAGTATTAGTGGTAATATTAGTCTGTTCATTTCAAAAGTATTTTATGTTTTTAAGTTTATCTACTGTTTTTAGTAATCTCTACAGCCATTGTGGGGCTCCAACTCATAACCCGAGATCAAGAGCTGCATGCTCCTGACTGAGGTCAGCCAGGCGTCCCCCAAAAGTATTTTAGAGTAGAGCAAGTAATTATGCTAACGATATTAGAAGCAAAGATATTCACATTAAGAGAAAAGATACACGTTTAAAACAAAAGTAAAACACTGTAAGGTTAAATTGGAACAGGAAATATCAGTGTGAAATTATGGGGTTTTTGAAGTTGTTGCTTGTTGCCACCAAAATGTATTACTTCTTAGCTCTGTTCACAAAACGGTGCAGAAAGCCATTAGCACCAGTGGCCACACTGCATGCTCAAAATACCATTTCACCCTCAAAAAGGAACCAGGGCTCCACAGAGGAACGGCCCATTCCGGGGCCAAGACGCAAGTAAGCTGCAAAAGACGAAAGAAGTCATGATAAGGGGCCCTAAGGGGGACAGAGGGTGTTTGGGGGCTGCCCCTGGGGGAGGAAGGGACCATAGAAGCATCGAAATGAACCACTGCAATGGACTGAAACACACATGATGGAAAGCTCCCAGCTCATAATACTCACAGAACAGAACCCAACCTCACTCCCATCCCCAAGCTCTACTGATCGCCCCTGGGGGTAACCAAGGGTAGCAAGTCCTTGGGCTACAAAGGGACAATGGACAGGAAAACATTCCTGGTCATCCAGAAGAGGCTGTTTCAAGCAACCAAGGAGTCTTGGTTGATGAAGGAAAACCCTTCTTTGCAGAAAAATTCCTTCTAATAAAAGTGTAAGGAAACCCAGAACTAAGGACAATTACCATTTTGTGACACCCAATTAAATGGTGGAACCATGAGATGACAAGTGGATGGGGGAACTTTTTAGGAAAAGGGTCAGGCTGTCACTCTCTGAATTCACGGCCAACTGTGGTCTTACGGCAATATATGAATACAGGGTACCACCTCAGACATATTCTTGCTCAAGACACCATGGCAACCCTGGGCTCTTCCCATCTAACACCTAGTTCACAAGAATTAAGGGGCAGAAAGGAGGGAGTCAGGCAACAGGGAGCACTGTTGGTAGAAACATGCATGCCAAAGACTCTGCTACCTAGGATTCACAGGGAACCGAGGAACCTGGCAGAGAAAGCCCCATATCATCTTTGAGAACACATGTGTATCATCAAAACCAGAATGCTGGTAGAAAGATGAATGTTACAGGTGTTTCTGGGGAGGGCTCAGAGGAAATGAGGAACATGTAATTGGAAACTGAAGCAGAGAGAAGCTTCATTATCTAGCAGCAGAAGTTTGGCTGAATTGTATCCTAGTTGTGTGGAAGGCAGAAACTGACCTTGAAAGCAATGAATTTGGAGAGCTGGAGGAGTAGACTTCCAAGCAAAATGTTGAAGGTATGGCCTGGCTTCTTGCTGCCCAGAGTAAAATGTGAGACCAGACAGAGAAACTGAGGGAAGAACTAATAAGCAAAAAGGAACCTGGACTTGATGGGCTTGGGAAATTCCTAGGCTATCCTAACTGGGGGGGAAAAATCAAGCTAAACTGAGGAGATTCACTGTTATGAAGATGTGCTCCTGGAGAAAAGGCCAGGGTGTGGCCGGACATAAATTTTACTAGTGCCAAAGAGAGTAGACACAGAATTCACAAACCCCTCAATTGTGAATCATCTCACAGAAGCCAAGGGCAGGGATGAAATCATACAGGAAAGATCGGTGGAGAAACCCCTTGTCTAATGGCATGGATCCCATCACATGCATGGGAGACCCCCACAAAGGCTTGTGAGTATTACACCAGCAGAAACACTGACAGTTTGGCCTGAAAAGGAGAGAGACTGGATAAAATCAAAGAAGGGTGTCAGATTCCCAAAATGCTATAGGCAGGCAACAGCTGATAAAATAACTGCATGGGGCGCCTGGGTGGCTCAGTGGGTTAAAGCCTCTGCCTTTCGCTCAGGTCATGGTCCCAGGGTCCTGGGATTGAGCCCCGCATCGGGCTCTCTGCCTGGCAGGGAGCCTGCTTCCTCCTCTCTCTCTCTCTCTCTGCCTGCCTCTCTCCCTACTTGTGATCTCTGTCAAATAAATAAATAAAATCTTAAAAAAAAAAAAATAACTCTGCAAACATGCATTACTCCTCAAGAAAAGGAAAGATGACCACAAGGGCAGAGCTTCAGGCCCAGAGGCCAAAGCCATGAGCCCTGAGACTAAAGCCTCCAAAGTCTGGTAATTAGTTATAGCAGCTATAGGAAACTAATACACTGTCCCTATAGATTTGCCTATTCTGGGCATTTTACACAAATGCAATCATGTTGCATAATATGGACCATTATGACTATTTTATTACATTCAGTATGATGTTTTCAAGATTCATCCATGTTATAGCATGTATTAGTATTTTATTCCTTTATATGGCCAAATCACATTCCATTGTATGGATATACCTCCTTCTGTTTATCCATTCATCAGCTCATAAACATATGAGTTATTTCCACTTTTTGGCTATTATGAATGATGCTATGAGTATCTGTGGGCCAGTTTTTGTGGACATTTGGCAGCTGTTTAATTTTTTGAGGAATCATCACACTGCTTTCCACAGTGACTGCACCATTTTACATTTCTTGCAGCAACGTAGGAGGTTCCAAGGTCTTCAGGCATCATGAGTATGAAGTGGTGTCTCACTGTGGTTTTGATTGGCATTTCCCTAATGACTTGTGATGCTGAGCAGCTTTTCATGTACTTCTTGGCCATTTGTATGTCTTCCTTGAAGATACATCTGATAGAGTCCTTCATGCTTTTTGAATTAGGCTTTTTGTTGTTATTGTTGAGTTGGAGAACTTCTTTATATACGCTGGATACCAGTTCCTTAACAGATAAATTATTTGCAAATATTTTCTCCCATTCCATGGGTCGTCTTTTCACTCTCTTGATGATGTCCTTTGATGCACAATAGTCTTCAATTCTTTTTAATAGTTTTTAATTTTGATGGGTCAAACTAACCTAGGTTTTCTTTTGTTGGTTGTTCTTTTGGTGTCATATGTCAGAAACTATAGCCTAATCCAAGGTCACCAAAGATTAATGCCTACAACTTTTTCTAAGAGCTTTATAGTTTTACCTCTTCAGCTTAGGCCTTCCATCCATTCTGAGTTAATTTTTGTATACGGTGTGAAGATGGGATCCAACCTCAGTATTTTATATATGGTAATCCAGTTTACCCAGCACCATTTGTTGTAAAGACTATTTTTCCTCACTGAACTCTTTCAACACCCACGTTAAAAAAATCTATTAACCATAAACACAAAGATTTATTTCTAGATTCTCAATTCTACCCCACTGATTTGTATGTTCATTCTTATGCCAGTTTGACATGGTTTTGATTACTGTAGCTTTGCAGGATATTTAAAAATTCACAAGTAGGAGTCTTCAGACTATTTTCTTTTCCAAGATTGTTTTGAGTATTCTGGATCCCTTGAATTTCCTTAGGATCAGTTTGTTAGTTTCTACAAAGTCTGTCTGAAAGTTTTCCTCACATATTGAAAAATGTATCAAGTCCTAGAGCAGGTACTCCAAAGCCAGTATTCTTGGCAACAGAGGGCCTTCATTAAGTATTAGATTGGAAGTCATATATTTTAACATTTTATTCTTATATATTCTGAAGTATTTTAGACATACAAAAAATGAGTAATAAAACAAATGCCAGTGGTCTCCTTACCCAGCTTACATTTATAAAAATAAGACAGAGGGGCGACTGTCTGGCTGTCGGTGGAACGTGTGACTCCTGATCTCAGGATCATGAGTTCACACCACACACTGGGCATGCAGGCTACTTTAAAAAAAAAAAAAAAAGAAAAGAAAAGAACAACAAAAAACCCAAAACGAAAAATAAATAAAAATAAAAATAACAGGAAAAAAAGCAAATAAACAAGCTAGCTAGCTCCCCATGCTACCAGTGACTTGCCCTACATCTGTTTCTTCACCGGTAAACAGGAGAAAATGTCACAAGGGTTAGCCAAAGTGTGTACTTCTCACAGCCTCAATACATGCTTCAGCAAACACAGCTGGTGAAAACCAAGCAATGAATGGGCAGCGAACTGCGGAAAGAGTACGTTTACTAAGGATGATGCAGGAGTCCCGACTGTCACACATTTAGACAGAACGGAGGGAAGGAGCAATGCCTACTGGACCTTCCTCATGAACCAGCTACACCCAGCCAGGCTTTCCTAGCAGATCTTAGCAACTGTTAAGAAAATGCTAGTCCATGGGGCGCCTGGGTGGCTCAGTGGTTTAGGCCACTGCCTTCGGCTCAGGTCATGATCTCAGGGTCCTGGGATCGAGTCCCGCATGGGGCTCTCTGCTTGGCAGGGAGCCTGCTTCCCTCTCACTCTCTCTGCTTGCCTCTCTGCCTACTTGTGATCTCTCTCTGTCAAATAAATAAATAAAATCTTAAAAAAAAAAAAAAAGAGAAAATGCTAGTCCTGAGGCAATGGCTACCTCAGTTGGTGGAGCGACTCTTGACCCAGGGTCGTAAGCTCAGGCTTACTTTAAAAGAAAAAAAGAAAGAAAATGCCAGTCTTTTCGTGTGTTCACATTTTTTAGTGCACATAGTTGTGCTTTTCTCAGCTCTAAGATGCAGGGCTTCTAATGCCTGAATTCTTGGGTGGTCCAACAGCTGCTCTTGATTAAACAGGGATAGCAGAGGTTATGTTCAAATTCAGTCAAAGCCAGACTCCAGGCTTCTGAGGTCCCTTAAAAAGGATGAAGGAAGGAAAACACCTCCTTTCATCAGATAGACATCCTCTTCTTTCCTTGCTGGACGCACAGCTGTGCCTGATCCTATTTCCCACCCTGTGCTTGTTCTTATTTATTCCAGGGGCTGGCTGTTCAGCTCGGGCCCTCCTCTTTGATAGATCCTAAGGTGGCTTCCTACTTCTGATGCTCACAGCCTCCCTGGTTCCCGTGTTTCACTCTGGCTTCCCAAGGTGGGGGGGGTTAGTTCTATACCGGTCCTTTCCACACTGTAAACCAGTAATGGTTTACTCTGGCATAACACTATATTAAATGCAAAAGAGTAGATGAGTGTTTAACTTACAGGCTTAATGTAAAAACAATCAAGTAATGAGCAAATGTTCAGAAATGCACCCAGCTTTACTAAGCATCACTACACACTGCCATTGTAGGCACCGCCGCAGAGCTTCCGGGACCCCTGACTATGCTCTCATCCAAGGGATGCCAAATCTTCCTGAACCTTCAGAGGCTAGTTCAAGTTTTTGTGGAGATGCCACTCTCACAACCACCCACCATTCCCAGGCACAATTATTTTTGCTTCCATCAGCCTCCTTTAGGCAGGGAGCAGTCCCATCTGTAGGAATTAAATGTGTTAAGGAATTAAAGTGGCTGTTTGGGTATCTTTCACTTTGAGAGATGAGAGGGAGTAAAAGAAGTGGTTAAGAGTGTGGTGACACCAGACCATCTGGGTTCCATTCCTGGCTCTACCTCTACCCAGATCTGTGACCTCCTGGGTAAGTTAACTAGCCTCTGTATGCCAGAGCCTCCTTCTCTGAAACTGGGGACAGTGGTACCATATTTGCTTCACAGAGCTGATGTGGGATCACAGGAGCTCACATATGAAGCATACAGAACGGGCCTTGGGGTATACACTAGGCAGCCTGAGGTATCCATTAGCACCCCAGTTTCCTTCAGGGTGGACACCTCTGGACCTGCCAGCTTGCCAGGATTCCCCAGGAAGGTCAGCCCCTTCCCTGTGGTCTCTTATACCTCCCAGCCCCTCCTAGAATCCAGAAACAGAGAAATTATTTTTCCCTGTCCTTCTTCCTGCTCTATGGTCCCACCACTTCAATTCTTTCACAGTTGTTCTGATGGAGTCTCAGATGGGAAGGACAGGCATGTGACTCTTGATCTCAGAGCAGAGGTTCGAGCCCCACACTGGATGTAGAGATTGCTTAAAAATAAAATCTTAAAAAAAAAAAACGGTGGCAATTCCCACTGCCCTTAGGACCTGCTGTATCAGAGTGATGTTCTAGGACTTCTGAGGACTGGTAGCTTCTGCTCCCTCCTCTTCAGAAGCCAGCTGCCATACAGTAATAAGGAAGTGCGCACTTTACTGCTGGAGACACCACATGGAGGCCACGTCAGGAAAACTGATGTGCAGATACAGGAGGGAAGCCTTTACGGACCTTCCAGGTCAGCCCAGCTGCCTGCTGAATATAGCTGCATGGGAGCTGGCACGGAGACCAGCAGAAGGGTCAGCCAGGCAACTCCCATTGCCCCAGCTGCTGACCGACAGAATCAGGAGAAATAATTTATAGCTTCAAGTCATTAAGTTTTAGGGTAGTTCCTTATCAAACAATAGATAACAAACAATGCCCAGCCAACAAGTTTTGCATTTCAAAAGCTGAAATAAGCCCTCGTCAAAGTCCTTTTAATTCTAAGCAAATACAAACAAAACCAGTCATAACATCCCATCCCCACTCCCCCCATATTTGCAAATTCATTACCTAATAGGAGACTTATATCCAAAACACGTTAAAAACCCTTATGGTCAATTAAAAAAAAAAAAAAAGACTCAATTTTAAAATGGGCAAAGGATCTGAATAAACATTTCTCCAAAGAAAATATGTAAGTGACCAGTAAGTACATGGAGATGCTCAATATCATTAGTCGCCAGGGAAATGCAAAGCAAAACCATAATTTTTGTGATATACTACTTCACACTCACTTTGATGGCTATAATAAGAAAGACAAACAATAACAAATATCGGTAAGGACATGGAGAAATTGGAATCTCATATACTGTCTGTGGGAACGTAAAATGATACAGCTGCTTTCAAACAGTATGGCAGCGTTCTGTTACCATAGGATTCAACAACTCCACGCCTAGGTATCTACCCAAGAGAAATGAAAATGTTAGGTTCAGAGGAAAGTTTCTACACATGTTGTTGGTTTTGCTTTTTTTTAAAAAAAATATTTTATGTAATCTCTACGCCCAGGGTGGCGCTCAAATTCACACCCCTGAGATCAAGAGTCACACGTTGCTATGATTGAGCCAGCCAGGTACCCCTTGCACACAAATGTTCACAGCAGCATTGTTTTTATTTATTAACTTACTTATTTGAGAGAGAGAGTGTGTGTGTATGAGCAGGGAGGGCAGAGGGAGAAGGACAACCAGACTCCTTGCTGAGCAGGGAGCCCAACATGGGACTAGATCCCATCTAAGGACTCTGGAATCGTGACCTGAGCTGAAGGCAGACATTTAACCCATTGAGCCACCTAGGCACCCTCACAGCAGCATTACTCATAAGAGCCAAAAAGCGGAAACAACCCAAACGACCATCAACTGATGAACAGATAAATAAGACAGTATATCCGTACAACAGAATATTATTCAGCAGTAAAATGGAATAAACTACATGCAACAAAACGGTCCATGGATGAAACTTGAAAATACTATCCCAAGTGAAAGAAGCCAGTCACAACAACATTTTCTGTATGACTGTATTTATATGGAAAGTTCAGAAAAGGCACATCCATAGCAACAGAAAGTAGGAAGTGGTGGCCTATGGCCGGGAAAATGGGGAGGGGGCAATTTGTGCAGTATATGAAATAGGTCTCAATAAAGTTATTAAAACAAAGGAAGATGCTTATCATATATATCCAGAGTGCAGACCCCCCACACCTCATTGCTCAGAGCTCTTTCTTACACTTCCATGTGGTCACAAACACACATCTGTGTACTCCAACCTCTAAGACCAGATCATGCAGGTGGTTGGTTTCTCTTCTGGAAACTGCTTTCTCCGGCTGGTGACTCTGTATTTCCATTTTGAAAAATGTCTACCTCATCTAAACACTCAGACCATGCCCAAATTTCCTGAATTGACCTCTATGTCTTGATAGTTAGTTTATCCAAACCAGTATCCCCTCAAGGGCCATAATTAGGATCTGCTTTGAATTCTTGACATGGAAGGATGTCCTAGAACTCCCAACACCACACTCAGGCACATGGTGCTTAGAGCAGACCCAGTGCAGCCAAGAACCTGCACGGTCAGGATGTGTGAGGGAGGCAGGGTGGGTGCTGTGAAGAAGAAAAGCCCCAGGCATCAGCCACACACCGCCTTGCACAGGCTGGGTAACCCTACACCAGCCGCTGGTTTCCTTGTGCCCATTCTGCTCCACTTCTACTAAAACAGCTCTGCCCTGGGGAGAACACTCCAATGAAAGGAGGTGGTCATGTGAAGCCCATGGCACCCGGCCCAGGATGAGAGCTCACAAGGCGGAAATCCTTCCCTACTACTCCACCTGTGATACTCCTAGGCTCAAGGCCTCAACACCCACAAGCATCGCCTTTAGCACTTAACAAAACATGACAGGAACACCTTTGGGCCCAAGTGTCAGGGCCCTGTGGCCTTTAGTGAGGATCCCGTGGGGAGCAGTCTTATTCAGAGGAGCAGCTGGGACCTCCATGAGCATCCTACAAGATTCCTGGGAGCTGACCATGAATGGAGGGTGTTGGCAACAGAGTTGTGGTCAAGGCTGGGCCTGCATCCTGCATGTCCCCCAGAGTACCCTCCCTATAACTGTACCATGGGCCCATGGGAAGACCCACAGCATGCTGCAGATAAAGCCCACAGTGCCAAGGTCAGTCAGTGAGTGGCCACCCCGCCCTCATTCCGCAGGGAGAGCACTTCCAGAGCCTGCCTTGCACCCTCCCCTTCCTGAGCTTTCTGCCCCGGGCTCCACCCACCAGGGCCTTACCCGGGTCTTGGCCTTCAGGAACACATGGCTCTCCATATCCTTGCTGGATTTACTGTGGGCCACACCAGCTTTTCTCATGGCATCCTCACTGTAACACAGAATAAAGAGAGATGTTCACACATACCTGTAAATCTGCTCCTGTAGGGTTCCTGGCCAGCAGGCCCTGCTCAGCAGCTGCCTCTGGGGGGAAGAGACACTGTCCCCCAGCATAGCAATAAAAGGTGGGTTGAGCAAGGTAAGGGGAAAGAGCCATGAGAAGGAAGAAACAGGAAAAGCAGACACCACAAAGTAAAGCAGTTACTCCTGACAGGAAGGATGAGAGGAGCTAGGCCCTAGGAGTTGCTCACAACCAGCACAAAATCAGGTGTACACAGATGGCTGAGCAGCCAGCACCTTCTATTTCCTACCCTCTGAGTGGCTATGGTGTCCCCACTACCACCCAAGGCTGGCATTAAGAACAGTGGGACACCAGCTCCAGTCTCCTCCTCTGTAAAACTAAGGGGCCAAGCTATGTCAACTCATAGTCCCTCCTAAGCCAAAGGTCCTTTTTTTCCCCCCAAAGATTTTACTTATTTATTTGTCACAGAGGGGGGGGAGGAGAGAATGTGCACACAAGCAGGGGGAGTGGAAGGCAGAGGGAGAAGGCTCCCTGCTAAGCAGGGAGACCCATTCAGGACTGGATCCCAGGACTGGGGATCATGACCTTAGCCAAAGGCAGATGCTTAACCAACTGAGCCCCCCAGGTGCCCCATAGTAAAGGTCCATATGTGGGACGTGCAGGTTCTCCAAGTGGGACCAAGGAGATAAACCTCACAAATCTGGAAATGACTTAAAAACACATCTGCCAACAGGCACATGGGGAACTCAGTCAGCTATAGTCCGACCCTTGATTTTGGCTTGGGTCATGGCCTCAGGGTTTTGAGGTCAGGCTCCACCTTCTGTGCACAGTATGCTTGAGATGCTCTCCCTCCCCCTCTGCTCCTTCCCCACTCTCGTTCTAAATAAATAAATAAATAAAATCTTAAAAACTGAAAAAAAGAAAGCCAAAAAAACACACATTGCCAAAACCTGTTCAATCAGAGACAGAAGGCTATCACGGCTGTCTGCCAGCTGAAGCTCTGCTAGGATGCAGCCATGCACAGCAGCTAAGCTTGAGCTCCCCAGGAACGGCAGCGCACACCCTGCAGAACACACACAAAGCTAAGAACATGTGTGCGTCTGTTAGAAAGGAAGGGGCGTGTCAGGCTTGGGTCTCAAGGCCTGGCCCATCTGCAGCCTCCCTTCTTTGCAGAGCTGGGCGTGCTGACCAACAAATGAACCAACGAGCATGTCAGGGCTCTGTTGCCTCACCCCAAGAGGATTAGACAAGCCCGGTCCAGCTGGTGGCTAGACAGCCTTCGGACTACTCTAACAAACCAACAAGTAAACCAACCAACCCACCAAGCCCAGGATACTCATCAGTGTGCACATGGGGTTGCATGGTTATATTTGTGATCCTTAAAGAAAGGATCCTGGACAAATCCTTAAAGAAAGGATCACTTGGACAAATCTGTATTAATGTGTAAAGAAACATAAAAACATCCTGCCCCACCACACTGCTGGATAACTCATTAAACACATGAGTGCATAGTCTCTACCCCCGTCTGCTTCCTCAAGCTGCACCAAGGCAAAGCAGCAACAAGTTCCTGTTAGCGAGGCAGCCAAGATGCAGCAGACACATGCACGAGGGGCAATGTGACCAGGGCCACAAGAGCGGAGCAAAAGGAACAATACAGGAGGACAACGTGGTATCCAACTCGTGGGGACACACGGCAGCCAGGCTCAGAGGACCTAGCCAGCGTTAAGGCAGGCATCCACACACAGAGATTGAGAGTCATCACTTGGTCAGGCTCTAAGTCATGGAGCATCTCCGACAAGAGAAGTGACAGAGCAAACCCACTTTCAGAAGGGCATCTCACCTGTGTCTCCCAGGGCCATACCTGTTCCCTTCTCCACCTTCCCAGAGCAGTGGGAGGCAAACCCTGCCCCAGAGGCTTGCCAGGGCTGAGGGCCACAGAGCTACAGACCAATGGAGGAGAAAGCAGCAGACACAGCAAAAAGGGTACCTGCTAGCCCACAGAACATGCTGAAGGCTGGATGAGGGCAAGCAGAGAGGCCATGGGTAGAAGGCAGAGCCATGACCCAGGTGTGAAGCACAAAAAGGCAGAGAACAGGGCTGAGGGCTCTGAGACAGTACTCAGTTACGCAGATGGGCTCTGCGCCCAAAACAAGCAATCCCCGATGGCTTAGGCAGGCTCCCGGCTGGCTAAAAGTTGTCCTTCTTGAGCTGCTGGCTGGGCACTTTGATGGAGTCCTTAGACTCAGAGGCCCACACAAACTCTGTGAACCCTAACTGCAGCAAAGACACCTGGCACAGTCCCCAGAGACAAGACATAGACACCAGCTTAAGAGCTTTGAGGCCCTAAGGCACAGATGCCAGAGGGTGTGCTGGAGGAGGAGCCCTTTCCCATCCAGGTCCACAGAGAGTGGGGGCACTGGTTATTACGTGACTGAAAGAGCCTGAGGAACGTTGTCAGGACAGGAGGCCAGAATAGGGCCCATCCTGACGAGGCAGAATACATACCCGAGCAAGCAGAAACAGACCTGGGATAAACGTCCGCAAAGGCACTGCACAGCTATGGAGCCAAGGAGGAAGGCCGCTCCTCAGCCAGGCGCCAGGGCTCTGCGAGACATCACGGTGCCCATTTCCCATACATGTCACTTCCACTGCTGCTCACAACGCCTGCCCAAAGAGGCCCTGCATGTTTGTTGGCTAAAGAATGAACAGGTGCCCTAAGCACTCTTTTCAGTTCTGCAAACCATATTTTACAGAATGTTTTCACTCCTGTTTCTAGTCTGCAGATAATGCTCCATGAAACAGAAGATGAGGCAAAAAAGAAACCAGGCAGCTCTGCTCCCTGTGACCATTCCCACATCTTCCCCCAAGGAGGCCCTGTCCTTTTCCTTTTCAGCCAACTCAGCATCTTGTCAGAGACACCCATCCACTATCTGGTTCTAACTGCACACAGAAGAGCTTCCTGCATTAGTCCTTAGGGGTGGTGTCCCTCCCTCCTTCCACACCAAGGACCAGCATGCCCACTGCATGAGCCTATCGTGGGTCCCAGCCCCACATTCAGCGCAGCCCCCGCACAGATGCAGGACCGGCTGCTCTCCCCTCTCTGCTCTGTCCCCAGGATGCCTACAGGAAGAGCTGGATCTTGATGGCCATTCCTCAGCCTCTGTGCCCAGAAAACAAAACCCTTCCAGCAACTGACACTAAACAAATGCAAACTAGCATACGAAAAGACAGCCCTAAAGACAGAGTGGTGGTCACAGCCTCAGAGAAACAACTTAGAAGAACCAGCAAGTCCTAGTGAGCTCTGCTCACACAAGCAAGCCTAAGATCAGTGCCAGGAATACAAGGGCCTGCCAACTCAGGGGAGGTCAGGGAGCAAAACCAGGGTCAGCTCACAAGGGTGGACCCTAACTGGGGCTATCCTGCCACATCCTACCAATACCAAGGCCACTGTCCCCAAACCTGAAGCCGCCAGGAAGGCGCCAGCACCATAACAGAGGGCCCATCTGCTGGCCTCTGCCTGGACGTGCCCAGTCCCTCTGCTAAGATGGATGGAGGACTGACACTGGCTCAAAGTACGTGGCCCCTTGCTTCAAGCCAGGCTCCCCAGCTCTAGCTTCTTCCTGGTCGCCAGGGCTACACCCGTCTGCCTGGTCAGGGTTCAACTGGTGTCTGGTTTAGACCTGAGTCCCAGAGGGAGGACCTGACCCATCCCACAGGCCCTGTCGGAGGAGGCCCTTTCCGTCTAGAGGGCAGTGACACAACAACAACAAAAAAAACCAAAAACCACCCTGTAACCTTAGCTCTGTGTTCACCAACTGCCCACACTGGAAACCTGGGAAGCCCCTCTTCACTTCCCAATTCTGACTTCTGTTCCTTGAAGTTCAAACCCTCACTCCACCTCTCACTGTACCTGTGGTGGTCCTTCCTCATGGGCCTCTGTCTCCACCTCTACCACCTCCGTCAGCGCCCTAAGCCACAGGACAGTGGGAGTGGGAAGTGGCCCAGGCTATGTCCCTACCTGCCTCAAGGGCCTTGCTCCTTACCAGCAAGGTGGACAGCCATGAAGCCCACTCCCTCCCCCCTCCAGGGGCCTGCTGCCAAGCATGCTGATGCCCAACCACTGCACCCGTCTGTTAGGCCCTCTAATCGTGCTCCTACCCAGGAACCCGACTTTCTGCCTCACAGTAACCTTGTGGTCACCCTGGCCACACCCGTGGCACCTCCTGTGGGAACTGCTGGCTCCCTGTCGGTCAGCCCTGCCATCCTACGAACATCTTGAGAGTGGGGACTGGTATGCAACAGGCAGTAATCAGCACCAGACAAATAACTGGCTACTTTTAACACAAGGGGTGGCAATGCCATGCATTTTGATGTGCAGAACCAAGAATCAGCGTGACAGGTACAGGGGAAACCGGGACTCAAACGAGCCTGTCCAGACAGCACAGGCCAGGGTGATGGGAAAAGTATGTGCTGGGGTGGGCCAAGTGCTGGGCACTGGATCTGCAGGAAGCAGACAGAGGAAGAAGGGCCTGGGCTCCGG
Source organism: Meles meles (assembly GCF_922984935.1). Taxonomy (NCBI): domain Eukaryota; kingdom Metazoa; phylum Chordata; class Mammalia; order Carnivora; family Mustelidae; genus Meles; species Meles meles. Next base: position 31,649,436 of record NC_060077.1, read on the forward strand.
AATCACACAGACCTCACACAGACCAGGGCTCAAATTCCTGACCTGGCCACTCGCCAGCTCTGGGTCTTGGGAGAGGCTCTCCACGCCCCCCCCACATGTTCCTCATAAAGGAGCTCTCTGAAAGGGCTGTGGCCGGGATGAAGGGAGGTGCACAGGAGAGGCCAGGGTGTGAGGCCAAGCCTAGCCTGGGTCCAGCCTGCAGCACTCCTGTCCAGTATCTGGCCTGCTCTGCTGCCTCACCTCTACCCTGTCCCCTGATTGGGAACCTCAATTCAACACCTGGAGTTGGTTCCTAGTCTTTGTAATCTGAATCTGCGCAGGATAAAGCCAAAGAACTAGCAAACTGTGTGTCCCGGGAAGGTATGCATGGGTGTAAGTTCCAAGTCCGCTAATGCTCCAGCCTGCCCCTCACCACTCCACCCTCTAGCTGGTGACTCTGATAGGTAACACCCTGCACCTCCTCACTGCATAGGGCTGATCTGAGGATTATAGTAGTTAACGTCAGGCACTTGGCACATAGGAAGCAGTAGGGTGCGTTACAGAAATCAGAGCACAGTCTGCCTAACTGCGCAGAAAGACTGCATCCCAAAATACCTCCAACGTTCAGTGACGCTGGTGTCGCCCCCTTCCTAGCAGATGACAGCAGCAAGTGCAGGCGGCTCCCTCAGGCAGAGCTGCTGTCCCCCTGAAGCTGAGCCACGAGGAAGCATGCCTTCAGGGTGCCCAGCCGCCAAAACACTTCTCAGAAAGGGCCTGTGCACAGGTATGCTGATGGGAAGCATCCAGCGGCCTTCCCTGCCCTCCAGTTGCAGGACCTTCCCCTTGTGCGCCACCTCCCTTTGTGCTCCACTCCAAAGGGCCGGGGTTCACACCTAGGGGCCTTCCCACCTCTCCCGACAGCACCCTCCTCAACACCGCCCCTTCTCCAGGTTCAATCTCCTTTTCCATTGCTGAACATGTGCTTGCATTCACAGGAGAGCAAGGCCATCTGGTTGGTCTCCTGCTGCTGTCTAAACCAGGAAGGTTCTTTCCTCTCTGCATCACAGACTCACCCTCCTGCCTTAGGTGGACAGGATGCCCACTCATCTGTGTGAGGTTTTTGTTCTGCCCAAAGGAAGCCTCTCCTCTTTTGAGAGTCACACACTCATCAACTAGCTGACCTCTCATGGGGCAGGAGTTTTGCCAGCTCTGCCTCACCCCACCCTACAAGAGAAACTTCCAGATGAAGTGGCACCTGTGTGTGCAAAGAGTCTGTTCACCCACCTGGGACAGGACCTCGCAGCTTGCCTCGGTGACACTTCGCCCAGGGTGTGTAAAAGCCCCAATCATAAAAGTATCAGACAACAGCAGGAGAACAGTTATATAATACCGGGCTGAGGAAGGCTTTCCTGAGCAAACAATCAAAGTAGATACTATAGAGGGAAAAAGACCTTGCCAAGTTAAAAAAGATTCCTGCCACATTTTTAACCAAACATCTACCAAAGAGATAAGGAGAAAGCGGGGCGCCTGGGTGGTTCAGTGGGTTAAAGCCTCTGCCTTCAGCTCAGGGGATCGAGCCCCACATCGGGGGGGCGTCTCTGCTCAGCAGGGAGCCTGCTTCCCTTCCTCTCTCTCTGCCTGCTTCTGATCTCTGTCTGTCAAACAAATAAATAAAATCTTTAAAAAAAAAAAAAAAAAAAAGAAAGAAAGTGCCCCTGATACCCCAGGCCCTCAGCAGCTCAAGTCCACCCCTGATGTTCCGAGAGACAAGGTCCTAGCGGCCTGCTTCCCAGTCAGGTGCTCATGGCAGCACCCACCAGGCACCCCCGCACTCCATTCCTGTGCAATGGCCCCGTATGTTTTTAAGTAAGCTCTCAGCACTTGTGGCACAGCCTAGGAATACGCCATGTCTGGTAAAGCAGAGCTCAGGCCAGCACAAAAGAGACCGTTCTGCCCTCTCTAAACACCAGCTGGGTCCAAGCATTGCCATGGTTGAGGCCTAGCCTGAAGCAACTGCTCTCCCCCAGTGCCAAGGAAGCCCGTGAGCCTGCCACCAGGAGAAGGGCCAGGAAGTGCAAACAGACCAGAAGGAAAGCAAATCACTATACTGGCCCTGAGCAGGAAACACAGCTTTGACTTAAATTAGGCTAGCTTAGGGGCACCTGGGTGGCTCAGTGGGTTAAAGCCTCTGCCTTCGGCTCAGGTCATGATCCCAGCATCCTGGGATCGAGCCCCGCATCGGGCTCTCTGCTCAGTGGAGAGCCTGCTTCCCTTCTTCTCTCTCTCTGCCTGCCTCTCTGCCTGCTTGTGATCTCTGTCTGTCAAATAAATAAATAAAATTTAAAAAAAAAAATTAGGCTAGCTTAAGCCACAGTCTAAATAAATATGTTCCCTACAGTAATTTCATTTAAAAATAAATTTAAATGAGATATGAACCTCCAGGTTGGCATAAGGAACTGAACCTGCACGTCTAATTTTGCTGCAACTCAAAACCCCACTAAAACTACAGAAAAGGGAGGATTTGTTTTTCTTTAACACAAACTCACAAAGCCAGGAAGGACTGAAGTGATGGGACCAACAACAGCATTTTAGAATCTGGAATGCAGATGGTCCAGTGGTGATGGACAGGGCAAGCCAACCAAGACAGCAGAGTCCTAAGTAAGTGACAGTAAGGAGGGCTGAGAGCCAATCCAATGATAGCCCTAGATCTTCGCAAGGCTCTGGATGGGGTGTGCCAGGCACTCAGGGACCAAGGGTAAACGGAAAGATTCCTGGGTGAAAGCCTTCCCGGCATCCCCTCCTCCACTTCACACTGCTGGGTAACTATTTCCACACTAGCAGACACCAGAGATTTATTCTCTAGAAAAGCATAAAAGGGAGAGTCGTTCGACTTAGAGGGGCTCAACTCACCCAGCTGAGAAGGCACAGGAGGCTAATGAAAGAAGCAGACTACGTGGCCACTGAGTGTCTAGACCCACACTAACTCCTGAGGGCCACCCTCCTGCCCTTCTGTCCACCTGTGGCCTCTTCCAGTGTGGTAACCAAGCCTTCACCCTACAGCCCAGTGTTTGGAAGACCATGTTCTGGAGGAAAGACCCAGAAACTGAAGCTACGTGAGCCTCCGAGGAAGCTGGCAGAGGACAAGCCCCTCATGCTCAGAGTGTCCACCTGTTTTCCCCATGCCCCTCTCTTAGAGTGAGCCGCCAACCAAGAGCTCCCAGACACCTTCCCATGGCAGATGAAGACCCCACATGAAAAAATGCCAAGAAACGATCTTTATTTTCCAAAGGGATAAGACACTGCATCCATTTAACAAGAACAGGATTCTATAAAACAGAAAGTCAGACTACAAAAATAAAAAGAGAGAAAGAAAAAAAAAAAAAAAGAAAGCAAAGACAGAGTTCTTAGAAGTAAAAGCATGTCAGCAGCGAAAGGCCAGAGACAGAACTGAAGAAATCTCCCAGAGAGTGCAGTAAAAAAACAGAGATGGATACAGGAGATAAAAGATAAATTAGAAGAAGACTGAGGGGTCAATATTCAGACACAGGGGGGCAGAGGAAACACAGGGAGCGGAGGAAACATGGCTCCCTGTGACCTGATTTGCAGGAACTTTCCCTGCAGCGCTGGACAGGAGCTCTGGGAGTGAGGCAAGCGGCCCCACGACTCACTAGGAAGAGCGCTGGGCCTGCTCAACGGCAGCACCAAAACCAAAAAAGCAGCGGGACATGCTCCTCAATCCTTGCTGAAGTATTTCCGACCCAGAAGCCCCCATGCACCCAAATGGACACGGTCTCCAGAAACTGAGTTCTTCTTCTAGAAGCTAGTGGAATGAAGGACTGAACCAAAATTAAGACACCACGGGATACAGAAAACAAGAAACCTAGCCCCAGAGCTGTGCACTTTGAGAGACTAATGCAGCCACTGACCTGTGCCCTGAGAGCTCCAGCAGGGAGGCCCAGGGAAAGAGCCAGAGCTGACAGGCAGCCTGGCAGCACTGAGCATGGGGGATAGCTATACACGCCTGGAAGGTACAGGAAAAGTCAGCCACAGGTACACAGAAAACTGGGCACATTTTTAAGAAGGTCATTTTATTCTCAAGAAAAGAAACCAACCAACAAACAAAAACAAACCTTGTCACTACTAGTATGCCACAAAGGTCGTCTGTAGAGTAACATTTGGGTAGGCATAAAACGTAAGTATTCCTTACAGATTTACCCAGGAGGTAAAATACCGGTAGAACAGGAAGCAGCTGAGATAATGGCTATGTAGAGGGAGCTACAGAGAAAGTCAATACATAATTCATGAAGCTCACCAACGTGATGACCCAAGACAGTAGCGCGCATGCACATTACTCAGAATCACAGGCACAGGCCAGAAGAAAGAGCAGAGTCACAGGGGAGGACTGGGTGAGTGGAGACCCACCATGGTTTCTTGGGGTTTTTCTTCTTTGCTTTTGAAGATTTTATTTATTTATTTTAGAGAAAAGAGAGAGAGCAAGCACACAAACTGGGGGAGGGCCAGAGGGAGAGAGAGAATTTCAAGTAGACTCTCCTCTGGGTGCAGAGCCCAACATAAGGCCAATTTCAGGACCCTGAGATCATGACCTAAGCCAAAATCAAGAGCTGGAGGCCTAACCAACTGAGCCACCCAGGTACCCAGGTTTTGTTTTTTTTTTTTAAACCACTACTTGACTTTTATGTGTCTATATATATTACTTTGATAAAATAAGAATTAAAAGTTAAATGACAAAATGCATATAAAAAGCGTGCCATAGAGAAATACTCAGTGAGCGCTGTATGTTAACAAAGGCCTCCTAGAGGTTCAGGGCTGGCTCAGTGGGCAGAGGACCATCCACACCTTATCTCAGGGTCAGGAGCCCAAGCCCCATCTGGAGTCTAGAGACTGCTTAAAAAAAAAAGGTCTCCTTCACCTTTCTTTCTTTTTTTAAGACTTTATTTATTTATTTGACAGAGATCACAAGTAGGCAGAGAGGCAGGCAGAGAGAGAGGGGGAAGCAGGCTCCCTGCTGAGCAGAGAGCCCGATGCAGGGGCTCAATCCCAGGACCCTGGGATCATGACCTGAGCTGAAGGCAGAGGCTTTAACCCACTGGGCCACCCGGGCACCCCTCCTTACCTTTCTAAACCTTCCAGACTTAGGCAACCTGGAGACAGAATGCTCATACCTCGTTGGCAATTCCTACCCCTGGAGCATCCTGAAAAGTCTACCACACATTCCACCATTGTCCCAGTGGGCCCTTGGCCAAGGGACTCTTCGATGGGTCTTCCCTTTACAGAGTCCTTAGAAAGCTCCAGAGCAGCCTCCGAGTCTCCATTGGTCCCCTCCTCCTCTCGGTTCCCGAGCAGCGGTTTACTGCCCCAGCACCCCACATGCTTTCATCTCAGAGGCAGGAAGTGACCAGACACCAATTGTTCAATCCCCAAGAGCAACCAATGTAAACACCTGGCCTCAAAGGGAGTGGGCCTTCTTGACCTCACACGCAGCCGTGAGCTGTCTGCCAAACCGTATCCCAGACTGCAACTGCTTTCTCGTCCTTGTCAGCACCCTTCTGCATTCTGGTTCTCTGACTTTTTGAAGAAACATAAAGTGTTTTCTAACCAGATAAAAATATGTATTTCAGAATTGAACCAGCCACCTACATGAGGAAAGATTATTTTAGTCCTGCAGAAAGGAATTTCTTAATCATACAAACACAAGAGACTGAGAGCACTTTCTTTTTGCATTCCTCTTGGTTTGATTAAGCTCTCCAAATTCTGCTCTAAGATTTCTCAATCCCCAAAGAACTAGATCAATGAACTACTAAAGAGAACACTGTTGCCCTTAGAAGGGCATGTTGTTATTTGAGCTGGTTCAGAAGACGACACAAGCTTTGTCATTTACTCCAATCTGTTGGTTTGCCCGCCACAGGACCAGGAGAGGCCCTGAGATCCCTGTTCAGGTGCTGGCCTCTGGGCTCCAGGGCTGAGACCACGCTGGCAACCCCAGTTCTAGCCCCAGCACATCTCACTCACCACCAGGCAACCACGCAGTGAGGACACTCTCTGCCAGCCCAAGAATTTATTAAAATGCTTCTCTCACATGATTTTGTGGTATCTAGAGGAGAGAAAAGCCCTATCTTCTATAGATCTGCACTCAAGGACTGGCAGCTGAAATCATATGGTGTCTGGAATGTGATTGAAAATAGTCCAGGAGGGGCTAGAGGGGGATGGCTAAAACTGGACATATGTTGCTAACTCTCCCAGTACCTGGGAGATCATTCTTCTATTTCCACTTCTGCGAATGTTTGGAAAAGGCCATAATGGAACTTTTAACAAGATAGTAAATAAAATGCTCCTGTCAAGTACGTGGGATGACTGTTCAAAGTAGCCTGAAGGGGGCTTACTCCTAAGAGTGCCCCACTGTGAGGCCGTCCTGGCTGTCACACAGGGAGTGACCATGCACCTGAGTACCCCCATCTGCAGAGTTCTCCCCAGCCTGGAGAAGCCTGGTCCTCTGGAGGGCAGCAACCAATAAAAGTCTTAAGAAATCTGCTCTCGGGGCACCTGGGTGGCTCAGTGGGTTAAGCCGCTGCCTTCGGCTCGGGTCATGATCTCAGGGTCCTGGGATCGAGCCCTGCATCCGGCTCTCTGCCCAGTGGGGAGCCTGCTTCCCCTCCTTTCTCTCTGCCTGCCTCTCTGCCTACTTGTGATCTCTCTCTGTCAAATAAATAAATAAAATCTTAAAAAAAAAAAAAAAAAAAAGAAATCTGCTCTCACAGCAGAGCCCAGTCCAGTCACTCATTACCGAGATAGAGCCCAACTATGGGTAGAGTCCCACTGACCAGAAGCCTAGCTGTGTCCATGCTGTGTACAAACCAGGGACATAAGCACACAGGTCCCAGCCAGTCACACCCCAGGAGACAAACACAATCTGTGCTGTGAAAAAGCCAAAACTCAAACTGAACACGAGTCAAACTCCACTTCAAAAATACTGGTATATGCATGTACTTTTTAATACTGGTATATGCATGTACATATTTTAAATACATACATATCAAGGTACCTATCCACTGAAACAGGACTGGAAGGCAAAAATCAAATTGTAACCAATGGCTATCTCTGGCACAACTACCACTGAAAATATCTTCCTGTTTTGAAATCCTCTACAATGTCATCTGAAAAGCAATTAAGTGCTGCATCCATCAGTCCTGAACACAGGGACCAGAACCAACGACAGAGGCAGACCCAAGCTGCCGGGACTGGCTTCCCGTGCCCACACCATCTTACCTGTCTCTCCACACATCTGCTCTGCCCACCACAGCTGCCACCAGGGCCTTCAGCTCAGTCTCCTCTGCCACCCACACCCACGTCACTCCTGCAGCTGACTGCCCTTGCAGGTTTGCTCCTTGCACCACCCCCGGCTGCTGGACTCTCTCCTTGGAAGGGCTGACACCCCTACATACTCCACAAACCATCACCTGGTACCCCACCCCTCAGAAGCAGAGCAGGATCACAGTCCATCTCCCTCAGGGTACATACCTTTGGCTCTCTCCTCCCTTCCTCCTGCATGTACACACACACAGTCACCAAATTCCAAAGCTGCTTTCTCTACAGGCTCTCTCCCTCCTCAATCACCCTCTCTGTTCCCACTGCCATGGCACCCAGTAGGTCTCAAACTGGAGGGTGCTTTCAAAACCAACAAGGGTGGGGCGCCTGGGTGGCTCAGTGGGTTAAAGCTTCTGCCTTCGGCTCAGGTCATGATCCCAGGGTCCTGGGATCGAGCCCTGCATCGGGCTCTCTGCTCGGCAGGGAGCCTGCTTCCTCCTCTCTCTCTCTGCCTGCCTCTCTGCCTACTTGTAATTTCTGTCTTTCAAATAAATAAATAAAATCTTTAAAAAAAAAAACAAACCAACAAGGGTGCTTGTTATTAAAGGCAGTCCCTTGACAATGCCAGATGTTGGCCAGGATGGCTGACAAGAGGAACTCCCCCACATAGTTGGTAGGAATGTAAATCGGTACCTACCTCTTGGGAAAACTGTTAGGCAGCCCACAGCCATGCTGAATTCAGGCCACACCCCTCAAACCAGCCTCAATGCGCGGCCCGGGGAGTAAGTGCATATACCAGAAGACATGACCCCAAACACCCCTGGCACTGACTTCCCATAACCAACAACTAGCATTAACCCCAATGTCCATCAAGCATAGGACAGGAAAGGAACCGGGGGTGGAGTCATGTACAGACAACACATGGCGTAAACAGGAACCACTGGACTGACATGATGCTAAACGTAAGAAGCCAGACAGGCTATGACTCCAATGACAGGAAATTTAAGAACACATGTCTCCATGGCCCGGAAGCCAAGAGAGTGGGGCAGAATCTGCACTGGCTGAAGCACAGGGAGGAGCCTGCACAGTTCCAGGCCTGTTCCAGACACAGGCCTGGGCTATGGCTATGGGGCATCTACATGCATAAACATTCATCTGGTGGCGCCATGCTGAAGATGAGTCCCGTGTCATTCACTGAGGTAGGTTTCTTATACTTCAATATAAAGAAGCACCGGGCGCCTGGGTGGCTCAGTCAATTAAGCCTTCGCCTCTTGATTTCAGCTCAGGTCATGATCTCAGGGTCTTAAGGTCCAGCCTCACGTCAGGCTCCATGCTCAGAGGGGAATCTGCTTCTCTCTCTCTCCCTCTCTTCCTCTGCCCCTCCGCAGCTCGTGTTCTAGCTCATGCACATGCACGCACACACACTCTCTAAAATAAATAAGTAAATAAAACCTTTTTTTTTTTTTTTAAATCTCATATGAGACAGCCAGAGCTCCTAAGCCCACCCCATCCCTGGGTTTGGGCTGAAATGGCCTTGTGCCTGAATTGTGAGTACAGAGCACCTGGAGGTGATTCCCTCTGCACTTCCATAGGCGTGAATCCTCCCCAGCCTGAATCAATGCAAACCCGTAGCTTCTGAAGGGCCCAGGGTTGTCCATCATTGATAGCTTCTCAAGGCAAACCTGGCATTCTTTCTACCTTACAACAGGAGCTCTGTCTCACAAAGAGCGGCTAGATCACCTCCTCAAACACCACCTCTGATGAGAACTGAAGCAAAGTTTTTTCTGGCTCTTTTTTTTTTTTTTTTTTAAGATTTTTAATTTATTTGAGATAGAGAGAGCATGCACACAAGCAGGGGGAGAAGCAAAGGGAGAGGGAGAAGCAGACTCCCTACTGAGCAGGGAGCCCTACGCAGGCTGATCTCAGAACTCTGAGATCATGACCTGAGCCCAAGACAGACAGCCAACTCACTGAGCCAGCAGGTGCCCCAGGACTGAAGCAAAATTGGAAAGGGGTGGGGAGCAGAAAGAAGGACCGTGAGGATGGGGATAAGCCACCTCTTAACCAACAAGCACCCCTTCCACACCTCCAGACTTCCCTCCCTGGACTGGACGCAAGTGGCTCAGGTCAAAGGCTAATCAGCAGCTGGGTCACTCCTGTTCCCTACCTGCCCCCACGCCTCCAGCAGAGTCCAAGGCAGAGAAGCCTGTGTGGCCAAGTGCTAAGAGGAAACAGGGTCCAGACAGAGGAGGGAGCAAGACAGAACTCGGCTGCTATTTGCCAAGCATGAGCACCAATACGTGTGTGAGAGCATGGGTAAATAAGAGGGATTTAGTACTCTATACCATCCTTATGACTCTGCATGTTTGGAACAGTCACAAAAGAAAAAGCTCAAAGTAAGGACAACGGGGACTTCCAGAGGTCAAACGTCTTCTCCAAGGACTCACTGACCTAAGTAACAACTATTCCACCTCAAGATACTTAACCCACTCCATCAGGGATCTTTATTAACCCCCACCAGGTTAGGAAGAGAATCATTGTTAAAGTGGAAGGGAGCATCTCCCTCTCAGGATGGGGTTCAAGATAGTTACACCTGCGCTTCTAGTGTAGCCTCTTTGTTCTCCAGGACTGGGTATTCATTTATTTATCTGTTAAAGAGAACCACTTCATAACCACTGTGGATTCCCTGTCTTCAAATCTTCAAATAAATGTCTCCAATTAAAAAAAAAAAAAAAAAAAAAGGCTCTGAATGAGAAGTGGTTCAATGTGGAGGAGCACTGATGAGAGAAAGCCCTGGAAGGCCATCAAAAAAGAAGCCAGCACTGTATTCCACCACCCTACCTGTGATAGTGATGCATCTCTTATCCAAGCCAAGGCACCGTGCCAGGAGCTCAACGAGATACATAAGTGTAAGATCAGGTCCTACACTCAAGGAATTTATAATATTGTTGGCAAGGCAAAAAAAAAAAAATGAGTGTAAAAACAGCAAAAACTGCCATGGCTGAGCCATCAGGGTCTAGGAGAAGATGAGGCCAAGGCCAAACCTCTAATGGGGAAGAGAAAGAACAGGAAAGAGTGAAACCAGAGGGCCTGGCATGGAGGAAGGAGCATCTGGCTGGGGCTCTCATACCAGCATGCAGGGAAGGCCATCTGGAAGGACGGTTTCAGACTGAAAGGAGAATGCTTCCAAGCAGGGGCAAAAAGAAAAGAATCATCTTAGGAAGACTGTGGTGGCACTCAGGGCCCTGGAGACGGAGGACACCCACCCTGAAGGCAGAGCACATGTGATTTTCCACCTTATGGAAGCTATCTGTGGCCACAGCTCCCTCCTCCTCATGTGCAAACAGGGCCCACCTCTTCTTCAAGACTTCTGACTACAAAAGGAACATATGTTTATTGTTAACAAAAATACACATGTACCGAAAGTTACCAAAAAATGAAAGTTATTCAGATAACCAGCTAACAGTGTCTATTTAACAAAACTCATTCCAGGGGCGCCTGGTGGCTCAGTTGGTCAAGCGTCTACCTTTGGCTGAGGTCATGATGCCAGGATCCTGGGATCAAACTCCGAGTTGAGCTCCCTGCTCAGCAGGCAGTCTGTTTCTCCCTCTTCCCCTGCTCTTCCACCCACTTCTCTGTGCACTCTCTCTCTCAAATAAATACAATCTTTAATTTAAAGAAAAAACTCAGGGCACCTGGGTGGCTCAGTTGGTTAAGCAACTGCCTTTGGCTCAGGTCATGATCCCGGAGTTCCGGAATCGAGTGCCGCATCTGGCTCCCAACTCCATGGGGCGTCTGCTTCTCCCTCTGACCTTCTTCCCTCTCATGTTCTCTCTCACATTCTCTCTCTCTTAAAAAACAAACACCTCACTCTGGACCACGTGTTCTGTTTGCTAACCTGCTCTTCTCAACACTGACAGGTTATAGAACATCTCCCATGTCATTTTTTTTTTAAGATTTTATTTTTAAGTAATCACTACACCCAAAGTGGGGCTCAAATTTACAACCCCGAGATCAAGAGTCGCGCACTCCACCAACTGAGCCAGCCAGGTGTTCCTCCCATGTCATTTTTTGGTTTTTTGAAGAGACTAATGTATTTATTTTAGAGAGAGAGAGAGAGAGAGAGAGTGTGCATGCGTGAACAAGGGCAGGAGGAGGGCCAGAGAGAGAAACTCAAGCCAACTCCCCACCAAGCAGGGAGCGTGACACAGTACTCAATCTCAGGACCCTGAGATAATGACCTGGGCCAAAATCAAGAGTCAGAAGCTTAACTGACTGAGCCACCCAGGCACCCCTCTCCCACGTCATTTTTAACTGCAGCACTGAACCTGCCCTCTCCAGCTCCCATAACAAATCTAACCAAGCTCCACTGCTGGCTTATGTGCCCCTGTTCCACTCCTGACTTGATGTGAATATGAGCATCCTCACTGCCAACAGGCTCTGAACACTCTCCTGAGTATAGCCTTGGAGGAAATGCCTAAGGAAGTAGACATTTTAAGCTTACTGGAATAAACAGTATTGCCAAACGGCCTTCCAGAAAAATAGCCTCATTTACATGCCTCCGGCAGCAGCTTGTGAGGATGTCATTTTGCTTGTGTCTTCCCATGGTGTTAAGACTTTCTCCAACTTGGGGGGCCAACTGGCTGGCTCAGGCAGAAAAGCATGCAACTCCTGATCTTGGGGTTGTAAGTTCGAGCCCCACATTGTGCACAGAGATTACTTAAAAATAAGGGGCACCTGGGTGCTGAGCTGGTTGAGTGTCTGACTCTTGCTCTCAGCTCAGGTCTTGATCTCAGAGTCATGAATATAAGCCCCACATTGGGCTCCAAAAAAATGAATGAATAGATAAATAAATAAAATCTTAGGGTGCCTGGCTGGCTCAGTCAAAAGAGCATGGGACGCTTGACCTCAGGGTCATGAGTTCAAGCCCCACGTTGGGTGTAGAGATGACTTAAATTAATAAAACTTATTAAAATAGGGCACCTGGGTGGCTCAGTGGGTCTGTCTGTCAAATAAATAAGATCTTTAAAAAAAGCTTATTAAAATAAAAGGAAAAAATTCTTTTTTTTATAAAATTATTTTATTTATTTATTTATTTGACACACACAGAGAGAGATCACAAGCAGGCAGAGAGGCAGGCAGAGAGAGAAAGAGGAGGAAGCTGGCTCCCTGCTGAGCAGAGAGCACGATGTGGGACTCAATCCCAGGACCCTGAGATCATGACCTGAGCCGAAGGCAGAGGCCTAACCCATTGAGCCACCCAGGTGCCCAGGAAAAAAATTCTTTAAAAAAAAAAAAAACCTTCTCCAACTCTGAAGTGAACATCCATTAGGTTAAACCACTATCACCACAGGGACTGAACAGGCCTCTGGAGTTGCTCAGGAATCCACTTGCCACAGCAGTCCTTGCGACGCGGGATTCCCCACAAGGGATTCAGAGCAGGGGAAATGAGTGTTCAAACAATTCAAGTGCAAAATGGTAACTCTTCACAGAACGTGTGTGAAGAGGAGGGAGGCGGCGGGTGGCCTCGTGTCCTGGAAGGGTGAGTGGGATGGGACTGCAATGCTGAGCCATGGGAGGGATGGGTCTCTCAGGCAAGGAAACAAACAGGATGCAGAACAGCCAGGGCAAGGAAGAGCTGGGCTCTTCTGAGGATCTACATGCAGCCAGTACAGGGGGCTGCAGACCCTGGAGGAAGGAATCAGGCTCAGAGTGGAACCCACAGGTGGTGGGCGGCCACTCAAACATTCCCAGCAACAACATAATTGGGGGCAGGGGGTGGAGTCCATGAAGCAAGAATTGATAGCTTGAAGCTGAATGTGGATATATGAGCATGGGGTCTTTAAACTAATCTACTTGGTTTTAGGATTCAAATTTTCCATTTTGAATTTTTTTTAAATGCATTACATTCCTCAAAAAATGTACTCTCTGGTATGTAATCAACATTATTGCCCTGAGGAATGCTTTAAAGTGACAGTGACAGGGAGATGATCATGTGACCACCAGGGACTGCCCCCACACAGAGCCTGGACTAACCAAAGCCACCCTGTTACAAATGGCAGTTAAGAGTTGGAAGACTCCAGGGCACCTGGGTGGCTCAGTGGGTTAAGCCGCTGCCTTCAGCTCAGGTCATGATCTCGGGGTCCTGGGATCGAGTCCCGCGTCGGGCTCTCTGCTCAGCAGGGAGCCTGCTTCCCTCTCTCTCTCTCTGCCTGCCTCTCTATCTACTTGTGATCTCTCTCTGTCAAATAAATAAATAAAATCTTAAAAAAAAAAAAAAAAGAGTTGGAAGACTCCAGACGAGGAATGCTGTAACGGCTGCAGGTGTGGTAGGTGGGTGGGGTCTCTTACAAAAGGGAGCTGGTGAGGCCAGGAGGCTGGCTATAGGCTGTGTGGAAGCCAAAGATCATTGGAGGCTTGCTGGCCGGCCCTTCTGCCACTGTTTGGGCCCCACTAACCCACAGGAGTTGCTCAAATTGCCAGAAGGATGCCCACTGGCACTTGGCCTGGGTTAATGTCCAGCTGCCATTTCCCTCTACTTCTAAAAGGTAGTAGTACACCTCTCTTTCAAAAATTAAAAGGCAGTTTACCTTTACCTCTCTTGTCCTGCTGTGGTTCAGCAAGCATTCATTTCTAACAAGCAGGGTATAACTATAAGCAACAGTGACCTCTCCTCTACACCTCAGTTTCTCCATCTTAAAAATGGGAGTAACAAATACATTGAGTGACAGCGCAAATGGGAAGTCAATAAGCTAACACAGGTCAACGCCTGCAGCGGGGGTTCATGTCAGCTGCTGTCATTGCTGCTGTGGAGAAAGTTCTGACCCCTGAGCAGATGAGGGCCCACATCCCCTCAGGTCACTGTCACTTCTGGTCAAGAGGCAGTAGGGCCAAGGTTCAGGACTCTGAAGTCAATGGCTCCACAATCACTTCCTGATTGCCATCAGGGGCACTAAGGCTTGGAGGTGGTCAGAGAGACGGGCCCCTGGCCTCAGGCAATGGACATATAGGGGTGGCTTATACACAGAAGGCCAGCCCAGTTGTTTAGCTACCAATCAGGCTATGAAGAAAGCAGTGGGGCTCAGGAGCTTCCCCACTGGAAAACAAGGGCCAGAATCACACTAGCAAGGCACAGGGCCATTGGGAGGCCTGAGTGGAATAAGTCACAGAAGAGGCTCAGCCAAGACTCCCTCGCATCTGCTTGGAGGACAGAACATAACCCACACAGGGTACCTATGTGGCTCAGTCGGTTAAGTGTCTGCCTTGGGCTCAGGTCATGATCCTGGGTCCCAAGATGGATCCCACGTCAGGATCCCTGCTCAGCAAGGAGTCTGAGTCTCCCTTGCCCTCTGCTCCTCTCCCTGCTTGTGCGCACGCGCTCTCTCTCTCTCTCTCAAATAAATAAAATCTTTAAAAAAAAAACAAACGACCCACAGGCAGAATCAAGACATGCAAGTTTCAGGCTCCCCTCTGTCCTAAGGCCTCTCCTGGCCCTTGGAAGTTGCTGTTCAGTTACCTGTTCTTTTTCCTTATGGTTTTTTTGTTTTGTTTTGTTTTGTTTTTTGCTTTGTTTCATTATGTTTCCAGATAACAGCACTCAACTTTCTCCTTACAGTCCAGGCAGAGAGCTCAGCATCTCCTAGGTCCCAACCTGGAGCTCACATCTTTGCAGGCTTCACCAGAAGGGGTGGCTGACCTGCCTGCCCTGACTCTGCTCCATGCTCCCTGATCTCCTGGCACTTGGTAGAGCCTTGATCCACACTGCCCTTCCACCCTCCACCCCCCGGATCTCCTCCCCCTTACAATCTGTTCAGCCCAACAGACATTTATTTATTTCATGTCTATATGTGCAATCTGCTGTACTGAGAGGTGGGAGGCATAAAAGTCTCAAGAATAAGATGGCAGAAAAATATAAAAGAATGGGAAGAATGGATTGACGAAGTCCTTTCACTCATTCACTGCTTTCCCACTCTATGTCAGGTGCAGTGCCAGCTACTACAGATACACGCTTGCTCTCCGGGATCCTATAGACCAGACGCGTGTTCAACACTAACCCAACAATCCCTCCAGGAAGGTCCAAGGCGCACGAAGGCCAGGCTGAGAACTCTAAGGGGGCAGGGGGCTTCTCCTACAGTGCTGCGGGGAGAATGGATGTTCAATGAAGAAATGGTCTGAACTCACCTACACTGTCACAACTACCCTCCCCATGGGCTCCTTCAAGTGTCATCAACTCCTCTAACCAGGCCTGGGGGTATCACCTTCACCTTCCAAGGCTCCTACTCCTGCAAGAGCTTAAGAAGGAGGTATTTGCTAGGGCTCAGGTGGAGATCTTTTCATCTCTCTCTCACACACACACACCCACCTTCCACGTGACACAGACTCCATGTGACACCTTCCCATGTGAGCTGGACTCCAGCCATTTCACAGATGAGGAAAATGATCCAGAAAAGTTAGGCATCCTGCCCACGGTCACTTGGCTAACAAGGGGAGAAAGTGGTTTCCAGAGCTTCACAGTGCACGCTGGCACAGGTAAGGAAGACCACTGTAGTACAAGAGGTGGCACACACAGCCCTCAGGAAAAGACTTCCTCTTACACACTTCGACAAGTGTTTCATATGCGTGGTGCCATGCTTCATGGGCCTGGGATCCTACAGGAAACTACAACGGGCTGAGATCTAACATATCAGAGGGGGTGACCCACTTCAGGCAGGGTAGGCTAAGAAGGATCTGGAGTATTTGGTATTTAAGCAGACATTTAAAGCAAAGGAAGAGAAACTGGTGATAAATGTAATGGAGGGAAGTCTACCCATTGTTGAGTACCCTAAATACTTGATGATAACTTGCTTAAAGAAAAGGCAGGGGGGAAGAAAGAACGAACAAACAAACAAACTTGGAATGTTCAAGAAGCTAAAAGACCAGGAGCAAACTGGGGTTTGAGAAGAGGTGGCTAGGGGCGCCTGGGTGGCTCAGTGGATTAAGCCGCTGCCTTCGGCTCGGGTCATGATTTCAGAGTCCTGGGATCGAGCCCCGCATCGGGCTCTCTGCTCCGCAGGGAGCCTGCTTCCTCCTCTCTCTCTGCCTGCCTCTCTGCCTACTTGTGATCTCTCTCTGTCAAATAAATAAATAAAATCTTTAAAAAAAAAAAAAAAAAGAGAGAAGAGGTGGCTAGGCCAGGTCACGGTGAGGGACTGGGAGGGTGGGCGATCTGGAATCTTGTTCTAATGCGAAGAGAAGCCACCAGCAGGCTTTCAGCAGGACAGTAGTGAGCGAGGGGGAGGCAGCAGTCTAGGATGGGTCCAGATGAGGGGCAGGTAGAGGAGGGCTAAGAAGGAGGCTATACAGAGTCCCCTCGAGGTCTCTCCTAACCAGCCCCAAATCAAAACTGCTTTTTCTCACGGTAGCCAAGAGTCTAGAGGATTGTGCCTGCGATCCCAAGCACTGTTCTCTCTTGATAAATACTCAAGAGCCAGGTGGATACAGTGAACCAGCTATCAGATGCTTCTCCTTTTGTTAAAACTCTTGAGTGCTTCACTATGCTTTCTTTACTACCTTATCTATACAAATTACCTGGGTTCAAAACATTTCCCAAGACCCCACCTTCAAACAACAACATAAATATCAGAGAAGTTAGAATTAACCCTATGCACACAACAAATCAAGGCATCAAGAATCAAGACTTTCAAAGTGAACCCTGGAGAGAAAACAGACAAATCTGAGAACTGAGAACACCACATCATGTCAGGCAGACAATCTCTGAAACTGCTTATCCCAGCAGGGGTAGCAGAAGGGCTCCCCAAAGATGTCCATGCCCTAATCCCATGAACCCAGACACATGCTACATTATATGGCAGAAGGGACTTTTCAGAAAGAATAAAAGTTACAGACTTTTTTTTTTTTAAGATTTTATTTATTTATTTGAGAGAGACAGTGAGAGAGAGCATGAGTGAGGAGGTCAGAGGGAGAAGCAGACTCCCCATGGAGCTGGGAGCCCGATGCAGGACTCGATCCAGGAACTCCGGGATCATGACCTGAGCCGAAGGCAGTCGTCTAACCAACTGAGCCACCCAGGCGTCCCAAGTTACAGACTTTAAAACAGGAAAATCATCCTGGATTATCTGAGTGGACCCAATCTAACCGAGTCTTTACTAGAGAATTTTCTTGGCTGATGTCAGAAAGATGTAGCCAAAGAACCCACCCCTGATGGAGAGGGCCACATAGAAAGTGTGAGACCAAATGTAGGCTGCCTCTAGGAACAAAGACGGGCCACTGGCTGACAAAGAGTTAGTAAGGTACAAAAACACTTCAGTCCTACAACTGCATGGACTAAATTTGGCCAACAACCTGCACGGGCTTGAAAGCAAATTCTACTACAGAGCCTCTAGGAAGAAATGTACACCTAACCAACACCTTGATTTCAGTCCTCTAAGACCCTAAGCAGAAGACTCAGCTGAGTCCACCTGGACCTTGCATCTACAGAAACTTCCATGTAATAAAGCTGTGTTGCTTTAAGCTACTACATTTGTGGTCATTTGTTATGGCAGCAAGAGAAAAACTAATACACAAGCAGAATCTGGCAAATAAAGGAAAGAATCCAGCTTGCCTTAAAAGCAGAAAGAAGCTGAATTATGAAGTATCCAGTCAGTCCTTGACACCCAGAGACTCTTCAATTGCCCTCCTGCCCTCTGACTCCCCCCACCCCATTTCCTCTGATGGCAACTTATTCTTCTGGTTCTTTGGTCTCCCCAAACCCAAAGAAGAATCTTTGCCCTGAGGGCTTTTCTTGGGGAGCCCTGAAATGGGCCATACCTCAAGATTTCATCTATGGGGGCACGTGGGTGTATCAGCTGGTTGGGTGTCTGCCTTTGGCTCAGGTCATGATCCCAGAGTCCTGGGATCAAGCCCCGAGTCAGGCTCGCTGCTCAGCTGGGATCCTGCTTCTCCCTCTCCTTCTGCCCCTCTACCTGCTTGTGCTCACTCTCTCGCTCTCTCAAAAAAATAAATAAAACCTTCAAAAAAAAAAAAAAAAGATTTCATCTATAGACAATTCCAGGGGATCAAACCCCCCTCCCAAAAAAACCAAACGCAATGTTCACTGATTCTGCAATATCTGCAGAATTGTCCCCAGACTATTCCATAGCAGTGCCCAGAGCCACCAACTCTACAGTCCCCACGCCTTCCACTGTACTAAGAGGCTTCCCAGCATTCCATCCCACTTCCTTCCTTCCACGCTGCTGCACTCCACCCCCGGCATCTAGTTTAGTCATCAAGGACTCTCTATGCTTGCTCTCCCCTTTCTCTGGAGTGGTCTTCCTCTTTCAGTTTCCACCACTGTCTAGTGCAGGCCTTTATAATCTCTTACCGACTAGGTCATTCCACAACCATTTTATGGAGCAATGCGACAGGCAGTGATCTAGCAGTAGGAACACAGGGATGAAAAATGACAGGTCCTCAAACCCCAAGAGTTCAAAACTCATAATGGCCTAACTGGCCTCTCTCCTCTGTTCTTGATCCATCTCCAAGGACTCCGGGAATCTTCCCAACTCTGGCATTTAACTACTTCAAAGCAGGCAACATGCCAACTCCTCAGCACAGCACTCCCACCACTAACATGTCAGCACCTGCTCACCCTCATTCCATCACCATCTCCCGAACCTCCTTTCTCCTCAATCCCCAGAACTCAGCCTATAGCAATGTCCTCCAGTGCAGTGAGAGCTCAAACTTCCCTACTACTCAGCTTGGAATGATGGCCTCTCACACTCCTGCTTGTCTTTTTAGGGCTCAATCTATTAGCCACCTACTACTCCAGAAGGCTCCTTCTGCCCTGCTCAAGAAAACTGTCAGTTTTTTCTAGGAGAAAGACTGTATTGTAACTGCTTCTTTACCGTAGTGCGGTTCCTGAGGGCAGGGACTGTCTCAGTCAAATTTGTGGCTAGCTCAACACCAGTAAGCTCAGTAAAAGACTGCTAAATGAAACAAGCAGTGGGTGGCGAGGAGCTGGAGTTCCACGAGATGAAGCCTAGAGCGCACCGGCACCCCCTGCATTGAAGGGTTCAGCAGCTTAAACTGTGGGGAAGAGGTATTAACCAGCTCTTCACTCCCTCTTCCCAACCGACGGTCGCTTCCTGACAGCCTCTTCCTGCCACTCTTCGCAAAATCCACACTGGGGCTGGACTAGGGGGCGGGGGAGGCAGGATACCCGTTGATTCTCCATCCCCCACCGCCCACAGTCCCAAGTACCTAGGCTCCCAACCTCATCTTCCATCCACCCCTCCCGCAATCTCTTTTTCTCACTCTGATGCGCTTTTCCTAAAGACGAATCACAAAACACCCAGATCTGCTAAAGCCGCCACGGGCTGCCCCTTTCCTTTTTCGAATTCAGTGTGATTCAAAGCAGGGGAAAGTCTGCAACCAAAGCACACAAATGACGAATGAGAAGGCTCAGGACGATGACTCATAAGCCAGGGTTCGCTGGTTTGCAGAGTTCGGCCCCGGGAAAGCTAACGAACAGTCTGTATCAGCCAGGAACGGAAGGGACAGCCAAGGGCTCACCGGCGCCCTGGGACTCACACGAGTCCCCGGAGCCTTCGGCCTCTCGGAGTCCCCAGGCCCCAGTGGGTCCGACCGCCCTAGGTCTCCCGTGGGTCCGACCCGGGCCTCGCCCTCCGTGCGCGGAAGGACTGAGGGGGGAAGGTACGGAGATTTTGCCCTCTAGCCCGGCCCCTACTTACATTTGACTGACCAACTTCTGCCGGAAGGCGGCGCTCCGCCAGTCGGTCTCCTGCCCCGAAACGTCCATGCCGGTCGCTCCGCGCCGCCCGCGTTCCGTTCTGCCGCCGTCGCCGCCTCTACCGCAGCGCCAGGCCCAAACCCGGAAGCCGTCGGAGGCTCCTCCGCCGCGCCGGAAGCCGAGCAGGAATTGTGGGAAATGGCGTCCTGCGCACGGGCCCGTGGGAAATGGAGTTTCCAGGCCAAACGGGGAGACTTTTCGGTGGCCGCCTCGGGAGTATCCCGAGCCCCTGGCCCTTCTCCCAGCGCGCATGCCGCGGGGGACGGGACTCGGGGCTGACCAGAACGGGTGTGGGAGAGCCATGGCTTCATAGTATTCCTGATACTGCCCATAACAGGCCCACGGTGGCCACCCGAATTTCGTGTGACCCTATTGTGTGCTAGCCTTACCAACTCCACAAGATCTGCACCCTTCGGCCAAGCTGCTAGCGATCTATAGCGGATGCCATGGAGAGATTTATATATCAACTATTTATCAGCACCTACTGTGGGCCAAGTACTGTGCCAACATGATTCAGGCTCCGCTTTCCCGCCACTACCTTACAGTGTCACATCCAAAGTGTGACCAGATAGACTTTCTTCACTGCTTCTCTCTATTAGACTTTTGGAATCTCATATCCCACTGTATTTTGTAGGGTGTGGTGATATAAGGAGCCTAAGCCGCATTTATTAAATTCCGGACATGGGCATCCCAAAAGCCATGTCCTGTTTGAACAAAGTCTAGGTCATCAGTGGAGGCCAGATGGCACACAAACTTGTTGGGTGGAGGCAAGTGAGCTGGAGGTGGGATGCAAAGGGGGTAGGGGAGCCTGAGGATAATTTTAGGAGGATAAGAGTTCTGCTGGATGGAATCTATGTGGCCCTTGTCTGCACCTTAGGGGTTTGGGGTGGGGGGGTAGATGGCAAAAATCCTAAGCACCAATGGCACAGAATTGCCATGTAGGCAATCACCAACATGGGCTCAGATACTGTGAACTGACATCTACTGATGCCTGTAAGTGCCAAGCCCAGGGCAGGTGTGTACACCCAGTGTCTCAGTGTCCCAGACAGGAGCTTGGGGCAGGTTGGAGTACAGGGAGAGAGAATGTGAGCAGGTTTCCCAGAGGGGCCCCTCTTGCACACAGAGTTTCAGGTCTTGTGTTTCTAGAAGAGCTTTTCACATCTTCAAACTTTTCTGTTCGTTCTCCTAAAAATAATTTTTAAAAACTCTGTATTTAGGATGATCCACTTGTTCTGGTTTCCCTAGAACTCTCCGGGTTTTAGCTCAGGAAGTCCTGCATCCCTGCAACCCCCTGGAATCCCAGGCCAACTGAAACGATTGATCACCCTATCTATATCCCTCTTGCATGTAAAAAACAAAACAAAACAAAAAAAACCCTGAGATATAATTCACCTTTTTACAGTAAACAATTCACTGTTTCGTAGTATTATTAATATATTCATAAGATTTTACAACTATAACCACTCTCTTGCACATTTTTAACTTTTTTTTTAAAGTGGGCTGCACACCCAACATAGGGCTTGAACTCATGACCATGAGAGCAAGAGTCACATGGTCTACCGACTGAGTCAGCTTGCCCATTTTTAGGTTGACATCTAAATACTTTTCTAAGTACCTTTCCGATGCTGTGACTACAGTGTATCCTATATTGTATAAGGGCTTCAGATGCATTTTATTATTTAGATCCTTGGCCCTACACATTCCATTCATCAATTTATGGAAAATATTGGTCCCACAACCTCATTGGTAAAACCAGTCCTCGTTGTCACACCCTTGGGCAAATGAGATTCCCTGGGGCTCTGGAAGAAAAAGGTGGACTTCGTATCATGTCCAACCCACTGAACATGTGAATAGGGTCCCCAGGACATCTCTTCCCCATCTGCACTCTGGTTTTGGAATCCTGATAGAGCCATAGACACACAGATTCATAGACAGACAGAGGCCAGGAGACTGACTGTCAGGAGTTTGTGATTGTGATAAAATTAAGGGCTATCCCTTTGATATTTGCTCTAGAGCTCTATCTCTACTTGTCCCTTTGTTTTTGGCCCAGAAGTGGTGACTCCCAGGGCAAAGGTCTTCGGTTAGAATCTGGATGGGTGTCGTGGGAAGGAGAGGATGTAGAGATAGCCACAGACCTCTTAGCCTCCCGGAAACAAGAAGTCCAAGGGAAGGTGGGTCCTGAAATGGATCTGCACTCTCTCAAACCCTGCAGACCCTCCTGGGGCCCCCAGTGTGAAAATGGGTAGGTTTAGACCCTGAGGGGAAATGGTGAAGGATGCTGAAGCTATGCCCAAGCTTGACCCGTATCCCACACCACTTGAGGATAGTTAAGTTTCTGCTCCAGGAGAAGTTTCTTCTCCTGGTTCCTGCATGGTACCTTGTCATTGCTAGATCCTGTCACTAGTCACACATTTTGTGAATACCATCCTGGGCTCTGCAGGAGTTGGGAGCTGGGAGCCGGAAGCTTCTGAGGCAGATGAAATTTCCTTCCCTTTAGGGAGCCTTGCACATGTTCTTTAAGCCTCTGTCTCCCTTCAGTTGCACTTGAAGTCCCCTCCAATTTCCCTCCTTGCTTTGGTACTCACTCCATGCATAGTGCTCACCTGCCCCTCTTTCCACCCTAGCACCTGCCCAATGTAAGCCTTCTACCGTGTTTAGGCCTAGGGTGTGCAATCGTTTCTGAGTGAGGATGGAGGCGGAGGGGGTGCGGTGCGGGCTGCAGTGGTGATTATTTCTTCTAAAAGCAATACATGGGGGTGATTGGGTGGCTCAGATGGTTAAGTGCCTGCCGTGGGCTCAGGATGAGCCCCACATCAGGCTCCTGGCTCAGCAGGGAGTCTGCTTCTCCCTCTCCCTCTGCCTCTCCCCCTGCTCATGTGCTCTCTCTCTCACTCTCTCTATCTCTCTGTCTCAAATAAATAAATAAAATCCTTTAAAAATGGTTTAAAAGCAATACATGGAAACTTGAAAAAGGACCAAACATTATAAATCCCATCATTCAGAGGCATCCATTGTTTATATTTTGATAAATTATCCTTCTCTCCTTACCCCCCTTAGTTTAAAAAATACAAGTTATGGTGTAGATGCCATTTGATCATGTACTGTAAACCTAACATTGTAGCATAAGCATATCCCCAAGTATTAAGAACCCTTTAGCAACTGGAATTTTAATTATAATTTAGATTATAAAACCACATTATGGACAAATCTATATAGGACCAATTGTAACCTGTGTAAAATACAATTTTTAAAAAAAATTTTATTTATTTATTAAGAGAGATGGAGAGAGCCCAAGCAGGGTATGGAAGCAGAGGCAGAAGGAAAGAGAGAGAATCTTGAGCAGACTCTATGCTGGGTGCAGAGTCTGACTTGATTTCAAGACCCTGAGGTCATAACCTGAGCCAAAAATCAAGGTCAGACACTTAACCAACTGAGCTACCCAGGGGCCCCTAAAATACACTTTTAATAAAAGTATTATATACTGATCTATGAAATGTGTCATATCTTACACATTCCCTTCTTCTTAGACATTTAGATTCTGAATGTTTGATTTCTTGTTACAGATAAGGTGTAACAAACATGTTTGTGCACAGATTTCTGCTAGTGTTGCAGAAGATTTCCTCAGCCCAGGCACTAGACATGGGTCCTGGGTTCTGGGTCCTGGGTCTCAGGGACATACTTTTGAAAGCTCATGCATTTGATAGAATTATACCCATTATACAGATTAAAGGGTTTTTCCTTAATAGGTAGAATTGGATCACCTAACCACCAGTTGGGCAGCTGATTCTTGGTTTCACCTCAGGTCATGATCTCAGGATTGTGAGATCGAGCCCCACATCTGGCTCTGTGCTCAGTGCAGTCTTCTTGTCCCTCTCCCTACGCTCCTCCCCTCAATTCCCATGTGCACACGCTCTCTCTCTCTCTTTCTCCCAAATAAATAAATAAGTAAAACCTTTTATTTTTTTTATTTTTTTAAAATATTTTATTTATTTATTTGACAGAGAGAGATCACAAGTAGATAGAGAGGCAGGCAGAGAGAGAGAGAGAGAGGGAAGCAGGTTCCCTGCTGAGCAGAGACCCCCGATGCGGGACTCGATCCCAGGACCCTGAGATCATGACCTGAGCCGAAGGCAGCGGCTGAACCCACTGAGCCACCCAGGCGCCCCAAGTAAAACCTTTTTAAAAATGGGTATAATCAGGGGCGCCTGGGTGGCTCAGTGGGTTAAATCCTCTGCCTTCAGTTCAGGTCATTGTCCCAGGGTCCTGGGATCGAGCCCCGCATCGGGCTCTCTGCTCGGTGGGGAGCCTTCTTCCCCCCTCTCTCTGTGCCTGCTCTCTGCCTACTTGTGATCTCTGTCTGTCAAATAAATACATAAAATCTTTTAAAAAGCAGGTATAATCAGTGGCACCTGGGTGGCTCAGTAGTTAAGCATCTGCCTTTGGCTCAGTTCGTGATCTCAGGGTCCTGGGATGGAGCCCCACATCCAGCTCCTTGCTCAGTGGGGAGCCACCTTCTCCCTCTGCCTGCCACTCCACCTGCTTGTGTGCTCTCTCTCTCCCTCTCCCTCACTCTCACGCTTTCTCTCTCTGTCAAATAAATAAAAAAAAAATCTTTAAAAAATAAAATAAAAATAGGTATAATCATAGCTTTCATGCAGATATTAACTCACTGGTTAGAACGCTGGAAAAGGGGTGCCTGGGTGGTGCAATTTGTTAAGTGTCTGACTCTTGCTTTTGGCTCAGGTTGTGATCTCAGGACCCTGACCTCAGGGTCATGAGATCAAACCCCATTTCAGGCTCCATGCTCTGCAGAGTCTGCTTGAGATTCTCTCTCCCTCTCCCTTTGCTTTTCCTGCTCATGCTCTCTCTTTCTCAAATAAATAAATAAAGCTTAAAAGGAAGCAAGCAAGCTGGTAACATCTTACCAGCTTTTAGTATTGGGGACTATTATAATGAATATGTAAATGAGACAAAACTGGCCTCTCCTACAGTGGGGGAGGAAAATCAGTTCAATCTCCCTCCGGCATGATTTGCAGGTCTACGGACAAGAATTATTTTGCATTGCTATTATCTACATTGTACAGTTGTAAATCAGCTAGGGCAAGGAAAGACTGGAATCTGATAGATGAGAAGAGTGTATTATAATCAGTGCATAGTACCCCCTTGAAGTATGAAATTTTCCTTAAGGGCCCATCTCATAATTTTTACAATTTTTTACCTTTTTTCTAAGAAGGGAGCACTTTACATGCCCACCAGCGGTAATCACATTATAGACTACATAACTCAATCTGGATGAAGCTACAGATCAAAGGAGTTGGTTTCTTCAACAAGAAGGAAAATACGAGGTGGAAGGGAACCCAGCGATTAAAAGAGACTTTCGGGGTGCCTGGGTGGCTCAGTGGTTTAGGCCGCTGCCTTCGGCTCGGGTCATGATCTCGGGGTCCTGGGATCGAGTCCCGCATCGGGCTCTCTGCTAGGCGGGGAGCCTGCTTCCCTCTCACTCTCTCTGCCTGCCTTTCTGCCTACTTGTGATCTCTCTCTGTCAAATAAATAAATAAGAAATCTTAAAATAAAAATAAATAAAAATAAATAAAAGAGAATTTCAAGGTATCCCAACCATATGCAGTGTGAGGTGCTTGTTTGGATCTTGATTCAAATAAACTTTGAAGCAACAACAACAAAACAAAAACAAAAACAAAAGCTAAGGGGCACCTGGGTGGCTCCGTTGGTTAAGCATCCGACTCTTTTTTTTTTTTATTAACATATAATGTATTATTAGCCCCAGGGGTACAGGTCTGTGAATCGTCAGGCTTACACACTGCACAGCACTCACCATAGCACATACCCTCCCCAAAGTCCATAACCCAACCACCCTCTCCCTACCCCCCTCCCCCCGGCAACCCTGTTTGTTTTGTAAGATTAAAAGTCTCTTACAGTTTGTCTCCCTCCGGATCCCATCTTGTTCCATTTTTTCCTTCCCTACCCCCTAAAACCCCCATATTGCCTCTCAAATTCCTCATATCAGGGAGATCATATGATAATTATCTTTCTCTGATTGACTTATTTCGCTCAGCATAATACCCTCTAGTTCCATCCACATCCTTACAAATGGCAAGATTTCATCTCTTTTAATGACTGCATAGTATTCCATTGTGTATATATACCACATCTTCTTTATCCATCCATCTGTTGATGGATCTAGGTTCTTTCCATAGTTTGGCTAGTGTGGGCATTTAAGCATCTGACTCTTGATCTCAGCTCAGGTCTTGATCTCAGGGTTGTGAGTTCAAGCCCTGTGTTGGGTTAGATGCTGGGTGTGGAACCTACTTAAAAAAATATATTAGAGATTAAAAAACAAACACCCAAAAAAGCAACAAAGAAGGACATGTGTAGGATAATTGGGAAACATGATCACTTGACTACTTGGTGACATTAAGAAATTATTGTTGATTGTGTGTGAATGAGAATGGAATTGAGGAGGTCAAAGGCAGGTTGTTTATTCCCTGCACCCTTGAACAACTCGGGGGAAGAGGTGCCAACTCCTACACTGTTGAAAATCCGCATATAATTTTTGAGTAACTACTGACAGCCTAGGGTTGACTGGGACTCTTACCAATAACGCAATCAGTCAATTAACACATACTTTGCATGTTATACTTATTATATACGTTATTTTTTATAAAAAAGTAGGTTAGGGAAAAGAAAATGTTATTAAGAAAATTGTAGGGGCCCCTGGATGGCTCGGTTGTTAAGCATGTGCTTTCAGCTCATGTCATGATAGCCGGGTCCTGGGATGGAGCCCCACATTGGGCTCCCTGCTCTGGGGGAGATTGGGCTTTAAATAAATAAATAAATAAAATCATTGGGGGAAAAATACGTTTAGAAAATAAATAAATGTTAATAGCTACTGCCAGTTGTTTTAGGGTATTAGTTATCTAACGATGCTGCATAACAAATGACTCCACAGCCAAGCAGCTTAAAAAATCAACATTTGTTATCTTTCACTGTTTTTTATGGGTCAGAAATTCAGCGGAGGTTTAGCCAGATCCTGGCTCAATGTCTCTCGAGGTTCCAGGCAGATGTGAGACTTTAGAAGACTATGGCCTAGCGAAGACTGAAGGGTCTGCTTCCCATGCAGCTCATGCCTGGCTGGCAAGTCGGTACTGGCCTGGTCTCAGTTCCATGGAGGTCTCTCCTTAGGGCTGCTTGTGTGACATGGTGGCTACTTCCTACAGACTGAGCAAGACAGAAGCTGCAACACCCTTTATGACCTGGCCTTCAAAAGCACAGGCTTTTTCTTCTGCCGCATTCTATTCCTTAGAAGGCCCGGTCACTAAGCCCAACCCACATTCAAGGTGAGGAGGCTTGGCCTTTCTTTACTTTCTGAAGGGAGGAGAGTCAAAGAATTTGCAGATAAATTTTGAAAACACTGTATGCTCCAAATTAGCTGATTTATCTTCTCATCAGGGCTGTGTGTACAGCGCCTCACTCTCTAGTTCAGTCTTAACAAAGAATTCCAGGTGTGCCTTGGTGTCTCAGTTGTTAAGCATCTGCCTTCAGGTCAGGTCATGATCCTGGGCTCCCTGCTCTGCAGGGAGCCTTCTTCTCCTTCTGCTTGTGTTCCCTCTCTCACTGTGACTCTCTCGGTCAAATAAATAAATAAAATCTTTAATAACAACAACAAAAATAAATCTATTAAATCAGTTCAGGGAGCACCCCCCACCTTTGGAATCTAGTCAAGTTCTTCATTCCCCAGCTCTGATAACCCCGTTAGGACAGTTTAGTAAGAATCCCCCTCCCCTGATGTCTAGTGTTAGTAATCTTATATCTGCTGACCCCCTCAGTTGCTCTTTAGCTATAAATCCCCAGCTGTCTTTGTTGTATTCAGGATTCAGTCCGATCTCTCACCCTACTGACATACCCTGTTACAATAGGCTTCCTGAATGGTCTTCCTTCCTGTTTTAACAGGTCTCAGAATGAGTTTTTCTTTAACAATGTATGAAAATGTGGTGTATTATTTGCATTTCCAGATGATTAATGAGATTGAACTTGACTTCCTTTGTTTGGATCCACTGGGACTTCCTTTTCTGTGAGTTTCTAGTAAATATCTTTCACCAGATATTTCACCATTGGCTAATTATCAATTTTTAGAAGTTCTTTATATATTCTGGGGCGCCTGGGTGGCTCAGTGGGTTAGGCCTCTGCCTTCGGCTCAGGTCATGATCTCGGGGTCCTGGGGTCAAGTCCCGCATCAGGCTCTCTGCTCTGCAGGGAGCCTGCTTCCTCCTCCTCTCTCTCTCTCTGCCTGCCTCTCTGCCTACTTGTGATCTCTCTGTCAAATAAACAAAAATCTGTTAAAAAAATAAGTTCTTTATATATTCTGGATAATAATCTTTTGACTGTGATATATGTTGTAAAAATATTCACTGATATATGGTATCACTTTTTTTTTTTTACTTTCACTGATGTTGATGATTCTCTCAGGTATTAAATGTTTTGTATATTATTTTCTTTTTCTTTTTTTTTTAAATTTTTTTTTTAAAGATTTTAGTCACCGCAGGCTGGCTTCTGGAACTCCAAAGAAAGGATTCGGGTGAACACCCTGCCTCTCACCTCTGGGGCCACCCTCACACTTAGCCCCATTAGACCTTTGAAATTATTCCTCCCATCTCCTCTATGGGTTCCTGCTCTTTGGGTGTCCCCTGAAACACCTGTGCGCCTTGTGCTCTGTCCTCTACTCACTCTCCTTTTCCTCATACTTGCTCTGGTTCAGTGCATCACCTCCGGCTGAAGGGTATGATATGTCCATGACTTTACCTTGAGTCTAAAAGATCCTTAGCTGTCCAGCAGTCTCTTTACCCTGCCTAGGGCCAAAGTGAGCCTTGTCTCCCCCTAGACCTGCTCTTCCTCCAATCTCCTTGGCATGGGGAGAGCCTCATTGTTCCCCACCATCTCTTGGGGTCACTCTTCCTCACCCATCACTCACGTGTAGTGGGGAACTTGTCTCCTTCCCAGGTTTCCAGCCCGTATCTCCCTGTCTCCTCTCCATGCCCACCTGAGGCTACACCTTCACTTTTTTTTTTTTAATATTTTATTTGTTTATTTGACAGAGATCACAAGTAGGCAGAGAGGCAGGCAGAGAGAGAGGGGGAAACAGGCTCTCCACTGAGCAGAGAGCCCGATGTGGGGCTCAATCCCAGGACCCTGGGATCACGACCCGAGCCGAAGGCAGAGGCTTTAACCCACTGAGCCACTCAGGCGCCCCTACACCTTCACTTTTGCCCCCATATTCAGCCACCTTCCCCTTCTAGTCCAGTCTGTAAGCCACCTTGGCATCTGCTAGGCCTAGCAGAAGGCTGACGTTAGGGCTAAAGGTACAGACCAAAGGGTCTGCTTTCCAGCGTTCCCTTCAGACTCAGAAACTTCTGGCGGCCTCCAGACTACTCATTTTGTAGGATCTCATCTCCATGCCTTTGCTGACACTTCCCTTCCTGGAAAGCTTTTCCCATTCCCCAAAAGTTCTCATCTGTTATGTAGCTGGGGGGGAGGGTACCTCCTCCAGAGTCTTCCCAGAAGCCCATTCCCATTGGGAACCCCTGGTGCTGGAGTCTGGTCCAACTCTCCTGGCCCTTGCCTGGACCTAGGGCAGCTCTCTGGGATCAGCCAGGACAGTGCTTCTGTTTCGTTTACTTTCTTCCTCATCCCCGTATACCTTTTTTTAACCATGAGCTATCCCTAGCCACACTCTTCCTCCACAGTTCCCCCACACTCCACAATGACTCTTAAAAACAGCAGTGTAGGACACCGCGACTTCATCTATCAGGAGGTTCTGCTGACTGGAACCTCTGGCTGGACATGGCAATTACAAATGAGCCTCGGAGGACAAGATCCTCTTGCGGGTGAAGCGTAGAAAATGAATACCCAGCCCTTTGGGATGGGAATTGGATTTACTTCAGAATCTCAGCCACCCGTTCACACTGGCAGTTTTATCTTTTCTCCCCAACATCCAGAAGAGGGCAGGCGATCAGCAGAAGCACCGCGAGGGAAAGAGGGAATGAGTTACAGGGAATGGATGAGGGGATAAGTAAGAGAGGTAATGAAGAAAGGAATAAAGGAATAAAGAGGGAATGGATGGAAGGAATGAGTGAGGGAGGGAATGAATAAGTGAGAGAATGAAGGAGAGAGAAAACGAGAGAGGGACGGAAGAACTAGATTTACAGGGCGCGACCCTTCCCAAAAGGCACTGCTTCATTTATTCACTCATTCATTCGTTCAGCCCCGCCAGGTGCCGGGAGCTATGCCAGGTGTAGAGACGCAAGGTCAACCAGGAGGCTGGAGCTCTTCTTGGCTGAGCAGAGACCAGAAGCTCGCTCGCGGAAAAGAAGCTTCGGGCTGCGCCCCTCCTCCCGCCAGAGCTCGACGCCCCTCCCCCAGCTCTCCAGCCCTTCAGCGAGGCGCCCCCCGGCCTCCGTCTACACCCGCCTGGCGCCTGCGCGGCGCGCCACGTGACTCATTGAGGCCCCGCCCCACGGCCACCCGCCCGCCCCGCCCCCGCCTCCGGCGAGTGGGGCCTCAGCTTGCCGCGGCACCAGGTGAGCTGCCAGGCGCGGGCCGGGCGGGCCGGGTGGCAGCGAGTGCGGGTGGTGTGCGGCGGGCGGGCGGCGGCAACAGAGCCCAGGCGAGCAGCCCTGGGGACGCGGGGACGCAGGGGCGGGCGCGGGCCAGAGGCGCAGGAGTGGCGGCCCGAGGCTAGCCCGCGGCCTGACGTGGCGGGGGCGCGGCGGGCGGGACCCCCGGGCGGGGAGCTGGCGCTAGCAGAGATACCGGATCTCCGCGCGGCTGCAGATCCCGCCAGCCTCCTAGCTCTTGGGCTGCCTGTAGCCTGGGGCGGGTCTGAGCGCGGCCTTCCCACCCGCGACCCTCGGTTCTGTGCGCGGGCTGGTCCTGCAACAGGCGGGTGGGGCGGGCCGGACTGCCATCACCTGGTGTGACCTTGGACCTCGGCCTGCGAGCCTCGGTTTCCTCAGCAGCTCTCCCGGGCCGGGTTTTCGGGGGGCCCGCGGGCTGCAGCCGAGGGAGTCCAACCTCGCCAGCTCGCGCGGGTTCCAAAGAGAAGCCGGAGATCGCGCTGTCATTGCAAAATCTCCGGGTCCCGAAGCGTCCGCCGCGGGTTCTGACTACTTCCAGTCTTGGCGCGGACCGGAGTCGCGGGGTCGCCATCGCCTTATGCCTGGGGTCCTTTTCGCCCTGGGCCTGAGCCGCGGGTTTGGCGCGCCAAGATCCCCCAACTCAGCTTTCTGGAAGACTCATTCCAGAGCGCATCCGAGTTGGCACTCCTATGATGGCTCCCCATTCTGGAAATTAGTACCGACTCCCTCCCCTCCTCTTCCCAACGGTCCCTTTTCCCTTTGTTGCAGACCTTCATGCTGCCAACGATTGGGGTTCTTTGAAGGCAGACAATGTTTTGGGGCGCTTCAGAGGACTGAGGGGTGCCTGCTCAGTAAATGGTGTTGAGTTGAAAATTCTTCAAAAATACTTTTGACTCTCATCCATGAGTTAATAAAAAATCATTTTACGTCCCTAAGTTTGTATTTACTTGGGACATAAAGCTTTCGTCCTGCTCCCCTCAAAAGCTTTGAAGAGCACAGAATGGAGGGGCCTTGCTTGTGATGAGTAGAATCAGAAATGTTATGGAGCTGGAGGGAACTAAATCCAGGGAAAGACTTGATGATAGAGTAATCCCTGTGAAACGAATAGGAGAAAGAAAGTGCTGCCAGATTAACTCCCCATAACATTCATGGGAAAGGAATCACAAAAGGAGTGTTGCATTTAACTTAATTTTTTATTTTTTGAAATTTTGTTAATTACACAAACATAGTTGCACTGTGAATGCTGTTTTTCATCTAAGTCAACAAAGACTAAAAAGAAATGCTATTGAGCTAGATAATGGTTGGAGCCAGGTTCTCCATACTTGGCTTGTGGGAGAATAATTACTATAACCTCTATGGAGGGCAATTTGGCAGTATGCATTCAAATGACAAGCATTAAAATTAGCATGATCTTGCAGTTATGTATCTAGATAATTTTCCTCAGATAACTGCTGCATATGTGGCATATCTAAATGATTTTCCGTGTAACTGTTTGCAAAAGCAAATAGTTGGAGGAAACCCAGATGTCTCTCTGAAAAGGATTGTTTAAGTAACATGTGGTTATCCATACAATGGACTGTGGGAGGGATATTTAGTTTTCATATGCAAAAGTTAATGAAGGGGGGAATGGTGTAGATTTACAGATTTGCCTTTGAAACTGTAGATGCCCCCTACCAGGGAAGATAGAATGTAGTTTTCTTCTGGGAGAGGATCTGTTTAGGGCATAAGTGGGAGGAAATTTTAAGTTTCATAACATACCTTTCTGTGCGTTTTGAATTTGAATGTGAACATATTAAATAAGTTTGAGAATTTAGTTTTTAAATAATTCATGCTGACATCTCTCCCTATCAGATCTTAATGTTTTGTCTTCTTTGTTTTTTTTGTTTGTTTTAAGGAAATAAAACATTCCCTTTTTCCTTCCTGGAGAAAATCATGATCCTGAATTCCTTTAATGTGCCTATGTATGTTCTGCTGTAACACCTATCTATAAGCAAAACTGGACGGTATTTTGTTGTGTAATTTCAAACTTTTTGTATTATACATATTCTGCAGTGTGCTTTTTCCCCCCTTTGCGTGCCTTTGAGATTCTTCCACGTTGATGACTATAGCTTGCGTTCTAGTTTGCCCCCCCCTTTTTAAATTTTACTTATTTATTTGACAGAGGGACACAGTGAGAGAGGGAACATAAGCAGGGGGAGTGGGAGAGGGAGAAGCAGACTTCCCACTGAGCAGGGAGCGTAATGTGGGGCTCAATCCCAGGACCATGGGACTGTAACCTGAGCTGAAGGCACATGCTTAACCACTGAGCCACCTAGGTGCCCCAGGTTGCCCATTTTTAACTGTTGTGAAACTGTTTTAACAGTATTCTGTTGGCTCACTGTGTTGCGGCATACATTCTTCGAGGATGGACATTTTGGTTGCGGCCAGTGCTTGTTTTATGAAGGAGGCTCTGATGCATGGTCTTGAATGCGTTGCACTCTGAGCTATGCTTTGTCAGAGCAGGGAATTGCTTCGTTTTCTTCACACCACCCTCAGCACCTAGCTTAATTAGTTCCTTAGATTGTGCTTGGTAAATGTGGTTTGTTTGCCCAAGGGGGCAGCCTTCTCCTAATGCATTCTGTACTCCATAGTAAGTGTAGCTGCCTTGGATCCCTTCCCAAAGGGGGAGAAGCGCTGATGTGGGGTGGGGACCCACCAAGGATTGATGTCTGTTGGAGCAGTCAGTCCCCACTGCCACCCTTAGAGAAGGAGGCTCTCTTGACTTCCTGGTGGTCATGGTAATGAGGAGGAAGCTTAGACTTGGAGATAATGAGTTAACATGCTCACAGTCATGTGGTTACAAGTGGTACAAGCAGCCATGGAGTTTTGCAATGTGGGTGAGATAAAGCTCTAGCTGGTGGGTAGAGAGACCAGCTTCGGTGATGGAGCATGCCTGTCGTGTTCTTGATACAGTGATAGAGGGAGAAGTGATCGAACTAGACCTTGACCAATATGGTGTTATAAAGAGTCAGGTCTAAGTGGGAGTCTGATGGTGTTCAGAGGATGACCCAACGGTGTCCCTTTTGGTCTAAGGGCTAGTGACAAGGTACAAGGGAAAAGATCATTTTGAGCCAGATCGTGGGGGAGACCTAAGCAGAAGGCAGTAAGGAGCCAGCTCTTAAGCCAGGTGGTATACATACCGGGCATTTGGGGACCCCCTGCAGCCTGAGCAGGCGAGCTGGGGAGGATGGGACAGGAGGAAGGAAACCAGTTGGCAGTGTCATTGCTGTGGTCTAACCCAGAGTGGTGGCCGTGGAAGAATAAGTGGATGGGCATCTGAGATAGGAGAAATGGAATCAGAACGAGGGGGTCTGATAGATACAGGTATAAAAAGGAAAAGAGATCTTTGAAACCATGAGATTTTCTGATGTGGAAATCGTGGCTGTATGGAGTAAGAAAGCTAGACCAGTGGGGAGGGGTGCTGGCTGGATTAGGCATTGAGCTGGAGGTGCATTTGGGAATATAGGGTAGATTCTTGGGAAAGAGGGGTGGGCTGGGGCAGAGTGTATTGGCGGAAGGGATCACAAAAGAGAGCATTGCCATGGGGCAGAGTTTCGAGTCAAGAGAGGTGGTTAATGGGGACTACCCCTTGGCCCTTGCTGTCTGTGTGTGAGCCAGTCCAGGGTGCGGAAGAAGCAGTGGTCATGGTGGGTGAAGGTCCCAAATCCAGGAGGCACACTGAGGGGCCGGCACAGAGAGGAATGGAACTTGTTGGATGGGAAGCAGCAGAGAGTCCAAAGCAATCAGGTGTGCTCCTGAACTGTAGTAGTGAGGACAGAGCCTTCTTCTTTTTGGCAAGGTTTTTTTTTGTTTTTTTTTTTTCATTTGTTTAAGTAGGCTCTGTGCCCAGCGTGGAGCCCAGTGTGGGGCTTGAACTCTCGACCCTGAGATCAAGACCTGAGCTGAGATCAAGAGTCAGATGCTTAACCAGCTGAGCCACCCGGGTGTGCCCCAGTTTGGCAAGTTATATAGTAGAATCTATTTTTCTTTCTCTTCCCCCCACTTCTCTTTTTTCTTTTTTAATTTTAAGTAGGCACCACACCTAACATGGGGCTTGAACTCACAACCTTGAGATAAAGAGTCCTGCCTCTACTGACTGCCTTAGCCAGGTGCCCCTTCATTTTTTTTTCTCTTAAAGATACAGTACAGGGAATTGGAGAAGAAACTAATTTGGGGCAGGGAATAGTGGCATGGCCTAGGTGGCGAAGGCAGATGTTGACAGGCAGTGTGGCAGGTAACTCCTGGGCTCCCGCTTACTAGCTAGATGGCAGTGCTGCGGCTAGAGTGCTTAGCTCAGCCCCAGAGTGCAGTGCAGGACGGGCTGCCCTCTGAGTTAGAATGCACTGCCAAAGTGTGTTTGAGGTAGGTTTATTTTACTGATTGGGTTTCTGAGGCTTCACTCAAATCATTGTGCATGTTTTGAACATACTCAGTTATTACAAAGTAACCTTGAACCAAAAACATGCTGCATATGGTCTTGAATGCACCAGCTCTAGTTGAAATTACTGTGCTTGACTCTCAGAATCTTGGTAAAAGAAGACAGGTCCTGGACCCTCCCCTGGGTTTCCTGGCCAGCACTCAGGTCTGTTGTCATTTTTATGCATCCATTCCTATGTGGGGGAACCCAGTTTTGTTCTCCCTCTCTCTTTTATTTTTTATTTTATTTTTTAAAAGATTTTATTTATGTTATTTATTTGACAGAGAGAGAGAGAGAGAGAGAGAGAGCACACGCGCGTGCACAAGCAGGGGGAGTGGCGGAGGGAGAGGGAGAAGCAGGCTCCCCACTAAGCAGGGAGTCCTGGGATCATGACCTGAGCTGAAGACAGATGCTTAATCGACTGAATTAGCCAGGCACCTCTCTCTCTTTTTTTTTTTTTTTTTAATTTTATTTGTTTATTTGAGAGAGATCATGAGCAGGGGGGAGGGTAGAGGGAGAAGCAGACTGCCCACTGAGCAGGGAGACCAATGCGGGACTGGATCTCTGGACGCTGGGATCATGACCTGAGCCGAAGGCAGATGGTTAACCGACTGAACCACCCAGACACCCTTCTCTCTCTTTTTTTAACGTAAACTCTGCTCCCAGTTTGGGGTTCGAACTCACAACCCAGAGATTAAGACCCGCCTGCTCTACAGACTGAGCCAGCCAGGTGCTCCAGTTTTATCCTTTTTCAATGAGAGAGAGGAAGAGCTCTTGAGAACCTGGTCTGTGCTGCTGCTTTATATTCATCGTTCACCAATTTTAGATTTCCCCAACAGGTGGGGTGCTTTTATTTCTCTTTTTTCATTTGAGGAACCTGAGACTCAGGTTGGTCATGTGGTGAGTCCATAGTAGGGCTGGGGCCCCCACCGAAGTCGGTCTGTCTCCGGAACCCCTCAGAATCTTGGAGATGAAGGGACACAGGTCTTCAGGAAGGAGGCTCCAAGTTTGGAGAAGTGGGTGGGGAGAGGGAGTTCGTGGGTTTAAGACCACATGGGAAGCACTGGTGAACTGGTGGGGGGAACAGAAGTGCCATCAGCAGCAGGTGCCACTAGTTTGCCTGTGCACTGTGTGGTGTTGTTTCCCTGGCTTATTCCCTGTCCCCTCTGTCTTGCCAGCTGACAGCCGCAGCGGTGAGGTCTGGTGTGGTGGGCAGGATGGCGGAGGAGCAGGAGTTCACTCAGCTGTGCAAGTTGCCTGTGCAGCCCTCACACCCGCACTGTGTCAACAACACCTACCGGAGTGCACAGCACTCCCAGGCCTTGCTCCGGGGGCTGCTGGCTCTCCGGGACAGTGGCATCCTCTTTGATGTTGTCCTCGTGGTGGAGGGGAGACACATTGAGGCCCATCGAATCCTCCTGGCTGCATCCTGTGATTACTTCAGGTGAGTTACATGCACATGTTCTCACAAGTAAAGTAACACAGACAATCCTGGCTTCACTAGGAGTTTGTGTTGGCACCCGCAGTGACCAGGTGGGAAGAACCAGTCAGAAGCTGCCAAGTCCCTTGCTCTCCCCGAGCTCCTCCCACTGTTTGTTGTAGTGACTCACCAACACTGAGTGGGACAGAGGGGTCTTTGAATCTGTTTTTCTTTTTACTTTTTTTTTTAAGATTTTATGTATTTGAGAGAGAGGGAGTGAACAAGAGAGCAGAACACAAGCCAGGGGAGAGACAAAGGGAGAGGCAGGAGTAGACTCCCCGCTGAGCAGGGAGCCTGACTCCGGGCTGGATCCCAGGACCCTGGGATTATGACCTGAGCCCAAGGCAGATGCTTAACTGACTGAGATACTGAGGTGCCCTCGAATCCGGTTTTCTTTCAGCTCTCCTGGGACCTGTTCTCCCTTTTCCTTTTTTTTTTTTTTAAGTTTGTTTACTTTTAAGTAGTCTCTAGCCAGCATGGGTGGGGCTGGAATTCACAACCCTGAGATCAAGAGTGGCATGCTCTTTTGAGCCAGCCAGGCTCTCCTCTTTTTTCCTTTTTTTTTTTTTTAAGATTATTTATTTATTTATTTGACAGACAGAGATCACAAATAGGCAGAGAGGCAGGCAGAGAGAGAGGGGTAGCAGGCTCCCCACTGAGCAGAGAGCCTGATATGGGGCTCGATCCCAGGACCCTGAGACCATGACCCGAGCTGAAGGCAGAGGCTTTAACCCACTGAGCCACCCAGACGCCCCCTTTTTTCCTGTTTTTTATTTATTTAATTTTATTTATTTATTTTTAATTTACTTTTTTTTAATATTTTATTTATTTGACAGAGAGAAATCACAACTAGGCAGAGAGGCGGGCAGAAAGAGAGGAGGAAGCAGGCTCCCTGCAGAGCAGAGAGCCCGATATGGGACTCGATCCCAGGACCTTGGGATCATGACCTGAGCCAAAGGCAGAGGCTTTAACCCACTGAGCCACCCAGGCGCCCCTTTTCCTGTTTTTTAAGAGACAACATGCTTGACTTGACTTGTCCTGTTGCATTTTATAAAATGAATTTTCTATATCTTGGTATAAAATAGATTTTGTTTCTATTTACTCTGGTTTCCCCCAACATTTCATTTTGAGAAATTTCAGATCTGTGGAAAGTTGGAAGAATAATATTACAAACACCTGAATACCAATTGTTAACATTTTACCATATTTGCTTTCTCTTTACACACAAAGACATATACACACCTTTTTTAAGATACTGGCGCTTTAGGGGCGCCTGGGTGGCTCAGTGGGTTGGGCCGCTGCCTTCGGCTCGGGTCATGATCTCGGGGTCCTGGGATCGAGTCCCGCGTCGGGCTCTCTGCTCAGTGGGGAGCCTGATTCCCTCTCTCTCTCTCTCTCTGCCTGCCTCTCCATCTACTTGTGATCTCTCTCTGTCAAATAAATAAAATCTTAAAAAAAAAAAATATACTGGCACTTTATGCCTTAGTCTTTCATTCCCCTCACCCCGCAGTGGTGTTCTTATAATGCTAAATAAAAGCCCACATGAACCCTGGTCATCAGGCTTCTGGTCCTGTGGGTACTGAGGCCAAGGACAAGTGGTCAAGTTGTGTGTATACATTGTCCACACAACCAAATGATATATGAATGAAGTTGTGCCTTTTGTGCCCCTTCCCTGGCCATCTACC
This sequence comes from Meles meles, assembly GCF_922984935.1. Classification (NCBI taxonomy): domain Eukaryota; kingdom Metazoa; phylum Chordata; class Mammalia; order Carnivora; family Mustelidae; genus Meles; species Meles meles. Next base: position 31,687,795 of record NC_060077.1, read on the forward strand.
TTCTCACCCACACCTTCTCATCTTTTTTGTTGTTGTTGTTGAGATTATATTTATGGAGTTATTTGAGAGACAGTGAGCATGCTCACGCATGAGCTGGAGGGGGGCGGGCAGAAGGAGAAGCAGACTCCCCGCCGAGCACAGAGCCCCGCTTGGCCCAATCCCAGGACCCCGAGATCATGACCCTAGCAGAAGTCATATGTTCAACCGACTGAGCCACCCAGGTGTCCCACACCTTTTCATATTGAGGGCCTAAGCCTCTGACCTTCCTCCTCCCCCACCCCTTGCTCCTGCCCAGCCATGGATTCTTGGTCCCTTGGAGTTTCTGTGGCCTCCTTCATGACCCCATCCCAGCCATTGGCACACTGAGAAGAATTAGTGCCACTGCCCTCATTGTACCCTGGTGAAAGGAGGCTCAGGAATGAGCCCCAGCCATGGCCACCTGATTCCCATTCCAGCCAATTGTTTCATTGTTTCAACTTCAAGTATTGGTTATAGTTCTCAGGGGTTTTTTGTTTTGTTTTGCTTGTATGTTTTTGTTTTAAAGATTTTATTTGAGAGCTAGAGGGAGTGGGGAGTGAGACTGGGAGGGGAGGGGCAAAGGAGAGAGAATCTGAAGCAGACTCTGTGCTCAATGTAAAGCCTGTTGTGGGGCTTGATCCCACAACTGCGAGATCATGACCTGAGCCAAAAGCAAGAGTTAGGTGCTTAACCTAAAGCCACCTAGGCGCCCCTGTTTTTTGTTTGTTTGTTTTTAAAATAATCTCTGTTCCCATCGTGAGGCTCGAACTAGTGACCCTGAGATCAGGAGTTGCACACTCTACTAACTGGGCCAGTCAGGCCCGCAAGTTCTCATTTTTTGATTTTATGAACTATCAAAGGAAGTTGTTTTTTTTTAATATTTTATTTATTTGATAGAGAGAGATATCACAAGTAGGCAGAGAGGCAGGCAGAGAGAGAGGCAAGAAGCAGGCTCCCTGCTAGGCAGAGAGCCCAATGTGGGGCTCGATCCCAGGACCCTGAGATCATGACCTGAGCCAAAGGCAGAGGCTTTAACCTACTGAGCCACCCAGGCGCCCCAAGTTTTTTTTTTTTAAGATTTTATTTATTTATTTGACAAAGATCACAAGTAGGTAGAGAGGCAGGCAGAGAGAGAAGGGGAAGCAGGCTCCCTGCTGAGCAGAGAGCCTGTTACGGGGTTCAATCCCAGAACCCTGGGATCATGACCCGAGCCAAAGGCAGAGGCGTTAACCCACTGAGCCCCCCAGGTGCCCTGTGAAGTATTTTTTTTTATAAGATTTTATTTATTTATTTGACAGAGAGATAGAGAACACAAGTCAGCAGAGTGATAGGCGGAGGGAGAGAGAGAAGCAGGCTCTCTGCCGAGCAGGGAGCCTGATGCAGGACTCGATCCCAGGACTCTAGAATCATGACCCAAGCCAAAGGCAGCCACCCAACCAACTGAGCCACCCAGTTGCCCCTGGGTCGCCTGACCCAGTTTCATGGTAAAAGTACCTCCTGTTCTCCAGAAGGAGTTTATAGAGAGCATGACCGGTGGTGACCTAGGACAGACATGGCCAGGCTTTCTTGCTTCTACTTTTGCTGTTACTCTACAGTGCTCTCTGCCTTTGCTGCGCCACAGTGTTGTCTTCTGGGCCCAGCTGAGGTACTTCTTCCTCGGGGAAGCTTTCCGTAGTTGTCCTGCACCCTCTCCCAGCCTCTGGCTCTCAGGGTTGGCTTCTCCCTGCAGGAGGCTGCTGACCTATTGGGGACGGAGAGCTGCATAGCCCTGGATCGCCATTGTCTTGGGAGGCACCCCCTGCAGGAATCCTCCTTTGGTGTGTACTCTGTGCTAGGCTTAGGGATTGACTAAACTGTGCATCTTGGGTTTTTTTTGTTTGTTTGTTTTTTGTTTTTTTAAAGATTTTATTTATTTGACAGAGATCACAAGTAGGCAGAGAGGCAGGCAGAGAGAGAGGGGGAAGCAGGCTCTCCGCTGAGCAGAGAACCCGATGTGGGGCTCGATCCCAGGACCTTGGGATCATGACCTGAGCCGAAGTCAGAGGCTTTAACCCACTGAGCCACCCTGGTGCCCCGGGTTTTGTTTTTTTGACTTGTGGTAATAACTGTCACTGTACTAATCTTCTGGCTCCCATGATCCTCTCATGCTTTGCCCTGTCTACTTCTCCTGTGCTGGTTCCTGTGCTCCCCGCCTCTGTGTGTCAGGGGGCTTAAGTTTTCTGTCCTATATGTGGTCTCTCTGGGTCATAGACCTCTCCTTCGTTTCCGTACTGTGAATTATAAGGTAGTCAACTATAAGGTAGTCAACTATACTTGATACTTTGATTTTGAAAATTTGGATAAAATTGATGATTTCGTAGAAAATATATATTGACAGAACTTCACCCCTAAAAAAGAAAGTTATATTCTCCACAAAAACACGAAGCCCAGACATGTCCTGGAGTCATATCCTTTTATGAACAGACTCTAATGTCATTTAAGCTTTCAGAGCAGAGAAAGAGAAAGGGTCTCCAAAAAAATTTTTTTTAAAGATTTTATTTATTTGACAGATAGCACAAGCAGGGAGAGTGGCAGGCAGTGGGAGAAGCAGGCTCCCCCCGAAGTAAGGAGCGTGATGCAGGGCTCGATGCCAGGACCCTGGGATCCTGACCTGAGCTGAAGGCAGATCCTTAACTGACTGAGCCACCCAGGCGTCCCTAAAATATTTTTTGAAGTATACTTTTTGAATTGGTGAAAAGAAGTTGAAAGCACCACTTTTCCCCTGCCCTCCCATGTCACCTCCTCACTTCACCCCCTCACCATGGTAACTCTTTCAAAGTTACTCTTCATCCCTATACTGTTTCTTTTTGTAAACACTAGTAGGGAATTCTGAAACCCCCAAAGCCCTGAAATTTGAAAGTTGTTTTGTTTTGTTTTGTTTTTGTTCCACTATGTTGCTAAAACTTTATAAGTGTATTCAGGGGGTCCCCTAGAGCTGTTTTTGTTAGTTGGTAGCTGTCTAGTCCTTACTTTTGTGGGGGAATGGGGAACACTGGGTTCGGCCAGATTGCCATATTTTCGCCTGTTTTTGTTTTTGTTTTTTAAATTTTGGTACCAATCTGTTAGACAACAAAGCCTGCCCTAAACTGATATGAGACTGATTTTATTTTTATCCTACTTAGTATATGTATTTTACATTTTGCTTTGGAAATAGTAATGAGTTTGGATGGGAGGTACAGACCCAGACCCTGCAGGGGTGTGATGTCATACGTGGCACGGGTGCTGTGTCTCTCCAGTTGAAACCTTTTGAATTCTGAAACATACTTGGCCCCCATTAGGGGACTCACTGGACATCTAGTTGTGGTATCCTAGCAGCAGAGGCAGTCCTCCTTGCAGAGTGTTCTGTGCTCTTCATGCCCTCCACCTACTTTGTTGGTGCCCTGCTGTGATCTTAAACACATGATAAGATTTACCGTCTTATAACCGTTTTTTAGTGTACAGCTGAGTAGTGTGAAGTGTATTCATGCTGGTGCGGGAGGGGTCTCCATGCTGTTCACCACAGTAGCTGTCACCATTTTACATTCCCACTGGCAGTGCACAAGGGTTCCATTATCTCTGTAGTCTCAGCAACACGTATCATTTTCAGGGTTTTTTTGGTAGTCGCCATCCTAATGGTTATGAGGTATAGACTACTTCTTCTTCTCTTTTTAAAAATTTAATTTAATTTAATTTTTTATTATTTTTAAAAGATTTTATTTATTTATTTGACAGAGAGAGAGAGAGATCACAAGTAGGCAGAGAGGCAGGCAGAGAGGCAGGCAACGATAGAGGGGGAAGCAGGCTCCCTGCCAAGCAGAGAGCCCAATGCAGGGCTCGATCCCAGGACCTTGAGACCATGACCTGAGCAGAAGGCAGAGGCTTAACCCACTGAGCCACCCAGGTGCCCCTCCCTTTTTTTTTTTTTTTTTTTTTTAAGATTTATGTATTTTAGAGAGAGACAGAGAGAGGGCATGTGCATGGGGATGGTGGGGAGAGGGAGAGAGAATCTCAAGCAGACTCCATGCTGAGCCCAGAGCCTGACACGGGGCTAGATCTCAGGACCCTGAGATCATAACCTGAGCTGAAACCAAGAGTTGGATGCTTGGGGTGCCTGGGTGGCTCAGTCCTTAAGCGTCTGCCTTCAGCTCAGGTCATGATCTCAGAGTCATGGGTTTGATCTCCACATCGGGCTCCCTGCTCTGCTAACTTGCTTCTCTCTCTCCCTCTGCCTGCTGCTCTCCCTGCTGTGCTCTGTGAAATAAATGAATAAAATCTTAAAAACAAACAAACCAACCAAAAAGGAGTTTGATGCTTAATTGTGCCACTCAGGCACCTCTGGACATCATTTTAAAGGTTTTTCCCCTTTTAGGTTTTTATTTTCTCATAATTTCAGTGTTACAAAAAAATACTAAGACTGCTAAAGAATTAGGCATCCATTTTTGGTTAAAAATAGCAAAAACAAAAGGAGTGGATATTTATATTTTTTTCAACCTTTTTTTCCCTCCCTAACTCTTATTTTGAAAGCTGTCAGGGATGCCTGGGTGGCTCAGTTGGTTGAGCATCTGCTTTTGGCTCAGGTCATGATCTCAGGGTCCTAGGATTGAATCCTGCATCGGGCTCCCTGCCCAGTGGTGAGCCTGCTTCTTCCTTTCCCTGCTCCTGTGCTCTTGCTCTTTCTCTCTCGCTCTGTCAAATAAATAAGTAAAATTAAAAAAAAAAAAAATCCTCTAGAAGAGCTGAAAGATCTGTACAGTGACAGTGAATAGCCTGTGCCTTTCACCTAGATTCATCAGTTAGCATTTTGCATATTTCCTTCAGGGTAGGTTGCAGATATAACAGTTTATCTGGAAATACTTCATTGCACTTCCAAGAATAAGAGCTTTCTCTACTTTATCTGTAAGAACATTGTAAATCTCAGAACATTTATAGTCCTTCCATAATTTTGTCTGATACTGAGTCCATATTCACATTTTCTTAATTGTCCCCAAAATATATTCTGTCTCCTTCCTTCTTACCCTCTTCATTCAGGATCTAGTCAAGGTTCACACATTGCATGGACACCCCAGAGAGTCAGTCAGTGTACCACAGAGCACAGGAAAGCACCCCAAGGGCCTGCGTGTGGAGTAAAATGTGTAGGAATAAACATGACATGCCAGTGCCAGCTCTGTGAGCAGGTGACCTCCAAGATCTCTACAGAGACACAGAGGCTGGCTTGTGAGATAGAAGAACCCTTCGTGTCCATCACAGAGATGCCAGCCCTCTCTGCATCGGTCTGTATGTGTAATGCATTCCTCATAAAAATACCGAGAGACTTTATGGGGGGGGGATTGCACAAACTGATTCTGAAGTCCAGATTTTCAAAAGCAAGCAATAGCTATGAAGTTACTGAGAAGCTAATAAAAGGAGACTCGCCCTACCCTACGGTCACACGTGTTACGGAGCTGCAGTAATCCAGACCGCTCCTGGTGGCTGAAGAGATGTGGGAACATTACTGGGGAAGTAGTGACTTTGAACACAGACACAAGCCTGCCAGGAACTTGGTGTGTGGCAAAGAGGGCATCCCAACTGGGGGAAGGAGATGATGGGGTGGCCCTCTCAAACAGAGTTGCCCCTTGCCTCACATGTTGTACCAAAATAAAGTTCAGGGGGAACAGTTTGTTGTTGTTGTTGTCAAATGATCTTTATTGAAATATTTTCCTTTGTAGTTCTTGAGTAACAGGGCGTTCCACACACAGCATTGTTGACGTCGCCGTTGATGTCCTGAGCGTGGCAGCTGTCAGCATTGCAAGCCACAGCAGGACCACTTTAATGGTTCCAGAGAGCGAGTTCTCTGGCTAACGTGTTGATACCCTCATCAAAAGTGACAGTTCCACTGTGCTTTATGTGTTTCTGCTTCTTTCTGTCTCTTGGGGGGTTCCTTGAGGGTTTTGATAATCAGGGCAGAGGCAAAAGGTAACATTTCAATCTAGGCCTGTCTGTTCTGTGTTTGTTCTAAGTTTTAAGTAGGTTCCAACCCCAACCTGGGCTCAAACTCACAACTCTTGAGATCAAGACTTGGGTGCTTAACCAGCTGAGCCACCCAGGTAGTCTGGGGCCTGTCTGCTTTAAAGGGTCAGTTTCACTGTAATCCTTAGACCCTTCCCATCACTGGTTGCCTCGGTGATGTCATCACTAACCTTTTTTTTTTTTCCCTTAAATCACTAACTTTTTTTGGAGACAGTCCCAGGGGGCCAATCTTGGGGGCCAGGGCAGACATGGCACCAGCTTCCCCACTAGTGCATCTCAGGTGTAAGACTTTGATCTCATCAGGGTCAAACTTGGTGCATGGCAAAATACATCATAAAATCAAAAGATCTGAGGTAGAAAAAAAAGTTCTACTCATTCGAAAATGGGCAAATTTCATCAAATTGACAAGACAGAGGCTAATAGAAATTGGACAAAGAATCTGGACTGTTCAAAAAAGAATATAGAGGGGTGCCTGGGTGGCTCAGTGGGTTAAGGCTCTGCCTTCGGCTCAGGTCATGATCTCAGGGTCCTGGGATCGAGCCCCACATCAGACTCCCTGCTCGGTGGGGAGTCTGGTTCCCCCTTTCTCTCTGCCTGCCTCTGTGATCTCTTGTGTGTGCCTACTTGTGATCTCTGTCTGTCAAATAAATAAAATCTTTTTAAAAAGAGAGAGAGAATATAGAAATGGCACTTTAAAAGGTGCCTGGCTGGCTCATTTGGCTCTCAGCTGGATCTCGGGGTCATGAGATTGAGGCGCACGTCGGGCTCTGTGCTGAGTGTGGAGCCTGCTTAGGATTCTCCCTCTCTCTCTCTCTAAGGAAAAAAAAAGTAACTTGGGTATATTGCGCTGTAGGTTGAATCAACCATGGTGGCCTTTACACAAAGAGGGGTGGCCCTGTGTATACCATTAAGGAGCCATTTCCAAGATGCATTGTTAAGTCACAATGTAATGTAGAGTATAGAGTACATGGACTGCCTTTGGGTGCAGTGCTGCCCTGGGAAGGGCAACTGATGGCCTAGAGCAGAGCAGAGGAGGGCAAGAGGAAAACTTTCACCCTGCTGTGTATTTTAAGTCTTGTACTGCTATATACATTACCTAGTTGAAAAATAAACAAAATGTAAAAATAACTACTTTGCCCTCTCTGTGTGGCTGTCATGTTCAGCCCTGCTGCCTCCCCTGACCACCAGGCTCTTTTCGCCCCGAACAGCTTATGAACTGGCTCCCGGCGATGCCTCAGAGGCATCTCACTGATGGTGACTCCGACCTCACTCTCTGACCCCTTTCCTCCCAAGTCCCTGTCAGCCCAGCTAACCCAGCCAAAGGGCCCTGGTTCCTCCAGTACTCTCCAGTACTGAAGATTCAGTCCTTCAACATGTTCTCCCTGCCACCGGGCCCTCCCCAGGCCTGCAGGAACCCTCTTGCCTGAAGAGTCTGCTCACACTGCCATCCTGGGTAAAATTCACCAACAGAGCTTCGTCATGCTTGGATTTCAATCCTGACTCAGTCTTGACTTGGGGGAAGCAGGATCTGGCCCTGTCTCACCTGCTCACTTCCTCCTTGTGCTGGCCTGGCTGCCTGTGTACTGAACTCATCCCTGCCCCAGAACTTGAGCTCCTGTCTCCTCCGCCTGGAATGCCATCCACTGACTGGTGAGGTGCCATCCAGCCCTGTCTCGGCCTATCCCTGCTCCCCCTCATTCTCTCCCTGCTCCCCCTCTCCCAGCCAGGTGCTCCTAGATCAGATGCCCTGTTGTGCTTCTTCCTAGCATTTCCGCAGTCAGAAATTCCTTGTTCTTTACTTGCTGTCCTCCCTAGCATCAAACTCCTTGTAAGTAGGAGTCTTAACCACTTTACTTGACAGTGAATCCTTTGACTCTAAATGGTACTGGCATTTAGTTAGGTGCTCAATATATTTTGAACGGATTGACTTTTATGACTTGTTTCCCATTTATTCATTCATCCATTCGTTCATGACGTGTTCTGGATTGCAGCTGTAATCCAGGAAGTGTATTGTGGATGCAGCAGAAAGCAAACCGGACGCTGTCCCTGGCTCCAGGAGTCTCAGGTGCCACACCCTGCAGCACATGAAATGCAGACAGTGATTTCTAGGGTGGCTGTCCAAACTTGATCAGGAGCCGGTGGGCCCCTTCTGTGGTAAGACTCAGTGCTCAGAGCGAACCACTGTTGTGTTGCACATCACTGCTGGGTCAGTCTGCCTCCTGCTCCTTCTTGCTCTCTGCAGGCTGGGCTGGTATCCTAACTGATACCTATTTGCTCATTATGGGGCTTGAACTCATGACCCTGAGATCAAGACCTGAGCTGAGATCAAGAGTTGGACACAGACTGAGCCACCCAGACGCTGCTATGATTGATACGGATTGATATGACAGCACTGTTTCATGTTTTTACTTTGCAGAGGGATGTTTGCTGGGGGATTGAAGGAGATGGAGCAGGAAGAGGTGCTGATCCACGGTGTGTCCTACAATGCCATGTGCCAAATCCTGCATTTCATTTATACCTCTGAGCTGGAGCTCAGCCTGAGCAATGTCCAGGAGACGCTGGTTGCCGCCTGCCAGCTGCAGGTGAGGCTGCCCTCGCTGCAGCAAAGCAGACCCAACCCCAGGGGGTGATCCCCAGGTGTCTGCCGGACAGTGGCGTGAGGGGGATCAGCAGGTGAGGATACCAGGCAGCAAAGGAGATTGCAGGTAGGGCAGAGGCTCGCGGGTGGTGCACGGCTCAGCCAGCCCTGGACACTGAACCATAGCTGTTCCAAACGCCTCCAGGCCCAGGCTCCTTTGCCCTCTGCCCTTCTGCTGGTTCCTTTCCTTCTGCCTGGGTCTCCCCGCCCCTGAGAAGATCCCACATGTAAACATGTAGGCCAACCCCGAGGCAGGCGTGTGATGTCCCGCATGTTCTGGTGTCAAATGAAGCCGAGCTGCCCCCACAGTTGCCTAGGCCTTTTCTGCTCATCCACCCTACTTGGCCTCACCAGTCTTTTTGAAACTACTTTTCGTTTTTGTCATGGTGTTGGTGCAGTCACGCAAGGGCTGGGCCTGCACGTGCCTTTGCTTTCAGGAGCCGTTGTCAGATGGTCTCATCTGGCTGAAGAGACGTCTCATCTTACATTTGTTGAAAGTGAAAGTGAAATGCTATGCTGAATTCATTATCCTGACCTTTTTCAGGTCAGAACACGTTTGGGGCCATCAGCAAAAACTCAAGTCGGGAAAGCCAAGATGTTCAGGGGTGTCTGGAGCCCTCACACTGCAACGGGGCCCCAGCAGTTCCCTGCGCTGTCTCTCTCAGATGGGGGGTGGGGAGGCACTTGGCCTGTGCTTGCTGGGCCGGTTTGACCCTGGCTTGCCATATGCAATGAGTAGATGGACTTGAGCCAGTGCTCCTGAGCACGTTAGCACTTCTGAGGCCATTGTGGGGGCAGCACGGGATGGAGAGCCCCTGCTTTACCTCGAGCAGCTCAGCTTTTGGGGGTTTTATTTTTAACATAGTGGGCTTCTATGCAGTGTGTTTAAAGCAAGTCTTACTTGGTATAACAGTTCCAAGTCCATAGGCCCACCATGGTCATGTTTGTTCGTGTAGCCAGTGACCACGTGCTCCCCTTGTACTGTTCCAAGTCCATAGGCCCACCATGGTCATGTTTGTTCGTGTAGCCAGTGACCACGTGCTCCCCTTGTACTGTGCCTGGCCCTAGTTCAGGATCACACTGTTCCTTGTGTCCCCAGAGACCTGGATCTGAATCCTGCCAAGACTGTCACCACAGGGTAACCCCCGGAAAGGGCTCCTTCCAGGCCTCTCATGGGGCTCCTGCACTGGACAGGCCTGGGGTGATTCCTCCGTAAGCTTACCTAGCAGAGGACACCCCCTGTTCTGACAGTGAGGATGGGAAGGAGAGGGTGACATGGCCCCTGGGTTCTTCAGAAGTTGCTTCTCATGCCCACTGAGGGCTCTTCCTCCCCAGAACCTGGTCCTCAGTGTCCTGGCCCACCACAGATCAGAAGTAGTATTTTAGGAAGAAGAGGCAAAGCAGAAGTGCCGGGCAAGAGAGAAAATGGGTAGTCGAGTGAAGACTTCCAGGACCTAACAGAGCCCTACGGGGACATTCCATCTGGGGCAGACACATGCCTGGCACTTTGCAGGTTTCCATTCAGCTCTTGGCTAATGACCTGGAAAGCACGGAGTGTTTTTGGAATGAGAAAAAATATAAAGATAAGATTTTACACGTTTATTGTTAAGCAATACCAGCAGAATTACTTTATGTGTACCAGTTAATTTGTCGATGATGAGTGAAGTATTCCCATTTTAAGAGCAATTTCAAAATTCTCTTTTCCTAAACAACTTAGCAATGCCTGGGCAGCTTTCCCTAGAGCCCTCCTCTCTGTCTCCTTCACCTGGCCATGCTCTGATTGTCTCAGCACGGGCTGGCCTCTAAGCCTGTGGCCCATTTCTCAGCTCCCACCTCAGCACTGTTCTGTCTTGCCCTCCTTTCAACCCACCAGTTCTGCATGATTGGAAAAGGACAGGTTTCGGCCACCCGGGGCCCCTCTGCTAGCCAGAGTCATGCAGGCCTCTCCCCAGGCAGGATGGCTTCCAGCCTTTCAAGAACTGAGTGGGGTTCCCAGGAAGGGTGCTGGGTGAGGATCTGAAACGCCCTGCTGGCTCCTGGGGGGGTTCAGGGCTGTGCTGCTGGAGTGGGGGGTGGGTTCTCTGGGGCTGCAGCTTGGGCTGAGCACGCAGTTGTTGGGGGGGGCAGGGGAGAAGAAAGCTGGGTGACTTGTAGACAGCCTGGGGTCCCAGACGCCTTTCAGAGCAGGGGTGGCTGATTGGTGGCCGCTGAGCTGCCTCTTGATTCTCTGGAGATTCACTACTTTTGATTTGAAAGGGTCCACTCTGTGCCAGATAGTTCCTGGGTACGGTCTCATTTTCAATTTATTCCTCTCCACTTATAGAGGAGGAAACCGAGGCTCAGAGCAGTTAAGAACGTGCCACAGATCTCTTCCAAGCCTGGATTTAGACCCAATCAGTCTGCAGTGAGCCCCAGTCGCCTCTAGAGCTGGGGGAGAACAGCGCCACGCCTCCACTTCAGGAAAGGTTGGGGGGAGCGGTGGGGGGCCAGCTGTAGCCAATGGCTGTTATCCTCTGTCTCCCTCACCCAGACACTGTTCCTAGCCCAGGCTCGAAAGGGGCTTGTTCTCTTCACAGATCCCAGAGATCATCCATTTCTGTTGTGATTTCCTCATGTCCTGGGTGGATGAAGAGAACATCCTTGATGTCTACCGGCTGGCGGAGCTGTTTGACTTGAGCCGTCTGACTGAGCAGCTGGACACCTACATCCTCAAAAACTTTGTAGCCTTCTCGCGGACTGACAAGTACCGCCAGCTTCCCCTGGAGAAGGTCTACTCCCTCCTCAGCAGCAACCGCCTGGAGGTCTCCTGCGAGACCGAGGTGTACGAGGGCGCCCTGCTCTACCATTACACGCTGGAGCAGGTGCAGGCCGACCAGATCTCGCTGCACGAGCCCCCTAAGCTCCTGGAGACAGTGCGCTTTCCCCTGATGGAAGCTGAGGTCCTCCAGCGGCTGCACGACAAGCTGGACCCCAGCCCGCTGAGGGACACGGTGGCCAGTGCGCTCATGTACCACCGCAATGAGAGCCTGCAGCCAAGCCTGCAGGGACCTCAGACAGAGCTGCGCTCGGACTTCCAGTGCGTCGTGGGCTTCGGGGGCATTCACTCCACACCGTCCACTGTCCTCAGCGACCAGGCCAAGTACCTGAACCCCCTGCTGGGAGAGTGGAAGCACTTCACCGCCTCCCTGGCCCCCCGCATGTCCAACCAGGGCATCGCAGTGCTCAACAACTTTGTGTACCTGATCGGAGGGGACAACAATGTCCAGGGCTTCCGCGCCGAGTCCCGGTGCTGGAGGTAGGCGAGTGTGCTCAGCTGAGGTTTGGTCTGTGGGTGATGCTGTCGTGCAGGAGTTACAGGCTCTGCAGGCTCTAGAGGCTGCTTGTCGGGGGGTTCTGTGAGGGCTGAGGCACTAGCCTTATAAATTAATCTGTTGCTTGCTGGGGTGCACCGCCTTATAATATAGTCCAGGTTAATTGGAGAGTTCAGCCGTGATGATGCAAGGAAGAAGGCACCAGGCGTGCTTGTTTTCACTCTTGTCTTCTCAAAGCCACTCATTGTGGGTTACACACCTGGCTGTCTTGTGGGGGAGAGGCTAGATTGTGAATGACTGTGCACTTGGACCGACTGGACAGGGATCAGCCTTGGAAGGAGGGGACTGAGTTGCCAGGAGCACTGGGCAGGGCAGCTGCTCCTTCTGTCTTGCCCTCTCCAGCTTTGACATGTCTCATCCCAGGTTCCCTTTGCCCGTCAGCTGTGCTCCGCTCTCTTAACCACAGCCCCTGGTGGAGAGGGGCTTCCTGTCCTCCCTCCCTCTTTTGTAGTATAGTGTCCTCAGCCCAGGGGACCGAAAAAGCCAACAGGCATCAATGAACCTCATGCAAGATTTCATTACCCCTGCCTGCCCTGGCGTCAGTGGTATTGGTGGACTCGGGGTCCCCTTAGGTCTTCTGAGCAGGCAGTTTTCCAAGAGTGGGAGGTGTGATGTACTATGTATGTTTTTTCTATATGTTAGGTCTTTATACACAGTTCGTGGTTTATAGCTTCTAAAACCCTTGGAATTTCCTAAGAGGAGAGCGCTGGTTCTGTCTTTCGCTGTTTAAGAGAGTTATTGTGAGAGTGGCACCTCCAAGCGCCTTCCCTAGGAACTACACTCCGCATTTTAGCATCAAGCGGCCAGAACTTTGAACTCTGTCTGTGACTCTGGAAGCCCCTGAGTGTGAGGGGTTGCTGGTCCCCAGGAGAACCAACCCTGCCCCTTAGAAGGTTGGAATTTTAGTTACGCCCTCTGACATTGGGGAGAGGAGAATGGCCTGTCGTTGAATTAGTTGCCAATGGCCAGTGATTTAATCAAGTGTGCCTATGTAACGAGGCCTTCATAAAAACCCAAAAAGAGAGGGTTGGGAGAGCTTTAGGGTTGGCGACCACCCAGTTTGGAGGTGCTGGGAGAGTGACGCACCGTCCTGGAGGAGGCGTGGAAGCTCCCTGCCCTTTCCCCAGACCTTGCTCTTTGTAGCTCTTTCTATGTGGCTGTTCTGATTTATATCTTTTTATAATAAATGGGTAATCTAGTAAGTGTAATGTTTCTCTGAGTTCTGTAAGCTGCTCTGGCAAATTAATGAAACCCAAGGCAGGGGGTTTTGAGAAGCTCTGATTTATGGCCAGTTGGCCAGAGGCACAACCTGGTGCTTGTGATTGGCATTGTGGGCTGGAGGGGGTCACTGGAACCTCCTATTGGTAGCCGGTAGGTCAGAAGCATAGATGACAGTCTGGGCTTGTGACTAGTGTCTGCAATGGGGACAGTGGGGTAGGGCGGTACCAGCCTGTGGAGTGAGCTATTGTATACTGTGGGATCTGATGCTACCCCCAGGTAGATAGTGTTGGGATTGAGTTGAATTGTAGGACACTTAGTTGGCATCCAGAGAATTGCTTATCGGTGTGGAGAAAATGTCATGCTCCCCACCCCAATACACACATTGGAATTGAGTGAAGGAACCCAAAAGAGGGGGTTTTGTGGACTGTCCTGGTCTGTAGGATGCTTCTGGCTCTGTCAATCCATTGAGCTATCCATTTTGGGGGGCAGAACAGAGGAATCAGGATAGATCCCCACAGCCTCAGCTACCATTAGGTGTCCAGGGCCCCTCCACTGTACTTTGGTGTGATTTCGTGGGATTTGATGTGTGTGGGAAGTCTCCATCTTTTGCAAGCTGAAAGAAAGCGGGTACTGCAGAGAGAGAGAGTGCCATCTGCTTCCATGGCTGTGAGTTAGGTACTGACCAAGTTCACATTCATGTTTCCTTCTTTGGGGATGGGGGTGGGGTCTGGCCTGTCCTTGCCTCTTGGAAGTGAGCATGAGGTGACTGTGAGAAGAGAGCCCCAGCCCCTTCTGCTTTCTGGGCTCCAGGAAGCAATCACCTCTGTTCAACTGAAGAGTCCCAAAGCTTGGCAGGTCAGCTGCAGTTAAACACAGGACAGGCTGAGTTCAGAAAGGAGGAAACAATATGTTCATTTTCTCCCTAACCAAATACCCTCCACAGTGGGTGTGGCAGCACCAGGTTCAGCCTTCCCTTGAAAAGCCTCAAAGCTGCTTTTTTAGGGGCCTCTTTCCGCATTGGGAGGGCCAAAGCCAGACCTCCCTGCTGAGAGCAACCCACAGACCTGCAAAACAGATCTCTCCAGGGTGTTGTGGTTACCAGTCCTTATCATACAACGGGGTGGTTGTGTGCCCACAGGGAGGCCTTGGGGCTTTCCCACAGTGGGGGAAAGCTGCTGCCTGCCCTTGGTCTGCCCTTTTACTGACTTGCTATCAGTTTCCCTCAAGACCAGTGTAAATTTCCCAAGCCAAACTCTGGAAAATGCTAGTATCAGCAGCAATGTTTGATAACCACAGCCTCAAACTCCAGTGACAAGGTTGGGTCATCATTGCAGGTGGGGTGGGTGATACCTGCCTGGCAGGGGAGGCACTGTGAAGGGGTTGGGGTGCCGTGTCTGCCTGGGTGGTGGGCAGGACCCTGGGGTCTGTCATCTCTACAGGGTGGGAGTTCCATCAATCTCCTCGTAGACTTTTAAAACTGCTGGATGGATCTTAATTGGAATGGTCTAAGAGTTTGGTTCTTTCCCTTCTCCCATTCCTTAGTTTATGAGCCTTAGATCTACAGACTCTCAGAATACAAGAAGACAAAATTTGCAATTAGGGTTTGCACTTGGGGTGCTAGAGACTTCTCAGGTTATGTCAGAGCATTGGTATCCAGGACCTGCATGTAAGAAGTCAGCTGTCTTGGAGCAAATTGTATTGTACTTCCCCCTACTTTTCAAAGTCTATGTTACTCCACTTTGCTCTTGTGAAAGACCTACATTAGTGCCTGTTTTCGCTAACCAGTAGAATTCCAAAGAGGATTTTCGCTTTTACAAAAAGAAGATTAAAAGCGAAGATAGTGTTCAGCATTGGTTTTGCAGCAAGCCTGTACAGAGGCAACACGCACCCTTGAGGGAGAGTGGGCCCTCCAGGAGCCTTCCCTGGGAACTACAGTCAGCATCTCAGCGTCATGTGGCCAGCGCTTTGAACTCTGTGAGCATCTGTGCTTTGTCTCCATTTCTTTTGTGCCTCTGTTAGCAAGCAGTGACCTAAGGTATCAGAAAGGCCCTGAGAATGGTTATTTTTTGGGTCTGGAAACACTCTCATTTTTTCCCCATGTGAAAGAATTGTATTTGCTTTGTTTTATGCCATTTCAGCTTTTGAAAGGTTTCCAAGGAGCACCCTACTTTCAGATGGGGGACCTGTGTTGACTGTCCACCGCACCCATGGTCTGTTGGACCCTTCTTGGAATAGCAACTTGTTTTCTCTCCCTTAGGCATTTCTGTGGCTCTTCATATTTCAAAATATATTTGTAAAATTTCCTTGATTATAATGGATATCATTAACAGGCATGGGAATGCTTAAGTTGTGGAAACTCAGAAGAAAAATGGTCTGCCTGATTTAACAAAGACCTCAGAGCATTTCTTTTTGACTCTAGCTTGCACTTCTGAGTTTGCAGTAGGGCGATCCAAAATCTGCCTTAAAGTGACTAAAATTGTTTATATCTTTATATAGCTCCTTTTTATTAGGAAAAACATTACTTGAGGATTTATTCCAACGAAGTAGAAAATCCAATAAAATGGGAAATGTGGAATACAGGACACGGTGGAGAGATAAGAAATGAGCACAACTGTGGTTGCATCTTAATCATTGATGTATGGTGTGTGTGTGTGTAGTGTGTTTTGTGTGTGTGTGTGTGTGTCTGAAACCACAAATCCGTATGAATGCATCCAAGGAAGCTGTGAGGGCAGGAGACCAGAAGGAAGCAAGCGGAAGCATCTGGTGGGTCTTATCGCACTCTGGTGGAAGATGCTGACTTGCACTTGACCAGAAATAGGGGTGGGGGAGACACGGACATGAATGAGTGTCATGCACAGGAAAGGCAGTGGGAAGCGCCGATCCCAGTCACTTGGCAGGGCCTCTGTGAGTGCTGAGCCCCTGGAATGGCCTTGCTGCCTGTTTCCAGCTAGACCTTGGACTGGCTCGCCCCGGGGCCCATCCTGGTCTCTCCATGAGAGAGCTCTGCCCTCCCAGCCCCTGCTATCCCGTGGATCATGACTTGTAGGTAGATCACCCTCTTTGTACCTCTACAATTGAAAGAAGCGTGCTTGTCTGGAGTTTCCCTTCGGGTTCCCTGCACTGAGCACCATGCCTGATCCACATTGGGTGGCCAGTGATGACTGAATGATTGTACTGTTAGTAATTTTTGTTTAATTCAATGAGCAGACAGTGCACGATCTGCCCTGAGCTACAGTGAGGTCTAGGAATACAGACTTGAACCAATCCTTTACGAACTCCCTTCCAGTTTGACAAGAACCCTTTTCATGTGCATTGTCCTTTCTGAGTCCTTGTGATAGCTTTCATAGGCAGGCGGCACAGAAACTAAGTGAATGCTGGAGCAGGGAGAACTGATGTCTGCACGCGTCCAGCTGGACCGGAGCAGACCAGCTACCAAACCTGGGTCTCTGTGACCCGTGTGCATGTACGTGCTTTCTCTACTGTTAGCCCCAGCCGCTGAGGCGTCCTGTTTCCTGCCATTCCTGGCTGGCAGGGAGGAGCTGGCTGAAAGGCGCAGGCAAGCAGGAGGAGCCGCAGAGCACATCCCACTCGTGCTTTGGGGCAAAGGTTGAAATCCGTCTGTCCACCAACTGTATATGGCCCCGACCAAAGAAAACTCTGTTCCTTCTCTAATGAGCCAGTTGAAGTTCAGCTCATCCCCTTGGAGTTGGTCTTTCTGTGGAGAAACAAAAACCACTTATCTGAAAGCAGCTATAATTATGCACAAGCTCTTGAGGAAGGAGACTTCAGAAGCAGGCACTCAGAACTGGTACCAGAGTGGACAACCAGGGAAAAAAGGCCAGACTCAGGTTGGTGGGGAGAGTGGACTCTGGGGCTCGGGCTCACAGGGTCCTGGTCACTTAAGGCTCTGTAATCCTCCGTATTCACCCAAATAGCATACCTGCCTGCATGTCCTGCAAAGTGCCAGGCCTGAGGCATGGAGTGGGGCAGGGCTGAGTGCCGGCAAGGCAGGTGTGTAGATTGGCCTGTGAAGGGCCTCAGCTGCTAGGCTAGGTGATTTTGGTATGAGTGGGGGCTTTCTGGTGAGCAAGGTTCGGGTGAGCAGAGGGAGCACGGGCTTCCGTTCAGGACTGGTGAGCAGCCAGCTGGAGAGGGCTAGGAGGCCTTTGCTGTGTGGGTCCAGCATGCCAGAGGACGAAGTGAGGGGTGATGTGGGTCTCCCAGGAAGGCTGCGATTGCGTGGGCTGAGTATGCAAGTGAAGGCCTTCAAAGACTGATGAAGGGCAGAGGACTCTCAGGGCTGTGGGAGGGGGTAGTTGCACAAAGGAGCTCGGAATGAAGCTGCTGCTCGGGGATATGACTTTTTGCAAAGGTTGATGAAGAAAGAAGATGGGCTACTGGCCATGCCTTCCAGGCTCTGTGCTAGAGACACACCCATGTTCAGGCATGTAGTGGCCTGCTGGTGTGGTTGTAGATGGGCATGTGCTGGTGTGTTGGGGCAGCTGGGGGGTGGCGGGTTCAGGATACAGTGGTGGAACAGAAGGTGTGGGCCTGCTGGACAAACTTTCTGGCCTATCAATGATGCACTGCCCTCGTGTTCCCTCAAAAGGTATGACCCAAGGCACAACCGCTGGTTCCAGATCCAGTCGCTGCAGCAGGAACACGCTGACCTGTGTGTGTGTGTGGTGGGCAGGTACATCTATGCGGTGGCGGGCCGTGACTACCATAATGATCTGAGTGCCGTGGAACGTTACGATCCCGCCACCAACTCCTGGGCTTACGTGGCTCCGCTCAAGAGGGAGGTAAGGAAACCCCTCCCAGAGGGGCCTTTTCCTGCCCTCTTTCCTTCTAGGGTGTGCAGAGAGAGTGGATGGCCAAGCTGGGGAACCAGAACTAGTGGGTACCTCCAAAGACTCTGCATTGTGATTGGGGCAGGGCACCCCTGGAGTTCAGCCAGCCTCCTAGGGAGAACCTCAGCAAGTGCACACCAGATCCTGTTTCCGGAATTTATTCCCATCTTGGTCTCGCCACCTTGATCCCAGGAAGCTGCTTTATTTTTTCTTAGAGATTTTATTTGAGGGCTCTTGGGTGGCTTAGTGGGTTAATAGGCCTCTGCCTTCGGCTCAGGTCATGATCTCGGGATCCTGGGATTGAGCCCCGCATCAGGCTCTCTGCTCAGAGGGGAGCCTACTTCCTCCTCTCACCCTCTCTGCCTGCCTATCTGTCTACTTGTGATCTCTGTCAAATAAATAAATAAAATCTTTAAAAAAAAATAAAGATTTTATTTGAGAGAGAATCTGAAGCAGACTCCCTGATCGTGGAGCCCGAAATGGGGCTGGATCCTATGACTGCGAGATCAGGACCTGAGCTGACACCAAGAGCTGGAGGTTCTACTGACTGAGCCACCCAGGCACTCCCCGACCCCCTGAGGAAGCTACTTTAATCCTGCAGTTCAAATGTCGACAAAAACCTTCCCCTTGTCTGTCCCTCAGCATAGTTGAGCTGGTCTGAAGTGTGCTCAAAGATGTTTTTAGACATTTAGGAGGGACACTGTGATAGAGGAGGGCATGGGAGTCTCCGACTTCAAGGGCTTCCTGGAGGGTGGGTCCTTTGAAAAGGCCAAAACACCAGTTTAGAAGTTGTATTTCACATTTGTTTGCTTGTTTTTAAAGATCATGTGTATCCAGGGGTATCCCTGGGCACTCTAGAGGCAGAGGATGGCATGGGGACACATGTGGGGCAGTTGTCCAGGCTCTGCCACAAGATCTCCTGCCTTTTTTTTTTTTTTAAAGAGTTTATTTACTTATTTGACAGATGGAGATCACAGGTAGGCAGAGAGGCAAGCAGAGAGAGAGGGGGGAAGCAGGCTTCCCGCTGAGCAGAGAGCCCAATGCAGGGCTTGATCTCAGTATCCCGGGATCATGACCTGAGCCGAAGGCAGGCGCTTTAACCCACTGAGCCACCCAGGCACCCCGATCTCCTACCTTTCTGAACTTCTTTCCACACCTCCTCTTATCTCTGTCCCCTCTCCAATCCCCCAAAGGCTGTAGTCTTTGACCTCAGGGGGCTGAGGTCTCCCTGATGGGTCCAGCTCTTCCCCATGGCCCGCAAGGGCTCTGAGGCTGGGGGTCTCCTCCCAGGCAGGGAAAGCTGGCCTGCTCCTTGCTCCTCCACTTCCCTGGGGAAGGAAGTGCCTCTAGTGGGGTATTCCCTCCCCTCATTCTGGAGAAAGGAAGAGATTTTGCATGGATAAGATCAGAGGGTCCTTGAGACCTGATGGACCCCTGAATTCTCTTCCAGAAAGGAATGAGTAGGAATGGAGGCTGTTGGGCTCCAGAGGTTCTTTGTCTGGAAACTGCAGTTCTCCGATGTGGCCACAGAGGGGCAGCCTCGGCGTTCAACAGGGTTCTCCCCTGTCAATGTTACTTCTTTCTTACCATTCATTTGTTCAGCTACTATTTATTAAGCACCTACCATATACCAATCCCCAGTGGTGTTAAAAGATGAGAAAAGTACCCGTTCAGACCATGGTGTTCACAGCCTAATAGAGAGACCACTCTTTTTTTTTTTTTTTTTAAGATTTTATTTATTTATCTGACAGAAAAAGACACGGCAAGAGATGGAGCACAAGCAGGGGGAGCAGCAGAGGGAGAGGGAGAAGCAGAGTCCCCGCTGAGCAGGGAGCCAGACACAGGGCTTGATGCCAGGACTCCGGGATCACGACCTGAGCCGAAGGCAGATGCTTAATGACTGAGCCACCCAGGCGCCCCAGAGAGACCACTCTTAACCACTAAACAAATCAGTAAAGTAATTGTTAATTGTGCTAAGTGTGGTGAAGGAAATCGAGAGGCTTAAGCTCAGCATTGTCCCGGGAGGGGGGGTCTGGCCTAATCTGAAAAGGACTAATCTGAAAAGACTTGGGCAGGGGGCATCTGAAGAAAAGTTGATTAGACTAAGGTCTAACGGAAGCAGCTGCTGGGAGAGGGAAGGAGTTCCCAGGTCAGGAGGGGGCATTCCCAATCTGAGAAAGAGGGATGGCATGAGGAGGCATTATGAAGAGACAAGGATGGAGCAGAGCAGCTCCTGAGCCCCTGGGTGGTCCAGGTGGGGTGACAGTGGCTTGTCTTAGGGTAGAGGCTGTGGGGAAGGAGAGAGCTGGGCAGGTTCAAGGCATAGTTTGGAGGTAAACTGATGGATCAGATGTTAGAGAATGAAAGGGGAGATCATGGAAGACGCCCAGGCTCCAGGTTTGAGCACATGGGTGGATGGCTAAACTGCTGACCAACAGGACAGATGGGTTTGGGAATGAAAAAGAAAAGGAAGGGTTCCCTGTAGATCATGATAAATATTCCAGTGGGAAATGTCAGTTTGACATTAAAAGTCAAGCTCAGGGGAGTGGTCAGGCAGGAGATAGAAATGTGAAGGATTTATCTGGACATGATGGTATGCTGGCCATGGGAGCAGTTGTGATCAGCTCAGAGGAACAGAGACAAGAAGAAGGTTGTGGGGGGGCATCCAGGGAGGGAAACCTGTCAGAGAGAGGCCCTGTGAGCAGAGGGGGCCCTGGAGAAGGGAGGTGTGTAGCCCATGTTGCTGTCTTAGAACCCACAGTCAGACATAGCAAATGACTGAAAATGGAAAGGTCTGTTACACAGCCTCATCCGTTTGTCACTTCTCTTACCTATTTCTTAGGGACCCACGTAATGCTGAGTCCCACCAGTGTGGCATTGCTGATGTGCCCCCAACAGACCATGAACTCCCTGTCCCAGCAGCAAGTGGAGTGCTGCCTGCCTGTGGTCCAGGGGAGAAAACTGGGACCTCTGCAGGGAACTCTTCTCACTTAAAAACCTCCCCAGAGAACTCACACTTCTGGGAAGATAGAGTAGATGTATTCCTCCTAATTCTTGCTAAGTACAACTCAAAACTCTGGACATACACATAAAAAAAAAAAACCCTTAAGCCTCAGAATGGTTGAGAGAAGGCAGTCCAGCTAGGGGTCTCAGGAACTGAGAAACAACACCGTACAGTTATGTGTTCCCTGGATTTCCTTTTTGCCTCATATATCTCAGACTTAAAGTGAAGAGGTTCATAGGCAGTAGCACCAATGGGAGGCAAACTTTAGTGAACGTATAAAAACTGAAATCCTCACTGTGGTCTCTCACGTGGACTCACACTGGCTTGTGCTCTCTCTCTCTCTCTCTCTCTCAAATAAATCTTTATTTGACACAGAGACAGCGAGAGAGGGAACACAAGCAGGGGGAGGGAGAGAGGGAGAAGCAGGCTTCCCGCAAAGCAGAGAGCCTGATGTGGGGCTTGATCCCAGAATTCTGGGATCATGGGATCATGACCTGAGCCTAAGGCAGACGCTTAACGACTGAGCCACTCAGGCGCCCCTAAATAAAATTTTAAAAAATAAAAAATAGAAAGGAATAAAGTGGGAAGAATCGGTCTACCTGATTTCAAGACTTAACTACATGGCTGCAGTAGTCACAACTGTGGTGTTGGGAGAGGGTTAGGCATGGGTCAGTGCAGCAGCAAGGAGAACCCGCACAAATGGGCCCACCTGATTTCTGACAAAGGTGCAAAAGCAGATGAATGGAGAAAAGATAACTTTTCAACAAATTATATGAGAGCAGTTGGGATCTGTAAGCAAAGAAGATGAACATTGACCAAGTCTCATACTTTATAAAAAAATTAACTCAAAGTGGTTTGTGGGCTTAGGTGTAAAATGTAAATCTATATAGTACTTAGGGGGAAAAAAGAAGAAAATTTTTGGGATCTAGGACTGGGCAGCAAGTACTTAGATTTGACCCCCAAAGCATGAGTCATAAAAAGAAAAATCGGTAAATGGGACTTGTCATCACAACTCTGGAGGGGGGATATCAGATGGCAGATAAGCACATGAGAAGATGTTCGATGTCATTAGCCATTAGAGAAGCCCACCTGTCAGAATGGCTAATATAAAAACCAGTGGCACAGCCCGTGCTGGCGGGACTGCAGAGCTGATGGGACTATAAAATGGCGTGGCTACCCTGGGAAAGAATTTCACAATGTCTTTAAATAGTTAACTTCCGGGCTGCCTGGGTGGCTCAGTGGGTTAAAGCCTCTGCGTTCAGCTCAGGTCATGATCCCAGGGTCCTGGGATTGAGCCCTGCATAGGGCTCTCTGCTCAGCAGGGAACCTGCTTCCCCCTCTCTCTCTGCCTGCCTCTCTGCCTGCCTCTCTGCCTGCTTGTGATCTCTGTCAAATAAATAAATAAAATCTTTAAAAAAAAAAATAGTTAACTTCCAACTACCATGCAACCCAGCAGCTGCCATCCTGAGCGTTTATCCCAGAAAAATGAAAACTCCGTATACAAACAGCCAAAAAATGGAAACAAATCCAATGTCCTTCAGCAGGTGAACGGCTAAGCAAACTGTAGCAGATATGCAGCATGGAATTCTACTCAGCAATAAAAACGAACTCTGGACACATATAAGCAAGTCTAGATGAACCTGAGGTAGCACAGCAAGCCTGTTTCAAAGGTTATGTGCTGTGTGATTCCATTCATATGACACTCTTGAAATGACAGAATTATAGAAATGGAGAAACAGATTGGTGATGGACAGGGATTAAAGAGGGGGCTCGGGACAGGGGGATGTGGGTGTGATTACAAACAGGCAACAGGAGGGATCCTAGTGGAGATGGAAGTGTCCTGTGTCCTGACTGGGTCAGCGTCAGCATCCTGGCTGTGCTACTGTGCTGGAGTTGTACTGGCTGTGACTGGGGAGCCTGGGTAAAAAGTACATGGCTTCTGTATTTTCTTACAACTACGTGTGAATCTACACTTACTTCAAAATGAAAAATTTAATTAAAAACAAACAAACCAACCCAAGGGACGCCTGGGTGGTTCAGTTGGTTAAGCGTCTGCTTTTGACTCAGGTCATGATCCCGGGGTCCTGGGATTAAGTCCTGTTTCAGGCTCCCTGCTCAGCGGGGAACCTGCCTTTTCCTCTGCTTGTGGGTGCTCTCTCTCTCTGTGTCAAGTAAATAAATAAAATCTTAATGGAAAAAAAAAAAAACAAACAAAAACCCAAACTACCAAAACCTCCCCATGTCCCCAGCATTGATAAGAGAAGACTCAGGCCTTGGTTTATGTCCTGCCCACTGCTCTGTCCCCTGTACCACTCCAGCCCTCTGCTGTGTCACCACACAGCCTCAGGGTTAGTGGCTGCCTCTGAAACACGAACCTTGGAGCCTCCATGCCCATGGGGTTCCTCTGCCCCCAAAACACACAATGCCCTGCCTTGGGGGCAACGGGCCCAGCATGAAGGCCTTGCTCGGGGTGGGTTGAGCAAGTGAGTATGAGAGAGGAGGTCCTGGATGCAGTAGGGACCGGTGTGAAGGGTCAAGGTGGCAGGGCAGGGAGGGAATCCCCTCCCAGGGTGCATGCCCAGGTCTGAGGACCAAAATCAAAAGGGTGGTGTATTTTCTTCTTTCGCACATAACCATCACTAAAATGGCGTTGTTCTTTGTGTTCGATTTTGCATCTCATTTTCTTCCTCACCATATGGTTAGATATTATTTGTGAATGATTTTGAAAGTGGGGTCAGCAGGCCTGGAGAACTGGCTGGTCATTGGGAGTGGGGGAGGGGTGGAGGCCACTGAGGGCGGGTCAGGTATTCACGGAAGTGCGGTCTCCTCTGGTGACTGGCTCTAACAGCTGGGCTTTGATTGCTTTGAGCACCGCCCCCCCAGTCCGCCACCCCATGCAGATGTCTCCTTGAGGGGTGAGGGAAAGACAGACAAAGATTCTGTTCTCCCCCTTGTAGAAGCTCAGAGTCACCTCTGGGTCCCTAGACTTGTTCCCTATTGGGGTAAAGTCAGGCTGGGTGACTCAGACCAAATCAGGGAGGGTTCTCAGCAGAATGTGAGGTGGAAGTTGGGGACACCACAAGGGATGGGGTTTGAGTGAGGGCCCCTAGCTGCCTTCTGTCATAGCCCTCTTGCCCCCTTCCCACGCACTCCCGGTTCTCTTGGTGGCAGGTGTATGCCCATGCGGGCGCCACACTGGAGGGGAAGATGTACGTCACGTGCGGCCGCAGGGGGGACGACTACCTGAAGGAGACGCACTGCTATGACCCCGACAGCAACACATGGCACAGCCTGGCTGATGGGCCTGTGCGGCGGGCCTGGCACGGCATGGCCACGCTCCTGGACAAGTTGTACGTGATTGGGGGCAGCAACAATGATGCCGGCTACCGGAGGGATGTGCACCAGGTGAGCAGAGCTGGGCCGCCCACACACACGCTCTTCCCATGCCTTCGAGTTGTTTCAGATGCAGGGTGAATTGCAACGTATATACCGCCTTATTAAATAGGCTTTATTTTTTATAGCAGTTCTAGGTTCCCAGCAAAATTGAACAGAAGGTGCAGAGACTTGCCATATGTCCCCATCCCTGCACTCGTGGTCTCCCCCACCATCATCATCCCTCACCAGCGGGGCATTTGTTCCAACCCATGAACCCACCGTGACACGTTCTACCCCCGACCCGCTGTTTAAGGGTTCACTCTTGGGTGGTGTACATTCTCTGGCTTTGGACCAATGACATGTATCCACCAGTATAGTATCAGACAGGGTACTTTGATTCGTTTTCATTATTAAAAAACATTAACTATAAAGTTAGTATGACTGCATTGCAGATCCTTTGAATAGTGCATAAGGCTGAGAAAAAGCACCCACAATCCCACTCAGTGGCACTGTTTTTTAGTCCTGCCTGTGCATGGTTTCCACCTAATTGTAGGTAAAGAGCACGCCATTCTGCTGCTGGCTGAAGCCTGTTGTGGCTGTTTTCCAGTTTAATATTCAGTTTCCATAGCCACTGCCCACTTCAGTGGCCATGCAGAATTTTGTCACTTTGGTGTGTCATTTGGTTTGGTCCGAGTAACAAAAGTTCTGCTCTGTAGTGCATTTCAGGATTTTGGATTGTTTTCTTAGGTGAGAGCTCTGCTTCTCAAAGTGTGATCCCAGACCAGCAGCATCTGTATCCCTGGGAATGTGTTAGAAATGCAGGTTCTCAGGTCCCACCCCAGACCCACTGAATTGGAAGCTGCAGGGCCGGGACTCAGCCATCTGTTTTAACAGGCCCCAAGTGGTGAGAACCCTTGGGCTCTCGTGGGTCGCTTTCCTATTGCTGCCATGACAAATCACCACCAACTTAATAACTTGAAACAATATTAGTGTATTCTTACAGTTTGTAGGTCCTAAGTCTGATGTGGTCTCACTCGGCTAAAATCCAGGTGTCCTCAGGGCATCTGTCCTTTTTGGGGCCCTACGGGAGAATCTGACTCCTTGTTCACTCAGGTTATCAGAATTCAGTTCCCTGTGTGTGTGGAGCTAAGGTCCCTGTTTCTTTGCTGGCTGTCGGGTAAAGGCCCTTCTTGGCTTCTCGAGGCCTCTGCATTCCTGGTGGGGCTGCTTCGTCCTCAGCCAGCAATGGCAGGTTGTCCTTCCGACTTCTCTTCCCTCCTGGTAGACTTTCCCCCTCTGCTTTCAGGGACTTTGCAATTAGGTACACCCGGCAAGTCCAGAATCACCTTCCCACCTTGAGGTCCATACCCCAAAGCATGTCTACAGAGTCCCTTTTGCCATGTAAAGTAACACAGGGTTTAGAGATCTAGGGCATGAACTTCTTTGGGGGGTCATTTTTCTGCTGACCACAGATGGAGAACCAAAGGTACTTATTCAGCCAAAAAGATGAGATTTTTTGTGGCTCTTAAAGCTACTGTCAAACAGCTTTCCCAGATTATCAGACAAACGTACAGACCGGTGGCTTCCTTACGTAGTTATCAGCAATGGGTCTCGTGGTTTTTCTTCCTCCAGTGGCTGATAGTTGTCAGGGACAAATTTAACCTGTCTTTTGCATTTCT
Organism: Meles meles; assembly: GCF_922984935.1. Classification (NCBI taxonomy): domain Eukaryota; kingdom Metazoa; phylum Chordata; class Mammalia; order Carnivora; family Mustelidae; genus Meles; species Meles meles. The sequence continues at coordinate 31,713,975 of NC_060077.1, forward strand.
TGGATTACAAGTAGGTGGAACATTTTCCCATGTTTGTTTACTGTTCAGGGGATGTTTGGAGATGTGAGAATGTCGGTGGTCATCACTAGTCTGCAAGTTAACTCCTTCCACATTTTATCTGCACTTCCCCCTGGAGTTGGGTGTCGTGAGGGAGTTAGCTGGGGTCTGTGCCCTTGGTCAATTTCAGTGTCGTGGAGGGGAGAGAACCCCAGACCTTAGAGAAGAACACCGTGCCCCTGGGGAGGTGTGGCACATCTGGGGCTGCCGGCTGGCTGAGGGCCCTGGAGGCAGGACAGAGGTCACCCTGGCCCAGAGACAAGACATTTTGATGTTGGCCCCAGACTTTTCCTCCAAAGGAGCTGGTTCTGCACACAGCCTGGCTGTGTCCCTTAGCCTTGGTCTGAATCCAGGGCCTGGCCGAGAGTGCTGCCCTGCCTGGCTGGTCCAGGGCGGCCTGGCAGCCCCGTCCCAGCAGGTGCCCCGCTTTACTCTGACCTTGGCTCTGCAGGTGGCCTGCTACAGCTGCACATCTGGGCAGTGGTCATCTGTCTGCCCGCTCCCAGCTGGGCATGGCGAGCCTGGCATTGCTGTGCTGGACACCAGGATCTATGTGCTGGGTGGCCGCTCGCACAACCGGGGCAGCCGCATGGGCTACGTGCACATCTACGACGTGGAGAAGGACTGCTGGGAGGAGGGGCCGCAGCTCGACAACTCCATCTCAGGCCTGGCAGCCTGCGTACTCACCCTGCCTCGCTCCCTGCTCCTCGAGCCGCCTCGTGGGACCCCCGACCGCAGCCAGGCTGACCCGGACTTTGCCTCCGAGGTGATGAGCGTGTCTGACTGGGAGGAGTTTGACAACTCGAGTGAGGACTAGGGCTCCCACACCTGGTGTCTGAGGGGAAGGTGGCAGGAGCTCTGAGAGCAGCAGGGCACCCCCAGCGGCCCCTCCTGCTGGCTCCGCGTGCTTGCTGGCTCCTGCCACCCATCCTTCCCGCCAGTCTACAGCGGTTATTTGCGAGCTCTGCAGATCCGTGGCTGTGATCGCCCTACCGTGGGAATGCTTGTGGAAGGGTCTGGTTCTCTGGAGAGTTTACCGGGCCCGCTCCTCCTCAGCTTGGACGGGGCATGGCGTCACCAGCTGTCTTGGACTCCCCAATGCCTGGTTCTACTCCCTGCTGGGCTGAGAGGGCACCCTTCTCCAAAGGGACCTGGGGACTGGCCCTGTGGGTGAGGCGGCCGAGGCACACCGTACCCCCTTCCATGGGTAGGGAGGGGGTGGAGTGAGCCCTTCACCTGCCTAGCATTCAGAGGCGTGAGCTACTGTAAGCTCCCAAGGCCTGGAAAGGGAACGGAGATACATAGAGTTGCCCAAGACTGGTTCTAGTAATAAAAAGATCTCCTACAGCTGGGCGTTTCTGACCCCATGTTGTTGATAAATGAAATAAATCATCTTACAAAAGGTGTGAATTGTGTTCCTGTGGCCTTAGCCTCACCATCCGTTCATAGCGGTTGCAAGGCTGTCGTCTGCTGGTGCCTGTGGCCTTCCGGGCCCAGAGCTGCTGAGTGGCAGTGGCAGGACAGGAGCCCCCATCTGAGGGAAAAGCACAGTACACCCCCCCCCCCACCCCCCAGCTAGCCAGGCTGTTTCTGGGAAACCTGGAAACCCGCCCTGGTCTGCTGAGACGCCGTCATCCGGCCTGCTGGAACACAGCCTCTGGTGAGGTGCTCTTCTCTGAACCTCAGTCCAGCTCGGTGAGCAATCCTGTGGCCCTGAGTAAAGCCCAGCCCCAAGCCTGGGGAGGGAGGCCCGCTCACCAAAGGCTCTTCCCTGCTTGCTGCGTCTGAGTGTGGCAGGGATGGGAAGGGGAGCTGCCTTTCCTGTAGGTTCGCTAACTGAGTTCTTAGCACGTGGTCTCAAGGGTCGTGGCACAGCAGATGGCAACCGTTGGGCCACCCGGGATTGGGCTGGGCCTCCAGCACCTCCCTTGCTTCTGCACAGCTGACCTTCCACCTGAAGCCCCACCCCTCCTCTTGCCACAGCCTCTGCTCTTGCGAACTCCCAACGGCAGGGGGCAACCTGCAGAGGAACCGCCACACCCCAGCCTCCTGGGCAGAGCGCAAGGACACTGGTATCTTCTTTCTTGCCCCAGAGCCTGTGGGAGCTGGCACTCTGTCGTGGATGGAGGAGAGCAGAGGGACAGTGTGTGCTGCTTGATGGGAGGAAGAGGTAGGGCCCAGATGTCTTAAAGACAGCGGGAGTTGCTGCCTGCCCTTCAGGGCCATGCGTATGATCTTCCTGTCTCTTGGGGATCGGGTACCCCTCAAGAATAGGCGCCCACTCGGGCGGCTGGGTGGCTCAGTGGGTTAAAGCCTCTGCCTTCAGCCCAGGTCATGATCTCGGGGTCCTGGGATCGAGTCCCGCATCGGGCTCTCTGCTCAGTGGGGAGCCTGCTTTCCCCTCTCTCTGCTGGAGCTTGCTTCCCCCTCTCTCTTCCTGCCTCTCTGCCTATTTGTGATCTCTCTCCCTCTCTGTCAAATAAATAAATAAAATCTTAAAAAAAAAAAAAAGAATAGGCGCCCACTCCCTAACCCCTATGTGACATCGTGCATTTCTAGCTTGGGTGGCTATCCCAGTGCTGACCCTCGTGGGTCACTTCCAACAGGACAGGGTAGCCACATTCTTCAGTGTCCTCTCACCTGCTCGGGGCCTCACAGTACCTTGAGGCCAGGGCAGCAGTTCTTGCAGACCCCAGAGTCCCTTGGAAGGAGAAGCACCAGAGATGCCCCCCCACACACACACAGTGTGTCCCAGGCTTGCTGGTGTCATCCCCTCCACCCGCAGCCTTCAGGGTGCAGCCACAGCTCTGTAAGAGTTCTGCTCTGCAAGATGGGGAAGGAGGGTCTGTGAGGTCCTGTGGAGCATGGGGTGGGCTAGACACGAGCCCTGAAAGGAGTCCCGTCACTGTCCAGCCAGCCTGGAGGCCTTCATGACTTCCCCTCCCAACACCTGTCTGGGACCTGGGCAACCCAGGCTCTCCAGCCTGCAGGCTCTCAGAGAGGCCCCGCCTCATGCCTTCGCTCAGCTGGGCGCTCCTTTTCTGCCTGCGAATCCTCACCCTCCCAAGGCCCCCCGGGGAAGCCAGTCGGCCCAGGCTCCAGACCCCCATGGGGCGTATGTGTGGTTGTTAGTGATCTGTGGGTGCCCGTGAACCCACAGCTTCCTCATCATGGTATTCACCTGGCACCTGGCCAGCCGCCTGAGTGGTCGGTCATTCAACCGCACTTCTCAGTCTCCTGATTGGGGTGTGACAGTGGCTGGGACCGACATGGGCCCTGCATTCACCCCTGAACTTCCCATCACCTGGGGGGTGACACAGGTGGAGGACCTGTGTGGGGACACAGGTGGAGGACCACTGAGGTTCTTTAGTGAGAGGAGGCTGGGGACAGGCCTGCGAGCCGTTGGGGGCAGCCAGATGTGATTAGAAGAGCTGCTCTGGGTGATACGCCAATGGGGTAGGTAGAGATTTGAGACACTTGTGAGGTCCTGGTGTTAGCATGGAGTGGGGGGCATCATCCAGCTGGTGCCCTTCACAGTGGAGGCAATTTGGGGTGGCAAGCCGTTCCGAAGGAAGGGAAAGAAGGTGAGTTTGAGGTGCCTGTCCATGAACTCAGTCCAGCTGGGGTGAGTGCCCAAAGCCCTGGGGGGTGTGATTCTAAAGCCAGGAGCTGGGCAGCCACATGGACCTCTTTTGGCCCCTCTTGGTGGCAGTCTAAGGGGGGCCTCTTGAAAGGGGCCCCCCAGGCTGAGAGAGCATGGGCCATGTCAGGGCCGTGCCCAGGCGGAGCTGCCCACAAGTGGCTAGCCTGTTTACTTGTCCCCAAGAAGTGTTTGCATTTGTGATCTCAGGGGTTCAACTTCCCCTTCCGAGTCGAAGGCAGAGGCTTTAACCCACTGAGCCACCCAGGCGCCCCATCAGCTTCCCCTTCCAGTCCACCCAGCTGTTGCCTGCTGCTAACCTCCCTCCTGCACCAGCATGGCTGACAGAGGGGCCCTAACCTCTTAAGTTCCCTGTTCTCCTTTCCTCCACCAGCCTACTTTGGACTGGCTTCTGGCCCAACCAGCCTGGTGATGTCCACAGCCTTGGGCTTTTCAGTGGCCGTTATTCCAAGTCCCTCCTTCAGCCCTCCTTCCACTCTGACCACCTCCACTGGACTGAGGAAGGACACCACCTCTCCCTCCTCTCAGGAGCCTGTATGCAGCCTGTTCTCCAAGAGAGCGCAGGTGCCCTCTCCCTGCACAGGTCTTCCCATCAACTCCCAAGTCTGCAAAAGACAAGCTCATCTTTGCTGGGGTCTGGATGCTGCCCTTTTTGTTCCATACCCCAGCCTGCCCACCTTTTCCCACTCCATGGTCTCTGGGATTGGGTCTGTGTCCCAGACCACTGCCAACTCCTCGGCTCCCCAGGCCCAGAGTTCTTCCTCCCTGTCCCCTTTCGCCCTGTTCCTCTCCACATTGCTCCCCTCCCCCCACTGCCCCTGCGCTGCGCTATGCTGTCACCCCACTCTTCCTGATGCAGGATCCCCCAAGCCTCCACCTTCTGGACTTTTACCTCTGGAGATCCAACAGCCTTCTCAAGTAGAATGTCTCTCCCAAACTCCCCTTTCACCACTGGAGGAGGACTGCAGGGTCTCTCAGTCCTGGAGTACTCCGCCTCCTCTGTCTTTGCCCCCATCTGCATTTCCCTCTGCGTTCTCGCAGAGCCCACTGCTGGGCCATTCTACCTTCCACGGAGACAGCCTTTGCCGAGGTCTCAGGTGCAGACGGAGGCGACCCATAGGCCTCAAGCGAATATTCTGTTCGGGTGTCTTCTGCAGGATTTGACTGCACCCAAGTGAGCCTGAGGAGCCAACACCACAGCCCAGCTCTACAAGGGCGAGGGCTTCGCGGGGGGCAGCGGAGGCCGGTTTGCGGCCTTGATCCGGGGCGTCTTCGGACCGCTCTTCCCCGGCCGGTCCCGGTCCCGAGGCACAGCGGGCTGGGGGAGCTTTGGGGGCGTCGCGTTCTCGTCCCCAACCCTCTTTCCCGCCCCGAGCCTGGCCGCACATTGAGCGCGCAGGGGTGCCTTCTCTGGTGGGTGTCTGCAAAGGGAGGGGAAAAGCCGGGGGGCAGGGGATTCCTTGGGCGGGGCCGCCGCGGCCCCTCCCTCTCGCCCCGGCCCCTCCCTTTCCCAAAGCTCCGCGGGCCTCCTGCAAGTTCGCCCCCAAGTTTGCGAACGGCCGCGTGGGGGCGGGGGCCGCGCGGAGGGGCGGCGGCGGGGCCGGAGGGTGGGGTCTGGCGCGCGGGGCGGGCGCTGCCGCCTGGCCGGCCGCGGCTGGCCCGGGATCAGGGAGCCGATGTGGAATTTCCTGCCCGGCCCGGCGCCCCTCCTGCCGCCCCCCGCCCGGCCGCGCACTCCGCTTCCGGCCGCTCTCGCTGCGGCCGCACCCGCGCCCGCGCCCGCCCCGCGCCTGCCCCGCGCCTCATGGAGGGCGCAGGGCCCTGGGGGGCCGGGCCGGCGCGGCGCCGGGATGCCGGGAGGCTGCCATCGCCGCTGCTGCCGCCGCTCCTCCTGCTGTTGCTCTGGCTGCTGCCCGGCTCCGCGGCACCCCAGGAGCTGAACCCTCGCGGCCGCAACGTGTGCCGCGCGCCCGGGTAGGAGCCCGGCCTGGCTGGGAGAAGGGGCCGAGGGGGACGTTAGGGGCCGAGGGAAAGGGGCGTCCGGGACTTTCCTAAGCTAAAAGCTCTAGTCCTTTCCGCCGTCCTCGCCGATTCGTCTCCAGGCCGAGCCTGGGCGCCGGGCCACGACGGTGCATCCGAGGATACCCCAGACGCGAAGTCAGCCGAGGAGAGAACGGAGTGCAATGGGCACCCCGAGGTGACATACCGTGTTTGAGATTTCAGACCTAGAAAAAGGAACGCTTGGGCTGGGCTGCGAAGGCGTACGGAGAAGTCGGGGAAGGGCATTCCAAGCTGATGGAAGGGTATTTGCAAAGGCCCCGGGCAAGAGTGTGGTTCCAGCCGGGAGGGAGGGTGAAGGTCGAGTGGAGATGGAATAGCGCTCCTGAGAGGTGGGAGCCGGCAAATCTTGAGGCTGGCGCGACTCGGAAGGACGAATTTGTGTCTTAGAGATAGGCGCGGGTGGGAAGAGGGTGGTGATGGAGGTGGGCACTGAGGAGCCTGCGCTCAGAGTGGACCAGAAGCAGGATTCGAGACGACAATGACGTGCACCGGGGTCCGACAGATATGGACCTCCCGAGTGGGGATACTGGGTGCTCGGAGAGGCCGCGCAGACGTGGGACTCCACGAGGTGCCGGCTGGGGAAGCCAGCGTGGGACAGGCAGTGGGCAGGCTGGGTCGGAGAGCGGCGGGCCGAAGACCTTGCGCGGAGGGAAAAGAGCGGAAGACAGGACGCTAGGAGTGGGCGCAGGGGTCCGAGGACTTGGTCGGCCGATCAGAGGCCACAGCGAGGTCAAGGGCGTCTTCACCCGGGGCCAAGGAGCCGGCGTGTGGGAATGCCTAGGCGCAAGCCCGGGCGGTGGGGGCAGGAGGGGCGCCGGGCCGGCGGGAAGCTGGAGAGGCGGCCACAGGGCCCCAGGCTGCGTCCCTTCGGTGCGTCCTGAACTGCAGGGCCCTGGGAGGCCGCGTCCGGGGGCTTGGCGGTCGCCGCAGACAAGGGGCTGCGAGGGGCCGCGCGGGGTTTCCGAGCTCGGATCCGGAGGCGCGCAGACCCCTCCCCACTGCGAGCCCCGCCTCCGGGGCGGGGGCCGGCCTGGCCCGCCATCTGCTTCACATCGACGCCGGGGCCGCCTCCCGGGCCTCCCGGGCCCCAGGAATGCAGTGGCAGTGGCGGGCGGGGCCGTGCCTGGAGAGGGGGAGGGCGCGATCGCTGCGGGCCCTGTCTCTCCGCCTCGGCCCTCCTTCCCCGATGGGGCTCCGTGCTGGGGGATCCGGTGGCAACAGGCTCGAGCTGTCGGGAGCCTGAACCCTTCGCTCCCGCGTCCCGTTGCTCGGGCACCTCCCCACGAGGAGGCCCGTTTCAGCAACCCAGACACCGCCTTTGGGGTTCCGATCCTGGTGTTATTTCTCCCCACGCGTGCAGACCAGGACAAATCGCTTAACCTCTCTGGGCCTGTCTCTGTCTCTGTCTCAGTCAAATGGGGTTGTTGCTGTGGCACCCCACTCATGGAGTGGAGAGCCGGTTTATGGGAAGGGCAGCCACCTCTGGCCACCGCCCACCCAGGGTCCAGGCCATCTCCAGGGGTTCCTTCCCCCAATGGCAGGGGAACCGAAAAGGGGAACATACACTTAGCCAGTGAAATCTCATGCACCTACTATTGTGTGCCAGGCCTGTGGTTGGTGCAGCGATAACAGCAGCTGAGACAAATACTGCTGTCCCCACAGTGGAAGAGACTTACAGCAAGTCATCTGACATTCCCTGAATGCTGCGGAGGAGGGGTTCAGTTGGGGAATGCTGTATCCTTCAGAGGGATCTGGGGAGACCCACTGAGGGGTGGTGAGTGGGCAGAGATCTGAAGGAGGGAAGGTGGAGCCTTTTGGTGTCTGGGGGCAAGACTCTAAGTGCCAAGGGCTTCTGGACAGAGCCTGGGAGGGGGATGGTGGAGGAGAGGCGAAAGAATGAGGGTGGGCCTGCTCACTGCTCTGAGGGCCATGGGAACCCATGCACAGAAGAGGGGTGGGATCTGACCAGGCTTGGCTGCCAGGTGGCAGATGAACTTGGCTCAGGAAGGTAAAAGGAGGAACCAGGTAGGAAGTAAGTCAGGAGAAAACCAGGCAGAATGAGGGTGACTCTCACAAGGCTGGGGCAGAGTAGTCCGAGAAGATCCATCCTAGATCCAGTTTGGAAGATAGGGTGCGTGTTTCTCCATGAATCAGGTGTGTGCTGTCTCAGTCACGGCAGAGTTGAGGCCTCTGGGGCTTCAGGCTCCCAGCCTGGAAGGATGGCATTCCCTGAGATGTGGAAGGCTGCAGGTGGGGGAGGGTAGGCATTCAGGCTGAGGAGGTGGGCCCCACTGGGGGCTCTGAGCATTTTCAGCACCTCATTTAGATGGGCTCTGGGGAGCTTCCTAGTGGAGTGGCAAGAGGAGAGGAGACGACAGAGCCAAGGAGGGGGACAGAAGCCAGAGGAGGGGTGTCCAGGGGCAGGGGTGAAGGAGGAGAACAGGGAAGTATGGGATCCCAAGTGGTATGGTAGGCCGAGGAGCCTCTGGGCTCAGTTGGAGAGAGAATGGGGACTTTGGCACAGTGAACAGTTCTCCCAGGCTGCTTTGCTGCATTGGCATGGGCAGGTTCAAGGTCACGCAGTTTGAATCAGGGCAGTTGTGTTCACAATGACAATGATCTTTAGAGGGGACAGCCCGAAGCAAGGCGTGCTTGCTGAGGGACCTGGCCCAGCCTGTGGTTTGGCTCCCCTGGGTCTTGCTAACTTAGAGCTAACTTAGAGCTCAAGTGTGGGAACTGTCCCCTGGGCCAGGCCATTTTTCTCCTCATCTACTTCTGTAAGTTCTTAAGAGGGTGGGCTTGCCACCCCAGCCTGGCCCCCTCTGCCAGCCCTCCCAGAAGGAAAGGCAGCCGTCCCACAGTCTCATCCTCGTGTTTTTGCTGAACCCACATGCGCTCCGTCCTGCCCAGGGTAGAGGGTGTTTGCTGTGCTGGGTGGGGCCTAGGTGCCAGCTGTGCTGGCAGGGAGGTGGGACCAGGGAACCTGCACAGCGTGGGCTGGAGAGCAGGGTACCGCCTTGGGCTGAGCTCTTAGTTCGTGCCAACACTTGACATCTTGGCTTTCTTAATTCTCCCTCCAAACCCATGGACCCCATTCTACAAATAAGGAGTCTGAAAGTCAGAGAGGTTAAGTTCTGGGCGCAAAGTCACACAGGAATCAAACCTAACTTTGTGTGGCCCTAAAAGCAGATGCCCAACCACAGAGCCATGTGGCCAGGGCAGAAAGTGGTCAGTGCTTCTAGGACCATCTCAGCTGGCCATCTGGCAAGACTGCCTACAGGAGGGACAGCAGCAGAGGCTCTCCACCCAGAAACCTGGGTTCAAAACAGGCAGAAAGGGCAGGAGGGTGATAGGCTGGCAGATCTGGCTCTACCCACAGATGGGCACCCACGGGTCCAGTGGCTGGAATCAGTGGTGGGGGCCAAGCCTGCTTTGTGTTCTCCCGCCTGGTTTCCTGTTTGATTTGTAGAAAAGAAGATGGGTCCACCCCCTTGCAGTTGGGGATTTCATGGGTCCTGTTCCCAAGGTTCCTCATCTTGGGCCTGAAGGAGAATCAAACTGTTTGGGTGGGGCCTATCCAGGGTGTGGTGATGCTCTCTGCTGGGGGACGGTGGGGGGGGCGGCATTTTGAGGGGCATGATATGGGCACCTGCAGTCTTTCCCTTCCCAGTCAGTTCCACCCACCAGGGTCTCAGGCCTCTTTCCAACATCCTTCCAACACCACATTCAGGTGTTTAGATCAGACCCTTCTGAAGGAACACATTCCTTTTTCTCTGAACTATGAATGGCTGCTATGTGCCTTTAGCATCTGGGCGAAGTTCTAGGTCTGATGAGACCCATGAATCTGCAGCCGGAGTGTCTGTCTCCTCCTTCTCAAATCTGGGCACACTCCATCTCAAACCACCCTCCCCCCCGGGCCTCGCATACACTCTCCAGTGGTAGGTGTCACTCTGGCAGGGCCTACAGACTCTTGTGCCCAGAATCTGGGCACAAATACTCCGCTGAAATGCAACAGTCATAAGTTATTTACCTCCTGCAGCGGTAACACCACGTACCTTGTAAAACCAAATAAAATTAAAACAAGATTTTTCAAACATATAAGTAGGTGTTCTAATCTCCTCCCTCCATCCCGAATCTTGCCCTGGTGCGCTGGACCCCTCACATTTTGCTTTCCTTGCTGTTTCCTCCTGTTGTCCCAGGAGGACTCCCTGGGTGTGCCCTGCCCCTCCACCGAGTGGACACCTCTATCAGAGGTGGCCCATCGTGCCAGCTGTGTACCCAGATGTGCCCTCTGGCTCTATCTGTCTCTGCTGTCCAGGTCATGTCACATCTAGATCCTGACACCCACCTGGCGGGGGCCCCCACCACCACAGATGCCACCTTTAAGCAGCTCCTGGAGATTCAAGGATCTCTCACCAGTCCCTTCTAGGACACCTGGGCTCTTTCCTCGGGCCTGGTTGGGAAGGAATGGGGAGGGGAGGGAAGATCCCTCCTAGAGGGGACTGAGAAGTTCTTGGAGGTTAGATCCCTCAGTGGTCTGCCCTCTGCTGCCTCCCAGTGTCTGCTCCGCAGGGCTGGAGTCTGTCTTGCTGGGAGTCTCTAAACTTCCATCAGGGCCTGGTGCGGCAGGGCCTTCATAACCACCTCCTGTTGGGGGTGAGGGGGAAGGTTGCCGGGGAGTCCTAGCTGGGACAGGGGCTTGGGGCTAAGGCTCAGGAGTCCTTTCTCTGCCTGCAGCTCCCAGGAGCCTGCGTGCTGCGCTGGCTGGAGGCAGCAGGGCGACGAGTGTGGGGTCGGTGAGTGGGGCACCCGGGGGACCAGGGCAGCGGGCTGGGACACAGAGAGGAGGGAACAGTGTGGGGGCAGGGCACGCGGCAGCTCAGGCCCCTCTTGCCCGCAGCGGTGTGCGAGGGCAACTCCACGTGCTCGGAGAACGAAGTGTGCGTGCGCCCGGGCGAGTGCCGCTGCCGCCATGGCTACTTTGGTGCCAACTGCGACACGAGTGAGCAGAGGACCCGGGTGGGGGCAGGGCAGTGGGGCGGGGCCTTTGAATGGGGAGGGATCTGATCCGGAGACGGGATCCAGCATGGGGGAGGGGCCCCAAAAGGCGGAGAGCAGGACTGGGGAAAGGTTCTGACGGGATCCCTGCTCCCTCTCCAGCACCCTGGCCTGACACCCCTCTCTGCCCCCCCTGCAGAGTGCCCGCGCCAGTTCTGGGGCCCCGACTGCAAAGAGCTGTGTATCTGCCACCCGCATGGGCAGTGCGAGGACGTGACAGGCCAGTGTACGTGTCACGCGCGGCGCTGGGGCGCACGCTGCGAGCATGCGTGCCAGTGCCAGCATGGCGTGTGCCACCCGCGGAGCGGCGCGTGTCGCTGTGAGCCTGGCTGGTGGGGCGCGCAGTGCGCCAGCGCGTGCTACTGCAGCGCCACGTCGCGCTGTGACCCACAGACGGGCGCGTGCCTGTGCCACGCAGGCTGGTGGGGCCGCAGCTGCAACAATCAGTGCGCCTGCAACACGTCGCCGTGCGAGCAACAGAGCGGTCGCTGCCAGTGCCGCGAGCGCACGTTTGGCGCGCGCTGCGAGCGCTACTGCCAGTGCTTTCGCGGCCGCTGCCACCCTGTGGACGGCACGTGCGCCTGCGAGCCGGGCTACCGGGGCAAGTACTGCCGGGAGCCGTGCCCAGCCGGCTTCTACGGCCTGGGCTGCCGCCGCCGGTAAGCGCGGGCCCCCGACCTGGGAAGACCGGAGAGGGGGGGCCGGCGCCGAAGGGGAGGCGGGGCGGGTGAGGCGGCTCTGGGGCCCGCCTAGCCTTCCGCCCCTTCCCCAGATGCGGCCAGTGCAAAGGCCAGCAGCCTTGCACGGTGGCGGAAGGCCGCTGCCTGACTTGTGAGCCCGGCTGGAACGGCACCAAGTGCGACCAGCCGTGCGCTACCGGCTTCTATGGCGAGGGCTGCAGCCACCGCTGCCCGCCCTGCCGCGATGGGCATGCCTGCAACCACGTCACTGGCAAATGCACGCGCTGCAACGCGGGCTGGATCGGCGACCGGTGAGCAAGCCGCCTGAATGTGTCCCAGGCATGCAGCCCCCCTCCCCCGAACTCCCCGCAAATCCCCGAATGCTCTCCGCGGAGGGCACTACGGGCTTTGGGTTCGGTTGCCCCCATTTCCGCTGATTCCCCCTCCTCCGCGTTTCCGAGGTGCGAGACCAAGTGCAGCAATGGCACTTACGGCGAGGACTGTGCATTTGTGTGCGCCGACTGCGGCAGTGGCCACTGCGACTTCCAGTCGGGGCGTTGCCTGTGCAGCCCCGGCGTCCACGGGCCCCAGTGAGTGCCGGAGACCCCTTTGGGGGTTAGGAGTTAGTACACATCTCAGGGATCCAGCCAGACCGCCAGGTGCTGGTAATGGTGGCCGACTGGTTGAGACCCAGGCTTGCCCTTCAGTCCAGGTCATCTTACCGCAGCTAGGGAGAGCCGTCAGACTCTCTGGGGGCAGTTTCCTGCCGTGGGGAGGAGCCGGCTCGCATGGCGGGATCTGGCAACCAGTTCAGCCTATGGTCAGTGGGCTTCGGAGGACCGCAGGGTTGAGGTGACCCCGAGCTAGTGCAGAAAGAGCAGAGACCTCCACTTACAGCCACGAGTGGTCTGGCAACCCCTCTTCTCACCCACCCAAGAGTAAGCCCCAGAAATGGACGCTGAGGCCGAGTGACCCCAGGCCCTGTCCCCCAGATCCCATCCTGCTGGTTGTGCTGTTGCACATTCATTTCCAAAACACTGATCATCCAGTGTATGCCCCGCGGTGGTGGTGGGCATCAAACCCTAGAGAACCCTAGAGAATAGAGATGGAGAGCTCGGCTCTGGGACCGGACCTGGCTGACGGCAGGGGCGAGGGCGAGGGCGAGGGGCATCACAGAGGGCTGCTGTGGCCCTCCCTGACCCCGTGCCCCCATAGCTGTAACCTGACATGCCCGCCTGGGCTTCACGGCGTGGATTGCGCCCAGGCCTGCAGTTGCCACGAGGACTCGTGCGACCCGGTCACTGGTGCCTGCCGCTTGGGTGAGTCGTGGGGGGCATCCCGTTGAGGGGGATGCCAGGGGTGCCAGCAACCGCGCTAACCCCGGTGCCTTCCCACAGAGACCAACCAGCGCAAGGGCGTGATGGGAGCGGGTGCGTTGCTTGCTCTGCTCCTCGGCCTGCTGCTCTCGCTGCTCGGCTGTTGCTGCGCCTGCCGCGGCAAGGACCCCGCGCGCCGGTGAGGCCAGAAGCGGTCCTGCTCTCCTGAGTTAGGGCTGCGCCCTGTTGGTGGCGCGGCGCGGCCTATTCCAGGACCCCGCCCCACCCCGCCCCTGAGTGTGGCACTGTCTAACTTTAGCCCAGGCCCCGCCCTTCCTGAGTCAGGGCTCCGGCGGAGGTCCCACAGTCCCATCCAGGCCCCGCCCCCTTACTCAGGCCCCGCCCCCGCAGGGAGCTCACTCTAGGGAGGAAGAAGGCGCCGCAGCGACTGTGCGGTCGCTTCAGCCGCATCAGCATGAAGCTGCCACGGATCCCGCTCCGGAGGCAGAAGCTGCCCAAGGTCGTAGGTAAGGATATCGGCACGGGGTCTCTGGGGGAGCACCTCCCGATGCAGGACATACGGGGCCTTGGGTGCTGATGTGGGTGGGCTGGGGAGGGACGCAAAGAGGGGCTTCGGATGACGGCGAGCCGGGGGAGGAAGGCGGGAGCCCTAGGTGTAGAGGCAGGTGTGGGGAGAAGGTTTGGGCCCTGTTTCCGTGAGTGAGAGTGATTGCATCCGGAGTGTGTAGACATCCTGGTGGGCAAAGCCCCTTCGATCTGTAGGAGTGCACTGTAAATCCTGGTGGGTAGCTGCAGGTGAACGCGGGCTGGGGGTGGTGGGCGGCGGCGGTGGCGGTGGTAGGTGGGACCTGTGCATGGAAGCCCTGCTACTAGGAGCAACCCCCCCACCCCCGCCTGGATCCCCTGCAGTGCTTTCTGGGTGGTGGGCAGGCTCGTTCCTTGGCTCCCCCACCGTGGTCAGGACTCCAGATGGGAGGGAGGTGCTTCTCTCCCTCTTTCTGCTCTGATCCACACCAGGAGGGGACTCTCCCTCTTCATCTTGTTTCCGAAGATGAAGGGGAGGGGGAGACTCATCTCCTGGGAGGTAAAGACGGAACCAGCTGGGGAGCCTGGGTGGCTCAGTTAAGCGTCTACTTTCTGCTCAGGTCATGTTCCTGGGGTTCTGGGATCATTCGCTTTCTGCTCAACAAGGAGCCTGCTTCTCCCTCTCCCTCTCCCTCTGCCTGCTGCTTTCCCTGCTTGTGCTCTCTCTCTCTCTGTTGGGGGGGCGGGGGGAAGATGGAGACAGCTGAGAAAACTCCTTGGCCCACTCAGCAGAGTGGGATCTATGGACAAAAGTGTGGGGGCTGGACCCCACATCCCAACCATAAAAGGGGACAGGCCAGCCAGCCTCTGAGATTCCTCCATTGTGGGGGTCTGTGTTCATGGAGGCTAGGCCTGAGGGTTCAGCCTGCTGAGATGGGCTGAGCCAAAGGGGGGCCTTGCCACTGCACATTTGGGTTGAAAAAGTGCTTTGAGGTTCCTTGGGTCCTACAGGGCAGGGTCTGAACATGGCTCAGAGGCCCTGATGGTCTGTCCCAGCCAGGGGTTCTCTCTGGCCCTCTATTTCCAACACTTCAGCCCATCCTTGTTCAGTTGCCTATCTGCACACACTAGCCTAGCACCATTGACTACGTTGTTCCCCCTTCTCTCTTTTTACCAGCCCACCTCTACCCATTCTCCCATCCTGGTCTAGTGTCCCTCTGCCTGTTGTATTGCCTGTTCCACCCCCAGTCTTAGGGTAGGGCTGGTCTTGGTTATTCCAGCATTTGTTGCAGGGCTAGTGAGGGTGCAGGCTGGGGCAGGGTGGGGACCCCTGGCAGCTATGCCTCCCTCCTTTCCCAGTGGCCCATCACGACCTGGATAATACACTCAACTGTAGCTTCCTGGAGCCACCGTCAGGGCTGGAGCAGCCCTCGCCATCATGGTCCTCCCGGGCCTCCTTCTCCTCCTTTGACACCACTGATGAGGGCCCGGTGTACTGCGTACCCCATGAGGGTGAGTACTGCTCTCCTTGGGCCTCCCTCCAGGCAAGTGAAATGTTCCAGCTGAAAAGATCTCTGTGCTCTGAGGGACAGGCAGCATGGGTAGGAAGGATGTGGCGATGCTCATAACTGGGGGTTGGACACAGAGCTGAGACTACTGAGTGGGGTTCTGTGCTGCTCAGAGCTGGACTGGGGTAGGGTCTGGGGAGGTGGGTGGGCTCTTCTGTCTCTAGCCACACTCTAGAGTCACTTCTTGGGGAGGCCATCCCTAGAGGAGTTTCTGGGCCTGGGTAGGAGATGGCAAAGGTGATAGGAGCTGATGGCCTATAGGATATGGGGCACACTTTTGCCTGAAGTTTTGGCCCACAGTCATCTGCAAGGAGCCTGACTGGCTGGTTTTCTGGGGGTGGCTTCTCTTCTCCCCTGGCTATCCCCCTGGGTGACCTTGGACAGGTGACTAAACTCTCTGAGCCTTAAAAGCCCTTATCTCTTAATGAAGAATAATGAATCCCATTGGAGGTGTTCCAGGGTCATATTTGATGATGCGGCTCCCAGGTTAGGGACGGGTGGAGGAGGGGTATGAGGCCAGGCCAAGGTTGCCGCTTCAGCCTCAGGA
Source organism: Meles meles (assembly GCF_922984935.1). Lineage (NCBI taxonomy): Eukaryota > Metazoa > Chordata > Mammalia > Carnivora > Mustelidae > Meles > Meles meles. The sequence continues at coordinate 31,729,469 of NC_060077.1, forward strand.
ATGTTCCCCCTTACCCCCCAGCACCCAGCAGCACACCCTGGGGGCTCAGAACTAAGTTTGTGGTTGGTATGATTTCTGAAAGCGTGTATAGATGCTAGGGCGACCCAGCATCAACTGGGGTGGGAAGAGGAGGAGGAAGGTGACGGTTTTGCCTGAAGGTTGGACTTTGAGCTCCCTGTGGAGGCCGTGACCGCCAGCTCTTCTTCCTTTGTCAGAGACGGCAACCGAAAGCCGGGACGCGGAGGCCCCCACGGGCCCTACCGAGGCGCTGGCGTCATCCCCCGCGCCGGTGACTACACCGATGTCCGCAGAGGAAACGGCTCCCCTCCCCGCGTCCTCTGACAGCGAGCGGTCAGCGTCAAGCGTGGAAGGGCCTGGCGGGGCGCTGTATGCGCGGGTGGCTCGGCGCGAGGCCCGGCCGGCCCGGGCCCGGGGCGAGGCCGGGGGCCTGTCGCTTTCGCCATCTCCCGAGCGCAGGAAGCCGCCTCCACCTGACCCTGCCACCAAGCCCAAGGTGTCCTGGATCCACGGCAAGCACGGCGCCGCTGCCGCTGCCCGTGCGCCCTCACCGCCACTCTCGGGACCCGAGGCCGCGCCCAGCCCCAGCAAGAGGAAACGGACGCCCAGCGACACGTCGGCGCGGCGGGAGGAGCCCGGCAGCCCCAGGGCCCGCGACCCGACGCCACGGCCCCCAGGGCTGGCGGAGGAGGGGCCAGCCTTTGCCTCCCCCTCGCCGCCTAGGGCTCGGGCGCGGGGTCGCGGCCCTGGCCTCTCGGAGCCCACGGACGCTGGCGGTCCCCCGCGCAGCGCTCCCGAGGCCGCCTCCATGCTCGCCGCGGAGCTGCGCGACAAGACTCGCAGCCTGGGCCGCGCGGAAGGGGCTCCCGGCGCGCAGGGCCCGCGAGAGAAGCCGGCGCCGCCACAGAAAGCCAAGCGCTCGGTGCTGCCCGCCTCGCCGACCCGCGCGTCCCCTGCGTCCGAGGTCGCGGGGCCCGAGAAGGTGGCGGCCAGCGCGCCTGCGCCCGACACCCCCCGGAAAAAGACCCCCATCCAGAAGCCGCCGCGTAAGAAGAGCCGGGAAGCGGCGGGCGAGCTGGGCAGGGCGGGCGCGCCCACCCTGTAGCAGGCGGTGGCTCTGGCCGCGCCCGCAGGTCCCCCAGGCTTAGCAGCGCTGCTTGCCACCCCGCGTTCCGCGCCCGCCAGACGTGCCCCGCGGCGACCCGGCCACGGCTGCCTCCCGGGACCTCGCCCGGAGCAGCCTGGCGGGAGGCTGCGTCTCATTGGCTCAGGCTCCAGCGGCGGCCCCTCAATTGGCGGGAAGACCCCATTCCATTCGTCGAGGCCTGACAGGCGCTTAGCAGGCGACTCCCTTCCCATTGGCTGAGAGCTCCGACTACCCAGGGTCTCGAAGGCCGAGAGACCAGTAAGAACTGGCCCATGGTGCACTTGGGTGCTGGGGTACCTCCTCATTGGTTGAGGCCAGAAGCACTTCTGCCTCGGCTGCCTCTCATTGGCCAGGGCCTGGCGCCTCTGGCTAGAGGCCTCTTTCCTTGACGGTAGCCGAAGGCTACTTGCACTGGCCAGGCCCCAGGGCATCTGGTTGACTGGAGCCTGGGGAGGAGGGCTGGTCTCTGCTCCTCAGGGGGCTCAGCGTCCCCTGGGCCCGGCCTGCCTCCCCCCCCCCCACTTCCCCTCCCTCTGACCCCAACCCCAGCCTCCCTAGCCCTGGCCCCTCAGCTGTCGAGCTGGTTTTGATGGCCTCCCACCACCCTACATGCCGCGGGAATCCGAGGGGCGACTCCAGTGGTCTGAGGAGATGTATTTATAGGCCCCCGGTAGGGCTGCTCCCGCCCCATCCGGGTGCCCCAGGATGGGCTCCTCCCGGCAGGGGCTTGGCCAAAGCTTTCTTATTAAAGTGCCTTTTTTTTTTTCCTCCTGTGCTTTGCTTGCTTCCTATCTGCCCTTTCGCGGGCAAGGAAGGATCTTCCCTCTAAGAATTCCTGTTACCTCTTCCAGTGGGCGCTCACACACCAGAGTCCTCTACCTAAGCAGAGCCTGGAAGCCCAGGTGTGGGCTCTTGGGACCATGCTGGAAGTGGGTTGTGTCCATCGGCCCATCATTTATTTATCAATCAACTTTACCCCACCTCGGCCCATTCTCCACCGGCCGCCCAGGATGAAGGACGGGCCAGAACAGACAGGGTGGAGTCCCTTGGCTATGGGAGCTTGTGCCTGGGGCTGCTTCTGACCTGTGCTTCTCCCACGGGCCACTGCTGTTACACTTGGGGGCCCCCGGGCTGTTTGGTGTGGCTGGTGCAGGTCAGAGGCTGGGGCCAGGGGGCAGTGGGCCACAGGCACAGCTCCAGCCCGCTTCCTCAGGCACAAACAAGATGGTCTGGCCCTGCACAGAGCCCTGCTGTCTGCCTCAATGGGCTCCTTGTCCTCTGCCGGAAACTCTCACCCGACCTCCCCGCCAGGCTGAGGGAGGCTGAGGGGGCGGGGGAAGAGGGAAGGAGCGTGCCTGGCCCCGAGCCCTAGCTGGCCTGGCAGACAGTCCCTACTCTGGCCCAGCCTTCTATCTGTGACCATTTGCACAGCCCCCACCCCCAGGGTCTTCATGGCTTCTGGCCCTCCAGCAGGTCTCCCAAGTGACCTTCCTGGGCTACAAAGCCTTATCTTTCTAGGGTACCCATTGGCCTCTGTCCGCCTGGGTTCCTCCCATCCCCCTGCCTCTGCCCAGCAGGTCTCTTTCCATCTGGATGCCCAGCAGTTTCAATCAGGAGATTCTGCCAAGATCCTCCAATCATCTCCCCAGCCCCCCCGGCCCCCTCCCCTGCAGCCCCCAGCCTAGCGTAGGGTTTGACCACGCTGGCAGCTCAGGGATCTTGCCCTGCAAGTCTCTTGCCTTCTGGCCAGATACCACACTGATGTCAACTTCAGTGACCCATACAGTGGCTCAGCCACCTGAGTGGAGATGGCCTCATGCCATGGGTGGGACATCCGATGTGGCTTGCATGGACATCATCCCAGCATTGGGCCTGGTCGGGCTGCGCATGGAACACAGGCTTCCCTCTGGCCAGCCGGGCACCCTCCCAGCCGTGGCCCTGTGCTGGCTGCCTCTATTGCTACTGGGGTTGAGAACACGGGCTTAAGGTTGCCCAGGAGGGACAGATGCCCAGCTGGGCCCAGCAAACGCAGGGCAGTGACTGAGGATGGTGGGGGAGGGTGGTGCAGTGGTTGAGGCCACAGTCTTGCTCTGTACCCCCTACCCCCCAGGGAGGCCCACGTTGACACTCACTGGCCCCCAAAACGTAGCTCTTAGCCCTCCCCTTCCCAGCAGTCTGGGTCAGCACAGTGCGGGGGTGACCTGAGTGGTCACATAGATGGGGACTTCCCTGGGGCCACAGGAACCCTCCAGGGGCCCAAGACCCTGACCTTCGGGAGCCCCTCAGAGTGGGTGCTTCACAGAGAAGGGTCATCCCCCATACAGCAGCCAGCCTCTGCCACCCACCCCCACTGCAGGCAGGATGCGGTGGCCTGGAGGCCAGGCAGGAACCAGGCCAAGAAAGTCACCGAGATGATCCCAGTAGCCGCTGGGGGAGAGAGTTGCCAGGACCCCTCAACAAACCGCCCCCCCCAACACACACACACACACACACACACACACACACACACACACACACACAGCCATTTCCTCCCCAACCCCTCAGGCCTGCCGGCAGTGCCAGCTTCCAAGGAAGGCGCCACAGAAGGGAACCGCGGCTGCTGGAAACTCTGTTGCCATGGGGATGGGGACCACAGGACCCACATCTGGTAGCGATTGAGGAGGAAAAATTATGAGTCGTGGAAAACGCAAATATTTTTTGTAGCACAGAGCACAAAGGAGCGGGAGGAATGTGGGTCTGGAGAAGGCCCGAGCCAGGCTGGGTTTCAGATAGGGACGCAGTTCACATCACGGAGAGACCAAGCTACAAACACGCACCCTGCCACACACACACACAAATACCAAGACAAACACGCGCACCGTGACACATATGCACACACAGCAAGACTCGAAGAAACAGAGACATTCATCTGCCAGTACACACACACACAGACACACACACAGCCCACAGGAAGACGGGGAAGCACACTCCCCCTGGAAGTCCCAACCGTGAAATCCAGCCAATGCACAGAAGTAGAAAGAGACTCAGTCCACAGTGTACACCACGAGAAACAGGAGCGCCGAGACAGAGACATGGCAATTCACACACACATCCTAAGAAACAACCAGGCACACAACCCTGTAACACCAAAACACCCACCACCAACTTATGGAAGCGTTGAGAGAGACACACGCCTTACAACACACACACCACCAGACCCACAGAAGCACCGAGAGACACTCCCTCGGCAATCGCATACACCCTCCACCAGCGACACCCAGGGGAACGCGTGCCAAGACACAGACACACACACTACCACCAAACAGAAACACGGTGACACACACACAAATTGCAACACGCACGCATTCACACACGCAACTCACACAACCAACGAGAGGTACACCTTGTAAACACACACATCACTTGATACCAGCAAACACAGAGACAGACCCACCAAGAAAAACGCACACCCGACAGCAAACAGAAACACAGGAGTAGACAGAGAGCCTCTAACAGTCATCCGTAGCTGCCCAGCCCCAACTAGACACCACACACAGACACACACACACTCATGCACAAAAACCCGCTCCTCTAGAAACAGATATGAGACCTGCTCGCACCCGGCAAACACACAAGCACTCAATCAGACACACAGAACATCAGGACAGACTGAGCCCCCGCTCCAGAAAAGCGAGAATGTTTGAGAAATCCCATCCTTCTGTACTCTGAGAAATGGCTAACTCTAAAAGTCCACTGTGCCCTTGTACATGCAACACCCTCCCACTCTTCCTCGTGACTCCCTTGTCTACCTGCTTCTAGAAAAACCCAAGCCCCGCCCGTTCCCTGTGGACATTCCTCATCAGCGAACTTTCTTCTTATTGCGGTAGCTTGAATGAAATTGTCTCCCTCACGGTCTGAGACATTCCCCCCCTACCCTCGAGGTTCTGGTGCCCTGACTGGTGCAGACTGGGGAGACCTTAGGATCCCTCGTGTGCCACTGTTGACCAGCAGTCCAGACCCCAAAGGGACCCCCGTTCTGGTCTCACGCTCTCTGGGCTCAGGTCCATTGGAAGCACACCAAGAATTTGATTTTGATTCCTTTTTGAGGACTTCATTGATTTGGGGTGCCAGATTCCTTCCGTTTCATGATCGGACCAGTTGGTTTTGTTTCTGCTACTCTTTCCTGTTTGTCTATTTGTTTTGAGCCGAAGTCAATTAAAAGTTTGTATCCACTGGAAGACAGTTTAGAGATGGGGCCAGTCACAGATGGAGAGAGTTGTCTTGAAGGTTTTCTTAAGGGCGGTCAGAGAGGCTGTGATAGGAAGAGGTAAGCGAACAGGTGCTTGTGACACACCCAGCAGCTAGTGTGCTTTTGGGAGGCTCGCCCACGTGCTTGGCAATGCCTCCCAAGAGGACAGAGGTGGACAGGGTGGGGTGAGGAGAGCAGAGGCTTGGCGGCACAGCAAGAGTTGAAAAGTAGGTGAAGGTGTCTGCAGAGGTCAGGGCCCATGCAGGGGCGGGGAGGAAGAGCATTTAGAGGGAGGAGACATCTGATGGGGCACAGGGGAGCATGGATGGGACACTTGGGGTCATCATCGGGACAGTCCATCTTTGGGTGTCGTCAGTGTAGGAAGAGTGCAGCTGCAGAGCTGAGGTCACCTGGTTTAGTCAAGAAGGGGGTTAGTTTCACTACAGTTAACATGTGGGAACAACCCGAGTGTCCATTGATGGATAAGTGGATAAACAAAATGTGTTCCAGCCACACAACAGAAAGTTATTCGGCTTTAAAAACGGAAGTTCTTGGGGCCCCTGGGTGGCTTAGTGGGTTGGGCATCTGCTTTTGGCCTAGGTCATAATCTCAGGGTCTTGGGATCGAGCCCCACATCAGGCTTTCTGCTCAGCAGGGAGTCTGCTTCCCCCTCTCTCTCTGCCTGCCTCTCTGCCTACTTGTGATCTCTCTCTGTCAAATAAATTAAAATCTTCAAAAAAAAAATAATAAAACGGAAGTTCTAGGGTGGCTGGGTGGCTCAGTGGGTTAAAGCCTCTGCCTTCGGCTCAGGTCATGATCTCAGGGTCCTGGGATCAAGCCCTGCATCAGGCTCTCTGCTCAGCAGATAGCCTGCTTCCCTTCCTCTCTCTCTGCCTGCCTCTCTGCCTAACTGTGATCTCTGTCTGTCAAATAAATAAATAAAATCTATAATCTATATGAGGCACCAAGAGTAGTCAAATTCATAGAGATAGAAAGAATATTGTGGTGCCAAGGGTTGGAGAAGGGGAGAATAAGGAGTTGTTTCATGGAGACAGAATTCCAGGGTTCTTTTGGTATTTATTTATTTATTTATGTGTGAGAGAGAGCATGGGCAGGGGGAGGGGCAGCGGGAGAGGGAAAATCAGACTCTTGGCTGAGCAGGGAGTACGATGTGGGGCTCCATCCCTGGAACCCTAAGATCATGACCTGCACAGAAGGCAGATGCTTAACCTACTAAGCCTCCCAGGCACCCTCCAGTGGCTTTTTATTCCACTTCATTTTTTTAAAAAAGAATTTTTGTATTTTTTAAGTAATCACACCCAATGTGGGGCTCGAACCCACAACCCCGAGATCAAGAGTCACACACTCCACTGACTGGGCCACCCACGTGCCCCTGTTCCACTTCAAGTTAAAACTTCGATGTTCATCTATTTGTGACTATGCAGGTATTAACAAACAAACAAAAAAGCCAATGCATTTGCTTAAGAATATTATTGACAGGGGTGCCTGGGTGGCTCATTGGGTTAAAGCCTCTGCCTTCGGCTCAGGTCATGATCTCAGGGTCGATCGAACCCTGCATTGGGCTCTCTGCTCCGCGGAGAGTCTGCTTCCTCCTCTCTCTCTGCCTGCCTCCCTGCCTACTTGTGATCTCTGTCTGTCAAATAAATAAATAAAATCTTAAAAAAAAAAAGAATATAATTGACAGAGTTCAACTGATTAGAGTTAATGATAATTTCTTACAGTCATGGAACTTTCATTCAGTCAGGAATTCAAGGATGCCAGAAATTATGTTGAATCAGATGTTCAGCATTTTGGCCTTCCAAGACCAAGTTCAGAGCTAAGTGGTAGAACATGGTTTAATAATAGAAAGATGAAGTACAGACTTAGTCCTTCAGTTTTCTGTATACCATAATAGATTAAAGTTAATAATTTATTGGTCAAATATTTCAGAGGGTTTTCCTTTCTACCTTGATTTGCTTTCTTTTAAAAATAGACTTTATTTTTTAGAGCAGTTTTAGGTTCACAGCAAAACTGAGCAGAAGGTACAGAGATTTCCCATATATTCCCTGCCCCCCAGCCTCCCCCAGTAGCAACATCCCCCACTAAATAGGACATGTGTTACAATGATAGACCTAAACTGACACCCAGAGACCACACTTTACGTTAGGGCTCACTATTTTTTTTTTAAAGATTTTATTTATTTATTTGACAGAGAGAAATCACAACAAGGCAGAGAGGCGGGCAGAGAGAGAGAAGGGGGAAACAGGCTCGCCGTGGAGCAGAGAGCCTGATGTGGGGCTCGATCCCAGGACCCCGGGATCATGACCTGAGCCAAAGGCAGAGGCTTTAACTCACTGACCCAACAAGGCGCTCCTCTTTTTTTTTTCTTTAAGATTTATTTGTTTTATTTATTTTTAAAGATTTTATTTATTTATTTGAGAGGGAGATAGTGATAGAGATAGCAAGAGAGAGCACAAGCAGGGAGGAGAGGGAAAGCAGGGTCCTGCTGAGCAGGGAGCCTGATGGGGACCCTGGGATCATGACCTGAGCTGAAGGCAGACACTTTAACAACTGAGCCCCCCGGCGCCCCTTGGGCTCCCTCTTGATGTTGCACATTGTATGGCTGTGGACAAAAGTATAATGACATGTATTCGCCACTAGAGTATCACATAGAGCATTTTTCACTGCCCTCAAAATCCTCTGTGCTCCCGCTCTTCATCCTCCCTCCCCCTAACCCCTGGCAACCACTGGTCTTTTAACTGTCTCCATAGTTTTGCCTTTTCCAGGATGTCCTATAATTAGTTAATCTTTTCAGATTGTCTTCTTTCACTTAGTAATATGCATTTAAGATTGCCCTCCATGTCTTTTCATGGCTTGATAGCTCCTTTTTCTTTTTTAAAACTTAGTGCTGAATAATTTTCCATTGCTGGGGGTACGGCAGTTTACTTGCCCATTCTCCTACTGGAGCACACCTTGGTTGCTTCTCATGGCTTTTTGTTAATGGTCTGACATGCATTTTGAGAGGCGAAGTGTGAGCCTGGACCTAACAGGCATTCCAAGGACAAGTGTGAGCCTGGACCTAACAATGGGCATTCCAAGGACATGTGTTGCCTTCTGTCAGGTGGACTCCCTAGGTGAATCTAGAACAACCATTAGGACCAGCTTCCAGGCTGCCAAGAGGTGGAGGTGGAAATGGACCGATGGTGCCACCTAGTGGCTGATTGTGGCAGCCCAGTGACAAGCCCAAACAGGTTGACTGAGGGCTGCTGCTGTGGTGTTGCCAGGTGGGCCCCCCCCCACAATGAGATGCAGTGTCCTGGGCCCAGATTATTACTAAACTGGGCTGTTAAATGGAGAAAGAGCGGGACCTTCTCTCAATACACCTTATGTAATGGGTCTCATCCTTGAAGTCCCTGTTTTGAAGAAGATTGGGCCATATTAAAGAATTTTAAGGGCCCAGGAAAATCCTCAGGTCCAATCTGGTAAGGTTACTAGAAAGGGGCAAATTTTCTATTTTATTAAAATTAGAACTTCCATCCTATAGTGGGAAATCCTGGGGGAAAGGAAGCCAGAATCACTGGAATAATAAGGTAGCTTGTTCACCTTCCGTTTTATGTGTGATAATGTCCTAGAGGACATAAGGAATTTCGGCTTTAAAATTCAGTGGGATCTGCAGGACCAGTAGTAATTAAGACCAAAAAGGTTGCTTGGTGTGCGCAGAGCAACGGGCCACCATGTTTGTATGGCACAATTGTCCCCAGTGGTGGCCAGGGCCCAGGGGCTTGTTATGTCCCTAACAAGGCTGGAGTGGTTGCCTGAGTTCAGGGGCTACAATGGGGGTCCTACTCCTTGAAGATTTGGGTTTGGAGAGAGAAAAACAGATGTCTTTATAACTTGTTTTAAGAGAGCCTGGGGGCACCTGGGTGGTTCAGTGGGTTAAAGCCTCTGCCTTCGGCTCAGCCCTGGGATCAAGCCCCGTGTCGGTCTCTCTGCTCAGCGGGGAGTATGCTTCTTCCTCTCTCTCTGCCTGCCTCTCTGCCTGCTTGTGATCTCTGCCTGTCAAATAAATGAAAAAAATCTTTGAAAAAGAGAGAGAGAGAGAGCGAGAGCACGAGCGCCTGGAGCTCATGGGGCCTTTTTCTTGTTTTGTTTTGTTTTAATAAAGATCTCTTCTTTTTTTAAGTAGGCTCCATGCCCCGTGTGGAGCCCAGCTCAGGGCCTGAACTCATGACCCTGAGATCAAGACCTGAGCACCGAGATTGAGAGTTGGATGCTTAACTGTCTGAGCCAGCCAGGCACCCTCATCCTGGCGTCTCGCCTGAAATCTGATTATTGGGGAAACCTATGTTGGAAAGTTGCCAGTACCAGGTGTGGTGCGGGGCAGGCATGGAAATTCTGAAATGGGGTCTTTCCTTGGTTGGAGGGTTTGGTGCCATGGGATGAGAAGACCAAGTCTTGGGGCATTCTTCAATGACCCCAGGCTGCTTGGGACCTCATTAGGAGTGGTCATCAACTCAGCAACAGGAGCTCTGAGGCCTTCAAGACCCTTCCTTGAGGAATAACTGCTAGGCATCTGTGTTGAGAACATTTCTTCTCCAGCATCTTTGGGATCGGTCCATTTCATCCGCCATACTTTCCCATCTCGACCTCCAAATGTAAGCCGTGGGTCCAGAGGAGGATTTGCCAGGCTGCAGCCCAGGGGCCAAATCGGGCTGGTTGCACATTTACTTTTCTTTTCTTTTCTTTTTTTTTAAGATTTTATTTATTTATTTGACAGACAGAGATCACAAGTAGGCAGAGAGGCAGGCAGAGAGAGAGGGGGAAGCAGGCTCCCTGCTGAGCAGAGAGCCCAATGCGGGGCTCGATCCCAGGACCCTGAGACCATGACTTGAGCCGAAGGCATAGGCTTAACCCACTGAGCCACCCAGGCGCCCCTGGTTGCACGTGTTCATAAACAAAAGTTGACCGAAAGCACATGCGCATATGCACGTGCACACACACGCGCACACACAGTATCTGCTCAACCATGCTTAGGCTCCCAGTAAAATCATGTACTCGAAGTATGCTGGGTTGTTTCAATAATTGGCATCCCCTCCCCAAAGTACCCACAGGGTGAGGACCCGCACATCAGTGGTTGCAACAGTAGGGCGGGCCGGTTTCCGGGGCACACCCATTGATAGAGCAAGGGAAGTGCCAAGGTCATGGACACAAATGCTGGGAAGGGTGGCCAAGACGCGTCCATTTCTGTGAGTCTAGTGGATCCTATATAACAAATTACTAGTTTGGGGGGTGGTCATGAGATTTGCTGGCCAGTCAGGGCATCTTGGCAGCGGTTAAAGTTAATTCCAGTAGCGGGGCACCTGGGTGGCTCAGTGGATTAAGCCGCTGCCTTCGGCTCGGGTCATGATCTCAGGGTCCTGGGATCGAGTCCCGCATCGGGCTCTCTGCTCGGCAGGGAGCCTGCTTCCCTCTCTCTCTCTCTGCCTGCCTCTCTATCTACTTGTGATCTCTCTCTGTCAAAATAAATTAATTAAAAAAAATTAAAAAAAAAAAGTTAATTCCAGTATAAAATGCAGGTGCTGGGTGCGTGGGTGGCTCAGTTGGTTGAGTGTCTGCCTTCAGCTCAGGTCATGATCCTGGAGTCCTGGGATCAAGCCCTGCATCAGGCTCCCTGCTCAGCAGGGGGTCTGCTTCTCCCTCTGACCTTCCCCCTCTCATTGTCATTCTCTCTCAAATAAACAAATAAAATCTTAAATAAAAATGCGGGTGCAGAAGCCAGGCAGTGCTCTTTTCTTGGTCTAAATCGAAAATTGTTTATTAAATGTTGAAAATTGGATGGAATCCAATCACAGACCTCTGTTTCAGTTCCTCCTTCTGTGACAGGGAAACTGAAGGACTCCACAAGAACCTGTTTTTGGGGGTGCCTGGGTGGCTTAGTGGGTTAAGCCTCTGCCTTTGGCTCAGGTCATGATCTCAGGGTCCTGGGATCAAGCCCCACATCGGGGTCTCTGCTCGGTGGGGAGCCTGCTTCCCCTCTCTCTCTGCCTGCCTCTCTGCCTACTTGCAATCTCTCTCTGTCAAATAAATAAGTAAAATCTTTAAAAAAAAAAAAAAAAGAACCTGTTTTTGCTCCCAGTTCCTGCTTCTATTCTTGCTGGGACCTGTAACCGCACTTGACATAGGTCTCAGAATACAAATAGTGTATGTCCTTGTAAGGGATGAGGCGTTCATGATTTCTCCAGAACAGATAATGTCTGAGGATGGACCAGGTGAGAATGACCAGACAAAGCCATCACCCGTGCGTTCCAGACCACCAGTGCTTGACTTCTTGTCGCCAAGACCCCCTAGATCGGAGGAATAACACCCGGGCCCTCGTCTTTGTTCTGACAAGTTCCTAGATGCCTGAGAAGACTCACGCTTCAGACCATGACTCGCAAAAAAAGGTCCTAGACCCCAAAGAAAGATGAGGCTTGTGTTTCTTTCCGTCCCTAGTCTCCCAGATGCTCCGTTTCTATGTGCGCTCTCTTTATCTTCAATAAATTTGGCTCTGACCTCCTGCTGGCTTGAGTTTGATTTCCATCTTGTATGAAGCCAGGACCCTCTCGGCTGGTCCAAGGGTCCCCCTGTGGGTTCTTGGACCCAGCCTGCTGGCAAAACTCCCCTTGCAGAGTGTGTGTGTGGTCTTAGGATATACTTAAGACATACCCGGTAGCTTCTGCAGTCCCGTAGGATGTGCTCATGGTTGTGGGCTGCCTCTTGCAGGCAGTATCACCAGTGGCAGGGCACTCCCTCCACCAACGGTGAGTCCTTCCTTGTTGACTTTAAGGGCCCAGGCCTAACCTGGGAACCGAGATGCCCTTTAGCACGATTGATAAATGTTGGTCCATTTTACAATGATCTCCATTGGGTTATGGTGTCATCCGGCCCTTTAGAAAGGCCTTCAGGTGAAGTTTTTTTAAAAAATAGAATTTTTTTTAAAAGATTTTATTTATTTGACAGAGAGAGATCCCAAGTAGGCAGAGAGGCAGGCAGAGAGAGAGGAGGAAACAGGCTCCCTGCTGAGCAGAGAGCCCAATGCAGGGCTCAATCCCAGGACCCTGGCATCATGACCTGAGCCGAAGGCAGAGGCTTCAACCCACTGAGCCACCCAGGCGCCCCCCAAAATAGAATTTTTTAAAAAGATTTTACTTATGTATTTGACAGACGGAGACCACAAGTAGGCAGAGAGGCAGGCAGAGAGAGAGGGGGGAAGCAGGCTCCCTGCGGAGCAGAGAGCCCAATTCGAGTCTCGATCCCAGGACCCCGGGATCATGACCCGAGCTGAAGGCAGAGGCTTTAACCCACTGAGCCACTCAGGTGTCCCAAAATATAATTTATTTTTATTAAAGATTTTATGTCGTGATCTCAAGGTTGTGGAATTGAGCCCCACTGCTGCTCTGGGTCAGGCTCTGTGCTTGGCTTGGAGGCTGCTTGAGATTCTCTCCCTCTGCCCCTCCCCCTGCTCTCTCTCTCTCTCAAATAAATAAATACATCTTTAACAAATATTTTTAGGGGTGCCTGGGAGGCTCTGATGGTTGAGCATCTGCCTTTGGCTCAGGTCATGATCTCCAGGCCCTGGGATCGAGCTCCGCGTCAGGGTCCCGGCTCAGTGGGAGGTCTGCTTCTCCCTCTCCCTTTGCCTTTCCCCCTGCTTGTGTGTGCGCCGTCTCTCTAATGAATAAATAAAATCTTTTAAAAAACATTTTTAATAACATCACTCAGATATTTGAGCCAAGAACACCCACCAACATTTCTCCTGGCTGCTGCTGCTGGTCTGGGGGAGGGAATATACACAGTCTTCCAAGGCCTTTTCATCCCCACTCCAGTTTTCTGTATAAGCTTATGGCTCTTTATATTTGAACAAATTCAGCCTCAGTCAATAATGAGAGATGGCAGATGCATTCATCGATGAGACATGAAGCTTCTGAGTGTTTTTTCCAACTCTGTCAAGCAATGACCTTGGTTCTGACACTCTCTCCCTGGAAGTAGTGTCAGATCCCACAGGTTAGGGGCTCAGTCCTCTCAGGGGGCTCAGTCCTACCCCCTGCCCTTATCTCAGACGCCAATCATGAATCCGGTTATTACCTGGGCTTCTGATCGAGGTTGCTGCAGCCCCTTCCCTGGGTTGGGTCAATTTGCTAGAGCGGCTTACAGGACTCACCAAAACAGTTACTTTACTAGATTACTGGTTTGTTATAAACAGATATAACTCAGGGACAGATAGATGGAAGAGATGCACGGGGCGAGGTCTGGGGAAAGGGCATAGAGCCTCTGGGCCCTCTGGATTGTGCCGCTCTCTCCCAAATCTCCATGGCTTGCTTCCTCAGCTGGAAGATCTCTGAATCCCGTCCTTTGAGGTTTTTATAGAGGTTTTATTACCTAAGCATGATTGATTAAATCATGGGTCTTCGGTGATTGAACTCAATCTCCAGGTTCTCTTCCCTCCCAGAAGGCTGGGAGGTGGGATGGAAAGTTCCAGCCCTGTAGTCTTATGGTTGGTTCCCCTGGCAACCAGCTCTCATCTTTAGATCACCTCAATAACATAAGACACCTTTATGGTCCTCATTTCTTAGGAAATTCCTAGAAACACAGCTTTAGGAGCCTTGTGCCTGGAAAGGGAACAAAGACTTACTATGTATGTTTTTTTTAAAGATTTTATTTACTTATTTAACAGACAGATCACAAGTAGGCAGAGAGGCAGGCAGAGAAGGAGGGGGAAGCAGGCTCCCCACTGAGTGAAGAGCCAGATGCGGGGCTCGATCCCAGGACCCTGAGATCACGACCCGAGCCGAAGACAGAGGCTTTAACCCACTGAGCACCCAGGCGCCCACGACTATGTATTTCTTACTATAAATCACTTGTGGTGCCTGGGTGGCTCAGTGGGTTAAGCGGCTGACTCTTGATTTCAGCCCAGGTTATGATCTTGGGGTCCTGGGATCGAGCCCCTCTTAGGGCTCTGAGTTCAACTGAGAACCTTCAGGACTCTCTCTCTCCCTCTGCCCCTCCCCACCGCTTGCTCACACACTCTGTCTCAAATAAATAAATAATTTTTAAAAATTACAGTATCATCATCAGAAGTGAATTGAAATAGAGCCTGACTCCATTTTTGATGTCTTGCTGCTGATTGCGGTCAAGACTCACCTTCCCTTCTGCCCTACATCAGGGCCTGCTGATACAAAGGCCCTCCCATTCCCTCCTGTCCCTGTGGAACATTAAACCTTGGGACCACCCTCCCCAAGCCCTACTTGGGAACTTGCCCTAGTATCCCGCCCCCCAGCCAGTATGAAGGTCCCATGCTCCCTCGGTGGGAGTGGCTTATGCCTGCCTACCTCTTCTCTCCACGAATCCCTTGCGTGATGAACAAGCTTTCTTTCAAATGTTCCTGTTGTGTGTGACGTCACTGGTATCCACATCTGGCCTATTGATCACGGGTCAACCCATCATGCTTTTGTGGGTGTCCCCGAAATAATTGCCTCATGGCCAGGATGGTTGAGGCTGGAGCGGCTGGCACCTTCTTAGATCCTTCTTCTCATGCTCTTGGACATGGAGTACAAACCGCAGCTGGTGGCACGTGGCTCCACGGGGGGTTCCTCCCACGGAGTCTTTATTATAGATTTATGACCTGAGTCACATTTGGGGGGAAGGGTACGAGATTGGGGCCCTCCATATAGGATTGGATTGGGGAGGGTTTCGCCTCTAGGAGAAAGGGTCGGGGAAGGTCTCCTCCTCTGTGAGCATTGGGTCTGCAACTCGAGGGGCAGTGACTTCCGTTCCCACAAGGTGCTGATACCCTGGGCCACCTGGGACCATACAGAGGGCACTGTGAGGACAATCAGTCCCCAGATGATGTGCTAGGGGCCACAGTCTTAAGAGAAGGTGGCTCGTTGTGATGCTTCGAGGCCGAAATGCCTTTGCTCTACTGTGTGGAGATCCCGATTCTTAGCACCACAGGTGAAAATGGGCAAGGCATGCCAGGGCACAAACTCTTAGGAAAAATGGCCCCACGTGTTTTCCCCTGGGCCCTCCTACAGGGCCGGAGGATACCTGGGCAGGAAAGCATTGACCCCGCGGGCCTGGGTTGCTCAGACCCTGCATATCCCACAGAAAGGCCCCTCTTCAGATCACCTCTGAGCCCTTAGACTATTCTGTGGGTCAAAGTGTTCATGTGTGCCTGAGGCCTTGGGCTCCGTGTCCTGGTTTGACCAGAGAAGTTTATGCCAAGAATGCAATTTATTGTCAATGTGTGTTTTCGCTCTGGAGTGGGAGGGGAAGGCAGGAGCTGGGGTCAGTCATGTGGGTGGCTGTATGCCCTTGGCCACTAAGGCTTTGCTGTGCTTCCCTGGTTGGCAGCCTTTGCCCATGTGGTCCCGGGGTTACTGGGAAAGAAACATGGCCCCGACGCAACTCCACTGCGTGCCTGGTCTCTCCTAGCTGTTGCCTCCACCTGCAATTTTCCTTTGCGGATTTGAATCCGTATCCTTCCATGATAATCAACAGCAACTGCTTCTGAGCCTCGTGCGTCCTTCTTTCATATCATCAAGCCTGAGCGGGTCCTGGGGACCCTGACATAACTTGATGGGGATCATTGCAAGTGGACCCATGGTGACTATGAGTCCTCTTACAGCTGCAGATAAACATGCGAAAGGGCTTCTCTGCTCAGAGGTTCACTCCAGGGGCCAATAAAGCCATAGGGTGGTCATCGCTGTTGGGTGCACCCTAATCCTGGTGATGTTGATTAGACTCTGTAGGATGGTGTAGCCTACCAGGGGCAGGGGAGAGGACTCCCCTGAGCACACCCCATAACCACCCCAAAATGATTCTGTAAGGCGAGGAAACTGAAATGAGAACAGACATCTCCGACTTGACTCAATTGGGAATTCAAAATTTTATTGAAAGAATGTACACAATTAGAGTATGAAAAGGCGCCAGTTGGCTTTTGTGCCTAAATGATACCGGCTTGGAATTAACTTCAACTTCTGCTGAGATGGGCTGATTGGCCTGTACATCTGTAGTCCTCAAATGAGTAATTATGGGTCCATGGGACTTACGGACCCAGCGGTGCAATTTGAATGGGCTCCCGCACTCAGAGGCATGAGCAAGGCATCCTTTTCCTTGCTCTAAAACATATTTGTGGCATGAAAAATAGCCTACCCTAGTTCTTTTTTTAAAAGATTTTATTTATTCATTTGTCAGAGAGAGAGAGAGAGAGAGAGCATACACAGGGGGAGCAGCAGGCAGATGGAGAGGCAGGCTCCCCTCTGAGCAAGGAGCCTGATGTGGGACTTGATCTCAGGACCCTGGGATCATGACCTGAGCCGAAGGCAGCCACTTAACTGACTGAGCCACCCAGGCATCCCAGCCTACCCTCATTCTAACCCCAACTCCCACCCCAGCCCTAACCTTCATCCTATTCCCAACCCCTCAAATGCAACCTGAACCACTTGGTGGTCTCGTGTCACCTTTCATGGCCTCCATCCTGAGTAGCACAGCCTCTTGGACCTCTGGTGCCATTGTGGCGCGAAGACCGACTCTTGTTTTTTGTCCCACTACCCTCATTCTTAGCTGGTGATCTCTGCCTGGGGCTCCCACTGGCACTGCCTCCCTGGAGGTAGACCTGCAAGGCGCAAGGCTTGCTGCCAGTCCGGGGTTGGAGGGCTGGGCTCGACTGGGACCAAATGGGTGCTCCTGAGCTCTCCCTCCTGTTTTTGTTGGTCATGTCACAGCTTTGGTCAGGATAGGAACAACAATGTCTTTCTGGAGAAGAGCTATAGGAAGAGCTATGGACCCTATATTTTCTTGTTCAAAGCGGAAATTGCTCATTGTCCTAATTACAAAATAAGTATCTGTTGTTTTAACGATTCAGATTAAAAGTAAGCCCTAACAGGGGCGCCTGGGTGGCTCAGTGGGTTAAAGCCTCTGCCTTCGGCTCAGGTCATGATCCCAGGGTCCTGGGATCGAGCCCCGCATCGGGCTCTCTGCTCGGCAGGGAGCTTGCTTCCTCCTCTCTCTCTCTGCCTACTTGTGATCTCTGTCTGTCAAATAAATAAATAAAATCTTTAAAAAAAAAAAAAAAGTAAGCCCTAACATCATCCACAAATCGGTAGCATCTGGTGCATCTCCTTGCAGACACCCTGTAAATTGGGAGTTTTCCTGGGTTCCATCCCAGCCACCATGCCATGTTCTCCGGGAGGCACCCCACCTCCACTTTATCTTTTTCTTTTCTTCTTCTTTTTTTTTTTTTTTTTTTTTGAGCAAGCAGGAGAACGATCCTAGCAGTGGTACCCAGTCACTGAGAGGAGCTGAATTTTGGGGCAACCCTTCCTGCTGAGGGCAGAAGGAATTCCTATCCCAGGTTGTTCACTGCCAGGCAAGATCTGAATGAAATCTTGGGGGCACCTGGGTGGCTCAGTGGGTTAAATCCTCTGCCTTCAGCTCAAGTCATGATCCCAGGGTCCTGGGATCGAGCCTGCATCAGGCTCTCTGCTCAGCAGGGAGCCTGCTTCCTCCTCTCTTTCTCTGCTTGAACTCTCTGCCTACTTGTGATCTCTGTCTGTCAAAGAAATCTTGGGCTCCCTGCTGAACAATTCTGCTTGTTGCACCCAAAGCCCTAGAGAAGTGAGTTCATGTGTAGCAAATGGTAATGCACTCTTGGAGAATGGGGTTTTAATGTAGTGTAACTTAATGTAGTGTAATGTAGTGTAATGTAGAGAAGATAGAACGTTAAAAGCCTTTTTAAAAAAAAGATTTTATTTACCTATTTGAGAGAGAGACAGTGAGAGAGAGCATGAGAGGTGAGAAGTTCAGAGGGAGAAGCAGACTCCCCGTGGAGTGGGAGCCCGATGTGGGACTTCGATCCCGGGACTCTGGGATCGTGACCTGAGCTGAAGGCAGTTGCTTAACCAACTGAGCCACCCAGGTGCCCGTTAAAAAGTCTTTTTATAAATCCAATTATATCTCCATAATAAGGTAGGAAACTCATATAATCATTTTTGAGGTATGCCAAGAAGGTGTTTGGTAAAAATCAGCATCCAGTCCTGATTTTTTTTAAGTCTTAACAGATCAGGTCTATAAAGATAGTTCATGAACATGGTAAACTAGCAGTCATAGCCAACGGTTGGCATTTCACCTAATAGTGAAAGAGGAGATCTGTCTCCCTTCAAGTCAAGATAAAGACCCAGACGCCGTGCCAGTTGAGGAATGAAACAACTGTGAGGAATGACAAATGGACTGAAATAGTTTTTTCTTACACAACAAGAATTTAGGAAGTTGAAAGTTGGTGGTTGAAACAGCTGCTCAAAAATTTCATCCAAGGTCTAGGATCCTTCTATTTTTCCATTCCGCTACATGTGACTTTTGTCCTCAATTGTCTATGGTTACAAGATGGCTATGACACCTCCAGGCGTTGTATCCAAGTTCCAGGCAGGAAGCAGGGGAGAGGGAGGAATGCAAAGCAAAGACTTTTCCCAAATCTTAGCAGATTTCCACTTGAGCCTTGCTATTCAGAATTGGGTCTTTAGAGCCCAAAATATTTTGGGGTGACACACATTGGCCCCTACCCCAAATAGAATCTGCCACAGATGACCACTGCCACCAGCACTGAGTGCTGCTCTAAAAGTGCTAGCCAACATGGGTTTTAAAAAGAAACAAAATAAAGGGCTATCTGTATAAAAAGGAGAGGCAAGCTTTTTATTTCCAGGTTATATGACAGATTAAGTCCAATAAAATAGTAAGTTATTAGAAACCTAGATTAATTCAATGAAGTTGCTAGTAATAAAATAAATATACAAAAAGATATATACAATCAATAGTTGTCCTATATAAAACAGAAAGACTCCACTTAGAAATCCCACAAAATCAGAACGAACTGAAGAATAAACATACGTATTAAACATGTATGTAAGAAGACCTAAGAAGAGAAAACTATACAGCCCTCCTGATGGTTAGAGGCAGATTTGAATGACTGCGGCTTTGATACGAAGATTGAGTATTACATAGAACTTAGGAATTCTTCACACATTAGTTAATTTTTTTTTTTAAAGATTTTATTTGACAGACAGAGATCACAAGTAGGCAGAGAAGCAGGCAGAGAGAGAGAGAGGAGGAAGCAGGCTCCCTGCTGAGCAGAGAGCCTGACGTGGGGCTCGATCCCAGGACTCTGGGATCATGACCCGAGCCGAAGGCAGAGGCTTTAACCCACTGAGCCACCCAGGTGCCCCAGTTAATTCTTTCTTTAAAAAAAGATTTTATCTATTTATTTGACAGAGAGAGAGATCAAAAGTAGGCAGAGAAGCAGGCAGAGAGAGGGGGAAGCAGGCTCCCCACCGAGCAGAGAACCTGATGCAGGACTCAATCCCAGGACCCCGAGATCATGACCTGAGCCGAAGGCAGAGGCTTAACCCACTGAGCCACGCAGGCGCCCACCTTAGTTAATTCTAATCAAGATCCCAATGAGGAAGGGCGCCTGGGTGGTTCAGTGGGTTAAGCCTCTGCCTTCGGCTCAGGTCATGGTCTCAGGGTCCTAGGATCGAGCCCCGCATTGGGTTCTCTGCTCGGTGGGGAGCCTGCTTCCCCCTCTCTCTCTGCCTGCCTGCTTCCCCCCCCTCTCTGCCTGCCTCTCTGCCTACTTGTGATTGCTCTCTTTCTGCCAAATAAATAAATAAATAAATAAATAAAATCATTAAAAAAAAAAAAATCCCAGTGAGGTGTGCAGGGACAAGAGGTTGAGCTCTGAGAAAAAGAATCCTGGGCCATCTGGAAGAACAGATTTTTAAAAAACTTAAAAAAAAAATACTGAAAATACTGTCCTGGTCAGTCCAACTACATATAAAGTGAATTATGAAGCTACAAACAGAA
This sequence comes from Meles meles, assembly GCF_922984935.1. NCBI lineage: Eukaryota > Metazoa > Chordata > Mammalia > Carnivora > Mustelidae > Meles > Meles meles. The sequence continues at coordinate 31,749,754 of NC_060077.1, forward strand.
AAGAGAATTCTAAGGAACAGTGAAGAATGCCATTCTAGAATGATGCAGGGACCCTGGAAGTTACATCCCAAACAGACAGATTTAAGAGTTAAATGCAAAACATGGAACCAAAAAAGGATTTAAAGAAGGGGCCTTTTAAGGGCCAAGGAAAAAATACAAAGAAAAAGACAAAAAGACCAATTGCACAGGATCTGAACATTTCTGTGCATTAAAAATGTGGTAACAAAGATAAAAATGTATGTGCCAACATGTTGTGTATGTGTATGTGTGTGTGTGTGTAAATAACAAAGACTGAAATTAGACAATTCATACGAGGAGAAGAAAAAGGTAAAAAAACATGAACCAAATCACACTCTTGATGTATCAAAATGGTAAATATAAAAAGTGGACATGATGCCAAGTGTGTACACAGGTGCAGGGAAAAGGATGCTCTTGGGGCCCATGTGGGAGAATTAAGAATGTCATGCTGGCTTCAACCTAGGAACAGCTTTGCAAGGTTTGTGAACTCTGCCCATGAACTCCACTTCTCAGAATTTATTCTGAGGAAATGATCGAAGGGCCAGATGGGCTTATGTTCCAGAATTATTTGTAAGTACAGATAATGATGTTCAATAGTAAAGGAATAGATCGATCATGCCACAATGGGAACATCAATGTTTCTGAAAAATATTCTGTAATGTGGAAAATGCTCATCATAAAACATTAAATGGAAAAAGAGAGAAATAACACCCAAAGAATGAATCTAGTTTTGCTTTAAAAGCAAAGGCGTATTATATGAGCACAGAAAAACAAAACAAAACAAAACAAAAAACCCAGAAGTAAGTGTGCCTCTGGCAGTGGCCTATGAACTGATACCAACGGGTATTTTCTTACAATTTTCTGACTATTTTTCCAAATTTCTTCAGCACATACATATTGCTTATATAATCAGGAAAAAAAAGTTTACATGTAAATGAAAGAAAAACATCAAGTCTCCAATGAAGAGGGGGAAGGGTATTTTCAAATCATTTTCAAGACAAAAGACCAAGAATCACAGCATGTTCAATATTCAGCCTCATTTGCCATTGAAGGTGCAAAGTACGGAGATGATAAGCCGCCACTTAGCCAAGTACACAGAAGCCCTCGCTGCAGGGCTGACAGCAGCTGCGGTGTCCGGGTCCCTGCAGAGATGTTTTTACTGTAAGTTCTTTTGAAATTAAAAGGAGAGTGTGATGATGACGAACTAAGCCCAGATTGAATTTGTCTTTTACAAATGCAGTTGTACAATAGGACTTTTCCTACTTGTCACGTAGGGTCTATGATGGCCACGATGCGGCCCTGGGAGGCCGCTTGCACACTCTGGAGGGCAGTGGTGGAGTGGCAGGTGTCCGGGAGCACCACTGTGTGGTCACCGTGACCTGAATGAAGACTGTCTGGACACCCAGCGTTGAGCCGGAGTCTCCCCGGCACAGGGGACGCTCTCACCTGAGCACTATTGCTGGCTGATCTCTTCATAATGAAATGGTGTGACTTTACACGCCACCAAAACCATATAAAAAATGGTTCCTGAGATTATTTCCTTATCTCAAAACTTTCACTTTTAGAAATCTAAGAAAATGCTAAAGGAGTATAATGCAAAAAGATGCTCTGTGAAGAATGGTTCATAACAGTGAAATGATCTATAATAGTGAAAACATGGAAATAACTTCAACATCCAACAAAAGAACGTCTAATAGAATCCTATGCCTCCACTGGGAATTACAACTCCGGACAGATAGTTCAGTGATGTGGGAAAAAAGTCTGCTATGCAGCAAGGTGGAAAAAAAAAAGATTAAAATGATATATACACTATGTTTGCAGTAATGTAAAAATCCACTTTGAAACAAGCAGAAGGTAATGTATCAAAGTGCAAAATGCAGTTTATTAGGAATTATGGGGGGCCTTTTTCCTGACTTCCACATTTCCTGAAATGTGGTTATTTTGCTGCCATAATTTAAAAAGTATACTAAAAAGCACTTCATAAACTATAGCTCTCTATATAAATGTAAAGTATTATCACTGAGAAAGCAGCTTAGACTTGCTTAGGACTGAGCGGAAGGAACATTAATTCCAGATGAAGCCCACCCACCTCTGCAGAGAGCACGGGCACACGTCCCGTGGAGGGCTTCCTCCCGCAGGGCTGAGCTGGTGAGCTGAACTCCCTGGAGCAGAGGGAGGCCCTGCGAGGTGAAGGTGAGCTTCTAGACACATCTATCCCAGTACCAGGCCCTGGATGGATGTCGAGCACCCATCTGTGTGCTCGCCATTTCCCAGCGGAGACTAGATGGCCAGGCCCGATGCTGGTCCATCAGGACCTGGCTATGCTGAAACTGGGCTGTGCTCCTGAGACGGAGAGCTGTCTCTACCAGAAGACTCTGTCGTAGAGCTGCTTCAGGGAGGTGAGTCCAGGAAATCTGCCTTTTCCTAAACCCCCACCATTTGAGATCATTCTCCCCTCCTGGAATATACTAATATTCACTTGGAATACTGTTAATAATTCTTCTGTTTGTTTTTATTATTATCATTATCTTTCTAAACATACCATACAAAGGAAATTCCTGATCGAGATCATACAGGAGCCCGTCCGAGGACACAATGATCGATACACCTTCTTTCTGCCTGCAGGAGAGACCCAGTGTCTTGCAAGCCCATTAAGGAAAGCAGGCCGATGGGACACCCTCAGATGGCCCTCGGCTCTTCTTTCCTACAGTGGAGCGCTTCCTGGGGCAGCGATGACTTCTAAGAGAGTGGTCCCATGTGTGGGTCATCGGCACAGGCAGCAGGGCCAGTCTCTAAACCAGAGGCGTGAGTGGGCTGGGCTGTATGTATCCGAGCTGCTGTGCTTTCCCCTTTCTGCGGAAGGAGTGAGGCCAAGGGGCGGGCACGCCGCGCTAATTTCCAGGCTTACTGCCCAGCGGGGAAGTCCTGCCGGCTGGGGGCTGCACAGCACACAGGAGCTCTGCCATGTCTAGGGCATCAATCGCATCCACGCTGCTCACGCTCGCATCCCCTGTGCCCAGCAGGCCTCCTGGCACATAGTAGGTGCTCAGTAAGTGCTTGTTAAACTCGATGGTGAAGGGTTTCTCCTCACTGTGTCTTCTCCGGTGTTCCGTGAGGTGGGCACTCCAGCCGAACATCTCCCCGCACTCGTTACATCGGAACGACTTCTCCCCAGAGTGGACTTTCTGATGTTTGATGAGACAGTGATTCTGGCTGAAGGCCTTGCCGCACTCGCCGCACTTGTAGGGCTTCTCCCCCGTGTGGATGCGCTGGTGCACGATGAGCGACGAGTGGCAACTGAAGGCCTTCCAACATCGGCTACAGTCGAAGGGCTTCTCCCCAGTGTGGATGCGCTGGTGCACGATGAGGTAGGAGTGGGAGCTGAAGGCCTTGCCGCACTCGTTGCACTTGAAGGGCTTCTCCCCGCTGTGGATGCGCTGGTGCACGACGAGGTAGGAGTGGCAGCTGAAGGCCTTGCCGCACTCGCCACACTTGAAGGGCTTCTCACCCGTGTGGATGCGCTGGTGCAGGGTGAGGCGCGAGCGGCTGCTGAAGGCCTTGCCACACTCGCCGCACTTGAAGGGCTTGTCCCCGTTGTGGATCTTCTCGTGCACGGTCAGGGACGAGTGGCAAGTGAAGGCCTTGCCGCACGCGCCACACTGGTAGGGCTTCTCGCCGGTGTGGATGCGCTGGTGGCGGGTCAAGTGCGTCCTCTGGTTGAAGGCCTTGCCGCAGGCGCTGCACTGGTAGGGCTTCTCGCCTGTGTGCACGCGCAGGTGCATGTTGAGCAGTGAGCTGCAGCTGAAGGCCTTCTCGCAGGCGCTGCACTTGTAGGGCCGCTCACCCGTGTGGATCCGGTGGTGCACGTTCAGCGACGAGTGGCAGCTGAAGGCCTTGCCACACTCGCTGCAGAAGAATGGCTTCTCCCCAGTGTGAATGCGCTGGTGCTCAATGAGGTTGGTGCTCCATGTGAAGGCCTTGCCACATTCGTGGCACTTGTAGGCCTTCTCCCGGGCGTGCCACCGCCGGTGCAGCGTCAGTGACGAGCTCTGCCGGAAGGCCTTCCCGCACTCGCCGCACACGAACAGGCCGTCTCCCGCCGCCACTCCCCGCCGCCCACTTGAGGGTGGGTGTTCGCCGCGGTCACTGGACCTGCTGGGGCCTCTCCCCGGGCCCCCTCTCCGTCCACCAGACTGGAAGCTCGCGGTGGGCCTGTCAGGAGGGTCTCCTTCTGCAGGAATGGTCTGAGGGGTGAAGAGGGTGCACCCAGCGGGGAAATCCTCAGATGCCTTGCAGCTGCGCCAGCGCCCCTCCGGGGGAACGTCCCCCCGGCTGCCCAGCGCTAGCCTCCGCAGTGCAGCCTTGTCTTGGCCTGGAGCAGCCGCCAGGCCCTCGCTGGCCCACTCGCTGCCACTGGAGCTAAGGACGCTGGACCTCCCCGGTGGTTTGGTGATCGGCTCCTGGCAAGGCTCTTCCTTGTAAACACCCTGCTGTTGACACGACTTGTCCTTCACCCCAGGCCCGGGCTCCCCCTCTACAAGAAATGAGAAATGCAATCTTCTGTAAGCCGGTGGAGGCGATACACTAGAGCCCAGAATGAGGTCTGACAGGGGTTTGGATAAGCACAGAGACAAGAGGGCAGGCCACTGCCAGAGTGCACGAGGGCCTGAGAGGCAGAGCCCGCGGGCATGCATCTCGAGTGAGATGGGCCACAAGCCCGCAAGCGGGGAGGAGGAAAAGGAGACGGGGAGCTCCATATCGAGCCAGGGGCAAGGGATGGAGTAGGACTCACTTATTGAGACATCGACTGAGACTACTGTGTGTCGGAATCGGGTTGGGGCTAGGTGTGAACACGGGGTAAACACAATCCAGAAATGGTAATTACATCTAAGTTCTCCCTGGTGCCAGAAGGGAAAAGAATGCCCCCAGACCGCCTCTCTTTGGTTTTTCTTTGAACGCTTCCAACTCTTAAGTGTGTGCTCTGGCCCTGACACATATGTATGATTCTTTACAAGTTCAATTCATCTCTTGTCAGCTTCACATCCCTGGAGGGCCGTCCCCCTCAGAGCCACCTCTGTGAACGGTGATCCCCACCTCCCCGTACCCCCAGGCTGACTCTGCCCTCTTGGTGAGGGAGGTCCTGCACCCCAGTTCCAAGCAGACTCCCCACCCCTGTCCATCCAACAAGTGCCACTTGTGAAATGTTTCCAGAGACGTGGACATGATTTCTGTTTCCCACCAGTCAAAGGCAGATGTCTTTGCGTGTTTTGCTCACCGCTGTATTCCCAGCATCGTTCCCCCCAACATAGTTGGTCCTCTGTGTGTGTTTAAGGAAGGACGGGAAGCAGGACCACAAGGAGGCAGGGTGGGGGGCGGTCCTGGGAGGCAGGAGTCTGCACATCCTTCCACTGCGCCCCCCACTCACCTGGACAAGCCCCTCCAGGGACTTCTCTGGGCATCCGCCAAGGCTCCTCGCCTCGTTCTAGGTGGGAGATCACATCCGGCTTGCAGACTGGGGGTCCTGCTTGCAGGGAGAAAGAGGTGTGCTGTGGCTCCCCAGGGCATGGCTGTCCGCGAGCTGTGCGCCGTCCCCAGGGATGGGGGGCTCTTACACACAGAATCCAAACTCACGTGTGTGCTCTGAGGACCACATGGGTACTGACACCCCCCTGCCCAGTCTCTCTTGGAAAGCTCTAGGTAGGCTGGGCTCTCAGGTCCCTGTCCACCCTCTCCCTCTCTTATGGCCCACTTCGGGACCAGCCCCACCTCAGACAAAGATGCTGGCAGTGACATGCACTGTCCAGCCCCAACACGAGTGTAGCGGCCACACCCCCCACATCCTGCAGGGCCAGCACCAGGGCTGGTACCACAGGGAGGCTTGGTAATACCTGTGGCATGGCAGAGTGGCCAGACCACACACTGGGCTTCGAGGAACTGTCTTACCCAGGGCAAGAAGGTTCTGGTAGTTCTCCAGCATCACATCACGGTACAAGGCCCTCTGAGGGGAGTCTAGCTGGCCCCACTCCTCCTGGGTGAAGTCCACAGCCACATCCTTGAAAGTCACTGATTCCTGGAAGGACAAGCACATTCTCATTCACCCTGGACAGGAATGATTTGGACTGTGTTCATGGTTCCAAGCAAGCCACACGTCAATTGAGGACCTTAGGGATGAAGGGTTAACCTCTGATGACCCTCTCTTGAGCATGGAAGGTGCTATAGGGCGCCATCTATCATACAGCCCCAACATACACAGCATGCCTGGGCCGGGAGTTGCCAAGCCGACCTGGCCTCTGGACTGGGAGGGCCAAGTGACCCGGCCAGCCTGGGTCCGGGTGCCTGTTGGGCTGGAGGCTGCTGTTGAGTTCTGGGTAAAATGCTATGCTTCCCACGGTTAAGAATGTCAAACTTAAGAACCTGAAAGAAGAGTACAAAGAACCCAGAAGCCCTCTTGAAATCTCACCATTGCAAAAGGACCTTATTCTGGAGAGGAAGCCATTATCACACCCTAAGGAAGGAAACCATACTTATCAGCAAGTTCTGTCAGCTAGAGACCAAAGGAGCCACTCTTGGTTCTTCTTGCCTGCCTCCCACACCTTCCCACGGGACCCCTGCTCCCCTGCCCTCCCTGAACCCAGGTATTGACCTGCTTCCACCTTCCCTGGCAGGGGTCACTGACACTTGCATGCACTTCTGTTCTAGAACCCCAGGCTCTTCTGCTAATAGGGCTCCTCACCCACTCTGGAGTCCCCAGGTTGCCTCCCCAATGCTCCTCTTGGTCTCCATGCTCCAATCCCACCCTGGGTCCCCCTTGCCAGCAAATAAGCTCTCAAAGCCCATCAGGGTGTCGACCTAAGGTGGCAAGGGTGGCTCGCTCTTCAAAGATGTGGGTGCCATGGGAGACTGGCTTAAATCGTAGGCAGGGCACTACATTAGACATAAGAATGAAGAATAAATCAAGCAGAGGAGGCCTGGCTCCCATCTCCCTGTTTGTTGGGAGTGACTGGCATGCAGCCAAGCTCCTGGGGGTCACATTTCTCTGGAAACCCTGGGTCTGCATCAGCACCCATGGTCAGACACCAGGGTGTGGAATTTCAAGCCCTGAGACGGCTATCAGACAGTCTCGGGAAGAGAGGGGACATCCTCTGGGGTCACAAGAGCTTTGACCTTTAGCTCTAAAAGTGGTTTATACTTTTAGATAGTTCTCAACGTTGCCGCAGACTAAACTGTGTCCTCCTGAAATTCCTATGTGGAATCACAAGCGTGATTGTGTTTGGAGACAGGGTCTTTAGGAGGTAAATGAGGCTACATGGGGTCATAAAGGTGGGCCCTGATCTGACAAGCCTGGTGGTCTCTGAGAAGAGGGCAAAGAAGATCTCTCTCCCCATTGCGAGTTCTGAGGACAGACCACCTGAGAGCATGGTGAGAGCCAGGTGGAGAGCTGCAGCAAACCGGACCCCGCCAGCACCCTGATCTCAGACTTCTGGCCCCTGGAACTGTGAGGAAATCAATTTCTGTTGTTGAAGCTGCCAAGTCACTGGCATTTTGTTACGGCAACCCGAGCTAAGACAAATGCCAACCTAAAACAGGAGGAAAGATAAAGCCTCTTTTTGTACCACACACAAAATACAACTCCAGCTACAGCAAGGATCTAAATGTGGAGGCTTCTGGGAGATAATTCCAAGTCCCTGGCTGGCATGATAGCAGACCTGGAAACCAGGAGGAAAAGATTTACATTTGCTCCATGAAAGTTTACATTTTCTTTTCTTTTTTTAAGATTTTATTTATTTATTTGAGGGAGAGCACGAGTGAGCAGAGGAGCAGAGGGAGAGGGAGAAGCGGACTCCTCACTGAGCATGGAGCCCAATGTGGGACTTGATCCCAGGACTTTGGGATCATGACCCGAGCCAAAGGCAGCCGCTTAACTGACTGAACCACCCCAGTGCCCTGAAAGTTCATGTTTTCTGCAAGCAACACTGACAAATCGCTACGAAGAAAAAAAGAAAATGGGCCTAGGGTATAACCAGACAATTCACAGAAGACTGGCAAATCACTAAGCCCATGAGGCAACACTCAATCATACCAGACATCCCGAAATGCAGAATAAAACAGAAAGATACCGTTTCACACACAGAAGAGAGGGAAAATGTTTAAAGCCTGCAAATACCAAGTGTGGGCTGGTCCACAGGGAGATGGGATGGTCTCACACCTCTGGACAGGTGTGAGGGGGACATCCATTTTGGAAAGCAAAACATAATCTACTATCGCTAGCAAAAGCTGACAGTATGTATTCCCTGCACCTTGAAAGGCCACTGTGAGATTCCTACCCAGCCTAGAGTGGTTGAGAAAACACTGGAAACATGCTGAATGTCCATCGGGAGGGATGAATATACAACAGGACACCGTGCAGCAGTGAAAATGAGCATGGCAGAGGAACCTGTCCATGGAGAGCTCTTGGGAGCTCGGCAGTGGTTACAAAGGCAGGCTGAGGGGAACCATGCCTGGCGTGATGCCCAGCAGTCCCGCGTGGAGGTTACAAATACTCCGATGTGCATGTAGCTCCGCTGTCTGCTGGGTAAGCGCACAAGCTCTGAGCCTAGTGGCCCAGGTGGGCTCCCAATCTTGTTCTTACTAGCTATGAGTCGGGGGTGCCTCAGTTGCCTTGTCTGCTAATCGTCCATGTCACTGCATCATAGTGAGGATTCAATGAATTACTACTACATGTGAAGCGCTCATCCAAGGGCCTGGCAGACAGCAGGTGCCCTCTGGTGTTTGCTGTTAGTCACCATCCTCTGAAACTGTCATAGACTGAGGAGGGCAGGAGAGGAGGGAGATCCTGCCTTTACCTGCAATGTTTTGTTTTATTTTGTTTTAGGATTTATTTATTTGACAGACAGAGATCACAAGTAGGCAGAGAGGCAGGCAGAGAGGGTGAGGGGAAGCAGGCTTCCTGCTGAGCAGAGAGTCCGATGCAGGGCTCAATCCCAGGACCCTGAGATCATGACCTAAGCTGAAGGCAGAGGCTTAACCCACTGGGCCACCAAGGCGCCCACAATATTTTGTCTTTTAAAAGGATTTGGAACAAATATGACAAAAGGTAGACATTAATTTTGCAAAACAGGTACACAGAAAGTTGTTATTATTCTGTTTAACGGTTTCAGCATTTTTAAAAAAAAGAAAAAGCCACTCGAAGAGGAAGAAATGCAGATTTCCAACAGACGATGCAAAGACTAATGATTTCTTGTCAGGAAAATGGAAATCAAAACAAAAATAAGGTCATGCGTTTTTCCCTATCAGAGCAGCACCAATTAAAACCTGGGATCCCAGCCACAAGGAAGCATTTTTGTCAGGAGTGGGAACTGTTACACCCTTTTGGGCACTTATACCACAGGAACAAAAGTTCCTGCACATAAGGAAGCAAACACAAGGCAGGATATCACAGCACTGTACTTACCCCAAACCAACCAACCAACCAACCAACCAACCAACCAAAGCATTAGGACAGTGGGCTAAATCAGGGCACATGCATACAGGCAGACCGTGGAAAATAATGCAGCTAGCCAAAGACAGGCGTTGTACGTTACACTAAGTGAAGGAGGCCAGAAGAAGGTGGCCATGTACTGTATGATCTCGTTTATGTGCAATGCCCAGAATAAGCAAATAGAGACAAAAAGCAAAGGAGCGGTTGCTGAGAGCTAGAGTGACTGCTGATGGGCACGGGGCTTCTTTTTGGGTAAGGAAATGGACTGTGGTGACAGCTGCTCTACGTGAATGCGCTCAAAACCACCGAACGGGATGCCTGCCAAGGGTGGGTTTTATGGTGTGTGAATTACACGTCAACTTGAACACAGGACAGCACTGGAATGTATACAGTATGATTCCATTTTTAAAACAACATGCTTAAGCTTATGTATGCTGGAGTCTGTGTACGAGAACAAGGGGAGAGATGCGGGAGTCAATGTCAAAACTGGGGACACTGGTTGCCTCAGAGGACTGTGACCATAGGTGTGGGGAAAGGAGGAGATTAGCGATAGAGTGTGCTGTGGGACTTTGTTACACAGCAAATACCGGTTTTATAAATTTTTTAAAAAATTACTTTTTGAAGAAGAAGGAATTAAAAGCAGAGCAGGGGTTAGCTGTACCATTTTGGTCTAGACACCTAGTTTGCTCAAGCTTCAGTTTCTCTAGCTAGGGAAAGGACTGGGAGCAGTGGGCCCCCTGGGGTTGAGAAGAAAAGGAAGTGGGGTAGAAGCATGCCAGTCTTGAGTACCAAGGAAAGGACCCAGCATCTGTCAGTCCGCACTTGGCCATCTCCTACCCACTGGCTGCGCACACCAAGAGGCTGGAAACCCGCCCCTACCTGATGAATTGGGAGAAAACAAAGAGCAGCCTGGGCCGTGTCCAGAATTGTGACGGGGATGTCTATGGTCTCAGACATTAGAGGAAGGGTAGACCACAGCAGAGAGGCCAAGGGCACAGAAATGCGGTGAGTTGGGCTTCAGCAGTACAGCGAACCGAGGTGGCAGAGGCGCGCGTCCTGAGACTTCATGCTCTCGGAGCTCTGGTGTCCCAGGAAGAGCCGTGGGAGCGCGCCGCTATGGGCCAGACTGGGAAGACGGGTACTCCAAGGTCCACATCCTTGTATTCTGCCGCAGGATGGACAGAGGGAAGGCGGGAGAGAGGGACAACAGCTTCTGAGTGTGGGCTGGCGGAGTGAAGCAGCAGCCTGGTCAAAACTGGGTTTCCTGTTCTGCTTCCAGACACAAAATGGTAACAAGGACCACATTTGCCCTCTTACCTCAAACAACTAGTAAACTGGGCAAAACGTGTAAGACAATGATTGATTTCAAGACACCGGACAAGCTGCAGCTCAGAAAACAGACTGCTGAGAGAAGGGAAACAAAATGAGCCCTAGAGCCAACCCCTTCCTACCCAGAAGCAGTTTCCAGACTGCTGTGTGGGCAGGTGGAAGCCAGATGAGCCTGTGGTCTCACCAAGCTGAAGAAGAACAGAGTTCAGAGAGTCCAGGAGATTAAATCTCTAGGGCAACATGCCAGAGGAGAGGGAGTTTCACAGACTCAGATCTCTGGATCCACTTGAGACTGACTGAGGACTGACAGGCATGTGCCTGGGAAGAAACAACCCCAAATCAGGAAAAGAAACACGAGAAAGAAGTAGGCAGAACAACCATTAAAACTCACACAAGGCTGGGAGTAGTTTATGTTCTGACCAGCCAGAGAAGAACGTCTTCCTGCTATATGGGCACTGAGTAAAGTTCCCAGGAGAGGAAAGCATCGGTGTCTGACAAAATTAGCCCAAGACTAAAGATTTCTCTGGTTCCACCTTTTTAAAAAGATTTTATTTGACACAGAGAGAGCACAAGCAGGGGGAGCAGCAGGTAGAAGGAGAAGCGGGCTCCTCATGAGCAGAGAGCCCAATGTGGGGCTCAATCCAAGGACCCTGGGATCATGACCTAAGTTGAAGGCAGACGCTTAACCAACTGAGCCACTCAGGTGGCCTCTCTGGCCCTACCTGAACAAAACCTAAAGAGCAAGCCTTGAAAGGATCCAATTGATACTAAGAAATTTCACTGCATCCCAGAACAAATTCCTGAAATATTTAAGAAATTCCCAAAAAGCCAATACTCAACAAAGTAAAATTCACTCCAGCATCTAATAAAGTTAACTAAAAGGAAAAAAAAAAAACAAGTTAATAAAATCAGAGAAATTAAGAGTATACTAAAATAGTATTTGCGGGGGCACCCGGGTGGTTCAGTGGGTTAAAGCCTCTGCCTTTGGCTCAGGTCGTGATCCCAGGGTGCCGGGATCGAGCCCCACATCAGGCTCTCTGCTCAGCGGGAGGCCTGCTTCCTCCCCCTCTCTCTGCCTGCCTCTCTGCCTACTTGTGATCTCTGTCTGTCAAATAAATAAATAAAATCTTAAAAAAAAATAGTATTTGTTTACCTCAAAAGAATGCATTCAGGGAGAAATGAACAAAAGAGACACAAGACATATAGAAAACAAATACCAAAATTGCAGATATAAATCCAGCCATATTAGTAATTATATTAAATGTGAATGGTCTTAATACTCCAATTGGAAATTAGAGATTGTCAAACTGAATTTTAAAATTAACACCCAATCATACATCAGGTACAGAAACCTACTTTAAATTAATTTTTTAGGATTTTGTCAGAAAGAGAGTACGAGCAGGGAGAGTAGCAGGTGGAGCAGGCAGAGGGAGAAGCAGGCTCCCCGTCGAGCAAAGAGCCCGATGTGGAACTCAGTCCCAGGATCCTGGGATCACGACCCGAGCCAAAGGAAGATGCCCAACCAACTGAGCCACCCAAGCATGCCAGAAATCGACTTTTAAAACAAAGAGAAAGGTAGATTAAAAGTGGGAGAATGGGAAAAGATATACTCTGCAAATACTAATCAAAAGAAAGCTGAAGTGGCAGTATTAACATTAGACAAAACAGATTTCAAAGCAAAGGACATCATCAGAGACGTTATATAATAATCATTACATGGTTATGTCACGGTCATTATCACAACAGCAATTCATTAAGAGCTCACAACAATCTTAAATATAGATATTCCTACTAACAGAGCTTCAAAATACATAAAGCAAAAACTTGACAGAACTGAAGTGAAATAGACAAACCCATGATTATACTTGGTAATTTCAACAGTAATTTCTCTCAATAATTGATACAACACATAAGCAGAAAATATGTAAGGTTACAAAACGACTGAATAACACATCATCAACATGACTTAATTGACATTTGCAGAACATTCTAGCTGACAAAAGCAGAAGGTACATTCTTTTCAAAGTGCATACAGAACATTTACAAAAATAAACCACATTCTGGGCAATAAAATAAATCTTAGTAGATTTGAAAAAATTCAAATCGTAGAACATTCCTTCTCTAGCTACAAAAATCTGTAATAGAAAGATACCTAGAAAAAATCCTCCAAATATTTGGAAATTAAACAACACATTCCTAAAACATACATGGTTGAAGAAGAAATCACAACAGAAACTGGAACTATTTTGAACTGAATAAAAATGAAAATACAATATAAAATTTGTGGGATGTAGAAGGCAGTGCTTAGAAGGAAAATTTATAGCACTGCATACTACATGAAAAAAGAAGAAAGGTGTGTTTAGACAAATCTGAGATCAAGATCAGTATCTGAGTTTCAACTTTAAGAAACCAAAATAAATAAAGAAATAATAAGGATCTGAAATAAATGAAATAGGAATAGAAAAGCAATAGAGAAAATCAATGAAACCAAAATATGGCTCTTGGAAATGATCAATAAAATTGCTAATTAAATATACATTTACTATTTGACTCAGCAATTCCACTTAAATAGTCACTCAAGAGAAATTAAAACACATGTCTATCCTTGTACTCAAACATTTACAGCAGGTTTGCTTGTAATAGCCAAAACTTGGAAACAACCTAATGTCCCCTAATGAACAAACTGTAAATACCCATTTACAGTGGTGTTTTGTGCTGAGCTGTGACCCCTCCAAATTCATACGCTAAAGCCCTAGCCCACAGGACCTCAGAAAAATGATTATACTTGGAGATAGGGTCTTTAAAGAGATAATTAAGGTAAAATTAGGTCATTATGACGAGCCATCAATCAACAGGACTGACGTCCTTATTAAGAAAAAGGAAATTTGGAGTCAGACATGTACAGAGAAAGACCATGTGAAGATGCCGGGAGAAGGTACTTTCACAAACCAAGAAGAGAGGCCTCAGAAGAAACCAAACCTGCTGACATCTTGATCTTGAACTTCCAGACAATAAATTTCTGTTGTTTAAGCCATTTATAGGTCTTTGGCAAGGCAGCCTTTGTAAACTTAATACAAGTAGTATACTACTCACCAATAAAAAGGAACAAACTACTGATACACATAAAGACATGAACTCAAAAGCATTACACTAAATGAAATTTGAAACCAAAGACTACGTGGGACACCTGGCTGGTTCAGTTAGTAGAGCAAGTGACTCTTGATCTCCGGGTTGTGGGTTTGAGCCCCACATGGGGTATAGAGATTACTTGAACATAAAATCTTTAAAGAAAGAAACCGAAAAAAATAAAAAAAATAAAAAAAGAAACCGAAGACTACATACTATATATTTCCATAAGAAATTCTTAAAAAGGCAAAATTGTGGTTGCCAAGGAGCGGGGGGAGAGGGCTGACTCCAAAGGGGCATGAAGGAACTTTTTAGGTGATGGAAACATTCTAGGTTATGACTGTGGCGCTGGTTACACAACTGTACGCATTTGTCAAAACTCATCAAATCCTCTACTTAAAATTGGAGAACGTTACTGTATACAAATTATACCTCAATAAATGTGATCCAAAAAACCCACTGGATTTCAGGGAGATGAGAAGGTGGGGGTGATGACACATGCAGAGAACATGCCATAACTGAGGCATGCAAGAATGAAGCATCATGGTCATGGCATTGGCAGAGGAAAGGAAAAACATGGGCAGAAACAAAGCTCCAGAGGCGTCAGAATGTGGCTGGAGAAAGGGGGCTATCAGAGGCTACACATGGCTTCTGTGTGGGGGGTGTCAACTGGCAAGGGCAGGGTAGGATCTAAGCCTTGCACTGGCCTGTCTGGGGGTTATTCCCCCTGGGAGAAGCCCATGTCCTGTGCATCTTCATTCTGTAGGACAGGAAAGAAATTCCAGGGGGCAGGTAGGTACGGGAATCAAATGCAGATCTGTGGTAATAAAACTAGTGGGGAAGGGGCGCCTGGGTGGCTCAGTGGGTTAAGCCTCTGCGTTTGGCTCAGGTCACATGGTCTCAGGGTCCTGGGATTGAGCATCGCATGGGGCTCTCTGCTCAGCAGGAAGCCTGCTTCCCCCCACCCTCTCTGCCTGCCTCTCTACCTACTGTGATCTCTCTCCCTCTGTGGAATAAATAAATAAAATCTTTAAGAATAAATAAATAAAACTAGTGGGGAAGTCAGAACAGATTGTGTGGGATGTCCCAGGAAAGCAAAACACTTGACTGTGAGTCTGAGTGGGACTTCCAGGGGAGAAGAGTACTTAGGAGAGGAGGACCAGTTACTCAAGGATCTTGGAAGCTGATCATTCAGGAATAACACCTATGCACATGAAGGGTAATACCCTGAGGTAGTCACTCACGAGCACATGCACAGACACGCACATGCACTTTTTGCTGAACCATTTGAAGGTAAGTTGCAGACATCATGACATCTCACACTATGGGCTTCACCTTGAATATCTTATTCTTTTACCCAATCACAGCGGGATCATCACACCCAAAAAATTTAGTGATGATCTAAGATAAATCCATTTTCAAGTTTCCTCAGTTGTCCCAAATTGCCTTTGAGTTTTTTGCTCTATGGCCTGCCAAAGATCATGTACATCTGACTGTCATGTCTCCTGAGTGTATGTTAGAACAACAGAGCATTCTAACACATTACAGAAACTAGCCATATCTCATAATGTGTTTTATAGTTATTTCTATTTTTCTGTAATGAGACCCCTTTCAAATGGGAGGTAAAGAGAATCACAAAATCCTGAGTCAAAGGACCCTCAACCCTCCAGACTTTTTCACTACTGCAAACTCCTCTTACATCTGTATCCTTTTAAAAACTGTGAGGGATGAGGATGGTTTAGGTGGTAAATAAAATGAGAAACAAAACCCAAAGTCTGTGGAAAGAGGGATTTGGGCCCTACTTAGCTGCGGAAGTGGTCCCAGGATCAACTTCCCTTGCTGGGCTCCCAGATCCTCTAAAATTCCAGGTTTTTTCTTGACAGCCCCATTACAGGATCACTGCACAGAGGAAAAGGACACAGGGATGCACCCCCTACCATCGCTCTTACCCTGGTGCTGCAACACAGCCTTCCTTCAGCACTTTCACTCTCCTACCTGATTCCATCCCAGAAAACTCCCCCAGATGAGGACCATCCCCTAGGTCTGCATGTGGAGATGACAGAAGTGATTTCACGTGAGCTGTCACCTACATGCTTGGGTTCCATTAAAACCACTCCTCAGAGCTCCTGCTATAGTGCTGGGCAAATGACCCACCCACTGGGCTGAAGGAGGCTGGAAGGGACGCTCACTTCAAGGGCACACCCGGACTCTCTTCAGTTGGAGCTCTTCCCATGCCCAGAACTTCCTGAGGAAGGGACAGCAGGCCCCCAGACTAGAAGCGGCGGAGAATGGGTCTTTGGATGACTGAAGATCCCGGGCGGGGGAAAATGCCAACCCTCTTCATAAAGAACAAGATGTTCAGAAGGAAGAAAAGACAACCACTCACCTTGGACCTGGCTTCCGGGAGACCCTGACCCAATTTATCCTCTGGATTTTTTCGGAGGGTAAGAGCAGGCTCCTGAGAGGACAGAGCTGGGGAGGAGAAATTGAGTCAAAGGGGCTGTTAGCCATAGCCCATAGCCACCAGGTGCATACCTGAGCTAAAGCCCACTCCACCCCTGGCTAGGACCAGAGAGGAGTCAGGAACCGCCCCCCCGCAGGTGGGGTGGGGAGAGAGCCCCAATATCGGGCACAATCTGAAGGAAAAACTGCCATTCCCTTCCTCTTAAGCATGCTGGAGCAGTGGAAATAAGCGGGTGTGCACGGTGAAGAGGCAGGAGGCCTGACTCGGCTAGGTGCTTCTGGGAAACCAGCCTGACCTCTCTGAGTGTCAGTCTCCTCAAGTGCAAGTCCACAGCCCCAGTGACTAGAAGAGCCAACTGTACCTGTCTCCTGGGGGTTCGGGGCAGGGGTCTCCATGGCGACCCTCGGCGGCGTTCCCCGGAGGCGTGGGCAGCTCTGTAGCCTCCTGGGCCCCAGGCCAGGCCCAGAGGCGCAGGTCCTGCTCCTGGGGCTCAGAGACAGCCTGAAGGGGAGCCTCGGGGGTCGCACACGCACTCTCGGCTGCACGGTCACCGCCCGCGGCCCCCCTCCAAGGTCGGGGTCAGGCAGGCTCAGCAAGCGCCCCACACTCCAGGCTGCGCTCACGCCCCATCACCCGCGCCCCACGCAGCCCGTCACACACTCAGCCCGGGACACTGTGGGCCGGGACCTGGGCCGGCCTCAGACTCAGCCGTCAGGGACCAGCGGCCGCACAGGGCGGCCGACAGACAGGCCCCGAGGCGGACGGACAGAACGACAGACGGTCGGAAGGATGCACGAGCAAGCGAACCGGCCTCCCACAAAAGCCGACCGATTGCCACAAAGGATAAACCCGGCGAACGCCGCGGGAAAGTGCGTCTGCGCGGACCGGATGCGAACTACAATTTCCGGTAGCCTTTGCGTCGCGCCGGCCCGGACTCCATTTTCCAGAGGGCGTCGGGGTCCCGGAGACGCCCTTTCGCCCGGTCGTAAACCGACGCATGGCAGAGCCTTCTGGGAAATGTAGTTCCCGTTACAGCTATCAAGGGCCCTGGCTCCGCCCCACTCTTCTTCGCACCCATTGCTGCAAAAGGCGCTTGTATCTCCGTGTGTGTGTGTGTGTGTGTGTGTGTTTCTGTGGGGCGGTGTTTGTGTCTCACTGAGGGTGCGAGAGAAACGGGGATTTATTCTATTCGTTCATGTCTCCAGGTGGAGTCGGTTGGGCTCCTACACACATTCATCTTTGCGAAAAGACTCAGGCCTCTGGCCTTAGGGACCCTAGAGGTGGCGGGCGTGCACCTGGGACCCCAGAGGAGGGAGAGCTCCAGACAAGTTGTCAGGCTGGTGGCTGTCCAACCTCAGGAACTTTGGAAGGAGAGTCCGGCCTGTGGCGCTCCTCTGACCCCCCAGAGCTCTAGCTTTAACACAGTAATGACGCCGATATTTATTGAGCACCAGCCACAATGCCGGGCACATTTCCTGCCTGGAAAGGGCTTGACGTGTATTTTCTGGCAGAACATGAACAACAGCTCAGTGGGGTTTGGTATGTCTCCCAGTGGTAACTATTATTACCTTCGTTTCAGAGATAGTGAAAATTGGGCACAGCATGGTGGGGTCACTTGTCAGAGGTCACACGGCCAGGAGGTGGAGCGAGGCTTTGAACCCCGGCGAGTAACTCAAGGAGAAAGTTCATTACCAGGTTCCTACTGAGAGCTGGTTTGGGATGGGGCAGAGGGGATGTAGACTGGCAACTTTCAAACCCCCACCTTGACCCCCAACCTAGGCTTGGCCACAGGTTTCTCACTTAATACCAGCAAATTGTGCCCAGTACAGGAACGGTGTTCAATAGCAACCCCAGGGCAGGAAACAGTGATTGTGGGATTGTGTGCACCTGAATCTCACAGACCTGGTTGTGAATCTTTTTTTTTTTTTTCATTTGTTTATTTGACAGACAGAGATCACAGATAGGCAGAGAGGCAGCCAGAGAGAGAGGAAGGGAAGCAGGCTCCCTGCTGAGCAGAAAGCCTGATGCGGGGCTCGATCCCAGGACCTTGGGATCATGACCTGAGCCGAAGGCAGAGGCTTTAACCCACTGAGCCACCCAGGCGCCCCCTGGTTGTGAATCTTTGAAGGTAGCGGCGAGTGGCTGTTGCGCTACGGGGCTGGATAATAAGCGAGTATACACCTTGTGTATAGGCGAGCCTGTGTATGTATTTGTGTCTCTATGGGTCTTACAGATCTAGGTGTGTTTGTTTAAATCTGTGTGTGGCAGTGTGTACATGTCTTGTGCAGGTGAATCTGAAAACCTGTGTGTGTGTGTCCTCTCCAATAGTTCTGGTTTGTGTTTGGGTATCACAGGTCCAGTATGACTGTGTATGTTCCACTGTATGTCACACAGTGTGTTTGTGTGTACCCACAGTGCTCATCAGTGTGTGCATATTTATGTCACTGTGGGTCTCATGGATCTGGTTGGGTGAGTGTATGTAAATGAGTACAATCCCAGGAACTCTGTATTGAGTGCTCTGTGCACCCATATCTCTGCCTACCAGTCCTGAAGAGTAACAAACAGCAGCTACATGGATGTGTCCGGACTAAAATAAGGAGGTGGATGACAGGGTACATGTAGAATTCTGGAGCTGTGAAAGGCGTTTAATTGAGAATAGGTAGTGTAAGACTCTCACTAGATAAAGAGATGTCCTAGGTTACTCTCTGACTCCGTAGGGTCATCCATGTAAAATCCCAGGGCTGATTAGCAGGGCCATGTGGAGGTCCAGAGAAATACGGGTATATATACCATTTTTAAAAAGATTTTATTAATTTATTTGACGGACAGAGATCACAAGTAGGGAGAGGGGCAGGCAGAGAGAGAGGAAGGAAGCAGGCTCCCTGCTGAGCAAAGAGCTGGATTCAGGGCTTGATCCCAGGACCCTGAGATCATGACCTGAGCTGAAGGCAGAGACTTTAACCCACTGATCGACCCAGGTGCCCCTATATACCATTTTTTAAAAATTTTTATTTATTTGAGAGAGAGAGAGTGACAGAGAGAAGGAGAGGAGAAAGGGTCAGAGGGAGAGGCAGACTTCCTGCCAAGCAGGGAGCCAGATGTGGAACTCGATCCCGGGACTCCAGGATCATGACCTGAGTCAAAGGTAGTTGCTTAATCAACTGAGCCACTCAGGTGCCCCCCTATATACCATTTTAAAAGTAGAAAGCTCACAGTGTGTACAAATGTCGACTTACTATGTTATATGCCTGGTACTAATATACTATTATATGTCAATTATACCTCAACAACAACAAAAAAAGCACTTTAAATTGGAAGATTTTAAAGACCAAAACATATTAAAGACATTAAGGTAATGTCTTATTATATTACTGTTTGATATTAGAACCCAAATACTTATTCCAGGTATCTGTACAGGTAGCTTGTATCAGACTAATCCTCTTGCCAATAATAATTACAAACTTGCACAGAGGAATAGATCTCAGGCAGATAATGGGCTGATGATACAGAGGCCAGAGCTTCAGGGCTTGGAGAATAGTTCTAAATTGAGAGAAAAAAATCCAGAAATTTGGGGATAGCCAAATAGGGATAAACCTCAAAATCTGCATAAAGATTCCCCTTAAATTCTTGAGTGACTCCTTAACTGCATACAATTCCCAGGATGCTTTCCTCTAAGCATCATTTGGAAGGCTAAAAAGCTGAGTGAAGAGTTCAACAGAGTCTGGTATTTAATTCTCACCAAGGAATTTATTAAATACCTGGAGATTTCCATTGAAATCCCAGAGGGTTCAGGTCTTAGGGGTTAAGATATAGCTCAATGTTAAGGACTATGTCCTAGGACGAAGGGCAAAACCAAAATAGACCTCCCTTAGAAAAGCCTAAAGCCAAGATCTCACAGGATCATTCACTCTCAAATTTCTGATTCGCAGAAACTGTGTGAAATAATAACTGTTAATTGATTTAAGTCGCTGAGTTTGGAGTTAATTTGTTACATGGCTATAGATGATTAATACTCCTGCCAAGAGCAGAACCAGTGTTCATCAGAAGCAACTGCCTGGATGGCAGGGGTGTGTGTGTGTGTGTGTGTGTGTCTAAGTATGAAAGTGTGCCTCTGTGTGTGACCATCTGTGTGCACCTGTGAATGTGTGTGTTCATGTGTGCATATGTGACTGACTGTGGGTCTCCCAGTGGTACTGTGTGCTTCCAGATGCTGGGTGTGGACTCCTTCCAGTATGGTGACCAGTGCTTTGCTGACCAAGGACCAGTGAAGTCCAGTGAAAGTGTCAGCAACTCATCCTCTACTTCCCTTCTCCCTGGGAGCAACTTGAGAACAAAGAAAGAGAGAGAGGGGAGAAGAAAGGAAGAAAGGAAAGAAGGAAAGAAGGAAGGAAGGAAGGAAGATTGGACAAAAGGTTTAGTTATCTAAGACATGCAGGAAAGACCCAAAAAAGTGATTACCAGCCAACAATGCCTATTTTTATTTCTTCCTGATCAAAAATATCCCCACCCATCCAGATGACTGATAGAGAGTGCTTCTATAGAATGCTTGCCCCGCCAGAGGAACACCCCCTTGCTTGGCCTTGCCTTTGGGAGCCAAAGGCAGCCAGGCCTGGTTCCCAAGCTAATCCTCCATGGGCTGGGAATTCTGATGGGAGCGGCCAGTGTGCCCAGCTGGACTGAGGGTCCTAGAGGACTGTGGGGCCAGGACCCATTAGAGGCTCCCACAAGAAGGGCACTTGGAGAAGGAGGACCTGTGCAGTGCCGGAGAGAGCAGGTCAGCACAGCCCTAATTCCTGTAGGCCCCCATTTTCAGCTCTAGCCCTCAAGCACCTTGACTCTACTTCCTGCCTCTGAATTCTGCAAGCCTCTCTTGAGCCCCCCACAGTAAACTACATCTGTTTTAAACTAGCCTGAGACCCAAAGAGCTCGTGGGTGATTATCAGTAAGACGGCTCCCAACAATTCCTCCTATCTCCGTATGTAGAGGGTACATCTCCCTGCAGGAGGGCGTTCTGTTGCTATAAGAAAACCACCCCAAATTCAGTGATGTACAACAACTACCATTTTATTGTGTTCATGGATTCTGTGAGCCAGGAATTGAGCTGGCGCCTGGCGGCTCATCTCTGCTCCACTACGAGCAGACTGAGGTCTCAGCCAGGTAGACGGTCATAGTTTGAGGTGACTTCATGGTTGAGGGTTGGAATTATCTGGAGGCTTTATCACTGGCATGACTGGCACCTGGGTGGGAAGACTCAAAGTTGGGGCTCAGCCTGGACTCTCAACCTGAGAATCTAATCATGGTCTCTTCATGTGGTGTGGGCTCTTCCCAGGATGGTGGCCAGGTTCTGGAGAGTGTCCTGCAAGAGAGCAAGTGTCCCAAGAAGCCACACAGACTCTTATGACTCAATCTTGGGAGCCACCCAGCATAACTCCCACCATATTCTGTTGGTCAAAGCAGTCATGAACCATCCTAGATTCAAAGGGAATGATGGAATCCACCTCTCAGTGTGAGGTTTGTCAGAAAGTCTGTGGCCATTTTTAAAAACCACCACAGTTTACTCTCAGACCAAAAAGTATTTACATTCATTCTTCCCACATGCACAATACACCCCCCCCCCCTTGCAAATCCCACCCCCCCAAGTCTTATCCTATTATGGCACTGGGCTCAGGTTCAAGGTCCAGAATCTAAATCTGGTATCTAAATCGGGTACAGGGGCAGGTAAGTTCTTCAGGTGCAGGTCTTGGTTTGAGTTTGTGATTTCTCTTGATCTGAAGACCTACAAACGGAGGAGATGCATTAGCTGTACTCTACCACCGGCATTTGATGGAGGAACAGGCACGGGTTAAATGCGGTCAACAGTACCATTCTGATAAGGAATGGGCCGTGACACTCAACATAGTGACCAGAGGACCATAAGGATTCTAACATCCACTGAACACGTGTTGTCGTTTCTTGATTAGGGTCCAATCCTGTTCCGGGGGACTGATTCCCTGCAGGTTGGGTTCTGTCCTCTGAGTCATCCTTCCTTTGCCATAGGAAATAGCCTCTGTTCACAGCTGTTCTCTCAGCCTGCTTTCTGTCCATAGAAGTTTGGGGATCCAAAAACATCTTTTCATTTTGTTCTTTCTATGTCCCTTTAAGTCCAAACTAGTATCAGAATTACATCATTTTTGAAAAAAACTTCATGGGTCTCTTATGTATCAACTAATAAATCCACTTTTTAAAAAAGATTTTACTTACTTAGTTGACAGAGAGAGATCACAAGTAGGCAGAGAGGCAGGCAGAGAGAGAGGGGGAAGCAGGCTCCCTGCTGAGCAGAGAGCCCGATGCAGGGCTCGATCCCAGGACCCTGAGATCATGACCTGAGAGGAAGGCAGGGGCTTACCCCACTGAGCCACCCAGGTAACCCTAAAAAAGCCAAACACCTAGAAATCTCAACATGACTCCTTTTTTTTAAAAGATTTTATTTATTTGCAGAGAGATACTATAAATATATATTTAATATATTAACATTATACAATTATATGTTCTATTAATATATCATTACTATATTAATATTAATATATAAATAAATATAAATATAATACTTGTTTTATTTGACAGAGAGAGATACAGTGAGAGAGGGAACACAAATAAGGGGAGTGGGAGAGGGAGAAGCAGACCTCCAGCAGAGCAGGGAGCAGATGCAGGGCTTGATCCCAGGACCCTGGGATCATGACCTGAGCTGAAAGCAGATGCTTAATGACTGCCCCAATAGGCATCCCAATACCCTGCATTTGATCTGAGGATCTTTCTTACCTTGAGACACTTTTGATGGGTGGAAAAACTGGCCGGGACACTTACGTCTCCTCCTAATGGCTACTTGAAAACCAACTAGCTCCTTTCCCGTCTCTCTCCTCTCTCCTTTTACTGTGCACCGCTAGAAGCCAGGCAGCACCTCTAACACTTCCCGAAAACTGCCTTAGCCAGATCCATGAGTTCATTTTATGAACTCATTTTATACAAAACGGTATATTTACTATTTTCCACTTTGCCCAGGTGACAGTTTTCCTACATGTCCTACCACTGTTAGGTCCGTTATTAAACGAAATGAGACTGAGACAAAGTGAAAGTTATTTAAAGTTTTATTTTATGATAAGTATTAGAAGTTAGACTGATCGGCCAGGGGAACGAGACTGAGACAAGGTGAAAGTTAGGCAAAGCTCTGTTCTATGCCAAGCATTAGACTGGACCAGCCAGGGCCATCTCCAAAGAGAGTGACCACCCCCAGCTTACAGGCTCTAGAATCAACTGACTGACCGGTCAGGGCCGCCTCGGAAGAGGGCGACCCCTCCCCATTTTACAGATTACCTTTTATAGAGCAAAAGCCTGGCCACACATAGGTGGCCAATGAGATTGTAGTCATGTTAGGTCACACGCAGGTGGCCAATTGAATTACAGTTCACCCTACAGTAGCTGTTTGAACTAACCTATTACTCTGGTCAGAATTGGTGCTCAAGGTTGGCGCCCAAACGGCGGGGTTTACATTCTTTGGTGGTTAGGGAAAAAGTATGTGTGTTTCTTACTGATTGGATGTCTCCACCTGGCCCGACTCGTCCTTCTATTCTGGGCTCTGTTATCAAGAACTGGCCGACCTGGCCTTGTATTCTGGGCTCTGTTATTAGGAACTAGCTGACCATATTTTACTGGTTTTCCAGACTTGCTTCTAAGTAAATTTCTCTGGGGGCAGGGGGGCAGGGTCAGTTTAAGTTTTACTGCGCAAACAACAGAATGACTTTTAATCAAGATGGAGTCACTCTGGCTAAATAGGTCCTTACATCGCTACATAATAAAGATTCCTTTTCCTCCAGCTTCCAATTACACATTCTTTGCTTTCCTTCAAGTCCTGAGCTGTAGCTCCTTCAAGGTCCACCATGCTTCTGCTTACTGCTCAATCCCCAGCTTAATGTCACATGTTTTCTGTCTCATGTGTTAAGAGAGCACTCTGCTTCCAGATACCAAATCCTGTTCTGCTTACTTGTGCTACAGTGACACTCCACCCTCAATTTCTTGGTGTAAAACCATCAATGAAGGAGACTTACGCATTCTCTGAGTCAGGAATTTGGACCAAGCTTAGGAGGGCTGGCTTGTCTCCACCCACAACTCCTGGAGTTTCAGTAAGCATGACTCAGATGGCTGCAGCGACTCAAGCAAAGAAGGAGGGGAGGGCTGGAGGCTTCCTCACTCATGTAGCTGAAGTCTGGGATGGGATGCCTCAATGGCTGGGTTCCGCTGGAATTCCCAATTGAGAATTTATGCATGATCTCTTCCTGGGCTTGTGCTTCTCACAGAGTGAGAAGGAGTAACATGACAAGAAGCATCAGAACAGAGAACATTCTAAGAGAACAAGGCAGAAGGTGCATGGCACCTTCAAAAATCACACAGCATCCCTTCCACTATATCTATGCACCGAAGCCCTCCAGATGCAAAAGGAGGGCACGGAGACGTCAACTCTCAAAGGAAATGGTCTCAAAGAATTTGTAGCCATTTTTAAACTTCCACACAGGTGAAGGCTATGTTCTCTTCTACTGAACCTGTGTTGGCTTTGTGACTTCCTTTGATCAACAGAATGTTCAGCTCTAAATTTAGAGGGCAGGGTATATTGCTCAAGAAAGACCACATATTAAGAGAGGGAGTACATGGAAAAAGAGAGACTGATGGAGGAGAACTAAGAGTCCTAGCCAATAACTAGTCCAGGCTCCAACATATGAATGAGACGACTTAGACCTCCTATCTCTACCCACCTGTTGGCTGAATGCAGCCAAACCATTCCTGCTGAGTCCTGCTCAAATTTTTGATCCACAGATCCATAGGTTAAAAAAATTGCCATTGGGGTGCCTGGGTGGCTCAGTGGGTTGGGCCGCTGCCTTCGGCTCGGGTCGTGATCTCAGGGTCCTGGGATCGAGTCCCACATCGGGCTCTCTGCTCGGCAGGGAGCCTGATTCCCTCTCTCTCTGCCTGCCTCTCTGCCTACCTGTGATCTCTCTCTCTCGCTGTCAAATAAATAAATAAAAATCTTTAAAAAAAATTGCCATCTGTTTTCAGCCACAAATGTTTGGATAATTCAAATAGTGTAGCATCATTTGGTATTCTGTTTTCTCTATTTTCATTTCTAAATCATCTCAATAAATTCTAGAAAAGAATTTGATAAAATAGAACATTCAATCCCGATTTTAAAAGACTGGTTTGTAGGGGTGCCTGGGTGGCTCAGTTGGTTGATCTCGCTCTTGATTTTGGCTCAGGTCATGATCTCAGTGTCCTGGGATCAACCTGGGTTGGGCTCTGTGCTCAGTGCAAGTCTGCTTGGGATTCTCTCACTCTCCTTCTGCCCCACCGTGTTTGCACTCTCCCTCTCTAAAAAAAAAAGGAAAAAAAAAAAAAAAGACTACCTCTTAGTAAGCCAGACATTGAAGGATGCTTCATTAACTTGAAAAAGAATATCTATTTTTTTTGAGAGGGGTGAGAGGGGCAGAGGGAGAGGGAGAGAGAATCTTAAGCAGGCTCCATGCCTAGCATGTGAGCCCGACTTGAGGCTCAATCTCACAACCCTGAAATCAGGACCTGACCCAAAATCAAGAATCAGATGCTTATGGGGCATCCAGGTGGCTCATTTGGTTAAGCGTCTGCATTCGACTCAGGTCATGATCCCAGGGTCCTGTGATCAAGGCCTATATCGGGCTCCCACTCAGAGGGGAGGCTGCCTCTCCTTCTGCCCCTCCCCCTGCCCATGCACTCTCTCTCTCAAATAAATAAATAGAAATCTTAAAAAAAAAAAAAAAGAGCCAGACCCTTAACCAACTGAGTTAACTAGGCACCCCAAGAATATCTATTTTAAGCCAACAGCTGGGGGTGCCTGGGTGGCTCAGTCATTAAGCGTCTGCCTTTGTCTCAGGTTATGATCCCAGGGTCCTGGGATAGAGCCCCACACTGGGCTCTCTGCTCAGTGGAGAGCCTGCTTCTCCCTCTCCCTCTGCTGCTCCCCCTGCTTGCACTCTCTCTCTTGGCTGTCTCTCTCTGTCAAATAAATAAATAAAATCTTAAAAAATATAAGGAGCTTAAAAAAAACAGCAGATAGTATTATACCTAATGATAAAACACTAGAGGAATTTCCATGAAAGCTGTAAATTAGAAAATCTGGATAAAATCCTTATCATTTTTCATTATTTGCAAGTTTCAAATGCCCACAATAAAACTCAAACACAACAATGAGGTTTAATGTTGGGAAAGAAGGAGCAGAATTATGCTTTCAGATATGTGACTATGTAACTAGAAAATCCAAGATGATGATCTTAAAATGATTACATATAGATAACTTTAAAAAATTTATTTGTATTTCTTAAAGATTTTATTTATTTATTTGACAGACAGAGATCACAAGTAGGCAGAGAGGCAGGCAAAGAGAGAGGAGGAAGCAGGCTCCCCGTGGAGGAGAGAGCCCGAAATGGGGCTGGATCCCAGGACCCTGGGATTATGACCCCAGCCGAAGGTAGAGGCTTTAACCCACTGAGCCACCCAGGTGCCCCTTTATTTGTATTTTTAAAAATTTATTGGTCAAAAATAAATGTTTTATTTATTCATTTACTTATTTATTTATCAACTTCCTTATTTGCTCAGTCCCAGGACCCTGGGATCATGACCCGAACTGAAAGTACTTGCTTTACCCACTGAGCCACCCAGGCGCCCCTAGTTGGATAACTCTTGAGTTTGCCTGTTAGGAAAGAAATACAGAAAACAACGGGTTTTTTCTTTCCTTGATAGCACTTATTATGACCGGATGTTAAATTGTTATATTTGTTTGTGTTTATTTGTTGTCTCTCCCAGGCAAGAAGCTAAGCACATGAAGACAGACACTTGACCAAATCGTGTCTGCCATGCACATCACAGGTGTTTGGCGGGTCCTTATTCTGTGCCCTTTTCTTGCTGAGTTAGGAGTTCTTCACAGGTTCAGGATATTAATCTTCTCTCCTGCGCTGTGATATCCCCAGTTTATCATTTGACTTTTAAATTTCTGTATGGTTCTTTTAGATCAGCATACATTTTAAGTTCAAAAGAGTCTTTTATTCAAGAAATTCCTGTTGTTTTAAAATTTATATATATTCCAGCAATGCCTGTTGTAAAACATTGCAGAAAAGTATTTTTATTTGCGATAGCACCAAAAATGTAAAAAACAACAAAAAAACCCCTAACTCTATTAGTACTCTACTAATGTGTAAAAAATCATGCCAAAAGCTTAGCAGCTCAAGACGATGATTCATTACTTCTGACAAAATCGTGGTGGACCGTGCAGGTCTCTGCTCTACACGACGTCAGCTCGCAGATTCTGGGGCTTCTACTGGGCTGGAACCTCTTAGATGGCGCATCCACGTAACTGGTGATTGATGCTGCTGTCAGCTTGCAGTTCCGCGGAGAGTGTGGGCGGGCCGCTTATCACCTCAGAGCTTCTCGGGGAAGCAGGGCTCCTCGCATGTTGACTGGTTTCCAAGAGGGGGCGCCAAAGAGTAAGCATTCCAAAAGACTCACCCGCAAGTCCTCCAAAAACCTAATCTCTGAAGTCCAAAACAATACTTCCACGCATTCTATTGGTCAAGTGAGTCCAAAGACAGCAAGAAAAACAGCGATAACAGGAAAAACAGGAGGAGTGAAAATAACATCTTCAGACATCTTTATCACACAAAGAAATAGAAATCCTCCTTAAATAGAGGTGCCTGGGTGGCTCAGTCCTTAAGCATCTGACTCTGGCTCAGGGCATGATCCCAGCGTCCTGGGATGGAGGCCTGCATTGTGCTTCCTGCTCAGCGGGGATCCTGCTTCTCCCTCTCCAGCTCCCCTGTGTTTTGTTCCCTCTCTCTCTCTGTCATAAATAAAATCTTTAAAAAATAAAAAAATAAATCTTTAAAACATAAAAAATATTTGTCATTTGTCCATTTAACATATATATTTTCATTTGTCCATTTAACTTTTCATCCGTTTGTGTTTTTTAAAAGATTCTATTTATTTATTTGACAGAGAGAGGGACAGTGAGAGAGGGAACACGTGCAGTGGGAGAGAGAGAAGCAGGCTTCCCGACAAGCAGGGAGCCCGATGCGGGGCTCGATCTCAGGACTCTGGGATCATGACCTGAGCCAAAGGCAGATGCTTAATGACTGAGCCATCCAGGGGTCCCTAAATGTAATTTCTAGTGTCAGCCTTAGGACATTCTAGTATGTGTATGTCCTAAGGTTTAATACATATATTAACCACTCTCTTACAGTTAGACGTGCTGTTAAATCCAATTTTGAACTACCGTAAATAGGGCTCCGATGAATAGCTTTTGCATAAATCATTTTTGCGTTTCAGAGAAACACTTTTTGGATAGAGAATGTCGGCTTATTTGACCCTTTTACAACACTCTCACTAATGCCCCATAATCATGTTTGATATCCATTCAAGTTGTCCCTTTTGTGAATTCTGCTCACATTGTGAATTTCCCATTTATCTACTGGTGATTTTTCTTACTAAATTTTATTTTGTTTTAAGTTTTTATTTTAATTCCATTAGTTAATGAACAGTGTTATATTAGTTTCAAGTGTACAATATAGTGAATCAACGGTTCTATACATTACCCGGTACTCATCACAACAAGGGCACTCCTTAACCCCCATCACCTGTTTAACCCATTTCCCCCAAACACCCCCCGCCCCTGGAACAGCTAAGAGTCTCTTTCTTGGTTTGTCTCTCTTTTTCCCCTTTGCTCGTTTGTTTTGTTTCTTAAATTCCACATATGAGTGAAATCATATGGTAATTGTCTTTCTCTGACTTATTTTGCTTATCATAATACTCTCCAGCTACATCCATGTCATTGCAAATGGCTGAATAAGATCCCATTGTGTATATATACTACGTCTTCTTTAACCAATCACCAATCCGTGGACACTTGGGCTGCTTCCATATCTTGGCTACTGTAAATAATGCTGCTATAAACAGAGGGGTGTGTGTATCTGTTTGAATTAATGTTTTTGTATTCTTTGAGTAAATACCCAGTAGCGGGATTGCTGGATCATAGGGTAATTCTATTTTTTTTTTAAACAGAATGTGTATCCTTTTTTTTTTTTAAAGATTTTATTTATTTATTTAATAGAGAGAGATCACAAGTAGGCAGAGAGGCAGGCAGAGAGAGTGAGAGGGAAGCAGGCTCTCTGCCGAGCAGAGAGCCCGATGCAGGACTCGATTCCAGGACCCTGAGATCATGACCCGAGCCGAAGGCAGCGGCGTAAACCACTGAGCCACCCAGGCGCCCCTGTGTATCCTTTTTTTATTTAAGATTTTATTTATTTATTTGACAGACAGAAATCACAAGTAGGCAGAGAGGCAGGCAAGAGAGAGAGAGAGAGAGAAACAGGCTCCCTGCTGAGCACAGAGCCCGAAGCAGGGCTCGATCCTCGGACCCTGAGATCACAACCTGAGCCAAAAGCAGAGGCTTAACCCACTGAGCCGCCCAGGGTAATTCTATTTTTAACTTTTTTGAGGAACCTTCATACCATTCTCCACAGGGGCTGCACCAGTTTGCTTTCTCCACATCCTTACCAACACTTGTTTTTTCCAGAGTTTTTTATTTTAGCCATTCTGAATCTTGATTTCAGCTCAGGTCATGATCTCAGGGTGGTGGGATAGAGCCCTGCATTGAGCTCTGTGCTCAGCACGGAGTCTACTTGAGATTCTCTCCTCTCCCTCTGCTCCTCCTTCAACTCACATGCTCTCTTTCTCTAAAATATTTAAATAATTTATTTAAATTATTATTAAATTTAAATTTAATTTAAAATATTTTAAATTTAAATTTTAAATTTAATTTAAAATATTTAAAAAATAAATTAAATTTATTAAATTTAAATTATTTTAAATTTAAACTTTAAATTTAATTTAAAACATTATTAAAATATTTAAAAAATAAAGTCTATTTTGTCTGATATAAGTATTGCTATTCCAGCTTTCTTCTGATATCCATTTGTATGATAAATATTTCTCCATCCCCTCACTTTCAATCTGCAGGTGACTTCAGGTCTAAAATGGGTCTCTTGTAAGCAGCATATAGATGGGCCTTGGTTTTTTTATCCATTCTGTCACCCTGTGTTTTTTGTTTTTGTTTTTTTTTTTTTTTTTTGGATTGGCGTATTTAGTCCACTTACATTCAAAGTTATTATTGATAGATATGTATTTATTGCCATTATTTTACCTGTTTTGTGGTTATTTCTGAAGATTTTCTCTAATCATTTCTTGTCGTTCTCTCTTTCATGGTTTGCTCATTTTTTTTAGTTATATATTTGGATTTCTTTCTCTTTATTCTTTGCATATTTTTAGTGGGTTTTGATTTGTGGTTACCATTAGTTTTGTATATAACATTTTTCTGCATATAACAGTCTATATTAAACTGATGGTCATTTGAGTGCAAATCCATTCTTTACTCTTCTCTTCCCCACATTTTAGGTATATGGTGTCATGTTTTACATCCTTTTATTTTGTGAGTTCCTTGACTGGCTCCCTTCTGGCTTGGAAAGTTTCTGCTGAAAAATTCCCTGATAGCCTTGTGGCATTTCCCCTGTATGTAACTGTCTTCTTTCATCTTGCTGCTTTAACATTTTTTCTTTATGAGTATATTTTGCCCTTTTATTTATAATATGTCTTGGTGTGGATCTGCTTTTGCTGATATTTTTGGGGGTTCTCGTGCATCCTGAATCTGGATATGTTTCCTTCCTTATATTAGGGAATCTTTCAGGTATTATCTCTTCAAATAAATTTTCTGCCCCCTTTTCTCTCTCTTCTTCTGGGACTCCTCTAATGTGAATGTTATTATACTTGATGGAGTCATTGAGTTCCTTAAGACTATTCTTGTTTTGCATAATTCTCCTTTCTTTTGTTCAGCTTCATTATCTTCCGTTACTTTGTCTTCTAGGTGATTAAGTCATTTCTCTGCTTCTCCCAGCCTGTTGTTCATGCCATCAAATGTGTTTCTTAGGGGCGCCTGGGTGGCTCAGTGGGTTAAGCCTCTGCCTTCTGCTCAGGTCATGATTTCAGAGTCCTGGGATTGAGCCCTGCATCGGGCTCTCTGCTCAGCAGGGAGCCTGCTTCCTCCTCTCTCTCTGCCTGCCTCTCTGCCTCCTTGTAATATCCATCTGTCAAATAAATAAATAAAATCTTTCAAAAAATGTGTTTCTTGGGACGCCGGGGTGGCTCAGTCAGTTAAGCCACTGTCTTTGGCTCAGGTCATGATCCCAGGGTCCTGAGATTGAATCTCACATTGGGCTCCTTGTCCAGCAGGGAGCCTGCTTCTCTCTCTGCCTATGCCTGCCACTCTGCCTGCTTGTGTGCTCTCTCTCTCTGACAAATAAATAAATAAATAAAATCTTTTTAAAAATCTTTAAAAAAATATTTCATTTATTGAGCCCTTTATTTCTGCTATGTTATTCCTTATCTCTATGTTAAGGGTCTCACTGGTGTCTTCCACTCTTTTTTTTCCGAGTCCAGTGAATATCTTTATGATCATTACTCTGAATTTTCTATCAGGCATGTTACTTATGTCCGTTTCACATAAATCTCTGGTCCTGTTCTTGTCCTGTTCTTTCATTTGGGACAAATTCTTCTGTCTTTTGTCTAATCTCTGTGCCTGTTTCTCTGTTAGGAAAGTCAGTTATATCTACTGTTCTTGAGGGCACTGTCTTTTTTTTTTTTAAGATTATTTATTTATTTGACAGAGAGAGAGAAAGAGAGAGAGAGAGAGACAAACAGACAGACAGACAGCAAGAGAGGGAACACAAGAAGAGGGAGAGGGCCTGTAGTACCCTGCTGTGTAATGAAGAAGAGGTCGTACCCTGCTGTGTAATGAAGAAGAGGGCCTGTAGTACCCTGCTGTGTAATGAAGAAGAGGTCGTACCCTGCTGTGTAATGAAGAAGAGGTCGTACCCTGCTGTGTAATGAAGAAGAGGGCCTGTAGTACCCTGCTGTGTAATGTCTCCTGTTCTCCAGGGTCTGGCACTCTAGGCAGTACCTCCAATGTGTGCTGTGTGTGCTCTGCTCTTTTGTTCTGGCCAATTTTTCCTTCAGCCAGTCATCTACAGAGGCTCTCTTTGCCTGTTGTAGGCAGTGTTTTGTCCCTGGCCTGAATGTGGTGCATTTAACTAGGTGTTAGCTCTGCTCTGCTCGTGCTGGTCTATTGCCACTGCCACCAGAACCAAGACTTACAAAACTCCCTGGTTGGGAATGGTGTAGGCAGGGATTTGGGCCAGTCTTCTGGTGGAGGGGGCCCACCAAACTGGGACTGAGGCAAACATGACTGGGAAGCATGATTTCACTTGGGGGGGATGGGGCTTGGTGTAAGTAAGTTAGGTAGCAAGTGTTGGTGATGCACTGGTTCTGCAGGTAGCCCTGTGTTTACGCTGAGAGGCAGGGGAGGGAACTGGTGTTGGACAGTTCCTTTGTTCCCAGAGGGGTCTCTCTATGAACACTGCCTCTCTGGGACACATTCTGAGATGAGCAACTAACCTTCCCACTGTGTGCCCCAGGCGCCCTTCCAATCACTGTTTCCATGCTGTATATCTGTGGGTTGTCTGCTTGCCTTCTCTCCAAGAGCAGTGCAATGCCTTCAAGGGTCTAACCCAGCCAAGCCCACTGATCTTTAAAACTCCAAACTTTAAGTCCTCCTACTTGCCAGAAGTCATGAAATTCAGCCCCTCTAGCTTTCCAAGCCAGTTGTTATGGGGATTCATTTTCCCACTGCATTCCCATGTGCTAGTCTGTCTTCCACCCTTCTCCATGACCACACCTCCCTCCCCACCATGGAGTCATGATCTGTTCTTCTCCCAAACCATGCCTGTGCACTTCTTGCCTTCTTCAATGTGGCCTCTTCTCCACCTTTAGTTGTGGAGTTTGCTCTTCCAGACTTCTTGTTGATTTCTGGGGGTATTTAGGATGACTTGGTAGTTATCCAGTTGTCTTTGTGGGATGAGGTGAGCCTAGAGTCCTCCTACTCTACCACCATTTTTCCTCACTACTTTCTTATCAAATTTTAGAAGCACTTTCATAGTAAAATGATAAGCCCTATGTCATACTGTTTGGAAAAGACTATATTCACCCTTTGATTTATGGCCAAAAGGAAGTGACAATATGCATCCAGTGCCTGGAAGATGTGGGCTTAGTGAAATCTTGTCCATTAGTTATTCATTTATTCAGGACACATGGTAATCTGATTTATGGTGGTGTACACCCTCAGGGCCCAGCCACTTGGGCCTGTGATGTCAACAAGTCATTAAAAATCTATGTATCTGGGCTAATCATCTCTGACATGGACAAAATGAAGCACTCCAGCTATGGATTGTGTGCTTGTGTCCCCTCCAAAAGTCATATGTTGAAGGCCTAGCCAACAGTGTGATGACATTTGATAGTGGGGTCCTTGGGAGATAATTAGTTTTAGAAGAAATCATGGGGTGGGGTTCTATGATGGGATTAGTGCCCTTATTAGAAGAAGAAGGAACATCAAAGCTTTCTCTTTCGCCAACATGTGAGGACATGACACAAAGGCAGCTGTCTGCAGGCCAGAAAGAGCTCTTTCACCAGAATCTGACTGTGCTGGCATCCTGATCCTGGACTTCCAGCCTCCAAGTTTGTAAGAAAAAGCAATTTCTGTTGTTTAAGTCACACAATCTGTGTTATTTTGTTAGGGCTGCCTGAGATGACTGATGGGTCATGCTTAAGTCTTTGGAGGAATTCATTTGTTACTCATCCCAAAAAAATGAAACCTTTCAAGTGTCCTCAGCTGAGTAGCTAAAGTGTCAGGAGACTCACACAGAGCAAAGCCTGAAAGCACCACTGGAAAGCATCCAGAGTACTAAGTGTCATTAGCTTTCTTGCATGGCCAAGAAACTACTTCAGGGGTATTTCAAAATAAAGAGAATTTCAGGTATTTCAAACAATGGAAATAACGCAGGATTTAGCACAGACCCTTTAATATTGGCTATTTGGAAGGATACCGTCCATTTGGATGCATAAAATCCAGGGTATGAGTTAAGAAAATTGGTCTTACCAATTTCTCTTATCTTTTCATGTAACTCATGGTCATTAGTTTTTAAAAGCTGATAAAGGGAAAACAACCATGTTATAGAAATAGTTGCAGTATGTTACTTTTAAGATAAAAGTCAGGGGTGCCTGGTTGGCTCAGTTGGTTAAGTGACTGCCTTCAGCGCAGGACATGATCCTGGGTTCCTGGGATCGAGTCTCATATCAGGCTCCTGCTCTGTGGGGAGCCTGCGTCTCCCTCTTGTTCTACTGCTCCTCCTGGTTGTTCTTTCTCTCTGTCTGTCAAATAAATAAATAAAATCTTAGGGAAAAAAAGACAAAAGTCCTCTGATGATTAAGAGAACTGTTTTTCCTGAATGTAGGAGATATAAGGGTTTTAATTTTATTAAATAACAAGTAATAAGAGAACCAATAAGGGCAATAAAGGAGTCTTAGTTATTAAGTCTCATTAAATTTGCATAATGATCTCTTGGAGCTGCACTTGCTAATACTAACCTGATTAGCTTAAAAAAAAAAAAAAGACAAATTCATCCCATCCTTCAAACAGCTGGAAAAGAGGACGATTTATTTTTATTATTTTTAAAAGATTTATTTATTTATTTATGAGAAAGAGAGAGAGTGAGAGAGAAGGAGCAGGGGGAGGAGCAGAAGGAAAGGGAGAAGCAGGCTCCCCATTAAGCTGGGAGCCTGAAGTTGGGCTCTATCCTGGGACTCCAGGATCATGACCTGAGCTGAAAGCACACACTTAACCAACTGAGCCACCCAGGTGCCTCAGATGTTTGATTTTTAATTCCTGTGTTTGTTAAACATAATAGCAAACATTTAAAAGCAGAAGAGGCAATTCCAGATGTATCAAATCAAAGGGACACATAAAATTTTCAAAGAAAAATATCCAAATTAAATTGTCTCAAAAAAATCCCTTCTCTAATTTTTGCAGCATAATCTGGGAATTACTGAATAGGAAAGAACATAATGTAGTACACTGTAATTTTGAGGAAAACTCGAGACAATTGGATTGATCACTGTAGTGCCTAGAGTAATTAATTTTAGATTGATGTTAGAGAGGTATATGGTATAGGTCTCTGACATGCCAGTTTTCATATTTACCAAATTCAAAGTTACTTCTATAAAAAGTTGGGCATCAGATTTGTAACATTAAACTACCTCCTCCTTTGTAATGTTGTTTCTAGATAATATCAAGGTACAAATATATTATTTTTACATTTTTCTAGAAAGTTAACTACAAGTATTGGGAGAAAGGGCTCACTTTATTGACTAATTTTGTGGTGAAAATATGCTATTTGTACTTTCTTCCAGTGTTTATTACCTAATATTAAGTAAGAGATAAAAATTCACTACAATATTTTATAAATTTATAGAAAGAGATAATGTCATATAAATAACATACTATGGCTAAAGTATTTCTCATGATTGTTATTCATAGAATATCTCTCTTGAACTGATCTTTCACTGATGTTGAAAAGTTTGCGTTGTAGCTGAAATATTTTTCATGTTTAATGTATTTATTGAATTTCTCTTGTCTGAATTTCTTTATGTTTGGCACATTAAGACTTTTTTCTAAGTCCTTTTTTCCCCTTTAAAAAATTTTAAATTCAATTAGCTAACATAGTACATCATTAGATTTTGATGTAATGTTCAATGATTCATTAGTTGCTTATGACACCCAGTACTCATCATATCACGTGCCCTCCTTAATGCCCATCACCGTTATCCCATTCCGCCCCACCTTCCTCTTTTATGAATCCTTGATGTTGAATAAGGTAGCATTTAATGATGAAGTCTTTCCCACATTTGATACATTCATTGGGTCCCCCCCACTCTGGGTATGCATCCTTTGATGTTGAGTCACATATGTACTCTGACCAAAGAATTTACAACAGTCATTACACTTGTAGGTTTTCTCTCGTCAGTATGAGTTCTCTCATGTTGATTAAGATGTATACTTCTACTAAAAGACTCACCACATATTGCATTTATAAGGTTTTTCGTGGTATGAATTCTTCGTGTTGAGTAAGATGTGTATTCCGTCAGAAATTTTCCCACATTCATTACATTCAAAGGGTTTTTCTCTGGTATGGATCCTCTTAAGTTGAAGATGCTATGACCTATGTTTATAGGCTTAGTTGTATTCAGTACATTCATGGGATTTCTCTCCCACGTTTATTCTCAGATATAAAATAAGCTGAATGCTCTGAGTAAAGGTTTTCCTGTATTTTTTATATTCATATAGTTTTTCTCCACTATGAATCCTCTTATGTTGAATAAAGGATGATCTACAATTATAGACTTTGTCACATTAGGGCACTGATAGAGTTTTACTCCAGTATGAGCTCTGTGATGCAGAGTGAGATAGCAAAAAACCTCAAGTCGGATGACACTTTGTACTCCCCATATGAAATCTCAGATCTTGGTGACTACTTAGGGTGTTGCTGGAGATTTCATGTGGTAAGTGATTGTCATCCATAAGAAAAAGCCTCATTCAGGAGAATGTACTTAATGTAATGACTTTGGGGGAGACTTTAGTCTGAACCCAAACCTTATTTCAGGGGAGCATATTCCTAAAGGTTACATAGTGCTTAACTGTAACATGACGGAATAACTTTACACAACCCAGAACCTAATCAATCAAAAGAGAAGCTATAGAAGTGAAAAGCCTTACAAATATAGCAAATGTGGAAAACACCTCAGTTGCATCACGTATCTTACTCAAATTCGGAGACGTAGGGGCACCTGGGTGGTTCAGTGGGTTAAAGCCTCTGTCTTTGGCTCGGGTCATGGTCCCAGAGTCCTGGGATCAAGCCCCGCATTGGGCTCTCAGCTCAGCGGGGAGCCTGCTTCCCTCTCTCTCTCTGCTTGCTTCTCTGCCTACTTGTGATCTCCATCTGTCAAATAAATAAATAAAATCTTTTAAAAAATTCAGAGACATATTGGAACTTCAGAGACATACTGTCTCATAGCGGAGACAAAGTCTACAGTTGCAATGAATGTAGGTAGCCACCTAGGTGCCCCGAATTTTCATTTTTTAAAAGATTTTGTCAGAGAGAGAGAGTGAGCACAAGCAGGGGGAGTGGCAGGCAGAGGGAGAAGCAGCTCCCTGTTGAGCAAGGAGCCCAAAAGGGGACTCTATCCCAGGACTCTGGGATCATCACCTGAGCTGAAGGCAGACACTTGACTGAGCCACGCAGGCATCCCAAACTTTCATTTTAATTAACCTCAAAATATTCCTTCTTAAAAATTTTATTATTTATATGAGAGAGAGAGAGATAGTGAGAGAAAGCACAATCAAGAAGGAGAGGGAGAGGGGTGCCTGAGTGCCTCAGTGAGTTGAAGCCTCCGCCTTCGGCTCTAGTCATGATCCCAGGGTCCTGGGATTGAGCCCTGCATCGGGCTCTCTGCTCAGTGGGGAACCTTCTTCTTCTCCCTCTCTGCCTGCCTCTCTGCCTACTTGTGATCTACGTCTGTCAAATAAATAAATAAAATCTTAAAAAAAAAAAAAAAAGGAGAGGGAGAAGCAGGCTCCCCGACAAGCAGGGAGCCTGACGTGGGATCACGACCTGAGCTGAAGGCAGATGCTTAACCAACTGAGCCACTCAGGTGCCCCTCAAAATATTTTCTAATTTTCCTTGTGATTTCTTCTCTGAACAACTGGGTATTTAGCAGTTGGTTAGTTTCCACATATTTGTGGATTTTCCAAATTTTCCATTATTTCTAATTCCATTCCTTTGTGCTCAGAGAACACACTTCTATGACTTCATTTCTTTTAAATGTATGGAACCTTGTTTTCCTTGTTTTATGGTCTATCCTGGAAACTGTTCTATGTCCACATGAGAAGATAGTTCTTTGTTACTGAGCGGGGCGTTCTATAGTTTTCTGTGAGGGTTAGTTACTTTCTAGTCTTCTTCAAGTGTCACATTTCATTGCTGAACTTCTGTCCAGTTGTTCTGCCCATGACTTTTTAAAAAGATTTTATTTATTTGACAGACAGAAATCACAAGCAGGCAGAGAAGCAGGCAGAGAGAGAGGAAGGGGAGCAGACTCCCTGCTGAGCGAGAGCCTGATGTGGGGCTCGATCCCAGGACCCTGGGATCATGACCTGAGCCGAAGGGAGAGGCGTTAACCCACTGAGCCACCCAGGCGCCCCTGTTCTGCCCATTATTAAAAGTGGGGTGTTGAAACCTCCAAGTCTTATTGTTGAATTGTCTATTTCTGCCTTCAACTATGTCAGTTTTTGCTTCATGTATTTTGAGACCCTATTGTTAGGTATATATATATTGCCTATATGTTTATAATTGTTACATAATTTTGATGGATTGACTCTCTTACCATTATATAATGTCCTGTCTCTAGTAACAATTTTTGTTTTCAGGTATATTTTATCTGATGTTAGTATAGTCACATAGCTATGTTTTGGTTATATCCTTGCAGGGAATATCTTTTTCCCTACTTTTCCTTGCAACCTATTTGTGTCTTTGAACCCAAATTGAGTCCTTTACAGACAACTCATAGTTGGATTGTGTTTTTAAATCCATTCTACATAGGGCACCTGTGCCGCTCAGTTGGTTAAATCTCTGCCTTCAGCTCAGGTCCTGATCTCAGGGTCCTGGGATCAAGCTTCCCGTCAAGCTCCCTGCTCAGGCGAAGGAAGGTCTGCTTCTCCCTCTGCCATCCCCACTGCCCGTGTGTTCTGTCTCATAAATAAGTAATAAATAAATAAATAAAATCTTTAAAAATTAATCCATTCTACCAATCAAAGCCTTCTAATGGAAGTGTTTGACCCATTTACATTTAATGAGATTACTGATAGGAACTTACATTTGCCATTTTGCCATTTGTTTTCTATATGCATTATGTCTTCATTTGTTCCTCAGTTCCTCTATTATTGCCTTTTTAAATGTTAAATAGATATTTTCCAGTGTCCTTTTAAAAAATACATATATTTCAGCTATTTTCTTAGTGATTGCCTTGGGGATTATAATTCACATCTTAATTTATAGCAATCTAGTACATATAGCACCAATTTAATTTCAGTAATATATAAAAAGTTTGCTTTTATATAGCTCCATTTTCTCTCATTTATACTGTTGTTACAAAACCTAAAATAATTTACATATTCCCAGAAGTAATAGGAGAGTTTAATAAAGCAGCAGTCTATAAGATCATGATATAAAAATATGCTATGCTTTTCTATACTAATTACAAAGCAGGTAAGAAAAACTATTAAAAATACACCATTTACAATAACAACAGAAACTAAAGGTAACTAAAACACCAAACAAAAATTATGCAAAACCTGTGAGGGAAAATTATAAAATTTGGCTTAAAGATATTTAAGGGCACCTGGGTAGCTTAGTTGGTTAAGTGGCTGACCCTTCATCTCAGCTCAGGTCCTGATCTCAGGGTTGAGAATTCAAGCCCAATGCTGGCTGGGCTCCATACTGGGTGTGGAGCTTAGGTTTTTAAAAAAAGATATTTAAAAAGACCTAAAAAGAGAGATAATTTACCATGTTTGTGGATTGGAGGATTGGGTATTATAAGGGTGTCACTTCTTCCCAAATTGATCTAAAATAGATTGATCTATTATAAGGGTGTCACTTCTTCCCAAATTGATCTAAAGACCTGATTTAATATAGTTCCAAGAAAAACTTCAAAAATTCCAATAAAAATTTCAAGTGTGTGTGTGTGTGTACATGTTGTAACTTGATAAGCTGACTAAAAAATGTATATTAAAAAGTGAACAGACAAAAATAACCAAGGCACTCATGAAGAAAAATAGGATGGGAAGATTTGTCTTACCAGATAGCAGAACCTTTTATAGAATTACAATAATTAAGACACTCTGATAGTGATGTAGGGATAGACAAAATGACCAAAAGAACAAACCAGAGAGCTGAAAACAGACCCAAGCACATATAACAGAAGTAGCACATCAAAGAAATACTATTGGTATAATCCATTATCTAAATGGAAAATACAGGATTGAATCCCAACCTTACACCAAGCACAAAAATCAATTCTATACAGACATGAGACTACATGATAAAAGCAACACCTTCAGTTTTTAAATGAATATATAAAATGCTACCTTTTTGCTGTTGGATAGGAAAAATTTTATTAAGCAAGACACGACACACACTAATGATAAAAGTAATAGTTGATAAACTCAATTACATTAAAGTTTAAAACTTCTGTTCATCAAACACCAATGTAAAGGAAGTTCCAAAATCATTTGCCACAAAAAACTGAGAAAAGATATTTGCACATATACACATAATAGACAAAAGAGCATTCCAGTGGGGCACCTGGGTGGCACAGTCAGTTGAGTGACCAACTCTTGGATTGGCGCAGGTCGTGATCTCAGGGTTGTGAGATCAAGCCCTAGGTCAGACTCTGCACTCAGCAGATATGATCTCATCTCTCTCTCTCTCTCTTTGCTCATCCCCCCTGCATGCTTTCTCTCTCGTTCACATGGATAAATACATCTTTTTTTTTAAGTCATTCCAAAAGTTTAAAGTTTATTGACTTAAGTAGCAGTTGATTTTTGTGGGTACTGACTGGGAGGTAGTCTTCTTGGTGCTATAAATATTGTACATCTTAATCTGAGTGTTAGTTCTGTGGTTTAAATGTTTGTGTTCCTCCAAATACATATGCCCAATGTAATGGTATTCGGAGGTAGGGTAGGTGGGGTCTGTGGTGGGTGCTTATGCCGTAAAGGAGGAGCCCTTATGAATGGGACTAGTGCCGTATAAAAGACACTCCAGAGAGTTCTCTAGCTCCTTCCACCAAGTGACAACACAGCCAGAAAGCACAAGCTGTGAGCCAAGAAGGGGCCTCTCATTAGAAGGTGACCATGCTGGCACCCTGATCATAAATTTTCCAGTCTTAGAACTGTGAGAAATAAATTCCTGTTGTTTAGGGGCATCAGGGTAGCTCAGTCAGTTGAGTGTCTGCCTCTGGCTCAGGTTGTGATCTCCAGGTCCCAGGATCAAGTCCTGTATCAGGTTCCTTGCTCAATAGGGAGTCTGCTTCTCCTTCTGCCCCTCCCCACTCTCTTGCATGATCTCTCTTTCTCGCTCTCTCAAATAAATAAACAAAATCTTTTTTTTTTTTAAGATTTTATTTATTTGACAGACAGAGATCACAAGTAGGCAGAGAGGCAGAAAGAGAGTGGGGGGGGAAGCAGGCTCCCTGCTGAGCAGATAGCCCGATGTGGGGCTCGATCCCAGGACCCTGGCATAATTACCTGAGCCGAAGGCAGAGGCTTAACCTACTGAGCCATCCAGGCACCTCTAAATAAACAAAATCTTTAAAAATTTCCGTTGTGACTTGGAAGGAAACAAGATGGCGGGGGAGTAGGAGATGGAGATAGCATTAGGTCCCAGGAGTTCAGCTAGACAGTTATCAAACCATTCTGAAGAGCTACAAACTCAACAGGAGATCAAAGAGAAGAATAGCAGCAATTCTAAGAACAGAAAATCGACCACTTTCTGCCAGGTAGGACGTGCAGAGAAATGAATCCGAAGTAATGGGAAGATAAACTGCGGGGGGAGGGGCCTGCTCCTAGGAAGCAGTGGAGCAGAGGAGCACAAAATCAGAATTTTTAGAAGTCTGCTCCACTGACGGACAAGGCTCCAGAGGCAAAGTGGGGGTGGACCCCTCGTGGGGACAGTGGGGGACAGGGCCCACGGGGTCACAGAAAGACTGGGGGTGTCTGAGTGTGGCAGAGCTGCCATGTATCAGAGTGGGGAAGCTGGCTGTAGATGGAGCCGAGGAGTAATCTCTCCACTTGGGGTTACCTTAAACCGTGATCTGCGGCACAGTTGGGCCACTGCTCTTTGAGCAGGGACGTCACAAGTGACAGATCCAAGGAGACTCACCTTCCTCCTTTGGGAGGAGCGGCCTGGGAGTGCATGGCAGGAATCTGCTGGATTTGGAGACTCCAAATTGGGTTGTGCACCAGAGACAGAAACTCTGGGTCACAGGCCAGGCAAGCATGGAGTGTGGCCAGAGACCAGGGAGACGGAAGTGATTGAGCACTTTTCTCCGAGGGCGCACTGAGGAATGGGGCCCTGAGCTCTCAGCTCCTCTGGGCCAGAGATTTCACTCTCAGCCTCCAAAGCTCTATGGAAAGCGTTCAGGGAACAAAAGCTCTGAGCAGATTACTTTGCCTGGCCCCTGGCAAAGGTGGTGCAATTCCACCTCGGGCAAAGATATTTGAGAATCACTGAAACAGGCCCCCTTCCCCGAAGATCAGCAAGAACATCCAGCCAAGACCAAGTTCACTGATCAATGAGAACTACAGAACTCCAGAGCTAGCAGAAAGCAACACGTAGAATTCATGGCTTTTTTCCCATGATCCTTTAGTCTTGCAAACTTATTATTTTTTTATTTTTTCCTTATTCTTTTTTTAACTTTTCCTCTTTCCTCTTTTAACGTTTTTTAAAACTATTTTAACTTAACAATACTTTAAAAAAATCTTTTAAAATGTTCATTGTTATAGTCATATTTTTTTTTTTTAAAGATTCCATCCATTTACTTGACAGAGAGAGAGAGATCACAAGTAGGCAGAGAGGCAGGCAGAGAGAGAGGAGGAAGCAGGCTCCCTGCAGAGCAGAGAGCCCGATGCGGGGCTCAATCCCAGGACCCTGAGATCATGACCTGAGCCGAAGGCAGCGGCTTAATCCACTGAGCCACCCAGGCGCCCCTGTTATAGTCATATTTTATCCCTTCATTGTATTTAACCTTATTTTTTGTATACATGTAAGATTTTTCTTTAAAATTTTGGAATACAGTTTCTTCTAATAGATCAAAATATACCCTAAATCTAGCGCATGGCTTTGTTCTAGTCTCCAGCCTGATCATATTCTCTCTCTTTTTCTTTTTCCAACAAACTTGTCTTATCAAGTCATTTTTTAGGATCTTTTAAAATTTTCATCTTTGCAGTCATATTCCATCCCTTCATCGTGTTTA
This sequence comes from Meles meles, assembly GCF_922984935.1. Classification (NCBI taxonomy): domain Eukaryota; kingdom Metazoa; phylum Chordata; class Mammalia; order Carnivora; family Mustelidae; genus Meles; species Meles meles. The sequence continues at coordinate 31,793,238 of NC_060077.1, forward strand.
CCCTTATTTTTATATATACATTGGTTTTTCTTTCTTTAAAATTTTGGGAGGTAGTTTCTTCTAGGAGACCAGAATACACCCAGAATCAAGTGGGTTCTATTCACCAGTCTAATATACTTTAAAAAATTTTCTTTTATTTTTAAATTTTCTTTCCATTCTTCTCCCCCTAGTTTCGGGTCTCTTCCAATTTGGTTAGTGCATATTTTCTGGGGTCATTGCTATCCTTTTAGCATTTTGTTCTCTCATTCAACTATTCCTATCTGGATAAAATGACAAGGCGGAAAAACACACCACAAAAAAAAGAACAAGAGTCAGTACTGATGGCTGGGGAACCTAATCAATATGGACATTGGTGATATGTCAGAACTAGAGTTCAGAATGATGATTATCAAGGTGCTAGCTGGGTTCAAAAAAGGCATGGAAGATATTAGAGAATCCCTTTCTGGAGAAACAGAATCCCTTTCTGGAGAAATAAAAGAACTAAAATCTAACCAAGTTGAAATTTAAAAAGCTACTAATGAGGTGCAATAAAAAATAGAGGCTCTTACTGCTAGGATAAATGAGGCAGAAGAGAGAATTAGTAATATAGAAGACCAAATGACAGAGAATAAAGAAGCTGAGCAAAAGAGGGACAAACAACTACTGTACCTCAAGGGGAGAATTCAAGAGATAAATGATACCATAAGATGAAACAATATTAGAATAATTGGGATCCCAGAAGAAGAAGAAGAAAGAGAGAGGGGGGCATAAGGTATATTGGAGCAAATTATAGTACAGAATTTCCCTAATATGGTGAAGGGAACAAGCATCAAAAATACAGGAGGCACAGAGAATCCTCCTCAAAATCAATAAAAGTAGGTCTACACCCTGTCATCTAATAATAAAACTTAAAAGTCTTAGTGACAAAAAGAAAATCCTGTGGCCAACAGACACATGAAAAAGTGCTCCACATCACTTGGCATCAGGGAAATACAAATAAAAACCACAATAAAATACCACCTCACACCCGTCAGAATGGCCAAAATTATCAAGTCAGGAAATGACAGATGTTGGCGAGGATGCAGAGAAAGGGGAACCCTCCTACACTGTTGGTGGGAATGCAAGCTGGTGCAGCCACTCTGGGAAACAGCATGGAGGTTCCTCAAAGAATTGAAAAGGGAGCTACCCTATGGCCCAGCAATCGCACTACTGGGTATTTACCCTAAAGATACAAATGTAATGATCTGAAGGGGCACATCCACATGAAGGTTTATAGCAGCAATGTCCACAATAGCCGAACTACGGAAAGAACCTAGATGTCCATCAACAGATGAATGGATAAAGAAGACGTGGTATATATATACGATGGAATACTATACAGCCACCAAAACAAATGAAATCTTGCCATTTGTAGTGATGTGGATGGAACTAGAGGTATTATGCTGAGCGAAATAAGTCAATCAGAGAAAGACAATTATATAATCTCTCTGATATGAGGAATTTGAGAGGCAGGGTGGAGGATTGTGGGGGATAGGGAAGGGAAGAATGATACAAGATGGGATCGGGAGGGAAACAAACCATAAGAGACTCTTAATCTCACAAAACAAACTGAGGGTTGCTGGGGGTGGGAGGATAGGGAGAGGGTGGTTGGGTTATGGACACTGGGGAGGGTATGGGCTATGATGATCACTGTGAAGTGTGTAAGCCTGATGATTCACAGACCTGTTCCCCTGGGGCAAATAATACATTATACGTTAATAAAAATAATTTTTAAAAATTTCTGTTATTTATAAGCCACCCAGTCTATGGCATTTTGTTATAGCAGCCTGAAAAGACCAAGACAAGGAGCAAACATGAATATAAAAATCCACCTGTCCATATAAAATATGTGCCCTATACTACAAATTAAGACCCTTACAATTCATTAAGAAAAAAGCCAAAACAAATTAACAGGAAAATGGGCAAAAGTCATGAACAAGCATTTCACAGAGCCATTCTTGCCTATGGGTCCCAGGGGACAGGTACAAAAATGTGCCCAGAAGCAGTTAGTAACAGCAAAAAATATGAATGATCCAAATAGCCACTGAAAGGAGAATGCACGTGAGATATCACCTTACACCAGTTAGAATGGCCAAAATTAGCAAGACAGGAAACAACGTGTGTTGGAGAGGTTGTGGAGAAAGGTGAACCCTCTTACACTGTTGGTGGGAATGCAAGTTGGTGCAGCCACTCTGGAGAACAGTGTGGAGATTCCTCAAGAAATTAAAAATATAGCTTCCCTATGACCCTGCAATTGCACTTCTGGGTATTTACCCCAAAGATACAGATGTAGTGAAAAGAAGAGCCATCTGTACCCCAATGTTTATAGCAGCAATGGCCACGGTCGCCAAACTGTGGAAAGAACCAAGATGCCCTTCAACGGACGAATAGATAAGGAAGATGGGGTCCATATACACGATGGAGTATTATGCCTCCATCAGAAAGGATGAATACCCAACTTTTGTATCAACATGGACGGGACTGGAAGAGATTATGCTGAGCGAAATAAGTCAAGCAGAGAGAGTCAAGTATCATATGGTTTCACTTATTTGTGGAGCATAACAAAGAACATGGAGGACATGGGGAGATGGAGAGGAGAAGGGAGTTGAGGGAAATTGGAAGGGGAGATGAATCATGAGAGACTATGGACTCTGAAAAACAACCTGAGGGTTTTGAAGGGGCGGGGGGGGGGGCGGAGGTTGGGGAACCAGATGGAGGGTAATAGAGAGGGCACGTATTGCATGGAGCACTGGGTGTGGTGCAAAAACAATGAGTACTGTTACGCTGAAAATAAATTAATTTTAAAAAAAAGAAAGGAGAATGCACGAACCAAGTAGAGTATTATATAGCAGTGAAAAAGAATGACCACCAGCTCCACCCCAGCAAACTGATGAATGTCAGAAGTAATGTTATGTGTAGAAGGCCAGACCCACAGGAGCACACGCAGTATAAGGCCATTGTTACTGCCCTCGAAGATAAGCGAAACCAGATGACACACTGTGTAGAGATACCTACATACGTGAAAAGATATATCTATAAATAAAAGTCAGGGAAACACACAATTCAGCCCAGCAGGTGCCTTTGGACAGAAGGAGAGGAGTCATTGGTACTGGAGTGGTTCCTGGGTTGGGTAGTTGATTCATGGCTTTTCTGCTGTGATGCCTTTAGCAGACACGCATGTTATGGGGTATCTTGTATGTTATCGTTCATGACATTACACATATAATAAAGAGAAAATTGATCTCCTTCAAACTGAATGTTGAGACAGGAAGGTGGAAGGGAAAGATCTTAACCCACTGAGCCACCCAGGTGCCCGGAAGGGAAAGATCTTGACGTGCGTGTTAGTTACAGGTATACACAGATGTCTGACGTGACCTGGTTTGAGTCCTGGGAAGCGGTCTATACTTGTGCTCCCTTCTCTCCCTCCTCACGCCAGAGTCATGAAAGGACTCAAAGGGGGATCAGTAGGGTGGGTGGGGAGTGGTAAGGCCTCCCCTCCTGTGATATGGGCGCTCCCGCAAGGCCCCCAGTCCATCCTCTCCTAGTCCTGACACCCCCGCTCTGCATGGACATCACCCCCAACTTCATCCCCATTATGCAGCCCAGGCCTGCTTCTCGACACCAGCCTCCCCACCACTTGTACACTCTTCATCCCCTCCCTTGTCACCTCCCCACACTGGGGCACATCGAAGTTGAGGGCAGAGAGCCCGGCTAGGGCCAACTCCAGGTGGGGTGGGGAAACCCTAGGATTGGGCTGAGCAACAACCTTGCCCTCCCTCAGGCCATCCAGGGAAAGGACCCTAGGGACGCAGCCAGCCCTGCCAGCTGGGCCTGCCATGAGCACCCCCAGCCCTGCGGGCCTGGAAATAACCAGGCCAATACTCGGAGCTTACTCAGTGCCAAACCCAATGCAGACAGCTTTATTCAATGAGAGCGGATTTATGCCGCGCCTACTGTGTGCCAGGCACTTTTCCGGAAGATGCAGGGGTGTCCCTGCCCTATTGGAAGTCAACCCCAAAGAAGGACAGAGGCCAGAGACCCCACATTCTGGGAGGAAATGCAAAGCTTGCCGAGTGCCTGGTAAGCAGTTGCAGGGAGAGCATGGAGAAGGGCCCCTGGGTCAGGACAGGCCTTTCTAGGAGGCCATGTGAACTCTGCCCTGAGGCGGAGGGAGCCGGATGTGTATAGGCCCAGGGTGGGGCGGGAAGAGGGGGTGCTAGCATGGGGAGCAAGGAAAAGCGGGTCACTGAAGGGACAGGTCCAAACCCCGGGGGCACGCAGGATCCCAGGCTCTTGCAGGAGTGAGGTGGGAGTTCGGGGGGGATGTCGGGTAGAGGTGGGTCCTAATCGGAATTGGGTTGATCAGGCTCCTCCCTGAGAAGACAATGGCGAAAACCAAGGCCTGGAGAAGTGAGACAAGTGGGGGTATGGGGGTCCGGAGATGGGGGACATGGGAGTGAGAGGTGTCTGCCAGGGTCTGGGGTCACCAGGAAGCGTGAGAAGGAGAGCATAGCCAGCTTTTTCAGTGCTGCTAAGAGAAGAGATATGAGGACAGAGAAATGCCCTCTGGCCACAGGGAGGTGAGGGGACCCAGCCCTCAGACTGCCTCATGCTCCTCTCTACTAGGAATGATGAGACAAGGGACCATCCCAGGGACCAGTGGCTGTTCACATGGTCCTGATGTGGAGAACCCAGCCAGCTGGCAGAAGGACAGCCTCTGAAGAACCCTGTGTCCCTCAGAGTGGCTCTCCTCACTGTTCCACACAGACCCTCTTGCCCCACTCCACAGAGGTTAAAGGGTTCACTCGCCCAGGTTGTGCAGCTGGGGATGGTCATGAACCCAGAGGGTCCAACTGGGAGCCCAGGCTGGGCCTGCAGGCCACACAGATGCTGGCAGGCCTGGCCCCATCTGGGGCAGGCTGGGAGGTGGAAGGCCACAGTCTGGACTGGTCAGAGCCACCCCAGACCAGACACTCTAGGGCTGCTGACGCCAGAGTGAGGCAAACAAGGTCATTATCAGGTAATGAGCTCATTTACTGAGGTCAGGCAAGGTCATTACTGGTTAATGGGCTGTCCCCTGCAGAGCCCCTTGCCCCAAGACCGTTCCTAGGGAAAGCCTGGGTAGCCAGAGCCACCGGGCGTAGCCAAGGGGCGTTCAGGGGCAAGGTGTGCCCAAATCCAGTCTCCACAGGAAGCCTTGGACCCTCTGGCCCCTTCTTTAAAGGAGGAGCCACTGGCAGCTCAGACCTGCCCTTTAGGCCACAGGCGTCCCATGTACCCTGCTCACCTCCCAGTGTCCGTCACCACAGCCCCCCTCACCATCTCTTGGCCAGCAAAGACTGCTTCTGGGCGCTGAAGGCTGGAGACATGGAAGCAAGGCAACAGGGCCCACCAGAGCTCTGTGAGGCAGAACGAACTAGCCCAGAATGGTGTCGTGAGTAACGACCCAAGCCAGAGCTGCGGCCTTAGTCTCCTGAAGCTCCACCACATGGCCCACACTTCAGGGCCCCAAAGGGACCACAGCCTTCCCTTCCTAAGAGCCCTGGGGCTGAGGCCCAGACCCTAGCCAAGATGGGGTTTCGTCAGTCAGGCTCCCACAGCAAGCGGCCCAGCTGACCCAGAGAACGGGTGGGCACTTAGGCTCTCGAGTCCATGACAAGGGCCAGGGTCCGTGACCAGAAAGGCGAGTGGCAGCCCACTCCTGGCCCAATTCCAAGGTTAGCCCCTTCTCCTCCCAGCGGGACTGGTGGCTTAGGGAGAACACACTTCTTGCTCCCCTGGGGGTCCCCCTCCCCACAGAAACCCTCAGGGCCAATGCGGAGGGACCCCGTATCTGCATCTCCATGTACCCCCCTTCGCTGAGAACAAGGCTGGGCAGGAATTTGGTGTGCAGACAGTTGGAAGAAGACAAAGACCATCATGCCCTGAAAGGTCACACTCAGTTCTAGATTGCAGGGTTGGCGACGGGGTGACCTGGGTATCTGCATTGCCAGACGCTCCCGTGACGACTGTGAGGCTCTCCTGCCCCTTCCGAGGCCACTAGGGCCCCCTCCAACATACCAAGCCCACCTGGCCCTGCCCACTGAAGTCTTTCCTGGATCCCACCACCCTTGGGCTTTAGAAAATAAGACCTCCTCTCTGGGTGGCTGCCAGGATTTAATGGCAACAGAGGACAAAGGTGAGGCAGTTCAGCTACCCCTCCTTGTCTAGACAGAGGCAGAGCCCCAGGGTTTTCCCTCCTCCCAGGCCCTGAGTTAATCAGTGGTCAAGCCTGCTAATCGCCCAACCTGCCTGTACAGAGGGGCCACCTGAAGGCACAGAGCCCAGATGGGGACAGCTCCCAGAGCTGGTGGCTTCTCACAGTCACAGCCAGCCATGACCTCATATCTGGACCACCTGCAGGATTGTCGGCTCTTCACAGCAAAGGCTCTGTTCCTATCACATCCCTCCATCAGCCTCAACAGTCAGAAAACTTTGCAGCCCCTGTGTGCCTTGGCAGCCCAGGCCCAGCTTTCCTGGCTCTCACACCACATCACAAATCTGAAGACTGTCCATGATCACCACTCCACCTCCCACCCTCCGCCCACCCGACCCAGGCTTTCCCAGCCTCCCTGCCCACGGATCGGGTCGTAGGGGCCTCCTTCATTTCATCGTGAGGCTCAGAGGAGGCAGAGCCCCTGGGTCACACAGCCTAACTCCAGCAGGCATGGGGAAGAAATCCAGGACATTTTTGTCTGCAGTATTTTAATTACTGAGGAGAGGGGAGTAGGAGTATGGTTAACGAGACTCTAGGGACCAGCAGAACCAGATGCTGGAGGTCCCAGGGGATCAGGTGACTCAGCAGGAATGGGGGGGTCCTGCAGGGTTTGATGGAGTGCCAAATTCTCACCTCCACATGTACCTTCCAGAGAGGCTGCAATGAATGAATGAATAAATGAATGAATGAATGAATGAATAGAGGGGATCCAGAAGTCTTCATGGTGGCCTGGGGCTAGGGCTGTCAAAGAACAGGGGTGGCTGGCTCAATCACACACACATGGGCACAGAGCTACATAGTGGCGAGGCCCCTGTGGGCTCTGGGGACACAGGTCCCAGTGGTTGCCTTGCCATCTCCCTCCCAGCCCAGCCTGGATTCATGCCAGGCCCTCCCTCCCCACAATTTGCTAACTAGCCCCTAGGGATTGGTGAGAACAACATGCTGGGCAGAGGGATACCGCCCACGGTGCACTGTCCATACCCTGTGATGGACCCGGGCAGGTGCAGGGGTGAAGGCACTGGGGTGAAGAAGGGCGGAGTACAGCAGTGAGCAGTGCCCGCACAAGGGGTGAAGGTGGCAGGGACAAGAAAGAAAGGCTACGAGGGTCTTGAATGCCAGGCTGAGGAGGTGCATGGGCTGACTAGAGTGAAGGGTAGAGGCCCTGCCCTGCCCAGGACCCTCAACCCCAGGCTCATTCACTCATCTACTCTGGCATCCAACATCCTATGTGTTTGGTATCTCTGAGAACTCAGTGACCCAGTCACCCGGTGCTCAGGGACCCTACTGTGGATTCAGGTGGACAGAAAACAGAGCCATTTAAAGTTGGGGGCAAGGGTTCTGAGTCACCTGCTGGGGGCTGGGGCGGCCAAGGAAGGCTGTCCCGAAGAGGTGGGATGAGTGGGAGCCGCCAGGGGAATGGTGTGGGGTAGGGACATTCCCAGCAGGAGAAACTGCCTGAGCAAAGGCCCAGAGGGAGGGGTTGAGGTTGTTGGGTAAAAGAAGACATGGCCAGAACACAGTGGGGGTGGGGTGACATCCAGCGGCTCCCTGAGGACTGTGGCACAGCAGAGAGCCACCCAGACCCCTGAAGAGCTTGAGTGGGGGTGCCCTCGAGGAGGATGGGTTCCTGCAGCCAGGGTGGGGGGGTGGGGGGGTGGTGGTGGCAGGGATAATATCGGCCTGGACTAAGGTATAGAAGTGGGGCTCTAGTGAGTGAGGAGGACTGGGGGCGGGAGTGTCCATAACCGCTGCTGCTTTCCCCTGACTGCGATGGGGTCAGTAGTTTGGAGTAGAGGGTGCGAGCCCGGCTCCTGACTATGGTCTGAGAGCCTAGGCTTCTCTGCAGCCTCATTACACGTCCTGTCACCCCCTGCCCGGAAACCAGTCCTAGCTGCTCAACCCAGCGAAGTGTAGTCCCCGTGAGCAAGGCCAGCACACTCGAGCCTGCCTGCATTGCCCCGCTGGGGTCCCCTGGGTCTCCATCCACCCGCCCGCTCCACCCCCGCCCTGCCGGAGTTCCCCGGGCCAGGCCAGATCCCCGGAGGCCTCGGTCGTTCCCACAGCCGTCCCGGGGGCCCCTCTCCACGGAGCGTCGCCGGGGCCCCAGCGGTCGCTAGGCTGCGGGCTGGGGCTCCCGACCAGGCCCGGCTCCGCTGGCGGTGGCGGCTGCGGCGCAGATGGCGGCGGAACCCGGGCGCCCGTGGGTCCAGGCGCGCACCGCATACGGCGCGAGCGAGGCGCTGCGACGGGCTGTTGGCCGCCGGCGGGACCACGGGCCGCAGGGCAACGGGCCGGGCCCTGAAGAAGCCCGCGCCCCGGGTCGCCTGGCTCGCCTGCGGGGCCAGATCCGGGCCGAGGCGGCGGCGCGGGCCGACGAGCCTCGGCTGCTGAGGCTGGTGGAGCGCGCGGGGGCCGCGGCGGGGGAGGCCCGGGCGCCGGGGGCCGCGGGGCGAGCGGACGCGCGCAGCAGCGGCTCGGTGTGCTCGGTGTGCGGAGAGCCGCGCGGCGGGGCCACCTACCCGGCGGGGGTCCTGGAGGTGAGCGAGCGACGGCTGCAGGAGGGCCTGGCGGCTGTGCGCGCCGAACTGGGCGCGGGGCTCGAGGCGCTGCGTGCGGAGCTGCGTGCGGAACTGGACGCCCTGCGCGAGCTGCTGCCGCCCCCCCCGCCGCCCGCCCGCCGGGAGCCCCGCGCCGCCCCCCGCGCCGCGCCCCGCGGCCCAGCCCTGCTGCGGGCGCTCGGAACCATGAATGTGTTGGCCGCGGCCGCGAGGCCCTCCGACGACGCCCCGGATGGCCCCGCGGACGGCGGCGCGAACCGGGCCCCGGCCAGGAAGAACTTCAAGAAGACGCCGGTTCCGCCCGGGGCCGCGCAGGGCAGCGGGGATTGAGGGCGGACCCCGCCGAGGGTCTCCGGGACCCGGGACAGATCCACCCCTCTCGTGGATGGAAAAGGAGCCTCAGAGGCCGCCTGCTCTGGCTGCGGCCTTGGGATGTAGCTGTCGGGACGCGAAGAGCCTGGGGACTCCCGGGGATCAGGTTTGGGGAGTGCAGATGGCTTTGCGCCTGAGACCCAGTCCGGGGTGGAGGAGGGGCGGAGGCCCTTTTGGCCTTAGACCTGCAGAAGGGTCTGCCTCAGGGGAGGGTGCCGGTTTTTTCTGTTCTGTGGTTTTTGTTTTTTGTTTGTTTTTCTTAAGGGTCTTGGGCCCAAGGCTGGGCCTCCAAGCACTGAGATAATGTGTGACCCACACTTAACAGACGTTAGGGACACGTGGGGGACTGGGACATTATCACACGACACAGCCTCACTTAGGGCAATGCCGACCAGATGTGCAGCCGCAGTCCACAGGCCATCAGCTGGAGGGCAGCCCAACCCTGGCCAGCTTCACTCTACTGGTGGACCCAGCTTGTCAGTGGACAGTAGTGCCTGGACACAGTGGTGACTCATCTTAGCTTCACTGTGGATGGTGACGCCAAAGACACTTAACCCTTCACCTAGCCTCGCCATAGGCTCTCCAGAAAGTGTCACCCTACACTCAGTCTCTACAGCCTAACCTCCCAGTGTTAGCTAGGCTCAGTTTCACTAGCTGTCCTTGTTACCAGGACCCACTCACCTACCACAGTCTGCAGCAGAAAACCCCAGGCCAGAAGCTTCTCATCTCCTGACGTCAGGGATTGTATGTTTAAGTCACCGTTTAACCCATACAATGGGGTCGGTCAGCCAGCTTGTTTTTTAAAATAAAATGTGTAAAGACTTTAGCAGGTGGTGTTTCTAGGACCTGCTAGTTTTTCTCCTTGGAAATGGGGACACCTTCTCCCTCTCAGAGGAATCAGAGGAGGTCTCCGCGTTCTGGGTGGCCTGCTGGGACTGGCTGTGATGGGGTAGAGGAGGGGCTTCAGGGGTCTCCCCGTTGTGCAGCACACCAAGGCCTCAGTGGGCTTAGGGTAGGAATGCCGGCTCCGTGGGAGAGGCAGTGCTCTCCCACCCCAACCTCCCGCAAGGTACGTGAGGGCAAGGTCACTCTGCATCGTTTATTGTGGGAAGGGGTCGAATCTGGCTCCTAGGGGTCTTGCTGGAGCCACAAGTTGAGACCCAGGCCCAGCAGAGCCCCATGCACACGGGCTAGGAACGGGGCGGGGGCCGAGGCTGCTTCGTGGATGGAGGCACAGAAAGAGGCCGATACCCTGCGCCCCCCTAGAGGCTGCTGCGGGCGGAAATTCTCTGTGAGCGGTGTGGGGCTTGAGCCGGGGACCCCGGCCTGGGGCACAGTCTGGAACTGGGCCACCTGGAGTTTTAGGGCAGAGACAGATCAAGACGTGGGTGGCCTGGGGCTTCAGGAGGCAGGGAGGAGGAGGGCAGCACCGCCCAGGGAAGAGGTTGCGGCCCCACCTGCGCGCGCCCGATGGGGACCGGGTCCTCGAAGACCGTCCAGACAACCGCAGGCTGGCAGCCAGGTGTGGTCAGTGACCCTGTGTAGCGGTAGTAGCGCAAGAGGCCGGAGGCACCCGGCAGCAGCGAGGCCAGTGGGAAGGTGGATGTCAGATTCACCGAGGCCCCTGGGCAGGGGAGGGGAGGCGGGATTGGAATCGGCCTCCCTGTACCCAGCCAGTCCCCGCCTCCAGCACCCCTGAGCCGCCCCCCTGCCCCCCGCCCTGCCGCCCATGACCCTGTGGCTCCTCACCCGCTGAGACACGTTCTTCAGGCCTGACACGAGGGCGGAAAAGTTGGCATTGTCAGTGTCCTGCTCCTGGGGAGGGGACTCCAAGTGAGAGGGGCTCCAAGTGGATGGGTCTCAAAGGGGGAACTCCAAAGGGATCTAGGGGAGACTGTAAGTGGCAAGAGGGTACACTCCTAGTAGAGGTCAGCTGGGAGATCTGGGGGAAGGTCACCCCCCACTGACCCTGCAGACCCAGGACCTCTGGCTGGCCCCATCCTCCTACAAACCTTATGTGCTCCCCCCACAGCCCACCAAGGCTTGACAAACCTGTTCTGCCCCCTTTGCAGACCTCCTTTCTGGGAAGCACAAGGAGTCACAAAGCCCCTCTCTCCCTCCCTTACTACCAGGGGCCCTCCCTCACCACCAACTGCACCGCTAGCACGGCCAGCCCGTCAGGGTGACTTCGCGCCTCCCCCAGGCTCTGGTACCTCGTGTTCATGTGGACCACATGCATCTGGAGAGGCACAGATCATGAGAGGTACCAGCTGTCCCTTCCACGGGCCACTCCCGCCACCCTACCCCATGCCCAAGCCCACCTCCATGGGGCGGCGCTGCCCATCCAGGCTGTGCTCTGAGCCTGCTTGCCCAGGCCCCCCCCAGTGGAAGTGCAGCTGCAGCGCGCGGTAGGCAGGCAGGGGCAGCCCGGCGCCCCGAATCTCCAGGAGGCTCTCTGGGCCAGCGTCCACGTGGAGCACCACTGAGGGTAGGGGAGCACGTGACTTTCTCTTCCACCCCCCCCCACCCTTGGGCTCTTAGGGTCCAGGGTGCCAACACAGGTCCCCTTTGGCCAGTCTGGTCCCTGGCTGGGCTTCCACGGAATTGGTACCTCATTTGGGGTCCAGGCCCCTCTACGGGTCAGACCGCAGGGGAAATACCTACCCTGCAAGGACGGGGCAGGGTGATCCTCCTATGGCTGGAGTTTTGACCCAACACAGCTGTGTGTGATATTGGGCGGTTGTGATGACATCCTGATACTGGGGAGGGGGCGCTCTGACTTCTGGGAATGTCCTGACTCCTAGTCCTAGGGGGCAATGGCTGATTGCTATTGTTGGGGCGTGGTTTCCTGTTGGAGGTGTCTTTAACAACATGTGTGGATGTTCCAGTTCTGATTGTGGAGATTTTGATCCTTGTGTGTGTGGGGGGGTGGGTAGTTCCCACTCCCAGGTGGTTCCTGCTCCTGTCTGCGGGGGGGCGGGGGGGGGGGCGGTTCCAGGTCCCAGGGTACTGACCTGTATGGCCATTATTCTCCAGGGTCCATGGGCCTGGAGGTGCTGAGTTGTAGCCTTGGAAGATGAAAGGTCCCAGGGTAGGGTCCCGCTGGACTAGGTGAAGGTCAATGTTGATGGGGGACTGGGCTGGGCCCCCACAGGCAGGGGCCATCTCCTTCCAGTGGGTGGGGCCTGAGGAAAAAGGCTAGGAATCTGCGGCTGAGTTACGGAGGCAACTTGGGGGTACAAAGAGGAAGACAGTGGTCCTTCACACGTACACAGAGAATTGCCCAGCCTCAGGAAGCTTGTCCTTGCCTCCCCCTCAACCCCCGCACACCTAGACAGGTCACAACTGCCACACACACCCTAACCTAGCCGGCTCACAATGTTTGTAACTCTCAAACAGGCAGGCCATACTGCAGTCACCTGCAGGTAGACTGTCCCACAGGGAATGGGGCTGAAACGGTCCCCTGGCCCAAAAGTTCCATGCCCACACAGGGCACCTGAAACACCTGCTCACACATGGGCTGGCCACACTGACAGGCTTACAGGCCCCACTGATACGAACAGCTTGGCACACGTGGCAGGACTGGAGGTCACATCAGCAATAGACCTGGACACACATGCAGGGGGACAGTCACAGCCAGCTGCTGTGACCCAGGACTCCAGACAGAAACGTGCAGGGACCACAGCAGCTCAGCATGCACACTGCTTTTGGGTCACGCTAGCACCAGACCATCACAGGACAGACATCCCACACAGCTTCACACGATACTCTGTCCTCACCGCACTTCGGGTCCTGGGAGTCATAGCACCAGGTGTCTGCGGACAGGGGACAGGGTACTGAGATGAGGGACAGCTATCTGGGTTCTCGCCACACTCCATCCCAGCCAGGGTCCAAGAATGGGGGTGCAGGGCTTAGGCCAAGGAGGCTGGTGCAGATCCTGCTCTTCTGTCCCAGACTGCAGTATCTCCTCCCCACAAAGACACCCCTCAGTGGTAGGGCTTAACAGGGAGCAGGGGAAGCTACAAGGGAGTGTAGATTTCAGAACGGATGGCCAGGGCCCAGGTGCTCACCGTTTGAGTCCCCGCACACCAACAGTGGAACGATGAGGAAGGTGAGGGCAAAGCCCTGGGACCGCATGGTGTAGCTGCTGCAGATTCCGGAGGACTGGAAAGTGCCAGAGGACAGTGGGGGTAGGCAAGGCAGCTGTTTGTTAGTGGGGAAGGTGAGGGGAGTGGCTAAGTCTTGAGGGCTCACTGGCAGGCCACTGCAGAGAGGGTCCGAGGGGGTGGTGTCCAGGCAGGGCCACCGGCAGGGAAGACCGAAGTCTGAGATCACCAGGCACAGGCTCTGACCCCAGGGCCGAGTGCCAGCCACAATCACTGGTATTCACAGGAGCAAAGCCCTTTAAACGGAGTCTTTCAATTAATGGGGGTGGTGCTACAATGCCCATTTAAAGATGAGGAAGGAGATGGAGGCTGGGAGCCGGGAGTGACATGCCAAGGCCACCAGGCAAGGACAGAAGATGAAAGGGGAGGGCACCCTGAATCCCAGTGCTCTTGACTTTTGAGGCTGGGGTGGGAGGGTGTCTTTCCCTTCTGCTATGGGCCCGAGACCACCACCTGCCCCAAGACTACAGCCTCTCTTGTATAGGTGTCTCCGCTGCACACCAAGGGCAAGGCGTTCCTTTGGGGGATCATCCCACCATCTGGGAAGCTGCAGCTCTCCCACTGACTCACACCCCCGGGGAGGGGGGGGGGACTTCAGGCTTCTGCAGCAGCTCCTGACGCCCGATCCCCCCTCAGGATGTGGCCTGAGCCTGTTCCCTCAATTTGCTGTCCTGCAAAGTGGGGCTGATTTCTCTGTCCCTTGGTGTAACCAGGAAGGTGACAGTTTGGAAAGAGCTCTGTATCTGGGCATGTGTGCGCCTGTGGGTGTAAGCACAACTGGGCCAGGAGAGTGCAGGGAGGTCGATGGGGTGGGGTGATAACTTTTTCCAATCTCCAGAGGGCCAGACTCTTCCCACTTTGGGGAAGGGGCACTGTCAGCAAAGCTGATGGCACTCAGGACTCCTCACCGCCCCAGCAGGTGTGTTCAGGAATGAAGGAACCATCCTTGAAGCTCCTAACCCCATCAAGGGACTCCCTGTTCTTTCCTGACCCTGGCCCCTCACCCATCCAGCCCATGGGCCCCCAATGCCCAGCCTGGAGCCAAATGCCAGGAGGCTGGGTTAGGAAGATGAGCACAAGGGTCCACCTGAGGTTGAGTCCCTGTGGGTTCCCTTTTGTTCCTTCATCACAAACTGGAGAATTCCTGAAAGGGCCATGGTCAGAGAGCAGAAGGAACGGGGCATCCTGGAGCCCTGCACCTGGCCTGGCTGGTACAGATGCTCTGACCCCTCCACCCACCCATTCCCACCACTGTGTCATGCAGCCCCGACGTGTCTGGAGTCTCCCGCCCCACTTGGGTCCCACCAAGGACTGACCACACCTCTTCCAGAACACAAATTTATTTGGCATTTGGATGAAATGGTTCTCACAGCATTTTAAGAAAAGGATTAGTGCCAACCCAACCAAAAATAAACCCAAACTAAAAACCCTTAGTGAAAGGAAAACATAAAAAACAGGCATCGAGACAATGTACAGTATGTACTCCTTCCTCCACCAGGTAAGTCAGGACCTGGGGGAGGAGGCCCCTCCCAAGAGCTTGGCCTGTACCTCTGGAGGCCCAGTCTCTCACAGGAGCACAAGAGTCTTAGCTACTAGGGTTGGCCTCGGGATTCTTCATCAGACTGTGGAGCACAGTCAGATCTTACAAAGGGTGGCAGCTGGACAGGAGGCCAAGGACAGCCAGGCTGACCCCAGCTCTCCCCTTGTTCCTCTCACAACTGCAACCCAGTGGAGGACAGCTCCCCGGCACCAACTCTTGCAGACACAGCAGGTGGGGGTCTGGAGCAGCCCCACACATGGGCCTTCTGCCCAGCCCCTGGATGCAAGTGGGCTGAGCACCCCAGCGCTGGGACAGAGCCCTGTGGCCAGTCCAGAAGCAGGCCTGCCGTTTCAGGTCACTCCCTCCTCAGCGCCTCCTCTGTGCCTGATTGGCCCCAGCAGTCCTTCAGTCCCCACAGGGAGTTCCCCAGTCCCACATGGTTCCGAGGCATGGGCCAGGGACATGGGAGCTGGGAAGGACTCTCAGCTATAGAGGTCAGGCCCTCTGTGCTCCGCTGGGGCGGACACTCCAAAGCAGACACGCTCAGGACACTCACCTGGCACCAGTAAGACCCGTGACTGTTCTCCAGCCCTCAGCTGCCTCGAACCCAGCAGGCTGGAGGCAAAACATGCTTCCTGCTTTGTCTTCAGCAGCCAGTGTGGGCTGTGAGGGCCTGGTACGCCGTTCTCAAAGTGGCAGCCCTTTGGCAAGGGGAGCTTCGGCCTGCTCGGCATGCAGCCCACCTGCCTCCCACACTCTGGGTCCTGCAAGCGTGGACAGGCAGTTCAGACTTCACACCTCTGGCCGGCTCAGGGGATGACAGTTTCTGTGGGGCAACTCAAAAACCTCATTCCATCCTGGAGGAACACAATGGGTTTCCAATTGGAGAGTGTGAGAACATGCCACTGAGGTCTGTCACCACAGAGCACTTCTAGTCAACCCTCCAGTCACTACACGCTGGTCTGGAAAGGCTACACCGGGGACCAGGCGCAGGGCTCCATGCGCTCAGCCACAGGGCGGAGGTGCAGACCTCGCTGTGCCTCCGGGCCACCCAGACGTCGCAACGGGCCTGAGAAACTGGGGCCCCATGCCGGAGCTCTGGTGTACCACTACCACCTGCAAAACTTGGACACATATGTACACACATATAGACACGCACACACACACAAAAAGAAAAGATCCAGACATTCAACGTAGAAAAAATATGGATGTGCTAAAAATCGCACAGAACCCGCTTAATCTCGAAACCTCAGAAATGCTAAAAGCCCCATGTCAGGAGATGAGACCGCTGCCGAGGAGCAGGCAACAGGGTCCCTTGGTCCAGAGGCCACTGGGCAGGGTATCCTGCACCCCGAGCTGCTGAGGAGCATGAGAAGGTGGCATGCGGCCACTGGGCACTCAGCCCCAGTGGTGACAGTGTGCAAGGAGATGGACACAGCCCAGGGCATTCGTTTCGGCCACCCCTCCCCACAAAGAAACAACCCTTTATGGCACAAACATGATGGGGTGGAGGGCAGGCCAGGCCCAGAGGCGAATCAGTAAGAGTGGGGGCTCCAGAGGCTAGCAGACAGGAGCCAGCTTAGCCCCCAACCCACAGCGGAGGATCCAGGGCCAGAACACTCACGCGTGGCTAAGGGCCTTGGCCCAACTCCAGGGCTGCCTCTTGGGGAAGCCATGCACAGCAATGCTGGGGAAAAAATGGCAGGGTGGGGCCAGGACCTCCTGGCACAGAATTGGGCTTCACCCAGCCCAGCTAGACAGAGTGGAGAGTTCAACCTCCTCCCAAGACCCTCTTTCCTCAGGGCCTCGGGCACCAGAGGCCCAGGCCAGCCCCCAGCCCAGAGAAGGGTCATCCTTGGATGTTCACTGGGTGGAGTGGGGGGGATCCTCAGAGCAGTCATTGTGGTCACCTTCAAGGCCGTCTACCCTCAGGCAGACCAAGTACCCAGATAATACTGACAGTCCCCAAACATGGTGGTGCCTGGAAGCGCCCCCCCCACCCGCCTCCTGGCCGCCAGGGCCCCGTGGCTATCTGGCAGGCTCCTCTGGATGGCATGCCACAGGGAGCATGCCCACCAAAGCCAGGTGTGGTGCGGGTCCCTGCCCATGCCCACGGTGCCATCTTTGTTCCCTACTTTTGAAACATGTGGTCTGAATGAACTCTGTCATTCTTCTGCCATTTGAAAAGAAAAAGACAGGGACCAACAGCTATGCATGTTTCTAGAGCTGTCCAGGAGGCCCAGCGCAGGTGTCTGCTCCCTTGGGAGGCCGGTGTGGTCTGTGCTGCACATGCGTGCGGTCAGTGGGTTTGCGGCCGTGCAGCTGGGTCCAGGCTCACTCAGGGGCCCTTTAAGTCTCCCACGGGGATCAGGATTTTCTTGACAGCAAAAAGGTGCTTTCCGCCCGTCGGGGCCTTGGGCTGGGCCATCCTCTACACCATGGTACTGAGGGAACTGCGGCTATGGCGGCCGCCCCCCGGCAGTGCCTCTGTGGCGGGGGTGCTCCCGCTCTGGCCAGGGTCAGGGGGCACAAGCAGGGCACTGCTGCTGTCAGCTGAGTCTTCCAAGTCGGCCAGAGAGGGCCCCGCAGCGGGCAAAGGGTGCTCCAGACGCCGGGGTGATGCCCCTTCACCGCCACCATCCCCCGGGCTTGGCGGCCTGGCCTCTGCCGGCTCAAAGGCATCATCGTCTGCAGGGAGACAGAAGGGTGTCAGCAGGATGGTGGGTCTGGCACAGGGGAAGAGGGTGGGCTGGAGAGAACCAGGGGACGCTCCTCCTGTCATCACCCTTCACCTCTGCCCACCTGGCAAGGGGCCAGGTGCAGGGGTACAACTAGGAGCAAGCCATGGTGTGTGGTGTGGGGGGACAAGGCAAGTCAGCAGAACGAAGTCAGGGGAGAGGGAACATCCTCTCAGACTTGGTGGGAGTCAAAGCAGGGCGCCCCTGACATGACATGACATGACAGCCCTGACATACTGGGCTGGCGGCGGCCAGGCTATTGCTGGAACATGGGGATGGGAATACAGGAGACAGGGCTGGAGCAGGCAGCTCGGCAAACCTCACAGTTTTGAGGGAAGCTTTGTGGCAGGCCACTCCGTTCAGTGTGCCTGCTCCTTATTAGCCAGTCCCCCTCTGAAAGCTTGGGCATGGGGGCCCAGCGTGCCCCTTTTTGCTGGCTGGCCTCCCCCAGCCCCAGCAGTCTGTGACCCTGCCCTGGGGAGGCTCCACACAGGCAGCTGGGATCTCTTGCCCTCCTACAGCGGCATCCCTGGCAGGAAGCCTGTTGTACCCTGACACCTCGAGAGCAGAGAGAAAATCCGTGTGTGCAGGGGTCACATCCAGGTCCTGCCCACAGACCGCAGAAGAGTGGTCCTGGTGAACACAGCATGGCTGGCCCCATGACACCTGTCCTGCTGTGGTACTGGTGCACAGGGAACCAGCCACCTCGGGGTAGGGCGCCGCCCGCTGGTATGCTGCAGGGGGTCGTGTGTGACAGATGGTGTTCACACAGTGGCAGATGGGATGGGACACCTGAGCTGCACACCAGGCACAGGGACAAGCCAGGCAGTGGTGAGGAAGCCGGCACATCCTTTGTGCTACATGGCCCTGTGAGGAATGGGTTTTCAGGGTATCAGATGGATAACAGATCCGAGTCATTGGGCCAACATCACAGAACCAGCGCTTTCTCCAAAGAACTGCTTCCAGACAGGAGACAACGTCATGATGGTGTCTCTTGAGCTCACAACACACACGTGTCTTTAGGGCCGACCAGTTGGCTCTGGATGGGCCCCTGTAGCTCTGGGCTCGCCCTGTACCCACAACCACCAGCACCTGGCTCCCCAGCCCTCCACAGAGCCCAGCTGGGTGTGCCCCAAGGGCTGCTTGCTAACAGGCGTTCACAGGAGGAAGGCCAGTGGCAGTGTGACCGCGGCTAACGGTCATCTGCATGCGCAACCCTGGGAAGAGCCTGCCTGCCGACAGATGGCAGTTCCTTCCACCTTAAACGGAAACCCAAGGGGAAAGCAGAAGACCAGGAGGAAGTGGAGGTTCAGGGTCCTGCGGACTGGGGAGGAGGACCACCGGCTGCACATGGTGGAAGGTTAGTGACGTGCCGCTCCCTGTCCCTGCGGAAGAAGCACCTGCGGGGTCGTAGAACACGCTGTCAGGGTTGATGGAGGCCTCATAGGGCGGCGGTGGATCATCGGGCTGGTCGATGTCTGGGTACTTATACGCGGTGTAGGGAGGCGGAGGGTCGTGGAAGTGGAACGTGCCGCCTTCCCCATCGTCAGAAAGGTGTAGTGGCGTGAGGCCGGTGCCGAACCCGTCTGGGCCGTAATCAAAGCCAGGGATCCTCCGGCCAAGGTTGAAGTGGTGCACTGCGCAACCACAGGGAGACAAGCAATAGAGCCACGTCACTCAAAGGCATGCAGCTCAGCCCCCAAGTCACCTACCTCCTCTCGAGGCTGGACCTGCCTCCCCAGGCCCAAGGGATCAGGTATCCCGACTGACACACTCGTATGCCCAGCTTGCCCACCCGGACCCCCTCCTTCAGTCCATTCCTGGCCCTAACCCATGTGCAACCCCTTACTACTTCCTGCCACTTCTGCCGCCCAGCCGTCACCACACTTCTCCACCTGAGGGTCTCTGAAGCTGACCTGGTGGGAACTGAGGGTCTGAGGAAGGACTATGCTGGCTCTCAGTGCCGTAAGGCCCCCAACTGCAGCTGGCACGGCCCCTCAGCATTCCTGCCACCTTGACTCAAGAGCCCTCGAGCCCTTGGGGTCTGCAACCATCCCACCGCTCCCCACATGGACAGGGGGACTGGGTGCTGGGGAGCCTGGCTTCCTTGCTGAGACAAGGAGCAATTCCAGCTCTACTGAGGGCACAGGCCTCTCACTGCAGAGAACTTGGGCTGAAGAAGGCAAGTCACACCCAAAGCTGCCTAACAGTTCTGGGAGTCTGCTGCTCTGCCCCCTCTCCAGCCCGCAGGTGGCCCACTCACGGTCCAGGCTGCCAGAAAAGGTAACATCACTGACCGGAACACAACAGCAGCTGTGGGTCCTGCTTCAAGGCCTGGAGGGGTGGAGAGCCTGAGGGCAGCTGGTACTGACAGTGTGTCCCTCCCTTCACATATCCAGGGCCTGATTTCAGGTCCCCAGGACAGCTCCTCCAGCTCCTCAGGTGCTGGGGACAAGCTGGGGCATCCCTATCAGTATCCTCTCCTTCCTCCTTGCCCCTTCCTGCTTCCCATGCCCTCCCACTCTCTCAAGGGGACAGAGCTTGGAGCGGGGCCTCCACTGGGACTGTCATTGGCAGGGTGAGCTGCACTCACAGTTGGCTCCAATCAGGGACTCAATGCGTTCCCGCCGCCTCTGGCGAAGCCGGTGGACCATGAAAAGCAGCAGCGACAGAATGAGGAAGGAGGAGATGCAGCTAACGATCAGACGCATCCCACTGGCCATGGAGTCGAACAGGCTGTTGCCATCTGTTACAGGGAGAGGAAGGAAACTGGCTGTTCTCAAAGAGGAGAGCCTGACCCCCAGGTGCTTAGTGCTACGGGAAGGCCACAGTCTTTCACCACCAGGCAGGTATGTGAAAAGGCAACTGCTTCCCGATTCCCTGCACTTGATGATCTTGGGAGAGATGGCAGAAATGAAACAACTCAAAGTCATGAATACTGTGCTAACACCAAAGGAGAGAAGCAAATTGTGGGCCAGGAATAATATTTTACCTTCCAGCCTAGCACTAAGTTCCATTCAATGAGCCTCTTCTGCCTAAGAAGCTCTGTTATAGCTCCCCGTACCCCCAATCACAAGACAAAATCAGGCACATGGGACCAAGCTCCTGGACCCTAGACCAGGGATGCTCACCTGGGCGACTCTGTAACTCCCAGGGAACATGTGACAACGTCTGGAGAGACTCTTGGTCCCCACCAACCCCTCAAGGGTGGAGGCACTATTGGCCTCTGGTGGGTAGAGGCCTGCGATGCTGCTCAGCAGCTTGCCAAGCCCACATCACAGTGCTCAGTCCCAAATGTTGACTGTGCCCACACGGAGATAGCCTGCCTTGCCCTGGTGCCCACCAGTGCTTGTCTGGTTTGCTGTGGGGCGAGCACACATGGTGATCATGGGAGGAGATGTGAGGGAAGAGAAC
This sequence comes from Meles meles, assembly GCF_922984935.1. NCBI lineage: Eukaryota > Metazoa > Chordata > Mammalia > Carnivora > Mustelidae > Meles > Meles meles. Next base: position 31,814,300 of record NC_060077.1, read on the forward strand.
TTGCGCTGGCTGAGTGCCTCAGGGGGGCAGACTTCCCCATCGGCTCTCACTGAGGTGAGATGGGCCACTCGCGCCAAGTCACAGACTAACAGAACTAGGAAGTGGTCCCGAGAGTACCTGCCTCCACGACCCAGAAGGAAGGTCACAGAGGTCTCAGGCCACAGGCCTGTAGCCACTGGAAGCAGGACTCCGCGTGGGTGGAAGGGCCAAGGACTGTCGACTTCCAACTCTGTGACAGCCATGCAGGCAGATCCCCAACCGCCAGCTCCAAGGAGACACTTCACGACCAACTAGGATTCCATGTGAGAGGTTGGGCTCCCGGGGCCCTTCTACTGCTTCCGCTGGCCCAGCTGGCTCCATACCAATGCAGATGGTCTGAGCTCACTCTTGCCCTGCTCCCACAGGGTCAGGGAGCCTCCCTCAAAGCTGCACTTACTGCTGACAAAACTTGGGAAGTAACATGTATAAAGGATACATCCTCTCCCCAATTAGCTGCTTTTCTGGTGCCTCTGATCCTCTTCAAGTGTCAAGGGAACATTTTGTCTCTGTATGTGGGAGGATGACTGTCAGTTCAGGGTGCTGTTGACATGTCTGTTAATTGGTGGCCAGCTCAGAGATCCCAAGGGGCACCTAAGCAACAGTCCCTTTGCAATGACTCTTACTAATCACTTCCAAAATAAACTCAAGGACACAGTAAAGGTCCCTGACCATCCCTCCATGGTGATTACCAAGGAAGGAGGAAGCATCCCTTAGAAGAAAGCCACCTGCAGTCAGACACAAAGAAGACAGCACTTTCCTAGGAGACAGAAGCCAGCTCTTGGGTCCTTGGGGACTCACACCATGACTGGTCAGCTATAAATGTTGCCTATCCCAAGTTCACAAAGATTTTTCCATATTTTCTATTTTCTTTTCACATACTTTATTTTTTTTAGAGCATATATTTTTCTTCTAGAAGTCTTATAATGTAAGGTTTTATAGTGGTCTATGATCATTTTTTTAAAAACATTTTATTTACTTGAGAGAGAGACAGTGAGAGAGACCACGAGAGGCAAGAAGGTCAGAGGGAGAAGCAGACTCCCTATGGAGCTGGGAGCCCGATGTGGGACTCGATCCCTGGACTCCGGGATCATGACCTAAGCTGAAGGCAGTTGCTTAACCAACTGAACCACTTAGGCACCCAGTCTATGACCATTTTGAGTTAATTTTTATACATAGTAAGATGTGTAGTTAAAGGTGTATATATATATGTATATATTTAAACATGGATGTCCAACTGTTCCAGCACCAGTTGTTTACAGATATCCTTTCCCCATTTAATTGCCTTTGTACTGTTGTCAATTATTAGTTGACCATATAAGTGTGGGACTATTTCTAGACTATTCTGTTCCAGTGATCTACGTGTCTCTTCTTCTGATAATACCACACTGTTTTGATTACTATGACCATACAGTAAGTTTTAAATCAGGTACCAGGAGACCTCCAACTTTGTTCTTCCCAAAAACTGTTTTAGCTAGTCTAATTCCTTTGCCTTTCTACATAAATTTTGTTTTTTTAAATTTTTTTTTTTTTAATTTCTAAGTAATCTCTACATCCAATGTGGGACATGAACTTGCAACCCTGAGATCATGAGTTATGTGTTCCACTGATTGAGCCAGCCAGGCACTCCTCTACATAAATTTTAGAATCGGCTTGTCGATGTCTGTAAAAAAGTCTGCTAGAATTTGGGTTAGGACAGCATTGTATCCATAAATAATTTAGGGATAATTAACTGCCTAATGATATTGAGTCCTATGATCCATGAACATGGTATACCTCTCCTCTGATTACTTTCATCAGTATTTTATGGTTTGTGCATATATTTGTAAGGCTTATGCCTAAGTCATGTTTTTTGGTGCTACTGTAAATGGTACTTTTTTTTTAGATATTTAAATTTCCAACTATTCACAGGTAGTATATATAAAAACAATGGAATTTTGTATATTGACCTTGTATGTGGAGACCTTGCTAAACACTCTAGTTTTAGTAACTTTCTTGCAGGTCCTTTGCGATTTTCTATGCAGACAATCATATCATCTACTAAAAAAAAGATAATTTCACTTCCCCTTGTGGTCTGGATACCTTTTCATTTTCTGGCACTGCCCTTGACCTCCTGTAGAACCCTAAACAGAGTGGTGAGAGCAGACATCCTTGCCTTGTTGAAGGGGATACTTTCTCAGCGTCCCAGTTTGGGTGGCAGTGTCTCTGTCCTTGTTGGAATACAGGTACTTTCCAGGAGGAAACACTCAGCTTGGGAAGCAGGCAGGAGCCTGCAAACATAACACTGAACAAGAGGCAGGAATAAGCCCTGGATAAGCTGCTCTGGCTGCACAGGAGAATGGCCTGCAGCAGCTGTGGTCTCATCCAGATGCCCAGAGAGCCCTGTTCTGCTGAGAAGTCCTCAGGGCTTGGCAGGCCCTACAGGTCTTACACAGGCCTGGTCATTCTAACAAAGCCTAGATGGAGAGGTAAGGCAATATGGATAGACTCCTAAGAAATGGAATGAGAAATACATGTGACGTGGCTTGCAAAAGCCAGTCTTTTGACTCCTGTGGAAGGTAAGTGAGCTGGGGGTTCAGAGTGATGTGGCCAGGACACTGGAGACCTGGTAAGCACCTAATCAGTGCTTGTCGGAATCCCACAGGAATGCATCTTATACAAGCAGGTACGATCTACTCTGTGAGATAGGGAGGCCCAAGTGTACCCTCACTGAGTTCCACTCTCCCTGGTAGGCTCTTCTGTACTCTTCACAGCCAATTGCACCTCTAGGACATGTGCCAAAGTGTCTGATTCAGCCTCAGACACCCTCTGACACTGCTTTGCCCTCTCCCCCAGATGCCCTTCCTGGCATGCAGGGACACTGACAACTCTCTACTTAACGAGAGTTCTAGTTGTTGTGGCTCTCACACAACAGTTCCAACTCCTGTCCCATGAGCACTAAGCAAACCAGTTTCTCCTCCACAGGGGCCCTGGAGGATAGAGATGGCCACCACGCCCTGCCCCAGCTTCTCTTCTACAGGGTCCATGAGCTTAGGGACTTCCACAAGGCCCTGTCCACGTCTGTCTCACACTGCCAAGATAAAAGAACAAATTCATGCTTTTGATTTACAGTTCTCTTGAGATTATGAATTCACAGAGATGCCAACTGCACTGGTGTGGAGAATAATCCAGCATGTTGTATGAGTGTGATGCCCACTGTCATACAGAGCACACTGCTACGTGCTGCTCTTTTCTTTCTTTTCTTTTTCCTTTGGAAAGGAAAGGAAGAGGGCTATCTAGAGACCACATGCCTGCATAATGTTGAATCACAAACGCCACCTGGCAGAATGGAGTTAGTTTCTCAAAACTTTCTCCTGAAAGATTTTAGCGGTAGAAATCGATGACTATAAGCAAATAAAAACTGTCATTACCCCTCACATCACCAAACATGGAAAAGAGCTAAAATGGGGACATAAATCTTGAGAGGAGAAAGATAGGTCAGATTTAAAGCCATCAGTTACAGCTGACTCATGAACAGGCACGCTCATTCAAGTTCAAGTTCACTGATGTACAATACTGGTTACCTACCTGAGAGCTGACACAAGCCTGACACACCTGTGAGGTGGCAGTTAGAGAAGGCCAGGTCATGTGACACACACATGCTCACAAGAGTGGTTGGCCATCAAACCTGGCTGAACAGCTCCATAAACAAAATGTTGCTATGCCATGTGCCATGAGCTCTCACGAGTGCCCACTACTGAGAAAGTGAAGGAACATCTGGGCTCCAGCTTAGAACACAGGGGCTGACTTGTGACCCACCATCAGTCTCACCTGGGTCCAGGCACATGAACTTGCAGCATTCCTTGGGGTCCTTGCGGTACTGCTGACAGCCCTGAGGCCTCTCACACAGGGCAGCCACACACATCTCAGGCTCCCCACCATGGCAGGTGCAGCTCAGGCATGGGTCATCTCCTTTGGGGGTGAAGTAGAACCCCTCATCCACCACATTGTCCTTGATGTCAACACATGTTTGACCTGCAACATGCACATACATGTATATATGTATGCATCATTGGGCAACAGACGCGACAACAGAGGAGTTAGCAAGATCAACCAGAGAGCCTTCCCAGTGCTGAAGTGTGTGAGTCTGGCTCACAGCCACAGGAAGTGGCTATCCGAGAGAGGTTGTCACTACAACTCGCTGCTAGGACAAAGCCTGATCAGGGCACACCTGGACATAAGCCCAGAGAGCTGGGAGAGAGAAGAGAGCTAGATTCCAGGGCAAAGCCCATGGAGAAGTGTTTGCTTTCAAGGATCTGTCTAAGCAGTTTACTTAGAGATTTCCTCAGTTTTAAAATGTAGCTGTCATGCATGTTAACCATTTTACAACACATCTGAGAGTATGCCTCCAACGACTCTCCCAAGAAGCTGCTGGCTCTGCTTGAAAAAACAGTCCACTAGCCCCAAGAAACACACAGTAAACTCTGTGCAGAGCTGCTGTGGGGCAGGCGGAAGAGAAATGGCCATCACCAGAGACGAGAGGAAGCTGACAGCTCAGAGCCCTAAGCCAGCCCTAGACACAACAGATGCCTGGAGGAAGGGACAAGGGATGAGGCAGGGGCAGCTCTCCAAAAGACACATGCTCAGTGAAAGGCAAAGGGCCATGAGAAGATGTTTGTTTCCATCTCCAAATGGAGTAGAGATATCTAAAAACACGCATCACAAATCCCACAACCATGGGTCTGTGCCTCACTTAAGACAGGGGCTGGGGTGCCTGGGTGGCTCAGTTGTTAGGCACCTGCCTTTGGTTCAGGTCATGATCCTAGGGTCCTGGGATAGAGCCCCACATCAGGCTTCCTGCTCAGTGGGAAGCCTGTTCCTCTCTCCCACTCTCCCTGCTTGTGTTCCCCCTCTCGCTGTCTCTCTCCCTCTGGCAAATTATAAACAAATAAATGAAACGAAGAAAAAAAAAGGACTGGGGTCAGGAATATGCAGGGCAAGAAAATCACATAGAACTGATCTCTGTTAGAAGAGGGAGAAAAAGAATGAAGAAAAATGAGCAGCCCTCAGAGAAACATGGGACACCACTGAGTGCACCATCACACACAAAATAGAAGTACCAGAAGAAGAAGAGAGCAGAAGGAGCAGAAAAAAGTATCTGAAGAAATAACAGCTGAAAACTTCCCAAACTCATTGAAAAACAAAACCTATACGTGTAGGAAGCGTAACAAACTCCAACTTGGATAAATGCAAAGAGCCCTAAGCACATCAGACATACTCATCATAGTAAAAAAGTGCTAACATCGAAGAAAATGTGAAAACCTTAAGAACAGCAAGCCAGAAATGACATGTTACTTATAAGAGAACCCCGTAAGGCTAAGAGCTGACTTCTCAGAAGAAAAAAGAGAGATGAGAAGGCAGTGGGATAACATACTCAAGGTGCTCAAAGAAAAAACTATCAGAATCCTACACCCAGCAAACCTAGCTTTCAAAACCTGAAGGCAACATAAAGACTTTCCCCAAACAGACAAGACCTAATTTGTTGCATTCACACATGCCTTATAAGTAATACCAAAGGAAGTCTTTTTTTTTTTTTCCCCCCCAAGGGAGAGAGATTGAGCATGAAGGGAGGGAGGGGCAGAGAGAGAGAGGGAAAAAAAGGGAGCTTCCTAAGCAGACTCAGAGAGAGGGAAAAAAAGGGAGCCTCCTAAGCAGACTCCACATGAAGTGTGGAGCCTGACACAGGGTCCGACACAGAGCTCTATCTCACACCCTGAGATCATGACCTGAGCTGAAATTAAGAGTCGGACACTTAACTGACTGAGCCACCCAGGCACCCCACCCTAAAGGAAGTTCTTAAGGCTAAAAGAAAGTGATCCTCAGAGAGGAATTTGGATCTATACAAAAAACCAAAAGGCGCTAGAAAAGATAATCATGTGATTATGAAAGACAATATAAATGAGTTTTTTTTTCTTAAAGATTTTGTTTATTTGATGCAGAAAGACACAGTGAGAGAGGGAACACAGGCAGGGGGAGTGGGAGAGGGAGAGGGAGAAGCAGGTTTCCCACTGAGCAGGGAGCCCAATGTGGGGCTTGATCCCAGGACCCTGGGATCATGACTTGAGCCGAAGGCGACGCTTAACAACTGAGCCACCCAGGTGCTCCATAAATGAGTATTTTTTTCCTCTTAACTGAATGAAAAAGCAATTGTATGAGATACTGTGTTTATGGGGTACCTGGGTGGTTCAGTCAATTAAGCAGCTGCCTTTGGCTCAGGTCATGATCTCAGGGTCCTGGGATTGAGCCCTGCATCAGGCTCCCTGCTTAGCAGGGAGCCTGCTTCCCTCTGCCTGCCACTCTGCCTACTTTTGCTCTCTATCTCTCTGTCAAATAAATAAATAAAACCTTAAAAAAAAGATACTGTGTTTATAACGTAGTATTGGGCCTCTAATATATAGAAATGTAATGTATGTGTTTGCAGATAATAGCCCAAAGGACGTGTGTGGAAGCAAAGCTGTTCCAGGCTAAGGAAGTGACTGGTGGTGGTAATTAACAATGTTTTATTTGTTCGCAACACTAACAGACCTAATGTGTATAATGATAATACCAGAGAAAGGAGGAAAGGAAACTGGGTTATAAGAGGTAACATTCCACATATCACTGAAATGAACCTAGTATCAATCTGAAGCTAATGTGAATAAAATGTATATATAGATGTACATGGAGTTAGTGTTAATACTTACATTTACCTGTGAATATACTAAAAAGCACTGAACAGTATACTTTAAATGAGTGAACTGTAAAGTATGTGAATTATATCATAATAAAGCTGTTAAAAAAGAGATGATGGCTGAGATCTTCTCATTATTAATAAAACACATAAATCCTCAGGGGTCCTAAAAGGACCAATAAAAATAAATCAATAACTTGGGACGCCTGGGTGGCTCAGTTGGTTAAGCCGCTGCCTTTGGCTCAGGTCGTGATCCCAGAGTCCTGGGATTGAATTCTGCATCAGGCACCTTGCTCAGTGGGGAGCCTGCTTCTCTCTCTGCTTCTGCCTGCCATTCTCCCTGCTTGTGCTCTCTCTCTCTCTAACAAATTTAAAAAAAAAAAAAATCGACTAGACACAGTGTGATGAAACCTCAGCGTATCAACGAAGAGAAACTCTCAAAAGCAACAAGAGAGAAAGATTACCTGCTGTTCTGTGTACTTCCAGGCAATGGTCAGTCAGGTGTGGCCACAAGGCGGGGTACAGGGGAGGCAGGGGAAAACAACGTGCATTATACTCAAAGGTTCTGGACAGAAAGAGTCATTGCACACCAACAAAGGATCACACAGGAAGAACACCAAGGGTGCTGCTCAACCAAGTGCGGAGGGAGCAGAGAAGGAGTGATCAGAGAAGGAGGGAGCAGAGAAGGAGTAAAGCAAATGTTTTACTGGGGGTCAGGGAAGAGTACACAAGGAAAGGCATAGGGGGATTTCACTGGAACACTTGACCATCACTAGGTCACAGTCAGAAGGGAAGAAGGAGAACTCATGGCAGAGGCTGACCTTATCACACTGGGGCACCTGGCCACCTGGGCAGGGTGCTCACGGTCTGCTTGTGGAGCAAGAAGATAAGTTTTAAAATTTATAATATACCTAACAAACCAAGGAAAGGCATATGAGTTCATATGTTCTGCCTGTTCAGAGTAAGGAACAGGCAGAAACAATAAAATACCATCTTCAAAGTCTTGAGAAAAAGTAACTGTTAACCAACAGATCTAGACCAGCTAAACGAACATTCAGGACTGGGGGCAAAAATTAGACTTTTCGTTCAGAGAGTAAAAGAGTGTAGCACTAACACCACAGCCTCGTCTCAAAGAGCTCCTGAAGAATGTATCTGAGAAACAAAAAGCTGAACCCAGAAAGAAATGGGGTGCGAGAAGAAATAATAAAGAAACTGAAGAACATATGAGGAAAGGTACATAAATGCTAACTTCATAAAACAGTTAAGTGTTTCACCTCAGAAGTATAAAAACAAAGTAAATGTAAAATAATGGACAAGTACATGTAAGTCAGAAGCTGGGGAACAACTGGAGCAAAAGCAATACAGAATGGGTTTTTTTTTGTTTTTAACACTTTTTATTTTTAGGTGCACAGGGAAGTGTGTCAAGTGGCCCTTCAAAGAACTGAGCTTTAGGGCTGGAGAAAAAAACAAAACAAAAAAACCCCTCTGCTTTCCAATTCCAGCTGACGGTGACTTTCTGACTGATACCCATAAAGGAATTCATTTAAAGCACACTTGTCCTCTGCAGCCTGTGAGGTCCCTCAGGAATTCATCGTCTAGGGAAGGGGAGGTGTACCCAAGCTACAGACGCACGGCAGACGCACGGCACATGCTCTGCAGAACTGGAAGATAAGGGTTGGTTACAACCATCCTCCCAATGTCCCTTTTTTTTTTTTTTTAAGATTTTATTTATTCATTTGACAGAAAGATCACAAGTAGGCAGAGAGGCAGGCAGAGAGAGAGGAGGAAGCAAGCTCCCTGCGGAGCAGAGAGCCCGATGCGGGGCTCGATCCCAGGACCCTGAGATCATGACCTGAGCCGAAGGCAGCGGCTTAATCCACTGAGCCACCCAGGTGCCCCCCAATGTCCCTTTTTAAACCTTCTTAGAAGGTGGTTCGCATGGTGAGTAGAAATTAGGACCCCCTGCAGTTTAGATCGTCCTCACTCGATCAGTGAACGCAAAGTGGCGCCGGCCCACTGCAAATTACAGGCTTCGTTAGGGAGAAAAGAAATTACTTACTGAGCAGCAAATTCTGTAAATTTGTAATTCAGATCTTAGACTGGCCTCACAACATAGGGTCTTTGTATTAACAGGAAGGAAGTTAGAGACACTGACTGCCTTCAGATTAAAAAAAAAAAATCCACTATGCCCTTTAAAAACATTAACGGTAACCACTAACATGACAGGCATATGTAACAGAATTTCTGAACCAGTATAGGAAAAAAAAGAGACTAGAGAAAAGTTGATTAAGTTCATATAAGTCTGGAAAAGATAAAAAGGAAGAAAAATCCTATGTAAACAGCAGAAAATAAGGTGCCAAAATCAATTTGAAGACTGAATTAAAAGAGTACAAAAGGACAAACTGAAAGGAAGCTAGCACAAAAAGATGTAATAATAATGAAAAAAAAAAAAAAAAGAAAATAGTTCACATGTGTTGAGAGCTTTCTATGTGACAGGGACTGTTCTTTGCACTGCACGTATGTTAACTGATCTCTCCCAACAACAAGGTGAGGTGGGTGCTCTACTACCCCCCTTTCCTGATGTGGAACCCAACTATTAAGCCTCTTCTCATAACGCCATTGTGCAGCTACCATTGGAAAAGAAGTACGACTTTAAGCAAAACCAACGAAAACTAGTATGGATAAACAGGAATCATTACATTATAATAAAAAGTTTCAATTTAGGAAGCTATAATAATTATGAGTACTTATCCCCCTAAAACATGACCTCAAGACAGATAAAGCTGTAAGCAGAGAATTATCAGGGAAAAATGGATGATGTGACATCCACAGTCAGAGATTAAAACACATCTCTTTCAACAACTGATGTATCACACAGTCAAAACAGATTTGAACAATGCCATCAATAAGCCTGAGCTGGGGCGCCTGTGTGGCTCAGTGGGTTGACAGACAGAGATCACAGAGATTTATTTGACAGACAGAGATCACAAATAGGCAGAGAGGCAGGCAGAGAGAGAGAGGAGGAAGCAGGCTCCCCGCAGAGCAGAGAGCCCGAAGTGGGGCTCGATCCTGGGACCCTGGAATCATGACCTGAGCCAAAGGCAGAGGTTTAACCCACTGAGCCACCCAGGTGCCCCAAAAGTTCCATATTTAACACTGAAACACTAAAAGCTTTCCCTTTGAGGCTGGGAAGATAAGTTTATGCTCACTACCAGCACTTCTAATCAACACTACACTGGAGTCCTTAGCAAGTAAAGGAACACCAGGGGAAAAAACAAAGAAATAAAAAGTCAAAGATCTGAAAGAAGACACGAAAATGCCTAAATAGAAAATCTAGCAGAATCCAACCAGGTAAGCGTTCTAATAAAGGAGTTCGAAAATTAATCCTAAAATTCAGGTGAAGAAGAAAAATGCTGAGAGTCAGCAACAGGACAAGAACGAGGCAGGGAAGCCCAGCACTGGCCAGGAGGATGTATCCCAAGACTCCTGTAAAGACAGTGTGGTATCAGCACAGGACTGACAAACAGGCAAGGGTCAGAATGGAGTCCAGAAATAGGCTCAGACGTCTACGAACCCCTGATGAATATCAGCGTGGAAGGGAATGATGACGGAGCCGGGGGAGTGGTCCAGACACAGCACGGGCAGTCTTGGAAAGACCCAAGGAGAGTGCAGGTGGGTGACCAGGGGAGTCAGCGGCTCCAAATCACCATGAGATGTGGCAAGTCCTCTGTTACCATTCTTATTTAATCTCTGAACAATGCGGTGTGGAGGGCAGGAATTATCACTTCTATCCTGGGAAAGAGAAACGAGGGCTCACAGACATGGCCTGCTGCCCAGGTTCTCACCCTGATGACAGTGGTGTGTGTTCAAAGAGGGGGGTAAGCCAGGCAAGGAGCTCCTGCCGCCCCACTGTGATACAGGGGTCTGCCTTGGTGCACCATGAGGTCAAAGTCTACTCAAGGTTGACACCAAGGTCCAGAAATCAGACAGCCATAGTCATGTATTCATGAAAAGCATTTCCTTACAGCTCCCTAGGAATTATGGCCAAAGGGGCTTACTTCTTTTACAGAGAAACGAAGACTTCTCGTAGCAGTTCTCTGCATGCCAGCTGTGTAGGTCGTGGTGGCGGAGGGTGGGGAAGTGGAAGCACTGGAGTTGGGCGCAGAACACGTTGTCGCTTTCCGACATGGCTGAGGCGAAGATGGGGTCTGGGGGCAGGAACACCTCTGAGGAACCTGGGGGGAAAATAACATGGTGTCAACAGACCAATCATATGCAGTCCTTGTGGGGACCAAGGCTCCCCCTCAAGCTGGACCATCAGTCAGAGGGCTTGTGGGCCACCCCGTGCTAGGGGCACTGCAGGTACAGCATTCGTTCACGGCCTCCCCTAGTTCCCATGAGCACAGCTCTGGGCAACGGGATGAATAAAGTTAACGGGCCAGAACACAGTAGCTTAAAATGTTCACGTTCATACGGATAAACAACAAATAAACAGGAGTGGGGGATCCCATCCCAACAGGGTATCAACTAGTAAATGGAGAAGGGCTCAAAAAGGCACCCACTGCACGTGCCGGGACACACAATTCAGACAGAACCGTGGCTCTGATGACTCAGCAGGGCTATCAGTTGGCCAGGTGAACTGGAAAGCGCCGGCTCCCTGGGACTCCCTCCCAGCTCCAGGGAGGCTCTGTCACTCACTTAACTTCTGCCTTCCAAGCTGGGGACCAGGCAATCAGACAGCATGCTGCCCTGGCAGCCCAGAGTGGGGGTACCGGAGTGCAGGGAGAGGGGGCCAGGAACCTCTATGCTTCTCATTTGCAACGTCCCAGGAGGTGGGACTCTGGTCACGTCTGGGGCACAGCACAACCAGCTCCCAGAGCCCACTCTCTATCTCAGAGAACCCTTCAACACTGGACCACCAAAAGATGCCTTGAGGCTAACCCAGACATGGGTCACCGGGGATACCCTCATTTTACTATGACAGCAAGGTGGTTTACCCTTGGACAGCGAAAAGGCGTTCCCATGCATGTTTTCTGAACTCTATTTGCTCCCAAAACTAAGCATGGAGGTCAGTTTGGAAGAGAGCGAGTCTGGACGTGGGCCCTCATCCTGTAGACACTGGGAACATGGCCTCCCAGCTCCCTGACAAGGGCAGGTAGACAGACTTTGGGGAAGCATGATGGGATAGAGGCCCAGTTCCCAGCTGACAGGCACAATGTCATTGTGCCCCTGCTAGGGGATATTGGGGCTCCAGAATCACAGGAGGACCATGGAAGGAGGGTAGGAGTGGGGGGCTTCTCACACCATTTGGGGAGATTGCCTCCAATGCTAAGAGTGGTTGCTGCCACTCTTAGCTCCCTGCTCCCCAACGAGGTCTCCTGTAACCCTTGTGTGCCCTCTTCTCCTTCTTCAGATGTCCCTGCACTTGGCAGAAGCCTCCCTTCTTAAAAACTGTTTTCTTCGCTATTTGACTTCTTGTCTTATAAGCTGAAAGTGGAATAGATTCATCCTGTCCTTTATTTATTTATTTATTTATTTATTTATTTATTTAAAGATTTTATTTATTTATTTGACAGAGAGAGAGATCACAAGTAGGCAGAGAGGCAGGCAGAGAGAGAGGAGGAAGCAGGCTCCCTGCAGAGCAGAGAGCCCGATGCGGGGCTCGATCCCAGGACCCTGAGATCATGACCCGAGCCGAAGGCAGCGGCTTAATCCACTGAGCCACCCAGGCACCCCCATCCTGTCCTTTATTTAAAAAAAAAAAAAAAGAAAAGAAAAAAAATGTCCTCAGGGCACCAGGGTGGCACAGTCAGTTGGGTATCGAACTGTTAGTTTTGGCTCAGGTCATGATCTCAGGGACTGGAACTGAGCCCCACACATCAGGCTCCGCACTCAGCATGGAGTCTGCTTGAGATTCTCTCTCCTCTCCCTCTGCCCCTCCAGCTCATGTTCTTAAAAAGAAAAAAAAGTCTTTAGCCCTGAGTCTAGTCACCAGCCCAGAGCACAATCTCAGCATGTGACTACACAGCTCTGACCAAGGCCACAAATGACCTCTCAGGGTAGAGTCTGGGGTCCTGGCACCCACCACCTGTCCTGCCCTTGGCTGCCTGGAACCTGCTTGAGTCAAGCTGAGCGTGGAGGGTGGGGTGGATGAGGGCGGCTCCAGTGCCAGCAGGCCATGCAGGGACGGAGGGCACAGGGAAGGCAGACTGGAGCAAGCTCCTCCCACCTGCTGGTGCCCATCGGACTACTTGGGCTTCCTCGTTCTGTGCTGGTCAGAAGCCCTGTTTACCCTGAGGTCATGTGAGCTGCGGTTTCTTGAAACCAGTAACTTAGAAGATCACTTCCTCTTTGCCAAACCTCGTTCCTTTCGGGTCTTCATTTTATGTGCCCTCTCCATCCTTTCTCTGCCAGGAGCTAAATGAGGCTAATCCCAACACACTCAGTGTGGTCTTCACTTAGCATCCCCCCAAAATTCATGGCCACCTGGAACCTCAGAATGTGGACTTTATTTGGCTCTCAAGGTTAAATCATCTGGGATCTGGAGTGGGTCCTAACTCAAAGGACCAGTGCCCTTATACAAGGGAGAAGACAGAGAAACATGTGGGAAATGGTCACAGACAGAGCAGAGCCCAGAATGTGGCTGTCACAAGCCAAGGAACATCAGGAGCCATGATCCACTGGCAAAGGAGGAACTCCCCTGAGCCTCTGGAGGGAGGGTGGCCCTGCCGACACCTTGATTTTGGATCTGTCCCCAGAACTGTGAGAAAGTAGTGTTAAGCCAAAAGTGCGTGGTACTCTGTTAGAGCAGCCCAAAGCATCTAACACAGTCTCCTAATCATCTCCCCGACTGATTTAACAAATGCCCGCAGGCCCCAGCCTGTGAACAGGCACTCGGGGTACACTGGGTGACAGCAGTAGGCAAAGATCCTTGCCTTCCAGAGCTCACACCAGGTGGTGGGGGAGGGGTTGTAAAGGTCAGAAACAGATGACTAAGAGACCCAATGAATGAAGTATATGTGATGCTGGAAGGTCACAATTGCTCTAGGTCAAAAGAAATCTGGAGCGCAGAGATGAACGCAGGCTCAGAGCAGTGCCATGGGAGCAGAGAATGGAGGGAACGGGTGACCAGGCTTGTGCTGGGAGTCCCATACCACGTACAGGCTCACTGCTTTGCTAGAAGGATTCAAGGGGCCCAGCTTCTAGTGGCAGTCGTAGCTGTCGTATTACAGCAACACAGCATGGTACAGCAGCAGCAAGAGAAGGGGACAGCTTGGGCGGGGTCTGGGGGCATCCAGGCCAGACTTCCCGAGCACTCTCCCACTTAGCAGGAGTGTGTGGGCTTTGCTAGCAGCAAGCTTCAGCAACACGGATGTGGCATCTCTGCCCAGAGGAGCCCCTGGGGAACCTTGATTTCAGGCTTACCACTGTTCATGTGGTCCAGGCGGCCTGATATAGTAGGCTCCACCTAACCCCCGAGCTGTCCCAGGCAACAGCCAGGACCAGGCCAGCTGTGCTACCTTCTCCTGCATTGGAGCGAGCCCGGACCTTGGGAAGGAGCATCCCAAAGAGGGCTTACAGCGACAGCAAAGGAGGCATGTGGCTAGAGAGGGGGCAGAGGGAAAGGCTACTGTAGCCTTTCTTAAGAGAAGGAGCCCCAGAGGTGGGAGGGGAAGAGTAGAGGACCCTCAGGCAGCTGTGTGAGGAGATGGGGGTAGGTGGGGTCGGCAGCAAGAAGACCAGGCTGGAGGTGTGTTTGGGAATTTAGGTGGGTGACGTTAGATCTGGTGGCTGTGACCTGGTGACAAGTGATGAGATTCTGGACAAGTCTAAAAGGGCATGAGAGGGACACCTGGGTGGCTCAGTTGGTTAAGCTGCTGCCTTCGGCTCAGGTAATGATCCCAGGGTCCTGGGATCAAGTCCCACATCGGGTCACTTGCTCAGTGGGGAGCTTGTTTCTCTCTCTGCCTCTGCCTGCTACTCTGATGCTTGTGCTCTCTCTCTCTCTCTGACAAATAAATAAATAAAATCTTTAAAAAATAAAATAAAATAAAAGGGCATGAGATCATGAGATTATACCAGCAGATCCCCCCTCAGACCACCCCTGACTGCTGCCTCTGCAGGAGGGCCTGCCAAGTGGCAGCAACTGCTCCCAGACACACCCACTCCCTCTGTGCATAAGCTGTCCCTAGCCAGGCACACATGGCCATATGCGACAACACTGAATTTCCTCTGCTGGCACCCCCACCCTGCAGTAGGCTGACCTTCACTCATTTTCTACCCAGTGTGCTGTCTGCCTCCCCACAGCAGGCTGTCCACCTCCCGAGGCAGGGCCTCACCCTCCCATATAGTACCACAGCCCCCACAGAACGGGCCTGCCCTGGGGCCCACAAGGGGCTGCGGGGATCCTCCCAAATGCTCCTCTACTGGAGGGCTGCCTTCCTTCAGCAGAACGGTGGCCTGGCCCCAGCTGACTCCACTCCAGCTTGACGGTCACCTCACCCAGAGGGCAGGGTCTCTGCACTGTGCCTTCAAGGCTTCCTGGTCCTCCCCCGACCGCCCCCTTCCTCCCTGCTGACAGAAGATTCTAGATCAGGATGGGTCAGGGTACACGAGAGGGTCACACTCCTTGGGTGTGGGCACCAGGGCCAAGACAATTGAGACCACAGAGGGCCTCCTAAGTGGCACGCGTGGCCTCAGCCCACCAGTGACAAGAGTGAGCCCCTAGAGGTGGGCATGCTGAGATGGGGGGATAAAGGGGGCAGAGGTGCCGGATGGAGCAGGTCTCAAATAAGCGAGTCATACAACGGGGACGCATCAAACAACAGACTGCTTCCATTTTTGTATTTTAAAATAAATATCACAAACAATAACCAGAAACTGAAATGAAATGTTACCAGCAATGATGCTGGGGCCCTGTGGAGTGGCTTGCGGGAAAACAGGGATGATTCCCTTTGGAGAACACAGATCTCTTTTCAAACTTCGGTCACCAATGTTATAAAAACAGCACCCCACGTTCTTTGGTGGCAGCAGCTCTCGGCCTTCCATGGCACCCCAGGCCCTGGGTGCTGCCTCAGTGTCAGGGTTTCAGCACCCTGGGGTGAGGCTGACCTGCTGTTCAGAGAAGCTGCAGGCAGGGCCTCCCTCTGAGGGGAGAGGCCATGGGAGGCGGCCCCTCTCACAAGCAGAGCTCCACACCTCACACGCACCTGGGAGTGGGGTACCTGCAGACATAGATAAGAGGTGTGTATATGAGGATAATGCTCTGCGGGCCCCGCTGTGCTGATACACACATGTGTTATAAAACACACAAGAAAACGTTGGACAGGATGTAAATGAAGTGAATATTTTTAAATATCTTCCTGCAGCAGCTTCCAACCACCATGACTTCCTACCACCATTCACTCATATTCTTGGGCACAGTCTTTTCTTCAGGGCGAGTTTGCCATTAATGGCAAGACTTAAATCTACTTCCCACTGCCTTTCTGATGCATCACTTAGGGCCCACTTGTCAGGCCCTGGAGCATCCCCAGGTCTGAAGCAGGTGGCACCTTGCTAACAGTTCCTTTTGCAAGGAAAGGCAGCAGGCTCTGCCCCCCACTCCTTTGCTGGGGCTGTGTTGTCAGTATTGTCTCGCACTGGAGTTTCTTAGCAGAAACCTTTTAAGATGCTTTCGGGATGGACACTTTCAAGGAGACACAAAAGCAAAGGGAAGAACACAATGAATTCCCACGAAACTCTGTCCTGCATCACAGCAGCTCACTCTGCCCGTCCGTCCACAGCACAGCACTGTGGTCACGCCTCTGAAAATCCATGAGTCAACCTCTACTACAAATCCAGATTCTGCTTCCCTACTGTGCCCTAAAGTTTTTATAACTCCCCTCCCAATCCAGGATGCCTCGGAATTCATGTACTCCATTTGGGTTTTTGTTTTTTTCTTTTAATTTCTCTGAACCCAAAGCAGGGGTGCCTGAGTAGCTCAGTGAGTTATGCATCTGACTCTTGATTTTGCCTCAGGTCATGACCTCAGGGCCATGGGACTGAGCCCTGCGATGGGCTCTACGCTAGGCACAGAGCCTACTTGAGATTCTGTTTCTCCTTTTCCCTCTGTCCCTTCCCCGCCCTTCTCTCTCCCCTTCTCAAAAAAACCCCAAACAACAACAACAACAACAAAAACGAGAAAAAAATAAACAACAGAAAAAACAGAAATGATATTGAGCCGTGTGTCGAGTATCTGGGCCAGGAGGAATCTTCTTTAGCCACATATCCATTTTGTGGCTACTACTGGAATCCAGAACAGAAACGCCAAGCCCACCTGGGCAACCACGAGCAGCCAACACCACGCTGCACCCACGCCCATGGAGAGCTGCTAGACATTGGCACCATCCGTGCGGGCGCCTCACTCTTGCCTCAGTTCCCATGCACACTAAGCCACTGCTGCCGTGTCGATACACTTTTTTTTAAAATTTCACATTTGCTCTCCAAATGGCCCAGTGGAGCCATAGAGACAAGTATGGCCATGAAAGCCCACCTGGAGCCTTTGCTATTCTCGCCAGGGGGGAGGGCCCCATGTCCCCCAGCTCAGAGCATGTTATCATGCCCTGCAGACTTGGGTATTCTCTGCTTACCAGTGTCTAGAAGATAACCGTGTCCAGGAAGTGGCTAGACTATCCTGAAGGCCAGCACCCTCTGCTGGGGTCAGGGCAGCGGGCCTCGGCCTAGGATTCATCACCCGTGGCTGTGATTAGGGCAATGAGGAACTACTAGATTTAGCCTTCCCAAGGTACCTGGTGACACTCGACCTGGGAAACCTAAAAGGTATTTACTTGTCTACTATTCTGGTGGGACATCTACACATTATACTCACAACTCTTCTGAAAGACCAGGTTTGCAAATTTGGGATCTGTTTTCAATAGGATATTTGGAGGACACAAGAATGGGGTGACCTCCCAAGCAGGAGCAAAGATTGGTAGGTGTGGTCCCTCTGTTGGGGCCTCTGCCGTCTCTGTCTCTGCTCCCTGACCCTTTCTAGCTGCCAGGCTCAGCACCCCGTCCTGTGAGACCCCGTCCCGTGAGACCCTGTTCCTCTTCAGGGAAGCCAGCTGCCCAGGGCTTTTGAATACCAATCCTGTCTGTGCCTCCACCCCCTCTATGTAAAAACACAGCCTGCCTCAAGGCCACTCAGGTTGGGAAACAGGTGGGCTCTAACATCAGTCCTCTTCATTCTCTACAGTGAGGTGCACAGAGCAAGATGTCTGGGGTCCCTGGGGCTACCATTCCTCACTTGTCCTTCTCAGAGATACTTAAGAAATCCACAGTGGGACCAGGATGTTTGGGGAAAAAGAACAGGACCCAACCTCAAACCACAGGTCCAAACAGCACCCCAAAAATGAGGCCTGACAAGGGGACAGGGCAGGGGAACATAGCTCAGGCAGCAAGTGGAGAGGCCACAGCCAGGGCCTGGGTGAAACCTACCAGTACCAGGGCAATGGGGTAGGAGGGCAGGGAGAGGGACAGGCAGGGCGCAGGACTCAGCTGCCCACACCAGACATGCTTCCTCTACGTTAAGTTGGTGTTTCACAAGCAACTCAGCATAAAATCTTTAAAGTAACACACATGTATACACACACACTCTCTATTTTAATTCCATCTGCCTGATGACTTTCCTTCCAGTTTAGATTCTCCTTCTGGATATCTCTATCCTAGAAGGCTTATCCCTCCCTCTCTGTGAGCTGCACATTCTGTATGCTCATTTTTATATCCCAATTAAAGGTCTTCACGTAAAGGGAAAATGGACAGTCTAGAAATCTGGCCAAGTGAGAAGGAAGCGCAGGTTCCAGAAAAGGCTCTAGCCCCACAAAGGGCCTGAAACAAGGGCCTTGGGGAGCCCGCCCATCATCATGGTGCTCCCCACAGCCTGGGGCCCGTTCCTCTCCATGAGCCCTGCACCAGGCACCACTGGGGAGAGGGTGGGGGGAAGTGGGGAGCCCCCAGCAATATCTTCCTAGTCAGGATGCCCCCCTGCCCTCAGCCCAACTGCAAACCCAACAACTCTTCAGAAAGACTTACCCTTGAATGCTACCTCCCAGCGACCTTCCAAGGAGCGGTTCCGGCTGGCGATGACATACTGGTAGCCAACCCACAACCTGCAGGAGGGTGGAAAGGCAGCAGGCCTCAGCACAGCAGGGAGATAGCCATGGACTGGGTGTGAATGTGGGCAACTTAGAATGACCTTCCCAATATCAAGTTTATAAAGCATTAATGATTTTTTAAAGTTTTGATACTTAATTTTAATAAAATGCATTAAAAGTCTAAACAATAAATTCACAGGGCAGAAAAGGTTGTACCTTGGCTAACTCCTGCCAAGTCCATTCTTATTGGCCGATCCAATAAAGTTTTCACATTCTATGTAAGACCAATCTTATTCCTGGGGCACAGAGCCCCAGGAATACAACTCTGTGAATTTACCAAAACCACAGAATGGCGTGCTCTGAAGTGGTGACTTTTATGCTATGTGAATTACATCTCAATAAAGCACAAACCCGTGTGCGTCTACAGTGCGCTGCTGGGTGAAACCGTGCTCACGGTCTCCAGGTTGGTCTCCACTTAGAGCCAGCTCGCCCCAGACCTGCAGTGTGCTTCTGAGGACGCACGTCACAGCACTGAGGGGGCCATGCTCGTGGACCTGGCTGACTGCCACAACCACCTGCTGAGTGTGTGCCTCTCACCCCAGCCTTCCAGCTGCAGTCCTGGAAATGCCCTCCAGCAGGCCCAAAGCCACCGTGGGAGCGCTGGCCCGATGCCACTCTTGTCCCTTCAGCCTACTGCCATGCACATGCCCACCCTGGTGAGACAGGGGGCTTCCCCAGCCAGTGGGCTGAGCCCTCTCGCTTCTCCATGGACTCACAATCACACTGTGATCTAGAAGTTATTTTGTAGCTGTAGGAGGAGAAACAGCAAGGTGATTGTGACCTGCCAACATCACAGGACATAACAGGGGAGCCTGAACCCAGCCAGGGTCTTGAAATGAAGGCTCACTCTCCACCTACCACTGTCGTTGTGCTCCTACAGCAGCGTGGCATCCCTGAGACGGAGTGCTGGCCATTTGGCAATCCCTACACTCCACTCCCCCACCCCACCCCTGCAGCTTGGAAGAGGCAACAGGACACCACCCCCAGAGAAGGACTACCACAGTCCTCAGCACACACCTGCCCCCCAACAAGACCCTCGAAACTCTGGACTTAGAGATGCTGGCGGCTGGCTATTCCCACATCTTCTCCACAACATCACAGAGTGTTGGGGTCAAGAGCCAGGCTCTGGAGCCAGGCTGCCTGGGCTGGAACCTGGGCATTACCAGCTAACGTGTGCCTATGGTTACGCATTCACCTACCCTGGACCTGTCTTCTCACCCACCAGCCTCCCGTGGTTTCTGGGAAGACTGTACACAAGTGTGCCGATGGAAAGCACTGAACACAGGGCCTGAAAGAACCATCTTCCTCGGAAGAAACCCACACCCACTTGTATGGCCCTCTTGGCAAGCCCATGAAGCCCCATCAAACAGCCCGTCCCGACACAGCTGCAGCTGGACCCAGATGGGAGCCTATGGGGACCGGCCCAAGGGGGCACCACGTGGCAGCTCATCCCTGCCCCTCTGAGAGCTCCCGGCATCATCCTGATGCCTGCTCTAAACCCCAGATCTCTATTTGTTTCCAGTGGATGGGGCTGCCCTTCCCCCAAAGGCCGGCCAGCTAAGCCTGAGGAGTATCATGGGTGGCCAGAGGCCACATCCTCAGTGAGCATCCTGCTTGCGGGGCAGCAGCCTGACCTCAGGCCTTGGGTCCCCATCCCAGGACTCACTTGTGCTGGTCCTGCCATGCGAAGCTCCGCTCTGGCTGGTCCCATTCCTGGGCCAGGACGAAGCGCAGCTCCTGGTCGGTGGAGAAGGTGGCAAGGGAGCCGTTCACGCGCTGGCAGGTCTGCGCTGCGTCCCAGTAGTTCTCTCCGCTCAGGTAGACCCGATAGCAGCTCGCCGTGCCCTCATAGTGGTGCCACCCTGTCGGGCACTTCCCTAAGAAACATGAAGGACGGGAGGGGAGTTGTCCCCTAAATTAGGATCCTCACTCCAAATGCAATTACACACACTGCATCTGAGGTCAGAAATCACCCCAGGGAAAATGAGGCTCGAGAAGCAAGCTCTGCTATGAAATGCAAGTTTCTCGAAGACACAGATGCAGCCCAAGGCACAAGCACATGCAGGACTCAACTGATTTCTGTAAGGCCTTTGATTTACTTGGCAGGAAAGACTGGCTGTCCAGTGCAGTTCAGTAGATTTCATTCTCGGGTGAAATGTGGTTGACAAGATGACAGAACTCCCCATGCCTGCTCACTGCAAGCCTGGCGGGGGCGAGCAGAAAGGCTCCCCGCCCACACTGCCCCCACCACCCTAACACCTGGCTCTCTGGCCACTCTGCCAGCAAGCCCACTGCCTCCCGAGCCCAGTCCTTGGCCCTCATTTTCTCTTCACAAGGGTATTGGCCAGCACTCCCCTAAAACAGAAACGTAGGGGATGAGCGCTGGAAGTGCCACTGGAATCAAAGGACCAGCCCCTGCCACTCACAGACAAGAAACTGAGGCCCAGTATTTCTGCAGCAGGCAAAAGCGGAGTAGCCAGTAGGGGCCTGCATCTCCCTGAAGGGGGACAGCCCAGATGTCTCCTCACCAGGTGGGCCCACCCCCCCCGGCCGGGAAGACTCCTGCTAGACTGTGTGGCTGGCCGCATGTAAGCTCTGTGACCCGTTCCACAGGATCTATAACCTTCAAATGCTGTGGCACCCACCTCCTAAGCACACATTAATGAATAATAATTTTTAACAAAGCCAGCTGTTAACAAAACCCAACTTTTTAATGCATCTACGTCCTGTGGACCTGGTAAAACTTCTGCTAGATGGATGCTCACGTATTTATTGTTTAGAGCCTATATGTGTAACTTATTAACAAAGGTACAGAGATTCCAAGAGGGGAAATGGCAGCTCTGGCCTGGAGCCAAGGAGGCCGGCCACAGCTGTGACACAGTGTGAAGAGGGGGACAGCACCACCTGCCCACTGAGGAGGACCCGCTCACATACTGCTGAGCATGCACGAAGGCCCATCACTGTGGACCAGGAGCCAGGCCTGAGCTCATCCCTGCTCGGAAGGTGCATGGGGTGCACAGCATATCCCTGCTGAGTGTGTGGCATGGGCTGGAGGGGCAGGGGATCCCCAGGGGAGGCTTACTATGCTTTTGAAGCTCCCACACATGATGTGTCCCACCTGCCACACCCCCTCCAGGTGCGTTCCACCTTGTCTCCAGGCAGAGGTGGAGACACCAAGATGCGCAGAGGCCCAGCTTCTGGCTCAGGCTCCTCACCCACCACCCTGGGATGGGTCCAGAGGAAAGCAGGGGTGGCAGCTGGCAGTGGGGAGCAATGGAAGGAGGGAACATTACTTTTTATTGGCTCAACTTTTTTTAATCATTTGAAATCTGTGGAATTATTAACCTCAGTAGAACCAGCACCTGTTCCAAAAAAATAGCTAAGTAATGAAAAGGGCAATGTGTGGGCTGGGACTCCACAGGACTGAGTCCCCCGTTGGCTACATGACCTCGGGTGGGCTGACCTCTCGGAGCCTCGGTTTCTTCACCTGCCAAGCTTGCCCAGTGTCCCTTCAACTACAACAATCTTTGCAGTTCACAGCTATTATGGATCAAGGCCAAGCACAGCAACAGGGTACGGGGGCGGCTGATGCCAGCTCTGCAGCTCGTTCAGGCCTGGTCAGACAACCCAGGTGCCACGTGGGGTCTGAGTTCTGAGATGCCCCCCCCGGTGCTGAGTGTCCGTGTGTCCGTGTGTGTGTGGTGGGTTGGGGGATAGGTATTAACATAGCCAACGGCCTCCTAGGCCCCGCAGGAGAGCCGTCACACGGCAATTCCTCCTGTCTTGGTGTACTGTAGCTATGTATGTCACTACACCTGTCTGCTTAGGACGGGGTGGTTTTGGTGTGGCTTTTCGATCTTCAACCTTCTTTAATCTTGTAATGCTCCTTTAAAAATCTTAATGTCATGGCAGTTCATTAAATAATTAGTCTCTTCAGAAACAGTTTAAGGACAGAGGTAGAACCTCCCCTCCCCGTCAGCTGAACCTGATCTCTGGGAGCCTATTACTTCATCTACCAAAAAGCAGCTGACTTATGGAAACAAGCAGCCCAGTTCCAGAGCTGGGCTCACAGCATGGCTTCACCACTCAAAGGCTGGGGTGACCTTGGATGGGTCACCGTGCAGCCTCAGTCATCAAAAGAGGCAGAGAGCCCGACAGTCCTGAAGTGCCATTTCCAAGGCCAACCCCTCGTCCAGCTGAGCGCTCCTGATAGCCAGGGGCTGCACAGGGCCACAAGGTGTAAGTCCCAGACAGGGCAGGTCTGCAACTTACTGCTGAAGCGCACGGGCTGCGCCACATTCACCGCGTGGAAGTGCTTGGGGTCGCTGCCTCGGGCCCGGCCCGGCCGCGGATCCACAGCCTCCTTCCCATGGTAAGGACGCGACTCCCCAGTCACTTCTGAAAGCAAGAAAAGAAATGGGCTGTCAGCGCAACTCATGCAGCAGCAAGGCACACGGCCGCGCAGGGCTCTCTGTGGTCAGTGCCAAACAAAAGCACAACCTAGTCAGCCTCCTCGGGGCTGGGAAAACCAGGTCGAGCGGAAGGCAGCACACAGTCTAGTTACTCAGTTGTTCTTTAAAGTCTCGGAAACCTTACTGCTCAGGACCAATGGGTCACATGTGCTCCCTATGGAAATTCTTCATTTTATTAGTACTATTACGGAGAGATGTCTCTCCTTCATTGCATTTTCTAATGGGCTGCTAGCACAGCACAGGGCTAGTCATTCCTGCAGCAAATCCCTCAGCAGCCCTGGTTCCCTGGCAGGGGGTGGGCAAGAATCTCTCCAAAGGCCAGGCTGCCCCTTGTACCCCAACTGTCTAGGAGCCTCCCGTGAGCATGGAGGGGGAAGCACTGTGTGACACTGTCCTCTGCACTATCCGCACTGGGCCTGAGTTGCTGGCTGAGACCCTGCCTGCAGGTTCCTCTCAGTGCCCCAAGGCCAGGGCCTTCTGACATTCCCGCCTGGCTCTTGGGCACCCAGCCCATGCTCCGCTGTGCAGATGGCCCCCAGCACAGTTAGAAGTGTGAACAGGAAGCTGAAGATGAGGAAGACTTCTAGAGTCATGGATCATGATCTGATAGCAATTCCTAAGTTAGTGCTTCCACAGTCTCTCTGTAGAGTTCTCCAACCCTGAGAGCACCACCATCCTCCCTCTCGAAGGTGAGGGGTGATGTGGGGACGTGACGTAATGTACCCGAGGCACAGGAGACAGCCAGGGGCAATGTCCCATCCAGGCCACCCTCCTCTTTCCTCTGCCCGCGTGGGGGCATCTTGGTGCAGTGAGGACACCTGGTACAAAGTCATGCCAGACAGCGGAGACCTTGGTCTGCAGGGCGGCAAACAGGAGGAGGCGGCTTCCCCAAGGCCATGTCCAGCAGGCCTGAGGCAGATGACATGGGGCACATGGCATGGCGGGTGAGTTTGTGGGAGACCTGGCTCCACGGTGCTCCACTTGGTGGAAGCTTCGCCAGCTATCTGATCCTGCTCGTGTCGCAGACTCTAACACTTTTCATTTCATAAATAATCTGTATTTTCCCTCATTGTAAAATAACAAATCATGCATGTGAAATAATAGAAACACAGAAGTCTGAAAAGCCAAAACATAAACCACTACTATGCTCAGTCTACTGCCCTTCCAGTCTTTTTTTTTCTGTACAAATCCCTAAAAATAACGGGATCACATCACTCTATTTTATGATATGCTTTGTAAGTTTGAATAGAAGCAGCTTTCCATATTCTCAAATGCACTTAAGAACACCACTTTCAATGGCCGCAGAAAATTCTGTGAATGGATTTAGTTATCATAATCCCCTATGGTTAGAACTTTAGGTCGTTTGCATTTTGTCATTACCCTACAAAAGACTGCTCAGAACAACTTGTACAAAAATCTCTGGGTGTGCTCCTCCTCGTTTCCTTCTGAGACCCTGGGCAGGCCACAAGCCCTAGCAACTCTAGCTCCTTCCCATTATTCAGTACAGTATTTCCATAGCCCTTCCCTAGGCAGGTGATGTGGCTCAGGGACCATCCGGTTACAAACCACTCTAAAAATATAAAATGTGCTACCAATGTCTGAGAAGCTCAACTCAAGACAAGACCTTAAAGGAGAAGCAAATTCAAGTCCTTCGGTGCAACCTCACTGCGGTCACCTGTGTGTGCTGTGTGTGCTGCAGCTGTTCTCTTCGGGGCAACAGCAGTTCTCCAGGACCCAGGTGCCCCATCCCCACTGCCTGAGCACTGCCACTCCTGGCAGGAGACTGGCAGCTCTGACATAGGGCAGTGCTACAACGGGCATCCCCTTCCCACCCCAATCCCGAGGAGGCAGGCAGAGGGGTGGGGAGACACACACTGAGGGATGGCAGACCAGAGACAAGGAGGGCTTCCCAGCAGAGGGCACAGCTTAGGCAAAGGCCAAAGAGGGACACATTTGGGACAAGCTTGAGGACAGGTCTGGGTGTGGTGAACACATTTCCCTACACCTGAATCTCATGTGTCCCGCTGTCTGCTCCGACCAGCAAGACCTGTGATTCTACTTTGCATCTTGGCCTCTGCCCCAGACCCAGCACAGAGCACCTGGTAGAGGGCCAGCCCAGCTGTTCACAGAGACAGACGCAATCTGGGGCACAGGGCGCAAGAGAGACAAGGTAAGAGTGTGTGCTATCGGGGTCTGCATGCCGGCTGACTGTGGAGGGTGCATGGGGCAATAAGGCAGAACAGCTCAGGGAAGTCAGCAGAAAGCCAAGTAGTGAGGGGGGAAGCCACTTTGCACTGAGCAGGCGTCTCTGGTGGCACAGGTGGTAATTCTGAGCCCTTCTCTTTTCCATTATTTCTCTTCAGAGCCAAACGCCCACACCCATGCCCTCATCACTCATTTGTTCAGTGCCACCATGGGAACCCACTGGTGCAGACCAGGGACTTCCAAGTGTCCTGGGGGCCAAGAGAAGCAGGAATGGGTGCAAATGGAGAAGAGACAGAGTTCACTGGCGTAGCACCCCTACAGGCCCCTTAGGAGCACCTCTGACAACACTGAATCTCCTGCAACTCACAGCGGGTGTGAGCTGATACCCCAAGAACCGGTTTCAGGATGCAGACACCCCAAAGCAACTCTCCTGTTCCTCTCCCTCCCTCTCTTGTTCAATCTCAGTGTGCCAGGCACTGTTCTAGGCAGGGGAATATAGTAACGAGTGATACAGCAGACAATCCTGTCCTCCCTTAGTGAGGCCCTTGGCCCGCCTTCTCTTCCACCCAGCAAGTGGCAGTGGGCACACCTATACCCTGCGACTGGGAAGGGAAGAGTCTGAGCGCGCACCCCCTCCCCCACCTGCCGTCTTGGAAGGGGTGCTCTCAGCATCACAGGCTGTGTATTCTGCTCTCTTCAGGTGTCCTTGCCAAGACTTCAGAATAACTCTGGCCACCAAAGATGGATGGAGTGTATGGAAGGAGACATGAAGCAAGGAGGAGCCAACATGGTTGAGTTGGTACTAGAAAAACGGAGGGAAAGGGAAATGTCTTACAGATGGGAAAGCAGGCTCTGCAGTGTTATAAGGCTTGCTTCATGAACAAGTGGAAAATAGGAGACATGAGCCTTCCATTTTGTCCAGGTCCACTGGACCTGAGCCTCCTCCCACCTCACAGCATGTCCACCAGAGGCCTGCTTCCAGCCATCTTCCCAAGCTGTGTGCTGGGGCTGGGGTGGGGGGGCGCTGGGGAGGGTTAGAGTTCAGGGCAGTGGCCTCTTGCTCCACGAGGGGCACCCAGCATGCCAGGTTTTCTGCTTTGACACCACAGACCTCATAGGGAGAGCTGCGGGGAGAGAGGGATGAGGCAGAGGAGAGCCTTGAGTCCAATAAGGAAACTGAGTCAGGTTGGACAGTGGCATGCTTGCTTCCCCACATTTGTTATTTGCAAATAAAGGACAAAATGTGAGATTCTTATTTGTGTTTCTAAGATTGTATAACTTGTCCAAATAAGGTTTCAGGGTCCAGATGAGCTTGTAACCTCTCCAAATAAAGGGCAAGACAGACTGGTGCTTCTTCAGCACTCCAAGTGGTCAGAATGCATGTCACTTTCCTTCCGTACACCAAAACAGGCTTAGACCTGTGGTCAAAAATCAGATGTAAGTAATGCCTGCTTACCAAAAGAGGATTTCTAACAAGTGAGAACCTGAAAATAAAAATTTTGAGTGGTATTTCCATTATGTTGTACATTCTTTACATTGATTCTCCCCCACCCCCACCCCCGCCCCAGTCACGGCCAGAGTCATGGAGGTTATTAAGAATCTCAATGAGGTGGGATGCTTGGGTGGTTCAGGTCATGATCCCACCATCCTGGGATCAGGCCCCAAGTCGGGCTCCCTGCTTGGCAGGGAGTCTGCTTCTCCCTCTCCCTCTGCTCTTCTACCTGCTTGTGCTCGCTCTCATTCTCTCTCTCTCAAATAAATAAAAAATATTTTTTAAAAAAGGAGTATCACTGAGGCCAGGGGCGCATGGGTGGCTCAGTCATTGCCTGCCTTCGGCTCAGGTCATGATCCGGGAGTCCTGGGATAGAGCCCCACATCAGGCTCCCTGCTCAGCAGGAAGCCCGTTTCTCCTTTTCCCACTCCCCCTGCTTGTGTTCTTGCTCTCACTGTGTCTCTCTCTCTCTGTGTCAAATAAATAAATAAGTAAAATCTCTATATATTAAAAAAAAATCTCACTGCGGCTAAAGGTTTGCTAGTTTGGCCAAGCCCCAGGACTGCTACCTTCGTCTTCATTCTATCAAGGTTTCGAGACCTATGCTACTGAAATAACAAATGAGCACTTTTGCTTTCCCCTTTTTTACCTATGTGGGCAACATGTAACTCACCACAGAGAATAACTGTAAAGATACAGCCCTGTCAGTTCCAAGCTCAAAATCTGCTTCCTTTCCGCTTCAAGGGTGTCTTAGGCACAAGTTCACAGAGGAAATGCCTTACATTCCACTAAGGCTGGTGACAGAAGCTGAAGCCGTCATATAGTCCTGTGACACACTCAAGATGTGGCCTTGGGTCTCAACTGCCAGCAGAGATATGGCAGAAGCAGAATGACCTGGTAGGAATCCTCACCCCTATTAATTCTTCATTTTTACGTATGTATATCACAAGATGAAATAGAAACCTGTCTCCCCTCCTCCCAGCCCCCTGCTCCTAACCGCGTTTCCTAAAGACATCTTTTTTACTCATTTCTTCTGATAGTTCGTCCATATTTCTAAATAATAGGTTGACCCAGCTATTTCCAGTTTTATCAATTTTGAATGTTGTCCACTGACTTAATGTTAGGATGGGTACAGACTTAGCTCATATGCACTCTCGCCCACCTTCCTAACAGAGCAGAATTAATTTTGTAATTAAAATTAGTAGAATATAATAATGTACACTTAATGTACAAGTGTTCTTCACTTGTGAGCCAGAAAGCATACTAGGTATTTCAATTCTTCACAACCTTCCTTTTTCCTGGAATTAATATGTGCATTAATTTTTAAATTTGCTTAGCTTTTGGTATATCTACTGCTATTCTTTCCAGTTGCTATAGCAAGTAACAGTGGCTAGCCATAAAAATGTTAAACACTTGAAACATCACATCAGAATCTCCTGGCACCACTCCTCCCTGGGAAGCTTCTCCCCTACTTCCTACCTTCTAGCACAGGCTGAATAGGCTGCTGTCTAGGCTGGGGCATGGCTGTAATCCTGGGGTCCATTTGCTGTCTTCCTGTACGAGGCCCTCTTTCTTGGACCCCAGGCTACCTTCTTTTCTACTTTACCGCCTCCTTTACAAGACACATCTTCCTAAGAAAGGGCAGGGCAACTTTTCTGAATCTGTCCATATCTGAAAATGTCTTTATTCCATTCTCATGAAATAGGTTCCTCTGGATGTAAAAATCCCAGGTTGATAACATTTCTGGAGCTTCTATTAGAGATATCCAATTGAACGAACATATTCATCCACCTCTAGTCTCTCCTGAAACTCCTAATTAAAACAAAAGTAATGGAATTTTTAAAAAGGGACAGTCACAGGGATAAACAGAACAGGAAAGAAGATGGCAAAGTTGTAAAAACTGGAAAATAGAAGGAACAATTAGCTTACAGAAGGCAACCGTACATTGTAATTTGCCTGGGGATGATCTGGGTTTATGCCAGTTTTCCCAGCATCCTATCCAGTTTATTAGCATTTGTCAGTCTCAAGACTGACTTATTTTAGAAGCAAATCACTCAATTTATTTGAGCCCAGAAAGCTAAATCCTAGGGTAACAGATGAAAAGTAAGGCACCTATATCATATCAACTATACTTGCATTAAAAAAAAAGAACAAAAAGGAATCTGGCAATATTTAGCAAAACTACATATACATATAAACTGACCCTTTGACTCAGCAATCCTGTATTTAAGAATTTACAGTGAAGGTACATCTTCGATAACTTGAAGGGGGGAAACATGTATAGTTATTTATTGTGGCATTATATATATATATTTTTTTTATTGTGGCATTATATTTAATAGCAAACTAATGAGAATAACCTAAAGGCTCATCCATAGGAGGACTAGTTAAATATAAGTATGGTAGGGGTGCCTGGGTGGCTCAGTGAGTTGAAGCCTCTGTATTCGGCTCAGGTCATGATCCCAGGGTCCTGGGATCAAGCCCCGCATCAGGCTCTCTGCTCAACAGGGAGCCTGCTTCCCTTTCTCCCTCTGCCTGCTTGTGATCTCTGTCTGTCAAATAAATAAATAAAAAATCTTTAAAAAAACGATAAAAAAATATATAAGCATGGTATGTTCCTAAGGTGGAGCGCAACACAGTTGTAAAAAAGAATGAAAAAGATCTTTATGAAGAAATATAGTGACTTTATGGGTATTTTGTTAAATTAAAAAAGAAAAATGGGCGCCTTGGCAGCTTAGTCAGTTAAGTGTCTGACCCTTGATTTTGGATCAAGTCCCGCATAGACTCCTTGCTCAGTGGGGAGCCTGCTTCTCCCTCTCCTTGTCCTCTCTCTCTGACAAATAAAACAAAACAAAACAAGAACCCAAGAAAGATAAGCCAGAAACTAATCAAATTACTTACCTATAGGATGTGAGTAGAAACAGGGCAAAAGGAGGAGAGGAAAGAGAAGTTTTCCTTTTCTCTCTTTTTTAAAAGATTTTATTTATTTATTTGACAGACAGAAATCACAAGTAGGCAGAGGCAGGCAGAGAGAGGGGGGAAGCTGGCTCCCCACTGAGCAGAGAGCCCGATGCAGGGCTCAGTCCCAGGACCCCGGGGATCATGACCCGAGCCGAAGGCAGAGGCTTTAACCCACTGAGTCACCCAGGCGTCCCAAGTTTTTCTTTTTTTTTTGTAGGCTCTATGCCCAACGTGGGGCTTGAACTCATGACCCCAACATCAAAAGTCACAAGCTTTACCAACTGAGCCAGCCAGCTGCCCTGCTGAGAACTTTTGAATATATATTTTTATACAGTTACAACTTCTGAATCTTACTTACATTTTACATATCCTAAAAATAAGTCAGTCAGTTAAACAACCTTGTGAATATACTAAAAAATGTGAAATTGTGTATTTTAAAGTGGTGAATTTTATGGCACACGAATTATATCTGGGTTGGGCCGCTGCCTTCGGCTCGGGTCATGGTCTCGAGGTCCTGGGATCGAGTCCCACATCAGGCTCTCTGCTCGGCGGCGAGCCTGCTTCCCTCTCTCTCTCTGCCTGCCTCTCTACTTGTGATCTCTGTCAAATAAATAAATAAAATCTTTAAAAAAAAAATAAATCAACAAGATGAGAAGGCAAAGTCCTAAAACTGAATACAAACTGGATGAAATGTTAACACAGTCGCCCCAAAGAAAACAAGGAATGAATGCTAGTAACTTTTGACTTGAGAATTGACCTCACACCCCATCAGTGGGAAACAGCCTAATAACATTTAACAAAGTACAAAAACATCCTGGAATTTACCTAGTAGGTGAGTTCTTGGAAGTGGTACAGGCGTAGTAATCCCAAAACTACAAGTATTTTAGGACTGGCCAAATGGACACATATATACAAGGTGTTGGGAACCACAGTTCTTACTATGAGAAAAAGAAGATAAAAATATGAGATGGGAGTAAGAGAGGAAGAACTTGAGTATAGATTACAATCGGAGGTATGAATAAATAGGAGCTTAGCGGGGCACCTGGGTGGCTCAGTCAGTTAAGCGTCTGCCTTCCGGTCAGGTCATGATCTCCGGGTCCTGGGATGGAGTCCCACATTGGGCTCCCTATTCAGGAGGGAGCCTGCTTCTCCCTTTCTCTGCCCCCTCCCCGCTGCCTATGCTCTCTCTCTCTTTCTCTCTCCCCCACCAACAAATAAATAAGATCTTAAAAAAAAAAAAAAAAAGATGAAGTATTTAGGGGTAAAATGTCATAGTATCATTAATATATTCTCCAAGGGTTCAGGAAAAAACATGTAAAGAAAGCAACTGCAGCAAAGTGCTATGGATAGGTGAATGCAGGTAAAGGCAATATAAACACTCATGTACCTTTTCTACAGACTTGAAATTTCTCATATTGAAGGTAAGGGGTAGAAGGCAGCTGACAAACCCAGATCTCATCCCCTTTACTTGGTTTCCTCAGGCAACCCTGTCTCTCCTTCACCCCTGCAGAAGATGGGTGATTTATTGAAGACAGGGTCAGGTGTCTCTTGGTTGAGGGACACCAGTTCAACTGAAAGTCAGGATTCTGTACTTAGCTGGGGAGGGCAGAGTCTCAGTCCCTCCTTCCAGAACCCCAGCCTCCGAGAAGACTGGAACATTCCTCTATGGAAAAATTTGGCCAGCGCAGGGCACCTGGGTGGCTCAGCAGGTTGAGGCTCTGCCTCTGCTCCGCGGGGAGCCTGCTTCCCCCCTCTCTCTCTGCCTGCCTCTCTGCTTAATTGTGATCCCTATCTGTCAAATAAATAAAATCTTTAAAAAAAAAAATCTGGCCAGCCCAAGGAAAAGGTCCCCAAGGGGAGGAGACCCCCCAGTGAAAACAGTCCAGCTGGTTCACTGTCCATGGAGACCCACAAGCACAGAGCTTCCAGCCACACACAACAGACCAAGGTCCACCAACCTCTGCAGAGAGCCTGCAAATGAAAAACACCACACCACAGAGGAAACAATACAGAAGGAATACCTATAGGACACTTCAACAAAAATGTGCCATTAACATACTCAAAGTGAGAGACAATACTGTATCCATAAAACAAGAATGGGATGCTATTAAAATGGAACATAATACAGACACCATTAACCCCTCCCACCCAAAGAAAAATCTCTACTAGAAATGCAACATGAAAAAATAAATAAAATGAAAAAGAAATGCAACATGATGGCAAAATGAAAACCTGTTAAAAGATGTGGTGCAAGTAGAAACTTCCTTAAAGTAAGATTTTTTTTTTAAAGATTTTATTTATTTATTTGACAGAGAGAGAGATCACAAGTAGGCAGAGAGGCAGGCAGAGAGAGAGAGAAAAGGAAGCAGGCTTCCTGCTGAGCAGAGAACCCGATGCAGGGCTCGATCCCAGGACCCTGAGATCATGACCTGAGCTGAAGGCAGAGGCTTTAACCCACTGAGTCACCCAGGCGCCCTGAAATGAAACTTCCTTAAAGTAAAACAAAATGACAAAGAGATGGAGAACTGGAGACTGAAAAACTGATGATCAGTCCAAGAGCTCCAACTTCCAGTAACACATCTAGAAAGTGGCAAGATAAATGGAAGAGAAAAAAAATCTAGTGTTTTCTTTCTCTAAACCAAGAGGCATGAGTTCCTAAGATGAAAAGATCTGCTAAGTGGCTAGCACAATGTATCAAAAGATACTCAAAATTTCCAGAACAAAAACAGGTTTCATTCAAAGAACCAGAATTACAGCATCGGCAATGTTGAAAGCTCATAAAAATGGAGAAAGATCTTCCAAATTGTAAGGGAAAGTTATTTCTAGCTAGTAATTCTAAATTCAGCTAAATCTGTATCATGTGTGAGGGTGAAATAAAGGAATTTTCAGACACGTAAGCAAGGAATTAAAAACTTTTGTCTCCCTGTTCCTTTTCTGCAGAAGTTATTAAAGACAGCAGTACATTACTTAAATGAGGGAAAAAACCAAAAGAGGACACCGAAAAACAAAGGATCTAATGTGAGAGAGAGACAGGCAGACAAGTGTGGGCAGACATGAGGGAGAAACCTGCTGATTCACCCATGCTGATGGTGAAGGGAAAACCCAAGAGGACAGCCGGGAAGGTGGGCAGGCAGCAGGCTCTGCCAGCACTAAGTCAACAGGTGAAGTCAGGTGGCTCTGGGGAAGGAGACCGCAAAATCACTAGGGCAGAATAAAATGAGAGATCTACAACTGAGGGGAAATCAGGAGAGATCCATCCTGCTAAGGACTTTTTTTTTTTTTAATGTAAATCTACAGCCACTTTGGCAAACCATTTGTCCATTTCTTAAAAAGTGAAACATAAATTTACAACATGACCCAGAAATCCTACCCTTATGTACTTTCCAAGGTACATGAAAGCCTATGTCCCCTTGAAAACTCGTAAAGTTCAGAGCAGCTTTACTCACAAAGTGGAAGCAACTCAAATGCTCATCAAAGTGAAAGAGTAAACAAAATGTGGCATAAGCCACGGAATGGAAAATCTGGTGTGGAAAGGAACTAACCACTGACAGAGCCTGCAGATGGATGAGCCTCAAAGACATGATGCCACGTGGAAGAAGCCAGACACAAAAGAAGGCATATGGTATGATTCCCTTTATAGGAAATGTCCAGAACAGCAAGTCTGAAAGACGAAGAAAATAGATTAGTGGTTGCCTGGGACTGGTGGAGGGAACAAGGAATGACTACAAATGGACATGGGATCTTTGGGGGCAAGAGACATGCTCTAAAGTTGCAGAACTCTATAAATTTCATAAAAATCATAGACTTGTATGCTTTTAAGTCAGGAATTTTATGGTACATAAATTGCATCTTAATAAAGGTGTTAAAACCCTGAAAGTCTTACTTAAGACACATAAAACATTTTCTTTAAAGTACATATATAGGTTTTGTTAAAAAGTAAAACAAGGGACGCCTGGGTGGCTCAGTGGGTTAAAGCCTCTGCCTTCGGCTCAGGTCATGATCCCAGGGTCCTGGGATCGAGCCCCACATCGTGCTCTCTGCTCCACAGGGAGCCTGCTTCCTCCTCTCTCTCTGCCTGCCTCTCTGCCTAGTTGTGATTTCTCTCTGTCAAATAAATAAAATATTAAAAAAAAAAAAAAAAAAAAAAAAAAAAAAAAAAAGACACATAAAACATTTTCTTTAAAGTACATATATAGGTTTTGTTAAAAAGTAAAACAAGGGACGCCTGGGTGGCTCAGTGGGTTAAGCCGCTGCCTTCGGCTCGGGTCATGATCCCGGGGTCCTGGGATTGAGTCCCGCATGGTCTCCTTGCTCAGCGGGGAGCCTGCTTCTCTCTCCACCTCTGCCTGCCTGTGTGCTCTCTCTCCCTCTCCTTCTCTCTGACAAATAAATAAAATAAAATTAAATTAAAAAAAAGTAAAACAAAAAGAAAACTAAATGGATGGACCTTGAAAATATTATGCCAATTGAGAGAAGTTGGACATGAAATACTGCATATTGTATGACTCCATTTCTATAAAATGTGAAGTGTCAAATCCACAGGGACAGAAAGTGAGTGAGTGGCTGCCAGGGGCTAAGGCTTGAGAGAAAATGGGAGACTGCCTGCTGATGGACGCAAGGTTTTATTTTGGGGTGACAAAAAAGTTTTACACTTGGGGTGATGGTTCTGAAAATGTTCTAAAAAACACCAAAAACCATACTTATCAAGCAAATTCTATGGTATGTGAATCATACCTCAATAAAGTCATCAAAACAAAAAGATGATGATGACAATGTTCAATTCTGGCGTAAAAACAAAATGTTTCACCAGCAAAAAGGAAATGGAATCCCCCTCCGTGCCCTGCCAAGAGCAGCACGGACGGAGCAAGAACTCTGGGAGTGAGAAGACAAAGGGGAAAGTGTCAGGCACCTTGTTCAGGAAAAATCAACAGGAAATGCCTAAAACCATGGAATTTAGAGATCCACAGATAAATGCTAAGTGAAATCAATAGTTAAAGTAATCTCAAGTATTTGCTCTGAGAAGTGGGAAATGGGGCATAGGACATCAGCGTTGCTAGTTCTAAAATAAAAAGTCTTATAAAACTATCTGAATATTCAGATCGTGTGTACAAATAACCTGAATACAACTCCAACTAAAATTCTGATTTAGACAATTAAAATCAGCTCCTCTTCAGATCCAGATGGCCTTGCCCCATTGTTTCCCCACGCCGGTGCTGCTGCTGAACATCTCATGTGATTCTGATTCCTGCTCTTTTCACCAGGACCTGTGCGCTCCCTCTTTGGACGTGTGGTGTTCACTGTATTTCTGACATACTGCAATTATACAAGGTATCTCATCTAAGTCTTCTAAAAATTATTATGACCTCTTAACTCCAAAGCTACATGACTAATATGACCCCTGCTCCTATATTTTTATAAAAAGAACTTGGGATGCCTGGGTGGCTCAGTTGGTTAAGCGACTGCCTTCCGCTCACATCATGATCTCAGGGTCCTAAAATCGAGTCCCACATGAGGCTCCTTGCCCAGCAGGGAGCCTGCTTCTCCCTCTAACTGTTCTGCCTGCTGTTCCCCTGCTTGTGCTCTCTCTCTAGGACAAATAAATAAAAAAAATATTTTTTAAAAAATTAAAAATAGGGGCACCTGAGTGGCTCAGTTGGTTAAGTGTCTGCCTTTGGCTCAGGTCATGATCACAGTGTGCTGGGATCAAGGCCCACATCAGGCTCTCTGCTTGTCAGAGAGCCTGCTTCTTTCTCCCTCTCTATGCCACTTACCCTGCTTGTGCTTGCTCTCACTCTCTAATAAATAAAATCTTAAAAAAATAAAAGAATGCTTATGGGGGGTGGGTGGCTGGGTGGCTCAGCTGACTGAGTGTCCAACTCGAGTTCAACTCAGCTCATGATCTCAGGGTTGTGAGTTCAAGCCCCGCATAGGGCTCTGCGCTCAGCATAGAGTCTGCTTGTCCTTCTCCTTCTGTCTCACCCCCTGCTTGTGCGGGCTCTCTCTCTCACTCTCAAATAAATAAATAAAATCTTTTTGACAGAGAGAGAGATCACAAGTAGGCAGAAGTAGGCAGAGAAGCAGGCAGAGAGGGAGAAGGCCTACTTCTCCCTCTGCCTGCTGCTCTCCCTGCTTGTGCTTATGTGCATGTGTGCTCTTTCTCTCTGACATATAATTAAAAATCTTTTTAAAAAAATTTTAAAATGGGCAGAAGACTTGGCATTTCTCCATAGAAGATATGCAGATGGCCAACAAGCACATGAAAATGCACTCAATATCACTAATCATTAGGAAAGCGCAAATCAAAACCACCATGAGACACCACCTCACACCCATAAGGATGGCTGCTATAACAAGTCCTAGTGGGGGGCGCCTGGGTGGCTCAGTGGATTAAGCCGCTGCCTTCGGCTCAGGTCATGATCTCAGGGTCCTGTGATCAAGCCCCGCATCGGGCTCTCTGCTCCGCAGGGAGCCTGCTTCCTCCTCTCTCTCTGTCTGCCTCTCTGCCTACTTGTGATCTCTCTCTGTCAAATAAATAAAATCTTAAAAGAAAAAAAAACAAGTCCTAGTGGGGATGTGGAGATGATGGTGGGATGTGGAGAAGTTGGAATGCTTTTGCACAACTGGTGGGGATGTGAAATGGTATGTCACTATGGAAAACAAATTGTGGTTCCTCAGAAAATTAAAAATAGAACTACCATTGGATCCAGTAATACCATTTTGAAAGGTATATGGCCCATGTCCTTAAAAATGATTAAACTTTTAAAATATTTAGTTATTTCTGTCAAATTGGTAATAATGTCAATTCCATTTCTTCTTTTAGTTATTTGGGTGTTCTCTCTTTAATCCTTAGCTAAAGGTTTGTCCATTTTGCTGATCTTTGGTTTTGCTGATTTTTTCTAGATTTTCTACTTTCTATTTACCTCTGTTCTAATCTTTATTTTCTTCCTTCTGCTAGCTTTTTAGTTCTTTATTTTCCTAGTTCGTTAAGTTCCTTTTCTTCCTGTGAAGTTAGGTTGTTGACTTAAGATCTTTTTTATTTTTATTTTTTTTTAAAGATTTTATTTATTTATTTGACAGACAGAAATCACAAGTAGGCAGAGAGGCAGGCAGAGAGAGAGGAGGAAGCAGGCTCCCTGCTGAGCAGGGAGCCCGATGTGGGGCTCGATCCCAGGACCCTGAGATCATGACCCGAGCCGGAGGCAGAGGCTTAACCCACTGAGCCACCCAGGCGCCCCTAAGATCTCTTTTTTAATGTAACGTTTACAGCTGTAATTTCCCTCGTAGCACTGTTTTCACTGCATCCCAGTGGTTTTGGTATGTTGTGTTTTCATTTTCATTTGTCTCAATATTTTCTAGTTTCCTTTGTGATTTCTTCTTGATACTGACCATGTTTAAGACTGTGCTACTGAATAGCCATGTATTTGTGAATTTTACCCTTTTCCTTCTACTGAGGACTTCGTTTCCTTCCACTGTTAATTGGAAAGCATACTTTGTATAATTTCAACCTTCTAAATGTACTGACTTTTGTGCCTAACATATGGTCTATCCCGCAGATTATTATATGTGTACTGGAGGGAAAAACATGTGTATTCTGCTATTGTTGATAGCTACTGTGATCCTGTAAGTGCCCAAGGCTCTATTCACCTTTCTTTGTTCATTTGTTCCAAAGACTCAGTAATTTCAATGTCCTGCAAGTTCACTTAGTCTTTCTTCTGACTGGTGGAGGCTACTATTCAACCTTTCTAATGGATTTTCCAATTCAGTTACAGTGTTTTTATCATTTCTTTCTCTTTGTTGGTATTCTCATTTGTTCATATATTGTTATCCTGAGTTCCTTTAGTTCTCGATGTCTTCCTTTAGCTCTTTGAGCACATTTAAGACAGTTTTAAAACATTTGTCTAGTATGTCCAATGTCTGTGTCCTCAAGGATAGTTTCTACCACCTAATCTTATTCCTTTAAATGGGCCATATTTTCCTCTTCCTTTGTATACCTTGTGATTTGTTGTTGTTAAAAATTAATCACCCGAATATATAGCCACCTTTCCCAATCTTAGCAGACTGGCTCTGTGTTAAAGTCCTTTGCTAATTAGCATGATTTGTTCTGAACCTTGGGACCACTATGGGGTATGCATCTTGCCTAGGCCTGTGTGTGAACTTTTTTTATTCCTAAGTATAGATGGCTGTTTTAAAAATCTTAATTTCACAGAGACTTGTCACCCAGCTTCTCAATATTCTTAAGTATTCTATTGTATCCCTCCACCCCTATTCCCTTGCCCCAGGTATCTGCAGCTCTACAGTCCCCCTGCAGCTTTCAGGAGCACTTTTTTCCACTTTCCACAGCTTTTCACAGCCTGAGATCTGAGCTTCCAGTCAGAGAAAAGAGATCAGTCCCTCAGACAGTCCCCAGACAAGCTAGAGTGTTTCAAGTTAAGGACTGCCCTGCTCCATTCTGTTAAAAACAGAGATTTTCAAGCTGTGCTGTTGCTTCCTTCAGACCTCCTGTGCCAGGTGGGAAGTGGGTGGGGTGGAAAGGAGTAAACATGCCACAAAATCTCCTACCATTTCAGTGTGGCTTTTTTTGACTGGGTGTTCCTTAGACCTGTGACTGTTTCTGGAGCGTCTATAAAGTTATTTTAGCTACTC
Organism: Meles meles; assembly: GCF_922984935.1. Classification (NCBI taxonomy): domain Eukaryota; kingdom Metazoa; phylum Chordata; class Mammalia; order Carnivora; family Mustelidae; genus Meles; species Meles meles. Next base: position 31,853,009 of record NC_060077.1, read on the forward strand.
TCTGGTTTTTTGTTTTTTGTTTTTTTTTTTTCATGTGTATGTGGGGGATAGCGGTGGTAGTGTGAGGATGAGGGGTTGGAGTTTCCTAGACTGCCAGTTCAAAAGATGTCAGAATATACTTTCAAAGTTTGCTTACTCCTCCCTGAATTAATAAGTCACTTCTAATATATATTGAGAGGTTATTATGTGCCATGTTCTGCTCTAAACACTTTATCAAGTTATTTAAAAGCCCAAAAGAACCCTAAGAGGCAAACTGTTACTTTGGCCATCTTACAGATGAAGACAATGAAGTTCAAAAACCATCTTGTCTAGAGGACCACAGCCAGTAAGTGATGGAGACAGGGTTCCAGCCTCAGCAGCTTGGTTCTGAACCTCCACATCTGACCACCATTTTACAAAGAGCAGAATTAGCCACTTCAGGTCACTTTGTTTGGACTCTTCTGGTCTAGGATGCTTTGTTCAGAGTCCAGTAGGCACCCAGATGTTTTCTTCCAGAGTCTAGAAAGCACCAGCTCTCTTTCAGGTTTAACAGGAAAGTGGTTCAGCTTATCGGAGGCTCTGTGAGCACTAGTGGGGTTCAGATGAGCCTCAAGGTGGGGGAGCACAGAGGGAGAGTCAGCCTTTCAGTTGGGTCGAAGATATGGCTGGGGTCTCACCTGTCCCCAAAGAGAATTTCTCTAAATTCTTCTGTTCTCAAGCTCCATGGGTCCCCTCTGCTTGGCCCGCTGGGCCTGGTATCTCCTATTTTGCCGAAATTAAGTACAAGTGCTACCCAACAGAAATAAAATGCAAGCCACATTTCAGTAAGAAATGACATTAATTTTAATAATGTAATTTAACCCAATATATTAAAAATACTATCATTTCAACACATAACCAATGTAAAAAAGTATTAATGGGGTGTTTTACTTTTTTGTTGTACCAAGTCTGATATTCAGCGTGTACTTTACACTTGTAGTCCGTCCTTGCTCGAAATGGCCACATTTCAAGTGCTCAATAGCCACACGTGACTCAGGGCTACTATACAGGGCAGTGCTGGTCTACAAAATAAAGTTCCTGGCTGCCGCTGGGAGGGTCATCTAGCTCTGCGCAGCAAGGAAGGGAGACCCATGGTAAAAGAATCCCACCAACCCCTGATCCATTCCCATGCCAGGTACCCACCAGCCTCAGTATTTAGAGCACAAATTTTTCAGTGGTCAAACCAGTTCACTTCCTAATCATCTTTCCCTCAACCAGACTCACAGTTAGTTTCTCTGCTGCGCTAAGTTCACTCTCCTCCTACTGGCTTTTCTTGAAGGGGGGGTGGGGAGCCTACATAGTATCTGGCATATTCCAAAGAACATATGCAACACAAATGTAAGAAATAAACCTAATAATAAAATATAGCTGTGAGCCCTCCACCCCTACTCCCACCCTACTTCAGAACCTAGACATGAGCTGTAGGGTTTTTTCTTATTCCTCTGTCTCCCCCCCAGGGAGGAACCAAGAGCCTATATTTTGTTTCACCATTTTGCCTTTTTTGTTATCACACCTATATGTATGTACATAAGAGAATGGTCACTTTTGCTTGTCTTTATGGTGTTGTGTTTTTTGGCAAGTTGCCTTTGTCACCCACATGCTGCTCTTAAGACCCAGTGATACTGGGGCGCCTGGGTGGCTCAGTGAGTTAAAGCCTCTGCCTTCAGCTCAGGTCATGATCCCAGGGTCCTGGGATTGAGCCCCATATCGGGCTCTCTGCTCAGCGGGGAGCCTGCTTCCTCCTCTGTCTCTGCCTGCTTCTCTGCCTCCTTGTCTGTCAAATAAGTACATAAAATCTTAAAAAAAAAAAAAAAAAATCCAGTGATATTGTCGCAAGGACCTACTATTCCCTCACTATTGTCTGGTCCATAATCGCCATGATGTGAACAGAGACATCTGGGTTGTTTCCACGATGTTTATTAGTATGAAGAGTGCAGCAAGAACCTCTCTAGAGCTCCCCAGATGGAAATCCTGGATCACAGAATATGAGAATGTTCAACTTCATAAGTTAATGCCAGTTTTCCAAAGCAGGTACATCAGTTTATCCCCCTCACCAGCAGCAGGTAAGATTTCCGAGTCACTCACATCCTCTCCAACACTTGGTTTTGTCGATACCTTAATTTTTGCCAAGAGACATCTTAATTTCTGCCTATTTAAGTGACTGTAAGGTGGAATTTCACTGTGGCCTTGGAATTCTAATGAGGCCGAATATCTTTCTGTTTAACCACTGTTCTTGTTAATTTTTCTGTGACATGCCCATGTGTCTTTTGTCCACATGTAGGAGTTCTTTATGTGTGCTGGACTATAATCCTTTATGTGCTATACATATTGCAAATTTATTCCCACTCTGTGGCTTGTCTGTTCACATTCTTTACAGGTACCTTTTGGAAAAAGGAAGATCTTAATTTTAATCTAGTAAAACTGGTCATTTTTATTTTAGAATTGATTACTCTTGTGACTTAAAAAAACAACAAAAAAAACCCTTTCCTACCAAGGTCATAAAGATATTCTTCTAGATTGTGTTCTAGAAGTTTTTCTTCAATTAACCTGGAACTAATTTTTCTGTACATTTTATATACATGCTCTCCCAACTGTCACAGCGGTATGATTGGGGAACCTAGCCTCTGCCCAGTGATATGTAATTCCACCTGTGCCATATATCGTTTTTCAGGTCTGTTTCTGGCAGCTCTTCTGTTCACGGGCCAATCTGTGCTTCCCTGAGCCAACAATAACGTAAGCCTTGTAACAGGTAAGGCAACTGCTCACACCTTACTCTTCTTCAGAGTGTCCTACAATATTAGGACTTTATCTTCTACACATTTTAAAACTGACTTGTCACATTTCCCAAAACCCCTTCGGAGACGCATTGACTCCACAGATCAATCTAAGAACAGGCCACACCTTGGCTAGTGTTCCTAGCCAAGAATATCCTGTCTCTATTTATTCAAATGTTCTTTAATGTCTCTTAATAAAGTTGTACATTTTTCTCCATTAAGGAACTTTTATGCGTCTTATGTTAGTTCCCATTTACATCAAAGATGGTTCAGTCAGAGGAACAGAAACCATGCTAGGTATTTCAAAAACAAGGAGTTTAATACGGGTTATCAGGTACTTTCAGAACAACTGCAGAGGCTGGAGTGTACACAAAAGTGAGCCACCTCTAGCCTTCCACTCCGCCTCTGTGGCCTTAGTCCCAACTCGGGACACCATCCACAGGACAGGAACCCGCAGGAAACCTCCGCCCATCACAGCTGCTCTACAGTCCTGCGATAGAGGGCAGGAGGCTGCTACGGAGGCTGGTGTGCTCCCTCACCCGTGCACCCCCACACCACTGCCAGAGGAAGAAAGTCCACCTCCCTCTACCTTCCAGACTTCATGGGAAGGATCTCCTGGGCTAAGTGATAGCCAAAGCCCACTGGCAGTGGGGTCTGAATAAGAGAGCTCCAGCCTTCCAGCCCTGGAAATGCAGGCAATGTACTGAATGTCCAGACTGTGTCTAGCATACCACCCATTTCCTATCTTCCAAAATCAGGCTGAAATTACTGGCCTGCTGTTCCATCTTTTCCCATTTTACATCTTTCATATCTTCTATACTCTTTTACTATAATTTTAGCAGGCTTTCAGGAGGACAACAACGTAATCTCTTATAGTCCCTCCAGAAGTCCTGAAGCCCATGTTCAAAAGCCTAACCAAGCATGGCCAGGGCTTTTCACAGGTATATTTAAACTCTCCCCATAGACAGGAAAGCCACAGCAAAGGTAGTTATCAGCTAACTCCCTGTCCACACTCCCCTCCCCATACACAAAGATTTTTCTTCTTTCTTCTTTTTTTGGGGGGGGCGGGTAGGGGAGTTGGTAGAGATGTTAATAAGAATTTAACATATTCATGATGTTCAAAAAATTAATTTAGGGGTGCCTGAGTGGCTCAGTGGGTTAAGCCTCTGCCTTCGTCTCAGGTCATGATCTCAGGGTTCTGGGATTGAGCCCCACATCGGGCCTTCTGCTTGGTGGGGAGCCTGCTTCTCCCTCTCTCTGCCTGCCTCTCCGTCTACTTCTGATTTCTCTCTCTCAAATAAATAAATAAAAATCTAAAAAAACAAAAACAAAAACAGAAAATATGACAAAATTTCAGCAACTTTTGATTCAGAGATGTGAGAAACAAGTACTATACTATTTGTTTATTTTCATAACTTACATTTCTCACAATCCCAGCTTTAAGACTAATCAGAAATCAAAGCTTATTGCCCACCTGGATCATGGCGTGGCACTACATCACGGGACAGACAGGGTACCAGACGCAAGGGGAGGCCAGGAGTGAGCCAGGAGGTCCGACAGCACCTCAGCCCTCCCACCCTTTCTCAAACACTCCTTGGCCCTATCAGGGCTCCATGAGTTTCCACACACTGCCATGATCATTGTGCCCTCAGTGGCTAGGGCCTGGAGCACACTATCTAAGCTGAACTCCAGGCTCCTTTTGGACAGACTTTATTTCTGTCTGGGGAGAAAATATGGCAACCTCTATAACCTCACATCAACACTTGTGCTAAGTGACTTGTGACCTCCTGTGCCAGACCTTGTGGGACAGAAGAGAAATAAAATCTAGTCCCTGCCTTTATCAAATCCACAGTGGATGGAGAAATGAACAAGATGAACTAGAATGCCTACCACTGTTTTCCGTACCTACGCAACAGAACAGTTATTACATACAATCCTAAAAGCTAAGCCAAAATGCACTTTGAGATCAGCAATAAGTCGTCCTTCCACTCGAAAGCCAGTCAAGAATCATTTGGTTCTTTGTTAAGAATATTCTCCAGGAGGGGCGCCTGGGTGGCTCAGTGGATTAAGCCGCTGCCTTTGGCTCAGGTCATGATCTCAGGGTCCTGGGATCAAGCCCCGCGTCGGGCTCTCTGCTCCACAGGGAGCCTGCTTCCTCCTCTCTCTCTGCCTACTTGTGATCTGTCTGTCAAAAAAAAAAAAAAAAAAAAAAAAAAAAGAATATTCTCCAGGAGGCTGGATACGAAGTTTCATCTCATAAGGCAGACCCAGGGAAGATCCCAAACACAACCACGGTCCTCAATAGCTGACAGAACATGGAGCACCAGCAGCCCAAGCACAGGGTAGCTCGTGCTATCCAGGCTGTGACCTAAGGAAGGAGCAGGTAGGCTCCTTCTGGGACAGACACAGGGCTGTCCCAGAAGCTTCTGCCCCAGCGGCCACCATTCAAACTCATTTGGAACGGCAAGGACCTCAACCAGAGATGTGCATAATCCAATGAACAGGCTTGAGGGGTAACTGGGATCCCCTCTAAAGGCCATCTTTTCAGGCAAACAGTCTGACCAAACTACCTCCACTTCTTAACTTGGAACCCTCTTCAAAGTAATATCCCAAGCTCAAATATCGCCTTGTATTTGATACCCTACCTGATCCCCACGGTTGGAGGTAACTGGTTTTTCTTCAGTACCTGACCCACAGGAATTACAACACTCCTCCCATTTACCAAATGTTAAAAAGGACCTCCGTCCTAAGCCAGGTCACACTTAGGAAGAAGACAGGTCTCCTGTTTTCGGGGAGCTCACAGTCTGGAAGGAAAGATCAAGCATGGGCACAGGTAATGGTGAGAATTACTGGTGGTTCTGGATGCTGTCAGAGAGAAGAGGTGCTGGCAGAAGCTAACCCTCACCCCGAGGGCCCAGAGATGCTGCTCGTTGTGGTACCATCTGAGCCAAGCCTTGAAGGATAGGCAAGATCCATCCACATGAAAAAGAACAAGAGGATCCCGGGAAAGAAAAAGGCATGAATGAAGCATGTGGCTAGGAAATTCATCACAGAGTGGGCATAAGAAACAGTCCAGCTTACCCACTCAAAGGAAAACAGCAATAAATCAGGTTGGTAAAGCAAAACCAAACTAGAATATCAAGAAATTAAAATGGAAGAGTTATTAGGTCTGAGGTTCTCAAGGTAGAATAAACACCTTCTTCTTAGGGGCTTTATTGGTGCTACCTGGGTCTTAAACAAATTAGTGTGTGTGTGTGTGTGTGTGTGTGTGATCGTGTATGTGTGTGTCACACACACATGTACAGGCAAATGCAAGATACTACATCTTCCATCCTAACCCAAAAGAACCAGGGATGCAGTGAACACCATTACTCATGGGGCGTGTTACACTCCCTGAGGGTGCTGGGGCAGAAACCAAGTGGAGAACCAACCGTTTAGACTTTCTGTGTCATCTGCATATATCTTTAGGAGCCCATGCATTGGCAGGAGAAAATCCCCAGGTGGAAAATTACTAGGAACTGAGTGAGCAGGACGGGTTGGCAGAGCCAAAGCCAGTCTAATGACCCTCATCAGGATTCTAGCCAAGTCTCAAAGAGCACCCACCTCCAGAGGCAGGCGAGGAGGCGGCAAGAGGGTACCACATTTCAGGGGCGCTGCTCTCGGAGCCAGCAGTGCCAAAAGAAACATGGCATCCTGGGCACCCCTCTTGCCTCACCCCAGCCCCGCCCCTGCAACCTTGCAAATTCTGGGATCTGCCTGTGTTGGGCAGTTATTCTTAAAGAGAGAGAGAAGGCTGAGAGGGGAGGGTTTCAGCTCAATGTAAGCTTCCAGTGAAAGGCTACTGCCTGGGCTGCAGTGGACAGCCCCCCCCCCGCCCCCCACCGACAGAAGCACAGTCATGCAGCTGTGACGGAGGTAGGGTCGAGGGCGGTGCCTGCCCTACACACTCACCTGGACAGTCGGCTTCGTCGCTCTCATCCTCACAAGTTACCCAGCCGTCACACTGCCAGGGGAGGGGGATGCACTGGATGGCGCCGCTGCGACAGGCAAACTGCCCGGGGTTGCACCGCAGCTCTGTGGAACCAAAGGGCAAGAGGCCATTGAGGAAGTGGCGGCAGCAGTGGAGATGGGATAGCCAGGCCTGCTGCCGCCTGGGCCCAGGAGCGCGCCCTGACAGGGCCTGCACAGGGGCCCCAAGGAGGAGCCAAGAGCTGTGCCCACAACGACACAAGTCCCCAGGGAAGGCCCCCCACCCAAGACATGGGTCTTTATGTGCCACCTCAAACACACACCTGACATGTTTCTGCTCAGAGTCCGACTCGACGCTAGACTACAGAGGTCACAAGAGGGCACACCTCCCACCGCAGGAGGGGTTATGGGTCAACAAGAAACACACACACACACACATTTCTGATGAAGAGCAAATCAGGAGGGCGCACCACAGGAGTGCTCAAACAGCGTGAAGGAAGGAGAAATGGCCTGCACCTGAGGGGCTCTGAAATCCTTCTGAAAGAAGATGGGATATAAACAGGGTTCCCAAGGCAGGTTGGTGGTTTCAACAAACACATATAATGTAATAGGAAGGGAGAAAACATACCAGAAAAAGTAAAGCTCACGGATTATCACAGGGCAGGAAAACAAGCCGAGAAGACGGTATGCGACAAATGGGGAATCACTAGAGGTAAGACCAGAAATATAAAAAGGGTCAGACTATGGAGGCTTTGAGGGTAAGATAATTCTGACCTTTCCTGGGAATGTTAAAGGAAGCCAGAAGTTAGTCAGTCAGTCAGTAACATGATGAAATCTGTGTTTTAAGACAGGGAGAACTGGCAATGGTTTCTGGAAGCAATCATAACAGGGGAACCACACAAAGTATCAAATAACTCAGTAAAGTGAGGACTTGAATTGAGGCAGGGGTTGGCAAATTATAGCCCTGGGGTCAACTCCTGCCCCTCCCACTTGTTTTTTAAGTAAAGTTTTATTAGAACACGGCCACAAATATGTATTCGTGTATGGCTGCTTTTGAGCTACAACAGCAGAGAGAAGACTGATGACTAAGAGAGATCAAATGACCTGAAGAGGCAAAAGTATTTCCTCTGGTCCTTCCCACCAGACTTGTGAAGTGAGGCGACAGCTGCTACGTGGGCACACGTGGAACCAAGAAAAAGCACTGAGGTATGAGGGATGAAGTCCTACACACTAACGTGGTAACACAGGAAGAAAAAACAAACAGAGCTCTCTTACTATGGTCCTGCTCCCTCTGTGGTCTTCCTTGTCCTGGAATTATTCCACTGAAATCCAGGAAGAAAAAGGAACTCTTCCCACCCCTGAGTCCTGTCCCATCACTGGCCTAAGTAACCAGAGCCAATCATCACTCTAATTAACCAAGGTAGATGAACCCACCAAATCAGGTAGGACACAGATGTAAGGCCTGAGCCCTTCCCTCCCCACCCCCCGGGACAGCCACTCATGGCATCGTGTACCATAGCTTTGGTATCTTCACAAGAGAGCCTCTTCAGAGCACTCTGCAAGGAGACAATCCTCATCCCCCACCAGTGTTATATGTCTGAAAGTCTTCCACTCTGAAGCAGGGAAGAGAAGAAGGACCAGGGAAAGGAACCCGGAATCCAGTGTTCGCTCTTCTCCACCTGCCACTACACACTGCAGTAAATCAATCAATCTAACCATAAGGATAGCTTCTGTTACATATATGGCATGGACAAAAGAGTCACAATGCTCCATAATTTATAAAGGCTTCCAGTCAAGATGGAGTTAGAGGGATAGATTTAACTGAAATGAAATGCCGACCTGAAACAATGGGAGAAAAAAAGGGAGGGGGCAAAATATTAGAAAACACCAGTTCTCCAGGCACTGACATCAAGCAACAAAGAACAGTGATCCCTGAGTCACGAACATGTGAGGTAAGCCTTACTGCCTCAAGCACATTTCCAGGCTACAAAGCAGGGAGAGGGACTCCAAGGGGAGAAGACTCTCGGAGGTAAGTGGATGCAACTAAAAACTGGGAGAAACCAAGGCAAAGAGCACTCACAGGGCGGCTCCAAAAAGAGTCCTGGAAAAGAGAGAGTGGCACAAAAGACAGACTCAGAGATCTAGGGAGGAAGCCCTCAGGGAATGAAGCAGAGTACTGATCAGTGTGTGGCATGAGGAAACTATCCCAGGCCATCCAAAAGGGTAACAGGAAAACAGTAACTGAAATTCAACGAGACCACAAACAATGCCTGTTCTCAGGAGCCAGTCTGGAAAAACTCATCACTTGTGGGGCACTGAGTCAAGTACGCACAAGAATCCTGCCTTGTTAGCGGAGAAAAATAAACTCCAGACTAAATGCAGTCTAACAACAATTAAAAGCAACAGTTGAGGATAATCTCGATCTTTTGGTATCAGTTGAGACCTGATTTGTGACACAGTATGTAGTCTATTCTAGAGAAAATTCCATGTGCGTTCAAGAAGAATGAGTATTCTGTTGTTTTAGGGTGGAATGTTCCACACATATTTAGAATATAACAGAATCTATGAAGTCTATCTGGTCCACTGTGTCATTCAACACTGTTGTTTCTTTGTTGATCTTCTGTTTAGATGATCTGCTTGTTGTTGAGACTGGAGTGTTGAGGTGTCCTACTATTAAAGTATTATTATCCATATTTTTTTTTTATTTTGGTTAACAGTTGGCTTATGTAGTTGGCTGCTCCCATGCTGGGGGCACAAAAAGCTACAACTGTTAGATCTTCTTGATGGATAGACCCTTTAAGAATGATTCATTGTCCTTCTGTATCTCTTACTGAAGTCTTTAGCTTAAAATCTAATTTGTCTGATACGAGAATTGTTACCCTAGCTTTCTTTTGAGGTCTGCTGACATGAAAAATGGTTCTCACTTTTGGTCTGGATATATCTTCAGGTTCAAAATGAGTCTCTTGTAGACAACATATGGATGGGTCATGTCTTTTTATCCAACCCTGTGCTATTTCATGGGAGCATTTGGGCCATTCATGTTCAGAGTGACTGTTGAAAGACATGATTTTATTGCCATCATTTTGCCTATGAAGTCCTTGTTTCTATAGATTGTCTCTGTAAATTTCTGGTCTATTACTCTTGGGCTCTTTCTGCTGGGTATTTACCCAAGATACAGATGTACTGAAAAGAAGGGGCACATGCACCCCAATTTCATAGCAGCAATGTCCACAATATCCAAATGGCAGAAGGAGCTGAGATGACCTCCAACAGATAAACGGATAAAGATGATGTGGTCCATATATACAACAGAATATCATTCAACCATCAGAGATGATGAATACCCATCATTTGGATCGACATGGATGGAAATGTAGGGGATTATGCTAATAACGGAAGTAAGTCAAGCAGAGAAAGACAATTATCGTAAAGTTTCACTTATACGTGGAACATAAGGAATAGCATGGAGGACATTAGGAGAAGGAAGGGAAAAATGAAGTGGGGGGAAATCAGAGAGGGAGACGAACCATGAGAGACTATGGATGCCAGGAAACAAACAGGGTTTCAGAGGGGAGGAGAGTGGGGGGTGGGTTAGCCCAGTGATGGGTATTAAGGGGGGCATGTATTGCAATGAGCACTGGGTGTTACACGCAAACAATGAATCATGCAATACTACATAAAAAACTAGTGAAGTACTACATGGTGATTAACATAATAAAAAATTAAATAAAAAAGCAACAGCCGAAAGGTTCACATTGTTTCCAAGTCACATCCTAGAACAAAGGTCGAGAATATTTATAGGAATGCAAAAATATGCAGTAATCAAAAAGGCAAAATTCAAGAAGTGTGGCACTCAATAAAAAAGCTACCAGACTTGCAAAGAAACAGGAAATTATGACCAAAATGAAAAAAATTCAATCAAAACTGACTCAGAAAAGGTACAAATGATAAAGTAGACAAGGACATTAAAATTAAAACTGTGTCCCACAGTTTTCCTCACACAGAGGAAAACTCAAACATGTTCGGTAGATACAGAAGATTTTAAGAAAGCAAATCCACTGCCTAGAGATGAAAATTGCAAGGCATAGGACGAACAGATTCAGTTTCACAGAAGAAAAGATGAATGACATGAAGACAACATAAGAAACTCTAAAATAGGGGCACCTGGGTGGCTCAGTGGGTTAAAGCCTCTGCCTTCGGCTCAGGTCATGATCCTAGTGTTCTGGGAAAGAGCCCCACATCGGGCTCTCTGCTCAGCAGGGAGCCTGCTTCCACCTCTCTCTATCTGCCTGCCTCTCTGCCTACTTGTGATCTCTGCCTGTCAAATAAATAAAATCTTTAAAAAAAAAAAAAAAAAAGAGGGTGCCTGGGTGGCTCAGGGGGTTAAAGCCTCTGCCTTCGGCTCAGGTCATGATCCCAGAGTCCTGGGATCGAGTCCCACATCGGGCTCTCTGCTCAGCAGGGAGCCTGCTTCTCCATCTCTCTCTGCCTGCCTCTCTGCCTACTTGTGATCTCTGCCTGTCAAATGAATAAATAAAATCTTAAAAAAAAAAAAAAAAGAAACTCTAAAATACTGAAAAAGGGCTAGAAAACAAATAAACTATGAGCTGTGTGACACAGACGTGGGGGGCGGGGAGACAAAGTACTTGAAGAAACTGACAAAAACATTTCCCAATTTGATGAAAACCCATAGATCCAAGTCAACCATGAACTCCAACCATATTAAAAAAAAAACAAAAAAAAAAAACCCTACTCCAAGGCACATTACAATCAAATTGCTTAAAACCAGTGATAAAGAGAAAATCTTAAAAGAGTCTTATGAGCCTGAAGGGCCAGAGAAAAAAGACATAATCTGCAGAGGAAAACAAACAGGACAGCAGATTTCTCATTAGAAACAATACAAGCCAGAAGATGGTGGAGCAACATTTTTGACTTCTGAAAACAAAGAAAGTAGTCAACCTAGAATTATTTAAAGCAAAAACATGGATCCCATATTGCCAAGTAGAACTCTGACAATGCCAGCACAAAAGCTGGGAAGGGAGCAGCAGAAGCACAGCATTTCAAGCCTCTTACACTACATGTAAAGCAGTCTTGTCATGTGAACGTCAACTGCAGGATGTTCAAGATGAATACCACAAAGCCAGCTCAAAAGTTTTAACAAATAAGCCAATGAAGATGACAAAATGGAATAAAAACACTCAATGCAAAAGGCAGAAAGAAAAAGGAAACAGATGGTACAAATAGAAAACAAGTGACAAAATGGCAGATTTTAATTAATTGTGCCTTATCAATAAACGGATGAGGTGATCTCAACACCCCAAGTTAAAAAGCATAATTTGTCACACAGGTAAAAAAACAAGGCCCAATTACATGTTGTCTAAAAGAAACTCACTTTATAGGACACTAAGATAGGTAAAAATAAAAGAATGGAAAAAGATATACCATGCTGCTAACACTGATCAAAAGAAAGCTGGAGTGGCCAAATTAGTATTACACAAAGACTTCAGAGCAAATATTACCAGGAATAAAGAAGGTCATTTAATAATGACACATGACAAAATAATCCTAAAATGTTTATGCATCTATAGCAGAGCTTTAAAATATGAAGGAAAAACTGCTATCATAGATAAATTCACAACTAATTTCCATTCCCTCTCTCAATAACTGATAGAAGCAGCAGACAGGAAATCAGCAAGGATACAGACAACCTGAACAACACCAACGGACATTTCCAAAACTCTACAGTCAACAACAGACTACACATTCTTTTCATGTATATAACATTTACCATAATAGATAATATTATGGTCCATAAAATAAACTGCTAATAAATTTATAATGATTCAAAGCATCCAGAGTATGTTTTTGGCCACAATGGAATTAAATTAAAAATCAATGACAGAAAGATATCTGGAAAATCCCCTGACTATATGGAACAACTGACACACTTCCAAATAGCCTATGGGTCAAAGAAGAAATGAAAAAGGAAATTAGAAAGCACTTTAAATTGATGAAAATCTGGGATGAGACTAAAACAGTTCCCAGAGGCAAATGTACTGCATTAAACTCCTGTATCAGAAAAGGTCTTGAATCAGTAATCTCAGCTTCCTCTTTAAGAAATTAAAAAGCAGGGCTCCTGGGTGGCTCAGTGGGTTAAAGCCGCTGCCTTCGGCTCAGGTCATGATCCCAGGGTCCTGGGATCAAGTCCCGCATCGGGCTCTCTGCTCGGCAGGGAGCCTGCTTCCCTCTCTCTCTCTCTGCCTGCCTCTCTGTCTACTTGTGATCTCTCTGTCAAATAAATAAATAAATAATAAAAAAAAAAAGAAAGAAATTTAAAAAGCAAAGCAAATGAAACCCAAAGCAGATGGCAGAGAAGAAAAAATGAAGATCGGAGTGGAAATACACAAAACAGAATATCAGAGAAGATAATGAAAACAAAAGGTGTTTTTCTAGAAGATTAATAACATTAATAAACCTCTAGACAGACTAGTCAGGAAAAAATTAAGAACACAAAATACCAGTCAGAAGAGAGGTGTCACCACTAGGATTTCGGAGATATTAAAAGGATAAAAAAGGATGGGAGAATAATAAGGTAATAGTATGGACAACTTTTTATCAGTAAGATAAATTCCTTAAAAGGCACGAACTACCAACGCTCACTCAAAAAGGCAGCCCAGACACCTGAGTAACCTTATAGTTATTTCAGAAACTGAATTTTTAGTTTAAACATAAGAAAACTCCAGACCCAGATGGCTTCACTGGAAAATTCTACCACATATTTAAGGAAGAAATAGGACCAATCTTTTCTTTCTTAAGATTTATTTGTTTAGGGGCGCCTGGGTGGCTCAGTGGGTTAAGCCGCTGCCTTCGGCTCAGGTCATGATCTCAGGGTCCTGGGATCGAGTCCCGCATCGGGCTCTCTGCTAGGCAGTGAGCCTGCTTCCCTCCCTCTCTCTCTGCCTGCCTCTCTGTCTACTTGTGATCTCTGTCAAATAAATAAAAAATAAAAAATAAAAAATTAGTCACATTTAAAAAAAAAAAAAAAAGATTTATTTGTTTAGGGCGCCTGGGTGGCTCAGTGGGTTAAAGCCTCTGCCTTCGGCTCAGGTCATGATCTCAGGGTCCCGGGATTGAGTCCCGCATCGGGCTCTCAACTCAGCGGGGAGCCTGCTTCTCTTCCTCTCTCTCTCTCTCTGCCTGCCTCTCTGCCTACTTGTGATCGCTGTCTGTCAAATAAATAAATAAAATCTAAAAAAAAAAAAAAAAAAAAAAATTTATTTATTTATTTCAGAGAGCGAGTGAGCAGGAGAAGGAACAGAGGGGAGAATCCCAAGCAGAACCCACGAGCTGAGTATGGAGTCCATCACGCAGCTCAATTACACGACCCCAAGACCACCACCAGAGCTGAAACCAAGAATCAGACACGCAACCGACTGTGCAACCCAGGTGTCCCAAAATAAGATCAATTCTATACAAACTGTTCCAGAAATTAAGATATTTAAAATTACCTTAACAACAGCATAAAAAAAAAGGTAAATTCTTAGGGATAAATCTAATGACAGATGTACAAGTCCTATACATTGAAAATTACAGAATATAGCTAAGAGAAATTTTTTAAAGATCTAAACCTATGGGATATATGAAGTGTTCATTGATCAACAGATCCAACATCATTAAGATACCAATTCAAAGGGCACCAGGGCAGCTAGGTTGATTGCGTGACTCTGGGTTTTAGCTCAGGTCACGATCTCAGGGTCCTGGAATCGACCCCCCCCCCCACATCAGGCTCCCCACTCAGTGGAGAGTCTGGTTGAGGAATCTCTCTTCCTCTCCCCTTCCCCCTGCTCATGCTCTCTTGCTCTAAAGTAAATAAATCTTAAAAAAAAAAAAAAAAATTCTACCCACATCCATCTACAGATTCAATTCAATCCCCATCAATATTCCAGTAGGACTTTGTAGAAATTGACAAACTGACTCTAAAATTCAAACGAAAATTCAACGGACTTAAAATACCCAAAAAACTTTGGAAAGGAAGAACAAAATTGGAGGATGTACACTATTTGACTTCAAGAATTACTGTAAAGGTGCAGTAATCAAGATAGTGTGCCACTGGGGTGCCTCGGTGGCTCAGTCATTAAGTGTCTGCCTTCGGCTCAAGTCATGATCCCAGGGTCCTGGAATCAAGCCCCGTATTGGGCTCCTTGTTCAGCAGGAAGCCTGCTTCTCCCTCTCCCACTCCCCTTGCTTGTATTCCCTCTCTCATTGTCTCTCAAATAAATTAAACAAATAAATAAAATCTTAAAGGAGGGGGGGAGAGTACGCCATAAGCATCAAAGACAGACATCGAGATCAACGGAACCAGAGCAGAGTCTAAAAAGAAGACCACATATGTGATGGTGATTTATAATCGAGATACAAAGGCAATTCCGTGAAGAAAGAACAGTCCTTTCAACAAATGGTTCTGGAACAACTGTGGATATCCATCAAAAAATAAAAAAGGAACAAATGAATTTTGATCCATTCCTTATACCAAAAACTAACTCAAAACAGATCACAGACCTAAAACTATTACACCTATAAGCAAACACAGGAGAAAATCTTTGTGATGTTGGGCTTGATCTATCTTAGATATGATACAGCCAAAGTACTATACGTATAGCCAAAGTATGATCCATAAAAGAAAAAGTTGATAAACTGGACTTCATCAAAATTAAGAATTTTTCTTCTTCAAAGACACTGTGAAGAAAATGAAAAGACAAGTCACATATTACGAGAAAACATTTGTAAATCAAGTATCTGATAAAGGGCTTGTACCCAAAATATATAAAGAACCCTCAAATTTCAATAATAATAAAACAACCCACATAACTTTAAAGTGGCAAAATATTTTAAAGGACATTTAACCAAAGAAGAAACACAGATGGCACATAAGCACATAAAAGATACACAACATTAGTCATTAAGGAAATGCAAATTAAAATCATAATGAGATGCCATCACATACTTGTTAGAATGGCTAAAATTAAAAAGAGTGATGATACCAAGTATTGACATGTATGCAAAGTAATTGGAAACTTGCTATATTGCTAGTGTGAGTGTAAAATTGTAAAATTACTTTGAAAACAAAGTTTTCAAGCTATCAATTTGATAGTTTGTAGAAAGCTGAATATACACCAATTATATGACCCAGTCATTCCACTTCCAGGCATTTACCCAAGAGAAATGAAAGTTTCATGTCCATACAAAGAGTAATTTTATTTGTAAGAGCCAAAAGCTAGAAACCCAAATGTCCAAAAAAGTGAATGGATAAACAAATCAGAGTACAGTGGACTGTTTACTCAGCAATAAAACGGAACGAGCTGAGCACCTGGGTGGCTCAGTCCATTAAGTGTCTGCCTTCAGCTCAGGTCGTGATCTCAGGTCCTGGGATCCAGGCCCACGTCAGGTTCTCTACTCAGCAGGGAGTCTGCTTCTCCCCCTCCCCCCCTCCCCGCTTGTGTTTTCTCTCACTCTCTCTCTCTCTGTCTCACACACATACATACAAGGAATGAGCTGTTGATACATGCAGACACATGTTTTTTAAAAAAGCAGCCAGCTACGGAGTTTTTGCCAAACCCTGTCCTAGAGTTTAAGTGTAGGGATAAATCTTTATCCTCCACCCCATACCCAACACCTAGCACAGTGGGGCATTTACTAAATGTTAGATGAACCAAACTGCTCAAAGATCTCCCTCTCTTAAGTCTGTAACAAAGTGTCAACAGTTCTTTGATCTCCACAGGGAAGGTTCTCTCACTTCCTGGCTCGCCTGTAGGCCTATAGTGCTGGGGCTCTTCTGACAGCAATCCAACCTGTGAGTCACTGGTTAATACACGTGAATCACTCATTTGAAGACTATTTACCAAGCACCACTTCGTGCCAGGCAACTCTTCTGGGCAAGACTGGTAAACAAAGCAGGTGGACCTAGGATATGACAGAGCTTGCCTCCTGTGGCGGGGACTGACACACAGTCAGTCGCTTGGCAGGTCACCCAGCAATTCTGATGGGTCTCACTGCAATAACTCAAGCTGCAAATCAACATTCCTTTTCCTTTTCTTCCTCACTATCCTCCCAAGTCCCTTTGTAAAGCGTCCAGCACAATTTCTGCCTCATCTAAAACTGTTCAAGAACAGTCAACCCCTCTGCCCACTACTGGGTTTGCCAAGGGTCTGCCCCAAACCTTCCCTTGTGATGCCTATACCCTGGCTAACAAATGGGAGACCTGGGCAGGCCCTTCCTAGCCAAGGGACTGTTGACATTTTTCAAAATAATCTATGTCCAACTATAGAAGTGCAAGGCCACAGAACCAAAATGAGAACTTCTGACTAAGAGGTTCTCAAATGTTTTCATTCCCAAACCCCTCTATGCACTTGAAATTTCTAAGGAACCCAAAGATCTTCGGTTTATGTGCGTTATATCTACCAATATGTACTGTATTAGAAATTAAAACCAAGAAATTTTGTGAATACTAGGTTCCCAAACATAGACTCAAAGGGTTAAAACATATGACCCAGCAATTCCACTCCTAGCTATTTGTCCAAAAGGGGTGAAGGCAGGGACTCAGACAGATGCCTATACGCTGATGCTCATGGCAGCATTACTCACAACAGCCAGAGGTGGTAACAACCCAAGCATTCACCAACAGATGAACGAACAAATATGTGATGTATCTCTTCAATGGAATATTAGCAGATCATAAAAAGGAAGGAAATTCTGACACGTGCTACAAGGATGGACCTTGAGGACATTATGCTCAGTGAAACAAGCCAGACACAAAAGGACAAATGCTGTTAACGATTCCACTTATATGAGGTGCCCTAGAGGAGTCAAATTCAGACACAGAAAGGAGCGCAGAGATTACCAGGGGCTGGGGGGAGGGGGAATGGAGAGTTGTCTAATGAGGACAGAGTTTCAATTTGGGAAGATGAAAAGAATTCTGGAGAGGGATGGTGACAGTGGCACAGCAGTGTCAATGTACATAATGGCATTGAAATATACACTTAAAAACAGCTAAAGTGGTAAATCTTATCTTGTGTGGATTTTACCATGGCTTTTAAAAAAATCCTTTAGCTCTTTTTCGCCGCCATCCTGCTGTGTGCCGCTGACTGTTATTGACAATGTCTTCTCACAAGACTTTCAGGATCAAGCGATTCCTGGCCAAGAAACAAAAGCAGAATCGTCCCATCCCCCAGTGGATTCAGATGAAAACTGGTAATAAAATCAGGTACAACTCCAAGAGGAGGCACTGGAGGAGAACCAAGCTGGGTCTCAAAGGCGTCCAACATCATGCGATGACACACCTAATGGGCACCACGTATTTCATTAAGCTCCTTGAAGATCGTGTGTTGTATTCCGTCACCCTGTAAACACCATTCTGCCTGGGCAATAGATACCATTTAGCAGGGAAAGATTTTTCTGTTACTATAGCTCTGCACCAGTGGGTTGGTTTGGTAAATGAGGTCTTTCAGCTTTAAAAAAAAAAAAAAAAATCCTTTGAGAGGGAGAGAGGATTCTAAGCACAAAACCCATTACCCATCAATCACATGTCAAGTGGCCTCCGGTAGTGCCACTGTGTACTGGTGAGATAATGAGCGAAAGCAGCTAATGACCTCTTGCTACTATTATGAATATGGTTTTGACCTCGCAGAGCTGCCAGAGACATGCAACGTTTGGGAATTTGAGGATTCAGGCCCTGTAGAAATTTAGAAGCCTCTCCAATACAGATTCTTTCTCTGGATTCAATTTCTTCTTTGTCAGCAAGCCTTGGCCTCATTTTAAATTATGTAAGCTGAGCTGTCCCAAATTACTGTGTGAAATTTAGTATGCAGCCTTAATTGTTTGGAATTGATTTCTCCTAACATCTGCCCACAGAGAAATAGAGGAAGACAGGGAACACCAGAAGCACACAAGTCCACAGCCACTAAGCTCAGGAAATCAAAAACTTCCAGCCAGGAAATGCAAGAGAGAACTACATCCCATCCCCTCTCACGGTCCCCAGCTGGCTCCAATGCATCGTCGGACACAGCCCTCCATGCCTTGCTGGAGTGCCCACCCAGGGGACCAAGAGGCCCCAGTCTCCCAGCAGACCCGCTCCCAGGTGGGCAATGCAGCCTCCGACAGACCGCTCAGACATTCTCCCTTAGAAAGAGCAACAGCTGCTTCCCAGAGGGGCTGTTCCCTGGGTCTCATCCCCATCCCCACCCCCACCCAAGGCAGGACTAGGAAAGGCATATTTATCTGGCCCCACACCACACACCAGCACAGAGGGAGAGATCTGAAAATAAGGCTCCACTGCGTAAGTGACAGGACAGGTCCAGGAGAATGGTTCCTGTGGGGTGCTGGGCCCTGTCCAGCACCATGTCAGGAACTTGGTGCTCCCTGGCTGGACCTTGGGCCAGGCCACTGCCCCTGACAGCTTTAGGAGGGGACAGAGATCACTGCTGATAACACATGTCACTAAAATACAAAACACAGGGCATACGTGCTAAGAGCGCCTTCTGAAATAGAGTTACCTGTGTCCTCAGGTAAGAGGAGAAGAATAAGGGGCTTGAATGAGACCTCAGGATGGGTAGCACATGCACCACCAGAGACCACAGGGAAGGCCTAAAGGTCAAGGTTGCAGCCTGGACAAGTGCCACCAAACCTGGAAAGGAGCTCTCTGCTTAGCTGGGGCTCAGCAGGAGATAAGACCAAAGGCACCGGGGGATGTGCTATGGCTCCAGGACTGGATGCTGCAGGCAGTGGAAACCTTCAGCAAAACACCCATCAGCAGCAGGATAGGGAATGGTTCTAGAAGGGCAGAACAAGATGATGAAGACAGCATTACCAGGCATTCAGGACAGTTCTCAGGAGATCATTCTAGAATAAACTGTGTTAAATTATAAACTCATTGCCTTCTCTACAGTGTTCTAAGTGTCGTTTTTCTTTTCATGAGGCAAAGGGCCACCTCCATCCAGCTTTCCCCCCATGACCCCTCCATTCAGGTTCTTGAGACCCTTGGCTCACCAGTCCCTACGGTTACCCCTGCAGTCCCATCAACCCTCTCCCAGGGGCTGTCACTTCATGGCACCAAAGAGACTGCCTATAACCTCTCTGCTTCCTGGCACAATGTGGCGGCTCTTGGTTGCTGAACAGTTCAGGTATTCTGCCCTTTGGAATAATTCTGTGAGGCGCTCTGAAGAGGCAAATCCTCTCCGAGGAACACACCTGGAGAAAGGGAAGATGTGAGCAGAGAGCTGGGACCAGGGGCTTTTTCTGCACAGCACACCCTGCCACGCGACTCAGCAGCAAAGCCCAGTTAAGGCTGCTGTTAATGGGAGGCCCGGGCACTCATGGGCTCTGGGAGGAATCAGAGTTACAACAGAAGAACAGAGAGATCAACTGGCCCTGTGATACTCACACACAAGGGCCTAGCATCCAAGGAGGAGTGGGACGTGTGTGGCTCATGAAGACTACTATATGGAAGTTCTACTAGTAAAATTGAAATTAGGAAAGCCAGAGACTGCTATATTTAACAGAAAACCCATCTAGACCAATCAGCTCATTTCACAAAAGGGCTGACCTGCCTGCTCCATTCCCATGGCAGTTGACAGCAGCAGAACAGAAACCAAAAGGCAGGCTCTATCTGGCTCTTTTGTCCAGATCTCTATCCCAAAATCAGCTTGGCTAAGTGGGAAACAGGACTCAAGTCGGGAATCACAGCCACCCCCAAGAGAATGCCCTGCATTCTGATTTGGGCGTGGCTAACTCATCCTTCCTCAGAGGGCTAGGTCCAAACTTTCCAATTCTGACCCATTTTTTCTTTGTTAAGACAAAAAGCACAGGACTTACGACACGCAGTGCCTCCATGGAGGTCAGCAATACAAATCCCCAGAGACGAGGAGTGTCTGACTGTTGGATAGGACCTGCAGGGCCAGCCAGGAATGTACCAAAATACTGCGGTTTTGAAATACAGCCAAAATTCTTTGCTATGCCTTCTCAAATGTCAGTTGCTCCTCAGTCACTGTGACCACCAAACCCATTTCCAAATAGCCTTGGGGCAGGAGAAGAATCACTGAGAATCACCCTCAGTCAGCCCTCCACATGGGAAGGGCGGCTCCTCTGACTGCTGAGTCTGGGCAAGAACATCCCCTGCTCCCCTGTCACCCACCTGCCTGGCAGGGACAGGGAGGTGACCCAGCTCTGCTGTGACAGCTGACGGGGAGGGGGTGGAGATAGCATGGGGCTGCTACGCTCCGGGGAAGCCACTTTCTCCTATCAGCCAAGGAATCACAAGGTTGAGGCTAGAAACCACCACACGAGAACAAAGTGACAAGGCCCAAACTTCAGTATTTATTTTTTGTAAGTCACAAGCATTTTCCACACCAAAAGATGAAGTGACCATCACTTACTGTATCTTCTATCCTCAGATACTGCCCAACTGGGACACTAGCTCATGTGCCTTGCCTTGTCCTCCAGCTTCTCCTTAAGTAGATGTCTGGAGAAGAAGGCCCTGCTTCAAGTAAGTTATCTTAGAAGAGGAGGGGGAGACTCGGAGGAAAAGGATGTGACTGGACGAGAGGAAAGAGGCAGATTCGCCAAGCATCATTAAACGAATGACACACTTTGAAGACTGATTAGTCTATATTTTACGGAGGGTGGGGTGGGGGAGGATTCAAATGTGGGAGTAAGACAAGTAAGGCGAGAGGGTGGGGTAGAGCTGGAGTAATAGCATCTCACAACTCATGTAACATCCACTGGCTGTTTCATCCACCACTCACACCACATTTTGATGAAGGCCATCACACAGTGTAACCAGTTCATTCCAAGAGAAACAGCTAGAGCAAGATCAGATACTTGTATGTTCATTTTGGATGTGCCAGGCAGTGTATAAAAAGCCTCGAATACATTATTATATTTAAATCCTTAAGAGAATCTGTTAGCACAGCCTTGTGCCTCCTGCAGGCCAGGCACTGCACTAAATGAAAGCAAGATGAGCAGAATGATAAATACAGCCTTTGCCTTCACAGAGCTCAAAGTCTAGAAAGGAAGCAGAAGATCTTCACTACCCTGGGGAAGCAAAGAGTTCTTAGAGAAACATAGAAAGCGGGCACCTGGGTGGCTCAGTCAGTTGAGCCTCTGGCTCTTGCTTTCAGCTCAGGTCATGATCTCAGGGTTGTGAGATTGAACTCCACGTCGGACTCCATGCTCAGCATGGAGTCTGCTTGACATTCTCTTCCTCTCCCTTTGCTTCTTCCCCAGCTTGTATGCTCTCTCTCTCTCAAAATAAAATCTTTTTTAAAACAACATAGAAAGTGTAAATGTAAAAGAAAAAAGATAAACTTTAAAATTTAAAACTTTTTTGATCAAAAGTGTGATAAAGATATGTAGATCAATGGAATAGAATACAAAGCCCAGAAACAGACCCACACAAATGTGGCCAATTTTTTATAAAGGTGCAAAAACAATTCAATGGAAAAAAGCCCTAGGCAAGTGGTGGTGAAACAACCAGACATACACATACCAAAAACTGAACTTCGACCCATACCTCGCCTTACTGGATACAGAAATTAACTCAAAACAGACCAAAGATTTACATGTAAAACCTAATACTCTAAAACTTCTGGCAGGAAAAAAAATAAAATCTTTGTGTGAAGCTGGATTAGGCAAAGTGCTTACAGACATCTCTAAAAGCATGATCTATAAAAGAAAACAATGTTATAAGCTGAAATTCATCAAAAGACCAGTGGTTACCAGGTAGAAACCACAAGGTAGGGAGAGGGGCTGACTACAAAGTAACAGCATGAGGGAATTTTGGCATGATGGAACTGTGCTCTGCATCTTCATTGTGGGACTGGTTACATGACCCTACACATTTGTCAAAGCTCAAAGGATATATCAAAAAGGAATTTTAGTGTACTAAAATTAAAAAAATAAAATAAAACAGACACTTTTAAAAGTACAGTTAAGCAAGAATAAAATAAACAACAATATAAAAGAAAAAAGTACAGTTAAGCAAATGAATGGTTAAGTCACTAAGAGAAAACATTTGCAACATATTTGTCTAAAAACTTTTATCTGGGGGCAGCTGGGTGGCTCAGTGGGTTAGGCCTCTGCCTTTGGTTCTGGTCATTATCTCCGGGTCCTGGGATCGAGCCCCGCATTGGGCTCTCTGCTCAGCAGAGAGCCTGCTTCCCCCACACCCATCTCTGCCTGGCTCTCTGCCTACCTGTGATCTCTCTGTCAAATAAATAAATAAAATCTTAAAAAAAAAAAAACTGGAATATACAAAGAACTCCTATAATTCAATAAAAAATATAAATAATAAAAAAGCAAACCAGCTCATAAAAAATGGGCAAAAGATTTGAACAGAGCTCAAAAGAAGATATATGAACGGCTAACAAGGACATGGAAAAGTATTCAACAACATCATTCAAGGTTAAGGCAATTAAAACCACGAGGTACCATGCTACAACAGAAAGGCTAAACTTTTAAAAGTCTGGCAACATAAAATGTTGCTGAGATTGTGCAGCAATTGGAACTCTTATGCAATATTGATGGGAATGTAAAATAGCATAACCACTCTGCAAGTAAGCAAGAAAAAGAAATAAAAGACATCCAAATTGGAAAGGAAAAAGTAAAATTACATGTTTGCAGAAGACATGGTCATATGTCACATCTACAGATTTCACCAAAAAAAAAAAAAAAAAAAAGTGTTAGAATAAATTCAGCAGTCATAGGACACAAAAATCAACACACAAAAAAATCAGTTGTATTTCTATTCACTGACAATGAACAACTTGAAAAGGAAATTAAGAAAACAATTTTATTTAAAATACTTGGGAATAAACTTAACCCAAGGAGATGATACATGAGTATACCAAAAACTACAAAACACTACTAAAATTAAAGAGGACACAAATAATGGAAAGACATCCCATGTTCATGGAATGGAAGACTTAAGATGTCAATATGAACCAAGCAGTCTATGGATTCAATGCAATCCTTATCAAAATGCCAATGACTTTTTTTTTTTCCAGAATAGAAAAATCTATCCTAAGATTAATACAGAATCTCAAATGACCTGGAACAGCCAAAATAATCTTGAGAAGGAAAAACAAAGCTGGAGGCCTCACACTTCCTTATTTCGAAACATATTACAAAACTATAGTAATCAAAACAGCATGCTACTGGCAACAGCACAGATATATAGGCCAATGAAATAGAATAAAGAGCCCTGAAATAAACTGTCACGTATATGGTCAAATGATTTTTGACAAGGGTTCTGAGACCATTCAATGAAGACAGGACAATGTTTTCAACAAATAATGCTAGGAAAATAACTGCATACAAAAGAATGAAGTTGGACTCTTACCCAACACCATACACAAAAATTAAATCAAAATGGATCAAGGACTTATAAACCTAATATCTAAACCAATAAAACCTTAGAAGAAAATACAAGACAACAGTGGATTTATAAGTGATTTCTTGGAGGGGCATCTGGGTGGTTCAGTGGGTTAAAGCCTCTGCCTTTGGCTTGGGTCATGATCCCAGGGTCCTGGGATCGAGCCCCGCATCGGGCTCTCTGCTCAGCAGGGAGTCTGCTTCCCTTCCTCTCTCTGTCTCTCTCCACCTACTTGTGATCTGTGTGTCAAGTGGATAAATAAAATCTTAAAAAAAAAAGAAGTGATTTCTTGGATATGATACCAAAAGCACAGGCAATAAAAGCAAAAAGAGCCAAAAGAACTACATCAAACTTAAATAACAAAGTGAAAAGGCAATCTACAGAATGAGAAAAAATTTATAAACCATAGATCTGAACAGGGATTAGTATCCAGCATATATAAAGAACTCCTACAATTTAACAACAAAAATACAAATAATCCAATTTAAAAATGGGCAAAGGGGGGCACCTAGGTGGTACAGTTGGTTAAGTGTCTGACTCTTGGTTCCCGATCAGCTCATTATCTCATCGTTGTGAGATCAGGTCCCATGTCAGACTCCATGTTCAGCACAGAGTCTGCTTAAGTTTCTCTCTCCCTCTGACCCTCTCCCACACCATGCATGCACACATGCACACCCTCTTTCTCTCAAATAAATAAAAATTTTAAAAATAAAAAAATGGGCAAAGGATGTGAGTTAGACATATCTCCAAATATATAAATGGCCAACAAGAATATGACCAGATGTTCAACATCATTAATCATTAGAGGAATGCAAATCAAAACCTTAACAAGGTATTACTATATACGCTTTAGGACAGTCACTATTAAAAAACAAAACAAAACAGAAAATAATAAGTAATAAGAATACGAAAAATTGGAACCCTTGTGCACTACTGGTAGGAATGTAAAATGGTGCAGTTGCCATGGAAAACAGTATGGATGTTCCATGATAGATTGAAAATAGAATTACCATATGACCCAGCAATCCCAATTCTGGATATGTATCCAAAAGAATCAAAAACTGGATCTTAAAGAGGTGTTTGCATGTTCATGTTCAATGCAGCATTATTTACAACAGCCAAGAGGCAGAAGCAATCTAAACGACTCACAGATGAATGGATAAAGAAAATGTGATATATTCATGCACTGAATACCATACAACCATAAGAAGGAAATTATCTCATGCTACAACATGGATGAACCTTGAAGACATTTTGCTAAGTGAAATAAGCCAGTTACAAAGAGACAAATATTGCATGATTCCACTTACATGAGGTTTCTAAAGTAGTCAAACTCTTAAAAATTGGAATGCCAGGGGCAGGGGGAAAGAGGAAAAGGGAAGTTGTTCAGTGGGTTAATGAGTTCCAGTTTTGCAAAATTGGAAAGTTCAAGATCTGTTGCCCAACAGGGTGCATTTTGTTAACACTAGTGTGCACTTAAAAATGGTTAAAATGGTATCTTTTATATTATGTTCTTTACCACAACTTGAAAATTAAAAAAAACAAATAACTTATACCTTGTTTCCCTAGACCCAGTTAACAATCCTCTGAGGTCAGTTTTATTACTACCCCACTTAGAGAAAACAAGATGAGGTCTCCTCATATCCCTCCTAGGGCCGATTTCTGATACGTAAAATGAGGTGACACAAGGACAGACAAGACATGGAGGGATTTTAAAGCCACAAGGGAAATATTAACACCGAATAAACTCCTGCAAGAAAACAGGCCTATAAGTCTGAGGCACTCTAAAAGGAGACTGACACTAAGGCCCAGTCATCAGAAGATTTGCCCCAGCTCAGGTTAGCTTAGTGGGGACAAAGCTGACACCTGCAAGAAAAGCTCACAAAAGCACACAGCTTTACACTAGTGGTCCTCTTTAAAGAATACTCAAAGATTACAATGACAGCCTGAAAGTTTCATTTCACACACTTATTTCTGAACCAAAACCAAGAGTAGGCCTCAACACATCAAAAACTCTATCCAAGAAGCTGGGTTACCATTAGGGTTCACTAAGCTACTGCACTTCTAGTGCTTAGCAGAGAGCACGATGCTCAGAAATGGGTGGGAGGGTAGCACAAGGATGGTGGTGATGATAAAGACAATAATACTAAGAGCAGCCAAGAACCAAGGCCAAATATACAGGACCAGGCCAACAGGGAATGCTTCTGGTTCCCCGCAAGCCAAGTGCGAGGCTGCCTGAAGGACAGCTGTGAAGACACAGCCATGGACAGCTGAGATGGGGGATGAGCATCGTGACGCCGGTGGCCAAGGCTATGAGAAGATGTCAAGAAAAGTGGGTGGGCAAGGAAGTCCAAGTTGAAAAGTCAGGAGCAAAGAGATGAGAGGGAGCAGAGGGCAAAAGAACTGGGGGTAACGAAGTACCTACTGAAGCTGCGCAACAGTGGAGCGTGAGCTCTAGCTTGCCCGGGGTTTTACATACTGGCTCCACCCCTTATAAGCTGTGTGACCTTGGGCAAGTCACTTACTCTTCCAAGCTGTTTCTTCATCTGTAAAATAAGGCTGATATGAGTACGTGCTTTCTATAAAAAGAGCATCACACCTCACACTGCAATTATAAAGGAGAAACACACAACAGCAACTAGACAGAATTTTATAACATTGTTTTATTGTGTGTCCTAATCATTTTTGGCGTTACTTTCTGGTTTTTAAAAGAAATACCACTTTTACATTTAGTTATATGAAATCTTTTTAAATATCTTGTTCTGATCATTAACTTCTATTAATGCTTCTTAAGAGATAATATAGCCTTATGGTTCAAAATCCACAAGGAGGTGACAGGTAAGATTAACAAGACTTCCAAGCTTCTTAAAATGTCCATGTTTTCTTGGCTGCAATCAGAGGGTGCTGATATCAGCAGGGGAGGCTGCTAAAACACTAACTCCTGGAACTGGTCAGTTAGGTCCAAAGAGCTGTGACACAGCATCAGTGTCCACACAAGATGCTGGTGGAGCCGGAAGCCACGAGCACTGAGAGGGAGCCTCTTCCTTCGCAGGTGGGCGCCAGATGGTGGTGCATTTATCTCCACTCAGTGCCCCACTGCCGTGGAGCTCTTTCATCTTATTCTGGAAGCATGGTGCAAGAGGTAGAGCACCTGGCTCAAGATAGCAATCTTCGGTTTCCAGTTTCCGCTGCTTCTACTTAAAAGCTGAGTGACTGGCCACCAGGTGATGTTAATTATCCTCTCTGGGCCTCAGCATCCCAATCCCTAAAATGGACCTACCACCTGCCTCACTGCCTCCCTCCCAAATAGGACTGTCGGATAAAGTATGTGCACAACTATGCCCAAATTCCTGGGCCAAGCTCAACCCCATATTCAGACAGCTCGCCCACATCACCACACCCCCCAGGGACTATCAGAATGTGGCACACATGATGGGGAGGATGGTGGAACTGGGATTTTTTTTTTTTTTAAAGGTTTTATTTATTTGAGAGAGAGAATGACTGAATAGGCATGAGCAGGGAGAGAGGCAGAGGGAGAAGCCGACTCCCCAATGAGCAGGGAGCCCAACATGAGGCTCGATCCCAGGACCCTGCGATCATGACCCGGGCCAAAGGCAGATGCTTAACAGACTGAGTCACCCAGGTGCCCCAGAACTGGGAACTTTTTAAACAAACTTGGGCTCAAATGATCCCAGACATCTAAACCCTCCAATTATTTTCCCAAAGCAGCAGCTGAAATTAGAAAGGGTGAATTGCCAAAATTGCACTGACAAAACTAGGATAACAAGGTCTTGGGACTCTTAGAAATGAAAAGTAACTCATTTTTAAATATTCACTTATTACAAAGTAACTTTTCAAATGAAAGTTCCCATACGCCCTCATGCCCTCATCCAGTTTCTCCCGTTGTTAATTATCTTACACTACTACCATTTGGCATAATTTGGAAACCAACATTGGTACCTTTCAATGAACTGAATTCCAGACTATTGGAATTCCACTGGTTGTCCCACTTGTGTCCTTTTCCTGTCCCAGGATCCAATCCTGGACACCACAGTGTAGTTAGTACTATAAAGTAATTTCTAATACACTCCATCAGATTTTAAGATTAACAAATTTAAAGAACTAATTAATAGCACTTATTAATGTTAAAATTTAAGGAATATAATTTTTGTTATGTTTTATTTGGCCTTTCTCTTTACTGATGCTAAGTGGTAATTTATTCAACATACGTAATTCTCTTCAAACCAGACAAACAAGACTGGAAAAAATATCTTAAGCAAATAGCAATTTACACTAATGTGCTGACTTGTTAAAAGTGTAAAACCTAGTCATAAAAATGATTCTTAACTTAGCCAGGAAAACATAACCTATTCAAAAAGGAAATGTTTCCTTACCGATTATTGTGACGAAGTAGAAGCTTATTATAATACCATTCTAATAATCACTTCTCTCAATAGTCTTTATTTAGTAAAGGTGGTTTCAAATCAACAGTTGGGTTTCTTTGTTTTGTTTTGTTTTTTAATTTCAACTAGGTTCCATGCCCAGCACCGGGCTTGAACTCAAGACCCTGAGATCAAGAGTCGCACACTCTGCTAACTGAGCCTGCCAGGTGCCCCCAAATCAACAAGGTTCTGAACCTAAGTGTGTAACAAACACAAGGAAGAGAGAGAGAAAAAATTAATCCAAATAGCTTTTGGACCCAGTATATCGTACATATACTATCAGGCTAAAGACAGAAAGAGCTGCAAAAAGGAAATAAAAAACCCAAAATTGTACTGAGTTGGTTTGCTGCTGTAGTGGTAATGGGTGTAGCTCTTCTCAAACTATTCTGTGCACAGGGTAGGACTAAGCAAACAAGTAAATCTACTGATGCTGGAAGCCAGAGCTCACTACAGAAAAAAGGGAGATATAAATATGAAACAGGAAAAGGAAGCAAGATCCCATAATGCTGGGTTGGAACAAAAACAAACAGTACGAACTCACATAAAAAGGGACATACACAGACACATCCATACACACAGATGCACAGAGACAGACAGACATACACACACACACACCCCAGCTGGACTGAAAGGTCTGGCAGCAGCAATATTCCAGTAGCAAAGAACACGCCCAGCACCAAGATCCTGGCTTCTAAATATCATCTTCCATTAAAAGGAACCAGAGTTCCATGGAAAAATGCCTGCAGCAGGAAAGATACAAGATGAGCCTGGTAATAAGGGATGTTCAAAATAAATGAGGACATGTCAGAAGGATGCAGAAATCAGCCTGAAGGGGTTTCCCTTTTAATATATCAATTACAATAGAAGTATCAAAATGAACCATGACAATAACAGACTATAACAATTGAATAGAAAGAATCCATGAATCCATACTGACAGTAAAAAAATGAAAAACAGAAGCCCTCTTTTATAGTAGACTACTAAAAAAAGAAAATCATCACTATTTAGCAATTATTACAGTGGTTAACTGATTCATGCAAGAATCATTAACAGATGCTGAAAAACAATGGGTAAGGCTATCTCCCTACCAAGTACCTGCCAATCACAAAGATGGAAAGGCACTTTTCCCACAAAGAAATCCCCAAAAGCCAATGCCACCCTACCACGTGATGAATGTTAGTATCACCATTCCTGCGACAAGCTGATGGGCTGTGCTTCCAGATGCATGCACCGAGGAGGACTCAATGATCTGGGGGACTGTACCTGCCAAAAATGCATCAACTAAATCTGATCATAACAATCTGATAAACCCAAAATGAGGAACAGTCCATAAAATGACTGACCATACTTTTTCACAAATCAGTAACACAAAAGACAGACAGGAAGATGTTCCAGATTTTAAAATATGAAACAGACATCAAAATTAAATGCAATACATGACCCCCCTGGCTGGATCCTGGCTTCGGAAAATACGCTGTAATGGGACAACTGGAAAATGGGAACATGGCTAACAGTACTATATCAACGTTAAACTTCCTAAATTTGACAACTACACTGTGCTGATAAAAGAATGGCCTTGTTCTTAGGAAATACACACTGAGGGACTTAGAAATGAAGGGTCATGATGCCTACAACATAGTTTCAAGTAGTTTCCCCATAAGTACAAAATACATTTGTACACACATGCCCGTGCACACAAATGTGTGATGAGTCGAATGTTAATTGGTGAATCTAGGTGAACTTTGCAACTTTTCTGTATGTATGCACATTCCCAAAGTAGAAAGTTTTGTTTTTGTTTTTTAAAGAATGAAGTATCCCTCTGCCTCCCTTTGAAGGAAGATATTCTGACATCTTAATTCTTTTTGGAATTAAGCTTCCTCATACCAATAAAAAAATGCTGACCATTGGGTCTTTGGGATTTAGTTTCATTTTTGCTCTTAAGGGACCTCTCAACTGAATGATTTTGCTCATGTCAATGTTCCCCTAAATGGCCACTCTAATTCTAAATTATCTTTGGTGAAATCATGCCATTTAGATAAATAAGCACACAAATTTGAGTTATAGCATAAATACATGTGAAAACCAGGAGCCCAACCTGGAGTTGTTGCAGACCGAGGTTTAGACTGAGACAAAGACATGAGGGTCTGGGAACAGCCCTGGAAGTACTGCCTATGTATTTTAGGAGCTAGGAACCCCAGCCTATCAGCCATGCCACCTCTAATTGTAAATCTCACTAAACTAAAGCTTCTGGTTGATGAAAAGTTTAGGTTAAGAGGCCTCTCCGAAAAAAAAAAAAAAAAGAGGCCTCTCCGAGAACCAGACCCTACAGACAAAACAAAGTAAGACTGAGGAAAGTTCTCACAAAATCTTGTTAAAAAAAAAAAAAAAAGTAGTACAGCTACGTGTGCTAGCCTACAAAGATCTCCAGAACACTGTCCACTGAAAACCTCAAGAAATTACATAATAAGTATAATTCCATTTGTATAAAATAGTCTATGTATGAAATTTCTGTAAACATTAAAAAGAAAATCATCATTTTTCCAAACTGTCCTGGGTTTTCACTGTGGCTCATTCTGTATGTGCATCCCACCCGCACTAATAGGGTGAAGGGAGCATCTGAAGGAGTGGCCCACAAACCACTGAGGGTTGCAGCACAAGCCTGCCTTGGCCCTAAATGAACCTCATCCCTCTCAGGTACTTCCAGGCCTCTCACTCTGCACTGTAAGACCACAAAGCCAGGGATAAATTAACAGACCCAGAGACCCTAGGAAGCAGCCAGTAGCACTCAAAAGGCCTCTGCATGGGGCGCCTGGGTGGCTCAGTGGGTTAAGCCTCTGCCTTCGGCTCAGGTCATGGTCTCCAGGTCCTGGGATCGAGTCCCGCATCGGGCTCTCTGATCAGCAGGGAGCCTGATTTCCCCTCTCTCTCTGCCTGCCTCTGCCTACTTGTGATCTCTGTCATATGAATAAATAAAATCTTAAGGAAAAAAAAAAAAAAAAAAGGCCTCTGCATGAGAGGACCTGATGTCAGTCTAAGCAATGAAGGTCCTGGAACCTCCCATCTCCCAAGCTGATCCTCTTGGGATGACCTCTGCAGTGGCTCTTGCCCCTTATCCAGCGCCCCAGGGAGCCCCAAGCAATCCTCTCCATAGCCATAAACTCCTATGGAAGGTCTTGTGGAAACAAAGCTTCCAAGACAGGGAAGAATAGGGTGGACACCTGAAGGCTCTGTTAGTCCAGGGCTCTGCTCTCAGCCCTGTCCTGTCCAACACAGAGTAGTCAACAGCTGAGGGCAGGCAGACAGACAACAAGGTGATCAAACTGATGGCTGGCTGCAAGGGATCTGGAAGACAGCCTACAGAGAGAGACTGGAGGGGGCAGGGGCACAGACGAGGGACAATGACCAGGCCAAGCTGGCTGAAACTAAGGCCACACCAAACAGAGAAGGCAGAGAAAGCCAAAGGGCAAGTATGGCAGTTCTTGCACCCACCAGCTCTCAAAGAAGACTTGTGCTGTGCAATGGCCCAGGGAAGGGCAAGCCATGTCCTCCTGCAGGGGGAAGTCGGTTCCCAAGCCTCCGTGCCCAGCACATCCATCAGAGAGGAAGCCCCACCCACCCACCCCAAAGTCTTCCTGCCCAACCCCCACCCCCACCCCAGGCTGGGTGGCTGCTGAACTTCAACGAGGATCCGTGAGGAAGTCTTCACCTACTCTCACCCCGCCACCCAGCTCACCCCCACAGGAGCAAGCTCCCCCCAGTGTGAGGCCCAGGCCAGCTGGCTCTGCAGCACTCCCCCCCAACACATGGGTCCACCAAAGGCGTTTCTGCAGGCAGCCACAAGGCCCTCATCCTCACCACCCCCCAGGGGCAGCTGCGAGGCCCGCTGGCTAAGGGAGCTGCTGCTCTTTATGTCAAAATATAAATAGCCATTTGTGCATTTGTTCAATAACTGATTTCTGAGTGCCCACTCTGTGCCAAACTAGGCCCAGGGGACACAACATGAACGTGACAAAGAGTAAAACGTGTCAGTATGAACAAGCCTAGCCCTGTCCAAAGCACTGCGGCTGTTTTGGGGGCTCTAGGAAGCCACATACACCCCCTCTCAGACCATGGGAATGGCTAGACTCATTTAGCACTCACTGTGTGTCAGACAGTGCTCAAAGCCACTTCGCTCTGCTGCCTCCCAGGTGGGGGCTCTCTCCCAAGAAACAGGTCCTTATGCCCACACACCCATGTACCCAGACTTTTGCGGTGGGGGGGAGGCAGGGAGTCCCTTACACTCTCTAAAGTCCATTTGGAGTTAACAGGAATGGCCTTTTTGTCAGATGTGTTAAAAGCTCTATAAACAATGATTTTAATTCTCACAGCATCTCTCTCCAGTATGTTTTATTATGTCTGTGTTACAGATGAGGAAATTGAGGCTCAGCACAGTCACAGAGTGGGCAGCACACTGCGCCCTGATGCCCAGCCATGTAGCTCTAGGGTCCATGCTCTTAACCTACCACACTGGACTCACTGTGTTCTAAACCACAGTCATTCCTTTTCCAAACAGCTTGTGTGAAGCAACATTAGACCTGGGCTTTCCTCCCTCCCAGGCTGATGCCCAGAAGCCCCAGGACGCTCTGGGTCTGCAGCTCACGACGTTCCAACCATGCCCCACAGGCCACTCACCCTCCCCTGGACTTGCCCTGTCAAGGCAACCATGTCCACACAGATGCAACACATAGCCCAGCTTGGAGCAGCAGGACAAGATGTGACTGACTTTCACTAAACACCCCGAGTCAACTGGTAAATCACACCAGAAACAAAAATACAGCTAGCATGGAATAACCATACTTAGGGCCCACCCACCATTCTGGCAAAGTGTTGGCCCAAAATTGGGTTCTCGGGATGACTGACCCACTCTGTAGACTGGAAGAGGAAGGGACCATTCACCAACTTCTCAGCACCCCAAATACAAAAGCACACGGGATGAAGGGAACAATCTGGCAGTGGACAAAAGACATTTCACCAGTCCCTTGCTATCTACTAGTCCTACATGCTGTCACTGATATGTTCCACTCAGTCAAGAGACTACCAATGTTTCCCTACGCCAAGCACGAAGGCAGGCAGAGGAACAGAGGTAAGAAATCACACACAGCAGGTTCTCCCGACCGAGAACTAGATCACCTGCCATGATGGCTAAGAGGAGGACAAGCTTCAGTGCTGCCAAACTGCCCAGGGAAGGGAAGCAGTGAGGTAAGTGCTGGTGAGCTGGCCTAGGAAGCAGGACCAAGGAAGGTTGCAGGCAAGGGCAATCTGGGCCGAAGCAACAGCGGCAAGAAGGTGCAGACCTGTCTGGCGAAGTGTGCGACAGCAGCACATTTTCTGTTCCAAAGACTGGAACGGCCAACTGAAACAATGACCTGACTCCCTGCCACCTGGGCCAACCGGAGCTTTAACCACAGTGCTTCCTGTGCCCTCAATACTTTCCCGTGGTGACGGTGCCCAGCACACGGCAGGTGGGAGCTAGCGACAGTGCCCAGTCAACAGCAGGTTGTGGTGAGGGCTGGTTACAGGGCTGTGGGGAGGCATCACCATTCATCTCCCGGGGCTGCCAAGTGCCAGGATCTTCTTCCTGCTCTCTGCAGTAGCCAAAGTGTGCAAGGAGAAAGGCCCACTTACTCTCAAACATTCAGAAGATAAATTATGTGCACCTGGGCACACATGAGGGGTAAGGCAGATGAGCTACAATGCTAACAACAGGTAAGTCTGAGGATATGCACGTGTTCTTTGCATGAGTTTTATTCCTGCAACTTTTCTGTAATTTTGAAATTTCCAAGTTTTCTTTATATATTAAAAAAAAAGAGAGAGAGAATTCATTAGCTAGCTAGTGAGGTTGGAAAGCGTGTTAACCCTGCATTCCAACTAAAAAGAATGAAATCATTAAGCTAAAAGCACAATCAGCCAGCAGAGCGAGTTCTACAGTGTTACAGGAAGGCGGGCTGTGAAGGAAAGAGCTCAGAACTCGGAAGGCACCTGGCAAGCCCAGGTGCAGGTTCAACTTCCCAGCTACTCCTATGAGCTTCAGCCACATGTGCTTGTAAAACGGCCACACTCTCCTATCCACTAACTCAAGTGCTGCTCCAGAAGCAAGGTGCTGCAGCCACAAGTCAGTTCACTGACAATTTCCTAGTTCAGCACAGAGAGCAGGCCCCTCTGGGTCCCTAATGACAAAGGGGAAAGAATCCTTAACTCGGAACCAACTCACCTGGTTTTGAATCCCAGCTGTGCTGCTCACCAGCTGTGTGACCTTACGCAAGTCACTTGCCTCTCCCAGCCAGCTTTCCCAACAGCAAAAAGAAGATAGCTTCCAGTCCCACCACCTCATCCGGCAGCCTCACTGAACACAAGCCTTTTCAGAGGGCTAGGGCAGAGCTCACTTGGAGGAGGCAAATGTTTTCTCAGCTATGTATGGTGGGGTCACCCTAGACTGAGTTGTGGCTAACACCATGGCATGATTTTCCATCATAATTGAAGTTAGAAAAACACTTTCTGAATCAGTAATTGCTGCTGCATTACCTGCACACATAGAGAAAGAGACGAGAAGATACCACAGCCACTGGCTCCCCAGAAGCCCCTCCATGCTTGTTGCCCCTCAGCAGAGGTCTCACCACAGCCCCAGGAGAGAGATAAACACACACCACCACTGGTCGTTAATGGCTAACCATGAAAGGGATGGCTAGTTCTATCCCTTAGATCAGAGTATTTAGATAAAAAAGGGTCTGCGCCCTCACCTGGAGAACAACTGGGTCTGTCATGGGAAAAGATGTGGCCCGGAGTTCCACAGCTGGGGTTAAGGATGGCCAGCACAGGACACACACAGCTAGGGTAGACAGAGCCACAGCCTAAGGCACATGATGGGAACACGGGCCAGACATCTGGGCTGAAATCTCATCTCAGCCACTAAGTTTCGTGAACTCTCTGTGATTGTTTCCCCGTCTGTAAAAATGGGGCTAATAGCAGTCATCTTACCTCACAGGGACCACCAGAGAGGTAAGCAATGCACATGTCCGTACACATCAGAACAGCACGTGGCATGTAACACATCCTCAATCAACCTAGATCAAACATGCATTAAGAAACTTTGCCAAAAGCTCTGTTGCCCCCACTCTGTGAAAGGCCTCACATCCTGGCCTACACCAGGGAAGAGCCAAAGCTGGCTTGGCCCTGGTCCTCAAGGACTCCCTCCCTCCTGGGAAGCAGGTTCTGCCTGATGCCCTCCTCACACCCAAGTACAGGTCAAAGGGGGACTCCCACAGAAAGAATGCACATTAAGACCAGGGAAGGTCTCCTTCACAAGAACCAGCCAGAAGACCTCTACCTGGAAGGACACAGAGCACATACAAGCACCCAAGGAGAACATCTGACCCCAAGTGAGACCTGCCCTTGCTGCTTAGCCAAAATCAGGGAACCAGGTGGAGTCCCCCAGGATTTCGCAGAGCATCTCAAGATACCACGAGAAGCCACTGCAAAGTTCTGACCTGAAGTCAAGGAATGCTAAGGGTAACTTTGCTTCCTCAACCGGAGCCACCTCCATGCCCCAACTCAGACCTCAATATGAGGTCTCCTAGGAAGCCCTCCCCTGCTACAAATGACTGGTCCCCCACCTCTGCTGCCTGCCTCTAAGCCCCCATACTTGAAGATCTGATTTACATCTAGTTTCTGCTTCCATACCTCAAGGGCACTCCTAGAGAAACGGGTTTATTCAGTTCATTTGAGCATCCCTAGTGGCAGGCAGGCAGTGAGCATCTGAAAACTTTTTTTTGAGTGCTCGCTTCGGCAGCACATATACTGAAAACTTTTTGAACTGTCGCTGGCCAGCTGGCAGGATACATGGACAGCAAAGAAAAGGGAGCTGGGGACATCAGTCACCTCTATCATCCAGGCAGGAGATGCTGGACCTGGAACCAGAGGCACCCCAAGGAACACATGGCTTGGTCCCTCAGAGTCCACCTGAGGGACTGAGAGACAAAACTGGGACCCAAGAGCCAGAACAGAATGATGTCCCTCCCACCTCTCTACAGA
The DNA here is from genome assembly GCF_922984935.1 of Meles meles. NCBI lineage: Eukaryota > Metazoa > Chordata > Mammalia > Carnivora > Mustelidae > Meles > Meles meles. The sequence continues at coordinate 31,889,701 of NC_060077.1, forward strand.
TGCAGACAGTTTTCTAAAGATTTTAATCACAACAAGCCATAAAACCATCTGCTCTGGTCCTCAAGAGCCCATTCAATATTCCAATACTCCAAACGTAGGCCTTTTTTGGCTTCCATTCCCACTAAGGCTACCCCACAACCAGTCACCCGGCTGCACAAAAAACCATCAGAAGCAGCGAGCAACCAGCTCTACAGGGAGCCCAGAGGAACATCACTGGAGTGATTCCAGGTTGAGTATGGGCCCAGGGCCTTGGCCACCAAGTAAAAACTGGGGAGAAGAGAGCACTCTGTAAGGATGACAAAGGCAGAGAGGTGTGTCATATCTGCGGTAAGAGCCCTCGCTGAGGCATTATGGAGAGTAGCACACCACTGTCTCCCCCAGCCTGCCTTTAACAGAGAGACCTGACAGAGCTCACAGACAATGGCCCTGGACATTTCTGCTTTTCGTGGGACCCTTCCTCCATAAAAAATAATATTAAGAATCATACTTTCAAATGCATCGGTATAAAGACAACAAATCTGTATGTGTATAAGATTTTCTTTGACCTAAAAGGTCAGGGTTTTTCCTCGCTGATTTTAAAAGAAGACCACTAAAAGCATTCACTGTGGGTCCCCAGCACCAGGTCTCCTGTGCCTGACGGATAAATCCGCCCTGCACATGGGGATTTGATTTTTTTGTTGTGCAATGGAGGAGGGGGTACACAAGAACAGGTAGAAATAAAAATTATCCCGGACTTTCCAGTGGCCATGCTGCTGATTCCCCATCACAAGCTTACTTATGAAAACACAAGCTCCGAGGGGAGTTCCAGAAGCATTTAATTACCACATTGAAGGAACACTCCTAAGTGCCTGGCAATGTCCAGGCTCCGACGGCAGAAACCCGGCCACAGCACCAGTCTCTGCCCCAGGAAGCTTGCTTCCTGCGTGCGATACTTGGCGGACTCCTAGTACCACGGTGGGCCAGTCTCTGAGCTGAGTAGTTCTCAACTGCAACACCTCACTGACTGAGTGACAATAAGCAACGCGGCTACCGCTTTCCAGCCGAGGAGCTTCCAGGGCTGAGACGCGGGCACCAAACCACTGCTGAGGGAAAACGTGGGAAACCAGGTGCTTCCACGAGCTGCTCTCTCGACCCCCGAACTCCAGCCTGACCCAGGGGCGCAGCTCCTTGGCCAGAGAACTCCCAGGCCCCAGAAGTTAGGTCGGGCCACGCACATCACTCTCGCTTCCTTCATTCTTAAGGCACGCAGCGCTCCACGGAACACGGATCCAAAGGTAACATCCCTCGAGAACAAAGTTCCAATGATGTACGAGGCGCCCTGAGCCCAGGTAAACTCTCGGCACAGTCCCGGGCGAGGGGGCACGGTCCCGGGCAGGGGGCACGGCGGCAGGCCTCGCCGGCGCCCTCCTGGGGCTCGGCCCCGCTGGGTGGAGGGACTTCCCGGGCGACCCGGACCCCGAACATTGCCCGCCCTGCCCCGCCCCGCCCCCACACACCGCCCCCACCGCGCCGCGCCCACCGCGCCGCGCACCTGGCCGCAGCGGCTCGGTGACGGTGAGCACGAGCAGGAAGAGCAGCAAGAAGGCACCGCTGTCTGCCTTGGGCACCATTTATCCTCCGTTCATCGTCCCCGGGGCGGCCGCGTGACCCCGCGGGGAGGCCGGACCGGGCCGGACTGAGGGTCAGGGGACCGTGCCGGGATGAGGGTCAGGGGACCGGGCCGGGCTGAGGGTTAGGGGCCGGGCGCGGAAGGGCGGCGGGAAAAGGCTCCGACTAAGCCGCGGCTAAAATGGGCCGCGAGCTCCCGCGCACTCTCGGCCTCAGCCTCGGGTTCCGACTCGGGCTCCGCGCAAGATGGCGGCCGTCCTGCTCAGCTCCGCGCCGCCCCCCGCCCGCGCCGCCGGCGCCGGCCAATGAGTGCCGAGGCGGGGGGCGGGGCCTGCACGCTCCCAATGCGTAAGGACTCCTGGCCGGGCTCAGGGCGGAGCCTGGGCGGTTGTACCCTAAAGGGGCGAGGCCCAAGGCTGGGAGGGTGGGGGGTGGGGACTGAGAGGCGGGCCCGACGGGCGGGCGGGACTAAAAGGAGTTAAGTGTGCCATTGGTTAAGCGGAGAGGTGGGACTCGGGGGTGGAGCCTGGGTGGTAGGGCCTACCGAGGGCAGGGATCCCAGGGCAGGAAGCGCAGGGCAGGGGCGGTGGGGGAGGGGTAACCAGGCCAAAAAGACTGATACAGAAAGGGGCGGGGCACAGAAAGGGGCGGGGCGCGGAGAGGCGGGGAGCAGCCCGGGGGGGCGGAGCGTGAAGGAAGAGGAGAGGGACCCGGAGCCGATGTGGACAGGGTGGAGCAGGACCTTGGGGCAGGAGGGGTCGTCACACCTTGCATACCTGCATAACCACGTCCGGTCAGCGGCCCAAGAGTGCTCCCTAAAGTGGTCCTCTAAAGGCAGAGCCGCTGCGGAAAAGGGACGAGGAAAACGGGAGGAACCCAGACAAGCTTTGAGGAAGTGGGAAGATGGGGGAATGGAGTATGCACCCTTCAAGGAACCGGCAGGTGTGGCTTCACCAGCACACACTACTGAAAAGGAAATAGCTTAAAGGAGTTTCGTACAAGAGGAGCTGACAGGGAAACCCAGATCTTAGACTGGGGAGCAAAGCTGGCCTCTGAAGGAAGAACCCTGCCTACACAATGTGGGAAGAGGGGGAAGGAATGTTGGGCACAGCTGCTGCCACAGCAGGCCACATCTGCAGGGAGGAAAGGCTCCGGAGACCATGCTCCCAGTGCTGACCTCACACCTGTCAGGGAACAGATTGTCTGTGGAAGAGAACACAGCAGATGGAGTGTCCCACTAGGAGAGGAGCAAGCTGTCCAGTGGAAGGGCCACCAACCACACAGACAAGGCCTAGTACAGGATGTCAAGGCTGGGGAAGAGAGTGCAGATGGGAGCAGAGAAAAGGGGAGTACCCATTTTAGCCTGGCCCACCTCCCACCCCACCAACTTACTCCCCAGGAGCAGTCCTCCCAAGTCCCTTCAAGGCATAGTCCTCCTGAATGTCCCAGGATTCCAGGCTATGACCCTCAGGGTCCCTGAGAGAGGTACCCACTCCCGCTGAGTGGAGATGGCCAAGATAAAACCCAAGACTAGGCCAGACCTGCATGCTCCTGTTCCCTCCAGGCGTGCTCTGTGGCAGGTGCTAGACAAAGGGCCTATCACAGCAGAGGGGCCCCCCTACTAGCAGAAACAGTGGTCCCTGTCCAACACTGCCCTGGCTGCTTGCATTGTCCTCATGGAGCATTCCCAGGAGCAGCTGCTACACTCAGAGAGACCCAGGCCCAACCTTCAGTGTGCCCAGGGAGCCCAGCCAAGGTTACAGGCCGGGCAGACCCCAGGGAGGGAAGTCACAGCTAAGAGCAGATATTCCCACCAGCTGTCCCCTTGCAGAGCCACTGTTAGAGAAGCAGGCCAGCAAAGGTTCAGATGGGGAGGGAGAAACACGAGAAGTCCAGCCCAGCCATGTGGGGAGAAGGCAAAGTCCTGGCTTCCGAAATTGCAGTCACTGCTGGGCCAAGAGTCTTTGCCCCTCCTGAAACACCTCTACCTTTTGCTCTCCTGCACAGCCTGCAGACTGCCTGTGTAGACACCACCAAGGACCTCTAGGGCTGAAGGGAGGGAAAAGAAGTCAGGGATATTTTGCCCCAGCTCCCTCCCTGTGGAGTCACTGCCTCTACACTCTTCCCAGTTTCCAGTGACCAACCTTCCCTTCTTCCAGGGGTCTGTAACTACCCTTAGGGCACCCTACTGTTAACTCCACTCCCACCTTTGTAAATAAGATGACTTCATTAAACTGTCCTCAGACTGCCCCAACTTGAGTATGTCTTTTATTTCCTGCTGGGACTCAAGAATGACCATCCAGCCCAGATTTCCTGAGATGCCCCATGTTGCAATAACCCCACGAAGAGGCCTGGCTCCTCGTTTGGAAGCACCAGCAGACCAATGTGTTTCCCACAGCCCCCGCCTACCTCAGGTCTCAGCCAAGCGCAAGGCCACTCTCCGCTGGCCTTTGGTCCACTCCAGCCCCCTGGCTGGCCTTCCAGGGTTCCAAGTCCAAGTGGCTGAGGCCAGAGCGTCATTCCCCCAGGGCACTCCTCCTTTATGACTTCACCCACTGAAGTCACCTGGGGGACAATGCTGAACATTCCACCCCAGAGTCTTGGCCTCTAGGAGGCAGGGACAGCAGGCCCGGCCAGCCCAGAGGACTCTCTGTCCACAGTGTAAATGAGGACGCAGCTGGCCCATGTCCCGCAGGGATGTAGAGGGCAGCCTCAGAGGCACTGGGCGCTCCCGGCACCATGGATGACGCTGCCGTCCTCAAACGACGAGGCTACATCATGGGGATAAATTTGGGAGAGGGCTCGTACGCAAAAGTCAAATCCGCTTACTCTGAGCGCCTTAAGTTCAACGTGGCGGTTAAGATCATCGACCGCAAGAAAGCCCCCACGGACTTCTTGGAGAAATTCCTTCCCCGGGAAATTGAGATTCTGGCCATGCTAAACCACCGCTCCATTGTCAAGACCTATGAGATCTTCGAGACATCGGACGGCAAGGTCTACATCGTCATGGAGCTTGGGGTCCAGGGTGATCTCCTGGAGTTCATCAAAACCCGGGGAGCCCTGCACGAGGACGATGCTCGCAAGAAGTTCCACCAGCTCTCCTCGGCCATCAAGTACTGCCACGACCTGGACGTTGTCCACCGAGATCTCAAGTGCGAGAACCTTCTCCTTGACAAGGACTTCAACATCAAGCTGTCCGACTTCGGCTTCTCCAAGCGCTGCCTGCGGGACGACAGCGGCCGCATCATCCTCAGCAAGACCTTCTGTGGGTCGGCGGCGTACGCGGCCCCCGAGGTGCTACAGGGCATCCCCTACCAGCCCAAGGTGTACGACATCTGGAGCCTGGGTGTGATCCTCTACATCATGGTCTGCGGCTCCATGCCCTACGACGACTCCAACATCAAGAAGATGCTGCGCATCCAAAAGGAGCACCGTGTCAACTTCCCCCGCTCCAAGCACCTGACTGGCGAGTGCAAGGACCTCATCTACCGCATGCTACAGCCGGACGTCAACCGGCGGCTGCACATCGACGAGATCCTCAGCCACTGTTGGGTGCAGCCCAAGGCACGGGGCCTGTCCTCTGCAGCCATCCACAAGGAAGGGGAGAGCTCCCGGGGCGCTGAGCCCTTGCGGATCCCTGAGACCCCCGACAAAAAGTCTGCCACCAAGCTGGAGCCCCGGGAGGAGGCAGGGCCTGAGAAAGAGTCCGAGCCAAAACCCGATGAGGAGGAGACTTTGCAAGTGCCAGTGTCAAGGCAGTCGGACACCACGGGCCTTAACGGAGAACTGCCCGGCAGAGTGATAGAGGAAGAGGCCCTCCCACAGCCCTCACAGACACACACCTAGCAAGCCTCTCTTGGCCCAGAGGGCCAGCCGGGAATGAAGCAGAGTTCATGGCTTTAAGCCTGAGCTCCAGAGAAACCAAGGGACAAGGCAGAGAAGGAAGACTGTCCTGGATGAGCCACTATTTTCATCAGTTTCTTCTCCCCACCTTTGAACTTGGTAACCCACATGGCTAAAGGAGCAATAAATCACTATATTAGTGTAGACCCCAAGGTGAATGTCTTTTCCCTAGCTGACTGTGGTCATCCAGGGAGAGGATCCTGCACTCCCCGCGTTCCCCAACCCCAGCTCCCCACTCTCGGATCGGATGGTACCTCATTTCACCTCTAGTTTGGGAAGATACATCCCCATGTGCCCAGCCTGACTGTGACCTCAGGCCCTGGACCAGAGCAGAGAGCTGAGCAAGGAAGACGCTCTTTCAAGACGGAGGCCATGAGTGTGATGCTGGAGAGTGGAAGGGGGCACGGAGAGGATAGGACAAAGAAGGGCAAGGGGGCAAGGGGGCTGCCTGCAGCAGAGTGGCAGGAGACAGGGGCTCCTCTGGGCTGGGGCTGAGGATCTGGGCCCTCAACATCTCAGTGCCACTGCCTCCCCAAGGCTGCTGGTGGGGAGGCGGCCTGAAGGAGGCCAGTAGACCAGCCTCTCAGCCCCTCTTGGGCTCCCCACCCTCGTAGGCAACTCATTTCTTTCATTCCGTCCACCAGGGCTCCCCCATGGCCAGCCAGCACCCAGTTCTGCAGTCAAATGCTCTACCACTGAGCTATACCCCCCAGCACCACAGTCATCCTGCCTGTGGTCATATCCGCCCCCTCCCCACCCCCCAGAAGTGCTCTGGTTAGGGGAGGGGCTTCAGGATGGCTCAGCCCCACCCAGCCTCCCACAGTCACTGTGTGGTCTCCTCCACATCCCCCGCCCCTCAGGTCCCAGTCTGTCCCCAGCAGTGATGCTCCATGCCCGAGTGGCTAAGCGGACATTGGCAAGGAGAGAGGACAGGTGTGCTCACAATGCATGCCTGTGCCCTGCTGCCATCAGTGTCCTTTAGAGGGAGCAGCCCTGCCTTTAGCATCTTGGGCTGCTGTGCCCTGCGCGGCCCACCCCTGTCATTCCCAGGCTGTTCCTCCTCACCTCAGCTGTGGCAGCCCCTTTCTCTTCCTCCTCGGCACTCACTCTGGACAACCTCATGTGGACCTGCAGATTTGACATACCAAGAGGACTTCAGACTTACCCACCCTCTGCCCGTGTTGGTGACTTGGAAAGTCCCCAACCCCAGGCCCCAGGAGAAGTGGGGTCCGGGGAGTGCCCTGGCTCCACTCTCTTTGCACCCCGGTGCACATCCACTCCATATCTCTGCTTGGCTCCCACTCTCCCCACAGCCTCCGTTGTACATTCTATGTCTTCCCGTCTCCATGCTCCTGGGTGTCTGTCATGAACCCACAGCACAGCAACCTCCCAGGCCTCTGCCCGCCCCATGATTCCCCCAGTGGCCACCGCCTCCCTCCTGCACACAGTCCAGATCCCACAGCCCTCGGGAAGGATCCCAGTGCCTGGCCTTGGCATCCCGGGTCTGGCCTCCTCCTGACCTCCCACCCTCCTCCCTCATCCCCACACCCCCACATACACGTCCCATAATCGTGTTTGTAGATGCTTCCCTGCAGATCTTACCCATGTCTCCAGGATTAGCTCCACAAAGTTTCCTGAGCTCGGCAGCCCATCACTCTAAGCTCCTCTGGGTCAGGTCTGTGAGTGCTGAGGTCCAGGCACAGAAACGGCCCTGGGCAATACTGGGGGAGCCACCCAATTTCCCCCCAGAGACCCTAGGAACCCAGCATCAAGCAGATTATCCAGTGGCAGAGTAAAATTCCAGAGCATGCAGGGTTAGCTGGAGTGAGGACATCCTGAGGACAAGCTTGTGAACCTCCTCACCTTGGTCATCTGTGGCTTGTTGTGGTCATCAGGGTGGTGGGTAATGAGTAGCAAGAGGGCCTGGGAGCAACTCACTACAGCCTAGCCAGAACACAAACCTGGGCAGGAGGGGCCTCACGAAAGAGGATCTACTGTGTGCTTTACAAGTAGAGAGACAGCTCAGAGAGGGTGGGCAACTGCCTGAGACCACACAGCACAGAGTGATGGCCCAGCTGACTGAAGCCCTCTTCCCCAGGTGGCCTCATGTTCCGGGCCACTCCCAGGGTCAGCCCTGGCTCAGACCCCTTCAGTGACCCTAAGGCTTTAGGATCAAGACCCTCACCATGGCCTCCAGGGTCTGCAGGGCTCCCTCCCTTCCCTGCACTTTCCCACCACTCTGTGTCCTTTCAAGCCATCATGAGCTCTAGCAGGTCCTTGTCCCCCACCATGTAGCAAACTCCTCAGACCTCAGCCCTCCCAGCCCCCCTAAATCCAGTCCCAGTTTTTCCCTCACAGCCCCAAGTTCCCGTGCCAAAGGTTGCCGCCACTGGGCCTTGAGCTGTTGGGTGTGACGTGGAAGCTCGTCCTCTAGGCTTCAGGAAGGCATGGGTCCCGTCTAGTTCATCAGCGAATCCCAGCATCTGGAGCCAACTCTCAAATGCATATAGGGTGAGTGGAGAAATGGAGGAAACTGAAACTCAGAGGGAAGTCGCCTTGCCAGAGTCCCCAGTTCTCCCACGCACAGAGCTACAAGCTGGGAGTAGCCCCTGGAGGTCGCAGGTCCAGTTGAACACTTCCCCGCTGGAACCCACCAGGAGGGCCTGCCTTGGAGTGCTGCTGGGTGAAGCCACCTGCTCCTGGCCCCAGAGACTCAGCTTGTACCCCCCCCGGGCCCCCCCCCCGGGCCCCCTGGGAGCCAAGGAAGTCACATGGCCCTGGGCAAGGGCAGAATATGAGGAAGCAGAATCCACAAAAAAAGGGGAAAACGGGTGGGTCAGCAGAGTCAGCCAAAAAGGCCGACATGAAGGGGGTGTCCCAGATAGAATATTCGGGAGTGCAGGAGAAGGGTGGAGGAGACTGTCAAGCTCCTGGATCCTGGCCTGCAAGTCCTCCTAGCCAGCCCCTCCCAGGAGGCAAAGGTTCTGGGCATTGCTGCCAAAGACATCCCAGGAGACAGCAGGCATTAAGCCAAAGCCACTGCAACAGAAGCCCCAGAGAGCAGGGAGCAGGCCTCAGGGAGGCTGTGGCTGCTGGGGGGCTGGACGCCGGCCACCCCACCCTGGAGAGCTTCCACATGAACCTCCAGATGCAGGGAGCTCCCCATGTGCCCCAGGTGGGTCTGCACATCTGCCTGGCATGTCCTGCCCCTCATCAACCTGGCGGGGCCCTACAGATCCTCTGCACACTGGCCCCTCCATCCCCTCCTCTCCTGACCACCCACACAGAGGCAGGCCTCCTCCTCCTCCCTCTCTCCCCTGAAAACAGAGCACATGGCATGCCCACGTGTGGCCACAGGATGCCTGTGAAGGAGAACAAAGGAGAGGCAGGGCTTCCCCGAGCACCTAAGGAGACATACACAAGATGCCACATTCCCCAAAGCAAAAACAAAAGGGTTTTCATGTTGCTTTCTGATGCAAAAGATAGCTTGAGAGATGTAAATCCCAGAGGTCCACCAGGCCACATGCCTGATCCTCACAAAGGTCCAGAGTGACATAATTCAGGACCTCCCCCCCCCCCCGCCCCGCCCCATCCCCCCCCTCGCCCCATCCCTCCCCCCCCCCCCCCCCCCCCCCCCGCCCCCAGCCTGCTCTAATGAGGACCCCAGCACCAAAGCTCTGGCCAAGGCCCTGCCCACTCAGGGGTCAGCGCACCAGACCCTCTGTCTCCCTCTGCCGCTCAGTCCCTGCAGGCCCACCCTGGGCCAGCCTCCTCTCGTGTGGTCAAAGGCACTGGCCTCCACTCGCCCTGAAGCCCATTCTCTAGACACTCTGCCAGAGACTATCTTAAAATGTGACTTGGATCCTGGCTTTTCTGGCCCCTGAAATGGCTGCTCGCCACTTCCCTCCTCCTCCACCCTCCCTCCAGACAGTAAGACTGAGCAATTCTCAGAACAAGCCGTCACCTCTCCCAGGCTCTTCCCTGCCTGGATGCCTCACCACCTTCTCTACCTGACTGAGGCTTGGCCTGGCCTCCAGCCCTCGGAACACACATCTGCCAGTCTAGGGCCCAGGGCCCTGCCTGCCACGGTGGCACTCCTCTGCCCAGACTTCCGCCCCGAATAGGAGCTGCTCTCATTCACAAGGCTGGCCAGACCAGCGCCATTCCTCTCAGGCACTACCAGTTCCAAGGACACAAGTCCTAGAAAGGGTTTTCTTCACACTCCAAAGCAGCTGCAGGCCATCAGCCCTAGTGGGACATGGACCAATGCAGGGTCAGTCTACACAGACAGGAGAAGGAAATGGGCGTGGGGCCAGCACTCTGGCTTGACCTGGGTGGCCCTTCCTTGGGTCTGACTCATGACAAGGAAACCGCAACGGGGAGGAGCAGGGAGGGTTACCGCAGTCCTGGGTGCCGCCTTCCTTCCAGTGGGCGGGGAGTGGGCACTGCTGGTAGGCCAACCTGGCTTCCAGGTTCCAGGGGCCCTGGTTCCCCCAGCTCAGTCCCTACTCCTGGCAGGCTGGCTTTATGACTTCACATGCTGAAGTCACGCGGGGACAATGCTGAGCGTTCCACCCCTCCAAGTCCAGGCCCAGCCCAGCCAGACGGCTCCCCACAGTGTAAATGAGGACAATGCCCGCTGGCCCACAGGGGGAGGGGATGTAGAGCGCAGCGCCGCCAGCCGCTCCTGGCACCATGGACGATGCCGCGGTCCTAAGGAAGAAGGGTTACATCGTGGGCATCAATCTTGGCAAGGGCTCATACGCGAAAGTCAAATCTGCCTACTCTGAGCGCCTGAAGTTCAACGTGGCAGTCAAAATCATCGACCGCAAGAAGACGCCCACTGACTTCGTGGAGAGATTCCTTCCTCGGGAGATGGACATCCTGGCAACCGTCAACCACCGCTCCATCATCAAGACCTACGAGATCTTTGAGACCTCTGATGGGCGCATCTATATCGTCATGGAGCTCGGGGTCCAGGGTGACCTCCTCGAGTTCATCAAGTGTCGGGGAGCCCTGCACGAGGACGTGGCTCGTAAGATGTTCCGCCAGCTCTCCTCGGCCGTCAAGTACTGCCACGACCTGGACGTCGTCCACCGAGATCTCAAGTGCGAGAACCTTCTCCTCGACAAGGACTTCAACATCAAGCTGTCCGACTTCGGCTTCTCCAAGCGCTGCCTGCGGGACGGCAGTGGCCGCATCATCCTCAGCAAGACCTTCTGTGGGTCGGCGGCGTACGCGGCCCCCGAGGTGCTACAGGGCATCCCCTACCAGCCCAAGGTGTACGACATCTGGAGCCTGGGTGTGATCCTCTACATCATGGTCTGCGGCTCCATGCCCTATGATGACTCCGACATCAAGAAGATGCTGCGCATCCAGAAGGAGCACCGCGTGGACTTCCCCCGCTCCAAGAACTTGACTGGCGAGTGCAAGGACCTCATCTACCGCATCCTGCAGCCGGACGTCAACCGGCGGCTGCACATCGACGAGATCCTCAGCCACTCCTGGCTGCAGCCCCCGAAGCCCAAAGCCATGTCTTCGGCCTCCTTCAAGAGGGAGGGTGAGGGCAAGTACCGGGCCGAATGCAAACTGGACACCCGGCCGGGCTCGCGGCCTGAGCACCGGCCGGACCATAAGCTGGGGGCCAAAACCCAGCACCGGCTGTTGGTGGTGCCCGAGAACGAGGACAGGATGGAGGACAGGCTGGCCGAGTCCTCCAAGGCAAAAGATCATCATGGCACTGGAGCTGAGGTGGGGAAAGCGAGCACCTAGCGGTGCGGAGGGCCCGGGGGGCATGGTGCGTGGTGCGCGCCCACATAAACTAAATAGGCAGTAGGAGCTGAAGAAGGCACAGGTGCAAGGAACGAGTAAAATCCGTCAATTAAACCACTATTTTGATTACGTTCTATTAGCTTTCTTCCACTTAGTAGCAAAGACATTAATTACTGACCACCAAATAAAACCACAAAGTGTGTACAAGCATCAAGAGTGCCCCATGAGGAGTCTTTTTCTCTAGGACTCAGCCAATCACCCCCCTGCGGCGTGGGGGTCTCCAGCACAGGGGTGCAGGGCCTGGTGCTCGGGCATAGGCAGACTCATGGCGAGGCCCTGTGGGCAAGAAGACCTAAGTCGCAGCCCACAGCCAGGCCCCCACCATCTCCCTCTGACCCACCCCGGGCCCAGCACCTCCAGGGTTGGCCGGCTTCACGTGTCTCTCTGGCTCAGGCCCAGCACAGCCCACCCTGACCTCAACCCCATCCCACTCCCTCAGACTGACCCTTTCTCCATATATTCCACTCCTTCCATTCCTGTGGTTGAGATCAGCGACTTTGGCCCCTTGAGTGCCCTTTCATTCGCCAGAACAGTCCCAGCCCAGACATCTCCGCCACACCCTCCCTACCCCTCCCTATCCACCCCATACACCAGCCAGTGTTCAGGGGCGGCCAGCACTTGGCCTTAAGTGGCCTTGCCTAGAAAGCATCTCCCTTTGCATCTCCCACCCACTCAGACCTGTCTGCCTCCATGCCGCTGAGGCCCACCCCTCCCCTTCCCTATGGGGTAAAAGCACGAAGGGCCATACTTCCTGACCCCCTGGGCAGTCCTGGTGCGGTCCCAGCCCCCTTGGTGAGTTACAGAGCTTGGCCCCCTGGAAAGTGGCAGGAACTGGCAGTCGAGTGCAGACCAGTGGGTGCCTAGGCAGGCGGCTGGCCCCACGCAAACCTCCAGGGAACACACCACTCACGAAGGCAGCAAGGACCCATGCAGGACAACCCAAGACCATGGCCAGGGCAGGGCTGGGTATGCTCAAAACAAGACTCTGGTCCGAGCAGATTCCAGACTGTCTCCTTGAGCAGTGCAAGCCCCTTAGAGAGCCTTAAGGCCTGAAGAGACCCATCTGGGAGCCAGCTTGGACTTCCCACCTCCATGTGAAATCGCTGGCCCAAGCCTCCTGAAGCACCAAAGCTCTCAAGGTCCCGGGCAAGTGTGGCCTGTGGCTGTGGCTTGTGGTGCATATGGCACTCTCGGGTCTGCATGGAGCCTGGCCCCATTGCTCTTTGACAGTATGGCCTGGGTTACTATTACCCACAACTTCTGTTTGTGACTCAACAGTGTATGAAGGTGGTGCCTGGAGCACTAGGACAGGGAAGGGCAGGAAGAGAGACAGTCCTGACCCCCTGAGCTGGAGACCAAGTGCTTGGAGAAGGTGACATTGAGGCAACTTTCAAGGTGACCACGTGGTCTGACACATAGGACCCCCACAACTCTGTCACTAGCAAACCACGCAGGCCAGGCCCAGCTGAGGAGGCTGCGAACCTGGACCCAGAGCCCCAGGGGAACCTGAGGGGCCCAACTTTCAAGGACTCTCTCCTTCCCTCAGGGGGACAGAACTTGAGCATAGCCCAACGAGCTGTGAGCTCAGTGCGGAAGGCAGGTTCCAAGCTCTAGAGGGGCCACAGAAAGCAATGCAGGGAGTGGCAGGAAAGGCCAGAGACCCTGAACTTCCAAGTTCACCTGACCCAGAAGCTTCCTCCCAGGGAGGCCTGCAGTCCTGAGACCGCGATGTGGTGCAGGGGGTCTCCAGCATAGGGGTGAGGGTGGCCTGCAGGGGGTCTCCAGCATAGGGGGAAGGGCGGCCTAAGGGTCATGCAGAGTGGGCCAGAGAGATAGGTCCTGCCAGACTGTGCTAGGTGCTCTTTAATGATGGCTAGACAGAAAGAGGCAGGGGTCTGATAGAAAACAGTTATCAGTGAGACCCTGGGATATATCCCAAGGGCCGTGGGGCAAGTCTCATGCCAGCCTGCCTGAAGCACAGCATCTTTTCAGTGGCTCCTGGGACAGTCAGTCACCATTTCTGGCCCGGGCCCGGACCCGGGCCCCCAGAAGGCCGGAGTCCTCTGCTGAGCAGGCAGCTGCCCCGCAGGCTCCACGGAGCTCCCACAGGCCCGACCCGGGCCTGGCTCTAGAAGAAGTCTGAGGCCTTGCGCCGGGCAGGGAGCTGCAGCAGGTTGTCCGTGATGGAGGCTGGGTCCTGGCTGAGGGGAGTGCGTGTCGCAGAGCCAGGAGCCGGTGTGCTCGTGGGGGTCTGAGGCCCACCAGCTGGGGTCTTGAGGTGGGTCGAGCGTGCTGGAGACGGGGTATAGCTGGCCCGCAGGGCCCGGTCTGTGTACTTGCTGGCTGTCCTGCTTACAAGGCGCTGCAGGGCTGGGGACATGGCTGGGCTCAGGCCTTTGGGGGTGAGGCTGGGTGGCAAGGGAGAGGGAGAGAGGCATCATTAGGCCCCACCAGGCACTGCCAGCAGCAGGGTTTCCCATGGCCCCACAAACACTTGTGGGAGATACACAGTCATTATGAGCTGAGGACACACGATGGCCAGGCACATAGCTGTGTAGCCAAACTTAAGGTCAAGTTGTGGTGCTGCCCTTGGAGGTGGGACTGCGATAGACCGCAGCTCTCTCCAAGGAGAATGATCCACCTGTCTCCACAGGGCTGACAGGAGCTCACAGCGGGATAAGGAGCCAAAGGTGCCTCTTGGGGATGTGCTGAGGCGGCAGCTGAAGAAGGAAAAGACGGAGAGGGGCCCTGCATCCTGGCTCATACAGGCCGTGCCCGTACCAGCGGAGCTGCCACAGGACCCACCCCAGAGCCCCCAAGCCTGCCTGCACACTGTGCATCCACACGGCAGGGGCTGTGGCCAAGTGGAAATAGGGAAAGACCCCCCTCCCGCCCGCCCCATGCGGGTCAGGCACCCCTCACCTGGCCAAGTTCTCCGTCACTCTCCTCAAGGCCTCCTGCTTCTTGGCCCGGTTCTTGGCGGCAGCCTCATTGGCCATCTTCAGCCCCAGCCGTTCCCTGCGGCCGGGCTCCAGGATCTACAAGGCAGCAAGTGTGTGGCTGGCCTGCCATCAAGCCAGCCAGCCCCCTGCTGCTGGGGCACCTGCCTCTTTCCCATGGTGCCCTGTGATCCTCACAACTCACTGCTACCTCCCTAAAAGCCCCCTAAAGCTGCCGACCAGCTCCCTGAACTGCCCACCCGCCAAAGGCCCAGGCCTCCACCTGTCGTCACGGTTCCCTGCAAGCCAGCGGTGCAGACTTAGGAACCTCTGATGGTCTTTTAGGAAAAAAGGACGTCTTGTTTGAATCTGCTTCCCTCTAATTACTGGAGTAAACCCCTTGCTGACTTTAACCCCCACTGACCTTCTGTATTTCTTTCCAGAACTTCCCAAAATTGGTCTTGTCCTATTTTTCTATTTGAGTGCTTATTTGTTTCCTTACAGTTTCCCCCCATCAGTTCTGTTAAGCTCTGCCATATGAACGCCTTCTGTTACTTGCTTTCACCTTTATTTACGGTGAAGTTTTTTTTGCTGTACTTAAGTCTACCACTGTGTGTAGTATTATCTGCCCACCCCCCGCCCCACTTCCTTTGTGACCCTCCCTCTTTGGTTTACTCCCTCCCACCTTCACGCCAGATTAAGCATTGACTGTTTTCCTCTCATTGTTCACATGTATTGTTTTCTGCACTTAACTCTCCCATTTGGGGAACTCGTTCTGCAATACGTATCAGGCAGTTTGTGTCCGATTACAGTCTATTGCTCAGCACGATTTGAACTGTCGTCGCTCACATACCCTGAATTTGGATTTGGACGGACGTTTGTTCAGAAGCTCTTCCCTGCTGCCCGGTAGGCACCGGGACCAGGGCAGCATCTGACAGCCCCGTGCCTCTGGTGCACCTCCTCTCTCTGGTTTTTCTTGGTTATTCTCGTGTCCAAGACAAATGTCAAGAACCAACGTGCCAAAACGATCTGCACATGTTCCGTGAGGACATGCGTTCCCTCTCGAAACGAGAGCGGTGCTACACCAGGGAGGCCCTGTGGTGTGGCCCACACCCTCCGACTTTCCTTCTGCGAGCCCGCAGCACTAGCCTGCGGCTTCTGTACAAAAGCCAAGGTACTGCTGGTTGTTCTCAATTTCTGCTGCTACAGTCAGCGAGATCTCTTTTTCTGTTGCATTTCAAACTACACAATGCAAGTGTTTAGAGGGACTGGTTCAAGACAGCCTCGAACCCAGCTCCCTAAGCAGCAGACCTACGTTAATTCCAGGTTCCATGCCTGACCCTTTGGGGTTTCAGAGCAGCTGACGTAACCCCACGCCCTTTGCTCTCCGCAACAGCACTGCCCTCTGCCTCCTACCATCTCCTAGCATTCCAGGTTGGGACTGCTGGCCCAGCACCCCGAGAACAGGACCACCTGCTCCCAGCGTTCAGCAACTTCTCTTCCATCCCGTTCCAAACTATGCCAGCCACTCAATTTCCCCAACAAGCTGTGTGCAATCCAGAGTGCCTCGCCTTCTCAAAGCCTCTCTGGGGCCATCCTAGGCCACCCCATCTCCACAAACCACCTGGCACCCAGCTTCCCTGCCCTACCTGCTCCAGGCCTCACGACTCCACACTCTGACGATTCTACAAGACTGCTGCCTCCTGGTGCTCGCCCTCCTGTAACCAGAGGCCTTCCTCTGCAAGCACTCAAACCTTCAGAGAACACAAAGCACAGCCCACCGAACACTGGAGTTCTGGGGCCCTTCCCAGCCCACCACCCTGCAGGCTCACAGGGTTGTGGCTCTGGTGCCCTTGCCCCACACCTGTCCTCAGTGCCCTGGTCTTCTTCAGAAGTGCAGCGACACATAGGTGTGCAGCCTGGAGCACAGCTCAGCCCTTCTGTTGCTTCTGCTTTGACCAGTGGCAGCTAGACCATCCTCTGTGCACCAAGGCACAAGTGCTCCAAAGACTGAGTGTCTACCCAGTGTCCCATCTGGGCCCCCCATTGTGACCCACCTTGAAGGCTGGCCCTGGTGTTCTGTCCACATAGGGGGTTTCAGATCCCTCAACTCTCAAGGGAGTGTTTTCAACCTCCCCCCAGGTCATCAGCGGCGACTCGTTCACACCTGCAGATGGAGAGCTTGGTTACCTCAGGCCAGGGGATGCAGGTGGAGGCACCGGCAGGCCCTCCCTCCTGTGACAGCCAGCTCCCACCATGCATGTCCCAGCTAACCAACACGAAGGCTGGCAGTTGGCCCACTCTCCTTCCCCGGAACTCTGGAACCCCAGCTCCTCTGTCCTCTGAGGGGACAACACCAAGGCCACTTTAGGCCCAAGATGGGCCCAGGCCCTGATAGCTGCAGGGCTTAGCCTGGGAAGAGAGCTCCCAGAGAAGCTGGGCTGAGTCAGCTAGGCTCCCATCCTAGCACATGGCCACCAGGGCCTCCTGGAGGTTGCTATGGCACCCCACCCCAAAGGAGGGGACACTTGAAGGTTTTCAGAGCACCCAAATCTGCCAGGCCCCTGGGCAAACCTGTAGTGCCTCCGTGTACCCTGGCCTGTATCAAAGGAACCAGCAGCCCAGAACACAGAGGCCAGTGCTCGGGGTGGAGGGTGGGAAAGGACACCACGTGCACTGCTGTACCATGAGATTGTCCCCCAAGACTCATAAACCTCCTGTGTGAAGACACGCAGGGCTGGGGCCCGGAGCTTCTTCCCTATGCCCCTATGCCC
Organism: Meles meles; assembly: GCF_922984935.1. Lineage (NCBI taxonomy): Eukaryota > Metazoa > Chordata > Mammalia > Carnivora > Mustelidae > Meles > Meles meles. Next base: position 31,906,757 of record NC_060077.1, read on the forward strand.
AGCCTCCCCCTGCCTGGACTCCCCCTGTGCCCCTCAGCATGCTCACCACAGCCTATCTGTCCAGCAGAGCTCCAACATCCCTGGTTTCCAGCAAAACCAGTCTGTCCTGCCAAGCTTAGGGCAAGGCAGGAAGACCGCTAAGCTCAACGGACTGGGTCCCATGTATCTCAGGTCAATTCACCTGAGTGTTCAGCCCACCCACAGCTCCGTGCAGCCCTGTCATTGCACAGGTGGGTCACAGGGTCTCTGAGTTACATGAAGCATGTGGCAGACTTGGAGAAGAGTCAACATGGCCCAGAGCCACCTGAGCAGCCCACCTCCCCACAGGCAGTCCTATCAGGACTATCAGGGGGCCAGTCTGCCAGCGGGTTCACTTCTTACCAGGGGCAGGAGAGGGGGTTGCAACAAATCCGAATCCGCCCACTCGTGGGGAATCCTGGGGGATCAGCTCCTTGCCATCAGGACCTACCTTGCCCTGTTTGTGCTGGAACAAACAAGAGAGACTAGTGTCAGGGAGGCCCAAGCCTGCTCTTCCCAGCTAGCTGAGGGACAGCACAGGAACATGCTGGCAATGCTTCCCCTCCTTGGGGCAGTCCCAGAGCTCAGGGGCTGGCACAGCCCCCGCCTTGGAGAAAGAAAGGAAGAACCCCGGCCCCTGCAAAGACTTTGAGGACCTGTCAGAGTAGGCATCAGAGCAAGGGAAGTTCCCCCTCCTTCCATACAGGGCAGGGCCAGGGTCCTTGGCCTCAGTACATACACACACAAGCTGCTTTCAGCAGCTCCTGACTCAGGCCTTCACAGGAAGCCACACTAATTACTGGCATACATGCTCTGACCTTTCCCACAGGGCATCTGCTGAAGCTTCCAGAATAGTCTCCCTACCTCCTGACTTTCCCACTTCAACCCCATGACCACTGGAGTCACCAGTGCACCATGACTCCCCGGCTCAGACATCTCTGCTTCTACCCCACCGAGTCTCACCCTACCCCAGCCTGCCCACACCATCTACCCTTGCCCTACCCGCGCCCAGCTGTGGGTCTGGCCGGCCTGGGCTGGCTCCCAGCAGCCTCTCTTTTCTCATGTCCTGTCCCCCAGGAAGCTGGCACTGAACTGACCTACAGAATGTCTCTGGCCAAGACAGTGCCCCAGCGAAAGCCCATATAGGACAGGAAAAGACTCAGGACCCTGCCGCACAGGAGCCCCAAATAGTCACATGCGGCTAGGCTCCGCCCAAACCCAAGAACAGTACCAATTTAAGGCTGCCCACAGCCAGCCCCGGCCACTCACCTGGGCATTGAGGGCAGCAGCCTGCTGCAGCTGGGACCTGCTCAGGGCCTGGCTGAAGGGATCCTTGAGGAAGCGAGTGTTCTTATGCACCACCTGCCTTGGCTTCTTAAACAACTGTTCTTCATCAGGCACACCTGGCAGATGGAGGAGAGGTGGTAGGGTGTCAGAAGGTGGGGGGTGTGCCATCACTGCCCCACACTCAAGGCTTGAGGGAGAGGCCCCAGTCAACAGAAGCATGAAGCCAAGCAAAGTGTGGGGCAGCCCCACTCCCTCACTGACAACACATGGAACCTTCTGCCCAGAGGCAGAGCAGGACCCCTCTGAGGCCCAGGGAGCACAGACACACACACACCCTGAAGGCCGGATACAAACACACAGCCCCACTCCATGCCGCCTGCCAGCCCCGCCTGCTCACCCTCAGGGTAGTACATGAGGGAGTTTTTCGCCTTGTACTTCCAGGTCTCCACACCGGCCTGGCTGCTCTCGATGGCTTGGTGCTCTGCCGACGGAAGTGCAAGGTTATCTTTCTGCCTCTGCATCACAGGGGGAAAGTGAGGGTCAGAGAGGCCCCCAGGCACTGTGCCCTGGGCCCCAGGACTCCCTCCACCCTGACAGAGGATGCCCATACCCCTGCACCCAAGGACACCTTCTCAAACTCCTCCTCGGCCTGGTAGAGCCACGTGTGCCGTGCCCGGCTCTTCTCCTTGGCCGCCTCCATGATCTCCTGGAAGGAGGCATTGTCCTCACTTGTGTACCGGCTCAGGAAGACATCCAGGCTGGGCAGAGGCTCCTTCTCCTCCTCCTCTCCGGCCTCTCCTGTTCGGGGGCAGAGGGGGGGGTGACACAGAACCACAAGCAGCAATGAACACTTTGTAGTCACTCAGTCCCAGGAACCGTGCTACCCCGTAAGCAGGGTTGAAACCCTCACCGTAGTTGTGCATCTGTGGGTGAGGGCTCGTGCTACCCAACAACTCCCCACCTGGGGGCAGAATCGCCCCCCACCAACTGCCCAGGGAGCACTCAGGGGCTCTCCTTGCCTGCTAGATGTCAAATGAAATATATGTCTCACTCAGGCAGGAAGAGGGACATCTAGGGGTCAGAGACAGGTGGCCATGGTAATCCTTGCCCTGCCACAAGTGGGCCAGTCCCATAGGACCTGCCTCCAATGCCCCAAGCTCTCCCACCATCCCTGGGCTTTCGTTCCCCACCTGCTCCTCCCCTCCTGGCACCTGTGCTATGGGTGGACAGCTGTGCCCTAAGCCTCCCAACCTGCTAGCAGGCCCGGAGGGCAGGGACCCCAGAGGATCCAGCGCTTCAGATGGAGCCACACAGGCACTGGGCCACAACCCCACCTGTCGCACCCAGCATCACAGAAAGGGGGACCCCCACTGAGGTGGTGCCACCGCACTGTGCATGGTGGGACACACTCCGGCTGGGCCATCACGGGGAGAGCCTTGTCTTCCGTTCCACTGGCAGCCTTGACCTCCTACTACCTGCTGGACTGCACAAAGCACAGTGGCTAAAAGCTCAAGACCCAGAGTCAGAAAGATAAGGGCTCAAACCCCATTCTGATAGTACCTCCACTGAGGTTACTGAGTTGATTCCTAGACTTACCAACAGGCACATTTTAAAAAAACGAAATAAAAAGAATCTAAGGGGTGGCTGGGTGGCTCAGTCAGTTAAACATCTGACTCTCGATTTCGGCTCAGGTTGTGGTCTCAAGGTCATGAGATCGAGCCCCACATTGGGCTCTCCGCTCCACACAGAGTCGGCTTGAGATTCTCTCGCTCCCTCCTCCCCACTCACACCTGCGCTTGCTCGTTCAAATAAATAAGAGTAAAAATGTGATAAATAAATAACAAGAATCTGTAAGTTGCCTGTGATTCACCTGCCACATCGCAGTGGAGCTGCGATCAAGCTCCACTGGGTCAAGCTTCAAGGACACAACATGACGGACTACAGTATTGCCACAACAAGCTGGATTCTGAAGCAGAAAATATCTCATCTGCGTGAGCGCATACATCTGCGTGAGCATGCAATAGACTAGAACCCAGTAGAGAACAGCAAGCATTTTGTCTGTCTGGGCACTGATGTTCTACTGACGAGTTCGACCACTGATCATGAGAAAGTCCCATAGCATGCAGCACACTTAATGTCCAACAGGGCTCCAAATGCTCTTCCCTAGGAAAAGTCCTTCATAAAGCTGGCTCGTGTCACGACACCCCAATATACACGTGGAAGACAACTTGTTTGTGCTATTCCCACAACATGTCACGTGCTGTCCTAGCTGCTGAATATATACACAGAGGCAAAACAAAGAAGCTCTCATGGTGAGGAGGCCATGTCCTACAGGGAGAAAACAAAGCCAGGCAGGAAGGCATGCTGGTGGGGGAGGGAGGGGTCATGAAAGGGTTTCCTGAATGGTAACATCTGAGCAAAGGCCTGAGGGGAGAGAAGGTGTGAGGCATGCAGCTATCCAGGGAAAGTGACTAACTCGGAAGAAACAAGTGCAGAGTGCAGAGGCCCGGAGGCCCTAAGATGACAGCGGGAGAGGGGCCCTCCAAGGCATATGAAGCCTACTGGGCAGGGGCTGGCACACAGTGAGCAGGCCGGTGAGAGAGGTGGCGAGATTTCCATTTCACGAGAAGGGCTGGAGGCCTGGAGAACTGCCCCACGCCTGCCTCTCAGACCAGTGCTCTTTGACCCCATGGGCTGCCATTCAGGCCAACAAAGCTCTCTGGGACAAGATGTGATCTGCCTCTGGGTGAGACCCTCAGGGCCACAAAGGATGAGACTCGCAGGTAAACCCAACCACTCACTCACTCACCATCACCCTCCTCCAGGCCTCGGCCCCGGCCCCGGGCCTTGCTGCCCACCACTCCAGTGCCTGTGTGCACATCAGGGGTTTCAAATGTGGCTGGAGTCACATCTAGAAGGAGGAAGGGGGTGGGGATTAGAGCCAGCCTAAGGCATCAGTTCAGCAGGAGTTTCCCTCTCAGCCAACCACTGTCACCCTTACAGGGCGGTGGGGGCTCTCGGGACATCTTGCCCAGGGCAGAGCCAAACTTGATGGCGATCTGACGCATCCGTTCCAGGTCTCCATTCTCCTCAGCCTCCAGGTACTCCTTCTGAGCCTGCAGCTTCTCCACATCAGGAAAGAAGTCCCTCTGGATGACTGTCTGGAGCCCCTGTCAGATGTCAATAAATGTCAGAGTTCACATCTGTCTCTCTTCTGCCTTTCAGTCTACCAATGTACATGCTACGGTCCTTGCCAGACCCCCAACCTCTGTCCAACCCAGGGATCCCCTGAGCTTAGCTGCACTTTCTAATGAGGATGAGCAACCCCTGTGGTCTTGCTGCAACATCTAACTAAACGTTCATCTGGTTTCCATGAAACTTTTCTCTCTCCCACAATTGGGCACACTCATCTCCTCTGCTGGCTTCATCTCCATACCAGCTGGACCAAGGTGGGTGTTGTCCCTTCATTCCATCCAAGGCCTCCTACTTCCAATGCAAACCCTTTACCTGGATGATTTCAGCCTGTCACCCTCACCAGCAGCGCTGGGTGAGATTCCCAAATCTACCTCCAGCCAGACCTTTCTCCTAAGCTGCACATCTGTGCACCCAGCTATCCACTAATGCCATCTGCCTCTCTATCCCAGAGGCCTGCCAAACGTAACAAGTCCAAAACCAAACTGATTTCCTCCAGTCTCCCTCCCAGCTCCTCTTCCTGCATGTCTGCTACTGTTACTTCAAGGATCCTCCGACACCCACTAATTCAATAGTGCTGACGCAACAACAGACGGTTTCCAATTCCTCCAGCCTCTGCATTTGCTGTTACAACTCTCCAGAAAATCTTCTTTGCCACCATCCTCCCACATTCCCCTTCACGCTTTAATAAAATACCTTGTTTCCCTGAAACCCCCTCCCCGACGAACAAAGCCGTCCTCTTCTTCCCCTAACAACACTGATGCTGCCTCCCCCATCAAGGACACCTCTCTCTGCACTGTATTTGTTTGTCTCTCCGACTGTCCACACCCCAAAAGCACGGACTCGGGTTGCTCCACCTCCGCCAGAGTACGAGTACCACGACCCGAGAGGAAGGACCCAAGAAGAGCGCGAGGCGGGGGAGAGACCCAGAATTCGCTACCGTCGCATCTAGATCTTACCTCGATGTACTCCTCTTCGTCCAGGACCCGCTGCTTGCTCGTCGCAGCCCGGGCCTCTCCTGCCGCGCGCTTCCTACCGGGCCTGGACGCGGCTGGGAGCAAGAGAGCCCGGGTTGATGCGCCGGGCGTCTCCATCGCTATCCCAGGATCGCTCGGGCGGCGCAGATACGTAATAGCGCCGGGGACAGTAGGGGCGGGATTGTGCCAAATGCGCAGGCGCTCGCAATAGTCCACCAATGGGAGAGCCGCGCGTTTGGAGGCCAGCCCGCGCTCCGTAGTGGCGTCACTACCGTCCCTGGCCCTTATGGGAGTTGTAGTCTTCGTCCCGCCCCTCTCTGATCCTGCGAATCTGGACTACAGGCACCAGGGGGCGCTGTGGTGGGAGAGACTAAGGGGCGTGTCGTTCACGTTCAGCGTGAAAAATTTTAGCACTGCGAAATTGAAAGGCCTTGGGATTCCAGTTTCTCGCGAATCATTGCGTGTGCTTCATGTTATTAACAAAAACACATTTTAGCTATATACGCGGTTTCAATATTTTTATTCAAACTTTTATGCAAGAAAAGAACCCTAAGACAATTTCTTTTTGATAGTTACCTAATAAAAGAAAAAAATATGAGGTCTAATTTAGAAATGTCTGGTTAAAAATTATTCGGTCCCTTTCGACGACTGTGAGGCCGGAAAGATTCCGGCCAGGCCGAGGACATCGGATCTCCCTGTCCTCTTGCCCTTCGACCTTTCCCTGGAGCCCCTCAATAAAATGGTTAAAAAAAAAAAAAATTATTTGGTCTCTGGACGCCACAGTCCACAGTCCACAGTGGGTTTCCCAGAAGAGGGGTCTCATTGAAATGGATCAGAAAATTGCCCAACCATTTTTCGGGCATGATCACTTCTTCCCTAAAAGAGGCTGTGAATTATGTCAAACAAGTTCTGCCCCAGAACAATTTAGTACAATAGGCCAGTCATTCTTTCATTCAGTGGGGAACTCCACAATGACGGTTCTTGCCCCGTGGAGCTGACAACTCCACGTCCTGTCGAATGGGGAAGACAGGCACTAGTCAGATCATCCCACAAACAAACATAAAACTGCAGTGAACAGGTACAAAGAAAGGGCTTGTACTAGGGGGCAGTCAGGGGAAGTTTCCCCAGGGTCAGGAAGTGGTTGCAGATCCAGAGAATGGACACTGATCAGGTGGAGGGAAAGAGCAGGTGCACAGGCCTTGCAGCAGGAGGGAGAAGACCTTTGGATATACAGAGTTCACGGAGTGGTGAGGTGGGAGATGACACCAGAGGGGCAGGGGCCTCATGGGTCACGGCCAGGAGTTTCGTCTTTGGGAGCAATGAGAAGCCCTTAGAGAGGCAGGTTCACACTTGCACCCTGCCTTTTCTGGGGGAGGGAATTGCAGAGGAACCAAAGTGGCTGCAGGTGGACAAGACTGGAGGCAGCTGCAGTGGTCAAGGTGAGGGAGGGCAGCCTTTTCCTCAGGTTGCTACAGTTGAACCTGGGGAGAAGATCGCTTCTAGGATGGTTTTTGAAGGTAAATTTGATTTGTTATATGTTAACTAACTTGAATTTAAATAAAACCAAAAAATTGATTTACTCTTGGCCTGGGTACAGGTGGTTGGGGAGAGGAGGAGGGAGATTTGCCCGGTGGAAGAGTTTGCAACCAACAAGGTGATTTTGAGATGCTGTGGGCTTCCGGGAGGAGTAGTGAAGGGGACAAGTTGGACATAATATCTAGTTCAGGGAAGAGGTCTGGGCTGGAGATGTAAATGTGGCAGAGAGCTAGGCATTGGAGCCCGAAGGTGGAAATGATAAAGGGGAGAATGGAGAAGAGAGGGGCATGCCTGGGCCCCAGCCTGCAGGACAGCTTTGCCAATGGGCAGCTTATAGGGGTGAGCCTGCCAAGGAGCACCTAGAGAGAAAGGAGAGAAAGGAGGACGGTATGCCCACTGGTCCTTTGAAGGTGAGGCTCTAACTGCGGCTGCCTAAAAGGACAAAGAGCCAGCCCACGGCCAGGGTCCCAGAGCCCAGCAAGATGAGGGCATCCCGGGCTGCAGAGACGCTCTGCACGCAGACTGTGCAGTATCCCAGGGCAAAGAGCTTCGTGACCCCTAGAAATGTGCATCCTGAGGGGTGGAGGGGGGTGCCGCTCTCCTGGAGGCCCCCAGCATTGTGAGAGCAGCCCCGGCTGGAGACATGACACCTGCTCTGTGTTCTCTGAGCTAGCCAGCCTTGGAGAGTCCTGGCGGGCGGTAGACCTGCCTTCTGCACCTTTGCTGAATGGACTATGTCTCCTTTCAGATACCCCTGGGGCCCATCTCCTCCAGGACCCACAAGGAGACAGAACATGATCCCTAAGCCAGATGATGGTGTTCGATGCCTTGAGCCCACCTTACGGCCCTATTGGAGGAATCAAACCCTTTTTTTCTCACCGTCTTTCACCCTGGGGCCAGGATGATGGAGAGGAAAACAGATATCTTCCCAGGCAGTGGCAGGGGGGCGTGGTGCATTGGCCCCATCAAACTTCCTCTTGCCCTTACAAGATGGCAGAGAGGGAGGCAGACACACAGCATGGAAATCCCCACCCATGAGCAGTACCTCGAAGCCAGTGCAGACTTCCCAGGGTGCCAGGCATGATCCATGGGGTAGTCCGCTGTGGTTGGGGAACACAGAGGACTCACTAGGCTGTGCTCCCCAAGGCGAGATGGCCCTACTCTTTGGGTGAGGGGAATGGGGCCATGGCGGGCTTCGAACTCTGGACGGCTTTTGTGCTCTTTGCAGTTGCTTATTTCCCAGAACCCAGACAAGGCTCACAGAATTAAGAGGCGGGGCAGGGGCTTCTGGAGGTGACCTCACCCAGCATTTTTACCCTATAGCTCTGGACGCCAAGGCCCCCTGCTGGGCGTGCAAGCTGGCAAGTCCAGGATGCACAGAAACCTCCCATGGCTGGGGGAAAGAGGAGGGAGGCCAGCATACCCCAGGGAGGGAGAGGAAGATTCTGCCCCCTCCCACAAGGGGTGGTTCCTGTCCTGGAGTTGGTGGGGACTTGAGGAAGCAGACCTGCTCTGTGCCCTCCTCCCAGCCCCCCCGCCCCCCCCAGGGAATCTTCCCGACCCTAGTCACTGCAGAGGAGAGCACATGGAGATGCTCAGTGTTCCCTCCTTTCCCCAGGGCAGGTGACACGGCAGATGGGGAATGGGGAGACACACACTTAAGCAGCCCACTTCTGCCTTGAGCACTAGCTCCAGAAGCTGGAAGCCTTTCAGACAGATGGGAAGAGGCTGGTGTCCTCTCTCAGCTCGATCGCGGGTAGATATGTCCTCTCTCCTAGTCGGCCCCCCGAAGACGCGGCCAAGACCAGGAATGGCTACCAGGGCCATCAGGAGCTGTCCTTTGGGGCCTTCTTGGCTCCGGGGAGGAGCCTCGAGGTTGCTGACGTGCGCTTCTGGTGTCGCCACTTCGCCCGGCGGTTCTTGAACCAGACCTAAGGAGCAGGAGGGGCCGCTCAGGCCCAGCCCCAGGACCCGAGTCCCCCGCGACCCCCATAGGTGGAGCAGGCGGGAGCTTCCCAATGGGGATGTGGGCAGACAAGGGCTACGGGGCAGGTACGCGGCAGCGGCACCCACTATCTCTGAACCGCTGCGGAGTGGGGCTGTGGCTCCGGCCGCGGGACGAGAACCCCTTTTCCCATCCGGCCCAGCCGTCTCTCTTCACCCCTTCCAACCCCCAACGTGCGCCCCGCGGTGCTCCAGATGCCCCTTCTGCAGCTTCGTGCTCTCTCCGAGTTTCCCAAATTCTGGCTCATGAACGCGCGCCTCATGTATTAGGGAAAATTTAAAAAGTGTAAACCAAAGGAAAACTAGCCTTCCCTCCCGTTCCAGTGACACTTTCCCGCACGTGCCTGTTCCCGCCCGACCCCCGGAACCGGCCCTGCGCCCCACATTGGTCCCTGGGCCTCTGGGGACATTGCGCCAGGGCGATCTTCTCAAAAAAAGGAGGAAGGAAGCCAGCCCGCTCGTGCCCGTGTAGCCGTGCGGCGGACGGGCACCCACCTCCACGCGCTCCTCGCGCAGGCGGATGCGGCCGGCCAGGCGCTCACGCGTGCCCACGTCGGGGTACTGGTTCTGCACGAAGAGCGCCTCCAGCGCCTGCAGCTGCTCCTCGCTGAAGATGGTGCGGTGGCGCCGCGTGCGCCGCTGCGGCCCGGGGCCGCCCGCGCCCGGCAGCGCCCCCGAACCTCCAGTGGGCGCGGCCAAGGGCAAGGGCGCAGCGGGGCCCAGCCTCAGCGGCCACTGCAGCCGCGCGCCTGCGGGGCAAGGGCGAGGTGAGGCGCGGGGCGGGGGCTGAGCTCCGCCCCAACCGCGCCGCGCTGCGGAGGGCCACCCCCCGCCTGCGCCCGCGTCCCGCTCCCACTCACCCAGCCCGGCGGCCGGCTCCGGGGGCCCTCGGGGCGCCGCGCGGGGCCCGCAGCAGCAGCAGCAGGCGCAGGGAGCGGCCTCGGGCGCCCCGGGCTCCCCGGGCTCTGCGGGGCTCTGGCGGCCGGCGGGCGGCGGCGCGCGGGCGGTCCGTGCCTGGGGGCTCCGCTCGGGCAGGCTGGAGAGGATGTGCTCGATGGAGAAGGGGCAGGGCCGCCCGGGGCCCCTGCGGCTCGTTGCGCCCCCCGCCGCCGCCATGCCTGCCCGGGCCCGGCCTTCGCCGCGGCGGGAATATATACGTCGGGGGGGAGCGCGCTGTAATCCTCCGGCCGAGCGCGGAGTCCACGCGGGCTAATCCCGCGCGCTAATCCCCAACTGCGGCGGCGGGAAATCCTGCTCGGCATAGGAGCGCTGGGGCCCGCCGGGCGGCGGGGAGGGGGCCGGTAGGGAGCCCTCCGCCCCGCGTTGGTTTTCCTGTCCCCGAAGGGCTGGCAGGACTCGCGGGCAGGAAGATGCCACTGGGAAGGCACGGAGAGCCGCCTCACCCGGCTTTTGGGGCAGTGACCGGGGGCCATCCCAACTTTTTAGCCCCTTGGTTGCCCTGGCGCCTCCGGGCCCAGCCCCTGGGTACCTTCTCCTGCAGCCACCGCAACCAAGCCTGGCTCCTCGTCCCCGTGGGGCCCCACACAGGTGGATGGGCAAGTCTAGAGAAAGCCAACCAAACTGACAATCTCTTCGCCCCCAAACTGCTGGGCTTCGACCTCAAATGGGACTCAACTCCATTGGCACCCCAACAACTGCGCCGTTCTTTGGCCACAAACCTCCCGCCCATTTCAGAGCGGGGGATTCTCAGCCTCCTGGAGGAAAATGGCAGAAGCAGGACGCTGCCTCTGCCTATCACCAAACCTGAAACCCCATTCATTGCCTTGTGCCCCCAAGTCTCTACCTTCTCTACTGGATCTACAGGGGAGCCTCCCAGACCCCATCCAAGGCCCCACCCAAGTGCTCTGGAGCGACCCCGCCTCCTGCTTCCTGTATGTCCCAGAATCCCCTCAAAACAAAACAAAACAAAACAAAACCCACCAACAACAAAAACCACGAAACACCTCTCCTCTACCCTCACCATAGCCATGCTTCTCAGGAGCTGACTTGTGTGGGCTCTCCACTCTCTTCAGGCCAGTCGGACTCGATACACCCTTCCACACAGGCCACTCTTCCCAATATTGCTGATGATGGGTACTTTGCCAAATTCAATGAAGACTCAAGCTAGCAGCACTGAAGGGCCGGTCAGCCATTTCAGCTCAAGACCCTCTTGTCTGGACCTCTGAAAAAGATGTCATTGCCTCACAGGAAAGAGCAGACTGTCTGCCTTATATCCCAGACAGCATTTTTAAAAATATATATATTTTAATATATATATGTACATATATATATATAAGATTTTATTTATTTATTTGACAGAGAGATCACAAGTAGGCAGATAGGCACGCAGAGAGAGGGTGGAAGCAGGCTCCCCGTCAAGCAGAGAGCCCGATGCAGGGCTCGATCTCAGGACCCTGAGACCATGACCCGAGCAGAAGGCAGAGGCCTAACCCACTAGTCCACCCAGGTGCCCCCCAGTTGTCACTTTCTGGCCACGGGAACTTCCATATGTTCCCTCAGCCTCCTGTGGCTTGGTTTCCCAATCTATAACATAATAACAGCAAACTAACTCAAGAGGACACAACCAGTTACTGTGTGTGAGACGTTAGAACTGGCCTGGGCATGTGGGAGCTCCATGAATGGTAGGTATTATTGTAAGGCAGCATACTCACTCCCCCCACTTCTCCTCCCACCTCACACACCCTTGTTCAGACTCCTTTGCTGGTATCTCCACTCTGGTATCAATGAGGAGACTTTGGACTTCGGGTGACGGAAATTCCCAACTCAACCTCTGTCGCTAGAGTCCTAATAAAGGTGCCCTGAACTTAATCTGAATGCTTGCTTAGTGAAGGAACCATTACTTCTGTGGTGGCTCGGGCACTCTCAGCCTGCCTCGTGGTTGCAAGATGGCTGCCACAGCCCTGTATCTCCCATCTCTTCCCGTATGTCCCCCTGGGTGACTGTGGAAACCTCTTACAGCACAGAACCTCATAGAACCGTGTGCTCACTATTAGATCAGAGAGGCATATGGGGACTGACTACCCATCAAAGTGGGAGTTCTGCCAGGATGGGGGCAAAAGAGTTAGTGGTCAGGAAGATTGTGCCCTCCTCCCCGCCAGCCCTGGCAGTTTCTTCATCCCTCTCCATTCCCACCCTGAGTGACCTCCTGCAGCTTGAAGATTCAGACACCTTCTCTGTGACAATGACTCACAAGCTGATACCACTGGTCTGACATCTCCCTCTCTTCCAGGCTAGTATCGCCCAAGCGCCTACTCCACATCTCCATTTGGATCACCTATGAACATCTCCCAGCCACCATGCCCAGGACGAACTTAAGAGCCTCTCAAAATCTGTTCCTTGCTGGGTATTCCCCACCTTGATAAATGGGTCACCTACCTCCCTATCTGCCTGGGTCAATGCACCATCCCTTTACCTGCCCCCTCTGCATGTGCCCATCTCTTCACCAGTCCCCCACGGTAAGAGGCCCACCCTGGTGCTTTCCAAACATGTCAGGGAATTCCTTGACCTCTCGCCCTCTGAGAGGTGGCATCCAATTCCCTTCCCCTTGAACATGGCCTGTCCTGATGACTTGCTTCTCACCTCTAGAAGGGAGCAGAAGTGACCCTGATTTTTAAAAATGTATTTATTGAGAAAGCGCATGAGCAGGGGAGGGGCAGAGGGAGAGGGAGAGAGAGAGAATCTCAAGCAGACTCCCCGCAGGGCACAGATCGGGAGGCCGGGCTCCATCTCACAACACTGAGCTCATGACCTGAGCCCAAATCGAGAGTTGGACTCCCAACCAACTGAGCCACATGGGCATCCCAAGTGACACTGATGCTTGAGGCCAGCTCAGACAGCTTGGAGATACAGCTCCTCTCTCCTTCATCTTGCGATGCTTGCTCTTCGAGCCAACCAGCACACTGCGAGGACCCACCAGCAGCCGCAGGAAGAGGCATGTGCAGAGGTGTCCCAGCCCGCAGCTCCAGCTGAAGGGCCAGCCAACCGGCAGCAGGGTGAGCAAGGACGCCTTTGGGTGGCTTCTGTCCCAGCTGTCATCAACTGCAACCACAGGAGAGACCAGACCGGCATGTGAGAGGTAACAATAGAGGTGATTGTGTAGGTGATCATAGCACTAAGTTTGAGGGGGCTTGGTTATGTAGCTCTAGATAATCAGATGAGTTTGGGTACTGGAATGGGATGTTGCTGGTATGAGCCCTAAGTCAAGTGGCTTTGGCTTGGGGACCCGACAGCGAGTGGGAGCTGGAAGGACTCTACTGAGACTGCCAGCGGGGTCTTAGAGGGAAGTGAGAAAAGTCTTCCTTGAAGATGGAGACAGGAGAGTCTTGGTGCAGAGTGGCAAGAAACATGGCGACACTGTGACCTGTAGCAGGACGGGTGATAGGATGCGTCCCCCATGAGGAAGATGGTCCAGCTGAGGAGATGCCCTGCGGGGCCACAGAAGCAGCTGCCCGCCTACGTTTGGCTACCGACAGTGAAGAGAGGGGAGAGACAGCTCTGAAAGAAGGAGAAGTTCATGCCTAGAAGCCAGCTGAGGAGTTAACTATAACACCTGCTGCATGGATGAGTGGTTCCGTTCCTGCGAGCCGTCCTAGAGAAATGAAAACTTCTGTTCTCACAAAATGCTGCCCCTGCATGTTTAGAGAAGTTCGGCTAATCATCACCAAAGCTTGGAAGCAACCCAGACGCCCATCAGCTGTTGAGCAGAACAACCCACCGTGGTCCACTCCCCAAGGGAGAGCCCAGGGTGCCAAAGACACACGCAGCAGCTCAGAGCCATCTCAGAAGACTGGACTGAGTGAAAGAAGTCGGTCTCAGAAGACTCCGTACTGTGTTGAGGCCATGTATGTGACACTTCGAAAAATGGCAAAACCGATCTGGGGGACAGATCACTGGTTGGGGTGGGGGAGGAGAAGGAGGGAGTTTGGGGGGGAGTCCCTGAGGGAGGGGGAGAGGAGGAAGAAATGCTAAGGGGGAGGAGGCTCTTTCTTCTCCAGCCCAGGGGGGTCAGGGCCACCTTCAGTGAGGTCAGGGGCACAGCCTCTCTTGTGGAGGTGGCTCCCATCCAGTCCAGGCTCCCAAGAAAGGGTCAGTGGCAAATCACCAGCTCACCCCAGGGACACTTACCCCACCCCTGCCACACTCAGCCCCACATTAAGTCCATTGCTTTCAGATCCTCCAGTTTCTGGTTGGGCACAATTTCTGGACATACATGGGAAAGGAAAGCTAGTGGGATGGACTGTGGCCCCTGTTGCTTAAGTTCATCCCGGGCCTGTAACCGGGCACCGTCTGCTCCCTCTTCCCTCACCTTTTCTAAATCCCCCACTCAGCACTTCTGAAGGTCTGGGTGCCTTGCCTGATGGGTTGGCCCCTGATGGGTTGGCCCAGATGCTCCTCCCTGGGGACATGAGCCCCTGGGTCCCATGCCCTCCTCAGGCTGTGCTGGCTGTCATGGCCCATTCACAGTGGCATCTGGGCAAGGGAGCACCACAGGACATCAGTGGGTGGGAATATCAAACATCCTTGTTCCCGGGATCTGGATCCAGTACCCCTGCCTGTAGGGGTACCCCTTTGCTTGGTGGCACGAGGAGCTTAGAGTGACCAGGCACATGTCCTGGTTTATATCTTGTGCATTCTTACTGTGCTCCTGGTGAAATTAGCCGCCTCTGAGACCCAGAACCTAAAGTTGCAAGAATGAGGACACAAATTCCCTAGTTGGGTCTCTGGGAGTACTGGGGAGCAGGGTGTCCCACCAGGACCCCTGGGTCACACTGGATCTCTAGGTGCATCCTCTCCTGACTTCCTTGTCTCTAAACTTCTACTCTTGCTGTGTCCAGAGGCTCCCTAAAGCAACCAGCTCAACTGTTTGCTGTGGCAGACAGGGGTGCGCGTCTTCTTTTCTCTGGGCACTTTTCCCTCCATATAACAGGGGTGACACAGTGCTCTGTAGAACTTCCCCTTTTAGAGGGCTTTCCCCTCACTGCCGGCATTCAGGGCCACCCACCGTGCAGTGAGCGAGGCCACCTACGGGTGGCAGTCGCTTCCTCAGTCAGCCTGCATGGGTCCAGATTGGCTCAGAGCTGATCCTGACAATCCCACGCTCATTGTAGGATGTTACCTTTACCGTAAGTCTTCGCGGCTCTGACCTGATGCCCCCTGATGAGTCATTCTGGCCACGTGATCACTGAATAGCCCAAGGTCAGATGCTCAGTTCCTGCTGGGGCCCAGTAACATACCAGAAGCTGTTTTGTGAATGGTGTGTGGCATTGGCCTCTTTCTAGAACCCTAAGAGTCCTAGGGCAGCTCTCCCACTGGAACCTACCAGAGCCCCCATTCGAAATCTTTCTCTGCCCTGGCATTTGCCATGGGCTCTGCCAGATCACAGGGCCAGGAGCAGAGCTGCTTGTACCAAAGCCTAGACCTGCTGCAGACCCCTTTCTACTCTGGGTTCTACATACAGTTGGCGTGCTTGGTATCAGCCAATAGACTGCTCATGGCGGTATTCCCAAGTGCAAACACGCGGCCTCCAAGACCCAAAGAAGAGTCCTGCAGTGTATTCTTTCTTAGTAGGAGGAGCGGCAGGGCACAATTTCTTGTCTTTTACTTTGAGGGAATGTTCTAGCAGGGAACATCTAGTATGGGACCATTGGAGTCCTAGAAACTTCATTTATCTTTTCATTATTGGGTTGTAAGCGTTCTTCATATATTCAAGATACGAGTCCTTATCAGACACACAATGTGCAAAATCTCCCATTCTATAGGTGGTTTTCCGTTTTCTTGATGGTGTCCTTTGAAGCAAAAAATTTTAAAATTTGAATAAGTCCAATTTTATTCCTTTTTCTTTTAAGATTTTATTTATTTATTTGACAGAGTGAGACACAGTGAGAGAGGGAACACAAGCAGGGGGAACAGCAGAGAGAGAAGCAAGGCTCCTAGCTGAGCAGGGAACCTGATGTGAGGCTCGATCCCAGGACCCTGGGATCATGACCTGAGCTGAAGGCAGACGCTTAACTACTGGGCCATGCAGGCGCCCCCTTTTAAGTAATCTTTATCCCCAATGTGGAGTTTGAACTCATGACCCTGAGATCAAGAGGCTCTTCCAACTGAGCCAGCCTCCCCTTGAGTGACTTCTTATATATGGTGGGAGGTAAAGGTTAACTTCATTCTTTTCCATGTGGATACCTAGTTGTCCCAGAATCATTTGTTGAAAAGCTTATTCTTTTGTCCATTACATTGTTTTGCCCCCTGGTTGAAATTAAATTGACCATAAATGTGAGGACATATTCCTGGATTCTGAATTCTGCCCCATTCATCGACATGTCTATCCTATGGCAATATTCTACTGTCTTGAGAACCATAGCTTTGCAGTCAGTTTTGAGATTGGGGAGTGTGAGCTCTCTAACTTTGTTCTTTTTCAACATTGGTTTGGTTATTCTGGTTCCCATGAATTTCCACGTGAATTTTAGAACGAGCTTTATCAGTTTTGGCAAACAGACCAGGTAGAATTTTGACAAGGATTGTGTTGAAGCTGAAGCTACAATTTGGGGATTATTACTATCTTTTTTTTTTTTTAAAGATTCTATCTATTTATTTGACAGAGAGAGAGATCACAAGTAGGCAGGGAGGCAGGCAGAGAGTGAGGAGGAAGCAGGCTCCCTGCGGAGCAGAGAGCCCGATGCGGGGCTCGATCCCAGGACCCTGAGATCATGACCTGAGCCGAAGGCAGCGGCTTAATCCACTGAGCCACCCAGGCGCCCCGGGATTATTACTATCTTAACAGTAATCCTTCCGATCCACGGACATTGGACATCTTGATTTATTTAGATCTTCTTTAACTTATTTCCGTAATGTTTTATAATTTTCAGAGTATCCATTTTTCACTTCTTTGTTAATTTTCCTAAGTATTTTATCCTTTTTGGCATTATGGAATAATTGTCTTAATTTCATTTTCCAATTGTTCACTGCAGGACTATAAAAATACAATCGAGGGGCGCCTGGGTGGCTCAGTGGGTTAAGCCGCTGCCTTCGGCTCAGGTCATGATCTCAGGGTCCTGGGATCGAGTCCCGCATCAGGCTCTCTGCTCAGCGGGGAGCCTGCTTCCCTCTCTCTCTCTCTCTGCCTGCCTCTCTGCCTAGTTGTGATTTCTCTCTGTCAAATAAATAAATAAAATCTTTAAAAAAAATACAATCAATTTTTTGAGGCGGGGAGGGAGAGAAAGAGAGAGAGGATCCCGAGCAGACTCCATAGCCAGCAGGGAGCCAGGCATGGAACTGGATCTCATGACCCTGGATCATGAACTGAGCCAAAAATCAAGAGTCAGATGCTTAACCTATTGAGCCACCCAGATGCCCCAGAGAAAGTTCAATTTTTAAGGAAGATTTATTCATTTACTTTAGAGAGGGGCAGGAGGAGCAGAAGGAGAGAGAGAGAGAGTCTCAAGAAGAATGAGGCGGACGGAGCCCGACACATAGTGGAGATCCATCCCAGAACCCGGAGATCATGACCCGAACTGAAATCAATAGCCGGCACTTAACCGACTGAGCCACTTAGGTGCCCCAAGAAAGATCACTTTTCTTTCTTCCTTTCTTCCCTCCCTCCTTCCTCTTTACTATCTCTCTCTCTCTCTCTTTCTTTCTGTTTTATCATGAAGGGGTGCTTCTGATCCATCTGGTTTTTGTGGGGGTCAGACTAATGAATTAAATTGGGTTTTACTAGAGATCAGCACCCTGCATCCTTTAAGTCGTTAGCCATGACATTGACCTCTGCTGTTCTTCCTGTGAAACAGCACTATCTTTTTTTCCTTTTTGAAGGGGGGCAGTTCAGGAGCTCTCTCTTATAAAATAGGTCTTATTCTAAAGGTCAGAACCACTGGGGGAAGTTCTGCCGCATGCTAAACACGTGTATTGCAATTATACATTCAAAAACTGGAGAAGTCGGGGCGCCTGGGTGGCTTAGTCGGTTAAGCGTCTGCCTTTGGCTCAGGTCCTGATCTCAGGGTCCTGGGATCCAGCCCCACATGGAGTCATTGGGCTCTCTGCACAGTGGGAAGTCTGTCTCTCTCTCTTCTTCTGTGCCTCCCCCTGATTGTGCTCTGTCTCTCTCTCACTCTCAAATAAATTAATTAACTAAATCTTCAAAAAACCCCAAACTGGAGACATAGCCAGTGGGTAGGTTGGGAACCTGGCCAGTTCTCCATTTGTTACCCAAATCCTCAACACCCAACTCTAACAGGGAGGCTGTGATGGTATTTTTGGTTCCAGGTGTCAGTGTGGAGCTCGCTATAAAGTGACCTGGGTTTTCCCTTTCTCCAGAATGCAACCGCTTGAGTAAATGGACACAGGTCCTTTCATGGAAGGGTTAGGACATCACTTCCATGTACGTTGTTCATGGTGTTGCTGGATCCTTCCCCACATGAAGGAGACTTCAGTAGATGAGGTCCGGGCCTGAGAACTGACTGGAAATTGGGCGATGGATTGTGACAGTCCCTTGGGTTCGGTGATCTCTGCATTTTGTTCTTTTATTGTTTTTATTTTTTTAATGTGGTAAAATGTCCATAGCAGAGAATTGACAATTGTAATCATTTTCAAGTGCACAATTCTGTGGCATTAAGTATATTCATAATGTTGTGTAACCATCATCACTGTCATTTCTGGCTCTTTCCATCAGCCCAAACAGAAAGTCTACACTCATCAAACAATAACTCCCCCTTCCCTCCTACTCCCAGTGCTGCCAACTGAGAGTTCGTTGCTTAGCTGAATTCCATTGAATGGATATACCACATTTTAAAATTCGTTCATCTGTAGGTTGATCTGTGGGTTGCTTCCACCTTCTGACTATTTTATTTATTTATTTTTTAATTTTTTTTAAAGATTTTATTTATTTGACAGACGGAGATCACAAGTAGGCAGAGAGGCAGACAGGGAGAGAGGAGGAAGCACGCTCCCTGCCAAGCAGAGAGCCCGATGTGGGGCTCGATCCCAGGACCCTGGGACCATGACCTGAGCTGAAGGCAGAGGCTTTAACCCACTGAGCCACTCAGGCGCCCCTGACTATTTTAAATACTGTTGCTGTGACGGTGGGTATACAAGTATCTACTTGAGTCCCCACCTTCAATTCTTTTGGGTAAATAACTAGAAGTGGAATTGCTGAGTCATATGGTAATTCTGTTTAGCTTTCTGAGAGACCACTAAATTGTTTTTTCACAATAGCAGCCCCATCTTACACCCCACCAGCAAAGCACAAGGGGTCCAATTTCTCCACCTCTTTACCAACGTTTGTTATTTTCTGTTTTTTAAATTTATAATCATCATGATGGAGTGGTATCCTGTGGTTCTGAATTGCATTTCCCCAGTGATTAATGATGTTGAATGTCTTTTCATGTGCTTTTTGGCTATTTGTATGTCTCTTTTGGAGAAATGTCAATTCAAGTCCTTGTTCATTTTTTTTTTAAGATTTTATTTCTTTGTTTGAGAGAGAGCAAGAGAGCACAAGCAGGGGGAGCTGCAGAGGGAGAGAGAGAAGCAGGCTCCCCCCTGAGCAGGGAACCAGATGTGGGGTTCGATCCCAGGACCCCAGGATCATGACCTGAGCCGAAGGTAAACCTTTAGCTGACTGAGCCACCCAGGTTCTCCCTGTGTTCATGTTGGAATTGGGTTGTTTTGTTTTTGTTGTTGTTATTATTATTTTACCCAATATTTCATTATGAAAAAATTCAAACATTCAGAAAATTTGAAAGGTCTGTACAGTGAACATCCATACCCTCCCTACCTAGATTCTTTTCTTTTTTAAAATATTTTATTTATTATTTATTTATTTGACAGAAGAGATCACAAGTAGGCAGAGGAGGGCAGGGAGAGAGAGGAGGACGCAGGCTCCCCGTGGAACAGAGAGCCTGATGCGGAGCTCGATCCCAGGACGCTGGGATCATGACCTGAGCCGAAGACAGAGGCTTTAACCCACTGAGCCACCCAGGCGCCCCTAGATTCTTTTTTTTTTTTTTTAAAGATTTTATTTTATTTGTTTGACAGAGAGAGAGAATGTGAGAGAGAGGGAATACATGCAGGGGGAGTGGGAGATGGAGAAGCAGACTTCTCGTGGAGCAGAGAGCCAGACGTGGGGCTCCATCCCAGGACCCTGCGATCATGACCTGAGCTGAAGGCAGACACTTAATGACTGAGCCACCCCAGTGCCCTACTACCTAGATTCTTTGATTAGCATTTTGCTTTATCACCTATGTATGCATCTGTCCATTAGTCCATCTGATTTTTTATGCATTCCAAAACAAGTCAGAGACATCAGTACACTTCACATCAAAAATCTTCAGCATACATATCATTAACTCAAGTTCAATATTTACAAATTGAAGGTTAACATTTACATGCGGAGAATTATACAAATCTTGAATGTGCCATTTTGTGAGTTTTTTTTTTTTTTAAAAACAGCTGTGCTATTCAAACCCTTATCAAGATATAGAATATTCCCATCACGCTGGAAAGTTTCCTCACAATCCTTGTCAGATAATCACCATCCTCAAGAAGAAAACACTGCTCTGTTTTTCAAAACAGATTAATTTTGCCTGCTCTGAGAGTTCACTGAAATGAACTCCTACCGTATGATCTACTCTTGTACAAGGCTTCTTTTGTTCAGCATGATATATATTTGTTTACTTTTTTAAAAAGATTATTTATTTAGTTGGGGGAGAGAGAGAGAGACAGAGCATACAGAGTGAGTGAGAACACAAGTTGCAGGGAGAGGGAGAAACAGACTCACCGCTGAGCAGGGAGCCAGATGCAGGGCTCCATTCCAGGACCCTGGGATTATGACCTGAGCCAAAGGCTGACGCCCAACCAACTGAGCCACCCAGGTGCCCTATATTTGTTTACTTTTATTTGCATTTATTTTATGCAAATATTATTTATTTTATTACCCCTGGGCCGTGGTTCTGTTTCTTCTGGGATATCTTTTTCTTCTGTGCAAACTCCTCCTTTGGCTTAGAAACAATCTGGTCTTTTGCAGTAAGGAGTGTCTCAGTGTGGAAAGGAGAGAACACAAATGAGTTTAATCTGACCATGAGCCCTGTAAGTTCTCACCACATCCTGGGGGCTTTGCGCATCTGCGTGTGTTCAATGACCCCCAAAATTACATCTAAACCCTTAGGTTCAGCATTACTTTCTGCCCTTTTTAAGCACACGCAGGAGAAATTCAGCACTCTCTTTGGGCCCTGACGCTATGGCCAGCCCCACTGAGCATGCTATGCGCTGAACCATTGGAGCCACGGAATGGCCCACGTTGCTTCTGCAAAGTGACATCCTTCAGATACTGGATGTTATTTCAGATATGCAATCCCCTGATGGCCTGGGCAGTTTGTTCTTTAAGTGAACACGAAGACTTGAACCTCTTGATTTGC
This sequence comes from Meles meles, assembly GCF_922984935.1. NCBI lineage: Eukaryota > Metazoa > Chordata > Mammalia > Carnivora > Mustelidae > Meles > Meles meles. Next base: position 31,928,196 of record NC_060077.1, read on the forward strand.
ATGATTTTGTAGAGTTTTCTGGGTCAAGTGAATAGTGAACCATTTTCAGAGATCATCTCAGGTCACTTACAGGAAGAGTTCAGGATATTTTTAAGATTCATCCATCTCTGGATGCCTGGGTGGCTCAGTCAGTTAAGCGTCTGCCTTCAGCTCAGATCATGAGCCCTGGGTCCTGGGATCAAGTCCCACATCAGGATCCCTGCCTGCTGCTCCCTCTGCTTGTGCACTCACACTCTCTCTCTGACAAAGAAATAAAATCTTACAAAAAGAATTCCTCCATTTCATTGTGTTGTTTTGTGCCAGTCTTAGCCTATTAATAACCAATGTTATGGTTGGACTAGCCCTTATGGTTCCTTTTTTTTTTTTTTTAAGATTTTATTTAGTATTTGAAAGAGAAAGCATGAGAATGGGGAGGGTCAGAGAGAGAAGCAGACTCCCCACCAAGCAGGGAGTCAGACACAGGACTCAATCCTGGGACTCCAGGACCATGACCTGAGCCAAAGGCAGTCACCCACCGACTGAGCCACCCAGGCGCCCAGCCTTTTATGGTTCTTACTGTGATCATAAGACACTTTTCAGCAGTAAACATCAGGAACCTTTGAAAAATAAAAATTTATCACTTACAGGACTTGAAACTTACACAGCACACCCAGGGACAGGACTTGAAACTTACACAGCACACCCAGGGCAACACAGCAAGGTCATAGGTAGAGAGAGAGAGCACAGACCTGGGGTTTTACTTTTATTGGGGTTAAGGGTGGAAGCCTTAGGTTTCAGGGGCTCAGGCATTTTTTTAATAAAAGATTTTATTCATTTATTTGAAAGAGCCTGAGAGAGATAGCAAGAGAGAGAGATCTCACGAGAGGGAGGAGAGGCAGAAGGAGAGGGAGAAGCAGACTCCCTGCTGAACAGGGAGCCCAATGATGCAGGACTCTATCCCAAGATGCTGACCTGAGCTGAAGGCAGATGCTTAACCAGCTGAGTCACCCAGACGTCCTCAGGACCTCAACCTTTATTGTTGAATTTATTTTTTTTTTAAGATTTTATTTATTTATTTGACAGACAGAGATCACAAGTAGGCAGAGAGGCAGGCAGAGGCGGGGGGGGGGGGGGGAAGCAGGCTCCCTGCTGAGCAGAGAGCTCAATGCTGGGCTCCATTCCAGGACCCTGAGATCACGACCTGAGGTGAAGGCAGAGGCTTAACCCACTGAACCACCCAGGTGCCCCTTTATTGGTGAATTTAAAACCTAAGAGCAGGAATTTAAAGCATGGCAAGAGGAAAAGACAATAGGCACAACTGTCATTTATCAAAATCAACCAAGATCTCTAAAACAAAGGAGCCTCCCTGGAGGGAGGGGGCCTGGTTCTTAACTTAGTTGTGTGGCTGATAACGTGTTTATTGGAGATAACCATTTCAGAAGGAGACGCCCCCTCGATCAGAGCTCACACTAGCACTTGGACGACAAAAAGAAGAAATCCAGGGGCGCCTGGGTGGCTCAGTGGGTTAAGCCTCTGCCTTCAGCTCAGGTCATGGTCTCAGGGTCCTGGGATCGAGCCCCGCATCGGGCTCTCTGCTCGGCAGGGAGCCTGCTTCCCCCCCCCCCTCTCTGCCTGCCTCTCTGCCTACTTGTGATCTCTGTCTGTCAAATAAATAAATAAAATCTTAAAAAAAAAAAAAAAAAAAAAAGAAGAAATCCAGCCGTCAGGGCTTACACTATATGTGTGAATCAGAAATGTTTTCTTCTTATCATTGACTAGTACTCCTTTGCTGTGAAGATATTTTCCAATTTCTTCTAAAATGTTACAATTTTACATTTTGTGTTTAGATCCACAATGGCTCTCAGATTAATTTCTGTGTATGGTCTGAGGCAGGAGTTGAAGCTAATTTTTTTTTTTTTCTGTAGAGATATTTTGTTGTTAGAGCACCATTTATTGAGATAACTGTCCCTTCCCTGTTATGTTTCACTGGCACCTTGTTGAGGAGTAAATGGCTGGTGGCTCTCTTTCTCGGCTCTGTGTTCTATCCCACTGATCTACTTACTGACCCTTAGACCAGTAGCACAGTGGATTGCTGTAGCTTCACGGAAAGTTCTGAGAAACTTCTCCATAGGTTCTCTAAACTTGTTATTCCTTTTCAAGATTGTTTTGGACCTGCTATTTCAGGTCCTTTGTATTACTATAAAATATTAGAGTTGCCTTGTTCATTTCTTCAGGAAAAGTGGACCAGGATTGTGTTTAGAATTGGATTGAAACCATAGATCAATTTTGGGAGAACTGCTATCTTAAAGAAATTGACCCTCCAAATCTGTGAACTTGGTGTCTTGCACTCCATTTATTTAGATCTCCTTTGAGTTCGTGCAGCAATATTTGTAGGTTGCAATGTAGATGTCTTAGATGTTAGTTGTTAGATTAATTTCTAAATATTTTATGTTTCTTGATGCTATTGTAAATGGAATTGTTTTTAAGTTTTCAATTATTTGTTACTACTATATGGAAATATAGTTAATGTTTGTGTATTAATCACATATCATGACTGTATTAGTTTGCTAGAGCTGCTGTAACAAAATACCACAAACTGGGTTATGTAAAACAACAGAAATTTGTCTCACATTTCTGGGAGCTAGAAGTCTGAAAAAAGGGTGAAAAAAGGCTAGGCTTTTGGGGTGCCTGGGTGGCTCAGTGGGTTAAAGCCTCTGCCTTTCACTCAGGTCATGATCCCAGTGTCCTGGGATCGAGTCCCGCATCGGGCTCTCTGCTCTGCAGGGAACCTGCTTCCTCTTCTCTCTCTCTCTGCCTGCCTCTCTCCCTACTGTGATCTCTATCTGTCAATAAATAAATAAAATCTTTAAAAAAAAAAAGGCTAGGCTTTCTCTGATGCCTGAAGAGAATTCTTTCCTTACCTCTTCATAGCTTCTGGAGCTTTGCTGGCAGTAATTGACATCCCTGGCTTGCAGCTGCATAGCTCCAATCTTTGCTTTTGTTGTCACATTGCATTCTTCCCGTGTGTCTGTTTTCACATGGATGTATTCTTAAAAAAAAAAAAGATTTTATTTATCAATCTGAGAGAGAGAGAGAGAATGAGAGAAAGCATGAGAAGGGAGAAGGTCAAAGGGAGAAGCAGACTCCACGTGGAGCTGGGAGCCCCATGCGGACTCATCCCCAGGATTCTGGGATCATGGCCTGCGCCGAAGGCAGTTGCTTAACAAACTGAGCCACCGACAGACAGAGATCATAAGTAGGCAGAGAGGCAGGCAGAGAGAGAGAGGAGGAAACAGGCTCCCTGCGGAGCAGAGAGCCCGATGTGGGGCTTGATCCCAGGACCCTGGGATCATGACCTGAGCCGAAGGCAGAGGCTTTAACCACTGAGCCACCAGGCGCCCCATGGATGTATTCTTATGAAGACACCAGTCATGCTGGATTAGGTCCATCCTACTCCAGTAAGACCTCATCCTAACTAATTACAAATGCAATGACCTTATTTCCAAAATAAAGTCACATTTTGAAGTACTGGGTATTAGGACTTCAACATATATTGGAAAGAGACATAATCCAACCTTGCTGATTCCATGCATTAACTTATAGACCTCTATAATTTGCTTTTGTAGATACATAGAGGTTCTCTATATAAATGATTATACCATCTAAAATACCATCTGTCTAATTTTACTTATTTTACGATTTATAACTTTCATTCCTTATAGAATTATCTAGCCCTCCAGTACAATGTTGAATAAAAATGGTGAGGTCAAACTTCTTTACCTTGTTCTCAGTCTTAGAAGGAAACACACAGTGTTTAAGCATTAAGTGTGATGATAGGAGAAGGTTTTTCAGAGACGCAGCAAAGATTTTGAAGCAACTATTAGAACTATGTTCAAGGATATAAAAGAAAATATGCTCGTAATAAATGATAAGATGGGAAGTCTCAGCAGAGAAAAAGAAACTTTAAAAAAGAACAAAGTGGAAATTCTAGAATTGAAAAATACAGTATTAAAAATAAAAAATTTATGAGATGGGCTTAATGGTAGAAGGGAGGTGACAGAAAAGTCAATGAAATCAAGATAGACCAATATAAATTATCCAACCTGGACAATAGAGAGAAAAATGGTTGATTAAATAAATGAACAAAATCTCAGGAATCTGAGAGACCCTGCAGTAGTTTGTAAGACCTAGCATATGTGTTACTGGAATCCCAGAAAAATTAGAGGGAGAATAGAGGCATGTATTAGTTTCCTATCACAGTTATAACAAGCTGTCACAATCTTGGTGGTTTAAAATAATACAAATATATTGATTTCCAGTTTTGTACGTTAGAAGTCTGACATAGGCCACCATGGGGCTAAAAGCAAGGTGTCAGCTGGGCTCCATTTCTTTCTGAAAGAAAATCCATTCCTTTGCCTTTTCCAGCTTTTACAGGTTGCTTTGGCTCACATCTCATTCCTCATCTTCCAAGACAGCAATACTAGGTCTCTTCCTTCTCACAATTGCGTCACTCTTACTTCTTCTGTCCCCTCTTTCACTTTTAAGGACTCTTGGAATTACACTGGATTCCCTGGAATACTCCAGGAGAATCTCCTTATCTCAAGGTTCTAAACCTAGTCACAGCTGCCATGTAAAAAAACCATATTTATAGGTTCTGGGGATTAAGGATGTAGATTTCTTTGAGAGGATCATTATTCTTCCTACCAAAAGGATAATTATTCTTCCTACCACAGGGAAGAGAAAAATATTTGAAGAAATAATGATTTAGTCTTAAAATTTTTTTTTGTACTTTTACAAACTGTTTATTTTCCATCAACCTTATTTCCATTTTGTTTGCCTTTGTGGAAGAGCAGCTTAAGACCACTCAGTGGTTGTTCCTACCCATTCAGTGGCCTGAGCAGTGGGAGCTGCAGACCAGTCTTCAGTGGCTGGCTGGGCACTCCAGTCTTCAGTAGGGAACTGCTGAATAGGCACAGAGGGCACCTGCACGCCTTCAGACCAGTCTGCAACTTCAGGCTGAGTAGCCGTGAACTCAGGAGCTGGAGCCGTCCATTCACCCTGGAATTCTTCCTTGGTCACAGCCTTTTCAGCAGCAGCCTGCTCTTCCTTTTCAATCTCTTCAGGATCCCTGTAGAAGTAGAGATCAGGCATGACCTCCAACGGGTGTTCACGGGAAATGGTGCCACGCATGCGCAGAACTTCTCTGGCCAGCATCCACCACCTCAGACCCACTAAGTGAGCTCCCTTGTTGTTGCAAGGGATGGCAATGTCCACATAGTGCAGAGGAGAGTCTATGTTACACAGAGCAATGGTAGGCAGGTTAACATAAAATGCCTCTGTAAGAAGGCAATGGTAGGCAGGTTAACATAAGATGCCTCTGTAAGAAGCTGGTGGTCAGCCCTGGGATCAGTAACCACCAGCAGTCCTGGCTCTCGGAAGGCTGCCTGGATCTGGTTAGTGAATGTTCCAGGAGTGAAGCGGCCGGCAATGGGAGTGGCTCCAGTTGCAGCAGCAAATTTCAGCACAGCTCGCTGGCCAGTATTCCTGGACGATATGACACTAACATCATCTGGGCTTTCAATGGCAACAATGGCACGAGCTGCCAGCAGAAGCTTCTCCCAGGTTCTCTTCAGATTTATGATGTAGATACCATCACTTTTCCTTTTGTAGATGTACTGTTCCATCTGGAAGTCAAGGTTGGTGTCACCTAAATGGGTTCCTGCTGCAAGGAATTTGAGGACATCCTCCTCCTTCATTTGCAGGACATCAAGGGCTCCGGACATTGTGAAAGTTTCACGTTAAGTTAAGATGGGAATGCAAAACAACGCCATATGGACCCTTCCCTGGGTAGCGCGGAAAAGCTAGTCTTAAAATTTTTTTAATTAATTAATTAATTTTTAAAGATTTTATTTATTTTGACAGAGATCACAGGTAGGCGGAGAGGCAGGCAGAGAGAGAGGAAAGGAAGCAGGCTCCCTGCTGAGCAGAGAGCCCGATTCGGGGCTCGATCCCAGGACCCTGGGACCATGACCTGAGCCAAAGGCAGAGGCTTTATCCCACTGAACCACCCAGGCACCCCTTAAAAATTTTTTTTAAAGGTTTTTTTTTTGTTGTTTATTTGACAGACAGAGCACAAGTAGGCATAGGAAGACGGAGAAGCAGACTCCCCTGAGCAGGGACCCTGATGCAGGGCTTGATCTCAGGACCCTGGAATCATGACCTGAGCCAAGGGCAGATGCTTAACCGACTGAACCACCCAGGTGCCCCAAAGTTTTTTTAAAAATTTAATGAAAGACATGCATTGACAGATTCATTAAGATTGGCACCACCCAAACAATGTAAAAACAGAAAACAATGGGTAGACACATCCTAGTCAAACTGAAAGCTGAAAATAAAGAATAAATACTAAAAATAACCAGAGAAACATCACATGTTTTACACAGGAAAAGGATACAACTGTTAGCTGAGTTTTCATCAGAAATGATTGAAAGACAGGGGTGCCTGGGTGGCTCAGTTGGTTCGGGCTGATTCTTGGTTTCAGCTCAGATCATGATCTTATGGTTCGAGGTATTGAGCAGGAAGTCTGCTTGAAGATTCTGTCCCTCTGCTCCCCACCTCACCTGCACATGTGTGTGTGCGCGCTCTCTCTCTCTCTCTCTCTCAAGTAAATAAATAAATAAATCTTAAGAAAAATTATTGAGGGGCACCTGGGTGGCTCAGTTGTTTAAGTGTTTCCCTTCAACTCAGGTTGTGATCTCAGGGCTCTGGGATTGAGCCCCACATCGGGCTCTTTGCTCAGCAAGGAGTCTGCTTCTTCCTCTCCCTCTGCCCCCTGCTTGCTCTTGCTCTCTCTCACTCACTGTCTCTCTCAAATAAATAAATAAAATCTTTAAAAAATGATTTAAAGACAAAAATGGAATAGCATCTTTAATGTGCTGGGTGTAGAGAAGGGTCTCACACATCCAGAATTCTATATCTAGCAGAAAATATTCTTCAAGAGTGAGGGTGAAGTAAAGATATTTTTAAAATAAACAAAAACTGAGGTGATTTGTTACTTGCAGACCTGCACTGCAAGAAATATAAAGGAAGTTCTTTAGGCTGAAGGGAAATTATACGAGCTGGATACTCAGATCTCCATGAAGAAAAGGAGAACATCAGAAATGCTAAAAATGTGGGTAACTATAAAAGACTATCTTTTTTATTCTTATATTTAAAAAAATGGATGACTAAAGGCACCTGGGTGGCTCAGTCAATTAAGGGTCTGACTTTGGCTTGGGTCATGATCTTGGGGTCCTGGGATCGAGCTCCACATTGGGCTTGACGTTCAATGTGCAGTCTGCTTCTCCCTCTCCCTCTGCCCCTCCCCCAGCTCATGCACATGCTCTCTCAAATAAATAAATAAATAAAATCTTTTTTTTTTAAAAGATTTTATTTATTCATTTGACAGAGAGAGAGAGATCACAAGCAGGCAGAGAGGCAGGCAGAGAGAGAGGAGGAAGCAGGCTCCCTGCGGAGCAGAGAGCCCGATGTGGGGCTCGATCCCAGGACCCTGCCCACCGAGCCACCCAGGCGCCCCAATAAAATCTTTTTTAAAATGGATGGCTATAGGGGCACCTGGGTGGCTCAGTGGGTTGAGCTTCTGCATTTGGCCTAGGTCATGGTCTCAGGGTCCTGGGATCAAGACCCACATCGGGCTCTCTGCTCAGCAGAGAGTTGCTTCCCTCCATCTCTCTGCCTGCCTCTCTGCTTACTTGTGATCTCTGTCTGTCAAATAAATAAATAAAATCTTTTTAAAAAGTATAAAAAATAGATGACTATAAAACAAATATTATAAATTATCATCTTTGTATTTATAACATATAATCACTATCTCACAAAGACTAAAGATGTGGCAGCAAATAGAACCAAACAATTTCTCAATGTTCTTACATTTTACATGAAGTAGTAAAATATTAACTGTAATTAGACTGCAAAAAGTTAAAATGATATATTGTAATTCCTATAGCTACCAGTAAAAAGGGCAAAGTGGTATAGCTAAAAAGCTAATAAAAAATTAAAATGGACTTCTAAAAAAGTTAAAGTTAGTCAAGAGAAGACGGGAAAGGAAGAATACAGGAATAAACATAGGTGGGGCAAACAGAAAACAAACAGCAAAACAACAGACTTAGATTTAACTACATTAATAATTACATTAAATTTAAGGAAAACAAACATTCCAACTAAAAGGAAGACATTGTCAGACTCAGACTGAATTAAAAAAAAAATCAAAACTTAGGGGTGCATGGCTGGCTCAGGTGGAAGAGAATGTGAGCCTTGATCTCTGGGTTGTAAGTTTGAGACCCTGTTGTGTTTAGAGATTACTTAAAAAAAAAAAAAAAACCTTGAAAAATAATTTAAAGGGTGGGGCTCCTGGATGGCTCAGTTGTTGAGTGCCCGACTCTTGGTTTCAACTCAGGTCATGACCTCAGGTTTGTGAGATAGAGCCCCACGTTGGGCTCCAAGCTCAACAGGGAGTTTGCTTGAGATTATTTCACTCTCCCTCCCCCCTCCCCCCTGCTCATGCATGATCACACACTCCCTCTCCCACTCTCTCTAAAATAAAAAATAATCATAAAAAATAAATTTTAAAGGGTGCCTGGGTGGCTCAGTCAATTAAGCATCCAACACTTGATCTCAGCTTGGGTCTTGATCTCAGTGTTGCGAGGTTTTTGTTTCATTTTTTGATCTCAGTGTTGTGAGGTTTTTGTTTAATTTTGTTTTTCTTTAAATATTTTATTTATTTATTTATTTATTTATTTATTTATTTATTTATTTCAGAGAGAGAGAGTGAGAGACAGCACAAGTGGGGGAGGGACAAAGGGAGAGGAAGAAGCAGGCTCCCCATTGAGCAGGGAGCCCGCCAATGTGATGCGAGGCTCAATCCCAGGACTCTGGGATCATGAGCTGAGCCAAAGGCAGACACTCAACCAACTGAGCCACCAAGGCGACCCTCAGCATTGTGAGTCTGAGCCCTGAGTTGTGCTTCATGCTGGGCACAGAGCCAACTTAAACCAAAGTTTTTAAAAGCAGCCAGGACTTAACTACATGCTGCCTACAAGAAATGCTCTTCAAATGTAGACACTGATGGACTAAAAGTAAAATCCTGGGAAAAAAGATATGCCATAGAAACAAGAAACTTAGGAAAGCTGGAGCAACTATGTTCACATCAGAAAAATTACACTTCAAGACAAAGACTGTAATGAGGGGTGCCTGGGTCGCTCATTCATTAAGTGTCTGCCTTCAGCTTATGTTATGATAGCAGGGTCCTGGGATGGAGCCCCACATCAGGCTCCCTGCTCAGTGGGAATCTTGCTTCTCCCTCTTCCACTCCCCCTTCTTGTGTTCCCTCTCTCACTATGTCTCTCTCTGTCATATAAATAAATAAAGTCTTAAAAAAACAAAGACTATTATGAGACATAAAAAGGGATTTCCTAATGATAAAAGGGTTTATAATCAGGAAGATATACTATCCTAAATGTCTATGTGTCTAATTGATTTTCACAAAACATTAAGCCAGAAGTAATGGAATTCATGGGATAAATAGACAAATTGATAATCATAGTTAGAGTTCTAACACCTCTCTTACATTAATTAATAGAACAACTAGAATAAATTAGTAAGGTAATTCAAGATCTGAACACCACCACTAACCACCTTGACCTAACTGACATTGACAGAACATTCCACCCAACAATGGAAGAACACATTCTTTCCAAGTACATGTGGTACAGTCATGAAGATAGATCATACACTGGGCCACAAAATAAGTCTCAATAAATTCCAAAAGTTCAAAATCTTACAGAGTATATAGTCTGCCCAACAATGGGATTAAGTTGGAAAGAGATATAACCAAAAATATGTAGAAAAGCTCCAGATATTTGGACACTAAACAATATAATTCGTGTCAAAAAAGATTTAAATAATTTTTAAATTTAAATTTAAATAATTTAAATAATTCATGTCAAAAAAGAAACAGAAAAATAAGGAGATATTTCAAATTTTGTGATAAAGCACAATATATCAAAATTTGCAATATGCAAGTGAAGTAAAGTTTAAGGGGAAATTAGCTTTAGGGGGGAAACAGCTTTAAAAGGAGCTGTTGAAAAGCTTTAAAAAAGGAGATATAAAACCAATGACATAAAGTTCTGTGTTAAGTGCCAGTAAAAGAAGATTAAAAAGGGGTGCCTGTGTGGCTCAGTGACCTCTGCCTTCAGCTCAGGTCATGATCTCAGGGTCCTGGGATGGAGCCTCTCTGCTTAGCTGGGAACCTGCTTCCCCCTCTCTCTCTGCCTGCCTCTCTGCCTACTTGTGATCTCTGTCTGTCAAATAAATAAATAAAATCTTTTTTAAAAAGATTAAAAAATAAAGTAGAAAGAAGAAAATAACAAAAAGCAGTAGCTAATAATACATAAAATAGGCAAACAATAGAGAAAATTAAAAGCCAATACCTGTCGGGGTGCCTGGGTAGCTTAGTTGTTAAGCGTCTGCCTTTAGCTAAGGTCATGATCCTGGAGTCCTGCAATCAAGCCAGCCTGCGGCGTTGGGCTCCCTGCTGGGTGGGAAGCCTGCTTCTTCCTCTCCCATTTTCCCTGCTTGTATTCCCTCTCTCGCTGTCTCTCTCTCTCTCTGTCAAATAAATAAATAAAATCTTTTTTAAAAAAAGCCAATACCTGTCTTTTAAAAAGATCAACAAAATTGATAAACTATACTCAAACAGAAAAAATAAAAACAAATTGCCCATATCAGGGACAAAAAAGGGGATACCACTGCAGGTTGTGCAAACATTAAAAAGATAATAAAGAGATATTATAAACAACTTCATTAATAACTAGAATTAACTTACAGTTAATAGAGGGCATCTGGGTGGCTCAGTGGGTTAAAGCCTCTGCCTTCAGCTCAGGTCATGATCTCAGGATCCTGGGATCGAGCCCCACATAGGGCTCTCTGCTCAGCAGGGAGCCTGCTTCCCCCTCCCCCTCTGCCTGCTTCTCTGCCTACTTGTGATCACTGTCTGTCAAATAAATAAAAAATAAATAAATAAATAAATAAATCTTTTTAAGAAAAGGGAAAGGTAACATTGCCTCTAATTGCAGATGACATAATACTTATGGTGGAAATGTAAAAAAGAACAACCACTGTAAAAACAGCATGGCAGGTTCTTATGAAGTTAAACACCCGTTTGGATCCAGCCATTCCACTCTCAATTTATCCAAGAGAAGTGAGGATGCAGACTTGTATTTGAATGTTAATAGCAGCTTTTTTTGTAATAGACTCAAGCAAGAAATGACTCAGTGTCCATCAACAGATGAACTGATAAATGAATTTAGTTAAATACAATGAAAAGTAGATTCTTTTCTGAGTCTTTTTTTTTTTCTGAGCTGTTTTGTTTTTGTTTTTTTTTTTTAAAGATTTTATTTATTTATTTATTTATTCATTCATTCATTATTTGACAGAGATCACAAGCAGGCAGAGAGGCAGGCAGAGAGAGAGGAGGAAGCAGGCTCCCTGCTGAGCAGAGAGCCCGATGCGGGGCTCGATCCCAGGACCCCGGGATCATGACCTGAGCCGAAGGCAGAGGCTTTAACCCACTGAGCCACCCAGGCGCCCCTTGTTTTTGTTTTAAGTAGACTCCACACCCATCATGGAACCCAACATGGGGCTTGAACTCATGACCCTAAGAACAAGACCTGAGCTGAGATCAAGAGCTGGAGGCTTAACCAACAGAGCCACCCAGGTGCCCCAAGAAAACTACGATATAAGCACAACATAGACAAATCTCATAATCATTACACTCGGTGAAAGATACTGGTTCCCTTCCCCACTAAAAGGATACATACTATATGTATCTTTAAAATCCATAAAATAAAAGGTAGAGGGGCACCTGGGTGGCTCAGTGGGTTAAAGCCTCTGTCTTTGGCTCAGGTCATGATCCCGAGGTCCTGGGATCGAGCCCCACATTGGGCTCTCTGCTCAACAGGGACCCTGCTTCCCTTCCTCTCTCTCTGCTTACTTCTCTGCCTAATTGTGATCTCTGTCTGTCAAATAAATAATATCTTAAAAAAAAAAAACAAACTCGAGGGCGCCTGGGTGGCTCAGTGAGTTAAAGCCTCTGCCTTTGGCTCAGGTCATGATCCCAGGGTCCTGGGATCCAGTCCTGCATTGGGCTCTCTGCTCAGTGGGGAGCCTGCTTCCTCCTCTCTCTCTCTCTCTTTCTGCCTGCCTCTCTGCCTACCTGTGGTCTCTGTCTGTCAAATAAATAAATAAAATCTTTAAAAAAATCTAGAAACTATTGGGGGTCGTGGTTTCATGGCTGTATACATATAACAAAACTCAGCAACCTACACACTTTAAATATATGTGGTTTATAGTAGTTTGTGCCTCAGTAAAATTGTGTCTCAGTAAAATCATTAAAAAATGCTATTTGCTAATTCCAAAATTTAGGACCATCTTGGGGCTAATCTTCATTGATTGCCTTTCCTCTTATGCATGGGTCATTATTTCTTGTTTCTCCATATGTCTAGTAATTTTGGATTGTATCCTGGACATTGTGTGTGATCTATCATAAAGACTATAGTTTCTGTTATGTTCCTCTGAAGAGTGTTGATTTTTTGTTTTGGTGCAGACAGTTTATCCTGAATGAAAACTGCAAAATTTGTCACTCCCGTAGTGACCCCATGCTTACCAGAAGTGGAACTCTTCTTAAATGTCTTTTGAAGCTTACCTAAGTTGCTAGATACTATTCTTTAAGCCATCCTTATAGATCCTATAGTCTAGGGCTCCTTGGCTATTACTCTCTCTGGAAATCAATAGAATAATAATTTCCACCTTTCTCCTAGCAGTGAATCCACCACCCAGCACCCGCTGCTCTGGAATCCTGTCATCCTTTCCTACTAGGAAGCCAGTTCTATAATAGCATCTTTTTTCTCACCTGCAGAGGGTAGCAGCAGCTGCTCACAAGTGCACTCCTTAGTGTCCTCCAGGCCCTCCTGAAGATCTGGGGGAGCTCACTGGCAGCTTGTCTTCTAATCATAATCCCAATCAATATGTTCCTTTTTCGAGTCTCCTGATCTCTTCCTTTCCATGGCTATTCTAGCGTCTCTATTTTGTTTGCTATAGACCATGACTTTTTCCATGTCCCCCCCCCGAAGCATATTAGAATAATTTCTTGAGGGTTCCTACAAGAGCTTGTGTGTCACAGGAGAGTACCCCTATGTTGACCAGCTCTTCCTTATCCATCTTTGCATTCCATTTCCTTGATCCATTGCCCTTAGCGTCCACACTAAGGCATCCTCTCCTGGTTCTTCCTGGCTCTGCTCAGACAAACCCACAGTTCCCTTGGACACCACCCATGCCCTCCCAGTGGGCCCAGAATTTCAGTTAGTCTATGCTGAGATATGATCCTAGTTTGGGGTGTGGTGGCCTGCAGGGGAGGTTGTAGTGATCCAGAAGCAAACACTGTCTGATAAGGTGCCTGCCTCTTTTGAGGTGTGTGCAGAGTTCTTGTGTAAGGTGGGGCCACTTTTGTTCATCACAGAAGAATCCTAGAGGGTTCAGGGGAGTCTGGGGTTCAAAGCGCTCATCCACCCAGATATCCCCACTCCATGTTTCAGGGTCCTTCTTCGCCATCAGGGCCCTGACACTGATGCAAAGAGGCTTGTCTAGGTTAAGATCCCTACTTGACAGTGCCTCATCTTCATCTTCCTCAGGCTGCTGGGGCTCTTGACATGTGCCGGGTGGCCTCTGACACCCACACTTGATTAATATCTCTGAATTTTCCATGTTATCTCTTCAAGGAACCAATAATACTTTGCAACAGCCACTTAGTTCCATTGCTCCTTGAAAAAAAAAAAAGATTTTATTTATCTGACAGAGAGATCACAAGTAAGCAGAGCAGCAGGCAGAGGGTGGGGGTGGGGGGGGAAACAGAGATCCCAATGTGGGGCTCGATCCCAGGACCCTGAGATCATGACCCAAAGCAAAAGCGGAGGCTTAACCCACTGAGTCATCCAGATGCCCTAGTTCCATTGCTCTTATAATTATCATTCCCTCCCTACCTCTCAAGTGCCCGAGACAGTGTATCCACTACTGTTTCCCGCTCCACGTGTTTCCCATCCTGGTTCTCCCAGGTGATTCTTATTCAAATGACTTATTTTGGAGGGTGTGTTCTTAGGAGTGAAGAAATCTATATTAGTTCGCTAGGTCTTCCTTAACCTTAACAATCTGTGTGGCTTACAACAACAGAAATTTATATTCTCACAGTTCTAGAGCCCAGAGGTCCAAAATCAAGGGGTGCAAAGGTTAGCGCTCCTGGTGAAAATCTGTTCCATGCCTTTTTCTTACCTTCTGGTGTTTCTGGCAATCCTTGGTGTCCCTTGGCCTGTAGATGCATTGTTCAATTCTATGTCTGTCATCACACCGTGTTCTGTGTGTGTGTGTTCATGTGACTTTCCCCTCTCTCTGTGTGTCTGCCTCTGTGTCTCTTTCTACTTGTTATAAGGATGGCAGTCATACTGGATTAAGGGCCCACCCTATTCTAATATGACTTCATCTTAATTTACATTGTAATGATAGCTACAAAGACCTTATTTCCAGTTGAGTTCACATTCACCAAGGTTTGGAACCTCAATATCTCTTTTGGGGGGACACAACAGAAGTATAGGGTGAGTAACCATTTTTGTTTGAGCAACGAAATTTACCTTCTGGGAAACTCTTTTGTCTTTGGAGACTGAGATGGTTCATTACCCTGGAAGCAGGACCGGGCAAGGTGAGGAATGGAGGGTGCTAAGCAAGAAGGTGGTCTTGGTTAAAAGGGAGGTAACTCTTTCTTTAAATTCCTTAATCTTCTGAAGTTATTTTCTTATATCTGGGGCTGACTGACTGGCAAAGGCAAGATCGTTTAAATGAGTTATTGTGCAACTTCTCTTAAGTTTACTTCAAGTTGTCTAGCTTAGGTAAACAAACATTTAAAGACAATAAAAGCTAGGATTTAATATCCACAAAGGTGTGTTACTGATATATAATTTTTCTCTAAAATTCTCTAAGATAATTAGAACAATTATAAATGACAAAAACTCAGAATAGATATGGTTAAAGAGTTGATGAGATAAGAATTTACAATTTAATTGGCAAGAAAATCAGGTTACTTCTGTGATATATAACTTTTAAATAATTAAATATCAAGTGATGACCTTACCAAAACATTAAAACTTTAGGAAATGTATAGAACCTCTAGAGTAGTTATAGTATTTACCCAAATGTAACCCAAGGTTTATTATTGGGTTAGCAGTACTTTCTGAGTAACTTAGTATACCAAGGAAAAGCCTTATGAGTCAAAGAGGTCTCATTTATAATTTAATCTTGTCGACAATTGCTAAAACCTTAGAAAGTTTTAAAACACATGCCTAAATATAATTAGGGATGTTAAACATCTGATAAAACAAAACATAGAAACTGGTTTTTCTGGGCAGTCAAAGAGAAAATCATTTACATTTTTTTTTCTTAACAGCAGATCAATTAATCTCGGAAAACCTTGTCCTTTTGAACAGAGAGAAAGTAGATTTTTTTATACCAGTGCCTTTTTAGTTCACATAACAGTTAACATTTACTTGAGTGGATCACCAATATAGATTTGCCATGACACAGGGCTTTAGTCTTCCTTAAATATTATGTCTCATTTGAACAGAAACATTTTACAGGGAAAGATTCATTAGTCTTTTTTTCCCTCTTTTGAATAAATTCACCAAAACTGATCTAATATGATCAAATTTTCAACATATTTCATTGTTTTCTTTTAAACCTATAACCCAAGGCAAATAAAAGTCACTTCCCCCAAGCCTTCTACGAATTACTTCATACCCTCAAGTTTATCTCCTTTCATGTTCTGGTGCAACCAGACATTTTTACTTTAAGACAAAACCATTCACTCTCTTAGGCCCTCTTTTTTGTGTGTACAGTTAATCTTAGTCCGTCCTGACCATACCTAAAATTTCTTTTTTGAAGATTTCCCTCCACAAACCTTTTACAACTTGCTTTTGCATTCAGGTTTTGTCCCAAGCCATTTCTTCCAACCAACCAACTCATTTAGGACAAAATTACCTTCTCTTACCTTTAACAAAATGTATTCTTATTTCTTAAATCTTTCTTACATATCTCCTACTTTCCTACATACAGGGTTGCTTTCCTCACTTCCATCAGCCTTACAGTTAGCAGAATTTTGTACTCTTAGAAACACTTCAGTCTCTAGTGAAGACTAAATATAAACCAATTGTGAACTGTTAAAACAGAATTCTTTAGATGGCAAATTGATCAATCAGTTAAGCACAAAACATGCTTACCAACAGTTTTAAATGTTTTTAGTTTCTTTGCAGTAAGAAGTCAAAAGCACATCTTAATTTCTCATGATGGCTAAGTGTTAACCAATTGTGAACAGTTACAACAGAATTATTTAGATGGTAAATTATGAATCAGTTAAGCACAAAACATGTTTACCAAAAGATTTAAATATTCTTAGTTTCTTTGCAGTAGGAAGTCAAAAGCACAAACCTAGTTCCAGTAATTAATGCTTTAGCATTTTATCTTATTTAGTTAAGAACTAGATGTCCATAATTTAATTCCATTTGTCATCCAACCAAAACTTTAAAGTTTCAGGTTACCAAAGACTTTGAAGGCCATTTCAGCAATTATCCTTAAAACTTTGAGACAGACAATTAACCATCAGTTCAGTCACCTCTTTGCTAACAGATTTTAACAAATAACATGAGCTTATTTGACCTTCAGTAAATTTTGAAAGAATAAAAGCTTCATATTTACGGCTGTAACTTCAAAGACATGCTTATCTTAATTAAACCAGCAAACTTAACTTAGTTTAAATACTGACTTACATTCCACCTGGGCCCACTCCACTTTGAATGTTTACTTGAGACACTGGTGGGAAGTTCTGGAGTGGGGGATGTTAGGCTCAGGGGGTGCTCTTCTTGCTCCTTGACAGAGAAGGAGCCACGGTGCAGGAAGCACCGAGGATGGTCTAGAGGCCAGTCATGCAGGCTGCACCCAAGCTGGTGCAAAAACAGAAGGGGGAGACAGAAGAAAAAAGTGCTGCCAGAAGGCAGAGAAAGGATTTCCAGTTTTAGAGCTCATCAGCCCCAACAGAGGAACAGATGGCTTTCCTGCCAGCAAGGAGGGAGGGGTTAGGCAGTCCATATCGGGCCAGAGAAGACAGGGAACTTCCTTGAAACAAAGGGAGTTTCGGCAGCTGCTTGGGAATATTCTTTAAAGTCTCTGTCTTGAGTTAGACTAACCACCATTGGCTCCAGTTATAGCCATTAACAAAAGAAATGAGTAAGGGAGAAGCCCCACATCTATTAGGAGGAATGGAGAGATGAAAGTTAGAGTCCTCTTATTCTCTGCTTGTCTCATTTCTTCAAACACAACAAACAACACAACAGACAATAAAAAGACGGGACAAAGACTACCGCAGACCCAGCGGCCCTTCTTTGACCAGATATCAAGTCTAAGGTTGTGCGAGATATAATCCCAACTCAAAAACACTTGCCGCTAGTGGGGATTTTCCCGGTCCCTTGACCGCCTAGGGGGACTCCAAACCCCTGGCAGGCCCTTGACCGCCAAGGGGGACTCAAACCTCTGGTGACCATCTAGGGGGACTTGAACCCCCGGTGACCGCCTAGGGGGACTTGAACCCCCTGGCAGGTCCTTGACTACCTAGGGAGACTTGAACCCCCTGGCAGGTCCTTGACCGCCTAGGGGGACTCGAACCCCCTGGCAATCCTCCAGTGGAGGGATGGGGCATCCCCACATCCACTCCAGCCCTGGGGAGCAATACTGTGTCCAGTTTCTCCCCGGTGGGCCATACCCCTGGAGCTCCACAACCAGACAGACAGACAGACAGGAACTTGAAGGATGGGGTCTCAAGAGCTTACCTCTGGAGGCTTTTCCCAGAAATTCTGATGCTGGCTCAGTTCTCATTGTTTAATCCCGGGAAAGCCCCAAATGTTAGGTCCGTTATTAAATGAAACGAGACTGAGACAAAATGAAAGTTATTTAAAGTTTTATTTTATGCCAAGTATTAGAAATCAGACTGATTGGCCAGGGGAACAAGACTGAAACAAAGTTAAAGTTATGCAAAGCTCTATTGAATGCCAAGCATTAGAAGTCAGACTGATCAGCCAGGGCTGTCTCCGAAGAGAGCGACCACCCCCAGCTTACAGGCTACCTTTTATTGGGTAAAACTGTAACCCATATTTTGATATCTCAACCCACCGGGTTTGTGTGTCTCTTGTTGATTGGCTAGTTTCATCCGGTCTGGTGACGTGTTATTCAAGATCACTCCATACTAGGAACCGTTACAAACAGTACTTTCTGGGAAGGCTTAGTCAGTTAACATATTCAGTGTGAATAATAAGATTGTCGTCCTTCCCAAGATGGAGTCATTTTGGTTTGGGCAAGACCTTCTCACTGTTACAAACAGTACTTCGTACTGATTAGATGTCTCTATCCGGCCTGACTTGTCCTTATATTTTGGGCTCTGATATCAGGAACTAGCCAAATACATTTTACTGGTTTCCCGGACTTGTTTCTAAGTAAGTTTCTCTGGGGGGGAGAGTCAATTTATGTTTACTGCACAAACAACAAAATGGCTATTTACCCAAGATGGAGTCGCTCTGGCTAAATAGGTCCTTACAGTTGGGGTCAGTTTCCTATAATCCCATACAGGAGCCCTGGTGGCTTCATGGATCTGAACTGCATTGAGGCAAAATAAGGAGGGCCTTTTTGTACCCTATGCGAGCCAGTCCTTGGCTGAGCTCTGCCCCAAGAAGAGGGAGTATGGGAGCCTCCTTCACCAAGGGTAGTGCTCCAAGATGGAGGCAGCTGTGCTCCACTGGCTGCCAACACTCAAAACAGGACAGGTGGGTTGGCCACAGAGGGGATCTGAACAGAGCCCCAGTGGCCTTCGTGATGCTTGTTACCCATGGCTGCACATTCATCCATCTACTTGTCTGTCTTGGTAAATGGCCCACTTTTTTACCTAGCCACCTGGATAAATGCACACCTAGACTCCTGTTCACCTTGATATATGTACACCTGTCCATTCAGGTTTAGTAGCCCACCCACTGATCTGTGCGCCTTGTTAAGTTCGCACCTGCCACAGAGCCATCCAAGCCTCCAAGCCTCCAAGGGAGTGAGCCTGCCCACAGAGGCAGCAGTGATCCTGGAAACACAAATCCAATCAGAGTGTTCCCCTGCTTCAAATTCACAGGATAAGAGGATCCTGAGGATTAGTCCCCTTGTCTCTGTGGTCCTTCAGCCCCTGGACTCTACCCCTTCTGTCCATCTGCCCTGTTGGCCTCTGCCGGCCCACAATCCGGGTCAGCCCCTCCAACAAGCACAGGGCACAGCCAGCCTGGCCCATCGTGGCCCCATCCTGGGGCTCATTGTGGCCTTTGCAGAGGGGCCCTTCTCACTCAACCCACTGCAACACTGGAGATCTCAGGATGCCTTCCTCTGCACCTGCTCCATCAACAACCCTAGTCTTCACTGGATGCCCTCACTTCTGTTTCCCACTCGGAAGAGCAGACCTGGTTGCTTCCAGAACTGGTCAAAGCTGGTCAGTACCAAAAGAGAGGGACAGATGGAGGGAGGGTGGAGCAGGGCCTCTCGGGGTTGGGAGAGGTTGGAGGATCTGCAGATGAACCCTGAGAGATCATTGGCTTTGTACAGTCAGACTGGAGTGCAAGGCAGGCCCAGCAAGGTCCAGGTCGGGTTTGGGGACTAGGTCTCAGCAAGTGCAGAGATGGTGCCAGAGGAGGCGGGGCCCTTGTGGTTCCTCAGAATCCAGCAGAGATGGCAGCCAGAGTGAGAAAGTGGGGAGGGGGTCCTCAGCACAGTTCAGGGCTGCAGAAAGCAGACTCAGGATGGAGGTGGGGAGTCAGGACCCTTGAGCCGTACCCCCTCCTTCTTTCTCCAGCCCCTCCTCCCACATCCCCTCCTCTTCCCGGACCCCCTTTCTTGCCTCCCTCCCAGGCCCGGCAGTCGAGGCCATCAGGATTCCCCTGATTGCTTTCTTTCATTCTGGTGCCTTTCTCTGCAGCAAACGGCGCTAATGCCTCCTTTATCACGGAATTAGAGGATTTGAGGCCGATAGCACAAAGAGGCCCTCGATAGCGGCCATAATCAAACGCCAATCGCCCGATCTTGAGCGGGACGGGGAAGAAAGCGAGCGCCGGGGATTAGCGCAGGACCCGCGGTCCCGCCAGGCTGAGATAGTATCGGCTCGGTCGCGGGGCTGAAGCTGCCGGGGAGGGCCCGGCCGCGGCTGTGGAGAAAGGCCGGCTTAGCTGCTCAGCGCTGGGGATTCTGAAGCCATTAGGGGGGATTAGCACCCGGGTTAATCTGCTTTGGCTGCTCAATTGTCAGCAGGGAGTGCGCAAGCGGTGGAGGACACCTCTGGCCCCAGTGGCCCCGAGGCTGGTCTCGGTTTCCCCAGCTGACTGGACCAAGCCTGGTCCATGCACACCCTGTTTCATCAGGCCAAAGGGCTGATGCATGGATCTGGCCCGCTAGGTATGAAAGGAGCCAGGCTCTTGGCTCCATCCTCCACCTTTGCCAGCCTTTTTTTGGAGATTGGGGAACACAGTCCCCGCCCATCCTTGTGGACACCCTTCCCTTCTGTCCTCCCCATCTTATCCTCCCCCAACTCCATCTGGTTTTGATCACCCCTCGGAGCCCTGGGCATCAGCTTCCCTACTGAACTTGGCTTCCTCAGTAAAGCACAGGCCCTCCCCATCATGACCAGGAGGCAGGTCACAGGCTGGGGGATGCTGATGGAGATCAGCAAGGAGCCACCACTTGTAGGCTATCCATCTTTCCCTTGGAGTCCCTTTAAAGGGTCTGGACCCCGAGGGGGCATATTTGCTGCTCTGTTCAGTCAGGAATGATGTGATGCCCCCTGCTGCCCCCCCCCCCCTTATCTTCGGTCCTTGCTCCCTCGCTGAGGCATAGTGGGGCTGTGCAGGCAGGGACCTCCATAGTCCTAGACAGGTCATTTGTCTCTGCCTGGGTTTTCCCATCTGTGAAACAGGGCCGGCTGAGGGGAAGGTCCAGCCAGGAGGCACTGCCCTCCAGTTGTGCAGCCTGTGCTCACTGCTGCCTTTTGTAGGGTCACCCCCAGCCCCTAAGCCTCTAACTGGCTTGCTAATGACAGGTCCCTGGAGTGGGAGACTCAGAGGGGTGTCTCTGCACCATGTAGGGCTCCTCTTCCACGGATGTGGCAAGGCCACTACACCTTACATGAACCACAACTGGTAGGAAGCTGGCCAGGCAGGCAAGACTGGAAGGCGGGGGGGGGGGGGGGGGGGGGATGCAGTGGAGAGGCTGGTGGAGCCCCCTTGGTCCCATCCCCCGACCCTATCTGCTTTCTCACGGCTGAGGTTGGGATCACTGAAGTGAAAATCTGCAGGAGGAGGAAAAGACACAGTCCAAAGTCCTTCCTTCTCTTTGCAAACCATCTCCGGAGCCCAGGCTCTGGAGTGGACACGGGTGAGGCTCAGGCCCAGGCTCTGCGCGGCCCCCGCCGCCGCGAGCTCGGGTCTGAGTACACAGGAAGGTAACCACGTGAGGGGGTTTGTGCGGGAAAAGGGGAGCAGTCCCTCTACCTGTACATAGGTCAGGCAGGGCCGGAGAACAGTGTGAATCACAAGGTAGAGGTCGGGGGTGAGGAAGAGTGTTTGAGGACGAGGGAACAGCGCGTGCCGCCCGTCCGGGGGTGAGGCCGAAAGCAGACTGCCGCGAGAGAGGTCCAGCCCAGGGAAACAGCCATCAGCAGGCGGGGCTCGGGGGAGGGGGGGGCGGGGGTTTCCCTCGGGCCAGCGTGTCAGGAGAGGCCGCCGGCAGCGTCCGCTGGGAGCCGTCGGTCGCAGGGGAGGGCGCCTCAGACTTGGGAGAGTGGAGACGGTGATTGGGTTGGCCGCACGCCGCGTGGTGCGAGCCTGCAGGCGAGGTCGGCCACTGGCGGTGAAATACGAGGGCCGGGGACTGGTCGCAGCGACCGGGACCAGTCTAACGACACCCCAGACTCACAGACCCGCGACCGAAGTGCGGGAGCGAGCCTATGCCGGCCGGGAGCGCGCACGTGACGTCATCACTACGAGCCGCCCTCGACTTCAGGGCGCGAGTGTCCCCACCTCAGGGAACTGCGGTTCCCTCTCAGGCGTGGGCGGCTTGCCCACTTCGTACCCTGCTCTCCCTGCGTGTCCCCAAGGCCGGGAAAATCTGGTTCCTTCTTCACAAATGGACCCGGGAAGCCCCCTGGGTGCTTTCTGCGCTCATAGGCCCGCGTCCCCGAACCTCCAATGGCGAGTGCTGAGAGAGGCCCTGGTGGTCTGTGGCCTTTAGCAGACAGCCTGGGGGCGCAAACGGGTGACCATGAGAGTGGACCCTTTGTCCCTCGGCCCTGGCAAGCGCAGCATCTTTCCCATGACGTGCTCCGATCAGCCTCCAGGTCACAATCGCAGGCAGTTTACCTTGCCCCCAACACCGCCCTGGGGGCAGTCTTCCAGACACCCGGCGCTGGGCGTTCTTCGTCAGGCCGTTGGGCAGCGCGGGTAGGGAGGGCACTGCGGGTTTCGGTCAGCCTGTGTGGGGCACCCAGGGGCGGATAAACAGGCTGGCCGGAGAGCTTCAGCTGCACCAAGCCCGTCAGAGTGGTAAAACTGCCCAAGACCCCAGCGTTTTCAGTGCTTTTCGGCTAGGGCCTGAGCAGCAGGCCGCTGTAGAAATCTGAGCGCTGCTTAGGAGCCGAGGGAGTGAGTTGGTTTATCCCACGAGGTCGCGTCAGGAGATGGTCACCCCGCCCGCGGCGGAGCCTCCCAGGTCAGGCCTAGTCAGTGGAGGATAAGTGGGAGGTGGGCGTGGCCTGCCAGGAGTCAAAAGTGACGACAGATGGGGAGGGTCAGGGTTTGACCTAAACCGAGTGGGGACAGGGGAGAAGGGGAGTTTGCCTTTATGGAGGTGGGGAGATACCAGACCACAAGCACCTTGTTTTCCATGATTCACCCCACATCGTTGGCCTAGGTCCAGTTCACCCATGATCCCGAGTGTTGTCTGTGGCCCTCCAGTTGTCCTTTCAGGCCAGCTCTTCACTGTGCATACATCTCTGTCCTTGTCCCTGGGGTGTCCAGTCCTCTTCCCAGAACTTGATGCGGCAGGAACTCCTCTAGACCCTGTGATTCTGTGCCCCTTACTAAAGACCCTTCTCCAGGGAATCTGAAAACTTGCAGGAAGTAAAAAGAAAGGAAAATACTCTGGCATCCTCAACTGAGATTCTGTTTGCTATAAAGGCTAAGGGCACAACCCGAAAAACATAATTCTCTTTGTTGGGTAAAAGGAGACAGACCCATCTGTCAGGGGTGACTGGTTTTTTCAGTGTACTAAGCTCTGACTGGCACTCATCACCTACACAAGGACATGGAAAAATCCAGGGGATGCCCGTGCAGTAGTGGCAGGGGCAGGGGGTAGGTTCAAGGAAACTGGAGCTGGAGGACAGCTGCTTGAGGGCCTCTGCCTAAGGGGGGAGTAGGACCCCCTCTTCAGCCCCACAGCAGTGATGACAGGGCTGGAAGCTGGCCAAGCCCTGCCCTGGGAGTAGCCACCACCTCACCCTCTGCTCCCTTGCCCTGTCTCTGAGGCCATTGTCCCTTCTGGCTATATTACGTTAGGATTCCAGGCTGGAGGCCATGCTAGATGGTGAAGGCTGCCTGAGGCTGAGTGCAGGCTAGCTGTGGCTTCCAGCTCAGCACAGAGGTTCTGGATATGGTGACGAGGAATCTCCACCCTCCTCTGATATGCAGATTCAGCCACTGGTCATGTCCAGGTTTGTGGTGGACCAGGCTGGAAGTTGAGTCTGTTCTACCTCCCAAGTCCTTGAAGATCTGCACACACCTCTGCCACTACGCCTCCAAGGCCACAAGGGCAAGGGTCCCCTGCTATCGTCCTCCTCTCTGCAGCCTTTGGGTTCTTGGTTAAATGCAGCTGGGCTCCCTCCCTCCAGGTCCCTGCCTGCTCACTTCCATCCAGCCTTGTCGACCTTCCCTCAGCCTGGACACAACCAAGCCCTTTACGGCACACAACAAGCCCTTTACGGCACCCGATACCACTCCCCCCTCAGGGTCTCTTCCCTCCGGTCTCAGCTCCAAGATCTGAGGCTGCCTACTAATTCAGGTAATGTGTGAAGGAGGTGGGGTTGCCTCCACCAGAGTGCGTGGCTCTTCTGTAACCATAGTCTCTGGGGACTCAATCCAACTCAGTCTTTTGTGGCTGGGCTAACTGCTGTCCACATCCTGCTGTGAGGCACAGAAAAGGGGACCTGGGCTATGGTAGGGCCTGACCTTCCTGGAGAGAGAATGGGGGATAGGTTGCTCCTGGGTGGGGGATCCCCATGTCCTACTCTCAGACCAGTGCAGCCTCAGCCCCATCCCCCCAGTGAAGGGGACAGGCTTCTGGAATGCTGGTGTGTAGTCAGTGAATAGTTACCATTCCTGGAGGTCAGTATGGGGGGGGGGGGGCATTGAGTCCCCTCAGGGGTCAGCTGCGGGGCTTTGCCTGCTCTAGGAACTACCTGGAACTCTGGCAGACTGTAAATAACCTTCCGCAACCCAAAGAAAAAAGCTATGCATGCAAAGGCTTCCTGTGTTAGGCATTGTTCTAAGCAATTTATATGGATGGGCTGGGTTCTTCTGTCACCCATTTCACAGATTAAGAAATTGATGTTAGGTGACTGGTTCAAGGTCACACAGTGAACAAATGAGAAGCCAGGGTCCTGTTCCCCACCACTGACCACAGATGCTATTTTCTTCCCTAGCCTCAGTGGCCTGTGCCATGGGCCAGCAATGCCTGTCACCACAGTGAAGCTCATGAGGCCCAGAGCCAGTGGCCTGTGTCTGGGCCTGCAAGCTCTGGAATGTGTATGGGAGACAGCCCCTGGCCCCTGCAGGCAGGCAAGCTTTGCTGTGGGTCCCTCTCTCCTCAGTTTTGACTAAGACTGGTTACCTCCCAAGAAGAGTTGAGTGTGCACTGCCCAGTCCTTCAAGAACATTTTCCTTGTACCCCTAAGCTCACAATTGTCACTCAGATCTGTCGCTGATCCCTAAATGCCCCAGATCTGGATGTCGTGGAAGCTTGCATAGGTAGGGCAATCTCCCCTAAAAGGACCAGCTTTTAGGGACCAGACCTGCTTACTGGAAGGCTTCTGTTGGCAAGTTATTTCCCAATCTGAGCCAAACCCTTGCATGACTCTTACCCATGGATCACTTGGACAGCAAAGTGCCTTCTGCCCCCGCTCAGCCAGGGGCCTGGTTTATTCCATCCTGCTCTCAGGACTCCACTTTGGCCCCAGGTTGTGGTTCCCAGCTCCTTATCTGGGGGATGGGCTCTTGGGCCCCAGACACGCACTTCTACCCTGTTTAGCAGGAAAGCTGCCTCTCAGCCAGGGTAAAGGAGGGAGCAAAGGGACTCTGCTCAGAGCCTCAGTAATTGGATGCCCCACAGCACTTCCCCACATTAGACCACAGAAAAACTGTGAGGAGTAAGATGGTAAGCTGGGCCAGTTCTGTACTTTGTCCACTCAGTGCTGCCTGCCAGGTGACCCTGACGGCATGTCTACCAGCTGACCCTGCAGAACCTTGCTCACAGGCTATGAGCATGGCCTGGACACAGTCCAAATGTTCTTTGGTGTAATGGTGCCAGGCCTCTTGGGGGCTGATGCTGTGGTCACAGCTGGCTCACCCACCAGCCTGCCTACTGCTCTGCTTCCTCATTCCCCTGCCAGTATCCTCTGGTGAAGGGGTGGGCCTGCTCTTTGCAGAGGCATGGACACTCATTATCCACTCACAGATGGGTCCACACAGGGACAGGAGGCTGCGACAGGATCCGGTTTATTCTGCCATGGGAGGGTGGTCCTGAGAGTGGCGGATGCCACCCTGTCCCGGGCGGAGGGAGGGCCCAAGGGCCAGTTAAGGCCAGTGGCGGGAGAAGCAGGGGGCACATAGCCCCTGGAATGCGGTGAGGCCAGGCTGAGGCCCGGAGGCAGCTGTGGTAGGCCGGGGCCAGTGCCCCTGCTGCCCAGGGTGGAAGGCACCGGGCTGGGACCGGGCCATGGCTACAGGGCCGTGGACCCAAGCCACATGGGCACCCCGGGAAGTGGGGCACAAGGTCACATGACAAGGAACATGAAACACAGGCACACGGCTCATGAGTAAGCACATGGACAAGTGGGCACAGATTCACAGGCCAGAGGGACACCCAGCCTTGGCCGGACACACGGACACAATGGTGGTGTCATACACACCACGGGACACACGGCACTAAGGGACATGTGGACTCAATGGCTACAGGGGACAGACCCAGGCCATGGAGTGCAAGAACAGGGAAAAGGGGCCTTTTGGCACGACTGCACTGGAATCGTGAGAAGAGGGCAGAGGGGACTGGTCTGGAGGCACCTGGGGGCAAACCCCATGCAGAACCCCTCGGGGACTCAGTCTGTCTTCCACACTTTGTTAAGTAGCTTCACCACTTCATCGTAGATGACAAACACGATGGCCACGTCCAGGCAGACCCGGCCCAGGCGGGGGATGGTGCCCTTGTAGAATCTGGGGTTGTGGGGGAAGAGGTAGGAGGAGAGAAGGCAGATGAAAAACAGTGTCCCTGGACAGTGAGAGTGGGTCCAGGCATCGGAGGGACAGAGGACAGGAACCTAAAGGTAAGGACTCCCTGAGGGATAGCCTGGAGCTGGCAGTGGGTATGGGGTGAGGCCCAGGTAGAAGGCTAGGGAGGGCCTAGGGTAGGGACCATAGCCCTTCCCCTCCCCCACTCACGCCTTGAGCCCCTCATTCCTCAGGATCTGCAAGCCACAGTCCCACGTATTCCGGTATTTGTGCGCCTCCAAGCCCTGCAGGACAGCATCATGCCACAGGGTTCAGCAGCTAACCCCTGTCACAGACTCCCTTACCCCCTTCCTGGCCCCACCCCCACCTGCATCCGGGTCTTGATCACATCCAGAGGAGTATTCCCGAAGACACTGGCTGCACCAGCGACAGCTCCAAACACTCCGGTGATCAGTGGGTTCATGGGCTTGTTGGGGTTGTCCCCTGGATGTGGGTGGGAGTTGCAATCAGAAAATGATGGGAAGGCAAAGGGGACGGCTCTTCAGGGCTGAGGGGGAGCATGGACCAGAGCCTAGGAATGTGGGGGCCCCCAGGAGGCCAGGTTCTGGCAGGGAAGACTAAAGAGGAGGAGCGTAACCCAGAGTGGTTGGAGGTAGGTCTTGGGGTTGCAGACCCAACAGATACATACCCCTGTACCAGTTTCTCAGGGAGGTCATGACGAAGAAGCGGATGGCCTGGTTAGATCCCTGCTTCAGCACGGTGGCTGTGAGGCCCTGGTAGGTCCCCTTCAGCCCTGGGGAGTCAGCAGGCATGGGAGTCATACTGGTGCCTTTCAGGCCCCAGCTGGGGAATGGGGAGCAGGGCGAGTGGCACACCAGAGCACCAAAGCAGGAAGTGGAAGTTCAAGCCAGCCTGGCCTAGGTCCCTGGCCCTACCTGAGAAGGAAGGTATTATGGCTTACCTTGTTCTCGTACAATCTCTCTGACCCCGTGGAAGAATCCTCTATACTTGGGGTTGGGGGAGGTCTGGTCATGGATGAACTTCACCTGTGAAAGGAAAGCAAAGGCCCTAGCTCCCAGGATGCCCCTGGAAGGGCACACTTGGCCCTTTGGCTCCCAGCCCCAGGGCCCACAAAGATCAGATCAGGATTGGTGATGCAGCTCTTTACCTGGAAACAGGGCCACCCAAGGCCACCATGAGACACAAGGCCCCAGCAAGCAGGAGGGCTGGCCTTACCAAAGAGTCACTGCAATTGTGTTTGCTGGTTATTTCCCACAGTTTAGGCGGGAACATGTTATCTTATGTTTTCTGTTTATAAAAGCGTTTTTTTTAAAAACCCCAACAGTTGTCCCATGCCTTTAGGACAGAGTCCAGTCTCCAGAGGAGGTCCTTTCTGCACACTTCCTGCACCCAGCCCCCCCAGGCAGTTCCCCCTGCACACCCTGTCCTGTTCCAGCAGGACCCTCTCCACCTCCCTGGTCTCCATGGAGCACAAAAGCAGGATGATCCCAGCCACCCTAGCACCCCTCTGCACAGCCTCCCCCAACTGGACCCTCCCCACCTTTATGGTCTCCATGGGGCACACGACGACCACCGCTTCTGCCACGCCGGCACCCAGGCCACAGAGCAGTCCCCGGGTGCTGTCCAGGCGTCCCTGGGGATCTCGCATGTGGTTGCTGAGGAACTCAAACATCCCGAACCTGGAAACGCCAGGCAGTGGGGTGAGAGGGGCTACAGCTCCCGGGGATGCCCTCCCACGGCCACCCACCCAAGCCCACCTCACCTGACCGCCGCTTTAGGGATGGAGCCGTAGAGCAGGGAGCTGAGACCTCGGTACAGGCCCAGGACGCCATGGCTGCGGACCGTTTGCCGCACGCAGTCCCCTGGATGAGGGGGCGTTCAGCGACCCCAGGCGCCCGAGAGACCCGCCCCCCCGCAGTTCCCCGCAGCCCACCAAGGCTGCTCCCCGAGAGCAGGGTCTGGCCGTGCCCTCTGGGTGCCGGCCTTCTTGGTGGCGTGCCGCCCCGCCAAGGGCAGCCCCCTACTCACCAATGCCCCGGTACCGCGGAGGGTGTGAGCGCTCGTCCAGCTGCAACTGTGTCTTCACGTACTCGGTGGGGAAGGTGATGCAAATTTCGATGCCGCCCGCCAGGCCGCCTGAGGGGACCGGGGACCCTGAGACCACCGCCCCGCGGCCGGGTCGTCCTGCCGGCAGCCGCAGGCGCCCCGGCCCCTCCCCCGTCCCGGACTTTGTCCCACTCCATTGGTGTAGGGGAGGCCGGGCAGCGTCCCCTGCCCCGCCCACGTAGTCCTGGCTAGGCGCGGAGGGGCGACGAGCCCGGCGATCCCCCACGCGCTGGCTAGGGACCGGGGCCGCGCCCCCCGGTCCGACCCGGAAGTGGGGCGGGGCCTCGGCGTCCCGGGCCCACCCGGAAGCGCGGTGGGGCCAACGGAGGGGGCAGACAGGGGGTATATGTCCCGGAGGGGCCCACCTGCCAGGATCGCCTTCCCCGGGTGCGTCAGCTTGGCCTTTCCGGACGCGGGCGCGGCGGCCGCCAGAGCGCGGGGAGCGGCCATGGCAGGCGAGGAGGCGGGGCGCCCGGCGTCGACCTCGGGTCCGAGCCTCCGGCTCTCCGCGTTCGGTCCGCGGCGACGGCGGCGGCCGGTTATGGCCCGGGGGGCGGGGCGGTCGCGTCAGCTCCCCGGCTCCGCCCCGCGTGGTCCGAGGCGGGCCCCGCCCCCGGCCCGCCCCTCGCCGGCCGGGAAACTGAGGCCGGGGAGGGGCAAGCGAGGCAGGCGCCGGGGCGGGGCCGATAGCCCAGCCAATGATCGAGCCCAGGGTCCTTGGGAGGCGGCGCTGTGCCCGGGCCTGGATCTGTGGGTCAAGGTGCAGTTTCTAAAACCCGCCCCGGCATTAGGCAGAATCCGGCACGGGAAGGAGCAGGTCTCGTGGTCGTGGCGTCGGCCTGAGCGACCGGAGCCCCGAAGATCAGGGTTGGAGAGATGTGCAGACCACTTCCTCCCCCATGGGGCACATGGGGCTAGTCTCATCCCTGATGTTTGAGGATTTGGCATTCCGAAACCCAACGGGTTGTGAGGCTACCATTCCCAGCTAGGTATTTAGAGCTCCATGCGGAGCACGCAGGAAAAGATCCCCAATACACCCTGGCTATCTCCCCCTAGGCAGCTTCTTCCCTGGACCCCCATCCCAAAGAGGCCCCACCAATTCTTTTGTCCCCTGCTACCCACACCAGCATCAAGCAGGGAAGCTTTGGCCTTGATAAACCGACTTTAATATTCATGATCGGCAGGAGGCTCAGGGCCAGGTTAGAAGGTCCTTTCAGTTGCGTCTGCAAAGTGGCCTGAGGGGGCAGCTCCGCCAGTGCAGAGGGAAAGCTGGTCGTCCCTCCCACTAAGGGCGGGGAATCCCTGCCGAGAACTCCCCAGGAATGCCTGGCTCCAGCCAGAGAGCCTGGAGGCAGAAGTCCACCAGAGCTGTTCTTCTTGGGCAGTCAGTGGTTACCCTGGCCTCCCCTGGTTTGGGGATGGCTTAGAGGCTGCATCATCGGGCCTCAGCAAAAATAAATAAATGTCCAGGTGTCCCTGCCTCCCATCAGGGTCCTCTGTGCTTGCGGGGTGACACGCTCCTTGAGGTTATCCCCATAGAGTCGTGTTGCCACTAAGCACCCACTACACGCTGAAGCCATACACAGGAGGCTGGGTGAAGGCAGGTGCAGCAGCATATCCATAGGGGAAGCCAGCAGGGGCAGGGCCTGCCCCAGGGCCTGCTGTCAGCATCAGCTGCTGGCCTGCAAAGGGAGAAGCAGAAGGAGGGTGAGCAGAGTTCCTGCTGCCCCCGAGTGGCCAGGGGCCCAAGAAGCAGGGTCGGAGACCAGCCCTGACCACCCAAAGCTCAGGCACTGGAGAAGAGGGGCCTAGAGACAAGGACAATGGGAGTTGCTGCTGTGGGGCCAGCTACAGAGGCTGGCCAGGCTAGGGGGTAAGCTAGTCCCAAAATGGGACACTTACTTAGATCAACTGGCTGGGTCTCAATCATGCCCATCAAAATCTAAAAAAACCAGATTGACATTAATGGTGGTGGTAGGAAGGACACAATGACCCTGAAGAGGACACAGTGGTGGGAGACATGCTGCGTGCTCACACCACACCCTCAGGCCTTTGTTAGTCTCGCAACACACTCCAGAACCCAACAGCCTTTCAGTGCAGAGAACACCAGCTAATCTGTTCAACTGCCAGGCCATCCAGGCAGGCTCTGAAGTCCAAGCCAGCAGCAGCCTCACTGCCTGAGAGCAGGCAGAGCAGCACACAGCAGCAGCTCAGAGTTGGGCAGTGGCCAGGCACATGGAGCAAGCAGGGGTGCCCTCACAGAAGACAGGGACCCTCAGAAAAGGGAGGACAATGGCCGCGCCTCAACATTCTTAGATACTGACCTTCTCCACACCCGGCAGCCATTGTGGCCCTTCTGTCCCCCACCCTTCCATTCCCTCTCTGATCTGAAGCCTAGCCAAGGAAGGACTCCCCTCGCTAGGGGCAGTGGGGTGCCACCTACCGAACAGGAGAGGGGCGGGATCCGCCACATGCTCCTCTCGCTTGCGCAGGCTCTCCGAAGCGTCCAGTCTGTCTACCTGCAAAGAGGTGTAAGCGCTCGAGTGCCCACCTGACAGGCTGCGTTCAGTCTGGGCCAGGAGGTGAGTATGGGGTCGGGAGGCAGCACACCCTCCAGGAAAGTCAGAGTGGGGATGGCTGGAGGGCAGACGCTGTACCCACAGTGACTACTGCCCTGCTCCGCAGGAAGGTGAAGCCTCTATAACTGGGGGGACATGGAGTGCCCAGGGGGGCCCTAGTGACCCCCGCCCTCCACCGCTGTTCCACCACAGCAGTGGCCACTGACTGCGGCCGCTGACTACAGGGTGCACGTGCATCATAGCTCACAGGGCTGGGCACTCCTCTGGATACAGGGGCACTGCCAGAACGGCATAACACTTCCTACATCTAGCTAGTCCAGGCTGCCCACCCCTCCTGAGGAGACCAGTCACCTGACATCTGGGACATCCCACCTGGCAAGGTGGATGAGCCAGTTCAGAAATGGGGGCAGTGACAGCCATCTGAGGACAGGCTGCCTCCTTGCTCTTCCTCAAGCCTTCACCACGGGCTACCCCATGCAGTACCCATGCGCTGGAGTAGACACACCGAGGGGGAGGGAACAGAGTAAGGTGGTGCCAGGGGCCTGAAGGGCAGACAGCACTGTGCTAGCTAGTGAAGGTGATAGCAACTGTGTTTCTGGGACCCCCCCGCCCCCACCAAAATAAGCACTTGAATCAGAAAGAAGAAAAAATTATGTGCCCTGTGTGTACTCGGGCCAGGGAGAGAGCAGGCCAGGCACCAGAACCCTAGCAGAAGCAGCCCCGTTATTGGTCCTGTGCACCCCTCCCCTTCCCTCCTTGGGACCAGAGCTGAGGTGAGGAAGGAGCAAGACAGTGCAGCGGACTTGCAATCCATACTCTCTTCCTTCAGCTGGCTCCCACCCAGGCTGAGGTCTAAGCAAGGTCTGTATTCTCCACTGCGAGAGCCAGGGGGTTCAGGGATGTGGGTTTTTCTCAGAGGGATGGTCCTCAAGCTTCCCAAATGAATCAAGAGGCCCTGGGCCTGGTTCTCTAGGCAGAAAGGGGCCGGGGCCTTCTTGTCTGGGCCCTTCCACCTCACAGCAGTGTAGTCTGTTAGGCCCCAGCCCACATCTCACCACTGCCTAAGAAATCTTTATTGAGCCCACCCTATCCCAACATGACAGGCATCAGGTGTGGTGCTGGTGGAGGAATGTGGGACAACAGCGATACCTAGAGCCATGGTAGCCCCTGCCTTCCTCCCAGGACTATGGGAGGTGTCTGGGGACCCTGGGCGAGGGAGCAGGTCCTTCCAGCAGGAAAGCAGCTGTAGCCCAAGCACACAGCTCCACTCTGAAGTAGCCATGCAGCTGCAGTGTCGACCAAGGTGACGTGGCCACCAGGATGAGCTCCATCATCCAACACAGAGAGGCAGTCTGCTCCTGCCTAGCCCTTAGGCCCCTTAGAGGGCCCAACCCCTGAGGCAATGAAGGTCCAAGTGATGTGAGTTCCTCTTATGTTAACCCATGGACCTTGACTCTAGGAAGAGATTTAAGCCATACATACCCTTCTTTATGTAGGGGCAGAGCAGACAGACTGTGGCTAAGACAATTTAGGGATGGGAAAGGCAGAAACCATGGAACAGTTTCTGAAGACAAGCTCCAAACAGCACAGACACTTCCTTTAGGGAGCTGCCATCCACTGTGGTGGAAGAACCAGGACTCTTGTAAATCCTACCAGTCTGTGTACTTAGTAGCCTGGAGATCAGCCCACATCACCAGGACTGCCCCTCTCCCATCCCCTGAAGAGTCTTGGGAGCCCTCATGCTCAGATGTGCTGTGTGAATGGAACTAGGACACACTCTGGCAGTCCCTCCTCCTGTAGCAGGGAGATGGTCTTGAATGACCCATGGGACAGTCCTTGCCAGGGGCTGGGCAGCTCCCAGGAGGCTCTGCAGGTGGCAGAAAGAGCAAGCCCTCTCAGGCTGAAGCTGGCAGTGCCAGATACCCTCTGCCCCTGCACTTCTTGTTTCTTCCCTAATCCCGTACTAACCCCCCTGAAAGCCCCCTCCCTTCCCTCACACCGCTGAAAAAGACCTCAGCCTAGTGGCCTCTTAGCATCGTGGGGCCTCCATGTGGCTGGAAGAACGTGAGGTGTATGGCTGTATGGGCCAGTAGGTGCTACTGTGGCAGCTTTTATGCAGCCTTAGAAACAAACCAGACTAGGTGACAAGGGTCTCTGGATGGTGCCTCAACTAGGCCCCAGACCGGAACACCTAGGGCTTCCACACAGGGAGAGTTAAAATCAGATACTCCTACCTTGTTAAACAGCTCATCAACTGGCAAAGAAAGCCAGAGTAGGAGGCTAGGGCCACCAAGTGGTAGAAGCAAATTACTGAGAATGAGTAATTCTCTGGATTCCATCCCTGGAAGGGCAGGGAGATGTACATCTGAGCCCACATCAGCTTTGGACCCAAACCTGTGCCTACAGGGGGGATGACTACCTACCTACCTACCAAGATGTTACCATTCCTACTAAGTGCTGAGCAAAAGGGGGTTACCACGACAGGTCTGCCAACAGATGCACCCAAATTCCACCGGAGGCACACTGAGAGGTGAACTGACCATATGGGGATGGAGCCCACGGGCTGTGCGCTGGAGCTCTGCCACCTGGTGCCTCACTGTCCTCTCACCATAAAAGACCTTGGCTGTGGGCAAGCTCACCTGTCGTGTCCCCTAGCAGTGTGCGGGAGAACTGATGCAAGGGGAAGAGCTCAGTTCTATGAAGAGCTCCCCAAAGTGATTTTATAGAATGGGTTAATGCTGGGCAGAAAGCCACTCAACTTTGAAGGCATTAAGCTACTCTCCAAGGTGGGCAGGGCTGGCTGGGCCACCTGGGCTGACTCCCACAGGCCACCAGCCACCATAGGGCCTCCAAAAACCTGGGCTAGAGTCACAGCTGTGCTACGTGGCAGCCAGGGAGCCAGCAGAGAGGCTGTACTTACTTTGCTAAGGTATTCCCTCATCACCTGGATGAAGTAGGGCATGGCCAGGTCCACGAGGTTGTGTCTCCAGGCCAGCTCCAGTACCACATCCGGGGGAAGTAGGTCGTAGCAGGTGAAGAGAGAAGCCGCGAAGCACTCCCGCTTGCCTTCATCCAGGAACCATTGCAGCAGCTTCTCAGCGAGCTCGGCATCTCTGGACTCTGCGGCATGCTGCATAGCGTCCTGCAACCAAGGCAGATGCATAGCTCAGGTCTCTCCTGCCTGGTGCTGCCTTGAGTCCCTTTCTGGGTCAGAAGGATACGGAACAGTGCCAGGCTCTGTGAAGGCCATCCTCGCCTGCAGAGGGGTCTCTGTGCCTCGGATGCCCTCTGGTAGGAAGGGGTACCAGCTCCAGGAGGGCCGTGGAGGGCACCAAGTGTGGTCCTGGCAGCAGGCTCTCACAGACCTGCTGAGATGCCAGAGAGAGGTGACATGCATGGGTGCAGGCACCCTGGGAGACAGGCTCTGGTCTTGTAGCTGCACTGGCATGCAAAGGAGTGCACGGGGCTGCTCGGGGGTAGGACTGAAGAGGGATGGTAACAGAGCTAGCAGGGCTAGATGTAAAGGTCAGAGTCGCTGTGCTTGGCTCAACAACCAGCAGCTGCAAGGCACAGCCAGTGCTCAAGAAATAGCAATCTGCCCGTTCTTCCTGACAAAAAAAGTCCTCTCAAAAATCCCTAATTGCTACTTTCATATTTGTCTAAAACATAAAGAACCATACCCATCCAGTGAGTAGTCATCAGTAAATTAGTGATTTCGATTTTCTAGCCACAACGGTGAGAACCGAACGGCCTAAACTCTCCTGGACCCTCCACCAGGCTTCCACAGCAGGTGTTTCCACAGTTCCCTTCCAGACATGAGACAGAAGGCTGCAGGGGAGGCCTCTCAGTTGGGAGCCACAACCAGTCTCAAAGGCATTCTGCTTGCCCACCAACTGCTGCCTGCTGTGGTGGTCCCAGCTCCCTGCCTGCTCAGTCTTCCGACATGAGACTCCCACATGGGACCCAAAGTCCTCTAAGCCAGCTCAGTGGAGGGCCCTCTTGTCCCCGCTCCTGAAAGGATCCTCTCCCACCTGCTTGTTGCCTCTGCTGAGTCCTGCCTCATCCCCACACTGTTCCTACAAAGTCACCTGGGCTTTTTTAAGTCAGGGGCAGCTCAAGTGACAGCTCCAGGATGCCTTCAGGTCTCCCTGGGCCTCTGACACCAATACGATCATTGCTCGGCACTCTACCCACGTGTCCTCCAGTCCAGCAGGGCCCACCCGTGGTTGGCTCATCTTTAATGTGCACCTAAAAGTGGGCACTTCTCTTCCTCCACAGGCCCAGGGACTGTCTCACGAACTCTCATAGCATCAACTGCCATCATCAGAAAGTGGACATTTCCAGAACCCTTGTGCTCCAACTGTCCAATGGCAGTTTCCTAGAGGATTCGGGGGCAATGAGCCCCACAGATGAACTCTCAGTCTGTGCCCTCTCCCTGCATCCTGAAGCTAAGCTTGAATCTCAGATTTTCCCACACCTTCCCACTTCTTATCACCATACCTGACTCATGTCACTACTGGCACACTTTTCTACCTCGTCCCCCCATTCCTCAACCTCCCTCCCAAACCACTGCCAGCACTTGCCAAGGCCCTGCTCCAAGCTCTCACCCTGTCCTTCAGTGTCCCCAGTCTGTGACTACACCTCTGCAAGCTCCTGTCCTTCAGTCATGGGCACGAGGGGGTCCATGAACCCACACACCTTTGTGTGGACCCCTAGCCTGGCCCTCCCCATGTCCTAACACATCCCCTCATGTTCCACCTGTCCCGCTGGTTGTAACAATCCCAGCTTCCCACATGCAGTTACCACCCTTTCCCCCACTCGATTGGCTCCTTACAGTGCTTACCCAACAGCCAAGCACCGACTGTGCTTTATAACCAACCTCTGCAATCTGGAAACATGCTTCTTATTGCTTTATGACTGTCCTAGAAGCCCGCAGTGCCTACTCACCAAGCCCTCCAGGTGGCACACCGTGACCCATTCTCCCAGGACTTCCACGCATGGCGGGCTCTGCTGCCAAGGCCTGGCTGACACTTGTGTGTGTGTTGGGGGGGGGGTAGCCCGTGCATCATGGACTCTCTAACACCACCCTGGCCTCCACCTACTAGATGTAACACCACTCCTCCAGTGTGACAACCAAACATTCCCTGGGGATCAGTCACCCTCACGGAAAACCAGGGCACTGGAAAGTATGCCCACAACTTTCTGCCTGTAACTTTGTCCTTGTGGGTTCTCCTCCTGGCACACGTTGCTCCGAGTGGGATTGCTGGTTAGAAGGAGCCAGATGCCCTGCTGGCAGCTCCCACAGCACTGCTCGCTCACTCACTCACTGCCCAAGTGATGAGGGGCCATGCACTCAAGACCCTGGTGTGTACACTGGCAGGAGGGCACAGCTGGGAACTCTTAGTCAGGGGCAGTTTCCCGCCGGTGTGTTGTATGCAGCCCCACTGCCTCCCCTTGGTGCCAGTGCCTGAGTACCCCGACGGATTGTCTCAGAGTTCCTCTGTCAGCACCCGAGGAAGGACCATGAACACTGTCACTAAAAGGGAGGACAAGTCACATAACAATCCCAAACTGCAGGTAACAGTCGGGATGAAGCTTGACGTGTCCCTGATGTCCAGGGTTCTGTGGCGTTGGCCCATGTGCTGTGAGAGATGCCTGTCCTCATCCTAGAAAGGAACTCTGGAATGCCAAGGACAGTTCTGGAAGTAACACGTTTAGGTCAAGCTCATGGCCTGAGAAAAGGCTCCCCAGAGGCTCGTGGCATGAGGAACCCTTGCAAATCAGCTTAGCCACACAGCACAGGACAACAATGGCCCTCTCATGCAAGTGCAGTTTACCCCACTGGGGCGATGCTGAGGCCAGGTGGAGCAAAGGCAATGCCTTCAAGGGCCTGGGATCTCTCCAAGCAGCCCACCGTGGCTGGCAGATGCCTGGATCCAGATCCAGACCTGAGGGTGGTAACTGAGCCACCGCTCAATGGCAGAAACAAGTATCATGAATGTAATTTTCACGTTGATGTTTTCATTCCCCATATCTTGATCGACAGAAAGCAAAGTTAGTGCCAATGAATGCTGCCACACTCGGTGTGGATAGAGTGAGACAAATGCCTGCTGGGAAAGATTGAGCTCCACAGGAGCTAGTCTTCTGATCTTAATAACTGTGAAGAGGCTCTATGTTAATGACAGATAATGATTCTACAAACACGCCCCCCTTAACTTTATCCTCTGTGTCCCCATCACAAGCATCTCCTGATAGGGGATTGTGGCCATCTCACCACCCGTCCCCCCCAAACACCAGGAGGCACACATGAGCAGGTGGGGCATTGGGAACCAACCTTGTAGAGACGGTCCTTCTTGCAGAGCTCCACACTCTGGGCCCACCGGTTGTTGCCCTTGTATAGATAAGCTGCAATGCGCCTGAACTCAATCAGCTGGTGCTTCTCCAACCGCTGTGCCAGGGCGATGTTGTCAAAGTTGTCATAGGCATCGATAGATGCCCTCAAACCCTAGGAAGACCCGGCCATTCCATGGGTTAGGGACACAGTGGAGTGGACAACCAGGAATTACTCATTGCCAGTTGCTGTCACCATAGCCTCAGCAAGGCCTCTCCCAACCCACCTCTCGCGCCTTGTGGAGCCTACAACCCCTCCTGTGCCAGGTCAGCCCTTGGAGAAGAGGGCTAGGGTAAGGAGGGGCTCTGTAGTCCCTGGGTGCCCAACACTGGCTGCAGGGGTCCCTAGGGCCAAGGGAAGCCACTGCCCTCCAAGAGGGCTCCTTCCCCCACACCCACCTGGTAATCCTCCTCTTCCGTCAGTAGGTGGTTGAGGGCTTCATTCACACTCTTGTTGTTGTGGCTCTGGACTGACCGTAAGTAAGGCTTCACTAGGGGCAACTGACCTGCCTGAAAAGTCAAGAGAATGGTTAGGGCACTCAGGCAAGTCATCAGGGCAGAGTGGGGGTCCCTGTGACACACTGATGGGCCAGCCACATCTTCTGGACACCCACAACTGATATGCCCTACACATATGAGCATGTGAAGGGCTGCCTGGGTTACTGAGTAAAAGCCAGTTTCACCTGTGGATATTTTGGTTGAAATACAAAGCTATATCCGAAACCTGAAGCAGTTTGATACATTTAATCTTTACATTTTCTAGGGACCAATTTAAAAAAACTGCTTATTAAGGAACAGGGCGCCTGGGTGGCTCAATGGATTAAGTGTCTGCCTTTGGCTCAGGTCATGATCCTGGGGTCCTGGGCTTCAGCCCCGCATTGGGTTCTCTGCTCAGCGGGGAGTCTGCTTCTCCCTTTCCCTCTGTTGCTCCTCCTGTTTGTGTTCTCTTGCTCTCTCTTTCTCTCTCAAATAAATGAAATCTTTAAAAAAATGAATAAAATCTTTGTTTTAAAGATTTTATTTATTTGACAGGCAGAGATCACAAGCAGGCAGAGAGGCAGGCAGAGTGAGAGTGGGGGAAGCAGGGTCACCACTGGGCAGAGAGCCCGATGTGGGACTCAATCCAGGACTCTGGGATCATGACCTGAGCTGAAGGCAGAGGCTTTAACCCACTGAACCACTCAGGTGCCCCCAAAATGCATAAAATCTTTTTTTTTTAATGGGTCCTCAATGGGTTCCATTTTATTTTTTTTTAAAGATTTTATTTACTCATTTGACAGACAGAGATCACAAGTAGGCACAGAGGCAGGCAGAGAGAGAGGAAGGGAAGCAGGCTCCCCGCTGAGCAGAGAGCCCGATGAGGGGCTCGATCCCAGGACCCTGGGACCACGACCTGAGCTGAAGGCACAGGCCCTAACCCACTGAGCCACCCAGGCACCCCTACATAAAATCTTTTAACAAAAATAAAAATAAACTATTTATTAAGGAACTACCATTCAGATGACCTAGATGACCTTGGCCCTACACAGCCTTCTCTGGCTCTGGGATGCTGGGTCACTCACCTTTGAAAAGAAGCTAACAGTCCGGGTGTGGTCTAGCCGGGGTGCCAGCACAAGCAACAGGTCATTGATGAGCAGAGGCTTGTAATCCAAATAGAACTGCAGGGCTTTATAGTAGAGTTCCACATTGGCAACCTGTGGGTGGAGACAGAGCCACAGTGGAGACAGGGTTGGCCCCTGCCAATCCCCAGGCTGCCACCCACATGTCTCAGATGCAGCACACTCCACCATAACTCCTTCCGGTTTGTGGCCAAATGCACTTTATCAGTGAGGGTTGTTGTGACTGCCCCCTTTATGACCAAACACTCCCTCTCCCTCCCAACATGCCCCCTTTCCCACCTCTGACATTTTTCTCCTCAGCACTTGCCCCTCAATGACCTAAGAGGCAGACCTTTGTTTCCTGCCTCGCTCTACTATCTGTTTGTTGCAGGACTGATGCTCAGCTCATATATGTTGAGTGAATGAATGAGGGGTAACAAAAACTAAAACATGGTTTTAACACGGTTTTATCCAAGCAAGATTCCCCCAAGCCTCCCTGCAAAGCTCAGCCTGAGCTGTAAGCAAATTCATAATGCATAGTATTATGCGTCACTGCTCTCAGACAAGACACCATGGTGTTCAGACTGGGCACCCTGTTATGCAGAGGGTTGAGTCTCTTCAGGGTGACCCTGTGCCGCTAGGAAGGCCACCCTCCCAAGCCTGCTGACAGTGGGGCCTGGTGCTCAGAGGACAGCAAGGTGCTTCCTGCCTCCAAAAGGAACATGTGCCAGGTCTGTGGTGATCAGCATGTCCAAGGGAGCATGCAGAGGTCCAAGGGTGCACACAAAGTGTAGAAACATTAGTCATGCTGGACGGATGGGTGGGCATCATGGGAGCTTTCTAGCAACACTAGGTCCAGGTGAGCCAGCAACAATGTGGGCCCAGTGACATGTGCAGACCACATAGAAGAGGACTATCTACAGCCCTGCTCATTACTGGTTCGCTTGCTGGTTACTGACTTTATCCTCCTCTCCACCCCCTGACTTGGACATGCCCCTCTCAGAGCAGAGCACTCACTGTTACCACAGATGCTGACCTAGACTGGCCCCGGGGTCCCTGGTGCTGCCCCTGTCAGTGATCCACTTGCATCAGAGCCCTGGAACCTGCTAATCTTCTAGCCAGGCCCTTTTACTCAATGGTATCTGGATCCAATCAAAGGTCTCCAGCCAGACTAGATGTCTAACAAGCAGAAAGGGAGTGGGGACATAAGGTGGGTTGGAAGGGAAAGGGTATACTGTCCCTGCCTTCTGAACAAGTCATTGCAGCCTTCACTAAAGGATAGCCAGAGTGCTCCACATCCCTCTGCTTAGACAGCAGAAGGCAGAGCACAACTGGCCATGCTCCATTCCATCGCAGTGACTGTGAAGCTAGACAAGACCTGGCCCAGCCACTCCGGGTGGGTGTTGTATTGGGCTGAGCCACCAGTTCGGTGACATGTGGCACTCTGAAGGATCCACTGCTCCCATCTAGGACACTGGCATCTGTGTGGCACCCTCTTCTGGAGCCATGCACCAGGAGGGGAGCACCAACAAGGTCATACCCACTTGTGCAGTTCATAAGGACAGCCCCCGCTGCCCCAGGACTAGGGACAGGGCATTATTCTTGTTTTGAAGAAGAAAATCCGGCTCAAAGATTCTGTCATGAGCTCAAGGATGACCAGTGAGGATGCTCTGGTCCTGACACTTCTTGTGCTACCTGTGAGAAGCACCTACTGTGGGCCAGGCACTTGCTGCTGATCACCTGGCAGGCAGGAAACATGTCCATTTTATGGATGGGGTCAGTGAGTTCATAGTGATGACACTAGCTCAAAGTGACAGAGATGGCAAATGGCTGAGATGCAACCAGATCTGTGTCACCCCTGCCTGGCCCTCCACCACTCAGTCCTATGGATAAGTGATTCTGAAGCTCTCCTGTTATGTGCCCACAATGTCTTCCCTGCCAGGCCACCATACCAGCTGGTGTCCTCTATCCCCCTCTCTCTTCCACATGCAAACTGACAAGACTCTCATGCGGCAGAGAGGCAGAGGCATCGGTGTGTTGCACCAAGAACAGAACTCAGCCGTCAGTTGCGTGAACACTGTTTTGCCACAAGATATGGTCTTGTCAGGGTACTTGTGTGGCTCAGTCAGTGAAGTATCTGCCTTTGGCTCAGGTCATGATCCCAGGGTCCTTGGATTGAGCTCCATGTCCAGCTTCCTGCTCAGCGGGGAGTCTGCTCTCCGTCCCTTCTCCTCCCCAGCTTGTGCTCTCTTATACACGCTCTCTCAAATAAATAAAATCTTTAAAAAAAAATGTTGTCTGCAAGCATGTGACCTCAGACCCAAGATGTCATGCTGACTTCCATCTTTCCTCAAGAATCTTCTGATCCTGACAACCATCAAGGTAGACTGCACTTGGGTCATGGGCCACAACAGCTGCCTGGACAGCTTAGAGCACTCCAGGCACCGCTAAGAAACAAAAAGCACCGCTGCCTCAACCATGGCATGTCATCAACTTTAAAATGCACCCTGAGGGGTGCCTGAGTGGCTCAGTCATTAGGTGTCTGCCTTCAGCTCAGGTCATGATCCCAGGGTCCTGGGATCAAGCCCTGCATTGGGCTCCTTGCTCATTGGGAAGCCTGCTTCTCCCTCTCCCACTGCTTGTGTTTCCTCTCTCTCTGTGTCTGTCTCTGTCAAATAAACAAAATATTTTTAAAAAATGTACCCTGATATCATTTGAGTTCCAAGTGAAAAAGGCAAGCCAGAATTGATCAGGTATAGGTTTTCTAGCATGTTTTTCATGTGTGCTGGGGTCACAGGAATGTGAAATCTGCCTACCCTTCCATCAGCAACCCGCAGACCTGTACAGGGTGGGACATGTGCAGAAGGCCACTGATTTCACATACCACCACACTGAACAGCACTGCCATGTGTGACCTCTGGGGCTGAGACCTGGTTAGGTACCCCACTCGTCACCCGCACCTGCCCTCAGCAGCCATATGTGGAATAAAGGCAGACAAGTCCCTGACCCAGATGGTGAGGAGCCCATGCCTACCCCCGCAAACCCTACCAGGAGAAACAGGACCGACACAGTCAAAATGCTGTCTTTCACTGACAGACAGCAAATGGGAGAGACCTGTGGGCAAGTTATTCATGTAAGGCCACTGGGATAAAACAAGGACACTCAAGGCAAAAGGTCTGAGACTGATGACAGAAAGCTTCATCCCCTTCCTTCAAAATCACAGATCTCACAGAGAAGGAGAAACTTGGAAGCTGGGCCCACTCTGACCCCGGAAACAAAACAGCAGAGGCCTGCTCAGTGCTTGCACCCAGACCTGACACCTTCCAATAGTATTTGGCAGCTGGTGGAACAGTTCAGCGCCCTGGTTTAGCCCAACTAGACTACTGGAGGGTGGAGGCTCCAAGGGAGAACAGGGACCCAGAGGCCAGTAGATCCGGGCTCATGACTCCACCTCCACAGGTGCGCCTGCTGCTCTGGGGCTAGCAGTTTTAGGGGAGAGACATGCAGAAAAAATATGCCAGGTGGTAGAAAACATGAAACAATACAACAGGAAATGGTATAGACGGGGTGTGGAGGTGGGTCCCAATCTGACAGAGAAGAAGGAAGAGCAAACACCAGGGTCTGGCTGTTCAGGACCCTGTGTGGGAGAGAGGTAGGGAGAGTGGTCCTACACCCCACCCTGCCTGTAGCTTAGCTTTGGGGCCTAGGCCAGTCACTACCCTTCCTAAGCATCTGTTCCCTCTGTTTACGGAATCACCACCACCTGCACAGAGGGCAGTGAGACTCACAAGATGAAGGCAAATACAAATACACCGTAGGGAGCACACGTTGGCCTTCATTCTGCCTGCCCGTGGGACAGGCTAGCCAGAAGCAGACAGGAGCTGGTGCTCAGGCACCCTCTTACCTTGGCAATAACATCCTTGAACTGCCCTTCCCTCCAGGCGTCAGTAGGGTGATTGATCATGGTAAGGACGGCATTGTCGTACTCTTCGTACTTGTCATAGAGGAACACCAGCTCTGCCCAGAGGTGCGCCTGCTCCGCAGCTCTCAGCACCTGTGGGGAAAGCCATGGCCAAGGGCTGGGCTTGTGCCACACGTGCAAATAGGAGCCAGAATCTCAAAGAGGGAGAGATTACCTTTGGGATGTTGACTCGGGACCAGAAGAGCTCCAGGTGCTCTGGCATCTTCTGAGGCTTGAATTTGGAGTAGAGGATGGACAGCTCTGTGAACATGCCCATGTGGGCCCGCTCCAGGCCCAGGGCCGCCTCCAGCAGAGAGATCAGTTCCTCAAAGTAGCCCCGATCCTGACAGACCGACAGACATGCTTGATGTAGGGGTAAACACGGCTGGGGTGGCCAGCCCTGCTCCCTCTCAGTTACTCACTCTGGTTCCTGCCTGCCTGACGTGTCTGAGCTAAGTATGACTGGTTGCCATCATATTATTGCCTGAAAACCTCAGGGTTCACCCCCAGAGGACAATTTCACACCCTCCTCACTCCCTGTCTGCATGGTGTGGATAACTTTACTCCTGCTTCACTGAGAAAAGGAAGCTATTAGAAGCAAATGCCTCTGTTGACCCTGCCAGCATCCGTTACCTACTGAGGCTGCTGGGCCAGTAACTGTCCCTGTCTCTGGGCATCAGCTCCTTTATCCTCCCATCCTGAAATGCTCTTTCTTGACTCCATGGCCCCTACCACAGCCACCCTATTTTTCTACTCTTTGCAGCAAAACCTCTCAGCAGCACCCTGCCTGGCTGACTGTCCCTCCCCGCTGGGCACAGACACCTTGTTTTCTGGACATTCTTCTTATTCTACCCCAAACCACACTGGAGAGCCCTAAGCTCACTTTCTGCTATTCTTTATCTGCTCCCCCCACGTCCCC
Organism: Meles meles; assembly: GCF_922984935.1. Classification (NCBI taxonomy): domain Eukaryota; kingdom Metazoa; phylum Chordata; class Mammalia; order Carnivora; family Mustelidae; genus Meles; species Meles meles. Next base: position 31,972,460 of record NC_060077.1, read on the forward strand.
ACGACCTCACTCAAGTTGTGTGTCTTTATGCCCCATCTGTGTGTCAACCAATGACTCCTATTTCATTTCTCTAGCTGAGTTTCTTCTCTGAGCTCCAGGACCTGTTTCCCTCTGCCTCTCCTGACACCTCTGTGAACATCCTACTGGCAGCTCAAACTTGGTATGTCCAAAACTTAATCCCCATCCTTCCCTTCCACCAGTCTCTGCCTTTAGTCTTCCCCATTCCACTAGTGAAAACTCTAGCTTTAGTTGTTCAGGCCCAAAATAAATGGAATCATCCTTGACTTTTTTCTCTCACCCACACACAATCTACTTGCATACTGACTCAGCTGCACACTCAAAACCCCTCAAACCTGTCTGATCACTTCTTACCCCAGATCACTTGCCCCAGGGCTCTCCTGGTTGCCACCTGTTGGCAACAGCCTAGAAGAGGCTGTTCTCAACATGCAAGCCAGAATGGCTCCTTACCTTCAGGTCCCATGTCCTGCTGTGAGTCCTTCCTGATGGCCTGTGTTCCCTCACATTCCTTCCCCAGGGCCCTTCCCCAATTATTTGGTATGTTTCGCCTCTGGACCTGCCCTGTCTACTGACCCATCCTTCAAACATCCCCATGACCAGGCCCCTCAGTTTCTCCAGGTCTCTGTTCAGGGTCCCCCTCTCAATTAGTGTGACCTTGATGGCCCCTTTGTGAAGTTTCACCCAGGCACTCCTGGTCCACAAACAGGCTCCACTGCCCCTGTAACTCATCACTTCTAAACGTGATGTTTGTTGCCTGTCTGTCAACCTCACTGAATATAAATTCAACCGAATGAGGGTTTTTCTGTTCTGTTTACTGATAGCATTATCTAGAATAACACCCAGCATACAGCAGGTACTCTAACACTTGCTGAACAAATGAAATAGTCAGCCACCAGACTGCTTTACTACTTTCCCTGTTTACTTTACAGTTTTATTTCTTGAACTTCTGTGGAATAGGAAAGCATATTATCACTGAGAAGTCATCCAGCCTAGCTTGACATTTTAGACTTCAGTGGCCCTCAGAAGCTCCCAGGCCCTTGAACCCTGTGACTCACTAAGTCCCCCCATAGCCCTTATTATCCTCTCAGTGATGGGGGGCTGGGGACTGAATTCTATGGGCACAGTAACACTGCTGAGCAAAATCCAATTTGCAATCTGCCCTGCAGACCCCACACTTCCACACACGCAGTTCCAGGACTTCCACAGACAAAGGTCCAGACCCTGAACACACTGATGTCTATCAAACACCTGACAGTAGAGAGGAACTATGACACCAACACAGATAGCTCCCACTCTTCAAAGGCCCCCTGGGGTTCCCTACCCCCAGACTATGTCCTCTGTCTCTATGATACCTGATAATCACACCCTCTGTGGGCCACACACTCTGGGGTATGGGCTGTGTCTCGGCTATGACTGGTCCAGTGTTCCCAGAAACTTACCTAAGGGTTATTCACACATGTAAGCCACTGGCTAGGCTTCTGAAGGCCCAAGGACACAAGAAGAGGGGGGAGTACTCTTAAAAACACAAATATAAGCTAGCAGTGAGGTCCAAGATATCTAACAACCAATCTGAATTGTGGATGAGTTGTCTAGCACATGAAAAGACTTTTCCATAGAGACAGTGCTTCATATGCCTACCTGTGGACGTGACACATACTGAGGGGATGAGGGTCCCTTTATGTGGAGTGTTTAGGGGTCACTTGTCATCTCCACTGCCAGCAGAGATCATCTCTGGCCAAAGACTAGTTACCTGGTAATAGCGTATCAGCTCCTCCAGCTCATCTGCATGAATGACAATGTGAAGACCACACAGCTGTGCAAGGCGGAACTCCTGCCCATCCACACAGGCAAAGCACACCTATGGGAGGGAAGGCCAGACAGTGTGAGTGTCCCCCAGACAGGGCACAGTGCCACAAGCCAGGGATGCAACTATAAATGCAGAAATACCAGCAAACAGGGTTTTTAAAGTTAGATTCTGAACAAGTAAATAATTGGCAGATGAGCTGTGTGAGACTGGGAGAAAAAATGATGACATTTTTTAATGTGCAGGCCATGGGGGTATTGGAGACTGTGGAGAGAAAAGGGCTCATGCATTACTTCTAAGCCCTGAGGCGTGAAGGTCTCTTTAGGTGACACAAAAGTAATGCTGGAATTGCAGGTTCAGGGTTTGAAACGGTTTAATGAAGTTCAAGAATAATGGTGAAGGGAGCACAGATCATCTGAGTGCTGTTTATGTGGGAGGAACTTACTTTAATAAATATTTTTATTTATTTATTATTTTATTTTTTTAAATATTTTATTTATTTAACAGAGAGAAATCACAACTAGGCAGAGAGGCAGGCAGAGAGAGAGGAGGAAGCAGGCTCCCTGCGGAGCAGAGAGCCCGATACGGGGCTCGATCCCAGGACCCTGGGACCATGACCTGAGCCGAAGGCAGAGGCTTTAACCCACTGAGCCACCCAAGCGCCCCTTTTTTATTTTTTTTTAAAGATTTTATTTATTTATTTGACAGACAGAGATCACAAGTAGGCAGAGAGGCAGGCAGAGAGAAAGGAGGAAACAGGCTCCCCGCAGAGCAGAGAGCCCGATGTAGGGCTCGATCCCAGGACCCCGGGATCATGACCTGAGCCGAAGGCAGAGGCTTTAACCCACTGAGCCACCCAGGCGCCCCTAATAAATATTTTTTAAACTGAGCATTTGTTTTAGGCACTCTGTGGTATGTACACTTAATGATAACAAGTTCTAGGAAGTAAAAGAAGCCTCCTGGGCTTCTGCTCAAAAAGACTCAGAAGGGGCCCCTGAGTTGCTCTTTCTTTCCTTCCTTCCCTTCATCCCTCCCTCCCTTTGATTTTATTGATTGATTGACTGACTGATTGAGAGAGACAGAGAAACACAGGAGCAGAGGAAGGGGCAGAGGAGAAACAGATTCCCCGCTCAGCAGGGAGCCCCACTTGGGGCTCAGTCCCAGGACCCTGAGATCATGACCTGAGCCAAAGTCAGATGCCACCCAGGCATCCCTAAGTTGCTCTTCTTTTATTTATTTTTATTTTTTCAAAGATTTTATTTATTTATTTGACAGAGAGGACAAGCAGGCAGAGAGGCAGGCAGAGAGAGATGGGGGAAGCAGGCTCCCTGATGAGCCGAGAGCCCGATATGGGGCTCGATCCCAGTACCCTGCGATCATGATCTGAGCTGAAGGCAGAGGCTTTAACCCACTGAGCCACCCAGGCACCCCTGCTCTTTTTTTAATGGCTGAAGATGGACCTCATACCCACAGGCAAAGCTGGCTTCTCTTGAAGTTTCCCTACCTCCCCAACTTCTATATATATATATATATATATATGCATGTGTTTTCCTGGTAGAAAAGGCAGAAAACCCAAATAAACAAAAATAACCCCACACCCAGAGAAAACTGGTCACTACTTCAGGACACAATTGTTACCTGCTGTTTTTCCTGTGAAATCTCTCTCTCCCATACTCACACCTAGAATAGAATTACCCTGGACATTCTATTTACTTTTCTCACAGAATACTTGAAACCTCCCTTTCCAAAACACTGCCTACTCATTTTGGTAGAGTTGCAATATGTATACTATTTAACCCTGCCCTTGATTTTGGACACTTATGTTGATTTTAATCTTTTATCAAACAGTACTTCGGAGATTCACTGAAGCCAAATATTTTGCACCTCTCTTTGCGATATTTTTTCTACTTACAGATAATTCCGATATTATCAGAGAGCTATAAGACGTGCCCTTCCGGGACGCCTGGGTGGCTCAGTTCGTTAAGCAGCTGCCTTCAGCTCGGGTCATGATCCCAGCATCCTGGGATCGAGTCCCACATCGGGCTCCGTGCTCGGCAGGGAGCCTGCTTCTCTCTCTGTCTCTGCCTGCCACTCTGTCTGCCTGTGCTCGCTCTCGCTCATCCTCTCTGACAAATAAAATCTTTAAAAAAAAAAAAAAAAAAAGACGTGCCCTTCCAATTTACTACAAAAGACTAAAAGTGCCAATTTACACTGATGATGCCACTAATAAGGTGGTTTTAAAAAATATCTTAAATTAGGACAGTACTTCTCATGCTGATTAATTCCATGCTATTAAGACAGCTTCTGGGAACTGACTGGTCCAAAAAAGAACTCTCCAGGGCCTTTGCTTCAACCACAAATGCTAGCTTACAAGGTTCTCTGAGCCTTCCCAGAAGACTCGGAACCCTGCCTAGACAAGGCACGCATCCAGATGCATCCCCTCTGACACAAGGGTGTGGAGGAAGGAAGGACAAGGAGGAAAGGATTGAGAGATCAGTGGTCACCTGGAGACTTTCTATGCTTACCTCCTTCCATGTCCGGGTGCTGTTGGCCTTGCGGCTGCTGTCCACCGCTGCCTGATACTCCCCGAGGTGTACAAGGGTGGAAGCCAGGCGGGCAAAGTTAGAAACACTGCTGTACAGCAGCTTGGCGGCCTCATACATTCCCTCCTCGTAACAGCGGTCTCCAACCTATGAACAACCGGATAGCTTTGCTGAGACCTTCTTCAATGGGAAGGTTCCTCAGAGATGGTCTAAAGTTCCTAAGTGGCAGGGGTGTTTCTGTTTTCAAAGAAGGTGAGTATCTTTCTGATCACACAGCCTGGGCCACAACAGAGCTACTGAAGGATAAAGTGTGCCCCTCAGGCCCTGGACCCATTCTCCATCGCCTGCTCCTGTGTCTGCTGGCTGTCATCTCCCAGATCTGCTCCCCAGTGGGCCTGGCCTCAGAGGTGTGCTCCTTGCTGCTTCCAGGCCGGTTCCTTCCTCCCCACTCACAGCTACCCAACAGAGGATAGCCTGCCCTTGCTGCCAACCACAGATCTCCCTCATTCCCTGACAGCTTTAGCTTTCTTTGACTTCCTCTGCTCTCAGGACCTGGTGTCTCTCATGACAACAGCCAGTCACTGTCAGGTGCCAACCCTGGGAAACCTGGCATAAGAACCTACTCTCTGCCTGCTGCCTCCCCTCCTTTCTAGCTCACTGACCTCCAGGTACCCCAACTCCTTCCCACCATCCCCATCTGGGCCCAGATAACTCTCCTCTTGGCTTGCTGGTGTTGGCAAGCCATGGGGCTCTACACTCACTCTCTTGGCTGTACTTGGCTGTACTCACTCGGCCAAATCCCAGTCCTACCCAGAGATGTTCTCTGCCAACTCTACACCCAAGACTGCAGAGCTAAATTCAGATAGCTGAAACCCAAAGTGCTGCCTGGGCTCTCTTGAACTTCATGATGGTGACCCTAGAAGAACTTGCAGCACTAGCAACCCTATTCCCTCAGCCCAGGTACTCGCTCCTTGTCCATCATTCATTCCCTGTCTTCTCTCCCCAAATCTCCAGCAGCTCAAGCTGAGTGCCTGGCTTCCCAAAACCTGAGGAGACAGACACAACCAGAAGAGCCCTTCCATAAGCACTGGGACTGAGTTGCCCCCTTGCTGCATCTGTGGTCCTCACCTAGCCTCACTTAGCCTCCCCCGCTAAGCCCAGCAAACCTAGCAGTGATTTTGTTCTCTGTACTAAATCACTCCTATGTGGTTAAGGACTCAGAGATAAGGATTGGGTAGTACTATTCCTTTTTCTTTTCACTTGCCTGTATTTACCAAGTCTTGTTTTAATCAGTGACCCTGACTTTTAAAATTGCCTTTATAATCAGAAAATTAATAAAGGTGTTAGAAAATGAAGCCTTGTCTAAAATCTACCTTTGAATTCATAACAGAATTCTCCTGATGAACTTTCAAGCCCTTTCAAAACTCCAATCTAATTTCCAACAGTTAACTGGATCTTTCTTTGAAATAAAGAATCCGGGGGTGGTAGGTTGGGGGAACCAGGTCGTGGGTAATAGGGAGGGCACATATTGCATGGAGCACTGGGTGTTGTGCAAAAACAATGAATACTGTTACACTGAAAAAATAAATAAATACATTGAAAAAAAAAAAAAAGAATCCAAAGTCCACTTTTATGTTATTTATTTCAGTAAAATGTGTATATTCTTTCAAGTGGGATTAGAATATAGTTCATTATCCTTTCATCTCCATCACTTTTTCTAGGAGTTAACACTTTACCCCAGGAAATAGGAGACTTTAAAGTTTTATTTAACATTTTTCCTTGAGGTTTGCTTAAACATTTTGGTGTTATTCCTACTTTAAAAAATATTCTTCCCGTTATGTTATCTGGTAATTGCTGACATATGGAAAAGCTATTGATTTCCAACATACCTCTTCTACCTGGCCAGTTACTCAGTTCACTTTACTCTTCAGTGATAACAGCCAGAACACTGGCACATGGTCCTGACACCTTTTTCTAGAAGACTCACTCTGGTGTGCACAACCAGGGGCCTTAATTTCCATACCAGTGACACTAACACAGGACTTAAGTCACGGTGTGGCTTGTTTCTCAGTGTCAAAAATCTGCACCACTCTAGGGAGTGATCCCTGAACCTGCCTGGAGCAGTCTGTGGTTCCCAGGGCATGGCCTACCTGCTGGATGTGAGCATTGTTGGGTCCATTAATACAATCTTCTAGCTCAGACAGACGGCTGGTTTTAGCCAGGGCGAAAATAAGTTCAGTCTCTATATAGGATTCACGGCCCTTTTTCCTGGCCATCTGTAGAAATTTAACCAGATCCTCCCAATTGTCTAAAGACAGAAAACAAAAACAGGTTAATCCAGAGCTGCTAAATTTAAACAGGAGGTGCAGCCCCTCCCATTTTGTCCCTAGTTAAGATGTTTAATCTCCCACTCTACTTCGGTGAGGGCTTGGACTCCAGGTAAAGTCTAGAAGGACTTGTTTGGCTGCTACGCAGAGCCATATCCTAGGTGGGAGAGATGGAAAGGGCAGAACCACATGGAGGCTGATCCCGAGGGTGGCAAGTTCCATGTCACCAAATAAAGACCTCACCAGAAGACAGGATGATTATTATAGCCCCAGGAAAAGGGAGTACCACAGTTAACTGGAAAGGCCAGAAGAAGCTCTGTGTCTAAGTTTCTGACCTTAAAATTATCATGATAGTGCTATTCGTTGTGCTTAATCTATCTTGTCAACCAAAGAGCTAGTGTCTAGTTAACAGTCAGCTGAAGAGTTAGTGTCATTAACAGAATAAGAGTAATAGATTCTTTTGGAAAACTTTCACTTAGCGGTGTCCCCACTATCTCTGGATGGGTAACACGCACAGATGCCTGGGAGGCCACACCCTACCCCAGCCAGGCTTCACACCAGTGAGAAGCAGAGCCCTGGGAAGAGGAGGTTAGCTTACTGCTCCTGCTGGCTGCCTGAACGACCTCGAGGTAAGAGGAAGGGTCATCAGCTCTAATGTAGGAGTCGATGGCTTCTTTCACCAAGTCTTTCTGGAGCTGGGCGCGGGCCAGCTGACTCCACACAGCAGGCTCATTGCATCTCTCGGCAAACTCGTATGCTCGGTCTAGGTTTCCAATGTGCTCAATCAGGACCTAGGGGTTACAAGAGGGCTCTCATTCTCCACAACACCGAGTCAGCTCCAAGGAGCAGACAGATTTTTGTTAGTTCTACATTTTGCCTAAAGTTGCATGACCACTTCAATTCAGTCCAAAGCAACTGGACATTAAGTATTTCTCAGATGATGAATGGAGGGAAAGGATGAGACCTATACTGTACAGGTGGAAGATGCCAAGTGAAGAAGAGACACTCCCAACAAAGGGCATAAAGAAATGAGAGACAGTCAAGCTTAGCTTTTTGGGCCAGGAGAATGCAATGGGAGTTGCCTCGGGGCATAGAGGATGTAAAAAGGAGCTACTGTGGGGAATAAGATAGCTCTGCAGACAGAAAGCAGGCTTGAAGGAGTCTAAAGGGCTCAGGTGCAGCAGCTGCCCCTAATACGGTATGATATCAGAGCAAGGCCATAGACCAGGTATGAACCAAAAAGAGATGTGAGATTTCACTGGCAGGTACAGAAAAATGGTAAAAATGGTAAGAGAAAGAGGCAAGGACATAAAGAATCTAGAAAGACAGCAGTTAAAGTGATCTGTCCCATGGTTTATTTTATTTCATCTTAACTGTTTATTGTATTTGTGGTTTTCATTATAAAGTAATATAAGCACATTATGTAAAAACTGGGAAACGTTTTTTTATCCTTAACCCTAAAATTTCTTACTTTCATTTATAATTTTTTTTTATTGTGTTATGTCCCATGGTTTATAATTTTTGGAAATAAAACCAGAAAAAGCCAATAGGCTGGTAGGAAAGGGAGGAGGGCTAAGGGAAGGGCTCTTGGTGGGGTTGAAGGTAGGCAGCAGGGCTGGTGGGACTGCTCTGGGGAATTGAGGCAGCAGGGGGTGAAGGGCTGAAATAGTCATCATGTGTGAGGGCCTCTGAGAATCAGACACTTCAGTCACCAGGGTGACTGACCCTGGTGATCACATGACCTTGATTCAGGTACCCAAGTCTAGAGGAATGACCAGCAAGTGAGGGTGACTGCCACACAGCAGGAGCACCAGCAGAGTAGGAGACAACAGCCTGGAAAGATGGGTTACCGATGAACAGAAAAGAGCACAAGGATCGGAGAGATAAACTGAACAACCAGAGGGTGTGACACCCTTGGTGATGATGAGGACACTGTGGCAGAGGTTCCTAGGTCTACCATGACAGCACTCAGCAGCTCACCTGGATTGCTGAAGCGTTCACATCAAACTTGCGGAAGATGGCAAAGGCCTCCTCATACAGTGCACTGCTGACAGCGATATTTGCAATGTCTGGGGCATCATAGTTGTCCAGGCGGCTGATGTATTCCATGACCCGCGTGCGGTCCGCCTTGATGGCAGTCAGGATCAGCAGATTCTGGAGATTCCTTAGGAGAGGTGGTGGTCAGCACAGTGTCACAGAAATGAAAGCTGTACATAACACTCCTTGGCAGGTTGACCAGGCCAAGGTCCCTGATTTAAAAGTATTTAAAGCACACACACATATGACTGATGAATAGATGTAACAGAGTATTTATGAAGTATATATGGTCCAAAGTCTTGAGAAAGCAACAAGTAGGAGAAATCAGAAAACCACCAATCCCTGGAGGGCTGCTGCAGCCTCTCCAGGAGCTGCCTTTGCTCCCAATTCACAGGTACCTATTTTCCTGAACTGTGCCTCTATTAGCTCTTTGTGGTTCTTTATAGTTCGACCATATAAATTGTATATTTAGGGGTGCCTGGGTGACTCAGTCAGTTGAGCGACTGTTTTTGGATCCTGGGATCCAGCCCAACACTGGGCTCCTTGCTCAGTGGGGAGTCTGCTTCTCCCTCTCCTGCTCCACCTTCTTGTGCTCTCTGTCAAAAGAATAGTCTTTTAAAAGAACTATATCTAAGCAATATAGATAGTTTTGCATGTTTCTGAACTTTCCTTTAATCATACCAGATACATCTTACAAAATTTGTTTTCTTTTGTCTCATTTAAAGATCTGGGGGAAAAATCAATTTAATGTACCATATTAAGAATTTAAAAAAGAGGGGCGCCTGGGTGGCTCAGTGGATTAAGCCACTGCCTTCGGCTCAGGTCATGATCTCAGGGTCCTGGGATCGAGCCCCGCATCGGGCTCTCTGCTCTGCAGGGAGCCTGCTTCCTCCTCTCTCTCTGCCTGCCTCTCTGCCTACTTGTGATCTCTCTCTCTGTCAAATAAATAAATAAAATAAAAAAAAAGAATTTAAAAAAGAAAAACAACATGATCATACTGTTGATTCAGAAAAAGCATCTGACAAAATCCAACACCCATTAATTTTTTTGTTTGTTTATTTACAGCATAACAGTGTTCATTGTTTTGGCATCACACCCAGTGCTCTATGCAGTACGTGCCCTCCCTATTACCCACCACCTGGTTCCTCAACCTCCCACCCCCCCCCCCCCGGCCCCTTCAAAACCTTCTGGTTGTTTTTCAGAGTCCAGAGTCTCTCATGGTTCATCTCCCCTTCCAGTTTCCCTCAACTCTCCATCTCCCCATGTCCTCCATGTTATTTGTTATGCTCCACAAATAAGTGAGACCATATGATACTTGACTCTCTCTGCTTGACTTATTTCGCTCAGCATAATCTCTTCCAGTCCCATCCATGTTGCTACAAAAGTTGGGTATTCATCCTTTCTGATGGAGACATAATACTCCATTGCAACACCCATTAATGTTAAAGACTCTGAGCAAACTAGAAATAGAAGGCAACTTCTTCAATCTGATGAAGGCTATCTACAAAATATCCACATGTCTCAATGGTGAGAGACTGAATGCTTTCCCTCAGGATCAGGAACAGGATAATGTCTTCTTTCCCCACTTTTATTCAACATTCTACTGGAGGCTCTAGTCAAGGCAGTTAGGCAAGAAAAATAAATAAAAAGCATCTAGATTAGAAAGGAAAAAATAAAACTGTCACTATTTGCAGGCAAAATGACTGACAGAAAGTTCCAAGGAATCTTTGAAAAAAAATATCCTAGGATAGGGGCACCTGGGTGGCTCAGTGGGTTAAAGCCTCTGCCTTCAGCTCAGGTCATGATCCCAGGATCCTGGGATCGAGCCCCGCATTGGGCTCTCTGCTCAGCGGGGAGCCTGCTTCCTCCTCTCTCTCCCTGCCTGCCTCTCTGACTAGTTGCAATCTCTGTCTATCAAATAAATAAATAAAATCTTAAAAAATATATTCTAGGATAAATAAGTAAACTTAGCAAGATATCAAGATACAAGGTTGACCATTGTCATAGTTCTGTATATAGCAATGTACAATTATAAACAAAATAACCCTCCTTCTACCTATTTACAATAGTTCCCAAACATGAAATATTTAGGTATATACCTAATAAGGCATGTGTATAATCTATATCCTGAAAAATATAAAAAGCTGATGAGAAAAATTAAAGATCTAAATAAATGGAGAGAATATTGTGTATACTCAATACAGTAGATACCAACTGTCCCCAAACTGGTCTACAGATCTCATGTAATTCCAATCAAAATTCCAGAAGGTTTCCCAGTTGATACAGACAAAGCTGATTCTAAATCTCGAACAAGAATAGAGTTGGAGGAATCACACTACCTGGCCAAGTGAGTTTTGGCAAAGATACAAAAGGAATCCAGTGCAGAACGGATCCAACAAGTAACACTGGAATGACTGTACAACCACATGCAAAAAAATGAACCTAAACTTCACATGTTGTTGGATACTGAACCACATATCTAAATGTAAAATGTAAAACTGCAAGACTCTTAGAAGGAATTCAGTGAGAATCTTTCACCTGGGATTAGGCACAGAGTTCTTACCACCAAAACACAATCCATAAGAAAGATGTTTGACTTGGAGTTGATCCAAATGAAAACTTTCGATAAGCAAATGATACCACTAGGAGAATAAAAAGACAAACTCCACACTAGGAAAAAAAAATTTTTGCAAATCCCATATAAAACAAAAGACTTGTGGGGCACCTAGGTGGCTCAGTTGGTGAAGCAACTGTCTTCGGCTCAGGTCATGATCCTGGAGTTCTGCATTGGGCTCTCTGCTCTGCAGGGAGTCTGCTATTCCCACTGACCCTTCCCCTTCTCATGCTCTCTCTCTCTCTCTCAAATACATAAATAACATCTTTAAAAAAAAACCATAAAGACTTATATCCAGAATGTATAAAGAACTCTCAAAACTCAACAGTGAAAAACCAAATAAGCCAATTTAAAAAAGGACAAAAGATCTGAGAGATTCTTCACCCAAGAGGATATACGGAGGGCAAGTGAGCACAGGAAAAGTTGTTTAACATCATTAGCCATTAGGGAAGTGCAAATTAAAACTACAATGATGTGCCACTATATGCTTATTAGAATGGCTAAAATAAAAAATACTGATAATACCAAGTGCTGGTGAAGATACAGAGCAACTGGAATTCTCACGCATTGTTGGTGGGAATGCAAAATGGTGCAGTCACTCCAGAAAACAATAGTTTGGCAGCTTCTTAAACAGTTAAACATACATATACCATATGGCTCAGCAACTGCTAGGTGTGTTCAAACAAAAATAGGGACACAAACATTTATAGCAGCTGTATTCACAGAAACCCAAACTGAAAGCAATCCAAATGTCCTTCAATGAGCAAGTAGATAAACAAACCATTGTACATTCATACCACAGAACACTATACAGCAATAAAAGAGAATTATTGATGCACCCAGCTTAGATGGATCTCAAAGGAATTACACTGTGTGAAAGAAGCCAAGCCTCAAAAGACTGCATACTATGTGATCCCCCTTACATGACATTCTTGGAAAGGCACAACTGGATTGATGGTGATGAATCAGAGATGGGTGACTGTCAGGGGTAGCTCAAGTGAGGGAGTTTCATAGTCAGGGAACTTTTCTATACGCAGACTGTGGTGGTTATGTACATGAATCTAGGTATGTGTTGAAATTCCTAGTATTATACGTCCCCTACAAAAGACCAATTTAACAGTAAAATTAAAAAAAAGGGGAAAAAGTATTAAAAAATTAGGTCCAAGATTCACCCATGTTGTGTAGCATTCCCTCCCACCGTGACATGGTATTCCACTGGATGACTGTACCACAGCCCTTTTATGGATGGGTATCTACATTGCTCTCAGATCTTTGCTATTGGAAATAGTGCTGCTTTGTGCATTCTTGCATGTGTCTCCTGATACACGTGAGACAAGTTTCTTCAAGGTTCAGAATCAAGAGTGGAAACACTTTTTTTTTTTAAGATTTTATTTTATTTATTTGATAGAGAGAGAGATCACAAGTAGGCAGAGAGGTAGGCTGAGAGAGAGGAGGAAGCAGGCTCCCTGCAGAGCAGAGAGCCTGATGCGGGGCTCGATCCCAGGACCCCGAGATCATGACCTGAGCCGAAGGCAGCGGCTTAATCCACTGAGCCACCCAGGCGCCCCAAGAGTGGAAATATTTTCTAACAGGCACGGCTTCCCATAGGAAAACACATTCCCAAGAGGGCATGTAAGTGGCCCAGCTGCTCTACACTCATCAAGGCTGATTAGGAGAGCTAGATGGCCTCGGCTCTGCAGGAGGAAACGGATGGTACATAATGGCCAGACTGTGTTTCCTTGACGGCGGATGAGGCTGCATGCTTGCTTTAGACTTGCAGCTGTCTCTCCTCTTGCTGAAGGATTGCTAAAGTGCTTTGCTGAGTTTTCTATCAGGTTGTGAGTTCTTCTTTCATTATATGTTCTCCATGCTAGTTTTTTGTTGGTTATGTATGTTGTAAACATCATCTGTTTGTAGCTTCCCCTTTTCTCATCTTAGTATGATAAAGTTCTTAAGTTTAACATAGTCCTATTTACTAGTTTTTCAAATGGTTATATATTTTTGCAACTGGCTTGTGTATTTATTAGACCACAAATATATTTTTCTTTTATTTATTTTTTAAAAAGATTTTTATTTATTTATTTGACAGAGAGAGATTACAAGTAGGCAGAGCAGGAGACAGAGAGAGAGAGGGAAGCAGGCTCCCTGCTGAGCAGGGACCTGAGCAGGGCTTGATCCCAGGACCCTGAGATCATGACCTGAGCTGAAGGCAGAGGCTTAATCCACTGAGCCACCCAGGTGCCCCTGTATTTTTCTTTTAAACATAAACTCTAAAAACATGATAGTTTCGACTTTATATTTAAATCTTCACATTGTGTGTCATAGAGATCCAATCTTAATTTTTACCCATATAATCATTTGTCCCAACATCATTTTACTCAAGTCTATTATTTCCATCTGCATAGCCACTCTGTCATAAATAAATATTTTACATATGTGTGGGTATATTTCAGGGGTTTTTTCCTCTAGTATAATAGTCCATTTCTCTATTCCTTGCCCAAACCATAATGTCTTGATTTAATTTTATGATAATTCTAGTCAGAGTCAGTACCTTGCCATCCCAAAACCTATTCTTACCTCTTGAGTGATTTATTATTCGTGTTAGCAATGACTATTCTTGGTCTTTTATCTTTTTGATTTAAAACTTAAAATCTTCCTGTCAAGTTTCATATGTAAACAAACAGAATTTTACTGGTACTGCAGTAAATTTGAGTAAAGTGGGTAAAACTGATGTCTTTCTTTTTCTTTCTTTCTTTTTTTTTTGGAAGGTTTTATTTATTTATGAGAGAGAGAGAACACATGAGCAGGGGGAGCAGCAGATGGAGAAGTAGGCTCTGTGCTGAATAGGGAGCCCAAAATGGGCTCAATCCCAGGAGCTGGGATCATGACCTGAGCTGCACGCAGATGCTTAACCGACTGAGCCACCCAGGTACCCCGATATCTTTCAATACGATGTGATCATTCATGAATTTACATCAAGCGTTTATCATGGTTGAGTGGATAGGACTACAGAGTTTACCTTTTCATTAATTTGTCTCCTGATTTGTTTTTCTTCTTTAAGAACCACATCTACTTGTTCAATATATGTGAATTCATTTCAGTAAGCTTATAAAATTCACATTAACTGTCAACGGTTATAATGTTTTTACTTTTAAAAATATATTTATTACTGTCTTTATGAATACTTTTTAATATGCTCATTTAAAAAATTATTCAATATTGTCATTTTTAAGCTAATTGTTCTATCAATTACCTGGAGAGGTATGTTAAGATCTCCCAAGATGGTGAATTTACCTGTGTTTTCTTGTAGTTTTGTCAACTGTTGCCTCACATATTTTGAAACTGTATTATAGGTATATACAGGTTCAGAATTAGATAATTCTGAGGCTTGTATTGATGATGATATTTCATCATCAAGTAATACATTTCAAGACCCCAAGTGGGGGTTTGAAACCACAGATAGTTCCAAGCCCTATATATTTTTCTTGTACATACACAGTTATGATAAACTTTATTTTACTAATCAAGCACAGTAAGAGATTAACAATAACTAATGACAACACAGAACAATTACAACAATATATTGTAAATAAAATTTATGTGAATGTGCTTTCTTGTTCTCAAAATATCTTATTGTACCATACTCCCCCTTCCTGTGATGATGTGAGATGCTAAAATGCCTATATAATAAGAAGTGAGGTGAATGATGTAGGCATTGAGACACAGTGTTAGGCTATAACTGACCTTCTGACATATTATCTACTTTCAGACAAACCATAGTTAACCATGACACCTGAAACCAAAGGACATGAAATCAAGTATAAGTGGGGATTACTTACTGGCCCTTTCTACTTCAGTAATTTTTTTAAAAGATTTTATTTACTTATTTGTCAGAGAGAGAGTGAGCATGTGCATGCACAAGCAGGGGGAGTGGCAGGCAGATGGAGAAGCAGGCTCCCCATTGAGCAAGGAGCTCAATGTGGGACCCAATTCCAAGACCCTCGAATCATGACCTGAGCAGAAGGCAGAAGCTTAACTGACTGAGACAACCAGGTGTCCCTCAATAATGGTTTTTATATCAAAGTCTATTTTGCGTGCTTTAAATATAGAAAATACATATAAAAACATAAAATGTCATACTATATTAACATATAATATCAATATAATACCAGCACCTTTAGGTTTACATTTGCCTAACTTTTAAAAATTCTTTTATTTCCAACTTCTCATTAATGTACTCTGAAGTCATATCATCCCATATCCTTTGGTTTCTACTGAGGCTGCTGAAAAGGCTCTGATTAGGTCTACCTTCAACCTGTACAGATCTTAAACTCTTTCACAGTTTTCACCTGTCTTGGCTACATTCTTGCAATTTCTTCACAAGCATCTTTCAATTCTTATTCTCTAATGCCCCTAAACCCATTTGGAGTTCACTTCAAATCCAATTATAGAACTTCATTTTTTATTTAGCAGGTATTTGGTACTTTAAAAAATCTGCTTGAGGGGCTCCTGGATGACTCAGTTGGTTAAGCATCTGACTTTGACTCAAGTTGTGATCTCAGGGTCCTGGGATTAACCCCCATGTCGGGCCCCCCACTCAACAGGGAGTCTGCTTGTCCCTCCCCTTCTACTCCTGCTTGTGCTTTCTTGGGTCTCTCTCTCTCAAATAACTAAAACCTCTAAAAAAATAATCTGCTTGATCTTTTTTGGGGTATTTAAACACATTACACGTAATTTTACATTCCATGCCTGATAATTCTAATACCCACAGTCCCTCTAGCAGATCTGAGTCTACTGTGTTTTACTGCTGGCTCTTACTAATGGAGCCTTGTTTCCTTATGCATTTTGTCCATATTTTTACTATAAGCTCATTATTTCTTGGAATGTTATATCGGAATTCTCTGAAGCCTTGCTAGAGGGTAGGCTCCTCTTAAAAGGATTTGTGTTTGTCTTTGGCAGAGATCTGAATGGCAATCATTTTAAAATTAAATTCCTCACTTGAGGATTTTTAATCCCATGCCAGTTCACAGAATTTGTACTAAAACCTGTTAGAAGGCCAGCTTCTCGGGGCCAGTTTTGTCCTCACAGTCTAGTACCACGGTTTCAAAGAGCTCTTTTTTGTTTTGTTTTGGCTGGTCTCTCAGCAGAGGGCTGGCTGATACTGGTGGTTGATCCTTGCACTGAGGAGGGGCTTCACTGCACACTTCACACCTTTTGTAGGCCCGTGGGTCTTATCTCCTGTCCTCTGTGTCCTATAGGGACACACAGCCCATGTTTAACAGAGTTTGGCAAAAGTCACTAGCTCATGGACTCATTTTAAAGGATCATTTGTGTATTTCATCCTACATCTTCAGTTTTTCTACTTACACAGGATCTGTGTAAGTATATAGTATCTAGTCTGCCAGACTGCTAACTCAGGCTACTTTCACCTGCATGGAAAACTATGTCTGGTGAAGCACTTAAGTCACAGAAAGAAGGGCAAGAACTTGAAGGTCCCATTGCACGTGAGAGAAAAAAACAGTGTCCAAGGAGTCAGCACACAGAGTCAGAACCACCTTTAAGT
The DNA here is from genome assembly GCF_922984935.1 of Meles meles. Lineage (NCBI taxonomy): Eukaryota > Metazoa > Chordata > Mammalia > Carnivora > Mustelidae > Meles > Meles meles. Next base: position 31,989,366 of record NC_060077.1, read on the forward strand.
GTTTTTCTGTGGGAAGTACTAACAGGCTAAGATCTAGCAAAGGGGTTGGCCCGACAACAAGACAGAATACCCTATCCACCTCAGGTACCTTACCTCTAGAATCCTGTAATCAATGAGGGCATAGGATTCCATTAAAATACAATTTCACATTCCATAATTTATCATTTAGCATTTCTCAGTTTAAAAACAAACAATAACCAGTAACAAAATTGAAGCAGTACTCCAAACCTCCCAAAAAACAAGAGTCCGGAGCCAGATGGCTTCCCAGGGGAATTCTTCCAAACATTTAAAGAAGAAATAATACCTGTTCTTCTGAAGCTGTTTCAAAAAATAGAAACAGAAAGAAAACTTCCAAACTCGTTCTATGAGGCCAGCATTACCTTGATCCCAAAACCAGGCAAAGACCCATCAAAAAGGAGAATTATAGACCAATATCCCTGATGAATATGGATGCCAAGATTCTCAACCAGATCCTAGCTAAAAGGATCCCACAGTACATTAAAAGGCTTATCCATCACAACCAGGTGGGATTTATTCCTGGGATGCAAGAGTGGTTCAACATTCACAAATCAATGTGATAGAACACATTAATAAAAAAAAAGATAAGAACCATATGATATCTTAATTGATGCAGAAAAAGTGTTTGACAAAATACAGCATCCTGATTAAAACTCTTCAGAGTGCAGGGATAGAGGGCACATTCCTCAATTTCGTAAAAACCATCTATGAAAAGCCCACAGTGAGTATCATTCTCAATGGGGAAAAGCTGAGAGCTTTTCCCTTAAGATCAGGAACACAACAGGGACGCCCACTCTCATCACTATCATTCAACATAATACTAGAAATCCTAACATCAGGAATCAGACACCAAAAAGAAATAAAAGGTATTCAAATTTGCAAAGAAGAAGTCAGACTTTCTCTCTTTGCAGATGACATGATACTTTATGTGGAAAACCCAGAAGATTCCACCTCCAAATTATTAGAACTCATAACAGCAATTCGATAATGTGGCAAGATACAAAATCAACACACAGAAATTAGTTGCTTTTCGGAGTGCCTAGGTGGCTCAGTGGGTTAAGCCTCTGCCTTCAGTTCAGGTCATGGTCTCAGGGTCCTGGGATCGAGCCCTGAGTCAGGCTCTCTGCTCAGTGGGGAGCCTGCTTCCCTCTCTCTCACTCTCTCTCTCTGACTGCCTCTCTGCCTACTTGTGATCTCTGTCAAATAAATAAATAAAATCTAAAAAAACAAAAAGAAATCAGTTGCTTTTCTATACACTAAAATTGTCACTAGAGAAAGAGAAATTAGGCAATCGATTCCATTTACAATAGCACCAAAAACCATAAGATACCTAGGAATAAACCTAACCAAAGAGGTAAAGATTTGTACTCTAGAAACTACAGAACTGTATGAAACTATACAAAACTACAGAACTTATAAAAGAAACCGAAGAAGACACAAAAAGATGGAAAAACATTCCATGCTCACGTACTGGAATAATAAACATTGTTAAAATGTCTATGCTGCCCAGAGCAATATATACTTTCCATGCCAACCCTATCAAAATCCCATTGGTTGGAATACTATGCAGCCATCAAAAACCCCGAAATCTTGCCATTTGCAACAACATGGATGGAACTAGAGGGTATTATGCTAAGCGAAATTAGTCAATCAGAGAAAGACAATTATCATATGATTTCTCTGATATGAATAATTTGAGAGGCAGGGCAGGGGATTGTCGGGGGGAGGGAGGGAAAAAAGAAACATGATGGGACCAGGGAGGGAGACAAACCATAAGAGACTCTTTTTTTTTCTTTTTTTTTTATTTATTTGAGAGAGAGAGAGAGAGAGAGAGAATAAGAGAGAGAGAGAGCAATGAGAAGGGAGAGGGTCAAAGGGAGAAGCAGACTCCCTGCCGAGCAGGGAGCCCGATGCGGGACTCGATCATGGGACTCCAGGATCGTGACCTGAGCCAAAGGCAGTCGTTCAACCAACTAAACCACCCCAAACCAGGCGCCCCAAACCATAAGAGACTCTTAATCGCAGGAAATAAACTGAGGGTTGCTGGAGGGGAGCAGAGTGAGAGGGATGGGGTGGCTGGGTGATGGACATTGGGGAGCATATGTGCTATAGTGAGTATTGTGAACTGTGTAAGACTGATGATTCACAGACCTGTACCCCTGAAGCAAATAATACATTATATGTTAATTTTTAAAAATCCCATTGGCATTTTTCAAAGAGTTGGAACAAACAATCCTAAAATTTGTATGGAGCCAGAAAAGACCCTGAATTGGCAAGGAAATACTGAAAGAGAAGAACAAAGCTGGGGGCACTATGTTGCCTCATTTCATGCTATATTACAAAGCTGTGATCACCAAGACAGCATGGTATTGGCACAAAAACAAACACATAGATCAGTGGAACAGAACAGTGTCTCCAGAAATGGACCCTCAACTCTACGATCAACTAATCTTCAACAAATAAGGAAAAAATATCCAATGGAAAAAAGACAGTCTCTTCAATAAATGGTGCTGGGAAAGTTGGACAGCTGTATACAGAATAATGACATTCGACCATTCTCTTACGCCATACACAAAGATAAACTCTAAATGGATGAAAGACCTCAATGCGGGACAGGAATCTATTAAAATTCTAGAGGAGAACATAGGCAATAACCCTTTGACATCAGCCACAGCAACTTCTTTCAGGACATGTCTCCAAAGGCAAAGGAAACAAAAGCAAAAATGAACTTTTGGGACTTCATCAAGATAAAAAGCTTCTGCACAGCAAAGGAAACAGTCAACAAAACAAACAGGCAACCCATGGAATGGGAGAAGATATTTGCAAATGACATGACAGATAAAGGGTTGGTATCCAAGATCTATAAAGAACTTCTCAAACTCAACACCTAAAAAACAAATAATCAAGCCAAAAAATGGGCAGAAGACATGAACAGACACTTCTTCAAAGAAGACATACAAATGGCTAACAGACACATGAAAAAAATGTTCAACATCATTAGCCATCAGTTCAAATCAAAACCATATTTAGATACTTCCTTACACCAGTGAGAGTGGCAAAAATTAACAAGGCTGGAAACAACAAATGTTGGAAAGAATGTGGAGAAAGGGGAACCCTCTTACAGTGTTGGTGGGAATGCAAGTTGGTACAACTACTTTGGAAAACAGTATGGAGGGTCCTCAAAAAGTTAAAAATAGAGCTACCTTATGACCCAGCAATTGCACTACTGGGTATTTACCCCAAAGATACAGATGTAGTGAAAAGAAGGGGAACATCCATCCCAACATTCATAGCAGCAACGTCACAATAGCCAAACTATGGAAGGAGCCAAGATGCCCTTCAAAAAACGAATGGATAAAGAAGATGTGGTTCATATATACAATGGAATATTACTCAGCCATCAGAAAGGATGAATACCCAACTTTTGTATCAACATGTATGAGACTGGAGGAGATTATGCTGAGTGAAATAAGTCAAGCAGAGAAAGACAATTATCAAAAGGTTTCACTCATATGTGGAACAGAAGGAATAGCAGGGAGGACCATAGGGGAAGGGAGGGAAAACTGAGGGGGGGAAATCAGAAGGGCAGATGAACCAAGAGAGACTATGGACTCCGGGAAACAATCTGAGGGCTTCAGAAGGGAGTGGGGGGATAGAGTAGCCTGGTGATGGGTATTAAGGAGGACACGTGTTGTAATGAGCACTGGGTGTTGTTCATAAGTAATGAATCATGGAGCACTTAAAAAAAAACAAATAAACAAAGTCCAAACATATCCTCACAAGTACTCTTTAACACAATGCCACAGACCTTGAAAACCCTTCTGGATTTCAAAATAAACAATACAAAGTTGAAGATCAAAAAGGCTTATGAAACAGTTAATTTTGAAAAAAAAAACAACTATAAAATAGTACAACCTACAAAATATACCTTATAATTAAGTCTTTTTTTAAAAAAAGATTTTATTTATTTATTTGACAGAGGAAGATCACAAGTAGGCAGAGAGAGAGAGAGAGAAGCAGGCTCCCTGCCGAGCAGAGACCCCGATGCAGGGCTTGATTCCAGGACCCCGAGATCATGACCTGAGCTGAAGGCAGCGGCTTAACCCACTGAGCCACCCAGGCGCCCCATAATTAAGTCTTTATAGCAGGATGCAAATACACTGGTCTGTTTGACACAGAATCTCTGATAATGAATTTTAAAGTGGAAATAAATGCTGGGTGCAACCACACTGAAGCATGCTCTATTATTATTTCCGAAGAGTCTGCTCATGCTGTTGTTTCTACCTAGACTGTTCTTCTATATTATATCTCCAGCAAGTCGTGCCTGATATATGCCCAGATTTAGTTTTCTTGCCATCTGTTTCCAAGCTTTGTTCACCATGATTTCAAGAGTTTAACATGCTTGGGACATAGTAGGTACTAATGAATATTAGCTCCCTTTCTGAACACTGTGGTTAAAGAAGAACAGTGCAGGCCAGAGAAGCAAGAGGAAGGACAGATTTCTTAAAAAAGTAGAACTTAGGTTAGGCTAGAAGAGATAGGTAGGACTGAAGATACAGAACACAGTGAAAAGACACTGGGGAGCAACCAGTGAGGCTGGGCAGGTAAGGTAAGACAAAAATTGCGTCAGAAAGTGAGCATGAGGTGGGTGGCTTGAATCTGACTGATTTAGCAGCTACCCTCAGCATACCCTCACCTGTGCTCACTGAAGACAGAGTTATCCAGAACAATCTTCTCCAACAGTTCAATCAGTTCATTAGGCAGATCAGCTGTCATGAAGGCCTTGACAGTGACTGAGACCTCTTCAGGATCCTGTGTTTCTGACAATGCCGTCTGTACCACCTGGTTTTAAATATCATTTGAAAGAATTTGGTTAGATAAAGTCAATTCAAGACTATCTTTGACGCTAAACAGAAAGGAAGGATTACTCCATGGCAGTCTGAAATAGACACAGAGAAAACAGGAGATTTCTCAAGGCAAAAAGGGAAGGTTGTCTAAAGAAGTCAATTTCAGAGATTTCAGCCTGCTCTATTTGACAATTAGTTTCTTTCTCACATCAAAAGGGCTGCAGACTCATCTCTGCCCCAGTAACCATACTACAAATTTACTCCAAAGCCAGTAACACAGTGCACTTAAATAGGCGGCTGAAATACATGTTTGCTTTTATCTTTTGTTTTTTTTAGGTCACTGTTCATAGCAAATATGGCCTCCATTTCTCTAATGAAGACACCACTCTAGGGAAGCTCTTGCTAGCCTAGAGCATTACAGCTGCTCTGGCCCAACCCACTTGCAGGGATGCAACTGAGTATACCCTGAGCTCCACAGCCTCAGACCCATGGCAAGGGCAACACTGACAAAAAACTGGCCACACCACCCCTCATTCAGTGACAGGTGTCTCAACTACAAAAGAACTCACAAGTGGGGAAAAAGACATTTTTCCAAAGAGTACACTTCCCAGATAACATCAGGCTGGAAGGCCAGCATTGTTCTCTTTGCACTTTCTGCCAGGGACCTTCGGTGACTTCAGGATCTATCAGTTTTGCCAAGTTTCATCAGGGATGGGCAATGGCAATGCATTAATGAGAAAGAACAGATAGCTCAGAGGAGGTATAACATAGATAATATAGAGCTCTGGCCATGAACTTTCACCCTATGAACAGAAGGGGCTGCAAAGGACCTGGAATCAAAGTCAGCCCAGCCCACCTCACAAGTGGTCACGGTATACTCAATGGCACCATGGGATACAAAAGTTCTTCTGAGGCGTTTATAACAACCCTAAAGGTTATCCAAAGGTGTGTGAGAAAAGGGGCTATCACAGGAGATAAGTAACAAAAAGGGTGTACGTAAGGGAAAGGAGAACTGTGACGGCACACAGAATCCATCCAAAGTAGGAGGTATATTTCCTGCCATCATGACATCTGTCCATTCTTGAAAACCTTAGAGCACTTTAAATATACACTGGTTATTTTAAGGGTGAAAATAAATTTCCACTATCTATTTGAGTCAACAGGATGCCTAATATAAGGTTACCTCAGGAAGCAGCTTCCTCTAAGTAAACTTTCCATGATGAGCTTCTCCTGCAGACCTAAAAGCAGTCTGCTGCCATCATGCAGTCCCTCTAATTAGAGGGGCATGGGAGGTGAATGCCCCTCAGGAGGTGGCTATGAATATTCAGTCCCAGCAGACATAATGACAGGATCAGGAGCTTCACACAGACACAGGAAGACTAAGAGGAACCTGCTGGCTTCAGCTCAGTGCAGCATTAGAGCTGCTCATCCCAGTGCCAATGCAACGAGACCTGTAAGATGTGCCAGGCAGCTGGACCACACCTGGAGAAGTATCTGTTGTCTTCAAATTTGGAGAGAGATCTCTAGTGGAATCTAAATCTACTCTGTCCCAAGCCCTTTGTTGTTCAATGTCTTTGTCAAGTCCAGATCAATCTTCGGACAAATCTTAGAGATGGGTAACTCCAAAGCTGATATAACGAGATCTAAAATAACTCAGGCTTCTAGCCATCTGAAAGTGTTCAAAAGTAAAGTTTATTAAGAAAAAGATAATGGCACAGACATGAGGAACAGTGGACAGCAAAAAAGAAGGTAAAATTCAGAAGAGATAGAGGTGAAAACCCAACAAGCCCACCTAGTGGTTGGTAATGCACACAAAGGAGTGGGGGGAGGGCACTTTAGTTGATCTGCTCAGGCCTGAAGGCCACTTGTTGGACTATGGTCTTGCTCCCACCTGGATCTCAGCCCATCCCTGAACAGTGTCCCCAGAAGCCTAGGGGACAGTGGGGATGGTAAAGTACCATCTGCTGCCTAAGGGTACAGAAAGCCCAGTGAGTGGCTGAGGTTAACAACCATCTGCCAGGCAGCACGTAGGAGGAATCCTGGCCTCGGCACTGTGCCCCAGCTCTGAGTAGGCACTGGATAGTTACAAGGGTGCAAGGGGTTCCTCAACAAAGGCAGGTTCAGCGGACACAACCTTAAGAGCTACTCATCTTGTGTCATTGGGGGCTGAGCTGAAAAAAAAACACTAAGGATCCAGCAAGCTAGCAGGCCATCAGATATTCCTTTTACTGGCGTAGCACATCCCAGCTTTGAAGATCAGGGCCAACTCTGCACCTTTGACCAATAAACAACTCCAGAGAAATTCACAAGATAGTCTGGTCATGCCTCTGAAGATGTTATGTTAAACATAACAATTCAACTAGTCACTCTGGCACAAGATGGTGAGTGGGCAAAAAGCAGGCATGCATACACATACTCCCATTTCTATTCTTCACCTGGTCGATCAGCTGTCTCCTGGATGGGTTGGTCTCCTCAAGGACGTGAGCCCAGAGCTCTGGATCCTTCCTGCGCACCAGGTAGCGGGCCTCGCTTTTGAACAAAGAATTCTCGTTGCAAACCTGAAATGAGTATGCTAGTGTGTATGACAGAGCCAATCAGTGAACACTATTTGGGGGACCCACCCCAGTCAGTTCCCTCTGACCCCGGAACTTGTTTGGTTAAGCCAGAGCCCAAATGAGAAACAGTACTTTGACATGGGAGGAGCAGCATCCCAAAGGGGTGACAATGTACTTCTCAGAGTGACAGATTACCTCAAAACACAAGTTTCGTAGTTTATAACAACTCAGAATGGGCATGGCTGTGTGGTAGCTCCTCTCCACATGAACCTAACTGTTGCCTTCTAAAGTGGCACTACCCAGAATGTTCTGAAACAAAGAAAATGTTCTAGACCTGTGCTATGGAATGTGGTATATGAAGGAGGAACTAATTTTTAAATTTTATTTAAATAGTCACCATCTCTAAAGTGTTATCAGAATAGCCCAGGACTAGTATAAAACAACATATATGCTGCAACATTTCAAATATGCCTTCATTGATTGAACTTGAGATCCTTTTTTGAGTGTTTTAATACATTTCCAAGAAACCCACGGTCCACTGCAACATTCCAACATGTGAGACACTCACGAAGGCCTAGTGGGAATGAGACTGGCTGGGTACCAGATGATGGGCACAAGACTAAATGCTGTGTATGTGTCCATCAACTGCTCATGTGTGCATGGCATGAGGCCAGGAGCAGGCTTGGTCTGGCCTGCCCCGAAATCTCATTGCAGCTTCTCCTTCTGACACAGCCGACTGTAACAAGCACTTTTTTTTTCTCGTCTCAATACTGCCTCACTAAAAGGGAATGTCATACATCACCCGGTAGGACAGATGGGTGCAAAGATCCCTAATTGGTCACTGAACTGAGTTTTAATAAAAAAGTAGTAAGTTCAGCCAAAAGGTGGCTTATGGTATGAAACTTATGCTATGAAAGTCCCAACTTCACAAAAACTGGCTCTCTAGAGACTGCAAGGCAAGGTGCTATGCAGACCCGGCCTGTCACATGCATGGTCAGTGTACAAAGCTAAAGTAGGATGAGAAACTGGTGCATGGCTCTTGAGCTTTGGCTCTGTATGTTTGATACCCTAACAGATTCTTCCCTGGCTGCTTAGTTTCTACCATATTGTCAGACACTCTGAGGCACCCAGGGCAAACAGACCAATTGCCTACAGTCAAACACCAGGTGCACCCACATGAGATTTCTGGAGTTTTAAGTCACAAGATTAAGTTTCAAACTATTTGATACTTAAGTAATAAAACACATAGATCCAAGCCAGGGCAGCAGTAAGCAGACCTAGGGGGGATGTCCCAAGAAGGGACCAGTAAGAACTCTGTGGTCGGTAACAGCTGGCATAGGGCACGTGTAAGAAGCTGCTCTCAGGGGATGCCTGGGTGGCTCAGTCGGTTAAGCTGCTGCCTTCAGCTCAGGTCATGATCCCAGGGTCCTGGGATCGAATCCTGCATTGGGTTCCTTGCTTGGAAGGGAGCCTGCTTCTCTACCTCTGCTTACCACTCTTGCCTGCTTGTGCGCATGCGTGCTCTCTCTCTTGCTCTAACAAATAAATAAATAAAATCTTTAAAAAAAAAAAAAGAAGCTGCCCTCAGAAGAGCAGGAAGTGTGGGGCACCTGGGGGACTCAGTGGATTAAAGCCTCTGCCTTCAGCTCAGGTCATGATCCTGGGGTCCTGGGATCGAGCCCCGCATCGGGCTCTCTGCTCAGTGGGGAACCTGCTTCCCCCTCTCTCTCTTTGCCTGCCTCTCTGCCTACTTGTGATCTCTGTCTGTCAAATAAATAAATAAATAATCTTTAAAAAAAAAAAAAAGAAGAGCAGGAAGTCCAAGTACACACAGGACAGAAGTATCCAGGGTAGACAGGCAAGAGGGGAGGCAGTCAGGCTGGTGAGGACAGGGTTGTGGTTCACAGAAAACCTCCTGAGTCAGGCCAAGGAGTTCAACTTTGCCCTCAGGACCCAAAGTAACACTGAAGACCGTAGGCAGAAGGCTGACACGTCACACTTGGGCCAGCCAGGCTTACAGGTAAAATATATACAAACAGGGCATAAGCAGGTAGGAAACAAGGAGTCTGAATCAAGAGGAAACCAAGTTGGTGACAATGTAACCACATGATCTGCAATTGTGGGGCTCAGAGGAAGTCCTCCTCAGCCCCCACCGAGGAAGCCCTGCCCCAGGAAGCCAGAGCAATAGCTGGCAGCTTAGTGTATTTGCTGCCCACCTTGATGAGCTCAAGGTCACACTGCCCCCGCTCATAGGCAACACAGGCCAGATGTGGGTCCCGCTTCTCACAGTAGCGGCCCACCACACGGCTGTCATAGTAAGTGTTCTCTCTCAGGAAGCGCTCGGGGCTATTATTGCTGTCGATGTAGATCTTGGCAAGTGCATTGTGAGTGGCAGGCTCTTCACAGCCTTCGTGACTCCGGGACTCCAGCCAGGAAAGCAGCAGCTTTAGCCTTTGAAAGAAGGAAGAGCACCGTGAAAGTTTCAAAACTAACAACCAAAACCTCCAGGGCAGACCCTGAACTCTGAAGCTTGCTTCTAGAAACAAACAAAAATCTCACTCCGTTAACCTCAGGTTGTTTTAGAGAGTAAAACAGACTTGAGTTCAAAACTGATATCAATTGCTAAGTTTTTCCCAAAGATCTGTACTACCAGTAGCAAACAACTCACTATTAGATCTAAGATTTGTTGCATTAAAGACCAGCCACAGAGACAGTTGGCCCTGGGGCCTAGAGGCTGACTGAAAAGGGACTTTGGAGAATTAGTCATAGTCATAGACCTAACAACAAACACTAGAACCCGGGGGCAAGAGAAGATACCAAGCTAGGACCCCTTACCTGTTTCTTTTTTCTACTTCAGCCACCAGCTCATCAGTAGAGAACTGTCCTCTCACCACCATGATTAAGTTTTTAATTACTTCCTCAGAACAATCCACATCAAGCAGCCCTCCAACCACAGCAGGGATCCGGCTAGGGTTGACCTAGAATGGTCAAGGTGGTGACTTCAGTGCTGCAGGCACAGGTCACTGCTACAAGTCCCCCAAGGCCTGGACAGTGTGGCTGTCTGAAAGGGCTCCTGTGGTGGACAGAATGCATATTTGAAGCTCCAACCCCTAATGTGACTGTATTTGAAGATGGGCCTTGAAGGACAAAATTATGGTTCCTTAAGGGCATAAGGGTGGGGCTAATCAGAGGGGCTAATCCCTAATCAGAGAAAAAGCCATATAAAGGCAGAGAGAGAAGGTGGCCATCTGTAAGTCAAGGAGAGTGGCCTCAGAAAGAACCAACAAAAGGTGGTGGGGTGAGTGCCTTGATCTTGGACTTCCAGCCTCTAGAAAATGTCAACTGCTTAAGCCATGCAGCCTGTGGTATTCCGCTATGGCAGCCCAAGCTATGATACCACCAGTCTCAGACATATTCAGGACGAGAGGTAATCTCTCAGGTGTAGGCTATTACCACCAAGCAAGGTACAAAAGCAGCTGGGTGTCATGGTACCAGTGATGGTCCCAGTAGTACCTTCTGAATGTAGATCTCGATGTACTTCTGCAGGTTGTTGCGGTACAAGTATAGGACAAGGTCATGGACAAAGTCAAACCGATCACACACGATGATGAGGGGAAGCTGGTCTGTGAGCTTGGCTTCCTGTGTATGGGGAAAACACAGAAATAATGCAGGCAGTGAAGACCCGAAAGAGCCAGACTGCAAGGACCATGAATCAACACAGAGATGACACTGCTTCTGCAGCAGAGTGGCTCCAAGGAGACTCAGGATGAAACTATTCTAGATATGCTGTTGTTTAAGGCATTTGCTTTTGGGGATATAGTGTTTGCCTTGGGAAAGATAATACTATTTGGTTAAAGAAGAAAAGAACTCTGCTAAATCTGGCAATAACACTGCAAATTGGTCTAAAAACAAGTACCTCCTGGGTTAAGACAAGCAGATCATTATGTATAAATCTGACCCAGACCCAGCAGCAGAGAGTATAGACTACTTTCAAGAACACCTGCCAGTAAGGGCTGCCTTTCTGGACATGCAACCATACTCCATGGAATGTCAGCCATCAGTGCAGGGGGCTGCCCCCAACTCTGCAGTCCATCACAATAATGCCTTCCCCACCCCTCATTTGGCCATACCTACATGACACTTCTCAGGTGCCCTTGCACCCTTGCAGTTCTGGGTGTGGCCATGTGACCTAGTCTCCTTTAATGGAATGAGAATCGAAATGCCATGTGAGACCTGCAGCTTCACCCACAAAAACCACTGGAGCTGGCTCCTCCTCTCTTTCCTTCTTCCAGTTGACCAGGAAGGCAACATTCAAGGTGGTATGCTGAAGATGGCAAAGCAGCCACAGCCTGGTCCTTGAAAGATGGTTGGAAAGGCTACCCCACTTAGCTCCACATCCACCCCTGTCTGTGGATGAGGAAGAAAGACACTTTCTTTTTCGCCCTTAGCACAGAGTAGCTTATTTGTTCTATAGACCTTCCCAGCCTAATTAGCAGAAGAACAGTTGGGATGTTGCTGAAACATAATGCAGCAATAAACTAACTCCCTCTACTCACACATCAGATAATTAAGAATCCAGCCTCAAGGATTATAAAATGAGAAGTGGCCTCCTCCAAGAACTTTGGGCCATAAGGTAGAGCTCTGCACTAAGGACCCAGGGGACATTGAAGGAGGAAAAAGCCAGCTTTCTAACTCTGCCTGATGGTTTACTCAAGGAAGGAGGTGATAACCTGGTCACACTTACCTTCAGGAAGTTCTTCACCCGCTCTGGGTTGTAGCAATTACTCTCCCGGCATATCCTCTCCACCTCCTTGATCTGCCCCGTCTTACAGGCAGCCTGAATATATTTCAAGTGCACATCTGGATCTTGGCTGAAGTTTACAATTGAGCCCAGGAAGTAGAAGAGGCCTACAAAGAGAGACTGTTCCATCTTATGCCCTCATACTTTCTACCTGCCTTTTTCACAGTCATAGTCCACCTGTCCTTGATGGCCCAGCCCACAACAACAATGCTCCACTCTCCCAGCTCACACAGCCCACTCACAACTTACAAAATCTATGTGAAGTTCTTTTGCTTTGGCATCTCCCTCAGAGAGCTAGTCAGATTTCCATGAAACTTGGGAGGTTCACCTGAGATGTTTTGATGTGAAATACTTCATGTCTGTGTATGTGGAACCCTTCTGGGGGACCCAGGCACATCCTACGGTCATCTTCAAGAATAATTCAAACCGAGGTAGCCTAAGAGGGCTGTGTGGCTGCTACTCTAAAAAGACAAACCAGGAAGAGGAAAGCAGAGGCTTTCACTGGGAGCCTCCAGAGTCTGTTCTGTGACACTGAGCTGTTGGCAGACATGGAGCCACTGTGGATGGGGGTGCAAGGTGAGTCACAGGGCACTGTCACTCCTCAGAGGCTGACCACCTCCTGACTCTCACAGGAGCCAGCCAGGAGGTACTGGTGGCTAGAACAGGACAGGATACTCAGAGAAAACCGCCTTCCCTGAGGAGGTCTTCGGCTGTAACCTGGGGGAAGGAACCAGAACCCTGAAGGCAGACAGCTCCCACCAACCCTACTCCACTGCCATCTCCCCATCCATGTAACCTAATTGCTGCTGCAGCCTTTCCTGCAATGGTGTCTTTTGACAAGAGGGGCAGCTCCCTAAAGGCAGGTCTTGCCTTCACTCTTCCAACATTCTAGTCCAAGAACAGTGGCTTAACACCTCGCTGGACAAATGCTGTTTCTATTCCTTCCTCAGCCTGTCCCCAGCAGACACTCACCTGGGAAAGCCATACCCCAACCAGCACATTCTCGGTGTGATGCCCACAACAGGGAAGCCAACCACAGTCAAGCCTGCCAGCCCAAAACCACACAGGGCTGAGCTTCCATGGGGCTCTTACTCAGAGGAAGCCAAAGGGGCCGCCCCCTCAGAGCCATGCACTCCAGCACTACTGGCCCAGGTTTTCTGGTGACCACTCAGCAGAGTGTGTGACACAAAGACGCTCAGTTCCACAGAGGCTTCAGGGACACAAGGGGGATTCTAAGCGTCCCCACCCCAACACCAACCAATTGCTTCATTTGCAAATGCCAAAAAGCGACCTATGCTGGGTAACACACACCAGACAGCAGAACTCCTCTGCCACTGACCAACACATCGGCCTGGCCTGAAGGAAGACTCAGGTTGGGCAGGCAGACACCGACACCTGAGGAGGAGGTGTAGGTGGCTAGAGGCTGTGGAATTTACCTTCATAACTCTTGAAGGATTCAAAGAGCTCCACCAGGGACTGTGTGCCCAGCTGCTCGTGGTACTTGGAGGCCACCTGCACACATAGCTGAAGGTTCTGTCTGATGCTGGCAGACAGCAGAGCATGAAGACACGCCAAAGAATCCTCCACCGACAAGGAGCCAAAGAAGCTGATGAGCCACTGGGAAGCAAGGAAGAGTTTGTCCACAACTAAGTACCATCCTCGATGTTGCCAACACTGGCAACATCACTAGATCAGTTTTTCCCACTGAGTGTGAAAAATATAAAGAATCTCCACTTAGAAGGACTGAAAAGCAAAAACTTTTTATGGCAAAAAGTGGAAGCCAGGAGTTAACTTCAGATGAGACACTAACCTCAACTATTCGTCAAGCTGTCCAGAACCTGCAACACCCCACAATTGATACAAAAACCTATTCTGTAAATGGAATGCAATACCAATTAGCTTCTGCTAATGGTTTTACACAACCCTGCTAGAGCTGTCAATGTTAATAGGTTCTCTCCTTTGGGTTAAGTCAGAGGTAGACTATGGGAAGAAAGAGGTAATGAGAGCCCAGTTGCGTGGGTGAGCAAGTCGAATTTGTGTGCTGGCTGAATGAGAATTGTGTATAGCAGTGACAAGGCTTACGCACCAGGAAGACACATGCCACACTCCCACAACCACAGACATAGGGAAATTTTGGGAGCATGTGACCCTAACGACAGGTGGGTGTCATCCACAACAGAAGGGCCCCAACAGTGCACCATACCTCGGGATTGAGGAGGTGAGTGTGGACCACAGCCCTCTTGATGTCATAGAGGTCCGTGTAGTGCTCCAGTGCGCGCTGCAGGAGGCCCGCCTTCTCACAGAGCTGGGCAATGTGGGCCCGATCATAATGAGTAAACATCTGATTTCCAAGAATGGCATCTGCAACCTATGAAATGGTGAGGTCAGGAAGAAAGCCTGAATTGTGGCAATAACTTTTTAACAATAGCTGCTCAAACCATGCCTCCCAGGGCACAGCTCCAGAAAGTAATCATGGGAGAGAGAGCCTTTACCAGGTCTAGGTTCTTCCCCACCTCCGAGCAGAGCCCTAGCCAACCTTGCAAGTGACCTGAGGTTCTTTGAACAAGGTGCTGTCCTCCTAGGGTGCAGGGCCAGGTGTGTATAAAAGGCTGAGGCCCTGCCCTAAAGCATATTACTGGGATCAGGCCAGGCTACTGTTCTGGCTTTTCAGCCATAGTATTTGTACAGTTTTCTATGGCAAGTCAAGGTCAATATGAGAGCATGAGTCTTCAATGCGCTCAATCCTTGGACTAGCAACAGTTACAATTAGACCTGGAAGTAACAAATCCTACTGGTATTCATTAAGCTTCTCAATTTGGTTGAGGGCAGAATTGGGGAGGGGAAGGGTGTGTGTGTGTGTGTGTGTGTGCACGTGCACGCGCAGGGGGTTACGTTTGAAAAACAACTAACAGTCCTGGAAAGAATTTTGATGAAGCTTAATACCATCTTTAAATAAGCAACCTCTGGACTAAGAATGAGTGAGTCAATGAGCAACCTCGCTGCCTTGTTAAGTGATCTGACCCTCAGTATCTAACTACGAGTGAGTCTTGATAAGACATGCTCCTGGGTGTCACCCAGCACACTCTTTCCTGTTCCTTCCTGGATATGGATTACCAACCATATAGTGACCACAGACCTAGTTAACATCATGCTGCTCCAGGGTAATGCACACCCTGGGCTCCCTAACAATACAAACCAAGTGCTGAGAGCACAGTTTTGTAATATCTGGAACTTATCTGATGCTCCCCACCCTTTGTTTTCTTCAGACTTATCCTTACTATCTTCTTTAGAAAAAAAAAAGTTTCCTCCTTATTATAGCAATAGTATCATTTAAAGAACTCAGAAAATATAAGATGAGCCAAGAAGGAAAATATCATTCAGCCTCTGACATCCAGAGAAGACTGCCTCGATGTTCTGGGTGTTGTGTCCAGCTGTGCACCCATCCAGGCTGCCCCTGTTTCGGGTTTGGGCTCTTCTTAGGGTCTATCTGCTCAATTCCTGAGTGGTGTCTAGTTTCTGCTTCAAAGTTCATTTAATAAAAGCTGTCATATATAATCACCAACTCAAAGGAGTTCAACAGAACACCAAAACACCAAATTAATAGCACTTTTGTTTCCTAGAGGTGAGACATGACCCACACAAGAGCAGCTAACTTGTGGATTGGAATAACCTGAAATCACTGAACAGTATAATTAACACAGTGTTTCCTAATCACAACAACAATACATGACTATAAAGAAAAAGAAACGAGAGGACAAATAAGTAAAGAACAAAGTGAACTACAATCCTGTCCACTCAAACAGCCATCAAGCTAAAAGCTTGATGTAAATTTCTCCAAACTCCTTTGATGCATACACATGCAAAATTAATTTTAAAAAAAAGCATATACATGTTATTTAACATCCCAACTTTCAATTCAAGAAATGCCCCACCACATTGAGCTACCACTTCACACCCATTTAGGATGGCTATTATTTTTTTATTTTTTTAAGATTTTATTTATTTATTTGACAGACAGAGATCACAAGTAGGCAGAGAGGCAAGCAGAGAGAGAAGAGAAAGCAGGCTCCCCACTGAGCAGAAAGCCTGATGTGGGGCTCAACCCCAGTACCTCAAGATCATGACCCGAGCTGAAGGCAGAGGCTTTAACCCACTGAGCCACCCAGGCGCCCCTATTTTTTTAAAAACACACCCAGAAAAATAACAAACACTGGCAAACACATGAAGAAATTGGAACCCTCATATATTGTGGCAGGAACAGACAATGGTATAACTGCTTGGAATACAGTATGGTGGCACCTCAACAAGCGACATGCAGAATTACCACACGATCCAGCAAGTCTCCTGATGTGTGCCCCAGAGAGCTGAAAACAGGAACTGAAACTTATACCTGCACACCAATATCCACAGCAGCACTATTTCCAACAGCTATAAGGTGAGAGCAACCCAATGTCCATCAACAAATAAATGGATAAACAAAATGCAGTATACACATACAATGAAATATTATTCAGACATAAAAAGGAATGAAATTCTAATTCATGCTACGACATGGATGAATCCTAAAAATAATGTTAAATGAAACAAGTCAAAGTAAAGGACAAACATCATATGAATCTACTTACATGAAGTATCTAGAACAAGTAAATTCACCGAAAAGGTAAGTAGAATAGGGTGTTATCATGGGCTGGGGAAGGGAAAGGGGAGTTAATGGATATGGATTTTCTATTTGTGATGAGATAAAGGTTCTGGAAATATATAGTGGTTAATGGTTGCACAACAACGTGAATGTACTTAATGCCACTTAAAAGTGCACTTAAAGGGGCGCCTGGGTGGCTCAGTGGGTTAAGCCGCTGCCTTCAGCTCAGGTCATGATCCCAGGGTCCTGGGATCGAGCCCCGCATCGGGCTCTCTGCTTGGCAGGGCGCCTGCTTCCTCCTCTCTCTCTCTGCCTGCCTCTCTCCCTACTTGTGATCTCTGTCAAATAAATAAAATCTTTAAAATAAATAAAATTAAATTAAAAAAAAAGTGCACTTAAAAATCGTTCAAATAGGGGCGCCTGGGTGGCTCAGTTGGTAAGTGTCTGCCTTCAGCTCAGATCATGATCCCAGGGTCCTGGGATCGAGCGCTGCATGGAGCCCCACATCAGGCTCCCTGCTTGGCGGGAAGCCTGCTTCCCCCTCTCCCACTCCCCCTGCTTGTCTTCCCTCTCTTGCTGTGTCTCTCTCTGTTAAATAAATAAATAAAATATTTTTAAAAAAACGGTTCAAATAGTAAATTCTGTTATGGATACTTCACCACAGCGAAGAAAAGAAAAAAGAGAAAAAAAGAAAAGAAGAAAAAAAGAAAAGAAAAGATTTTGTTTTTGTAATTGTTTCTATGAAAGTTTTAATTGTTTCTATGAAAGTTTTGTACCACGGATTCTGGAAATCTCTTGTAGGAAGGTCCTAGACAATGTCCACTGAGGCACTAGCATATCCCAGCCCAAAGGCACTGTGTTTAGGTGTGCAAGTCCCACACAGAAATGAAACAGGTCCTTTGTCCCTTGGTTTCAACCTAGAAATGGCACTTGCCTGGGGTGCATGAATCAGGTTCATCTCCAACAGGCGAGTCTGGAGATGCCCCTCAGCTGGGCGATTATTCTTCAAGGCATCCAACAAGAAGGAAGTACACTGCTGAACTAAACTGTTTTCCATGAAAACATCTACAATCTGAAACAGAGAGCAAGCCACATTTTACCCAAAGGAAATGGGTTTTATTTTCCTATTCAAATAGTTCCTGAAATTGAATCTCATTTAGAAATTCAATAATTAGTTCCTTCCTTTGCCTTTTTAAAAGTTTTTATTTCTTTCTTTTAGTAATCTCTACATCCAACATGGGGCTCAAACTCACAACCCTGAGATTAAGGGTCTTCTGAATAAGCCAGCAAGGCATCCCTGAATTTTCTTTTATTACAAAATTCAAGTAATTGATGGCCTTAATTTTAGGAAATTTTGTGAAATTATATCACCCATGTCATATTCACCAACAGGGCATTTTACTCAAGTATATCAAAGGAAGTACTTTTATCAGTGTGAATCCCCCAAATTCTCTGAAGTGATTCAAGCAATCTAAACAATCCATTACTTAATCAAATTCTAGAGGCAGTCAACACCTGCTGTCTAGCCCTTATACTCTAATTATTCAGGCAAGTTAGGAAAATGCAAACATTGACTTAGATACCAATCATCAGAGTTAAATAGATATCAAAGAATAAGCCTTAATATGAAGTGAAATATAATGAACTTACTGATTGTGTGTTTCCACGTTTAAGTACAAGAAAAAAGTTTATATTAATAATACTCTAGAGGGCACCTGGGTGGCTCAGTTGGTTAAGTGTCTGCTTTTAGCTCGGGACATGATCCCAGGGTCCTGGGTTAGAGAACTGCATCGAGCTCTCTGCTCGGTGGTGAGTCTGCTTCTCCCTCCCTCTGCCAGCTGCTCCCTCTGCTTGTGCTTGCTCTTTCCCCCTCTCTCACTCTCTTTCAAATAAATTAAAAAAAAAATACTTTAGAACTATGAAATACAATCCAGATGTAATCTGGAGTTTTCTTTCCCCTTGAGATCTATATAAATTTGGCTCAAACCCCTTAATCACGATCTCCAAAATCCTGCAAATTCCACAATGTATAAACCCAGTATAAATGTACTTATAATTGTATTTATACAGGTTGCTGGTTTTGCCTTGCTTTAAACTTTGTTACATATCTCTGTATCACCCAGAGCCCTTTGCACACAGCTTACTGAAGGCAACTAGGCATGTGTTTATATCTAAACACTAACTATCTTATGCTAAAATAATAGTCTCACATTCACCTAACTCCAGGTTAGCCAGACACGCACAAGATGAAAGTCTGCAGACTCGAAAGCACTCACCATAACCACGTACGCAGGCAGAATTCAGGTGGCCTCAGCAGAGGGTGATGAGGTGGGGTTCGGGGTAGGGCTACTGCTGTCAAATAACATCCTCACTCCCCACCCCCAACCACCACACAAAGAAATAAGATTCTCACAACTGGGCACATAAATCCTCTAAAACACTTCAAAACAAAAGTAAATGACAGGCATTCAAACAATAAAAGACTAGAAGACAAGCTTCCCTGGTACATCAGATTTTTAAAACTGGAAGATTAATAGCAGACAAAGAAAAGAATCAAGACACTGGTAAGAGAAAAACAAAAGAGATCTTCTTGACAGTTATACAAGCCACAAAAAGCTGTCTCAAACAACCGCTGATGCTCACCTGGTCAATGTTGGCCAACGGCTCTTCCTCTCGCACTAGCATTTGAGAAAATTGCAGGCCCTGGTCTGGACTGATCCTCATCACACTCCTCAGCAAAAAGATCCAGTCTGGGACATAGCCAACCTAGAGGCAAGGGGACACCCATCAGAAAAATAAACAAAACACTCTGAGTGGTTAAGGAAAAAAAAAAAAAAGCTCCCATCCTTTGTTTTGAACTTGTGTACAAAGAAATGAGAAATGATATTAGCATGTGTACATGCTGTGCCTATGCCAAACACAACACCCACTTATGTGATGATGCCATGTATGTGGAGGTACAGTCAACTACGCAAACAGCCTGGACCACAAAGAAGTCACCCTGACAAGTGTGCCAGCTCTGACCAACACCCAGCATACAGGCCAGTTTGCTTCATGGACAAGCTGCAGTGGACCCCCGCTGAAACATGGGTTTAACACACAGTTGGTGCTGAGGGAGATGAGGGAAAAGGGAGAAAAAGAACAAGATAAAATTACAGAAGGGGCACCTGGGTGGCTAAGTAGGTTAAGCGTCTGCCTTCGGTTCAGGTCATGATCCCAGGGTCCCAGGATCGAGCCCCACTTTGGGCTCCCTGCTCAGTGGAGAGTCTGCTTTTCCCTCTGTCTGCCGCTCCTGCTCTGCTCTTTCTCGCTCTCTCTCTCTCGTTCTCAAATAAATAAATAAAACCTTAAAAAATTATCAGAAAGTCCTCAACTGGAAGTGAACTGGAAGGACTATAAACACAAGACAGGAAAATAAAAAACTGAAGAGAATAAAATAGGATCATTATCACTGAGTGACAGATGCTAGCAGCAACACCGACAACTCACACTAGAGCAATGCCATAGAAGGAAGGGTATATCGTAAACCTAAGAATCAGCAATTACCCACCACAAATTAAGTATCTGTGAAATGCTAATGGTTAGGCATGCATTACCTTTTTGGCATAGAGGACAATTTTTTGGAATTGGCCTGTTTCTGCAAAACACTGGATAACTTTGCTCGGCACATTCGCCCGAAGATACACACTCAGAGCAAGTGTAGGGTCAGCAGTTTTGACCAAATCTCCAAGTTCTTCTGAACACTCCAGCTGTGTTGTGCCAAAGAGACAGGGCAAGATTAGGACCAGAGGAACCTGTGACCTCATTTTCAAATGGTGCTGAGGGTTGTGATTTCGTGTTTGTACCTTATCTTCTTTCAGCCACTTTTCTAAGAGTTGCTTGCGTCCCTGCTGAAGCACTGGACGGCAAAGTTCTAAGGATTCAAGTTTATTGAGCTGACCCTGATCAAGCAGGATTCCAAAGTACTGGAGCAAAGGAGAGGCCTGCCCAGGCTGGGCAGGAATACTCTGGAACTTTCGAACAGTGTCACTGGTACGTAGGACTCCCTGACGACAAATGGAAATGTACATTGTTACGTTATAATCACAAGCTGTCCCTTTACTTAACTGGCCTGTATTTAAAAAAAAAAATCCGGACACCTGGGTAGCTCAGGCCATTAAGCATCTGCCTTGAGGTCAGATCGTGATCTAGGATTGAGCCCCACATTGGGCTCCCTGCTCACAGTGAACCCGTTTCTCTCTCAACTCCCTGCTTGTGCTCTCTGTCACTATTTCTCTTTCTCAAATAAATAAAATATCTGTCAATGGAAATTCTACCCTGAATTAATTGTCAGGGACAGAAAGTCCTCTACCAAGGCAATGGCTTCTACCTTCAGCAAAAATCACAAACACAGGGATGCTTGAGTGGCTCAGTCAGTTGAGCATCTGCCTTTGGCTCAGGTCATGATCCCAGGGTCCTGGGATCGAGTCCCACATTGGGCTCCCTGCTCAGTGAGGAGCCTGCTTCTCCCTCTGTTTGCCACTCCCCTTGCTTGTGTGCTCTTTCTCTCATCTGACAAATAAATAAAATCTTAAAAAAAAAAAAAAAAGACCAGAAACACAATTGATGTCAGTCCCACAAGTGACTTCTAACAAGGGTGAGAATTAGGCTTCTAAATCAGCCTTGCAGTAGCAAAGTACTACCACCATTACATTCTAATTCAAAATACTCAAAGTCCTGGGTGAAGATTAGAAATGGTTTGCTCATAAGCATCACTTGAAAGACAGAAAAATCCCTTTCAAGGAGAAGCAACTCAAAACCTTTTATCTGCTCAGAAGCAGAACTAGGGCCAGGACAATTTATCCTAATGAAATAAATAAAAGAAAATGCCCTAGGCAGTACTGTTACACTCCTGATGAGTGAAGAAAGTCAAGAGTAGAATGTGAGTAAATAAAATGTGGTACAACCACTTGATGTATAATATAGCTCTGCATTTTCTATGCTAAGAACCTGGGTGTGAAATACGTATGCACATAAATAAGAACTGAAAGAATTTTTTAAAAAATGTTGCAGCAGGAATATGCTTTTCATTGATTTGTCTCGTTGTCGTCATGCCACTGGTGCAAAATTTTAAAGCTAAAACAACTAAAAAAACAGTGAAGAAACTCCAACATCAGTAGTGAATGTTTTTATAATTTATTTTACTCTCAGGCTGGCACACAGCATTCAAGGGCCATTACCTTTGGTGCAGATGCTGCTACTTTGGCGGCTTCAGCATAGCTCCCCTGTGCAAAGAGAGTACTGAATTTTCTCACAAATAACTCCTCCGCCCCAGCCAGGTTGCTACGAATGGCCAAACGCAGACCAAGGTCTGGATTCTGAAGCACATTGGTTGCATAATTCACAATGTTATCTTCTTCGACACAAATGGACAGCACCTATAAAGAACCAACAAGTGAAACTGGCCTAACCCAGGACAGTGCTCCATATACAAACACTGCCAACATCCCATTTGCAGGCACTGCAGTATTAGCAAAGTTCTAAGGCTCAGGCTGGGTATGTCTAGAACATTGGCTCCAATACTGACAAGATGCACGGGAGCCAAACACCTAATGACAGCAGAAAATACCATGGTAGAGCACAGCATGGTCAAATGAGAAAAAGATCAAGTTGTGTGGACACTGACTATTGATGCATCCAAGATGACTCTGCCAAAATGACCTATTTGGGTAGGTGGAAGTGACAGTTTTTCATCTCAATGTTCATTTTTTTTTTATAGCACAGATTTCCTTTTTTAATTGTCTTTTTAACTTTAGTTGAGAAAGGTAATTTAGGTACAATAGTACCTGCTTTTCAGCCCTCCCCAATTAACACGTGCCTGGCCTGAACATGTTAGTGGTATGTATCAGAACAACTGCTCCACTGGTAGAAGCTTTGTGCAGGGAGCTACTCTTCTCAGAATCAATCCTATGTTAAGAATGGTGCTATCTGAGAGACAAAGCGATGGTAGGAAGGAAAAGGGAGACACGGGTGTAAGTTGAATAATAGGAGCTAACTATATTTGACCACTTTCCTGAAGGAGGAGGAAAAGTTAAGCTGCAGTCCCCAGTGAATGGAAAAGATGGGAGATGAACCCTCAAAGTTCCATACCTGTCCCTTTTTGTTGACACCGATAATTCCAGAAGTAGGTTCATGTGGAGCAGTGACAAAGATCGTGTCAGCACTAATACGGTTCATGTAGATGCACACGCCAGACTCTAGGTCATACAGATGAAGATAGCCATACTTTGTGATCAAGTAAATAACACCATGTTTAGCTCCAATCTATAGAAATACAGAGAACAACAAGTAGAAAAGTAAGGAGAAGCCAAATAGGGCAAAAGGGTTCACAAATGATGAAAGAGGATCTTGAGTTCCTTAGCCCAATAGGTCATTTATCACTAGCGGGAGCAGTGTGCTACTGAGACGTGGATCCCAAGCTGATTCTAGTCATGCCCACTTGAGAACTAGTTTTAAAGCCAATACTTTCCCTGACTCCTCTCAAATTAAGGTCCAATAAGTCAGGCAATTCCATTTGTCTTTCAGATCTAACTATCCTCTTCCCGACTTTCTTACCAAATCCCTTCAGAAAAAGCTGTGAGTTCATAAAATAAGGAGAAAGTTCTGGATAAACTTAAAAAAATTATAAAACCTACAGCAATTTATTTTTTAACAAGTTTTTTTACATCATCTCAACACCCCAAGCGGGGCTCGAACTCATGATCCCAAGATCAAGAGTCACATACTCCTCCAACTTAGCCAGGCACTCCAAACCCATACTAATTTTGAAAGTACGGTAGTAAAAAACAGAGTACCAAAAAATAGGAAGAAACAAAAACAAACAAAACTTAACTGAGAACCCTGAAATAGAATCAATCATATATAAGAATTTAACATGCATGAGTAGTATTTCATAACAGTAGAAAACAGACTTTAACCAGTTTACAATGCTGATATAACCAGCTGGCTATATGGGGATGGGGGATGAATGTAAAGAACTGGTTCTCTGGGCGCCTGGGTGGCTCAGTCACTAAGCGTCTGCTTTTGGCGCAGATCATGATCCCAGAGTCCTGGGATCAAGCCCCTCACTGGGCTCCCTGCTCAGCAGGGAATTTTGAAATTTTGTAACTTTCCCTCTCTTTCTGCATACTGCTCCCCCTGCTGTGCTCACTCTCTGTCAAATAAATAAATAAAATCTTAAAAAAAAAAAAAAAGAACTGGCTCTTCATCTTATTTTTTAGATCAAAGTAAATTCCAGGTGGGTCAAAGATTTTTACATAAAAAGTAAATAAAACTGGGATGCCTGGGTGGCTTAGTTGGTTAGGTGGCTGCCTTCGGCTCAGGTCATGATCCCAGCGTCCTGGGATTGAGTCCCACATTGGGCTCCTTGCCCAGCGGGGAGCCTGCTTCTCCCTCTGCCTCTGCTGCCACTCTGCCTGCCTGTGTTCGCTCTCTCTCTCTCTCTGGCAAATAAATAAATAAATAAAATCTTTAAAAAAAAAATAAATAAAAATAAGAAAGTAAAAGAAGCAAATATGGGAGAATATTTTCATCACTTTGGGGTGTAGAATTCTTTTCAAAACATGATACCCAAGCCACACAAAAATGCAAATCTTCCACAAGCTGGAAAACACCACAAATAAACTTTTGCTATGACTAGAGAGAAATATTTATTTGAAACACACCAGGCACTTAGTATCCAAAAACTACACAGAGTTCTTACAAGATAAAGACCCCAAGAGAAAAAGTGCCAAGATCAGGAAGAGGCAATTAACAAGATGCATATGAGTGGTAAACCAACCCCATCTTGACAATAATCACAGGGAGGGCAAGAACATCACTAGACATTGTCCAGCATGGTCGTGCACATGTCCCTAACCCAGTAGTTTCATCTGTAGGAGTTTATCCTTGGACTGAGCATTGGATTAACAATACTCGTAGAAGTGTTTACTGTAAACATAAATACCCAATGGGGGACTGTCTAAATGAGTTAGAGGTATCTACAGAAGATACAGACATTAAAATATTATATATATTTAGTTGGTGTGGGACGGTCTATGACACAGAAAAGGTCATAAAGCTGAAGGCCAGTGCCAAACCATTTTTCATTAAGACTCTATTTGTAGGGACATGTTGGTGGCTCAGTTGGTTAAGAGTCTGCCTTTGGCTCAGATCATGGTTCCAGGGTCTTGGGATCGAGTCCTACATCGGGCACCTGCTTAGCAGGGAGCCTGTTTCTCCCTCTGCCAGCTGCTTCCCCTGCTTTTTCTCTCTCTCTCTGACACATAAATAAAATCTTAAAAAAAAAAAAAAAGAACCCATTTGTATATATCTTCGCAAATGCATGCATATGAAAAAATTTCCAAAGGGGCAGTCACAGTTAGCAGTGGAGTAGGATTTCAGTTGCTATTTAATTCTACTGTTATGTTTATCGATATTGTTGGAAATTTATGGACAATATATATTTCTCTAAAACAAAAAAAAGGTCAATTTCTCTTTGTGGGGAAAAATGTATTTGATTACATATCTATTTCCAGAAATCAAGCTTTAAAAATTATCATTTAAAAAAAATTTAAAAAGAAATCATCATTAAGTATTGTCAAATATGTGAGAACAGAAAAAAAGCCAACAGCTAAACCATCCTACAATTATGGTATGTGCCTAAAAATAAATGTTTACTTCTCAAAATATTAACAAGGAATGTCATACCTTATGTCATACCAAATGCCTATGATGTACTAGGCAAAAAAATAAAAAGGGAGAGTAGATTATATGATCTTAAATATATAAATATGATCCCAATTTTGTTGAGAAAGTGTATCTAACTTTTTAAATATGACAAATAGTGAGATCTGATCATTCATCTAGTGGTAAACATCCAATTAGTTCAGCTATAAAGATTGTTTTCTTCTTTATATTTCTGTACTACAGAGAACATCTAATCTTTTGTAATAAAAAGGAAAAGGCCTGGGACTTTGGTATGTGAGTTGGACAAAGTCCCTGTTTGCAGAAAAAGAGTGCTCCCTTCCAGAGAATGTTAACACAGCATGAGCTAGAACATGGGCATCAATGTTATCTTCTTCATGTTCTAATATATCTATTCAGGCATCTTCTGAAGCACAGGAACCTGCTACCTGCTGTTCCCCACCACCACCCCAGATCCATATTTGTTCTAACTCATGTAGTGGGCAGCACATTCATACCTGCATAGCCACTGGGAAATCAGTCTGAGCCTCTGGAGGGAAAAACACATCCACAGCTTTCTTTACGAAAGGCTGGTTTCCTGCTGCAGGCTGTCCGACTTCAATTATGTGCAACTAGAAAAGAAATTTAAGTCAATCCAAGTAAACATATTGGTGGCAGACTGATGCTCACTGGTAAGCAGAGCCACAGCCCACACTTTGTAGGTCTAATGATAAAACTTACAAAGAAAAAAGACAGTCTCTCTGTTGGAGTGCTCATGCTACTCACTAACCTGCTGCCCACCATCAAGGATACAGGAAAAAACAACACTGGAAACCTGAGCAACATTTAGTTCCAGCATGTTGGCTGAATTGCTTCTCCCCTCTCTGGACTTTAGTGTAGAAGCCCATGAAACAAGGGGCTCTGCTAGACATGGCTCAGACTAAGACAAATCAGTTAGTAGACAAGATCTTGTAACTGAATGCCAAACTCACAAGACAGTCGATTGTGCCAAAGGCCTGAGAGCTTCTCAAGGTTTTGCTTGGGGAGGGGGGTTCATAAGAATCTTTGGAGAATCAGGAAGAATGAGAGTGGATAAGGGGCTCCATCCCTCCTTTTATCAGAACAGCTTCAAGTTCCTCTCATCTAATGGAAAGGTACCAAAGCTATAACAAGTCTGGAAAAAATCACAAGTAAGGGTGGTCAAAGACACAAAGCGACAGGGGTTGGAGGGGGTGCCCAGCAGAAGAAACTGATGAGTGTAAACTTAGAGAATAGTGTGGATTTGGCCTGGCAGAGAGGAGGGGGAAACACCAAAGAGGCTTGAGGTATGCAGCGAGATGGGCTAGAAGGGGAGGGCTAATGTAGCAAGTGAGCAGGGGCCACTGCAAGTTAAGATGCAGGGAGACTAAACTCTTAGCATATGGGCACTTAAAAGAAATGGTAGTTTGGGAAAATTCTTTTTGAGGGGTGGGATTGGTCTGAGGATCTAATAAATGACTATTCTCTAACCCAAATATGGGTAACAAGGGCTTCATCTGCCATAGAAGTGAGACTTGCTAGAGGATGGACAGTGGTAACAGGAATAGAATGGAGCTCGTGGGCCGTGTTTCTTGCTTGGGAGTTGGGAAGGATGGGGAAACTGTCAACAGAAGCAGAGGCATGGGTAAGAAAGCCAGGCTTCTTTGGAAGGTGGCGGGAGAAGGGCACAACTATCAGCAAGTGGTACTTCCTATAAGAAAAGAACAAGGGGAAAAAAAAAAAAAAAAAGAAAGAAACAAGGAACTGGAGTCCAGACAAAACTCAGATCCATATGAGGGGACTACCGAGCCATTCCCGTAATTGCAGCTGGGCTGGACTAGAAGGGGTGTGCACAGGAGGCAAAGGCTGAGAGGTCTACTGAAGGGAACCACACCTGCCACTGTGGTAGGGGAAGTGAGATTCAACCACAAAATGAGGTGGCTCTTGGGATGGCTGCTGTGGGGGGTCCCCACCATGGAAGACTGTTCCTAGCCGCAGCTCTGCCCTGAGGGGAACTGCCTGCTTCACAGCTGAGTCTAGGAGATAAATGGGCACACCTGAATTACAGGGGGCTTGTTCTGGTGTGTTCTTCTTCACAGGGAGCTTGGCAAGACAGGTTCTGCCTTTACAAGGTGTGCCTGTGGCTGCCTAGCTCTGTCTGTGACAAGGTAGAAAGCCTCAGTATAAGACATTTTGCCTCTTATTTTTCTGCTGGTTCTCAGCTAAGGAAGGCATGATGTATATTACACAGGAGACCAAAGTATCCAGTGAAGAATATTTAAGATGATGAAGTTTGGGACCACATACTGATTTAGCAGTCTTCTTTGGGGAACACTTGAGGGCCAGTGACCAACTCAAAATAATGACTTCAGGAAGTATTTCTGACTAGAGTATACTGAGATAAGGACACTGTTTTAAGGCTACTCTCGAGGTGAGTGACGCAACTATGGAACCGCAGGTCTATCCAACATCCTGAATTCTTACACCTCATATCTCTGCCCACAGCAACCCCGGTGAACAGATACTAGCCAGGTGCTTGAGCCTAATAAAACTCAACCTGCTACCAGAGCATGGCCTCCACTCTGCAGCTCCCACTACCTGGCCAGAAGCACACAGGACCCACGCCTTATATTAGGATAGTGTACATTGGCTCTTTCACAGCTGTTGCCTCCACGAGCCAGCTGCGTGAGAACAGAAACCACGTGTGCGTAGCCCACACTCAAGAGACTCTGTCAAAGAGGACTTTTTTAGGGCAAAGGGACCAATTAATTGGTAGAGCTGACCTCACATTACTGACTTTACAAAGACTGGCTGTGAAACCACCAACATGTACAACAGAGTGTTGCTCTAAATACTCTAAGAACTTTCATTTCCATGAAGCACCTGCAGGCTGTTCCCCACTCCCAACTATAAACTGGTCTTGAAACATTGGCTAAACATTTACACTTGGACAGAGACTCCCAACACTCACTCAGGACACTTTTCTGAGGGTGAAGACAAAGTGGAGAGCTTACCTTGCCCCCTGCGGGACTACGTACAGCAAAGCAGAAAAGGGTGGCAGGCTTGGCATTCCCCTCACTCTTGAACTCTGCAAAAGCAGCAGCATGGCCTTCTATGGGTTGTGAAACCTTCCTATCCACAGAGTAGAGCTGCATTGCCCCAACGACACGGTTTTGCTAAGACAAGACATTTTGCAATGAAAGGGAGAGAAAAGAGAGAATATGAATTGTTAAAACAAATGTTCCTAAAATCAAAGTCTCACATGTTGATAATAGTTTCTCTAATAAAAATCAAGCCTATTAGATATTAAAGACACGATACAGGGCACCTGGGTGGCTCAATGGGTTAAAGCCTCTGCCTTCCGCTCAGGTCATGATCCCAGGGTCCTGGGATCAAGCCCCACATCGGGCTCTCTGCTCCGCAAGGAGCCTGCTTCCTCCTCTCTCTCTGCCTGCCTCTCTGTCTAGTTGTGATTTCTCTCTGTCAAATAAATAAAATATTTTAAAAAAAGATATTAAAGACATGATACAACTCTACATTTGATGTGGAAAGATGGCCGCAAACACCAGGGAGAAAATAAGACTACAAAACAGTAAGATAGTGGTCCCAATTTGTTAAATGTAAAATGTGTGTATACACGTAGGTAGGCATTTATACATGTTTGTGGATGTGTATAAGTGTACATTCAATGTTTGTACATGTAAATCTATATATACGTACATTCTATGCATACACATAAATACTCATATAAAGTAAGTCTTGGGAAGAAAAACTAAAATGTTAAAAAGAGTAGTTTCATCAGGAGGAGGAGATAATGGGCTAATTTTGAAAATTGGGTTTTCTGAAATTTATAAATAGCAAAAACTGTATTTAGTAACCCCCAATAAGGCTAATATCTTTTTTTAATTAATTAGGCTAATATCTTTTATAAAACTTAGAACTTCTATTTTCTAGAAAGCGAAGAATTTCTATATATTTATATCCAGTGTCAAATGCTCAAGAAGCAAAGTAAAGAGATCTAAGTAAATGAGACATGATAGCATCACAGCTCAAGCCCCTAGAATCCAACATTCGAATAGCTATCACAGTCGAATGAGCCCCTCTGCAGTCTGTGGGTAAATTCAGATCCCCAGTGTATCTGCCACCTACCCTCACTCCATAGAAAGGCGAACAAAAGCTTCAACATTTTTCTTTTTAAAGAACATTTCCTTTGTACTTTTCTACTGAAGACACTTATGCTGAAGTACTATGCAAAGTACCAATTCATGCTACAACATGATGAACCTTGAAAACAGGCAAAGTGAAAGAAGCCATTCACAAAGACCCCATATGAAACATCCAAAATGGGGAAATCCAGAGAGACAGAGCAGACGAATGGTTGCCAAGAGCTGGAAGGAGGGAAGAACAGGGCAGCAACTGGTAAACTGGTGTGTGCACTCTAGCAGAAGAACGAGCAAGAGAATTCTTAAGTAACAGTAAGGATAGGACGAGACTCACCCTCCCAGGTGAGGATGGGAAAATTGGAGACAATATGGAGACAGCATTTTTGAGGCCCAATGCTAGAAAAGACTAAAGCCAAGAAGAGGTGGAGCAGAGAGAACACCTGAGATCAAGACTGAGACCTGGACTTCTGCACTGGCTGTCTTCCTGGACCCACGCAGAGGCTACACATCTGGCCCTGAGCCAGTGACCTGCTTGTGAGCCTTAAGTCTCCTGCCTAATAAAGTCCATCTTGCAGGGGTGTTGCGTATTATGCGCTTCGGGAAAGTGCATATTCAGGACTGCAGCTGACAAAGATTCAATGCAAAAATGCTTCCTTTTGCACCAGGCACCATGCAAGGAGCTAAGGATAATGAAAGTGAATGCAACCCTTAAGGACACATGATAAGGGTTTCTGGCAAGGAAGCAAGCAACAGCAACACAGGGTGCTAACTGCTATGGCCCAGGATAGAGTGAGATGCTGTGACTCCGCTCACTCAGTCTGGTGGGTCAGGAAAGGCTTCCTTGGTGACAAGTAAGCTGGAGTAAGAGGTCACAAGGTGAAAAGCAAAAGCTGTTTCTAACAAAGGGGAAACGTTTGCAAATGCTTAGACAAGAGGTTGCAAACTGGGGCCTGAAGGCCAAAATCTACCCTCCACATTCTCCTCCTGCCTCCTTTTTGTTGAGATGACATTCACTAAATAACCTATAACTACCCATTTTGAAGGATTCAATTCAGTGGCATTTAGAACATTCACAATGTTGTGTCTCTATCCCCTCTGTGTAGTTCCAAAACATTTTCATCATCTAAAAAAATCCCTGTGCCTATAAAAAGTCCCCATCTCCCTGCTCCCCAACCCATGGAAACCACCAATTTTTGTCTCTACAGATTTGCCTAAAGATTTCGTATAAATGGAATCAAAGTATGTGCCCTTTTATGTCTGACTTGTTTCACTCAGTGAGGTTTTCTAG
Source organism: Meles meles (assembly GCF_922984935.1). Taxonomy (NCBI): domain Eukaryota; kingdom Metazoa; phylum Chordata; class Mammalia; order Carnivora; family Mustelidae; genus Meles; species Meles meles. Next base: position 32,020,398 of record NC_060077.1, read on the forward strand.
GTTTATCTATGTTGTAGCCTGTATCAGTACTTTATTCCTTTTTAGGGCTAAGTGATACTCCATTTTATATATAAATCACATTTTGTTTATCCATTCATCCAGTGGTAAACATTTGGGTTGTCTTCATCTTTTAGCTATTATAAATAATGCTGCTATGAATATTTGTGCACAAGTTTTTGTATGGGAGTGTTTTCCTCATTTTTCGTGGATAGCTACCTAGGAGTGGAATTGCTAGGTCAAACAGGAACTTTATGTTAAAGTTTTTGAGGAATCATCAATCTGTTTTCCACTGGAGCTGAACCATTTAACATTCCCACTACTGACATACAAGGATTCCAGTAACTCTGCATCCTTGCCAAAAAATTACAGCTTAATTTAAAATTGAGCTCAATTTACAGCTCAATTAAAAAATTAGGGGCGCCTGGGTGACTCAGTGGGATAAAGCCTCTGCCTTCGGCTCAGGTCATGATCCCAGGGTCCTGGGATCAAACTCTGCATCGGGCTCTCTGTTCAGTAGGGAGCCTGCTTCTCTTCCTCTTTCTGCCTGCCTCTCTGCCTACGTGTGATCTCTGTCAAATAAATAAATAAAATCTTTTAATATTTTTAAACAAATTACAACCATCCTGGGGCGCCTGGGTGGCTCAGTGGGTTAAACCTCTGCCTTCGGCTCAGGTCATGATCCCAGTGTCCTAGAATCAAGCCCCGCATCAGGCTCTCTGCTCAGCAGGGAGCCTGCTTCCTCCCTCTCTGTCTGCCTCTCTGCCTACTTGTAATCTCTGTCTGTCAAATAAATAAATAAAATCTTTAAAAAAAAATTACAACCATCCCAGTGGGTGGTACCTCATTGTGGTTTTGATTTGCAATTCCCCAGTTACTAAGGATGCTGAACACCTTTTAATGTGCTTGTTGGCTACTTGTATATCTCTGGACAAATGTCTGTTCAAGTTTTTTTGCCCATTTTCTAATTGAGGCATCTTTTTTTTTTTTAAATTTATTTATTTGGGGGCGCCTGGGTGGCTCAGTGGATTAAGCCGCTGCCTTCGGCTCAGGTCATGATCTCAGGGTCCTGGGATCGAGCCCCGCATCGGGCTCTCTGCTTGGCAGGGAGCCTGCTTCCTCCTCTCTCTCTCTCTCTCTCTGCCTGCCTCTCTCCCTACTTGTGATCTCTATCTGTCAAATAAATAAATAAAATCTTAAAAAAAAATAAATTTATTTATTTGACAGAGAGAGATCACAAGTAGGCAGAGAGTCAGGCAGAAAGAGAGAGGGAAGCAGGCTCCCTGCTGGGCAGAAAGCCGATGCGGGACTCGATCCCCTGAGATCATGACCTGAGCTGAAGGCAGAGGCTTAACCCACTGAGCCACCCAGGCGCCCCAAGACATCTTTTTGTTGTTGAGTTATAAGTGTCTCTAAATATTCTAGATACTAGACTCTTCTCAGATAAATGATGTACAAACATTTCCATTCTTTAGGTTGTCTTTTCACTTTCTTGACCATGTCTTTTGATTCACAAATGTTTTTAATTTTGATGAAGTCCAATTTACCTATTTTTTTCTTTTGTTGCTCATGCTTTGGGTATTATGTCTAAAAATCCATAGCCAAATACAAAGTCATGAATATTCTTCATGTCATCAGTTTTGCCTCTTATATTTATTTGATCCATTTTGAGTTAATTTTTAAAGATTTATTTATTTTGAGAAAGAGTGAGTGAGTGTGAGCTGGAGAAGGGGTAGAGGGGGAGAGAAAGAGAGAATCTTAAGCAGGATCCAGGCCCAGCTCAACCTCACAACCCTGAGATAATGACCTGAGCCAAAATCAAGAGTTGGATGCTCAACCAACTGAGCTACCCGAGAGCCCTGAGTTAATTTTTATAGATGATACAAGGTAGGAATCCACTCCATTATCCTGCATTTGAATACCATGGTGTGCCAGCACTACCTGTTGAAGAGAATAGTCTTTCCCCTTTGATTGTCAAAAATCAACTGGCCAAGATCAGCTGCATGGCACAGCTGGTTAAGTGTTTGACTCTCGGTTTTAGCTCAGATCGTGATCTCAGGGTCCTGGAACTGAGCCCCACATTGGTGTGGAGTCTGCTTTAGGTTCTCTCTCTCTGTCCCTCTCCCTCAAGCTGTCTCTCTCTCTCTCTAAATAAATGAAATTAAAAAAAAAAAATCAATTGGCCACAGATGTATGCTTTATTCCTAAACTTTCAGTTCTATTCCATTGGTCTACATGTCTATCCTTATGCCCATAGGTTTTTGTTGTTGCTAAATGCTTGTGTGATAGTATGATAAAAATAAGAAATACATATCCAGTCTTTGTCCCTTGTTCCTGCCATAGAACTCCTAAAACCCTTGCAATTTCCTAAGTGATATGAGTGAGAGGTACATCTTCATGACACAAATAGCTTCTGGTTTGGAACTTTAAGTTCCACCACATCCTGACCTCAGGGAAGGGAATGGGGACTGGAGACAGAGTTAATCACCAATGACCAATGAAAAAATATATAGAAACCCCTGAATTACAGAATTCAGAAAGCTCCTAGCGTCAAGGTGCTGGGAGGGTGGAAGGCCTGTACAGGGAATGAAAGTTCCATGCATACACCCTTCCTCCATGCCTTGCCTTATGCATCTCTTCCATTTGGCTGTTCCTAAGTTGTATCCTTTTTAATGAACCAGTAAGTAAAGTGCCTTCCTGGGTTATAGGAGCCATTCTAGCAAATTATCAAACCAGAGAAGGGGGTCATGGGAACCCCTAATTTATAGCTTGTTGGTCAGAGCTGCTAGGAGCCTGGGACTTGAGACTGGCATCTGAAGGCATGGGGGCAGTCTTGTGGGATTGAACCCTTAACTTGTGGGGTCTACACTAATTCTTGGACACCCAGTTAGTGTCCACAGAGAATCAGAGAACTGTTTGGTGTAGAAAAGCCAACAGCTTTGGTGTCAAAAGTACAGTGAGTAAAAAGCTTTTAGCTTGGGTTTTTTATTTATTGGTTTTTCTTTTTGTCAGCAAACCACAAATAAGTAACACTGTGATTTATAATCTTTTCTTTCAAATTATTTTTCAAACACGATGATTTCCTTATAAATGAGCATGACTCTTAAAGGTATTTTTAACAACTTTATTGATATATGATTCATTTACCATATAATTCATTCATCTGAAATATACAATCCAATGTTTTTCAGTGTATTCACAGGATTGTACAACCATCACCACAATGTACTTTTAAAACACTTTCATCCCTTAAGAGAAACCTCATTAGCAGCCAATCCCCATTCCCACCTCCTACGTTCCACCCCCAGTCAAGGCAATTACTTATCCATTTTCTGTCTCTGTGGATAACTATTCTGAATGTCTCATAAAAATGGAATCATACAATATGTGGTTTTTGTGCTGATATGTTTCACTTACTTAATATTTCCAAGATTAAGAATGGTCATGGTATATAGCATATATCAGTACAGATGACTCTTGAGCAATGTGGAATTTAGGGTCATGGACCCCTGACATGGGCAAATCCATGTATAACTTCTGATTCTCCAAAAACTTAACTACTAATAGCTTACTGTTGACCAGAAACCTTACCAATAACATATAGTCAAATAACATAAATTTTGTATCTTCTATGTATTATACACTGCATTCTTAACAATAAAGCTATAGAAAAGGAAATGTTGAGAAAAAAGATTTACAGTACTATATTGCACATACTGAAAAAAACTTATGTCTAAGTAAACCCACGCAGTTCAAACCCACGTTGTTCACGGGTCAACTGTACTACTTTTTATGTCAAATAAATATTCCACTGTATGGATATACATTTTATTTATGCATTTATCAGCTGATGGACATTTGGAATGTTTCCTACCTTTTGGCTACAACAAGTAATGTTGTAACTGATGGTTACCAGAGAGGAGATGGCGGGGGGGGGGGGGGGTGGGCAGGGGTTAAATAAGTGGTGCAAATTAAGGAGTGCACTTGTGATGAGCACCAGGTGTTTTACTGAAAGTGCTGAATCACTGTATTGTACACCTGAAACCAATATTACACGGTATGTTAACTAACTGGAATTTAAATTAAAACTCAAGGTGGGTGGTGTACCTGGATGTACCTCAGTTTCAGTTACATGTTCCACTCTCGATTTATATTCACATCATTATCTCAGGGTCGTGGGACCAAGGTCTGTGTTGGGCTCAGCACAGAACTGCTTAAGATTGTTTCCCTCTCCTTCTGCCCCTCCCCGACTCGTGCTCTAATATAAATAAATAAATCTTAAAAAAATTAAAAACTTAAAGGGTCACTAGATGGCTCAGTCGGATAAGCATCTAAAACTTGATTTTGGCTCAGGTCATGATCTCAGGGTTGCCAGATCTAGACCAGCACTGGGCTCTGCACTGGGCATGGAGCCTACTTAACATTCTCTCTCTTCCTTTGCTCCTCCCCACTCCTTCTCTTTAAAAAAAAAAAAAAAAAAAAAAAAAAAACTTAAAAAAATATACATAATACTGCTATGAACATTTTACTTCAGTTTTCAGTAACATTTTTTATATATTTTTTAAAGATTTTATTTATTTGAGAGAGAATGAGAGCCAGAGGAATCATAGAGGGAGAGGAAAAAGCAGACTCACTGCTGAGCAGAGAGCCTGATGCAAGGCTCAATCCCAGGATCCTGAGACCATGACCTGAACTGAAGAAGGCAGACACATAACTGAGCCACCTAGCCACCCCAGTAACAATTTTTATGATAAAAATCTGATATTAAGATAGCCAATCCACCTCTCTTTTGGATACAGTTTGCATGGTATATCTTTCCCATCCTTTTTTCAACCCACTCTATCTTTGAATTTAAAGTGTCTCTCCAGTAGACAGCATATATAGTGGGATTATGGTGTGTGTTTTTTTTTTTTAATATTCTGCCAATCTCTGCCTTTTAAGTGTTCAATCCACTTGATGCAACTACGATAGGGTAAGATTTACTTCTGCCAGTTAACAATTTTTTCCCTATATGTTTTATGTCTTCTTTGCTCCTCTATTATTTCATTACCAACTTGTTTTGTGTTAGATATTTTCTAGTGTGTCATTTTGATTATCTTGTTATTCCTTTTGTGGTTTTTTTTAAAAAGTCATTTTCTGGGGCGCCTGGGTGGCTCAGTGGGTTAAAGCCTCTGCCTTCAGCTCAGGTCATGATCCCAGGATCCTGGGTTTGAGCCCCGCATCGGGCTCTCTGCTTGGCAGGGAGCCTGCTTCCTCCTCTCTCTCTGTCTGCCTCTCTGCCTGCTTGTGATCTCTGTCTGTCAAATAAATAAAATCTTTAAAAAAAAAAAAGTCATTTTCTTTGTGGCTGCCTCAGGATTACAATTAATGTCCTCACTTGTAACAATCTAATTTGGATTTGTATCAATATAATTTCTGTATTATACAAAAATTTTGCTCCTTTATAGCTCCATTCCTTCCTTGCCTTTGTTCTATTGTCATAAAAGTGCATATTTATCTATTTTATATACCTATTAACACAGATTTATAATTATTGCTTCAGTAGTCATCTTTTAATTCACAAGAAGAGAGTCAAACAAAACTACCTCTATATAGTCTTTTATATTTACCTATACAGTTGCTCATACCAGTGTTCTTTATTTCTTCATGTGGGTTTGGGTTACTGACTTGGGTCCCTTCATTTCCACCTGAAAGATTCTCTTGAGTATATCTCTTTTTTTCTAAATTAATTAATTAATTTTATTATGCTAGTCACTATACAGTGCATCATGAGTTTTCGATGCAGTGTTCCATGACTCATTGTTTGCATGTAACACCCAGGTCTCCATGCAATATGTGCCCTCCTTAATATCCATCACCAGGCTCACCACCCCCCATCACCTCCCTTCCCTCTAAAACCCTCAGTTTGATTCCCGGAGTCCATAGTCACTCATGGTTTGTTTCCCCCTCTGACTTCCCTCCCTTCATTTTCCTTTCCTTAACCTAATGTCCTCCATGCTATTCCTTATGTTCCACAAATATGTGAGATCATATGATAATCGTCTTTCTCTGTTTGACTTATTTCACTTAGCATAATCTCTTCCAGTCCCATCCATGCTGAAGCAAATGTTGGGTATTCATCCTTTCTTCAGTATTTCTTATAGGGCAGATCTATTAGAGACAAATTCTCAGCTTTTGTTACTTGGTAATGCCTTAATCTCCCCTTCATTCGTTGAAGAATTTTGCTGGATATAGAATTCTTGTTGACAATCTCTTAATTTTTTTAAAGCATTTTGGTTATATCATACCACTGCCTTCTGGCCTGGATGCTTTCTCATAAGGAATCAGTTGTTAATCTTATGGAGAGTCCACTGTACAAGATTAGTTTGCTTCTTTCTTACTGTTGTCAAGATTCTTTGTTTTTTGATAGTTTAATTATGATATATCTGGGTGTGGATCTCTTTGAGGTTCCTGGTTCTGCAGATTAATGGTTTTCATCAAATTTGCTATGTTCAGGGCCATTATTTCTTCAAATATTCTTTCTTCCCCTTTCTTTCTCTCCTTCTTGCGTGACTTTCAGTATGTGTACTGGCCCACTTGAATAGTATTCTACAAACCTATGAGACTTTTGTTTTGTTTTTAAAGTAGGCTCTGTGCCCAACATGGGGCCTGAGCTCAACCCTGAGGCCAAGGCACAACCAACTGAGCCAGCCAGGCATCCCATAGGTGGTTGTTGTTTTAAATACCTCCTAGTTCTTTATTGTTATGGTTTATATGGAAAGACAGTGTTCTTATACTTTCCTTTAGTTTTTGGGCATGCTTCCCATTTTCTTTGAAAATATTTAAAATAGCTGACTTACAGTCTTTTTGAAAGTTACTCCAATGTCTGGGCTTCCTCAAAACAGTCCCTACTGACTAATTCTTCCCCTTTGAGTACGGGCCACACTTTGTTTCTTTGCATATTTCATTTTTGCTGCTATTGTTGAAAGCTGGAAACTTTAAATAACATAAAGTGACAACTTTGGAAATCAGATACTGCCCCCCACCCCCACTTCCTGGGTTTATTGTAGTTGCTTAACAAATTTCCTGAACTAATTCTGTAAGTCTGTATTCTTTGTCAGATGTGTTCACTGAGGTCTCCACTGAGCTTAGTGGTCAGTTAATAATTTGAAAGCGATTCCTTAAATGCCTTGAATCTCAGCCTTTGCTGAGAGAGTATATGTATGTTGAGACATGCCTTCAATACTCTGGCAGGCAGCTTACAATACTGCATTGGCCTTCGGCCTTCACATCCTGCTTGTACAGAGCCTCAAGATCAGTCAGGGCTTAAGGCCCTGTCAATTCTTTCTTGGGCAGGTGTAGAGCTCTGTGCATGTACATAGTCGTCTAGTTTCCCAAGAATATGCTGAAACTTTTGAAAGCCCCTGGGAACATCTCATTCCACAGTTTTTCATTTAAAAAATTTTAAAGCCGGGGGTACCTGGGTGGCTCAGTGGGTTAAAGTCTCTGCCTTCAGCTCAGGTCATGATCCCAGGGTCCTGGGATGGAGCCCCGCATCAGGCTCTCTGCTCAGCAGGGAGCCTGCTTCCCCCTCTCTCTCTGCTGCCTCTCTGCCCATTTGTGATCTCTGTCTATCAAATAAATAAATAAAATCTTTAAAAAAAAATTTTTTTAAAGCCGGTTTCTTATTTTTCTCAACTACTAAACTCTCCACAGGCAGCTGTGATGTTAAACAATTGCTGCTGATAGTGTATCCAAGTGTCCCAAGAGATAAGGCCATTTGCACCAAGCAAGAGTGAGTCAAATCAAATAAAAGGCAAGGTTTGTGAGTGGAGATTTCCAAGGAACTACTAAGTAGGTCAAATAATGACATTTCTCTAGGAAAGGTGCTTTTGGGGGACCTCTAAACCTTCCTAGCCTCCTTCAGAGGCTGTAAGGTTGCTGTATTTTACCAGTTGGTGGAACTGTTGGTTATCAAGGCCATCAGAAAACTGTACAAAGAGGGATGGGAACAGCACGAGTTAAAACGTCGCCAAGCTTGCTATTCTGAGATGTAGCAAATTTTCTTAAATAAAAGTTCTTTGGATTTTTGTAAACCTATGGTTAATTTCCAGAACTCTGAAAAAGCTGTTTTTTCTAAAAATATATATGTATATTTTATTTACTTATATGACAGAGAGAGAGAGAGCACAGGTAGGCAGAGTAGTAGACAGAGGGAAAGGGAGAAGCAGGCTCTCCACTGAGCAGGGAGCCCAATGTGGGGCTCAATCCCAGGACCCTGGGATCATGACCAGAGCCAAAGGCAGCGGCTTAACTGACTGGGCCACCTGGATACCCCTGAGAAAGCTGATTTTGAGAATTTTTGCCAGCACTACTTTTATGGAGAAGATTTTTCAAAGGTCCTTACTTCACTATTCCTGCTGATGTCCTGTGTGTAATATTTTATGTTTTACATGTTTTACATTTCTTTGGGGTATATAAGTGAAATTTCTAGATCACATGGTAACTCTACATTTAACTTTTGGAGGAACTGCTAAACTATTTTCCCTCATAGCTATGTGTTTTACATTCCCACCAGCAATGTATGAGGGTTCCAATTTCTCTACACCCTTGGCAACATTTATTACTGCTGATATTTTTGATTATAGCCATCCTAGAAGGTTCAGTGAAGTGACACATTTTGTGGGAGGGTTTCTCTTTTGTTAAGTAAGCTCTTCACCCACAGTGGGATTTGAACTCATGATCTGAGATCAAGAGTGGCATGCTCTACTGACTGAGCCAGCCAGCTGCCCCTCACACTGTGTTTTCAATTTATATTTCCACAAGGACTAATGATGTTGAACATCTTTTCATGTGTTATTGGGCATGTAGATACCTTTTTGGAGAAATAGCTGTTCAAATCTTTTTTTTTTTTTTTTAAGATTTTATTTATTTGACAGATCACAAGTAGGCAGAGAGGCAGGTAGAAAGAGGAAGGGAAGCAGGCTCCCCAGTGAGCAGAGAGCCTGATGCAGGACTCGATCCCAGGACCTTGGGATCATGACCTGAGTGGAAGGCAGAGGCTTTAACCCACTGAGCCACTCAGGAGCCCCTCAAATCATATTTTATAAAAATAATTGTATATTTTATTTTGCCTTTATTACTGAGTTGTAAGATTCTTTAAATATTCTGGATACAAGTCCCTTATCAGATATACAATCTTGAAATATTTTCTCCAAATGGCAGGTTTTTTCTTCACTTTCTTGATGGTATCATTTGTAACACAAAAGATTTTTTTTTCTTTTTTTAAAGATTCCATTTATTTATTTGACAGAGAGAGATCACAAGTAGGCAGAGAGGCAGGCAGAGAGAGAGAGAGAGGAGGAAGCAGGCTCCCCACCGAGCAGAGAGCCCAATGCGGGACTTGATCCCAGGACCCTGGGATCATGACCTGAGCCGAAGGCAGAGGCTTAAACCACTGAGCCACCCAGGTGCCCCTGTAGCACAAAAGATTTTAATTTTGCTTTTATATGTTTTTCTTCTGTTGCTCATGCTTTTGATGCTGCATTTACAAAGGTTTTACTTAACTCAAGGTCACTAAGATTTGCTCCTATGTTATCTTCTAAGAGCTTTACAGCTTCAGCCTTTATATTTGGGTCTGATCCATTTTGAGTTAATTTTTAGTATGATGAGAGGTAGGATTTAGCTTCATGCTTTTGTATATATGGACAGCCAGTAATCCCAAACCATTTGTTGAACAGACTATTCTTTCCTCTGTTGAACTGTTTTGGCATCCTTATTAAAAAAACCCAACAGACCATAAATGTAAGAGTATTATTTATGGACTCTCAATTCTACCTTATTGATCTATATGTCTATTTCTATTTTAGTACCATACCGTCTTGATTTTAAGATTTTATTTATTTATTTGACAGAGAGAAAGAGATCACAAGTAGGCAGAGAGGCAGGCAGAGGGAGAGGGGGAAGCAGGCTCCCCACTGAGCAGAGAGCCCAATGCGGGGCTCAATCCCAGAACCCTGAGACCACGACCCGAGCGGAAGGCAGAGGCCCAACCCGCTGAGCCACCCAGGCGCCCCAACTGTCTTGATCATTGTAGGTTTGTAACAAGCTTTGAAATTGGGAAGTATGAGTACTCTTATTTTGTTTTTTTCATCAAGACTGTTTTGGCTATTTTGAGTTTCCTGCAATTCTACATGATTTTAGGGTCAGCTTATCAATTTCTAAGAAGAATTTAGCTGATATTCTGATAGGGATTACAGTGAATTTGCAGATTAGGCTGGGGAGTACTAACATCTTAAAAATATTAACTATTATGATCTATGAGCACGAGATGTTTTCCCATCTATTTAGATCTTCTTTAATTACTTTCAACAGTGTTTCAAAGTTTTAAGGATATAAGTTAAATACTTCTTTCATTAAATTTATCCCTAAGTATTTTATTCTTTTTGATGCTACTGTGAATGAAATTTCATTTCTGAACTGTTCATTGCAAGTGTTAGGAACACAACTGATTTCTGTATACTGATCCTGTACTCTACAACATAGTACATGTTAGTTCTAGAATTCTTTATTAGATACCTTAATATTTTCAATATATAAAATCATGTCATCTGCAAACAGAGATAGCTATCATTCTTCCTTTCAAACCAGGATGCTTTTTATTCTTTTCTGATTGCTCTAACTAGATCTCTAGTCTGATGTTGAACAGAAGTGGCAAAAGTGGGTATCTCTGTCTTGTTCTGATCTTGGGAAAAATTTCAGTCTTTCACTATTAAGTAAGATGCTAGTTGTTTTTCTCTGAAGCCCTTTATCAGGTTAAGGAAGTTCCTTTCTATTCCTAGTTTGTTAAGCATTTTTATCATGAAAAGTGTTGGGTTTTATCATATGCTTTTTTCTGCATCTGCTAAGATGACCAAAAGATTTTGTCTTTTATTCCATTAATATTGTTCATTATTTGAATTGATTATTGGATATTAAACCTACCTGGTATTCCCAGGTAAGTCCCACTTGGTCATGATATACAACTTTTTTTATACGTTGCTGGATACAGTTCACTAGTATATTGTTGAAGATTTCTGCATCTACAATCAAAGGAGAAAGTGGCCTGCAATTTTCTTGTGATGTCTTTGTTTTTGGTATCTGGGTACTGATGGGCCTCACAGAATGAACTCAGAGGTACTCCCTCCTCTTCTATGTTTTAGAAAAGTTTGTGAAGGATTAGTACTAATTTTTCTTTGACTATTTGGTAGAATTAACCAGTGAAACCATCTGGGTCAGAGTTTTTCTTTGTGGGTAGTTTTTCCATTACTAATTGAGTGTCTTAATTTATTGTATAGGCCTACTCAGAATTTCTACTACTTCTTGAGTCATTTTCAGTAATCTATGTCTCTCCGGGAATTAGTCCTTTCATCTAAGTTATTTAATTTACTGGTATACAATATTCTTAGTAGTCTCTACTAATCCTTTTTATTTCAATATGGTTTGTCCCAACTGTTTCAGTAAATAAAGTTGTACTGGCATGAAGCCATGGCTATTCACTTACATATTGTCTAAGTCTGCCTGTATTAAAACTTCACAGCTGGGGCGCCTGGGTGGCTCAGTGGGTTAAGCCGCTGCCTTTGGCTCAGGTCATGATCTCAGGGTCCTGGGATCGAGTCCCGCATCGGGCTCTCTGCTCAGCGGGGAGCCTGCTTCCCTCTCTTTCTCTCTCTCTCTCTGCCTGCCTCTCTGCCTACTTGTGATCTCTCTCTGTCAAATAAATAAATAAATAAATAATCTAAAAAAAAAAAACAAACTTCACAGCTGAGTAGTTGTGACAGAGACCAAATATTTTTGGCCCACAAAGCAAAAAACATTTACTATCTAAGCCTTTATAGAAAAAATATGCTGACCTCTGGCTAAGAAGAATAAAATACTTGAAGTACTCAGGTCAAACCGGAGCAAAGGGATTTTGAAAAAGTATTAGAGGCAGTTAAAAAGTGGAATGAATTAACTATGATCTAGTTTTATAAGTATCAGCTTAAAGCTTCATTTCAACCCTTCAGACTTCATCATTTCTGGAGGAACAAATTTATTTCCAGACCAGATTCAGTACAAAGACTGAGCTTCCTGAAATAAAGAGGAAATTCAAAAACAAAAAGTATTTTGGGCAAGTACTTGGGAAAAGTGATAAATGCTAAACTGTGACTAATTTTGTTCCTTGGTTGAGGGTCCTATATATCGAGACTTTATTTATTTATTTGACAGAGGAAGACACAACGAGAGAGGGAACACAAGCAGGGGGGAGTGGGAGAGGGATAAGCAGGCTTCCCGCCAAGCAGGGGTCCCAATGTGGGACTCAATCCCAGGACCCTGGCATCATGACCTGAGCTGAAGGCAGACACCAAACAACTGAGCCACCCAGGCACCCCGAGCAAGTGACTCTTGATCTTAGGGTCGTGAGTTTGAGCCCCACATTGAGTGTTGAGATATAAAATCTCAAGCCTTGCCTCTCCTGTTCATCTCCAATGCCAGTGCTTCCATCTAAATCACATATGGCTCACTTCTCCTGGGAGTTAGAGAGTGGAGGAGACTCCCAAAGTGGAGAGAAGTATCTGTTCCATCTTCGCTCACTCTTCACATTTCTCATATATGTCTTTACTTCAGAACACACTATATGGCTTTCTTCCTGTATCTGCCTGTCAACTAGCTTCCCAGCCTCCCGTCTTCATGGTGGGCCCCCTTCAACATCACTGATAGCATTATTTTGACCCCATTATGCTGCGGAGAAGGAAGATAAATCATATCACTCTCACTTTAAAATCTGCTGCAGAATTCCAACTGCCAGCAGCATGCACCTCAGTCTTGCCTCCACCCATCTCTTACCCTTGCCCCTCTAGCTGCCTCTTAAGCATCTGATAGGTATCAGCCAAAGTGATGACCCCAGACTCCCAGAAAGAGCCATTCACACAGTTTCCTTTCCAAGTGCACTCTTAAATGTGGCAAAACACAGCTTAGAGGCCCCCTCTGTCGGGGGCTTCTCTGACTTAAGGTATTCCCACACAGTGCTCTCTTCAAATGTCTGACAGTTTTCTAGGTGCTAGAATCCCACGTTTATACTTTCCTTACTAGGCTATGGAAGATAATTTAATGGCCAGCATTAGCTAATAAAGATCTAAAGTCATACATCCTGTAGTCAGGTATCTGGTGACTAGATTAGCCACCAAGAACAAAAAAAGGAAGCACAGCAGAAAGTTACCCCTTTCATCATAAAAGTATATGAATTAGTAGGAACCCCTGGGTGGTACAGTCAGTTTTAAGTGTCTAACTCTTGGTTTCGGCTCAGGTCATGATCTCAAGGTTGTGAGATCAAGCCCCATGTCAGGCTCTGTGCTCAGCAAGGAGTCTGCTAAGATTTTCTCTCCCTCTCCTCCCTCTGCCTCTCCCTCCTGTGCTCACTTGTTTTCTCTTAAATAAATCTTTAAACAAGTGTAAGAATTAGTAATATTCCATTAAAGCCCTTAAAATAGAGCCCCAAAACTACCTCCCATAAACCTGTAGATTCCAAGTGGCTCTACAAAATTCCTCAGCAATTAACCTCTCAAAACTGTGCCAGAAATAGTTTTCAGGATGAATATCAGTAATCTGATGGAATGCAGTGTAGTCAATGGGCCAAAGTTAATTTAAAATTCTTATGTGATCCAAAGTTTGGATTTCTTGTTACCTCTATTTCTTTTAGGCCTGGGCCTATTTCTTCTGCCTCACACCTGTACCAGCTTCAGTATTACACCTCTACATTGCATCAGACCTTCTTAAAGGCAGCCAAAACCTTACCTGAGCTGAGATGCCAATGAGGAGCAGCCACTTCTGGTATTCGTCAGTCCGGTAGTGGATCATCTGGCACCCGGCCAGACTGGCATGTCTATCAAACATCTTCACAGGTTGAGAGTCGCCTTCCATGCTCCAGTGGTAGACTGTGGTCTCAGTCACCAGGGCAACAGTGTTTACAGAGACCCATTTCCAGAATATCACCTCTTCTGCCATTGTATGAGACTTCATTTTACTCTTCATTTCAATATTAAAGATTTGAAGTGTCTTCCCAGCTAGTATTTGATGTGATGAAGATTAGAGAAAGATAAATTAAAAATCTGAATGACAAATTCTTACACTCTTAATTCTGAATCCTTTTAATATTACTTTAAGTTGTACTACTTACAGCTAATCTGATTAAGAAGGGAAAAGAAATGCCTGAGTGCAATTAACCACACTTTGATGTCTTAATATTGAGAAAAGCCTTCTTCCTCAGAAGAATGTAAAAGTGTATGAATAACAATCAGAAATTAGTTCTTTTGAAGCAACTATCAAGAGAATCAATTTAAAATTGGTATCTTCTAGTTTTAAAATACTTTCCTGGGTAAGTTAGCAAAAACAAGACATTCTTTCTCTGTCTGGTGCCTCCAACTTTCAGGAAAGAATACCATCACCCCTTCAAATTAAACAGCTTCTCCAGATAAGAGGGTCATTTTGTCTTAAAATTTAGATTAGTGATGTCAAACAGAATTTTCTACAACGTTGGAAATGTTCTGCACTTGCACTCCCAGTATGGAAGACCCTAGCTACACATGGCTATTAAGTACTTGAAATGTGTCTGGTAAGACACATTTAAGGAAACTGAACTTTTACTTTCATTTAAGTTTAATTAATTTAAATTGAAACAGCGTCACATGGCTAGCATCCAATGGGATGGCTAAGTTCTAGAAAAAGACTTTAGCATCCATCCTCTGGCAAGAGACTCCTGTTGTTTCCACTTCTGATAAAAAGCTAAGTTCTGATCTTTGTATCTATGCAAAACTCAGAGCTAACATGAAATACTGCTTCCTCCCAAATCAGGACCAACACAAGGATTATTTCTCTGACCACTTCTACCTGGCATTGTGCTGGATATCCTAGCTACTGTAATAACACGAGAAAAATGAAAGGCATAAAAATGAAGGAGGAAGTAAAACTGCCTTTATTCACAAACAACTTTTACAAAGAAAATCCCAAGGAATTTATAAATCTACAAAGCCATTATCAGAACTAATAGGCAACTATTAACAATACTGCAGGGTATGAGGTCAATATACAAAAATATCAATTGAATTCCCAGATGCCAGCAGCAAACAGTTTGGAAATAAAATTTTTAAAAGAACTGTAATATCACTAAAAGGAAAACAAAGTCCCTGCCAACCAAGAATCCTATATCCAGCAAATCTGTCTTTCAAATATGAGGGAGAAAAGACATTCTAAGATAAACAGAAGCTAAGGGAGTTTGTTACAACTAGCACTAAAGGAAGTCCTGCAGATTAAAATGAAAGGACATTATATAGTAATTTAAAGCCATATGAAGAAATAAAGATCCCAATAAAGGTAAATACGTGGGTGATTATAAAAGCTTGTACTTTTGTAACTTTGGCTTATAACTCTACTTTTTGTTTTCAACATGATTTAATAGACTAAAACATTACAAAAATCAATGAGTAGTCTAAAATCTAGTATTATAACTGGTTTGTAACTACACTTTTTGTTTTCTATATAACTCAAGAGATGAATGCATTAGAAAGAATTATTAATTTATGCTTTTGGACAAATTATGTATAAAGATGTAATTCTGTGACAGTAACAATAAAAGAGGTGGGAATGGAGATGTAAAAGAACAGACTTTTTGTATGTTATTGATGTTAAACTGGCAAAATTTTATATTAAACTGTTATAACTTCAGGATGTTAAACACAGTCCCCACAGCAAACAAACAAACAATAAAGAGCTATAGAATGTACACAAAAGAAACAAGAAGAAATTTAAATGTTTTCACTGAAAAAAAATAAACTGAACATAAGCAAAGATAGTAATACAGGAAATGATGGACAAAAAAAGCATAAAGTATATGAAAAACAAATAGTGAAATGATAGAAGTCCTTCCTCATCATTAATACATTACTGTAAATGGATCAAAAGACATAGACTGGCAGAACAGATATAAAAACATGATCCAACTATATGCTGTCTACGAAGACTCACTTTAGATCCAAAGACACAAGGAGGTCAAAATGAAAGGATGAAAAAAGATATTCCATGTAAATTGTAATCAAAAGAGAGCAGGGATGGTTAATTTCAGACAAAATAAACTTTGAATCAAAGAAGATTGCAAGCAACAAAAAAATACATCATGCTAAGTGAAATAATCCAATCATAAAAAACAAATACTGTATGATTCTATATATATTAGGTGTGTAGACTAGCCAAAATCATAGAGACAGAAAGTAGAATGGTGGTTCTAGGGACTGGGAGAGGAAGGAATGAGCAGTTACTGTTTAATGAGTACAGTGTTTCAGTTTTGCAAAAGGAAAATAGTACTGAAGGTGGATGATCTTAATGGGTGTACAACAATATGAATGTATTTAATACCACTGAACTGTACACTAAAAAATAGTTAAGATAATAAATTTCATTATATTTAGCCACAACTCTTTTTTTTTTTTTTTAAGATTTCATTTATTTATTTGACAGAGAGAGATCACAAGCAGGCAGAGAGGCAGGCAGAGAGGGGAAAGCAGGCTCCCTGCTAAGCAGAGAGCCCAATGCAGGGCTTGATCCTAGGACCCTGAGATCATGACCTGAGCTGAAGGCAGAGGCTTTAACCCACTGAGCCACCCAGGCGCCCCATCAACAACACACTTCTAAATAAGCCATGGGTCAAAGAATAAATTACAAAGAAAATTAGAAAATATGTTGAAATGAATGAAATAAAAAGCACAACATATAAATTTTGGGGTTGCAGCTAAGGCAGTACGCAAAGAAAAATACCTAATCTTAAACATCAAGATCAGAAAAGAGTATCTCAAATCAATAAAGTAAGTTTCCACCTTAATAACTACAAAAAAAAACTAAACCCAAAGCAACAAAAAATAAAAATTAAGAGTAGAGCAAAAATCAGGGAAAGAAAACAGAAAAATAATAAAAGAAAATCAATAAAACAAAAAGTTGGCTTTTCACAACAATCAAGAAAATGGGACGCCTGGGAGGCCCAGTTAAGTGTCTGCCTTTAGGTCAGGTCATGATCCCAGCACCCTGGGATTGAGTCCTGCACTGGTCTCCTTGCTCAGTGGGGAGCCTGCTTCTCCCTCTGCCTACTGCTCCCCCTGCTTGTGCTCTGACAAATAAATAAAATCTTAAAAAAAAATAAATAAAAGGGCACCTGGGTGGCTCAGTGGGTTAAGCCTCTGCCTTCAGCTCAGGTCACGATCTCAGGGTCCTGGGATTGAGCCCCACATTGGGCTCTCTGCTCAGCGGGGAACCTGCTTCTCCCTCTCTCTCTGCCTGCTGCTCACCCTACTTGTGATCTCTCTGTCAAATAAATAAATAAAATCTTTAAAAAAAAAGAAAAGAAAAAGAAAACTGACAAGGCTTAGACTGATCAAGAAAACAGATAAGACCCAAATTACCAAAATCAGAAATAAAGAGAGGACCTCTAGGTGCCTGGGTGGCTCAGTGGGTTAAGCTTCTGCCTTCGGCTCAGGTCACGGTCTCAAGGTCCTGATCGGGCTCTCTGCTCAACAGGGAGCCTGCTTCCCCCGTCTCTCTCTGCCTGCCTCTCTGCCTACTTGTGATTTCTCTGTCAAATAAATAAATAATTCTAAAATTAAAAAAATATACATTTAAAAAAAAAGATAGGGGGTGCCTGGGTGGCTCAGTGGACTGGGCCGCTGCCTTCGGCTCAGGTCATGATCTCAGGGTCCTGGGATCGAGCCCCACATCGGGCTCTCTGCTCCACAGGGAGCCTGCTTCCTCCTCTCTCTCTGCCTGCCTCTCTGCCTACTTGTGATCTCTCTCTCTGTCAAATAAATAAATAAAATCTTAAAAAAAAAAAACTTTAAAAAAAAAGATAGGACCTCATAGATGATCTTGAAGAAATTAAGAGGATTATGAGTGAATGGTATAAACAATTTTATGTCAACACATGAGAGGACTTAGAGGACCCAGATATATATTCCTAGAAAGATCAATTACCAAAACTGACATAAGAAAGAAAATCTGAACAGATTTACAGCAAGTAAAAGAATTCTTAGTTTAAAACCATCTAACAACAACAACAACAACAAAAAACCCAACCTCAGAAGGCTTTCAATATTGAATTCTATCAAATACTCAAAGATGATAGAAGAAACAAGTCTTTCACAAACTCAGAAAGCAGAAAAGGGACCCCTTCCTACCTTACCCTGTAAGGCCAATACTAACCTAACTCCAAAGTCAGAGACATTACAAGAAAAAGAAACCACAGACTAATCATCACAAAAATACATAGAAAAGCCCTTAAAATATGAATAAACCAAATCCAGCTACAAACAAAAACAATCATGGGGCACACCTGGACAGCTCAGTCAGTGACTTTGGGTTTTGGCTCAGGTCATGATCTCAAGGTTGTGAAATCCAGCTGAGCCCCGTGTAGGGCTCTGAGCTCAGTGCAGAGTCCGCTGGAGATTCTCTCCTTCTTCCTCTCCCTCCCCCACTGCTTGCCCCCCTCCTTGTGCACTCTCTAAAAATAAATAAATAGGGAAGCCTGGGTGGTTCAGTGGGTTAAGCCTCTGCTTTTGGCTCAGGTCACGATCTCAGGGTCCTGGAATCGAGCCATTGGGCTTTCTGCTCAGCAGGAAGCCTGCTTCTCTCCCTCTCTCTCTGCCTGCCTCTCTGCCTACTTGTGATCTCTCTCTTTCTGTCAAATGAATAAATAAAATCTTTTAAAATAAATAAATAAAATCTTAAAAAAAACTATTTTGAAAAATACGAAGTTGGATTACCAATACTATCTGGTTTCAAACTTACCATAAAGCCACAGTAATCAAGTAATTGGCACAAGGCTGGGCATATGGATCAATGAAATAGAAATGAGAGCCCAGAAATAGATCTTTCTACTCATGGTCAATTGACTTCTACCAAAGGTGCCTAGATAATTCATTTGGGAAGAACAGTGTTTTCAACAAATGGTTCTGGGTGGGACAACTGAATGCCCTTATTCCACCAAAAAAGAAAGGAGGAGGAGGAGGAGAGGGTGGAGGGGGCGGCAGAGGTGACAAGGAAGAAGAAGAAGAAGAAGTCAAAGAAGAGGAAGGAGAAGAGAAAGAAGCAGCAGAAGAAGCAGCAGCTTACCACACACCATACACAAAAATTAACTCAAAACAGACGATGGACCTAGATGCAAGAATTAAAACTAAAAAACCATTAGAAGAAAAAATAGAAAATCATGATCTTGGGTTAGGCTAAACACGCACAGGTAGGACTCCAAAATCATGATCCATTAAAGAAAAAAACTGGTAAACTGCAGTTTATCAAATTTAAACTTTTTTGTTTAAAAGATACACTAGGAAAATAAAAAGATAAGCTACAAATTGGGAGAAAATATGTAGATCACATAGTTGGTACGTGATTTATATCCAGAATATATAAAGAACCCTCAAAATTCAATAAGACAAATAAGCCAGCTAAGAAATGGACAAAAGATTTAAACAGACATTTCTCTAACAAGATACATGAGTGGTTAAAAAAGTAAAGTAAAAAAGATATACAAATGGAATTGCTATAATAAAAAAAGATAATATCAGTATCAAGTTTGCATATATGTTACAAAAACTAGAATGCTCATACCTTGTTGGCAAGAATGTAAAATGGTAGTCATTCTGGAAAACAGTTTGGTGGTATCTTTAAAAAGCTAAAAAAAATTATCATATGATCCAACAATTCCACTCCTAGGCATTTACCCAAGAAAAATGGAAATATACATCCACACAAAGACTTGAAGGCAAGTGTGCACAGCAGCAATGTCCTTAATGACCAAAAACTGGTACCAATCCAAATGTCCATTAAACTGGTAAACAGAGAAACAAAATGTGATATATCCATGGAATAGTGGAGTATTGGAATCTTACTCACCCATAAAAAAGAACTAACTACTGATTTAAGCTACAGTGTGGATGAACCTCAAACATACTATGCTAGCTGAAGGAAGCCAGGTATAAAAGACTGTATGTTGTATGATTTATTTGAAATGTCCAGAAATGGCAAACCTATAAAGCCAGAAAACAGATCAGTAGCTGCCTAGGGCTGAGGGAGGGAGTGGAAAATGACTGCAAACAGGAATAAAGGAACTTTTGGGGGTAGCAGAAATGTTCTAAAACCAGAGCATGGTGGTAGTGCCATAGCTCAATAAATTTACTAAAAACACTGAACTCTACGCTTAGAGTAAGTGAATTTTATGGCATTTAAATTATACCTGAATAAAATGGTTAAGAAAGAAAAAAGACTAGACTAGAAGTTCAACTGTAGGATGGGGGTACCTATTAGTTTCAAATAGCCTGGGATCACAGAGGAAATTTCCTCTAGTTCGAAAACTTGTCAAGCCCTCCTTAGACTGATTAAAAAGAACTTGTTTTACATGATGTACCAAATATTTAGCATCACAAAGAATAAAATAAAACAAGAAAACCCTACCAATCTCCTTTGGGAATCAATCTGCTGTCAGATTCCAGTTGCCAGGGTAAAGAATGTGCTACCACAAGGGGGCTCCATCTACCAACCTCTCCCCTCCCTACCTGGGCCAAGAGCTAATTGCTAGGCTGGCACTATTATTATAAGCCTTTAAGCAACCTACCTCTAAAAATTAAGGGGAAAAGTTAGAGTTTGCAAAAGGAACACATATGACTATTCAAAGTGCTATGATTCATAATAAAAGTAAAAAATATACTTGGGCCAGTAACGCAAGTAGTCAGTCAACTTTTTCTATTTAGGGATAAATAGGATCTTTGTCACGTATCTGTTTTTACAACTCTTTAAAAATATAAAAACTGGGGGCACCTGGGTGGCTCAGTGGATTAAGTCTCTGCCTTCGGCTCAGGTCATGATCTCAGGGTCCTGGGATCGAGCCCCACATTGGGCGCTCTGCTCAGCAGGGAGTCTGCTTCCCTCTCTCTCTGCCTGCCTCTCTGCCTACTTGTGCTCTCTGTCAAATAAATAAGAAATCTTTTTTAAAAAAATAAATAAATAAAAAATAAAATAAAAACTGGGGCGCCTGGCTGGCTCAGTCGTTAAGCATCTGCTTTTGGCTTGGGTCATGATCCCGATGTCCTGGGACCAAGCCCCGCATCAGGCTCTCAGCAGAGAGCCTCTTTCTCCCTCTCCCACACCCCCTGCTTGTGTTCCCTCTCTCACTGTCTCTCTCTCTCTAGCAAATAAATATATAAAATCTTCTAAAAATAAATAAATAAAACTATAAAAACCATTCTTATTTGGGGCTGTACAAAACCCAACAGTTTACTGATCCCTCACTTAGAGTATTAATGTTCCATTAGGATGATGAGCAATTGCTGAAGAATTCGCACCCCCACCCCCTACTGCTTCCTGATCCTTAGTCAAGGGTAAAATTGTATCTCTGGTTTTAAAATGTTCACCACAAAAGCACCAGTAGAGACAGTTTGAAGAGAGACTGGGGTGAGTGAATCTGCTCTAAGTTTCTCCAGAAGGATGGGCAGTGATATGAGCTGAGCACCTCAGGAGCTCTCAGCCAAATAAAAGGACAAACTGTAAAGGCAGACCTTTTTAAAAAAGAGGTCCTTCTCATCACGAGCCCCCTTCCAATCACGAGACATCACCAGTCAAAATGGGGTATCTGTGAGATTCAAGACCAGTACCCTTGACTTCACTTTCATGCTTTCACACTGGGACCTATGCAGCAGCTAAGTCATATGAAACAATAAAAGCATAATTAAATTATCTCTGTAATTCAGCCACTGTACAAATACCTTAAAAAAAAAAAAAAACAGTTTTCCTCATTTTAGTCTAGGGTCTTTGAAACACAGTGCTACCCTTGCTCACAATTTATACTATAAGGGTCCAAGATCATCCTAATGGCCACAAGATTGCAGTAAAAATAGGATACTTAAAATTTTATCAATTTGGTTCCACAGTTCACACTTCCTTATGCAAAAGAAAACAGCAATCAATAACTATAGCTGAAAAAATTCATATGAACACTGAGAATGGAAAAAAAAAAAAAAAAGGATGTCCTCACATCCAGGCCATGTTACTCTCCTAGTGATGTAAACCATCTCAGAGAACACCAACTTCAGACAAGTCCCTCTAAGACCATGATAAAGTGAGACAAAACAATTTTACTAACTACAGACAAAAACAAGGTAAATGTTGCTTCAGAATTTTACTAAGTACAGACAAAAACAAGGTAAATGTGCAACGCACAAAATACCAAACTGCCCCTCTCATGGCTGCTACTTCTTTAACCAATGCCAACTTTATCGTCACTCTATGCCCTTCCTTATAGCTAAGATTCATTGAGATAACCTAATTATAAAATTACTCCCACTTTCTAACAGCACCCAATCTACAGCAAACTCATGTTTCCTTAGACTATCCCCAAATCACCCAATGAAATCCCAAATCCTACAAAAGTTTCTTTCTAACACCTTTTAATAATAGTGTGATACGTCCAAGCTCCCCATGGTGTGGTTTCGCTCTTTCTGAAACAAGTAATAAACCCAACTTGTTCAACTTCAGATGTGTTGCCAGTGGCCTTTGGTGGGAGGGGACTGACAGCATTAAATCGTGAGTTCTCTCCATTCCCCTACCACACTTTGAAAACTGCCTCCAGGAGATGCAGGGTGCACACAGGTAAAGAGAACTGTATCAGAGAACCAGGAAGACAAAAATGCTGGCCATCTCTGAGACCCAGAGAGAATATACCAAACACCAAACGACATGATAGATAAGATCTCTCAAAAATATTGCAAAATAGAAAATACAGAAAAGCCAAAAGAATCAATCATGAAGAATGCTAAAGGTTAGCAATTTTTTCAACTAACACAGTTTATACCATTTACATTACATGTTCAAAAAATATTTTTAAAAATATTTTATTTATTTATTCATTTGACAGAGAGAGAGAGAGATCACAAGTAGGCAGAGAGGCAGGCAGAAAGAGAAGGGGAAGCAGGCTCCCTGCTGAGCAGAGAGCCGGATGTGGGGCTCCATCCCAGGATCCTGAGATCATGACC
Source organism: Meles meles (assembly GCF_922984935.1). Lineage (NCBI taxonomy): Eukaryota > Metazoa > Chordata > Mammalia > Carnivora > Mustelidae > Meles > Meles meles. The sequence continues at coordinate 32,043,449 of NC_060077.1, forward strand.
CAAGCCGAAGGCAGAGGCTTAACCTACTAAACCACCCAGGTGCCCACAAAAAAATTCTGACAAGAAATAGAGTTGATAGAAGAAAAGATCATTTAAATTTTTTAATATCAGCTTTTTTTTTTTAATAAAAAGGTCATAACTTCCAGATGTCCATTTACCTACTAAAGGACAAAGTAGACCCTATTTCTGTAACAAAATAGGAGCACAGGCAAAAGCTAATATTTGGCATTTACTAATTTTAGCACCAGAAAGAACTTTCACTTTTCAAGGTAAGTGATAACACGCCTTGCACAAAATATTAGCAAGTCCAGTATATACATAATCCTTTCAATTTCCCAAATCATGGCAATATGAAAAGATTCTATATTCCAAATAACTACAAGGTTTCAAGTACCCAACATCCCCTGAGTTCAAGGAAGCAAAATTCTATTAAAGAACAACTATACTGTTATCGATGCGTTTCACAAGAGAAGAAGTACCTTGGCTCATACTCTAGGATGTCTGGAGCACCAGTGTAAAGCAGCCCATCACGAGGTCCAGGGCACCACACAGTCCTCCTGGTGAACACGTGCAGTGTGGTGTTGGCCCTTCCAGATGTAGCAGTCATAAGGATGAGGCCCTGGGCATTCGCTCCCTCCTGTATTTGGCTATACGCATGACGTCACAAAAAACTCAGGTGCTCAGGAACCTCTCATTAAATAAGGTATGTAAAACATAGCTTTGGGACACCTGGGTGGCTCAGTCGGTTAAGCCGCTGCCTTCGGCTCGGGTCATGATCCCAGGATCCTGGGATCGAGTCCCATGTGGGGCTCCTTGCTCAGCGGGGAGCCTGCTTCTCTCTCTGCCTCTGCCTGCTTGTGCTTTCTCTCTCTCTCTCTGACAAATAAATACATAAAATCTTTTAAAAACAAACAAACAAACAGTTGGCCTTCCTGCAGCTCAGTTTCCTTAGATGTGGAAGGAGGTGCATAAAAAAAAAAAAACAAAAAAAAACAACAACATAGCTTTGCCTAAACTTTTGGAGTTAAGTTTAATATTATTGATGACATTTTCCTGTGAGTTTATTGACAGTTGTCTGCTATTTAAAGTAACAAAGCAGGTAAAGTGAGGTAAAATTCCTTTCTGAAAATCCCATCAGTCTTACCTTTCAGAGCTATCACCTTAGAGGCTGGATTCATGATGGCACTTTCAGCAGAGATGGGCCGCCTAATCGGCGCCATTGGATCGTTCATGTCAATAATCACTACCTGCGCCTGTTCACCAACCTTCTCTCGGACACATATAAACTTATCAGATTCCATGGTCAGTGTATTGAATCCAATGTTGACTGGATTAATTCCCAGGTTTTGGAGCTAAAGAGAAAAGAAACATTTGATTTAAAAGTAAGTCTTTCCTCTCTGAAACAGATTAAATCTAGCCCATTATTTAGGGAAGTTTAACAGAAGGAAGAGGAAAAGTTAAATAAGAGTTTAGAAAAAACAACATTAAGTGATTATTCAAGGCAAACACTGACTTGCTTTTCTATACCTCTAGTAAGTACAGGCAATGCATCAACAGCAGGCCATGAATCAACTCTCAAGGAACCTACAATCCCACAGGCTGATGAGAACACACAAGAATAAGAATAAAACCAGGAAGAGGGAAGGATGCCATCATGAGTGCCAGAGACAGGAAGATGCCAGCTGGGAGGGGGTGGAGAAGCCCACAAAGAATACCTCATAAATAAGAAGAGCCTCAGCAGGAAGAGGGTCTTGGAGAGGTGAAGGCAGGTAAAGAGAGCAGAAAGGAAGAAAACACAAAAACTGGTTTCTCCAAAAGCAAGCAGTAACAAAGAACTAGCCAAGAGTTTTTCCTTAAAGCAACCCCACAAATCATAAAGTCTGATTTCTCAGTCAGTTTAAATATTTCTTTGTGAGTCTAAGGTTAATAAAAAGTCAAAAGGGCTGGTACATCTTTGGAGGTAGACAGATTGCTTGAACTTATGTAAAACTTAAATCAGGCACCTTTCTCCAAAGACCACTTCATACATTGTGCCTGGTTTAAATAAAAACCTATTAATGAGATAAGCCTCAATGAAAACCCCTGGGAAAACACACACACATGAAATTTCTATCACCCCTATGAAGAACCATACTTATTTCTATAAAATTCTCTTGCCCCCATCTACCTACAAGTATCTTTGTTTCTAAACATTGTTCTGCTCAACTCAAACCCTACTGCTCCTGACTTAATCCTTTAGTAACTGTTACCCTGTGTGAATTTGTATAAAAGTTTATGCTAGCAACAAAGATTAGGGATGACTTGTTAAAAATAACTACCAGCCTTTGGAAGAAGCACAAATGAGGCTGTTCATACTGCTAGTATAATTCTTTATCTTATCATTTTTTCCCCATGAACTCCTCAAAAGCAGGGACTATACCTTACTTGTTTCTTGTGATACAGAGTCTAGCACATACTGAGTATTCCAGCTGCTGAGGAGAACAGGCTGGAGGCAACAGGTCACCTCATCTGACCTTTCTGCTAACTCAGAAGGCAAGTTATGCCACACACAATTTACACTAATGCAACACAAGGTTTTTAGATTACGACCTCTTCCCAAAATCACAATGCTGATACTGAGTTGTTTGAAATTCACGTTTTATTTTCACACATCTGAAGTAGCAGCTTACTGCAGTAAATGTAGTGAATGAAAGTTGAGCCTTTTTCATAGCAAGTAATTTTCACACATTCATTCCATAAATAAGTACCAAAAACATACTACCTACTAGCCACTAACTAGACTCCAAAAACAGTAAGATACATAAGATAGAGTCACTATTCAGAGCCCACAGACTGTGGAGACTAACCATTACTATTAGGTTAAACTATATGAAGTTGCTGATAAGAGGGCAATGAAAAGTTCCATTGGGAGCAGAGGTGGGGAGGGGTGAGGAGGGGGAAGTAAACAGGGTGAAGTAATTCCCAAGAGACCTACACGGTCTCCTTTATTTTTTATTATGAATTATTATAAACATTATACTATATAAGCATATGGTAAATTTAGAGAGCACCCTAACATTCAAGCACCCAACACCCAACACTGTCAAATCTTTGCATATCAGAGCCATACACTTAAGTGGGCCCAGATTTTCTAAATTTTCACTTTATTCTTAGTTTGGGGATCATGTTGAATTAATATGGCAACATTCTGATTTCAACTCCAAATATCAAGAAATACCTGTACCCAATCTCCTGAGCACAGTACATTCTTAAATATTAGAGACTGAGTCCAGCCAAACACAGGACAATCCCACCAAAATAACTTTTACATCCAAAATATCAAATACCGGGGAGCCTGGCTGATCAGTCAGTTGAGCCTCCAACTCCTGATTTCACCTCAGGTCATGATCTCAGGTCGTGGGATCAAGCCCTGCAGTGGGCTCCATGCTCAACAAGGGAAGGGTTCTGCTTTGGATTCTCCCTCTAGCTCTCCCCATATATATATATACGTATATATATATATATATATCATAAATAAAAAGTAAATAAATAAAATATCAAATACCACTGAGCTTTACTCCATATGCAGGAACAGAATTCCAGAGAAGTGGTGTGCTCAAAGCGATTTTTTCTCATTAGTTAGAAGCTGTAACTAAGGACTCCTGATTCCTATAATAATTATTCTGAAAGGTAACCTAGATACACATTTAAAACAGTCCATATATGAGTTAAGCAAAAGTACACAAGACACTATCTAATAATCCTTTTCTGTTCTCAAGACCTGCAATTAAATGAATCCAAATTCAAATCCGACACTGGGGAAAACATAAAAAGAAATTACTCATCAAATAGTCCTGTGGTTTCTGTATTTAAGGGGTTTAGGGACAGTAGTCTGACTGGGGAGGGTTGCAGCTGTGTTTATACAGGGCTGTTGGTGAAAACACCAATTGCCCATATCAAAGAGCCAAAACATTCCAGCTGCACTGAACATCCCAGGTTTTCATGCCTCTTGTCTTTGAAGATGCTAGTCCTTTCTCCTTCCGTATATGTCTCCTCAGACTTATTCACTGCCTTATCACTGTGCCCAGCACATGGATGTTCAATAATTAATTAGTAAAGAAGTTACAAGTTTTAGGCAGTTAAGAAAATAATTTAAAGTAACTTGGCTGGGGCGCCTGGGTGGCTCAGATGGTTAAGTCTCTGACTTCAGCTCAGGTCATGGTCTCAGGGTCCTGGGATTGAGCCCTGCAGCATCGGGCTCTCTGCTCAGCGGGGAGCCTGCTTCCCCCTCTCTCTTTGCCTGCCTCTCTGCCCACTTGTGATCTCTGTCTGGGTCAAATAAATAAATAAAGTCTTAAGAAAAAATAAAGTAACATGGGGTGCCTGGGTGGCTCAGTGGGTTAAAGCCTCTGCCTTCGCTCAGGTCATGATCCCAGGGTCCTGGGATTGAGCCCCGCATCAGGCTCTCTGCTCAGCAGGGAGCCTGCTTCCTCCTCTCACTCTCTGCCTGCCTCTCTGCCTACTTTTACTTTTGATCTCTGTCAAATAAATTAAAAAAAAAATTTTTAAAGTAACTTGAAAATATAGATTTTATATGTTAAACTTATCAGCAAGCTTTTTCCTAGCTTAAAGAGGGAGCTCTGTAAATGAGGACCTATGAAGGTCTTTTCTAGAACTAACCTAAAATTCTAGGACTAGATTAGTTCAGGGTACTTTAAAAATTACATTTTTATCATGCTTTACAGAACTTCTCTCAAATTACATCAATGTACGTTTTCTGTATTTTAAAAGCAATTCATAAGACCCTATATTTATACCTGTTAAATGTCAACTAGTTGGATTCCAGCCTGTCAAGATCTGCTTGGATTCTAATTTTGTCATTGAACTTTGCCAGCCCAGCTCTGCGGCACCCTTCTTTAGCCAGCCGAAAGAGATCGTAATCTCCCCCTGGCACGGAGGCCACCAGCACGCCTCAGGCAAGAGACGCAAAAGAAGAAAATAGAACAGACTGAAAGGAATAGATTCGGGAAACAGCAAGGGAAAGCAAAGAAGTATTTATAGGATGGGGCGACTGGTGTCAACAACTACTGCCCCAGAAGAATATTAGTAAGCAACAATGTCAAATACATGCTGCCATCTATACGTAATCTTCAAAGAAAGATCTTCAAACTCTGTTAAGTTACAAAAGCAAAAGGAGGGGAATTTTATAACAGAATTCTTTTAATCATTTTTTGAAAGATATAATGGTTTTCTTAATAGTAGTTTCATCTGGGAAAAGAGACCTAGTGTTTGAACAGAAAGGTTTAATTTTTTCTTTTTTAAAAAGACTTTATATATTTATCAGAGAGAAAGAGAGAGAACGAGTGCATAAGGTGGAGTGGTAGGCAGAGGGAGAAGCAGGTTCCCCACCAAGCAAGAAGCCTGATGTGGGACTCCATCCCAGGACCATGGGCTCATGAACTGAGCTGAAGGCAGACGCTTAACCGAGTGAGCCACCTAGGCATCCAGAAAAGCTTAATTTTCATTTATATGATCTATCTGGGGCTATTCTTCCCATGTATATGTATGACTTCAAAGCTTGTTCCACACACACTTTGCCCTAGCTACAGACTTTGCTCAAGAACCTGGTGGAAAGGGACCTTGACTAAGATCCTCCTAGCACATGGTAACTATTTTAACCCAATAAAAAGTACTTGTATAGTTTGGGGATTTTGAACATTTAAATATGTTCTATGGTGATAACTGATTCTTCTAAGGAGGACCTGTCCAAATTCACTTAATATTTGCTCAATTACCATGTCACTGTTGTGGATTCTCTCGCAAAGGCTGACCCTTCCACACACCCTGGGTGACTGGGTGATTACTTTCTTCACTTCATAAATGAGGAAGGTAAATGGCTGGCCCACTCTCTACTTCCAAGTCCACCCAGGGTAAAATTTAACAGTTTACACAAGACCTTAAAAACATTTTACATGGGTGCACAACAATTTCAGGGCAGAAGGAGCCTAGTGTTGCTCGTCTTAGTATACCAAAAACCATTTCACAAAATACGATTGCAATGTAATGGTAACATAAACCAAACATGTACTAGGCTGTGAGTACAGCATCTTTTTTTTTTAAATTTTATTTATTTATTTGACAGAGATCACAAGTAGGCAGAGAGGCAGGCAGAGAGAGAGGGGGCAGACTGAGCAGAGAGCCAGATGTGGGGCTCGATCCCAGGACCCCAGGATCATGACCTGAGCTAAAGGCAGAGGCTTTAACTCACTGAGCCACCCAGGCGCCCCGAGTACAGCATCTCTTTTCAGAGTGATTCCCTGGGGCCTCTCCAGCAGACACAGGTGCACATGACTGTTTTCTTTGCTTTCCTTTTTTTTTTTTTTTTAAGATTTTATTCATTCATTTGACAAAGAGAGACACAGCAAGAGAAGGAACACAAGCAGGGGGAGTGGAAGAGGGAGAAACAGGCTCCCCACGGAGCAGGAAGCCAGATGCAGTGCTTGATCCCAGGTCTCTGGAATCATGACCTGAGTCAAGGCAGATGCTTAACGACTGAGCCACTCAGGCACACCCACATGACTGTTTGCAATTCAAGCTCAATCTACTCCTTAGAGACCTATCTTACCTACTCATGTATAAAAGGCTTTCTTTAATTATGAATAATGACTAGAAGATTGATTCAATCCAACTGCATGTGAAACTCATCTGGAAAGATAGGCCAAAGTCCTCATCTTTCAGAGATTCTAATTTAATGTTTAAGGTGGCGCCTAGAGAGGTGTTTCGCAGCCTAGGTTGGGAAGCACTGATTAAGACTACTAACCCCCTCACTCCTATAATTTACACAGATCCTCATGGCAGACTCTGTATCTGTTAAGAACATCACCTCAGAGATATGCTACATATCGAAACCTTGAGGGAATGCATTTATATGTTCTCTGTGTACTGAGCTGTGTCATATTTCAAAACTCTTACAAACTATTCCTCTTCTGAATCAAGGTGTCATTGGTTCTTAGTTAGCCCTTTAGCTTTTTTCCATTCTCAGCTTAAAAAGCAACAACCTTCAAACTTAGATATCTGAATATTAAAAAAGTTCAAACAGTACATAGAAGAAAAATATTCCTGCAGAACTAGTCCTCCACTCAACAGGAGGGTGGCAGGATAAGTAAAAGTTCCTATACACTAATTTGTTTAAAAAAAAAAAAAGATTTATTTATCTGGGGGGGGCAGAGGAAGGGGAAGGAGGATCCCAAGCAGAACCCCCTGCTGTGCATGAAGTCCCCCCCCCCACCGTGGGGCTCAATCCCATGACCCCAGATCATGACCCCAGCCAAAATCAAGAGTTGGAGGCCCAACCAACCAACTGAGCCACCTAGGCGCCACCCCCCATATCCTGATTTCTATTTTCCCACTTACCATTATAAAACAATTGTTTTAACCTCTGGGGGAAATCTGGCCCAAGATTTTTCATATGAAACCAACCAAAATTAAAAACAGAAAAAAGATAATTAGATTCACAAAATATAAAGTGATATGGTAGACAGCAGGCGGGGGTTGTGTGGCAGAAACAAAATATGAGATAAGTAGGAGTATTCTTAATAAAGTAGACTTACAGTAAACTGGTCACAGGTGAGCTATATGGAGAGCCTACAAAAGCCTATAAACTGTTATTAGACTGTCTACATTACAACTAATCAGTCATTGATTATACAAACATTTCAATATGCAACTGGTTTCATTCCTTCAAAGATATCAGGGCCTGTTATGTACTAGGCAGTGGTAATACAACTGCAGATAGGAGGAGATTCTGAGATTGCAGTCCAGTAAGGGAAGTGACCGCCTATACACCATATGGTTAGGGCCATCATGAGAGAAGCCCCAAAACTATGGGGGCACACAGTAAGGGCTCCTAATTCTGACATGTCAGGGACAGCTTCTTGTCACTTAAGCAGAAGGCTAAGTGGGCCTTGGCTGGGTAATAAGAGTGAGGAGAAGAGGGCACCTGGGTGCCTCAGTCAGTTAAGCATCTGCTTTCAGCTCAGGTCATGAGCCCAGAGTCCTGGGATCAAGTCACATATTGGGCTCCCTGCTCTGAGGGAAGTCTACTTCTCTCTTTGCCCCTACCCCCTGCTCCTGTGCACTCTTCCTCTCATTGTTGCTCTCAAATAAATAAAAGTAAATGAATTTTTTTTAAAAAAGGGAGGGGAGAATGTTCTGGAAAGAGGCAATAAGCCCACAGGTAAGAGTGCTGGGCTCCAGACAAGGTCCTGAAAGACCAGACGGTGATAAGCAAGAGAGCTGAGCAGGTGCTGGATTAGGCAGGGCTTTATAAGGCATTGGGGAGTCTGGCATTTTCATCCTGGAAGCAAGAGGGAAGCATTATTCACTGATGAACTTCAAGCCTTTGAGAAAATCTCTTTGCCTGTGTGTTAGAGAAGGAAGGCAAGACTAGAGATAGATGACCAGAGACAAAGTTAGTACAGCCATTTAGGTGAGCACTGTTGTCTTAGTCCAGGGTCATGTCAGTCAAGCTAAGGGTAGCAGAATAATGCCCAAAATACATAGGAGAAAGAACAAACAGGTTAAGGAGAAGTCATGGCTGTCTCCTAGGTTCCTGGCTGGAAATTGGAGAAGATACACATTTGAAGAGAAAGAAGAACCCTATTTTGGAACATGATGTGTTGTTTGAAGAACGTATGGATCATCCAATGGCCTTCTGCAGGGGCCAGCTGTCATAGTGGCAGTAACAACTGACAAGAATAGGGCATTTTGTTATGTACTAGACACTGTCCCACATCTTACATTTATCACATTTATTAACTCAAAATGTCACAATAGCTCTATGAAGTAAAAACTATACCCTTCATCTCTGTATTATAGATGTAGAGATGGACACACAAAAAGGTTACAAAAATTGCCCAAATTCACTTGGCTAGTAAGTGCCCGAGCCCAGAGTCAAACCCACTGTACTCACAAAACACACTCACAAAACTGTACACACAAAACAGACTGTACTCAGTCTGTGCTCTTAACCAGGGCCTACTATTGTCTCTCCTACATACATCTATGAGGCTCAGCAAAAATACGCAGCCTGCCTGGGAACACTGAGCATATGGGAATACATACAAATCACCCAGTAGAGCATACAAAATGGAAAAAAAAAAACCAGAAGAGCTCAAGACAGACCCCAGGCTTATTCCCAAGAGAAGCCCACAAAGGAAACTGGGGTGTGGGCAGAGAGATAGGAGAAACCCTGGGAAACTCTGGTATGACCAAAAGCAACAGAGAAAGGATCATGAGGAGGCAATAAAGCACGGTGTCAACTATAGAAGATGTTTTGGGTTTGAATTTTTTTTTTCTTTCTTTCTTTTTTTTTTGGAGCAGGGGCCAGCAAATTACAGACTCCCTCTTTTTTAGCCCAACTAAAAATGAGTTTTATACTTTTTACAAAATTTAAAAAAGAGGGAGTGGGAGACTATGTTTCGAGAGACAATACATGGCTCTCAAAGGCCTAACCTACATACTAACTGGTCTTTACAAAAAAGTCTGTATGAGGGGCGCCTGGGTGGCTCAGTGCGTCAAAGCCTCTGCCTTTCGCTCAGGTCATGATCCCAGGGTCCTGGGATGGAGCCCCGCGTCAGGCTCTCTGCTTGGCAGGGAGCCTGCTTCCTCCTCTCTCTCTCTCTGCCTGCCTCTCTCCCTACTTATGATCTCTATCTGTCAAATAAATAAAATCTTTAAAAAAAAAAAAAAAAGTCTGTATGACAGCTTGACAACTTGTGACCTTGGCAAGAACAGATGCACAGGAACAGTGGGGGCAAAAACCAGACTGCAGTTATTAAGGAATATAAGGGAAGTGATGGAGGGATAAGGTAATTCTTTCATGATGTCTAGCTGTAAGATAAGAGCTTCAAGGGGACGGGGAGAGGGAGAAGTTTATGTAAAGACAGAAGAGATATGAGCATGGTTAAACACAAGCATGGAAGAAGACACCAAGAGGGAATGGATGAAAACACGGGAAAGAGAAGGCCTTGTTAAAAGAGGGAAGGAGGTGGGAATCCAGAACACACATAAGGGAAAAAAAAACCAAAAACCACTTTTGAGATAACAGGAAGGCAGAAAAGGGCAACTGCAGACAAGTTTGTAAGGCTGCAGGCATGAAGGTGAGGAATATCCCAGTTTATGGCTTCTGTTTCTCCAATCATCTGTTGCAACAAGGGGGAGTGGCAGGATTAGGGATTTAAGAAACAAGCGGAAATTTTGAAATGTCTGCAGCTAAGGGAGAGTGTACAGACTAGAAAAATGAGTACAGAGAAATCTCAACAGCTGGTTAATGCTGGAGACCACAAACCACATTTACATGGCTTATATGTTAACAAGTCATAAGTAGGGCGCCTGGGTGGCTCAGTGGGTTGAGCCTCTGCCTTCGGCTTGGGTCATGGTCTCGGGGTCCTGGGGTCGAGTCCCGCATCGGGCTCTCTGCTTGGCAGGGAGCCTGCTTCCTACTCTCTCTCTCTGCCTGCCTCTCTGCCTCCTTGTTATCTCTGTCAAATAAATAAATCTTAAAAAAAAAATTTTTTTTTAAATTTTGAAAAAACCAAACAAGTCATAAGTATTTTCCAGGTAATAGAATATATTTTTTCAAGACATTATGAACTCCCATAGGAATTTAAAATGTCTTACTGCTTCCTTGCCTTCTGAAGAGAACATATTTAGTGGCTGAAGCACAGGCTTTGGAGTTAGCGATCAGAGTTAGAACCCAAGCTGTCACTTACTAGTTGTGTAATTTTACCTTTATTGCTCACTCTCTCTGTGCTAGTTATCTGTGCCTCAGTTACGATAAAGACTAAATTAAATGAGATTTATAAAATATATAGTATAGTGATTAGCAAGAGAAATGACTCAATAAAATGGCTCACATTACTGTATTGTTCTAATTAGCAGCAGCAGTAGTATTTTCCTATTTCACATTACTGTCAAGAGATGGGTGTTCAGGAGACTGCTACTTCCACCAACCACAGCTCTATCACTAAGTGACCACGGAGGAATACTCCAGGGATGAGTTTCCAATCTGCATAATAAGAGGATCTGACCCATCACTGTACTCCTAGGGCCTCTCCCATCTGGATATAGAGTTAGAAGTGTTCTGTGCTGTGAGGGAAAAAAAAGATATTCCAATCCACAACATTCCTTGCAATCCCACAGTGTAGTCACAATGACCTGAGTCTGATTCCTGCTCTTACTTGCCGAATGACTAGACAACTTATTTAATGTCTCTGTGCCCCGGTTTCCTCACCTAGAAAACAGGGAAAATCATATGGATTTTATGGGATTGTGATGATTTTTTTTTTTAAAGGAGGCTCCATGCCCAGCGTGGAGACCACCGGGGGGCTCCAACTCAAAACTGTGAGATCCAGACCTGAGCTGAGATCAAGAGTCAGAGGCTTAACGGACTTAGGCACCCAGGCGCCCCAGAACTGTGATGATATAACATAAAGCACAGAGCCAATGGCAACTATATACCTACCCCCCCTCCTCACTTGTAAAATGAGAATCGTTATCACCCTTCACAGGTGTGACACATGCGTGTGATATGAGTGAAGCACTGTACACCGTGCCAGGACACAACCACCAGTCAAACACAAACAGCCAATCTTTATTTCCCTGAAGCACAACTCTATTAGGAGAGTTGGAGATACAACAAACTGGGACCTCATTAAAAAGCTAAACTTTGGGGGAGGGTGTTATTGCATTGAAAGGGTCTTATTAAAAACACACCATGATCCCTCTCGCCCTTTGGTCAAAGGATTTGATGATCCTTCCTCCCACGAAACCACTCCAGTGACTTCGGTAGCCAACAGACACAAACTCAGATGTAAGAATCGAGAGACGCAAAAGGGAAATGAGGCTCAGATTCAGATTTCAGAGTTATAAAGCTTGCGAGTGGAATCCAAGCGCACCGCTCGTCAGTCTGGTTCCAGCTCCCAAAAGCACTGAAAGACATTTCGGGACATCTTCAGTTTCCGTCACCCGGCGCTCTTAGCATGCCACCGAGGTCTGAGCCGTCCGAGAAGGATTACCGTCGCTACCGGATAACGGGTTTCAGCGACCAGCACACCTGGCAGGGCGGCACGTGCGGGCCACCGCGCCCTCCCACTACACCGGCCGGCGTGCCCAGCCACCAGCCTGCCCACCCCGGCCGGCCCGGGTCTGTGCACCCCGCCGCGTCCACTGGAATCGGGGTCCAGGGCCAGGGGCCGGAGGTCTGGGCGGCCGGCCAGTTAGCTGCTCCCGCCCGGTCCCCCGGGAGGCGGGGCGGCTGGGGGCGCGGCTGACAGGACGGAGCGCAAGACCCGCCCTGTAGCCGGCCGGGTCTCGGCGCCGGAGCCGGGATCTCACCTGGAAGTGCTCCTGGAAACGGATGGGGAGGATCTGCGCCATGGTGGGCGCGGGGCCGAGGCGGCAGCGGAGACGGAGACTGAGGCGGTGGTGGCCGTGGCGGCAGCTCCCCTCACACGGGCAGACGGGCGGCGGCACCAACAGCGGTGGTGGCGGCGGCCGCGCAGGCGCACTGCTCCGGGCCGCGTCCCGCACGCTTTCTCTCTTGCGCACCAACCCTGCGCGGGATCCCTCCGCCCCTCCGCCTGAGGGTCCGCGAAAAGTAGTCCCGCGCGTAGCCGCACTTCCGGCACCCGGCTGCGAGAACCAGTCTGTGCTGCCCTGGGGACGTACCGCGGGCAGGCGTGCGCGGGAAGGTGCCGGGGTCCCGGGGATAAACCCCAGCCTGTGCTCCGGACAGATGTGCAAGGGAAGGGGCGGGGGATTCCGGGCCAAATCCCTAGCCAGTGCATGGGGCAGGTGTACGTGGAAAAGTGGAACGCGTCGGGCGCTGCTCCCCGCGGATACTCGGGACCGGTGTACGCGGGAAGATGGACCGAGTCTCTGGGTGCTGTGCTTAGGACAAGTGTGCGCGGACGGGGACTAGGCGTGGGCTGTCCTCAGCAAGTTTCCTGGGAAATAGGGTTTTCAGAAGAGGTAAATTAAGTTCCCGGACTGCCCTTGTCTAGAGGCTTCCATGTGTTGGGGGTAGCGGGCAGTGGGGGAACTTCTACCTAAAACTCTGGGCAGTTTGAGGGACAAACAAAAGGGACACTCCTTTTCAGTCAGGCACAGATGTGCCAAAACACCGTGAAAGGAGTGTGAGAAGTATATATGCAGATAAGTGTCTGCACAAGGCTCAGCCCTCGTTCTTGTAGGGAATATCTTTCCTGGCTCATGCAATTTATATAGAGTGTACTATATCAGAATATCAGGCCAAGAGCCTGCAAAGATCACATCTAGCAGCAGATGACTAACGAGCGGCCATGGAGGGTCACCTGGATTTGCTGTGGTCGCACAATAGTGGGAGCAGTTCCAGAACGAGAGCCCACACGTGCTTTGCCCAGCAGTCAGTTGTTTTCTGAGGCACCATTTGAAGATGTGTTTTGCATGCAGATGGCTCAGCTGCATAAAAGAGGTTTGTCAGGGAAGGGAAAGCCTTTGGCATTCTGTGTAAGCATTCCCACAGTGTAATCGATACCCTGTATGCTTCCCTTTGCTCACTGGTAATTTTAAGAAATGAATAGTCCACCGTGAATAACACAGTGATTGTGCATTATTTGCACAGTAGCTTCACAATCTAGTATCATCCAAAAATATGTTAAAGAAGAAAGGCTGCTCACTTTTCAAATGAAATCACTTTTTCAGTATTAGCCAAGAACCTTTTGCAGACTGCCCTTTCAACATCTGGGTAGCTTCACCATTTAACAATAGATCTGGCTTTTGCTGTGGGTAGGACCACCCAAATCTCTCCATTTTGGCAGTTACGCCTGTGACTCCCAAGTACCCTTCACACCAGATATATAAATCCTTTCATATTAATTAGTATCACTCCCTAACTTACCATTCCCCCACACACAAAGGAGGGCCTTTTGAGGGGTCAAAACTAAAAATTTACATCCTAGAAGAAAGAATTTCAAGAAAATTGTGGTTAAACAAAATGATAGGATTTTTTTTAATTTTTTTTATTAAATTTATTTATTTTTTTCAGCGTAACAGTATTCATTGTTTTTGCACAACACCCAGTGCTCCATGCAATACGTGCCCTCCCTATTACCCACCACCTGTTCCCCCAACCTCCCACCCCCACCCTTCAAAACCCTCAGGTTGTTTTTCGGAGTCCATAGTCTCTTGTGGTTTGCCTCCCCTTCCAATTTTTTTTTTAATAAACATATAATGTATTTTTATCCCCAAGGGTACAGGTCTGTGAATCGCCAGGTTTACACACTTCACAGCACTCATGATAGCACATACCCTCCCCAATGTCCATAACCCCCTCCCCCTCTCCCAACCCCAGCAACCCCCAGTTTGTTTTGTGAGATTACAAGTCATTTATGGTTTGTCTCCCTCCCAATCTCATCTTGTTTCATTTATTCTTCTCCTATCCCCCTAACCCCCCATGTTGCATCTCCATGTCCTCATATCAGGGAGATCATATGATAGTTGTCTTTTTCCGATTGACTTATTTCACTAAGCATGATACCCTCTAGTTCCATCCACATCGTCGCAAATGGCAAGATTTCATTTCTTTTGATGGCTGCATAGTATTCCATTGTGTATATATACCACATCTTCTTTATCCATTCATCTGTTGATGGACATCTAGGTTCTTTCCATAGTTTAGCTATTGTAGACATTGCTGCTATAAACATTCGGGTACATGTGCCCCTTCGGATCACTGCGTTTGTATCTTTAGGGTAAATACCCAGTAGTGCAATTGCTGGGTCATAGGGTAGTTCTATTTTCAACATTTTGAGGAACCTCCATGCTGTTTTCCAGAGTGGTTGCACCAGCTTGCATTCCCACCAACAGTGTAGGAGGGTTCCCCTTTCTCCGCAAAAATGATAGGATTCTTAATAAGTCCAGACCTCGCTGTGTGTCTGTACTTGTAAAGGAACTGAACATTCTTATTTGAGAAGGATTCTAGTATTGTCACCACTGATCAGTGACCTGCATACATATATTTACAAATTTATATATTTTATATACTTATTGTATATGCATTGTGTACCTATTAGCAGGTCAAAAACTTAGATAATGCTGTAGCAGAGAGGTATGAAGAGGGCAATTTGGTGATATTTATGCATTTTCTGTTCTGCCTGGGGTATCTATTCTGCAGTTATTCTTGCAGACCTTCATCCTACAAATAAAATTCCAAGGGAAATTAGCAGCTCATGGTAAAAATAGATAGAGAGATAGATAGACAGATAGATAGTCAGCCAGCCACATGACCACTCAGGGAAACAAGCCACCTCAAGAAGCAACCAGGAAGACCAAGAAGCAGATACAGACTCACAAAGATTGAGAAAATGAGATTATTACAAACAACTTCTAAATTCCTATATTTAAGAGAGTTAAGCAACAGCTTAAAAATACATGTGGGACAATACATGGAGGAAACCAGAAACTCTAAAGAATGACCCTGACAGGTTTTTGAAAAAGAACCAAATGGAAATTCTAGAAATGCAAAATGTAATAGAGTACATACAGTAAAGCCTTGGCACAACATTGTAAGTGGGCCCAAAATGATCTAATCATGCCATGAGGTAAATAAAATGAGAATAGAAGGAGGACAGGGGTGGGAACTATCAGTGAGAAACCAGTCAGGAGACAGACATTGCACTAGTTATTTGAACAGAGGGAATTTAATTTAAAAAATAGTTAACATGAAATTACATTACTAACCAAATAGCTGGAAATGTAAAACGAGAACCCAAGTTATCATGGTGGTATAAGTACAGGAATTAGCTACCATATGTAGAGCTCATGGATAAATAGGACCTGAAAATATTCCAGCTTAGAGGAAGGCCTCTGGGGAGAGGGATTGATTGCCCAGCTAGGGCCAGGGTCTCTTAGCCTAGAGGAGGGGTCTACATAGGACTTGTATGTACACTGCTAGGGAGGGGCAGTGGAGATGGCAGCCAGAGTTCTGAGAAGGAGGTGCCCTTCTGTGGGAAGAATCTGAGGTCGTGCTCACAGGAACAGATTCTGTAGTCACTCTCCAGTGTCCTTCTGGGCAGAGTCTAATGGAGAATCTGCCAACACAGAAATATTTGTTTCCAGAGTCAGCCCTTGCACCACAAGGCAGTTTATATAAGGAGAAGGGAAGATAGAGCTGAAAGACAAAACTTAATACCTGCTACAGAAAACCTGTTATATCCAAATTAAGATTCCCATGTGGCTTTCAGATAAGTAAAATTAAAAAGCCCATGGAGGACTTCTGTTTCCAGAAAGCATCAGAGAACTAACAAGGGAATGAATAACGATGAAGCCAATATCCAAGAGAAAAAGGAAAGGAGAGGTTGGCCTGATATTTGAGATGCTTTTTCCTGAGAGGCATCTGCCAAGTCCAGAGGAAAGGTTGAGAAGGTAGGACTCTGACAGCATTTTTATCACACTCATGCTCTAGGTAGACAAAGTTTAAGTCTGGGAACCACGAAGGAGGTACCCTAATGTATTGTTTGGGGACCACAGATTGTTTGGGATACCATTCAAATCATTTCAGTCCTTGCCAGCAGCAAACATAAATTCTTTAGGGAGAGAGATAACCTCATGATGGGCCTCACATCGTTTCTACCATTGTTCGTATGCAGTTATCATGCTCAATCAAAAATAGGCATCCAAGGAGAGAAGGTAAATGATTGCAAAACAAGAGAAATAACAGGGAAAAAAAAAAACAGATCTATAGAGGATTGAGGTAATGCCGTTTTCCCAAAGACTTTTCAAGGGCTATGCTTAATATGGTTAAGAGAATTAAAGACAAGATTGAGAATTTTATCAGACCTAGGAACTATAAAGAAAGAACCAAGTGGAAATCCTATAACTGAAAAACATAAGAAGTAAAAAATTCGATGGATAGTGTTTGTTAGCAAGTTATATGTAGCTGAAAAGAGGAAACCAATTAAGCTAGAGTTAGGTCCGAGGAATATTTCCAAATTAAAGCACAGACAGAATAGGGTAGAAAATACAGAATATAGACAAATATAGAGGATACAGTACCAAGGCTAACATACATGTAACTTGAAGTGGAGAGGATGAGGCAGAAGCAATGTCTGAAGAAATAATGGCTTAGAGTTTTTTGAAAATTGATGCAATAGATCAAGCCTCAAGTTCCAGAATGATTACAGACTTAAATCAGAATTTGTAAAAAGCAAACCACACTTAGGCATGTCAGAGTAAAAATGTCTGGAAACTTAAAAAACAAACAAAAAAAAAAAACCCTTAAAAACAGCCAGAGTGAATACTTTCTAAGGAGCAGTAATTAAGCTGAGAACTGACTTCTTAAACAGTAGAAACCAGAATACAGAAGAATCATACTTTCAAAGTGTGAAGAAAAAAAAAAAGCCTGCTAACCTAGTTTTATATTTGGGGGGAAAAAATCCCTTAGGAATGTAAGGGAAATTATATTTGCAGACAAATGAGATCTAGGGAAATTCATTACCAGTAGACCTGAAACACCCCCAACCAAAAACAGTACTAGATTGTCTTCAGGAAAAAAGAAATGATCTTTTTATATTTTAAATTTATTTATTTATTTTTTCAGCAAAAAAAGAGATGATCTTAAATGATGACTCAGAGATAGCAGAAGATTAAAATTCAAGAAAAAAGTGTTGGTAAATCTAAATGAAATTTGACTGTATAGCACAAAATAATAATGCCTTCTGGGATGAAAAAAATATCAGATTTAAAGATTATTTATTTATTTATTTATTTATTTGACACAGAGAGAGATCTCAAGCAGGCAGAGAGAGTTGGGTGAAGCAGGCTCCCCGCTGAGTAGAGAGCCCGATGCGGGGCTCCATCCCAGGACCCTGGGATCATGACCCGAGCCTAAGGCAGAGGCTTTAACCCACTGAGCCACCCAGGCAACCCCAAAAATACCACATTTAAAATGTATGAGAATCATAGTCTGTAACTCAGGAGTGGAGTGAATGGATTCAAGGTATTCTCAGACCAAGATCCAAGCATTATCTGAGAAAAGTATAGAGAGAAATTAGGTTTGTAGTAGATTGAATGGTTGGTCCCATGTCTTAATTCTTTGCGGTAGGATTCATCCACATCCTTGCTGTGGATTTGTCATGAAGTAAAGATGCCTCTTCACCCCTTGGTTTCAGACTTGGCTCTACTTTCTTTGGCTGATTGGCCAGCAGAGGTTTAAACATCCTCCTTTGTTTCGCCAGCAGTCTTACAGTTCTGCTGCAACTAGGAGTACAATATGTCCACAGGAGTCCCAGCCTTTTCAGCTTGAAGCTCAGAATGGAGCATGTAGACAAGAGCCAACCCCAATCTGAAGCCTAGATGCAAGTTTAGTCCAAATCATCCAAACCCCAGCCAACCCACAGACTTAGAGTGAGATATAATCTAAAAAAAAAAAAAAAAAAAAAAAAATGAAGTAGGGGCGCCTGGGTATCTCAGTCATTAAGTGTCTGCCTTCAACTCAGGTCATGATCCCAGGGTGCTGAGATCAAGTATCAGGCTCCCTGCACCATGGAGAGCCTGCTTCTCCCTCTCCTGCTCTCCCTGCTTGTGTTCCCTCTCTCACTGTCTCTCTCACTGTCAAATAAATAAAATCTTTTTAAAAATGAAGTAAATGTGATTATAAGCATAAGTCACAAGAGGTTGAGGTTTGTTACATTATTGTGGCAATGTGGTAATTACATTATTGTGGTAATATTGATGGATACAGAAATTGGTACCTAGAAATGATGTACTTACATAACAAAACCCAGAAATATATGGCATTGCTTTGGTACCAGGTGGTGGGGTAGTTACAAAAAGCTTAACAAAGCTGAAAAATTGGAGATCTGTATTATTAATTGACAGAATTGCCTCTAGTAAATGTTATGGGTTAAATTATGTTCCTCCAAAAGTCATGTTGAAGTCCTAAACTCCAGTGTCTCCGAAAGTGTCTGTATTTGGACACAGGGTCTTTAAAAGAGGTGATTAAGTTAGATGATGTTGTATGGGTAGGCCTAATCCAATCTGACTGGTCCCTATGAAAAGAGATTAGAAAAAGACACAGAAATGGCCATCTGAGGACACAGGGAAATGAAGGCCATTTACAAGCCAAGGAGGGTGACCCGAGGAGAAACAACCCTGCTGACAGTGTTTTTTGCCTTTTTTTTTTTTCTTAATGTCTGGCCTCCAGAACTTTGAAAGGATAAATTTCTGATGCCTAAGCTTCCCAGCCTTTGGTACTTTGTTATGACAACCCTAGTAAACTTATAAGTAATTTATAGGAAAGAAAGTGTACCAGTTGGGTAGAACAAATAAGGCAAATGTTGAAAACATAGGCTGGTTGCTTCTGTCTTCACTTGACAGGGTTCTACCACACACACAAAAATGCACTCAGAAAATGACCAATTTGTGGGGCACTTGGGTGTCTAGGTCAGTTAAGGGTCTACCTTGGGCTCAGGTCATGATGTCAGGATCGTGGGATTGAGCCCCACGTCAGGCTCCCTGCTTGGCCAGGAAGCCTCCTTCCCCCTATCCTTCTGCCCCTTCCCCCCACTGGTGCACACTTGTATACTCGCTCACTCTCTCAAATAAATAAATAAATCTTTTTTTTTTTTTTTAAAGAAAATGACCAGGGAGGCAAACCATAAGAGACTATGGACTCTGAAAAACAACCTGAGGGTTTTGAAGGGTCAGGGGTGGGAGGTTGGGGGAACAGGTGGTGGGTAACAGGGAGGGCACGTTTTGCATGGAGCACTGGGTGTTGTGCAAAAACAATGAATACTGTTATGCTGAAAAAAATAAATAAAATGGGGAAAAAAAAGAAAATGACCAATTTGCAAGTTGAATGTAGAAGCAATGGCAACAGTGCAAAAGTTGCAGCATTGGAAGATGAGACTGTTTCTAAATCAAATGTGAGGCCATTACCACACAACCTTAGGAAGAAGTCCATATCTAAAACTTGGCCAGTAAAGATTAACAAGGCAGGAAACAACAAATGTTGGCAAGGATGTGGACAAAGGGGAACTCTCTTACACTGTTGGTGGGAATGCAAGTTGGTGCAGCCACTTTGGAAAACAGTGTGGAGATTCCTCAGAAAATTAAAAATGGATCTACCATATGACCTGGCAATTACGCTACTCGGTATTTACCCCAGATACAGATGTAGTGAGAAGAAGGGCCATATGTACCCCAATGTTCATAGCAGCAGAGTCCACAATAACCAAACTGTGGAAAGAGCCAAGATGCCCTTCAGGAGATGAATGGATAAAGAAGATGTGGTGCATATATGCAATGGATTATTACTCAGCCATCAGAAAGGATGAATACCCAACTTTTTGCATCAACGTGGATGGGACTGAAGGAGATAATGCTGAGTGAAATAAGTCAAGCAGAGAAAGTCAATTTTCATATGGTTTCACTTACTTGTGGAACATAAGGAATAACAGAGGACATTAGGAGAAGGAAAGGAAAAGTGAATTGGGGGCAAATTGGAGGGGGAGACAACCATGAGAGACTGTGGACTCTGAGAAACCAACTGAGTGTTTTATTTTTTTTTAAGATTTTATTTATTTGACAGAAAGAGCACAAGCAGGGGGAGAGGCAGAGGGAGAGGGAGAAGCAGAGCAGGGGAAACCCCATATGGGGCTCAATCCCAGGACTCTGGGATCATGATCTGAGCCGAAGGCAGTGGCTTAACCAACTGAGCCACCCAGGCACCCCAAAACTGACGGGTTTAGAGGGGAGGGGGTGGGGGATGAGTGAGCCTCGTGGTGGGTATTAAGGAGGGCATGTATTGCATGGGACACTGGGTAGTTGTACATAAACAATGAGTCTTAGAACACTGCATGAAAAACTAATGGTATATTTTATGGTGACTAACATAACACAATTAAAAAAAAAAACTTGGCCTGTAGGACATGAACTCAGGGTAATTATCAATTGAAGATGTAGCTGTGACCCACTTTGTTAGGGTGGTACTAGGTAGACCCTTTCAGCTGGATAAGGGTGCTCCTATAAAGGTTAAGAGTATGTTTCTATAGAAGCCTAACGTGCTCAAAATAAATTCAGAGGCATGTCTTGAAAAGAACATTGGGTGTGGTTTTTGGCACATGGAGTCGACTCATGACTTTGGCCCATGGAATCAAATACTTGGAAAGCCCATTGCTGAGGGGTGAATGTTTGTATCTCCGCCCCCCCCAACCCCACAACCAAATTCATATGTTGAAAACTTAATCCCAAGACAATGGTATTCAGAGGTAGTTCTTTGGGGGTCATTAGGTCATGAGGGTGGAACATTCATGAATAGTAAGATCAGTGCTCTTATAAAAGAGGCCTGAGAAAACTCCCTTGCCCTTTCTACCTCGTGAGGATGCAGGAGAAGCTGGCAGTCTATAACCTGAAAGGGAGCCATCACCAGAACCCAACCATGTTGGATTTCCAGCCTCTAGAATGGTGGGAATAAATTTCTGTTGTTTGTAAGCCACCCGGTCTGTGGTATTCTGTTCTAGCAGTCTGAAGGACTAAGACATCCACAAAGATTTTGTGAGTGATATTGGTAAAGGCACCATCACAATAGACTAAAAGACAGTGACTCTGTTTGGGATAAAAGGACTTGGGCCCTGAACTTTCTGTAGGTTGAGCATGTTGAGAAACCTATCAACCACCATAAGGGTATTTTCTTTGATGTATTCTTCAGAAGTAGCCAAGGAGAATGATGGAAAAGCAACAACCACCCAGAGAGTGGAGCCAAGAACAGTGGACAATGGTGAACTGGGGAACGGTTCACAATTTCCTCCCCACAGGCTAGGGATGCCTGGCAACTTGTGCCCAGAACTTTATAATTACTAAGGGTTGGTGGTTTCAGTGTGCCTCTCATTCCCCCACTTTACCACTCCCATTCTTTGCTGCTGGGAGTATTTATTGTAATTTTCCTGTCCCTTTCCACCACTGTATGTTAGGTGGGGTTGGGACAGGGAGAGGGGGCAAGTAATTTGTGTGTTTAGTGTGTACATCTATATCCCAGCTGATACAGATCTTGAAATCCCGGACTTCAAGCCCGATGCTGTAATCAACAGAGGTTTTGAGGCCTCGGGATGGGATGAGAATATTTTTCATGCAGAATTATAATGAATATTCATGAACAAAATTGTGGGTTGAGATAGTTAGGATTATAATTCAAGTAATACTTTCTACTATTCTACTATTCCCACTATTGAGATGAAGCGTATTTTCCTATGGTATTTTTAGGCTTAACCATATGACTTGTTTGGGCCAGTGTATTGTAGATGGAAATGACATGGCATGCGTTCTATATCCCATCCTTTCAAGATGTCAGTTACTCTTCTGAGAGCTTCTTATTCCGGCATGAGCAAAACATGCCCCAGGTGATGAATGTGTCTCCTGTCTGAGCCCCCCCCCCCCCCCCCCCGAAGAAGTGCATGGACAAAAGACAAACACAGAGTCTGCTCAAGGAATCTAATAGGAGACCTTCCTCACATACAAGTGGGACCCCAGATGTTGCCCTCGGGTCAGGATGACTCAGCAGCAATCCAGCTCCACTTGGAGGGGACATCAAAGAAAGTTGCTTGGGTAGTTTAGCAGAGCAAGGTGGGGAGGCAGACCTCTCTCTAAGATGTAACCATAAGCCAGGCCTTGCACACACTGGCAGGCCAGATTTGTATCTTTTTGTTTGTCCATAAAACCCCAAGCCATGAATTTAGTCTGTGGTGCTCCTAGCCTGGTAGTGCCACCTAGGGGCCTAGATGAAGCAATTCTAGTGATCTTCAGAAAAAGGTACCTTCATCCTACGCCTCAAAATTGTCTGACCAATACTATTCCAAAGAAATTAGTAGTGCACAATCAACTATGATTATAGAAGGAAATAAGGTACGGTGGGGTAGAATAAGAAGAAATAAAGACAGCAGAAATAGACTCACAAATAATTCATGTATTGGGGTGATTGTTCAGATGGGGAAAAAAAAATTACAGTATCTCAAGTATTAAAAAAGAAAGACTACATGGTGATCTAGTAATTCTACTTCCGGGTGTATGCCCAGCAAAAATACATAAATATATTCATCAGAAGATATGTATTAAAACAGGAACATTCCCCCTCCCCTGTCTGCCTCTCTGCCTACTTGTGATCTCTGTCTGTCAAATAAATAAAACAAAATCTTTAAAAACAAAACAAAACAAAAAACAGAACATTTACTGCAGTACTATTTACAGCACCCCCAAAATTGAAACCACCCAAATGCCCACTAATAGCAGAATAGATATGAATAAACTGTAGTGTGATCACACAAAGGAATGTTATAAAGCAATGAGAATAGATGATCTAAGACTACACACAATTTTATGGCAGAAGCTCACAGACATAATGTTGAGTAAAAGAAATAAGACATAAAAGAGGGAATATTTATGATGTCATTCATTTAAGGAACAAAAATAGTTGAAACAAATTTATGTATAAAAAGTAACTTGGTACTGGGACGCCCAGGTGGTTCAGTCGGTTGAGCTGCTGCTTTCAGTTCAGGTCATGATCCCGGTGTCCTGGGATCAAGTCCTGCATCAGGCTCCTTGCTTGGCGGGGAGCCTGCTTCTCCCTCTGCCTCTGCCTGCCATTCTGCCTACTTGTGATCTCTCTCTCTCTCTCTTTCTCTGTCAAATAAATAAATAAATAAATCTTAACAAAAAAAAGTAACTTGGTACTTTTGGGGTTTTGTTGTTGTTGTTTGTAGTTCAGGTGGGTTTTGTGACTGGAGAGAGAAGGCAGGGTACATCAGGCATGATGTTACTGTTCTGCTTCTTATACGGAGCGTTGATTATATGAGTGTTTTCCTTTTGTGAAAATTCAGTGAGTATTCAATTGTATTTTGTATGGCTGCATAAAAAATTGCCCCAACTTTGCACTTTAAAACAACAAATATTTATTACCGCACACAATTTTTATAGCAAAATCTGTACAAAAATCTTGAATTTTTTTAAGAATCTGAGCAAGACTGCCTCAGGATCTCTCACGAGGTTGTAGTCAAGCTGTCAGCAAGAGCTGCAACTGATGTGGAAAACAAAGAAAAAAAATTAAACTTCCTTATATCTTACAGCCCATTGACAAGTATTTGGGACAGGCAGGAACTCAACTGCCTTTCTCCAGGAACTCAACTGCCTCAATGTTAATGCTTTGCTAAAGGCAAAAAACAACCTTAGCTTGACATTAGCCTGACCTCCAGGATCCTGTAAGTCTACTTTAACATATGAAAATTCCTTTGGAAACTTCCTTTATCTTTACCCACCTCCCCCTCTCCTGACCAGATACATGTTGGCAGTCATCCTCTAAGCATCTGGCTCACTGATATACATCTGAAGGGTCTCACGACTAAAGTTTTACTAGACCTTAAATGACCTCATCCTAACAAGAGCTAGCCCCTCAAGGTCTTGGAAACCTTGCTTCCAAATTCCTCAGAGACTTATCCCTAACCCCCACCCAATTTGGAAGTATATAATCAGCCACTAATCACAATCCCAGGGCAGCTCTTTCTGCCCATGTGTGGATCCTGTCCCTGTGCTTTAATTAAACCACACTTTTTGCACCAAAGATGCCTCAAGAATTCTTTCTTGACCGTTTGCTCCTGGACCCCAACATTTTCACATCACAATGATTGGAAGGGTCATTAGGAGCCAAAGGTTAATTCACGTGGGTGTTAGCAGGCTTCAGTTCCTCACTGGCTGTTGGCTGGAAGCCTCAGTTTCTCCACATGGGCCCCCCGCAAGGAGTGTCGGAGTGTCCCCATGACTTGGTAGCTCTTTTGCCCCAGAGTGAGTGATGAGAGGGAGACGGTGAAGGTGAAGGGGAGGAGGAGGGGGAAGGGAGGGAGGAGAAAAACCCTGAAGTTTTTTTTTTCTTAAATTCAATTAGCCAACTTACATACATCATTAGTTTAGATGTAGTGTTCAGCAGTTTATCACGTGCATATAACACCCAGTGCTCATCACATCATGTGCCCTCCTTAATGCCCATCACCCGATTACTCCATCCCCCTGCCTACCTCCCCTCCAGCAAACCTCAGTTTGTTTCCTATAGTTAAGAGTCTCTCATGGTTTTTCTCCCTCTCTGATGACTTCTCATTCTGTTCCCTCCCTTCCCCTATGGTCTTCTGCCCTGTTTCTTATATTCTACACATGAGTGAAACCGTATGATAAATTGTCTTAATTTAATTGACTTATTTTGCTCAGCATAATACTCTCTAGTTCCATCCATGTCAATATAAATGGTAAGTATTTATCCTTTCTGATAGTTGAGTAATACTCCATTATATATATATACCACATCTTCTGTATCCCTTCATCTGTTGATGGACTTCTTGGCTCTTTCCACTGTTTGGCTATTGTGGAAATCACTGCTATGAAGACTGGGGCTAACAGCCTGGGTGGCTTCGTCAGTTAAGCCTCTGACTCTTGGTTTCAGGTCAGGTAATGATCTCAGGGTTGAGAGATTGTGACCTACATTGTGCTCAATGAGGAGTCTGCTTGGGATTCTCTCTCTCTCTCTCCCCACCCCTGTGCTTATACACACTCTTCTCTTTCTCTCTCTTTCTCTCTCTCTCTAAAGTAACTAAATAAATCTTTAAAAATAATAATAAATTTAGCATAGTGTTTGGAGGATCATCCATGTTATAGCATATTTCAAAGTTTCATTCCTTTCATTGAATGATATTCTATTGTATCCAAATTAGAAAGAAAGAAAGAAAAGTATCTCTGTAGGTGACATGATCTTGTATGTAGAAAACCCTAAAGATTGGACAAAAATTATTATAACTAATAAATAAATTCATCAAAATAGCAGCATACAAAATCAGTAAACAAATTAATTACATTCCTACCTACTATCACTGAAAAATCTGAAAAAGAACTGAAGAAGACCATTTCAGGGATGCCTGGGTGGCTCAGTTGGTTAAGCATCTACCTTCTGTTCATGTCGTGATACCAGGGTCCTGGGAAGGAGTCCCACATTGGGCTCCTTCCTCGGTGGGGAGCCTGCTTCTCCCTCTGCCTGCCACTCTCTCAGTTTTTGCTGACTCTCTCTCTCTGTCTCTAACAAATACATAAATAAAACCTTTGAAAAAAAGAAAGAAAGAAAATAGTTCCAGAGGCAACTGCATGGCTCAGTTGGTCTGACTCTTGATTTTCGCTTGGGTCATGATCTCAGGATTGTGGGATCAGGCCCTACATCAGGCTCTGTGCTCAGTGGTGAGTCTGCTTGAGATTCTCTCCCTCCCTCTCCCTTTGTCCCTCCCCCCCATTCTCTCTCTTTCTCTCTCTCAAATTAATAAATCTTTAAAAAAAGAGAGAAAATAATTCCACTTACAATAATATCAACAAGAAAAAAACACTGAAGAATAATAAAGGAGGTAATAGACTGGTGCATTGAATACTAAAAGAACATTGCTAAAGGAAATTAGAGAACACATAAATAATTAGGAAAAAAAACCCATGTTCATAGATGAAAAATCTTAATATTATTATGATGTCAATGCTAGTTAAAGTGTTTTACAGATTCAGCACATTTTGTGTTTTTCAGCATACAAATTTTTCACCTCCTTAATTAGATTTATTCCTAAATATTAATTTGGGGGGATGCTATTAGAAATAGAATTTCTTATTTTCTTTTTGGATTGTTTAATCCTGATGTACTAGAAACACAACAGGTTTTTCAGAGTTGGTTTCATGCCCTGCAGCTTTACTAAATTTATTTGCTTTTGTAGCTTTCTTGTGGATTATTTGGTGTTTTCTATATATAGGATTATGTCATGTGCAAATATAGTGGTACCCTTTCCTTTCAGTTTGGATGTTTTCATTTATTTTTCTTGTTTAATAGCACTGGCTAGAACGTCCTTTACAATGTGGGTAACAGTGGTGGAAGCAGGCATCCTGAACTTGTTTCTGATTTAGGGGGAAAATCTTTCAGTTTCCATTGAGTATTACATTAATTATGGGTTTTTAATGAATACCCTATATCATATTGAGTAATTTTCCTTCTATTCTTAGTTTTCTAAGTTTTTTTTAAATCATGAAAGAGTATTGGATTTTGTCAAATACATTTTCGGCATCAGCTGGGGCTTTTCCCCTTTTTCTATTAAAGTATATATTATATTGATAGATTTTATCTTGAACCACTCTTGCATTCCTTGAATAAATTCCACTTGATCATGCTGTTGGACTTGATTTGGTAATATTTTGTTGAGGGTTCTTGCATCTATATGAGCAATGAATATTGGTCTATAATTTTCTTTTCTTGTGATATATTTATTTGGGTATGGTATCAAGGTAAGGCTAGCCTCAAAGAGTGAGTTAGGAAGTGCTACTCCTTCCATTTGGGGGGAAATTTTTTAATTAATTAATTAGTTTTTAAAAAGATTTTATTTATTTATTTGACAGAGAGAGAGCAAGAGCACACAGGTATGGGGAGTGTCAGGGAGAGGGAGAAGGAGAAACAGGTTTCTCACTGAGCAGGGAGCTGACAGCGGGCTTGATCTCAGGATCCTGAGACCACGATGCAAGCCAAAGGCAGACCCCCAACCGAATGAGCTACCTGGACACCCCAATTTTTTGGGAAAAATTTAAAGAAGATTTTTAAAAAAATATTTTATTTATTTGACACAGAGAGACACAGTGAGAGAAAGAACGCATGCAGGGGAGGGGATAGGGAGATGCAGGCTTCCTGCTGAGTAAGGAGCCCAATGTGGGGCTCAATCCCAGCACCCTAGGATCATGACCGGAGCTGAAGGCAGCTGCTTAACAACTGAGCCTCCCAGGTGCTCCTTAAGAAAGATTTTTGTTAATTCCTTGTTAAATGTTTGGTAGAATTCATTAGTAAGGCCATTTGGTCCAGTACTTTTCTTTGTTGGGAGGTTTCAAATTACCGTGATTTTTTTCTTTTTCAGTTTTTATTTGAATTAGTTAACATAAAATGTAAGTTATTTTCAGGTGTACAATTTAGTGATTCAACACTTATGTACAAAACCTGGTGCTCATCACGAGTGCACTCCTTAATTAATCCCTATCACCTATTTAATCCATCTGCCGCTCTGGTAACCATGAGCTCGTTCTTTAGAGTGAAGAGTGTGTTTCTCCGTTTGCCCTTCTCTTTTTTCCCCTATGATGTTGGAGAAGATGCAGAGAAAGGGAAATTCTCTTATACTGTTGGTGGGAATGCAAACTGGTGCAGCCATTCTGGAAAACAGTATAGAGGTTTCTCAAAAAATTAAAAATAGAACTATCTTACAATCCAGAAATTACACTATTAAGTATTTACCCAAAGGATACAAAAATACTGATTTGAAGGGATACATGTACCCCAATATTTATAGCAGGATTATCAACAATAGCAAATTATGGAAAGAGCCCAAATGTCCATCAACTAATGAATGGATAAAGATGTGGTATATATATATTTTTAAATTTTATTATAATATATATAAAAGATATATATTTTATGTATTTACTCAGCCATAAAAAAAGAATGAAATCTTGCCATTTGCAAAGATGTGGATGGAGCTAGAGAGTATAATGCTAAGCAAAATAAATCAGGTAGAGAAAGACAAATACCATATGATTTCACTCATATGTGAAATTTAAGAAACAAAACAAATGAACATGGGGAGGAAGAGGCAAACCATAAAACAGACCCTCTTTTAAAAGATTTTATTTATTTATTTGACAGAGAGAGAGGGAGAGGGAGGGAGATCACAGAGAGAGAAAGGCAGAGAGAGAGGGGGAAGCAGGCTTCCTGATGAGCAGAGAGCCCGATGCAGGGTTTGATCCTAGGACCCTGAGACCATGACCTGGGCTGAAGGCAGAGGCTCAACCACTGAGCTACCTAGGAGACCCCATAAAACAGACTCTTAATTATAGAGAACAAAGTGAGGGTTGCTGGAGGGGAGGTGGATGTGGGGATGGGTTAAATAGGTGATGGATATTAAGGAGAGCACTTTTCATGAGCATTGAGTATATAAGTGACGAGTCACTGAATTCTATACCTGAAACTAATTTTACACTATATGTTAACTAATAGAATAGAAATAGAATTTAAATAGAATTTAAATAAAAACTTGAAACTCAGGATGCCTGGGTGGCTCTGTCAGCTGAGCGTCTGCCTTCAGCTCAGGTCGTGATTCCAGGGTCCTGGGATTGAGTCCAGCATCCAGCTCCTTGCTCAGCAGGGAGCCTGCTTTTCCCTCTGCCTACTCTGTCTGCCTCTCCCACTGCTTGTGGTATCTCTCTCTTTCTCTCTGACAAATAAATACATAAAAATCTTTACAAAAACCCTTGAAATTAAAAAAACGAAGAAGAAGAAGAAAGAAAGAAAGAAAAAAGAAAATCTGGAAGCATTGCAATTCCAAACTTTAAGTTATATTACAAAGCTGTAGTGATCAAGTCAGTATGGTACCAGCACAAAAGTAGACACATAGATCAATGGAACAGAATAGAAAAAGCCAGCAATGAACCCAAAACTATATCAAGTGTCTTTGATAAAGAAGAAGAGAATGTCCAATGAAAAAAAGACAGTCTCTACAACAAATAGTGTTGGGAAAACTGGATAGCAACAAGCAAAAGAATGAAACTGGACCACTTTCTCACACCATACAGAAAATAAATTCAAAATGGATTAAACATTTAATTGTGAGACAGGAAACCATTAAAATCCTAGAGGAGAACACAGGCAGTGATCTCTTTGACATCAGCCATAGCAACTTCTTGCTAGATATGTCTCCTGAGGCAAGGGAAATAAAAGCAAACTAAAGTATTGGAACTTCACCAAATTATAAGCTTCTGCACGGTGAAGGAAACAATCAACAAAACTAAAAGGCAACCTACAGAATGGGAGAAGAAAGTTGTATGTGACATATCTGATAAGGACTAGTATCCAAAATATATAAAAAACTTTAAAAACTCAACAACTAAAAATCAAATAATTCAATTCAAAAATGGGCAGATGACATGAATAGACATTTTCCCAAAGAAGATGTACAGATGGCCAGCAGACACATGAAAAGATGCTCAACATTGTTCACCACCAGGGAAATACAAGTTAAAACTATAACGAGATATCACTTCACACCTGTCAGAATGGCTAAAATTAAGAAGAGGGGAAACAGGGTGCCTGGGTGGCTCCGTGGGTTAAGCTGCTGCCTTCAGCTCGGGTCATGATCTCAGGGTCCTGGGATCGAGTCCCACATCGGGCTCTCTGCTCAGCGGAGAGCCTGCTTCCCTTCCTCTCTCTCTGCCTGCCTCTCTTGTGATTTCTCTCTGTCAAATAAATAAATAAAATCTTTTTTAAAAAAAAAGAAGAGGGGAAACAACAAATGTTGGTGAGAATGCAGAGAAAGGGGAACTCTCTTGCACTGTTGGTGGGAATGCAAACTGGTGTAGTCACTCTGGAAAAACAGTATAGAGGTTCCTCAAGGAGTTACAAATAGATCTGCCATATGATTCCAGCAATTGTACTGCTAGGTATTTACCCAAAGAATATAAAAATACTAATTTGAAGGGATATATTCATATGTTGTATATAGCAGCATTAGCTACAATAGCCATATAATGGAAACAGACTAAGTGTCCATGAACTGATGAATGGATAAAGAAGGTACAGTATACATACACAATGGAATATTACCTGCCAAAAAAAAGAATAAAATCTTGTCATTTGCAATGACATGGATGGAGCTAGAGAGTATCACAGTAAGCAAAATTAATCAGAGAAACACAAAAACCATATGATTTCACTCATTGTGGAATTTGGGAGGTTTTAATATTACTTAAATCTCTATTTATTATAGGTCTGTTGAGATTTTCTATTTCTTCTTAAGTCAGGTTATCTAACAGATATATAATCAGATTATATAATCAGATATATAAACAGATTATATA
Organism: Meles meles; assembly: GCF_922984935.1. NCBI lineage: Eukaryota > Metazoa > Chordata > Mammalia > Carnivora > Mustelidae > Meles > Meles meles. Next base: position 32,074,406 of record NC_060077.1, read on the forward strand.
ATCTGTTGACATACAATTGTTTATAGCTATGTACTTATAATTTTTTAAGTCTCTGTAAGGTTGGTAGTAATGTCCCAGTTTAATGATTGGATCTTACTTTCACCCTAAAGTTTTGTCAGTTTTGTTGAACTTTTCAATAACCAACTTTTGGTTTCATTAGTTTTCTCTATTATTTTCCTATTCTCTATTTAAAATTCATTCTAATCTTTATTATTTCATTTCTTCTATTAGCTTTGGATTCATTTTGTGCTGCTTTTTCTAATACCTTAAGTTGAGAAATTAGGTTATCTATTTGAGATCTTTCTTCCTTTTTGGAGTAGATATTTACAACTATAAATTTCCTTTGAGGACTGCTTTCGTGGCATTCCATATGTTTTGGTATGTTGTGTTTTCTTTTTCAGTTGACCCTAAGTATTTTTTTCATTCCCTCATAATTTGTTGTTTAAGAATGTATTGTTTAATTTCCACATATATGTGAAAATTTTCTCCTTTTGTCATTGGTTTGTAACTGCATCCTCTTGTTTTAAGTGAAAATACTTTGTATGATATCTGTTTTAAGAGATCTATTGAGATGTGTTTTATGATGTAATTTATGGTCTATCCTAGAGAATTTCCCATGTGCTCTTGAGAAGAATGTCTGTTAGGTCTAGTTGGTTTCTTTTGTTGTTCAACTGTTTTATTTCCTTATTATAATCTGTCTGGTAGTTCTATGTATTATTGTAAGGTTAGCTATTGAAGTCCCCAACCATGACTGTAGAACTATGTCCCCCTTCAATACTGTCAATTTTGTTTTGTATACTTTGAGGGTTTGTGATTAGGTTTGTAAATGGTATATCTTCTTTCTATAAACCTTTTATTAACATATAATATTTTAGGGGCACCTGGGTGGCTCAGTGGGTTAAAGCCTCTGCTTTCGGCTCAGGTCATGATCCCAGGGTCCTGGGATCAAGCCCCGCGTCAGGCTCTCTGCTCCGCAGGGAGCCTGTTTCCCCCCCTCTTTCTCTGCCTGCCTCTCTGCCTGCTTGTGGTCTCTGTCTGTCAAATGAATAAATAAAATCTTTAAAAAAACATATAATATTTTATTATAATTTTTAAAATTTAAAATCTATTTGTCCAGTATTAATATAATCACTGTAGCTCTCTTTTATTTATTATTTGCATGGAATTTCCTTTTCTGTCTTTTCACTTTCAACCTATTTGAGTTTTTGGATTGAAAGTGAACACTTATAGGAAGCATATAGTTGGATCATGTGTTTTAATCCATTGTTAATGACTGTCATTTGACTAGTGGGTTTAATTTAGTTACATAAAGTAGTAACTATTAAGGAAGGAATTCTACTATTGTGCTATTGCTTTCTTATATTCCTTATAGGCTTTTTGTATACCTCATTCTCTCCATTACTGTCTTTTTGTGTTTAGTTAATAATTTCTGTAGTATAAAGTTTTTGGTTAGCCCAGTGATGAGTATTGAGGAGGGCACATATTGCATGGAGCACTGGGTGTTATATGCAAACTATGAATCTTGGAACACTACATCAAAAACTAATGGTGTACTGTATGGTGACTAACATAACATAATAATAAAAAAGTTTTTATTCCCTTATTTCCTTTTGTGTATGTTGTATACATTTTTTGGTGACTACCATGAGGATTAAATTTAATATCTTTTTTTTTTTTTTAGATTTTATTTATTTATTTGACAGAGAGAAAGATCACAAGTAGACAGAGAGGCAGGCAGAGAGAGAGGAGGAAGCAGGCTCCCTGCAGAGCAGAGAGCCTGATGCGGGTCTCGATCCCAGGACCCTGAGATCATGACCTGAGCCGAAGGCAGCGGCTTAATCCACTGAGCCACCCAGGCGCCCCTAAATTTAATATCTTAAAGTTAAAACAATCTAATTTGAATTTATACTAACTTAAACTCAGTGTCATACAAAAACTCTCTTCCTATACAGCTAATTCTCCCTTTTTTCAGTTTCTGATGTCATAAATAACATATTTATATTTTTGGTGCTCAATGTCATAGACTAGTAATTTTTATGCATTTGTCTTTTAAATAATGTGGAAAATGAAGAAATGGAATTATAAGGTAAAATTGAACTAACATATAGTTTTGATTTTCTGTATAGCATCCTTTCATTTCAATTTGAAGTATTCCCTTTAGCATTTCTTGTGGAATAGCTCTAGTGGTAAAACACTCTGTCTGTTTTTGTTTATCTGAGAATGTCTTAATTTCTCCGTTATTTTTGAAGGATAGTTTGGTTGGATAGAGAAATCATCATGGATTTTTTTTTCCTTTTAAACACTTTGAATATATCAGCCCAGTGCATTCTGGCCCCCAAGATTTCTCATGAGAAATCGGTTGATAATCTTATTGAGAATCCCCTCTTGTGAGGAGCTGCTTTTCTGTTGCTGCTTTCAAGATTGTCTTTGGCTTTTCATAGTTTGACTATAATGTGTCTTGGTGTGGGTTTCTTGTTGGTTTGTTTATCCTCGTTGGAATTTGTTGAGTTTCTTGGATTTGTAGATTCATGTATTACATCAAATTTGGGAAGTTCTCAGCCATTACTTCCTCACATGTTCTTTCTACTCACTATTTTCTACTTATGCAATTCCCACAAGACATATTCGTGTTGGACTGTTTAATAGTGTCCTACAGGTCATTTAGAGTCTGTTCACTTTTCTCCATTTCTTTTTCTTTTTGTTCCTCAGACTTTATAATGTCAATTGTCTTATCTTAAAATTTGCCAGTTCTTTCTTCTGCTTGCTCCAATATGCTTTTAAAGCATTCTAGTGAATTTTTATTTCACTTATTGTACTTTTCAGTTCAAGAATTTCCTTTTGGTTTCTTTTAAAAAATAAATTCTACCTCTTTATTGATATTCTCATTTTGTTCATACATCATTTTCCTGTCTTTTTCCATGCTTTCCTTTAGCTCTTTGAGAATCTTTAAGAAAGTTGTTTTTCAATGTTTTATCTAGTAAGTCTGATGTCTGGAGTTCCTCAAGGACAGTTCATTGCAATTTATTTTGTTCCTTTAAATGGGACAAATGTTTGTTTGCTTTTGTATGTTTGTGATTTTTTGTTGTTGTTCAAATCTGGACATTTGAATTTCATAATGTGGTAACTCTGGAATCAGATTGTTCCCCTTCCCCAGAATCTGCTCTTTTTTTTTCCAGTTGTTCAAGGGTGTCTTTGCTTGAGATCAGCTTGAAATTAAAACCTGAGATCTTCTCTTGTCTTTTCTGAGACTTTGTTTCCTTGGGCATTCATAGAAGTTTTCTAAATTCCCCTGTACACATATTAGATTTTGAATGTCATCATCCTTTAAATGTCTGACTCTCAAAGGGGGAAAAAGTTTTGTAAAAAGAAAAACAGAAAAAATACCCGAAGGGATGTCCCTTTAAATCCCCTGGAAGGAATTTCAACTGGTGCAAGTTAAAACAACAGTGGTCAGCCTCTGGACCTGCATCTCAGTGGTCAAAATCAGTCAAAAATCAGAGAAACAAACTGAGGGTTTTGGAAAGAAGGGTAGAAGGGGGATGGGTTAGTCTGGTGGTGAGTATTAAGGAAGGCACATATTGCATGGAGCACTGGGTGTGATGCATAAACAATGAATCTTGGAACACTGAAAAAATAAATAAAAAAAATCAGAATACCAAATACCAGTATTTGAGGACAAAGTCCTTATTGCTCACAGTGGCAATAACGATCACTAATATTTAGGGACAAGGTCCTTCTTGCCCATGGTGGTTCCAGAACGCCACACCAGGAACCAAGATTATGGCTGCTTGCTATAGGCTTGGTGGAAAGAAGATGGGTAGCCATTACTGTGCTGAAATGGAAATTAATAAAAATGAACTGCAATTTATCAGCCAAGCTTTCCCTCGGTAGTGGCAATCATTCAAATAAACTTGAATTCCAGTATACTTATCAGACAGTTTCTGTCAGTACAATTTTCATCTAGGTGGAAAGATTCTTATTCTTCTTACTCTTCATCTTCCTTTACTTCACTCCAATGTTTTAATGTTAAAATGTTATGTTTTATATTTCTTGTCATATTTCATGCTTTTGTGTTATTGTTAAGAACCCCCCATTACTAAGATTTCCTCATATGTTTTCTCTTAGAAAGTTTATAGTTTTAGCTCTTACATTTAGGTCTTTACTCCATTTTGAGACTAAAAAAAATTATGTTGTATGAACTGAAGTTCATTATTTAAACAAATGGATGTCAAATTGTTCTAGCAAAATTTGTTGAAAATATTGTTTTTCTTTACTGAGTTACTTTGACGACTTTGTTGAAAATAATTTTTTAAAGATTTTATTTATTTATTTATTTGAGTCGGGGGAGAGAGAGAGAGAGAGCAGTTGAGAGAGAGAGAGAGAGAGAGAACAAGCAGGCGGTGGGGCAGATGGACAGGAGAAGCAGACTCACTATTGAGCAGGGAGCCCAATGTGAGTCTTGATCCCAGGACCCTGGGATCATGACCTGAGCTGAAGGCAGATGCTTAATCAACAGAGCCACCCAGGTGTCCCGGGGGAACCCTCTTACACTGTTGGTGGGAATGCAACCTGGTGCAGCCACTCTGGAAAACAGTATGGAGCTTCCTCAAAAAAGTTCAAAATGGAGCTACCTTATGACCCAGCAATTGCACTACTAGGGATTTACTCCAAAGATACGAATGTAATTATTTGAAGGGCACCTGCACCACAATATTTCTAGCAGCAATGTCCACAGTAGAGAAACTATGGAAAGAGCCCAGATGTCCATTGACAGATGAATGGGTAAAGAATATGTGGTATAGATACACAATGGACTACTACTTAGGCATCAAGAAAAATGAAATCTGGTCATTTGCAATGATGTGGATGGAACTAAAGGGTATTGGGCTAAGTGAAATAAGTCAATCAGAGAAATAGAATGATCATATGTGGAATTTAAGAAACAAAACAGGATCATAGGGAAGGGAGGGAAAAATAAAACAAGATGAATTCAGAGAGGGAGACAAACCATATAAACTCTTAATCATAGGAAATAAAATGAAGGGTTGCTGGAGGGAGGTGGGTGAGGGAATGGGGTATCTGGGTGATGGGCATTGAGGAGGACACATGATGTGTCATGCACTGGGTAATATCACTGGCGAATCACTGAACTCTGTCTCTGAAACTAGTAATACACCACATGTTAATTAATTGAATTTAAATAAAAATGTCACAGAATGGATAATATAAAAAATGGATCAAAGTCTTAAATATTAGAGCCAAAGCTATAAAATTCTTAGTAGAAAACACAGGGATAAATTTACATAACCTCAGATTTATCAACAGTTTCTTAGGTATGAGACTAGAAGAATAAGCAACAAATGAAAAAATAAATTGGACTTCACCAAAACTGAGGACTTCTATGCTTCAAGACGCTATCAAGAAAGTAAATGTACAACCTGCAGAATGAGAGGAAATATTTGTAAATCATATATCCAAGAAGGAACTTGTATTAAAATGTATAAAATACTCTTACAACTCATTAATAAAGACATAATCCAATTTAAAAACTGGCAAAATAGGGGCACCTGGGTGGCTCAGTGGGTTAAAGCCTCCGCCTTCGGCTCAGGTCATGATCCCAGAGTCCTGGGATCGAGCCCCACATCGGGCTCTCTGCTCCACAGGGAGCCTGCTTCCTCCTCTCTCTCTGCCTGCCTCTCTGCCTAGTTGTGATTTCTCTCTGTCAAATAAATAAAATAAAAAAAAACTGGCAAAATAACTGAAAAGACATTCTCTAAATAAGATATTTAAACAACTGATAAGTACATTAGAAGATGCTCACCATATTTAGTCACTAGGGAAATGCAAGTGGAGATATTTTTCACACTCAGATGGCTATAATAAAAAAGTTAGATAACAAGGATCATTGGTGAGAATGAGGATAAATCAGAACCCTCATATATTGTTGATAACAAACGTAAAATGTGGGGCGCCTGGGTGGCTCAGTAGGTTAAAGCCTATGCCTTCACCTCAGGTCATGATCTCAGGGTCCTGGGATTGAGCCCTGCATCCAGCTCTCTGCTGAGCAGGGAGCATGTTTCCCCGTCCCTCTCTGCCTGCCTTTCTGCCTACTTGTGATCTCTGTCTGTCAAATAAATAAATAAAATCTTAAACAAAACAAAACAAAAAAACAAATGTAAAATGGTGTAGTCATTTGGAAGGTAGTCTAGAAGTTCCTCAAACAGTTAATTATAGAGTCACCATATGACCTAGCAGTTCTACTCCTATGTATATATTCACGAGAAATGAAAACATGTCCATACAAAAATGTGAACACAAATGTTGATGGCAGCATCACACATAATCATCAAAAAGCTGAAATCAATCCACATGTCCATTAACGGATGAATAGGTAAGCCAAATGTGGTATTCCAAACAATGGACTATTATCTGACCGTAAGAAGGAATGAAGTGCTAATACACGCTACAACATGGTTGAACCTTCAAAACATTATGCTAAGTGAAATAAAGCAGTCACAAAATACTACATATTCTATGATTCCATTTATATGAAATATCCGGAATAGGCAAATTATAGAGACAGAAAGTAGATTGATGATTGCTTAGGAATGACAGGAATGGGTCATAATAAAGGCTGTGGAGTTTCTTTTTGAGGTGATCAGAATGTTCTAATAGTGACTATGGTGATGGTTGCACATACATGTAACTCTGAAAAACCACTGAATTTTACACTTTAAATAGGTGAACTGCATGTTATGTGAATTATATTTCAATAATTTTTTCAAAGGGCAACATGAGGCATTCTTGTGTTGATGAAAATATTTTATACCTTTAAAAATAAAACAAAACCCAAAACCTAGGATTGGGTCCTATGGTGTGTATTTTTAACTTTATAAGGCACTGTCAAACTTGATCAAAGTGGCTATTTTGTCTTCCTGCTAGCAATGTATAAAAGTTCCAGTTGCTGCACATTCTTATCAATATTCAGTAGTATATATAATGGGTGTTATATACAATTAATGAAACACTGAACACTACATCAAAAAGTAATGGTGTACTATATGCTGGTTAATTGAATTTAAATTTAAAAAAAGAAAAAAATAGGATATGGACAAAGGGGAAAACTGTCTGTATATTAGACAGAGCAGAAGGTTAATAAAGAGAGCTACTTAAATGTGTGGTGAAGTTGATTTCAAAAAATAGAAAATCCAGGAAATAAATAGAAGGAGCTGATCTAAAAAAAAAAAATTAAGTCATTCAAATAGATATGTCTTGTTATATCATTGTGGTTTTATCATTTATCATTTGTATTTTCTGAATGACTAATGATGTTGAACATCTTTTCATGTACTTTTAAAAATTATTTATTTATTTATTTGACAGAGAGAGATCACAAGCAGACAGAGAGAGAGGAGGAAGCAGGCTCCCCAGCGAGCAGAAAGCCCGATGAGGGGCTCGATCCCAGGACCCTGAGATCATGACCTGAGCCGAAGGCAGAGGCTTAACTGTCATGTACTTATTTTAGTTGCCATCCATGTATCTTTGGTGACGTGTCCTAAGTTCAAAATAATTAGTACAAAATTAATTAAATTTTAATGAAATTTAAGATACAAAAGAACAATAATTAAATTTCACAAAAATTTTAAACTTAAAACCAAAACACCAATAACATTTAAAGGTGAAAAACCATCTGGAGAAAATATTTGCCATGTATGTGAAAGGACAGGGATAAGGGCTCTGATATGGGAAGAGGTGATGGGTTTTTGTTCTTTCTCTTGAGTGTACCTACTATGTGTATGTACCTCTCACTGCACCAACCTAATTTGTAAGGGGTTCTGACACCTTACATGTGATCTGAAGGCTAAAGCTGGGAGATGCCCAAGATGATCAGGTCAGAACTGAGAGGCAAGGAGTCCCAGCCCTGGAAGACAAAGGCTCCCAGTATTCTGCTAGCAAAAGAGGTCAGCAGGCAGAGGTAGTGGGAAGGTGTGGGCATCAGTGGACAGAGTAGGGAGGTCAGCAGGCATTAGGGTAGGGGTGAGGAGAAAAGGACAGTGGCAGAGGGGTCACCAGCAGAAGCACAAAGAATAAGAGAGGGGCAAGTTTTTGCCATTATTTCTCCAAATACTTTTTTCTGTCACCTCCTTTTCTCTTCTCCCCTGCCCTTTGAGGACTTCAATTGCTTGTATTTTGCATTACTTGGCAGTGTCCCACGGTGTATGACACTATTTTTTTTTCTTTCCTCTTATGAATTTTTTTCTGTTTTGGACCATTTTTATTGCTATGGCTTTATACTCACAGATCTTTTCTTCTGCAATGTTTCATCTTTTTCATCTTTAGAAGTTTGTGATTTTCTTATGGTCTTCTATGTTTGCACTCAATTTTTTTTAACACAATGCAGAGTGTTATAATAACCATTTTACTGTCCTCTGCTAATTTTAATATCTGTATAAATTCAGGTCCAGTTTTGATCGATCAGTCAAGATTGATTTTTCTCATTTTGGATCATGTCCCTGCTTCGTGTGCCTGGTAGTCTTTGTTTGGATGCCAGACATTGTAAACTTTACTTTGTTGGATGTTGCATCCTTTAGTATTGTTATAAAGCCTTTTTTTTTTTTTTTTTAAGATTTTTGTTTTTTTGACAGAGAGAGAGATCACAAGCAGACAGAGAGGCAGGCAGTAAGAGGGAGAAGCAGGCTCCCCGTTGAGCAGAATGCCCAAGTTGGGGCTTAATCCCAGGATCCTGAGATCATGACCTGAGCCAAAGGCAGAGGCTTAACCGACTGAGCCACCCAGGCGTCCCTGTTATAAAGCCTCTTGAAATTTGCTTTGCAATGTAATTAGTTGGAAACTGTTTGATCCTTTTGGGTCTTGCTTTTATTTTTGTTAGATGAATCTGGAGTAGTAATTATTCTTCAATATTTAGACAATACTTCCTGAGTATTCTAAGCCCGTGAGTTACAAGGTTTTCTAATCTGGTTGGTAGGAATAGGTACTGTTCTTAGGCCTAAGTGATACCTAGGCAATTTTCACTCTAATCCTTTGAGGTGGTTGGTTCTCTGTCTACCCTTGGTGGTCTCATTTCCACACCCTGATCAGTGCTCAGTTAAATATGCACTGATAGGGTAGGGCTCCCTCTACTGAGGGTAGGGTTCTCTATGGAGCTTTTCCTTTCTCGTATTCTGTCCTGTGAATTCTAGCTGCCTTGGTCTCCCTGGGTTCTCAGCTTTATTTCTTCAATTCAAGTAGTTGCAGGGCTCTACCTCAGATTCTCCTCCCTTTGCTGCAGCCTGGAAACCCTCTGGGTAAGCTGAGACAGTCCTAGCGGTCATCTTGTTTGCTTTTTCCCATCTCCCAGGATTATTGTCCTTTGTTTTCTGATATTCAGTGTCTTGAGATCATTGTTTCATCTATGTTGACTGGCTTTTTTGGTTGGTTCGGGTAGGAGGGTCAATTTGGTCCCTGTTATTCCATCTTGGCTGGAAGCAGAAGTCCCTGACATCTTTCTACTTATTTTCCTCTCCTCTCCAAATAATACTGTCAGGTCGCTCAGTTGTTAGTCATCTGACTCTTGATCTTGGCTCAGGTCCTGATCTAAGGGCTTTTTTTTTTTTTTTTAAGATTTTATTTATTTGATAGACAGAGATCACAAGTAGGCAGAGAGGCAGGCAGAGAGGAGGAAGCAGGCCCCCTGCTGAGCAGAGCCTGATGCGGGGCTCCATCCCAGGACCCTGGGACCATGACCTGAGCCGAAAGCAGAGGCTTTAACCCACGGATCCACCCAGGCACCCCTGATCTAAGGGTTTTAAGTTCAGGTCCTATGTTGGTTTCTGAGCTGGGCATGAAGCCAACTTAAAAAAAAAACAAAATCCCCACAAATAAAGTGAGAAACACCGATTGTTAGTTTTCTTCAAGGAGGCATTTGTTAAGCACCAGGACTTTGCCTGTGTCATCCTGGTTAGTCTTCACAACCATACAGGTTTTCTTAACCTCATCTCCATTTGACAGCTGAAAAGCAGGCCCAGATTTTTGCTGGCTTGGACCCTGGACAAGTCTGTCAGTCCCAAGGTCGTGTGATCCTGTGGCTCCACAAAGTTCTCCATGCCTTGCTACAGAATTGCCAGGGAAGCTGCTTGACCTGCATAGCATCCCTGGCTCCTCATTCCTTAAAGAAAAGCTCATACTTGCAGCCTGGCTTTTGAGGTGCTCATATCCACATGCACTGTGCTCTGGCTTTGTCAGGCATGCATGTATGCCTGTGTCTCATTCAGCTACTTGATATGAATGAGAAGGCAGTAAGAAGGTAGGAAAGCATCCGAAGACAGGATATCAGTGGCCAGAGTCACCCATGTCTCCTACTAATTCCAAATCCATGCCTCTTCCACGAGACTCAGGATCCCACACAGCCAGCAGGAAGGCAACAGTGAGATGCATAACACAGAGGTAAAGGTGCTCCATTCTCACCATGCTTGAAGATTCTGTGATTCTAGGTATTTCCTCTCCTGAAGGTCAGCTTCTGGACAACTTTTAGGAAAATCACAGCTTTCAGGTAATTCTTCAGAAAACTCAAGTCTGCATTTACTGATTTCCTTCCATGAAATTGGAAAGCCAGCTGTAACCCTTGGTGCCCAGCACAGCCAGAAGGACCTTGATGACTGGCTTGGAAGGAGACTTGTGTGAAGTGGCCTGCTAGCTGCAGAAGCCTCAGATGCTTCATAGTCAAGAAAGTGACTCTGTGCTGGGAAATGAATTTCTGCATGGAGAGGTTGGGGCCATGAGATGACATCAAAGATTCCTTCCGGTTCTGATGTTTCATAACTACCCATTTTGGGAGAGGGATCAATAGCGGGGGAGGAAGATGGAATTTAGAAGGAAAAGGCAGGGGAAGCTAGGATGATTTGGTATCCAATGCGTGTTCATTTATTTTACACTTACAAAAGAAATCGCCCACCCCTCTGCCCCATTCCCCAAAAAACAGTCTCTTTTTACAAACATTTAAAAATTAAAACCAAATGAAGATAGACAAGTTAATTTCAGTACAATTATTTTTCAATGTAGCTGTCATAATTAGAGTTTAAATTTCCTACAAGTGACCAATGTCCAAGTGACTTATAGGGAAATCCTGATTATTGGCCAAAAGGAAAATTCCATATTACAAGTTAGCAAATTCTAGTACAAAAATAGTCCGTGTTGGAATAGCCTTTCCTTTTACATAGGTCTCGGGTCAGTCTACTGACTGCATAATACACTAACATTTCAGGTTTCTCTCTTTCACAAATGGCTCATTCGTCATAGCTGAAGCAGCACGATGCCTGCAGTGGCAGGGACTAGTGTCCACCTTGGGACCGTGCTGGAAACGGCAGGCCTGGGAGTGCCTCACTGACCCCAGGGCAGCAGGGCAGGGCCCCAGCCCCAGCTCCGCACAGGGGTCCTGGAGGGAGGGATGAGTGGCGGGCAGAGCTGCCCCCTTCTGAGGGAGCAACAGGCCCAAGATATAGGGGAAGTCCGCCCAGGTAGCTGGGCCAGCGCTGGCACAGGACAGTCCACCTCCTGCCAGTGTCTCCTCGTCCTTCTGTAGTCTGACGAGGTGAGAGGGGGCCCTGTGCATTGTCAGCGGCGTGAGGGTGGCCTTGCCCTTGCTGCAGCCAGGGAAGGTCTGGGCAGGCTACTTGTCCCTCAGGATGTCGAGCTGCTCCTGACACTCGGTAAAGAGGCGCTGAAAGCGGAGATTCTGCCCGATGACTGGCAGCAGCTCCTTCAGCAGCTCCCTCTTCCGCAGACCCTGTGGACATGAAGAATGACAGTTGAGTGCAAGTGTCAGTGAGGAGACCTGGATGGTGCTGGGTTTCCCTGGCCTGGCAGAGACCTGTGTTTGCCCATCTGACCCCCAGACACCCCCTGGAGAAAACAGAGATGGATAAGAACAATTTCTCTACATGCTGGGAAGCTCCAGGCAAGCTAAAAGTTTGAGCTGGAGCATACGAGTGGCAGGGAGCAGGGGAGAGACACAGTGCAAGGTTATAGCAAAGAAAACCAGGGTAGGTTGTGCTCCTCTGTGTCCCCTAAGTCTGCTCGCACAGTCACTGCTGGCCTTCTACTGCACTGATTAGTGGCTATAGTAGCTTAGCCTTCCAGAGCAGGATGGGAGTAGGATATTAGGGTAAAGGGGCATGTGGATGGCCATCCAGGAGTTGTTCCCTAATGTGAATGCTCTCTGGGGGCCCGAAGTCAAGTCTAGGGATGAAGAGGCACCTGAGAGGCAGTGGCTGGCCTTGGTTTTACAATCCTGGGGCCTCTGCCCTTGGGCCTTGCCCAGGGCTCTTTCATGCCTGGGTGTACTGGTACCATGGTCGGCCTGGGCTCTTTTGCAATATGCACTGCAAGGAGGGGTCTCCAATGCACAGAACCCTGAGGAGCACAGCTACTGCAAAGAAAAAAAAAACACCGAATGATAACTCTGAGCACTGGAAGAGAAGGAAGGCCCAGGATGTTAAAATAAGAATGGCAGAAAAATAAGGAATTATAGAAAAGAACTGAGTATAGATATTAAGTTTGAGCAACACAATGGTTGGTGAAGGGATGGGATCTGCAGAAGAATGGATACTGCTGAAGACCCAGACAGAGTGGAGTCAGATGGAGGACCAGACCATGCTTGAGAAGGGAGGTACACAGAGAGGAAAACGGAAGAGGAGAAACCATACAGGAAAAGTTAAGGCAGATGGAGGATGACAGAAGGGCCCAATATCTACATAGTGGGTCCCACTGGAGAGAGAAAGAAGAAGGAAATAATACAGGTAGATTTCACGCAATTAAAGAAAGTCAAATGGCCTTAGGTTGAAAGCCTCCATGAGTGCTGATCATGTAACATATGGAAACAAAATAAAGGCCATATATGAAAGGCCCACAGCTAACATCATACTCAGTGAAAAACTGAGAGCTTTTCCTCTAAGATCAGGAATAAGACAAGGGTGCCCACTCTCACTGCTTTTTTTTTTCAACACAGTACTGGGAGTCCTAGCCACAGCAGTCAGATAAGAAAAAGAAATAGGAATCTAAATTGGTAAGGAGTAAGTAACGTTCACTATTTGCAGATGACATTATACTACTATACCATACTATATAGAAAACCCTAAAGGACTCCAAAAAACTACTAGATAAATGAATAAATGAATTCAACCAAATCACAGGATACAAAGTTAGTATACAGAAGTCTGTTGCATTTCTTCACACTAATAATGAAATAGCAGAAGAGAAATTAAGAAAACAAGCCCATTTACAATTGCACCAAGAGTAATAAAATACCTAGGAATAAACCTAACCAAGGAGGTGAAACTATACTCCAAAAACTATAAAACACTGATGAAAGAAATTAAAGATGACACAAATAAATGGGATGACATTCCATGGTCATGGGTTAGAACAGCCAATATTGTGAAAGTATCTGTATCACCCAAGCAATCTACAGACTTAATGCAATCTACTGAGAAGGAGATGTCAGAAAATAATATTTTAAAAATGAGCCTCATGACTGGCTGAGTAGTGAAGCCAGTCTGCCAAGACTGGGAAAGGTGGCCATTTTTTCAAATGCCCAATATTCAGCAAAAGACCATGGGGCATACAAAGAAACAGGGAAACATGGATATGGTATTGGCCCATTCAAAATCACAAAATAAACATTCAGAAAACTGACCCTAAAGAAACATAGGCCTAGAACTTATGTGACAAAGACTTTAAAAACAATTGTCTTAAATATTCTCAAAGAGAACATGAATAGATGGACATATCAGGAAAATGGTATGTGAACAGAATGAGAATATCAACAAAGAGGTAGAAATTTATAAAAAAGAACCAAACCAAAACTCTAGAACTTAAAAACATAGTAACACATAGTAACTAAATAGAAAAATTTACTCAAGTGGTTCAACAGTAGACATGAACAGACAAAGAATCAATGAACTTGAAAATGAAGAAAAATGAAAATAGGCTAAGGGACTATTTGATGATGGTGTCTTAAGGACACCATCAAGCAGACCAATATATGCATTATGCAAATCCCAAAAGAATAATAGAAAGAGAAAGGGGAAAAAGAGCTTATCTGGAGAAATAATGGCTGAAAAGTTCCCAAGGTTGAGGAAAAACATGGATTTACAAATCCAAGCTCAACAAATACTCCATGTAGGAAAACCCCAAAGGAACCCATACCATGACAGATTTTAATTGAACTATGAAACATCAAAGATAAAGAGACAATCTAGAAAGCAGAACTTGGCTCATTGTGTAAAAAGCATACTCAATAAGCATATTTCTCAGCAGGAACACTGAAGGCCAGAGGGCAGTGGGATGACATATTTAAGGTGCTAAAAGAAAAACTGGCATTTGAGAATACCATAGTCAGTGAAACTACTCTTGAAAAATAAGGGAAAAACAAACACATTTCCAGATAAATGAAAACTGATGGAATTCATTACCATTAGATCTACCCTACAAGAAATGCTAAACGCAGTCCAAGTTGAAATGAAAGGATGCTAGACAATAAAACAAAAAGTTCTCTGGTAAAGGTAAAAGTAAGGACAAATAAAATAACTCATATTTTCTAATTTTATTTGGTAATTCCATTTTTTTTATTCTATAAGATTTAAAAGACAAAAGCATAAGAAACTATAAGTCCATGTTAAAGGCTATAGAATATATAAAGATATAATTTGTGACTTCAAAAACATAAAGTGGGTGGAGTGGAACTGTAAGGGAGTGGACAATGTTTCTGTATACAATTGAAATTAAATTGTTATTAGTTTAAAATAGATTGTTGTAACTTCAGAATGTTTTTGTCATCCCTATAGTTACTAAAAAGAAAATATCTATAGAACATATATAAAAGGAAAAGAAGAGAATCAAAACATGTCATTAAAAAAATCAACTAAAATGCAAAGTAAAATAGTAAAGGAGGAAACGAGGAACAAAAACTATAAAACATACAAAAATAAATAAAATGGCAATATTAAGTATGTCAGTAGTTATTATTTTTGTCAGTAATTATTATTATTATTTATTATTATTGAGAGAGAGAGAGGAAAGGCAAAAGGAGGAGAGAAAGAGAATTTTAAGCAGCATACATGCTTGGTGTGGAGCCCGACATGGGACTCAATCTCCCAACTCTGAGATCATGACCTGAGCCAAAATCAAGAGTTGGATGCTTAACCGACTGAGCCACCAGGCACCCCTGGCAATAATTACTTCAAATGTAAATGTATTAAACTCCCCAATTAAAAAAAAAAAAACAGGTAAAAAACCAGAATCAAACTATATGCTACCTACAAGGAACTCACTTCAGAGCTCAGAACACATACAGGTTGAATATAAAGGAGAAAAAAGATAGTCCATGGAAACAGTAACCAAAACATAGAAGAGATGGCTATACTTGTATCATACAAAATAGATGTTATTTCAAAAACTGTTACAAGAGACAAAGAAGGACATTGTAAAATGATAAAAGGGTCAATTCACCAAAGATGATGTAATAATTATAAACATACGACCAAACGTCAGAGCTCCTTAAATATATGAAGAAAACATTGAGTTGAAAGGAAAAATAATTCTACAGTAATTGTAGTAGACTTCAATAACCCATTTTTGATAATGGATAGAACAACCAGAGAGAAGATCAATAAGGAACCAGAAGTCCTGAAAAACAATATAGACCAACTGTACCTTATGTACATATATAGGACATTCCACTCAACAATAGCAGAATCCACTTTTCTCAAGGGCACATTTAACATTCTCTGGGAGAGACCACATGTTAGGTCACAAAACAAATCTCAATAGGTTTAAAAAGACTGATATCATAAAACTATCTTTTCCAATCACAATGGGATGAAACCAGAAATCAAAAGCTAAAGGAAAACTGGACAATCTACACATATGTGGAAATGAAACAACACATTGTCTTTTTTTTTTTAAGTTTTTATTTATTTATTTGACAGAGAGAGAGAGATCACAAGTAGGCAGAAAGGAGGCAGGGGGTTGGGGGGAAGCAGGCCCCCTACTGAGCAGAAAGCCCCAATGCGGGGCTTGGTCCCAGGACCCTGAGACCATGACCTGAGCCGAAGGCAGAGGCTTAACCCACTGAGCCACCCAGGTACCCCAAAATAACACATTGTTAAGCAATGAGTCAAGAAGAAATCTCAAGGGAAATTAGAGAATATCCTGAGACAAATGAAAATGAAAACAACATACGAAGAAATATAGGATCCAGTAAAAGCACTTGTTAGAAATTTATAGCTGTAAGAATCTATAAAGACCTCAAATAAATACCAGAGCTTTCCATCCTCTGAAACTAGAAAAATAAAAGCAAGCTAAACCCAAATCAAACAGATGCAAGAAAATAATTATTTCAGTGAAAATAAAATGGAGACTAGAAAGATCGAGAAAAAATAAATGAAACCAAAATGTACTACTGTTTGAAAGGATCATCCAAACTGATATACTCTTAACTAGCTGGACTAATTAAAAAAGAGCGAAGACTGGAACGACAATCAGAAATGACACAGGGACATTATAACTGATGTCACAAAAGTAAAAATTATAAATATGGGGATACTGTAAGTAATTGTTCACCAACAAGTTAAACAACCTAGATAAAATGGACAAAATCCTAGAGACACATAGCCTACTAAGACTGAATCATGAAGAAATACAAAATCTGAATGGATCTATAACTAGGAAGGAGACTGCATCAGTAATCACCAACTTCCTAAAAAAAAAAAAAAAAGAGCCCATGACTTACCAAATGGCTTCACTGGTGTATTTCACCAAATATTTAAAAAAGAATAACAATCTTCAATTGATGCAAAAATTTTTTTGATCAAGTTCAACACTTTTCATTATAAAAAACACCCAGCAAATTAGTAATAAAGTCAACTACCTCAATATTAATACAGACCATATATGGAAACATCACACTCAATGCTAAAAAAACTGAAAGCTTTTGCTCTAAGGTCGGGAGAAAGGCGAGGATGCCAGCTTTCACACTTCTACTCACCTTAGTACTGGAAGTTCTAGCCAGAGCAATGAGGCAAGAAAAAAATAAAAGGCATCAAGATTGGAAAGGAAGAAGTAAATTTTTTTGTTTGTAGAGATCATTTTATATGTAGAAAAGCCTAAAGACTCCACAAGAAACTTGTTAGAACAAGTGAATTCAGCAAATTTGCAGAACAGGAAATCAGGACACCAAAATCAGCTCCATTTTTATATACCAACAACAAACATTCTGAAAAGAAAACTAAGAAAACAGTTCCATTTACAATAGTTCCTGAAGAATAAAGTACTTAGGAATAAAAAAACTTAACCAAGGAGGTGAAAGACTAGTACACTGAAAACTACAAAATGTTGCTGAAAGAAATTTAAGAAGACACAACTAAATGAAAAGACACGCCCTATTCATGGATTAGAAGACTTAATATTGCTAAGTTGTCAATATCATCAAAAACAATCTATAGATTTAATGTACTCCCTATCAAAATCCTAGTGGTGTTTTTCTACAGTAGAATAATTCATCCTAAAATTCATATGGAATCTCAAGGGATCCTGAAGAGCCACAAGAATCTTGAAAAAGAAGATGAAAGGTGGAGGCCTCAGTTTCTGACTTCAAAACTTATTTCTGCTCTTCCCATAAGTGGCCTGAGGTGACCTCTGAAAATGGTTCACTATTCACTTGACGCACAAAGCCCTACAAAATCATGCAATTCAAGAGGTTCAAAGCTTTGTGTTCACTTTATGAATGCACCAAAAGTTTGCATTATCTGAGAAGCCACCATGTATCTGAAGGAATGTCACTATATAGAAGCAATGTGTGCCATTCTGTTGCTATAATTGTGGAGTTGGTAGGTGTGCCCAGGTCAAACACTGGGGGTGGACACAGTGTTAGTGACCTGAAAAGAGTGCTGAATTTTTACTGCACATGCTTAAAAATGCATAACAGTGAACTTAAGGGTTTAGATGTAGATTCTCTGGTCATTGAGGATATCCACATGAACAACACCCCCCAAGATGTGGTGAGAACTTACAGAGTGCATGTTTGGATTAACCTGTACATGAGCTCTCCCTGCCACAGAGATGACCCTTACTGAAAAAGAGCAGATGGTTTCTAAACCGAAAGAGGCGGTTGCAAAGAAGAAAAAGATATCCCCAAGAAAATGAAGAGACAAAAACTTAACGGTCTGGGAATAAATTCTGCATAAAATAAATGTAAGTAGAAAAACACCCAAAACAAAAAACAACCAAAAACAACACCCCCAAACTTACTTCAAAACTATTATACCTTTTAGTTTTTGAACTATGTGACTATATTACCAACCAAAATTAAATTTATTAATTTAAAAATACTTTATTTATTTATTTGACAGAGAGAGACACAGTGAGAAACAGAACATAAGCAGGGGGAGTGGGAGAGGGAGAAGCAGAGAGGTGGGGCTTAATCACAGGACCCCAGGATCATGACCTGAGCTGAAGGCAGATGCTTAGTGACTGAGCCACCCAAGCGCCCACAAAATAAAATTTAAAATTAAAAAAACTGAAACATTTAATTAAAAAATCAAAGGGGATGAAGTAAACTGCTAGAAACAAAGCAGAATATTCTGTCTGCCTGTGGCAACAGAGGAAAGCTGCAAGAGGATCCTCCCTCTGACCTGAAGGTTGGTGTCAAAACCAACTGCCACAGAGTATCATCTCCCAAAGTGGGCTCTCAGTATGTCTCTCTACTGTTTAAGGCAGCAGCCAGAGACATTGCTCATCACCACATTTCTGGCCATTGTCACAGGTCCTACCGTGAAGATTGGCAGAGGGAGGCTTCCAAAACCAGGATCTGGCTGGGAAGACAATGGCCAGCAAAGAGCTCAGGCACCTGAAGGATAACTGCTTAGTGACCCAACCCTTGGCTTCCAGTCTCCTTCCTGTGTAGACTGAGCCATGATCTTTGAGGGAAAGAAGCCTGGACCTTTGGGGTCTCCTGAAGCAAACTGGTAGTTCATATCACAAAGAGTAATTTCCCAATATATGAAGAATTCCTATGAAGCAATAAGAAAAACATATAGCAATGAAGGATTTCAATAGATAGTTCAAAAAAAAAAAGGAAGTATAAGTGGCTCTTAAATATACTGAATGATGCTTCCTAATATGCCTCTTGGGAGGGCTGCTGAGTCAGCATTGCTGGTTGGTTGTTGTTGTTGTTTTTTAAAGCATTGCTAGTTTTTTGTTTGTTTGTTTATTTTTAAATTTATTTATTTGACAGACAGAGATCACAAGTAGGCAGAAAGGCAGGCAGAGAGAGAGAGAGAGGAGGAAGCAGGCTCCTCGCTGAGCAGAGAGCCTGACTTGGGGCTCGATCCCAGGACCCTGGGATCATGACCTGAGCTGAAGGCAGAGGCTTTAACTCACTGAGCCACCCAGGCGCCCCTAAAGCATTGCTGGTTTTAAGTCCATCTTCCATCTACTGCTCCTTTTCCCCAGCAACTCTGAGAATCAGTTACATTGGAATGACCAATTCTTACTGTTAAAGTGTTCATGAAGAAACTTAACAAGAGAGCAGAGTGCTCATACTCAAACTTGCCCTTAATATCTAGATAAAGAGATAGTAAAAAAGTTTTTGTAAAAAAGGAATAAATTCAGCATAGTGCTGAAGTCAGGAGGAAATGTGGCAGACATCAAGAGCTGGCTGTGTCCACACCTGCTTTAAGACCTCTCCTACATAGCTTTACTGCTCACTTCCCCAGACTCCCTTGCAATGAGGGTGTTCAGGTGACTTGCTGGTTGCCTGTGAGGCACATACTAGCTTTTGGGAGAGCTTTTTTTAAAAGATTTTATTTATTTGTTTATTTTAGATTTTATTTATTTGACAGAGATCACAAGTAGGCAGAGAGGCAGGGAGAGAGAGATGGGGGAGCCCTGCTCCCCACTGAGCAGAGAGCCCAATGCAGGGATCTATCCCAGGATCCTGAGACCATGACCTGAGCTGAAGGCAGAGGCTTAACCTACTGAGCCACCCAAGTGCCCCAGCTTTTCTTTTTCTGGTAAGAATGGTAGATGCTGTTGGTATTGGTTTCCCTCCTCCAGCTGACTTATTTGGAGGACAGAAAACAACAACAATATTTTAGTCACTATTGGGAGTACCACTTAACTGCAGCTGAGAGCATTTGTCATAGATACCAGGGACCATGAGTAGACTAGCTATGTTAGGCAGTTTACAGAAGGTGAAAAGCAGCTTGGGACCACACGGAAAGGGAGCCCCAGGCTCTTCTGGGCAAAGCTCCAATGAGGTGTCCTGCTCAGAGCTGGTAAGAGTAAGTGGCAGGAAGGAAAGGGAGAAAAGAGCACATGGCCTGTCTGTGCCTCCTTCCATCTGAACCTTATTGGCCTAGCACCCCTGCCTTGAGTCTGAGACAGCTGCTATGTAGAGTTCCAGCTCACGTCTTGGGCTAATGCTCCCAGAGTGGCAGTTGGATCACAGAATGAGGCTCTACCACCTGGCCGGGGAAGAGGTTGGTCAGGCACATGCTGACCTATCTCCCACCCAAGAAGAAATCCTGTCAGGGTACCCCGGAGGTGACATGTGCTAGGGAATTACTGGTAATTTGAAATCAACCTTCCTGTTAAGGACATGGACCTCAGGGAGCTAATGTGCTAATGACCTAGGGTTGAGCTGGGATGTGGGGAAGGTAGAAATTCAGAAAGGGATGCCTTTGCCTTGGGAACGTTTATTGATAAGAAAGGCTGAGCAAGCTTCTGTCAGACTTGAGGGCCTAGGGAGACAAAAGCAGGGGCCAAAATGAAAAGTGGGGATTCCTGGTAAGTCATCCCTCTTTGTGCTGACACCCCAAAGGGATGTAACCTAGAATAAAGGTAAACCAGAAGTAAACCCGCCCCTGCACAAATGAGTGTCTGGCTTTGAATCATAAGACAGCCCAGAAAACCTCAATCCCAGAACTGGGCTGAGGGGAGTCTGCAGTGCTGGTGGTGCCTCAAGAACTGGCAACAGCAAATAAAAGCACTCCGTAAAAGAAGGTAACATCACCTGAGGTCTCAAACCATTTCTACAAACAATTTTTCAAACATGTCTAGCAGATAGAAATAATCAGGCATGTAAGGAAACAAGATAATATAAATGAGACCTGGCAGAGACATTTATATGCAACTGAAACAGATCCAAGAGGGCTCCCAATAGTAGAACTATCAGACATACAACTTTAAAACAACGAAGGTTTCTATGCTCAAGCAGGTAAAAGACTAAATTGAAAATATGGGGGGACAACTACAACCATAAAAAATGATACAGCAGATTTTAAGAAGAGAGGACATTACATCTCTCTGAAGATGTGAAAATGGAAGGGAAGATATCACTGAGGAAGAGAACCAAGGCAGATCCACAGAATAAATGAAAGAAAGACTTTCAGCCTTGTGAAACTTCAAAACAACAAGAGAGGGAGACAAAAGAACTTACACAGCAATGGAAATCAGATTTGCAGCAGAGATTTTAGCAATAACAGTGGATGTTAAAAGTCTGTGGTGCCATACCTTCAAAGATGTAAGGAAAGGGAATTGGACTTTGAAGTTAGGATTCTAGTTACCAACCAAATTAAGATCTACTGCTACAAAATAAAAATCAAATAAAAACACACAGGCCAATCACACATCAAGGCCTGTAGAGCCTGTGCGGTCTGACCCTCCAGCCTTTCTGACTGCAACCTGTTTCACCCTCCCACCGCCATTCTGCTTGGCTATTCCTTCCACACGGCAGGCCCTTCTGCCTTGGGCCTTTAGACTTGCTGTTCCCGCTGCCTGGATGTTCTTCTCCCAAACATCTGTGGGGCTTTGCCCTTCACCTTTTCTGGTCTCTGCTCAGTTAGTTAAGACTTCCTTGATTACTCAATATAAAATAGCATCCTGCCAGTATGCCCCTGGCCACTTTGTTTGTTCTCAGCACCCACCCCCACCCAACACAATACATGTACTTGCTCAGCTGTTTAGAATCTACCTCTCTGCACAAGAATGGAGACCTAGGAAGGTGGGGGCCGTTAGCTTTGTTCACTGCTCACTGTCCCGTGCCGAGCCAGAGCAGGTGCTCCATCAGTATTTGGTCAGTGACTCCATGAAGCAGGGGAGCTAACTTATATCCACAAACCCCAATCCCTCACCAACCCGGTCCTTTCAAGGCACTAGCAGGCACACGTGCAAGCCAAAAAATTTGGAGGTGACTGTATGCATGTTCATTATTCTCTGTCTCTTAATCTATTCTACCCATCTACCCACCAAGTCTTGTTGGGTCTACCTCTAAAATACAACTTGAATCTGTCTCCTTTCCCCTCTCCATGGCCCTCACACTGATCCAAGTCACCTTCGTCTACTGTCAGGACTGCTACAAAAACAAGTTCTGACTGCTCTCTTACGTCAGTTCGCATTACCACCCCTGCTAACCGATCTCTTGCCACCAGCTCCTCCAAAAGCTCCAGCTCCTCACAAGACCTCAGTGATCTTCTTCCTGTTCCTCTGTCTTACCTCATCTCCTACCACCCTGTCCTTTGCCTACTATGCTGCAGCCACAGTGGCCTCCATGTTTGCATTCACTATCACCTTTACCAGGAGACTCCCAGGTCCTGGTAGAGCTGGTGCATTCTCATCCTTGGGTTTCATCCTAAAAGACCCCTCTCATGTCTTCCCTGGCCACGCATTCCCAGGCACCCTTGTCTGATTGCTCTGCTTATTTCTGGGCATAGTATAATCCATAGTCTAAAACTATTTTGTTGACTGAATTGCTTCCTTGCTTCTGTCTGCCTTCGTATCAGACTGGGAGCTCCACGAAGGCAGGGAAGGATCTTTTACCTTCTCTACTAAACAAACCCATAACCCCAGCAGGCAAATCTCCTCAGGTGCATGCGTGGCTGAGCACTCCCTAGGCCCCTGATGCCAAGGGCCCAGCTGCTGCCTGGCAGTGCAGTGCTGGTATCTCACCCTCCCACTGATCCTGGGGCCCGTGGCAGTGTGCTCAAGAAGTCTAATGGGGAAGAAGTCCAAAGCACTTTGGCTTATTTTTCATCTCCACTTTCACTTTTCAGACAGAATTCTTGTGGCAAGAATGAAAGCAGCACCTACCACTACCGTTGACTCCCACTGGCTTCCAGTGGAGTAGTGAACCGGACCCAGTAAGTCCTTGCATATTTCTCGGAGCCGGTATTCAAACCCTAATTATGGAAAACAAAACAAAACAAAACAAAACAACAAAACAGAAATAGGAACACATTACAAAAAGAAATAAAAAAACAAGAATATGCTAAGTTGTGTATAGCAAACCAGATTGAACAAATGTTTATTTTATTGCCTGCTTAGGGCAAAATGCCTCTTGCATGTCTCTCAGTTTGGGGCACTGAGATTCATAATGACAGACTCTCACTCAGGAACCCACTCCCTTGACAGCATAAAGAGCAGCCCCTCTGTGTGCTGGACCCATGGGAAAAATAAATGTGGCCCGCTCTGGGAAAAACTCCCCAAGGTGATGGGAAAATGCAGGAATCGTGGAAGGAGGGGAGTGGGCTAGTCAGATTTGTTTCAGAGAAGACATGCTGGTAGTGAGAGGAGATCAGCAGGGTCAGGAGGCAGCCTTCAGGAGGTAAGAGATGGCAAGGGTATGAATTTAGGCTGAGGAGGTGGTGACAGAGTGGAGAAGACAGGAGAAGCAGTCACGGGCCTGTCAACTCATGGGTTATGGCACAGGCATGTGGAGTGCCAGAAGTGCTGGTGGCAGAATCTGGGGGCCTGTCAGCACTGGCGGCAGTTGAAGCCAGAGGGACTGATGAAATCACCCAAAGATGAGGGTAGAGTAAGAGGGTGATGCTGGAATCTGAGGAATTTTAGAAGTGAGAGGGGTCTTCCTTTACAATTTGAGTCCTTTTATGGTTAAGGAAGCAAGAGATAGAGTGGAGGTGACTTGTGTATGGACAAAGGAACAGATGTGTGGAAGATGGGCAAAGAGAAGCAAGTGGTAGAAGTGATCCCACAACTGGTGCAGGCCCTCGAGGAGGCAGCGACCTCGGGCAGGGCATCAGGATGAGTCCTGATCAGTCCCCAGGATGAAGAAAATTAGAGAGGCCAGGGGAGCAGTCTCCCCAGTGGAATGGGGTATGAGGCCCAGATGTGACAGCAGCATCCCAGCAAAGGTATGGGTTTGGGAAGACTGAGTATTTAGAAGAGTCAGTGACCACACAGGCTGGGCAACCACACAAACTGGGCAGGAAGAGGAAAATTAAACTCATGTTTGGGGTCTGCTGGGGAGGGGCGAGGGACTTCGAGTTGGTCAGCCATGGCTGTTGTCATCAGAGGTGTATATATACATGTCATCAGAGGCAATGTAGCATGTCAGAGTTCTGGGAGTGACATTTGTCGGGGTTCAGCATGTTTTTCTCTTTTTCTGTACTCTAAATTTTAAACAAAATAGGGAGGGTGTCATCAAAAGCAAAGCAGGAAGGCCAGGAGAGGCTGTAGGGAAGGCTGCTCTGTGACCAGGCCTGGAGCTGTGCGGTAACACAGGGAGCTTTGGGAAGGCCGGCTCCCAAGCCACAACCCTGGAGGCCAAGCTCAGGGAAGAGGAAGCCTGGTAAGAAAAATACCACACATGCCTAGCAAACAGATGAAAGGCTATTTATTGGAGGTCGTCCTGAGAGCAGGATGGCCACATCTTTCAACAAACCTAGCTTTCTGTTGGCCAAAAGGGACAAAAGGAGGTGGTGGGTGAGATACTGGAGAGGGGAAGTACTGGCAGGGAAAGCTGGGCTGGAAGGCCATGGGAAGGTGCTGGCTGGGCTGACCCTTCCAGGCCAGGAGGGGCTTGGGGGAAGAGAAATACAGGCTCACTGGATGCTGCCAGAAGATGCCCTTCCCTGGTGTGACCGGCTGACCACTGAGGATGCAGGGTGTGAGGGAGGGCAGGAGTGTGGGCATCTCATCTGCTCCTTTGGAGAATGTCTATCCAAGTATCCTGTGCCCCCATCCCCTCCTACCGCCAAACCTTCTGGCCCTCAGGGCCTACCTGATTCAGAGCCTCAGAGCCTCTAATGGGCTGGATGCTTGCTGAGCTGCCTTGATTATAGGTCAGGCTAAGAGATGGGGCGAGGGCCGTCTTTGCCTTGATTCCTAGGCTTTCAGGAAGGTCATGTTGGGATAGAAATTGAGTCAGTCCCAGGAAGATGGAAGGGCCACAAGAAACCTCACCTTCATTCACAAGGTACCGAGCGTAGAGGAGGAGCCAATGGCGGTACTCATGGCTGGACTGCAGGGTGAGTGCCGCCGCAACCTGATTCTCCAGGTAGGCCAGGGTGGTCTCCTGCTGCACTACATGAGGCACGGAGAAGAGCCGGGCTGCCTGTCTTCCTGAACTGCAGAGACCGGCAGAGCAAGTGTCATGAGGCAGTGGGTACTACATGGGTTAGGAGGCTGCTACCTCGAGCCCATGGGCCCCAGTGAGGAGCTAGTAAAGGGGCAGGTGTCAGACACCATGCCGGCTAACCTGTCCCCATGTCCCTCGACAGGCCTCCTGACCCCAGGTGTATCCCACACTGTCCTTCCTATCTAGGCCCGAGGTGACAGGTCAGCAGCTCATCTCTCCCCACCCCAAATACTGCCCATCACGGTGTCCATGACTCATAGCACCTCAGACCGCCATCTATGCCTGAAGTGACAGGGCTTGTGACCTAGCACCCTGAGATATTACCCAACGTGGGCCCACAACCCTTGGCACCTTGAGCCTGCTTGTGCTAAGCAGCAGTTAGGCAGAGGGCTGGGCAGTCAGAGAGCAGGCCTGGGTGGGACTGTGCTTGCATGACCCAGCCACCTCCCCCAGCACTTGAGTCACCTACGTGGAGGCACGGCCCTGGACTATGGCTAAAGGTCCGGAGCATAGCATGGCGTCCTGGGGAGGCAGGCTGCTCCTGAAGTCCGCACACTGGGCCAGGGAGTCCTGCTTGTCAGAAACCAGGTTCCTGGGGAGGCAACAGCAGGAGCAGAGGTCAGAAAAACCAGGAGGTCCACCAGAAAGGCTGGGGGTGAGGCCGCCAAAGAGCAGGTACCACATGACTCTCTGCGAGAGTGTCAGCAGAGGCCAAGTAGCACTGCATTCTCCCCACAGGGCCCTCAGGGACAGGTTTCATGAGGCAAAATCAATGACAGTGAAGGTCATCAACAGGGTTCTCGCTGGGACCACTTGAGCAGCATAGTCTCAGAACTCAAGGACAGGAGCCTGTGTATGAAGTGTGCACAGGATGCCCACTTGCTAGGGGCCCACACAGTCTGGTCCTTGGAAGCCTCCAGGAATGCCAGGCGCTAGCCTTCCCGAGCCTCTCCAGCACCCCAAGCAGACAGTTTTCACGTTCTTGGGACCTTTCACATTTTTGTTGAAAACATTCCAGCCACACTTTAAAAATAGTTGGGTGAATTTGTAAAATACCGGGCCAACGTTTCCCTTCTTAAATAACCAGTCTGTTTCCACTATTACAGTAATCACATAAAATATACAAGTTTGCAACTTGGGAGAGCTGGGAATGGGGAGGTTTTTTTTTTGAAGATTAAATTTTATTTTTTTTAAATTTTAATTTTGTTTTTAAAGAATTTATTTAATTGACAGAGAACTCAAGCAGGCAGAATGGCAGGCAGAGAAGGAGAAGCAGGCTCTCCACTGAGCAGGGAGCCCAATGTGGGACTCGATTCCAGGACCCTGGGATGATGACCTGAGCCGAAGGCAGCCACTTAACCAACTAAGCCACCTGGGCACCCCGTAAGATCTTATTTTTAAGTAATCTCTACACCCAATGTAGGGCTCAAAAATAAAACTGTAAGATCAAGAGTTGCTTACTTTAATGACTGAACCAGCCAGGGGCAGCGGCTCCCCATCCCCCCACCCTTCTTTTTTAAACTCAAGAAAGAAATCTCAATGGGAGGATAAACTTGTGCCTGGCAACTCTTAACAGAAGAGGGCTGGATGGGGCGCCTGGGTGGCTCAGTGGATTAAGCCGCTGCCTTCGGCTCAGGTCATGATCTCAGGATCAGGTCATGATCCTGGGATCGAGCCCCGCATTGGGCTCTCTGCTCCGCAGGGAGCCTGCTTCCTCCTCTCTCTCTGCCTGCCTCTCTGCCTACTTGTGATCTCTCTCTCTCTGTCAAATAAATAAACAAAATCTTAAAAAAAAAAAAAAAAAAAGAAGAGGGCTGGAAGGCATCTGGTTTGGGTATGATGGACCAAAGGCGCAGCAGAAGAAAAGAATTTCTGATTGGCCGGTACACAATGTACACACTTCACACATCTGGATTAAAATCTTGGAGGAATAAAGATTTTGCAAATACAGAAAAGGCCTCTAAACTCCAAAATGGGCTGAGGAAAGATACAGACCATGACACATGGTGAGTGACTATGCAACCTCACTAATTCACAAAGTCAGCCAGAAGTACTACTTAGCTCCTGCTAAGCTACAAGAAGTGAGGAATGATGCTAAAGTTGTTATGAAGCTGACTCACCTATGCTGAAAATGGCTAAGGAGGCAAGGCTGGAAATGTTATTGATAACCATAAGAATTTCAAATGCCTGTTCCAAACAAAGTGACCTCAGGAAACAATGTAGAAGAAGGAAAGCATCCCTACCCACAGGGAGGATGGGGCCTGTACTGGCAGGTTTGAGCTCTCTCTCTTCTCAAGCAGACAGAGCCCAGCAGGGCTGCCACCATGGCACCCACTCCAGGGCTTGACTGTCAGGAGCCGAGCCAGGCAGGCCTGACTGCTTTTGTTCCAGCTCAGATGGACACCCTCCTAGAAGGGTAGGGCCAGGAGCTGGCTTACTTACCATGTAGAAAGTGATGGATTAAAGCAGTATGCCTTCCCATCAGACAGATTCATCACTGGGATTCCATGCTGTGTCAGCAAGATCTGTGACACTGTCATGTCACTTCCTGGGGAGACAGCACAAGAATGGGTTCTTGGGTATGTTCTGATCAGCAGGTGCCTGCATACACACCTAAGGAGAAATGCAAAGCACAGCTCCCACAGTCCTAGCAACAGGTGTCTTAACACTTACGCATAACTACGCAGTCACTGCTCTACTCTGCACATGCTGGTCTCGCTGCTATTCATAGGCTGTTCGTCATCTCTCAGGGACCCATTAAAATATGTCCCTGGAGAGAATGCACTGCCCTACAACGTACTGACATCCCCTATAACACGAAATGCCTCAGGCTGGGCCCAGAGCTTGGCTCTCCATCTAGGCTGAACAGGGTGCTTCCATGTCAGGAACCCAAGCCTCCAAGCCCTCCCCCAACTCCAGCGTACAAGGGGCGGTCCACTGCTGAGGTTACCTGCCAAGATGGAGTGTAGAGATTCTTCTTTCACCACAACCACCTGTCGGTGAACATCCCTAGGAGGGAGACAGGGAACAGCTTACTCTGCAGCAGGGGTAAAAGCATCACAATGTGCCCCAATGATCAGACCCCACTCCAAGGTCTCTGGTAAATACCCAGCCCTTGCTTCCAGGAGAGGGGCTCTGTGCTGGAAGTGGCTTCTACTCCCCATGTGTCACTATGCTACCTCTGCACAAGTCTATAGCAGAGGGCCTAGGAAACAGCTGTGGGGCCCGCCACCAACACTATGCCAACTCTGGGAGAAGCGTGGCCATGCTCTGGCAGCCGAGATCCCCTTTCTGGACCCTGGCACATGAAATTAGGCATTGAGATTTGTTGTGAGGTTTCAGGATGCTCTAACAATGGCAGCAGGGGCGGGCAGTTTGCGCCACTTCCATTGCACACTCTCCCTCCCCCCGTGCGGGGTGGTTATCACAGGCAATGTGTGACTGACTACTCAGGGCTCCTCAGGCATTAAGATGCCCAGGCCAGCAGAGCCCCAAGACATGTCTGCTGAGTAGTCGCCTTTGCTGCCTTTCCTACCCTGCAGTGAGAGGGACCGGCACAGCCCCATCCCATCCTGCTTAGAGCCCACCCCACCCTGGGCCTGCCTCTCACCAGACAGACAACGTGGCTGCAGCAGTGAGCGCCATGACATAGGAGCCCGTGCAGTGCAAAGTGGAGATTGGGGACGGCAGGAGGATGGGAGGGAGGAGGCGGCGACCACAGGCGGAGAACACGGACAGCATCCTCTTTTCACAGGCGACACATACCACGTCACTGAAAAGGCAGAGAGGGGACAGGTGTCATGATCATCGGGAGCTGTGGCAGAGGCAGCAGCCCTGAAATGTAGAGCCTTCCCTCTGTCTGTGCTTGCCCCATGCCTGCTGCAGCCTTCCTCTGAGCAGGTGCAGCAAAGGGAGAGGTGGGTGAGTCCTTGTCCAAAGACTGGGGCAGCAGGGCTGATGCAGCCTAGTCTCAATGAAACCTCTGATTAAATAGAACGTGTTCTCTTTCCTTCAGGGGCTTCGTGAGCTTTTCTGAGCTCACACTAATACTAATCCAGGGGGAGCCCACAGCAACGCCCAGGACACAGGCCCATTTGCCCTTTGTGAGTGCCTGGGATTGGGAAGCTCAGTTTGCTTATCTTGGCAGAGAATGAAAAGGAGGTACAGAATTATGGTTCCTTTTAAGTGCAACACCATGCATTCACTCAGGGTCCATGGGAACCTGACCTAAGATCAAAGGTCAAGTATTCACAGACATTTTGAAAGCACTGTACACACAGTCTTATGATAACTGACTAAGGGCCTAGTTAAAATTACTGTATCTAAGCCAATTATCTTTGTAAAATCCTTTTAAGAGTCAAAGACACGGTCCTGACTGGAGGCCCTACACCTCAACAGGCACCTGAGGAAAATGCTGGTCCTCTTTCCAGATCAAGCACATGTGAAACAGCGCTAGGGGATCATGGCCTGGAAGTCCATGAGAAGACATTAGGGGACTAACCACTGAGTTAAGGTTCCCCTCAAAGCGCAGAATATGAAGAGGGCTGGGCTGCGGACTCATGAGACAATCAGAAATCCATCGTGACTTCTCTAGATGAAAATCTGGGGTCCAGACAAAGAATCATCCCATGTTACAGAGAGCCAGGCAGAGCTCAGCCTGGAACCTGAGACTTTAGGAATATGGCCAGATAAGGGAATCAGAACATCTGGGTAGAAATCCTGCCTTGGTTGACCCTCAAAGACAGTTTCCCCACCTATAACATGGTGATAATGATACTGACTTTATTAGGTTTTGTGGGGGCTGAGAAGACATGTACACGCTTAGCCTAGGGCAAGGCATGGCACAGGCCTCTGTGGAAGCTAGCATGTAGGGCAATGCCTCCTGCCTCAGACAGTAACAGGGCCACACAGCGTAGCACATGGTGCTGGTTTGGGTAAAGACCCTTGGCCTTACCAGCTGCCGGCAGCAGTGAGAATCCGGCTGGTGAGTACTGTCTCCCACTCCTTCCCTTCCCGGTTACACTTCAAACGACTTAGCTTCACACCCCCCACAGCAGTCACTTCATTCTCCACTTCAATGTACATGGAAGGATCGGAGCTCACCTGGGTGGAGGAAAGCAAATACAATGTCTTTTCAGGTGATGGTGGGCCCACTGAGACTTGGGTCATGTGAGAGGTGAGATGATCAGAGGGCCCAATGCAGGAGAAAGACAGAGAGGCAGACAGAACTGGCTGGTAAACAGGAGGGTGGCAGTGTGTGCAGTAACAGGGTGGGACAAGAAGGCCAGATGTTTGGATGTGTGGCCCCCAGGGCAGGGAGAGGGCTGGGAGCTTGCTCGGTCTCACCTCTCATGCCTAAGGAGCTCATGGACTAGATACCCCTATATAGAAAACCCAGGCAGAACGGCCGAATAGTTTGTACTCATGTGGGCACAAAAGTGGGTGACTGGGAGAAAGGCCCGTTCATAGACCCCCAGAAACCAAGAATAGCCCCAGGCAGCACTCAGTGGTAAAGGCCCTGGATGGAGGTTGCGGGGTGGGGGGGTGGGGGGGGGTGGGCGGTGGCTAGGGTTTGGAAGGTGGTTTGTGTGCCCTATCTCCATGCACAACAGCAACAGGAACAAACCACGTGGGTCCCTATCCTTAGGCCCAGAAGACCTGTAGTGGGAAGGGCTGACATCACCTCTCAGGTGTCCCAGGAAGACCAGCATGTGTGGGCCAGTTGTGCCCAGTGAAAAGTGACCTCCATGTGGGGTCCTAGACGGTGTCCTGAGGACATGCACCTGAGCTGAGGAACAATAGGCATGAACCTATGGCATGTCCAAGGTCAGGTGCTAGACGAAATGAATGGAAGGCTTCTGGGCATAAAGGATTCTTTGTTTTAGAGGTATGTTTTGAACAAGCACATGGTCATAAGCTTCTACTCCAAGAACTCAAATAGCCCTGATGATGACAGGGACAGGGCCAGCAAGGGAGGGTGACGGGGAGGTAAGCCATTACCATGCAGTCCAACCGTACCAAGCCCGAGGCTGCCCAGGGTGGAGTGTGGAGCTCAAGGAGGCTTCCAGAAGAATACCTGAGACAAGTTTTGAAGGAGCTGGCCATCCAGAAGATGGCAGCAGGACTGTAAGAGCAAAGCATAGAGGAGAGAAATTCGAGGTGGGGCAACAAGGGAGCCCCTGGGGAAGAGGCTAGTGATCTGGCTCTGATTAACTACAACTTCCCCCAGAAAGTGATGGAGCGTCATTGAAAAGCAGCCCTAAGTCAGTGATAATTCAGGTTTTACACAGAGGGGGATGGTGGAGAGAGTGTGCAGAGGTAGGAAGCCTACTCACCTGGAGGGTGAATGCTCTCTGGGGGCCTGGCATGGGCAGTTTCAGTGCAGGTGCTGGTACAGACAAACATACGGTGTCCTTCTCTGCAGTCAGGGCAGCTGGGGACTGCAAGAGGAGAAATGTCTCTGAGCCCCACCCCAGCACCACAGGGCAAAATCAGGTAAAGGTGAGTCACCCAGTGGTGAGGCCAGGCCAGTTCCCCAGGCGTCTCCACCTACTCTGTGAGGGTGAAAGTATAGATGAATGCTATAAAGACCCCCACTTTCCAGATGAGTAGCTGACCCCAGGGAACTGGTCAAGGACTCTGAGTGGGCTGAGGGCAGATGTGGGGGCCTGCAAGACCTCTCTTATCCCACTTGGGCATGTGCAGATTCCAGCACTGAGCTCACAAGGTGGGCTGGGGGAGGCTGCGTGAGCCCGCTGGCTTCACCTGGACAGACAGAGACACAGGCATGAGCCGAGAGTCCTTCCGAGGCCGCCCTTTTTTCTTCTTTTCCACTGTTTCCACCTCAAGCTCCAGTTTTCGCTTGGACAGCGAGGAGGGCTTGGCCACAGGGACCTTTTCGTCGCTGTCACTGCTGCTCTCCAGGAGGTCGCGCGGCCTTAACTCCTTCACAAAGTTTTGCTCTTTCAACCTGCACAAACACAGACATCCATGGCCTACTCCATATGACTACTAAGTTTATAATAATTAATAAAACCCATACTCATCACCAAAAATTAATAAATAAAAATAGTAAAAAAGGACTTCTTGTTTCTGCCCCAACATACGAAGAGCTTGGAAGTCATTATTCTCATTCTTAATGAGGAAAGCTGAAAAAGTGAAAATCAACAACTTTTCTTGGATTCATCAGAGAAGTAAGGTCACAGGGCAAACTACCACCCTGGAAACTGGAGATACCAGGTGAAGACAGAGAGTCGGAGTGCACCTGGACTGAAGACCCTGGAGCCCTAACTGGAAGGAAGTCTTAAGGTAACTCGCATACTGCTGGAGGCTGAGTGTGGGCTGGCTTGTAAATCAAAACTCTTGGGGGTCTAGTGGCAGGAGGGTCCCCACACTTATTTTGGTTTTACCTCCAGGAGCTCTAACAGGCTTTCACGGGTGAAGATGAGGGATGGAAAAAATCCCCTCTGTGCTTTGGGCTAGTGGAGGGGGAAAAGAACCATTGAAACACAGTCAGAGTTCCCTTCTCCTTAACAAAAGCCTGCCTTCAAGTGAAACTACTTTACTAGACCCCATGTGACTTAGGGGCAGGGAAATTAGCCAACTATAGCCTAGCCCTCCCACCTTCATCCCCACCCTACACAGACTACAGAATTCTTCTGAAGGTCATAGCCCAGGGTCACCAGTCCAAAAACAACTAAAAAAGATTTATCACGTGACAACAGAATACTTCTCCTCCCCGAAACCTCACCACCAGTTCAACATGGCTCTGGTATAACAGGAGTAAAATAACTAGTTTGAAGCTAGCATAGGGTGGTTCATGAGTTTGAAGAAGCTGGTTTCATAACTAAAGGTGCAAGGAGAAGCTTCAAGTGCTAATGTAGAAGCTGCAGGAAGTTATCGAGAAGATCTAGCTAAGATAATTAGTGAAGGTGGCTACACTATACAGCAGACTTTCAATATACATGAAACAGCCTTGTTTTAAAAGTAGAAGTTATCGAGGATTTTCACAGTTGGAGAGAAGTCAATGCCTGGCTTCAAAGAACAGGCTAACTCTCTTGTTAGGGGCCAATGCAGATAGTGACTTTAAGTGGAAGCCAATGCTCATTTACCACCCCCCAAATCCTAGGGTCTTAAGCATTATGCTGAATCTACTCTGCCTTACCCTATATGAGTAGAACAACAAAGCCTAGATGAGAGCATATCTGCTTATAGCGTGGTTTACTAAATATTTTAAGTATTTCAAGCTCACTGTTGAGACCTACTGCTCTGAAAAAGATTCCTTTAAAAATATTACTATTCAGGGGCACCTGGGTGGCTCAGTTGGTTAAGCAGCTGCCTTCGGCTCAGGTCTTGTTCCCAGGGTCCTGCGATTGAGCCCCACATCGGGCTCCCTGCTCAGCGGAGAGCCTGTTTCTCCCTCTCCCTCTGCCTGCTGCTCTGCCTACTTGTGATCTCTATCTCTGTGTCAAATAAATAAAAACCTTTAAAAAAGATTACTGTTCATTGCCAATACCCCTGGTTACCCAAGAGCTCTGATACGGATGTATGAAATTAATGTTGCTTTCATGCCTGCTAACATAACATCTGTTCTGCAGGCCATGGATCAAGAGTAGTTTTGACTTTCAAGTCTTATTATTAAAGAAATACATTTTGTAAGGCTATCGCTGCCACACATAGTGATTCCTGTGACGGATCTGTACAAAGTAAATGGAAAATTTTCTGAAAAGGATTCATCATCTATATGTCACTAGGAACATTCAAGATTCACAGGGTCAAAATAGCAACATGAACAGGAGTTTGGAAGAAGTAGATTCCAACCCTCATAGATGACTTTCAGCGGTTCAAGACTTCAGTGGAGGAAGTAACTGCAGATGTGGAAACAGCAAGAGACCTAGAATTAGAAGTGAAGCCTGAAGATGTGCCTGAATTGCTGCAATCTCATGAGAAAACCTGAATGGATGAGAAGTTGCTTCTCATGGAGGAGCAGAGAAAGTGGTTTCTTGAAATGGAATCTACTCCCAGAGAAGATGCTGTAAAGGTTGTTGAAAGGACAATAAAGGATTTAGAAGACTACATAAACTTAGCTGATAAAACAATGGCATGTTTTGAGAGGACTGACTTCAATTTTGAAAGAAGTGTTGTGTATAAATGTTGGCAAATGGCATTGCTACAGAGAAATCGTTCATAAAAGGAAGAGTCAACCGATGTAGCAAACTTCATTGTCTTAAAGTTGCCACAGCCACCCCAACCTCCAGTAACCACCTCCCAGAACAGTTAGGAACTATTAGCATTGAGGCAAAACCCTCCATTTGCAAAAAAATTATGACTTGCTGAAAGCTCAGATGATGGTTAGCATTTTGTAACAAGTATTTTTTCCATTAGGGTATATACATTGTTTTTCTTAAATATAATGCTGTTATTGGACATTTAACAGGCTACAGTAGGTTGTCAACAACTTTTACATGTACTAGGAAATGAAAAAATTCATTTGACTTGCTTTATTGCAATATTAAATTTATTGTGGTGGTCTGGAACCAAACATGCAACTCTCTAGCATATGCCTACATGCCATGCTAACTCTAATTAATAGAAAATTGGAGTAGCTATATTAATTTCAGACAAAGTGGACACCATAATAAGGAAAAGTATTAAGAATAAAGAGGAACATTACATACTTTCCAAGAAGACATAGCAATCCTTAATGTACATGCCTAACAAAAAAGCATCAAAACACATGTGGCAAAACCTGATAGAACCACAAGGAGAACTAGACAACTCCACAACCATAAGTGGAGATTTCAATTTACCTCTATCAGTAACCGACAGATCCAGCTGACAGAAAATCAGTTAACAAATTACCCAAACGAACAGTACTACCATTCATTTGAATTTGGTTGACATTTATAAGATACTTCATATAACAATAGCAGAATACACATTCTTCTCAAGATCACACAGACTATTCACTAAGACCACATTCTGGGTCTTAAAACATACTCTAACAAATTTAAAAGATAAAAAACATACAAAGTATGCTTTAAGCCCACAACATTGAATCCTGAATGTTCAATAGACAACAATAACAGAAATATACCTGAAAAACTCCCAAATGAAGATAGAAGCACACACTTCTAAACAACATATGGTCAAAGAAAAAGTCACAAGAGAATTGTAAAAATATTTAATTAAATAAAAACAAAAATGTAATTTATAAAAATTTGTGGGATGCAGTGGAAACAGTGCTTAGAAGGACATTTATAGCAGAGAATATATTTTATTTTACTCCTACTATTTTTAAAAAGATTTATTTATTGGGGCGCCTGGGTGGCTCAGTGGGTTAAGCCGCTGCCTTCGGCTCAGGTCATGATCTCGGGGTCCTGGGATCAAGTCCCACATAGGGCTCTCTGCTCAGAAGGGAGCCTGCTTCCCTCTCTCTCTCTCTCTGCCTGCCTCTCTATCTACTTGTGATCTGTCTCTGTCAAATAAATGTTTAAAAAAAAAAAAAGATTTATTTATTGGTGCACCTGGGTGGCTCAGTTGGTTAAGTGCCTGCCTTCGGCTCAGGTCATGATCCTGGAGTCCTATGACTGAGTCCTGCATTGGGCTCCTGAGCAGAAAGTCTGCTTCTCCCTCTGATCTTCTCCTCTCTCATGCCTCTACCCCACTCAAATAAATAGACAAAATCTAAAAAGAGATTTATTTGTTTATTTCTTGGGGGGAGGGGCAGAGGGTGAGAGTCTTAAGCAGACTCTGCACTGAATGTGGAGTCCAACACAGGGCTCGATCTCAGGATCCTGAGATTCATTACCTGAGCCAAAACCAAGAATCAGACACTTAACTGGTTGCCACCCAGACACGCCCCCCTTTTAAAAAGATTTTATTTATTTATTTGAGAGATAGAGAGATAGAGAGAGGAAGAAGGAGAAGCAGGCTCCCCGCCCAGCAGGGATCCCAGTGCAGGGCTTGATCCCAGGGCCCTGGGATCATGACCCAAGCCGAAGGCAGGCGCCCAACCAACTGAGCCACCCAGGCGCCCCCTCCCTTTGCTTTTTCGTAAATATTTATTTATTTGAGAGAGAGAGAATAGGAGTGAGGGTGGGGGGAAAGGTAGAGGAATCTTCAAGCAGACTCCCTGGTAAGCATGGACCCTGATATGGGGCTCAATCTCCTGTCCCTGAGATCATGATCTGAGCCAAAATCAAGAGTCTGCAGCTTACCCAACTGAGCCATCCAGGTGCCCCCAGAGTGCATATTTTAGAAAAGAAGAAAGGCCTGAAATAAAAAACTTAAACTTTACCTTTAGGAACTAGAAAAAGATGAGCAAGCAGAAGCAAATAAATAATAAATAGCTATACAATAATATAATAATAAGGCAATAATAAGTAAAATAATACAAAGCAAGGAGAAGACAATAAATTTTAAATATTAGAGCAGAAATCCATGAATTTTTTTTTTTTTAAAGATTTAATTTATTTATTTGACAGAGAGAGATCACAAGTAGACAGAGAGGCAGGCAGAGAGAGAGAGAGGGAAGCAGGCTCGCTGCTGAGCAGAGAGCCCGATGCGGGACTCGATCCCAGGACCCTGAGATCATGACCTGAGCCGAAGGCAGCGGCTTAACCCACTGAGCCACCCAGGCGCCCCGAAATCCATGAAATTTAAAACAGGAAAACGACAGAGAAAAATCAATGAAATAAAAAGCTCGTTCTTTGAAAAGAGCAATAAAATTAATAAACTTGTAGCCAGGCTAATCAAGAAAAGAGAGGACACAAATCACTAATGTCAGAAATGCAAAAGGGGCCTTTACTACCGCTCCCATAGAAAATAATAAAAGGAACACAGAGGAATATTATGAATAATTCTAAACCCAAAGATTGGGTAACTTTGAGGAAATGGATCAGTTCCTTGAAAAAAAACAAAAAACAATCAACTAAAACTCACACAAGGAAAAATAACTAATCTGAATAGGTGTATTAAAGAAAATGAATCAATTAAAAACCTTCTAAGAAAAGAAAGTACCAGGCCCAGACAGTTTTATTGGTGAATTCTACCAAATATTTAAGGAAGAAATTATACGAATTCTCTACAATATATTCTACAGAAGAGAAGCAGAGGAAATAAATTCTAATACCCATGATGCAAGCATTACCCAAATATAAAAACCAGATACTGATATTACAAGGAAAAACAACTATAGGCCAGTATCTCTCATGAAGATAGATGTAAAAATCTTCAACAAAATACTGGCAAACTAGATCCAACAATGTATAAGAATTATATACAACAACCAAATGGTATTTACTCCAGATATACATACTGCTCAACATTCAAAATGATTAATGTAATCCATCACATCTAATAAAGCTAAAGAAAAATCTTATCATCTTATAAACAGATGCAGAAAGGGCATTTGACAAAACCCAACATCCATTCATGATTAAAAAACAAACAAACAACCCTCTTAGCAGTAAAAAAAACTCTTAGCAAACCAAGATTAGAGGAGAATTCCCTCAATTTGATAAAGGATATTCACAAAAACACCTATAGCTAACATCATTCTTAATTGTGAGACACTAAATGCTTTCCCATAAGACTGAGAAGGCAAGGATGTCCCCTCTCACTACTTCTATTTAATATAATATGGTACTAGAAATCCTAGCTGATGCAGTAAGGTAAGAGAAAGAAATAAAAGGCATTAAGATTGGGAAGGAGAAATAAAATTATCTTTATTTGCAGATGACATAATTCTCTTTGAGAAAATCTCAAAGAATCAAAGACAACAACAAAAAATGGAACTAATAAGTAATTATGGCAAGGCTACAGGATATAAAGTTAAGATACAAAAGTCAACTGCTTTTCTACATATCAGTAAGGAACAAGTGGTATTTGAAATTCTAAACACAATACTTTTTACATTAGCATAAAAAATGAAATAATTAGATATAAATCTAACAAAATATGTCTGAATTTCATATGAGGAAAACTACAAAACTCTGATGAAAGAAATCAAAGATCTACATAAATGGAGATATTCTACATTTATGGATAAGAAGACTCAATATATATTTTTTAAAGTTTATTTTTTTTCCAAGATCTTATTTATTTATTTGAGAGAGTGAGTGCGCACACAAGAAGGAGGAGAAGCAGAGGAAGAAGCAGGCTCTGCGCTGAACAGGGAGCCTGAGGCGAGGCTCAATCCCGGGACCCTGAGAATCACAACCTGAGTTGAAGGCAGACGCTTAACTGACTGAGCCCCTAGGTGCCCCAGAAGACTTGATATTGTTAAGAGGTCAATTTTTCATAACTTGATCTAGAGATTAAATGGAATCCCAATAAAAGTCCCGGGAAATTATACTGTATATACTGACAAACTGATTCTAAAGTTTATATGGAGAGATAAAAGACCTAGAAATAGATCCATACAAATATACTCAAGTGATCTGATTAAGACAAAGGCACAGAAAGGACACTCTTTTCAACAAATGATGCTAAAACAACTGGACAACCTCATGCAAAAATGGGATCTAGACTCATTCCTTACATCTTCCCAAAAATTAACTCAAAATGGATCATAGATCTAAATGTAAAATGTAAAACTATAAAAGGAGAACTTAGAAGAAAACATGGTAGGAAGTCTAGATGAGTCTGGGTTTGGCAAATTTATTTTTTACATTACAGTGCTTACCGTGGTAAGTGTAGTTACCATCTGTCAGCACACAAAGTTATTACAATATTATTGACTATGGCAATTGATTATTGGCATACAATATTATTGACTATGGCAATTGATTATTGGCAATGAGTGTTTCACACAATACTGAAAACATGATTCATCACAGAAAAAATCTGGTTCAGTAGGACTTCATTAACATTAGAAATTTCTGCTCCAAGACACTGTTAAAAGAATAAAAAGACAAGCCAAAGACCAGAAGACAGTATTTGCAAATGACATTATCTGAGTAAGGATTTGTAACCAAAATATACAAAGAATTTGTAGAACTTGACAGTAAAAAAACAAGCAATCTAATCTAAAAAATAAAAAGATCTAAATAGACACCCCACCAAAGAAGATCCAGATGGCCAATAAGCATATGAAAAGATGGTCAACATTAGAAGTGAAAATCAGGGAACTGAAAATAAAAACAATAATAAGAGATCACTCAACACATACTAGAATGGCTAAAATCTAAAAAAAAAAAATGTGTAACAAATGTGGACAAGGATGTGGATCAAAGGAACTCATTCATTGTTGGTGGAAATGCAGTCATTGTGAATGACAGGTAGTTTCTTACAAAGCTAAATCTAGTCTCACCACACAACCTAGCGACTGCACACCTAGGTATTTGCCCAACTGAGCTGAAAACATTTATTCACACAAAAACCTAGACGTGAATGTTCACAGTAGCCTTATATAATACTTATACATAACTGCCCAAAAATGGAAGCAATCAAGGTTTCCTTCAATGGGGAAATGGATAAACTGGTAGTACATAAAAACCTGTGGTACATTCATACAATGGAGTATTATTCAGTAATCAAAAGAAATGAGCTATCAAACCATGAAAATGCACGTAAGAACATTTTGTTGCTAAGTGAAACACACCCATCAGAAAGGGTATATACAGTATGATTTCAATTTTACAACATTCTAGAAAAGGTAAAACTATGGAGGCAGTAAAAAGTTCAGTGATTGTCAGGTGTTCAGGGAAGAAGGAGGGAAGGATTAATAGCTAAAGTACAAGGGATATTTAGGGAGGTGAAGTTACTGTGCATGATGCTATAATGCTGGATACAAGACATTATACATTTGTCAAAACAGATACAACTGTACAGCACAAAGAGAAAACTCTAAATGATGGACAGTACTTTATACATTAAAAAAAACATTTTAAAGTGTAGGACTAAATACCTACTGGAGTATGATAATGGAATGTGATTATGTAGGAGAACATCCTTGCTTAGGAAGTGACTCACAGCAGGAAGCACAGAAGTGTTTTGTTTCTGTCATGTGTGTTGTAGAGTGAAAGTAAAATCAAAACTGGCAAAAGTGATTAAAAACTGCTGAATCCAGGTGAAGGATACAAAGAAAGATGTTTGATGTTGCTGAAGGTATGGAAGTTTTCAAAGCAAAAGCCTATCAAAAACTCCACTAAGAAGTCCTAGGTACTGCTGACATAGAAACATGGTAACTCATGCATTTTCTTGCACTTCTCCACTGCAATCTGTGTATGTGTACATGTATGTGTGTGTATGTATGTGTATAATGTGTTTATTTTTGGTAACAGCTTTACTGAGATGTAACCTACATACAATTCATGAATTTAAAGTATACAATCCAATAGTTCTTGCTGTCTTCACAAAGTTGTGCAACAATAGCAATAGCAATTTCAGAATATTTGCATCATCTGAAAAAGAAACCCTATACCTCTAGGTTATAACCCCTCTCCTCCCCCAACAAATTCTCCCATTCACCACAGCTTGGGAAGCCACTAATCTACTTTCTATTCCCATAGATGTCTCCATTCTGGACATTTTCTCTAAATGGAATCACAGAATAGGAGATATCCAGAATTGGCTTCTTTTACTTATTAGCATGTTTTCAAGGTTCATTTGTGCTACAGACTGTATTGTACTTTACTCGTTTTTTTATGATTGAATAATATTTCATTGTATGCACAACCACACCT
The DNA here is from genome assembly GCF_922984935.1 of Meles meles. Taxonomy (NCBI): domain Eukaryota; kingdom Metazoa; phylum Chordata; class Mammalia; order Carnivora; family Mustelidae; genus Meles; species Meles meles. The sequence goes on from NC_060077.1 coordinate 32,115,524, forward strand.
TGCTTACCCACACTTCAGGTAATAGACATTTGGTTGGTTTCAAGCTTATGGCTATTAAAAGAATGCTGATGTGAACATTCACGTAGAAGTTATTTGTGTAGACAGGTTTTCATTTTTCTTGGGTGTTTTTACCTAGGACTGAAACTCCGGTGTCTAATGTTCGGTCTACGTTTAATTTTTAAAGGAACTGCCAAACTATTTTCCAAAGCGTCTGTACCATTTTATATAATCACCAGCAGTGTATGAAAGTCTCAATTTCCTCACATTGGCCAACACTTATTATTTATCTTTTGATTTCCTAGCAGTACAAAGTAGAATCTTGGGGTTTTACTTGTATTTCCCCAATAACTAATAGGGTTGAATATCTTTTCATCTGCTTATAATTTGTATATCATATATATTAAGATTTTATTTATATGACAAAGAGACAGAGACAGCAAGAGGGGGAACAAAAGCAGGAGGACGGAAAGAAGGAGAAGGAGAACAGGCTTCTGGCTGAGCAGGGAGCCAATGCGGGGCTCGATCCCAGAACCCTGGGAACTGAAGGCAGATGCTTAATGGCTGAGCCACCCAGGTGCCCCTATATCATATTTTTAAAGAAGATTTTTATTTATTTTAGAGAAAGAGAGATTGTGAGCGGGGAGATGGACAGAAGGAAAGCAAGAATCCCAAGCAGGCTCCCCACTGAGCATGGAACCTGATGTGGGGTTTAATCCCAGAAACCTGAGATCATGACATGAGCTGAAATCAAGAGTCAATGATCAACTGACTGAGCCACCCAGGCGCCTCTCATATACCGTATTTTTAAAAATGCTGGGGCACCTGGGTGGCTCAGTGGGTTAAAGCCTCTGCCTTTGGCTCGGGTCATGATCCCAGGGTCCTGGGATTGAGCCCCACATCGGGCTCTCTGCTCAGCGGGGAGCCTGCTCCCCCCCCAACCCTTGCCTCTCAGCCTACTTGTGATCTCTGTCTGTCAAATAAATAAATGAACTTAAAAAAAATGCCTATTCAAATCCTTGGCCTACTTAAAAACTGCATCATTAGTCTACTACTGAGTTGTAAGAATACTTGTACTCTAGACACAAGTGCTTTATTAGATACAGGATTAGTAAATATTTTCTCCAGTTCTACAGCTTTTTTCCCCACCATCGTGATGGTCTCCTTTAAAGCACAAAAGTTTTAGGGGCGCCTGGGTGGCTCAATGGATTGATCCTCTCCCTTTCGCTCAGGTCATGATCTCGGCGGGGCTTGGGATTGAGCCCCATGCCAGGCTCTCTGCTCAGTGGGGAGCTTGCTTCCCCTTCTCTCTCTGCCTGCTGCTCTGCCTACTTGTGATCTCTCTGTCAAATAAATAAATAAAATCTTAAAAAAAAAAAAAAGGCACAAAAGTTTTAAATTTTAATGAAACCCACTTTATCTATTTCTTCTTTGATTATTTGTGATTTTGCTGTCATAGATTATCGAAAAATGCATTAACAAATCCAAAGTAACAGAGTTTTCTAGTTTGGCTCTTAAAATTAAGTTCTTTGATTAATTTTGAGTTAATTTTGTATGCAAAGTGAAGTAAGGATCCAACTTCATATTTTTGCATATGTGGATATCCTGCTGTCCCAGTAAAATCTGTTGTTAAGATTCTTCTTTCTTTATCCATTGAATGGTCTTGGCACCCTTGTTGAAAATCAACTGATCGCAGACTTGAGCTTATTTCTGGGATTTCAGTTCTACTCTTTTGATCTACATGTCTATCCTTGTGTTAGTACCACACTGTCTTATTATTGCTCTGTACTAAAGTTTGAACTCAGGAAGTGTGAGTTCTCCAAATTTGCTCTTTTTCTCCAAGACTATTTTGGCAGTTTGGGGGCCCTTGTGTTTCTACATGACCTTTGAGATCAGCTTGTCGATTTCTTTCTTTTTTTTTTTTTTTTAAAGATTTTATTTATTTATTTGACAGAGAGAGATCACAAGTAGGCAGAGAGGCAGGCAGAGAGAGAATGAGAGGGAAGCAGGCTCCCCGTGGAGCAGAGAGCCCGATGTGGGACTCGATCCCAGGACCCTGAGATCATGACCTGAGCCGAAGGCAGCGGCTTAAACCACTGAGCCACCCAGGTGCCCTCAGCTTGTCGATTTCTAAAAGGAAGACAGAATTTTGCAAAGGACTGCACTGAATCTGTAAATCAATTTGGGAGCTCCTACCATATTAACAATATTAAGATATCCAAAGGAATGTCTTTCCATTTATTCAGGTCTTTAGTTTCTTTCAACAATGTATTGTAGTTTCCAAAGTATAATTTTTACACTGTATTTCTTTTGTTAAATTTATTCCTAAACAATTTTATTCTTTTATGTGCCATTATAAATAGAACTATTAAGTTCTTTTTTGGATTGTTCTTTACAGGCATATAGAAATACAACTGATTTTTGTATACAGATCTTATATCTTGCAATCTTAAAGTCATTTAGTCTAGAAACTCTAGTACAGTATTGAACAGAAATGGCAAGAGCTGACATCCTTGTCTTGCTCCTGTTCATTTTCCTTTGGGGGAAAACATCCAGTCTTTTACCATTAAGTATGATTTTTTTTTTTTTTTTTTATTTGACAGAGAGAAATCACACTAGGCAGAGAGGCAGGCAGAGAGAGAGAGAGGAGGAAGCGGGCTCTCTGCTCCGCAGAGAGCCCGATGTGGGGCTCGATCCCAGGACCATGGGATCATGACCTGAGCTGAAGGCAGAGGCCTTAACCCACTGAGCCACCCAGGCGCCCCCCATTAAGTATGATCTTAATCATACTGGGTTTTTCAAAGATGTCCTTTGATCACGTTGAGGGAGTTTCATTCTCTTCCTAGTTTGTTATTTGTTTAGGTCATGAATGGGTGCTAGATTCAATCATGGGGTGTCTGTTTTTATTCTGCTGATACCGTATATTACATCAGCTGATTTTCGTATGTTGAACCAACCTTGTATTTCTGGGATAAATCCCACTTAGTTCTTGTGTATGATTTTTTAAAAAAAAATGTTGTATTTTTGAGGATGTCTTCTGCTGTTCTTCCTACCGGTAGCCCTAGGTTATAGAAAGGTAGACAGTCACACTAGGGTCTACAAATCCTGAACTCAAAAACAGAACTGGGAAAACCCAGAAATTCCTAGTTCTGCTCCATGAAACCAGAAAGCCTGCTCCCCATTCTTCTGATGCCCTACAGCAGAGCAAAACATCCACCTTTGGATGTAACTTGATGGTCTAGACACCCTAAATTAGTGCTTCCCAAAATCCTTTCAAAAATCCTTTCTGGAATTTGTAGACTTCTGTGTAATTATGGTTTTATAAAATACAGTAAGAACGTCATAGCAATGTCAAACTCATATAAGCTTCTAAATTATCTGATCACTAGGGGCGCCTGGGAGGCTCAGTGGTTTAAGCCGCTGCCTTTGGCTCGGGTCATGGTCTCAGGGTCCTGGAATTGAGTCCCACATCGGGCTCTCTGCTCGGCAGGGAGCCTGCTTCCCTCTCACTCTCTCTGCCTACTTGTGATCTCTCTCTGTCAAATAAATAAATAAAATCTTAAAAAAAAAAAAATTATCTGATCACTTTCTAAACTCAATACCAGTGCACGAACCTCATTTTGCTTAGCACTGCCCTAGCTCAGGCTGTATCACTCTCTATGGCTGAGACTTCTTTGAGAGCCCTCAGGAGTCTCTTCACCTTTTATCTCTACCTGACATCCCATTCAGGGCTCCTAAGGCTAGGGACCTACTGAAAACTGCACTTCCCAGCCTGTGTGGGCCTGTACCAGAGATCACCCAGTACCCCTAGGAGAACCAAGCTATGGATCTATAGCAGCTGTCTCCTAGATCCAGGTATCTGCTGAGGAAGAGCACAGCTGATCAGAGATGCCACACTTACAAACTGGCTCCATCCTAGGTTCTGCCTGCACAGGCCAACTTGGAACCCTACTCTGTGCCTTTCTTTGACACATAGCCCTAAGGCAGGGTGGAGTGGAGGACCCACGCACAGATTCAACTAGGATGGCCACCCTGCACCTGGGAGGCTAGCATTAGGCTCCCAGACTCATCTAACACTCTTGGCAAAGAAGTACCAGTCAGGATGCAGACACCAAACTGCCAAACTACCAGGAGGTATAATGAAGGAGTAACAGCAGGAGACCAGGATCAAGATACGGTTTTACAGGCACTGCCTTCCTCCTCAACCCTCAAGATATATCTCCTACGAGTTAGGTGTTCCTCAGAGAGTCGTTCTGCCTAGCGGGGAGAAAGACTGTGTGTCTTGCTGAAGACATAAAGTGGGGAATTAGGACTTAACCAGAGTGTATGGCTCTGAGTGCTGCTCCTAACTATGCATGACACTGTGATCCCAAAGGAAGACCTCTACTGATGGGTGATTTAAAGGATTACAAGAAACAGCCATATCAAGAAAGCTGATTTTGGGGCACTGTGTGGCTCATGACCTGATCTGAAGGTAGACGCTTACCTGACTGAATCATCCAGGCACCCCCTCATATCACTTCTTCTTCTTCTTTTTTTTTTTTTTTTCAAGATTTTATTTATTTATTTGACAGGGAGAGACACAGCCAGAGAGTGAACACAGGCAGAGGGAGTGGGAGAGGAAGGGAAGCAGGCTCTCCGCTGAGCAGGGAGCCCGATGCGGGACTCGATCCCAGGACCCTGAGATCATGACCTAAGCCAAAGGCAGGCACTTAATGACTGAGCCACCCAGGCGCCCCTTATTATGACTTTTTGAGTACAGCCATCCTAGTGGTATCTCATTGTGGTTTCCAGTTTGCATTTCCCTAATGACTATTGACAGTAACAGTCTTTTATGTATTTATTGGTCATTTGTATATTTTTGGAGAAATTTTGGATCCTAAATCTTTTAGTTGATTTTAGTTGTTTAGTTCTTTAGTTCCTTGTGCTTTAGGTATTATATCAAAGAAACAGTTTCTTAATCCAGGGTCATATAGATTTACATCTGTTTTCTTAAAATAGTTTTAAAGTTTTAGCTCTTACATTTAGTTTGACAGATTTTGAGTTAATTTTTTTTTTTATAAACATACAATGTATTTTTATCCCCAGGGGTACAGGTCTATGAATTGCCAGGTTTACACACTTCACAGCATTGAGTTAATTTTTTACATGAGATGGCAGATTAGACTTTCCTCACATTTTATCTTTCATGTCTTTGATTATTTAAGCAAATTTATTTAAAGTTTTTATCTGTCAATTCTCTATGATCAAATTTATAAAAAGGTCTAAACCCGTTCATTATGTCTCCTGACATTTGTGTGTAATGCACAGTCTCTGCATGTTTTTTGTTACTTTGGATTTTGAGTGTCCCTTTTTGGCAGTGCTTCTCAGTGGGAATGCTGGACTTCTTGGGGTCAGGGAAATGTCACTGGGATGGGGTTGGGGGGCAGTTTGCGTCAGTTTTGCCAAGTGCCTCTGGGTGTTAATTAGGCCTAAATCTCTCTTTTTTTTTTTTTTTTTTTTAAAGATTTTACCTATTTATTTGACAGACAGAGATCACAAGTAGGCAGAGAGGCAGGCAGACAGAGAGAGGAGGAAGCAGGCTCCCTGCCAAGCAGAGAGCCTGATGCGGGGCTCGAGCCCAGGACGCTGGGATCATGACCTGAGCCGAAGGCAGAGGCTTTAACCCACTGAGCCACCCAGGCGCCCCAGGCCTAAATCTCTTTTTGTGTTCATTTCTTTGCTTGGTTTCCAGATGACCTGGGTAGCATTAAACATCCCCAATCCACAGGAGGGCAGGTCTGTGGCTATATCGTCTGTTTTCCTAACCCAGAGGACTGACTGAGATATTTCAACTTTTTGGCCATGTTCTCATCCTGCCCTTCAGGTTTTTTCTATCCTTTCCCTCACTGGTAGTGTACTTTTTCAAGCAGCTTAACTTAATGGTAGTGTCTTAGTTCCAACCCCCTACAAGGCTCAGGCCCAAGGCCCTGTCTTGAATCTGTATGGCCATTAAAACACAAGGTTACGATGTCAGTAACCCCCAGCCCAACACCCACAGTATGGTCCTGCCCACTGCTCTGGTTGTCTTATCATCCTTAGATTTCGGCTCCTGGGGCCTTCCCTTACTTTCTCACAAACTGGTTACATGTTTTAGGCATATGTATTGCAGTTCATCCATCGTTTCAAAGTACTGAGCAGCAGGAAGGTTTTCAGATCATCCATACTGCTGGACAGAGGAACTGCTAGATAAAGAGATCCCACAGAATATCTATCTGTATACATAAATAGGCATGATCACAACAGAGAAGAATACAGTCCCACGCCAAAGTCATAGACGCAGCTGATGACTTGAAGGGAGACTCCTCCCGTGCTCGTTTCCAGAGGCTGTTCTCCAAGGAGAACAAATCCTGATCAGACAAGCAATTTTGAGATCATGAGTCCAGTCCTAAGGACAGTGTCCTACAGCTTTAGCTCTAAGACATTACCTACTGCCAAGGTCAGGTCTTATCACAAATGCTCCCTCATTAAGCACCTACCTGTTTTGTGGCTACTGTGAGTCTGTGACCAATGTCCCTGAATTTGGCTGATAGTGGCAAAGGGCTGCTGAGCCCCTATCACCTCAAGGTAGAGTGCAACCCCAAGAGGACATCACTTAAGCCCTTTGCCCCTCTTTAGGAAGCTAGCCCAGCCCACCTTTAACCCCCTCAGCCCCCACCTCACTGAGTTCTGCTCGTGGTAGGTTCATGGTCATGGGGGTGGGGATACGCTCCCTAGGAATCAGAAAAGTTCTGTGCCAACAAACACACCTGCTCTGGTCACCTCAAGAGGACTCCTACAATTCTAAGAAATAGACTACGTCCTAGATGGTTTGGTTGCTGTGTGCTAAGGGAGGTGCAGAGAATGGGCAAGTAGCATAGAGCCTGAAAAGGCGCAGAAACCTCATTTCATTAAAAACCTCTATCACTTTTATCTCAAGCTCCCAAATGCCTGGTCAGTGTCTGAGCAGGCCATTACTTCCATGGTACAACAGTATCAGAGCCAATCTCCTGCTCCACTTTAGGCAAACTCTGGGCTCTTATTCAAATGACAACCTTATCCTCAGCATAGTCTCTGCACCGACCAGCCCTGGTGTCATTGTCTTCATTGTTCTTTATGCCTGTTCTGTGCCCCATGGCTCCTTGCAACCATTTTCCCACTTAAAGAAGCTGCTCCTTTCTCTTTGGACCCAGAAGCTCCTGGGTACAGCGGGACCAGAGTCTGCTCCTGCATGGGAAGGCAGGCTGGTTGGTGCGAAAGCAGACACTGCACTACTGGCTGAAACTGTACCCTCCCTGGTCTCTTGAGGCCCCACACAGCCACCACCTACCTTTCCACGGCTGTTGGAGTCACACTGGTCAAGGAAGGAGCACCTGGCGTGGCTTTGGACCGCTCCGTGAATCGGGAGTCAAATGCTTTCATGGGTTCAATCTTGGACGGGGTTGTTAACATGGAGGGTGATGATGCAGCAGGAGTAGAGGTAGCATTCACACTGGGGGTCGGGGGGTAAAAAGGGGAACATGTCAAGCACAATCCATCAAACATCTGGGAGTCCTAGATTTGTGTTACTTGGAGCCAACCAACAGGGGCATGAATATCAAAGTTACATAGACCCAATTTCAAGATGTAATCTAATACTACTATTTCTTCAATAGTATCATGTGTTAAAATCTGGAAGTCTGTCTATCTGAGAAAGTCATGGGCAAATGTACTCACATTTCCCCACTGCATGTTGAGAGCTTCCGGGGGTAGCATGAGGTCTAGAAGGTGGCTCTTACAACCTTTTTTTTCTCACCATACAGCCTTATCCATACTGTATGAATACAGCACCTCCACCCCAAATCCAAATCCAAACCCACCAGCTTTTCCTGCTTCAACAAATGGTCTAATGAGAGAAGTCCCCACCAGCATCCTAAAGCCACTATCTATACCTGGCCTTCAACCTCAGCCAAAGACTGTGGCCTGGGTGGCCCCTCTCATCTTACCTTGGCAATTATGCATTCTTCATACACTCCTACAAGTGCACACCCCATAGCCCTTGTGTTCTCCACAGGAGGGGCCTAGGCTTGAGCCTGCAGGTTTTCCCCCATGGTCACACAGGCTGAGTCCCAAAGCCATTGGGCCTCCTATTGACCACATTCACCTGCCTGGACCCCGCACCAGACACCTGGCTGGTATCTGGGAGCCCCCTCCTCCTCGCCCAAGACCCGTAGGGCCAACTGTTAAAACGTCTCACAGATCTGGAGCCGCCCTTCCCCAGATACCCTTTCTGAGATGACTGGTGTGGCAACGCTCCTGACAGCAATGAAGGCCTCAGCCACTTCCAGTGTAGAACTGCCGAGAGGTGGGGCTGACTCCGCGGCAGGTGATGTGTCCCTAGCCAGGTCCCACCCTCAGGAACACATCTTGGGACTCCATCTTGTCCCAAGAGGTAAAGTCCTTATGGTCCTGTGCATTAGAGACTCACCTGAACAAAGGCTCCCTCCCAAGCAGGACCTTATAAAAGAAATCAAGCATCTCTTTCTTTTTTTATTGAAGGAGCCATGAAGTGTCAGTGAAACTGTGTCCAAATCTGAACTTTCCCCAGAGATAGGAGCAAGCCTTGGCATGCCCACTCACCTGTCCTTACTGACAGTATCACCAGCCGGCCTGGCGCCAGTTGTAGCCACAGGCTCTGTGGAGGGCTTCGAGGCGCCAAAGGAGTTGGGGGTACTGGAATCCAGTGGCAGTAGCTGTGGATTGCTATGAGAGGAGAGCATGGTGCCCGCCAGGGAGCCTGAGAGTGGGATGCTGTTAAAGAATGCCGTGGAGAAGTCCCTGTTGTCAAGAATAAAAATCAGCCTGGGAAATCAGACACCACATCAAGTACTTTCTGTGTTTGAAGTAATTTTTTTCTGGGTCCACAGATGAAGTATTTTTGTGGAAGAAAATGTGCAAAGTTACAGAAAAGTAAAAAGAAAACTAGACTTATGTCATACACTATGTGTAATTGAACCTAAGATGAACTGGTACTTTGTGTACCACTAAGAAAGAAAAAATTACTACCAAATGTAATTGTTAGATGCCACTGATTATAAAATGTACCCTGATTTCAGAGATACTAAAATGTGTAAACATGTGTCTCAGAACTTAGGAAATGCAGCATACAGAGCAAAACTCCCTTTCGTTATGGGCTGTATGGATATACCATAATTTACCTAACCAGCCTCTACTGAGGAATGCCAGGGCTTTCTCCCAGCTTTTCCTGTAACAGACACTGCTGTAACAGGAGGCAAGATACTGCAGTGCTAAGGCTAAGGGCCCTGGGCCAATCCAGCCAGATCTCACTCCTTTGCCATACACAAGCTCTGGGATCTTAGGCACTTCAACCACCCTGTGCTTCAGGTTCCTTTCTGCAAAACATAAAGTGACAGGCCCCTCCCCATGACGTCAGGACTGTGATCAGTGTAGCACATACTTAGAACACATAGTAGCTGCTCAAAGATGCTCCCTATCATAATCATCCTTGCGCTAGCTGTTTCACATATTACATAGGATAAATTCCTAGAAGTGGAATTGCAGCAGCAGATGGAATGTTCACTAATGAGTTCTGATTGATAGTTCTAAAGTGCCTTCCTTGGAGGTTTAAATTCCAGCTGTGCACAAGAGTGCTTATTTCCCCAAACCCTCACCAACAGTCTTCCCAAATTTTTTGATATTTGATAATCTGGTAAAAAACAGTAACTTACTATAATTTTAATTTGCAATTATTTTGATGTGAGATTGAAATTTTTTCATGTAGAAGCATCTGATTTCCTTTTTTGGTGAACTGTTTATATCCTTTGTATATTGTTCTATCTGGTACTGGTCTTTATTACTGATTATAAGACCTATTTATAGAACTAAAATATTACTTATATGAGGAATGAGTATTTTCCCTAGGATTTTTTTTCTTTTAAGATTTTATTTTATTTTTTTTAATTTTAATTTTTTTTTTTTTTAAATTTTAAGATTATTTATTTATTTATTTGACAGATAGAGATCACAAGTAGGGAGAGAGGCAGGCAGAGAGAGAGAGAGAGGAGGAAGCAGGCTCCCTGCCAAGCAGAGAGCCCGATGCGGGGCTTGATCCCAGGACCCTGGGATCATGACCTGAGCGAAAGGCAGAGGCTTTAACCCACTGAGCCACCCAGGTGCCCCAAGATTTTATTTTTAAATTATCTCTACAACCATTGTGGAGCTTGGCTCACAATCCCTAGATTAAGAGCTGCGCGATCTTCTGACTTAGCCAGCCAGGTGTCCCCAAGATGCTGTGTTTTGACTTTTTATGGTGCAATTTTCCTTGCCCCCAAAATGTTATTTTTGTGTGATATAAATTTTATGTCATTTTGAAAAATGGCTTTTTTTTTTTTAAATCTCTGAGATCCTAAAAATATTCTCTTAGGGAATCTTCTAAAATTTTAAACAACAAAAAAGCTAAATATTAAAAAAAAATCTACAAGCTGTTCAGAAAGTATCTAATTTTAAGTTGTGAGGTAGGGATCCAACTTTGTTTCTAGAGGGTAGATAGTCCTCTCATTTATTAGATTAGCCGATGCTTCATCACTGATGCAAAATGCTACCTTTAAAATTCCTGTAAATATTTGGGCTTACTTGTGGGTTTTCCATTGTATTTCACTGCTCTAGTCATGTGTTAGTATCTATTTTATTATAGTTCATAAGTTTTAATTTCTGGTGGAGCTAGTCTTCACCATATTTTTCCATTAATTTAGAATCAGCCTAATTCTGAAAACTCCTTTTAGTTATTTGTATGGGCTCATGTTGAGAGAGATCATCTTATGATGCTGAGTCATCCTACGGAATAAATGGTATGCATTTTCAGTTATTTCTTTGAATTTTTTTTAGTTCTCTCAGTATTGAATTTTTTTCTTCAGAAAGAGCTACATTTCTTGCTACATTCTAGGTACTGCATTTGTGAAAATGATTTCTCCCTTTATATCTTCTAAAGGTATAGATCTTCTTGATCGGTTGCATCCAGTCATTTTATTGTCCTATTTTACTATCCATGACAGTTTTCCCAGTTGCCTCTTTTGTAAATCATACCGTCTTTAAACAATGACACATTTTACCACCTTCTTTTCAATTTATTCTTTCTCCTGAAGACAGTATGAGCTAAGACCTCCAGAACAACGTTAAAGTATAGTCAACAAGAAAGGACACGTACTTGTTTAGGTTCTGAATTTACTTTAAAATAAGGTAGTTTTTAATCAAATTAAGGAAATATCCATCTATTCATACTTAACTAAATTTTAAATTAGAACATTAGTAAAAATGTCTCCTAGGCATTCGTGGAGATGATCACATATTTCCTTTGATCTTTTGACACATAGAATAAAATTAAGTTTCCCAAAATTTGAACTGCCTTGCCTTGCTTCCCTGAAATAAACCTTACTATGTCATAGTGTATTAGCAATGTAACACACTATAAGTTTCTGTTACTATTTTCTTTAGCATTTTTGAACTGACATTCAGAAATGAGATTGATCAGGCATTTATTATGTTCTATCTTTGTCATGTTTTTGATGTAAATATTATGTTCATTTCAAAAAAGGTTTAGGAAGTTTTCCTTTTTCTATGCACTGGAGTATTTTTAAGAGTATTACAATGATCTGTCCCTCTAATCATTAGAATGATTAGAATGAAAATGTTAGTAGAATTTCCCTGTGATACCTTCTTAGCCTGGTGGCTTTTGGTAGGTTAGCTCTGTGACAGCGTCCTTTATTTCTTCTATAATAATTTAGTTGTATAGATTTTCTTGTTTTTATAATTTTATTTCCTCAAAATCATCTATTCTCAAATTTATTTGCACAGAATTCAGTAAAGAAGTCTTTCAAACTTTTGATTCATTCTTTATCTGTGATTATTTCCATTTAAAATACTTGTCTTGCTTGATTAGCTAAGCTAATCATTACCTATTCTGTTGCTACTTCTTTAAACGTGGGAATAAAGAGGGCAACAAAGCCTTTAAGACCAAAAGAATCAAGTTCTGGTGTCAGAAATATACGCCCTGTAGCAGAAAGTTGGTTTCAGGCCAGATAGAAAGCCACCAACCACCTTTGTCTCCTCATCAAGTAAGGCCTGAAAGGATCCATAGAAGAAAAGTGCCACCATTACCACCACCTCCAGGACCCTCACTCCCACAAGCCCTTCAGTGTTCAAAGCACAGTCACATACCTGTCTGATTTTGTCCTAATAAAAAGTAAGCATATGGCATTACCCACTAGTAGGTTAACAATGGGGAAAAGGCGTGATCAAAGGAAAACCACTCTCTGGGAGGAGTCAGGAGACCTGGTACTGGCTCCATCTGGTCAGGTCTCTGCCCTCCAGGGCCTCAGAACCTGCACACCCTTAACATGAGGAAATCATATCATCATACCATATGACTGAAGGTCTTTTCAGACTTCAAGGAAGATCTAGGACAGCTTGCAGATGAACAACTGCAAAGTGCAGAGGACTAGTATATATGTGATGTCCTGATCAGACCGGTTGAATAGAAAACCAGAATGAATCACCTTAACAGTGGGGGTCTATTTCTTTCATGCAGGACCTTATTATCCTTTGAATCAATATACATTGTTTTGGGAAGAATGACCAATATAAAAGCAAGCCTGACTACAGATGTTGAGACAACAGTAAATGGTGACTGGGTCCACTTCCCCCTTTTTTGCCCCCTCCAGGGAAATGTGCCTTAGAGCCCTATTCTCTGTCCAGCAATTCCACTTCTGGGAAGTATCCTGAGGTGACAGTCATGGGTGTGCTCAAAGATTCATTTACAATCACAAAACACTGGACACAAACTGTAAGTCCATAGTTAAGGGGCTGGTCAAGTAAATCATGGTGCATTCACAGCCTGGGAACCTGGACAATCAGCAAACCAATGCTTCAGAGGACTATTTATTAAAAAGGATGCAAGGTCAAGATACAGGAACAAGTAGGGAAAAAGACCAGAGATACAGATGCCAAAATGTTAACAGTGATTATATCTCAGAAACTGGATTATGGGTAATGTTTATGTCCTTCTTTGGGTTTTTACTATTTCAACAGAGTGTATACAGAAGGCTATAAAAGGGAAAAATGAAACAGAAAAAAATCAGTCCGACTTCTCTCCCTGGTGTCTTCAACGCCCCACCAACAATGAGGCAGAGCTGCCCATATGGACACACTGGCCCTTCGAAGGCGCTTTCGCCCTCTGTCTTATCACAGGCTCCTCCCTGCCCACCTTCTGATGAGTCAAATGTGCCTAAGGGCTCTGGAGGAAGCATAGGGCTTTGAGGCTGGTGGGAAGCTGGGCTCAACTCCCCCATTTCCAGACTGGCCCAAGAGCCCATGAAGACCCTGATTATGAAAGTGTTAACTGCTGAAAGGAGAGAGGAAGACCTCCCCAGATAAGGCCACAGAAAGTTCGGTGAGTGAACAAGTACCCGGTGTCCAGCTGTGCTATGCAGAGAGGCGTGATTCTTCTGCGACCGTCTGCTGTCCGAGTCTCAACTTGTTTCTTCAAAAGATTCTGGCAAAGGAGAGTGACATATGAATAGAAAAGTTTCTGCTAAGTATCTCCACATATCAAAAAATAAGGCTTCCAAGGAAATGAATTTTAACTTCTCTTTCTATGGCCTTTCTGGTTCAACTAAACTAAGCTGCTGAATCAAAAACCAAGCATTTTTGTCAGGTGTGTGTTCAACTTCCTGCACAGTAAATCAGCAAGGACAGAAAGCTCCCAGTTGAACTGGCTGCAGAGCCAGCCCAGCAGCTATGGGGCTCACTGAAGGGATGAAGAAAACCTGCATCTGTAAGCCACTCTTGTCTCTAAGCTGTGATCTGCAGACCTTCTCTCATCAGAGTCATTTTTTCCCAAAGGTTCCCAGTCACACATTGTGTCTCAACTACCTAGGGAGGTTTGTTACCCTGCACAAGCTCATGGAGATGGTTTAAGCTCCCCAAGGGATCCTTACATTTCCTGCTCTGTTCCTGCCCCATGTTCACCCCCACTCCACAGTGAGACATGGGCTTCCAGAGAAAGAAGGGAGGAAACCACAGACATCTCCTCAGAACAGAACCTGAAACCTACCGTTCTCATGATCGAGAATTTCCTAGAAAGGCTAAAAGTGAGGTTTGGAAGTTCCCGCAAGAGATGACCTCCTCTAGAGCTCCTTGGGACAAAGACGCTTTTGACAAAGTGCCTTAGGCTCCATTACTACCTCATGTAGCTGATGGCAATAGGGCTACTAAGTAGTCCCAAGCTGGCTAACTCCTAGGTCCTGTTCTAGGCACAGCATGCACTTGCCTCCCCACCACCTGCATCTGTGCTCTGTTCAATGGACTGCATACGCCCCTTCCCCCGTCCCTGCATCTGTACCCACGTCATCAGTGCTATAGGGCCGAGACCTCACCTTCCTAATGTCTTCCAGACTTTCCCCATTGACGACACCAGCAACTGAGGCAGCTGAGCTCGTCTCTCTGGCCGAGGCACTCTTCTGGTCCAGCTGCTGTTGCTGCTGCCTGCGTTGGTATTTGAGCATCTCTGGGTTCTCAATGACGGCTGTGGAGAGCTGGGCCTCAGTCATGATGGCCAAGCTCTTGCCATACGTGGATTGGTGAATGCGGCTCTAGGGGAAGCAGAGAGAAGTGCAATGGACTAGTTTTGGGCAGCAAAGTGGTGGCTAGCGCCCACCAGTCGGTGAGCTGCATGTTAGGTCTCCTGATTCTGAGACTGGAAAGGGTCCTGGGCAGTGGTCCCAGGGCCCTGGGTGCCAGCTTGCCCTCACCACTCACCCTTTTCTGCCTAGAGCTGACTAGATGACTCTGCAGAAGTCTTAAACCCTCTCTAGATGTTTAGAGCCTCCTTGTATCTACAGCCAGGGATGAAAATGAATGAGTAACTAATCAAAAAACTGCCGTGTGGTCTGGTACAGAATGAATGGCAATGAACATTTGCTGAATTTAAAGTAAGACACTCAAATTGTTAATGTGAGGTTCTTAAATCACTCCAAGGACCCCAAACACTTTTTGGGAATCAAATGCTAAAATTCAGAGCCTCCTTCAGTGTTCTTGTCTGCAGTCTTCAGCTCCATGTGGTTGAAGTTGCCGTGGGGCTGCTAACAGTATCTTAGAGTAAGGGAAGGCCTGGCACAACAGACCTAGGGAAATCTTTCTCAGCCCCTGCTGTCAGCCAACATGGCCTGACCCTTCCCAGCAGGGGCCCTCCCTCCACCTTCCCAGGTCTCAATCCTATGTGACAACAAGCCAGATAGGACCCCATGTGGGCAGGGACAACCGGTGTGATAAGCAGCAGATTCATACAAGGATGTGTTTAATGATCAGTGGAGGCCAACAGGACATATGCTTCATAACAGAGGATACAGGGCAGGGGAAGGTGATGCCCTGGGACTCATTTCTGCAGGGCCTGGTATGCTGTATGTGGCCAAGAACCTCCCTCCCTTGCTACCTGTCCCTTCTCCCCTCAATCCCTCCCCTGAAACCTAGAGGCAGAATTCAGTTTGGCAGATGTTTACCTATGTTTCTTTTTCTTTTTTAAAAAAGATTTATTTATTTATTTGACAGAGAAAGAGAGAGAGAGAGATCACAAGCAGGCAGAGAGGTAGGCAGAGAGAGGGGGAGAAGCAGGCTCCCTGCTGAGCAGAGAGACATATGCGGGACTTGATCCTAGGACCCTGAGATCATGACCTGAGCCTAAGGCAGAGGCTTAACCCACTGAGCCACCCAGGCGCCCTACCTATGTTTCTTAAACATGGGGTCCCTGCCTGCCATCTGGGAAATGGTAAGCTAGACAGTATTATTTTGTAGGACTCCCCTCTACTAGCCAGGATTCAACAAAGAGGAGGGGAGTGTACAGTGATCCCAGGATACCTGACGACAGGGTAGAAAGAAGACCTGAGGCCACTGAGACACTCATCCCTTCACTGACCAGTGACTTCTGGGGAGCCAGGCCCATTTAGGTATGTCAACAAGGCAGACCTCTACCCCCAAGGGGTTTACATCATAGTGGGAGGTCTACACAGTAGCTTATGAGAGAGCCTCTACCAGTAATTGAACTTTGAAGGGGAGAGCCACCCACCTGCTTTGGGCTTTTATAAAGCTTCTTTCAGACAAATGAATATATTCAACTAAGTGTCATCAAAGACCCATCTACAGATATGTCTGTTTTCTAAATCGACGGTCCATTAAGCAGGGCCTGTCCCAAAGTCCCTGAAGAGCACATTGGCCTCCCTGTCCGGGCAAAGCACAGAGGGGAGGATGCCTATGGGCGTGAGTCACGGTTCTGTTCTCAAACCTGAGGGTCATGTATGGTTTCTGCAAAGAACCTATTTTCTAAGGCTTAGTTACCTCATTGATGAAATGAGCCCTTCCTTGAAGGTTTTTGTATAATTCATACAAAATAATACATGCAAAATGCATGGCCCAGAGTCTGGAATGCAGTAAGTGCTAAGAAATGACCAATATTACTGTTATAGTTGACACTCCTTGGCAACTATGTCTCTACAAGACAATGGGGAAAGTGACATGAGCACGCACCCTTGGGTGTCACTCCTGCTATCTCCCAGGGTGAAAACTTTTCAGTGTGGAGCTAATTATAAGCTCAAGAAAAGATGTCCCACTTATTCTTAGTTCTAGAACTGATTTCTGACATGAATAAGAGTCTCATCTTTAATCTATTCTGTAAAGAATTTCTGTAAAGAGGATAAGCATTATGAACTACAAAAGACCCAGTAAAACAATATTATAAGAAACAATGTGTCTGTATATCCTAAGAGGAGGGTCCAACTGAAAGGGCCTCTCAGAGGTATTTCTGTGGCCTGAGAGCAAGTGCAGCGCTCAGGCCACTAGCTGAAGGTATAATGTTCTCTTACCTTTTCCTCCTCACTCAAGGGGTCTCCGAGCTCATCCTGGGAGAAATCTAAGAATGCCACAGAGCCATCCATGGAGCACACCAAGATGCCCAGCCCATTCAGAGTCCTGAAAGAGATGGCCATTAGCAGCCTGGAGAGCAAGTGCCTCTGGGGCTTACCCACACCTCCAAGGGTGAACCGGGAGGATGACATGCAGGACTTTACGCAGATGCCAGAAACCCTTCATTACCTTCTGAGGCATTCCCTGGTAGGGTGAGGACAGGGGAGATAATCACGCCCTAGCAGGTTCTGGTATCTTTTAGTTCTAATTCTTATTTTTTGTGCAAAGTATACCTCATCTTCTTTTGTAAGAATTTCATTTTTATTTGTTTTTGAAACCACTTTTAAAAAAAACATTAAGTATACATCTAAATGAGGTCGTTGAAAAGCAAAAAATGTGTCTCCACACTTGTGCTAATCTGGTTCATGCAATGACAAAGTGAAGCGAAACCAGAATCATAGCACTCTCTGCTTCCCAAATACCAGTTTGCCAAAGAAGTATTTTCTACAGGCAAATGCCAACAAAGCAAGGAGCACAGCAGCAGACACTCTCCCAATGGCAGGGGCAGGTTGCCCTTTTCTGAATCATATGCAAACAGCACCCCAAGGGTCTGGTGCGGCTGCCACACCTTGGAGGGTTGAGGGGTGGGGAGAGTCCCTGGCTGCCTGACCCTAATCACATCCAGAAGCCTCGTGTTCCAACATGAGGCTTCTCTTTTCCTAGCCTGCGCATTTTAAAAAGAATCCATCTTACCAAGAAATATCCATGATGGATTTGTCAAATAGTTCATGGATGACAACCAAAGGCCGTTTCAGACATGTGAGCTAGGAAAAAAGGAGAGGTTAATGAAATGAATGAACACTGCTTTCTGTCTACTCAGCTCATCAACAGTCCTAGAAGCCTTAGTCCGAGTTTTTGTTGACATATAGGGCATACTGGACTCTATTCAAACAGCGACCAGCAAGATCCCAAGCCGTGGAAACCAAAACTTGCCAAAATAGACATTTCAGTATGGCTCCTGTCTGAAGGGCTCACTGTGGTCTGCCAGGGGAGATGGATTTATACATAGGCAACTAAGAATGGAGAAGGCGGTTCTAAAAAGGCCATGACCTGGGCAGAGGTCTACAAGCAGGGGTAGGATGTCAAGGCCTGGGCAGAAAATAAGGCAGCAAAAAGTAGCACCCAGGAGAGGAAAAGAGCCTCGGAGAGAAGCCAGGACATCTCGTCCCAAGGACTTCTGGTACATATTAATGCAAAGCTCACTGTAACTGGCTACATACATCACATGGGCTCATTCTAAAAAGTGTGTGTGGATAGTCCACCAACACCAAAACAGTTTAAGTTGCCTTGAATCCAGACCCACAGTTAACCACTATAACACTTGAGTTATTTTTTCTTGGTCTATCTTGTGCAAATATTTTATTCTTTGGCAGATGACTGTGCTTGCTTTTCATTTAATACACAATTAGTATGTCATCAAACACCGTAAAAACCTCTCTCTGATGACTGCACAACATTCACCACATGCATACTTGTATCTAGTCACTCAAAGGCTGGGCTGCGTGTCATCTCCACATACGTACAGCTAACATGCTAATGTCTGACCACCCTGCTGACAGGTCTAGGGGCCACAGAGTGGTGGGCTGGGACGGGACACCTTCTGCATGGCCCCATCAGGTGCTGCTTTTGTGGGGAAGAGCTGCTGCAGCTACCCTAGTCCTGAGGATAGGAAATCTGAGCTACCTGAAATCCACAAGAAGAATCTTGCCCCTCCCCTAATTCCACTTTCAGAAAAAAATAGCCCAATCTCTTCTCTCAAAAACGTGCCTACAGACCACTCAGAAATCTGGAACCCATGTGAACACCTGACCTCAGCATACTAAGAAAATGGGATCAGGAATGTTTTGGTCAAAGCAGGCCAGCAGGAGCCCAGGAAAAACATGCCTGGAAGTGCCTAGGATAGCACTAAGGTTCAGATTCTGAAATGTCATGTGAATAAGGGCCTAAAAAAAGAACCACAGTGTACACAGAAATCCATTTCTGTGTGATAAACAACTGTAATAAAGGCAGCCTGAGGACAACCTTCAGCTCCACAACTACAAGTCTATTCTGCTTATGGGGAAATTAGTTAGGAACAAACTATTGATTGCTAAATCCAACGAGAAACACGAATCTCAACAACATTGTATCAAGTGAAAGCAACACAACTGCACAACTTGTTGATGTGACAGATATCACTGGAGTGGTTGCCTTGGCCAAGGGGGGTTGGGAAGTGGGGTCTTGACTGGTGGCAAGTGGGGGCAGGGATGAGGGGTTATGGGTTCGTGGTTAGACTGTATATATGTATGTCATACATGTATGACAACGTACTGAGGTGTAACTTTAGGTGAATGCATTTGCTATAGGTTATTTTTTAAATTTTATTTATTTATTTATTTATTTGGCTGTAAGTTATATATATATAGATAGAAAGATTTTCCAAAAGGAAGCAAACACAACACACCAACTGAGGGTATTCCCAGAGTCTGGACACAGAGTTGCTCAGACTGGGGCTCAGGATGGCCTTTCCTACCTGGGCCCAAGCCTAGTCTTCAGTCCTCCCTTCTTTTTGGGGTAACCAGAGGGCCTGATCCCAGGTGTAGAGTGGAAGCACATACTGAGCACCACTAAACGTGGCTCTTCCAGGCCTCTGGGCTCCGCCTCCTTCATAGCCCCTTCTCATTCCCCCTGCAGGAGCCACAAAAGCTCTTGGGGGAGGATTGGGGGGTTGGGGGAGGGAGTCAGGGCTCACCCAGACAGAGAGAGAACGGTCCTTGCTGCCAACAGCACAGCAGCAATACGGGCAGCTGGGCTTTGCAGAACTCCCATTCTTCTGCTTCTTTTTGAAGATTTTTGGGTTGAATTTCTAAAGCCAAATAACAAATGTTAAAATAATTAATTAAGCATCAAGCATACACCCCATGCCAGGTTCAGAAATATACCACAATACCAGCCTGTCTGCGGGAAACCCACAATGACATTCTCCCAGCCCCAGGCACTCAGCATGCTTTACTTCATCTTCATCACTACCCAGGAGGCACTTTGCTGAGGTTGAAATGGAGTTTCAGGGAGGCCAGGAAATGTGGGCCAAGTTACCCAATAAGTAAGTGGTGGGACAAGGATTTGAAGCTGGCTCCACCAACTCTCCATTTGTGGGCCTGCAGCCAGGTTGATGGCATGGGAGCTACTGAAATCGGCTCTCTGAATTCCTCCTGGCCTGAGAAAGGCCAGTTCCAGGACCTGGCTTTTGGTACAAAGTCTTGACAGAGGTCAGTGGGACTGTCAGATATCTAGCCCATTAATCCTTTCCCCTTCACTGCAGGTGATGCTCAGAGTCAAAACTATCTAGCAGATACTGATTAGCCCTGAATAATTTTTACTTGGCCAGGGATGACAGCTAAGTCATGCTAAAGTCTGTACCGGGGGCTATCCTCAGTGTAACCTGGGTGCTGCTTTTTGCAAGCACACCAAGAGCTCCTGCCACATTCCTGGATTGAAAGGGATAGGAACTCTAGACTCAGAACTGGGGTCCCCAAGCAAGGACAACTGAGGAGAAGGGTGTCTCCCTGGAGCCTGGTCTCAGCTGGCCTGGCCCATAGGGGATCTAATTCCAGAGGGCAGGCATAAAGACCGAACAACATAGAACCTGGAGGTGTGTACCATGGTCTTGAGTCTCACCCTGAGTTGCCTGAGAGGCATCAGTACCACGATCTCACAGAGCCACTCTTACAGTGCCTATGAGGACCACCTGACAGTCATGCGGAAGCATTGTGCTATGCTGAAGCAGTGATTTTCAAACTTTTCATAACAAGGACCTGGGCTCAAACAAAGTCCTACATGGGTTCCAATACAAAAAAAATTAAGGCAGCAATATTTTATTTGTATAAAACATATATATTCTAAGTCACAACATATTTATTATTATTATTTTAAAGATTTATTTGAGAGAGAAAAAAAAGAGTGAGCCAATGTGTGGGGGGAAGGGGCAGGGGGAGAGGGAGAGAATCTCCAGCAGACTTCCCATTGATCGCAGAGCCTAATGAGGGGCTTGATCCCACGACCTATGAGATCATGACTTGAACTGAAATCACAAGTCAGATGCTTAACTGACTGAGCCACCCAGGCACCACTGTAATATTTATTATTAATTTAAACAATTGGAAAGATTAGCCCATTTTAAGTAACACGAAAAACTGAGATCAGGGTCCTGGCTGATTCTTCAGCTTTTCTTTTTCTTTTTCTTTTTTTTTTAAAAGATTTTATTTATTTATTTGACAGAGAGAGAGATCACAAGTAGGCAGAGAGGCAGGCAGAGAGAGAGGAAGAAGCAGGCTCCCTGCAGAGCAGAGAACCCAATGCGGGGCTCGATCCCAGGACCCTGAGATCATGACCCGAGCCGAAGGCAGCGGCTTAATCCACTGAGCCACCCAGGCGCCCCCCCCCTTTTTTTTAAAGATTTTATTTATTTGACGGAGAGACAAAGCGAGAGAGGGAACACAAGCAGGGGGAGTGGGAGAGGGAGAAGCAGGCTTCCTGCTGAGCAGGATCCCTGCTCGATCCCAGGACCCTGGGATCATGACCTGAGCCAAAGGCAGACACTTAACGATTGAGCCACCCAGGTGCCCCTGATCCTTCACTTTTGTCAACCCTAGCCCACCAACCTATTTACTTTGTTTTGGTTGCCCAGTGCTGAGAAAATCCTCATTAAAAGTAGCCTGTATCTTCTGATACCCTTCATCCTCCATATCAAGATGGGGCAGGGCAGCTCCAGACTCAGGTGATCCACAGCATGGCCTCACAGCTACACCTGGCCATGGCTGGGATACAGGCACATGTGCTTAGCAGGCACATGCTACTGGAGCACTTGTCAGGACCACCATGCTTGAGTACACAGGACCTGACCCAAATATGGAAAAAGGCTAGTGTGGAGCTACGATGTTCCCAATCAAAGACTGATTTTGGTGAAACTCATTAAAATATGTGAGTATGTATTCTGTTTTGTAAAATTTATGAAACATAAAATTATGTTTAAAAATTATGAAACATAAGTAATTAAAATGAAACAAGAATGTGGCATGTGCTGACTCTCAGAGCCCACCACCTAAGCCCCAGATGTGACCCAGCCTCGGGGTAAGACAGCACCCAGGTGGAGGGTAAGTACACTCACCACAACAGTCACAGCTTTCCGGTGCCCGACAAAGTCCATGTTGGTCTTCCAGCCCTCTCGTTCAATGATCTGGGCAGTGGGGCCAGAGTTGTTCATGGCGTGGGCAGACACCAGGTAGTGCCCATCAGGTGACCAGCTGAGCCGCAACACATGGGTTGTCCCTCCACACTGAAAGAAACATGTGCAATTGGAAGGAGCTCAAGACCAACTGTGTGACCAAAACTCTGTCCTTAAGAATAGAGTCGAATTCTGATTTATAAATGTATGATGGCAGAGCATGTACACCAGCTTTTGGCTATGCTAACAGCTCTAACGCTCCAGTCCCTCCAGGTGTCTGACAAAAAAGGCTCTGTTAGGTGAGACTGCAAGCTGCAGCACCCTATACTCCCCTATGGGAGCTGAGCACAACACAATGGCATCTAGACGATCAATAGCCATCTCTTCTGTCAGTTCTGTTTGGGCCAAATCTGTCTGGCCACTGAACTCTTTCTTCTGCCTAGCACGTTAACCTTACCACATGAGAGCAGAGCATCCACTTCAGTGGAGAAAGAGCTCTGTGGACCTTCAGGAATTTGACTCTGTGATGCACTCAGTGACCACGAGCCGCTACATGCTTTCTCCAGCCTGCCTCAGCTGAAGACTGGTGGTGCTACTAACGGGCAAATGAGAAGAGCTTCGTAAAGCCCATATAAACCATTAAATCCGTGGCATTAAGATATTGTTCCCCTGACCTGGACTAGGCCTGAAGCAAGGCATCCCTCCACATGATTATTCCTGCAAAGTGAGATGATATGGGCCAGAAAAACAGTCCTCTAAAGCTCAAGGTCAGTCCAGGGCAGCCTGAATGACTTAGGAATTAAGATCTTGGCCTCATAATCCTAGAAGGGTAGGATGATGCATGGCCTTGAGTGCAGTGACACAGCTGCCTCAAGCCCACTCAGGCCCACACGAGGCTAAGGAGTCCCACCAGCTCCCAACTGGGATTCCAAACACTCCTGCCTATCTCCACAGCTGCCCCAGGAACCCTGCTAGTGGGATCCTGCTGCCTGGTTGCCAGAGCCCTGAGGAGGAGCTCCAGAAGGCATTAGGGCCCATGTCCTCTGTACTTGGAGGGCACGTACTCCTAAGGAGGGCAGGACTAAGCAGGGTGAATACCAGTGCTCATGTGCTGCTGTTGGTTTGGGGAAAACTGCATACATGATTTCCACCTTCCTTCTGCAGCCAGCCTTGACCTATGGGCAAATGTCTAGACCTCCTGCAAAACTTTGCTCATAGCCCTTCCTCTGATGCAATCAGTACTCCTTGGCTGTTTCTGTGCATTCTGGACAACTCCATCACCATACTCACAATGGATGTGAAAGTCTCTCTTTCCCACCAGGTTCTAAGCTTCAAGGGAGAGACTCCATCTCAGTCCACTTTTATTTCCTTTATCCAGTACTACCCTTCTTAGAGCAGGCCCTTAAGAAATATCTAACAAATAAGGGAGACCCTGAACTCTGATTCCACATGAAACAAGAACTCAAATAAAAGGTAGTAAAATACTACCCAAGTCACTGCAGTCTGATACCCAGACATTCTGCATGCGGCACTGCTTTACTACCCAAGAGAGAAGTGGGCTGGCCTGCAGAGTACAAGTCAGTGAGTAAAGCCACAGCACAGTCAGGAAAAAATAAAAGAGAAGGACTCCTCTACCTGTGTGGCACAATGCTATGGAGGCATCACTAAAGTTCTCTTCAGCTTTTTCTCACTTCAAAGTTGGACATTTCATACTGCCTGAGAAATGAAAGATTTTCATCATCTGACTCTTTGGGCCACAGTGCCCACCCCAAAGAACCTTGTTGGTTCAACCACAATGTATGGACCTCAGCCAGCTTGTCGTCTGTGCATGGAGGCCAGGGGGGCCACTGGACCGAACTCCCTGAGCTGTCTTCCTACCTCATCAAAAGGCTTGGTGATGCTGGTCTCCAACTGCCAGTCCAGCGTTCTCCACACCTTTAGGCTGCGGTCATCAGCTTGAGAGGCAATGTATTTACCAACAGGGTCCCAAGTCAACCCCTTTACCAAGCCAGAATGGCCTCTCAGTGTAGCTAGAATTTCTGCAGAGGAAAAGAGGAGATTGGAAAAGCATTAGCTAAGGGAAAATGATGAGTCTATATAGAAACATGAGCTGCAATCTATGGGCTATGGAATGGCTAGCCAAGAGAAGGGATCTCAAGAGTCCATCTTGGCCAGCTCCCATCCCTGGGCACAAGCAAAGAGCCCCCTAATCTGATCCCTATCAAGCCAAAACCAACTTGAAAGAAGGACTATACCCAGGAGCAGGCATTGTGATTTCCCTTTAGCCACAGCTAATACTGAGCCTGCATAAGCCCCCTAAAGGGCAGGCAAGCAGGGATCCAGGTTTGGCCAGAGTCAAATTCTGCCCCTTTGACTTGTCTGTGGTTGGCAGCTCTGCCAGTAGTTTCGCCACCTGGAGGCCATGCCCACCTGTGCTGTAACACTGATATTTGTGATTTGAACCCTTCTGGCATCTAAAAGCAGGCCTAACAGCTCAGGGGATGGGGCACTGTGGTGAAAGTTCTTTGTAAGTCATCACAAAGGACAAAGGTGTATAAGATAGCATGTCCTAGAGATCTGTAATCTAAATGCCACTCTAACTCTCAATCTGGCCCTTTGTGACCACAATGAAAATGCCCCCCCAACCCCGCCCCACATCTTGGTGGCTTATAGAGAGAAAATGACTTGGGCCAAGTTCATGGAGGATGCTTTTTAGCCCATGAACAAAACATATTCTAGATACCAAAGAGGAATAAAAGCATCTTACTAGTTATCAACTACAGTGATATGCCAGGTTATGCCATCTGTTTTGACTTTATACACATTAGTAAGAAATACCAATCTTTTGCAAAACTGGATTTGTTAGCCTGTCTCTACTTAAGAGCTTCAGAGAAGAGATGGCAACTGAGCAGAGGCCAGAGCCCAGTGGGGTGGGGAGGGATGCCCTCAAGAGCATGTGTGTAGTGGAGAATGCCAAGTGCCAAGCACATGCAATGCCACCCTAACACCCTCGTGATCTGTGGCACATCCACGCTAGCCCTCAGTTATTATTTTTCTTTAACATAAACTTCTTTTAAAATCTTAAACAAATGTCACTGAGGAAGAGAAAAAGAACTGAGTTGCTGACAAGATGCACAAATCCCCATTCACTGCGACATACTTGTCACTGACAGCCTTAGGAGACAGAGAGCCCACCCTGCTCCAGATGATCAGCCCATTTATGCTGCCACCCAGTCAGAGGCCCAGACCTGGGAACTTCACAGCATTCCAGATGACGACAGTGTTATCCACGCTGCATGAGGCCAGCCACGCGTCATGGGGAGACCATGCTACATCCATCACATCTGGAAGACAGAGGGCTGGCCGTGAGCCTTTTATCTGGTGTGCAGACTCAGCGAGGGGGGCACTCGGCAACACCCATCTGCCAGGGTGGCCGGCAGCCCCTAGCCTCTCATGTTTGAGGAAACTTGACTTGCAATCATCATAACTAAACTCCTTCTTAAAAACCAGTCTGTAAAACTTCCCCACCAAGGTTTATGAACTGGTTATGACATTTGAGACATCTGAGTGACCTCCCTCACCCCTCAAAAAGGAGGTAACTGAGGACATGGCTGACAACTTGGGCCACATATAAGAACCACATATAAGAACCCTGGCTCTGACACCTGCTGGGTCTGTGGCCTCAGGCTCACTAAGCTTGCTTCTCTGATCCCAACTGGACCTTTCTGAGAGCCCTTTGAGCTCTACAGGCACTGCACCTGGCATAATGGCTAGCACAGAGCCAGAGTACAATAGCTGCCCAATAAGTGGGAAGCCATCTTCAGGCCCTTCTCCTCACAAACTGGATCTCATCTCTAAGACCCCACCAGAATATCCCTTCCCTAGAGAACCTCTAAACACAATCACTCATGTTAATTCTCTGTGACTGTTTCCTTATCTATAAAATGCAGATAAAAAAAAAAAAAAAAAAAACACCTATGCTCAGAGGGTTATTATGAGGATTAAATGTTGGAAATTGCTGTAGCACGGTGCCAGGCACACACCAAGGCATCGATAAAGGTCAGCTGTGACGGTGACGATGACCGGGCCCATCTCGCCGTGCAGGTGTGATTTTTCTAACCTCTGTGCCTGGTGCAGTGCTAGGTGTACAGAAGAATGGCTGGTGAGGTGAAGAAACAGAAACACAGCAGCAAGTTAATAGCTATCTAGTCCTCTCCTCATAGGATTTTTAAAAAGGTGTAAGCAAAATACTCAAAACTTTTTTTTTTCTATTTTTTACAGTCTTCAGGGACAGCTTGATGAATTTTTTGCACAAGGTACTGCAATTTGTATTTCACACTGTATATGCACTAGTGTGCTGCATTTAGTATCCTCACAGCCTATGTGATCCTAAAGGCTCGTCTTGTTTAGTTCTACATTCTATGTCTTTGAGAGTATTCACCACCATAAACAGACCTGATTCAACTATTGACTATCAACTAATGAACTATTAACTGAGTCCCAGGCTTCATGCTAATGAGCACATGGGTGTACGCCATTCTCCACACTCTGGTTTATTTCTTGTACCTGGCAGCCTAACGTGGACTCTGTGCAGAATGCCTGAAGACTTTCCTAAGTCTGGACTCTCTTAACCCTGTAGACAGCTTTCCAGAAACCTCTATGAGTTTACACTTTTATAAGCAGAAATGTCTATTTCAAAATTCTATTATCTTGAGGATTATGATTTTCCCTTCTAACTTATTAAGTACATTTTTTATATTTTAACTTTACTAATCAAAGTGAAGATTTTTTCTGTCTAGAGTTGTCTTCTTGGACTATTTTGCTCCCATCTTCTGTCTGTTGGGAGGCCCTTTGTGCAGCGGGTCTAACAAACACCAATGCAATGCCTACAAAAATGAAGAATAAAAACCTCCTCCAAGAGCTTAGAGGCAAAGAGGGGCAGACATGTAAACATCAGAATGTCACTGTGGTACCTAAGTCCTAGAGCCGAGAAGTGGTCAGCTGGGAGGGAATTCCAGAAGGGAGATGTGATTTTCCTAGCAATTTCCATGGACTACTGATAACACAGGCATTAGCTGCAAATTCTAACAGTTTATCTTCCTATACTGTAAGAGACTGATATAGTAAAATCTGTGATTCTCCTTTGTGATGTCTTTTATTGCCTGTTAAACTTAAAAAACATTCCCTCTGGTAGCGGTCTGATGAATATTCAGTTCTGTTTTCTTCTGCTTTAATTATTTAGATTGTTTCTCTCTTTAATATATGGAATTTATTTCAGTACATGCTGTACTTAGGGAGGCTCTACCTTACTCTTTCCTCATCTACAAACCACATAATGGTTATTCTATCACAAGTGGGGAACAATTCTTTCTTCCCATAACCGATAATTGGTGCCTCCTTCACAATAATACACCAAGGTCCTAGGTACATGTAGTTTACTTCAATGTTGTTAGTTTTGTCCCCAAACTCATGACATTTTAATCATTGCAGCTTTGAATGATTTCTTCTGTAACCTTCCTTACTCTTCCAAGTGCCCTTTGGAGTCACTGCTGAGTTACACAGTAAAGCCACTTATGGACAAATTTTCCACTAATTTTCTCCCTTAATCCCAGTTTTAGAGCTTCTGCCTTCAGACCATACCATTCCCGCTCTTTCTCTTTGCACATCTACATACATCTGAGACTGTCCTGCATTTGAAGTGTTTTCTGGTAACTGTCATTCAGATACTCTCATCATCATTCTTGGTGATTCTAGGAGGATGATCTGTTTAATACCCAAGGCTCCTGGATCCTTAAACTCTGCTTCCTCTTCCAGTAACCTTGGCTTCTGCTACCTCAGGCATTCATTCCCAGTCATGCCCAGAGATTCCCCCAAACAACACACTGTAATTCCTCCCTGGTTTGAATGCCAACCTTCCCATACTCCTACCATCAACTGGTGCTTCCGGCTCCCTCTCAACTCCAACAGAGCTTCCAGGTACTATGAGCCTTCTGCTGTCTCCCTATTTGGCTTAGAGTCTACCATATCCTCCACTCTTCTGTGTTTTCGCAGGTGCCCAAAACCCAGCCTGGTTCAGTCTAGCTCTGTCCTCCCTTGGGTCTTTCTTGAGGACCCTCTAATGAGGCTTCCACTGAATTGCACCAGCCTGAACAGCACTAGCCAAGGCCATGGGTGGCCTCCATGTCATCAAGTCCAGTGGTCAGTATCCTCAGTCCTCACCTGACCTCAAGACAACATTGGATGCACTGCTGGATTGCTTCTCCTTCAAACGTTCTATCTCCTCTCCTCTCTCAGCCTCCTCTCCATCTCAGCCACTTTTCACTGACTGGTTCCTTATCACCTCCAAATCACCCCATCACCCCAGCCTCCACCCTTGGCCTCCAGTCCCACATACACTTGCCCCCTATATTCAACTCTCACATATCAAAATGTGTATGCAGCAGGGCTACTTACACCCCTGCTAGGCAATGCAAACTGAACATGCCCCAAAGCCAATTCCTAAACATTTCCCTCAGCAAATATGTCTGTCCCACCTACACACCTGCCACCAGGTAATGGCAGCTGCATTCTTGACACCCTCCAGACCACAGTCTGGTAAACTGTCCTGATTTCCTTTGCTTATCTCACACCCCATATCCCATCCACCAGGAACTCTCCATCTGACCATCGCTCCTCCTGACCTCCACTGCTATGACCCAGGTCCACTGAGATTACGCCAACAGCCTCCTCAGTGATCTCTCCAGTGCTGCCTATAGTCCATGCAGCTGCCACAGGCCTCCTCACTCCTGTACTCAAAATCCTACTGAGCCTTCCCATCTCACTCAGAGAAGAGCCCCTCACAGTGGCCGTATCTTAGCTATTCCTTTAGCCTGGAAGGCTCTTTGGATGTGTACTCAGTGGTCCCCTCACCTCCACCTGGTCTCCTGTTGGATGTCACCTTCTCAGTGAGGCCTCCTAGAAAACCCATCTCATTTTGCTTCATGGCACTTATCTTCTAGTTGCTGATGTGACTAGTTGTCTGTCTCTTATAAGAATGTAAACTTCCTGAAGGTAGAACAGCACCCAGAACATGGCAAGTGCTCAATAAATATTTGTTAAATGAATTTGGGAAAAAAAATAATGTCTTTATTTTATTCGATCTTTCCACTTATGAAGTGGCCATTTTAGCTCTCTCAAAAAAGATTTGTGTTTTAAGACTTACAGATCTCACACATTTCTTGGTAAAAGTATTCCTGAGTATTTACAATTTTTCTTCCTGCTGTATAAGAGTTCTCTTTGTATCATTAGATATTCTAATTGGCTATTAATAGTGAAAGGTAAATAATTTAAAGTTTTCTTCTATGAGACCAACTCAATGACTCATTATTAGCTCCAGGTGCTTTTCAATGCTTTTTAAGTTCTAATAGCTGCATGTTACAATATTTGCCATTGGTTTGAAAAAGACATTTCATGTTAAGGAAATAGTTTCCCATGGCTATTTAAAAAATATTTTTATTACAAATTGATGCTAAATTATCTAATATCCCTTTCAGAACACCTCCTTAGATGACTGTTTTGTTTTTTGGTTTTTGTTTTTTAAAGATTTTATTTATTTATTTGACAGAGAGGATCACAAGTAGGCAGAGAGGCAGGCAGAGAGAGAGAGAGAGGAGGAAGCAGGCTCCCTGCCAAGCAGAGAGCCTGATGCGGGATTCGATCCCAGGACCCTGGGCTCATGACCTGAGCCGAAGGCAGAGGCTTGAACCACTGAGCCACCCAGGCGCCCCTTGTTTTTGTTTTTTAAAGTAGGCTCCATGTTCAACTTGGGGCTTGAACTCAGGACCCTGAGACTGAGTCATATGCTATACCAACTGAGTCAACCAGGCGCTCCAAAAGTCTTTTCTCATTTAACCTCCTAGTATGTTGTTACAGTAATACATAAAATTCTTCCATTATAAATCATATTTCATCAAAATAAATTAGTGTTTTCAAAAGTTATCAAATTCACAAACATTATGTTTCTGATTTTTCTTTTTTTCATATTCGTCTAAGCTTTTGTTTTACTATTTTTTTTTTAGGTTTTTGGAAACCTAGGGTGACAACTTCCTTTGAAGAATAAATATTTCTAGGGGCGCCTGAGTGACTCGGTTGGTTAGGGGTCTGCCTTCAACTCAGGTCATGATCTCAGGGTCCTGGGATCGAGTCCCGCATCAGGTGTCCTGCATCAGGGAGCCTGTATTTCCCTCTGCTTCCCACTCCTCCTGCTTGTGCTTTCTCTCTCTCTGTCTCTCTCTCCTCCCAACAAATAAATAAATAAAATCTTAAGAAGAATAAAGTACCTAAAAAATTCTTAAAAAAAAAAAAAGAATATTTCTACAACCTGAAATAATTTTTCTTAAAAACTTGAAAAAAAGACCTGCATCAACAAATCAAAAAATAACTTAGGATCAGGAAGAATTTACGAGGACTCCAATTTTTTAATTGGTTACTACTTTAAGTTTTCCTAACCTTATGGTATCAATTCTGAAAATTTGTATTTTCCAGAAAATTTTACTTCTCTTAGCATTTTTTTTTTTTTTTAGTTTATAAATATTATGTTGTACTCCGTGGTAACTTTTTCCTCTAGGTTAAATGTTTTTCTAGCCCCATTACCTCTAATTTCTTCTAGGTTTTTTTCTTCCTACCCTCACCCCCCCAATTAAATATGCCAAAGTATATGTTTTTCACACTCTGCTTTCAAAGACCCAGTGCTTTCTATTTATTTATTTATTTTTGCTTTTTCACTGATTTTTCTTCTTTAAGAGTTCTGCCCATAACTGCTATCAGGACCACTGAACAAGGAATCGGTGTCCCTGCTGAAAGTGGGCAACCCTACTTTCCTGGTAAAGGAGAACCCTGGGATGGTGGGTATGGAGAGAAGCTGAAGTCATGGTTCAGCCCAAGTCTCAGGGTAGGGAACCCAACAAAGGTCTCACTGAGGCCCCACCCCACACCTGAACACCTGCATGGACACTTTCTCCAAGTTCCAGAGAAGTCCAATTAGACTCTGCTTTGAGTAACTGTGAATAAGCAAGGTTAAGTTACACATTTTTATGGTTATCAACAAGTATACAATACTACTCTGCCAGCTTTCAAAAATGTGGAATTAATCTATGGTCACTAAGAGGTGGGTCTATTCACCTTTAAAGTGTGTGTAGAGTATTTGCAGAGCATATACTGTCAGTGGATTACAACTGATGCCTTCCAAACCACTCATTCTTGCCCCATCTTCTCCCAGAGCTCCAGGCTCAATTCCAAATCTTGTGACATTCTTCCCTGCCCCCACTCTCTAGACTCAGCACATCCCACGTTGAATTGGTGTCCATCTTCATAAGCCCACTATCGATATAGTCTGAGAGAGGACACCACCGGCTATGCAGGCACCAGCTAGGAATCTCCTTCATCCCTCCACTGCTTTGTCCTAAGAATTTCCCAAGTCAGTCTCCCCTCCATCCCAATTATCCCAGGCCTGGTTCAGGCCCTTACAGTTTTCATCTGAACCACTGAAACAAGCTCCTTTTCTACATACCTATCAGAAAGATCTCCCTCTTACACCTCAAATCTTTTAAAGGCTCCCTATCTCTTCCACAATAAAGGCCACCTTCATTAACAGGGAACACAAACCTTCTATAACCTGGCCCCTGACACTTAGCCAGCTCCACTATGTACTGCTCCCTGCCTTGTATGTAAAGATCCAACTGTGGTGAAATGCTGCTGACCCACAATGTGCACCAGGCCTTTCTGGCTTCTGCTCTCCCCGTCTGAGAAATGTTTCAGGCCATTCTTGGGCTAGACCTCAGGCTTTCCAAGGTATAGTCACTCTAGCACCCTGGCATCTAAATGTACAGCACATGTCTTTTGACTACTCTTGAATGACATTCCTCCTCTTGAGTTCAAATTTGTAAAATGTGTCCCTTTCCATTTCAAGTCCATTAAACACTTTTCAAATATACTCAAGGTCAGGTAAAAAACTTTTCATTGGGCCCCTTTGCATGTGTGCTGGTTTCTGTGGAATAAATAAAGTGTGCTTACAGACTTAGTGATCCATTGATGAAGGTAGTGATTCAGTTCACCAGGATAAACAGCAGAACGTGGGGAGTTCTACATTGAAGATATAAACATATACCCAATGAGGGCAGGAGTGGGGGCACTGAATGCAGCTGGAGGCAGGCAGTGGGGACAGTGACTGCACAGACCTTGAGGGACAGGCAGGGTTTGAACGATGGTGATGGGGAGGGATGGCCCAGACGCAAGGCTGCTATAAGGACCAAAACAGTCCACCAGGCCATGGAGGTGCTGCCGCTGACTGCAGACAGCTGCCAGGGCTGCCCATCCCAAAAGGCAGCCCCACTCACCGCCTGAGTGACTCCGGAGGATAGAGACACATCGCCACTGCTCCACATTGGCAAGCTTACCACTGGAGCCGAACACGGTGCTGGGGCCGATGTACCTGTGTGAAAGAGGAGTCAGAAAGGCACTCCAAGCATACTCGAGGCACGGCACAGAGATGTCACTGCAGCATGGCTTATCATGGCAGACAGAACAAAGCAAAACCAGACAATGGCTAGAAAGCATCAAATTGTTGAACAAAAGGGACTGATTAGGTAAGTTATGTTCCATGCACTTAACGAAATACTAAATAGCCATCACAAATCTTGTGGTAAGAGACTATCCACTGTATGGGGAAATGCTCATCAAATATAATTAAATGAAAGAAACAGGCCACAGGACATCCTATACAATATGAAGATACCACTATGTAAAGAAAAAAAATACATGTAATATCGATATCATCTATGCATGTAAAATGGATCAGAAAGACACACATGAAAAATACCAAAATACTAATCATGGCTTTCTTTGGATGATGATTTTCACATACTTTTTCAGATTCCCAAATTATCTACTAAATTCATTATTTATATTGACTAAAGCAGCAAAGCCAACAGTCTTTTTAAAGCTCTCTTGCAAAGCAGTCAAAGCCAGGTACTAACTGCTTGCCATGCAAACAGTCGGGTAGGTCTCTATGGAGGTGGTGCTGACACCACTGATGCACAGAGCCTCTGTTAACACACTCTGCTCCCACAGAACTCTTTACCAACTCACAGAAGGAGCTCACTGAGTGGGCCTAAGGAGATAGCACGCCTCTGCTCTCATGGCCACGGCCAAAGGGCCACTCTGGCTAAGCAGTGGGGTAAGGTCTGGTTCCCTAGTCAGCTCCCAGAGTCACCTGGGGAGCTGGTTATGGAAATGAGTCCCAGGACCCACCCCGAGACACTCTGCCTAGGTTTAAAGAAAAAGTTTTCTATGTGATGGTTAGTTCATTATGGGTAAAGAGTAGGCACTTTCAAAGGGGGCTCCTTAGAGTACCAGGGTGGGGCTGACAGAGAATGAGGTGAGTGCAAAGAGGGCAGGCTCCAGATACCACCCCCTCCCCCCATTCCATCAGAGCACTTTGACTTTAACCTATTCTGTATGTTGGGAAATTTAATCTGAAGAGCAAAACAAACAAAGTTACCAATGTCAGCAATGGAAAGGATTAATATTCCTTTTCAGATGGAAACGCTGCAGCCCTGGGAGGGGGCGACTGAGCAGGTCTCCAGGCAGGTAGGTGGCTTCTCAAAGCCCTAGCAGCTCCAGGCCTATGTGTGTGCTTCCTGCTACTCAGGAAGTTTGGAGCTCTAGGGACTTCAGTGCCAGAATGGGGAAAGGTGACTGTGATTAAGACCAGCAAAGAAGCTTCTAAAAATAAAATGTGAAGAAAGGAAAATGATGCTTACGTAGCCCGCTTCCACACCATAATCAGTTTGTCATCTCCCCCAGAAGCTAAATACATCCCACTGTTTGACCACCGCACACAGTTCACACATGCTGGGAAGAAAAAAAAATAGGGTGATGAAAATCCAATAGTCATGCCCATTTGCTTTATGCAGTCTGGCAAGATGCAAAGGGTTTATAAAACCTATTCTCTCTCAATTTTCAAGGCATCCACTGTGGGTGAGTCCCAGAAGAACAATCCAGATTAAATACTATCCTACTTGTACTGTAATAACAAATTATCAGGACAGAGTTTGGCGAGGGGAAGTCTACATAACCTGAGAAGTGTTAGTGCTGGATGAAACAATCAACAGGAGGTGGATTTCCATGAAAACTTGTAACTAAATCCCTATTTCAAAAGGGCTATCTCATGATGAGATGTGTTCCTGAGCAGGGAGAATTCTTGAAATGAGGGCATGTACTAAAAAGGCTGAGAAGCCCTTCCCAAAACTTTCAGGGGAGCAGCTTGTTAGAGCATAAAACTCTGACTTCATCCCATCTGTGGCCTTTTTAAGTTTGGATTTTCCAAACTTGTCAGCACTGCAGGTTGACTGGTTCTGCACTTATAAATTAAGACCAGCAGAAATGCCTCCTAGGCCCCTGATGGGTGAGAGGGTCTGGGAGCACTCACAGCTCGGCCTTTGGGAACCCTGCAATACAAGGGACACTATCCAAGTTGTAGCCCACACATGGCCTGTGAGTGACTTGTGCTCCAAGTCAGAGGGCACTGAGGCACGTTGGGAGAGCAAGAACACACAGAGCTAAGGAAGGGGACATAGCTGTTAATGGAGCATCTCAGGGAAGGCAGCTAGGTCGGAAACCAGAGCCAGATACAGTCACCCTGATGCTCAGAAGCAGGAAACTAAGGCACTAAATATAGGAAAGGAAACCACAACACTGTCGGACCATCAAAAGGATCCTGGCAGAGGGCCTCAGAGTGACACTGTGGCAACCTGAGACATTTTGGTGAGTTGTCTTTAATACACCCTTCCCCAGAACCCTACTGCTGCCAGGTCGCTGGCCCCAAAGCCCCATGGAATCAGGCAGTAACGACTCATGAGCAGGAAATCACCAGAGGTACCTGCAGACTGTCCAAAGATGGTTCTGTGGGCGGGCCGAGTCTTCTGCCGAATAACTCACCCAGGTGTGCAGCCAACATCTGTGCCTTCAGACAGCAGGCCGAGGGGAGTTACCGCCGCACGGGGCCTTATCTTTCTAATTACAAACACATGTGCTAACCTTGGGCACTCTGCCAACACGCAAAGCCTGCAAAGGGCCACTCTGTAATACCTAAGTGATTGTCCATCTGGCAAAGCATCTTGGGAATATTTTCATCCTTCTCGTCATCCTCCTGGAGGACTGGAGACATATTCCAGATCACAACCTTCCCAGAATCCTGTCCTGGAATGAAGGAGCAGAAAAAATTCAATGTGCAAGAAGTAGAAATTTGATATTAACTCTGAGACACAGTCTTCACTTAGCTTTCATAAATCATAATGGACTAGATTGGAGGAGACTAAACTTGCACCATTAATTTAAGTTACAGAAAAGAAATGAAGAAAGATTAAGTGCTGAAGGGGGTCAAAAAGCATATGGATTTAGTAGTAGGAGGAAGCCAACCTGACTTTGAAAAGAACTCTGGATTAGAAATCAGGAGGGGACTGAGCTCTAGTCTGTCCTCTAAAACAGATCCTTCAGGAGCCCCTAGAAGGTCCTCATCCCTGCCCACGAACTAGACTCCTCATCTGTAAGTTGAAGAGCTGGAAAAACTGATGTCCCAGGACACTTTCAGGTTTGTGCACGGGAACCCTAACAACCAAGGGCAACAGCACATTCCTGCCAGTACTTTGATCCCTTTTGAGGTGCTGCCTGGAGTCGAGGGCGGCTCCTAGAGCTGACTGGATGCTTTGAGACCCACATCTGAAGGAAATGTGCCCTGAATACAGGAATAAAGGCTCATTATCTTCTTATCTGCCCTTTGCTGTCACCTACAGATGGGAGATCAAGCAAAAGAGGGCATTTACAGATCCTGGATCATAAGGTGACATAAAACCCAGCTAAAAAATTTATCTATGGGGGCGCCTGGGTGGCTCAGTGGGTTAAAGCCTCTGCCTTTGGCTCAGTTCATGATCCCAGGGTCCCGGGATCGAGCCCCACATCGGGCTCTCTGCTCAGCAGGGAGCCTGCTTCCTTTCCTCTCTCTTTGCCTGCCTTTCTGCCTACTTGTGATCTCTGTCAAATAAATAAAATAAAAATCTTAAAAAAAATTATCTATGCATTTTGGCAATGATCTTTCTTTTCTTTTCTTTTGCAATGATTCTTCTTTCTAAGCTTCCCACCTATTGATAACTGATGAAAGTCTGGCCCCTCATTTAACTATTACAGAGGAAGAAACACCAATAAATGCCTACAAATGGACATGTCAGAATTATCATAAGACATACCTGAAACTGCCTATTGGCCAGTATATAAAAATATTTTCTAAACAGCTCTTCTTGACCATACTACATACTGAGAAGGGTAGGAAGGTATGTCTCTTCTTATGGATGAGGAAAAAAAATCCTGTTCCCCAGCTTAGTCCAGTAGTCATAGATGACGTCAGTGGGTACCTTCCAGGTGCAGTCCATAATGTGCTGGAAGGAGATCAAGGGTCCCCTGCATACCCCTGCAGCAGGAAGCTCATAGACAACCCACCCTGTAGCACCTGGCCCAAGGGCCTGGAACTCACAGAGGCACTCTTCAGGTGCTGTCCAGGAAGGCCTTGGCCAGAGGAAGACACTGGCTCTACAGTGAAGCTGTTGGGGGCTGAGATCTGTGGGAATGCCACCTTGTTCCACCATATATACATCTTGTTGTCCTGGCCTGAAAAATGACTATCTTTCCAAGCAGCACCGTTACTGTGACACTGTAACACTGATGAAGCACGCTAATAATACTATGGGCCGTATTTTCAAATGGCGCAGGCATTTTTACTTGCCCACAGCATACTTCTTCTCTAACTTAGCTGAAATCCTCTGAGCCCAGAAAAGGCCTCATAACGACATGACTAACTCCGTAGTTTTAGTTTAACCACTTCTTCCCCTTTTTCAGATGAGAAAGTACTGCCAGAAGGAAGATGAGGACCCAGCCTTGGCCTCAGGGGCTGGGGATCTATCCATGGGACCACCTGCCACTTGCCACCTTCAATAAGCTGGGATTTGGGGATGCAAAATGATTTGAATATTAACCCAATGAATAGGAATTAAAAGATATACCAACTACCAAAATATTTATATGGAGCAAGCACACTAGAGCCAAAAAAAAAAAAAAGGGTTTTGAGATAACATATTATAATTGTACATTTTAAATGGAGTCATAGCCATACTGAAAAAAGAAAGTATTCTATCTTCAGCTCAGTGGGCAACCAGGAGAAGCAGAGCAAGGTGTCAGGACTGTGTGTGCTCCTTCTGTTACTCTGTGAACGTACCTTGTCCTCCAGTTGCGAACTTGGTCCCGTCAGGGTGAATATCAACTGAAAAAATTGGCTTTCCTGGAAACAAAGGAAAAAAAAAAACACACACACAACATCTATCTTGGCTTGTGTTCACTGGAGAATAGCAACAAAGTCAAAATTTTTGAAACAGTGGTTATTTGAGTAATATCTCTAATCGCTGCTCCTGGGAAAAAATAATAGGCTACCGATAAATTCCTTCTAAGAGTGGAATGATCTAACAGTTTTAGTTAAAGTAGAAACTGCTGGAAGACTCTCCAAGTGACATTAAATAGCTGAGTCTCAAAGGGGAACAAAGCGTTCTGTCATTAGAACTGAGTCCATAGATTGCTTGAGCGTTTGCACAAAGGTCCAATAGACAGTAGCTGGCCACATTCTGGGGACACACATTTGTTAAAGCTAAGAGCTGTTTATGACAGCAGCTCTGAGTTATGGAGCTACATCTTCAGCTACCTCTCCATCCCATGGACCTGCACTTGGCTGGCAGCCTAGACACAAGAACCCGGGCCTTTCTGCTTTGCTGACAGCTGGGTAGGACCAGGAGCTGACCAAGACCATAGTTATCACTTCCCTCATCCTTCTGCTTCCAAAAGCCCTCCTATATATTTGTGTTGCATCAAAGTCTGTGGAGAGTCAGCTTTCTTGGCCTCTCCTATGGCTGAAGTTCCTTCATAGGATGTGCTCTGTTCAACTGAATGCTCAGTCCCTCCAGGGGGAAGAACGATAGCTACTAGCTCCTGGAGTCCCCACAGGGTGCAGACCCACACCAAGGGCCCATGAAGCTGTGTGGCTAGCTTGGTTGGACCAGACTGGTAAGGTGTCATGCCAGCTTCAGCAGACTGAAGTGTTGCTGGGGCCTGGTCCCTGTGGCATTTGTCGGGCTAACCAGTCTGCTTCCATGCTAAGAGTGGCATGTCAATTGTTGTCAAGTTTATCACCATATCCTCAGCTTCTAGCAAAGGCCCGATGAGTGGTGGCTCAGTAACATTTATTCAGTGACAAATCAGATGCATGACAACAGACTGAACGTCAGCAATCCCTAATACAGACAAGGTGCTGTTGCCAAGGAGTCTCTTGGTTGAGGATGCTCTGTCTCCGTCACCTAAGAGGAAGCTGGCATGGACACCAAAAGGAGGGCTACCAGCTCTAGAATCACATGATGGCAAGTGGAGACAGGGCAGGGTGGGGCAGGGGCGGGTGGTGGCGCCTAACAGCTGAAAGTCTTGCCAGGGTTACTGTCCAAATATGGAAAATCAAATACTGGTACCCAAAAAGGCAATGGCCAGCATGGGTCCCAAGGAATAGACAGCTCACTTTATCTTCTTCCACAGAGCCATACCCCTAACAGGCAAACCGAACCTGAGCTTCCACAGACAAGGAGAAATGTGCTCTCCTTCCTGTCATTACACAGTAGGGTGAAACAGCTGTGTAAGGACACTAGCAAGCAGGTGTCCCAAATGCAAGGGCCCTATTTTATTTCAGAGAACAAGCAGAAGCCCAAGCAAAGTTGGAAATCGCATCACATACCATTTCATCTCTACTACTTACTGAAATTAAAAACAACAAAGGCTGCTACAGCAGGACCCTGCCATGTTGGCAGCTCTAGCCAGGTTCCCCAGACCCTCAGTCACCTCCAGGTCCACACCTAAGAGCCAGAGCTCTATAGTGACAGGTCAAGTTTAGCCAAGCTGTTACTGATTGCCTTCCTCGAGCACAAATATACGAGAAATTCAGCTCTGGTCTGCCCTGAGCGTTCACTCCAAGGATTCCCAAGACAAGCCCCAACACAGCTTGGCACTCTATATAGCTTGGAAGGAGCCAGAACCAGCAGTGGAGCGCACTTACAAGGACCCAAGGAGAGAGAGCTATTGCTATTCTTCCACAGTCCAGATGGGCAGACCCTAAATAACCCCATCTTCACCTTCAAGAGAAGAATACAGAAAACAATGTACAGTAGGTAAAAAGAAGGTAGGGACTGAGAATATGGGTAAGAAAGACTGGAAGTGTTAACACTGGTGTTCCTGTGTCTATGCACTCAGACCTACACTGGCACACCATGCCATTGCTGGGTCAGGTGGTTGTCTCGTGTGTTAAGGCAGAGAGCCTGACACACTGCTGCTGAGAATGTGCCATACTTTCCCAGAGGCTGAGGACCTAAGAGGAAAGCAGTAGCAAGAAGGTGGGTTTCTTGACCATCTGGGCCACGACAAGTGCCTGACAGGGAAGCCTCAAGAAAAAAGAAAGGACGATTAGGGCTACGGGCCCAGCCTTGAGCTGTGCAGACCATGGCGTCTAGTGCTGAGAATGAGTTGGGCCAGTCCCCGTAGGTGCCAGCCAGCTACTCCTTCCAGGAGAGGCAGAGCCACAGTGGGGTAAGCCGTGTGGAGCTCTCCTTCCCAGTCCATGACACACTCTATTAAGCATCTGATGTGGCCCCTCAAGCCATGCAGGCAGCACAGTCCAGGGTATTCTCTAAATCTCACACCACCCGGTGAAATGGATCATTCTGACATCCTCATTTGACAGAGGGGGAAACCAAGGCACAAAACTTAGGAAAGTTGCCCAAGGTCATACAGCTTGAGGGGGCACACTGGATGCTCAGCTTTAAGTATGTAATGTGCTGCCCCTTCAGACGAAACTGGGAAGGGACATGCCTGGACATGCTGGGAGGCCTTTGATGACACTGCCTGGAGGGAAGTGATTCAAAGCCCACAGGTGAAAGGTGAAGTAGGGAGTCAGAGGGAGAGTGAGAGCTGTGCACACACGTGCAACTGGTCCTGATGACCTGGACATGGCCTTGGACTTGCTATACTGAGCTTCGATCACCCTGTACACCTCAGTCCCAAGGCCTGGGGAGACTGCTACCTGGCTAGGCTCTGGTGAAACACATCTCTCAGGACTCCTGCCCTTGCATGCTTCCCTTTCCTTGAATTTGGATAGGCTCTGTGATCTGTTTTAACTAAGAGAATGTGACTGAAGTGACGCTGCTCCAGTTCTGAGATTAAGCCTAAAGAAGGTCCAGCAGTTTGACTTTTGCCCTCTGGAGGAAGCCAGAGCCCTGTGGCATTTGTCTGGCTCCAGTGATCAGGTGGTTGCCATGTAAAAAGTCCAAGTACCCTGAGGGCACTGTGCTGAGACCCCCCCCCCCAAGCTGGCCAAAGAATCCAGGGTCAAAGGGTCAAAGAATCCAGAAAACAGTGAGAATGAGAGCCCTGAAACAGGACCCAGGGTGAACTGTTCTGGCCCCAAACTGCTTCAGCCATCCCAGCAGATTCCGTGCAGAACTAAGATGAGCTATCCCTGCTGAGCCTGGCCAGGTTTCACAATCACAAACAAATAATAAAATAGCTATTGTTTTAAGTCAGCAAGGTTAGGGGTAGTTTGTTATGCTAATTATTCAGTTTCCTGCCTAGGGCAACTGGAGCTACATATTTGTCATTTTCACCAGAAAAGTTCTAGCTGACTCAGCTAGAGTCTTGAGAAGGCCATCCATCAGTGAAGAGCATGCACCTGGCCACAGGAGGGCTTTTCAGTTCCATAAGTCTGTGAGACATTGTATTATATGCCCCCTCAAGAAGCACATCAAAATGACTTACATGCAAGTCAGAAACAAACCTGACTCCCCAAGAGCACACAGAGCAGAGCCTAGGTAAGCAGAGGGGCTTCGCTGCACAGGTACCCATCACAGTCCAAGTCTTCCCCACCACACCCACTCATGGAATCGATGGGATGTTTTCTCATCCATCCACCTTTGTGGTTGTCTATGAACCTGCTATGGGACTAAGCAGAAGAAAGGTAAAGCCATTAAAGGTTCAGCCCTGCCCTCAGGAAGCTCCCAGGGATGGGTGTCTGCACAGGTGGAAAGCTACTAACTCAGCCTGGGCTTTCTACAGAAGTCACAACTGAAGTGAGTCCCAAAGTCTGAGGAGGAGTCAGCCAGAAGAGTAGGGAAGGGAATTTCAGGCAGAAGGGACATGGCATAGAATATAGAATAATTCTGACAAGCTGCTGCAGAATGTGGGGGGAGAGGAGGCTTGGAGGGTGGGTAGGGCCTAGCAAGACACCGCTGAGGAACACAGACCTTCCTCTACAGCTACCTCTGAAGCAAGGGAATGCTAAGGTCAGATTCACATTTCAGCTCCACATAGCTGCGGGGAGCATGGGCTTTTGTTAAGACCAGAGGGGGTCTCAAGGCTCCAGGGGAAGGCAGAAACAAGGGCTGGGAACAGGCCTGGGTGTGAACAATGAACATGCCTGGGTAGAATTCTGAGCCATGCCACTCAACAACTATGCAGCCTTGAGTAAGTTACTGAATGCCTCCAAATACCAGTT
The DNA here is from genome assembly GCF_922984935.1 of Meles meles. Classification (NCBI taxonomy): domain Eukaryota; kingdom Metazoa; phylum Chordata; class Mammalia; order Carnivora; family Mustelidae; genus Meles; species Meles meles. Next base: position 32,157,406 of record NC_060077.1, read on the forward strand.
TTCCAATCTGAATGGTGTGGAAGTCACAGTTACCCTTACAAGTACTTTCTCAGAGAGATTAAGATGCTGTGCCACATTGCTTCGAAGATGCACACATTTCACACGTGAACATTTCTGAGATCACAATGTGCTTTGGTGAAAGGTGTGACTGGGGTAACGGGCACCAGGTTTCCTTCTGTAGAGATGCGCCACAGAGTTGATGAAATATGGTAGTATACCTACACAAAGCCACCAGCATGGTATTGGCTCCCTACTTCTTTCCAGCACTAGACTCTTCAGTCTAAGGAATACAGTGGTTCACATACCCACAGTGAACAGTGAACAGACCTCCTTTTTTCTAAAGGGCTCTTTGAGGCAGAGTAGAGGAAAAGGATCTATGGCCTGACTAGTTAGAGAACTTTTCCTGTGGCACAATGTTAAAGATGAATTCCTGTTTCCTGCATTCCACCTTTCTTTGTACAAAAACAAAGACAAGGGGTGCCTGGGTGGCTCAAGTCACCATATCAGGGTCCTGGGATGGAGGCCTGCATCAGGCTTCCTGCTCAGTGGGGAGCCTGCTTCTCCCTCTCCCTCTGACCCTTCCTCTGCTTCTGTTCTCTCTCTGTCAAATAAATAAATAAAATCTTATTATTTTTTTTTTTTTAAACAGAGACAAAAGAGAAATTAATCCACTCCCTGGGCCCTAGAGCCACCAGGCAATTTCACATCCTCTAAAAAACAGCGGTATGTTTTCCCTGCACACCTACCAAAGCCCATTCTCCTTGGGGATCTGCTTCCAGGTGACACCTGTTGGACACCTTCTTGCACCCCTCCTCAGACCACACAGAGGACCCTCCTGTCACTCTCTCCCTAGAACTGGGATAGCTGGCCACGTTCCCTGCCTGGGGGTTGCTGATCTGACAACTGCAGCATGAATGCTCTCCCTCTGGCAGGAATAAAAAGAAAGGTATAGAAGCTGAATTTTGACAGGGCGTGGTCAGACAGCATCCTCCTCCCTGGCATCTGGGGAAAAGACTCCTGGAGGAGGCCCAAATGTGGAACTCAGTCTGAACAGAGAGCACTGGCCAAAGAGAAGCAGGGAGGGCCCAAACAAGAACAGCTGGCACTCTCAGTGGTCTTCAGATCTTTGGTTTGTGCTCCTGTCTGTGAGTCTTTATGCTCTGAAAGCTCACTGGGCAGATCCAACTGGAACATTTGTGAGTACATACTGCTGGAATGGAAGCTTAGGGGAAGCTGAGCCCTTTGCCCACTATACATTGTGGAAATGCTTATCCTATACAGCCCATTAATACCTGGTCTTAACAAATGTTGGTGAATTTGTAACAAAAAAATGAAACATGGGAATATGTTTGAAACATTTATTAAGTGAAAAAAATAACAAAAGAATACTAAAATATAAGGTGGGTGGAAAGGACATGGTCTTCTATGCAGAAAACCTTGAAGAGTCCACAGGATAAATTTAGTAAAATTGAATGCCACAAAATCAGCAAACATTAGTTGCATTTCTGTACATCAAGTGAAAAATCTAAAAAAGAAACCAAGAAAACAATTCCATTTAAAATAGAATAAAAAAATACTTAGAAATAATAAACGTAACCAAGAGGGCTAAAGACTTGTACACTGAAGACTAGAAAACAGCGGTGAAAGAAATTAAAGACACAAATAAAAGGAAAAAATCTTGTCTTCATAAACTGGAAAACTTAATACTGTTAAGATGTCAACAATATCCAAAGCTCTACAGATTTAATGCAATCCCTATGAAAACTGCAGTGATAGGGGTGCTTGGCTGGCTCAGTTGGTACCAAGTGCACAAATCTTGATCTCAGGGTTCTGAGTTCCAACACTGTGTTGGGGGTAGAGTTCACTTGAAACAAAACAAAACAAAAACCAGCAATGACATTTTTTGCAGAAATAGAAAAACCCATCCTATAAATGCTTATGGAATCTCATGGGACCCTGAATAGCTAAAAGAATCTTGGAAAATAACAAAGTTGAAGTCTTACACTTCCTGATCTCAAAACTAACTACAAAACTACAGTAATCAAAACAGTGTGTACTGGCATAAGACAGACATATAGACCAGCACAGCAGAATAGAGAGCACAGAAATAAACCCTTGCACATGTGGTCAAGTGATTTCTGACAAGGGCGCCAAGACCAGTCCATGGGAAAAGGACAGTTTCGTCAACAAATGGTACTGGAAAAAATGAACATCTGCATGCAAAAGAATGAAGCTAGAGCATTATGCCATATAAGGATTTAACTCAAAATGGATCAAGGATGCAAATGTAAAACCTAACATTATAAAACTCAAGAGAACATGGGGGAAAGTTTAATGACACTGGATTTGGCAATGGTTTCTTAGACATGATACCAAAGACACAGGCATTAAGAGGAAAAAATAGACAAAGTGTACTTCTTAAAAATTAAAAACTGTTGCCCACCAAAGGGCACTACCAACAGAATAAAAAGGTAACCCATAAAAAAGAAGAAATGTTTGTAAATCATATATATGATGAGATTTTAATATTCAGAAACAGAACTCCTAAAACTCAGTGACAGAAAACAGGAAAAAACCCATTCAAAAACAGGCAAAGGACTTGAATAGACATTTCTCCAAAGAAGATATACAAATGGCCAAGAAGCATGTAAAAAGATGCTCAACATCATTAGCTACCACAAAAATGCAAATCAAAACCAGAATGAGATTATCACCTTACATCTGTTAGATCGGATACCATTAAAGAGAGAGCGAGAGAGTGTAACAAGTGCTGGTAAGGATGTGGAGAAAATGAAATCTTGTGCACCACTGGTGGGAGGGTAAAATGTCACAGCTGCTATCAAAAACAGTATGGGCATTCCTTAAAAAATGAAAAACAGAATTACCCGTGGTCCAGCAATTCCACTTCCAGGTATATATCCAAAAGAACTGAAAGCAGGGTCTTGAAGAGATATTGTACACCCATGTTAAAGCAGCATTAGTCACAACAACCAAGAGTAGAAGCAATATAAGTGTCCACTGACGGATGCATGGATAAGTAAACTGTGGTATATATATAACATATACAACAGAATATCATTCAGCCTTGAAAAGGAAAGAGATTCTGATGCATTCTACAACATGGATGAACCCTGAAAATGTTGTAATTAACATAAGCTAGTAACAAATAATACATGATGCCACTTAAATGAGGTCTGTAGAGCAGTCAAATTTATAAAGACAGAAAGTAGAGTGGTGGTTGCCAGGAGCTGGGGGTAGGGAGAATGAAGAGTTGTTGCTTAAGGTGTATATAGTTTAGTTTCACAGAATGACTAAGTTCTGGAGATTGGTTCCACAATAGTGAGTTCTCAGTACACTGATACACTCATAACACTACTGATTTATACACTTGAGAGACGGTTAAGATGGTAAATTTTGTGTATTTGTATATTTTAACATAACTTAAAAAACTTAAAAACTTAAAAGAATGCTAACTGAAACCAAACCTTACCAATCTATCTATATATATCTATATAACTCTACTCACCTACCAACCTACCTACCTATCTATAAGGTACAGAGGCGTGGAAGGGTTATAAAAGGATTAATTAGAACTGCTTGGTGTCTTGACTATGGTGGTGTATACATGAACCTATACAAGTGAAAAATTGTATAGAACTAAACACCAGGGGGGCGCCTTTGTGGCTCAGTCAGTTAAGCCACTGACTCTTGATTTTGGCTTAGGTCCAGATCTTAGGATCCTCTGATCGAGCCGTGTGTCAGGCTCGGTGCTCAGCACGAGACCACTGCTCCTTCTCCTGCTCTCCCAAATAAATAAAATCTAAAACCAACCAACCAAACAAAAAACCCAAAAACCCAAACAAACCCAAACAAGTATAAATACAAGTCTGAGAAGACAGATGGATTGTTTCAATATCATGTCAATGTGATATTATGTTGCTGTTTTATAAAATGTTACCAGTGGGATAAACTGGGAAAAGAGTACAAAGAATCTCTTAGTATTGTTTCATTCCACTATGCGGTAATGTACAGCTATCTCAATAATAAATAACTACACACATACACATGGTCTAACTATGTCTCTGTATAGTAATATAAAATAAAAGCAAATATCAAAACATCAGTGGTTGTATATAAAACTGACTCCTTATGCAGGTGATAACGTGCGAATCTACAACTAGCCATCTCTCTGGAGAGACTTGCACCTAAGCACTCTAATGAGCAGCTCACTTCTCTATCCAGCCATCTACAGACATTTCACCTCCAATTTCTTTACAATGGAACTCCTGATCTTCTGGCCTAAACCTGCTCTACCCATCATCTCCCCATCAGCAAAGATCATACCGGGGACAGGGGAAGCCAAGAGTCCCAACATAAAAACCCCATGACTTTTCTGGCCTCATTTTCTGCCTCCTCCCCCAAACACTGGCCCCATGCCCTGGACTCCCCCCTGTTCCTAGACTGCACAGGAGTGTTTCCATCCTGTGCCTTGCACTGATTCCTTCCCAGATACACATTCCTTTCTCACCTCCTTTTACTCTTTGCTCAAATGTCACCCTCTCATTGAGGCCTGCCCTAACAACCCTACCTGAAAGTACTACTTCCTCAACTTGACACAACCAATCCTAATTTTCATCTACTTTTTTCTTAGCAATTTCTTACACACTGTATAATTTCCTTTATTGCATGTCTGTCTACCCCAACCACCAGAATGTAAACGCCAGGAGCTCAGGAATTTTTGCCCATTTTAGTCACAGAGTCACTGTGGTACCTAGAGCTGTGGCTTGGCAAATAGTAGGCACTCAGTAATACTTATTATTAATGGCTGGAGAAAGACTGCAGCAGAGACCCAAAATTCAAAACACCTTCAGTGTCACTAGGATCCCAATCTTTGAAAGGCAGGCTCCTCATCTCCTGAAGTGAGGACTCAGATGTCACCAAACACCTGCAAGGGGGAGGCATGGCCGTGGCCTCCTCACAAAGCCATGTGCTGCTGTTATCTCTACCACTTTCAACCACAAAAACTTCTGTCTCCTTAAGCAAGCCCTACCAGGATGATATCTCATAGATATAAGGTGGCTGAGAGATTCAAAACACAGCACAGGAAGGAAGCTGTAGCAATCATGCAACCATTTTGTTTTGTTTTGTTCTGTGTGTTTGTGTGCGTGTATGTGCATGTGTGTGCTGCCACAAACTAAAGTAAAAGAAAGTCACAGGTATATCATTTATGAATCTTAATCACTTCTCTTGCAGCATTTGCTAATGTGTAACCTAGAAAGTTTTGGTAACAGTCACTATTTCTTCGTACTTTTTAAAAAAATATATTTTATTTATGTATTTGTCAGAGGGAGAGAGAGGGAGAGAAAGAGCACAAGCAGGAAGAGTGGCAGACAGAGGCAGAGAGAGAAGCAGGCTCCCCGCTGAGCAAAGAGCCCAACGTGGGACTTGATCCCAGGACTCTGGGATCATGACCTGAGCCGAAGGCAACAGCTTAAACGACTGAGCCACCCTGGTGTTTCTTCCCCTTTACTTTTACAGAACAGAGATAGTCTTTAAAAGTTATCTGCAAAATGTATTTCTCCAAACATCATCATCTCTTCTATACAGCTCCACTTGAAAATTAAGAGTAATTAAAAACATTTCTATGGGGGCAGGGAATCTGTTAGCTGTTTAACAGTTAAGAAAATAACACTACAGTTAATAATACTGTATCCCTTGGGGCACCTGGGTGGCTCAGTGGGTTGAAGCCTCTGCCTTCGGCTTGGGTCGTGATCTCAGGGTCCTGGGATCGAGCCTCGCATCAGGCTCTCTGCTCAGCAGGAAGCCTGCTTCCTCCTCTCTCTCTCTGCCTGCCTCTCTGTCTACTTGTGAACTCTGTCTGTCAAATAAATAAATAAAATTAAAAAAATAATAGTATTGTATCCCATACTTGAAAGTTGCTAAGAGAGTAAATTTGAAAAGCTTTCCTCTCAAAAAAAAAAAAATCTGTAACTATGTACAGTGACAGATGTTAACTAGACTTACTATGGTGATTATTTTGTGATATATACAAATATGGAATCATTATGTTGTATACCTGAAACATTAATGCTATATATTATACCTCAATTTTAAAAATGGGGGGGTGGTGGAAAAAATAACCTAAAGTCTTATTTAAGTAGAAAATACAAAGCAAAATTTTACCTATCCAGTTATATGTGCAATGCAAAGTCTGAAGGGAGGCTATACAATAAAAACACTGAATGTGCTACGGTATTAGGGATTTGGCTAAGGTCTTAAAGGATGTATATACTTTTACATTGTGATATGTACACTAAACAAAATGTGTGTGTGTTTTTAAAAGCACCAAGTTATCCATTTACTTTTTTCCAAATGGTCTCAAAAGACCATATAAAGAAAGTTTTAGCATTTTCTAATTTTCCACAAATTGAACAGGTATTCCTATAATATGAGAAATAATTTTAAGTTCCTAATCACAAAATGCTTCATTATCCAGATCCACTCATACACCATTAGACAAATGTATCCTAGTATAATTATATATGGCAATTGTCTCTGGCCAAAATGTAGGTGTTTGTCCTATTCCTTAACAATAGCTCTAGAATGGAGTTCTAGTGTTTTCAAAAGGGAGAAGGTGAAGAAGCCATTTATCAAACGGGACCCTGGGGGAAGCCCTGTGTGGTGGCCTCATTTAGGCAACTTTGTCTAATTGAATCCTGGCTCTTCTGCTCCGTCTACTCTATTCTCTTACTGATCTCAGTGGACAACAACCCTGCCCTTCACCTGGGAGCCACCCCATCTTACATCCCACATTCTACCCTGGTGACTCTACCTTCACAGTATGTCTATAACTCACACTTCCTAGAGAGGTGTGAACGTTTGTATTTTGAGTTGGGAATGAATAAAGAGAGTGTATCTGTTTGCTGAAATTCATTAAATTGTATATGAACTGTGCATTTTGCTATGTAAATTATACTTAAATATGTCTATAATTTACATATTTTTATGTAATTATAATATACAATTAATGTATAAAATAACATATGTAAGTTATATCTAAAAAAATAATATATGTATACTCACATAGAGTCCAGTCATTTTTTTTTAAATTAATTAATTTATTTTTATTTGCTTATTTACAGCATAACAGTGTTCATTGTTTTGGCATCACACCCAGTGCTCCATGCAGTACGTGCCCTCCCTATTACCCACCACCTGGTTCCTCAACCTCCCACCCCACCCCACCCCCTCCTGCCGCCCCTTCATAACCCTCTGGTTGTTTTTCAGAGTCCATAGTCTCTCATGGTTCATCTCCCCTTCCAGTTTCCCTCAACTCCCTCTCCTCTCCATCTCCCCATGTCCTCCATGTTATTTGTTATGCTCCACAAATAAGTGAGACCATATTATACTTGACTCTCTCTGCTTGACTTATTTCGCTCAGCATAATTTCTTCCAGTCCTGTCCATGTTGCTACAAAAGTTGGGTATTCGTCCTTTCTGATGGAGGCATAATACTCCATTGTGTATATGGACCACATCTTCCTTATCCATTCATCCGTTGAAGGGCATCTTGGTTCTTTCCACAGTTTGGCGACCGTAGCCATTGCTGCAATAAACATTGGGGTACAAATGGCCCTTCTTTTCACTACATCTGTATCTTTGGGGTAAATACCCAGCAGTGCAATTGCAGGGTCATAGGGAAGCTCTATTTTTAATTTCTTCAGGAATCTCCACACTGTTCTCCAAAGTGGCTGCACTAACTTGCATTCCCACCAACAGTGTAAGAGGGTTCCCCTTTCTCCACATCCTCTCCAGCACACGTTGTTACCTGTCTTGCTAATTTTGGCCATTCTAACTGGTGTTAGGTGGTATCTCAATGTTGTTTTAATTTGAATCTCCCTGATGGCTAGTGATGATGAACATTTTTTCATGTGTCTGATAGCCATTTGTATGTCTTCGTTGGAGAAGTGTCTGTTCATATCTTCTGCCCATTTTTTGATATGATTATCTGTTTTGTGTGTGTTGAGTTTGAGAAGTTCTTTGTAGATCGAGTCCAGTCATTTCTCATCAGCACTATTACCTCCATCACCACCCTGGTCCAAACCACAGTCATCTCCTACCTGGATCACTGTGACTGCCTTTTAATGGGTCTCCCAGCTCTCTCCCTTGCCCCCAAACCCATCCTAGTCCCAGTGCAGAAGTCAGGAAGATCTTTAGCAGTCACATCAGAACACCGTTACTCCTCTGCTCACGTGGCACTAGGAACAGAAGTCCAGCAGCCAAAAGGTCCTCCCAGTCCATCCACAGCTCTCTCCAGCCTCACCTCTTAGTGCTCTTGCCCATCTGCTGCTCCAGCCTCACTCCAATCACAAGATATTGGTACTATTCCTCAAGCCTGCCAGGCAAGTTCTGGCTGTTCTTTACCTGTAATGCTCCTCCCTCAGACAGCTGCCTTCCTCACCTCCACCACGCCTGTCATGGATGCTGTGGTACCAGGCCAGGTCCCCTCCCTCCAGGAATGAAGCTCCTGCCCCCAACTGTGGGAGTGTTGGCAGCCTGTGTAAACTTCCAGCTGAGGTCTTCTCCACAGAGGACCTACCCTTAGTGGAAGAACTGCTTTGACTAAGGTCAGGTCCCCTCCCCAGGACAGCCTGCACCCAATGATTGTAGATGTGGCATTAGAAAGCCCTGGTTCTTCACCCCAATTCCGGACAACTCATAAGGATTACCTGCAGAGCCGCTGACAGGGTGGGCAGCAGCTTCTGTTGCACTACACTACAGCTCAACTTCTTCCTGTCCAGCCCTGCTTCCAGCACTCCCCAATAATTCTTCCTTCCCTCCTCCATCTCCCTGTCCGCTTGGACAGGAAACCCCCAGCAGACAGCTATCCCAGTCTCACTGGCTAGAATGCATCACATGCTGCTTCTCAAAAGATCCTGCTATGCTACTTCGTTCACTGCTGCATTTCTAGCGTTCAGCCCCTGGCACACAATCTGTACTCATTATTTGTTGAATGGATGAATTCACTGAGTGCCTCTCTGTGCAAGACCCTCTGATCTGATGGACGATGCAGCAGACCTGGAGTCCATTCCTATGATGGTCTATTCCTGGCCCTCAAATGAGGCTCACTGCCTCTTCTATCTGTCCCTCATTATGGTGGCTCTGACCAGGGCAACGTCCCTGTGACTTGGTCTGTCCCTAGGTGGGTTAATATCAAAAACGATGAGTTTTTACCTAAATGGGTTTTCCTTTTGCCAGAGGTGTTCTAAAACACCTGCTCTTTGTTTCATCTACTCCCTTTCCTAAAATGCTCCCAACCCTGCCCAAGCCTTTGCTTCAGACAGTGGCAGCACCTTCTCTACTACCACAATCCACTTCCCACCAAGGCTCAGCCCCAGGGTACACCCACAAACCATACTCTTGTCCCTAGGGCTATACTGGCTCACTTGTGTAACCCTGGTTTCCACCTGCCCTGTATTCTAGAATGTGGTCTATAGGTCCTCTCCCACCTACACACAAAGCGGTAGCCTTATTTACCTATGACCAGCACAGACCTTCTCTCCAAAAGGGTTCAAAGTTTTGACCATAAATAAGTGATAGATCCACATGTGTATTATCTAAGGCAAAATCTCACCCGTTTTCTTCTTAATCTTCAGATGCATTCTGGTTATTTATTTATTTATTTTTTACAATAAACCTACTGTCTTCAGGCCTCACTCAGTGAGAGACAGCATGGAGAGAGCTCAGATTCCCTGAGCCTTCACAGGTAGCAGATGCAGCAGGTATTACTGGCTTCATTTAACAAATCAGGATATGAGATTAAAAAAAAAACCAAAAACCTTCTGTAACACATATTTGGTGAGCAGCAGAGCACGGAGATTCAAGAACAAGACTATCTGACTCCCAAATAAACAGCACTAACTCTCATCCTCAAGAAGTTTATAATCTAGTTGGAACCATGAGACAAATAAATGAAAAGGCAAATAACGATAAAGATGTTCTTACATACAGCAGGGTTTCTCAACCTCAGCATCACTGGCCTTTTGGGCCAGATGATTCTTTATTGTGAGGGAATGTCCCATGTGCTGCAGTGTTCAGCAGCAGTCCTGCCCTCTACCTACTAGCTACCAGTAGTGCCCCCCTTCAGTTGTGAAAACAAAATGTGTTTCCAGACATTGGCCTGTTTGAGAACCATTGATGTAGACACACTGCAAGGCTTATCTTAATGACCACTGCAATCATAAACTATCACTATTAGGATCCTCCCAGCCTGTTCTCAGAGATAGGTCTGCAGTGCCCCTCTAGCAGCTGTGCAGGACCTTTCCACACCTGCTGCTGACTTCATTATTCTACCACTCTGCCTGCATTTCCCCTTCAAGCGTACTTATTTATTTTCATCGGTGTATGTCTCAGAATGGTCTTGAAATCCTTTCTGGAAGGACACAGGGTAGGGGAAAATATAATCCAATTACAGGGCAGAAGGAAAAACACACATCATAAAGCAAATGTGATTAACTGACAAATTACCCCAGTACTGAAAATTTGCCAAATGCCTTTATACGACCATGCCATCAAAGTGTGAGCCAGAGGCCAAGGGAGAACAAGAATTCTTTCAGTTCTATCTCTTTTGGTTAGAATGGGCTTCCCTGAAGAGCTGAGCATGAACACTGCCCAGGAGTGAAGACTTCCAGAAACTCTCAGGAGCAAAGGCCCGGGGATGGGAAGAACCACGAGTCTCAATGAAGTTTTCTAAACATATAAATTACATTTTTCTACAACCAAAAACCCAATCATCCACTTTCTGACCAATATATGGCTATAACCTAACTTAGAAAAGAACCTCCAAGCCTAAAATAAAATCAAATATATAAGAAATACTGTATCCAAGAACACAGAGTAAAATAGGTGTATATGTTAACAGTGGCTGGCACATACTTCCATATACATGATAAATATTATCAACTCTTACTGTATATCTTCAGATAGCCTTCTTATATTTGGGTACAGGGTGGAGACACAGGAACAAATCTTTATATTTCCTCAACTTTACCTAGAAGTGGAATCGCAAGCCCAAGAATTTACAGCTAATACATGATAGCATCTTGAATCCAGTTTGATTCCATGTTCAAGGCTCAGTTCACTGTGATACAACAACTTCAAAATTTGTTAACTTACGGGATCAACTTAGAGCAGTGATTCTCAACGGGGGCAGATTCTGGCCACCGGGGCTCTGCTACATTTGGTTCACTGGTATATTTCCAGCACTCAGCCCCTGGCACACAATCTGTACTCATTATTTGTTGAATGGATGAATTCACTGAGTGCCCCTCTATGCAGGACCCTCTGATGGATGATGCAGCAGACCTGGAGTCCATTACTATGATGGTCTATTTGGTTGTCACAGCTGGGTGTGTGTGTGTGTGTGGGTGGTGGTACTGGTATCCCAATGGGTTAAGGCCAGGGATGCTAACATCCTACAACACACAGTGTGGTCCCCACAACAATAAGGTGGTTCAAAATGTCAATAGTGCTAAGGCTGAGAAGCCCTACCTTAGAGGAAAGGTCTTACCACTACTATTAGCCAGGAAAATGGAGACTGAAAGTATGCTTACATCCCAACAGATATTTCTTCCTTTGCCTTTAACCTGCTTTATTCTAGCTGTCCTCTCCACCATGGCTGAATGGACACTGCTACCACAGGGAAAATACTGGGCTCTCTGCTCCTTCCCTCTTTGGACTCCCAGACACCAGAAAAAGTATGTTCAAGCCACATAACGAGTTAGGAGATATGAATGCAGAGTCAGGAAGCCAGGGAGTGCAATGATGCACTCTCCACAGCACCATGGTCTTTTGGGTTTGTTAGTCCAAAGCAAGCATGATTTTACTGGCCACCACCCACAACTCTGGTTTCTGGCTAAGCAGCCCCTCCTCCCAGCAGCTCCCACTATTTACCAGTCTTTAAAAGACCACTCAGTAGTGATCCAGATTATTATCATGTCCTTCAGGATAGTGGTAATTTACCCTGACAGTCCTTCTGAACACTTGAAGAGACAGAGACTGATTTCAGGAGATTTTAAAAGAAACGAAAGTTAACTCCGATCCTGCCAGAGTTTCAATTTCTTTTATTACTACCTCTTAGATTTCTAAAGCACTTTATAGCCTGGGGAGCATTTTTGTGTCTACCTTTGCAACCAAAGATCACAACTGTACTGTGAAGAAACCAGAGCAAATTATCATCCTATTCCATTCTAGGACCATGGAGGGAGAGACTGCAGCAACAAGACGCCAGGGCCCAGTGCTCTGTCCACTCTGCCAGGTTGGAATGTTTGGCTGCTGGCCTGGTTGCAGACTCTCACTCATGTGTACCTAGATAATCGCTTAAGCATCTCGACACACTTAATGCTTATATAGCATAAAACTTGTGTCCTACAAAGGTGTTTATCACAAAGTTAGAAATTATATGGCAAGAGAAAGAAGGAAGACTAAAGAAGGGTAGATTATACACAAAAATTGATCTATGGGGTGATCTCGGGGTCCTGGGATCAAGCCCCTTCTTGGGCTTTGTGCTCAGCAGGGAGTCTGCTGGAGGATCCTCTCTCCCTCCGGCTGCCCGCCTACCCCAGCTTGCCCTCTCTCACTCCTGCTCTAAAATAAATAAGTATATCTTTTAAAAAATGATCCAGGGACTCCTGGGTGGCTCAATGGGTTAAGCCTCTGCCTTCGGCTCAGGTCATGATCTCAGGGTCCTGGGATGGAGCCCCGCATCAGGCTCTCTGCTCAGCAGGGAACCAGCTTTCTCCTCTCTCTCTGCCTACTTGTGATCTCTCTCTGTTAAATAAACAAATAAATAAAATCTTTTAAAAACAAATAAATAAACAACCCAGACAAAGCATTTTAAAACAAAAATTCCTTTAGATCTTCACTTACACAGCAAAATTTTCCCTTCCTGACTCACGAGCACCATAATTTATAATCACTGAACATTTGCCCAATTCTCCAGGGAAAGATCTACAAACTACACATCAGGGAACGCTCTTGGAGATCAGCACTTGGAAAAATCCAACTAAAGTTCACCACTTTTGCTTTCATGCACAGTAAGTCTAGTTGTGTCTTTGTAAATCACGGAAACCTCAGCTTACCTGTTGCAACCAATATTTACCATATACCCTTGTGTGAAGGTACTGCTGAATGTGGTAGGGAATACAGAGGGGAATGTGGCAGTCCCCTGCCCTGAGAGAGCATATGTAAAGTACACACACAGGGACTGGGCACATCTAGTGGAATAAAACAGGAGGAATGTCAACAACAACAAAAAAGGTGACCTCATCTGGACCCTGATAAATCACAGAGATGTCACATAAGAAGACAGAAGGAGAAAATACTTCTGACTGAAAGAACATAGATGTTCAGTTCAGTTGTGGTAGTGGACAGCATCACGGGATTAAGTTCAAAACTAAAAAGCTCCACATGTATAAAAAAGGGGCCTTACTTGCTCTCAAAGAAAACACTAGCTCCCTCTAGTCGCCTTGCAAAGCAGATATGAGGAACAAGACAGAATCAGGGTGACCCTTTTCCTGTCAGCACAGACAGGCTGGAATCAGGGATACAGGCCCTAGGCTGCAGGAGTGCTCCTTGGGCTTCAGTGCTGTTAGCAAGAGGATGGGGGTCTCTCCCCCCTCACCTCTCCCGGGAACAAAGACCAACTCCTGCAGCACTTGCGCCAACAGAGTACAATTATGACAAACTGCTCTACCAGTTTGGGGGGCTTATCTGCACTCAACCAGAGGATTAGGAGAGTCTGGTTCCCCGGGGTGCGCTTTGGGTTAAGGTGCCACAGGGTTAAGGAAGGCCCTAGCCTAGATCACCCCTTGCCCTACAGGCTCCAACCCAAGCCACCCTGATGTCTCAGCTCAGCATAAACGTGGTTCATTCAGCTGGGGGACCTTGGGGACCAAGCCATAGTTCCCCAAATGGGGGTACTGTCACCAGATTCAGGCCTCTGGCAGGAGCAGTAACAGTCCCACCAGCTGGGCAGAGACATGCAGATTGCAGGTGTTCACCCCGTCACTGATAAGCCACAGAGGGGACTGGGCCCCAGTTTCACACACTGGACCATCTGAGCACATCCTGGCTGCTGTAGACGAGTGGCAGGAGCTGGCTGGCGCCCAGGGCCGCTCCCCGGAGGCAGGCCGCGGCTCCTCCACGGACCACGGGTGGGCGACCGAGGGCTCAGTGCAAGTGCCAGGAGTGAGGGCGGATTCGCTGAAGACAAGCGGAGCACGTGCCCGTGCTCGTCGGCTTCCTCGGGCGGAGGACAAAGTCCGCTCCCGCCGACCCCGCAGTTTGGGCACCGGGCACCGGGCGCGTCGGGGGCGAGGAGGGCAGGGCCTGCGCGCGCCTCCGACCCCGCTCCAGACCCCGCCTCGACTCCCGGCTCGGCCTTTCGCGAACCCTGCGCGCACTCACCATTGTGGTTGACCCAGGTCGGCTTCAGGAGCTTCATTGTTCGGCCGCCGCCGCCGCCGCCGCCGCCGCCGCCGCCGGGCTGAGGCGAGAGCCGCGTCCCTCAGCGCGCCCGGGCCATGGAGCCACCGCCGCTGCCTCCTCCCGCGCCGCCCTCCGGCCGCCGGCCGCCCCGCGCCCTCAGCGCCGCCGCGCCATTGCCGGCCCGCGCCCCCCTCCGCCGCCACAGCCGCTCCCCGCGCTCGGCCGCCGCCGCCGCCGCCACAGCCGCATCCCCTGCGCCGCTCCTCCTCCGGCGGCTCCCGGGCAACGCCGGAAGTCACGGCGCGCACCTGCCAAATCGCCCCGGCGGGAAACCGCTCCCCACGCGGACGGGGCCGCCCGGTCTTCTTCGCGGGCAGGGGCAGGGCAGTGTGACCCCACTTGGAGCCCGCCCGGGGCGCGGTCGCCGACAAGGGGCTCGACTAGGAGGGCGGCTGGCGAGCTGGGCCTCGAGTTGCAGCCCGGGCCGGCGAAGCCAGGAAGGGTCGGGATGGCGTGAACGGCCCTCTCACCAGCTCTACCTTGCTGGTGCCGAGTCCGACTAATTAGCTAGCTTCCGTCATTCATCAATACTCGTTTGTTGGGCATCTCGCGAGCGCCAGGCCACGTGCCGGAACCCGGATGCTGTGGCCGGGGCCCCGGAGTTCGGACGAATGCCGGGAAGGAGCTATCCCTGAGGGCTGGGACGGGGGGTGGTCGCGAGGGATACCGAGACGAGTGCGTTTAGGGAGATCGGGACAATTTACAGAGACGTAGGCACTTGTACCCGGAAAGACGCCCTCTCGGCCACTCTGGCTGCACTGCGGGGTCTGAGCCCTCGCAGGGACACAGGCCGACTAGCTAGAGCAACCGCTGATAGAGCTGTACTCTCAGCAGGGAAGAGCTCGCAACAACCAGCAGACACGGAAGGGAGGACGCAGAGCTAGGTGCAAGGAGCTCGGGGCGTGCCCGCGCGCTGTCGGGGCGTGCGGGGCGGGGCCACGTCGGGGGCGGTCCAGGTTCAGGCCAGCCCTCAGTAGCCGGAACGCGGGAACGCGGAGCGACGGGAAGGCCGGAACTTTGAGAAGGGCACTGCGGCCCGGACCGCCAAGGGGCGCGCGCCCGGAAGCAGTGGGTTGACTGCCAGAGGGGCGATGGCATTCGCGGCGCTGGGGGTTTCCGCTCGCGCTCTGCGATCACGGAGTTGGTGAGTGCGGAACCCGGTAGTGTCGTGGGGTCCCTCGCCTGTGCTCTCTCACCGATCGCCCTTGACCACTTTATCTCAGGGAGGAGCTAGCTGATCGCGCCTCTTCCTGTAGATGAAAATCCAAAGACGCTGGCGAGCAGGGACTCTGCCCAAGTGCTCTCTGGTGTGAACGGGGGATTTTGGCAAGTCTCCCACGTTGACTTGTCACATCCAGCAGTTACCAGGGCTCCAGGTTTTAAGGGTAGCATAATTTTTTGCTCTTTTCCCGTTTAGTGAGGAGAATCAGATATTTATATATCCTTTTGTCTTTTTCAGGCTCCTGGGAACTTGGCAGACACAGATTAGAGATACCCACCAGCGAGCTTCTTTATTGTCCTTCTGGGAACTAATTCCCATGAGGTAAACTACCCTGGGCCCGACCCTTCGGGGGTGTCTACAGGAGACTGATGTGCATATGAACAGAACAAGACTACAGGACATTTGGTTTGCAAAATTACTTGCCTGCAAAATATCTTGGTTAAATTTACTATTTTTTAAAGATTTTGTTTATTTGACAGAGAGAGACATCGAGAGAGGGAACACAAGCAGGGGGAGTGAGAGAGGGAGAGGGGCTTCCCCTGACCAGGGAGCCTAATGCTGGGCTCGATCCCAGGACCCTGGGATCATGATCTGAGCTGAAGGCAGACACTTAAGGACTAAGCCACCCAGGCGCCCCTCTTGGCTAAATATAGGTAGATGCTTTTGTTTTTCAGCATTCTGTATGTGGAATACTGCTGCCTGTAATCAGAAAACAAAAATTAAATATAAAAATGGTTTAGAAATTAGTTTTAAAGGGATTGTTGGACGTTTTAAAAGACACAGCATAGATATCTGATTTCCCAGAGAGACCTAGGGAGGCATGAGGATTCGCTTTTCCACCTAGGAGTCTGGATGCTTTCTAGGGACTTGATTCACAAGACTCAGTCTTGATGCTAGAGGATTTACTTATTTTCTTTCTTAAGATTTTATTTATTTGTTTGAGAGAGAGAGCGAGCCCAAACTGGGGGAAGGGCTGAGGAAGAGGGAGAAGCAGACACCCTACTGAGCAGGGAGGGCCCCCTGGCTGGCTGTGAGGCTGGAGCCCAGAACCCTGGGATCATGACCTGAGTGGAAGGCAGACGGTTAACCTACTGAGCCACTCAGGGGACCCAGAGGATTTACTTATTTTTAATAGTATATTATCCCCATAGGAGATCTGTTCCTGAGTATACATTGGACTTTTGTGAATGCTCTAGGATGGGAAATTTGTTAAGAAACCCCAAAAAGTAAAGAGAGACCTACCAGTCACTTTTATTACTCAAATGACTTTTACAAATCACAAATCCAGGGGTGCGTGGGTGGCTCTGTTGGTCAAGGATCTGTCTTCAGCTCAGGTCATGGTCACAGGGTCCTGGGATTGAGCCCTGCATTGCACTGGGCTCCTTGCTCAGAGGGGAGTCTGCGTGTCCTCCCTCCCCCTTGCTCATGCTGTCTCTCTCTCTCAAATAAATAAAATCTTTTTAAAAAAATCACAAATCCATTTAAAATGTGAGTAATGATTTTCTAATTCATCAGTTTGGTATTTTTAGTTTCCATTGCAATCCCAAGACACACCCGAACCCAACATGAAAGATGAGTACTTATTTTTAATTTATACCCTGATGGCCCATCAAGTTTTTCTAGCCCTTCCTGGGTTGCCAGTGCCCACGCATTCTGACAAGGACCCTGTCACACTCAGAGGCGGTCCCCTTTCACACTCAGCTCATGAGGTTAGACCCACGTATAGTTCCTTCCCCAGTGGAGAGCACAGTACAAGTTCCGGGCACCTCACCTAGCACCATGTCTCTCAGCAGGTTTGCGAGACTGAAGAGGAAAATATCTAATGTTTGCTTTATCCGCTAGAGCAGAACCTCTGCGAAAGAAGAAAAAGGTAGATCCTAAAAAAGACCAAGCAGTAAAGGACCGTCTGAAAAAGAGGATCAGACGACTGGAGAAAGCTAGCCAGGAGCTAATTCCCATTGAAGATTTTATTACACCTGTGAAGCTCTTGGATAAAGCAAGGTGAGAGTTCTCTAGGGTCGAGGTTCTAGGACAGAGTTCCATCATCTTCAGGTAGTTGTATCTGCATTTCACACCAGTCAGGTGAGTGGGCGTGGGCTGACTAGGTCCCAGTCTCAGTCCTCTTCTCCTTGACTGTGTTTTGTGGGAGGTGGCGAAAGCATTCCTGGGTGGTGCTCCTGAATGGCTGACGTGGGAAGGAAACTCAGAAGAACTGTTTGATAAACCAGTTCATGTTGTTGCTTTTTTGCAAGCTGAGTTTTAGCTGTTACTGATAACCTGAGCCTTGGGTCTGCAGCCCTTGCCTCATCTTGATGGTAGAAACTCCTTAGCCTCTAGCTTTATGGTACAAATGCTCATAGTTGGGATGTGTTGTGTACAGGCCTGGCAGGGTTGCTGCCTTGTAAAAGCGTGTACCATTTATAAAGTAACAGCTTGCCATACAGGTGGGACAGAGCAGGTGCTTCTTTGTATTCTGTGGCTGATCTCGGCTCTTGTCTCCTTGGGACTTGGGTGTCCACTTCATGACACCACTTAACATTTCCACACTCACCAAAGGTAGTCTCAGCCTGGGGTAAGGGAAGGGCTGCCAGTCTTCTTGTTTCTTGTATCCATGTAAAGGAGATGGCACTGGCTTCCAGCATCAGTTGCATCTGCTACCACATCACCATTCCATTATTTAATTTATCCCTAACTTCCATGTTTTCCCCCAATTCCCATCTCTGTCTGGCAGTGGGGACGTTTTGGTCGTAGGCAGTCACCCAGCCTACCTGGCCAGTGAGATCGGTGCTTCCTAGCTTTACACCTTTGGATTTGTGTGTTCCCAGACAGCGGCCTCCTGTGGAGCTTCCCTTTGAGGAGAGTGAGCGGAGAGCTCTGCTTCTGAAGAAGTGGTCCCTGTACAAGCGTCAAGAGCACGAGAAGGAGAGGGATGCCATCAGGACCATGCTCAAGTCCCAGCAGGAAGCTCTGCAGGAGCTGAAACTCATGTCCCCAGAGCTACATGCGGAGGCTACCAAGCGGGACCTCAGTTTGTTCCCCTTTGAAAGAGAAGGACCAGATTACACGCCACCAGTCTCCAACTACCAGCCCCCTGAAGGCAGGTACCATGATATCACCAAGGTATACACACAGGTGGAGTTTAAGAGGTAGAGCTGCAGGCACCTGCCTGCAGAACACGCTACCCTTTAGAGCCAGGAGGATGAGGGCTCAAGCTTGCTTGTCACAGAACCAGGCATGCTTTGAATAAATACGTTTAATCAAGTGTCTCTGTCTTATGCTTGAGTCAAAATTAATTGACCTGAAGCCTGATGGAGGTGAGAGATGGTGCCCTTGTCTGGTACTGGGGAGAGAATGACCAAAACATTTAACCACTGTACCCCAGTAAAAAAGAAGATTCCAGTTGTGTGGGGTAGACACCACCAGCAAGAGGCAGCTAGGTACCTCAAGAGCAGAGAAGGATGTGCAGACTGCAGACTATGTGCTGTGCGTTGTCTGTGTACCTGTGCAGACAGGAGAGGCTGGGCCTTCCCACTGAGGAAATGGAACACGGGACCTTCCCCACATCTCTGGCAGGGCCAGCTTTGGGTTTTAAGCTGGGGAGGGAAGTGGAAGAGAGTGGAGCAAGTCTGGCACCCACTACTTAAAGTTGCTGTGCTCCCTAGGAGGGCGTAGCACCCGACTCTTGATTCAAGTGTTAGTCTGGAATAGTGAATGTGTTAGTGTGCCGGGGCTGTAAGAGCAAAGTACCACAGACCAGGGGCTTAAACCACAGAAATTTGTTTTTCATAGCTCTTGAGGCCAGAATTCCCAAGATCAAGGTGTTGGCAGGACTGGTTTTTCCTGAAGCTGTTCTTTGCTTGCAGAGAGCCACCTTCTCCCTGGGTCCTCTCCCTTTCTGCCTGTCTCATGTAATAAGGATACTAGTCAGATTGGATTACGGCCCAGTATTATGACCTTTTAAATTAATTACCTCCTTAAGTACCCTATCTCTAAATAGTCCCATTCAGAGGTACTAGTGGTTAGAGCTTTCACACAGGAATTTGGTGGCAGGGGGTGGGGGGTGGGAAACAACATAATTCAGCCAGAAATAGTGAAGGTCCAGTGAGCAAACAGAGCCATTTCTCCTAGTGACTTGCATTGCTACCTCAGAAAGGGTTTGAGTTTTTCACCGCCTTAGTAGAGATAAACCAAGAAAACATTTCATTTGAGGAAGAATTCAGATTGTTTTCTTCTGGTATGGGGTTCACTTTTGGTTTAAAAACTTACTAAACATTTTTACTGGATAAAAACACTGCCTAAGGATTCTAAGTTCGTTAGTTCTATCTTTGAGACAAACACTGAATATGGCCACTTTTCACAACCTCACTGCTCCCTTAAGGTCCACACCACTGCCACCTTTTGTCTATTCCACTCTAGCAGCCGACTGATCCCTCCATGTGGCCACTTCCCCCCCTCCCGCCCTCCCCTGAGTCCTCTGCACAGCAACCAGAGGGCTCTGTAAAGCACAAGCCAGAGCAGGCATTTGGCTACTCACCACCCATGATCACACTTACAGACCCCCATCCACCTTCCCCCCACCAGCACATGGCACCCAGTTGTTCCTTGTGGACTGTGGGCTGCTTCCCCTATAAGGCTCAGGCCTCTTCATCCAGGTCTGGACTTAGATGCTGAGGCCTTCCCCACCTCCCTGTTGGGTTTTGTTTTGTTTTGTTTTTAGTTTTATTTATTTGTCAGAGTACAAGCAGCGGGAGTGGCAGGCAGGAGCAGCCGCCTCCCTGCTGAGCAAGGAGCCCAATGTAGGACTTGATCCCAGGACCCTGGAATCAGGACCTGAGCTGAAGACAGATGCTTGACTGACTGAGCCACCCAGGCACCCCTGCAGGTGCTTT
Organism: Meles meles; assembly: GCF_922984935.1. Lineage (NCBI taxonomy): Eukaryota > Metazoa > Chordata > Mammalia > Carnivora > Mustelidae > Meles > Meles meles. The sequence goes on from NC_060077.1 coordinate 32,178,063, forward strand.
GTTGTAGTGCTTTTCAAACAATAGGTTTCATCCATTAGGTTATATAATCAATTCATGGGGTCAGGGCCAGCAGTTATAACCTTTTATTTTGAAGTAGTTACAGATTTACAGGAAGCTGGAAATAAAGATGCAAGGAGGGATTGTGTGTGGTTCTCCCAGCCTCCCCAAGTGTTAACATCTTACACACCACATACAGTGTGTAAGAAAGAGACTGACACAGGCAGAGCCCAGAATGCATTCAAGTTTCCCACTGTGTCTGCACTCATCTGTGTGTATGTCTAGCATTGCACAATTCCATCACACGCAGCCCTGTAGGAGTCAAGGTTCCGTTACCACAGGATCCCCTTATGTACCCTCCTTCCATCCCTAACCCTTGGCACCATTAGCCATTCTCCATCCCTATTATTACATCATCTCACCAATGTTACACAAATGCAACTATGTCATATGCACCCATTTAAGATTTTTTAGCTCGGTATAATTTACTTGAGCTTCGCCCAAGCTGCTGCACATACAGCAGTTTCTTTTCAGTGGCACAGAACTGCAAATGTCAGTGTATCACACCTTGTACAGATAAGGACTGTTTTGTGAGGCTTATCTCAACCATATATGCAGTATATAAAGTATATCCCAGGTCATAAAACTTGTTACGGGTTTCATGCAAAAAAATTTGAGAGCTGCTCTATCTTCTCACTGCCCATTTTCTTCACAGCACTTACCATTATTTTAGACTTATTTAATGATGTTTAAATGTTTATGTCAGGCTCCTAAACTCAACTGGAACTCTTTGAAGGCAACTTGCCCATTTCAAGAGTGCAATCCCAGAGCCGAAGGCCCCACTGGGCAGTGTAGCAGGTGCTCAGATGTTGGGAGTTAAAAGTTAAAACAGGAGCAGACGTAGGAACATTCTGTGCAGCAATGATTATCTGTCAGTAAGACTTCCTCACAGGGAGAGCATTCAGTGGCGGGCAGCCTCCAGCCCTAAATAAGCACATAGAGAATGTGGATCCCTTGTGGTAAGCCCTCAGGACTGCTGTGCTGGCTGCCACTGCAGCACGTCCCCCCCTCCTGAGGAACCCCAAGGGATCATATGCAGATTGCAAAATTCCAATGTCCCTTCCTGTGTTTCAGAGTGAAGAGAATGCCTGTAGCTCCCCAGCAGCCTTCCCACTCCTCTCCTCCTCGGCTGGAAATGCTCCAGAAAGTAGCCACAGACACAAGGCAGATACCCTGGCTGACTCAGATATCAAGACACCCACCCTGAGATAGGCTCTTCTTTATACCCACCCCTATGCTCCTGGGCTCTTATATGCACACCCCCCCACCACTCACAGGTACATGCAGTCACAGGGAAGGACCGTTGGGGGCCTGTGTGCAAATGCCCCTACCACTCAATGGGTAAACACACACACACACACACACACAGGGAGAGGCTACTGGGGACCTATGTGTAAACCACCACCCCCACACACATACCCTGGTACACAGAGTCACAGGGAAAGATCACTGGGGACTTGTGTGCACATATCCCTACCGCTCACAGGTACATACACAGGGAGAGGTTATTGGAGCCCTATGTGCAGATCCCCCAAAACTTACAGGTATGTGCAGTCACAGGGACTCTTGGGGTAACACAGGATGACAGGGCAAAATCTAATTTTTAATTTGTGCCTTTCTGAAGTGATAGGATTATTTTGCCCCCAAAAATGAGTTAAAAGATGTCTGACCCACTGCTTGTGGCCAGGTTGGGGCCCAGTTGTGAGGAGGGTACTAAAGTGGCAGCTTGGCCAGGAAGAAGCAGAGAGGTTGCAGAGCACACAGCCAGCCTCACCCTCGGCACCATGCCACGGGGCCTGCTCTGCAGCCACGAGATGCTAAATCATTTCGTTAGTGATAAAAAGACTTCAAAAACGAGTTCTTGTTGGCTCACATGCATATATTTTAAAAACACCTACAGGGGCGTAAGTATACAAAATTCCCATACTCTCTGAGCACAATAATGTCAGATGCTAAATCTAACAATCTCAACTATTAAATTGTGGATTTAATTTTCAGTCTGTTTGAAATCACATGTGTGAAATGGCATTTGAGATAATCTACATTTTCTAAAACTGACTAAGGGAAATTTTAAAGGAAGGAGACTAAAATTCCATGCACCCTGGGCTTGGGTTTCTTGAGCCAAGAATCTATGATCCCGTTTAATGCGAGACTGTATTCTGTAGCTGTGTTCGTTTCTTAAAAACCAAGAGGCCTATCTCCTATGAAGAGCAATGCCGCAGATGAACTTAGTGAGTGGGCTAGTAACTCCGTGTAAGCACCAGGGGCTGGCAATGCACACTGTCACCAAGTCAAGACCAGGAAAGGTGTTCCCCACAGCATGACCATTTAGTTACCTCATTAGGAGCCCCCCCCCGCATGTGTCCACCTGGGTCAGGTCTATTGCTCAAGAGTTTACCTGAGAATGCTGTTGTCCCTGGGAGTGAAGCATGAACTGGCCTGACCTGGCTGCTCACTGAGATCTGTGGTGGTGTTTGGCATCCTGGGAGCTGTGCGGTGAGCGAGATTGTCTGCCAGAGCAAGGCAGCAACGGGGGTGGGCAAGGAGGGCTGGAGACCCCGGGCTCTGTGTTCTAAGCCGAGTGGAGAATTCAGGGACCCACTAGACTGAGCCGGTCACTGTCCTTAGGGTCCTGCGACAGCCCCACTTGAAACAGATGAGAGGAAGCTGTTCCGGAGTGCTCATCACTGGTCTTTCTCCTCCTGTGGTAGAGGGAGGTGCCAGTCTGCAGGAGGGCTCTGCCTCAGGGCCCACACCAGGGCGTGCTTCCGTGTAGCCTGGACTCTTGCACGCTCGCTCTCACAGAGGGACCGCTGTGCAAAGGAGACCCCCGGTCACTTCCGACTCACGTCTCCCCTGTAATTCCCTTCTCCTCAGCCCCCTTCCGAACAAGCTGGAAAAACGAAGCTTAAGGCACATACCACTCCAGAACTTGGCTGCTTCTACCTAATAAACCTTGGCGATTATTCCATACTAAAACACAAAGATCTAGATCATTCCTTCCTAAGCTACTGTGAAAACTACTGTACAGATCACAATCATTTGAGTAAAGTTTAAAATGTCTTCTTCTGGGCCTCAGGACTTGATGCCTTCAGTTCGACCTAATCAGATTTACCTGCTGAGACCAGCATGAGGCCAAGCTGAGAGGAGAGACAAGAGTCTGAAAGAGTGGCCTCAGTGGGGAGGATGAGGTAAAAGACACATGCCCAGGTAGCTCTGGACAGGGGAGGAGGAATCCAGACAAAAGACAATAGGTTCCACTCAACCAGCGGGCTTTTCTCTGCTACTCTCTTCCCAAAATAAACACAGCGCAGTACCTTATAACCATGAAAGGTGCACTTGGTAGGTGCCAAGCACTATGCTGGCCTTTTTACAGATATAATTTCACCTTCTCTATCTCATTGTCTGTCTTTGCTCAAGCTCTACTATCTTAAACAGAATGTTTTTGTTCTTACTTAAAAAGCAATCAGAAATGCAAAGGATATGAAAAACTCCCAGACCTCTGTCCCTGTGGTGAAACTAACAGCTTCCCCAACACAATTTTAGACCCAAATTTTAGTGCTAATAGTGTTTCCCTAAAGATGGAATAATCTACTGCCTAGTGTACTTCCATGATTTATCACTAGGTATACTACGGGTACTTTTCCCTGCCCAGATAGATTGCTATCTATTTTTTTTTAATGGCTAAGTTGTACCCCACTGTGTGGAGGAAGTTACTCGATTACACATCTACTAGCAGCATTTAGGATGCTTTCAGTATTTGTACTATCATAGTGATGCAGCAGGTATTTTGAACGTTTTTTTTTTTTTTAAGATTTTATTTATTTATTTGACAGAGCACACAAGTAGGGGGAGCATCAAGCAGAGGGAGAGGGAGAAGCAGACTACCCGCTGAGCAGAGAGCCCTACGTAGGGCTTGATTCCAGGACCCTGGGATCATGACCTGAGCTAACGGCAGACACTTAACAGACTGAGCCGCCCAGGCACCCCAGATATTTCGAAGTTTTAAATGCACAGTTACCCAGTTACTTCCCAAGGATGGACTTCCAGAAGTAAAATAAGGAGGTCAAAAGGTATCCTTTTGACAGATAATCAGGATAAATCAACATTCCACCAACACTGCACAAGGGCCCCTGACTCTCCAAACCCTTATCAACACTTCTGACATTTCACTGGGCAGAAATCACTTGTCATTTGACCTTGTATACCAGGTCATTTAATTTTCTTTTTGAATGAATTCCTTCTTTGTGCCCTTTGTCCATTTTTAAAAAAGATTAAAAAAAAACCTTACTTATTTGAGAGAGAGAGGGGGAGAGAGAAAGCAGGAGCAGGGGGAGGGGCAGAGGGAGAATTAGGGAGCCTGCTCAGCAGGGAGCCTGACACGGAGCTCCATCTCAGGACCCTAGGATCATGACCTGAGCTGAAGGCAGATGCTTAACCGACTGAGCCACCCAGGCACCCCCTCTCCCCACTTTTCTATCCTGAAATCATCCCCATTTTTGTAATAAGAAAAGCTCTTACTGAGCTCTCCCTAAAAAAGTTACTAATTTCGTGCCATATAGTCTACAAGCTATCTTTCCGAATTTTTTGATTTCCACTTATACTAGACCTGTCATCATTTTCTTTTATATAGAAGCTTGGTTTCCACATCTGTTTGTCTGTTTTAATAATCACATACATTTAACCATGCTGAAGCAGCTGCCAGCCCTGCTGGATCTTCTTCCCCCTTCACCATGAGCACTGCACCCTCAAGCTTCTCTTCATGTCCCCATCCAAAATAGTTCCAAGGCACCACTACCTATTCTAGACTGGAATGAAAGCGCCAGAAGGGCAGGGGCTCTGTTCTCATCACTCTTCTATCTTTAAGAGCTCCCAACATGATAAATATTCGCTGAATGAACAAAAAACCAGAACCACCTCCTCACTGGTCTCTTTGGCCCTCCATAATACACTCTCCCACCCTGGCAGTCAGACTGATAAATATCTATACCTGTCGAGATATACATATACATATATATATATATATACATATATATATATATATATATTTTTTTTTTTTTTTTAAAGAGAGGGAAGGGGAGGGAGGGGTGAGGGGGGAGAGAGAGAGAGAAAGAGAGGGAGAGAGAGAGAAACCCAAGCATGCTCCCTGACCAGAGCAGAGCCTGATTCCATAATCCAGAGATCACAACCTGAGCCTAAATCAAGAGTCTGTCACCCAACCGAGCCACTCAGGCACTCCCTGCCCCCACCCCCCTCTTTAAGTAGGCTCCATGCCTAACCTGGTGCCCAGTGCTGGGCTTAAACTCCTGACCCCAATATCAATACCTGAGCTGATGTCAACAGTCAGACGCTTAACAAACTGAGCTACCCAGGGCCCTCAGACTGATCTTTTCAAGATATAAATCAGATCATGCTTCCTATGATCTGTAAACCCATCTTTAAGGCCCACCAGGTCCCTGGTACTTCTCTAGCCTCATCCCCTACCCCTCTATAGCCCACCGTCCTTCTGCTATAGGCACCTGGTCCTTCTTTGTGCTCCTCAGATGCGCCCCGCCCTGGGCTAGGTGAAGGCTGTTAAGGCTGGTTCCCGGTCTTTCAGGCCTCAGCAATATCAACTCCTCTGCAGACCGGCTGAGGACACTAACGCTGTTAGGGGATCCCTCCTCTCTCTCCAAACCACTCTACATTCTCTTCCTTTCTTTGTTCTTCAGTGTCTGAAACCCCCATTGATACACTAATATTTGTTATTTCTCAAAAGAAAGGAAGCACAACCAAAGGGGGAACCCAGACAGTACTCCTCTCCAGCGTCCCCTGGCCTGGAACGTGGGGAGGGTGTGGTCCGTGCACTCAGACGCCGGGGCAATGCACCCCCACGGCCCAGCGCCACCCCCAGCTCCCCAGTGCACCTGGGCCTCCGCGCTCCGACGCTCCTCCCACTCCCGGCAGCTGGCCAGGTCGCGCCGCCACTGCTCGCAGGCCGGCCGTTCGCCGTGGACGTAGTAGTGGTGCAGGAAGTGTCTGGCGCTGCGGCAGAGCTTCCACTCCGCGCGGTAGACTTCGCAGGGGCGCGGCGGCTGCAGCGAGAAGCACGCCTGAGTCAGAGGCCGCTGCACTACCCGCCTAGGGACCTCCATCCCGCCCCTTCCTTGGGAGAAGCCTCGGGTAATCCGGTCATCCGACCCAAGGAGGTTCCTGCATGTCCCGGGCGCCCCTAGCACTCACCCGCCAGCCTCCACCGTCCGCCATGTCCGGGCGACTGCGGAACCCCGCCTCTGAGCTCGCTAGCCAATGAAGATTGAAGACAAGCCGTACCGCGTGATAGACGGATAGGAACCAATGAACTCTGCGCTGTGACGCCGGACTCCTCCCCCACCTCCTTGACACGCACCAATAAACAAGACTTCCGGGCTGAGCCGCCAATAACAGCCGGGGGGCGGTGACGAGCAGAGGAGGTGCTCAGGATGGCCAAGGGGCGGAGCAGGGGCGGGGCTTGCCAGGGGGTAGAAAGCCCCGTGGCGCTCTGGCTGCGAGGCGGAAAGGATGACAGTGGCCCTTCGTCTGGTGTCTGGAGGGCCTCCCGGGATGCACAGCCACCTTATTAGCTATTTCTGAAACCACGGGGTCCAAGCCGGTTTTCAGCAGTTTTATTAAATCTCAAAAGATAGGGTTCGTTTTCATAAGCACGTACTGAGCATCGGCTCCGTGTGGCAAAGCTGTCAAGTCTGTGGATGCAGCGGACTCGGTGAGGGTGGCCCGCTGTGACCTGTTGGGAGTTGGGGTTCTAGGGCGCCGGATGATCTCCCGAGGGAACGCAGGCTGGTAGTGGAGGCGAGCGAAGGGTGTTCTGAGCACAGTGGTGAGCTGGTCAAAGGCGTGGAGGCTGTGTGTGACACGGAGTAGAGGGGAAAACCTTACTAAGGGTGGGGCGCCTTGCATGTCTGATTAGGAGTGAAGGCTTTACTCTGAGGTGTGGGAAGACATGAAACCTTTATAAAAAGGAGGTGACAAGAGGCAATAAAAGCAAAGAGGCTGGTGATCTGCGGAGGAGCCCCGCAGTACCTACGCAGGGGTTCTCCAACTTTCATAAACTTAATCCTCCTCGGGGGAGGCCCTTACAACGCGGTTGCTGGGCCCACCCCAGTATCCAGACTGGGTCAGACTCCCTAAAGGTGGGCCAGAAAGCTGCAGTTTAACCAGGGGTCCTGCTAAGTTGGCTCACAGACCAAGCTTGAAGACAGAGAAGGCTGCAGGCCAAGGTGCAGCAGTACTGACCAGGATTTTTGCTCTGGGTGACCCCTCCCCTCTGTTACCAGAAGCTCACCAACAGGTTCCACCCCTGGCCCAGGCAGGAAAGTGTGGCTCAAGCAAAGGACCAGGAGTGTTTTCATTGCTTACACAGAAGATGTTGCTTAGGGAAGACAAAAACCCAAGGCCAATCAGCGTCTTACTGTAAAATTCATTATGCGTCAAATGACACATTAGCCATTGTGATCCTGCTAATAGAGGCTGCCTACCCACCGAGGGGGGGCTTCTACCTCGACTAGTGAAACAGAGACCCCTTAAGGGGAGGGTCAGGGAAGTCACAGCAGTGCTTCATGCCTGTTAAAACCTTGTCCATCATCAGTGGTGACCCTTTGAGCCATAGCCCAGCCCTCATCTTCATGACAATCACCTATGCTCTTGATCTGATGACATGTGGGTGAACCCTGGGCCACCATCCTGAAGGGAACATCCTCTCTTGAGTGTTGGAGTTCTACCCAGAGACGGACCCCTCTACCTTCAAGCAGGAGTCCTTCTACAAAAGGAGACCCTGTTCGGGCGACCATCCCCAACACACGGGTCAGAGAGCCTCATCTCTCTATCCATACTCCAGGCTACTCCAGAAGCCTCCCAGAGGAGCTCTTTTCTAATGGCAGGATGGAACAAGGGACACCTGCAAGCAAGTCTTCCTCCAACTCCTGGTTGGTGGCCCAACCAACCCATGTTGATACCTAATCAAACATTTAGAGGCAATCCAGGTTTAATCATTGCCCGTTTTTATTTGAAATTCTTGATGTAAAATTCTTTTCAAGGAACAAAAGAGATTAAATTAGATTAACATGCCAAAAGAGCTCACATTATAGAAAGTGATCCGAGACCAAATTAATGCTAATAAAAAAGGTAGGCCAGCAGAACCTTGGATAATTTAATACATTAAAACTGGGAGTGGGGGGTAGGGAAGGAGAAAGAAGACTGTATCTTTAGCACTTATTTATCCTAATATTCATGTGTGTGCTTCATCATGAAGATTTTACTGTAGAACAGATTCATTAAAGAGCTAATTATTTCCATATGAAATCAAATTACAAGATGAAATGTATTCAGATTAGGAATCCGCTTTCTGAAGAATGGTTCTTTGCGGGGGGAGGGGGGACGGCGGAATATCAAGATGTAAAATAAAAATAGAAACACCTTTCCTCATACAATTGAAGCCAGAGTAATGGAATAACCACTATTTATAGAACACCTATCTATTTAAGCCACTTTTTTTCTAGGCCAAAGGCAATGCTCTAAGCTATCGACCTGGAAAAACAAAGAATAAGTGAAAAAAAGAGAAACAACACCTCAAGTTAGAGCAGTTCAATCCCCTCCATTGACTTCCATCAGGAATTAGGGAACTCTGCTTTGGCTAAGGCAGTGGGAGCAACCCCTCAAGGGCTGAAAGCAAGAAGGGGCGAGAAGGAGGCTGCCTGCCAGACCTCAGAGTGAGGTTTCTCCTTCCCCAAATCATCCACCGAGTCTGACTGTTCCACTTCCAGGTCACACGCAGTAATTCTTAGGTAACTCTAAACAAAACCTAAAGTGACAGAGCATCTTCTGCAACAGTCTCATCCCCATCAGAGCCAGTAACTAAAAGCCATTATGTTGCAATTGATTATTTTATTTTCCAGTCAGCCAAGAGTCCCAACTTATGGCTTTCTTCCCTTTTTACGCAACGACTGTCCTTCTCCAGAGAAAGCGACGAATCTGCCTCCAGCTTCATCCTGAGTGTGAAGATAAGATACTATTTTCAGAAACTCCTTGGAGGCTTAGAATAAACATTTGATTTTGTTGACCCATGTGCCAACCACCCATGTCCCTTACTTCCCCATTATTCATAATACTTTGAATAATGGCTTTGAAATAGAAATCATAATCTACTGAATTGAGAAACGAAACCAGAGAATTACAACTATGCCTTGACCACATCCTTTATTCTCAGGTTGAATGTATATTCTTCTGCAGAAGCACAGCATTTTCAAAATGTAAAAAATGCAAAACACACCCCCAAAAGAAAAATCATCGATAATTCCACCACTCAAAAATATTTCCGGCCATTTTACTATATAAGCTTATGTAAGTTATTCCCATACTTCCCCAGTCTCAAGTCGATGAATTTCTTTTCTACTATGCTCTAAAGGCTACAGAGAATTCCATCATCTGGGAGAGGCAGGCTTTCACCACTGGATATTACTTCCAGGTTGGGGTATTTTAAACTGCTGTGGTGAGCAGCTTCATGTGTTTGCACACAACTCTGATTTATTTTCTCGGAAGTGTTATTCTACCATAAAGGCCTGCACAATTAATTTTTTTCTTTCTTTTTTGGGGGGGTGTTGCACGTATTTTTAAGGCTCTCAATAATACGGTCACTAATAGGCCCTCAGAAACATTCTATTAAAGTATTTTCCCACCAACAGCAACAGGGCCTGTTTTTTGGCAACTGAGAATAGCAGGTACCTTTAAGGAGCTTATACTGCTAGTCATTGAGAGGCATTCTCCATGGAAGGAGAGGATTTTGTACTCCTTGATACACAGCCCTGCACCTGCCCTGTCTCTGAAAGCATCACTGGCAGGGCCTACACACGGCTTTATATGGTGGCGACCATGTACATCTGAGTCAGCTGAGCCATTCAGTCTTCCTTTCCTGCAGAGCCTTCTGTTTGTCCCACTGTCCCTGTGTCCGATTTCTCTCTTCTGCATACATTCCAAAACAGCAGGCATCCTGCTGGTTGTGTCTGTTTGAAGGTGTATCTCTGTGGGGACAAAAGGCTGCCCTGCCTGACTGGCCATCCTCTTGGTGCTGCGAATGGCTTCAGGGCTCCGTGTTTCCTGAATCTAGGTCTTTCTTATTTCTACTTTATGCCCTCATTTTAGTAGGGTACATCCTCCAAACGCTTCCTGAGCAAGGGTGCTTCAGGAATATCCTTTTGTGAGATCCTACATGGCTGAAAATCACTTTTTCTCCTCTCATTTTCCCTGACAGGTTGACTAGTGTTACCATGCTAGGGCTGCCGTAACAGAATACCACAGACTGGGTGGCTGAGACAAGAGACATTTAGTTTTTCATAGTTCTGGAGAATGGAAGCCCAAGATCAAGGTGCTGACAGGGCTGGTTTCTTCTGAGGCCTCGCTCTGGCTTGCAGATGGCTGCCTTCTTGTGATGTTCTCGCATGGTCTTTCCTCTGCACATTCAACTTTCCTCTTTTTATAGGAAGAGTCAGAATGGGTTAGGGGCACTCTACTGGCCTCATCTTAAGTGCCTCTGTAAAGGCCTTATCTTCAAATACAGATCACATACTGAGGTGCTGGGGGGTAGGGCTTCAACAAAGGATTTGGGGGAACACAACCCAGCCTGTAAGAGCTGGGTACAGAATGTTTTGGAAAAGTTTCCTCTCAGAATTTTGGAGAAGCTACTCCATTATCTCCTAGCTTCCTGTATCCTGCACTAAAATGATGCTGTTCTTAATCAGTGGTATAACCTCTTTTCTCCTCTGGAAGCTTTAGATCTTTGCCTTGATATGGGGCTATTTTCATTCATGGTGCTGGACACTCAGAAGGTCCTCCTGGCTGCAAACTCATGCCCTTGCGTTGGGGGAAATTATTTTCCTGATGGTTCCTGACCCTTTGGTTTCTCTAATCTCTTTTTAGAACTCTTCAGAAAGTAAAAACTTTTGGGGGTGCCTGGGTGGCTCAGTGGGTTAAAGCCTCTGCCTTCAGCTCAGGTCATGATCCCAGGGTCCTGGGATCAAGCCCCGCATCGGGCTCTCTGCTCCGCGGGGAGCCTGCTTCCTCCCCTCTCTTTGCCTGCCTTTCTGCCTACTTGTGATCTCTGTCAGTCGAATAAAAAAAAAAAAAAAATCTTAAAAAAAAAAAATTTGTGCTTAAAAAAAAAAGAAAGTAAAAACTTTCTGACTGCAGTCTGCACAGTGGGGGAAGCTGGCTGGGACATTCCTCAGGGGTCGCCAGACTGTCCAGAGAAAGCTTCTCCAACTGTAATGAGCAACCCTGGCAGCCAGCGTGGGAGGCAAGCAAGGGAAGGACACCGAGGGCAACAACAATTCAGGATGCAAACTGTCACTCATTCTTTTAATTCTGTCCTGCTATCCACTGTGTTGATGGCTCCAATCTAGGGACCTGCCATAATGCCTCTTCCAGAAGATGAGCCTCCTGCCTTCTCCTGGGGTCAGGCAGGTACAGCCCCATGGTGGGGAGGGGTGCTGCTGTTCTAAGTTCTTTGTAACACACATTCCGTCTTTAGCCCCCCATTTCCAGAGGTACCTTTCAGGCTCTACTATCTAAACCAATCAGCCTTTTGGCGTTCTCCACAGGCAGCTCAGGATGCAGCTTTCAATGGCCTGTGGTCTATTACCTCTTGTCCTTCTGTTCTGGGGCTTTCAAAGTTTTGTAGCAATTGTCTCCTCTTCTCATCAATGTATTTATTACCTTATTACCTTGTGCCACAGCTTTAGTGGGGGTTCAGGATGGGGTAGAGCTAAGCGTGTGCCTTCAATCCCGTCAGCCATGCATTCCTTCTGGACTGGACTTAGGGATTAAACAGCTCCAGCTATGCCTGCCAGCCTTGGCCTCCCTTCCCCTCATCTCCCACAGTCAGGTCACAAGTCAGCCTGCAGGAAGCCCCTGCTGAGGCCTCTAGGCCTGAGGTAGCAAGCCCCAGCCTGTAGGTGGCAAAGGCCTGGAAAGGCACTCAAGGTGGAATCAGAGGCTGAGGTTTCATTGAGGGCCACACTTGTTCCCCTGAGCCTGGAAGTTCCCTAATCACCCCCCAGGTAGAGGGGAAGAGTTCAGTGCTCAAGAGGCCAGTGATGGCCCAGCAGGCAGGAGCTAGCCAGTGACTGGTCCTGTTTAGCAGTCCACCCTGAATAGGCTCACAGAACATCTGCCCTCTAGCCTATCGTAGATGCCCAAGAGACTGAGACTTTGAGAAGAGAAACCAGGAGAGTGGTGGTGTTCTAGAAATACACAGCACAATGGCCATGGCTGCTGGGTGGTGTGGGACATCTGCAGTAGGGTGTGCTGGGTTTTCTGAGCTGGTTTCCAACACTCGGAGGAAGTGCCCACAAGTTGGAAACGTACCTTTGCCAATACCTGCCCCAATGTGCAGCCTTCCCTTCCTCTAACAGGGAACTTTTGGGCCAGGGAAGGCCATGTCTAGAGGGTGGTGGCACACAGGTGGCTATGTAGTGGTCAGGAGCTTGTCTCTGTGGCCTGGGTGCCCTCACCTCCACACACCTTCATGCTCAAATCTGTAAAAATGTGGACAGTCACAGCAGCCACCTCAAGGGACGGTGCTGGGGATTAAACAGTTAAGCACAAAGCACCAACCAGCATGGGGCCTGGCACTTGGGTCAGAGCTCTGTGAGCTGGTATGACGCTGATCACCACTACCAGGTGTCACCAGAGCTATGGCCTGTGCACACCCCTAACACAGCCTCAACAGGACAATCAGGATACCAGGGAGAGGGGAGCCCCAGGCACGGGGCGGGGGGTGGATATGACAGAAACGGCCTCATTCAGAATGGGAAGAACTCTCCAGTCATCGCTAACAAACCAAACTTCTCATTACCAGTGAAATAGACTCACCTCTTCAACCTTTTTGACCAGTGGACGTGAATTTCTGATGAACGTGATCTTACCCAGTTTAAATTCATAATTGGGAATTCCTCTGTGAAGGAGAGGAAGGAAAAACGTTAGTTGTGGGAGAAAAGAATTGAAGTTCGTTCCCGACCATCGAGAGAAAATCAAGCAGAAAGAGGCAGGCGTCATCCTGGCGGCTCACTCTGGGCTATAGCACTGTACCCATTCTGGCCTTGGCCAACCCTCTGGTGCTTCCCAGCCTCCTTTCTGAAGTAACCAGAAGGCAACTGGGACAGAGGCCTGTGGACCTGATGCATGGCCTGCTGTGGAGGCTTGGGGGGCCCTTACCATCTCTGTCTTCTAGTCTCACAGACCCTGTAAGGGCTATATTCTCATTAAACTCTTTATGTTCTCTTAAGAGCCTGGGTAAAAACCCACTTTTCCAGGGAGCCTCACTGGCTCAGTGGGTTGGGCATCTGCCTTCAGCTCAGGTCACGATCCCAAGGTCCTGGGATTGAGCCCCATGTTGTGCTTTCTGTTCAGCTTCTGTTCAGTTGTGCTTTCTGCTTCTCTCTCTCCACCCAGCTTGTGTTCTCTCTTTCTCAAATAAACAAATAAAATCTTAAAAAAACAAAACAAAACACACCAAAAAAACCACACACCCAGTATTCTCCTTCTGCTCTAATACACGAGGTAGACAGGTGACATACGTCATCCCCACCACCTCCATGACAGCCGCCAGAGCAGGAAACCTGCTCTGAGAGTCCCTGAGCCAAATGACAAAAAACACATTAAGGCAGCTCCGGACTCCTGTTTGAGGGAAGTTGACATAATGGGACTTGATCAATTATTGGAAGGCACAGAACTGGAAAATAGAGAGATGACTAAACAGGAACCAGAAAGACCTGAAACAGCAGGGCAAGCTGATCAGGTACCACTTGGAGGTGGGTGAAGGCTGGACCGCAGTGGGAGAGGCTTGGTGGATGAGGCAGGGCACCGATCTCCTCCCCACTGAACCCCCGCCAGGAAACACGGGCTCAGGTGGTGCTCCGGCTCACTGAGGAGAGGAGGCAGGGGCCAGTCATCCACACTGCCAGCCTCCTTGGTCCAGGCTTTGTTTCTGGAGCTTCAGTAAGGCAGCCCCGGCCCAGGAACTTAGCACAGAGCCTCCCTGGAGGATGAAAAAGCACAGAGCCTCCCTGGAGGATGACAAAAGACCCACCTTTTGATGTCTCCAGGCTTGACTGGGGAGGGGCTGGGTTCTACACCTTTCTTCTTCCCGTCCAGTCTATTCCCGGAGCCAGAGAAGGCCTAGATGAGGGAGCAGGAGAGTGCGAAAGAGCTGGTGAGCAGGGGCGCCTGGGTGGCTCAGTGGGTTAAAGCCTCTGCCTTCGGCTCAGTCTTGGCTCCTGGGATCGAGCCCCTCATCCTGCTCTCTGCTCAGCAGGGAGTCTGCTTCCTCCTCTCTCTCTGCCTGCGTCTCTGCCTACTTGTGATCTCTGTCTGTCAAATAAATAAAGTCTTAAAAAATTTTTTTAAAATAAAATAAAATAGGTGATCGTTTTAACAAACAAACAAAAAAAAAGAGCTGGTGAGCACACACATACCCTGTGGCCAGAGACTGCTGCCAGGATGTGTGTGGGAGGGGCTGCCCAGAACCCTTAGGGACTGAAGCCCTCATTCCCCAGCTGCTGGAGTACGGTAGGCCAAGAACTTTCCACCAGCCCCTCAGGGGATTGCTGTGAAATGAAAGGAGCCTACTGCTCAAACACAGCCACCCTGCACGGGCGGCCAGTAGCTAAGGACAGGCTGAAGGTTCTGGCCCAGCCTCTGCGGGACCACTCAGTTCGGGGCCCCTAGGGTGGGCTAAGGCCTCTGTTGCAGCTTCCACACACAGCTCAGCTCCACTTTCCAAGCCTGACTCCTCTGCCACCTCCCAATACCCTGGAGCCAGCGCCCTGGTTATCTCCACCTGCTTCCCAGGGAGCCTGGCTAGCCGAAGTGCTGGGAGGTCACGCTGCAACTTCCTTTCAAAAAGTCATGTTCTCAGAGATAAAGCAGAATGTGGTCCCCTCTGGTGATTCTAAGAGAAGGGTGTATGTGTGTCCTATTTTAATTTTTTGGTAGGTTAGAAATCTTCAAAAAGAAGAAAAATTGGAGCCTGCCTTATAGAATTGTTTGGAGGATTCCAGGACAAAGTGGATGTGAAGGACCATGTCACCGAGAAAGCACCAGATACGTGCGTGCACAGAAACCGCATCCCTGTGGAGGACCCCAGATGGCACGGCGGGAGCACAGAAAGTGAAACTGTGGCCTGGTACTCACACGGAAGCCCAGCTCTCCGGTATAGCCGCTGTGGTCAGCTTCGCCCTCCTGACGGGGACAGAAAGATGGGTGATGAGCCTCTCATTGCTACTGCTATCCCAGCACCCCCAACAGCTGGGACATGCTGTCCCCTAGGAGCAGGGCACGTGGCCGTGTCAGCATCAGCAGAGGCCAATCGCGACGTGTCCGTTGCCACAACATACGCGGGACACCCTCCCACAGAAGCCCCATCACTGAAGAGGGCAAACAGCGCCAGGGCTGCAGAGGGACGCCGGACAAACGACTTACAGTAGACTCCTCATGCTGGACTTGTCTTTCGGGCTCCTTATAGCCCAGTGGGGCATCGAAGTCCACCTGTGGTCCCAAAGGGAAGAGTACAATTTTGAGATATGGGGGCACTGAGGCTTGCTTAGCGTTTGTGTTTTCACTTGAGACAACCATAGGCTCACATGTGGTAGCAATGCGACAGAAAGCTGCCCCTGTATACTTTGCCCAGATTTCCCCAATGGTAACATTTTATAAAATCACAGAGGATCACCGCCTGGATGGCAAACAGTGGCACTGTCCTGCCCTCCCATTCAGATTTCCCACTTAAGTTCTCACAGTTTTATCACGAGTATAGGTCAGTGTCTCCACTGCCACAGTTGAGACACTGGATCGTTCCAACCTCAAAGGGAAACCTCGAGATGTCCCGTTATAACCACACCTGCCTCTCTCCTGGCCTGCTCCTGACACCTGGCAACCAGCACCATGTCTTCCATTTCTAAAGTCCTGCTGATTTCAAGAACATGGCTAACAAATGGAACCAGAGAGAATATAACCTTTTGAGATTGTCCCCTCTGGCTCGGCGTTTCCTGGAGACCCACCAGGCTGCTGTGGGTACCAGGAGCTGCTTCCTACACAGAAGCTGAATAAGCTTCCTTGACTTTCCAAAATACCACGCTATGGCACGTCTGCAGTGCTGGTGAGTGCGGCCACCTCAGAACTGGCTACAGCTTTGCCACCTCGCTTGGCCTCAGGTGGGTCACCAGGTCCGCAGCCTCCTCCCAGTATTCTGGTATCACCTTCTGCCTCTATCACCCACACAGTCCCAGGGGCTGCATGACACCCTGGTGGGGCACTGACTGCCCATCTTCCCCCGGCCCAAGCATACTGCAGGCAGCAGAGGTACTCACGTTCATGTCACACTCAATGATGGACACGGCCTTGTCAGGCTTCGTCTCCATCACCCGCAGCTCATAGATCTGTGGGCAGAACATAAAAATCAGGTGTGCAGTTTCATGGGCTGTCCCCACTTATGTTACTGTGGCTCCCTGCCTAGCTCCTGCGGACATGCTGTTCACCTCCATGACACCCTCCCCCAGCCGCCACCTCTTGTTGTGACGAGGGGGCTGGCTGCCTGCTTGAATGCCTTCTCATCACTCAACAGAGGCTGTTCCTTACAAGTGGTTCAAATCAGGCAGGGTAGTTATGCATCAAATTGCAAAAGACACAACCTTTATCCCAGGAAGTTCACATCTAGGAATTTATTCTGAGTAAATAATTAGCTAAACAGCCCAAGAGAAAATTCTGAGACGGCTCTCTCCAATATGACTAATGATAATGCGTGCTCAAAATACCTACTGATAAATCAGTTAAATGAGTGTTATTTGTTCATATATAAAGAAATTAGTCACCAGTGGAATACTATGCAGCCAATAGGAAAATAAGTTTAAAGACCAGTCACACTGCTGTGTGTCCAAGTCGATCTTAAGTATGTAAGAAACATAAAAAAGCCCTGAAGGGCAAGAGCTGAAAGTGGCGGAATTTGCTTTATCCTGCATGATTTTTTTTTACTAGGGTAGGTCTTGCTTTTCCAAAGAAGAGTCTGGAGAGTCACACTGTTAAAAAAACCCTAAACAACAACAACAAAAAACAAAACAAATAAACAAAAAAAAAAAACCCTAAACATTAATGAAGTGAGAGGGCTTTGTGTCCCCAGCCTGTTTTCTAAAATTTCCTCATGGGGCCCCTGGGTGGCTCAGCCAGTTAAGCGTCTGCCTTTGGCTCAGGTCATTTAGGGTCCAGTGACTGAGTCCCAGATCGGGCTCCATGCTCAGTGGGGAGACTGCTTCTCCCACTGCCCCCCCCCCCCCCGCTTGTGCGTGCTCGCTCTCTCTTTGACAAGTGAATTAATAAACCCTTTTTAAAAAATAGTGTCCTCTATGAGGACATGGAGATGCAACATGCGGGGTTAGGGGGATAGGAGAAGAATAAATGAAACAAGATGGGATTGGGAGGGAGACAAAGCATAAATGACTCTTAATCTCACAAAACAAACTGGGGGTTGCTGGGGGGAGGTAGGGTTGGGAGGGGGGAGGGGGTTATGGACATTGGGGAGGGTATGTGCTATCATGAGTACTGTGAAGTGTGTAAACCTGGCGATTTACAGACCTGTACCCCTGGGGATAAAAATACATTATATGTTTATAAAAAAAAAAAAAATTGGAAGGGGAGGCGAACCATAAGAGACTATGGACTCCGAAAAACAACCTGAGGGTTTTGAAGGGTGGGGGTGGGAGGTTGGGGGAACCAGGTGGTGGGTAATAGGGAGGGCACATATTGCATGGAGCACTGGGTGTTGTGCAAAAACAATGAATACTGTTACGCTGAAAAAAATAAATAAATTTAAAAGACAAAAATAAATAAATAAATAAAGTGTCCTCATTATTTATTGAAGATAAGCAGCAAGGCATGCGTGCCACTGTGTGGATATAACCCAGTTTCTCCACTCCACAGCTGACTCCACAGGTTTGGCCATCCCGTCTACACCACCACCAACACTGCCAAGATATCCATGAATGCTGGGGCCACAAGTTCTCATTTTGTTACAGTTGTGCTTTCAAACTGAAGGTCACAGCTGATTAGTGGGCCATAAAGGCAACTGTGTCATAACCAGAGCTGGCAAAGAAAAATCCTGCAAGGAGCACAACAGAAATACTAGACTACATTGCATGCGGTAAAGAGAAATTCTTGTGACTTTTTTTAGTTTTTTGTGTGGTCATGCTGCCTCTAAAACAGTCGTTTTATTATTTATTTATTTATTTTTAAAGATTTTATTTATTTATTTGACAGACAGAGATCCCAAGTAGGCAGAGAGGCAGGCAGAGAGAGGGGAGGAAGCAGGCTCCCTGCCGAGCAGAGAGCCCAATGCAGGATCCCAGGACCCTGGGATCATGACCTGAGCTGAAGGCAGAGGCTTTAACCCACTGAGCCACCCAGGCACCCTAAAACAGTCATTTTAAACTGTTTTTAAACATTCAACACGTACGGAGAGTTTCTAGTTATTTTTATTGATTGAATATTCTCTTGGGAGTGCAAATAGAGAACACTTTCGTTCTTCTTTTCCAGTATTTGGGATGTCCTTGTTTCAGGCTCACATGTTAAATATCATTACTGCTTTATGTGGGATGTTTACCAAGATTTACTTCGTATTTGCTAGTTTATTTGTTCGCCGTTCCTTTTGGCACACTGGTCTTTCCTTCTAGGATACTGCTTACTCCTGAAGCTCATGCTTTTCAAGTTCCACAGGTAAATAAACTCTCTTGGATTTTGTTTATCTGGAAGTATTTTGATTTTGTTTTCATTCTTTAAAGATGACGATGACTGGTGACAGTTCCTTTCCATCCTCCTTTGGAGATATAGTCAATCCTTGAACAATGGGTTTGAACTGCACTGGTCCACTTACCTAGGGAGTTTTCACAAGTCCAGTGCCTTAAACCCGTTTTCTCTCACTTGTGACACTTAGTAACATTTTCTTTTCTCTGGCTTACTCTACTGCAACAGCCCAGTTTATGACACACATACCCTATACTACCTGTGTTAACTGGCTGTTCCTGTTTATGGTAAGGCTCCCGGTCTACAGTAGGCTATTAGCAGTGAAGTATTGGGGAATGTGAAGTTATACACAGATTTTTCACTGTGTGGGGCTGGGTGGCCTAACCCATTTTCTGCAAGGGTCAACTGTTTTCTGTTATTTTAGGCTGTAATGGCTACCATTCTTTTTAAGTACCTTCTCTCTGCCTACCTCTCCATATCCTAATCGGTGTCTGCAACTCACCCTGTGGGATATACACTATACTCTCTGTAAATGTGGGGTGAAGGCCGCTCTAAAGCAATTTCCCTTACTGCCTCTTTACAACAGCGACACTCCTCCGTCCTCTCCTGCTGGCATTTTCACTGAGTATGTGTGACTTTCTCAGGATCCCCAGTACCCAAGTTTCCCCTGCACTCATGACTTTGACTCTCTGTGTAGAATTCTAAGGTTCTTCTGCAGACTTAGCTTTCATTTCATGAATTCTCTATCAGCTGTTAATTTAACTCTTTGACTGTTTTTTCAAATCTGCCTAGTTATTTTTGGTAGTCTTTTGCTGATTGCTAAATTTTATGATCCCATTTACAAAAATTTCTTTGAACATTTTATACATAATTACTTGATGTTTGCATCTGAAAATGCCAATACTGGGTTGCCTGGGTGGCTCAATTGGTTAAGTGTCTGCCTTTGACTTGGGTCATAATCTCAGGGTCCTGGGATCGAGCCCCATGTCTGGCTCCCTGCTCAGTGGGTTCTCCCTTTTCCTCTGCCCTTTCGCCCCCTCCCAGTTCATGATCTCCCTCAGATAAATAAAATCTTCAAAAAAACCCCCACAAAATCCACAAAAGACAACAAAAACCAAAAATACCAATACTGATTTCGCTAAGGGTCTATGTCTGCTTTTCTTGTCTCTGCTTGGGCATCTGGTGGTTTTTTATGAATTACTGTTTGCTTGCTCCATCTACAGTAATCCTGAGGGCTTGACCAAACGGGGGCTGCTTCTCCCAGAGAGTATCTGGGTTCCTTCTCCTGGGATGAGGACAACATCTACCTCTGGATCTGTTTAAGCCCCTTTAAAGGCCTTACTTTAATGTGAAAGCCTCCAGTTCAAATCGCTCACTGACACACTGGCATAGTCATCTGCACACAGGACAACACTGAGAGAGATTCTTAAAAACCTCCTATGTTCTTAGCAAGACCAACAAGGCAGTCACAATCTAGACTTTATCCTAAAGTAAATGGGGTTTTATCAGAAAGGCCCTTTAGAGTATCCACCCTTCCCTACTTTCAAAAGCAGAGGTCCAAACAAGCATTTCATTTCTATGCCACTCACTTTCCCTCTTCGTGCAAAAATTTCAGTATTCTCCTTTATCATCAATTCGGATTATATTTAGCATTACTACCTTCATATTAACAATGTTTACATTAAAGCGGCCCATAATTAATTATGAAAGCTTCAAGTATTCAGTTAAGGTAAAGCTTCAAGTATTCAGTAAGTTAAGCTTTCAGTTATGAAAGCTTCAAGTATTCAGTTAAACTGTTCCCCACTAGCTAAAGGGAACAAGATTATCTCTTAGTTTACGAGAAAACATCAAAGTGTGATTCAAAACCCACAAAACCAAAAAATAAGGATTCTCAGCAACAGATGCCTCAAACAGAAGGAAACTGAGAACACTCTGGATCCCTACACTGACATGGAGGGAGCAAGTGGCTGAACCACAGGCACCTGTTCTCGGTTGTGAGAGCCCGAGTCCCCAACAGGACGGGAGAGTGTGTGAAGGGGCAGGTAGCTGGCCTTGGGGAAAGCCGAGCAGGGGCTGTGGTCATTCCCGAGCACCAGGAGATCTGCTCTGGCAGCAACTCCACGAGGGTCACCATCCACTGTCACAGCGGGTGAGGGTGTCCACATGGCTGTCCTCTATGCCTATGGCAAGATGGGGTAGGGGCAGGTTTGCCAACTATGACAGCTCTCCTCCGCTTGTTGCCACAGATAATGGGGACGTGGATAGTGTCTTGCATTTTGTGTCACTTATACAGGACACAAATGAGAAACGGGAGGATGAGAGACGGCATTTTACATTACAGCGACATTGTCTAGATCTAGAGAGCTAGGAAGCACTGAATCACAGACGAACATATACGGTGTTCAGACCCAAAAGATTCATGTCTCAGGGGAGCTTCCAAGGGAAAACCAGGGCTGAAGAAACAGGAGGAAGAGGACATGTGCTCCCATGAGAAGGAGAGGTGACCTAAGGCGACACTGTCTGTAGGCAGAGCCAGGCTCTGCTTTCCCTGTGCCCCACAGGACTTGGGACACGTTGTAGGGCCAGCTCCTCAAATCACAAGGAGGGGGACCCAGGCTGCTTTGTTTCTGTGTCCCCACAGACCAGCAAAGGGATTAGCTCAGATTATGGGTGCAGTGAAGAGTTTCCTAACAGAGACACAGTCAACACTGTTGGCATTATGGGATGCAGACACATGATTAGTAACGTGAAGCTCAGCACCTGAAAACGCAACCAATCAATTCTCGAAACAGAGCTGATGAATGAATTACTACAGGACTCTAAACATGAACCCATGGGGACTTAAACAAGAGAAGAGCAGGCAGCCATCATGATAAAAGCCAGGCATACCCTGCCTAAAAAGAACCCCCATTCAAACCCGAGAATGGACACAGTTGGTCCTCACTGGCTGTGACCTCTGCTGACCGGGACTCCAGGTCCTGCTGGCCCCATGGTGGAGACACTCACCTTCTCATTGTAGTTGATGGCAATCACGTCCCCCGTGGTCAGACAGGCAAAGTTTCTCAAGGCGTTTTCTAATCTGCAGACACACACTGTCAAGGCAACATGGCAACACAGGTACCTTAAATCTGAAACAAGTTCCATGAGGGGTTTAGATAATCACCATCATTAATATCTACCACACAGATAGTGGGATATGACTCAGCAATAATTATAGAAGGGTAAGCTCTTAGTACGGATGAACCTCGCAAACGCCGCTGAGGGAAAGAACCTGCCACAAAGTGTTCCCTCAAGAAAGGCAGCTCTCTGAGGGTCAGGAGGCAGTGGCAAGTTCCCAGGGCTGGAGGTCGGGTGAGGATGGGCAGGCAAGGGCACAGAAGACCTCTCAGAACGATGGAAATGTTCTGGGTACACAAGTGTTCCCATTCGTCAATCCATCAAACTGTGCATTTTACTGTATGTAAACTATACCTGAACGAGTTGATCTTAAAAATCCCATGGGAGCACGGAAATAAAAAAGAAAGAGTGTATGATAAACAGGCCCCCTCAAAAATCAAAGATGTTCTCTTTGACACTTTTGTTGTTTCTATCTTTTAGGCGGTAACCCAACTTTAGGGGTATGTTTAAAGAGGAAAACTAAAAAAATAAAATAAAAATTAGGAAGGAAAAAGTAGCCTGTAAACTTTTTTTCTAATAATAATTAATAATAATGTCTTAGAAACTGAATAATCCAAATGCCCAGGCGAGGGAGTAAAGACTATTCACATGGAATATTTTTACCACATCATCCTCATCAATTCGGAGGATTATTTTAAATAGAATAGTCACACATACACTGTGGCTCCAGAACCAGCACCGGGACATGGCACAGCACGTGGGGCTCTCAGAGTCTCACGGACGGTCCAAGACTCAGCCTGACTAGAATCCCTACTCTTCCTCTCACCCTGTTTCTTACTCAGACAGCCTTCCAAGACGAGAACAGCTTTGTGTAAAGGGTATTATGTGCACACTGTCTTTGTCCCCTTGCATAAAATGCCACGCTGTTAGGGTGCCCTGCCCTAACTCCCCCGGTGGCCCTGTGAGGCGAGAGGCACTGAGCTGTCACAGCCAGCCCTCCGGGCCTCTGGGGGCAGAGCTGGCCTCTGCCTCACAGCTCTGTGTGCCCTTGGCCTCTGGGCTGAGTCTGGCTTTTACTAGGAGTGTCTCTATCCTGTCAGCCAGCCCGGGGACCACCACACTGCCTTGCAGCTGACAAAGGGGACACTCTTTCTCTACGGGCTAAAAGTTAACCATGAGGCTCTAGAAAGAGCCTCTGAAAACCGTGTGCTAAGTCTATATCGAAATACACATGAAAATCCAGAAAAAAACCATAAGGGGCTGCAGTCACAGAGGTAGACGCTTCTGGGCCCTTCCAGGCAGGTGAGTACATCCAAGGCGAAGCTCTGAGGTACCCGGGCAAGCAGATCTTGCCACAGGATGTCATCCTGCCTGTAAGTCCGGAAGCATTCACCAGTGAGTGCCAGTGAGCACAGCTCCCCAGACCCCCACCATGTCCAGGGCCCTGTCATAGGGGACTTGACAGGCTTGTCCGCAGACACCGTCAGCAGAAGACAACACAGTGTACCCACATCCAGGACGTGGCCAGCAGCAGGCTCACTCCCAGGTTTGGGGTGGGGACGGGGATGTGCAACCAGGGGGAGGCAGTGGAAAGAGACTTTTTCTTTTTTTTTTTTAACTGTCTACCTATCTGTATTGTTAAATTGTGTTTTTTCCAAGCCTTTTAAAAACAGGCAGCGGAGTGACTGCTCTGTAGCATGATGTGAATAAGCCAAGGTGGGGCCTCCAAGCCAGAGGCCTAGACCATAGACTACTCACAGCATGCTCCTTGCCCACACCAGTTACTCCTTCCATTATCAACACACATGTCTGGCTTACGTTCAGAGACTATACCAAAAACCACTAAAACCTATAATCTTGTCTTTTTCTTGTTGACAGAAAATGTACTGTCAGTGCTCCCCACTGGTTTGGAGTGCAAAGTGCTAACCCTGGGTAAAAGGTGAGGTTGAGAAGTGCTCACGGCTGAGCTGGGGCACTGGGGGCCCACTGGGGTAGGGCCTGGAGGGAGACCAGCCAGCTTCCTTCCACCAGAGCACACTGAGCTTTGTGCCAGGTACACTAGTCCACCTGGAGGAAGGGCTCCATTTTGCCCTCAAAGAAGTGTCTGGAAGGGCCCACTCGTAGAGCTCCTGGCACGATTGTCCAGGGCCAGGACAGGGTGGACATGCTGGCCAAATACCCTTCTTCTCAACCCACAACTTCAATCACAAACAAATGTGTGGTCCTCAAAGCAGGCACATGGTCTTCAAAGAGCTCGCTGTTTACAGACTGCCGGCACACCCCTCCTTTGTCCAGAAGAACCCTTCTTATCACAAAAGGATACACTGCTTTGGGGTTGGTGATGTCCAGGAAGTCAGGGCTCTGAGGCTGGAATTTGGAGTATGTGGCCACTTGAAGGTTGACACTCTCCACCTGAACCAAGCCCCCTTCTTCCAACAGCAAATTCTGCATCATCTAAAGGAAGAAGAAGGCCACATGAGGCTCTTGGAAATGGCCAGCGTCAGCGCCGTCTAACCACACGTACGGCAGACCCAAGTCCGACATTCGGTTGGTCTCGTTCTTGAGTCGCTGGAAGAGGAGTCTGAGATGAGGACTTGAGAACAGGTAATTTAACCGTAATTTGACATCAGGAAAGAGGACAAAGCAAGCCAGGACACAAGTCAAGGACATGAAAGGAAGGCCTTGGGGTGCTACCAGGAGGCTGCCGCTGGCAGTGTGGGTGTCTCTGCCAGCCTCTGAAAAAAGATGGTCCACTGGAAGGGTCACCTAGAAGGGACAGCTACTAGTGCTAGGTCTCTTACAAGCAAAGTGTTTCCCCATGGAATCTCACCGCCCCTACCCCTTGAGCTATCCCACACCCAAGTTACAAGGCTTTGGGGTAAACGGCTACAATGGAGGCAGGACAGTGATGACATCCAGTGGGCTCACCTCACGTGGAAAGGCCCCCTAGCTAGGGCACAGGGTAGTGACGAGCCCTCAGAGGCGTCTGCTACAGGGGGTCATATACAACTGACAAGACAACCCCACACCTCTATGTAATTGTCCTGTGTGGTGGATGCTGGCTGAGGAACAAGGTGGAGAGAGAAGAACACAGGCCTGTGAGTACCTGGTGGGCAGGAAATCAAGACACCACAACCAGGCTGACACTTGGAAGTCAAGGAGGGTAGGCCGGAAATGAGAAACCCTGCATGTCTTGGAATGGTTTTTTTGCTTTTCTTATCTTAGAGTTTTTTTTTTCCCCAAGATTTACTTGAGACAGAGAGAGAACACGTGTGCACATATGAGTTTGAGCAGGGGTAAGGGCAAGGGGAAAGGGAGAGAGAATCTCAAGCAGGCTGTGTGTGAGCGCAGAGCCTGACGTGGGGCTCAATCCTGCGACCCTGAGATCATGACCTGAGCTGAAACTAAGAGTTGACCTCCTAACCGACTAAGCCACCCAGGTGCCCCTTAGAGTTTCTTACAAAGAACTTCAAACACATAAAAGCAGAGAATGGGGAGGGTGTCTCACTTTCTCAGTCAGTAGGGCATGAGACTCTTTGATCCACGGATTGTAAGTTCGAGCCCCACAGTGGGTTGTAGATTTAAAAAAAAAAAAAAAAAAAGGCAGAACTGCATGAGCCAGCATCTTCTCACCCACCCCTGGCTTCAACAGTGATCAAGTCAATTGACCTTGGTTCCTCGGTCACTGCCCCACTTCCCGGCCCCATCCCACACTGGGCTGCCCTGGAGCTGGTCCCGGGCATCATATCCCCTCAAGAACACTTAACCCAAATGGCACTGTCAAACAGCACTGCTGACTACAGAGGCTCCACAGAGGTAGTTAGGAGGTTACTCTAAAGGTCCAAGGACAAGATGCACATAAGAGGAAGGAAGTCCAGGGCCAAGGTGGGCAGAGGTCATGAGCAAAGCTGGAGAATGAGTAGGGCCCCGCAGACGAGGCTGCTGAGGTCTCCACATGCTCTCGTTGGAAGTGTGCTCACCAGGCTGGAGAGGCAACAGACCTGGTAACTGAGACGTTCGGTGACCTTGGAGAGGGACGTTTTCCTGGGAAGTGTTGTAAGGACTGGCAGTCAGTCTGTTGCAGCCCAAGCTCACAGTCCCTTAGGGATTTCCTTGGGAAATCTGCCATTGAAGACAGAGGCTAACTGATGGCTGGAGGAAAGACACAGCCATTGGCAGCTCAAGGAAGAAAGGCAGGAGCCCAGGTCCCCTGCTTATGGTTCAATCAGCAGGCTCAGACAGGACTTTGGGGCGGAAGTAGTTGATGGAAGATCCCGACGGCAAGGAGGAGGCTTGCTCCAGGGCTGGCCTGCTCCTTGTGTGCACAAGCCTCTGGAAGGCACTGGTCACCATGGGGCACAGGCAGTATGACAGGCACCTCACAGTAGGCATCCATCCACACACTCCCAGTGTCCTGGGCAGGATCTTGGTCTAGGCCAATAGATGAGGCGTCAGGTGCTAGAAGAAAGTCCAGCATTTGTTCCAGGCTGACTTGCCCTGAAGAAACCTGGGAGGTCCAGGTGGGACGGAGGCCACCAAGCAGCAAACAGAAGGGCCCTGCTCACATACCCGCTGGGGATGGAAAGATCCTCAGGCTGGCTCTGATCCCAGCAGCAGCTGGGAAATCCCAGGCCAACCACCCACTCTGGCCAAGAGCTGGAAGACCAGCCCAGATAGAAGCAGGTTCACGTTATCTAAAGAAGCCTTCAACAAAAGGGATCCGACCAATTTTCTGATCCAAAATGGTCTGAGAGCCTGGACAAAGGGCCACCCAAACCTATGTCTGTATGGTTTTCCCCGGGTTACTGTCTCCTCTTTTACCTCTTCGTGAGAGTCACAAGGGGGCTCGAGGATCGAGAATGACTCGGGGAAGTTGTCAGTGCCCAACACTTCAGCCACCTACAGCACTCTATCTGATGAGTGGGACAAGGCCTCGCGCCCATGGGGGCACCTGTAAACCCACAGGACAATACGGCAAGGTTTTGAGCAGCAAGTGCTAGGAGAGCAGGTGAACAGGGAAGCAAGTTAAGTCTGGGCTTTAAGGAATGAGTAAGAGCTCCTTAGGGGACTGAGGCTAAGAAAACAACATAGGAGAGGTAAGGCAGCAGGTGAGATGGGAGCGTAGGGTTCCTGGTAGGGAGGGGGCTGGCCAGTCCTAGCACTCAGGAAGAACCCAGGCTCAAGAGAAAGTCTAAAGGCAAAAAAGAGAGGCTTTGTTTCTATGGCAAGGAAGTGATGTGCTCTGGAAGGACTCAGTTACAGATAAGCATGGAAGCACACGAGCATGTACATACCCACATGTGACAGAACCAGGGAGAAATTAGTAGAAGTGGGAGCAGATGTATTAAAACCTAGAACTCGGTACTCAGACCACTTCAAAAATACTCCCACTCTATTATTTTTACAAAAGCCCTACCCAGGAAATGGCAGGTAAAGAGCATGGCTGCGGTTTCTGGGCTATCAGCTGATCAACTGTCAAAGAAAAGGCTACCCTCCAGCACACAAAGCCTTGCTCTGCATCCCACCCTCGTAGTCCTGACACACGCTGGGGACTGCCCTCCTATGGGGCCCCAATCCTGAGATAGGCCCATAGATTCTCAGAGACCGGCACTCACCCAGTGTGGGAGGTAGCAGATGCCCTCGTCGGCCACAAACTCCAGCACACCGCAGTGCGTCATGCGGTCAGAATTCTTGTTGGTCAGTTTGAACAGCATGGGGTAGGTAATGTTGAGTCGGCCTGAAAAGGAGAGAGAGGCTGAGGCACAGCTTCTGTGAGGGAGAAGTTCTATTCCCCAAAGGTGCTCCTCTGAAAATCAGCCTCCCTGGGTGCCCCTCATGGCTCCACAGGGCCTAGCTCCCCAGAGCAGGCAGACCCACAAGGCGCTCAGGCCCCTGGGTGCCGGCCCACACTCCTCCCATGCACATCACCTGGCCCAGAGCTCAGGAACATTTGGTCACCTGAGGACACAGTACTGGCTTACGCTCGAGGCTTTCAGAAATCCCAACTTTAAAAAGTAATATGGTAACTCATGTGTTCATAAATAACTTAATTGCCAACCACATGTTGGACAAAATCCCCACCTGCAGAGGTTTCTAGTTAGAAAGGTGCATAGGAAAGAAACACATGCACCGAGATGCTGCAGTGCAGTGGGAAGGGTGGCATATGGGAGGCAGCACTCCTGTAGTCAGTCCTCCAGGTGAGTCCTGGGCAGGCCAGCTGGGGAGGGAAGGTCAGAGAGGAAGCAGCCAGAACAAAGGCATGGAAGGAGGGGAGCCCAGGCAGTTTGTGAATGGCTGGCCATCAGGTGAGACTGGGACACAGGGACAGGGTGAGTGTGGTCAGGAGGAGAGGGAGGCTGGGCCAGACACTAGGCTGGGTGGGAGCATTCGTCAAGGTGGGCTCCCAACCAGGCACGACACAATACGTCCCCTCACTCTAGTGGTCCCGAGACCAGGCTACATGGACAGCCAGAGGCAGGCAAACCCAGGAGGGCAGGAGGTGCAGGCAGTGTGAAGCAGGAGACCCAAAAGAGTCAGGGATCTGGGGATGGGTCTGGCACAGACTGATGCAGTGACAAGTAACAAGTGTTTGCTGCGTTACAGGCTCTCGCTTACTCTTTTCAAACCAGTGAGGTAAGAACGACCGTTACTCCTTTTATCTATGGAGAACTAACATGCCCAGTCAGCAAGAAGCCCAGGAGTGACAGCACTGGGATTCAACCCAGGCTGCCATCCAAGGTCTGAGGCTTAACCACCGAAGATCACTTTAGCCTGTCAGCTTAAGCAGATGTGGCCACAAAAACTCCATTCAGCGGCAGGAGGTATGGCAGACTCCGCCTGGGATCTCCCTGAAAATTATGGTGATGCAGATCAAGTAAGAAGCTTGGGCAGGAAGCCAGAGACGGGGGAGAAGAGCCTCCAGAAGTGGCAGCAGTGACCGTGGGTGTTTTTGCCCCATCACCAAGGGTGACTTGGAGGCTGGGGTACTGTGGCCAAGGGTCCAGAGGCCAGGGCTTATGTCCCCAATGCACCTGTCAGCCGCAGACTCGTGAAGCAGAAGAGTGGTCAGTCAGGGCTGTGAAGCAGATTAGGCTCCAGCCAAGGAACCAAGATTCTTGTAGTTGGAAGAAACCCCTGTGCTCCTCAGTCTGGTGGTTTTTACACCACATTTTCTGATTTAGAGAAGTGCGTTGGGGCTCCTGAGCCCTCTGCCTGTCTCACCTCCTCCAAACTGAGCAGTGACCCTTTTATAAATGAAGACTCTCTGTAAGATTTCGTTTGGACAAATTTCTTCCATGACTTAAGAGATCCAAACGCTGATCTAAGCCCCCTGTCCCAATCCAAGTCTCTTCTCAGACACCTGTACCAAGGGTCACACCTGGCACTCAGTGCCTGGCTCAGCTCAAATGAAAAGACAGGCTCTCTGGGGGGCCTTGTTTCCATTTCTATGATGGGGTTATGAACCCCATGGGTCTGTTAACCCCCTGGCTGTGCAGAGGCCAGAATTACAGGCCTCCACCAGGTGTGGCCACTGCCGCTGCCAGCACTGGTTTAGCCCTACCGGCTAAAGGTGGCCTCCTGCCTTGACTGGTGTCACATGGGCTTGGGCTATTTACACACCTCCCACTGGGCACCCTCTCGGGAGGAGGAACTCCTGCCATACAGAAGCTTTGACAGGTGGCTGCTGTGTGTCCCTGTTTAAAGATGAGAATACTGAAGTTCAGAGGCTAAGTCACTAGTCTACAGGCCAGGTACAAAGCCCAAGCTGGAATGGTACCAGACGCACACCCCTTCGCAATGGTGCTTCCCCCCCACACCCACTATACCAGACACCGAGTGTGGACCTGCCCTCTGCTGGCCTCCACCACCTCCTGCCTCAGATAAGAGAAATTCACACCAAAAAACACCACTGAATCTCAAAAGGAGCTGATTGCGCCCAAGGCTGGGGGGCATGAGGTCTCCATGGGTTGTTCTCACGGGATGAAGGGTTGAGGAAAGAGGAAGTATAGCCGCTCTCACAACCCATGGGACTTTCTCACTCCTGCTATGAGAGAGGACCGGATGAGAGTGGCAGCTTCTAGGGCAGCAGACAATACCTCAGTTTTTTATGTGCTTTTCAATGCAGAGGGGCAGACAGGGCTAGGAATTCGGGCCTGGAGCTGGGGGAGAGATGAGAGGCCTGCTGCACAGCACTCTCCTGGGAGCCCACTGCCTCCTTTAGGAAAAAGCCTAGTGAACCCAACCAGTAGCATCAGGGTGATGTCTCAGCAGGGTGGGAAAAAAGCACTGGTGCTCGAACTTTCCTTTAGTCCTGATGGGATCCGAACAGGGTGTATATGTGTGTTGTGGGGGGAGTGGGGGATTTCACAAGAGTAGAACCCCCTTCACAGGGGAGGGACCTAGAACTGAGTACTTGCTGGGCCCTTGGACAGCAGGCCACTGCCTCGCCAGAGCATCTGCAGGCCCAGCTCTCCGGTCCAGCGTGCACCCTCCATGGACAATTCCCAACCAGAAATGACAAAGGTTGCCTATGTCCGGACACACTGAAGAGAATGTGCCAAGTTTCTGATGTACACACTTAAATGACCTCGGTTCCCCAGCCATGGAGAAAATACTTACTGAGTTGATCGAGAGCTGAGGGTGGCATAATTACTGTGGAAAGAATAGTTTAAAAACATTAAGAAAATAAAATTTAAAAAGCAGAACAAAAGCCAAAATTTAGTTTCTGTTGTATCTTTAAAACATACTATATGATACTTGTGAGGTAGCCAGCATTTCATGATGGTCTTTCATGAGGAATTTTACTCGCTGTAATTCATGGTGGGGAACCCAATGACTATCAGCCATAAATCTAATCATAATTAGGACTCTCCCTCCCACCCTAGGCCCCATTAGCAAGTTTAGGGCAAGTAAGAGTTTCGCTGTAACTAGCTTCCAGTTACACATGCAAAACAAGGGCTACTGAAGACTATAAGCACTGCAGGTTGAGGGCAGGAAAGGTTACTATTCAAAATAAAAACGAGCACATACTCTTCCCTCCTTTCTCCACATCTGACCTGTCATTAGGCCCTGCGAGCATGGACACGGAGAAGCAGCGGTACTGTGTGGAGAAGCGGTTCTGGAAGACCCGGGGAATCGGGTGGTCAAACATGTTGAAGGAGAACTACAAGGAAGGAAAGAGACGTTGGAGTTAGAACAGAACAAAGGTACATTTCTTCACGTCGAAAGCCCAAACAAGTCAGGGCAGTTAATGCAGCGGAATGTTCTGGAAGAACAAGATGCACAAAAATCCCGATGGAGCACAGCAGTTTGCTGGAAGCACTTACTCCCCAGAACATGGGAATCTCTGTTTCTACACATTCGGTCCTGTCTAGTCTCGTCCCTCCCATCTTGATTCCACTGCTTTTAGAAGGTACAATCTTACTAAAATATACAATTGGCCACATCAGTCCTGTCATTAATCTTTCTCAGTCCCTCGCCCCTCACCCAAGGATCCAGGCCAGACCTCACATGTACCTCAGGGACTCGTTACCATGGTCCACAATCTCCTACACCTGCCACACCTGGTTCCTCCAACTGGAACACTTTCCCTCTTCATCAATAAAAAAAAAATCTATTTTTTTTTTTTTTTTTTGAGTGCCCACTATCTGCTAGGCTCTGATCTAATCACTAGCAGAACATCAGTCTAGGATGTTTGCTCATTGACAAAACAGGTACAACATCCACCCTGGAGGAGCTGGCATTTAAGACAAGGGAAACAAGAAAGAGAAAATGCCTGCCCTATCTGGTGCTGATCAATGCTCTGAGGGCAAGACGGGGTAAGGGACAGAGAGCTCCTGGGAATGCTATTTTTTTTTTTTTAAGATTTTATTTATTTCTTTGAGAGAGTGAGGGAGAGAGCAGAGCACTAGCTGAAGGAAGGAAAGAAGAAGAGGGAGCAGCAGACTTTCCGTGGAGCAGGGAGCCCAATGTGGGACTCAGACCTGAAGGCGGATGCTTAACCAACTGAGCCACCCAGGTGCCTGGGACTGCTATTTTAAGTGTGTGGTCAGAAAGGGACTCTGCAGAGACTTGAATGCCAGGAGGGAGCCAGGCAAAAACAAGCAAACAAAAACAAAAACAGGGAACAGCATTCCAGACAACAGGAAGAACAGGCATGAGGTGTTTGCACTCCTTCCCCTGGCTTCCATGACCATCCTTTCCTTGCTTCAGGAACCTTCCCTGCTTTGCCCAGGGTTTGGACTGGTGCCCCTCCAAGGTGCTCTCATGTTGTTACACTGTGGTGCGCCCTCATGTTAGTAAGTAAACTCAAGACATGGTGCCACCAAAAAGATACTATCCCAGCTCTTAACATGAGGATTATGGTGAGGCTTAGAAAACGTGTTATACAGCAATCTGGAGTCTTCTCAAAGTATTGCAATTACCATGATGTCCTTCCTCCCAACCCCCACTAATGAAAATTACACAACAGGGTACATATCCACAAGAACTGGAAGCAGGCTCTTGAAAAGGTATTTGTCTCATGTTCGAATGTTCATAGCAGCACTATTCCTAATAGCTAAGAGGTGGAAACAATCTAAGTGTCCATCAACAGACGAAAGGCTGAAAAAATGTGGTCTAGGGGCACCTGGGTAGCTCAGTGGGTTAAGCCTCTGCCTTTGGCTCAGGTCATGATCTCACGGTCCTGGGATCGAGTCCCGCATCAGGATCTCTGCTCAGTGGGGAGCCTGCTTCTTCCTCTCTCTCTCTCTGCCTGCCTTTCTGCCTACTTGTGATCTCTCTCTGCCAAATAAATAAATAAATAAATTCTTTAAAAAAAAAATGTGGTCTACCCACACACAATGGAATATTATTCAGCCTTTAAAAGGGAGGAAAATCTTATCACATACTACAACATGGATGAAAATTGAGGACATTACGCTCAGTGAACAAAACCAGTCACAAAAAGGCAAATACAATTTGATTTCACTTATATGAGGTCCCTAGAGTTGTCCAATTTATAGAGACAAAAAGTAAAATGTTGGTTGCCAGGGAACAGGTGAGGGGAAATGGGGGAATTGTAGTTTAATGGGTACAGAGTTTCGGTTTTACAGGATGAAAAAATTCTGGACATCCAATACACAACAATGTGAATATACTTAACATTACAGGATCTATGCTTAAAAATGGTTAAGATGGTAAATTTATGTGTTTTTTATAAGTTTTAAAAAATATCTCATAATGAACAACTATTTCCCTTTTTTTAAAAAAATATTTTATTTATTTACTTGAGAGAGAGAGAGAGAGATCACAAGTAGTCAGAGAGGCAGGCAGAGAGAGGGGGAAGCAGGCTCCCTGCTGAGCAGAGAGCCCAATGTGGGGCTCCATCCCAGGACCCTAAGATCATGACCTGAGCTGAAGACAGAGGCTTTAATCCACTGAGCCACCCAGGCGCCCCTGAACAACTATTTCTTGACTGGATTCAAATACGCATTAAGTAGAGGGAAAGCCATCTACTGATAAGGTCTATTACTAGCAATTCCAAAATTAGCAAGATGAATCTGTGATCTTCCTAAAATACAAACACGGTATGTTCCTGCTTAAAATGTCAAATGGCTCTTCAATTCCTGGGAGCTTTAGCATAGTAGTTTTCAAGTGTTTATCTCTTCTTTTAAGCAGAACTCTGTTCCACAGTCTTGGCCAGAAGCGTAACAAATGTGAAGGTAGACCACTGGGGGCTTCCCTAAGCCTTTCACTACACCATCCCATCTAAGCCATTTTTTCTCTTTGCTTTCATTCCTTCTTAAATTAGAAAACCCCCACAAAGTATTTAACACCCCTAACAACTTGCCTTCAATCCACCCATGAACCTGACCTTCTGCCCCTCCCTGCTGCTCCCAACCCCAAGTCCTACTTTCCTTTAGGACTTTCCTTTATAATCCCAATGCCTAGCATATTGCCTAGACCTCTCAGGTATTCAACGTGTTTAAGTGGATGAACTTGAGAATGGAAGCATGATTCAACCATGACATACTTCGGATAAAACCTAATAACCATTATATCTTTTTGCTAAAATAAACAAGTGACATTGAGGCAATGCCGTACAATGGCAACAGAACTAATATTGCGGCCAGACACACTTGGCTTCAAATTTCCACTCCCACTTCCCTGATCTAAACTACTTTTTTAAACATTGGGTGTTTTCACGGTTAAAATGATGATAATCATCCTTACCTCCAAAGGCATTGTAGGGATTAAATGGGATGAGGAGTAATAAGGGATTGTGGGTGTTAAAAACTGTGAAAAAGAAAGAGCGCCAGCAAAAACTAGCTACTACTGTTATCTTTACTGAATCGCTTAAATAGCCAAAGGCGTCGTTACAACCGAGGCATGACCCAGAAGTACCGCGCTGGAGGAGAACTGGGGCAAGGGCTGAGTGTTCCCGCCCATAGGAATGGCCCCCAAGCATTCTTCCTGGGGGGTCCCCCGACTTGGCTCCTCACCCCCAGCAACTTTTCCATTAATTTGGTGTTATGGAAACCTGTTACATGCCTAGCACTTGTGAGACCCGTGGGTGGACCCAAACGTTGAAATTCCTTTCCACCCTAAAAGAGTTTAAGTCCAACTGAGAGGAAATTCGAACTGTGCCCGGGACCAACGAAGACGAGCCAAGGCCGTTCGTGGTCAAGGGTCCGGCTCTAGCCCGGCCGGGGTGACTCGGCATCTCCGCGGCCGTCCTGTCTGCCCTGCCGAACTCGGTCTCGGTCTCTGGCTCCAGCCGCCAGCCCCAGCTCCCAGCCCCCGCCAGGCCGCGCTCACCATGGTGGACACCCCTGCCTCGAAGATGCCGCTTCGCCCAGAGAACGTTACGACGAGAGCCCGCCGACCCTCTCTGCTCGCAGCAGCCGCTGCCGCCGCTTCCGCTCGGACGCCCTGGGAGGCTCACCGGAAGTGCCGGACCTGAGACCCGGGGGGAGATGAGGAGGACAGGGGTCGGCTGCAAATGAAAAGAAGCCGGGCAAAGGCGCTAGGGTCTAAAACTTCTCTGGAGTCTATACTAAAATACCAATTCCTATTTTTTGTCCGCTCTAGGGTAATTTTTATCATTATTTTAAATTACATTTTTATAGTACTCCCCTCTAGACGAATTTAGTGAGGTCCGCTCTCCTTGTCGACTACACTACCCAGAATGCACATAGACCTCCCGGCTTTTGCTGCAGCCATCGAGGATGCTGGCGGAAGTAAACTACACATCAGGCTTCGAACTACGCCGAGAGCTTTTTGAAGTCGTAAACTGAAGACTCCGTTCGATGTATAAATGGATTTAATTTATGGCGAGGTTTCTTTTTCCTGAAGTTCCCAGTGGGAGGCAATAAGCTTCTCTTCCCAAACTAAAGATGTCCACCAAGCGTCAGATTTGTGGGTAAATGGAAGTCAGGATTGAAGTGGCCAACCGTGCTTGCGTCCTGCCTGTGGATGACGCTCCTCCAGGAGCGAGGAGCGGGCCTGACTTTTCCAGCCTGAATGGCGCAGTGCTAGTGCCCGCCTCCAATATGACCCAATGAGAAAGAGGGAAAGCAGGGAACTAAGTAGCGATTGGTTGGATCCTGGGCCAATCGGACGAGTCCTGATTTGGCGGGAGTCTTGACCACAGCGGCAACTCTCAGGAGTTTCTGCACTAGCTCTCGGTGTCCGGCCGCCGTGGCCATGTTCGTGTCCGATTTCCGCAAGGAGTTCTACGAGGTGGTCCAGAGCCAGGTGACCCCTTTTCTTGGACCTCGTGGCCTTGTCGGGGGGAAGGGATGAGAGGGAGCGGCCGTGGGAGGGCACCAGGGGCCAGTGTTCGGGTCTCTGCGTTCAGCTGCGCTCTTCTCCCAACAGAGGGTCCTTCTCTTCGTGGCTTCGGACGTGGACGCTTTGTGCGCTTGCAAGATCCTCCAGGTGAGCCTTGCGTACTTTGGAAGGGAAGGGCCCGGGCGAAAGGTGAGGATGCAGGCGGGGCCCCAGGAGGAGTTGGGTGCCGGGTGGGCTGGAGGTGAGAAGCAGAGTAGGGAACCTCTCTTCTCCCCAGCTCCATGATGAGAGCTCAAGGAAACTTAGGGAGGGGGCACTGGTCGCTGGCAGGAGTATTGGGTGGGTTAGAGAAGGATTCGGCAAAAGGCAGGAATACTAGTTAGTATTTTGCAATAACGTGGGACAAAAAAATGGTTGCATTGGAGAGACCCTTAGACCCCGCGTGTCTTCGCAAATGTGGGGTTTCAGACAGAGGACTCAGTGACAACTGAGGGCACCCTGGTTTCATACATAATACCAGAAATTCAGATTCCTTCATCTATTAGGGAAGATCATTGGTTCTATTTTGAATATGATCTAATATTTACATGACCTTTGCTCAGGCCCTTGGGTGAGGCACTGCTTCTCAGAAGATCTTGAAATTAGATCAACTTTCCCCCCAATGTTTTCCTTTGGTAATTTTCAAAAATTAGGCAAAGTTGATAGAATGATACAGTGAACAGTCATATCCCCATAACCTAGTTTTCCCCATTAACATTTTACCATTCTTACTTTATCACGTCATTCATTTCTTAATCCATCTTTTTTTTAAGTGCTTTTCAAAGTTAATTGTAGATATCCTAAATTTGATAGGTTTGAAATTAATATCTCTCAGGCCCTGTTCCAGTGTGATCACGTGCAGTATACCCTGGTTCCAGTTTCTGGGTGGCAAGAACTTGAAACTGCATTTCTTGAGCATAAAGAACAGGTATGGAAGAAGTATTTTGGAATAATTAGTCTTATTTTACTCAGTTGCAATTTCTTACTACGTAGCATTCTTTCTATGTCCACGATAGATTGTATGTATATTTAACTATCAACTATATTAGACAACATGGAAGGGAAAAATGAGCTATACAGGTGACTTACCCTCTAGTTGTAGAGACAAAATTGACAACCAAAAAAAAGAGTGACGGCGGACACCCTCTGCCTTTGAATTTGTGTGGCAGACATTTTCATTGTAAGGTGCTTAGAGCTTAGCAGTTAGTTTTTGATATGTTCTAGTTAAAATTATGTTACATTACACCACTAGTTTACATTCTCTCTCCAAGAAAAAGTATCCCAGCTTCCAAATGCTAATCCAGGAATATATCTTCTCCCTTTGCAATTTAAACAGTAGAGGCCAGGACTCCTGGTACCTCTGCATGGGGCTATCCTGAAAGATGGGACATTTTAGATCCCACAGGGTAGGGCTGTGGTCGGGAAGAGGGTCTTTGGGTTCTGTGGGCACATTTTGGACTGTCTAGCAGAGATAAATCCTTGCCTGGAGCGCCTGTCATCATGGAAGGAGCATGCTGGTGCCAACTTGGTGTTTATAAGGAAGGGATTTTCTATGTGATAGGACATAATAAGACTTAATTTAATATTGTGTGCCCATTGAGTATGGGCTGCCTAAGACTTGCTACAAATTTAGACCTGTATGACGTTGTTAGTTACAGAGAGGCAGCACAGTCCAGTAGGGTGACTGAGATCTGCAGAGGCTCTGTTATGCCTTTGAAGTCTTGGTCTTTTGCTCATCAACTTCTTGGTCCTGTGCATGAAACTGAGTTGTGCTGAGCCTCAACATGCTGCTCTGCGAAGCAGAGACAGTCACAGGGCTAGCCATGGGGCCTGTCTCATGGTGTCATCATGGAAATGAAATAGCATGTGGAGTATGTTAAAGCACACACAGACCAGTGCTTGCCATTTTTGGAGCCTCTCACTGTCCAGGCCTTGCCCAGTGCCAGGGGCTTGATGTGTCTCAGAAGGACTTAGGGGCCTAGTAGGCTAAAGTGAAGAACGTCCTCAAGGCACTTACTTCACAACGTCCTCCCCTCTCTGTTCTTTCCAGTTCCATTATTTTATCCTCATAAACTGTGGAGCTAACGTAGACCTGTTGGATATCCTCCAGCCTGACGAAGATGCCATATTTTTTGTGTGTGACACCCACAGACCAGTCAACGTTGTGAATGTGTACAATGATGCCCAGGTAACTCAACCTTTGGGGCACATGTCTTCCCTGAGTTCTCCTGTCCGTCTTTTTGTACCTCTTATACTATGGACAACATCACATCTGGTGATCTAAGCAAGGCACGTATCCACCTCTGCTACAGGAGTTGGAACAGCCTGAGGGGCAAGAACCTGGTCTTGCTTTTCTCTGGTGAGAAACATGGCGCCTAAGCCTTGGAGGCGCTAAGAATGCATTTTGGAATTCACTTCACCTTTGAAGTGTAGGGACCAGAAGTCTGCACTGAGCCTGCCCTCTGAGCCCAGGCCCAGCTGACCTCATTGAATAAAAGGATCTAGAGGCATTAGCCCTACAAGCGGGGCTAGCACTTTCTCTGTCCAGCCAAAGGGTGGTGTGAGGACCAGAAGACGATAGCGTAAGAGGCCACTGTTAGCCTGAAATGGCTGTACTGTGCTTCCTCTTTGAGCCCCAGCAGCAAGCATGGAGCCTGGCACAGGGCGGCCACCTAACCATTCTCTGAGTTGACCCTCCCCAACCCCCAGCCTTGTTATCAAACTTTTGGCCCTGAAGTTCTCTCTTGAAGCAAAATCAGCTTGGCCATGCTTCTAGAGACAGCAGCTATATGCACCGAAGTGTCACACATCTTCAGGTTTTCTGTCAGAGTCCAAGTTGGAGGGTATTCATTTTGTTTGCTTAGTGTGAGGCATAAGAGGGAGATTTTTTTCTCAGACTTCAATGACTGGGGATAGTTTTAAATCTTTGGAATTTTTTCGTATTGTGTGGTACAACTCCAGTGCCTCAGGGAGTGGAAATGAAAACAGGAAAATGCTTGAGAAGTCGGAAATTCTTCTCTCAAACAGGGGACTCTTTGTATAGAAAATTGAATGAGTCAGCTCATTGGGAAATAAGATTCTCCAGGAGAAAAACATGTGACGGAGAATTTTCTGTCAATGAGAGAGGAGAGCCTTGACTGCTTTTTGTTTTAACCTTAGATCAAACTACTCATTAAACAAGATGATGACCTTGAAGTTCCTGCCTATGACGATATCTTTAGGGATGAAGAAGAAGACGAAGAGCATTCAGGAAGTGAAAGTGACAATGGGTCAGAGCCTTCTGAGAAGCGCACACGGTTGGAAGAGGTGAGTTTGGGGCTTCCCATAATCTTGAGGAACTTGTCATTCCCAGAGGTCAGAGCTCAGCCTGGAGCCTGAGGGGCCCAAGGTTAGCTGGGACTCAGCAGGCATGGGTCTTGACCCTGAGCTCTGCCATCCCCTGTCTTTGTGGCCTCAGGCAGGTTACTGAACTTCTCTGACCTTTGACATCCTTGTCCATACAGTAGAATTTCATCAGATGAGATGAAACTTAGAATGGCTCAGCTCTTTGCTTAGAGAACATACTTTTTATAAAAGTGATACACAGGGGTGGCTTGGTGGCTCAGCCGGTTAAGCCTTCTACTCTTGGTTTTGGCTCAGGTCATGACCTCCAGGTCTTGAGGTCAAGCCCCATGTCGGGCTCCACACTCAATGCAGAGTCTGCTCAAGATTCTCTCTCCCTCTCCTTCCACTCTGCTCCTCCCCTTGCTCTCTCAAATAAAAAATAAAATCTACCAAAAAAGTGATAAAGAAAAACAATAAATAGCATAAACAACACCTCTCTTCCTCATTTTCTCAAGACTTGCTCTCTGTAGTCACCATGAGGAACAGCATGGGTCTGTGGCTCTCAGCTAGGCTCAGTGCCCAGTGGTCACTCCAGGGTAAGCCTCTTGCATGCAAAGATAAGAGTAGTTTGAGCCTCATGAGTTTTGGGTCTGAGGTACTTACCTGATCTGGGGCCTGGCCAACAGAAGTAGCCTACCCAATGTGGTGGCTTCTGCTACCTGGGAAATTAAAGATGGCAGGTGGTTATTCCTTTAACAGGAGGGCCATGTTTAATTTTACCTTTTTTTAAAAGATATTATTTATTTAACAGAGAGAGAGAGATCACAAGTAGGCAGAGCAGCGGGGGCGGGGGAAGCAGGCTCCCTGCTGAGCAGAGGGCCCGATGTGGGGCTCGATCCCAGGACCCTGAGATCATGACCTGAGCCGAAGGCAGAGGCTTTAACCCACTGAGCCACCCAGGTGCCTTGGGCCATGTTTTATTCTAGTTTTCAAGTGTTATGGAAGAAGCTGAGGCCTTTTGGCTCCCAATCCTTGGTGTGCATGCTGAAACTTGTGTCTGAAATGTTTTGGGCTCTTCCCTTCATCCTTGGCCTGACACTTCCTAATAAGGTGCTTAAGCAGAGCTCTTTTGAGCCATTTTGGGGACGTTCAGGGCATTCTGGTCATCTAGAGGACATGTCCTGCAAAGGCAGGAATGTTTTCTCCTTGCCTTCCCCACCTTTGACCAGTCCCTTCTGTAGAGTTTTGGGTGGTCTGGTCGGGAACCTCAGGCACATTCTTAGATTCTCTTTCCTCTTGACCAACTCTTTATCTGTTCTACTCTCTGGCCAACTTCTGGTCTTCACCTTCTAAGCTTTGATTTCTAAGAGCTCTTTTTTTTGTGATCTGATGCTCCTTTATTTATAGCATTCTTTTCTCTATTAATGAGTTGCTTTCCCTCGGACCCCACATATCAGTATCTGGTGGGATTTTTCCCTGGGAACATTCATGTTCTGCAGATTAGAATCTTGGAATTCTACATCCTAACTAATAAGTATATCAGCACCTAATATGTGCCAGATATCGGTTAGGCTCTAGGGTCCCCCGGGGAGAACAAAGTCCTGTCTTCACAAAGCTTCCTTTGCAGTGGGGGAGACATATGGAATGTATAAAGGAACAGGGTTCAGGGATGGTTTCAGGGGGAGAGCTGTGTTGCTTGAGGAAAACTAAAGCAAGATAAGGGGCTGGACAGGGAATGGGCTGCTTTCATGAAGGCGGACATGGACACTTGACCTGAATGAGAAAGGAAGGAACCAGGGAAATCCCTAGGATCTTCCAGCATTCAGTGTAGCATGTCCATAGATACAAGGACTCTGTGGGGGGGGATAGGCAAGCAGAACTGACCAGTGGCTTTGGCGTTAAAGAGAATGTCGATGGTTCCTAATGTCAGAACCCGTCAGAACTTCCATTAACTTTCTTAGTGCATCTATTTGGAATCTGAGTTTGTGAATGCTTTCTATGATACTCATAATGATATACATAATTTTAGTGTTTTTTAAATTATTTAAATTCAATTTAGTGAACATATGCTGTATTATTAGTTTCAGGGGTAGAATTTAGTGATTCATCATTTACATATAACACCCAGTGTTCGTTGCTTCAAGTGCCCTCCTTAATGCCCATCACCCAGTTAGCCATCCCCCCACCCACCTCCCCTCCAGCAAACCTCAGTTTATTTCCTAGATACCCATGTCTCTTACGGTTTGTCTTCCATTCTATTTTCATCTTATTTTATTTTTTCTTTCCTTCTCCTATGTTCATCTGTTTTATTTCTTAAATTCCACATATGAGTGAACTTGTATGGCATTTGTCTTTGACTCATTTGGCTTAGCATTATGCCCTCTAGTTCCATCCACATCATTGCGAAATGGCAAGATTTCATTTTG
Source organism: Meles meles (assembly GCF_922984935.1). NCBI lineage: Eukaryota > Metazoa > Chordata > Mammalia > Carnivora > Mustelidae > Meles > Meles meles. The sequence goes on from NC_060077.1 coordinate 32,219,615, forward strand.
AATAATAATTCCATTGTGTGTGTGTGTGTGTGTGTGTGTGTGTGTGTGTGTGTATTACATCCTCTTTATCCGTTTATCTGTTGATGGACATCTGGGCTTTTTGCACATTATGGCTGCTGTGGACACTACTGCTATAAACATTGGGGTGCACGTGCACTTTTGAATCACTGTGTCTATATCCTTTGGATAAATACCCAGTAGAGCAGTTGCTGGGTCATAGGGTGGCTCTATTTTTAACTTTTTGAGGAAACTCCATACTGTTTTCCAAAGTTTTTGTTTTGATATTTTTCTAATGTGTACAACAGTTAAAAAGATAGTACAGTGAATACCCATATACCTTTCATCTGGATTCAGCAATTTTTCACGTTTTCCACTTTTGCCAGTTTGCCTTCTTTCTATATATGCTTTCTTTTTTCTCCTGGTTCATTTGAGAATGAGTTGCGGACACCATGATGCTCCCTGACAAATTCTTCCATATTCATCTCCTAAGAACATTCTCCTATAAACACAGTACCATTATCATACATAAGAAATTAGGAATGTCATCTATTCAACCCATATTCCAATTTCTTTAATTGCCCCCAAAGTAGATTTTTTTTAAAGATTTTATTTATTTATTTGACAGATCACAAGTAGGCAGAGAGACAGGCAGAGAGAGAGGAGGAAGCAGGCTCCCCATCGAGCAGAGAGCCCAATGTGGGGCTTGATCCCAGGATCCTGGGATCATGACCTGAGCTGAAGGCAGAGGCTTAACCAACTGAGCCACGCAGGTGCCCCTCCCAAAGTAGATTTTATAGCTGTTTTTGTGTCTGAATCATCCAACCAGAGTTGACACAGTTGTAACTAGCTATTCTCTTAATTGTCTTTTAACCTAAACCGGGATTCCATCTCTTTTTTTCTGTTTTGTTTTGAATGACATTGGAAACCAGTCCAATTTTCTAGTATTTATCACTTGTACATGGAGTATTTTACTTGCTGCTCTAAATTTGTATTTGCTCTCTTTCAAGTTTAGGCCTACATACCTGATTTTAATAAAAATTAACACTTCTTTTTAAAAGGATTTTATTTATTTATTTGAGAGAGAGAGGGAGAGCACAAAGGAAGAGTGAGAGGGGGAAGCAGACTCCCCACAGAGCAGAGAGCCCAGTGTGGGGCTCCATCCCAGGACCCTGAGATCATGACCTGAGCCTAAGGCAGATGCTTAACCAACTGCGCCACCCAGGCGCCCGGACACTTTTGAGAATACTTCAAATGTAATTAAATCCTCATGATTTGTAAATACACTTGTATCCAAGATATATTCTCAGAAATATTTTTATTTATAAAGGTGCATACTCAAAGAGATTTAGAGATAACAGGCTATAAATGTAGAAATCTTAGATTCCTTTACTTCCCTTACTTTCCTCTATTTATAACGTAAGTTTCTAAAAAAATAGCCTCTGTGTACATTTAGATCCACATGGGATGTCCCAGTGGGATAAATTTTGCTTCAACAACAGAGCGTGATTATAAAACTCAAGTGGATAAGGAAAGCCTATTGTATTTACCTAGTTTCTACTCAGCAGGTTCTTTCTTCCATCCTGACGTTCCAGGGTTTTTTCTTTTCTCATTTTCTTTCCGTTTATAGAAACGCCCTTAACCATATATTTTCTTCTTTTTTTTAGAGGCAATCTGCTGGCAGTAAATTCTCTTAGTTTTCCTTTTTCTGAGACTTTCTTAATTTTTTTCTCTTCGTTCCTGAAAGATATTTTCACTCTGTGTAGGATTCGGGGTTAGCAGTTCTTTTCTGTCAGCACTTGAAAGTTATGCTCCTTCTTCCAGCTTCCATGGTTTCTGGTCAGAAATCTGCTGCCATTCAAACTGTTTTATCCTATAGGTAAAATGTCATTTTCCTTTTGTTGTTTTTGAGATTTAAAAAAAAACTGGGGGCTCTAATGGTCAGAAGTTTAATTACAATGTGTCTTGGTGTGGATTTCTTTGGGTTTAACCTATTGGGACTCAATCAGCTTCTTAAATGTAGGTTTATGTCTCGCCAAATTTTGAGCCATATTTCTTCATTTTTCAGCCATTATTTCTTCAAGTGGGTTTTCAGCCAATCCTCTTTCTCCTCTCCTTCCAGGACACCAATGACATGAAGGGGAGGTCTTTTATTGTAGGTTCACATGTTAGTGAGGTTCTGTTGGTTTATTTTTCCAGTCTGTTTTCGTCTCTTGATCAGACTGGATAATTTTTATCATTCTACCCACTGGTTCTTTCCTCTGTTCCTCCATTCTGCTCTTGAGCCCAACCACTGAGTTTCTATTTCAGTTATTATACTTTGCAGTTGTAAATTTCTCTTTGGTTCTTCTCTGTTTTTCTACTTATTTGTAAAAGCTTCCCGTTTTTGTTTTTTTGTTTTTTTTCCATGTGTTTCAGCTACGTTTCTAATTGCCCATTAAAGAATTTTTGTGGTGGCTGCTTTAAAATCTTTGTCTGATACTTCTAACATCTTTGTCATCTTGGTGTTGGCATTTATGGGTTTCTTTTTGTGTGTGTTCAGTTTGAGATATTCCTGGTTCCTAGTGTGATGAGTGCTTTTCACATGAAACCTGAACATTTTTATATTGCGTTTTGAGATTCTGGGTCTTATTTAAGCCTTCCATTTTATCTGCTTCCTCTGACATCACTCTGACAAAGCAGGGGGCGGGCAGCATGATCCCTTTATAGCCAGGTGGAGGTAGAATTTCAAGGTTTGCCACTTAACCTCTGTTAGCCGTGAGAGGAGTTGCTCTTTGTTACCACTGGGTAAGGAAGTTCCAGGCTCACTCTTTGGCCTCCGCTGATACCACCACAGTGAGCATGTTGGGAGGTATTGCAAGTGAAAGGTGGAGGGGTTACAGGTGGGAGATGTTTATCAGGGTGGCAGTCTAGGCTCCCGCTTGATCTTGCTGGCTGGATAGGGGTGGGGCCACAGTGCTTTTGGTGTGGTGGCTTGAATGGGCCGGGTATTGTCTCAAAGTTTTCAGTCTTTCAAGGCTGCTCCTCTGGGTCCTTGGCTTTTGTTGGGGACTTTTTCCTCTGTGCCTGTTGGTGTTTCCATATTGCCGGCTTCTTCAACTTCAAGTCTGGGATATATAAGCCCATACGAAAACCTGGGGAACTCATCTGTACCTCACTCCTCAGGTCCTAGGACCCCCAGCTTGTCGGCCTTCCTCTCCACCCTCCAGAGCCTTTTGTTTGCTTTATATATATATCGACAGGGTTTTCAGATATACTTATATTTCAGAAATATAGGGAAAATTAGATGGAAAATTTCCATCTTTCTGGAACAGGAGTCTTGGAACCATAGATTTGTAAATCTGCCATGAACCTCATGCCTTTGCTGTATGAACTAAAGGGATCATGTCTATCAAATTAGAAGAGTGGCTGGCACGTGGAAGGATATAGGAAACATTAGTGCTTATTAATCTGGTGGGGAAGCCAGTGTGAAGTGGCGATGCACTTATCCTGGATCACACAGTGGTGGGGACAATTGAAGGCTGGAATAGACGGGTGGAGCGCATGGCCAGTGTATCGGGACCAGGCACTGGAGAAGCATCTTCTCCTGTCCACAATCTGGTATCCTCAGTGCCAGTGGGCCAGAGGAGTCCTGGCTGTTCCCCATCTCAGTTTCTTCCTCCTCCAGGACCAGCCTAAGCTCAGGACATGGGAATAAATGACCCATGTTTTCCCTCTGGGGGATGAGGGCCCATGCCTGGTGGCTTGTGCCTCCTCAGAACCTTCTTGGGCTACAGGGATAAATTCCTGGCTTCTTTGTTCAGCCCTTTGTTCTCTTTGTCCCCGCATCAGGAGATAGTGGCACGAACCATGAAGAGGAGGCAGCGAAGAGAGTGGGAGGCCCAGAGGTGAGTATACATTTGAAGCAGTACACTGTGCCACGGAGCCCATAATCCCTGTGGAATACTTGTGTTTTCCATGGGGCCTGGATACATGTTTTTTTCCCATTTGAGAACAGTTCATTTAGTTTAGAAATTCTGGGTCGGTGGCTCCAGGAGTGAGCATGTGGCCCCTGCATTGGAGAAGAGCTCTGGGTCTCCTTTGTATCGCCCTGCAGTCTCATGAGTGGCAGGACTGGGCCCAGAGGTCTCCCAGATACATGCTGTTAGGGGAAACAGCCCCTTGTCTTTTATTTTTGTAGTTTTCCCGATGTACTTTTATTTGTTAAGTTCTTTCTAAACGAGATAGATGCTAATTGTGTAAAGGTTTTCATAGGGAAAAAAGCATGTGCAAAGGAAACCGAATTATTCCTAATTCCTCTCCATATTGTCAATTTTAAAAAGTGAAGGGCTCTAGAGACGCAGGGGCGGCTCAGTCGGTTCAGCAGCCAACTCTTGGTTTCAGCTCAGGTCATGATCTCACAGTCGTGGATCAAGCGCCACATTGGGCTCTGCACTCAGTGTGGAGTCTGCTTCAGATTCTCTCTGCCTCTCCCTCCTGCTCACTCTTTCTCAAATGAATAAATAAAATCTTTTAAAAAAAAGTGAAATGCTCTAAAATCAAATTAAACAAACAAAAGGAAACTGGAAATGTGACTATAGCTCGCGGTGACCCGTGTAGGTGTGCTGTTGAGCTGAGAATTCCTTGCCAGATCCAGTCCTTGATTTGTAAACAGGTATTGTGCTCAGCCACCTCCTCGTGGAAGGACATTGAAAAACCATTTTGGGGAGCATAAGGAAAGAAGAATGAATAGAACCCTATTCATTGATCAGAAGAGATTCTGACTTTGGGTCAATCTTCCTGGGGTAGCCATACTTGTGCATATTTCATATGATCATAATATACACACCATTTTGCATTTTTTCACTTAATATAACCATTTTTGATAGTTCCAAGCAGCTTTTATAACATGCACTATACTTAATTTGGCCAGTCCCCTTCTTTTTTGAACCGGAGGTTACTTCCAGTATTTTGCCGCAACAAGTAGGGAGACGATGAACAGCCTTGGGCACACGGTGCTCTTTGCTTGTTCCTTTGAACTGTTGTGTTAGGATAATTTCTTAGGAGTGGGATTCTGGGACTAGTCTATGCCGTTTTACATTTTTTGTTGCCACAAGCCTTTTATGTCAATGTCACTCCCTTCCCTGCCCTGTACATGTACACCCTGTGAAAGGGTCTGTTGACTTAATCAGCGTTTCTCCGAATACTGTCAAGTTTCAGCATTTTCCAGATGTTGGTCTTCCTTGCACTGCTTCCTGCTAAGGGTCTCCATTTTATGTCGTTACAGAAGAGATATCCTCTTTGACTACGAACAGTATGAATATCACGGGACGTCGGTATGTATGGATGGGTGTACTTCACCATAGAGTTCTGATTCTAGGGCTCAGTGTCCTAAAACATGAGGAGGAATGAGCATAGGTTTTAAAGCCACAAAAGCCTGGTTTGAACCTGCACCCCACAACTTCTGCTGTGTGACCTAAGGCAGATGAGGCAGCCCCTCTGAGGCTTAAGCTTCTCCGTAAAAGGAAGAGTACTGCCTTCATTTCCGAGGCAGTTCTTAGGTTGGTCCTGCACACTAATAGGAGCCCCTCGGACAACTGCTCTTATTTGTGTTCATTACCAAAATACAGAACAAGTCTGTTTCAGTCTCTAAGAAGAGAAACCTCGAGAATTTCAGAGGCCTATCACTGTGTGTGTTACGGAACAGAATTTCACATGGAAAATGTACTGTATTGACTCTGGAAGTGTTGAGCAGAGCCCAGGGCTTTAAGGAGCCCTTGAAAATAAGTTTCCAGTAAAATATCTTGTGTTCAGTTTTAGCATTTGGCCCTGGGACCTTGAACTCTGAACACCGTATTTCTAGTATCCCTTTTCCTGTCAAGGTCCCATCGTCCTTTGAAGGATCATCTTTTGCCCTTTTGGCTCTGCCCAAAGACGTGGAAAATTCTAAGCAGTGGATGAGGTGGGTGGGGAGGCAGAGGCCTGGCTCCTTTCAGATGTGTGAATCATTCCCTTGGAAATTCTGGTGGGCAGCCCAGTGTCACAGCTAATGGGACTTCAAAGTCTTCTGGTTGGACACTGATGCCTTTTGTTGTCTCCCACCAAAACGCAGACTCTGCTCCCAGGGAGCAGATGCTTCTGTCTGCAGACAGCCCTGTTAGAAAGAACTCCCCACAGAGGTCCTGAGGCACCCCCCCCCCCCTTTAACGTCCAGGTAATGGTAACAAAGGCCCTGCCTCACCCAGACTTCCTGGTAGTGTGTGTGTGTGTTTAAGGCCGCCAGCCTTCCGGGAAGAGCATGTGGACATGGGCCCCAACCCATGGGGGCTTCAGTGCCTCCCCGGGTATCACCAAGGCACCAGTGAGATGTGTAGAGGCCTAGCACGGTGCTGTACCCAGATCTCCCTTGCATGACAAAGTGTGCACACAGGAATGGTGAATTAACAGAGGACTCCCCGTAAATCACTTGAGTTACTCTGTCTTCTTCCCTTAGTTTGATCAAGAATCCACCCACGCTTCCTTCCCTAGCTGGGAAGACCTTCAATCTTCAGGGGCTTGGCTGGGACTGTAGATAGCTCAGGTCTGGCCCAGGTGTGCAGCCCAGCCCCAATGTGTACCCTTCTTTTGAGCACAGCTGCCTTGGATCTCAGGCTTCTTTCTTTCTTGCAGTCAGCCATGGTGATGTTCGACTTGGCGTGGATGATGTCCAAGGACTTGAACGATATGCTGTGGTAGGTAGACCCCACCAAGACCAGTGCTGTGCGGGGCTTCCTTCTCTCCAAGCAGCTGTCCTCCCTCAGTGAGAACAGGGTCTGGAGGAAGACATCTCTGTGCGGTTTCCCACCAGGAATATCAGACACAGCCCCTTTCCGGGAATTTTCATGGACCTGCTTTTCTTCCTGAGACTCTTGACTGCCTGCAAAGTTCTGAAGGAAATGGAGGAGACACTGTTGGATGCAGAGGGTTGAGGGTGGGGCCTGACTACAGCTCTGCCTTTCCCACCCTATCACTCAGCCTTGATGCCTGGTCAATTTGGGTAACAGAAGGAGCATGGAATTTGAACAAAACAGGCCTTGCTAGACATGTTTGCATCCCTAATGTGCAGTGGAATCCAGCACAGGAATACCCATTCACCCACCTCTGAGTTAGCGACGCAGGCCATAAGGACGAGTGCTCAACACAACTTAGGTTGGTCCAGAAACTAAACCCAGAGTCTGAGCAAAGAAAGTCTGGATCTGGCCTGCTCCACCCCCCTCAGCCCACTGCTCGGGTCCTGGTTTTCTCCTCCATGAGATGAGGAGGGGAGGCCCTTCCTGGCCCTGAGCCCATAGTGGGGACTATAATGGTCTTTGCTGAATCAGGGTTTTAGGACAGCCAAGGGCTGGGGCAGGACCAAGGCATTGGCCATACCAAAGCCCAGAGTTGCTGTGTCATCACCCTGAGCTGGTGACCAGCTATAATCCACAGACACTTGGCTCAGTTCTCTTTGCCTCAGGTCCTCGCAAATGGTGTGGACTGACAATCCCATACCTTGGCACAGGGGCCAGCTTATAAATCAAGAGATCTTACAGCAAGGTCAGGTGGTAGCCCTCTACCGTGCCCTGTAGCCACAGTGTGTGACTGCCATGTCAGCACTGCGGAGCCTTTGGTGGGCGCCTGCTGTATGCTCAGGAGTACCCTTGATAGCCCATTCACGACAAGCACCCCAGTTGAGCACTGATGTCAGTATTTGGCCCTGTGAAATGCCTCCAGAAAACTCCAGAAACAGCACGAGGACAAAAGCAAAATAACCTGATATGAAATGCACGTGTGGAAAGGTTGGAAGGAGGAAGGGTAGGTCAGGGAAGACATAGCAGGGTGGCCTTTTTTTGAAGAGGAACTTCTGAAGAGATGCTTGCTGTACTGAGGTAGGGTGCTCAGACACCCTGCCCCCAGGTGAACCTTCCAGGGCTTCCCCTGCCTTACCCATACCCAGCATCTCTGGCTATTCTTGGCTCTCACCCCAGAGGAGGGTGTTGAAGGATGCCGCCTGGAGACTGACCGAGGGTACCCACCTGAGGTCCTAGTCCCTCTTGCCAGGGGCTGGGCACGACCCTGGGGATGTCAGGCCAACCTGGGTCTCCATCTCATCCACAAAAGATGAGCTGAGACAGGACCTTGGAAGGCTCTTAAGAGGCCTAAATGCTATTGCTCCATGTCCCACCATTTTAAGACAGGGAGACATGGGCGTGTTGAGGGTCTGCTATCCTACAGGGTATATTGCATAGGGGGCGGGTGGCACGAGGGGCTAGGAGGGGGAACGATGCGCTAGGATCCACTAGCACCTGAATATGGTGTCTGCTGTAGTCCCACTCCAGCAAGACGAGAGTAGAGAGTGGTGGGGTCAGCTAGGACACAGAGACGGTGTCAGGCCTGCCATCCTTGCTCTGGGAGATCTTCCTCCTGGGTCCCCAAAGCTCCCATGGCAGTGACACTGGGCCGGGAGCTCTAGTTGGCCCTATAACCTTTCTACCCTGCAGAGGAGAGACTGCCTGTCTGATGGTGGGCCCGGGCCAGGCCATGTCGGCCGGACGCTCCTGTGAGCTTTGTTGCCCTCTTCTCTTCCAGGTGGGCCATCGTTGGACTAACAGACCAGTGGGTACAAGACAAGATCACCCAGTAAGGATGTGCTCCCTCAAACTGTCTAAGGTTGGCCTGTGCTGTGGCCTTGGGTCTGGCCTGGCTGCAGCCCCATGTGGCAGTGGGATGTTGGATGGCAGAGCCCTGTGGAGGAGGGAGCGGGCCTTGGGCTTGGATCTTCCTCACTGAGGAAGGGCTTAGGACTAGGACCTGTGGTGGAGTGGTGTGTGGCCTGGTGTGGATGCTGTGTCCACCCTTGGGGAGCCCAGCAGATGGAGCCAGAGGTGAGGGAGGGAGCTCAGTCTCCCTGCTCTCCATATGTCCTTGTATGGGGGAGCTGGGAGGAGGAGGTGAGGGCCCCAGGAATCCTGCCAGGAAGGGTGGATGTGATCTCGAAGACATGGAGAAGGCTGGCAAGGACTGCCAGGAAGACTGGCATGGAGCCGAGTCCTCTTCTGCCTCTCAGTGGGCAGGCTTTGGTGCTCCCCATCCCTCCTGATGGAGAGCTAAAGGGCTACCTCAGAATATAGACACCAGGGAGGCGTGGGGTACTGGCACCCACTCTCATCCCCATTCTGGTAGCCATCAAATGGGAACTCCAAGGGAATCAACAGAGTCCCTTCCCTAACCTTATCCAAGGGCACCCTTGCCTATCATGTGGCACAGCTTTTGTGCTTACTGGACCCTTTATGTGTTTTGCAGAGATCCCTTGCCCCATTTTCCTGTCTCTCCCACCCCACTCTGCCCACCAGAGTCCTGCGGTATAGCCCAGGGACCAGGAGGGTTCTGAGTCTCACAGGCCTGGACACCTTGCTGAACCTTGCTCCCCCTTTTGTGTTCAGGATGGCATGGGGCACATGCACTTCCAGACACTGTCCCTTACCTGTGGCAGCCCCTCTGTTGAGGCTCTGCTGTCAGTGTCCTGCTCAGTGGCCACCAGCAGAGGGACCTGGACTGGGGTCTGTCCTCCCCTGCTGTGCTCAGGAGCACTTCCTGTGTGGGATCCACACCCTCTGCTGGGATTACTGACACTATGTGTCCATCCACTTGACTGTGGCTGGTGGACGGGGTTTTGGCCTCTCACCGTGCCCACCCTCAGGAAGCCTCAAAAAAGTAAGGGCCAGACAGCCACCACCCAGAGGAGAGTGGAAGGGGGACAGGGGCCCAGCTAGAGCACACCACTCCCAGTCTCCTCACAGCCACGGCTGCCAGGCCCCAGTGCTGGAGCCACACTTGGCTTCTCCGCAGTGGTGGCGGAGCTCCATCAGTGCCGGCAGGAACAGCCCGTGCGGTGGGCCAGCGCCGAGCCTGGGACGGGGGGCCCCCCCGAGGGAAGAAGTGAAGCCGCGTGGCCTGGCCGGGTGTGAGAGGAAGGCGCCCACCCAGGCAGCTGGCGGGGCTTTCTTTCCAGGATGAAGTACGTGACCGACGTCGGCGTCCTGCAGCGCCACGTGTCCCGGCACAACCACCGGAATGAGGACGAGGAGAACGCCCTTTCTGTGGACTGTACGCGGATCTCCTTCGAGTATGAGTATCCTTGCAGCTCAGGCTCGCTCAGCTCCACACTGCTGGTTGTGTCACGTCTGTGGGCCCAGCTTGTGGGTGGTGTGGTTAGGGCTGCGGAGTGGCAGGCGTGGATTGTGCTGCCAGGAGAGAGGGGCCCTCGTGTGCTCTCCAGGCCAGGCAGAGCACCAGGGACCAGGGAGCGGCCACTGTCCTGGTGCTTCTGGGTACCTTTGGCTCTGAAATGCCAGCCAGTGCTGTGTTTGGCAGCATCACCTATTTCTTTAGGGCTTATTGTGGGCCTAGTGCATGTGGACAGGTGCCTTGCAGGGCCCACCTGTGCACCATGGGTGGTTTAGCAATGAGCACAGACTCTTGCCAAGCCAGTCAGCAAGAAGTAAGCCAGCATATGATTACAGAGCACCAATGTTTCCTGAGAAGAAGGTAGGGCATTGATAGAATAACCAGGGCCTTATTGGGTGGCAGTGCCCAGGAAAACCTTCGGGAGGCCACATCTCAGACTAAGACTTAGCCATACTCCATGGGATGGAGGATAACCTGGGCCAGGGCTGTGGCTGTGCAAAGACCCTGAGGTGAGCCTGAGGAAGGGGCTGGAAAGATGGGTGGGGTCTGAGGGTCAAAGGGCCTAGGGCAGTGGGAGGTTGAGGGGGTTGGGGAGTTCAGTTCTTTGTGCTTCAGAGGTCCCTGGGCTGCTGGTTGTGGAGAGACAGACTGTTGCAGCCACAGGTACAAGGCATGGCTGGGAGCCTGGGTGCTTTGGTGGTGGGTAACGATGGCAGGAATGATGCTGCCCTGTGCCTACTGCAATGGATGGGGACCAATAAACGTGGGTCTAGACAGGTCAAGTAGGAGGTGGTCATAACATGTCTCAGAAGAGGGGCCAGATGTGAGGCAGCAGAGATCCCAGGAAGGAGAGCCCCCCAGGACCTGATATATGACATCTGGGTATCAGGGCCCAGCCATCAGGGGGGCAGCACAGAGGACGGAGCCCACCACATGCCCAGAGGCCAGGCCTCTGGGGGCATGTGCGTTGGCATATGTCAGAGCGTCAGCATGACTGGCATCCTGCTGAGGCCCTTGGAGGAGGGCATGAGGGGCATGCGGGCAGATAGGATCGTCCTCACACAGTCTCACTCACAGCCCCACCAGCAGTAAAGAGCATATTGAAGAAGTAGGGTGAGAATGGGAGTCCCAACAGAGAGACAAGTGTGGGGGAGGCCCGAGCTAGGTGTAGCACAGGGAGCAGATGGGATGACAGCCTGGACTGCCCTGTGTGGCCACAAGGACTCTCTCTGTCACCACAGGACACAGACTGTCAGAACCCCTGTGCCTCAGTTTCCCTGTCAGTCCAAGGGTGATAATGGTGTGTGCCCACTCCCTTACACGCTCTCTATATGGGTCAGGCTAAACCAAGAAGTTCAAAGAGTGCCAGGTTACCCATGTAGTAACGGGCTGTGTGGACAGGCTCTCCTGGGATGGGTGGAGCCATGTGCAGCCAAAGCCACAGCCTCCTTGACTGCCCCAGCCTCCGCCTGGCACTCTACCAGCACTGGTCCCTCCATGACAGCCTGTGTAACACGTGCTACACCGCAGCCAGGTTCAAGCTCTGGTCTGTGCATGGGCAGAAGCGGCTCCAGGAGTTCCTCGCCGACGTGGGGTGAGTGACCACCTTGGCCCAGAGGCCCCCGTCCCTCAGCCCCCAAGGGAAAGTTCTCTCCTTTTCATTGTGACCGACATCCAGGGGCTGCCTGTTTCTACCGGAAGCACCTCACCTGAATATCATCCGAATATCATCCCTTGTTTGCATGTTCTGGGACTCCTCACAGGGTGCTTTCCGTCCTCTGGTGTCTAATGATCTCCCGTCTGAAGCCAGGTCGCTTATATGACCAAAGTTCATTATCTTTCCAGCCTCCCCTTGAAACAGGTGAAGCAGAAGTTCCAGTCCATGGACATCTCCTTGAAGGAGAATTTGCGGGAGATGATCGAAGAGTCTGCAAATAAATTTGGGTAAACACATGTTTTTCTGTATTAACCTTCCTTCAGGCTTCAGCTGTACCCACATTCCTAAGATAACTCAAAAGCACGATTGCACAATATGAGTGTGACCTGTTTAGCCTTTCCCAGAGTTTTGAGTTCTCTTTGGGTTAAAAGTAGGTCCAGAGCTAGAGAAGTCCAGGTCCTTAAATCCTGGGGCCAAGGTACAGAGCTCTAGTTTGACCTGGTCTAGCCCTTACTGAACACAGGAAATGGCCCTGGGAAGGGCCCACTGGGGCCAAGTTCAGGCAAGCTCTGCCTAGAGAGTTCTGTGGCTACTCCTAGCAACTTTGGATGTAGGAGGGGGCCACGCACATCCCTGCTCTGTCCCCCAACCAGTGAAACAGCTTTGGACAAGGCACTCAGTGCCCTGGGTTACAGGACTGGGATGTCAGGTCTTCTGACCCCCTGCATTCCAGGACCAGAATGGTCTTGCCATGAGCATTAGCAGAGGCCAGGGAGGGACAGTAGTACATCTGCTGGCCTGGCCTGGCAGTGAGAGCTCACCCAAACTCAGTACTCCCACACGCACACAGGGATGACAGCCATGTTGCTTTCTCCCACTGCAGGATGAAGGACATGCGCGTGCAAACTTTCAGCATTCACTTTGGCTTCAAGCATAAGTTCCTGGCCAGTGATGTGGTCTTTGCTACCATGTCGCTGATGGAGAGCCCCGAGAAGGACAGCTCTGGGACAGATAACTTCATCCAGGCTCTGGACAGTCTCTCCAGGTAGTGGGTGTGACTGTGGGGCACTGTCCCCCCTCCACTCTCCCTACAGGCCACCTCTGGCCCTCAACCTAACACTCTTCAGGGAGGCAGGTCACAGGGACCCCAGGGTGTGGTGGTGACTGTGTTCTGCAGAAACTGAATCACAGTCTACCAGAACTAGGGGTGCATGTGACACATTTCCCATCTATCTCCAGTATGTGTCATTTCCTCTTGAATCCTTTTAATCTCCTTTCTTTTGATTTAAAAAAATTCTTTTGTTTTCACCTCCTTTTCCCTCTTCAGACATTATTTGTGGTGTTTATTCAATCTTGTGATTTTTATGATTTTCATTCATCAGTTATTTTCCTTTTATTTCTGATTTTTTCTTATCTCATTTCCTGAGATGTCTTATTTTATTTATTTATTTTTAACATCTTTTAGCTTGCTTTGAAATAGAACAATACAATGTTGACCTTTTGGGAACATATCTTTCTAGAGCACTTTCATTGTTGATAGGGATGCTGTTCTGCTCCTTTTTTCTGATAGTAACTTTGAGAGGATTTGACCTTGGTCCTTGTCTGTTGCTCATTTTTTTGTGTGAATTTCACTTCCTTGACTTATTCAGAAGAGGCATGATTCAGACAGCTTTTCTAACATGAGAGAACTGCCACTTCTGTTGCTTTTGTGCAGTGTTAAAAAATGTAAGGGTCTGCTTTCTGAGGTATCCTGGCCCTGTTCTCTAGCATACTTTTTTAAAGCAGCTTTACTGAGCTCTAATTCATGCGCTATATAATTCGCCCATTTAAAGTGTTCAGTTTAATGGCTTTCAGTATGTTTACAAAGTTGTGAAATACCACCACTACCTAACTTCAGAACATTTTCATTGTCAGAAAGAAAACCCTGTTCCCCTTAGCCATCACCTCCCAAATCCTCCATCTCTCCCAGCCACATATCAACTGTCTTAACAGATTTCCTATTTTGGATATTTCATAAAAATGGAATATAAAGGGACAATCCACGGTCCTTTATAATCATAAATTTGAGGCTCCTTTCCCTCAGACTAATGTTCTCAAGTTTCATCCCTGTTATACTATGAAGGAATTTCTTGCCTTTTTACTGCAAATAAGACTCTTGTCTGGACATATCATATTTCATTCATCATATGATCAGTTGACAGACATCTGGTAGTTTCTACTTTTTGACTGTTAGGAATACTGCTGCCAGAAATACACATAGATACATTGTGTGGACATTTATTTTCACTGCTCTTAGGTATACACTTAATTGCTGGGTCATATGATGAATCTGTTTAAGCTTTTGAATAATAGCGAGACTGTTTTCCAAAGTGACTGCATCATTTTACATTCCATTCAACAGTGTATGAGAGTTTGAATTTCTCCACATCCTTGACAACACTTGTTATTGTCAGTTTTTTTCATTGATAGCCATCCTGGTGTGAAGTGGTATGAAGTGCTGTAAAGTGGGATCTTGTGGTTTTTATCTGTGTTTCCCTCATGGCTAATGATGTTAAGTAGCTTTTCATGTACTTATTGGCCATTTGTAGGGCTCATTTGGAGAATTGTCTTTTCAAGCCCTTTGTCCATTTTTAAATTGAGTTGTCTTTTTATTACTGAGTTATAAGAATTGCTTCACATATTCTAAATACAAATCCCTTATCGAACCTATGGTTTTCAAATAGTTCCACCCATCCTGTGGGTTATCTTTTCAACTTTCTTGATGCTGTTCTTCGAAGCCCACTTTTTTTTTTTTTAAGACTTTTTATTTATTTATTTGACAGACAGAGATCACAGTAGGCAGAGAGAGAGGAGGAAGCAGGCTCCCTGCTGAGCAGAGAGCCCGATGCGGGGCTCGATCCCAGGACCCTGGGATCATGACCTGAGCTGAAGGCAGAGGCTTTAACCCACTGAGCCACCCAGGCACCCCGAAGCCCACGTTTTTAATCTTCATTGTGTTCAAGTAATCTTTATTCTTTTGTTTCTTACGGTTTTGATGTCATATCTAAGAAACCATTTAAGAGTTTTATGATTGGGGCCTTTACATTAGCTATGATTCAGTTGAGGTATATTTTTGTGTCGGGTGCAAGGAACGGATTCAACTTAACTCTTTTGCATGTGGACATCCAAATTGTTCTAACACCATTTGTTGAAAAGACTTCTTTCTCCCATGGAATCATTTTGGCAACATGTTGAAAATTTTAAGTGTGGGAATTTATTTCCAGACTCTCAATTCTGTTCCGTCAATCCGTATATCTACCCTTGTGGTAATACCACACTGTTTTGATTACTATCACTTTATAGTAAGTTTTGATTAATCCGTGTTCCTTGAATTTCCATATGCATTTTAGGATCAGCTTGTTAATTTCTCCAAAGAAGTCAGATTGCATTGAACCTATAGATAAATTTGGGGGGTATTGCTGTCTTAACAATATTAAGTCTTCTAGTCCATGAACATGGAATATTTTCCCATTAACTCAGATCCTCTTTAATTTCTCTCAACAATGTTTTGTAGTTTTCAGAGAATGAATTCTTCTTGTACTTCTGTGTTAAATTTATTCTTAAATATTTTATTCTTTTTGATGCTATTGTAAACGGACTTGCTGTCTTAATTTTTGCCTGGTTATTGCTATTGCATAGAAATACAGTTGATCTTTGCAGATTGATCTCGAACCCTGCAACATTACTGAATTTGTGTAATAGCTCTAATGGTATTTTAGTGTATTCTTTAGGATTTCATATATACAGGATTTTGTTATCTGCACATAGAAATGGTTTTACTTCCTCCTTTCCAATCTAGCTGCTCGAACTTCCATTACTATCCCTGTGCATTTTTTTATGGGAAACTTTTTTTTTTTAAGATTTTATTTATTTATTTGACAGACAGAGATCACAAGTAGGCAGAGAGGCAGGCAGAGAGAGGGGGAAGCAGGCTCCCTGCTGAGCAGGGAGCCCGATGCGGGGCTCGATCCCAGGACCCTGAGATCATGACCTGAGCTGAAGGCAGAGGCTTAACCTACTGAGCCACCCAGGCGCCCCTCCCTGTGCATTTTTATCTATACCTTCGTTTTCTCTTTTTATATTGTCTCTATCTTACTCAATTTTGATTCCATTCTCAGCACTTTCTCCTCATGTGGAAAGCAGCTCTGACTCCGGGGCTAGACCGCTCTGGACCCCCCCTAGTCTTTACCATAGCCCCTTGCACTTCACCACAGCTCCTTGCACTCACCTGTCCTTGGACAGGGCAAAACTCTCGCTTTGGCCTGCTGTTCCCCAGTTGCCTGAAATTTTCATCATTCTTAGGTCTTGCTACTTCTCTGCTCCCTCCCATACTGACTCCAACAATACAACAGTCTTGTGGCCAGTTCCCCCTGCTTATATTATTTTGAGGTCTGTAGTGTTCCTTTATTATCTTGTTTTGTTGTGAGAGTTTTTAGTTTACAAAGTGTTGTTCTACCTATGTTTATCTAGAAATTTGAGGAAATGCCATAACCGTAGTATCAACTGTTGCTGTCCTCATTCCAGAGTTGATGGAGCATTTTTAGACATTGTCTACTGACTTCTTGCTAGGAGAGGACATTTATTCCTCTTTTGCGCTCCTTTCCCCTCCTGTGGGTACAGTTATGCCACTATTTGTAGCTCCTTTGTAACTGTAACTTGCCTACATCTTGTTCCATCACCATTGTCTCGTCTCCCTACTTTTTAAGAAGAGGATATTAGCATTCTTACTTTTCTCTTTCCCCATAACTTTCACTTTGTAAAATTTATACTTTTACATTTTCAGGGTTAATAACACTTAATCTTGGGTTACAGAATAGAATGTAAGTCATCTCACCCTTGGCTATATGTAGATTCTAGATGATGAAAATCTATAGTAATACTTCATTGTGCTAATAAAATATAACAGAGTCCCTCATGCAGTGATTACATTACTTTCTGGTACTGCTCTTTGTTTTCCCTGGAGATCTTAATTGCTTTCTTTATCATATTCCATTTTCCCCAGCTCTCCTTCCAGGAGATATTCCCTGAGTCCTTTTTGTCCAGGAAGGCCTGGGGTTCTGTCTTCTGACACCAGCCTGGACCTGCAGCTCTCTAGGCCTGCCGTTTGCTGCCACCATGGTTGGCCCTTGACTGTGCCATGGGTTACAGCCAGTGTTTCTTAGGATCCTTATCTTTGGTTTCTTCACTCTTTCATTTTGTTAGAGCACAATTCTCAAGTAACTTTTAAAGACAGCACGTGTGGAGTAAACATTCTTAGTTCTTGCATATCTGACAATATCTTCATTCTTCCCTCCTCTGGTTCCTGGTGTAGCTTATTTACAATTCAATGCTGAAGGTAATTTCCAGGTGACTGTGGATTCTATTGCTCCCCTGTCTTCTAGCAGCAAGTATTGCTAATTGAAATCTGAACCTTCTTGGTTCTTGTTTCTTTGTAAATGCATTCCCATCCCACCAAAAGAAGCTTGAGGGATTTTTTTCTTTCCTTTTCAGTGTTCTGTGATTTCATTATGATGTGCCTAGGGTGGGTCTTGCTTCGTGGATTGTACTGGGTTCTCAGGCGAGCCCTTTCCATCCAAAGTCCTGGATTTTTCAGCTTAGGAATGCTTTTGTACTATTTCTTTACTGCTCCTCCCACACATACATACATCACATACATTTTTAATTCTTTCTTTCCTGGCTTCCTGGAACAATGCTCTGCCTCTGACTTGTGCCTTATGTTTTCCATGTCTGTCTTGTTATCAATGTGAAGGATGCTTCTTGACTTTATTCTCTAGTTTTTGAGTGAATTTTTAATTTTTTTGCAGTCACTTTACTTTCCACAAATACTTCCAGTTTCTGATTGTTCCTTTTTCATGGCATCCTGTTAGTGATTTTTGAATTTCTTAGTTGCCCAGTCTCTTTGAAGATATTAATTAGAGTTCATTTTAAGTTTTCTTTTGTTCTCTAAATCATGTGTTTCATCTAGGGTCATTTATTTAGGGCACAGACATTTCCGAAATATCTGGTGGTCCTCACTTTCAAGAGGGTGGCTGTAGAAGCCTGGTGAGGCCCCAGGTCTTTGGCATAGCCTGCTGGCTACAAGGCGTTGCTTCATCTTGGTGGGTAGGGTGTCATTATGACACTTTGGAGCTCTTAACGTCTGGATACACTTCTCCACAGAGAGTTCATTTTATGTATTTAGAGAAGAACCCTCCTTTCTGGGGGAGAAGGATAAAAATCCACCCATCAGGTAGGGGGGCACTGGTCCTCCGTTTTGCCCTTACCCTGGCCCTGCCTCTGTCAAAGTCCTCCGGGCTTTCCAGAACGTCCTGGGCAGTGTCTTCCCTCTGTTGGCTTTCAGTTTCCTGTCTTCTGATGCCAAGAACCCCTTCCCACCTTTTATATTGGTCACTGTGGATTTATACATGTTTTAATCCTTCCTTCCTTCCTTCCTTCCTTTTTCTTTCTTTCCAGAGAGAGAGAACATGAGTGGGGCTGGGGGAGGTGGTTGGGCAGAGGGAGAAGCAGAGAATATCTTCAGCAGGTTTCATGCCCAGCATGGAGCCCAGTGTGGGGCTCAGTCTCACAACCAAAACCAAGAGTCAGATACTGAGCCATCCAGGCACCCCTAATCCTTCCTTTCATATGTTAGAGAAGGCAGGAGGAAAAGAGTGAAACTCATCCCCGCCCAACCTCTTAGGAACCAAGTGTTCTGTTTGTGCCTCTGCCAAAGTTGTGTGTCTGCCCCGTTATAGGAGTAACCTGGACAAGCTCTACCATGGCCTGGAACTCGCCAAGAAGCAGCTGCGAGCCACGCAGCAGACCATTGCCAGCTGCCTCTGCACCAACCTTGTCATCTCCCAGGGGCCCTTCCTCTACTGCTCCCTCATGGAGGTCAGGCTTCCCGTGGACAGATGGGTCCCAGCACATGCCTACCAACAGCACACTCTAACTACCTCTGTGTCCTCCCTGTGCAGGGCACTCCAGACATTGCGCTGTTTTCCAAACCGGCATCCCTGACCCTGCTCAGCAGACACCTGCTCAAGTCCTTCGTGTTTTCGGTGAGGAGCTGGGTGGGTGGATGCCAGAAGGTAGAGACTCAGAGCTCTTGACCTCCCTGTCCCCAGGACAAGTACGAAGGGACCTCGTGGAGGGTGTGGGGCTAGGGCTATGTTCAGCTCTGCCAGATCAAGGAAAGATGAAGTTGGCAGTAGCACAGACTCGCTTCCCAGCAAAAGTTTGTTTTCTGGCCTGGCTTTCCATTTTCCATGAGCGGTTCCATCTTCTGTATGGCCTAACACCCTTCTTTTCTTGGCTAGGGACACCCCTCTCCCCCGGCCCAGCTAACATGAGAGCCTCACTCCACTTCCTGGGTGAGGGTTTACACTGGGGGCTACTTTAAACAAAATGTTTAATAGGAGGTTGACATCTCCTATGGCCAAACTGACCTATAAAACGATTGGCTGATGATTATGTGAAGACAAACAAATGATGACAAAAGATGGACTAGGGACAAAACACGAGCTCGAGAGTCCTCGAGCCTCTGTTCAAATCTCAGCCTCCTCCTTTACCACTTGGGTGACACGAGGTCAATTATTTGATCTCTGAGCCTCAGTTTCCTCATCTGGAAAATGGGCGCGTTTTTCCACAGGACCCATCATGTATCAAACTTTTTTTTTAAGGTGTTATTTATTTCTTTATTTGAGAGAGAGCATGAGCAGCGGGGAGGAGCAGAGGTAGAAGCAGACTGCCCGCTGAGCAGGGAGCCAGACACAGAGCTGATCCCAGGACTCTGGGATCATGACCTGAGCTGAAGGCAGATGCTTAACCAACTGAGCCACCCCGGCACCCCTCAGACATTTCTTGAGCAACCCCCACCAGCCAGGCTCTGATGTCATAGGATGACCAACTATCCTGGTTCATGCCCTGGGATGCCCCTTCAGTCCTGGACAGACCAGGATAGCTGGTCACCTTTGTTGTAGCATGTGGGTGCCGTGGGTACAGCAGTGAAGGAAACACTTGAGTCTCCGTGTCAAGGGAGTATACATGCCGGCAGAGGGGACAAATGAGGAAAGATTTTGTGCAGTGTCAGATGGTGGCACACACCATAGACAAGCTGAAGCAGGATGAGAGGGGGGGTTGGTTGGGGAAGGCCTCCGGGAAGAGGTGGCAACTGGGTCAGGACCTAAAGAAGGTGAGGGAGGGAACCACCAAGGGGTGTTGGCACAGAAGAATGCAGGGAATAGGGTATCAAAGCCTGGGAGGTGGCTGCATGGGGACTCGAGACTCTCTGGTGAGAGAAAGCCCCTGGAGGCTTTTGGGGAGCAGGTGGCTGACCCTGTTAGGGCTCGTAGGCCCTGAGTGGAGCGATCACTCTGTGAGGCCGTGATTAAGGGTGCGCTTTGCCTCCGCAGACAAAGAACCGGCGTTGCAAGCTGCTGCCCTTGGTGATGGCTGCGCCCCTCAGTGTGGAGCAGGGCACTGTGACTGTGGTGGGCATCCCCCCAGAGACTGACAGCTCCGACAGAAAGAAGTGAGCCAGGTTTTGCGTCTCCTGGGCATTGGGAGCCCCAGGGATGTCACTGGCCTGTGGGTTCTGCGGAGTTAGGGGATCTTTTTGCTCAATGCCAAAGCAAGGACAGTCTCTTCCATCACGTGGCAGGACTTGGGGGTTTAGCTGTGTGGGCTGCAGAGTTAGCCATTTAGCTTTTACCTTACCCCTTGACTGGACTTTGGAATGCTTCTAGTTTGTTCAAGGCCTCCCTCCCAGGCAGTGGTGTCTGGCTCCCCGAGGAGGACCAATGTCAGACCACCCCCAGGAGAGGCTACACACCTACAGTGAGGTGTGATTTGGTGTCCCAGCTCTGTGTGGCCTTGGGTGGGAACCCCAGCCCTCCCTGGTCCTCAGCCCTCTTCTCTGAGGAGCAGCTTATACTGAAAATCTGAGAGGTTTCAGGTCACCCACCCCAGAAATTAGGCTTCACCGGCAAGTTCCTCGAGACCAGCTCTATGCGATGCCTTCAAAACCCTCATGAATGATCATTCACAAAGAGTGTTGTTTGGGCCTCACACTAACCCTTGAGGAGAGCTGGGCAATGTCTCCCATCCCCAGCCCCACCCGGGTGAGTCAGATTCCCTGCTCAGTGAATCCCAAATCCAGGCATTTGCCGAACACATTTATTTATTTATTTATTATTTTTTATTTTTTAAAGATTCTATTTATTTATTTGAGACACAGAGTGAGTGAGAGAGAAAGTACAAGCTAGAGGAGGCACATAGGGAGTGGGAGAAGGATGCTCCCCGCTGAGCAGGGAGCCTCATGTGGGACTCAATCCCAGGACCCTGGGATCATGACCTGAGCTGAAGGCAGACGCTCAACTGACGGAGTCACCCAGGCGTCCCTGCCAAACACATTTAAAGGTTCAGTTATAAGAGCTGGAATACGAGAAACCTTCAGTGGTGTGTGAGGGATGTGCACCCCCAGATGACCTGCCTGCCAAAGCTTGCTGCCCCGCTGGAAGCTGAGCTCACTTGTGCCCCCCCCCCCCATGGTTTGGGCAGCGGATAGAGGGTCCAGCTCCAGCCCCAGCAGAAGCTAACACAACTGCTTAGTCACTCAGACCGTGGGGTTGTGGCTGCCTGTCCTCCCTCAGCCTTTTCTTTAGCATCTAGGAAACATTTTGGATTTCCATCAGTGGTGTAGTTCTATTTTGTTTTCTCGCCAAGCATCAGCCCTCTGTGCACATTTTTACGAAAGTGATTTCTAACCATAGGAAGCCTGTTAAGTGGATGACAGTTTACCTGTCATCACGTATTGGACGTTCAGGCTGTTTCTGACTTTTTGTTATAGACAACGTACCGGTAGGTTTGTGAATGTGTAGGCTCATCTTCTTGCGCTTTTGAGAAGCTTCTTTCACTGTCTTCTCAATGTTTCCCCTGCGTCTGCTGGCCCGGGTTCTTGGCATCCTTCTGTAGCAAGGTCAGGTTTTCTCCTGCCCCCTCCTATCCACACCTGGTATTGACCTACAGGCTAGATCCTCGGGATTCCCTGGTTCTCCCTGTGGCTCCCTTCATGCTCTGTGGCCTTGTGACTTATCCCAGGGGCCTTTTGATTTATCCCAGGGGCTAATGTCACCACCCTTGGGGGTCTTTGTCTCCCTGGTAGAGTCAGTACCCCAGGCCTGGTGCTCCCCAGCACATCCCAAGAGGTGACCTTGGTAAGATACTGACAGCTGGCAGCAAGACACCCCCATCCAGCTCCCTGATGCGGTGGCTTAGGGAGAGAAGGACTACGCAGTGTCCTGTGCCTCTCAGTTTTCCCAGTTAGCTCTTATTGGCCTCTGCTGTGGAAGACACTGGTCTTGGATCCAGATCAGCCCTAACCCTGCTCTTGTGAGCTTTGACCTCCTTCTGTGTCTGCAAAGGCCATTTAGTTGGGAGAGACAATGGACTTTTTTAAGATAAGTGCTTGCATGTTGCTGGGCTGCTTTCCAAAGCCATGCCGTGGGTCTTGGATTCATAGTCACACCGGGCGGAGCTGGCCAGGGGCTCCTGGGCTGCGTTCTCAAGGAAGCCAGCAAGCCCTTCCCCCATGGGCCACCACGGCCACCTGTGTCCTCTATCTAGCCATCGATTTGTTGCTTATGTGGCTGTCCCGGTCGGTGGTTAGCTCTGCCTGCTGTGCCCAGTCCCGTGTGAGAGTTACTGTGGGGACTGTGGGGGCTGGGAGCATACGCCCCTCCTCTGCCCATCCTCCCTGACTGTAGCCAGCCCAAGAGTCCTTTCCCCATGATGCTCTCCCTCCACGGCCAGCCCTTACTGCCTGCACAGCCCTGAGCCCCCCAGGGTGGGTGTATGCTCCTGGCCATCTCCCTGCCCCAGACCTTCGCACTCAGCAGCCCAACAGGCAGAACCGGCGGCCAGGGAGGAGTCTGGGCCAACTCCTATGGTCTGTCCCAGCAATTTAGGAAGGTTCATCACAGTGGGAGGGCCCCCAATATCCCTCTTATGTGTCTACAGCTTTTTTGGGCGAGCGTTTGAGAAGGCAGCGGAGAACACCAACTCCCGGACGCTACACAACCATTTCGACCTCTCAGGTAAGAGTCTGGGGCACTGGGGCCCTTACAAGGTCAGCACTGGCCTTGAACCAGGGAAGCTGGCATTGCCAGAAATACCATGTCAGCACCACTCTCGCTTTCCTGGAGACAGCCCTGGACCTGGCTGCTTCGGCGACTCAGGGAGCTCTAGGATGCGTAGGACCCTGTGCTTCCTCTCTGGGCCCTGATGGGCAGCCAGGGCACAGGGGGAACAGGTGTTGCCCATAGAGCCGTGGGCCTGGTTTTGACCTTATAGTCTACCCTTGAGAACACTTCCCCGAGGAGTCTGGAGGACTGTCACTAGAGCCCTCTGGGCCAGCCTCACCCATCAGGGTCACCTTACACTCCAAGGCTGTGCTGGTCACCACTGCAGGCCAGCAGCTCCTGTCTGTGTGGTTGTGAAGGGTCCTGTATCAGGCTGCCATGTGGTCCTGTGTGACTATCTGGGCACTGGCTCTGACCTAATGTTGCATGAGTCCAGGGAATGGAAGAGCCCAGTCCAGGTGGTGGCTGTGCAGGCTGGCCAGTGCTCCCCACGACACCCCACAGCTTCTCCATAGCCCATTGTGGAACATGGGTTATATGGGGCCACATTTGCTTTTTCTTCTAGCTGATAGATTTTTTTTTTAAGATTTTATTTATTTGACAGAGAGAGACACAGCGAGAGAGGGAACACAAGCAGAGGGAGTGGGAGAGGGAGAAGCAGGCTTCCCGCCGAGCAGGGATCCCAATTTGGGGCTCAATCCTAGGACCCTGGGATCATGACATGAGCCCAAGGGAGACACTTAACGACTTAGCCACCCAGGTGCCCCAGCTGATAGATTTTTTAAGACCCACCACCACTTTGTATCGGTGTGCTTGGGCTGCCCTAACGACATAGCATAGATTAGGGGGTTTAAACAATAGAAATCTATTTCTCACTGTCTGGAGGCTTGAAGTCTGAGATCAAGGTGTACACAGGGGCTGATTCTTCTGAGGCCTGAGGCCTCTCCTTAGCTTATAGATGGCCATCTTCTGGCTGTGTTCTCCCATGGTTGTCCCTCTGTGTCTGTGTCCTAATCTCTTCTTATAAGAACCCCAGTCAGATTGAATTAGGGCCCATCCCTTTGATCTTGTTTAAAGATCTTCAAAAGCCTCATCTCCAAATCCAGCATGTACTGCCTGAGGTGCTGGGGGTTAGGCCTTCTACACATGAATTTCAGGAGAATATTCTTCCGCCGGTAACTCCCACCTGTCAGAAAGGACAGTTTCTTATGTCACAGCGGCTGATCTGTTACAATTAGCCCCTGGCATCAGAGACCCCATGTTCACCCCAGCTGCCTCGGCATCTGGAGCTGCTCCTTCATGCCAGGTCCACTCAGGCTGCAGCTCTGTGTTGGGTGGGTTCACCCCTGCGGCAACACCTCCATTCTTACTTTATGCCCGAGATGTGGGGGAAGCTGGTGCTGGCTGGCCTGCAGGATGTCCCAGCTTCTCACAGGGAGAATTTGTGCGCTGGTAGTCACTTGGCTTCCCATAGGGGAGGAGAGCTGGGGGGGAGGGGACTTCATAGCAGAGGGCAGGCAAGCACCCTCCTGGATAGGCTGGGCCTGGGTTTGCTGGAGCCATGGCCCGTGACACAAGTGGCTCATAGGACCAGGCTGGCCTGGTTTTGCCCTGTTCGATGAGGGCCCCCGGAAATGGGGGCAGTTCGTGTCATGTTTCCCTTCTACAGAAGAGGATACTGAAGCAGAGAGACTGACCAGAGCAAAGCTGCAGGCTGGCCTCCTGCCAGACCTCAGGGCCTCCTGCAACCCACGATGGGGCAGGGAACTGTGTCCAGCAGGGCAGGAAGGCTGTCTCTGCCCGGATCTGTTCTAAACCATCACATCCCTGTGTCCTCTCCATTGGCTGCCACTGCTGGTCCCCTAACAGCCTGGAGGGCCCTCCCCACAGACTGTGACCCCAGCCAGCCTCACCAACAGGGCAACCAGCCATTTCTGAGGACTAAATACAGAGGACAGAGAAACACAACCTCTGAGCTCAGAATATTCCAGGCCAATAAGGGGCTGAGTACATTTTGGAATGCGCCAGAGGGTGGTTCCCATCTTGGATAACCAGAAAGAGGGAGTTAATATACCCTGCCTTGTTTTTTCTACAGCGCCTCACTCTCAGCCCTGCTCCTCCCCCTCACGAACTGTTTTTCTTTCATTACTTCAGTAATTGAACTGAAAGCCGAGGATCGGAGCAAGTTTCTGGATGCGCTTGTTTCCCTCCTGTCCTGAGGGTGAGATGCGGGGGAAGGGTGGGATGCTGGAGCGTTCTGGTGGAGGGGGGAGTCCTGCTGCACAGCCGGCCCTGTTGAAGTGTAAAGAGAGCCCCCCATTCCCTCCTTTTTCCCTCCTCAATCCAAGGCTTCTTCCTGTGTTTCAGACCCAAGCAGGGTTCCTGAGGAGATATGGGGGCAACGCCTTTTTCCCAAGCGTGTCTGTCCTTGGGCTGGTGGCAGTGTCACAGTGGAATATTACTGAGGGAGCTAATTTCATTAAGCTCCTGGGACCCCTTCAGCAAGAGCTGGCATTTACCCTCTCCTGACCGCACCATGGGCTGGGCATCAGTGAGGGACATGCTGGCCTCCTGGCACTGCTGGGAGAGAAGGCGACCCTTAGGGATGGGGAGCCTCCTGGAGCTTGCCGCCTTTTGCAGCCTTAGATCAGGCCCTGGGCTAGGGCCCACAGAGGCTTCTACCCAGGCTCTTGCGTGCTAGACTTAGGCGAAAACAAAGCTATTGGCAGTCGCACGGCTGATAACTAGGAAATGTTGTCTCCGTGGGCCTTGCATGAGTGTGAGGCTGTCACTAGGCAGTCCATGATGATGCTCCCCAGCCAGGGCTCTTCCCAGTGCCACACATGCCAGCTCTTTCTCGAAGGACCTCTTAGCAAACGGGCCAGGCAGCTGCTCCGTCCCTAGGGCCCACTTCTTAGCCCAGGGCCCCCCACACTGCGATGCCCACGCCCAGCCCTGCTTCTCCCTGAGCCCCGGGCTGGACTCACCACTGAGGCAGACGGGCCTGTCAAGGCCCTGATGTAGAGGGTCCCCTCCCACTCCCCCACCATCCCCTGTGAGCTGGAAGCTGTGGGGGGCAGATACCCTTCCCCTGCTGGGGCCTCAGTGGGCTCTGCTGAGGATGGTATAGGAGACCTCAGGGACCCACAGTCCCTCTTTCAGGGTCTGCAAGGGTATATAGGGCTTGGGGTGGGGCTTTGGGCTCAGATCCATTGGGTATTTAGCAAGGTGTGCTGGGTACCTAACTGGGCTCTGGCTGTTTCCTCAACTGGAAGGGGAACAACACCCCATGGACAATATGGGTCCATTAGAATATGGGTGTAAGTTTATGACCCACATCAAAGGTTACTGGCAGGGGCTCTCAGGCAGGCGGCTGGTGTCTGTGGCCTCGCCCTAACCTGCAGACTGCTTAGTGATGACACCAGCACTGCTGTGTGTCCTGTCACCAAGACTCGGTGCAGGGTGGGCCAGCCGGGCAGGGGGAGAAGCCTTGTGAGGGTCCCCTGGGGCTGAGGCAGGGTCTGCAAGGGTGATAGGGTGGTGAAGGGCCATGAGGCCCTGAGGGTTCTCAAGCACGTGACAACCTGGACCCCGCTGGAGGGGTGAAGTGAGGCTGGTGGACACCTCTGTGGCTCTAGGGTGGCTCTCCCCCCAGGGTCACCACCTCTCTCCCCTGTGAGTGGCGGAGGCTACCCAGAAGCAAGCCCATCAGGACAGGGAAGGCCTGTGCCATTTGTTTAATTCATAGGGCCATCAGAATTGTTGAAAATACACTTATTTTTTCTTTTCTTTCTTCTCTAGAGTTTGATCTCTGCAGACACGACCTCCTCCTTATTTATATTAACTGGATTTTATTTAGACTCTAAGTTATGGACATAGTTTTAGATGCAGGGACAGCTGGTTTTTAATGGAATAAAATGTTCATTTTAGTTTTGGTGCCTCAGTCTGGGCTATGGTCATAGGGCCAGCACTTGTTTTTGTCCTGAGCTTTCTGTGGGTACAGAGGAGCCTTTTCCTGTGCCTGGGAGACCTCGAGGCCCAGCAGTAAATAAGCATGGGGGATGGCCTCCAGGCTCCCTAGAGAGCAGTGAGTGGAGGCCAGGCAGCTTAGCACCTGAGCTCCACACGGCTCCTGCACCAACCACTGCCCAGCCATGACAGCTGGGGCCTGGCTCTGCCCTCCCACCACCTCTTCCTTTCCTCCTGGCCCTGGCAGCGGCTCAGGCCCACCCTCCTGACTGTGCCTGCCTCCCAGACCTTACTTCATGGCCATCATCTCACCCTTCCGCATCTCCTGTCCCAGTACCCCAGCCCCCGCCATCCCCTCAGGCACATGGTCTCCCCCAGGCTTAATGGGACAGTTGGGCAGATAACAAGTGCAAGGTCCCCACCCTTCCTGGCTGAGGGGCCCTGGACGGAGATAGCTTCACCACATCCTGCTCATAGAAAGTTCAAACTGGACAGAACCATGGCAACTTCAGAGTCTTCAGAAAAACAAGAGTTCTCAGAAGAGCTGTGCCATCAACTGGATCCACTCTCTGACACTTCCCAAGAGCCCCTGCGAGGGTTGAGGGGATCTGGAGGCAAAGAGGATGCCATTCCTGCCCTTTGGGGAGGAGAGAGCTGTTCACATAAGTGGCAGAGGCGGTCTGGCTACTCTGCCTGGGGGAAGGGTGCTGGTGAAGCAGGCAGGCTGGAGCGACATGGCCACCTGGGTGTGGCACCTGGGGCCTTAGGCAGGAGGAGGCAGAGTGGTTTGGGTAGGCTTTAAGCTGGTAAAAAGCCCAGAAATAGTGGCCTGGAACTGAGGCGACAGATGGATGGAGATAGGTCACAGGGTAGCCCTTAGGAAGGGGTAGGCGCACAGAGGGGTTGGCTGCGTTGGAGGCCAGCTCCTCTTGCCTGACCTCTGGCAAATGGAATGTGCTCCTGTCCTTTCTGACATGAGTCAGGCAGCATCAGCTGGACTCCCCAGACCCTTAAGCTGCCCACCTTGAGCATTTGCATCATTGGGACTGTACGGCTTCCCTTCGGAATCCTGCTGATTCCTGGGGCCTGAAGGAATTGGAGACCTCTGGGCTAGTGTGGGATGCAGCCCCACCAAGGCCCCAGTAGTCACACACTTTTGCACTTGAGGACCGTTTGTGGGCCTTGTTGCACAGGCCCAAGGGGGGCTGCCATGGTGGGCAGCTGAGGGCCTCTGGACCCATCCTGCTGCAGCTCATCCCACTGCAAGGAGCTCAGGCTACCAGATAGTTCGGCCTCCCTTGAAGTCCACCTCCCTGGCTCTGCTGCAACTCCTGGGATTCAGGGCAGTGTTCGGACTCTTCCCCTTCCTCACAGTGGGGAGCCTGGCCAGGCCTGGGTGACTCCTTGCCACTGGATTTGGTCCAAGCATTTCTGGACAGGGCCCCCAAGGCCAGGTTTGGGGGCAGATGCCAAGCCCTGCTGGCTGGGCTTGGAGCTCCTCCCTAGAGGCCCAGGCTAGCGCTGGCTCCCTGGGGGGCGCCACTCACAGGAGGAAGGTTACACAGGGCGCTTCCAGCAGGGGCTGGCACAGAAGTGGTGCTAATCAGCACAAGTCTGGGCTGGCTGCCAGGCCAGCAGGATGAGCACAGGCCCCGCACAGAGCTGTGCTGAGACTGGCAGAAGAGCCAGGACCAAGGGGCTGGAACCCTGCCGGGGCATTCTAAGCAACCTGCACAAGTGCCTCCTTCCCATAGCAACATGCTTGCAGTCTTGCTGCTAGCTCTGGTGGAGCCCAGCACACATCCTGGATTCGCCCCTGTTCCTGCTGCACTGTTGGCCGGAAGGGCCCAGTCAGTGCTTTACAGCTGTCTGGCCATTTGGTGCGATCCACAGATTGGCAAGCCCTGAGAGGACAGCGGGAAAACACCCAACCTGTGGGGCATGGAGCCAGCCTCTTAAAACCAGCAGCCTGGCAGCCCACCCTCGACTTTCTGCATCCAAAGACCCCACACTGGCTGGGGGGGTGGGGGGTGGATTTCCAATCTGCATCCTCTCCTGGGGTCTGCATCGTCCTCTCCCCAGGCTCTTCTGACTACACATCTCCCCTTCCTGGGTTGCCGAAGACTGTAGCTGTGCTTCCCACCCAGTAGGAAGGTGCCTGGGTGGCAGGGAGGGATGGGTCAGGCCACGGATCTTCTGGAACACAGGGGCAGTGCTGGGAGGTCTCAGAAAAGGCCTTTCAGGGAGCATTTGGTGGCCGGGTGGATGAAGGGGGCTGCTGGGCATGAGTGGTGACTGGACAGAGAACAGGACACAGGTGGGAGGGTATTCAAACCATTTACTAAGCAAATTCTTACCCTCCCCACAAGCTGCAAAGGAGGGCAGGGCCCCAGCTCCACACTCAGGATCTGGTGCCCATAAGCATCTCCTGGGGAGCTGCCGGGGTGAGGCAAGGAGGTCCAGGCCAAGTCTTTTAGTCCCCCTGGGTTCAGGCCCCCGCTGTTGGGGGAGAGACCAGTTGCATACATCCCTACGGCAGCCCAGGCTGGGGTCCCTGCGCTCTCTGTCTGCCCTGCTGGGATCCGCAGGAGCTGCTGGTGAGGATGACGGCATCCAAGACCCTGAGGGTCGGGGAGGGAACTGGCATTTCAGTCCATTGTCCACTCAGCCAAAGGGACGCGTGCCCCACCCACATTGGAGTAAGCTCTGCGCACAGAAAAAGAAACCGAGCAAGTCCTCTCAAGTGTGTGGCTCCTGTTCAGAGCAGGGCGCGGCCCAGGTCCCGACTAGTTGCTACTGGAGAGAACGGGCTGCGGGCGGGAGCAGGGTCTCGGTCGGTCGGTGTGCCACGTCCAGGCGCAGAGCCGGCCATGCCGCGGGAACCGCGCGGGGCGGCCTCGCCTCGGATGCCGTCCATGCGGGGCTCCCCTAGCCAGTCGTCCGGCTCGTGCGAGGGGCCCCGCCGAGTCCGGCCCCCTCAGACGTAGTTCTTCTTGTCATAGTCGCCGGTGGCCGTGGGCCGCCGCGACGCGGAGTACTTGACCGGGAAGCTGAAGTCGGGGCGGCCGGCGCAGACCCATGCACCGCAGCAGACGAGGCCGCCGCCACACATGAGCAGCGCGGAAGCCGCCCAGCCAATGTACAGCGCCGCGCCCAGCTCGTACTTCTGCGACATGGGCACCGTCGGGTCGTAGAACTCGCGGACCACGATGTTGGCGAACCAGCAGAGCGGCACGAGCGCCAGCAGCCCGCAGAGCGCGTAGAGCGCGCCGCCCGTGAGGGCTACCCGCGCCTTGGCCGGCCCGGGGGCCACGCAGGTGGTGCACTGCGCGCCCGCCAAGGTCACGAAGAGCGCGACGAGCGCCAGCAGCACCGCGCCCACGGTGAGTGCCCGCGCCGCCTGCACCTCGGTGCTCAGTGCCAGCACCGAGTCGTACACCTTGCACTGCATGTGCCCGGTGCTCTGCACCACGCACGACATCCACAGCCCCTTCCAGGTGGTCTGCGCCGTCACGATGTTGTGGTCCAGGAATGCAGTCACCTGCCACATGGGGAGCCCGCACGCCAGGATCAGGCCCACCCAGCCCACCAGGCACAGCACCAGGCCGAGGATCTCCAGCGCCGCCGACCCCATGGCTGGAGGCGAGACGGGCGCCCGACGGCCCCCGGGCCTCCGGGCGGGGCGCGGCGGTGCCTCGGTGGAGCGGCTTGGCGCCCTGAACCGTCCCTGGTGCCTCTGCGCCTGGGCGCTCGGCTCACCGCCTCCTGTCCGCGGTCCGGGAGAGTCTGCTGCACAGCCTCGGATCTGCGGGTGCCTGTGAGGGGCTTCCCATTTGAATGTTCGGGGGCGGATTCTGCCCCGCGGCCCGGCCCCTGGTCCCGGAGCAGCCAATCCGCGCGCGGGCCGTCGGCCCTTAGCCAATCACTGGCGCCCCCGGCAACTGGAGTTAGGGAAACCATTGCCCTTGGGGGGTAGCGGAGGGCACCAGGACAGTTCCTCGCCCGGCCACCGCCCCCGAGCCCTTCACCCGCTGTTGTCCAGAGCTCGTTCCGGACTGACTTGGGGTTGCTGAGCGCGCGCTCCCCGGGCCACCTCCCTGTGTCCCAGCCTCTCCATTTCAGGAGCCTCCTGAGTGTACCAGCTTCCCCCGCTACCTCCCGAGTGAGTGAAGGTCTCTACCGCCCAGGCCAGCTCCGCTCTTGCCTGGCCAAGGTCTGCGGGAGGCCCCACCATCACCGTCGCGTAGAGGTTTGCGTGAGGGACTCTTGGGCCCCTTTTCCTGGGTTAGCCAAGCGCAGCTCGGCCTATTACTACAGGAATCTCGCCCTGGGGTCCAATCCCATCCCTGACCCTTTCACCACGCCCTTACTGCGCCGTTTCCCCCTCAGTCCTGGCATTGTGTCTCCCAGAGACCAAGAGGCCGGCTGTTTGGGTCAGGCTGGAACCTCCAGGTCCTGACCAGCGCCAGTGCCCAGCGGGTCGCCGCCTAGCTGGGGCCTGAGGCTCCAACAGGAAACAGGTGGAACAGGGATCTTACAACCACCTCCGGAGACCCCCACTCTTCCCCTGCCGCTGGGACTTCCCAGACCTCTCAATCTCTGCACTGGTCGGTCCTCTTCCTGAGATGCTTCCCATCCCCCAGCCTTTGAGGCCCAGCTCAGGCGACACCACTTCGGGAAGTCCCCAGTGTTCTCCAGTCACTCTACAAGCAGGCTGTCCTCCTAGGAGCAGCCCGTGGCCCCAGGCTTGGGGGTCTACCCGAGCCCTCAGAGAGGAGAAACACAGAGGGACACAGAGGTGCTGTGCTCTGCCCTCCCACCGGTGGAGGTGCCCTGGCACCCCAGGCCCCAGGCCACCCTCCGGAAGCCAACTTGGAGTTTCCTGGCCAGGAGGAAGAGCCCCCATCCTCGCTAGAGGCGGGAGGCTCGGGATTTCCGGGCATTCTTCTGCACAATGGCCCAGCCGTTTCTCGAAAGGCCCGCTGGGATGGACATTGGGCCCCCCTGAGACTCAGGTGGGGGCACCAGACCCTGCAGCCCAGAACCCCATGGGGGCACCAGCCCTGTTCTGGCAGCTCCCTCCCCACTCCCCATCAGCCCTTTTGTTTCCAGCAAAGTCTGTACTCAGTCTTGGACTGAGGTGGCTGGGACCCTGGTTCTTTCTTCTTGTCCAGGGTGCTTGGCTCGGCTGGACAGGGTCCTCTACAAAGAAAGCCTGGACATTGAGGTCAGCCACAGCCTAGAAGTTTTGCTAAATCTGTCCCTCCTGGGACCTGATTCCTTCTCCCTCTGCATATGGCTCTGAGATAAGGCCAATACTCTGTTCATCCAGCATGGGGAAACACCCAAGGCAAGTTTGCTGGTCCATGAGTGTGAAGGTGGTGGGCCCGGGGGAGGGGGGGAGTTTTACCGCTTTCCTCACCCTCCAGCCTCCTTGGTCCCTGCACAGGTTAGGGCTCTGTGGGCCACTGGCTCTTCCCAGCCATCCCCTCACTGCTTCCCTCCTGCTACAAACTCCTCGGTCATTCTCCCTCCACTTTCCCAATTTTGCCTCCTCCTGTCCACACCAGGGAGCTCAGCTGTACCACGCACCCCACCTTCCCAATACTACTCCCTCCTGGCCCAAGTCCAGGGACCTTGCCCAAGGTCTCCCACCACACTCCACACTGCTCTCTTCCTGGGATAACTCCTGTAGCCTCCTCAGGCCAGCTGGGCCCCATCCTTGCCCACTCAGTCTGTTCTCCTCAGGGCAGGTAGGCCATGCTGGCAGGCCCCTCTCCTGAGGCCCTTCTGCCCAAAACCCACATCATGGCTCACACTGCCCACGGACAAAGTGCTGGGTCCTGGGAGCTGCCCAGGGTGACGTCTATCTGCCTGTCTGCCTGTCTGCCTTGGGCCTGACCAGTCCAAGACCACACTCTCTGTGCTCTATCCAGACTTGCCTTTGTTTGGGCCCTCAGGCTGGTCTGGCTCTCACCACGGCCTCTTAGGCCTGCAGTGTATCCCTCAGGTGGAGGCTGCTCTTGGAAGTTGTGCTGCTGAGATCAGTTGTTCTTGGATGTCTTTCTGCCCCTGTCTCCCAGCCTTGCTCCCTGAGGCCCAAGTTGGAAGTGTCCGTCCACTTACTGGATTTCCCCATCACTACCCAGGATTGAGCTTCCTCGCAGGGGCCGTCTTTATGCATCTCTCTCTGGCGAGGGGCTTCCTGTGATTCATGGCTGACCTCTGGCCATGCCACCCCTTCTAGCCAGCTTGGAGCTGCAGCCAGCATGAGGATCTCCCCCTTTGCCTGCCTACCTGCCCCTCGCTCTCCACCACCTTGGGCCTATCCCAGGGCTCACCCCCAGCCTGGCACCCCAAGATGGCCCCAGTGAGCCTCCATCTCTTTGCAGACAGCTTCACAGTATTTTGGGGACTTGATGGAAAGGCCTCAGTTTCCACTTATCCCCATCAGATTTCTGTCCCAACACAACTGTGTTGGTTGTGGCCCAGGCCTGCCATGGAACCAGAGCCCCCTCAGAGAGGCCCAGCCCGGACCTAGGAGGGGCACGAGATGTGCCTGCCCTCCCTTCTACTCATGGTGGTCTCCTGACCACCTGTTTCGCACTGAGCTCTGTCTCTGGGTGGAGGACATACCCAGCAAGCTCCTGCCCTCAACCGGTAATTGGGTAGGGCCCTTTCAGGTGTGTCTATGGCCATGGGGTAGAGAGATGGCAGTGTCATGCAGAGGGATAGAGCCCTCTCTAAGGAGATAAGAGTTCAGCCAAGATCTAGGAAAGAAGTTCCATTCGAGAGTCCAGAGGTGGGAAGGGGCACGGTGACTGGGGGGCCCATGAAGCTCCATGAGACAGGGACAAGACAGTGGGCAAGGGCCTGCTGGTGAGGTCAGAGGGCTCTAGGGCTAGGCAGGGTCATGACTCCTTGATCTCTGGAGAGGGGCTCCCAGGCCAGCACACCAGCCAAGGCCACCTGCTCATCTGCCGCTATTGTTCTGCTTTCCCAGGGGAAGTGCGGCAGGATCTCATTAATTGTGTGGGGGAAAGGCCTGAATCAGCAGAAAAGCCAAGTTTATCTTGAGCAGCTGCCGACTGACCCTGTGCCAGGGTGATCCAGTGACCTTCCAAGGACAATCTAAATTTAGGCTCCAGATTCCTGGGGATTGGGGTTAGGGAAGCTCCTAGTAGCCAATTTCATTTCAGGGGAAGTGAAAAACAACGTTCCTTCTATCTTTTGGCTTCAAAACAGTTAAGGATGTTTTCCTCCAGTGGAGCAGAAGTTTGTGGAGTCTCTGATCACAGAACTCCCCCACCGGTGCTCTTTCTTGGTAGCTGCCCAGAGGCAGCATGAATCCTCAGATCACTTGGCCCTACTCTGGGGGCCGAGAAGGGGGACAAGGCTTGCGATGATGTGCAAAACACCTTTTGACAAACAGTCAGTGAATTCACAATTCAGACTAGTGAATTGACCTCTCCTTGCCTTGGTTTCTGCATTGGTAACAAAGCCCTCCACAATGGAGGCTGCAAGTTTGGAGGGGAGGCCATCACCCCTCCCTGGCCCTCTGCTGCCATTCCTGAGCACACTATGGGGTCCTGAGATGTTCTCTCTGACTCCCTTGACCTTTGCAGATCATCTGACTTCAATCCTCAGAGCAGGAGCCACTGGCTGTTCGTCCAAATTGGAAGACATTGTACCTTAAACTTCTCCAGCGGGTAGAGGAGTGAGGGGCATGGAGCTCTGGTTGACAGAGACCTAGGGTCTTGTAGGTCCCTCGTACCTTCAAGGACTATAACAGATGGTAGTCTCTGCATAATCCAGGACCCCTTTGGGAGTCTGGAGGAGGTCAGCCAATGGCAGTAGTGTCCTCAGGGGCAAAAAGTGGCCCTCCACCCCACTCCCACTCCTCACCCCTCATATCTGCCCTGGTTCCATGACCTCTTTGTCCACCTTCTCTCTCTAAACCCCTTCCTTCTCTGATTATTTCCTTCTCTGCATGCTGCACTTTGCAATAATTTTAGATTCTTTCCACTTAAAATCATAAAGTGATTCTAAATTCTCTTTTTTCATTTAGCATCATATTATAAACATGTCTACACTTGTTAAAAACACTCTCGGGGCACCTGGGTGGCTCAGTGGGTTAAAGCCTCTGCCTTCGGCTCAGGTCATGGTCCCAGGGTCCTGGGATCGAGCCCCACATTGGGGTCCCTGCTCAGCTTGGAGCCTGCTTCCTCCTCTCTCTCTCTGCCTGCCTCTCTGACTACTTATAATCTGTAAAACAAATAAATAAAATCTTTAAAAAAAACACTCTCATGGGGGCACCTGGGCGACTCAGTAATTTGAGCCTTTGACTCTTGATCTCAGCTCAGGTTTAGATCTCAGCGTGGTAGGTTTGAGCCCCTCATTAGGCTCCACACTGGGCACAGAGCCTACTTAAACAAAACAAAATACCCTCATAATTACTATTGTTTCTAATTGCCTGGAAGATGGCCTCAGGGGTTGGATGGAGGCAAAATGGAATCTATTTCCACCATTCACAGTGGGGGGATGTGACTAGGGCAATGGATTCTGAGGTTCTGTAAAATGGGGATGATAATGGACTTAACACCAAAGGGTTGTCAAGAAACTTAGTAGATAGCATTCCCTGGCTCAGGGTGAATGATGAATTAACATTAATGATGATGATATAATTATACAACCATCCTTCAAGACACACTTTGATAAAAGATGATTTTTCTGTTATCAGTAACACTGCTACCAAAGTAAGCCTTGGTATTTTGGATGATTTCCTCAGGAAAAATTCCTCAAAGAATTTCAGCTCACATCCAGGAGGTTGTATCACAGAGACCTCTTACCTGAGTATGTGTTTTCATTGCCTGTCACCAGCACTGGATATTCACAGTTGTTTTTTTTTTTAAAGATTTTATTTTTTTATTTGACAGAGAGAAATCACAAGAGAGGCAGGCAGAGAGAGAGGAAGGGAAGCAGGCTCTCCGCTGAGCAGAGAGCCAGATGCGGGACTCGATCCCAGGACCCTGAGATCATGACCTGAGCTGAAGGCAGCGGCTTAACCCACTGAGCCACCCAGGCGCCCCGGATATTCACAGTTTTAAAACTATACTTCTTGAGTAGGTAGAATACAGTATCTTTGACTCTCATTTCTCTGAATGGTAATGTGGTTAAAATTTATTTTCAATTTATATTGTCCAATTTTATTTCCTCTTTGGTGAATTGTCTGTGTACCTGCATAAATATAGAGCATTGCTGTTTTTCTCACTTTGTATGTTAGAAACATAAACATTAACATGTGTATGGCACATACCTTTTGCCATTTGGTATTTAATCTATTACTGATTTTTTCAGGATGTTATAAAAATTGGAACTTTTGAGTATTTGAATCTATTAAGGCTTTCCCTATGTGACTTCTATCTTTATTTTTAACTGTTAAAAAGCCCTTCTGTATAAAGAAGATAAACATTAATTTTTTTTTTTTTACAGTTTTCTTCTACTTTTCCTCATGCCAAGGAGGGCTTCCATTCTGACAAAGATGGATGGGACTAAACAGATTAGAGTTCTGCTCAACAGCAAAATGGAGGGGATAGAGGAAAGAATAAATAAGTTTGAAGATAGAACAAGAGGATTATTTCATCTGAACAAGAGAGAGAATGTGGAAAAATTTTAAAAAAAATAACAAAGCCTTGGGGAAATGTAATATGATAACTAAAGATTTAACATCCGTGTTATTGTAGTCCCAAAAGGAAAAGAAAGAGGGCAGGGATAAAAAAAAAAAAAAAGTATTCAGGGTGCCTGTGTGGCTCAGTGGGTTGAGCCGCTGCCTTCAGCTCAGGTCATGATCTCAGGGTCCTGGGATCGAGGAGTCCCACGTCGGGCTTTCTGTTCAGCAGGGAGCCCGCTTCCCTCTCTCTCTCTCTCTCTCTGCCTGCCTCTCTGCCTACTTGTGATCTCTCTGTGTCAAATAAATAAATAAAATCTTTTAAAAAAAAGTATTCAAAGAATTAAAAACTGAAAATTTCCTAATTTAGCAGACAAAGCAAAAACCCAAAATCCTGCAGATTCAAGATGTTGCCTGAATCCCAAACAGGATAAATCCAAAGAAACTGACACCAAGACCCAACATAATTAATTTTCTGAAAACTAAAGTCAAAGAAAAATATTGTGAAGAAGCAGAGAAAAAGGACACCTCACCTATAGAGGAAAAACAAATCAAATGACAAAATTTCTCATCAGAAACCTTGGAAAACAGAGGAAGTAGCACTTCTTTTTATAAGTGTTGGAAGAAAAAAAAATGTCAATGCAAAATTCTATATCTGAATAGATTCTTCAAGAATACAAGGAAAATAAATATGTTCTCAGATGAGGGAAAACTAAGAAATTTATCACCAGCAGATGTACCCTGAAAGAATGGCTAAAGGATGTTCTTTAAGCAGAATGGGAATGATAAAAGGAGGAGTCTTGAAATAGCAAGAAGGAAGAACACCATAAACAAAATCCTGATGAATATAACAGAGTCCTTCTCCTCTTGAGTTTGCTAAGTTATATTCGATGCTTGAAGCAAAAATTATTGCACTCCCTAAAATGGTTCTCAGTCTATGTAGAGGACATACCTAAGATAATTATACTATAACTGGGGGAGGGTGAAGGGACATAAAGGGAGGTAGGTTTCTACACTTTATTCTAACTGGTAAATATTGACACCAGTAGACTTTGATGAGTTATATGTATTTAATGTAATCCTAGATCAACCATTACAAAGCTATACAAAAAGATACACTCAAAACTAGTATGGGTAATTCAAAATGGAGTTCAAAAAGATGTTTAAGTAAACCACAAGAAGGCAGGAAAAAATAAACAGAGAAACAAAAAGAAAGTGCAAACAGAAACAAAAATCAAGTGGCAGATTTAAGCTTTACCATATCAATAATTACATTATTTTAGTTGCATATGGTCTAATAACAAACAACAGATATTGGTAGAGTAGACAAAAATAAATAACCTAAATATATGATACTTAAAATTAAATCACTTCAAATACAATGCCATGTGTAGGTTGAAAAAGATGCACTAAGTATTAAGACGTACTAAGCAGAGTGGCTATATTAATGTCACATAAAGTAGACTTCTTAAGAAAATTACTAGGAACAGAAGAAAACATTACCTAGTCATAAAAAGGGTCAATACGTCACGAAGGCATAACAATCATAAATGCATATACACCAAACAAAAGAGCTGGAAAGTAATGTGAAACTGATAAAACTGAGTGGAGAATTACACAAATTGACAATTATAGTTGAAGCTTCAATACTCCTCTCTCAACTACGACAGAACAACTGGACAGAGAATCAGGAAGATAGAAAAATTCATATAGCACTACCCAACGAAGCAGAATACACATTCTTTTCAAGTGCCCAGAGAACCTACTCCAAGACAGACCATATCCTGGGCCGTAAAAAAGAAACAACAAACAAAAAACCTCAAAATTAAGTGAAAACAAAAGGTGATTCTTTGAGGTTAATAAAATTAACAAAACTTTACTCAAATTGACCTAGAAAAGGGGAGAAGACTCAAATTACTAAAATCAGGAAAGAAAGATGAGATACTACTAATGAATGATCTTACAGAAATAGAAACTGATTATAAGGGAGCACTATGAACAATTGTCTGCCAAGAAAGTAGATAACTAGGTGAAACGGACGATTTCTAGAAACACAAACTACCAAACCTGACTCAAGAAGAAATAGGAAATCTGACAAGAGGTTGAGTTAGTAAAAAACAAACAAACCGAAAAATGCCAACAATGAGAAGTTACTGGACCAGATGGACTCACTAGTAAATTCTACCAAATATTTAAAGAACTAACGCCAAACAATCTCAAACTTTACCAAAAAAGCGGAAGAGGTGGGAAAACTTCCTAAGTCACTCTACGAGACCAGCATTGCCCTGCTCCAAAGTCAAAACTAATCTCAGTAACATGTATGTGTGTATATATGTATACATATATATATTATATGTATATATAATATTATATATATTATATGTGTATATATTATATGTGTATACATATATTATATGTATTATATTATATGTATTGTATAGTATGTATGTGTATATATTATATGTGTATATAATATATGTATAGATTATATGTGTATATATTATATTATATTATATGTGTATATAATATATGTATATATTATATGTGTATATAATATATATACATATATACATATATACATATATATACATATATATAATATATGTATACACATATAATATATACACATACATACTATACAACATGACCAAATCCAAGTGGGATTTATTCCAGGAATGTAAAAATTGGTTTAATGTCTGAAAATCAATTAATGTAGTACACCATATCAGTAGAATCAAGACAATAACAATATGCTCATCTCAATAGACACAGAAAAAGCTTCTAACAAATCTAATATACTTTCTTCATAAAAACGCATAGCAAGCTAGGAATGAAAGGGCTACTCCTCCCTCTGATAAAGGGCATCTGTGAAAAACCCACACCTAATATCATATTAATGATGAAAGAATGAATACTTTCCCCCCTGGGATCAGGAATAAAACAAAGATGTTTATCCTCACAACTTCTATTTACTATTGTACAGGGGATTTCAAACTAGGCAATGAGGCAAGTAAAAATTAGAAGGCCAAGACTGGAAAGGAAGAAGTAAAACTATCACTCTTTGTAGATGACATGGTATTGTATATAGGAAATCCTAAAGAAGCTACTAAAAAAATTGTTAGAATTAACAAACAAGTTTATCAAGGATACAAGGTACAAAATCAAAATACAAAAACAACTGTATTTCTATACACTAGCAAAGAACAATGTGGAAGTTTAAAAAATGATTCAATTTGCAATGGTGTAGAAAAGAATAAAATACTCAAATAAAATAATTACAAATTTAACAAAAGAAATGACGAACTTACACTCTGAAAACTACAAACATTGTTGGAAGAAATTAAAGAAGACCTAAATAAAAGGAAAGATATTTCATGTTCATAAATCACAACACTTACAATTTTAAGATGACAACACTCCCTAAATTGATCTACAGATTCAGCGAAACCCCTATCAAAATCCCAGATGGCAGAATTGATAAGCTGACCCCAAAATTCATAGTGAAATGCAAATCATCCAAAATAGCCAGAATGATCTTGAAAAAAGAACAAAGTTGAAGGACTCCAAACTGATTTCAAAACTTACTACAAAGACAAGACAATGCAAGAACTCTGCTTTCACCACTCTTGTTGAATATAGTGCTGGAAAAAAATAGAAGAGATACAGATCAGAAAAGAAGAACTAAAATTGTCCCTATCCAGTTGCAAGCTAAATAGGTTTTGGGGCTGTATTGT
The DNA here is from genome assembly GCF_922984935.1 of Meles meles. NCBI lineage: Eukaryota > Metazoa > Chordata > Mammalia > Carnivora > Mustelidae > Meles > Meles meles. The sequence goes on from NC_060077.1 coordinate 32,259,983, forward strand.
ATAACATGTTGACTAAGGTTAAGAAGTACTGTTTTGTGTATTTGTAAGTTTCTAAGAGAGAAGGTCTTAAAAGTTCTCTCAAAAAAAAAATTGTAACTATGTGAGGCATGGATGTGTTAAGGCAATTTATTGTGGTAATTGTTTTGCAATGTATGTATCAAATCATTATGTTATACACCTTAAAATTCTACATACAGTGTTATATGTCAATTATATCTCAATAAAGCTGGGGGGAAACTCTTTTTGCTCTTGATGTAATTGTCAATATAGTAATTTCATGGAATCTTTTTTATTTATTTAGAACAGCAATAAGTGTTTATTAATTCACATAGTTTCTTTGTGTTCAGAATTTGGGGCTAGTTTAGTTGGGTGGGTTTTTTTAAAATTAATATATAATGTATTATTCGCCCTAGGGGTACAGGTCTGTGAATTGTCAAGCTTACACATTTCACAGCACTTACTGTAGTCCATACCCTCCCCAATGTCCATAACCCAACCTTCCTCTCCCTACCCTTCCACCCCCACAGCAATCCTCGGTTTGTTTCGTGACATTAAGAGTCTCTTATGGTTTGTCTCCCTCCAGATCCCATCGTGTCTCATTTTTTCCTTCCTTACCCCCCACGATCCCCTGCCCTGCCTCTCAGATTCCTCATGTCAGAGAGATCATATGATAATTTTCTTTCTCTGATTGACTTATTTTGCTCAGCATAACATCCCCTAGTTCCCTCCACATCGTTGCAAATGACAAGATTTCATTTCTTTTGAAGGCTGCATAGTATTCCATTGTGTATGTATGTGTGTGTGTATATATCTCAAAGTGTAATCTCAAAATGAAAATGAAAATGAAAAAAATATATATATCTCACATCTTCTTTCATGGAATCTTTTTAAAAAGGGCTTAGAACTAATTAATGAATTCAGGAAGATACAAAGATTTAAGATCAAGGTATAAAAAATCAATTTCCATATCTATATACCAGTAATGATGCTGTGAAGACCAAAATTCAAAATACAACATCATATGCACTCAAAAACAGAAATACCTAGATGTAAATCTAATAAAATATGTACAAAAGTTGTATGCTGGAAACTGCAAAGCACAGATTAAAAGAATCAGAGCTCTAAATAAATGGAGAGGCATTCTGTGTTCATGGATGGGAAGGCTCTATGTGGTAAAGATGTTTGTAGTGCAATTCCCTTCAAAATCTCAGCAAGATTTCTTATGGCTATAGACAATATTATTCTAAAACCTGAAAGGAAAAGAAATTAAAATAGCTTTAAAAATCTGAAAAATAAGAATAAAGTGGGAAGAATCACTCTATTTCATTTCAAGACTTACTATATAGATGTTAATGTATTGCTTATTAGGTGACAGAGACATTGTTCAATGGAACAGAATAGAGAACCCAGAAATAGCCTCACACAAGTAAGTACAGTCAACTGATTTTTGACAAGCATGCAAAAGTAATGGCCCAAAAGAATTGAAAGCAGAGCCTTGAACAGATATTTTTACACTAATACTCATAGCAGCATTATTCACAACAGCCAAAAGGTGGAATCCACCAATGGATGAGTGGATAAACAAACGAAAGTTGTTTATCCGAAAATGTTATTATCCATAAAATGGTTATAAAATGGATATCCATAAAATGTTATCCATAAAATGTTAATAATTGTTTATTCATAAAACGGAGTATTATTTTTAAATAATGTAGTATAGTTTTTAAAATGGAAGGAAATTCTGACACATGCTACAACATGGATGGACCTTGAGGTTATTATGCTAAGTGAACCAAGCTAGACAAGCAAGGAAGAATATTGTACGATTCTATTAACATGAGGTACCTAGAATGATCAAATTCATAGAGACAAAGTAGAACGGTGGTTGCCATGGGCTGGTGGAGGATGGAATGGAGAGTTGTGGTTTAATGGGGACAAAGTTTCAGTTTGGGAAGATGAAAGTTCTGGAGATGGATGGTGGTGATGGTTGTCAAAAATGTGAATGTAGGGCTCCTGGGTGGCTCAGTTGGTTAAGCGACTGCCTTCAGCCTGGGTCATGATCCTGGAGTCCTGGAATTGAGTCCCACATCGGGATCCCTGCTCAGCAGGCAGTTTGCTTCTCCCTCTGACCCTCTTGGTTCTCACGCTCTCTCTCAAGTAAATAAATAAATTTTTTAAAAAACCAGTGTGAGTGTACTTAATATCACTGAAATGCAAACATTGTTAAAACAAGAAGTTTTATGTGATATAAGTTTTACCACAATAAAATAGAAAGCAATGCAATGGAGGAAGGATAATCTTTTCAGCAATATGCTAAAGAAATTGAATATCAATAGAGGGAAAACCCCCTTAATCTAAACCTCACAGTATTAAAAAAATATCAAAATGAATCCTGTTTTAATTGTAAAATGTAAAACTAAAGAACTTTTAGAAGGTAACTCAGGAGAAAGTCTTTGAGACATAGCCATGATACAAAAAGCATGCTCATAAATGGAGAAATTGATCAATTAACTTTATTAAAGTTAATTTTTTCCTCATGAGACACTTTTAAAAGAATGAAAAAACAAGCTACATGCTGGAAGAAAATATTTGCATTCCACATAGTCAACAAAAGACTAATACCCATAACATGGAAGAACCCTAAAAATTCAGCATTAAAAAAACAAGCAATCCAATTAGAAATGGGGCAAAACCACATAGAAACATTTCATCAAAAAGATGGCAAGTGAGCAAATGAAAAGATGTTCCAATCACTATCCATTAAGGAAATTAAAATCAATATTTTAAGGATGGCATGATCATCACATATTTAAGGATGAGATATCATTACATTTATTCAAACAGCCGAAATAAGGACACCTGGATGGCTTAGTCAGTTGAGCGCCCCACTCTTGGTTTCAGCTCAGGTCATGATCTCAGGGTGGTGAGACTGAGCCCCACATTGGGCTCCACACTCAGTGGGGAGTCTGCTTGAGATTCTCTCCCTCTCCATTTCCCTCTGTCCCTCCCCCCAAAAATGAACAAAAAGATCTTAAAAAAGAAAGAAAGAAAGAAAACAGCCAAAATTTAAAAATAATGACAACACCAAATGCTAGTGAGGATGTAGAGAATCTGAATCCCTGATACATTGCTGGTGGGAATGTAAAATGATACAGCCACCCTGGCAAACAGTTTGGCAGTTTCCTAAAACACTAAACACATACTATTATATAGTCCAGCAATTGCACTTCTGGGCATTAATTACAGAGAAATAAAATTTCATGAGTGCATGAAAACCTGTACATGATTGATTGTTCATAGCAGCTTTGTTTATAATAGCCCCAAACTGGAAAGAACCCAAATTGTCCCTTAATAGGTGTGTGGTTAAACAAACTGTGGCACATCCATAGTATGGAAGAGTACTCAGCAATAAAAAGAGACCAAATGAACCATTGAAATACACAGTAACTTGGATGGACTTGGATGGATCTCAAGGGTATTAAGTAAAGAAAGCCAACGCCAATTGGCTACATACTCTATGATTCCATTTCTATAAAATGACAGAATTATGGAGATAGAAACAGATTTGTGCTTCCTAGGGGTTAGGGATTTTGTCAGAGGAAGAAAGTGGATATGGCTATAAAGGGATAGTACAAGGCAGATCTTCACGGTGGTGGAGTAGTCTATATTTGATTATAGCAGTGGTTACATGAATCTACACGTTTGAGAAATTACATGTGTAGAATTACATGTACACATCGTGTATACCTAGTGATATAGAATTAGACACACACATTGTACCAGTGTCAAATTGCTTTTTTTAAAAAAAAGATTTTATTTACTTATTTGACAGAGGGACAGCAAAAGAGGGAACACAAGCAGGGGGAGTGGGAGAGGGAGAAGCAGCCTCCCCACTGAGCAGGGGACCCCAATGCAGGACTCGATCCCAGGACCCTGGGATCGTGACCTGAGCCGAAGGCAGACGCTTAGCCACTGAGCTACTCAGGCGCCCCTAATGTCAAATTCCTGATTTTGATACTGCACTATAATTATGTAAAATGTAATCACCGAGGATAACTGGGTGAAGGGTACATAGGACATTTTTATACTATACTTGTAAGTTCTTGTGAATCTGTAATTGGTTCAAAATAAAATGTTTTTAAAAACAAAATGAAGATTTTCAAGCATAGAAGAACTGACAGAATTCATCACCATCACCAATAGACCAGCACTACAAAAGATATTAAAGGAAGTCCTTTAGGCACAACGTAAATGATGCCAGATGGGAATGAGAACATACACAGAAGAATAAAGAGCTCCAGAAATGGTAAATATGGGAGTCAATTTAACAAAATTTAAATTATTTTTAAAACCTCTTTTAAAATACTTTATTTCTGGGCGCCTGGGTGGCTCAGTGGGTTAAAGCCTCTGCTTTCGGCTCAGGTCATGATCCCAGAGTCCTGGGATCGAGCCTCACATCGGGCTCTCTGCTCCGCAGGGAGCCTGCTTCCTCCTCTCTCTCTGCCTGCCTCTCTGCCTAGTTGTGACTTCTCTCTGTCAAATAAATAAAATATTAAAAATAAAATAAAATACTTTATTTCTTAACACAAAATTTATAACAATGTATTGTGAGGATGCACTGGTAAAATGGATGGCAATATTTGCACAAAGGCTGAGTGAGCACTTATGATGATGATGAGGATGATGATTAAAGTATAGTTGACATACAATGTTACATTAGTTTCAGGGGTACTGTGTAGTGATTTGACAAGTCTGTATATTATGCTATGCTCACCACAAGTGTAGCTACCATCTGTCACCATACAAGCTGAATATATTATTGTAAGGTCTATAAAGTGTATGTGAAATCATATGATATCATGTGATAAGTCAAGAATCTCTACTAGAAATAAAAAAGCAATCCCCCCAAAAATGAAACAGACCAAAGAGATATAGTTAATAATCAAAGGGAATAAAATGGAATCTTAAAAGATACTTAACCCAAAAAGACAAAAAAATTAGGAAGAGGAGAACAAGTAAGAGATGAGATGAAAAAAAAAATAGCAAGCTGATAGATTTAAACCTAACCATCTTAATAATCATATTAAATATTAATGGTCTAAATATCCCAATTAAAAGACAGATTGTCTGATTGGATTTAAAAAGCCACATCCAACTATATGCCTGCCTACAAGAAATTCATTCTAAACAGAAAGATACAAATAGGTCAAAGTAAAAGGATGCTTTGGGTCTGAACAAGATGGCATAGACTCATCTCTCCCTACACCTTTCCACCAAGTACAAGGACAAACCGTGGAAATAATTCAAGAGTCACTCAAAGAAGAACACTGAAAGGTGGTAAGAAGAAAGTGAACTGGTTTGGGATTCCAGAGCTGAAAGAGCAACATAATGGTAAGAGACTCTAAGTCCTCTACCCACCAGGAGAAGTTGACACACATCTGGAGTCTCCTAACCCCCAACATAGCAACAGAAGACTCCCAAGGCCACCTCACTTCCCTGGAAGTAATGGGAGGCCCTCTGACAACACCTAGCACACTCACAGCACCATCAAAGAGAAGAGGCCAGGGGGAGAGCTCTCTTTCTCTGCCAAAAGATACCGGGTATCTGGGGGTCACTGGCAAGTGTGACTCTGCCATAACAAGTGACCTGGCCTGGGAAGGATCTTTGAGTATGTCTTATAGTGGCATAGAGGAGAAAATCTCTGATTTTGAATTTGTTTATTTAAAGCAACACCGAGCCAAAGAAAAAGTCTTATCCCATGCCCAGAATCTCACTGTACAATGATCAGACTTGAGAGAATTTAGGATAAATGCTGCTTGGGCTCTGAGAAAGGGTTGGGGGCCCCAGAGTTGGAGTGACCAACACCATATAGGAATGAACCGGAAGGGAAGCCAGGGGGAATGTACACGAACAAGGTAACAAGGTAATCAACAGGGCTGATTTTATTTTCTTTAATTTTGTCTCTTCTGTTAAATTTTCTAGGGTCCATGTGTACTATGTGTACACTGAGGCAATGAATACCAACAAGAGACAAGGAAAGAGACAAGGGAAAGAGACAAAGGAAAGAGACAAGGGAAGCTCATGGCTAGAGCCCAGGTTCTGTGGCTGGGCTGTCTGCACCTAAATCCTCCCATTAAGTAACTACATGCTAGGTGAGTATACCAGTTCACTCAGCTACAAAGTGGAAAGGTAAGGACAACTTCCTCTTGGGATATGGTAAGGATTAAACCAGCTCATGGATTAAAGTGCTTAGAGCAGTAATGGCCCATAAGAAGTGCCTACATTTAAGGGTTACAATTTTTTTTTAATAGATTCATTCCTGGCTTCTTATTTTTTTAAGATTTTTAAGGATTTATTTATTTATTTATATTTGGCAGAGATTGACACAGTGAGAGAGGGAACACAAGCAGAGGGAGAGGGAGAAGCAGGCTTTCTGCTGATCAGGGAGCCTAAGGCGGGGCTTCTTCCAAGGACCCTGGGATCATGACCCGAGCCAAAGGCAGATGCTTAATGATGGAGCCACTCAGGCACCCCCACATTTTTATATATTTATTTGAAAGAGAGCGAGCGAGCGAGGATGTGTGAGTGGGGAGAGGAGCAGAGGGACAGGGACAAGCAGACTCTGAGCTGAGCACAAGCCTGACACAGAGCTTGATCCCACAACCCTGAGATCATCATCTGAGCCAAAATCAAGAGTTGTATGCTTGACCAACTGAGCCACCCAGGTACCCTCATTTCTGGATTTTTAAATATTTTTGCCACTATTTTAGATTGTATCTTTTTTTTTAGATTGTATCTTTTTAAAATTGTATTTTCAAAGAGATTTTTGCCAATATATAGAAATGCAAAAGAATTTTGCTTCAAATCCAGCAAACTTATTTAATTCCAACAACTACTTGCAGATATTTTTGGGTTTTCCATATAATCATATCTGCAAGTAAGTTTTGTGTTTTTCTTCTTTTTTCGGTTTTGTTTTCGAAAGAGAGAGCATGTGTGCAGGCAGGGCTGGGGAAGAGGCAGAAGGAGAGAGAGAAAATCTTAAGCAGGCTCCATGCTGGACACAAGACGTGGGGCTCGATCTCACAGCTCTGAGATCATGACCTGAGCTGACATCACCAGCTGGACACTTGGCCGACTGAGCCACTCAGGTGCCCCTGTAATTATCTTGTAAATCCAGTCCCTTTTATTTCCTTATCTTGTTTTACGCCCATGGTTGGGATGTCCAGTAGCTCATCTAGAGAAGTCCTCATTGTGCAGCACCTAGGTGGCTCAGGTTTACCATTAATATTTTTCCTTGTCCTATTCTTACTAAGTTTGTATGCTAGGGCTGTATTCATCTTATAAAAATGAATTGAAAACATTTCTTATTTTTCTATTCTCTGAAATAGTTTGTACAAGATTAAAATGATCTGTTTCTTGAAAATGATCTGTTTCTTAACATGTAGCTTTACATGCAAAAGTTTAGGGAAGAGGAGTAGTTTTTATTTATTTATTTGTAAAGATTTTATTAATTTATTTGATAAGGAGAGAGACAACAAGAGAGGGAATACAAGCAGGGGGAGCAGGAGATGGAGGCGCAGGCTTCCCGACAAGCAGGGAGCCCGATGCAGGGCTCGATCCCAGGACCCCAGGATCATGACCCCAGCCGAAGACAGATGCCTAATGACTGAGCCACGAGGGGTAGTTTTTAAGTTACTGATTACATTTCATTTAATTGTAAGACAAATTAGGTTTTTTATTTCTCTTGGATTCCATTCTGGAAAACTATTTTCTAAGAAATTACTCAGTTCATGTTTTCAAATTTGTTTCCATACACTTGACAAATAGCTCCTTATATTTCTGTTTACTTGTGGGAGCATTTGTGGTTAAGTCTCCTTCTCTTTCTTTCTGCTTTCCTTCCTTCCTTTCTTTTTCTTTCTTCCTTTTTAAAAAAGATTTTATTTATTTATTTGACAGAGAGAGACATTGAGAGAGGGATCATAAGCAGGCAGAGTGGGAGAGGGAGAATCAGGCTTCCCGCTGAGCAGCGAGCCTGATGCAGGGCTTGATCCCAGGACCCTGGGATCATGACCTGAGACAAAGGCAGTTGCTTAACCCACTGAGCCACCCATGTGCCCCTAAGTCTCCTTTTCTTTTCTATTGTGTTTTGTTGTTATTTGTGCTTTTTCTTTTTCTTGTTAATATTACCAGAAGCTTGGCTTTATATTTGTATTCCCAACAAATCAGCTTTGGGCTTTGCTGCCTTAAATTGCATTTCATCTGATACCGACACAGCTCAAGTTCACTCTTGGCTAGTTTTTGCATGGTGTATCTTTCTCTCCCTTGACCTTCAATATTATATTTATGTTTCAGGAGGGTCTCCTATAATTGCAGAAAGCTGGGTTGTTTTTCGTATAATGTGGCAATATTTCTCTGTATCTGGAGCATTAGGTCCCTTTACATTTTTTGTAATTACAGGTATATTTGGATTTATTTTTAACAACTAATGTCCAGATCCCCCTCTCTACTCCTCCTTTCTGTCTTCTTTTGGATTCTTTTTGTATTTTTCTTATTTTTTTCCCTTGTTCTTGTTTGCAAATGAGACCTTCCTTGCCTATTTCAGAGGTCACCTAAATCGAATACCCTCCAACATTAATATCTCTGTTCTCCTCCCACCAACACCAAAACCTTAGAATGTTTCAACCCGTTTACCTGCTACCAGCTCTCATGCTATTGTCCCTGCTGCCCTGTGATTGTTTCATATACTCAGGACTGGTATGCAGGGTCCACCCGAAGGGCTGGGAGAGGATCCCCCCACCTCCTCAGACGGTGGCCGCACCCAGCTCACCAGACGGAGAGCCAGAGCAGGAAGCAGCTGTAAACACAGGCTGGGTACCCACACTGTTCCCAGGAGCTGGCCCTCAGATCCTATCTTGTTACTCCCCTTGCCTTTGTCAAGCTCTCAGGACTTGGCATCTAGGCCAGCATTTTGCCCAAACAAGGAGTGAGTCAGAACTGGACATCCAGGGCCAGGCTGACCATGCCAAGGACATGGGGACACTCTCCCAGCCTGCCGCCTTCCCAGGACTGGAGAGGATATGGTGCCTCCCAGCCGGCCCGCTTGTCTGCCTTCCCAGGGAGACTAGCAGGGCCTGGAGCATGCAAACTCATCCCTTATCTGCCCTTGTTTGCCCCCTGGAAACAACCCCTTTCTCTTCACACTCTCATCAAAGAGGTAGAGCTGGAGATTGACCTCGGCTGGGCCTGATCCCTGCAGTACATGCTGGCTGAACTCAGACTATGACTTCTGCTCTCATTCCAGACCCCATAGACAGAGTGACAGTGCGTGCAGAAGTGCTAGGCCGAGGAGACCAGCCACCTGTCTGAGAGTCTGGGAGGTTGTAGAGAAAAGTTGCCCCCTACATGGGTTTAGAGGAATGAGTAGGAGTTCTCCAGGGTGGAGATGGGAACAGGCTTTCTGCGAAAGGGGAGACCCTGGGACAGAAAAGTGACAAATACCAGCAGGATGGGATAGGGGAAAGAGCAGTAGAACAATGGAAGAACCAGTATGCTGGGCTTGGCCTGGGTGGTGCCTAGAAGAGAGCTCAAAGGAGCAAAATCGAGGTTCCGCCTTTCCAGAAGCTGCCATTCCACAGTAGTCCCATGGCCACATCTAGATGCCAGGAAAGGTGAAATGTAGTCTTTTAGCTGGCTGGAAACAAACTCAGCAGGCCTCTTATTTCCAAGGGGCAGGGACTGCCCCCCAGTTCATGGTGGGCTCTCAGGGCTCACCAAGCTCGGGACCTGAGAGGCAAGAGTGAGTCAGAGACCCTGGACTGAGGATGGGGTTCAAGACAGCAGCCAGAACCCACCCACAGACTCTCCTCTCTCCCATTATAGAATATCTCATTGTGCACAACACTAACCATATTGAGGGCTGATAAACCCATAGAAAATAATTGAAAATTCCATCATTGGCGAGAAATTTTCAAGAGACTTTGAAGAATTTTTGGAAGACAGGAAGGAGATAGGATCAGATGGAGGGATTAACTGCAATGGAGGTAAGTATGAACCCTGTGGGCAGACGAGGAGCCATGAGCCGGGGGAGAGGGCTGCAGCTTCCAGGTGTATCCCTGGGATCCACTTTGTTCCGGGAGAGCCTCCCCAGGTGGGCTGTGGCCTAGGAGGATAAAGGCCTGCACCTGTGCAAATGCCAGCCCGCCCCTGAGCAGCTGCCAGGAAAACAAACAAACAAACAACAACAACAACAAAAAAAACCAAGCGGGGTCAGTTAAATGTCTCCTGGCCCCCTTGGGGTGTCAGAGAGGAGGTGAAGAAACAGGCGCTCTCACACACTTGATGGGGGTGTGAGCTGGTACAATCACTTCAGAAAAGAGTTTGCTGTTCTCTCAAAAAGTTGAGTGAGCATCTATCCCGTGAGCAGAGAAACAAGTGCCCATGGGCACTGGGGTACAAGCACAGGAATGTCCTTAGCAACATTGTATTTATTAGCCCCACACTGGAGTGCCCCTAGATGTCCATCCACAGGAGGGATAAATATGGTGGCATAGCCACCTGGAGGAGCAGTACGCAGCCCTGAAAACTTAGCAACACTCAACTTGTGGCAATGGCGGGTAAGAGATAAAAGACCCCCAAACTATAAGTTGTATGATTTGGTGGCAGATTGTATTTTCGAAAGATGCCATAAACACAGAGCTATCCAAAGACATTGTTTATACGTTCTCTTCTTTTTAAAATTTATGTTAATTTTTAAAAATATTGTGGTAAAAAAAACACATAAAATTTACCATCTTAAATTTTGGGGTGTGCATTTCAGCAAAGTTAAGTACATTCACCACCATCACCACCATCCATTTCCAGAACTTCTTCATCTTCTCAAACCGAAACTCTATACCTATTAAACAATGACTCCCCATTCCCTCCCCTAGCCCCAATGCCCTATCTTCTGTCTCTATGAATTTGACTACTCCAGGTCCCTCATATACATGGAGTCTGACAGTATTTGGCCTTTTGTGACTGGCTTAGTTCACATAGCATAATGTCATTAAGGTTCATCCATGCTGTAGCCCATGTCAGAATTTCCTTCCTCTTTACAGATGGATAATATTCCAGTTATAGAGGGACTCTATTATGTTCATCCATTCATCCGTCAATGGACACTTGGGTTGCCTCCATCTTTTGGCTATTGCAATATACCACTATGCACATGCGTGCACATGAACATGATCTTCTTATAAGTTGTTGATTTCCCTCCCCCAGGCCTTGCCATTGTAACATGGGGGTCTGTGTTTCTTCCCCTAGGATCTGGAAGGGGCACAACAAGAATGATGCTGTATGACTTCCAGGCTAGGTCCTAAAGGGTTATACAGCTCCCTCCCAGTCCCCTTCAGCAGCCCCTTCTTGGAGCTCAGGCACTGTGTAGTGAGCAAGCTTAGACTGGACAAAGAGGCCACGTGTGGATGGTTCAGCCAACAGCTAGCATTGACTACCAGAGACAGAGCAGAGGAGTTCCAAAGGTGCCCCTTGCCCCCATGACCATATACAAGGCCTTGAGCAGGAATCGCCCACCCCGAGCCCAACCAGCACAAGCTCTTGAGAGAAAATAATAGAATTATCCTTGTTTCAGGTCCCTGAGGTTTGGGGAATTTGCTCTGCAGGGATAGATAACCAGATTTTACTTCTATAAATTTAAAAGCAGGCAGAATTAAACCACACTGTATAGGAAGACATATGCATGTGGTGAAACCATAAGGAGCAAACAGTTACCATGAAAGTGAGGATAGTCTTTACTTCTGGGGAAAGGTAAGTAAAAGGACATATGGAGACCCTGAGGTGATAGCTGGGGAGTGACTACATGAATGTTCACTTTCTAATAATTTGTGAAGCTGTTTATGTTGAAGGTTATCTTTCACAATAAAAAAGCAATTTTTTTTAAAGAAAGGCAAAAAGAAAGTAAGATTCTCTTGGCTTGGATGATGTGGGGCATAGACCCCTCCAGTAGCCCCCACCACACATCTTATAGAACAGCTTGGCCATGGATAGGACCACTGCACCCCACAGCCACCCTCCCACATGGATGCAAGCCCTTGGGAGCAGGAGACCAGCATGATCATGAGGGAAACCCATGCGAGCCACTGCAATGACTGGACAGCCAGTCGGGAATTCTCTGATGGAAGCCAACTAATGAGGGAACAAAGGCACACACTGGAAACCTTGACAATGTGAAATATGGTAAAGTCACTAATCTACTTGCCATCTCTATGAATTATTCAGTAATGGACATTTCATGTAAGTGGTATCCTTTAATATGTGGCCTTTGGTGTCTGGTTTCTTTTACTTAGCATCGTGTTTTTCTAGGTTTATCCACATTGTAGCCTGTCAGTACTTTATTTCTTTTTATGGCTGAAAAACAGTCTACCATATGGATATACAGTTCTCCCTTCTCCGGGGGGGTATGTTCCCAGAGCTCCTGTGGATGCCTGAAACTGTGGAAAATACCTAATCCTATATATACTATGTTTCTTCCTCTACATACCTACCTATGATAGAGTTTAATTTATAAATTAGGTGCAGTGAGAGATTAACAACGATTCTAACAATATACTATAACAAAGGTTATGTAGATGTGGTCTCTCTTTCCAAATATTGGACTATGCTCACCCTTTCTCTTCTTGTGATGATGTGAGATGAGAAAATGCCTATGTGACGAGATAAAGTGAAGTGAATGACATAGGCATTGTGATGTAACATCTTCTACTAACCTTCTGACACTATTGTTTCCAGACTGCACGTGACCATGGCAACTGAAACCACAGATAATGGAGAACTAACTACTATACTGAATTTTGTTACCCATTCATCCATTGAGGGACATTTGGTTTATTTACACTTTTAAGCTATTTTTAATAAATCTACTATGAACATTTATGTACAAGTTTTTGTGTGTGGATAGATTTTCATTTCTTTCAAAAACTAGCAAGAAATTGTTGGGCTATATGGTACTTACATGTTTAACTTTTTAAGGAACTGCTAAACTTTTCCATACCAGCTGTACATTTGGCATTCTCACCAGCTATGTATTCAATTGCTCCACATCCTCACCAACTCTTGTTACTGTCATTACTTTTTTATTAAACCCAGTCGGGTGTGTGAAGTGGTATCTCATGGCTTTGACTTGCATTTCCCTGATAACTGATGATATTGAGCATCTTTTCATGTGCTTATTGGCCATATGTATATCTTCTTTGGAGAATTGTCAGTTCAAATCCCTTGCCCATTTTAAAATTGAGTTGTCTTTTTTTTTTTTTTTTTTTTTTTTGCTGAGTTGTAAGAGTACTTTATATATTCTATATACTCAATACTTACCAGATAGAGGATTTAGAAATATTTTTTCCTATTCTGTGAGTTGTCCTTTTACTTTTTTTTTTTGATAATGCCCTTTGTTTTTCTTTTAAGATTAGAAAAAAATTTTTTAAGTAATCTCTACACCCAACATAGGGCTCGAACTCACAGCCTCAGACAATGTCCTTTGGTGCACAAAAGCTTTTAATTCTGGTGAAGTGCAATTTATGTATTTTTTCTTTGATTGCTTTGATTGTGTTTTTGGTGTCATATCTAAGAAGCTATTGTCTACTCTAACATGCAGATTTTCAACCATGTTTTCATCCAAGGGTTTTTTGTTTTTAGCTCTTAGGTAGTTTTAGTTAATTTGCATATATGGTATGAGGTGGGGTCCAAGTTCATCCTTTGGTATGTGGATATCCAGTTGTTTTAGCATCACTTGTTAAAAAGTCTCTTCTTTTCCCCATTGCAAGCCTTGTCAAAAACCAGTTGACCATAAATGTATGGATCTATTTTTGTATTTTTAACTCTGTTCCATTGGCCTATATGTCTAAATGCCAGTACCACACAGACAAGTACCACACAGCCTTGATTACTGTAGTTTTGTATTAAGTTTTGGAATCACAAAGTGTGAGTCTCCTAACGTTGTTCAAGATTGTTTTGGTTTTGTGTATCCCTTGAAATTCCAAATGAATTTTTAGAATCAACCTTTTTTTTTTTTAAGTCAGAGTTTGGATAGGAGTGCACTGAATCTCAAGATCAATTTGGAGAGTACTGCCATCTTGATATTGTCTTCTAGTCTATGAACACAGATCTTTCCATTTTCTTTCAACAACATTTTATACTTTTCAGTATATAATACTTGCACTTTTTTGGTTAAATTCATTCCTAAGTATTTTTATTCTTTCCAACACTATTGTAAATGGAATTTACATTTTATAGATTTTATTTATTTATTTGTCAGAGAAAGAGAGAGGGAGAACACAGGCAGGGTGTGCTGCAAGCAGAGTGAGAAGCAGGCTCCCCACTGAGCAAGGAGTCTGATGTGGGTCTCGATCCTAGGACCCTGGGATCATGACCTGAGCCAAAGGTAAATTCTTAACCGACTGAGCCACCCAAGCATCCCTGGATTGTTTTCTTTCTTTTTTTTAAATAATTTTTTATTTTTAAATTAACATACAATGTATTATTAGTCCCAGGGGTACAGGTCTGTGAATCGCCAGGTTTACACACTTCACAGCACTCACCATAGCACATACCTTCCCCAATGTCCATAACCCCACCACCCTCTCCCTACCCCCCTACCCCTGGCAACCCTCAGTTTGTTTTGTGAGATTAAGAGTCTCTTATGGTTTGTCTCCCTCCCAATCCCATCTTGTTTCATTTATTCTTTTCCTACCCCCCACACCCCACACATTGCCTCTCAACTTCCTCATATCAGGGAGATCATATGATAATTGTCTTTCTCTGATTGACTTATTTCACTAAGCATAATACCCTCTAGTTCCGTCCACATTGTCGCAAATGCAAGATTCCATTTCTTTTGATGGCTGCATAGTATTCCAGTGTGTGTGTGTGTGTGTGTGTGTGTGTGTGTGTGTGTGTGTGTATACACATACATATACCACATCTTCTTTATCCATTCATCTGTTGATGGACATCTAGGTTCTTTCCACAGTTTGGCTATTGTGGACATTGCTGCTATAAACATTCAGGTGCACATGCCCCTTCAGATCACTACATTTGTACCTTTAGGGTAAATACCCAGTAGAGCAATTGCTGGGTCGTAGGGTAGCTCTATTTTCAACTTTTTGAGGAACCTCCATGCTATTTTCCAGAGTGGCTGCACCATCTTGCATTCCCACCAACGGTGTGGAATTGTTTTCTTAATTTCACTTTCATATTGCTCATTGCTAGGGTATAAAAGTGTAACTGATTTTGTATATTGATCTTGTATCCTACAACTTTACAGAAAAAAACAACAACATTTTTTTGAAGCTTCTTAGGATGTTCTGTAGTTTTACCTCTTCCTTTCCGATCTGGATGCCTGTATTTCTTTTACTAATTGCCCTGCCTACAACCCCCAGTACAGTGTTAAACAGAAGTAGGAGAGTGGACATCCTTGTCTTACTCCTGATCTTAGGGGGAAAGTGTTTAGTCTTTCACCATTAAATATAATGTTAGCTCTGGGTTTTTCATACCCTTTATCAGATTGAGAAGTTTCCCTTCTTGTCCCGGTTTGTTACATGTTTATGTCATGGAAGGGTGTTTGGCTTTGTAAAGGTTTGTCTGTGTCTATTGAGATGATCATGTGTTTTCCCCCCTTGGTATATTGTATTGACTGGTTTTTGTATGTTAAACCAAATTTGAATTGCTGGGATGAATCCCACTTGTTTGTGGTGTGTAATCCATTTTAATATGTTGCTGAATTCAGTTTGCTAGTATTTTGTTGAGGATTTTTGCATCTACATTTATAAGAAGTACCAATCTGTATTTTTCTTGTGGTGTCTTTGTCCTCGGTGTCAGGATAACACAACTTCATAGAAGTTAGGGAGTGTTCCCTTTTCTATTTTTTGGATTGATGTTAATTTTTCTTTAAACATTGGATAGAATTCATTAGAGGAATCATCTGACGCTGGACTTTTCTCTGTTAGACATTTCTTGATTACTAACTAAATTTCATCAAATTTGGGAAGAGTTCAGTCTTGATTTTTTAGCAGAATCAGCCTTTTTTCTTTTTGATATATAACACTTTACATTTCTAATTTAAGGTTTTTTTCATAGAAGTTTTTAAAAAATTTTTAAAGATTTTGAGAGAACGTGAGTGTGAGAGAGAACACAAGCAGGGGGAGGGGCAGAGGGAGAAGCAGGCTCCCTGCTTTCTGTTGAGCAGGGAGTCCAATGCGGGGCTCTAATCCCGGGAACCTGGAATTATGAACTGAGCCAAAGACAGATGTCTAACCGACTGAGCCACCAGGTGCCCCTCATTGTAGTATAGTTAACACACAATGTTACATTAGTAACTAATTAGTTACTAATTAGTAACTAATGTTACATTAGTTCCAGGGGCACAACATAGTGATTCAACTTCTTTGTATGTTATGCTGTGATCACAAGTGTAGTGACCATCTGTCACCAAACATTAGTGTCACTATTGTCAAACAATAGTGACATCTGTCACTATTACAACACCATTGACTGTATTCCCTATGCTGTACCTTTCACCCCTGTGATTTATTCATCCCATCAGTCATTTTTCTGGAATAAGTTTTTCCCAGGTTGCTGCAAGCCTTTGGTTAATGTTCTGAAGTCAAAAAAAAAAAAAGTTGATCCTGAAATTTTCTGCCCATGTTTTCATTGTTTCACAGTGGAGTGGAGTGGAGAGTTCCTTACTTCTCCATTTTTGCAGATGTCACTCCTTAGTTGGGTATCTGATAGACAAAAGCATCCCAATTGATGAGATGTTTTTAGTTATAGAGGTAGGCATTAGAATGATGGTTCTCAAACTGTAATGTACAGAAGAATTAAGTCGAGATGATGATGATAAAAATGCACATTCCTAGGTTCCATCACACACTCAAATAATTTTCTCCAGGGGCCTGGGAGTTTGCATTTTTGGCAGGCACTCAGTGGACCCTTTGGCAGCACTGGATTTGAAGAATGAAAAGTAATAATAAGCAGAGGTCATGTAAATGTGTTCATTTCACATTTTTTTTTCATAGATCATGGCCAAAAGAAACTGTCTACAGTTGAGAAATGAAGACATGGGTGTACATGGTAGAGTTAGGGAGGTAACCATAGTAAGAACTGGAAACAAATGCTGAAGGGAGGTGGACTTCAGGGAGTGAAGACAGAGCAAGTTTGACTTTTTTCTTTATAGTTTGAACTTTCTTTTTCAAATGCAACTGTGATCTTTATAATAAAACAGATGAAAACAAAAGCAAAGGGAAATTAGTAGGAGGGGGCTACTGGCCAAAAACCCAGGCTTGCCTTCTTGGTATCCCGGCTGCCCAGTCCTTCCCACCACCTCTTGGCCAGTGGCTGTGGCTGCACTGTGCAGCCTGGCACCTTGAGCAGAGTGCCCCAAAGTAGGGTTCCTCTCCTTTAGCGTGTACCATGCCTTCACTGCATCCCTCCAGAGAAGAAGGTGCTGGCAATAGTGCACCAACAAGTTGAGGAGAAGGCTGTAATCCAAGGAAGCCTGAGTTACGACCTGGAGTCACAGATGCTGCAAAGGGCCAACCCAAGGTCACATTGTGACCCAATCCTTCCCAGAAACAGTAGTCTTTTGGGGCTTAAAAACATAAGCATGAAATCAAAAACAAACTTTGCCTGGAAGCCGCGTGGGCAATTGGCTTAGCTTACATCATGGATTCACCAGCCAACTGTTTGAGAGGCCTGGGCAGGGGGCCACCTGACAGGATATGCTGGGGAGCCAAGCAGGGATGGCTGCTTCTGGGGAAGGGATGGGCAGTGACAGCCGTTCCCCTGCACAGTGGAGGGACGTGGCTCCCCCAGCGCCCTTGCTCTGCAGGGCTGTTTTCAGGGTGAAGGTTATCTAGACTGTCCAGCCCAAAGCCCTCCGGTCCAAAGCAAATGCCAGAGACTCACTGTCCTTTCCACGGTGGAGGTATTTCTCCCTTCCCAAACATCCTGTGCTAGCGTGGGAAACACCTCCAAACAGAAACGTCAAAAAGCTTCTCTTTTTGATGGAGTCGGTGGTCTACTCAGGAGCAGAGATGGGGAGGGAGGGATTGATGGAAGGTGCGACTGGGCCCAGAGCCTTCTGAAACCCCTCAGCCGGGGTGATGCTATGCTCTGAGGAGGTAAACAACACACTTGAGGATTTAGTGTTTGGGGTTTTCCACAGTGCCATGAGAAGTCAGGCAGAATCCCTGTAGCAGAGAAGAAATAGAACGTGAGCTGAGCGTAGTAGCCGGGCAAACTCTGGACAAAGGAAGGCAGAGGAGCATTCCTACTTTAAGGGGCAGGAAGGTGCAGTGACATAACGTGGCTTCCCATTCAGACCAACATTGACTCTTGCTCTACAGGCCTCCTGAAATGAGCTCAGAGAAGCTGGGGGAACCCTACAGGCATCACCATATATGACCCCACCTAGAAGTCCCTGACACCTTCCAGTCCACAAGGCAAACACTATCTTTTTTTTTTAATTAAACTCTAAAATTTTTTTTTAATTTATTTAGGGCATGTGGGTGGCTCAGTCAGTTAAGTGCCTTCAGCTCAGGTCGTGGGTGGCTCAGTCAGTTAAGTGCCTTCAGCTCAGGTCATTGTCCCAGGGTTCTGGGATCAAGTGCTGCATTGGGCTCCCTGCTCAGCAGGGAGTCAGCTTCTCCCTCTCCCTCTGCACCTGCCCCCCACTCATGCTCTCTCTCTCAAATAAATAAATAAAATCTTGTTAAAAATTACAGTTTATTTAAGTAATTTCTATACCCAACATGGGGCTTGAACTCTCAAGATCCTGAGGTCAAGAGTTGCATGCTCTTCTAACTGAGCCAGCCAGGCACTACACCACACCTCCACTCTGTGTGTGTGTGTGTGTGTGTGTGTGTTTAAGGTAGGCTACGTGCCCAGTGTGGATCTTGAATGCATGACTCTGAGATCAAGAGTCATAAATTCTACTGACTGAGCCAGCCGGGTGCCCTGAACACTATGCTTTTTGAAAAGAATTCATGTTTATGTTGGTGTTATTTTTTTCTGCTCTCAGTCTTGGCTTTGGGGATGGTGAGAACCAGCTCTGGCTCTTCCTCAGTTCTTGGCCAGTTGTGGTTGGCATCTTCTACCTTCTACTTCTTTACCTACCTGCCATATGGACCTACAGGTGTGTCCAGGGTGTCATCAGCACAATGCCAAAACCCATCTGAGCTGACTGGCTAGTGACTTCCTGATGACAATAGCCACCAGCATACTCACCTTGCACTGCTGTGTGCCAGGCACTGTTCCAAGTGATGGATCTATGTGATTCTCTGATTCTGCTCCCAATTTTGACATGTAGGACTTTCCCCACCACTAAGCAATTCTCCTGGGTGTCCTACAATTTAACTCAATTCTGACACTATCTACCTGGGGATAGCATCAGATTCCACAGGCTGGGAGCTCAGTCCTGTAAGACTGCCCCCACCATAGATGCCAATCCCAACTCCAGGTTGTCACCTGTGCTTCTTGATCTACTGGCTATAAATCAGAACTTCCCATGACCCCTCCTGAGGTTTGATAATTTCACTGGAGTGGCTCGCTGAACTCAAAGAAACATTATACTTACTAGATTACCAGTTTAATATAAAAGGATATAAATCCTGAGCCACACAGGCGCCCCGACTTCAGTAATATTTTAAGTGATTTTGTATTTTATTAACAGCAATAGCAGCTACATACACTTGAAAAATACCATTAAAAAGAAAACTACAGGCCTAAAATGGAGTCACTTATGCTAGACCATGTCACCAAACCCAGACTTAAATACCTAATCTAATTGCAGTTTCAACTTCCCCCCGAAGGGACTAGTCTTAGTCTTAACTAGCTTATCAGGAATTTTCTGGTCAGTACCAATAAGAAAACCAGTCCCTTGGGCTCTATCCATTCCCCAAAGGAAGATGAGGTTATCCAACTAAGACCCTATTTTCCCTAAAGGAAGGTGACCTCACTCAAAATAATCCTTTTTTCTGTTTATGACTTCCTTGTCCTGACTTTAAAAACCTTTCCCTTTCTGTGGCCCTTTGGAGTCCCTCTACTTACTAGATGAGATGCTGCTCAATTAATGAATCATTTAATAAAGCCAATTAGATCTTTAAAATCTACTCCGGTGAATCTGGTTTAACAATACAGTTAACATGAGTCACACATTATATATTCTGTAGGTTTATTAACAACGTGCAATCAAATGATTGAATTATCTCATCACAGGAGGTATTTAAAATTGCTTTCTTTAGTTGTTGCCTTCGATCAATCCTTGTCAAATTTCCCACATTGTCTCTTAATCATATTTTGGGCAGAAAGTATAACTTCCCAATGCCTAACAATTATTCAAAGTCCAGCCGGTTCAATCTCAGATACAAGTTAAACCTTTGCCCACCCTCATTGCCAGCTGGGTTTATGGCTTTAGGACCTTAAGAGGAAGGGTGGGATGTGGCTCTCTCTTGATTACCCATCTCCCCCCTTCTCCTTAGGATCTTGCTTCTCTGATACTGGGTCATGGAGAATGAAGTAGGGAAAAGAGTAAAGATCTCTCTACCTAAAGGGCCCACTGGTTGTAGTTTCCTCTCTGGCCAACATTAACTGGCTTTTTAAAAAATTCAGGTATACTTTGTAACAAAGTCCACCCGTTTTAAGAATATAATTCAACGAGTTTTGACGAAAGAAGTCCCGTATCCACCACAATTATGATATAGAACATTCCCATCACCTGCAGAGTTCACCTTGTGTTCCTTTGTAGAGAATTCTCTCCCGGTTCACAACCCCTAACAGCTGCTCTGCTTTCTGTCACTATAGTTTTGTCTTTGGAACTTCATTGATAATGAAGGTATGTACCCTTTTGGTGTCTGGCTTCTTCCACTTAGCCTATCAAATTTCAGACTCATCCATGTTCTTGCACGTATCAGTAGTTCTGTTTTTTGAAGAATATCCCATTGTGTGGATCTCTCACAATTTGCTTACATATTCACTAACTGATAACATTTAGGTTGTTTCTAGCTTTTCAGTAGTAATATTGCTTCTGTGAAGAGCTTAGTACAAGTCTAGCGTGGATGTTTTCATCTCTATTGGGTAAAGGAGGGGTAGGATTTTTGCTGGGTTGAAAGGTTAAATGTATGGCAACTTTATAAGAAACCACCAAAATGTTTCCAAATTGATTGTACCATTTTGCACTCTTACCAACAATGTACTAGAATTCTTGTTGCTCAAAAACCTCATCAACACTTGATGTTCCCAGTCTTTTTTAATTGTGGGCATTTGAATAGATGTGTAGAGATTTAGTGAGTGGTGTCTCACTGTGCCTTTGTGTTTCCCTAATGATCCTTCATGTGTTTGCCATCTGCACACAACTTCTTTGTTGGCGTATCTGCTCTATTTGTAGTTTTATTACAGGGTTGGGTGAGTTCTTCATGTCTTCTGTATAGAATCCATTGATTTTTGTTTTGATTTCCTCTGAGTCTGTAGCTTGCCTTTCGTTTTCCTAAAGGGTCTTTTAAAAAATTAATTTTCTTCAGGTTTATTGATGTTTAATTTGCATGAGTAACACTCACCCATTTTAGGTTTACATTTCTACAAAATCTACCACGACAATCAAGATACGGAATGTTCAAAAAAAAAAAGGGGGGGGCGCCTGGGTGGCTCAGTGGGTTAAAGCCTCTGCCTTCAGCTCAGGTCATGATCCCAGCGTCCTGGGATCCAGCCCCACATCAGGCTCTCTGCTCTGCAGGGAGCCTGCTTCCTCCTCTCTCTCTGCCTGCCTCTCTGCCTAGTTGTGATTTCTCTCTATCAAATAAATAAAATATTTAAAAAAAAAAAGATACGGAATATTCCCATCACTTTCCCCAAACTCCCCTATACTCTCTTCTGGTAGGTCTGGTCTACAGCCCTTTAATAAATTCTGCTTATATGTCCGGTATTGTCTTTACTGTGTGGGATACTAAACACCTCTGGGTCATCTTTGTGCCCTGACTCATAAATTCTAGGGTAACAGGAAAAGGTCCATTAAACATCCTGTTACACACAACTCTAATAAAAAAACAGTAATAATAACACCCACACGCTCATATAGTGCTTGCTAGGCGCCACTCTCTTTCTCTTTTATGAATTCACTTGATCTTTACAATAACCTATCCTGTGAATTCGATCCCTATCCCCTTTTCCCAGCTGAGGAAACTGAGGCACAGAAGAGATAAGGTAGACTGGCCAAGCTCTCAGGGCTAGTGAGCCATAGAGCTACAATCAGACTCAGGGAGTCTGGCTCAAGTGCACAATGCCAGGCGCCACCTGTGCTGCCTTGCACGTGGGAGAGCTAAAGCCCAAGCTTCCGCCAGGAGGTACAAATCTCAGCTGTTCTCTCCGCTTTGGCGGCGGCGATGGAGGAGCAGTCCCAAGCACCGTGATTCCCCAGGAGTTCCAAGCTCACCTCCCGCCCTCTGTCCAGTACCCCAATCCGGCTGGCGCTTAGGGCGCCCTCCCCCGCCCCACCCCCGCAGATCCACAGCCTTCCCCTGCCGGGTAGAGGAGGAGGGCACAGCGACCGCACCGGCCTCTCCCGCCTCCTGGAACCCCAGTCTTTCCCGGACCAGGGGCCAGTTCCCGACGACGTCGGTCGCACAAGCCAACAGGCCGCTGCCACAGACCCTGCGGCTCATGCCAGAGCGTCGGTCGCGCATGCGCAAGGCGTGCGTGGCGGCGCGTGCACGGACGCGCGGCGGGTGGCGACGAGCGGCGCATGCGCGCGGGGCGCGGCCAGAGGCTGGAGGTAACCCCAGATGAGGTGTTGTCGCGCGGTGAACTCGGCCGGGGTTTGTCCTTGCGGGCGCGGGACAGTAGACAGCAATTTTCCCTCAAGTTCTGGCAGAGACTAGTTCCAGGCAGTCGAGTGTCAGAACCGAACACCGGGCTCCGGGGCGAGGGAGCCGCAAAGGGGCAGACTTGAGTCTCCACGAGTGCCAGTGGCCTCCGTGCGGAACAGCTAGGGCCCACTCCTAAGCCGCCCGCGGCTTCTTACCGCCCTCCGTCGTTTAACTGTTGGTAAATAAGACTTCTGATCAGAGGGTCTAGGGCCCAGCTCTTCCCGACACCGGCACCGTGGCTTTGGGCCAGGCACGTCATATTCCTGAGCTCTTTATTCCCATTGTTAAAATGAGGAGGGTGCGCCGCTCTTCAACATCGCAAGTTATTAAATTGAAGGAAACGGGACGGCCACTTGACTGACTTGACTCATGCACGCGCTTGCTTTGGATGTCAAACCTGGCGTGGCTCACCTGCAGAAATCCCGTGAGGGATGGAATAACCCGGAATTTGTGGTGACATGAGTAATATTGAAAATGCAGTAGAAGACAGGGTGGAGGCGTAGTGTGAGTTACGCGTGGGAGGGGGAGAGCCAGAGCAGGTTTCACCCAGGAGGTTACCTCTGAACTGAGCCTTGAAGGACGAGTGGGTGCTCCTGGCGTAGGGGGGGGATGCCTGACAGCCTGCATAGGCAGGCTGTCGATGTGTCTAGAGAGTTCTGGGATAGCTGTGAGGTAAGTGCTGAGTTGGTGGGGAGTCAGTAGGTGGGCTGGAAGGGGAGAAGTGGGGAAAACTTGTGGA
Source organism: Meles meles (assembly GCF_922984935.1). Taxonomy (NCBI): domain Eukaryota; kingdom Metazoa; phylum Chordata; class Mammalia; order Carnivora; family Mustelidae; genus Meles; species Meles meles. The sequence goes on from NC_060077.1 coordinate 32,283,626, forward strand.
GGGCCTTTAAAGCCCCTGCGGGGTGTGTGTGGGGGGGAGGACTACAGAATGTCTTTACGCATGGAACTGACATCAGATGTGTGTTTCAGTAAAGTAATTCTGGCAGGAATTAGACAGGAATTGTAATTATACAAAGGGGATGTTGGAGGAAGGAAGTTAATCTCATAGTCCTGGGAGTAATGGCCTGAGCCTGGGAGCGCAGTGGGGATGGAGACAGAAGCAGGATATCAGGGAGATTTTGAAGATAATAATTGACAGGCTTCAGTGGCTCCCTGTTACAGCCTACTGTAGGATAACTCCATGGTCTGGAAAATCAGGGAGGAATGAGTCATTAAGATATCTGAGTTTCTACCAAGTGCAGACCTTTTGCCAGGCTCTCAGCATCCAAGATTTTAAAAAACCCGAAAAACAAAAAACTAGTCTCTGCCTTCTAGGTGCTCGTAGTTGAATAGAGAAGATGGACATATAACTAGCTGACTATATGTTTATCCTTGTGGTGTAGAGCATTACGAATGTCCCTACCAGAGCCTGGGTGGGGGTGAGGGCAGGGAGGGCTTCTTCAAGGAGGGAGGCCTGCAATTCAGGGAAACAGGAGTTCCTAAGCAGTGTGGACATCCAAGGTACAGAAGACGCATGGGTGGGAAGGCCAGGCCATCTGTGGTATGCTTAGAGCACTTTACGCAGATGCTGGAATATAAAACTAGATAAAATAGTGGATCTAGGTGCTGGAGTGTGAGACGGGAGGTAAAGCTTGGGTTTTATTCTCTGTAGACTGGCAAGCCATCACAGGGCCTCGTGTCGAGGAGGGCTTGCTCAGATTCTTTTGGGATGGCTTGCCCTGGGTGCACTGTGGAGAAGAGCTGTAAAGGGAGAAGCTTGTGGGGAGGAGCTGTTGCAGGAAGTGCTGGTGAGTTAGAATGGGGGCTGAAGCTGGGTGTGTGGGGGCATGCAGTGGGAGAAGACTGGTATGGGGGCCAGTGGAGTGGGAACTGGAGGTTGGGGGTGGCACATGAAGCCCTGGGAAGGAGGACTAGAGATACCTAATGGCAGTTTACTGGCTTAGTGAAATGGCAGTTCAGTTTACCTTGCTAAGCTTGTCTTCTCATATGCCACATGGGGATGGTAGTACCCACCTCATGATATTGGGGTGATTCACTTGACAGATATTTACTTAGCACTTTCCAGTGTTCTAGTTTACTTAGCCCAGGAAACAGCTGGCCTGCTACAATGTAAAATACACAGGAAATACATACAGATTAATTTCAAAAGAGAGGGCACACCTAGAGGTGCAGATTTGGCTATGATCCACATTTAGCTCCCAGAAAAGAGGCAGATGAGCCCAGAGTGAACAAGATTCTCCCAGTTGCAGGGCAAGATGGAGGCTGGCCCCCAGGAGAAACTGGGTGCTGGTCTATATCTGAATGGTGTTGGCAAGGCCAACTTTAAAAAGGATGGTTTGGGACTGGATGATCTCTAAGCTCTTGCCTTGTGTCATAACTGCTGGTGATCACCTGTGTGCCTCCATTTCTGTGTGTGGAGGAGCTGACTCTGAGTTTAGCTACATGGAACTAAGATCGTAGAGGTCTACGGGAGGACTCTGGGCCTGTGGAGCTCTCCCAGGGGCCTGCCTTTCTCTCAAAATATATTGAGTGTTTTCCAAGGATCATGTATTTGTTAGGTGCCTAGGAGGAGACTATTGACTTTTATCACCACTCTTCAGAGTAGGCTAATTGTTGTTCTGCTTTATAGTTGAGAAAATAAAGGCATAAAGAGATTAGGTACCCTGTTAGAGGCTACACAGTTATCTGAAGGACTTTTCCTTTTCCTTGACTATCTGAGGTGTGTCCCAGAAGTATTTCAAACCTCTGGTCACGTCAGTGTGAGTACACATCAATGTGATGTTTAAAATGGAGTAGCAATAATAATTTTTCCTATGTTAATTTATAAATAAAGTTGGAGTTTTTATTCATAATTTTAAACCAAATTTTAAATCTTCAAAGGCTAATAAAATAGTGGTTAGTATTTATTGAGTGCTCATAAGCATAGTGCAGTTGACCCTTTAACAATGCAGGGGGTAGGGACACCAACTCCCCCATAGTTGAAGATCTGCGTATAACTTCAGACTATCCCAGAATGTAACCACTAATAGCCTACTGTTGACTGGAAGCCATACTGACAACATGAATAATTAACACATGTTTTGTATGTCATTTGTATTATATACTGTACTTTTAAAATAAGCTAGCAAAATGAAGATGTTAAGAAAAGCATAAGGAAGGGGTGCCTGGGTTAAGGGTCTGCCTTCAGTTCGGGTCATGATCCTGGAGTCTAAGGATCGAGCCCCACGTCAAGTTCCCTGCTCGCCAGGGAATCTGCTTCTCCCTCTTCCCCTGCCCGCGCTGCTCATTCTCTCTCTCTCTCTCTCTCAAATAAATAAACATTTTTTTAAAAGCATAAGAAAGAGAAAATACATTTACGATATTTTTCTTCATTTATTGAAAAAATCTATGTGTAAATGGACCTATGCCATTCAAACTTGGGTTGTCCCGGGGTCATATGGACATGGATGCTTCATATGTATTTTCTCATGTAATCTTCACAACATCCTCATGAGCTAGTGGTGATCATTACCACCATTTTTACTGACAGTAAAGCTGGAGTAAGGTTGGAGTGAGGTGGAGTAAAGTTGGAGTAAGCTTACAGTAAGATTGGAGTGAGGTGGAGTAAGGTCAGAGTAAGGTTGGAACAGGAGGAGCAAGGTTACAGTAAGGGTAGAGTGAGGCAGAGTAAGGTGGAGTAAGGTTAGAATAAGGTTGGAGTGAGGTTCTTAAGGTTGGAGTGAAGTGGAATAAGGTTGAAGTAGGTGGAGAGAGGTGGAATAATGTGGATTAAGATGGAGTAATGTTGGAGTTGAGGTGGAGGAAGGTTGGAGCAAAGTGGATTAAATTGGAGTTGAGGTGGAGTAAAGCGGAGTAAGGTTGGAGTGAGGTGGAGTAAGTTTGGAGTGGGGTTGGTAGAGGTAGAATGAGGATGGAATGAGGTAGGGTAAGGTTGAAGCAAGGTGGAGTAGGGTATACAGTAAGGTTAGAGAGTAAGGCGGAGTGGGTTGGAGTGAGGCAGAGTAAGGTAGAGTAAGTCAGAACAAGATGGAGTAAGGCTGGAGTGAAGTGGAGAAAGGTTACAGTAAGGTTGGAATGAGATAGAGTGAGGCGGAGTACATTTGGAGAAAGGTAGAATAAGGTCGAAGTGAGACGGGAGGAGGTGGAGCTGGCATCCCAAGGTGGGCCTCGTGGTTGGTTCAACGAATGGTGTTAGTGTGAAAACTAACAAAGATTTGATATGTGCATAGAAGATAACTTTCTGAAATTCCGTGGGTTTTTTTTTTTTTTTCCTGAAAAACTAGATCCAGTGACTTGAACACCTCTGAGTTTCTCAGCTACTGGCTTAATCTGGGAAGGCTGAGGGCCACCCACCTTCATTATCCTCTCTGACCATGTGGCTGTCACTTGCCAGTGTCTGGCCTTCCAGACCCTAAAGTATAATGGTGGCAGAGATGAAGCCCAGGGGCAGCTGGGCACGTGGGGTCTGGGGCAGCACTCAGACAGAGCAGGGTGTTGAGGGAGTGGAAGTGTTGGAGGTCAGCTGGGACAGGGTCGCAGTGGGGGTGGGAGGTGGTGGCAGGGCACTGCAGAAGCACAGACGCTGTTAAACTGGGCTTCTTTGCGGTGTTCTGGGTAGTGTCCTGCTCAATATATCTGGCCAATGGATTCAGTGGGATGCACCCATGTAATCTGGATTGGTAAGTGGATAAGGTGTTGGTGCTAATACGTCTCTGAATTTTTTTTTTTTTGAAGACTTTATTTGAGAGGGAGAGAATGAGAGAGATAGAGAAAGTATAAGAGGGGGAAAGTCAGAGGGAGAAACAGACTCCTTGGAGAGCAGGGAGCCTGATGTGGGACTCGATTCTGGGACTCCAAGATCATGACCGGAGCTGAAGGCAGACCCTTAACCAACTGAGCCACCCAGGCGCCCCTTATTTTTATTTTTTAAAAAGATTTTATTTATTTATTTGACACAGAAAGAGAGAAAGCACTAGCAGGGGGAGCAACAGGCAGAGGGAGAGGTAGAAGCAAGCTCCCCACTGAGCAGAGAGCCCATGTGGGAATTGCTTCCAGGACCCTGAGATCATGACCCAAGCTGAAGGCAGATGCTTTAACTGACTGAGCTACCCAGGCAGCCCACAACTCTGAATTTATTATTGGACTTAAAAAACCACTTAAAACCACTTTCATGTGCTTTTAAATATTGACTATTTAAAAAATCTTGTTACTGCAGCACCTGGGTGGCTCAGTTGGTTAAGATCCTGCCTTCGGCTCAGATCATGAGGTCCTGGGATGGAGCCCAGTGGCAGGCCCCACCCAGTGGAGAGTCTGCATCTCTCTGCCCCTCTGCCCCTCTCCCACTCATGATCTCTCTCACATAAATAAAATCTTTTAAAAAATTTTTGTTATTTAGGTCTCTTTCTTTCAGACAATGACATGACTTTGGCATATGGGATTTTCGCCTAAGCTGATGATGATGAAGGTGTGTGCCATGAGCCCGTATTGCCTCCGAAGCGACAGCTGCCAAAACTAACAGCTGTGAAATTATTTGTGACCGTTGAGGATAAACATATTTGTCCCTGTTCATTATATGATCAGTAAGTGCTAGCAGTTCCTATCTGTCAAACCGTGATTTATTCTCCCCAGTGTATTTCTTAGCTTGGAAGTGGACACAGAAACCATGGCATCGTTTGTTTTCTTTGGGATCCGCATTAGGAGTTTGGGCCCCATTATCAGGCAGGCCTTGGCTCCTCATTCTCTGTGAGATCGGACTTTCCTGTTTTTGTCATTCTCAGTTTACTTCGTAGGCATGCTTTGTGTGGGGAAGAAAAATACCCGTGAAGGAAGCTTCTCCGAGGGCGACCAGGTGCACAGTTCAGCCAAGTAGGTGACTCGATGGGACGCGTCTCTTTGTGTTTGTTCGGGCCGGGAAGGGGTGTGACAGCGCACTGGGAGATATTCGGCTCACAGCCAAATAACTTTTCCACCTGAGGTACGAGGCGGCCCTTCTGAGGGGTCCGGCATCTACTGCTTGAGAAACTGAGCGTGTGGGAAGCAAACAGCCCTGCGTGGTGCGCCCATCGAAACTCGTGGTGGCCGCTCACCATGTGTGCCCCGAGCAGGTACACGGAGCTGCTCTACATGTGGAAGCATGGGTAAAGTGTCAGTGTTTTGTGAGTAGGACAAGAAAAAGGAGAAAAGAAGCAAAAAGGTGCTAGGAGTGGAGAGGGAAATGGCAGCACATTGATGGTTAGCAAAGCTGGATGGGAGCCACATGGAGATTCCTATACTCTTCTCTCCGCTTTTGTAGGTATTTGAACGTTCCAAGCTAAAAAGTTGAAAAATATGTGCAGTATGCAGACATTTGTGTAGATGTTTGGTCCATACAGTACTCACTGCACCCTGGTTTTGGTGCAAATGCTGTGCTGGATGTTTGGGTACAGTGAGAATTCTTTGCTTTTGTGGTGCTCAGAGCCGATGGGGGACAGATGTGAATCTAACAGCACACAAATACTGAATAGCAAACAGAGAGGCATTCTTTGAAGCACAGAGATGGGGGTATTAGGAAAACCTTGAATAGTGGAAACCACTAAGGGGAGGGAGGATTCCTTCACAGAAGGATCGACCAAACCAAGGTCTGAAGCATGACTAGGAACCAACCAAATGCCAAGGAGAAAAGGAGAAGAAAGTTCTAGAAGGTGGGACTGGCCGGGGATGTGAGGTAAGTCAGGGTAATGGAGCCCAGAGGGAAGGAGTTGTGGCTGGGAGGTGGGTGGGGAGTGGGTGCGTGTTGCTTGGCCTGCTTAAGGAATTGCCCTTGGTCCTGGGAGTGACGGATAGCCAGTGAAGAGCCGAAGCTCCACAGCTGTGGCTTCACTTCTCCTTCTCAGATGCCATTTTGGCCGCAACACAGAGGGCAAGTGGAAGGTAGGAGCTGACACACAGGTGAGACACTGAGGCTGTCTATGGTGGAGGTGGAGGTAGGGACAAAGGTGTGTCCTACCAGCTAGAGTCTAAGCTGCTGACCGTGTGGATGTGGGTCAGAGAGGGGGAGGGTCAGTGTGATGGTGGCAGGCTGTCATGTGCTGAGATGGGACACCAGAAGAGAGGACCTGGCGTGGAGGAGAAGTCCTACATTTGGTCCGGTGCAGGTGGAAGGAGATATTGCTAAGGCAATTGGTCACATGGAGTTGGAACTCAAGGCCCAAATGTGGCAGAGGGAAGAAGCTGGTGACTCCTCATGTGTGCGTGGTGCTGGGAGCCAAAGCTGTTTGGGAAGAGGCCCCAGTGGCAGGAAACCAGGATAGGACAGGAGTGGCCGACTCCAGCCCAGCTTGGGTATTTTCCCCTTCTTGTCATGAAAATGTTAAACCATGGAAAGTGCCTCCAGATACATACCCTTACAGACCCTGTACAGTTATACATCGTACATATGTCTGGGCACACATGGCTTCCTATTTTACCTTTATTTTACCTATTTACCCATCAGCAGCTTGTTTGCTTCAGGTTTTTTTTTTTTCCCCTGATTTTTCTGTATTATAGTCTCCTCCTAAAACCCTGTCTTCCAGAAGACATTGCTGCTAACATATTTCTTCCACTTTTTCTCTTATGCCTCTGTGGTATCTTATTATATAGATGCATCATTATTTATTTAGTTGTTTCTCTGTTGAAGGACATTTAGTTTGTCTACAGATTTCCTGCTATTAAAAACAGTGCTGCAGTGAAGGTCTTTGAGGGCATGTATTCATTTGTGTGCATTTGGGAGTATTTTGGTAGGCCGGAATCCTCCAGGTAGAATCACTGGGTCAAAGATCATGCACATTACAGAGTTTTAACAGATGTTGCCTGATTGCCCCAGCAGGCCCATTCCCCTCCCCGCCCCAACACACATGTACTTTAATCAGCGTTGAATTTTACCTTTCTGAGTTTTTTCCTAGTCTGTTGGGTGAAAAAGCTCATTTTATCAATACTTTCATTTGCATTCCATCCATTACTTGGAAATTCAAGCATCTTTTAAAATGTTCACTGGCTGCAGTCAGTTTTTATTAGAAACATATCTTTTGCCTATTTTTCTTTGGGGTTACTTTTCTTTTTTTAGTGAGCTGTTCTTTATCTTATGTGATACAGATATTAATTCTTAACAGTTCGAGTCTAAGGATGCACCTAACTTAACAGCAGTCTGAGAAATTCCCCTTCTTCTGGGTCACCCCCAGCACCCTGGGTCAGCCCTGCTTGCTCTCCTCTGAAGCTTCATGGACAACTCTGTTCTTGGTCCCTTAAATTTGGGGACACACTACAGAGCATCCCCTGCAGTGTACCTATGGGATAAGGCAACCTGCTCAGGGGCTCATGCCAAGGATAGAGCCCTGGTCTCTGCTTCTTCAGCAGCTTTTGGATGATGGGATGGTGGGTATTGGGCCCAGAAGGCCTCCCAGGTCAGACTTCACCTAACTTCACCTTCATGGGTGAGCATCTCAGGACCCTTCTACATTGCTGTCACAAGCTTCACCCTTGCTTGTGCTGTTGGTTGAGTTTTCCAGGTAACCAGTGGGGAAAAGAGTGACTATCCACGTGTCATAAGGGTGTTCAGTTTGAAAATTTAGAATGCGGTTCTCAGGAATGCTCCCAGGGCATGGTGCTGTGGGCCCCTGGTCAATTCACTCTGATCAGATGCAGGTTGTGTAGTTTGATTTCAGGAGAGTGTGAGACATTGCTAGAAGCTTCTTAGTGTGGGGTGTTGTGTTTGTTGTTTCCACAAAAGGGAGATCAGGATTCAGGAGATTTTCTTGATTGTGTTTGCTCTCTTAAGCTTTTCTGGAGGGTTTGACATTCATTTTCATTCACTCACATCTTAGGGTGATTTATTTTATTTCAGGCACTTTCTTCTTAACACCTTGCAGAAACCTATTTAATGTGCTTGGAAGTCCCCAGTAACCTTAGTTTTTGTAATTGGCTTTAGGATGTACTGAAAACCCTGATTCCCTGACATGTCAGGTGCGGTTCTTGGGAAGCCCTGTTGGAAATATGAGCAGAGTCAGACAGATCTGTTGTCCAAGGCCTTTCTCTCCAGTTGTATTCAAGATAAGACATATAAAGACATAACTGTACAGATCTTGCTGCCTCTGCACACACCACCTTCTGTGGCCTCCTCAGTGATAGTGACCATAGCCTATGTGACCTGCTGCTCCTCCACACCTACTGGCCTCTTTATCTCCAGAAAACGAGTGTATTCCTGCCTCAGGGCCTTTGCATGGACTCTCCCTGCTATCTGGAATGGGCCCTGTCCCCCACTCTCTGGAATGGGCCCTGTCCCCCACTCACTGCTCCTTTCTCAGTTTCTAGCACAGGGCCTGGTGATCAGTAGGTACACAGTAAGTATCTAGTGGAAGAAGTGAACAGCTCTAGAATGAATGTGGAAAGTCAGGGTCCCACTGGAAGAGTCCCTGGTCTCACTGGGCCTCAGGTTTCTGTCATCAAGAGAACTGTTTGGCTCCATCATGCATTTGGCTGTTCTGACGTTACTGGAGTCCAGGAGAAATGGAGCCCTGAGAATCAGCCTCTGCCCCCTGGGGCTTCTCAGAGGGTATGAACCTGTGTGTAGGAGTACCCCAAGGATGGCCTGTGTCATTGCCTTCCTTGGGTTGGTTGCTTGGCATCTATTGGCTACCAGGCTATATGGAGAGGGCCAGAGCTAGATTTGTCCTGTCTTCTACCTAGAGCTCCAAGGTCCCAGTTGGGTGGAGTCCCTCTTTATCCCTTGGGAAAATAATAAACTGTGGTTGGGATGTAGTTAGTGATTAGTCAGGCCTGTGTAAAGGCAGATGTCCATGTCTCTTAGATGCAAGCTACAGTCTGTCCAGGGCCTGCAATTCACCCACCCAGCCCAGCCTGGCCCAGCCATACTGGCCTCACAGAACACCTAGCCACCAGGGACCACCCTCACTCAGCCCTGCTTTCCACTACCCACCACCAATAGGACACCTGCTCCCCGCTGCTTCTCAGTGACAGAAGAGGACCTGGTACAGTGTAGTTTCCCAAGAAATGCACCTCAAGTGAACAAATATATAGAGTTCATTTGTAAAACATCTGGCTGAGTTAAGCTAGATTAGGGTTGAGTCGTTTTTGCTGAGATGATCACTCTTTAGTTTTTATCTAGAGAGCATTATTAACTTCTAGATATTTAGAAATATTCTGATATTTCCTCCAAGGAGGAAAAAAGAGAGGAAGCTTCTTTTTAAAAACAACTTTGTTACAGAAAAATATAAATGTATCCACAGGCAGAATAATATTGACTGCCCATGACCCAGCCCCAGCCCTAACAGGTCCCAAATCATACCCATCCTGTTTCATCCAGCCCCCTGTCCTCACCCCTGGATTAATTAGAAGCAAACCACAGATATGCCATCCTTAAGTATTTCAGTTTATATCCAAAATGAGGCTTCTAGAAGGAAAGCCTAAGGGAGAGATGAACTGCTAATTCCCATATTCTGCAGGCCCAGTGGGATGGTGCCCAGCTTGCTCTGTGACCCACCCTGAGTGGGTGTGTGTGCTGTTTGTATGACATCCAAAAGAGTCGAGCCTGGCTCTAGCCACTGCACAGGTGTCCCCATGGTCATTTCCTTCCTGTGCTGGTCAGGGACACCATCACCAGCTCAGAAATTCTGAGGGGTTTTCCTCTTTTCCACTTCCTTTCATGGTTTTGAAACAGAGAGGAAGAGCGGTAGCTTGATCTGATAACTGTTCATTTACTATGAGAGTTGGTGCCACATATTTATAAGAAATTGTGGTAAAAGTCTTGAATATCATTAATTTGAGGAATGCTAATGTTCTAGTAGGATAGGAAGAAACAGACTTTGTTTTTACGTTGCGTACAAGTTGTATTCTGCCACATTGCTAGATGTGGATTCTTACATGAATGATGGAGTGGAATGTAACTCGTATTTCTACACATTGAGTCACTTCAGTGGAATGTCAATAATTGTTCAAAATTGTGCTGAATGGAAGAAAAAATGTGGCTTTAAATATGACATCATTTTTTTCTTTCAGCTTCTGATGCTCAAAATAAACATCTGGGACGCCTGGGTGGCTCAGTGGGTTAAGCCTCTGCCTTCGGCTCAGGTCATGATCTCAGGGTCCTGGGATCGAGCCCTGCATGGGGCTCTCTGCTCAGCGGGGGCCTGCTTTCCCCTCTCTCTGCCTGCCTTTCTGTCTACTTGTGATTTCTCTCTCTGCATCTAATAAATAAATAAAATCTTTTTAAAAAACCCTCAGTCAGCAAAACCTAGATAAAATGTTAGAAAAAAACCAAAACAAAATGTTACTCAACAACAAAAAAACAAGCAGCCCAATTGAAAAATAGATAAAGTACTTGGATAGGCATCCCTCCAAAGAAGACATACAAGTCGCCAATAAGCACATGGAAAACGCTCAACATCACTAGTCACTGGGGAAATGCAAATCAAAACTATGATGAAGTATCACCTCACACCCCTTTGGAACAGCTACTATCATAACCAAGAATAACAAGTGGTCAGAAGATGTGGAGAAATTGGAGCCCTTGTACATTGCTGGTGGAAATGTAACGCGGTGCAGCAGTGGAAAACAGTTTGCAGTTCTGGGATTACCATATGACCCAACCATTCCACCCTTAGGTACGTACTGAAAAGAATTGAAAGCAGGACTCAAATAGATACTCATACACATGTTAATAGCAGCATCATTTACAATAGCCAAAAGGTGGAAACAACCCAAATATCCATCAGCAGATGAATGGATGAACAAAATGTGGTTTATACATATGATGGAATTCAGCCATAAAAAAGGAAGGAAATTCTGACACATGCTGCAACATGGATGAACCTTGAAGGCATTATGCTAAGTGAACTAGAGTAATCAAATTCATAGATACAGAAGTGGAATGGTGGTTGCCCGGGGGTGGGGGAAGAGGGGATGGGGATATATTGTTTAAAGGGTACAGAGTTTCAGTTTGGGAAGGTGAAAAACTTCTGGATATGGACGGTGGTGACAGTTGTCCAACAGCCTGAATATAAATATACTTAATGCCACTGGACTTTACACTTTAAAAAATACTGAAAAAGGTAAAGTGATGGAGTAAGATCATGCAGATGTGAATTATAGGAATACTGGAGTGCTATTTAATATCTGACAAAGTAAATTTCAGATCAAGGACCCTTTCTAGAGAAGAGAGAAATTTCATACTGGTAAAGGGATCAATTCACCAAGAAGACACTATATATACCCAGTACAGAGCTTCAAAATACATGAAACAAAAACTGATAAAACTAAAAGGATGTGGGGCGCCTGGGTGGCTCAGTGGATTAAGCTGCTGCCTTCGGCTCAGGTCATGATCTCAGGGTCCTGGGATCGAGCCCCGCATCGGGCTCTCTGCTCCGCAGGGAGCCTGCTTCCTCCTCTCTCTCTGCCTGCCTCTGCCTACTTGTGATCTCTCTCTCTCTGTCAAATAAATAAATAAAATCTTAAAAAAAAAACTAAAAGGATGAGTAGATAAGTGCACACTTGTGGTTAGATTTCAACACTTTCAGTAGTGAAAGAACAAGTAGGGAGAAAACCAGTTTAAGGATACAAAATACAAAATACTTGAGCAACCATATCAAATAGTTTGACCTAGTTGGCATAGTATGTTCTCTGACCACAACAAAAATTAGAGATCAATAACAGAAGGACATCAAACCCTAAATATCTATAAATTAATACATTTTCAAATAACCCATAAGTTAAAGAAGTCACAAAGTAAATTAGAAGATATTTTTTGAGTTCAGTGATGATGAAAACATAAAATTTGTGCAGCTAAAGCAGTATTTAGAGGGAAACTTATCTTTAAACTTTTGTATTAGGTAGAAAGAAAGGTCTTTTTTTTTTTTTTAAAGATTTTATTTATTTATTTGACAGACATCACAAGTAGGCGGGGGTGGGGGGGTGGGAAGCAGGCTCCCCACTGAGCAGAGAGCCCAATATGACCTTAGCTGAAGGCAGAGGCTTTAACCCACTGAGCCACCCGGGCACCCCAGAAAGCAAGGTCTTAGGAACCAAGATCTAAGCCTCACATTTTAAGATCCTTAAGAGAGAGAAAGAGAAAGAGCAAATTAAACCCAAAATAGAAGAAAATAGTAAAGAACCAAAATCAATGAAACAAAACACAAACAGTGGGTAAAAATCAAGGAAATCAGTAGCTGGTTCTTTAAAAGAACAATACAACTGATAAAGCTCTAGTTAGACTGATTAAGAAAAAAGAAACACAAGTTACCAGTATAGGCAATGACACAGGAAAAAAAGATGCCACAAACATTAAAAGGGAAATAGGAGAATTATAAACAACCTATACAAAAACTTGGATAAAATAAACTACCTTGGGCGCCTGGGTGGCTCAGTGGTTTAGGCCTCTGCCTTCAGCTCAGGTCATGATCTCAGGGTCCTGGGATCGAGTCCCGCATCAGGGCTCTCTGCTCGGCAGGGAGCCTGCTTCCCTCTCACGCTCTCTGCCTGCCTCTCTGCCTACTTGTGATCTCTCTCTGTCAAATAAATAAATAAAATCTTTAAAAAAAAATAAACTACCTTAAATACTCCAATTACCAAAATGGACTCGAGGAAAGAGATAATCTGAGTAGCCCTACATGAACTAAGGAAATTAAATTTGTGTTTAAAAAACCTTCCCACAAAGAAAACTCCAAACCCATCTGTCTTCAATAGTAAGTTTTACCCAACATTTATAGAAGAAATAGTGCCAATCTTACACAAAATCTTTGAGAGAACAAAGGAGGAGGGCATATTTCTCAACTCATTCTATGAAGTCAGCATCACCCTAATGCCAAACACTGGTAAAGATTTTGGAAGAAATCTGCAGGCTGGTATCTCTCAGTAAATAGGCATTAAAATTCTTTCAAATATAAGCCAATTGAGTCCAGCAACACATAAAAAAAACAATAAACTATGGACAAGTAGAGTTTATCCCAGTAATGCAAGACTGACTTAACAATAAATATAATTTATATTATAAATTGATTAAATTTATTTTATTTATTTATATTTTATTATATCAATATAATAAATAAGTTTATTATATTGATTAAAAATCAATATAATTTACTATATTAACAGAACAAAAAAAAGTGATCATCTCAATAGTTGGCAAAAAAAGAAAAGAAAGGACATTGACAGAACCCAATCCCTGTTCATAATTCAAAACAAAACAAAATGTCTCAGCAAACTAAGAAGTGAAGAGAATTTCCATAGCCTTATACAGGGCAAATGCTAAAAACCTAGAGCTAATATCATAGGACAGAAGGAGCACATCCTCCTGAAGTCAGTAACAAGACAAGGATGTCTTTTCTTGCTATTTTATTCAGCATTGGAGTGGCAATCCTAGCCAGCTAAATAAGGCAAGAAAAAGAAAATCATGTAAACTGGAAAGAAGTGAAAATATATTTATTCACAGACAACATGTCCATCTTAAATAGGACATGATTGGGTACTATGAAAACACTAGGGACTCTACCAAAAAAATCTACTAGAACTAATAAGTAAATATAGCATAATCACAGGATACAGAATTAACATCTAAGAATCAGTAAGTTTGTTCAAATGCTGGCAATAAGCAATTCAAGTTTGAAATTTTAAGAAATGCCATTTACAATACCATCAAAACCCACAAAACATTTAGGGAGAAATAGAACAATGTATATAAGAGAGGTACACTACAAATTATAAAACATTGCTGAGAGAAATTTAAAAATACTTAAATAAATTGAAATGTATGCCAAGTTCATGAATCAGAAGACTTAATATTGTTAAATTTCCAAATCCCTCATATTAATCTATAGATTCAGTGCAATCCAAAATAAAAATCCCAGCCGCTTTTATGTAAAAAATGTTAAGTTCATTCTAAAATGTATATGGAGGCGCCTGGGTGGCTCAGTGGGTTAAAACCTCTGCCTTCGGCTCAGGTCAGATCGCAGGGTTCTGCGATCGATCCCTGCATCGGGCTCTCGGCTCAGCAGGAAGCCTGCTTCCCGCTCTCTATCTGCCTGCCTCTCTGCCTACTTGTGCTCTCTGTCTGTCAAATAAATAAATAAAATCTTAAAATGTATATGGAAATGCAAAGAACTGAAGCCAAATTTTTTAAATAGAAGCAATTTTGAAAATTAAAAACAAAGTTGTACAACTTACACTATCTTATTTCAAAACTCACTGCAAAGTTATAATCATCAAGGCAGTTGGTACAGCATAAAGGTAGACATATACATCAGTGAAACAGAAGAGAGTCTAGAAATAAATGCACAAATATATAGTCAATTGATTTTGACAAAGTTGCCAAGGGAATTCAATGGGGGAAAGGATAGTTTTTTCCCAACAATTTGTGCTGGGACTGTTGGGTAACCCCATGGGAAGAAATGAACCTTTATCCTCATCTGATAAAATATACAAACATTGGGGCACCTGGGTGGCTCAGTGGATTAAGCCTCTGCCTTCGGCTCAGGTCATGATCTCAGGGTCCTGGGATCGAGCCCCGCATCGGGTTCTCTGCTCCGCAGGGAGCCTGCTTCCTCCTCTCTCTCTGCCTGCCTCTCTGCCTTCTTGTGATCTCTCTCTCTGTCAAATAAATAAATAAAAAATCTTTAAAAATATATACAAACATTAACCTGAAATGGATTATAAACCTAAATGTAAAAGTTAACATTGAAAAACTTGAAGAAGAGCACATGGAAGAAGATATTGGCAGATTTCTTAGGAAATGAAAAAGCTTTTTTCATAAAGGAAAAACAAATGATTAGTTGAACTTTATCAAAATGAAAAACTTCTTTTAAAAGCACTCCAAGGAGAAGATGGGCCAAAAACTGTATATTTGACAAAAGGCTTTTAGGCAGAATACGTAAGGACTTGCAACACAAAAGTCAGAAGACAAATGAAACTTTATTATGAATTAAAAGATTTGAGCAGATGTTTTACAGAAGATACAGCAGTGGCCAATGAGCACATGAAAATATGTTTAATATCTCTAGTTATAAGAGAAATGCAAATTAAAATCATAATGAGGCAGCACTAGACATCCATGTGAATATTTCTGAGATCACAATGTGCTTTGGTGAAAGGTGTGACTGGGGTAACGAGCACCAGGTTTCCTTCTGTAGAGATACGCCACAGAGTGGATGAAATATGGTAGTATACCTACACAAAGCCACCAGCATGGTATTGGCTCCCTACTTCTTTCCAGCACTAGACTCTTCAGTCTAAGGAATACAGTGGTTCACATACCCGCAGTAGGAACAGACCTCCTTTTTTCTAAAGGGCTCTTTGAGGCAGAGTAGAGGAAAAGGATCTATGGCCTGACTAGTTAGAGAACTTTTCCTGTGGCACAATGTTAAAGATGAATCCCTAACTGTTTCCTGCATTCCACCTTTCTTTGTACAAAAACATGGGGGTGCCCGAGTGGCTCAGTGGGTTAAAGCCTCTGCCTTCTGCTCAGGTCATGATCCCAGGGTCCTGGGATGGAGCCCCAAGATAGGCTCTCTGCTCAGCGGGGAGCCTGCTTCTCTTCCTCTGCCTCTCTGCCTACTTGTGATCTCTGTCTGTCAAATAAATAAATAAATAAAATCTTTAAAAAAAAAAACTGATGTGCAGTATACCCTGTGTTTTTTTTTAAAGATTTTATTTATTTGACAGAGAGATCACAAATAGGCAGAGCAGCAGGCAGGGGGAGAAGGAGAAGCAGGCTCCCCATTGAGCAGAGAGCCTGATGCGGGGCTTGATCCCAAGACCCTGGGATCATGACCTGAGCCAAAGGCAGACACATAACTGACTGAGTCACTCAGGTGCCCCCCACCACCCTGAATTTTCTAAAATAACCACGGTTTATATTAAAAAAAAGAATGGAGAAACAGAATGGTACATAAGGATTGCTACTGTTTTTAAAGGATCTTTTTATCCATGCACTTGTCAATGTCAGCCAGTGCACACAATCTTGTAAAGACCCACAGTTGCCCACTTCAATTTTTCATCATGTGCATCTGTTTCTTAACAGAAACCAAAACTTGTGATCAATCTATAATTGATCACACTAAAAAAGGTGCCATTCAGACTGGGAATGGCAAATAAATGACCTGGAAATAGTATTAAGAAAACCAAAGGCCTGGGTAGTGCAGTCCTAGACTTCTAGCCTGAGTGATGCAGGGGAGTCTTCCCAGATGTGGACTTCTGTGCCCCTGAGAGCCAGGGGCAGTGTGTATCCTGGCACTGCCACCAACAGGCTTTGTGGCCGTAGCCAATGCTTTGTGACTCCCATCCACACTTCCTGAAACACACCCAAGTCAGAGCAAAATTCCAATGTGTTTGAAGATGAGTGTTAAACATAAAGAGTGTTCATGTAAGCAGAGGCTGTGTGCATCCTAAAGCAAGATGCTGCATTTGTCCCCTTACATTGCTGGCTACAATGCAATAATCCCAGTGTATGGTCACTTGGTAAAATCTAAAATAACCATTATCCAAGAAATGAAATTTTGGTAACTTCAAGAATATGATTGAACTTATTTTAGTGAATGGGATGTAAGGCAAAGCTCACGGATTTATAACCACATATATGTGTTTTTTAAGCCTTAAACTCATCAAGTAATAGGTTCAGGAAGCAGAAATGCATGTGACTGCAAAGCTTTGTGACTAGTTCAAGTCCATGACCTTCTCTAGGATAATCCCTGTTCCAAAGGAAAAGAATACATTTACCTAAATTTCTGATTTTTAAAACAATTTCAGATCAGATTTATTGAAGTGCAATTCACATACAATAAAATGCATTTGTTTTCAATGAATTGGTTATTGTAACCACCAACACCATCAAAATCTGCAACATTCCCATTACCTTAGAAAGTTTCCCACTGGGGAGCCTGGGTGGCTCAGTAGGTTAAAGCCTCTGCCTTCGACTCAGGTTATGATCCTGGGGTCATGAAATCAAGCCCCACATCAGGCTCTGTGCTCAGCAGGGACCCTGCTTCCACCTCTCTATCTCTCTCACTCTCTCTCTCTCTGTCTGCCTCTCTGCCTATCAAATAAAAAAATTTAAAAATCTTAAAAAAAAAAAAAAAAGTTTCCCAGTGCCCCAGTGTCCCTCAGCGTCCACATTCACAGCCCAGGCGAACACTTGTGATCAAATTTGTGACACTGGGCATTAGATTTATCTTTGAGATCTATTTTGTTAATCCATGTATCTACTGATGGACACTTAGTTATTTCCACCTTTTGGTTATTGCAAATAATGCTGCTATGAATATTGGGTTACAAGCATTTGTTTGAGTCCTTACTTTCAGTTCTTTTGCACGTACATCTAGGAGCAGAATTGCTGGGTCATGTGGTAAATTCTGTGTTTGACTTTTTGAGGAACCACCAAGCTATTTTCCATAGCAGTTGAAATATTTTACATTCCCACCAGTAGTCCAGGAGGGTTCCAATCTCTCCAAAATTTCTGATTGGGTGAAAAACAATTTCAGTAAACTTAAGCACTCTGTGCATCAGTTTCCCCAGTTCTAAAATGCAGAAAATGATATCATTATACTGTGGTTGTGAAATTTAAATGAACAAACGTATGTAAATGACTTAGGTCTTGCAAACATGAGTGCTAGCTGGTATCATCGCCACCGTCACTACTAATGAGGATCAGACTGCCTGAAATCTGCAAACTTTGCAATCCATGCCCCTTCCCTGTGTCTCCTGGAGCAGCACAGTGGGCCAGGGGCCGGAAGCTGGAGTTGAGTCAGATGAACCCCTGGAGATGTGCACAATGAACGGACCTCATGGAAGGGGCCACGTAGCGCAGGGGAGGGGCAGCACATCCCTTCCTTTCATGCGGCAGGAAGGGGAGGCTCACAGAGGCTGAGTGGTCGTGGCTCCTGCCCTTCTCTTTTCACACATGCTTTAGGAAGCAGAGCAGAAAGTAAAGTGCATTGCTTCTCATGCATGTCAGGTGTGTGCAAAGAGCCTGATGGAATCACCTCAATAGCAAGAGCAAGCCCAAGATAATGCTGCAGGTGTCCCTGACCATGACCCAAGCATGGTGTTCACACACCTGGTTTTCCTCAGGATTCTTTTCAGCAATTTGGTGATTGTGGTCACAATATGGACATATTCTCTTAAGATCTCTTGAACAAGAGAGTGGCCCAGCGTGAATGCTCTATGTGACTTGGTGCCATCACCCAACTGTTACTGCTATTCCCATAGGCTTGTCTACAGTGAAGATCTGTAGCCTTCAAATGGCAAACTTCCAACTCCATAGCAGTGTAATTTTCACTTTAAAAAAAAATTGGCATTTACAAGGAGAAGATATGTGTGTTATGTTGTGGGGGGTCTGACCAATACTTTTGCAACTCTTCACTCTTATTGCATCTGCTGTGCATTCCAGCTCCCCCTGAAACCATGGGCAACACAGGCTATGCCCCGCTGGGTACACAGGAAGTCTGCCAAGAAGGGCTTTGCTCTCACCCTTGTGAAGAACAGTGGGTCACTTCCTGGTTCTTTCCTATTATGATTGTTAAGTTTGAATAGGGCTGATGACTAGACATTAGGTAGTTTTTCTAAAACCTTTTTAATAAAGTTTATTACAGCACCTGAAAAGAATGAAAAAAGGTTGTGTCACTCATATTCCCCCCATCATAGCAAAATAGCTGCCTTTATCTCTCCAGCTTTCTTCTAGGATTTTCTCTTATTGACCCATATTTTACATTGTTGTAATCACCATATGTGGAAAATTTAGGTGCTCTCTGCTCAGCTTTGTTCATAAACAAATATTTTCATGTCACTTTATTTATTTTTAATAGCTGTATGATAATCTGTTGGGTTAATATATCATTTATTTAGACATTCTTCTACAACTGGCATTCCGTTTTCCCCAATCTTCTATGATAACAAATTTTATTTACCTATCCTTGGTTTTATACAGTGTGTAAAAAAATTAGGCTTAAGATTTAAATTGTTAAAACTATAATAAAATGAGCCCCTAGACTCAGTTGCATTCAAATGACTGACATGATTCTATTGACATCTATTTTGAATAGTGAAAACCATTCTTCATAATTTATTCTTTGGAGCTTTTATTTTTTATTTTTATTTATTTTTAAAGTAGGTTCCATGCCCAGCATGGAACCCAAGGTGGGACTTGAACTCATGACCCTGGGATCAAAACCTGAGTGAGCTGAGATCAAGAGTTGGACTCCCAACCAACTGAGCCACCCAGGCGCCCCTGGAACTTTTCTGAGTCAGTCAGGTCACAGAATTTGAGCCTGGGTGTTGCCACCCTCCTTCATCCCTCTTATATCAGACTTCTAGAGAGCCACCAGCAAAGGATGCCTCCCCGGTGGAGCAGCATTTTGGAAAGACAGCACCCCTTTAGTGAGAGCCACTCTCAGGGCTGGACACATTGCTCTCTGGGGCAGTGTCTGCCATGAGGCTGATCAAGCACAGGTGAATGACTGGGCTGTCCTGTTGGGGGCCATACTGAAGTCAAGTCAACAGGAGGGGGTAACTGCAGTACATGTATTCTGCCACCCAAAGCAAATGGAAACCTTGACAAAATTCATGAATCAGATATTTTCAGACACTGAACAGCAAATAGCACAGAGCTGTGATCCCTGAGAAAAGAAAACAAAGAAAGGTAAGTGCTAACATTGCCCTGAATTTCTGCCTGGGTCTACTTCATGGACCACAGCTTAGGAAACAAGGACCTCAGTATGTAGTGTCTGGTGGTTTAGCTGCCTTGAAGATCGGAGATGGGAGTGCAGGGACTCATTTGTGATTTGTGGGACAGAGTCCTGGAGAGAAAGGAATTCTTCAGGGAGGAGCTCCAGAAATCCTCACAGGGTGCCCTGAGCATTTGTGAGTTACAGAGCCATGGGAGATGCCATGGAGATGGACCAAGAGCAAATGCCAGAGAGCTGTGAGGAGGCCAATCCCAAGAATTCAGCCACGGTGGACAACTCTCAGTGACCCATAGACACACTGTAGAGATTCCCAAAGGGTTCCACCTTAGTGGTGAGCTACACAAGCCCTAGAGTAAGTGTATGTTGAACTTCCCCAACAAAGCTTAAATATAAGCCTTGAAAGGGTCAAGCTAATAATCTGTAAGGGACTTAAATGCCTGCCTAAAGAGACACAGAAGAGGGATGCCTGGGTAGCTCAGTTGGTTAAGCCGCTGCCTTCAGCTCAGGCCATGATCCTGGGATCGAGGGTCCAGGGTCCAGGGTCCTGGGATCGAGTCCAGCATCAGGCTCCTTGCTCCGCGGGGACCCTGCTTCTCTCTGCCTCTGCCTGCTTGTGCGTGCTCTCTTTCTCTCTGACAAATAAAATCTTTAAGAAAAAAGAGAGAGAGACAGAAGAAAGGAAAAGTATAGATCAAGGTCCTTTGTGAACACAGACAGATGTGAAATCCTCAATAAGATATTATCAAGTCTTAGCCATGTATACAAATGATAATACATCACAGTCAGTAAAGTTTATCCCAGGAACAAAAGGTTGGCTCAACATTTGAAAGTCAATCAACATAACTCTTCATATCAACAGACTCAAGAAGGAGAATTTTATGATCATCTCAATCAATCTAGAAACAGAATTTAACAAAATTCAACAACCATTTGTGATTTTATTATTATTTTTAGAGATTTTATTTATTTGACAGAGAGAGATCACAAGTAGGCAGAGAGAGACAAAGAAGCAGGTTCTCTGTGGAGCAGAGAGCCCGATGCAGGGCTCGATCCCAGGACCCTGAGATCATGACCTGAGCCGAAGGCACAGGCTTAACCCACTGAGCCACCCAGGCGCCCCCCACCCCGTTTGTGATTTAAAAAAAAAACTCAGAAAGGCGGGATTAAAAGAGATATTCCTTAATCTGGTAAAAAGCATCTATGAAGCCACCACAGCTAGCTGCACGTTTAAAGGTGAAAGACTGAATGCTTTTCCTCATGCTCAGGAACAAGGCAAGGATGTCTGACCTCATGGCTTCTATTCACCATTGTAATGCAGGTCCTAGCAAGTGCAAAGGCAAGAAAAATAAATCAAAGGCACACAGATTGGAAAGGGAGAAATAAAAACATCTTGATTTGCAGATGACATGATTTTCTATGCAGAAAACCCAATGAAGTCTATACAAAAGCTAGAACTAACAAGTGAATCTAGCTGTGTACTAGCAAAGAACCATCAGAATTTGAAATTAAAAACGTTTCAGTATATAATAGCACCAGAAAACATGAAATACTTAGGAAGAAATCCCACAACATAGGTGCAAAAACTTTTTGCTGCAAACTATAAAATACTGGTGAAAGAAATCAAAGAATTCCTTGAATAAATGGAATGATACATTGTGTTCGTGGGTTGGAAAGCTCTGTTCTCCCAAACTGGTATAGAGACTAAACTCAGCCCGAATCAAAATCTTAGTGGCTTTTTTGTAGAAATTGGCAGGCCAATTCTAAAATTCACACTGAAAGACAACATCAGAAGAGAAGAACAACTCTTTCATGGGTTTGCATGGGTCTTTCCAAGGACACACACCATCTGATCTCGAGACTTACTACAAAGCTACAGTCATTAAGACTGGGCAGCACTGCACAAGGGATGGGCACACACCAATGGAACAGAAGACAGAGTCCAGAAGTAGCCCAATACAGATGTGGTCAATTGATTTTTGACAAAGCATAAAGTCAGTTCTTTAAAAAGTTCAGTAGCGGAGAATGGATCATTTTGGTTTGAAAGTCCTTGCAGGTCATCTAAAGAGCAGTCAGAAGGATAGATGAAACTTAGGGAGGGCTTCTGGGCTCCGGAGATATAGTTTGGGAGTACTTGAGTTAGAGGTGGAAGTGAAACTTTTGGGAAGGCAGGAACTGCCCCAAGTGGGTAGGAGGAGTATGCCGAGGGATAGCTTTCTGAGTCTGGGATAGGACAGCGACAGGACCATGAGACACCCAAGGCAGAGACACACAGGCCTTTATTTAATGCTGAACATATGGGAAGGGGGGACCGCTGCCCAGAAGCACAGGAAGGATCAGAGCAGTGGGGGCAGAAGCAGATGCCCCAGAGATGAAGAAGGGGAAAATGGGTGAGCAAAGGCAGAACCGTCTGAGCAATGTGAGTGTGTGCGTACGAACAGTGCCTGCTGCACATGACCCTGGTGTCGCCTTCTGCTCTGGATGGAAGAACTAACAGCCACGGGCTTTTCATTACTAGTGGCCTTTAAGAAAACCTGCTGCCATCCAGAGGGAGTTGTAGGTGCCAAACAGTACTCTAAAAGCTTCATGAATATTGAATCACTTCACCCTCACACCTCTCTGAAGTAGGTACAATTATCCCCATTCTGCGGAAGAGGGAACTGAAGTCACATGTGGCACAGTGACGCTAGGTTTTGAGCCCATGACATTCCAAAATATGCTTACCGCTCTTGGGATGATGAAAACAATGACTCAGGAGGCCTCTGAAGGTTTGCACCTTGTCCCTGCTTCTTATGACACCCAGAAAGACCACACACCTGGTACAAAGAGGTCCAAGGCTGGGCCTGGGAAAGCCTTGTCATGCTGTTCACATCCAGCATGAATGGATCCATCTTGCTCCCCCAGGTGGAGTAGGGGAAGGGCTATTGAATCCTGGTCTCGGGTTTCTCCTTGTTCCAGGCTGCCTCTTTCTCTCTGCTCAAATGCAGATGCCCCCAGTGTTGCTGGAGAACAGCTCTTGGAGACTGGACCAAGGCACCGTGTTCTGCCTTCTGCACTCTCGTTCTAGCACCAAATTCACCCATTCACAAGGATGGGTTTTGAAGCAGCCAGACCCAGCGGAGTGGCTCAACAAAATGAAGAATAGGTTTGAATTTAAAAATAAACAAACAAACAAACCTGATTCTAAAATGTTGAGGCACATTTATTTGAATGATTTACTCTTCAAACTGAGAGAAACCCAGACTTACTTCCAAATTATTTTGAATGGCAATAACCCTTTAAAATTTGTGCCTGAAAAGTCTTCCAGTGTATGCAAACAGCAAGGACTTGGGGTTTTTTGCTGGCTCTTCATTTCAAAGTCACCTGGTATTTTTGGTCTTCTGTACCTTTTGTAACTTCCCCTGAATAAGAGGAAATATGGTTGCCATTTGTGTTTAATTTATTTTAAACAAATCAAAGCACTGATTTCTACTTCCTGCCTGTGTAATACTTGAGCTGCAGGCTTCAAAGGGCAGAGTAACTATGTTCTTGAGTGATTGGGCGTCTGTTGTATTATTTTATAAACAGTTCAAAGTCTCGCATTGCATAGGAGCAACCGGTACAACATGGAGATATTATTTTCTGTGTGAGTAGCAGCAGAGAACTCTGAGTGACCTTTACATTTGTCTTGTGCTAGTTCATAGATTAAATTTAGATTTGGGTAGAATATATATTTATATAAAGACTCAGAGTTTATTTTTCCTGTTTTCTCTAACACTGCTTAACATGTTCTCTGAAATGTTTATCGCAAATGGCAGGTTGTCGCAAAGAGCAGTAGAAAGAAAACTAAATACTTACTCATCGCTTGGTTTTCTGCAGGTTCATTGGGTTTAGGAAACTCCACCTAGGTGAGCAGCTTGCTTCAGGGGGGGCCTCTCCCCAGAACCAAATTCCCAGGCCTTTGGGTGTGTGGGTTTCAGAATCCAGCAATCCCAGGGCCATACAGGGCATGTTCCCATCACACAGGTTGTTAGGGCAAAGATGTTACCATACCTCGATTCCAAAGCAAGTTCACTTATTTTATTTTATTTATATTTTAAGGATTTTGTTTATTTATTTGACAGAGAGATAGAGAGCACAAGTGGGCAGAATAGCAGGCAGAGGGAGAAGGAGAAGCCGGGTCTGCTGAGCAGGGACCCCAATGCAGGGCTCGATCCCAGGACCCTGGGATCATGGCCTGAGCCAAAAGCTGATGCCTAACTGACTACTGAGCCACACAGGCACCCCTGCAAGTTCACTTATTTTAAAACAAACAAACAAACAATGCAAGGTGGTGCAGCCACTCTGGAAAACATTATGGAGGTTCCACGGAAAGTTGAAAATAGAGCTACCCTATGACCCAGCAATTGCACTACTGGGTATTTACCCCAAAGACACAAATGTGATCCAAAGGGACACGTGCACCCCTATGTTTATAGCAGCAACATCCACAATAGCCAAACTATGGAAAGAGCCCGGATGTTCACTGACAGATGAATGGATAAAGAAGATGTGGTGTATATATACAACGGAATATTACACAGCCATCAAAACCCCCCGAAATCTTGCCATTTGCAATGGCATGGATGGAACTAGATGGTATTATGCTAAGCAAAATAAGTCAATCAGAGAAAGGCAATTATCCTATGATCTTACCGATATGAGGAATTTGAGAAACAAGACTGAGGATCATAGGGGAAGGGAGGGAAAAATGAAATAAGACGAAACCAGAGAGGGAGACAAACCATAAGAGACTTAATCTCAGGAAACAGACTGAGGGTTGCTGGAGTGGAGGGGGGTGAGAGGGATGGGGTGGCTGGGGGATGGACATTGGGGAGGGTATGTGCTATGGTGAATGCTGTGAATCGTGTAAGACTGATGAATCACAGACCTGTACCCCTGAAACAAATAATACATTATATGTTAATTAAAACAAAACAAAACAACAGTTTGCCGAGGCTCTGCTGGGGCTGCTCAGCCTCCCTGTCCAGGCTGTGTTGCTGTCCCCTCTGCCCTGGCATTCTGCTGCTGGTTGGCATGATGGGCCAGGCACAGAGGAATGTTTGTATGCACATGGCCATCACAGTGCTGCGTGGCCTCTGTGTGAGAAGCTCTTCTCTCCTGCTGGGAGGAGCATGGGTGAGAGCCTGGGGGTGGGGTCACTCAGGGGCAGACAGATGCTAATTGATGCTGGGGGTGCAGCGCATCACGGTCTGAGGGAGCCATCGATGGGCCTCCCACCAAGAGCTCCTGAATGTGCAGGCTCAGCAAAATATGTGGGTCACACGCCACTCAGGAGCACGGCTTAGATAGCATCTTTCGAGGCGGGGGAGGGGGGCTGCCATCTTAACTAACGTGCACTGGAGGGAGGCCATTGAGGACCCGGGTGAAAGTTGCAAGCCCAGTGCTCTGATCAGGGACCTGAGGGGCTGGCCCCGTCCTGCTCCCAGGACCGGGCAGGGGCAGTACTGACAGGAAGCCGCTTGGCAGGCTGCGACGGGTGCTGGGCAGTTTAATCTCTTGCCTGTCTTCGCTCAGAGGCTGTGAGCGCTCCAATTCCGTTTTCACTTCTTTGGAAGTGCTGATAAGATGGGAACAGAATAAATCAAACGCCAAGTTACATGTTTCCTGGCTTAGGAAGAAAAACTAAGCATAACCTTGGAAATGCTCCCAGACGGTTTTGTTTTTTTTTTATTTTCCTCCCGAGTTGATTTTTCCTTCTTGTTTTTTATTGTGGTAAAATCTACATAACCTAAAACTGACCATGTTCACCATCTCTAAAGGCACAACTCAGTGGCATTAAGCACATTCACACAGCCGCGCAGCCATCCCCACCAGCCATCTCCAGTTTTGCACCCTCCCCAGCAGAACCACTGCCCCCTCACAAATGAACTCCCCGATTCCATGCTTCCCCCCACCCAGCTACCCAGGTACCCAGGAGCTGCAGCCAAGGTGTCCTCTCTGCAGGCACGCATGTCCTGGCCCCAAACTACTCCTGGTGTGGGCGGGCCCTGGGCAGAGCTGAGAACAACTGTTCCCGTTGTAAGGAAGGGGGTCTGTCAGACGTCTGTCATCTTTTTCTTTTTAAAGATTTTTTTTTTTTTAATTTAAGAGGGAGAGCGCAAGCATGGGGCACAGCAGAAGGAGAGGGACAAGCAGACTCCCTGCTGAGTGGGGAGCCCAACACAGGGCTCGATCCCAGAACCCCGAGATCATGACCTGAGCTGAAGGCAGGCCGTTAATTGATTGAGTCAGACAGGCGCCCCATTAGTCATCTTTATAGTGGTCACAGCCGACCTGTGCGGAGCACATGCGTCCCCAGGCACCGTCCTAAACCCACTGCATGCAGTTCTAGTCCTTCAGCCGCCTTTGGTCTCGTCTTTACTGAACAGATGCAACAGGAAGCAGTTTCATTAACCCACATCCTTGACTGCAGATTGAAGGCTGGGCTGGGGTTTTATTTTTTTCTGTGTTAGTCCCGATCCCCACAACGACCCACGAGGACTGGAGATATTTCATTGGCATTTTGTATCTGAGAAAACAGGCATAGAGAAATTAAATATAATTAAAATTAAAATCCCAGATTAGATTAAATCTAATCTAAGAGTATGTTTCTTCCAGACCAGAAGCATCCATGCTCGTCGAGCCCGGGTCCGCGGATGGTGCAGGAGTCTCTCTGGGCCTTTGTTCCCACTGTGTCATCAGGGCTGGGATGCCAGCTGCATCAAGGCCCAGAGTGTGTGCCCAGAGCAGCTTCCCCTCCTGGGAGAGAGTGACTAGCCTGTGTCATTTCTGGTTTAACTTTCTAGTGCAAAGGTCCACTGCAGGCCTTCAGGGACACGAATCAGTACGTTTGTTTTGCAAACAGCTTCGGGAAAGGGAAAGGGTGATGCTGAAGATCTTGGGCGGGGTCAGAGCAGCTGACTCTCTGAGTGACTGAGTGACAATGTCAGCTCTGGGCACAAGTCCAGGCCACGGTGTGCGTGGGCTTTGACCCCCTGGCCCTGCTGTCTCTGTGTTTGTCCACTCTGCTTCCTCTGCAACTGATGTCATTGTGACTTCATAGTTTGCCCTCAGCTGATCCCTGGGGAGAGGGGTGATGAGGGCCACCTGCAGGACACCTACTGGCTGAAGCCCACCCCCTCTTCCCCCTCCACCCGCCCACGCTGCAGTGGTTCAGGAGCTCAAAATGGTCACCACATTGTTAAATGGTTGGAAAAAATTAAAAGAAGATCTCACGACCCCTGCAAAGTATATGAAATTGCAACATCCATGTCCACAATAAAGCTTAATAAACACAGTCACACATTTGTTTAGGAATTGTCTGTGACTGCTTTCGCTGTCTGATTAGGGACTGTGTGGCCTAAAGAGCCAAAAATATTTCCTCTCTGGCCTTTTCCAAAGTGTGCCAAGCCCAGGCAGAGTCCTCCTTCCTGTGATGACAGCAGTTGAGTCGGTAGTAGCATTTCACATGGTCAGCTCAAACCTCTGGCTCCTAATCAGAATGGAAAGTGCATGGAGAGTCAACCCACATGATTCTCAGAGACAGAGCAGCACTCATGGGTCCCTACCTCTGGCTGCGTGGGGCCTGAGACCAATCAGGGGTCACCTGTCCTTCACTGAGAGGACCGGGCTCTGCTGCAGGCCCTTGGCAGGCAGCTCAGGCCTGTGTTCAGAGCTCACGGGATGCTCTTCAAAGGGACACCTACAGAGGAGACTTCCCCGTGTTGCCAGAGCAACTCCAATAGAGCCGTCTGCCCTGATTTACCCATGTGCGCGTTTGCGCGCATGCGTGAGAATGACAACAGCCCATCCGTGTGACGGTGGCTCCCGGCCTTTCACAGCACTGTCTGCTCCTTTGGTAGCAGTTCTAGATTTGCCCTGGGAAGCCACTTCTTGAGACAGCAGGAGGAGCTGAGAAACCACAGAGGGACTGGCCAGGCACGGAGCGAGGCAGAGCCCCTGGTGACTTGCAGCTCCTCTGAAAGTGGGGTTCCTGCAGAAGGGCAGGGGCCACGTGGCATTTCAGCACCCCTCAACGTTCACATAAAAATTGAGGATGAGGACAAGGTGGGCTTTAGAAAGCTGCTTGGCCCCCTATCACTGTACAGCTTTTTAAAATTTTGTGATGAAATACATATAACATCGAATTTCCCATCTTAGCCATTTTCCCCCTTTGATGAATGTTTATTCATCAAAATGTATACCGAGTAGTATGCCAGGTGTCAGAGATACAACAACAGCAACCATCAGGTGACAGATTTCCCAGCTGACCATAAATTCATTGTCAAATGCTGACCCTTAAAGTTGGCGGGGCAAGTCCAGAGTCCGCTAGCCTACAGCTTCTGACACCTGGAAATGTAATTGTTCAAGTTCAGAATGTTTGAAATCTTAAATGTAAGGAAAAAAAATCATGACTCAAGCTTATTACTTCTCAGGGAGCCCAGGCTGGTTGTACAATTATCTCCTCAGTAGAAGAGTCTTCTTAGAAGCCAAGTTAGTAATGCATTAAAGTGTATTATTAATGTATTAAAAGTGACGTATTAAAATGCACACATGGACAGGATCCAGTCAGAAATTCAGTCAAACTCTCAAGTTTTCCCTCCCTCTGCCTGAACACTATTTCGTTAAAACACTCTTTCTTCAAAAAAATACCCTTTCATTCAGGGGCACCTGGGTGGCCCAGTGGGTTAAGCCTCGGCCCTCAGCTCAGGTCATGATCTCAGGGTCCTGGGATGGAGTTCCCCCATCGGGCTCTCTGCTCAGAGGGGAGCCTACTTCCTCCTCTCACCCTCTCTGCCTGCCTCTCTGCCTGCCTCTCTGCCTACATGTGATCTCTGTCTTTATTTATTATTTAAATAAATAGATAAATAAAATCTTTTTAAAAAATGTTTCATACACGCTTTGGCACATCTACTGTGGGAATGAAGACTATTCTCAGCAATAAGACCTTTGTCATTCCGGAAGGTGTCGATGTCACTCTGAAGGGATGCACTATTATTGTGGAGGGCCCTGGAAGAACCCGGTGAAAGGACTTGAATCCCATCTGTGTAGAACTCAGTCTCCCTGGAAGGAAAAGAAGAAGCTCCCAGTTGACAAATGGTGAGGAACTAGAACAGAACCAGCTACCTCTTTGTGCTGTCTGTGGTCACGTATAGAACACAATTGAGGGCGTTACCCTGGGCTTCTGGGAGAAGACGAGGTGTACTCTCAGTTCCTCATCCAGGAGAACAGTTCTCTTGTTGAAATCTGAAATTTCTTGGCTGAAAAGTATACCTGCAGGGGTTCAGATGAGGCCCGGCGTTACTTGTTCTGTATCTCAAGTCCAGAAGAGTGAATTAATTCTTGAAGGAAATGACATTGAACTTGTATCACACTCAGCTGCTTTGATTCAGCAAGCCACAACCGTTAAAAACAAGGGTATCAGAAAATTTGGGGATGGTGTCTACATTTCTGAAAAGGGAACAGTTCAGCAAGCTGATGAATAAGATCTAAGCTGTCCAGCTACCGAAACAGCAAGATGCCGGATGAGTTTTCAGACTTATTTGTGATAGCCTAAAGATGCAATGAACACTATACTGATTTGGGGCTTTTTCTTAAACCAATCATCCTTTCCAACGGTTTGGCCATTAAACCATTCAGAAGTAAATCGTAGTGTGCTGTCCATACCGTTCCTAGACATGTTTGCCATCATGTGGTTTTGTTTGGTTTTAGGTTCTTGTTTGTATTTCTTTCCTTTTATTATTATTATGGTAAAATACACACAGCATGAAATTTACCATCTTACCCATTAAGCATTAAGCACATTCACACATTCATACTGTTGCGCAACCATCACCGCCCTCCTTCTCCAGAACTTTGTCATCTGCCCAAACTGAGACTCTGTCCCCATTAAACACTAACTCCCCCTGCCCCTCCCCAGCTCCTGGCAACCACCGTTCTATGAATTTGACTGCTCTGGTTACCTCGCACAAGTAGAATCATACAGTATTCACCCTTTCGAGATTGGCTTCTTCTACTTCTACTTCCTAGAATGTTCTCAATTTCATCTCCTCTGTAGCATGTATCAGAAATGCCTTCCCTTTTCAGGCTGAATAATATGCCATCATATGTACGTCTTGCTGGTCATATAGCTACATGTTGCTTCTCCATTCGTCCATTGATGCACACTTGGGTCGCTTCCTCCTCTTGGCTATTGTGAATAACGATGCCATGAACATGGGCGTGCAAATATCTCTTGGAGACCCTGCTTTCAATTCTTTGGGGTTTACACCAAGCACAATGATTGCTGGCTCCTAGGGTAGCTCTATTTTTAATTTCTGAGGATGCTCCATACTATTTTCCGCAGCAGCTGCACCATTTCACATTCCCCCCAACGGTCCGCCAGAGTAGCGCTTTCTCCAAACCCTCGCCAATACTTGCTATTTCTGTTGTTGCTGTATTTTTTTTGGTAGCCGTCCTAACGGGTGTGGGGTGGATTTGTTTTGTTTTGTTTTTCAATAAGGCATGATTTTCCTCCAATGAAATGCGATCTTGTTTCTCATTAGAGGAGCCTGAGCAGGTGAACACCCTCGTGAAACCCACATCCCATCGAGAGACAGCACATTTCCAGCACTCTGGAAAATTCCCTCTCCACCTTTCCCGTCTGCCCCTCCCACCCCGCCCCGCAGAGAACCATTGCCATGGAAGGCTTGATGTAGCTGGACTCACACACCGGGGACTGTGGGGCGTTTTGTCGACGCAAGCACGCCTCCCTGTGCCTGGTGGGGTCAGAGCGGCTCTCCCCACTGGGGAAGAAGATGCCATGGTGCCGTCAGGAGCCAGGAGAGGGTCTTTGTTTGCAGCATGCAAAGTTTCCTTCAGCATAGGGCAGTGTCCCCGCTCCTGGCCTCTCCCGGAGCAGAGCTGTGTTTGCTTTTGGAGGACTCAGCACAGGATGCCCTGTCCTCTGCTGGATGACAGGAGAGTGATGTCAGCGCAGGTGCTTCCCGGCAGGGCTGGGGTGGGGGAGGGGAGGGTTCCCGAAGACAGGGCTGGGACCCTGAGCCCAGGACATGTCAGCAATGCTTACAATAGCTTTTCCCCGAATATGTTCCATTTCAAAACGGTGCAGTCTTTATGAGAACTATGTTCCTGAAAGGCTGCCATCCTGTGAGTCCAGGCCACTGGCTGGGGGGAGTGGGTTTCACCATGGATTTGCTCAGTGACCATGACAAGCCTTTTGCTCTTTCAGAACTTTGCTTTTTTGTGGATTTTTCAACAAGCAATTGTTTCTGGCAGGTGCTTGTGCCACGGAACTGAGCAGGACAGAAATGGTGGTGAGAGAGCACATTACCTAAATAACAACGTAAGTATGGTGACAGGGGCGCATTCAGATTGGGGGTGGTCAGGGAAGGTCCCTGGGAGGGGACACAGGAGTCACACCTGAGGAACGGAGGTGTTGGAGTCTTGGGGCTCAGGAAGCGGCCATCTCCAGGCTGATGCGGGAGGAAGCGTTGGGCAGGCAGACCTCTCTGCGCAGCCACCAGCAAGCTCAGGGACAGCACTGGGACAGCACTGGGACAGCAAGCTGGGGTGGGGGGCAGCCACACAGTGTCTACATGGTGCCAAGATCCAAGGCGGCAGTGGGCCTTGTTGGTGAAATTTGTCCGCACTGGCCAGCTTTACAGGAACATGCTGCCCCTTTTACCCCATCACACACACATCCACGTCCCCTCTGTACCTAGGCGCCTCTCAGCCTGGCTCTGTGGTCGCCTCGTGGCCCCGGATGGTGGTTAGCGACCACTTCGTGCATTCCTCAAAGATCCCATTTCCAAAACGAAGGTCAGTAAAACAACGTATGCTAAAGCACATGAAAATGGAGTGGAATCCAGAAAACAGTGGATTTGCAGAGCTCTGCTTTAAATCTTGAGCCTCTCCCACCCCCTTTCCTCTGTCTAATTGTGGTGAAATAGACACAACACGAAATCTATCATCTTAACCATTTTGAAGTGTAAAATTCAATAGCGCTAAGTATACTTGCATTTTTTTTGGTTTTTAAATTAACATATAATGTATTATTTGCCTCAGGGGTACTGGTCTGTGAATCATCAGTTTTACAGAATACATAGTGCTCACCACAGCACATACCCTCCAAATGTCCATCCCCCAACCACCCCATCCCTCCCACCCCCCTCCACTCCAGCAACCCTCAGTCTGTTTCCTGAGATTAAGAGTCTCTTATGGTTTGTCTCCTTCCCAATCCCATCTTGTTTCATTTTTTTCCCTCCCTAACCCCACGACCCCCCACCCTGCCTCTCAAATCCCTCGTATCAGAGAGATCATATGATAATTGTCTTTCTCTGATTGACTTATTTCACTCAGCATGATACCCTCTAGTTCCATTCACATTGTCGCAAATGGCAAGATTTCAGGTTTTTGATGGCTGCATAGTATTCCATTGTATATATATACACCACATCTTCTTTATCCATTCATCTGTTGATGAATATCTAGACTCTTTCCGTAGTTCAGCTATTGCGGACTTCGCTGCTATAAACATTCAGATGACTACGTTTGTATCCTTAGGGTAAATACCCCGTGGGATACTTGCATTATTGTACAATCTATCTCAGGAACCCTTTTCTTCTTGCATGAATGTTTAAACCTTAAGAAAAAAATAAGATAAGGGGTGCCTGGGGGGCTCAGTGGGTTAAGCCTCTGCCTTCGGCTCAGGTCATGATCTCAGGGTCCTGGGATCGAGTCCCACATTGGGCTTTCTGCTCAGCAGGAAGCCTGCTTCCCCCCACGTCCGCCTTCTGCTCTGCCTACTTGTGATCTCTCTCT
The DNA here is from genome assembly GCF_922984935.1 of Meles meles. Classification (NCBI taxonomy): domain Eukaryota; kingdom Metazoa; phylum Chordata; class Mammalia; order Carnivora; family Mustelidae; genus Meles; species Meles meles. The sequence continues at coordinate 32,316,282 of NC_060077.1, forward strand.
GTCAAATAAATAAAATTTTTTAAAAAATAAGATAAAATGGAATAAAATATACAGAGCAATGCTCTCTTCAAAAATCAGCTGCCAGGAGCCAGCGTGTACTCTCTTTGGTCGTTGCCTCCCTGCCCTTCCCTTTGTGCACCATGATGGTCTGCCATGGCCCTGGGGCTTTTGTGGGGACAGGGGCATGGCCCAGCCATTGCTGACCAGGTCAATGCGTTCACTGGCTGCTCCCCGTTACCTGCGTGCTTCTGAGAACATCGTTGGTGGCCCCAGAACTCTTATAAAGCTGGGGTGACAGGAGGGACTCGTGGATCCAGTGGACGCTAGCATTTTGGCAAAGATCAGGGCATGGGGGCCCTCCCCCCACTGCCACTAGCAGAACCCCCCACTTCTGGTCCTTAACACATCTTCAATTCCACACGCAGCTTCACAGGGGGCCGAAGGGTCGATTTAGGCTGGCAAGCTGGAAGATTTGAGATCTGTGTTTCTGGGTGATGTTGATACTTCTGTTTTTGTTTTTGTTTTTGTTTTTGTTTTCCCATTTTATTTATTTTTTCAGCGTAACAGTATTCATTCTTTTTGCACAACACCCAGTGCTCCATGCAAAACGTGCCCTCCCCATTACCCACCACCTGTTCCCCCAACCTCCCACCCCTGACCCTTCAAAACCCTCAGGTTGTTTTTCAGAGTCCATAGTCTCTTATGGTTCGCCTGTTTTTGTTTTTTTTTTCACTCATTGTCTAACAAGAGGAAAAAAGGCAGTGAACCAGGGACTTTGGTTTGTTTTGATATTTGATAGTAAAACCCTTTCTTTATGTGAAATCATTCCTGGCAATGATGTCATAGGAGAAACCAGGCAACGGTCTCTGGTGGAGGGGACTGGGGTGCTTCCTCATGCTGGGGCATCCCCCCACCCCTCCACCTTCCCACCCCCTGAGGCTCCTCCTCTGATCCACCCAGCCCCATGTCAAACCCCTTCTGAACTACACAGGTGTTTCTCAGGGGGCCCTCACCCTGCTGATGTCAAGTGTCCTGTGAGGTGAGCTCACACACACTCACACACAAGAGTCCAGATGGGCACCCCAGAGGCTGAGGGGGGGAGGTGACACTGCTTAACATCTGAAGGAAGGATGTGCTTGCCAGACAGAGGGAGAAGGGTAGGCTTTACCCTACATCGAGGGGGAAAAAGACTTTCAGGTTAGGGTGGTGGAGGGAAGTCCAGTGGGCCCTTGAACAACACAGGTTTGAATAGCCCAGGTACCCTTGATTTTTTCAATAAATATGTTGGAAAATTTTTCAGAGGTTTTCGATAATTTGAAGAAACTTGCAGACAAATCTCATAGCCTAGAGATACTGAAAGAATTCAGAAAACATTAGGCATATAACACAAAATGTGTGCTAATTGACTATGTTATCGGTTTCCGGTTGGCAGTAAGCTAATAGTAGGAGGGTTCTCAGGGAGTCAAGAGATACACATGGATTTTCAGCTGTGGGGAGGGAAGTGGTGCCCTTAGCCCTTTTATTGTTCGATGGTCAAGTGTATAGAATCTCTTTCCTAATATCTAATAAAATGAATAAAAACTAGTAAAATGAACTTTCCAAAAATTCAGCAGCAGCCACTAACAGAATCAGACAGTAGCTCTCAAACTTCAGAAACTGGCAGCCAGGTAGAGACAGGGAAGATGCTAGGGCGCGAGGCTAGGATCCCCGCCCCCCAGCATTACCCCAGGAGATGCCACAAGGCTGGCTTCCACCTGTGTGCCAGGTGCTGTCCCAGGTGCTGTCCCAGGTGCTGGCTGGAATATCTCCAGTCCTCAGGGTCTGAGGGTTGCTGGAGGGGAGGTGGGGGGGATGGGTTAAATAGGCGATGGGGATTAAGGAGGGCACTTGTGTTGACCACCCGGTGTTGTATGTAAGTGATGAATCACTAAATTCTACACCTGAAACGAATACTGCACTACATGTTAACTAGCTGGAGTTTAAAGAAAAACTTGGAGAAAAAAATAAGAAATGAAATAAAAAGAAAGAGAGACTTGCCATGATGTACAGTATGGATGTCTTCCATCCTGCCGGATGCCACGGAAGCTGCTCCAGGTCACCTCCCACGCTCTGGTGTGAGAGCTACCTTTTCCCTGCATTTATGGGCTATTCTGTTTCCAGATGATGGAAAGCTGCTTCATACTCTCCCCTTTTCCTGTTGGGTTATTGGTCTTTTTCTGACTCATTTGTAAGGATCCTTTGGTTCTGCCAGATCCTAATGGTTGTGGGCTCTGCCCCCCTGCAAATATTTTCTCCCCATCTGTGGCTTGTCTTATTACTTTAGGGAATTATTAATTCAGGGAACTTTAAATTTGAGTATAGACCCCTTTATCAGCCTTCTTCGTACTTCTAGTGTTTGAATTCAGAAGTTTTACTCCAGGGGCACCTGGTGCACCGCCAGTTAAGCGTCTGACTCTTGGTTTGGGCTCAGATCATGATTTCAGGGTCATGAGATCGAATCCTCCAGAGTCTGCTAAAGTTTCTCCCTCTCTTCCTCTCTCTCTCTCTCCTAAATAAATAAATAAATAAATAAATAAATAAATAAATAAGTCTTTCAAAGAAAAGAAAAGAAGTTCTATTCCATACCCTGGATCATAAAGATTGCTTTCTGGATTTCATTCTGCAGGTTGTAAGGTTTTTTTTTTTAATTAACATATAATGTATTATTTGTTTCAGGGGTTCAGGTCACTCTTCAGGGTGTAAGGTTTTACCTTTAGGTGTTTGGAGGAAGGTGTGAGGTAGAGATTCAGTTCTATTTTTTTCTTCACGTGGATAACCCACTGCCCCAGAACATGAATTGAGATCCCTTCCCTCCCCTACACAGAGCGATGCCTCATGGCTATCCATCATATCTCCACATTTCCCCAGGTCTGAGCCTAGACTCTGTTCTCAGCTCTTCTCTCCTAATCCAGCAAAGCCTTCACCTGGTTCAGCTTTCTGATTCATCTTTATAACCAGAGGTGGGGGCCCCTGCCTTGCTCTTCAGAATAGGCAAGGTTCTTCTGGGCAATTTGCTCTCTTACCACACATTTTAGAATCAGCCTGTGAGGTTCCAGTGAAAATCTTATCAGGGTTTTGATGGCAGTAGCTTCTAAATTAGGACTAATTTCTGCAGAACAGACATGATTATAATATTGAGTCTTATTATTTTAAAATATTATTAGGGTCTCTATGTTTCCAGTGAAGTTTTACAACTTTTTAAATTTTTAATTTGATTTTTTAAAAATATTTTATTTATTTATTTGAGAGAGAGAGAGAACATGAGCGGGGCAGAGGGGCAGAGGGAAAGGGAGAAGCAGGCTCCCCACTGAGCAGGGAGTCCAAGACCTGGGGCTTGATCCCAGGACCGTGGGATCATGATCTGAGCCAAAGACAAATGCTTAACCAACTAAGCCACCCAGGTGCCCTGAAATTTTATTATTTTATTTGTAAAGTCCTTGAATTTATTAGATTTATCCTTAAGTACAATTTAAATGTGTTGCTATATAAAGAATAGTTTTTAAAACCACATTTCCTAATAGTTGTGCTAGTGGGTACAGAGGAGGCTGAGTTTTCAGTACTGATCATGCAGCTCTTTTGCTCCCTTGACAATCACTCAGTCATGACCTGCCACGCAAGTCCACCTGCTTGTCCCTTTCTGACACTCACACCTTCTCGCTGACATTTGACGTGACCTAGGATCTTCACCGCCATGTTGAAAGGTAGGGGGCGGTGGCAGGCATGATACACAGAAAATTTAAAACAATAAGAGGATGCGATGCCCAACTATATGCTAATAAATTTTTTAAAAGATTTTATTTATTTATTTTAGAGAGAGAGAGCATGAATGGGAGGGTCAGGGAGAAAAAAAACCTCAAGCAGACTCTGCCCCTAGCTCAGAGCCAAAGCCAGCCTGGATCCCATGACCCTGAGGTCACTACCTGAGCCGAAACCAGAGTCTGATGCTTAACTGACTCCACCACCAGGCGCCCCTCTGCTGTTATATTTGAGCATTTCATTGAAATGGACGGTTTCCCAGGAAAAAAAATTTTTTTTTTCAAAATCTGGATCTAAAATAAACAGGCATACTTTTTATTGCTCCTTTGCTGTATTTCTTACAATTATTTTCATGATACCTTTCCCCTCTTATAAGGGAAAATAATGTAGGGTAGTAGGGTTCCCTCTGCACCTCCAGTTACAGCCTAAGCCAGTTTGCCAGCCTCGTGGCCACAGAATGGACAACAGAAAGGCGTCCGGGGTCTAAATTCTAAACAATCGTGTCCCTCTTTCTGCACTCTGGTCTAAGTCGGACAATATCATTTAACAAGACAAGGAGGGGGTGTGTGTTCATCCCAGAAAGTTAATCCTTGCAGTTTACCTAGCTGTTGGCTTAAGCAAAAATTTTTTTTCTTACTTTTTTGAAACGCAATTTATTACTGTTGACTTCTTTTCTCTTCCCTGCTCTCTGTGCTGAGACGGACAGAGGGTGCAAACCACATGTCTCCTCCCTCCGCTGCCCTAAAAGCATCCTTCCTTGTGTCATGGGCGGTGTTAGCCTACCTTGGTGGAGAGCTTGCCCGAACCACATCCTGGATGACTGACCTGCGGCTAGGAAGGAAATCACAGAGCATGTGTCCTTTTGTGACTGGCTTATTTCACTGAGCCTGATGTTTATGTCCAGGGTCATCCATGCTGGAGCACGTGCCAGAGTTTTCTGCCTTTTTAAGGTGAATAATGTTCCACTGTAGGGATTCCCTTAATTTTCTCATCTATTCACCTACCTGTGGATGCTTGGACTGTTTCCACTTCTTGGCTATTGTGGGGAAATGCCACTATGAATGTGAGTGTACAAATACCTCTTGAAGACTGCTTCCAGTTCTTTTGGGGGTATAACCAGAAGTAGGATTGCTGGACCAGACGCTAGTTCTATTTTTTGTATTTTGAGGAAACTTCATACCGTTTTCTATAGCAACTGCACTGATTTGCGTTCCCACCAGTGACGCACAAAAGTCCCAATTTCTCCCCATTTTTGCTAACACTTGCTATTTTCTGGCTTTTCATGGCAGCCATCCTCATGGGTATTGCAATGCCTCCTTGTCGTTTTGATTTGCACTTCTCTGATGGTTAGTGATGCTGAGCGTCTCTTCATGTGTCTGCTGGTCATTTGCATATCATCTTTAGAGTAATGTCTGTTCAAGTCCTTTACCCCCTTTTTGTTTTTTATTTTTTTAAGCTGGAAATTTGATAAAAGGGGAGCATCCTTTCCCTTTTCGTTTCATCTCTATTTTTATTATTTTTTTTATTATGTTATGTTAGTCACCATACAGCACATCATTAGTTTTTGATGTAGCATTCCATGATTCATTGTTTGTGTATAACACCCAGTGCTCCATGCAGTACGTGCCCTCCTTAATACCCATCACCAGGCCAACCCACCCATCTTTTCCCATGTTTGTTTCCCAGAGTCAAGAGTCTCTCATGGTTCAGTCTCCTACTCCAATTTCCCCCCCTTCATTTTTTCCTTCCTTCTCCTAATGTCCTCCTTTCTATTCCTTATGTTCCACATATAAGTGAAACCATATAGTAATTGACTCTCTCTGTTTGACTTATTTCACTCAGCATAATCTCTTCCAGTCCCATCATTGTTGACATAAAAGTTGGGTATTCATCCTTTCTGATGGAGGCATAATAACTCCATTGTGTATGTGGACCACATCTTCCTTATCCATTCATCTGTTGAAGGGCATCTCGGCTCCTTCCACAGTTTGGCTCTTGTGGACATTGCTGCTATGAACATTGGGGTGCAAATGGCCCTTCTTTTCACAATATCTGTATCTTTGGGTAAATGTCCAGTAGTGCAACTGCTGCTTTACCTATTTTTTAACTGGGCTATTTGATTTTTTTGTTGTTGTTGAGTTGTAGGAATTCTTTTTGACCAAGAGAGAGACAGCTAGAGAGGGAACACAAGCAGGAGTGGGAGAGGGAGAAGCAGGCCTCCCGCTGAGCAGGGAGCCTGATGCAGGACTTGATCCCAGGACCCTGGGATCATGACCTGAGCTGAAGACAGGCACTTAACAACTGAGCCACCCAGGCACCCCAAGTTGTAGGAGTTCTTAATATAGTCTGGATATTAAACCCTTATTACATATTTGTAAATATTTTCTCTTACTCCTTTTCACTGTGTTGAATGAATCCTTTGATGAACAAAAGTTTTGAAGTTTGATGTGGTCCTGCATGCCTTGGTTTTTGTTAACGATATGCCTGTGTGGACTCAAAATCCTAGAGGTTCTCTTATTTCTGGGATACGTTGTCAAGCTGGGGTATTCTCTGATCACATTTGATCGACTTTTCTTGATTTCCTTCCAGGCTGAAGCTCTTAGACTTGGAATTCATGAAAGTTCTTCTTGGCAGAATCAGTGTTGCTCCTGGGATTTTCCCAAGCAGACACCCTCACTCAGAGGAGGCTGGGGTTGGTGGCTGGTCCTAGATGTCTTTCTTTGGGATCCATGTAGGCAGTGCAGAAAGATAAAGACAGAAAATTTGGACTAGTATGAGAGAATGTCTCCAGAGGTTGCCAACCATCTCAGTCCAGTTATCAAAGGGCATTTGGAGCTCCTGCTCTGTTCTGGGTCCTGGGCCGGGAGCTCTGAGCAGCTGGGGGCTGGGGAGAACATGTTGCTATCTTTGTGTGTTACAGCAAACCAATCCCCTCCCCTGCCACACGTGGGGCTGGCCTCACCCCTCCAGCCACCTCTTCTGTCTCTGCGAAAATACCGCAAACATAAACCATAAACAGCCCATGTCTAGCTCATTTGGCTGGCATTAGAGGGCCTCCGTGGGGGGCTGGAAGGCAGACCTCCCTCCCAATGCTCCCTCTCATCTGTTCAACTGAGCCTTGGTGGAAACCACAGCAGGGAACTGGGTCTTATCTATTCCTTTCTTCCTTTCCATTCCCTTCTACGACAGCAAAAAGATGGCCAAGTTCTTCGGTGTCCCCTTCTTATGGGTTGAATTGTGCTTTCCTCCTCCAAACCCTTGCGTTGACATGGTAACTCCCAATGCCTCATAACGTGACTGTATTTGGACATGGGTCTTCAAAGATGGGGTTAAGTTAAAATAAGATCATAGGGGTGGGCCCAAATTCAATCTGACTGGGGTCCTCCTAAGAGGAGATTAGGACATAGACGCAGAGGAAAGACCATTGTGAGGGGACACAGGAGAGCGACAGCCATCACAAGCCAAGGAGAGAGGCCTCCTGAGAAACCAGCCTGCCGCCATCTTGATCTGGGGCTTCCAGCCTCCAGACATGAGTCAAATATGTTTCTGTTGTTCAAGCCCTGCAGCCTGTGGTACTTCATTCCAGCAGCCCCTGTAAGCTAGTATACTCACCCACGACCCCGGTTTGCTCCCAATATAATTGCACGAGTCAGTGATGACCTCTAGCAGTCATAGACCACTGTCAGCGTGAATGTGAAATTCTCCCAAGACTTGCTTGTAATATTGGCAAGTGGCTGTGAGCCCAGCATCCTGTCATGAATGGGTACGTTCCTTATTGAAATGCCACTTTCAGCCCTCTGTTTCCCGGCGCCCTTGGCAACGGCCCAACTTCATGTTCCAAATAGGAAAAGGCGGGTTGATTTAAAGACTTAAGACGTTGTTAGGCGTTACCTTGATTTATGTAAAAATAATATCAACCAGTTGAATAACAATAGCTCACCATTCACCTGCGGTCTGGGAGGCTAATAAAACGGGCACATTAATCTCTATTGTGATGACATCAATTTGTACCAGGCAGTTCTTCCAAGTCAAGAAACGTGTTATGTTGTTCCAAATGTACGTTTGCTTGCTACCGGGTTGTGTTAAGTGGTTCCAAAAAACGAGCGTGTATATTTTCTCTGGGGAAACTCTTGTATATTATTTCAGCTGAAAACATCTCTCGCGCACAATTACTAATCAGGGGTAAGAATCAGCATTTGTCCTGCTGACCCAGCTGGACCCTCCGCTCCTGGGGGACAGTGCTGGGGAGCGGTGGCTCGTCCGGGGCAGGCGCTCTAGGGTCCATTCTTTAGACTGGGCCCCAGGAGCTCGTGCAATGCCTCAGAAGGAAGCGCGGCTTGGGGCCGTTCCTGTTTTGTCTTGCTGGAATTCAAAGATACGTTTTAAGCCTTTTCCCCCACTTGAGTGGAGAGGGCCTGGGACAGTCTCACGAGCTGTGCCACATAGAACACTTGAGGAAACCTGCTCAAAAGAATGACTTCATGAGAGGAGAACTAATATTTGCTGTTTTTTCTTGTTTTCTCATTTCCCAGGGGAAGGCTAATCTGTAGCAACACAGAACCTCTGGAGGCCAATAAAATGGAGCTGGAAAAGAAGTGAGATTGTTTCATTGTCGCCACCGTGAACTAGAGTTTGTTTTCGTTGCTTTTCTTTTTTCCCTTCAGGAAAACGCTGGGTTAAGAGCCCTGATAGATTTTTCTTGTACCCCCTGGTTCTGGCTTTCCCCCCATTGTTCCAGCTGCCTTTTTATCACCGAGATCTGTGTCAAGTTCAATGCCGTTCTTGTTTCATGTACTTGTTCCCCGCCCCTGGGCTGCCCACCTCGCCCGGCCCTGTGGTCCCCAAGGGTGATGGTGTGTGGTCCCATCACCACCCTTTCATGTTGCAAATGGCCTTGAGTGGCCCTGGAACCAGCTCGGGGCGGGGACGGGGGGGGGGGGGTGTTGGCAGGACAGCAGCAGCGTCTGTGGGAATGAATGTTCGTTAGGCATTTCCCAGCCTGGCATCTTTGCATTTGTGGGTGCCTTGGTGTTGAGGTTCCGTGAGGTCCAGCTTGCTGGGTGTGAGCACCTGGGTTGCCCCGTGCATCTGGTCATGAGAAGGCATTTATTGTAGAGAAACGTGCAACCAGAAGCAGAAATCACAGAGCATCGCGGGCTTGGGGCACTGACCTTGAATGTCAGGACGGAAAAGGGGGACCAAGAGCATCATTCATACAGCTGAAATGCTTTCATGGGCAAGAGGGCAGTAAAATGTGTGGGAATTAGGTGAAGTTCAACAGTGGAGAGATTTAGGCAAGGAAAGGGGATGGGAGGCAGGAGGTGTGGGGTCCCCTTTCTACCTAAGTAGCTCCCAGATGGAGCTATCCAGTTAACTGGAGGGAGCAGGGACCAATCCCCAAGCCCTTCACCGTGGCGTTTATTTGCAGGGCTCGTGGAGGGGGCCTCCTGTCCTGCTTATGGAAGCCTCAGAAGATCTGATTCTGAATTGGAGGATAGTGACATCAGAAAGAGATGCCTAGATGAATAATTTGGGGGTCTCAGCATTTAAATCCCCAGAAATGGGTCATCCAGGAGTGCCCAGCCCTCCACTGACAGGGAACCAGAAAATCCCCTCCTGGGTCTGCCTGACCACCCCCCCCCAAGTCTGACCCTGTGTGTGTGCCTGACCCCCAGACCTCCTGAGACAGCTCTTGGCAGCCCCACCCACCACCTGTCCCAGGGTCAACTCTAACATGCTCTCCAAACCATGTGGAAAGTTAAATTCATCTAGAAGGAGCACTGATCCCATGAAAATGTTTGTAGTGGTCATGGTTGTCAGTGATGCTCTGCTTTGGTTAAAACGAGATTGCCTTTTGTTATAATGGGATTTTCACATCCTCCCCAGCTGGTGTGCTGGGGCACGGGCCTGCTGCGGGGTCACCCCTGTCACTTGGGGCTCCTGGGAGTTGGGGGGTCTGGGAGGGCTGAGCGGAGTGCTGGGCTTGAGGGAGTGAGGTCACGGTGCTTACTTATCCAAACCTTTAACCTGCAAATACTGAACCACTGCTCCCAGGGAAAGCACAGATTCCTATGAGCCTCTGGTCGCAACACTCCATTCACCATCAATATATAACATAAATAACATTTGTGTTAAAGACACTATATTGAATATATATTGTTAATTCTTTGACATTCACTTCACAGCCATCAGGGCTAACTCAAGCTCGAATGAGGCTCATCTAACATGTATTTTCTCCATAAGGTTCATCCCAGGCTTCTCGTGCCTAGAACACCAGATACAGATTCACCTGTAAAGTAAGAGACAGCAGGTTGACTGCCTGAGGCGAAACAAGGCGGCAGCAAGTGCCCATGGGGCTGCCCACAACCCCCCCCCCAGCCACACAGGTGGGTGCCAGCAGGCTCCCAGCATGCAAGGACTCCCAGGTATGTGAGGAGGGTCCCCAGGCAGCATTCGTGAGGCCCTGGCGCACCCCTGTGGCACACAGCCTCCTGATCTAACATCCAAGAGCTGAATGTCACACCCACTGGCCTGGGCGTGGCGGAAGCACCTCCCAACAAGGGTGTGGCTGCTTTTCCGGTTTTCCCCAGTCCAGGTGACGCTGGGGGGGCAGCGGAGCAGGGTCCCGGAGGGATGGCTTTGGTCTGGCAGCTGCTTCTATTTTCTTTTCTAAAGATACAGTGCATGTAGGGGCTCGTACCCTCTAGGACCCTGCTGGGGTGGGAGCACCCTGGGATCTAGCCGTGACCTTCTGGGGCTGTCCAGACCCAGCCCCAGAAGGGGCCACATCTCTTCCCTGCTCACCTGTTTCTTTACCCCCGCTCCCTAGCAGGTGGGCCAGGGCTGAGAGTCTCAGAGGGAAGCTCCGTGCAGCCACTGGGGTTCCAGAGCAACCAGCAGTGGTTTCCTTGGCTGAGGGTCACCTCCTTCTCCCATGCCTGGCACACGGCCCTTGCCCACAATCTCAAGACAGAGGAGCTGTGGCATCCGCTCCCATTCCTGCCACCTCATCCTGGCCCCATGGTCTAAGCCAGGAGTATAGGAGGAGGGGGCTCTCCAACCTGGGACACTATCCCATCTGGCATGCAGGATCCCCGTCCCTGGGGTTTGCCATCCTACTGAATGTCACCGCGGGGGTGTGCACACAGCGGACCTCCCAGTCCAGGCTCCTGGGAGGATCATTCCTTTTCCAGCTTCCCGGTTCCCCATAAATGCTATAGGACAAAGCAGTTCTTAATCTTTTGGCAGCAGGGGTGGGGCAAGGAGTGGGAGAAAAACCCCTTAGGTAGCTTGGTGAGCCCTATAGAACCCCTGAAAGTGATCATCAGTGGCCCACGTTCATAGACGGAAGAATTGCTAAATCTTAGTTCGAGGTCAGTGAAAATAAAGAAACATGTCTGTGGACACCCTGCTTGCTCTCCGTGGGGCACTTAGGAGACCATGGGCCCAGCCAGAAAGCCCTAGGATGGGGATGTACAAACCTATTGCGGCTCCAGAGGTGTACACAGCCCCCTGGGAGGCTGTGTACTTGCAAAGTGTGGGCTCTGCAAACGGGGCCTCGCTCCTCTATCTCCCAGGCCCACCTCCTATTCCACTTTGCTCCAGACTTTGCCTCTGCTCAGAAGTGGGACAGGCCTGGAAGACATGACGTGCTCTGGGCTGGGGTTTCGTGTCTGGCCAGGATTCGAGCCCATGTCAGTTGTAGAGCCTTTGGTGGGAGAGGAGCAAAGCAGGGGCCAGGTTGAGAGGGGCAGGAGGTGGGGGAGCCTACCCTGTGGAAGGAAGGCACGTGAGCACCATGGCAGCAAGGAGCGCACCCCAGGTGGGCTCCAGACCAGTCTTCACCCCTCCTCTGTGGAAGGTTCTGGCCTGGAGATGAGAAGACTCTTGTGCGGTGGGTGTGGGGTCCCTCCAAGGTTGCGCATAAATCTTGACCTCTGCTTCTGGTCGTTTGGCTTCCGCCCAACCTGCAGAACATCTTTCCAACCTGGGAAACTTTCCAAACTGGGAAAAGGTCAGCCCCTAGATCTCATGGTTCCTTTCTGATGGAGCACCGTCTTAAGAGGGGTACTTTCTGTATACCGTTGTCTTCTGACTATGGTAAAAAAAAAAAAAAAATACATAACATGAAACTGATCATTGTAACCATTTTTAAGGAAACAATTCAGTGGCATTAAGTACATTCCCAGTGAGAGACCCTCAGCACCATCCAACCCCTGCCCCCCCCCCAGCTCTTTCAGCTAGCAAAACTGAAACTCTGTCCCAGAAAGCACTCACTCCCCATTCTCCCTCCAGCCCCTGGCAACCACCCTCCTACTTCCTGGCTCTATGAATCTGACTCCTCTAGGGCATGTCATACAGAGGAAACCCAACAATATTTGTCCTTTTCTGTCGGGCTGGTTTCACCGAGCAGAATGTCCTCAAGGTTCAGCCTCCTTGTAGCCCATGTCAGAATGTCCTTCCTTTTTTGCCCTTGCTTCCCTTGCCTTTGGTGATCTTCCTAGAAAGAAGTTGCTGTGGCTGAGGTCCAAGAGTTGCTGCCTGTGTTCTCCTCGAGGATTTTGATGGATTCCTGCCTCACATTGAGGTCTATCATCCATTTTTTTAATTTTTTTTTTTTAAGATTTTATCCATTTATTTGACAGACAGAGATCACAAGTAGGCAGAGAAGCAGGCAGAGAAAGAGAGAGAGGAGGAAGCAGGCTCCCCGCCAAGCAGAGAGCCCGATGTGGGGCTCGATTCCAGGACGCCGGGATCATGAACTGAGCCGAAGGCAGAGGCCCCAACCCACTGAGCCACCCAGGCGCCCCCTATCATCCATTTTGAGTCTATTTTTGTGTGTGGTGTAAGGAAGTGGTCCGGTTTCCTTCTTCTGCATGTGGCTGTCCAGTTTTCCCAACACCATGTGTTGAAGAGACTGTCTTTTTTCCACCGGACATTCTATTTAAGGCGGAATACCGTTCCAGTGTGGGGAGAGATTACTTCTTGTCTATCTAGTCCTCTGTGGGTGGAGAGTTGGGCGGCTTCCACCTTTTGGCTGTGGCAAATATTGCTGCCGTGAACATGGGTGCAAGGAGGGGTGCTTCTAGAAGTTTGAAAAGTTCCTGCTTTTATGAGTGTTAACATTTAAGGGGTTTGGGGGTTTTTTGATCCTTGGAAGGGAGTTGGCAGTGACCCTGGGTCTTTTTAGCTCCGGGGTTCCATTTAGTTTTCCTTGTGCTCCCCATGCCCTTGGCTGCCTGGGGGAATAATGAGGAGGTGACTTGTGGACTCACTTGGGCTGGGGCTCCATGAGCTGCCAGTGTTCCCACCCACTCACCAGGCAGAGGCTAGCCCGATCAAGAGGCCACGAAGGTCTTAAATCCCAGACCCTGGAAGTAAAAATTGGCCAGATGCTCTCTTATCTTCTGAGAGGCATCTGCTCCTTCGACAGCTCAGGGTGGAAACAGAGATCAGACGCAACTCCACCCAGCCCCCAAGTCATCAATCAATGGGCACTGGCCCTTGACTGCACCTCAGACAGCTAGTTAAGGGCTCCCAGATTTGGACAGTGGGGTTATTGAGAGGTGGTACCTGGGAGCCTTGATTAGAGAGGAAGATGCCTGGGGGCACCAGGGAGTTGGAACAAGAGGTTCAAGAGAAGTGAGGAGGTCCCTTTCCCTGCCATCCTGCTGGAAATTAGTAGTCAGTAATACCACTCCTGGAAATCACTGACCTCTCTGAATCCTTCTAGAATCTGTCCTGAGTCTCAGGTCCCTGCAATCCAGCTCTGGGACGTGGTGATGGTCCTGTAGGATGCGTGTACAGAAGGTGATCTTACACAGAAGGGGCCTGGGGAAAAATGGTTTTCTCCCCTCCCTGAGGAGGAGAGGAGCACGGGCCCCTCCTCATGAGGCTGGGTCATCAGGGTGCAGTGAAGAGAGAGAACTCGGAACATCCTGGCCTTTACTTGATAAGGGCACACACAGTTCAGAATCCCGCCCCCTCACCCCGCCACCGTTCCCCCACCCCGCCACCGTTCCCCCACCAACGTCCTGGGATCTGCGTTTGTGGGCACTCACTGCTCTCTAGTGGTAAGATGGAGGCAGGACATGCTGGGTTTCAGACCGCGTTCACCAGTGAAGGCCCTGGCTGCTGAGGGATGCCATGCAGAACACTGTGACCCTTATCTCCCACTCGCTTTCAGTATATGCCTAAGTTTGTACATGTTGTGTCAGGTGCTATAGGCATATGAGATGAATTACACATGGTTACAGGCTGAGTTGTGACCTCTAAAAAGTCCTAACCCCAGTACCTCGGAATGTGACTTTATTGGGAGAGTGAACTTTTTTTTTTTTTAAGTTTTATTTATTTAAGTAATCTCTACACCCAGTGTGGGGCTTGAACTCATGACCCTGAGATCAAAAGTCACAGGCTTTTCCAACTGAGCCAGCCAGGTGCCTCTGGAGGAGGAACCTTTAAAGGAGTGATTACATTCTTCTCAAGTCCACATAGAACATTCCCCAGGATAGATCCTCGATGAGGCCATAGGACAGGCTTCAATAAATCTTAAAAGACTGAAATCACACAAGTTATTTTCTCCAACCACAATGGAATAAAATTTGGAAATCAAGAATCAGAAAGAAATTTGAGAAATTCATAAGCATGTGGAAATTAAACAACGTCGAACTAAATAAACATGGGATCGAAGAAGAAATCATAAAGGAAGTTAGAAAATACTTCGAAATGTATGAAAATAAAAATACAACTTACTAACACTTGCAGGATGCAGCTAAAATGGCGCTCAGAGAGAAGTGTAAAGCTCTGAGCACTTGTATGAGGAAAGAAGAAAATTTTCAAGTCAATAACCTAAATTCCCACCTTAAGAAACTAAAGAAAGTGGGAAAGAAAGGGCAAAATAAACCTAATGCAAGCCAAAGGAAGAAAATAATAAAGATTAGAATGAAAATACATTAAAAAGAATAGAAAAACAATAAAGAAATCAACCAAACTCTTGGTTTCCTAAGAGAGTCACAAAGTTGATCATCTTTTGCTAGACTGACCAAGAAAAAAGGGAAGACACAAACTACTGAAATCAAGAATGAAAAAGGGGCCATTACTACCAGTATTACAGAAATAAATAAGACTGGGAAGTAATGCTATGAACACTTGAATGACATGGTGGGCAAAATAACCGTCCCCCTAAAATGTCAGTGCCTTAGCCTCTGTGACCATTGAATATGTCACCTTACATGGCAAATAAGATTTGGAAGATATGACCAAGTTAAGGTTCTTAATATGGAGGATCTTAATTTGGGTGATCTGGGTGGGCCAGTGCAGTCTCAAGGATCCTTACAAGAGAAGGAAGGAAGCGGAATAATTAGAGTCCGGGATCTGAAGATACTACATTGCTGACTTTGAAAGAATACAAGTGGCCTTTACAAGCTGGAAAAAGCAAGGGAACAGACTGTACCCCGGAGATGTCAGAAGGTATGCAGCCTTTCTTTTTTTTTAAGATTTTATTTATTTATTTGACAGAGATCTCAAGTAGGCAGAGAGGCAGGCAGGGAGAGAGGAGGAAGCAGGCTCCCTGCTGAGCAGAGAGCCCGATGCGGGGTTCCGTCCCAGGACCTTGGGATCATGACCTGAGCCGAAGGCAGTCGCTTAACCGACTGAGCCACCCAGGCGCCCAGAAGGTATGCAGCCTTGCCGACATCTTAATTTTAGTTCAACGAGATTCATTTCAGATATTCAACCTCAGGAGCTCTATCGTATTAAATTTGTGTTATTTTAAGCCAGTAAACTTGTGATCATTTGTTTCAGTGCAATAAGAAATGAGCATACATGTCAACATATTACATAACCGAGATGAAACAGACACATTTCTAGAAAGATAGAAACGACTGAAACTGATTCCAGAGAAAATAGAGAATCTGAGTACCCCTACAAGTAGAGAGATTCAGTTGGCATTCAAAAACTTTCCATAGGGGCACCTGGGTGGCTCAGTGGGTTAAAGCCTCTGCCTTCGGCTCAGATCATGATCCCAGGGTTCTGGGATCAAGCCCCGCATCGAGCTCTCTGCTCAGCGGGGAGACTGCTTCCTTCTCTCCTTGCCTGCCTCTCTGCCTACTTGTGATCTCTTCTGTCCAATAAATAAATGAAATCTTAAAAAAAAATAAAATAAATTCTTTAAAAAAACACAAAACTTTCCATAAGAAAAGCCCAGGGCCAGATGGCCAAACTGGTGAATACTACCAAATACTTAAAGTTTACCACCAATCCTTTCCAAACTCTCCCAAAAATTGAAGAGGAAGGGACACCTCCCAACTTATTCTAAGAGGTCAGAATTACCCTGATTGCAAAACCAGACAAAAGCATGACAGGAAAAGAAAACTACAAGCCAATATCCCCTATGAATATAGATATCAAAATCTTCAACAAAAACTAAAAAATCAAATCCAGGAACCTCTAAAGAGGACTATATCCCATGACCAAGTAGTATTTGTATCGGGAATGTTGATTCCATAATCAACCAGTGCAATAACCATATTAATGGAATAAAGGATGGAAAATAATGCATGACCATCTCAATAGATGCAGAAAAAAACATTTGACAGAATCCATCAAGCTTTCATGTTAAAAACCAACCACAAACAAAAAACCCAACAAAACAAACATGTTTTAACAAACATGTTAAAAACTAACAAATAAAATGTTAAAAACAAACATGATACGAACAAACAAACATGTTAAAAACAAACAAAGTAGGACTATAAGGGAACTTCCTCAACCTGATAAGGGGCATCTAATGAAAAACTTTACAGCTTACATCGTAAGACTAACAGATTCCACCCCCGACAATCAGAAACAAGACAAGGATGTTCCCTTTTGCTTCTCTATCAAAATTGTACTAAAGGTTTTAGTCAGGGCAATTAAGAAAGAAAATGAAGGGCATCTGTCTGGCTCAATCGGTAGAGCATGTGACTCTTGATCTCAGGGCGGTGAGTTCGAGCCCCACACTGGGTATAGAGATTATTTAAAAATAAAATCTTAAAAAAGAAAGAAAATGAAATACAAGACAGATTAGAAAAGAAAAAGTGAAACTGTTTGCAAATAACATGATCTCATATTTAGAAAATCCTCAGGAATTTTAAAAAACTATTAGAGCTAATAATAATACTTCGGCAAGGTTGTAGGATATAAGATCAATATACAAAAATCAATTCTTTGTCTACACACTAGCAATGAGCAATTTGAAAATGAAAGTAAGAAAACAGTTCCATGTACAACAGCGTGAAAACTATAAAATACTTGGAATACATTTAACCAAAGTCTTGCACTTGTACAAAACATTGTTGAAGAAATTAAAGAAGACGTAAGTACACAGGAAGACATCTTGTATTCATGGATTAGAAGACATAATATTATAACAGTGGCAATACTCCCCAAACTGATTTACAGGTCCAGTGCAATCTGACTTTGTTGAGGAAATTGACAAGCTGACCTAACATTCCTATGGAAATTAAAGGGGCCTTGAATAACCAAAATAATCTTAAAATGGAGGAACAAATTTGAAAGATTCCTACTTCCTGGTGTCAAAACATATTACAGAGCGGCAATAATCAAGACTCTGTGTTATTGGCATAAAGATAGACACATAGATCAATGGAGTAGAGTGCACAAATGAACCCTCACATTTACGGTTAATCAAATTTTTGATAAGCGTGCCAGACTATTCAGTGGGGGAGAAAAGAAGACTGTTTTCACCAAATCATGCTGGAAGAACTGGGTATATCCACATGCAGAAGGATGAAGTTCGACCCCCCCCCCCCACCATCTCACACCATATACAAAAATGGACTCGAACTTGATGAGGATTAGTAAGAAATAAACTATAGGAACTAAAGTAAGAACTTAGAACTAGGCTAAGAACTAAAACTATAAAACTGTTCCAAGGCAATGTAAGTATAAATCTTCATGACCTTGAATTTTGCAATGGTTTCCTAGATAACTGACACCAAAAGTACAAGCAAAGAAGAATATAGATAAATTGGACTTCGTCAGAATTTTAATGCTTTTGTATTTCAAAGAACACCATCAAGAAAGTGAGAAGACAGGGGCACCTGGGTAGTCCAGTAGGCTAAGTGTCTGACTCCTGATTTCAGCTCATGTCACAATCTCAGGATCATGAGATGAAGCCCTGTGTTGGGCTCATTGCTGGGTGTGGAGTCTGCTTGAGGTTCTCTTTCTCCATCTCCCTCTGCCCCTCCTTCTGTCTAAAAAAAAAAAAAGAAAGAGAGAAAGTGAAAAGACAACCTCCACAAATGGGAGAAAATACTTGCAAATTATGTGTCTGATGAGAGACTGGTATCCGGAATATGTAAAGAGCTTTTACAATCCAACAATAAAAAGCCAAACAACCCAATTTAAAAATAGGCAAACGACTTGAATAAACATTTCTCCAAAGAAGATATAAAAATGGGCAATAAGGCTCATAAACGATGCTCAATGTCATTAACCATCAAAGAAAAGTAAATCAAAGCCAGAATGAGATAGATACAACTTCATACCCACTAGGATGATGTAATCCAAGAGATATGCCGTAACAAGTACTGCAAGGACACGGGGAAATGAGAACCTTGATACATTTCTGGGGAGAATGTAAGCTGCTGTGGAAAACAGTCAGGCAGTTAATCAAAAAGTTAAATAAGGGTAACCATGAAACACAGCAATTCCATACCTGTGGATATACACAAGAGAACCAAAAGCATGTGCCCATGCAAAAACGTGTACAGCAGCAGTTTTCATAATAGCAAAAAGATGGAAATGACCCAGATGTCAGCCCACTGAAGTATGGATAAAATGTTGTATATACACACAATAGAATATTATTCAGCTATGAAAAAGAATTAGGTCCTGACTCATGCTCCACTATACCTGAAGCTTGAAAACATGCGAAGTGGAAGAAGTCAGACACAAAAGGCCACATATGTATGAGTCTGTTTACCGAGTGACCAGGATAAGTGAAGCTATAGAGACAGAAAATAGGTTAGTGTTTGCCAGGGGCAGGAGAGAGAGGAGAACAGGGAGTGACTGCTGATGTCTGTGGAGCTTTTCAGGGAGGTGATGAGAAGATGCTGGAATCAGATAGTTTATGATGTTGCACAACTTTTAAAATATACTAACCACCACTGAATCATATGCTTTAAAACTATGACTCATGGTAGACGCATTACATGCCATTAAAATACACACATGGAAATCCAAATCGAAGAGAAAGAGAGTGGGAGAGAGAGAGAGCCCCGATCCGACTAGAAGGATCGTGGGTGTGTGGTGGGGGTGCAGCTAGAGAAGTGAGGGAAGTCTGGTCATCAGGGAGCCCCTACCTGAGGTGTGCCTTGCAGAGTGAGGGTCCTAATGAGTAGACATGGACGTTGTCCTCATAAATAAAAGTTCAGTACCATAAAATGCCATTTGGTTGAAGTGCTCTGTATTTCTTTCTAAACTCTCCTGAAGTAAAATAAAGGTCTTTTTGGGTTGGAATAGGTTTGCTGGAGTGTATCTGTTCCTGGTGGGGCGAAGGTCTCCTCACCCCCCCTCACCTCCACCCCCCCCACACCCCCAACCCCGTCCTCTCTCGGGGTCAGAAGGAGCCACACGGGGGCGGTGTCTGCCACTGCTGTCCCCATTCCCGGCTCAGAAGCTGGCCGGTGGGGCCTGGCCCCGGAGCAAGATTCAGAATGTTTCCACCCCTTGCCAGAGGGGGAACCCTGGGGGAGCAGCCAGTACCAGCTGGTGTCAGATGATTGAAAGGAATTGGGTTCTATTGTTCTACTGCTGTCTGATAGGTTGATAGGATTGGGGTAATAGTTTAAAATTCTTATCTTTTAACCAACCAGACTATTGAGGGATAAAATGTGTCCGGGCCATGCTAGAAAACACCTAAGCAAAGGAAAAAAAAAAATGAAACAGATACAACAAGACGCTAGTAACTTTTTAAAATGGGTATATGGGGTTGCGTTTAATGTTTTCTCATAGACAGATATAGGATTATATCTGTATGTCTCTATATATCTCTTCTGTATATGGCTAATATCTATGTCCATATAGGTATATATGGATATATATACCTATATATGTTATAGCTGTATGAGAAAATATTAAATGGAATTCTCATATACTTGTATCTGTGCCGTATCTAATATCTCTATCCATCTATACAAGAAATGGAACCCCCGGATACTCATCAGCTGGATTTTAAAAGTATTAACATTTTATTAATAAATATATCTATACCTCTATCTGTCTCTATCTGTTTGAACATGAAGATTTTCCATTAAAAAAGTACCTGCATGAAAGTGCACATTCAAAGATGGTTTTTTCTGTCCTTTTTTTTAGCAAGTGGGGGAGGGGCAGAGGAAGAGGAAGAGCGAGAATCTTTTTTTTTTTTTAAAGACTTTATTTATGTATTTGAGGTAGGCAGAGAGGCAGGCAGAGAGAGAGAGGAGGAAGCAGGTCCCCCCGTTGAGCGGAGAGCCCAATGTGGGGCTCGATCCCAGCACCCTGGGACCATGACCTGAGCCATAGGCAGAGGCTTTAACCCACTGAGCCACCCAGGCACCCCAAGGAAGAGCGAGAATCTTAAGCAGGCTCCACACCCAGCCAGAGCTGGAGGCTGAGCTCGATCTCACCACCCTGAGATCATGACCCAAGCCAAAATCAAGAGTCAGATTTCTAACCATTTGAGCCACCCAGGTGCCCCCACCTCCCAAAAAGGTATTTTCCACTTAACTCATTACTTCTAAATGATTTTGCTCTCTTTGTTGTTGTTGGGGTTTTTTTTTTTTAAGATTTTATTTTTGGGGTACCTGGGTGGCTCAGTCACTAGTTAAGTGTCTGCCTTCGGCTCAGGTCATGATCCTAAGGTCCTGGGATTGAGACCCTCATGGGGCTCCCTGCTCAGCAGGAAGCCTGCTTCTCCCTCTCCCACTCCCCTAGCTTGTGTTCCCTCTCTCGCTGTCTCTCTCCTTCACTGTCAAATAAATAAATAAATAAATTTTTAAAAAATAAAAAAGTGATAAACGATTTTATTTTTAAATAATCTCTATACCCCACAGGGCTCGAACTCACAATCCCAGGTCACACGTTCTACCAACCAATGAAATAGAAAAGAGATTTAGAAACCCTATAGATTTTTAAGATGAACACGAACATAAAATCATACTCCCAGATGCCTCAGCTTCTTGTGGACTGAGCTGATAATCCAGTTGTGAACAAGGGGACTCACTGTTGGATTATCTACCCTTGGCCCAATCTTGGAAACTGGCAGCCAAGCCTTCTCAGAAGGGGGCTGGCTGAATTCCGGGGATTGCTGTGCCACTGTATAAAGTCACAATGCCCCTGTCAGGGAGCATGCGGCCAGGTGGGCTGGGATCAATCAGCCCAAGGCTGGAGCAGGGAGGCCTATTTGCTTAACTTGCAATTAGGTAAAATGCATTTTGTGCTATGCAGAGCAGCTCCTGCTGGGACTTGGCAGGTCCTCTGCTGGGCCCTTCCCTTCTTTCCTCCCGGCCTCCTCACCATCTGAGGCTCCCTCCACCGCATGCAGTAAGGACTTACTGGCATTTGGACAGTCAGCCATCCCTATGTGAAGACAGATCCGGCAGGTCATGGAGGAGCCTGGCCCTGGAACAGAGCTCTCATGGTAGATGCTCATTTATTTGCTGAGTAAGTGAAAGGCCAGGGAATCGCTAGTGACTTTCATTTTCTTCTTTATGTTTTCTTTTTGGTTTTCAGATTTTTAAAAGAGTTTATTTTTATTTTATTTTATTTTATTTGAGAAGCAGGGGGAGGGAGAGGCAGAGGGAGAAGCAGACTCCCAACTGAGCAAGGAGCCCTACACAGGCCTCCATCCCAGGACCTTAAGCAAAGGTTAAGCAAAGGCTTAACCAACTGAGCTACCCAGATGCCCCAGTTTTCAGATTTTCTATAAAGAAGACATATTATGCTAAAAAAAAAAAATCATAAATATTCCCTTAAAAAGTAAATGTGTGTGGAACCACAGGAACTCTCATTCATTCCCGGTGGGAATGCAAATGCTACAGCCCCTTTGGAAGACTGCGTGGTGGTGTCTTACAAGACGAAACAAACTCTCACCCTGTGATCCAGCAATCACGCACCTTGGTATTTCCCCAGAGGAGGTGAGAATGTATGTCCACACAAAACCCAGCACAGGGATTCATAACTGCCAGGACTTGGAAGCCACCAAGACCTCCTTCAGGAAATGAAAGGACAGATCAACGATCACCAGGGGTTCAGCCAGACAATGGAATGTTACTCGGCGCGCTAAAAAGGAATGATCTACCAAACCGTGGAAAGACCTGGAGGAAACTTAAATGCGTATTACTAAGTGAAAGGAGCCAATGCGAAAAGGATAATACTGTATGATTCCAACAATAGATCATTCTGGAAAAGGCAAAACCATGGAGACAATACAACGATCCGTCGTTGCCAGGGGAAGCGGGAGGACTTTCCGGGCATTGAAACTGCTCTGTATATTAAAATGAAACATACGTGTCATTGTACATTTGCACAAACCCACATTGCACAAACCCATAGGATATACGACATGAAGAGGTTGCCCTAATATTAACTCTGGACTCCGGGTGATGATGATGTGTTATTGTATGTTCATTAATTGTGACAAACGTCGCACTCTGGTGGCGGACGTTGATCGAGGAGGAGGCAGTGCACATGGCGGTGGGGGCGCGGTGATATGGGAAAGCTCTGGGCTTTCTGCTCAATTTTGCTGTGACCCTAAAACTGCTCTAAAAATAAGTAAAATCTATTAAAACTTTTTAAAAGGAAATATGAGGCTCAGCAAGGCGGAGGTCACAGTGTGGGGCTGGTGGTGGTGGGTCCTAGGAACAGAGCTGGCTGATACATACTGTCCCCACCCATGGGGAGAAGCAGGCTTGCTGAGCGGGAGGGCCTGGCCGTTGGAGTGTGCAGAGAGCCACCTCTGAGAATGGGATGGGCAGGCTGTCCCTGCTTGTCCCTGTGCGTGCCAAGGACTCTTTGCTGCCCACCCCCAAGCTCGAGTCACCAGCAGGCGGCATCCTTTGCTGCAGATCGGTGGCAGATCTGACCTGAAGGTGGGGGGCGGGAGGTGGCTAGCATGAGGAAGGCCCAGGCGGAAGCTCCCCCTTTGAAAGGCCCCGCCCCTTTCCTGCAGGGGAAGGATATGAGCCTTCAGGAGCCAAGGCTGGCCAGTGCCCCCCCACCCTAGGCTTGCTGGGTGGGGAACACAGGGGGAAGCAGGAGCCTTGGCTGGGCAGACCCTGCTAGGGTCAAGGGAGGGATGCTGTGGGCAATGAGAGGGAGGGCACAGCGAGGCAGTGCTCAGAGGACAGTGGCTTGACTCAGGGTCCAGCCACCACCGTGGGGCTGACCTGGCATGCCTGACCAACCTCCCGTGGAAGGTCATGCCCAGCCCACAGGTTGTTCTTGTTCCTGGGGAACATTCTGTTTCCTTTTACCACATGGTCTGTGCCTCCAGTGTTCACTGGGGGAGCCAACACTCAAAAGCAGTGATTTGTTTTCTTCTCTGGGTCAAGGGGCCCATCCTGTGTCTGGGGTATTCTTGGGGCCTGGTAAGGACTCTGCTAGGCATGGAAAAGGCCTGTTTGGTTGGAGTTTGAAGGATAGAGGGTATGGGGCCCCTGGAGGTGGCCAAGCCTAGGAGGGGGCAGAGCCTGCTTTCTTGGGTGGAGGAGCTGGGCTCTGCTGTCTGGGCCCCGGGAGTAGAGCCCATGGCCTATAGGGCCAATCTGTCCAGTAGGGCAGCCACACGTTCCCCTTCTGCGTGGAAATCCCTCTGTTTCAGCCATACATTGTGTTGGACTCAGTGTGTTTTTCTTGGCTTTAATGAACAGGATTAGTTACACTCTTTGTAATTTTTGGAATTGAAGGTATTTTTAACAAATGCAGCCAGTATCGTGGGAACATCCTGAAGTTGCTGGCGTGTCTGTAGTCTCGAATCAGCCCTGTCCCTCCCCCAACCTTCCTCCCTAAAGAGTCTCAGTTGCTCAGTGTGATGTCTATTTTTGTTCATTTAGAGTTTCAGACTGAAGCATGGACAGAACTGAGGAAACTGGCACTCCCCTGCTGTTATTCCTTTCTTCCTTCTCCTGCCCCCGATCTATGAAACCAAAGTAGAAGGTAAAAAGGACCGGACACTATGGGATGTTCCAGGCAGGGCAAGTGGGGGAGCCTGAGGCCCTGCCCCTCCCAGCTCCCACTCATCAGTTAACTGCACATCATGGCTGGGAACAGGCAAAAGGAAAGTGAGATACATCCGCGATCACTAAGTTAGGAAGGGGTGTTAGTTATCTCCTGCTGTGTAATAGATTAACACACACTTAGCAGCTCAAAACATCACAGGTTTGCAATCTCACGATTTCTGTGGGTCAGGAATTTGGGCATTAGTTAGGTTCTCTGTGTGGGGTCTTTTGGGGAGCTGCCATCAAGTGTCGGCTGGGGCTGTGGTCTCATCTGAAAGCTCCACTGGGTGGGATCCCCTTCCAAGTTCATTCACGTGGTTGTACATGAGGAAGTAGTTCCTGTCGGCTGTTGGGCTGAGGCCACCCTTGGGGCCTTGACACAGAGCCTCCTTAACACACTAATTTGCTTCATCAAAGCTAGCAAGAGGGAGAGTCTGTCTTTTGTAATCTAATCCCAGACTGACATCCTCGACGTGGCCACATTCTGTTGAGGAGGGAGTTCCTCAAGGATCGAGGATCGCTCTGGCCATGCATTCCAGGAGCGGGAATCAGGGGACCATCTTAGACGCCATCTGCAGCCACAGAAGGTAAAAATGGTCATGTTCTTTGCTAGTGCGTGTATGCATCTCACAGGGAGCACCAAGGAGAAGATCTTGAATCAGGAAATCAGGACTCTATAGCAATCCACTTTACTACTCTGACCTTCCAGTCTCTTCCTCTTTAGAATGGGGATCGTGGCAACTGCTGTGCCATTTCCCGACAGTTTTAGATTAAATGTGGTAAGGATTAAAGAGCTGGTCAAAACAGCTGACTCAGCACAGGTGCCCAGAAATTCTTGCTGAATGAATGAATGAATGAGCTTCCTGTTGACACTGTGGAGACAAAGTCCTGTTTGGGGGCTTTGATAGCAAGACCTACATGAGGTTTCCTTCAGAATGTTTGGATTCTGAAACCCACTCCAGCTCCTGGGGAGTAGGGCAGATCAGGGGCCCTAACCTGGACTTGGGCCTTTCATGTTCAGTAATAAAGTTGCCTAACAGCTGGCTCTTGCTACTGAAACGGAGGAGGGATACCCCAAATGAAGAAGGAACAGACACATTTTTCTGGCTTCTCCTTAAAAAAAAAAAAAAATTCTTTTCTGATTTTGAAAGTGTTGTTCATTGGTGGCAGAACTCTAGAAGAAGAGTTAGAAAGTATGCTGGGAGCGCCTGGGTGGCTCAGTGCGTTAAAGCCTCTGCCTTCAGCTCCAGTCATGATCCCAGGATCCTGGGATCGAGCCCCGCATCGGGCTCTCTGCTCAGTAGGGAGCCTGCTTCCTCCTCTCTCTCTCTCTTTGCCTGCTTGTGATCTCTATCTGTCAAACACGTAAATAAAATCTTTTTAAAAAGAAAGAAAAAAAGTATGCTGGCCCAGGTGTGTCAGACTAGTGGGATGGGGTGAGCTCTCCTGGGGCACAGACAGGGTCCACCCAGACCTGCCCCACTGCAGCCTCAGGGGGTGGAGCTGGACAGGAGGGGGCTGGGACAGCTCCTGGATGATTCTGACTTGCACCCTAGTCACAAAATCCTATGGATGTCTCATCTCCTACGGGTGAGGCTGTCACCTGGGGGGTGGTTTTCTATGTCCGCTCTCCCCCAGGTAATGTTACATCAACACCATTTTCCAGTTGGTTGGAGTACTCTGACCACCCCCATGCCCCTTGCCACACGAGGCTGCTGTCATCAGATTGGGGCATGACGTTCTAGGCCTTTCTCTCTGCATTTCCGTGCTTACATATTTAATGACAATACAGTTTTGGGGTTTTGTTGTTTTTTGTTTTTTTTTTTTTACAGAAATGGCATCCTGCCACACACAGCATCCTGTGGCCTACCAGTTTTCTACTTGATAATGATAATATGTCTTGGTATCTTTTTTGTGACCGGACATGTTGCTGATGCACCTTCTTTTCATTGCTTTATGATGTTCCAAGCTATGGACACACTGTGTTCCATTTGCCTCCCTCTATGCATGAACTTTCAGATTACACCCAGAGAGATTTGGTTCTTATAAACCACACCGCCACCATCAGTGTTCTCCTCCATACACGCACGTGACTGCAGGGGAAGTCAGGAAGCAGAGGGGCTGGGTCCCAGGAGATGCGTATTTAAATTGTCCGTCATGTTAATAATGCCATATTACCCAGTGTCCTATCTGTATTCACCACCCTCTCACCAGCGGTGTGTCTGAGTATCATCTCTCACCCTCCTTGCTCTTGCTCAATATTCTCAAACTTTTTTTTTAAAGATTTTATTTATTTGACAGAGAGAGACACAGTGAGAGAGGGAATACAAGCAAGGGGAGTGGGAGAGGGAGAAACAGACTCCCCGCTGAGCAGAGAGCCCGACACGGGACTCGATCCCAGGACTCTGGGATCATGACCTGAGCCGAAGGCAGACTCTCAATGACTGAGCCACCCAGGCGCCCCAATATTCTCAAATTTTTAAAGTCCAATCATCTGATGGATGGCAGAGTATCTCCTTGAAGTCCACGTTTCACTGAGTTTGGGCTCTGCTGCCATATATTTTATCGATCATATGTGTTTCCTTTGTTGTGTGTGAATTGTCTGTCTTTATTCTGTACTTAGTCCTCTTGTTGCCAAAGAAAGATTCCTTACGGATTCCGCTACCAGAGCTTTGCCTGTTATATGCGTTCCAAATATTTTTGTCCCCAAGCCCATCTTTTCGTTCTCTTGTAACTTTGGTTTTGGTGTCTTTTGTCATAGAGAAGTCTAAACGCTTACGTGGTCCTGTTTATCGGTAACTTCATCATGGCTTCTCAGAGCTACGGTTTGTGTATCTTATTCTCTGCTCATCAACTGATTTTCCTGTTTTCTTATTTTTCTTTCATCTCTCACCAATATCAATGTCCTATAGACAAAGGTCACCAGGGACCATCTCTACTTAACACAGTTTTATCGCTCTGGGGCAATGAGGGAGTCTACAGGCCATGGGGATGGAGGGCGTCTCCAAGGATGGGGCCTGGGGGTGTGGAAGAGCACTTACAGGGTTGGGACATTAGGATGCCTCTGCAGGGATTAGACAGAGTAAACTGAGGCATTGCTGGAACAGCGCGTGGGTGGGTGGTCCTGTCTTTGGAACGTGTGAGTTCATGTGGAGTCACCATTGGACAATTTTGTCCAGGGCTGTCTCA
The DNA here is from genome assembly GCF_922984935.1 of Meles meles. Classification (NCBI taxonomy): domain Eukaryota; kingdom Metazoa; phylum Chordata; class Mammalia; order Carnivora; family Mustelidae; genus Meles; species Meles meles. Next base: position 32,343,527 of record NC_060077.1, read on the forward strand.
GTCTGTTCTGGCTGCTCTAACAGAATGCCATAGACTGGGTAGCTTATAAACAACAGAAGTTTATTTCTTACAGTTTTGGAGCCTGGAGGTCCAAGATCAAGACCCTGGCAGATTCGGTGTCTGGCGAGGGCCACTTTTCTGTTTCATAGCCGGGGACCTCCCATTGCATTCTCACATCGTAGAGGGGGCAAGGGAGCTCTCTGGGGTCTCCTTTGTCAGGGCGCTAACATCACTCATGAGTGTTTCACCCTCATGACTTAATCACCTCCCAAAGGCGCCACCTCCTAGTACCACCACAATGGGGATTAAGAATCCAACTTAGGAATTTTGACATCAGCATTCAGGCCATTGCAAAGGGTTATCTTAGAACACCTGATTCAGAGTGAAATGACATTGAAAGGTGATGGTCTTGACTTGTTCTGGCAAGTTTATGTCTTGTGAGTTGGGTCTTGTTGCAAGCTGGGGCTTCTGTTTTAATTCTCAGCTCCCCCAAGAGCCTGGGTGCTAGCAGGACTGGAGGGGTCCTTCTCCTGGTCACTATCCTGGTCATCCTGGGAGGTAGAGCAAGCTCCTCTCTTCTGGGCACACAATCAGTCCAGACTCGCACCACTGTCTATTTGCATGTCAAGTCAAAACGGAATTCTGTTCTGATGCCTCTCACATCCAGGCCCCTTGTTTCTCTTGTTGGCTCATGTGGAGGTGGGGTGGGGGCAGCGGTACAGCAGCGCTCCAGAACCTGGCTCACACACCTGGCAGCAGCTACAAGGAGAAACACCGAGACAAGGGTTTTCACTAGCGCACGAAAACCGTTTCCCGTGTTCCATGATGGATTTGGATCTTTTTTAGATGACCCTTTGATTGGGGTATAGTTTGTTCAGCTCTGTTAGAGTTTGAAGAATTCATTCTGTACCTGGTGATGGTCAAGTGTCAGGGTCCTGAGAGCACTATTACTAAAGAACAGGGGCGTCCGCTAGCAAATGTCCTACCAGAATCAGCAGAAGGTGGGGGATGGCCAAGATAAAGAACAGAAATACACAGAGAAGCCCATAGCAGGGGCAGGGGTATTCTTCATGTCATCCTATGCTCATGGACCACATGGACAGGTGTTTGGGGTTTTTTAAAAAGATTTTATTTGTCCTTTTTTGACAGAGACACAACAAGAGAGGGCACACAAACAGGGGGAGTGGGAGAAGGAGAAGCTGGCTTCCCACTGAGCAGGGAGCCCGACGAGGGGCTCTATCCCAGGACCCTGGGGTTAGGACCTGAGCCGAAGGCAGACACTTAATGACTGAGCCACTGAGGCTCCCAATGGACAGTTTTTTATGACATCTCTTCCACAGGATCAATTCCTGACCTTCATGTACCTTTATCAGAACAGAGAATCCCCAAGTGAGGCGTCACACAACTAGTGAGTCATTTAGGCATTATCCAGATAGAAGGAAATCTCTAGGACTTTGATTTATTCCCTTAAATGAATTACAAATATCAACAATGGACAAGCATACTGAAGCCCAGACACAAAATGTTTTTGTAGACAGTTGTTATGTCAGTCTTTGGGCAGGAATATGAGTATTTTTTTTAACATGGAAGGCACACAATGATAGAAATATACACAATGTATTCATTATTCACCGAGGCATGCCCAAACCCTCTTTTGATTGGGCACTTTTTCCTTCTTTTTTCACCCTGAATTTAGTAAACAACAGAACTCTGACAATAGATTTGAATAAATTGAAATTGGAGGGTGACAAACCGGTCAAATTGGATTAGATGGCAATCAAAACGAGTGCTGACAAGGACGTGGAGAAATCGGAACCTGTGCCGTGCTGGTGGGAATGTAAAACGGCGTGGCCACTGTGCAGAACAATATGGCAGGTCCTTAAAAAGTGAAACATAAAGCTGCCATTTGATCCAGCAATCATACTTCTGAGTCTTGAAGGAATTCAATAAGGAATTGAATTGAAGGAATTGAAAGGAAGAACTCAGACGGGTACTAGTACACCAGTGTTCACAGCAACATTATTCACAATCGCCGAAAGACAGAAACAACCCAAATGTTCATTGACAGATGAATGGATAAGCAAACTATATATCCATACAATGGAATGTTACTTAGCCTTAAAACAGGAAGTGCTGACACGCTGCCAGGTGAATGAAGCTTGAGGACACCATACTAAGTGAAATAAGCCAGTCCCAGAAGGACCAGTACTGTAGGATCCCAATTGCATGAGGTTCCTGGAGTGGTCAATTTCACAGAGGCAGAAAGTGGGACGGAAGGTGTCAGGAGCTAGAAGGAAGGAGGAGGAGGGGATGTTGTTTAATAGGGACAGAGTTTCATTTTTGCCAGATGAAAAGGGTTCTGGAGATGGGTGGTGGCGATGGGCACCCACAATGTGAGTGTAATTAATGCCGCTGAACTAGAAACTTAAAAATAGCTAAAATTGGGGACCCCTGGGTGGCTCGGTTGCTTCTGCATCTGCCTTCCGCTCAAGTCATGATCCCAGAGTCTTGGGATCGAGTCCCGCATCGGGATCCTTGCTCGGTGCGGAGCTCTGCCTGGCACTTCCCACTGCTTGTGCTCTCTCTCTCCCTGACAAATAAATAATATTTTTTTTAATAATGGCTAAAATTGTAAATCTTTGGTATATTTTACCACAGGTTAAAAAAAAAAAAGTGAGAGGAACCTTTCTTTCAATGTTAATTAACCAACCCTATTTCCTTTTTTGTAAGTTTTCTCTTCATGTTCACTTGTGCCTAAGTTCCCAGTTATCTGGATGAGTGGAGGGGTCATCTCAGCAATACTGAGCAATACTGACCCGGCCTTCTTCAGGCCCCCGTGTGGAGTCCCAGGAGGTCAGTGGAAGAGTGAAAGGGAACTGAAGAAGCTTCTGGGCAGTGTTGGGAGGGAGGAACCCTCTGGAGGTAGCAGGCTTCCCCAGGCCCAGAGTCACAGTCCAGTGGCCTGGAGGCAGGATGCTAAGGAGAAGCCGTTCTCTGACAGGAGTCCTGGCGCCCAGAAGGTGTTCACAGGACCCAGGTGTCTGGGCTCTGAGGGTCAAGTTGCCCCTCTCTGGGCCCCAGCTGGACTGAATGCCCAGCAAGTTCCTCTCAGGTCTTACTCCCTGTGTTCTGAGATCTGGGCCATCTGGAGTCTTACCACCAGGACAACTAATCTCTAAGACAGCTAGGGGGGGTCTCAGCCCACTGCCCTGGGGACCCAAAGCCTTAATCAGTTCCCAGCTCATTTCTGGTCAGGCCCTGCCACCAGGGGGCAGTGTACCCTACAGGGAGCTACTGTCTCCAGAGCTGGTTCCAGCTCCTGGAGGGAGCCCCTTTGGCAGACCATCCCCAAGGCCCTGGCAGACACTTTTAGCTCAGATCTAGAAGCAGTTTTCTATTGTCCCAGTTGTTTAAGTGACTGGGGATCTCTGAGGTGCCTGCTAATCCCCCGGGAGGCAGCCAGAGCAGGGCAAGGCACAAGGGGGGTTTCTACCCAGGGTACTAGGCTGGTTCAGCATTCAAAAGTCAACCAAAGTATCCTACCATACTGACATGCTAAAGAAGAAAACACATGATCCTATCAACTGACCAGAAAAAATCATTTGAAAAAATTTAACTCTCATTAATGATAAAAATTCTAAACACAGGGAAAAAAGGGGGAACTTCTTCAGCTTGATAAAGAGCATCTGTGAAATACCTACAGTTGACCTTAAGACTAAACATTCTTCCTCCAAGGTCAGGAATAAGGCGAGGATGTCTGCCCTCACCAATCTTATTCAATATAGTGCCAGAAGTTCCAGCCAGTGCAATAAGGCAAGAAAAGAAAATAAAAGTCACTAATATAGGAAAGAAAAAAAGTAAAGTGCCCGATTTGCAGAGGATATAAATTGTCTATAGGGAAATTCCCAAGAAATCTGCGAAAAACCCCTTCAAGAAACTAATAAGTGAATCTAGCAAGGTCACCCAACATAAACATTAAAAAAAAATTCTGTTTCTATATGCTGGCAGTAAATACAAAACCTGAAATTAAAATACTACACCATTTCAAATGCCCCCCAAAGTGAAAACTTAGATGTCAATCTAGCAAAACATACACAGAATTCGGACACAGAAGAGTGCACAACATTGAGAGAAAAAAGAACCAAGCCGTTTGTATGCACAACAGCCCAATCCTGAAAAGTCACATCCTTGATCATTTCATTCCCACTTGCTATGACATTATTGAAATGGCAAAATCACAAGAATGGGGAATGGATTAGTGGTTTCCAGGAGTTAGGCGCAGAAGGAGGGCAGGTGTGGTTATAAAAGGGCCACAGGAGGGAGTCTATGGTGACAGATCTCTCCTGCAACCTGACCCTACCCATGTGGGTATCCGGGCTATGTGGTACTACGGTTTTGCAAGATGTTACCATGGGGAGAAACTGGGGAAAGGGGGCAAAGGGACCTCTCTGTGTTGTTTTTTACAACTGAATGTGCATCTGTAATTATGTCAAAAAATAAAATGTTCAGTTAAAATGTTTTTTTAAGTACAGAACAGGTAAGAATGGGTAATTTGGACCACGCAGAACAAATCCCAAGCATGCAGACTGTGAGGCTAGGGTTTGCTTTAACTACATGCCTTGCAATAAACTAGCATGAAAATTAGAATCTGGGGGTTACCCTCAGCGACCCCATCAGGAGCTCGAGCACAGAACCCAGATATTGTATTTTTTTTAAGATTTTATTTATTTATTTGACAGAGATGACAAGCAGGCAGAGAGGCAGGCAGAGAGAGAGGGGGGAAGCAGGCTCCCTGCTGAGCAGAGAGCCCGATGTGGGGCTCGATCCCAGGACCCTGGGATCATGATCTGAGCCAAAGGCAGAGGCTTTTTAATCCACTGAGCCACCCAGAAGCCCCCAGACATTGTATTTTTTTATATTTATTTTTATTTGTTTATTTACAGCATAACAGTGTTCATTGTTTTGGCATCACACCCAGTGCTCCATGCAGTACGTGCCCTCCCTATTACCCACCACCTGGTTCCTCAACCTCCCACCCCCCCCACCCCCCCCAGACATTGTATTTTTAAAGCTTTTCAAGCTTCACTTTGGGGAAGGGACCATAGGTCTATATTCCTTTGTGCTTAGTCCTTGCTCCTCTCAAACTGTTACCACCCCACTGTGGCACCCTTGGGGCTCTGTTCTCTGCATCTTCCTTGCCCATGACCTCCATGCCCCTGCAAAACTTGCATCTCCTCTCCCCTCAGGTTCCCCTCAAAAAGAAGGAGCCTGGCTTCTCCTTGGGGCCCACAGCACCACAAGCAATGGCATGGCACATGGCTCCCCCACAGAGGTTCCTTGCCTTGCACCCGGGGTGGGGAGCCACTGCATCTCCCTGTCCCTGTGACAAGGACACCCCAGTCAAGAAGCCTGTTTATCACCGCCCTCTATTCAGGTCAGACTCCCTCTTGGGTCATACTTGCTAAAGAAATGGGGTTGCAACACAGCCCTGCATGTTTCCACACGTCTGGGGAGGGGGCTGGCCTTCCACCACAGGAACCTGTCGGGGAGGCTGGAAGGTGCCTCTTTGCCTCCGTCCTGCACACAGTGCAGCCAGCTTGCTTCTCTTGGCTCCCCTTCCCACGCCTGTGGGGAATCACAGCCACACCCTGGGCAGGGCGACCCTGCCTGCCACCTGCCGGTGGCACTGGGTGGGCAGTGCACACGGGAGCGGGAACCCACTAGGCGGACCAGAATCCGGCCAGAGATGCAAGGCATGGAGCGCCCTCAATACAGTGTCCTTGAGTCTGCTGTTGGCTTTTGAATTTGTGGTCACAGCCAGCATGTGTGGAAACCACAGCAGGACCGACCTCTCTGGAGCCAGCCGCTGGGGTTGCTTCACACTGTGTCCTCACTCTGAGTTTCACTATCCATTCCTGGCCTGTCCTGCCCTCCTGCCAGCCTCATTGCTCCCCCTCCCAGCCCTGCTCTCTATCTAACTGGACCCTCAGCCTCAGCCATCAGCAGCCTACAGGTACAAGACATGACCCTGCCTCCCAGGGATATGGGGAGCTGCTGCCACAACCATGTTATCCCCCCTAAAACCTTGGTTGGCTCATGCCACCCCCTCTCAGAACCATCCTGGTCTCTGTCACCATGTTACACCCCCTTGGCCCGGGCCCTAAACACTGCTTTGGCATCCCCAGTCCCACTGGCCCTGGTCTCAGCAGCTGCTTCTCAAACCTCCCCTCTTCTAGGCTCAAGGACTGAATCCAGAGCCCTTCCCGCAGTGCTCTGACTTCTCTGAGACAAGGTTTGCTGGGCTCCTGGGATTTGTGGTGTTGTAGGGGCTGGATGGTGTGTCTTATCCCCACCAGTGCCTTCAAGGTCAGAGGCAGGATGGATGTGCTGGTTTGGGCTTTGGGAGCCCTGCCCTCATCCCCTGGGCCACAGGCTTGACTCCCTCCCAGCTCCCCAGAACTGCTTATCTCCAGACCTCCCAGGAGTGACCCACACATTGATTCTGTCTCTGTGCCCCCTGGGTTCTCTGTGGTCTCCTTTGCCAGCTCGTCTTCATCCGGCCACCCTCTGCTCACAGGCAGCCAGGGACCAACTTGCAGAAAGAGGAAGCTCCAGGTGCTGAAAGTGGTCAGTGTTTCTCCATTGGGTGGGGGGTGGGGGTCATGGGTCGCCGTGGCAGTATGTGACGTCAGGGTCCTGTCTCCCTGGGTTAGGGGAAGATCTCACGGTCACATGCCTTGCATGTGTTCCCCTCTCTTCCCCAGTGACATCAGAAGGGGTCCTGTCTCCCTCGGTTCCCCTCCCATGTGCTCCTCTCCCCTCCCCAGCTTCTCCAGATACAGGAATTCGTGGTGCAGATGTGGCTCAGATTCTGATGGGACCCCCTTGCCCTGTCACTGGGGCTATTCCTACTTAATCACACGTTTCCAACTGAGCACTGCACACCATGTATACTTGGAAGATTGTTGCAGTCAGTGCTGTCTGGTGAGGCCAAATCATAGCCAGGTCCTTAATTAAGTACAACGTTCAGAGCTCAAGGGACTGAGTCTTCATGGGTCAGGGTGGCAAACTGATCCTGCTGTGTTGCACACCTGGGACCAGGGGCCAGTGCCTGGGGCAGGCGGCCTCTGCAAAGCAGCATGGAGTTGAGCTCTGACCAGAGTCTCATCCCTGATCCCTCCCTGAGCTTGGGGTTCTGTAGGTTCAGCTCACCTTCTTCCTGATCCGTGCCTGTGTGTAGAGGACTGGCTGTCTCCTGTGAACGACCTCAGACAGTGTGATGGATCCACGGAGCCACGGCTTCCCTGCTGAGTGACCAGATGCCCCCGGTGGCCCACAGTCTCTCTCTGGGGCATTTCAGAATGTACAGAAAAATATGATGAGCTCCTTAATCCTTCACCTCATTTTCCAACTGTTTCTGTTTGTCTCATTTTCTTTCTCACTTTCCATATAAATATGCATGGCCCCATCACGGCCACATTGCTGTGATGAGTATTATTCTGGGAAAATTGGGGGGGGGGGTCTTGTCTTTTAGCCCTAAAACTATGGTATATTTCATTTAAGAGCAAGAACAGTCAGCTCAAATATTCCCCCCCCCCCTCATTTCACCCACTGCCCTCCCTTCCCCCCGCCTCTGGGAAACACCCGTCTGTTCTCTATGAGTTTGTTGTTTTTTTGTTTTGTATACCACATATAAGAGAGATCATAGGGTATTTTTCTTTCCCCGTCTGACTTATTTCACTTTGCATAACATTCTCGGGCTCCATCTGTGTTGTCTCAAATGGCAGGATTTCCTTCTTTTTCCTGGCTGAATAATATTCTATTGGGACCTATGCCACAATTTTTAAAAAATCCATTCATCTATCAAAGGACACTTATGTCGCTTCCATATCTTGGATATTGTAAATAATGCTGCAGTGAACATGGAGTGGGGGGTTGTAGATATCTCTTTGAGTTAGTGTTTTCATTTTCTTCAGAAAAATATCCAAAAGCAGCCTGGCTGGATCCTAGGGTGGTTATTTTAACTTTTTGAGAAACCTCCATGCTGTTTTCCATGGAGCTGAACCAATTCACACTCCCACCAACAGTGCAGAAGGGGTCCCTTTCCCCCTCATCCTCAACAACACCTGTTGTTGTTGTCTTTTTTGATAACAGCATTCTAACAGGTGTGAGCTGATATCTCGTGTTTTGTCAAGTATTTAATTCAGGAAATTTAAGACTGATGCAACACTGTTACGAATACACAGTCCATATGCAAATCTTGCTTGTTGTACCAATAATATTCTCTCCACCGATGTTCTCCCATCCTGGACCACGCCCTGAATTTTGCTGTCTGGGATCTGGAGTGGCCCCCTGGCCCTGCCTGCATCCCTGACCTTGGCCCGGGCACCTGTCTACAGCAATGTCCCTTGCCTGGCATGCCTGACCATTTCTTCCAGATCACATGTTCATGGCCACACATTACGAGTGATGTTGGGTCCTTCTCCAAAGGTCCATACCACTCCCTCATGAAGGTAATTCCTTATGACTGTGCCAGTCATAAGGGATCCTACAGGAAAACTTCTGGGGCTGAGTAAACATCTCCCCAGGACCTCTCCCCCAACCGTTTTCTAGCACCTGTTGGCAAGTCTTGCCTGAGTCAGTTATTACTATGGTGATTGCTGGGTAATGATTTTCGAGCTCCCTCACCTGCTCTCCATTTATTGGTTGGCATTCTACTGCAAGGAAGAACAGTCGGTTTCTGGTCTCATTTGTCTATTGCGAGTATGGGCTTGCAGGTTTTTGCTTTATTCAGGAAGTTATAATCCGTGACTGTCATTGCTCATACTGATGCTGTCAGCCTGGCTCCCACGTCACCCTCCGACATGTCCCCATCCACTCTGAGCAATTCCTTGCTCTCTGTCTCCACAACCTGCTCCAAACCCAGCTGACGCTTTCACTGCCCCAGTCCTGGAGTCTGTCACCAGTCCACATCTGCAAACCCTTGCTAACCACTGACAGCATCGCTGGATTTCTTGTCTAGTTTCTCCCCTGAGCATACAAGACAGTTCCAGAATCACTGTACCCCCCACTGTAAATGGCAAACCTACAAAGCTTTGTCTGCACTTCTTGTCTTTAGACTGAGTCTTATAGTAAGACTTTTGTGCTCAGAAGTTAACTGGGTTTGTTTTTTGTTTTCTTCCCTGTGGTTTCCTTCCTCATTTGAAATACGGTTGGGTTCGGTTTTCTGTTTGTATTCAATTTTAGGGTTCCCTATCCATTGTTCTCGATTGACTTTTCTTGATGACTGTAAGCAAACATTAACAAGTTCCAAGATTGGAGCTATAGATATGGTTTCTTTTTTTTAAGATTTTATTTTCTATTTGACAGAGAGAGACACAGCAAGAGAGGGAACACAAGCAGGGAGAGTGGGAGAAGGAGAAACAGGCTTCCCATGGAGCAGGGAGCCCAATGCGGGGCTCGATCCCAGGGCTCAGGGATCATGACCTGAGCCATAGGCAGCCACTTAACGACTGAGCCACCCCGGTGCCCCTAGATATGGTTTCTTTTGCACATATCAGGAGATAATACATTCACATGTGTTCTTACTTTTCTTTCCCAACCAAAGGCAGCCAATTAGTTGTGTTTGTAAATGTAGACTGGAACTGCCCCCTACGGTCCAGGAAGTCACTCCATGAGAAATTTCCCTGCATGGCTGCTGCTCTGTGGTTCTCGATTGTTCTCATACTCGTAATGGCCAGCAGTGAGTACATTTGTTCCCATGAATTTCACACTGTTAGAGGAGTAAATTCAGGGTGAATTCCCAGAAGTAGGGTCACAGATCCAAGAGTAAAGGCACATGCGGTCTCACTAGATACCCCCAGATGCCCCTTGGCACTGAGACATTTGCAGCCTGGGTTTATGAGGTGTACCTACCCGGTAGTGAGCTGTTCGGCTGCAGGGGAGCGATCTCAGATGTGGGTCAGTGAGCACTTGCCTCTTTATAAATGAACTTGAGCATCTCTTTGGGTGTTTATGACCATGTTTATATGGTGTGTTGCCTGTTGTCTGTATCTTTTGCCCATTATCCTTTCTGTCTCCGTCCTTGATTGTTAGTTCTTCATCTAGGAAGGATGTTGGCACCTGGCCCACAGGGACTCTCCATTTGTCATGTTTCATCCATCTCTACTTCTGTCACCTTTCACCACAGGGCAGTGGCTTTTTTCCCCCCACATCGTTGAACTTTTTAATCTTGTCTTCTGTCCTGTGGCATTCTGAGTCTGCGTACAGAAGAATTCAGCCATGTTTCCTCCTGACCCCTGTATGCTTTCACTGCTACATTGAGAACTTTTGATTGCTCCCAGTTTAACTTCATGACGGTGCGAAGTATGCACCCAATTTTGTCGTTTTCTAAATGTCTTCAGTGTCATTTGCTTTTAATACCGATTCTCCAAATAATCCCGAATTTTCTATACCAGTGCCGTCCTGGCATTCCAGAAATAGAATGCCAGGCACATGTATAATTTTAAATTGTCTAGCAACCTCATTAAAAAAAATAACAAGAAAAAGGTAGAGATGAATTTTAATATTTTTTCACTTAATGTAGTCAGAATGTCATTTCAACATGCAGTCAGTATAAGTGAATGGGTGATGAGGTAACTTGAAGTTTTGGCTCACAGGGCTGTCTGTGTTGCTCTTGAAACCGATCTCCAGAAGGACCAGCCATATCCCAGGGTTGGCGGCTGCTCCTGGACAAGGAGGGCTGTTCCAGCCTGTGCCTCCTGCCCGTCTGCTTGGGAACAGCCCTATACTGCGGTAGTTAGAAGGGTATAGAGGGTGTTTGCAAGTCTCGAAGGGTCCTTGTTCTTTCCACTGGACCCTGACTTTGCTCTCTCCCCCAGAGAATATTCTCATTCTCCAGGAGGAATTGTCTTCTCAAAGCATCAGGGGCAGCTGACATTTTGGTGAGAAAGCATGAGAACTTTCTCTTTCAGGAGGCAGCTCAGGCTGGAAGATGTGTCTCTCCTTCATTTTGCTAATGGAGAGCTGTTCATCTGTTGGATGCTATAAAATGACTCCTTAATACTCAATTTTCTTCCAATTCTCAAACCTCAAACCAACTGGGTAATAACTTACTTGGAAATTTTCGGGAATGTGAAAATAAAAATAGAAGCCTTATTATATACCTTACTACATTGTTCCTTAATTACATAAGTGCCTGATGTCTTGGGCTGCTGGGATATCATTCTGAATAAAATGGACTCTGGTTTTCTGGTTTTGTTTTGTTTTTTAAAGACATGTGTCTGTGCTAACATCCCTGACTTTACACTAAGTAGATTTTAATTGCCTTTCCGCAAACCTGGGGCTTTTCCTGTTTTTTCCATTTCACTCCTTCTGCTGTAGATAATCCTTCCCTGTGTAAGGTTCTCATCCAGACCCAGTGGAGGTCCCGAAGTAGTTTTCCGCGGGGAGTTTGTGCTCCGGGTTTGAGCATCGCCTTGGAGAATGTCCGAGTTCTTTCTGCCCTGCCTGCTGTTCAGAATTCCACAGCCTAAGCAAATATGTTTGGTCTCTTTGGTCTAGCCACTAGGGCCGAGCCAACCACACCGCTGGACTTCTGATCCGAAGACGTGCGAGGTTAGCCATGGGGGACGATACACAAAATCGCCTCCCTCCCCACTGACCTGGCTTGGTATGCAGACACTCGTCACCATTACTCAGCGCCTTACAGAACGGGAGCTTCAAGTTTTCATCTGGAGAACTGCGCGCGGGGCAGGGTTGCTGTGTCTGCAGAAGCCGCCGGCTTGGCTTCTAGGGCTGGCTGGCTCTTCCCTTGCCCAGCAAGCGCCCCGCACTGCGGTGGGGTGGGGCAGCCTGGTCCTGGGTCTTTGCCTGTTTTCCTCTGCTTGGCTTCCTTCAGCAATCTATTTTTTAACTTTTTTTCCAGTAGGTAACAGAGTCTCAACACTCAAGATTCCAGAACCAGAAAAAGATGTACACATGGGGAATTCTGCCCGCCGCTGATGCCTGTCCGCCAACGCCCTTCCTGTCGCCCACTGCTGGGGCCACTTCTTGGTAGCCTCCCAGGACGCCGATGCATGTATGAGCACATATCTTTTCTCCCGCTCCTTTTCTCATACACAGGGAGGCACGCTATGCCCACCAGCCTGCAACTTTTTTTTTTTTTTTAATTGTGGTGAGAGCACTTATCGTGAGCTCTTCCGTCTTAGTGGATTCTTCTTCTGAACTAACCATGGGCTCACTGTTGTGCTGCACACCCCTAGAGTAACATTTTGCATCCCTGAACCTCTATACCCATTGAATTGGTTTTTATTTATCTTTTTATTTTATTGTATTTGTCTTTTTTAATATATTTTTCTTTTTTCTTTTTTCTTTATTTTTATTTTTTTAAGATTTTGTTTATTTATTTGACAGACAGAGATCACAAGTAGGCAGAGAGGCAGGCAGAGGGAGAGGGCGAAGCAGGCTCCCCGCTGAGCAGAGAGCCCAATGCGGGGCTCGATTCCAGGACCCCGGGACCATGACCTGAGCCGAAGGCAGAGGCTTAACCCACTGAGCCACCCAAGTGCCCCTTATATTTTTTTAAATTGTAGTAAAATGTACACAACGAAGTTTGCCATTTTAACTACTTTTAGGTGTCCGGTTCTGTGGCATTCAGTGTGTTCAAACTACTGTGTGACTCTTCTAGGGACCTCATTCACGTCCCTGGAACCATGTAGTACGTGTCCTTCGTGGCTGACATGTTTCCCTTACCCCAACGTCTTCAAGGTTTATTCATGTCGGAGCAGGCGTCAGGGTTTCCTTCCTCTTAAGCCTGAGTAATATTCTTGCTAAGAATGAAGAACACATCCCCTCCCCTCCTTAGAATGCCCCAGTGGTTCATCCAGGAAAAAAAAAATGGAGTTCTCACCCCCTTCGCAGCCCGGAGACTGTCCCCTCCATGCCCGTCCCCTCTCTGGGTCACAGCCCAACCCAGCCACCCCACCCCGGGCTCCTGCCAGTGCTGTGCTCTCCCCAGCCCCTCCACTCTTGGCCACCTGCCCCAGCCACACTTGCTCTGCCTTCTTCCTAGTGCTGTCCAGAGCTCCTCTTACCCCACTCCACACTGGAGTGCATGCTCACTTTATTTTGATAATTTATGCTCTCCCCTTACTTTGAGATAATTTATGCTCTCTCCTTACTTAGAGATTAAGTCCCACAAAGGGCAGAATTTCTGTCTGGGGGGCTCGCTTTTGTTCTAATATTCAGATTCTAATAGCCAGGATTCTAACAGCACCATTCAAGCATGAATGGACAAACAAATGTGCTACGTACACACATCGGAGCAATCATTCAACCTTTGCAAAGGCAGGAGGGGCACCTGAGTAGCTCAGCTGTTGAGTCTCTGCCTTTGGTTCTAGTCGTGATCCCAGGGTCCTGGGATCGAGCCCCACGTCAGGCTCCCTGCTTGGCGGGAAGCCTGCTTCTCCCTCTCCCACTCCCCCTGCTTGTGTTCCCTCTCTCGCTATGTCTCTCTCTGTCAATAAATAAATAAAATCTTAAAAAAAAAAGAAAGAAAAAAAGGCAGGAAATCCCGACACAGGCTACAACATCGATGAACCTTGAGAACATCATGCTAAGTGAACTAAGCCAGACACGAAAGGAGAAATACTGTAGGATTCCACTTATGTGATGTGCCTGGAGTAGTCAGATTCCTAGAGACAGAAAGTAGAACGAAGGTTGCCAGACGCTGGGGAGGGGGAATGGGGAGGTGTTTAAGGGGGGGGTGGAATTTCCGTTCGGGAAGATGACGAAGTTCTGAAGATGGATGGTGGTGAGGGTTGCACACAGGGCGAATGTGCTTAATACCAGTGAGCTGGACACGCAAAATGGCCAATTTGTTATGCACACACTCATACACACACAGATGTGTTCGAAGAGTGAATCTCAGGACCCTTCTAAAAAGTGCTCAAGGAGACATCCTTGCATGTCTGCGATGGCGGCTGTGTCCTTCCCCGAACTGAACCTGTCCCCATGGGCTGCAGCCCGCTGTGCAGCACACACATTCAACCCCAGACTCAGAACCCCAGGGCAGCAGGGCCGGGCGCTGCACCCAAGTGAGGGGTCGTGGACGGCATACAGACCTGGCTGTCCTTAGCTGGGTATAAGGAAAGGAGCTCTGGTCTCGGCTTGGCCTAGATGCCTCAGACCTAGACGCGGCCCCTAGACCCAGTCCACAGTCTGAGACTCCAATCCCAGAGCCAGAGCCAGACCTCAACCCCAGACCCTAGACCCAACCCCAGCCTTAGACCCAGACCCCAGCCCCAGGCCCCAGACACAGACCCAGACCCCAGCCCCAGCCCCAGTCCCCAGACTCAGACCCAGACTCCAGACTGACTCCAGACCCAGCTCCACCCCCAGACCCAGACCTAGACCCAGACCCAGACTCCAGACTGACTCCACACCCAGCCTCCAGACCCAGACACTACTCCCAATCTCAGCCCTCAGAACTAGCCCCAGATTTCAATCCTCTGACCCAGAACCCAAGCCCAGCTCTAGACTCTAGCCCCCAGACCCAGACACCAAACCCAACCCAGAATCCAGCCTCCAGTATCTGGTCCTAGACCCCAGATCCCACCCCAGGACTCCAAACCCAGACCCCAAAGCTCAGTCCTATGGCTCTCTGATGGGAAAAGTCACCAGGTGGGATCCAACTGTTGTCATCAACAAGGCAAGTGTGTGTGGCACTCATCTTCCAGGTGGTGGCTCATTCAGGCTTTCTAGAAAAGCTGAAGTCCTGCACATACATGACAACTTAGCACAAAGACCCCTGATGGCAAGTTAGGGTGCACTGGGCCCTGATGAACTCTTCCTGGCAGGAATGCGGGGGTGACGGAAGAGGGAGCAGGGAATCAGGAGGGGAGCAGCTTGAGGGCGGCAGGAGCTGGAGGACATGGGATCTTGTTGGCACAGGGGTAAGCCTCAGCCATCCTCTCCCTGGTTCCAACCTGGCCCTGGCAGCTCAGGGCATGATCCGCATTCCACACACAGGGGACACAGGCACATGCTCATGCCTCCTTCCTCCCAAATGGAGGAAATGGACAGCAAATCCAGGCAATCGGGAGAACACGGGACCTTATGACCTTGGCATTCAGTACCTCCATTTGATCTGCCCCAAAGAGACAAAAACATGCCCACACAAAGATGTGTACACAAATGAACCAGATGGGTTCCAGCCACACAGCAGAATATTATTTAGTCATAAATAGGAATGGAGTTCTGACCCACACTACCACATGGATGAACCCTGAAACCTGGGTGTTAAGCAAAATGAGCCAAACACAGAAGGCCACCGTTGCCTGATTCCATTTATAGGAAATGTCTAGAATAGGCAAGTCCATGCAGAGGGCAAGTAGATTAGAAGTCACTAGGGGCTGGGGGAGGGACACAAGGAGTGACTGCTAGGGCGCTTCTTTTTCGATGATGGGAATGTTCTAGCATTAGAGAGTGGTAACTGAGGCCCGGCTTTGTGAATGGACTAAAATCCACTGAATTACATGTTTAATGAGGGTGGATTTTATGGCATGCCAATTGTATTTCGATAGAAAGTT
The DNA here is from genome assembly GCF_922984935.1 of Meles meles. Taxonomy (NCBI): domain Eukaryota; kingdom Metazoa; phylum Chordata; class Mammalia; order Carnivora; family Mustelidae; genus Meles; species Meles meles. The sequence goes on from NC_060077.1 coordinate 32,359,117, forward strand.
CTAAATTTTATTTGGGGGATGGTCGTACAACTCTGAACATACTAGAAACTTTTGAATAGCACACTTTAAACGGGTGGATTGTATGGTATGAGAATTGTATGGTATGTGGTCTCAATAAAGTTTGTTGTTAAAAAATAAATACAGGGGGCACCTGGATGACTCAGTGGGTTAAGCCTCTGCCTTTGGCTCAGTTCATGGTCTCGGGATCCTGGGATTGAGCCCCTCATCAGGTTCTCTGCTCAGCGGGGAGCCTGCTTCCCCTTGCCTCTCTGCCTACTTGTGATCTCTCTTTCTGTCAAATAAATAAATAAAATCTTTAAAAAAAATAAATACAGGGACACACTTCAGCTCAGGTCATGATCTCAGGGTCCTGAGATCGAGTCCCGAGTCAGGCTCTCTGCTCATTGGGAGTCTGCTTCTCTCTCTCCTTCTGCCTCTTCATGCTCTCTCTCTCTCTCTCTGTTTCAAATAAATAAACAAAATCTTTTTACAAATGAATAAATTAATACAGACACATGACCAGAGCTGTGCGGGAAGTCTCGGGTGACCCTCATCCTTGACTCCAGGTAGAGCAAAGGCCCTGAGGAACTGCCATGAGCTTGATATGTTTGAAGAAAGATGATGAGGCCTATTGACCAGAGCCCCCAAGGTAAATGGAGAAAGGAAGGCAGGCACTGGAGAGTGGGCTCGGGCTTCTCATGTGGGCCCTGTTCTTGGTGAGGGTTGGGGCCTATGACCCAAAGGGACAATTCTCAAAGGATCCCCACTGCTGAATGGAGCGCCCAAGGCTTAAGTCAAGGAAGTGAAGAGGAAGGTGCATTTAGGTGGTGTGTGATGGACTGAGTTGTGTCCCCCAAATTTCATAGGCTGAACCCCTAGCTCCGGAGCCTCCCAATGCAACTATATTTAGAGATAGGGTCTTCCAGGTTAAATAAGGTTCTTTACGTGGACCCTGCTCCAACAAGACTGGCGTCTTTGCAAGAAGAGGGGATTAGGACACACGCACTCACAAAGGCACGGTGGTGTGAGAACACAAGGAAATGACAGCCGTGAACCCAAGGACAGAGGCCTCAGGAGAAACCCACCCTGCCAACACTTGAGTTCAGACTTCCAGCTCCCAGAACGGTGAGGAAACCCATTCTATGGTTTAAGCTGCCAGCTCCATGGTCTTCGATACGGGAGCCGGAGCAGGCCAGTCCCTGTGGCGATGGAGCAGAGACAGCATTTCTGAATGCTTAGGACTTGCTGACCCATGGGGAGGATGAGGGAGAGGAATGAGCGATGTGACTTTAAGATTCTTCTTTGAGCACCTGGTTGGCAAGTGGCTTGTGGAGTCAGACGGGGAAGCCCAGGGCGGGAGCACAGACAGTCCCCTGTGGGTCCCGTCGAGTGTACCATGCCACAACATGGGCATGGGGGGGACATGCCTCCCCCCATGGGGGACAGTTGGCCTGGGGAGCTAGAATTCTGGGCCCAGAGCCCAGGAGCACTAGCCCTCATCTGAACTCGGGGTCCACAGCCTCTTCCACAAGCACCTTTCCTGTGGGGCAGCCCTCGGAGAGGTCCCCTGAGATGGGTTGCTTCCCTCCACCATCGGTTCTGTGCACTGTGCCTGTTATGTGACACAGGGAAGCCTGTGAACCAGATGGGCAGGGGGGCCTGCTCTCAGGAGTTTGGTTCATGTGAGAGGGACACTAACACATAAATGAAAAACCATGTGTGCCTGAGAGAGAGAGAAGCAGCAGGGTGCCAAGGCGGAGCCATCCATCCAGCAAGGCCAGTGGGCTGAGGTGGCAGTGAAGAGAGCCAGCTTCCAGGAGACAAGGATGAGCAAAGGCCCTGAGGTGGGATGGAACTCAGCCTGAGGAAGGGGGGGGGGAAATGGTGGAGCCAGGAAGACAGCCTGGCTGTCCCACACCAGGCGGGGTGGGGGTGGTCCCCAGACTGTCCCCCTTACCCCTGGATTAGACCCAAGAAGCTGGGGCGTTTACTGAAGGGGTGCAGCCACTTTGGGGTGGGTTACGCTGCTTGAACTTCTGTCAACAGTGGTTTCTTAGGGATCCCCTTGGATCTGTGAGCTGGGAAGGGGGCTCGTCTGTGCAGAAAAAAAACTGAGATGGTCTGAGACTCTTTGGGCCCTCGGGGTGTCAACGCCTTAGAGAGAGCCAGTGGAACCTAGCCTGGTGTCCTCCCCCTGGCCAGCCAGGACAGCGCCAGGCCTGTCCTCGGCGGTCATCGAGAAGGCGGCCGCCAGCACGGAATGTGCCCTCTCACTCAGCGCCTCTCCTGGAGCCCGAGACGGCGGCGTTCGGCTCCGCCGTCCTCCACGTGAACCCTGGCCAATGCAAACACGTGGGTGTGGGGTTTCTGCCTGAGTCAGGGTAGTGCAGCCTCAGGCTGGGGTTTTAGCACCGCCCTGAGGCCCACCTGGACACCCGCCACCCCAGCTTTCCTGCTCTGTCCCAAGCCCCATCTCCCACCCACCCTGCGGCTCTCTGCTCCTGGAACACATTGCTCGTGGGGTCCAGACCCCCATACTCAGCATGCTGTCTCAGAGGCACATCAGGGACACACTTTCTCCCATGTCTCCTCTCCCACCACATCTGTGGATGTCATCCCTGACTACATGGCTTGGATGGGCCACTCCTCTTCACCTTGTCCTGCCCGTGTCCCGCGGGCCTCCATTGTAACACACCTGGACAGACGCGTCTCTCTGCCACCTGCTTCAGTCCATCCCCATACTGCAGGCCAGAGACAGATCAATACAGATTATCCAGTCTGCGGAACAGAGAGAGAAAAGATTGATCCCCAAACAGGATGAGATGTTACTGATTGTATTTTTCAAAGATGGCCATGACAATGTCTTCCATCCTACGTGTGCTTCTGGACTCTTGGGACTCCCCCTTGAATGTAAGTGGTCTTATACTCTCCTACAGACAACAGATTACAAGAGAAGTGATGCCGCACAGCTTCTGAGGCTGGTTCGGAAAAGACAAGGCAGCATCTGCCTTGGTGCCAGAGTACTTGTGCTTAGAGCCTTGAGGCCACCATGCTTTCAGGGTCCAGGCTATCCCCCCTGCAGAGATTGATATCAAGAAGCCCTGAGATTTCGTGGAAAGGGAGATGTCCAGCCAGCTTCTCTAATGCCAGACATTCTCTGCCTGAAATCATAGGAACTACCCAGCTAAGCCCTCCTGAATTTCTGACCCATAGAATCCATGATAGATAACAAAATGTCTAAATTGATGTTTTAAGTCACTAAGTTTTGAATTGGTACACAGTTACAGATAATCATTTCGGAATAGGATCAAGAATCCAGAAAAGGATCTACAACATATGTCCAAAATCTTGATTTTCATCAATGGTGCCATGGCAATTCAGTAGGGAACGCCAAAGTTTTTCAGTAAATCGTGCCAGGACTATTAGATAAGCTGAGGGGGAGTTTACAGAATGAACTTTGACCCCCACCTAACACTATACACAAAAATTAATTCAGGATGAATCATAGTCTTAAACGTAACAGTGAAACCATAAAGTTTCAAGAAGGAAGAGAAGAGAATATATTTGTGAGCTTGGAATAAGCAGGCAAAGATTTCCTGGAGAGAACTGAAAAAAAGCATGAAATACTAAAAAATGGATAGATTAAACTCTATTTAAATTATAAACATTTATTTCTCAAAACACCATTAAGAAGATGAAAGTCATGTCATTGTCCAGGAAAAAATATTTGCAGTGAACCTATCTGACACTAAACTTGTAGCCTGATAGATTTTTTAAAAACCTACAAATCAATAATAAAAAGATAATCCAATTTTAAAATGGGCAAAAGATTTGAATAGACACTTCACAAAAGACCTGTAAATGGACAACAAGCACTGAAGAAACACTCAGAATCACTAGCCACCAAGGAAATACAAATGAAAACTGCAATGAGATACCCCTATAAAACTATTAGAATAGCTGAGATAGGGGCGCCTGGGTGCCTCAGTGGGTTAAGCCTCTGCCTTCAGCTTAGGTCATGATTTCAGGGTCCTGGGATCAAGCCCCACATCAGGCTCTCTGCTCAGCAGGGAGCCTGCTCCCCCCCCCCACCTGCCTCTCTGCCTACTTGTGATCTCTCTCTCTGTCAAATAAATAAAATCTTTAAAAAAAAAAAAAGAATAGCTGAGATAAAAGACTGACCCTTATACGTGTTGACTAGGATACAGAACAACTGGAATTCTCCTATACTGCTGGTGGAAGTAAAATGGTACCACCCTTGTGGAAGCAGCTGACAGTTTCTTATAACATTATACATGTACCTGTGTGATTCAGCCATTCTATTCCTAACTATGTACCCAAGAGGAAGTAAAATATATGTCCAAACATATGTTCATAGCAGGTGTATTTGTAATAGCCTAAAGCAGGAAACAACCCAAATGTCCATCAACAGTGAGTGAATAAACAAGTTGTGGCATACTTTTACAAGGGAATATTACTCAGCAGTAAAAAAAAAAAAAAATGACCTATTGATACACTTAGGAACATGGACGAATCCCAAAATAATTATGCTGAGTTAGAAGTCAGAGTTTTCAAAAGTACATGTTTCAAAAGTACATATGAACTTCTAAAATAGGCAAAATTATTCTGCAGTGATAGAAAGCAGATCACCAGTTATGTAGGGCCGGGGCCTGTGTGATGATGGTGGGAATTAACTGGGAAGAGGCACAGAAAACTTTATTGGATCATGAAAATGGGGTCTTGGTAACATGGTTCTATATATTTGATAATATTTGTTAGTTGAGTGTTTAAGATCTGGGCATTTCACTGCATATACCTCAATAAAATAATTTAGAACAAAACAAAACCAAAAAATGAAATGCCCAATATGTGTTAAGTGGATTAAAATAACAATTCTAGTTCCTTTGCCTTTCCACATAAACTTTAGAATAACCTTGTCCATATCTACAAAAAATCTTGCAGGAATTTTGATTTTTTTTAAATTTTGATATATGTTGATAGGAAGAGCAACTATATATTGATATTAGGAGAACTGACATCTTTACAACGTTAAGTTCTCCAATCCATGAACATGGTATGTCACTCCTTCTATTTAGATCTGCTTTAATTTCTTTCATCAGCATTCTATTGTCTCCACATGTAAATTTAGACGTAAGTATTTCATTTTTTGGAAAGATTGTTCATGGTATTGTATTTATAATCTTGGTTTCCATGTGTTCATTGCTGGTATATAGAAGTACAATTGATTTTTATATATTGATCTTGTACTATGCAACCTTGCTGAAATGAGAAGAAACAGTCTACCTTATTTATATATAACATACAATGTGTGTGTGTGTGTGTGTGTGTGTGCGCGTGCACGCATGTATTATATGGCTACAGTTATTAAAACTACATATTAGCAGAGGGATAGACATACAGATCAGTGAAAGAGGGTGGGGTACCCCCAGAAATAGATCCACATAACCCAAACTGATTTTGAACAAAAGTTTAAAAGCAATTCAATGAAGAAAGGATGAAGCAAACACTGTTGGAGCAATTGGACATCCATAGGCAAATAAGACACTCAACCTGAATCTTGCACCTTATATACAAAATACTTCAAAATAAAATTTTGAGCTTAAGTTTAAAATTAAAACTATAAAATTGTTAGAAAAAAATAAAACGGAAGAAAATCTTTGGGATCTATGAGCAGACAACAAATTCTTAGGTATGACCCCAAAAGCCAAGCCATTAAAAGAAAAAAATTGTTAATTGGACTCCATCAAAATTAAAAACTTTTGCTCTGCAAAAGACCGCTTGTTAAAAGGATGGAAAGTGGAGGGCACCAGGGTTGCTCAGTCATTAAGCCTCTGCCTTTGGCTCAGGTCATGATTTCAGGGTTCTGGGATCAAGCCCCATATGGAGCTCCCTGCTCAGCAGGAAGCCTTCTTCTCCCTCTCCCACTCCCCCTGCTTGTGCTCCTGCTCTCACCATGTCTCTCTCTTTCAAATAAATAAATAAAGCCTTTTATATTAAAAAAAAAAAGATGAAAAGACAAGCTATATAGATGGGGAGAAAATACTCACAAATGACATATCCAATGAAGAACTAGTATAAAGAATTCTCAAAATTCAACAGTAAAAAACAAACAAAAAATAACCAATCTGATTAGAACATGGGCAAAAGACATGAATAGACATTTCACTTAGGAAGATATACAAACGGCAAATAAGCCCACAAAAAAGCACATCATTAGCCATGAGGGAAATGCAAAGTAAAACCACAGTGAGATGTCATTACACATGTTAAGAAAAAAAAAGGGGGGGGGAAGTGACAGTACCAAGTGCTGGTGAGAATGCAGAGAAACGGAATCATTCTTACATGACTGGTGGAAATGGAAAATGGTTTGACCACTCTAGGAAACAGTTTGGCAGTTTCTTAAAAACCTAAACATGCAATTATCCTAGGACTGCCCTCCTGGGCGTTTCTCCCAGAGAAATGAAAACTCTATTCACACAAAGACCTATACAAGAATGTTCCCAGCAGCTGTATTTGTAATAGCTAGAAACTGAAACAACTCAGACATCCTTCAACAGGTGAATGGCTCTACAAAACTTGCTACGTCCATACCGTGGACTACTACTCAGCAGTAAAAAAGGAAGGAGCTACTTACACACACAGCAACTTGGATTAGTCCCCAGATAATTATGCCAAGTGAAAAAAGCCGATGTTCCAATGCCAAATACTACGTGATCCCATTAATATGACTTTCATAAAATGACGTTATGCAGATGGAGTTTCCCAGGGATTAAAGGGGGTGCACTGTGATATATAATATTGTTTGGCAAGATGTTACAATTGGGGAAACTAGGTGAATGAGATCTTGCTGTATTATTTCTTCCAATTCTATCTCAAAATAACAAGTTTAATTTAGGAAAATGTATAAATTCTGATGACTGGCTTATTCATATGGCCATCCTGGGAGGCAGGGGAGAGCAGAGCAAATCCGTGAGGACATACACATAGCCAGTGCTGCCCGAGGCTCCCCTGAGCCCCCATTGTGCCCTTGGGTCCCTAACCCTAACCCTGCAGGGGAGGGACCCAAGGCTGAGACATCCTGCAGACAGTCTTTGTCTGTCCCATACCCCATATCCACGGCATTCATGTGCCTCTGTCTTTCATCGGAGTCTCAGAAAGCATCAGCTATCAAGGACATTCTCTAAGCCAGGGACAAGGCCAGGCAGCCACGCAGCTATAGTCCTGTGAGTGAGCTGGCACCACTGTCCCATTCTCTGCCCCCATCTCCCCTCTGGAATCACCCTGAGCTATAGGCAATATATGGAATAACCTAGAACACCACCTGTCACCACTCTGGCATCAAGATCACTGCTGTCGGTCTCTTTCCATTTTTGGTGCCCCCCCCCCCACTCCTTGTCACAGTGGTCTCCTCTCTGGGGTTCCAGGAGGCCCTGCCCACGTCCATCCCCTAAACAGGGTCTCTTGTCACGTCCTGGTGTCTGACAAAATCCGAACCCCAGGCCTCTCTGTCTGTGAATGTCCCTTTCCCTGACTCTCCCACTCAGATCTTGCTGAGGACATTTGCTCTGTGCCAACTCCTGCGAGTGCTGGGAATGCAAGAGGGAACAGAGGAGGGGCTCCCAGGCAAGACTGGGGGTGCCAAGATGAATGTCCAGGAAGGAGGCATGGAAAGACTCTTGCCAAAGGAGGGGAGAGGAAGAAGGTCAGAGACAGTGCCTGGGCTCAGCATGGCAGGAGTGGTGTGGCCTGACATTAGGCCATATGGGTAGAAGCCAGGTTGTCGTGGTTCTCAGAAAGTTCTTCGGAAGTGGCCCCAGGCCCATGCTGGACACAGGAAGGAAGGTCCCCAGAAGGCTGAGCGCGTGGGCCAGGGTGGCAAACCTGGGATGAGGTGGGTCTCAGAAATCTCCAGCTCTTGTCTCTGGCTGGCTCCTCTCGGGAGAAACATCATTCTGTTCTTTGCCCGTTTTGGAATTACGTTGCCTTTTTGTTTTTGTCAGTCTCTGGATTTTTTGGTTTTTGGTTTTTTGTGGGGTTTTTTGCCATTTGGATTTTTTAAAATTATCTTTTTAAATACTATACAGTGAAAAATAAATACGTCTTCCAATCCACCAGACAAGGTTAGCTTCTCCTCCCCTGAGGGACCTTGTCACCCCCCTCCATACGCAACCCTGGTTCTTCTCCAAAACCTTCCCCAATCTTCCACAGTGACGAGGACCCAGAAATGGGAGGTGCAGGATGGGAAGAGGGATAGCAGGGGAGACCCCTGAACTGTCAAACCTGAGTGGGTCAAGGAGCACCCCACACCAGCAGGCGGAGAATGGATGTTCAGAGAGATCAGGGCGTTTAGAGGGTAAAAGCACACCTCGTCTGAAGGGAAGGAGAGAGACTCCTCTCACCCTGGGCGGACGAGAGGGAGGGGGTTTGACCCTGTTACCCACCGTTGCATTACCTCCTTGAGGTTGAGGGGGGACCCAAGCTGCTGTGCCACCTCCCTCCCCCCCAAGATGAGAGCAGCTCCAGCACAAGTCAGCGGGGCCTGTGAGGGCCGTGATGTTGGGCAGCAAGCGCGATGGAGAAGGGAAGGATGTGGGCTAGAGGTTTTATGAAACCCCGTTCACCAAACTACCCAACTCCAGGCGGGGGTGGAGAGCTCCCCATTCTCTGAGGGGCCCTTAGGAAGCTTGCTGACAGTCGCCCTTCTGTCCTGAAAGAGAGTCCTCTGAGGGTTTGGTGCATTCCTGGGCTGCTGGCAGCTCTGAGACTCTGCTCGGGAGATGTGGTCAGCCACAGTCACTGGCTGGCGGTCTCCACCAATGGAACCGTCAGTCCAGTTCCCACAGTTACAGCTGCGGCGGCTCTGTTTTTGGATGCGGGGGTCTTGACTCATCTTCCAGGCCATTCTTTGTCATGCTGGGCCCATCAGATTCCAGGCCTCCATCCATGACAGTCCTGTCCTCATCTGTATGGTGTCTAGCACTTGACGGAGGCAGGGGGGGCGGGAGTGGTTCCCCAGGGTTTGAATCAACTCGGGGCTCTGGCTCAGATGTGTCCAGCAGGCTGTAGAGATTACTGTCTGGATCTTTCCCGCACTGAGCTGATAGATGAAGCAGTGTATCTCATGGTGGGCCAGGGGGCTAGTGGGGGTCCCCTATCCCAGCCCCCAGTCAGCTGTCTCCAGCTTTCTTCTCCCCAGGTTGGGATCTGGGCTCCTCCTTCTTCTCTGATTTGTTTCAGAAGCTATGGATGGGTCTGAGCTCCCTGCCCTGCCCCCCACCCAAAGCTGCCCCCATAGTTTCCTGTAGTGTGGAGGGAGGAGGAGGAGCCCGGTCCACTCCCAGGAGGGCCAAAGCCCAGCACAGTCTAAGCTGCTCCACCTCCTGCAGGGACCTGAGAAATGGCATTCCAGCAGGACCTGGGTGTGGCTGATACTCTCCCGGGTGCCCACGAACATGAACAGAACCAGCCCCTCCTCCCCAGGGTTCTTCTTATCATTATCACCCTCTCGAACCCTCACCACACCAGATTTGTCCACGATCTCCAGTCCCCCGGTGCATGGAACTTGAGGCAGGCCTGCTCCAGACCTCAGGATGGCTGGTCCTGCGGCCTGGGGCAGGGCTTCTGAGGCCTCAGAGGTGCTCTAGTTGGACCCCTGGTTAGGCCAGTGTCTGTTATGGGAGTCATGGACCCCCACCCTGGGAAGGGGCTCTGGCAGAGCTTTTCACATTGCCTTGGCACCAGGGTCCAGCATGCTGGTCCTGCTCCCAGAACCATGCAAGTGGGGAGACCAGCCCAGCAACACCCTTGCAAATGCATATTTTCATCCCCAGCTCTGCAGACGTCCCTGCTTTCCTGGACCCTGATTTGGCCAGCATCTGCCCAGGACCCCTCAGCCCTGCTCCAGGTGGCCCTTGGGCCTTTGTGCTCAACCTTCATGGCCCATGGCCTCCCCCCTGGCCTGTGGGTAGCATCCTCTGGGGGCCTCTGGTGTGTTGACCCCTGCATTGTGAAAACCCAGAGAAGGAGGCTGGCAGCCACCACTTTGTCCTACCTGTGCCATACAGCCGGGCAGGGCTGGTGGCTACTGTGGAGACAAGAGGCACCCTCTACCTGCAGCCCACAGCTGCCTGGGATGTTCCAGAGGAACGACCAGTTTAACACATCAGCAGTGTGTCCTGCCAAGGAGGCCACTTGTGCCTTCTCACCAGGCGACAGCATGAGACAGACTCACTCTAGGACATGCCAGCACCTGTGGGTGGTTGGAAAGTGTCATGACTGCAAAAATGAGCCTTTCGCAAGAGCTTGAGGGAGGGGAGTAAGTCCGAGTGATTCCTTTTTCCTAAGGGTCCCACTTCCCAGATCCAACACCGAAATGCACCCTGGTGATGCTTCTTTGGTCCAAACCCCGGCCAGAAGCACTGATGCTTGGCAGCCAAGCCCCGTGCTTCCCAAGTGCCATTCAGAGCCACTGGTGATGTCTTGGGGGTCTCCTATCCTGCAAAAGCTGCCCAGGCTCGGGGGCTCCATCTCTTGCTGCTGTCCCATCTCAAGAAGACCCTAATGGTGGTTCCCATCCACCTTGGAGGAGCTCCTGGGCTTCACTTTAAAGAATATTTGGAGGGGCGCCTGGGTGGCTCAGTTGGTTAAGCACCTGCCTTCGGCTCAGGTCATGATCCCAGAGTCCTAGGATTGGCCCCTGTGTCAGGTTTCTTGGAGCCTGCTTCTCCCCCTCCCTCTGCACCTCCTTACTGCTTGTGTGCTCTCTCTGTATCACTCTCTCTGTCAAATAAATAAATAAAACCTTAAAAAAGAAAGGAAAAGAAAAGAAAGAACTTTTGGAACAGGGAAGAGGCAGACACCAACTTCAGCACAGAACATCCTGCTGGTGAACATAGACCTTCCTACACGCATTATCCAGGCTGTCTCTAAATGGCCACAGACCTTAGACATTTGGCCTCGTGCAGTGGAAGGAGTGTGGAGGCCTCCTAGTGTATGGAGGCTGGTCTGTCTCCCATCCACCGAGAGCCCCCTTGAGGGCAGCACAAGGCTCTGGCCTACTGTGTGGGTGTGCAAAGAATACCCGTGGGGACTGGCCACCTGGGAGCAGAGAGGAGGCAGGGAGAGCCCTTGTCTTCACCCTGGAGGAAGGAACAGGTGCCCATCCAGGCCTCAGGGATGATAGCTCCTTTAACTCCCTACCAGTGCCCAACCCTGGCTCCCACCTCAATGGTACGTTAGCATAGGCAGCGGGATCCTCCACAGCCTACGACCAGCATAAGGGGTGGGGAGGAGAACCTGAATCCTTGTCTTTGCCCAGCTATGTCCAGTCAGCAGAGACCTTGGAACCCAGGTGACTGATGCCCGTTCTGAGGGCCCTATTGTCTGCCTTCTCGCCTGGGTGTGATAGGCAGTGTACTTGCACCACTGACCAGCCACACTCTCCCTGGGAGGGCAGGGGGTGCCATGGCCCTGTGGCCAGCGTGCACGGTGTAGGTGCTATGGAACAGGCTTGTGCCAAGGCCAGAAAGGGACATGGCCTACATGGCTGGGTGGCAGGGTCCGAAGTCCTCCCCAGCATTCTGTTTATCCTGGGGGTATTTCCTGATCTGTCTCGGCCAGATGCTCACATGGCAGACCCAGGAGCTGGGTGCGGGGGGGGGGGGGGGGGGGGGCGTGCGGGGGGGGGGTGCGGGGGGGGGGGAGCCGGAGCCAGCCTTTGGAATCCCAACCCTTGGCCTTCTCTGGCAGGAAAGGCAGGTCACAGGGAAAGGGCGGGAAGCTTCCGTACTTTGCCAGGCTGCTCTGGGTACCCGCGCTCCGGCCCCACACTTCTGTCTTTCACAAGGGATCTTAACAATGTTTGGATGCCTCTGGGAGAGTCTCCATATTGGCACATTTCACATCTCTACCTTGTGCTTCTCCCGAGATCTCAGGGCTGCAGCAGGCAGAGCCTCAGAGGTGCTAAGAAGCTTTGGAAGAGGTCTCGTCTTCTCTTGATCCCTGCTTATATACCTTCGGAGGGCCCCTTTGGAGGACATGGTCAGACATCTCTTCTGTACTGAATCACACTGCACTATGGGTCCTGTTGGTCCTGCTCCTTCCCTGAGCTGTGCTCCACAACCTCCCCCAGAACACTTCAGGGTACTATGTTTCACCAGAGGTGGCTGGAAGTCCACGCCGCCCCCCACTGACCCTTGCCAGGGGGAGAGCCCATCACCCGCTGCTCTGGGTCCCCAGGTCCCCATGCTGGCTCACTGCCTTAGAGCACAGGCGCCCTTTGTAGCCCTCCGCCAGCTGCCCAGTGAATGGGCAACTCGGTGTGGACCGTGGCTCTGCCCCACTTGGAACTCTGCTCTGTCCCCTGCCACACACAGGCCGCTTTAATGGGGCTGGGCAGCACCCTCCTGGAAGGGGCAGCTGCTGTGGACTCGGCTCTGATTGGCGAGGAAGACGGGCGTGTGTCGTGACCCTCTTACAGTTTTCTAACAAGGAGATCAAGAAAAGCCTTCTCCAGCAGCTCCTCACTGCACACACATTTCCCTGTGAGAGAGCCGCCCCCAGAACTCCAGGGGCCCACGCACCCCACTCAGGCAGGCGGGAGGGGCTAGGGACAATGCGTGAGGCTCCGAGGCCTGGGCCCTCCCAGGGTCAGGGGGGCGGGGATGAGCCGTCCAAGCAGCAGACGCACAGCGGCATCAAGCTGTGGGATGCACCAACAGGAGTGGGGCGACACTTCTGATGGGGAGCCCCAGGGGCTAGGGGTAGTTTCCGGTCTTCTCATGGGGCTGGCTGAGCCAGAGCAGCAGGACCAGCAAGGACTGGGGTGTGGAGGAAATGCCTACCAGCAGACAAAGACAGGGGACAGGAGGACATCTGCTCACCAAGCTGGTGGAGTTTAGGGTCAGACTGGGGGCTGGTCAGGGGGCAGGACTGGAGGCAGGTCACCCCTCTTTACTGGAATGAGGCCTGGACCAGGAGGTCCAGTTGTGTGGTCTCACCACATTATGAACCTCTGCTTCTGGTCTGTGTGGGGGGCCACAACACCCCTTCCTATCAGGCATCGGGGCTGCCCCAAAGAGAGCCATGTAGGTAGGGGGAGGGTGACCAGAGTCAGGGAAGGGAGAATGAACTCACCTTCCAGCAGATCAGGGAACCATCCCCTGAAACCAGGATGCTCAGACTACCTCAGGAGGGGAGGAAGCCCTTGTTTGACCTTGGCCTGAAGCCGGGTTCAAGGTCCCAGCGTTGCACAGGGAGGAGTGGGCGCCTCGGGAAAGCGACATGGGACGTTGGGGTACAGTCCCCCAAGCCAGAAGTGGGAGGACACTGTACATAAGTGTCCAGGACAGTGTGGCCGGAGGGAAGGGGGCGGGCGGGGCTGGATGTGGAAGATGGCAGAGTAGGTGGGAGAAGAGGCAGCGAGATGAAGTGAGCAGAGCCCTGAGCAGAGCACCACCCACTGGCCAGAGCAGAAGGTCCTTAAGCGGGTTTTTACTTAACTTGATCTTGGTTTCCTCTGCACACTGCTCCCATGCTCAGCGACAAATCCTTGGGAGTGACTTGGGAGCGTGTCACCTGAAGCAAACCTCTGAATCCTGGCACCTGCCTTGCTTGTCACCCACTTGTCTTTGCGTGGATGTCACCATCCTCGAGGTCTCCTGTGAGGCCATCTTCCATCCCGTGTGACCACACTGACGCCCACAAGTTTGTGGAAAGGAGGAGGGAAACACAGCATGGGGTAGAACGCAGCCTCTTAACTAAAAGAAAAAAAATTTTTTTCTGGAAAGCATCAAGCTATTTGTAGCCCAAGTTGGTTGAACAGATTTTTCTGGATGTAACTTATTTTTTCACTCATTAACTTCTTTTCCTTATGAATTAAAAAGTAGCATTTTCCCCCACCCAGGAGTGTCTTATTTACTTCTCTTTGAACCACAGCCAGCACTTTTTCCGCCTGTTGGGGAAACAGGCTCAGAGCCTACTCAGCAAGGCCACAGCCCCTTACCTAGGTTAACGCAGTGGGTCCAAGCCAGCCCCTGTTACTCCCGCCCCCTCCCATGTCACCCATCCCCTCAGGGCTGCATTGATTGATCAGCAGGAGCTGGGTGAGGGTTTCACTCGGGCCCTCCCATTGGCTGTATCCAGGCTAGAGAAAGGGAAGAAAGATTTATGCTGTCCCACCTAGGAGAACTGGAGGCACACCCCACCAGCACCTTCCAGTCCTGGCCTCTGAAATGTCCCAGGCAGATATTCTGCCTGTCAGTCAATGGGTACGGCCACCCTGGGGTCTCTCAACTAGACAGGGGACAGCTCCAGTATGTCTGTTTGGGGCTATCTGCTGGACTCGGTCCTGGGTGACCACAGGACCCAGACCAATGAGTGAAACCTCCCCATCCCCCTTCCAGGCCGGCAGCTTCTGGTAGGCATTTCACAGAAGGCATTGACCCAGGCCTTCTCTCGACACCTTTTGCTTCCAGGGAATGGGTCTGGTCTCCTTTCCATCAGCTGCACACTGCTCCACAGCTCTACTCCAGACCTAAGACACTGGTCCCCAACCCCGCAGCATTTCTGCATGGACGCTTTTGGAGTGCACTTACCTTAAGACATGTTTATGGAGTACACCTTGTCCTTGTTGTCTCCCAGCTCCAGAACTGTTGCAAAGCCCATGATTCTTCTACATGGGCACCTCCCACCCTCTGCCTGAGCTATGCCCTTGACCTGCAGCCCACTCCCCTCAAGGCCTGGCCCAGGGCCGTCTGGAGCCCCAAGGGGGCCCTTCGAAGGACAGGTTCCCGCCTCCTCCTTTGTACCCACAAGCCCAGGCTTGTATGGGTCAGTTCATGCTAAATGTCCAAGTGTCAGTTTTCACCAACTGAGCCATTTTTGCAAAGCTCCACGCCCCCTAAGATGGGGTTTCCACTGAGCCTGTCAGAGCTAATGAAGCCTCAGAAGTCCTATCACTTGGAGTGCCCCCTCCCCATCCCATTCCTTTATCCAAAATTCCAAATTCCCCCAAAGCTCTGAAACTTAAAGGTGTCCAAAATTCTGTAATAAAGCCAGCCTTGAGCTGATGTGCAGCTCTGTATTATGGCCTTTGCTTATTCCAGTTTGTCTGAATGGCCACGGTTCACTACAAATGCCTTAATGTGTTTATGAGGTGTAGTCACAGGTTCCAATGAGATCTCATGTAATGTACAAGATATATGACAAATTCTGAATTCCAAGCACATCTGGCCCTGAGGCTTTGGATGAGGGTTCAGATCGGTGGAGTGTCTCCACACGGGTCAAGTTCTGGAGCAGGTGGGTGTTCCAGTAGAGGGGAAATGGGCTTTTGCCACAGAATCTGGCAGAACAATGATGGTTTTTTCATTTACTGGGCAAAGAGCTCTGTGCTAGGTGCCGGGGATTCAGAGATGGAGGAGCCCATGGACCAGTGGACCAACCAAGGGGCACACAAGGGGCTGGGGAGAAAGGAAGGTTTCCTGCGTGTAGAAGGTGCAGCAGCCATCTCCTTCTAAGGGGGCCCTGGCCAAGGGAGATGGTGACCACAGGCCAAGCTGTCTCTTTCTATGGGACTGAATGTTCCAGATGTGCCACTTGGCGGCATTTCAGGGAAGCTTGGGAGTGTGATAGTAACAGAAGACAGGAGGCACTCATGCTTGGAATCCTGCTAAGTCAGCAAAGGTCTGGGACCTCAGCTTCCTCATCTGCAAATGGGGTGCAGGCTCTGACCCTGCCTTCAGTCCCCCTAACTGCCCTCTAGCACAGAAGTCTGGGAATCTCCCTGCGCCCCCTCCTCCCGGCGGGGGGCAGGTCTGGCTGTGGATCTGCAGAGCAGAGGGTACAGGGCTGGGGAGGAGAGTGGGAAGGCAGGCATGCTGGAGGTCAGACATCTCCAGGAGATGTCAGCTCAGTCACTCTTCAGAAATAATCCCAGAAAATAAGCCAGGAAAAGAGAGGAGGGACCACTGTCCAGAGGCTTGGCCTTTGCAGCTTGCCCAAGTATGTCTCCTTCCAGAGCAGGTGTGCCCAGCGCTGAGTGCAGGAGGGCAGCTGGGGCGCTGGCCCTGCGCCGGGCATCCGACCTTCCATGCGGCGACCATCACCTTTCCCGCTGCGGCCAGGAGCAGGACTCCCCTGGCCAGCATCTCCCACGTCCATGGTGAGGTGAGGAGGGGCTGGCAGGAGGCCGTAGCACCCGGGGTGGGGGAGGGGGAGGGCAGGAGTTATGTTAGAGCCACACGGAGGTTAGGTCAGAGGCCGAGGCGAGGACCGGGGTCCCTGGAGAACGAAGCAGGCGGTGTCCAGGCCTGTGCACGGGAGACGCGAGGTGGGGCGGGAGTAGGGCAGCCGCCACGCGGTGGGCGGGGGCAGCGCGGGCGTCGCCGGGTTCTTGGGGCGCTGGCGGGCGGCTGGAGGCGAGGGCGTAGCCGGGAGGCTGCTGGCTCTGGGCCTTTGGGGGGCGCCTGGGTCCCCGCCCCCGCCGGCCGAGCCGGGTCGCGCGTGGGCGCGGCGGGCGCCGATTGGCTGGCGGGCGCGCGGGCGGGGCGGGCGGCGGCGGCGCGGAGGGGCCGGTCACCCCGCAGCCTGGCCTCGGCCTCCGCCGCTCATCGCCGCGCCCCGCCCGCGCGCCCGCCGCCGCCCCGTCCCCCCCGCCGGCGGCCACCATGAGCACAGGCCTGCGGTACAAGAGCAAGCTGGCGACCCCAGGTGAGCCCGGCGCCTGCCCGCGCACTCGCGCGCGCCTTTGTCCCCACCGCCCGCCCTCCTGCCTCTCACGGTGTCTTTCCTCTCTCTTCCGCCCGCCTGCCGGGACGCGGACCCTAACCCGACCCCGACCCTGCAGAGGACAAGCAGGTACGTGCGCGCCGCCGCCCCCTCCTCCCCCCGCCCCCGGCCTACTGTCACCCATTGTGGCACCGACGCTGTCGGCGCCCAGGCGCGACCCCGCCCCCGCCGGCCGTCATCCCTCCGTGTCGCGATAACAGATAACCGATGGTCAGCTGGGGCAGTGCCACCGTGCGCGGGGCTAGAAAGGGGAGCATTGGGCGCTAGGCCGCTGGGGGCCTGGCCCTTGACCCTTACAGCATGGGTGCCCCTCCCAGCCTGGGGGGATGGGCCGGGTGTCCCTCTTCCACTGATCCAGCTCCAGCATCTCCTCCCTGACCTGGCCTTGGGCCTCGTGCTGGGGGTCCTGAGTGCCGGCACAGACACAGCAGGCCACAGGCTTGGGGAGGGGTCTGTGTCCATCAGCCAGCACCTAGAACCTGAGCAGCCCCACCCCACTCTTGTGCATCTTTTGCCTTTTCTTCCCCACACACCAATTTGAGTGGGCTGATCTGTGGCCAGGCTTCCTCCCCAGACTGGGAGCCTTCAGGGCCTGGTCTGAGTCATGCCTGTGTCCAGCACCGGTCTTCCAACCTAGTGGGTACAAATAGGCTTGTGGCTTTCCAAAGGGGCTGGCCTGGTCCCTGTCCTATGGGAACACAGGGCCTGACAGGAGGCTGATCTGGGCATCCACTGTGAAACCCAGCAGAGGCGAGGGTTCAACAGAGCTGGGATACCCTGAGAGTGGGGTAGGGGTGGGGTAACCAGGTGGGCAGGGGGTTCTGGGGCAGCCCTGCTGGGGCCTGTCTGGCTTGAGCTCAGTCACATTTGGGGGATTTTCTGGACCCAACTCTGCCCCCACGGTAGCCTTGGCTGCCCTCGTCAGGGATAGGAATTTACACAGTGGGTAGATGCTGGGTGGAACCCTAGAGTCCTGGCCCAGGGTGCGGTGGCAGCCCCGGGAGAGACCCAGCAGGTGGGGTGAGAGCCAGGAGTCACCGGCTACCAGCTCCCAGTCTCTTGGCAGGGACGCACCCAACCCCAGGAGAGGTGAGGCTCTTGGGGAGGGGCCCTTTAACCTCACCCTGCTGGCAAGGGCTGCTTCAGGGAGCTGGAGCCAGGAGCTGCCTTCCTTTCAAGGCAGGTCAGACAATGCCTGAGATGCAGGGACACATGCTGCCAGGCTATTGTTTGAGGAAGAAAGAGACAAGGATTGGGAGATGAGCTGCCACACCTTTTCGGGGGCCTGCAGGCACTTGGAGTCACTGGGCAGCTGCTGCCCAGTACCACACAGGGACTCCCCTCCTGCAGAGGCATGAACCCCTTCAGGCCTGTGTATGCCCATCCTATGAGGTCAGTTAGGAGGCAGCCTCACCCATCCTCTAGGACCCAAGAGAGAGGGCACCATGCAGGTGGAAGGGGGAGCCCCGGGAACAAAGCCAGGGAGCCAGGTGTTGGGGCGGCCTCTCTGAGGATCTGGGGGGAGCTGGAAACATGTGGCAGTTTCACTGTTAGCACTATTGGTACTACTGCGCCTTAGTCTATCTGCGCTGGGAAAGAGGGTCCGGGGGGAGTTCTGGTGGCCCTCTGCCCCCATCCTCTGACCCCCACCAGCTCTCAGGCAGCGATGGTGCTCTGTTGGCTCTGGCGGCTGCTTCCAGAGCTGACTCCAGTGATTCTAAGAATGGAAATGCCTCGAGAGTCTCAGGCACCAGGAGGAGGTGGGCGCAGCTGTGTCTATGGCTCAGGAAGCCCTGAGGAGTATTTGTTGTACTTCATGGGCCAGAGAGAGGGGGTGGCAGGGTCCCTTTCTTGGAGCTCCCCCAGAGAGTCCACAGGCCCTATTGGGGTGAGTTCAGGTGTTGGGGCAGGCAGGTTGGGAGCTGGGAGTGAGACTTTTACCCTCCTACTTGGGCCTCCCCAGAGGCTCTGCCTTACCAATGGGGAAATCGAGGTAATCTGAAAGTAACAAGCTCCATTGGCCATGGGGCTGTGGGGTGCTGAGGTTCCTTCTCAGCCTGAGACCCATACCCAGGGGTGTCTACCTTGGAGATGCCCTGAGCCTGAGATGCCAACCTGTCTGGGTGGGGGCTAGGCTGAGGGGCTGTGTCTATAGTGGGCCTGCTGGTGGAGGCTGGGTGGAACTTGGGCCAGAGCCTTCCTGCAGGTTAGCATGGCAGAAGCCTGGGGCCGGTTTGGAGGCTCTGTCAGGGCAAGGACTGAGGGCCCCTTCGGGAGAGCTGAGGGAGGTGCCCTGTGGCTTCCCCCCTCCTCTCCTCTGCATGAAAGACTCTCCTGTTCCCAGCTGTGGACCCATCCCTCCTCCCCAGGTGCCAGGCCCCACAGCAGCATCATGAGCCTAGACAGATGGACAAAGGCCCCTCAACCAGGGTTGCCAAGAAGGGACCCCCAGGGTGGGGAAGAGCTGGGGGGGGGGCTTCTCCCCACTGACGCACAGCCCAAGCAGTATGTCTTTTCGTGTTGCAGCTCCTTTCCAAACCTCCCTCTGCCCAGCTGGCACTGGCTGGTTCAGATTCTGGTGGGGTCCTGGAGGAAAGGGTGAGAAAGGGTCTGGTAGCTCAGGAGATGCCTGTGGTCCCTGGAGTGCTCACAGAAGGTGAGAGTTACACTAGCTGGAACTCTCCAGTCCCCCAGGCCTTGTCCTGTGGGTAGAGCAAGCGAGGAAGCTCAGAGGGAGCCGCATACTGGCAGGGGGTAAGTTTACTCCACATACACCCACACCTTTGCTCGCAGGAATGGTCTGGGGGCAGTTGTGGCCAGTGCTGGCTGCAGCTTCCAAGTTTCCAGAGATAGGGTGGGCAGGCCTCTAGTGCTCTAACTAACCCCCATACCCCGCTTTAAGCTTCTGCAAACAGGATGGGGGGAGTGGGGGGTGTAGGACGGGTTGGGGGGGATTGTTGTCCAGGCTGGGAAAGTAGGCTCTGCCCCCTCCAAATTCCCACGCGTCTGGGGAGGCCATGCCAGTCAAGAACACCCCTGCCCACGTGCGCGCACGCATGTACACACACACACACACACACACACACACACACACACGGGAGGAAGGAGGGAGCAGTGCAGGGAGGGGTGTGGCTGTGGGTAGTTGGGGCGCCGTGACACCGCCAGGAGGTTTCCGGGCCAATTCTGCGAGGAGAGAAGGAATGAGGGGGCCGGTTCCCGCGTGGGTGAGCCTGGTACCGGGAGCGATTCCCCCACCCCCGGCGCCCTCTGGCGGGCAGAAGCCGCGCTGCACCTGGGGGGGTCCCAGACGCGGGCCGGCCACGACCGCGCCCCCCAGGGCCCTTGGGTGGGCCCCGGCTTCCCCCACCCGCCCACTCGGGTGGTCGCGACGCCGGGACCGAGGCCTCAGGTCCAACAGCGGGACTCCGCCCCCGCGCCTTTGCGCGCCTGTGCTCGGCCCTGCCCTCCGCAGCAGCTTTCCGGTGGCTCCGCCTGCGGCCCAATTTCCAGGCGACTGTTTCCCAGCGACCGCACGGGTGGGGCGGTCCTGTCCCTCCACCCCCCGCCAGCGCCGGCGAGGCCCCGCCTCTGGTTCGGGTGCGAGAGCGGGGCCTGCCTGTGGCTGCGACGCCGCGGGCGGCTCGGGGTGGTCGGCAGAGGCACAGGTATGGCACGCAAGGCCTCCGGGGTCGGCGGCACCCCGGGTGGGCCACGTCCCTTTTCTGGGCCTCACTTCCCGCGTCCGTAAAACGGGGGCGAGAACCGGCCTTCAAGGCAGTACCGCGCGTAAGTCCCTCCTGTAAGCCCAGCCCCCGGGGGCCTGACCGGGTCTGAGGTGCCGACGCCGCGATGGACTCGCTGGCAGCGCCCCAGGACCGCCTGGTGGAGCAGCTCTTGTCGCCGCGGACCCAGGCCCAGAGGCGGCTCAAGGTGTGTGTGGAGAGGGGAGTGGAATGTGGGTCAACGTGTGCGCGCCCTCCAGGGTCGGTCCCGAGGCTCTGGGACGTGACAGGGACCGGTAGGGCCAGGGTCCCACCGGGGTGGGCACTGGGACCCCGCAGGCCGGGGAGTCTCGGTGCCGCTGTCTATAAATAGCCCCTGCTCCGCCTCGGTAGCAGCAGCCAGCCACCCCCGCGGCTGGATAAAGGCCAAATGGGGCCTCCCACCCCCGGTACACTCAGGACGGTGAGTATTGAGGCCAGGGGTCTTCTCCGGTCTGTGAAGGACCTTGGGTGTGTCTGAGGGGTCTTGGTCCTGGCGCCCTCTTCCCACCACCCAAGGGAGGGCACAGCCTGGGCCTGCCGCAGCCAGACATCCTAAACTCCACACACACAGACACACTGTCAGGTCCCTGCAGAGCCCTCGCTGAGGCTGGGCAAGGATGCCTGCCACCCTCTTACCTGCCTTTCCACCACCAGACCTTCGCCCACAGGCCCTCACCCCATTGTGCCATTGAAACTCCCCACCCAGGGGACTCTGCCCTCTGCTGCCTCCATGTCTGAGCCAGGTAGGGAATGGGGCATCACTGACCCCGGCACTCCAACATGCCCTTGACCTGCCCTGCCGGCCCCCAGGATATCGACAAGCAGTACGTGGGCTTCGCCACACTGCCCAATCAGGTGCACCGGAAGTCTGTGAAGAAGGGCTTTGATTTCACGCTCATGGTGGCCGGTGAGTGGGCTGGACTCCCAGGCAGGGGGGGCTTGGGCCATTAGCCAGCCAGGCTCTGTCGTAGAGGCCTCAAACTTAACCCGACTCTTCCACTACCCCTGCTGGCAGGTGAATCGGGCCTGGGGAAGTCCACACTGGTCCACAGCCTCTTCCTGACCGACTTGTACAAGGATCGGAAGCTGCTCAGTGCCGAGGGTGAGTGGGCCTTGCTTCCCCATCCCCTGCTGTGTGACCCCTCAGTGGGTTCCCTCCCAGATCTGGACCCTGCTCCTCCCTTCTCACAGCATGGATCTCCTATTCAGGGTCCAGGAGGAATGGCCCAGATCACAGTCAGGCTAAGGCGCAAATATGAGAATGAATGAGAACAAGGGTCCTGGCTGCCCAGTGGGGGTGGGGACTGGGAGATGGAGAGATAACCCCCCCAGACCATGCCCCGACCCCCGCAGAGCGCATCAGCCAGACTGTAGAGATCCTGAAGCATACAGTGGACATCGAGGAGAAGGGTGTGAAGCTGAAGCTCACCATTGTGGACACGCCAGGCTTCGGGGATGCTGTTAACAACTCGGAATGGTGAGCAGAGCCCAGCGGGGGGACAGTTTCCGCCTAGGCTGGCCCAGCCTCCCCTCTGGCCTCACAGACCCTCCTGTCCCCCTGCAGCTGGAAGCCCATCACTGACTACGTGGACCAGCAGTTTGAGCAGTATTTCCGCGACGAGAGCGGCCTCAACCGCAAGAACATCCAAGACAACCGCGTGCACTGCTGTCTGTACTTCATCTCCCCTTTCGGCCACGGGTGCGTGAGCGGCCTTGGAACGGGCTCCCACCTCCACAGAGCCCCACAGCTCTACTGGCCACTGCCTGTCCCCTGGCCATGCACTCACAAGCCTGCCCACCCTGAGCCCATCCCAGCCTCTCCCCGGTCCCCCCACCACCCCCGCTCTACCCCTTACCAGCCCTGGCTACTCTCTGCAGCCTGCGGCCTGTGGATGTGGGTTTCATGAAGGCCCTGCACGAGAAGGTGAACATTGTGCCCCTCATCGCCAAAGCTGACTGCCTGGTCCCTGGCGAGATCCGGAAGCTGAAGGAGCGGGTGAGCCTTGGACTAGGTCTCTGGGATGGACACCAGCCACTGTGCTGATCATGGGTACCAACGTGGCTGGCCCTGGGTACGGGGCCAGCCTCAGGTCTAATAGCCCTTGCCCCGCCACAGATCCGGGAGGAGATCGACAAGTTCGGCATCCACGTGTACCAGTTCCCCGAGTGTGACTCCGATGAGGACGAGGACTTTAAGCAGCAAGATCGGGAACTGAAGGTGAGCAGCCTGGGGTGGCAGAGGAGGGAACCAAAGGTCATTTGACATGGAGCCAAGCAACCAGGTCCAACCCAGTGGACAGGAATCTTTTGTCTGGGCAATAGAGCCCCTTTACCTGGGGCTGGGGTGGGTACAGTCCCCCATGTCCCCACTGGCTTGTGTGGTTTGGGCCCCATGTGGTTCATGTGTCCTGGGGCACTTGCCAGGACCCAAAGGCACAGTGCTGGCTAGGCCTCCACGCTGACCCTACTCCTCAGTCTTCTTCCAAGGGGTCACCAGCAGAAGGGTCTGGCCCAAGGCCCTGTGGTCCCAGGCCTACTCATGCCCTGGCCCCCAGAATTCTGAGCTCCAGAAGGTGGGTATAGCTTTGGGTGACCCAGGATCTAGAGTGGCAAGACAAAACATAGGATAGTCGGCCGCTGGGCCAGGAGCAGAGTGGGCCTCTTGGCCCCAGCCAAAGTCAGCATCATCAACAGGAGGCCAGGGCTCAGCTCTGGAGAGGGATGGCAAAGGTAGCTAGATGGAGCAGTTCCTGATGGGGGGTGGTGTCAGAAGGGGACGATGTGCCTGGTGGCACACGCCTGGCAAGGGCCTCTGGGGTAGAAGTGGTTCCAGGCTCTGGCTTCTGAGAAGCCAAAAGAGGTGAGCAACTCCAGGATCTCTTTGGGGAGAGCCTGTTGGTAATGCTGGAGGTGCCAACAAGGTACGGTGTGCCCAGGGTCGTCTTCAGCCGCTAACCCCACACTCACACTAACTGGGCGTGAGCCCGTGTGCCTGCCCTCCCCAGGAGAGTGCACCCTTCGCGGTTATCGGCAGCAACACAGTGGTGGAGGCCAAGGGGCAGCGGGTCCGGGGGCGACTGTACCCCTGGGGGATCGTGGAGGGTGAGTTCAGGAGTGGGACACCGCCGAGGGGGTGGGAAGGCTCCCCCCACCACCACCAGGGCCTGCACCCACCCCTGCTACCCATTCCCGCCCCACAGTGGAAAACCAGGCGCATTGTGACTTCGTGAAGCTGCGTAACATGCTTATCCGCACGCACATGCATGACCTCAAGGATGTGACATGCGACGTGCACTATGAGAACTATCGCGCTCACTGCATCCAGCAGATGACCAGGTGCGCAGCCCTGACCCCCGACCGCATCATGCGCCCCACGACCCCCAGCCACGTTTCCCTAACAGAGGGCTGGTCCCTGCTGCCCACCCATACCTGCTCTTGGCCCTAGCTCCCTGATAGCGCTGCTCCCCACCCCCCACCCCCCCACCCCCCCCACCCCCCGCCACCGTGCACCTTGTCCTCCCAGAGCCAATGGGAGCTCAGTGTCCTAGTGCTGGGTGTCAGACAAACTCCCGCCCACTGGTCTACCCCACAGCAAACTGACCCAGGACAGCCGCATGGAAAGCCCCATCCCCATCCTGCCACTGCCTACGCCTGACGCAGAGACAGAAAAGCTCATCAGGATGAAGGATGAGGAGGTGACAAGGGCCCCAGGGGAGGAGCAGAGGGTGGGGGTGGGGCGGGGCGGGATCAGGCCCCTCCTCCTCGTTTCTCACTCCATCCTCCACTCTTCCTGCCTCCCCATCCAGCTCAGGCGCATGCAGGAGATGCTGCAGAAAATGAAGCAGCAAATGCAGGACCAGTGACCCCAGCCCAGCCCCACATCGCCATGGATAGACTGCCAGTTTCCAGGCTGGCCCTTCCCATTCCTGGACCCCGACTGGCCTGGACTCAACCCTGGAATCATCTGGAGCTGCAACAGACCTGGGCACAACCCCAGTCCCAGAGTGACCCAGACCAGGACTGTTCCCAGCTGTTCCTGACCTGACCCAGAGACGCGGGGTCACAGCCCCCAGCCAACCCTAATTTATTCTCAGCATCAGCCCTCCCCTCATTTGTATCTGCTTCCAAGAGGCCTGAGAGCAGCCCCCCCCACCACAGCTGGCCCCCTGTGGCCTTGGGGGAGAAGCTGCTAGGTTGGGGCATGGCTTTTAAGATCTACCCCTGCCCTAGAAGGCCATGAACTCCAACTCTGGGCCCTACTCAGGTGGGTGGGTAAAACAAGGCAGAAGAGGGGAGCAGATCCCCAGCATCCCGGGCCTAGTTCCCCACCCCGGTGCCACAGAGTGGATGCGGGAGCCCTCCTGTGCCCACTCCCTTGGGCCACCCAGCTTAAGCTGAGACCTCACTTTGTGCCGAGGTGGGCCAGGTCTTTCCTTACCTCCTCACCCCCTCACCGGGTAACTCAGTGGGTGGACCACTCATGATCCCTCCAGACCAAAGGAGGGCAGCTGGCTGCAGGCAAGGATTTCATGGGGCTGGTGGGGCTGGGACGCCTGTAATCGCCCATACTCCTCACCCATGGCTGTGGCCTGGCCTGAGGGCTCTAGGAGTAGTGGGTGGTGGTGGGTGACCCAGTAACCCCCTATGCCTGCCTAGACTGCCATTCCCTGCCTGTGGCCGGAGGTCCCTTCTCCCCAGCAGCACTGTTGCCCTGAGTTCCCTAGCCCACCTCTCCCAACCCCCAACCCCCAGCATGATACCTTCCCCCCAAACCCCATTCTCCAGTTTTGTTCAGTTGTGAATGCCACGTCCTGTCCTGGTGACAGGAAAACAATGTTGGTGAAGTCGCAGCGATGTCAGAGTGATCCATGCGCCCCTGGGAGGTTGTGAGGGGGCGGAAGCCCTGGCGGCCTGCGGGCCCTGGTGATAGTGCTCTATCTGGGGCCACAGCGCCTGTCTCCTCGGCCTCCAGGTTATTTCTGGCGGATGGCTGCGCTGTGGTCGGTTTGGTGGGGGAATCTGGGGCCTGGCAGGGGCGGGGCGGCCTTATCGCCTGGCTCTCCAGCCCAGGCTTCGCGGTCCAGAGCAAGTCGGGTCACCATCCTCTCGCCATGGGCTTCGGTGAGTCTGGGGTCAGGCAGGGCCCCGGCTGCGCTCCTTGAGCAGAGTCGGGCTGGGAGGCGCTGCGGTAGGGAGATTTGGGTGGGAATTAGAGGGGACCTCTAGCCAGCGCACGAGATGATGGGGGTGGAGAAGCTTGCGGGCAAGACTCTCGGGACGTGTGGGGCTGGAGCCTGGCCCTGGCCCGGCGTCCCGGGGTGCACAGGGACTCGCCCAAGAGCCCCACAGGCCTCCAGGCTCACTACGGCGCTTCCCTTCCAGGGCCGCGCGGGGCGCTGAGCCTGCTGCTCCTGCTGCTAGCGCCGCCCAGCCGCCTGGCCGCGGGCTGCCCCGCGCCGTGTGATTGCGCGGGGACTCGCGTGGATTGCGGGCGCCGCGGGCTGACGTGGGCCTCGCTGCCCGCCGCCTTCCCGCTGGACACGACAGAACTGGTGCTGACGGGCAACAATCTGACGGCACTGCCGCCGGGACTGCTGGACGCGCTGCCCGTCCTGCGTCTCGCGCACCTGGGGGCCAACCCCTGGCGCTGCGATTGCCACCTGGTGCCGCTGCGCGCCTGGCTGGCCGGCCGACCCGAGCGCGCGCCCTACCGCGACCTGCGCTGCGCCGCGCCCCCCGCTCTGCGCGGCCGCCTGCTGCCCTACCTGGCGGAGGACGAGCTGCGCGCCGCCTGTGCCGGGGGCGCGCTCTGCCGGGGGGCGCTGGGGGCGCAGCTCCTGCTGCTCGGCCTCGGGCTACTGCACGCGCTGCTGCTGCTGCTGCTGCTGTGCCGCCTGCGCCGGCTGCGCGCCCGCGCCCGCGCCAAGCACCCGTTATCGCTGACCGCCCCGCTGGTGGCGGAGCCCGTGGGAGCCCGCGAGTCCTGAGAGGATGCCCCGAGAAGCGCTGAGCGACGCGGGCGCGCCGACCCGACAGAGTCCATCCCGGGGGGCTCTCGCTCTGACCGGGACGAGTCTCGTCCTCCGCCTAGGCACGATTTCCAAGACCACGCCAACCCCTGCAGGCCCAGGACCGAGCGCGCGCCCCACCGCCGCGTGCCCGCCGTTAGCCCAGGCCGCCGAGGCAGGTCAAGGACGGGGAGAAGCTGCAGTCCAGCCCCCGGCGAGGTCCCGCACGGCAAACTCCAGAGCAGAATAAACCCTTCTCCCTATCTGACTGGTCTCTGTGCCCCGCCACCCGGAAATTCCCCTCCGCAAACCGCAGGAACAGCCTTGGGAGGCTTCTCAAGGGGACGCATCCCTTCTTGGCCCACCCAGAATAACTGCCAGCCAAACACCGGGTCAGCGAGTGACCTCTCCCAGACCACTCACTCTCACAGAAGTTCAAGTGGAAAGCACGGAAGAACTCGGACAGTGACCACATTGTAGGGGAGTAAGGACACTGCGGGGAGTGAGGGCAGTGTGGGAACGGTGAGGACACTGTGAGGACACTTTGGGGAGTGAAGACACTGTGGAGACAAGACAGGGCAAACAGTGAGGACACTGGGGAATGAGGACACTAGGGACAGCAAGGATACTGGGGACAACGAGGACACTGAGGATAGGACAGTGAAGACAGTGGATAGTGGGGACAGCAGGGACACTGGGAACAATGAGGACACTGAGGACAGGACACTTGGGACAGTGAAGACACTAGGGACAGTGAGGACACAGGGACAGCAAGGACACTGAGTGCAGTGAGGACTCCATGGGAATGGTGAGGACGCAGCAACAGTGAGGACATGGGGCAGTGAAGACAGTGGGGACATTGAGGGCCCTGCAGGACACTGTAGTTGGGAGAAAGAGAGAATGGATGTTTGCAGTGGCAGCATCTGGGGGGGTCAATGAGGAACCGTGAAAAGGCTCTGAGGACTGTTCTGAGTGTGAGTGGCAATGACCATGACCTGTGAACAGCTTTGAGGATGGCTAGGACTGGGTCTGAGGTGGTGAGGACGGTCTGATGGCCCCCCTGGGGCTCCCTGGGCATCTGAATTATGAAGCTCAGCCTCCGAGGCAGGTCTCTGCGGGGGTGAGTGGGTACCAGGGGGTTGCTCGGTATCTGGGATCATGTCCTGCACCTGGCCGCCACTTCCCACAGGCGGGTCTCCCTGATTGCCCAGACCAGCCCTCGTCCCTGAACCCTGGGCTGAGCAGCCAGGACCTGGGGCTCCTGGGAGGGTTACCCCAGCAAGGCACAAGCTGCTAACCAGGGGCCTGGGATGCCCAAAGGAGGCCTGATGCTCTCCTCACTACTGGAGTCCACCTCCCACCCCCTGTGGCCCCCACCTGGCTGCCCACAAAAACAATGAAGGCTGCTCTCCATGGACCCCAACAAGAAGCCTCAGGCCTGGGCCCGGGGTGCCTGGCACAGGAAGGCTCCAGCCCCCACTGACCAGGTCGGGGAGGCTGCCGCTGACACGGCCTTTGTCCCAGTCTTTGTGGCACAAGATGGATGACCCTCCGGTTGGGCTGATGCTATCTCGGGGCTGCCGGTCAGACATGAGCCAGGAGCCACCCCCTCCTTTGTGGGCAGGTGCGGGCCATCCGGCCCATTGTGGGCTGTGGCCAACTGCCCAATGGTCCATCCGGCCTTATCACCACATCAGGGATGGTGACCCCTTTTGTACAAATGAACTGCCACCCTCCCAACCCCCAGGGGTGGCCCAGCACACTCAGAGTCCCTGGTAGGGGTCAGAAGTAGTAATTGTCACAGCAATGTACACAGCAACCTCCTAACTCACTCCCAACATGGTACAGGGAGACAGTGTTCCCCTTACTTTCCAGAGGAGGAAATCAGATGCCAGGGAGGGATCCCCAGCTGAGCCAGAGCTATCTCCACAGCTGCACTGGGAGCAGAGCTAAGACCAGACCCCTAGGTTCCCCCTCTCTTCCTCCTCCCTGAGGCCTTCAGGGAGCAAATGCAGGGCCCAGGAGAAAATGACCCGGAGGTCCTAGATGACCCTGAGCTAAAAGAAGGAGGCCCCCCTGGGCTGTGAGCCAAGACTCCAGCAGGAACTATGAGGAAGGGTCAGTAAGAGCCCAGGTCCAATGCCCACTGCCCACAAGCTTGAGGGCTTCTGGGCCAGTGTCTGGCTGAGAGAGTGGGCACACAGCCCTGAGAGCCTGGAGCCAAAGCAGCTGGAGCTTCTCTGTTGGAGGGAAGAGGCTGGCATCACCATGTGGTCAGACCTAAAGAAGAACTTCCTTACTCCCTGATAGATACGGCAGCTGAATTCCATGGTTTCTTCCTTTTTTTTTTTTTTTTTTTTTTTTTTTTTGCCAGCTGGACATGATTTAGATTGGCTTCTGCCAAAATACTGAGCACAGAGGGTGCTGGCCTGGCCTCAATGGCTAACCTTTTCCAGGCCGCCTGGGAGCCCCCCCATCCCAACTTCTGACCCCAAGCTGACCCTCCATGCACTGACCCTAGGGCCTCAGCTTCCAAGGAGTGTGGAGAAGAGGATGGTCTCAGCTCAGCGCCCCTGAATGGGCAGGTGCTGGAAGGAGGAGAGCACACCTCTACCACTTGGCTCAACAGGCTATCCTGCCCTTCCCCCCAGCCGTTGTCCTCCATCTAATGGACAACATACCTGCCCCAGGCTCTGTTCCCCATTTACAGTCTGGTCCTCTCTGTGGCTTCAGACTCCTTACAGATGAGAACAAGGCAGTGACAACTCAAGGTGCTACCCATCCCCCCACACCTCTAGTCCCCAGGCTGGTTGATTCAGGCGGGTCCTTTGCCCTGCAGCCCAAGGGTCCTCTGACCACACCACTGCCCACCCCCGAGAAGGGCCAGACGGCATCCCTGGGGCAGACACAGCCGTGACCTCCCTCCAGTAGCCTTCGTATCCTTGCCTGTGAAATGCGTGGGTGATAACTTCCCGCCCCAAACCGCATCGTTTCCCTCTCACCCGCCATGACCCCGTGAGGCCACCAGAGGGCGCTCGCGGTCTGCGGAAACAGCCAAGGCGGCCGAGGTGGGCACTGGGCAGGCAACCCGGGTTCGCGGAGAAACAGAGGCCAGGAGAGGCCTCGAGGGTTTGCCCAGGCTGGTGGCGTGAACGTCGAGACGACTGATAGGTCGCACCCTCCACCCCCATGGGAACAGGGAAGGGTGCGCCCAGCGGCCACTAACAGACGTGGAGGGGTGAGCGAGCCAATTCTGCATCCCTCCCTTCTCCTCCCCTCCCCGTCCCTCCGCTCCCCTCTCCTCCCCTCCCTCGGATCGCTGACAGCCCGTCAACAGGGAAGATAAGGGACCTCTTCCGCCAGGCGGAGGGGGTGTCATCCCAGGTGCACGAATCGCCCTCCCGCCGCCTGTTTGCTCCGTAAACACTTATTGAGTCCCTGCTGTGTGCACCGGGGCGGGGCTGGAAGAGGCTGCTGTGGCGGGCGTGGAGGGCTCCTGTGAGGAGCTGGCCTTAGCTGCTTCTGCTGAGGATACCCGATGGGGACGGTAGAGGGAGCTCCCCCAGGGGAGTGGAACAGACGCGGCGCCGCCTCCCAACCAACCTGAGGGCGGGGGTGTGTGTGCGCGGGTCTTCCATGGGCCCCTTCCATCCTAGGGAGTTGAAGGGGAGCCTGGGGAGCGGGCGGCCCCTCACTGGGCGGAGACTTGAGTGGGGCCCGCGTGGACGAGGCCCTGGGAAGGTCTGGAGGGGTCTAAGCTCTGGCCACGTTGTGTGGGGGGGCGCACCCGCCGCCCAGACAGAGCAACAACATTGGGGTGGGTGGCGGGGCCCTGGGGGCCCATAGCTCACCGCACCGTCTGCGCCCACCCCTGGCGTTTCCGATGGAAGACAGGCAGCAGGTGATAAATCACCGGCTCCCACTCCCACCCACCCAGGCTGCCTTGGGGAAGGGGGGTGGGGGGGCTGCATGTGACAGAGACAGAGCCTGAGACAGAGAGACAACCACAGAGAGAGACAAAGGCAGCTAGGCCTGGCCAGCTGACACGGGCCAGGTCCCTTTGCTCAGGGTGTCTGGCCTCCCACCCCCGGGTGCCCCCTCCACCAGTCCCATCTGGAAACCAGCTGAGAGCTACCCCACCCCAGCCGACCCCCAAGGGGGAGGAGGAGGAGGGAGGGAGCAAGGCCTTAGCAGCCATAACTCTGTCCACCCTGGAGAACCATAAATCAGCAGGGGGCTCTCGGGAAGCATTCCCCTCTTAGCTGAGGGGGGTCTTTGGGGTCACTGGGCCTGTTGACTGGGCCTGGCCTTAGCTGTTTTGTCCCTCCTTCCTTAAACGGCCCCTGGGGGAATCCCCCAGGCCCATTTCTGGTTTTCTCCAGGGCCATCACATGCCCAGAACCATCTACACCCAGTGCTGTCTCCAGGGAACGCACTCTCACCGTGCTCATCAGGAGACCTTTTCGGGGAATGACGTCCTGTCCTGTCAGCAGAGCCCCTGGGCTGGCCCTGCAGGATCTGGGGATCAGCAGTCCTCCCCAGAGAAGCCCTCCTGGGGATGTGCTCTGTCCCAGAGGAAGCACTGTCTGCCCCTTCTTTTGTCCTGCTTTTCTGTCACCACCAACCCCACAGGGTGCTGAGGGCCAGTTGGACAAAGGGTGCTGAGAGATGGACAAGGTGGGGACTCCATGAGTGTGAACACCCCCCAGGGCAGTCAGTGTTCAGTGGGCAAAACCTGAGAGAGCCCATGGGAGTGCTCCCAAGACCTGTGGGGTGTGCTCAGGAACCCCACTGCCCAGGCTCCCAGTTCCAGCTCCAGGGGTACCGTCAAGTTGACCACCGCTCAGGGCTCATGTCGCAGAAATAAGACCACTTGTACACGGGCAAACAAATGTCCACTATGAAATCTCTCAAAGAGCAGCGAGAGCAAGGACAGTGACTACCTTCAGAGCTCTGGGAATTCGGTGCCCAAGAAGCCCTGGTGGGGTGGGGGGAACCATCCTCTAACTCTAGGTACAAGCCTGAATGCCCCAGCCTTGGGAAATCAAAAGCAGTGACGTGTGTGTGTGTGTGTGTCTGTGTGTGTGTGTGTGTGTGTGTTTGGGAAGGGGGGACTCCTGGCGATGTTCAGGCTGAGGTACAGGGAGTGCAGAGCCCAGAGGGGCACTAGGCTCAGCCTGTGGGAGGGAGATGGCCAATGGGCCCCCAAGTGTGCAGGGGGAGCTGCCCGCCCAGTTCTTCATTGGTTCTCAAGTATTGTTCCCAGCAGTGTGCAGCCCTGCCTGCAGGCCACTGGCTGCGTGGGGGAGGGCTTTGGGGTGCAGATCTCTTGGTCCCCAAACTTCACCCAGGAGAAGCCCCCCACCCTTCTCTCCACCCCTTCTACTACTGGTGTCCTGGGCGGTGGGGGGGGGGGCTTACCTCCCCTGTTTAATTGCGTCAGACAAATGGAGGATCTCCAGACCAGATGGACCCTCACGTGGCAAGAAGTGGGGAAGGGGAGGGCTCCAGCCTGCCTGCCCCCCCCCCCGCCCTCCCAGTACTGCCTCTGTCCCAGGCACAAGGGACCCTGAAATCATCCCCACAAGGTCACTGTGTTCCCAGTGAGGTAAAGGAACTTTCAGAATTATGAGAGGCTGATGGGGGGAGTCCTTCAAACTTTGCCTGATGGGGATGCTGGGGTGTGGTGTACAGACCCCAGGGGAAGTAGAGGGTCCCCGTGGTAGCCACTTCTTTTTACCTCCTTCATGTGGATAGGCCTGGTAGGCCCATCCCCAAGAGGGAGGCTGCAGCCTGGAGCCGGGGGTCTGGGGAGATGGGGGTGAAGTTCCGGGGGCAGCCTGGGCATCACCAGGGGGTTGTACCCTCGGCCCCTGAAGCACTCTCAGGCCTGAGCAGGGCTTTGAGGAGGTGCCCTCGGAAGGCCTAAAGGCCACACTTGGCCGTGCATCCGCGTGGAAATCTGTGTTGCTGTGACTTGTATTTAGGAGCTCACTTTTCTCTGTGCTTTGTTTATTTAAAGATGCTCTTGAGGGATTCCCGCGAGTCTTTGCAGATACCGAGGGAAGGGCTTCTGTCAGGGCAGGGCTGGGGAGGGGCAGGCGCCCCTGACAGCCGCCTGTCCAAACACGCCTGCCTGCGACCCTGTGTGCCCACTGAAGGTGCTCACCGTGTCCAGATTGCCTCATCTCCTGTAGGAGTGCAGCCTGGGCCCCCCTGACCCCGGGACAGCACCAGCGACACAGACCCAGAGCCAAGCCAGAGCCCGTGGACATGACCACCATCCTGAGATGTTCACGAAAAGGGGGAGTGGGGGAGACCATTGGTTCTCTTTATGGGAAAAGTGGGGACAGACTTGTTTTGGGGAACTCTGGGTCTCTCCTGGCACAAAATGTTTCATCTGAGTACCCCTTGCTCTAGGGTGGGGGGTCCCTTATTTTATATATCTCTCTGCTGATAATCCTTTATCCTTTATCAGCAGCTCCTGCTCTATAGGTTTCTTCTCAGTGGATCCCTGCTATGGGAATTTCTGGTGTAGGGGTCTGCTGTATGGGGGTCTCTGTTCTGGGGATCCCTGGTCTGAAGTCCCTGTTTGGTGGGTCTCTGTCCTTAGAGGTCTCTGGTCGGCTTTCCAGGTGCCTGCTCTGCCTCTGGGGGTCCCCAGTGTGGAGGTGAGTGATGCTCTCTGTCTGCATTTGGGATACCGTGATTCTGCCACAGTGGTTTCCAGGACACCGGTCAGCCCCTTCTCCCTGCACTGGGGATCCACGGTTCCAGGAATCTTCCTGGGGGGGCCACACTACTGACTCTCTCATGGCAAGACCAGCAGGATGAGTGGCTAGAGCGTGTCCCCATACCATCCATGGAAGGATATTGTCAGCTAAGGCTGACCCGCAGCCTAGTTCCACAAAGTTCCTGAATCCCAGACTTCAGAGACGCCATTACGGGTCCACGGAGTCATCCCAGAATCCTCCAAGTGCTCCCTGGATCACGGCCCGCAGTCCCGACCTCCCACCCCCACACCTTCAGGCACTTGGGGGGCTGCACCGGGATTGGTCCCAGCCAGCAGGTGACTTTGGTCAGCACCGGTAGAGCCTTGAGCCTGGAACTGTCTCACGGGGTCCTTGTGGACAAAGTGGGTCAAGGGTATGCAGTCAGCAGGGCTGGCAATGGGACTGTGAAGAGTCAAGGCTGAGTCATGGCCTCACTCCTTAGCACTGCTGCCTGGGCTGTGCTCTGGAGCTGGCCCCATGGGGTCGGGGCTGCCTGGTGCCCCTGGGCCACTTCAAAGCAGGTGGGAACCAAATAGGCCTGAGGCGTCACCATCCAGCCCTGGTTCCCACGCGTCCTCATCTCCTTACGACTTCCTTGCCCTGTGTCTGCCTTGGGCCCACTGGTCCCACTCTGTGTGCGCACCATCATGCAGTGGCCCTTCCGCAGTGGCCCTTCCGCAGTGGCTGTGTGCAGATGGGAAAGACCCTGCGCACGCACGCACACACACACATCATATAAAGCACACACACATGCACAAACACACACGTGCTCACAAGCATCCGGAGAGTCTTCCTTTTCTTCCCTTCCTTGGGTCTGACTCCTCCAAGGGGGCGGGAGAGAGCGCACCTCCGGGGTGGGTGCCACCTGGATGTCCCTGAGCACGCCGTGTCACCTTCTGATGTAAGTGTCTGTGTAATCACACCGCTGTGCACGTCCACGCGTGGGTTGGTGGGGATATCGGCCGTGTACGGTCCCACCTCCCTGTACGAGTGTGTCCACGTCCCCCCACACCTGTGTCCCCCCCACCCCACACCCGTGCCCCTTCACCTCTCGCATGCACGTGTCCAGCAGGCCGGCCGTGCCCCCACACGCCCCCCTGGCAGCCGCCCGTCCCTGCCCGCCGCGCCATGTGTACACAGAGGCTTGTTTTCTCTGCCTTGCGGGCCAGGGGTGTGCTCGTAAATCGTGCAGTCGATGACACATTTATCCCTCGGGCGGCTGGCGGTGTGAATTTATGGCTGCCCCTCCCTCCCAGCTGAGGCAGGACAGGGGCCTGGACACCCCCGTAGGCAAGCACCTACAGGCCACTCGGCCAACCAAGCTGTCATGGGGCCATCGGGACCCGGGCCTGGCCAGGAGGAACTCAGGAGCCCTCTCGAGGTCTTGCATACTCAGAGACCCTACAGTTTCAAGAAGCTAAGAGGTTGGGTCAGTTCGGCCTGGGCGTTTCTAACCTGCCAGAGGCAGGGGGGCTAAGTGCTGGGCCTGATGTCCGACCTGTCCATCTGCCCTCCCACTCTGCACCTCAGTCTTCCTGCTTATGAAGTGGGATGGCAGGACTGGAGGGGCTGCTCCCATCGGGAGTGGAGTCAGCCCACCCACTGTTACGGGGTCTCTATGGCATTGAGGTTTGGGGAGGACTGTGTGTAAGGGTGGGGAGCTTGAGGACAGCTGGGGCTGCATGTAGGGAGGAGGAACAGTGACCACGGAAAGTCAGGGCAGAGAGGACCTCTCAGAGCGTGCCTTCCTTCCTCAGCCTTGTAAAGATTGGGAAACCGAGGCCCAGGGAGAGGCAGGGCCTCAAAACTCCAGTTTAAGAACTCCAGTGTGCAATGAGAGGGTCCCAGTTTCAGCGCCCCCTCCTGGGGCGGTTTCCTTTGTCCCGTGAAAGACTCTGTGTGGGGGAGGGGGTGGCCCACTGGGTCAGACAGGGGAGATGATGGAGCAAGCGAAGGGCCATCCGGGCCACAGCTGGGGATGGGAGCCAGCCAGGAGTGAGAGGCCTGGCTGCCTCCACTGTGTCCGTCTGTCTGTCTGTGTGTGGGGTTGGGTCTCCAGGGTACCCTCTGTCGGCTCTCATGCTCCCCCCCACTTCTAGTCCCCAGCCCCCCCCCCCCCCGCTTGCTGCCCGCCTGTCAGGATGAGCGATGGCCATGCCCCTCCCTGGGCCCTCGGCCCCAGGCCCGGTTCCCGCTCATTAGCTGCTGACAGTGTTTGCTTTCCCGCCCGGGACGCCCACCCCCGTCACAGGCCATTTCTCCCGGCGCCCCCCACCCCCATGGGCCTGCCCGGGGGTCCAGGGTGCTGGGCAGGACCTGCATTCAGCTCCCAGAGTGATGGCCAGAAGGAGCCCAGCCCTTCCTCGCCTGCACGCCCTAGAGGACTTGTCCCGCCGCGTCACAAAGCCAGGCCGCAGCATAGGCGGGACTGGGCCACGCCACCGAGACCAGCTGGCTTTGCAGTGCCACACAGGGTGGGTCTCCGAGGACAGGCACCAAGTTCACTGTCCCACTTCTCTAGCTCTTGTCTCTCTTCCTTTCCTGGTCTCGCTGGGTCTTGGAACCAGTGTCTCCCGTGGTATAACCCCTGAGCCTCCTACCCCATGCCGAAGGCACAACCCTGACCTGGAGCCCCTCTGTCCTCACAAGCAGCCCTGATGCACAGCCTGGCTCAGCGTGTAGGTCCGAGAGTGACTCTGTGATGCCAAAGTGGTGGGAGGAAGACAGGAGGCAGGAATGCCCAGAGCAGAGATGAGGGGGCTCCCTGGGCCCATCTCCCCAGCTCTGGAGGGGTCCAAGCAGATGTCAGACTGGGGGTGGGGGTCTTGGCACTGGCTCAGCTGCCAGAGCAGCCTTGTGGGCACGTTGGGGGCTGCCGGGACTCCTTCCTCAGGCAGATTGGTGGCCGCCCACACTCCCTCTCTCAACTCTACCCCCGCCCCAGCCCTGGCCCGGTGTGGCCACAGCTGGGCGGCATCAGGGCCCACAGGCCGGTGGCAGCTAAGTCCTTCACTTAAAAATGTGTTTGTGATTTCGGCGGCGGAGCAGATAACGGTGACGAATGGCCCGCCTGCCCCACAGGGCCCCTAGCCCATCTGGTTTGACTTTGGCCTGTCGTAGGGTGCCCTTGGGCCCCTACCCAGGCAGTACCCTCAGAGTAAAGCTGGGGGGCTCATGTGGACAACCCCAGACTGTCCCAGCGGATGTCTGACCTTGGCCTGCACTGGTCCCTCTGCCCCCCAGTGAGTGTCCCCCCCACCATCACAGGCCTCCCGTAGCTGTGTCCATTTGGGGCTCCCTTAGAGCACCTGGGGGCCTGCAAGCACTTCTGCTGGCTGGGGTCTGTGTAGAGGTCATGGCCCAGGCAGGCCCACTTCCCCTCCATAGAAGGGGAGTAGTGGCCGCTGTGCCTGGGGCGAGAGTGATGGAGTGGCCGCTGCGGAGGGAAGGCAGGGCAGCGGGGTGGGGCCTAGCTGAGCTGTCCCTTCGGGCAGCGCATGTGGTCATCGTCAGAAGCAATTTCTGACAAGGCTCCCAACATTTCCGCAGCCGCTACAGCCCCAAGACCATCGATTATCTGGTCGGAGAGCAGCTTCCGGGTCCAGCCAGCCCTAGGGTTGGCTGGGGGGTAGCGGGGTTGAGTCCCAGCACCCTCGTTCCCAGCCCCTCCCACCTTCTCTGCTCAGGGATTCTGGGGTGGGCGGAAGGGCTGCTGGGGGGAACACCCTCTGCCACCAGAGCCCCTGTTCTCTCCTCTAGCTCTCCCAGTGGGTATCCTGGTCCAGGTCTGAGTCCGGGCCATCTGCGCCCTTGGAAGTGGGAGGACATGTGGCCGGTTCAATGGGGTGTGGTCAGAGTCCACAAAGTGTGTGTGACCCAAGGGACCCAGACCCACGTGTTACTCAGTGGACCTTCCAGAGCCCTGTCTGCACAGGTCGCAGACAGACCGCACCCTCCTCAAGAAGATAAGGGACGCAGTGGGCTTGGAAGTCCCCTCACTCACCTCAAGGGCCTGGGAGGGCGGAGAGAGATGGGGGACGGCATTCCAGACCCAGAGAGTCTGCGGGCCTGAGGAAGAAGGGCGGAAGGTGGCGGGATCCCCCCGAAAGGGGCAGCCTGAACTGCTCTGTCCCAGAACATCATCCTCAGGGCAGCTCAGTCCCTGCCCATGTGGTGGGGACAGCTGGGGGAGGGGGAGGGGCGGCGCCATGTCGGGACCCCAGCCCCCCCTTCCCCTGTGGCAGGAAAATCCCTCTCCCTCAGTGTCACATTGTTGAGAATTAACTTTGTTGAAATAAAAATTGGTTTTGGTATTAACTCGGCCTCGAGGATTTTCTCCGGGATCCCAGAGGCCGCAGAGGGGTCAGACGCCCATTCCCAGAACCAGCAGCCAGCTTGGGTTACAGGGGTGCCAACGACCTACTAATCCTCCTGACTGTAGCTCTCCACCCTTCGGGGACACAACACCCAGTTCCTCAGGGTTGCGGGGGAGCTGCTCTGGCCCCTGCCCTCTTGTGGCCCCAGCCATGAAGCAGGACAGTGTGGACATGGGGGATCTGTCCCTGGTCCCCATCCCCCCTACTCCACCCCCATGACTCTGCCTCCAGTCCCTCCCACACCTCACCGTGTCACTTGGCAGTCACAGTTGACAATCTTCAGGACAACTCCATCTCTATGGGCTCAGCCTCACAGCCTTTTAGGGCCTCAGTTTCCCCCACCTGCAAAAGCGGACACTTGCCCCAGCCAAGGTGTGGGAGGTCCTGAGAACAGATAGGGCGGCCGGGTGGTCAGACACTCAGCAGCAGCCGAGTAACAGTGCAGTGGGGACCCTTCTGAGAGAGGAATGCCCAGTGTGTCTGGAATTCTCTGAAAGGCATGGCTGGTGCACAGGCATTCAGGGCCTCAGCCACTGATGAAGATTGGCACCCCGGGGTATGCATGGGAGGGGAGGGGTGAGGACAGAGACACAAGGTCTGTGGGCTCCACCCAGAGCTCTCTGAGACCCCCTGGAACTCCCAGGGAAGTAAGCAGACGTTCATCCCACTCATGCTACCAAAAAGGAAGGCAGCCACCAAAACGGTGTCTTTCCACACCTACAGAGATCTGTGCATCTGCTTTGGAGCTGGTGGGAGGTGGGGGGGTCTGGCTGCCCACCCCATGGTCTCCTGTGGCTGGTGAGGTCCCCCTAGAGTCTTCCAGTCATCTGAAGTGTGTGTGTTCCTGCAGGGAAACTGAGCCCATGAACACAAGCAGTGGAATGAGGCAGAGGTCCCATGGGGTAGAGGCCATGCTGGGCATCCCCACAGCCTGCTGGTGAGGCCCTGCATCCCAGTAGCCAGGGAATAGGAGATTTCCCAGCCGGTGGTCCCTTCACAGCCTTGCCCAACCACAGCCTTAGCAGCGTGTTTTGGGGGGGTGGGGTGCAGCCTGGGAACGGGCTGGGATGGGGGCCTGGGAAAAACGCGGTGGCCCCTTGGGGACGCTCGAGTGGGGCCAGCTGTTGCTGCCTGGCTCCAATTCCCGCTCTGCGCTAGGCTGGTCCCCCCGGGCCGAGGCTGGTGGTCTGCCTGGGAGGGGGTGGGCGGGCTATGGAGGCTATGCCTTCCTCTGGATGGTGGTCCCAGGGGTAGCAGAGGTGGGAGGGCACTACCTTCATGCTGAGTGATGGAACTGGCTGTCCAGGAGGGCTCTTCTGTCCCCCCAAGCAACAGGTCCCAGACCCTCTGAGCACCAGGCTCGCCCAGGTCTCCATCCCACCCTCACCTGACAGCAGGCCTAATCAAGTACCTGGGCAGTGCTCTCAGAGCCATCCGTTCTATGGACACCATGGGTCTGCCACCAGCCTGTGCTCCCCAGGTTGGTCCTTCTGCTAAAGCTGGCCTATAAGTCCAGGGAACCTGCCCACGAGCACCATCAGAAAACTCCTACCCACCCTTCCAGACCCCACGCAAACGGTCCACTTCTGACCCTGGGAAGTCACATTGAATGCTGGGCCCAGCTCCCAGGTGGTGTCATCACCTTTTCAAGACTTCCCCTGGAGCACCAGTAGAACATGCAGCTCTTAATCGGAGGGTTGTGAGTTTGAGCCCCACACTTGGTGTAGAAATTACTTTAAAAAAAAAAAAAAAAAGACTTCTCTCTAGGGACCCTGCCTCTGCCACAGGGCTGGACACAAGGGTAGGGTACATAGCCCCACTGCCATGAGTGAAAGGCTCATTTGTGGCTTTCAGGAAGCCTTGCTTCCCCTGGGCCGCAGTTTCTCCATCTGAACTGTACTTGGCAGAAAGCACCCATGGGTCCACTGGAGCAAGTTGGAGCTCCAGGGGAAGACAGGCTGCTGGGTCCTGCACCTCCACCCCACCCCAGGGGTCTGTGGAGGTTGGGGGCTCTGAAGAGGTAGGGTTTGATGTGGCCAACTGGGGGTTCCCCCAGAGCAGGAGAGGAGGGCCCCAGTTGGCAGCCACCAAACCCTAAGACTGGCTTCAGTTGAGGCCAAGGGGCGGGCAGAACGGCTATGGGGTGGGGGCCAGTGGGGGAATCTTCTTACTCCTGAAATCCCTCCCGCCTGCCTGGTGGCCCCCAGGGAAGCCTTGTGAAGCAGGAACCTGATATTTTAAGACTTAAAGCAAATGTTTCTGGAGCCTGAGCTGTGTCAAGGTGCCCGCCCAGGCCTTGTGGGGGCAGGGCCAGCCCCCCTACCCTTACCCATAAAACCACCCACCCCTCCCTGGACCCACGTTTCTGGGGATGGGGTGAAGGGGTGGTGATGAGGTGGGAACTCCCATGAGGGGTCAGAGCCAGTGCAAAGGGTGGGGGGCCCGGTATCAGCTCCCTGCTCTGCTATCCCTCTCTCTTGGGTCTCCAGCACCATGTGAAGCTGGTAGGAAGCCCTGAACTCCTCTAGGGCCAGCTTTCCCTGGTCTGGGAGCCCCAGGAAGATCACCAAACGGCCCTTCCCTGCCAGCAGCAGGGCTAAGCTAGCTGATCCACTACTTTAGACCCCCCAGGGCTGAGCCACCTGGAGCTCAGGGCTGCCTGAGCACAGAGCAGGAGATCTGGGATGGATTGGCAATGCCTGCCTGGGGTACAGAAAGGAGAGCAGGGATTTGTGCCTTGGAACTGGCTTAAAAAGGCAACAGGACAGAGTTTCTTCATTTCGACATCAGAAGGGACTCCTCACCAGACCTGAACCACAAAGGGGCCAGAAGCATGCCTTGGGCTGAGTAGAGCTGGCCCTGGCAAGGAGGGCCAGGCTCCAGGCCCCACCTGGGGATTCAGCAGAGCCATCTTCCTTCTGGAAGCTTCCCAGGGCCCTGAGGGCTGGAGCACTATGGGTAAAGGGGCTGGGTGGGTGAGTGACAGCAAATGGAGGCCGGGGTCCCCCTGGGGGCTGACAAGGATTAGGGCCTAATCTCTAAGAAATGTTTGGGGGCTGGGCCAGCCCAGGCCTGACTGGGAATGTGGGGGAGCAACGGGACAGGTGTTCTGATGATTTCTCCAGTGTAGGCCATCATACCAAGCCAGCCAGAGGGGCCCTCAGCCCTCAAAGCACCTGCGTCTGAGTGCCTGATCTGGTCTCAGTTTGTAGGGCTTGGCCACACCCCCATCCCTGAGCCAGCAAGCCAATTCAGAGCCATCAGCATCCCCAGGGTCCATAGTCACCATTTTACAGATGGGGAAACTGAGTCCCAGGGAGGGGACAGCATGTCCAGGGTCAGAGGGAAAGCCTTCAGCCAGCCCTGCTGTATAGACTCCTTCCCCCGTGTCTGTCCCAGCCCCTGAGCCCTTTAATCTCTGCCCACAGGAGAGACAGTTCTGGCCTGCTGGGTGTACAGGATAGACCTGAGTAAATCCCCAGGTCCTGCCTCGAAGGCCTGGGGGCTGCTTGCTCACCCTGAGTCCCAGTTCCCCCACAGGGCCTTGGTGAGCCTCATCAGACTCTACTTCTCATACTTGCCCTTCTGCCCTGGTGAACTCCTATGCACCCTCAAAACCCATGGGGGTTTGAACCATGAGCCCCAAATGGCACGCATACTCCCAGCCCCATCTTCAGCTGTTAATTCCCTCTCCTGGTGGAAATTCTGTGCCTCATGCCCCACTGGGAGCCCACTAGTCCCCCTCTTTGGCAGTCTCAGTCTTTTTTTTTTTTAAAGACTTTATTTATTTATTTATTTGACAGACAGAGATCACAAGTAGACAGAGAGGCAGGCAGAGAGAGGAGGAAGCAGGCTCCATGCTGAGCAGAGAGCCTGATGAGGGGCTTGATCCCAGGACCCTGGGACCATGACCTAAGCCGAAGGCAGAGGCTTTAACCCACTGAGCCACCCAGGCACCCCCGGCAGTCCAAGTCTTGCCCCTGCCCCCTCATCTCACTGGATAGGCCACCCTCATTGCTAGGCCTGGATTCATGCTCTGAGGACAGACATCCTAGGTCACCATACCTCCATTTCCCCAACTCCGAAAGGAGATGGTGAGTGTCTAGTGGGTGAGGAGCCCTGGGTAACCTGACCGAATGATCAGAGAGAGATCAGGGTGGGCTGCCCAGAGGAAGGGCAGCTGCTTGGGAGTGTCTGAGAACGGTGCCTACAGTGGGACGCAGATGCTCTCCATAGTTCCCTTGTCTGGCCAGCTGCTCTCTCCAGGTCCCTGCTGTCTGCGAGCAGACACCTGACTAATGATGGCTCTGCCAGGCTTGAGGACTGGGGAGCTGTGCCCACTGGGGGCTGAAGCTCACAGAGCAGCCCCTTCCAGGAAGCCAGGCTTCCCAGAAGCCACTGACTCTGGGGGTCCCGGCCGGCACCTGACCACCACAGCCACCATCGCCCCCCATTAGAGTTCTGGCCACACCACTCAACAGTGCTGCCTCTCAGCCCTTCCTTCCATTCCCTGGGCCTCGGTTTCCCCACATTGATCTGGGAGAAGGGCAGGTGGGCAGACTTGAATTGGGAAGAAGAGAGGGCATCCCAGGCATTTGGGGCTGCTGGGGCTAGAGGAAGGGGTTAGAGGCCCCCCATGGGCCATGGGGGGCCAGGAGGCAGGAGGAAGGAGGAAGACCCCCAGCAGTCCTCTCCAGAGGTAGAGAGAGGCCTAGGGCCCCCCTTGCAGGAAGCCGAGGAGCCTGGATTTAAACCAAAGGCAGATAGGTGTCCTGTGGGTGGGACTTGCCTCCCCTAAGAGGCCACTCCACAGTCCGGGGCCTTGAGCCACTGCCCACTGCCCCCTGTCCTCACTGTCCTCCCCCCCACACACAGAATGCATTACTCAGGCCTCTCCAAGGAAGGCTGAGGGGGCCAAGAACCAAAGCTAGGTTGTCAGTGGGAACCTCCTCCCACCCCTGACCCTCTGACCACAAAAGCCTCATCGGGGCTCAACTGTGGTTCCCCTCCTTCGCCTGCGGCCAGGCGAGAGACTGAAAGCAGATGAGTTCAGGACAGACCTCCTCCTGGAAGCCCATGTGGGTGACCCACGGCTCAGAGTGGAGCTCACCCACCTGTCTGCAGGTGAGGGCGGGTAAGGACAGGAAAGTG
Organism: Meles meles; assembly: GCF_922984935.1. NCBI lineage: Eukaryota > Metazoa > Chordata > Mammalia > Carnivora > Mustelidae > Meles > Meles meles. The sequence continues at coordinate 32,401,995 of NC_060077.1, forward strand.
ACAGCAAGGCGGGTCCAGGGACGGCCTTGCACTCAGGCCTGATCCCTTCCCTCAGCTGCACCTCTGCCAGGGCCCCCTGCTCCTCTCCACGCTCCCCACCCCCATCCATTCCCAGGTCCCTAGCCCTGCCGGGGCATCCAGGCTCCAAACCAGAAAAACTAGATGAAGAACAAACAAGCCCACATTGCAGCCGTCCCCGTGTCCAGTACAGCAGGGCCGTGGGGCTGGGACTCGCCTTTCTGGGGGCCTGAGAGTCAGGCCAGGAGAGGTGGGGGACAGGGGTTGCAGATTGCAGTCCACACTCTCCAGCTGGCACCCAGCACCCAGCTTCCCTTGTCTGCCCCCTCCAGCATCCTGACCCAACCCCTCCCATATGGGCACCACCCCCTGTGCAGCACCCCCACCCCCGCACCGCCCCCCTCCCCACGCTTTCCGCGGCATAGGCTTTCTCCTCGACAACCTGCAAAGCAAGAATTGCAAAGCTCACTGTCCTGGGTGCAGTGGGCTTCTTGTGGGGCTCTAGGGTGCCTGAGGAGGGCGGAAAGACCGCAGCCAGGGGGCTATGGAGGGGAATTACGGGATGGAGGGTATGGCCCGTTCCCCTAGGTCCTTTTCAGACAAGAGTCTCTGGACCCCAGACTCCCTCCTAGAGCCCCAGGTTCCAGAATTCTGACCTCGCAATGGCGGCATGTCATGTGGCCAGTGCAGTGCTGGGCACTGGACATATACTCATTTATTCATTCAACAATTTAATCAATCAATTCAATCAGTGGGGTCCAGGGGCAGCTGGGTGTCTTGACCAGCCCTGCCCTTCCATGTCACTTCTGAGGGTCAGGCCAGACCACTGGATCCCTGTGGTGCCTCGGACAGGCCTCCCTACCCCAGCACCTGCCACTCCCGCCCCACTTCCCCTTGCCCCTGACTTTAGTCAAGAGGGGAGACACTGTTGTATTTAAGTAACTGGGATGACCCTGGTAGAAAACTAGCAAGGACCCCTCTCTTGGGCTGTTTGGCCTTTTTCAGTATACTTAGAGATTCTTAGCTAGACAGTCTCCTCTCAACAGGAAGGAGTGAGGAGAAGGCTTTAAGTGAGCAGCAGAGCAAGTTGGCTGGCCAGAGCCATGTCCAAGGGTGTCCAGGACTCGCCCAGCAGAGGGGGATGCAGCACTGGACTCAGGAGACAGGCCAGGGCGGGACCTGGCCTGGAGCCCAGGATGCTGCCTGAGGGAGCTGGGAGGGCAGATGGGCCCCACCTGCCTTCTTCCGAGCCCTGGCCCCAGTGATGTGGGGCTCAAGAGGGCCTCACCTGACTGTCAGGTCGGGGGGAGCAGCTTGATGCCAGGACAGGAGGTGAGGTCCGCGGGTAGTGGGGAGACTCTGGAGGACCTTGAGACTAGCCCCATCAGCCAGGCTGGTGGTCAGCCCCAAACAGCCTGGAGTTGAGGTTTGGAGGTAGTACCAACGATGAGCCCACAGGGCAGAAAGAGGCCCAAGCATGGAAGGGATAGTAGAACCCTGCAGGGGGGAGGGACGGAGGGATGTTGGGCAGTGCCGGCAGCATTCTGAGCATCTGCTCAGGGACCCCACGTGGTCAGATGGATGATTGGTCACTGTATGGGGCTGCAGGGCGGGGCTCAGGCTGTGCTGGTCAGAGTGGCAGGGTGGGACAGTGCTGAGCGTTCAGGACGTGGCCAGGGCTGGGCATCCCTGCCCTTTCTGGGGGCCTGGCAGCAGCCTCAGAAGTGGAGCTCAGGCGAGGGCCAGGTCCAGCGTTACCCTAAATGGGGCAGGCCGGGCACCCAGCTGTCCTGTGAGGACACGCCACCCCACCCTTGGGCCTTGCCACTGGACATTCACATGACCCACAACTGGCTGCCTGCCCGGCCAGCACCCCTGCCAATCACACTGACCTTCCTCCCACTGGCACCTGCTGGGGGCTGACAGAGGTCTCTATTCCAGGCTAGGCGCCTGCTCTGGTTATATTTAGGACATGATTGGGGGGGGCAAGGGAGTTGCTACTGGGCTGCTGACCCCCTCCCTGGGCCTGGAGCAGGGGCAGCTGGGCCTGGGCCATCTGCCCAGGCCCAGCCCGATGGCTTGGGTTGAGCTCTGAGGCACAGGTTGCTGCCTATGGGGCCTTTCCCTGGGCTCCCAGCCCTCTGTTCATAGCTGTACACAGGCTGGGAGGCACAGGTTCTGGCCAGGGCTCACATGGGAAGCTGAGGCTGGGCGGGAGTCTGAGCACCTGGCCGTGGCAGAATAAGTTGGCTACTGGAAACTCCAGGAACTCAGCCTGAGGTCGGAGCCCAGGAGCTCCAAGTCAGGGGTTAGGGAGAGCCCCTACCAGCCTTTTAGCTCCTGAGGCTCAGACATCCATGAGGTCATTCCCTCCTGGGACCTCCCAGGGCCCTGCCTGAGGGGACACTGAGTCCCAGTCCCTTCCTGCCCTCCCGGACTGGAGCCGTCTTCCCTGCTGCTGCCTGGGCAGGATGTTCCCAGGGAGGAAATGGCCTCTCAGAGGCCACCCCATCCCTGCTGGAGTCCAGGGCCACTTCCTGCCCTGCCTGGGCCTTGGTCCTGCCCCCGAGTCTGCCAGCCCAGGCCAGACCCAGACTTCCTGCCCCCAGCAGTGTGGAGGGGCCGAGACATCTCTGCCTGGCCCAACCCCACAGGCACAATCCAAACCCACCAGAGTGGAGGGCCCAAGGGCTTCCCCCTAGGACCCCAGATCGCTGCCCATAGGACTTCCTTCCAACACTCCAGCTCTGGCATCACCTGCAGCTCCCACCGTTCATTTCAGTGGGGGACCATGACCTCAGCTGTAACGAGCCCAGCTCTAGAAGCTGATGGCTGAATCAGGGCATCACCCTGGCCATGGCAGACATGGACCCAACTGACACCCACAAGGCTGAAGCAGTGGGCTAGCCTGCCCCCGAAGGGCCCTTGGGAAGAGATCATCACCCTGCTCTCTGGGCAGCCTCATCTCCAGGCAAGGTCCCTCCTTGGCCCAGCCCTCCCTCTCTGCCCAGGCCCCTCACCCACCAGGTCTTCACACCCCACTCAACGTGACTTCCTGCCCCTGCTGACCCCAGATCAGGGCCAGTCTTGCCGCCCCCTCTGCCCTCCGCCCCGGAAGACACAGAGCTGAGGGGCGTGGAGCTATAGGACTGAGTTGGAGTTGCCGAGGGCAGGGCTGGGGGCTCTGGAGGGAAGTGGGCGGCCCCAGCCCAGCCTGCTCTGAGGTTCAGGAAGTGGGGGTCTCAGAAGCTTCCTCTTGGCCAGACGTGCTCCCGGTGGAGCTGGGCAGGTCGGGGGGGTGGGTCAGAGGCCTGGCCACAGCTGCCCCTTCCTCTCCAGCCGGTCACCAGCTGGGTGGCCTGTGCTGCTGCTGGCCTCAGGCTGGGTAACTGGGTATCCCTCGGGCCCTGCAGGTGGCCGATGGTCAGGGCCGGAAGTTCTCAGAGCCTTCCAGTACTCTGGGCTTGTCCACTGTGGCCTCCGTGGGGCTATCAGCATCACCAGAGCATCCAGCCCTGCCTGGTGGGAGCTGCCATCACTGGGTGATGGAGGACTCAGGGGCACCCAGTGGGGCCCTCCTCAACCCAGGCCTCAACCCAGCCTCGGTTTACCCATCTGCCTGAGATGAACAGATGGAAAAGCTGCCGATGAAGTCTGGAGCAGGGACAGCTGGGGCAGGGGATCTGAGGGCCTTCTGGGTCAGTGCAGGGGATCCAGCCCTGTCCAAGCTCCGAGACTTGGGGTCCCACTGCCCAGCCTTCATTCATACCTGAGACACACCAGTGCGCCTGCCCGACACTGCCTTGAGCTCAGGGACCCAATCTCAGGGGTGCCATGCCCTCCACAGCCTGCTTAGGTAGGCTCTGCTGGTGGGGGGGCTCAAGCTGCGTAGGCCCCGTGAGCCCAAAGAGACACATAAAAGTGCTGATAAAGGCTTCAAAAGATCCCATCCTGGCGGGGTCTAGAGTACAGGGCGAGGAAGGGATGCTAGAACTTTTCAAGACAGGTGGGAGCCTCAGAGGTGCTATGGAGAACCTCACCCTCGGGTATGTTGGCTCAAACCCTACCCATGGTGGGAGCCTAGACTACAATCCCCCCCACACGCACGCCATTAGGGAGCCTGAGGCAAGGGGAAATGGTATGCCCAGGTCTTGGTCCACCTGGGTCTCTGGCTCGGGGAATGTCTTCGGCTCGGGGAATGTCTCCAGGTAGAGTGAGGCCAGCATCACGGCTCATGAGCATGTTTCTGTGCCTGTGGCCAGCAGAGGTTTCTCTGGGCCCCCGCCTCCGGCCCACACATGATGGGCGGTCGTCCATCAGCGAGGCCAGCCCCTCTGGCCATCCATCACCAGCCGGCGGCCACAGGAGGAACGGCCTGTTTGTTTTGCCAGCTCCGTGTCGCTCCCTGGGGCAGGGGCCGGAGGAAATGGCCATTTTCTGCCTGGGCGGGCGGGTGGACAGCAGAGGTGTACAGGGCACCAAGGCCAGGGCCGGGATGGATTGTGGCAGAACCCCTGGCTGGGCGAGACCCCTCACGGATGCCAGAGGCCTTGCTTTGCTCTGTGCCTCAGTCTCCCCTCTGGAACCAGGGTGAGTGACATTGGGATTTTCTGACTATTTCCACAGCAGCTGTCTCCAGTCAGGTCACTCACCCCTGCCCCTTGCCACTGGGTGGGGTGAGCTCAGGTGTCAACTGCCACCAGGTGGGGGGTCCCTTTTTCAGAAATCCAAGATGCTTGATGCTGGCTGTCGTATGGCTGTGATGAGCTGCTCTGGGACTAGGTCCAGACCATAGACCAACTGGTGGGGTGTGATGGGGTGCTGTCAGGAGGTCAGGAAGGGCCTGAGCACCTCTTTGGACACGTCCAGCCTCAAGATCAGAACCAGGGACACTTGGGGTCACATCAAGAAAGACAGCACATGTAGAATGGAGGAGGTGACATGTTAGACCAAGGGGCCAGTGTCCAGACCCTAGAGCAGCACCTACACCATGACCACTTCTACCCTGTGAAGCGTGGACATAACAGGTATAATTTGTTGACACAATGCTAGGCACCAACCAGTCGATGACTGCTTCTCACAACAATAGCCCCTAAGGCCCCCATGGGCAGACCTGGGAGATGTCTTTCAGCCTCAGACCTCTGCCCTAGCCCCTGATCCATCATGTGATTAGTCCTCACTGCCCCAGTTCTGGGCTAGGAAAGAGGGTCCCAGGCTCCCACTGGGTCTGTGGACAAGGAAAGTGAGCTCCAAAGTCCTCAGCATCCAGGCCACAGGTTGTCAGCCCCTGCTCCCAGAGCAGATGATGTGCAGAGAACAGATTCACACTGAGTGTCCCAGGAAGCAAGGCCAGAAGCCCAAAGCTGGAGTCAGGAAAATGTCCTTCAGTCCAGGGGCTTTGTGTCCCCTTTCCCCCTGCAGCCTGTGCCACTCCAACTGTCCTCCTCCCCTTCCAATGACCACCTCCTTTGCTTGCCTCCCAGATACTCTGCACAATGTCACTGCTCTTCATCTGGGAGCAACAAACTTCCTTCCAGAACTTTCTTCCCTGAGACCTGGGCTGCTTCCTCTGCCCAAGGACAGCCCTGCAGACATTTACAGGGCTTCCTTCCATCTTCCCAGACTGAAAGGTGCTCTCCCCTGATGTAGGAAAGAATCTGTAAACGTTTCCTCTAAAGTGATGAACAAGTCGTCTTGTCAGAGACCGATGGGAGGTGCTTGGGAGCACAGCGACATCTGAGACCCTGTCAGGGAACTCTCTGGGTGCTGCATTAAAGGGGCCCTGGGGAGATGAAAGCTCAGGGGCCCGTCCCACCTTCCCCCTACCAGTGCAGGCTGACTCCCCAGGTCTCAGCCCTGGTTCAGCTCACCAGGGGTGGCTTAGCCCCCATTCATGTGCCACCTTCTACTGGCAATATGTGGTCACTCATCAAAACAGACTGGGCCTGCCTTGCTGCTGATTGCTGCTGTCCACATCTGGGCCAACTTGTTCTCTTGACTCCTTTCTTGGCCCCCCAGTTCCCGGCCTGGAAGGGAACCGGGACACTTTTGGCAAATGCCCTGAAGTAAGCGCTCCCTTACCCACCTCCCCAAGAGTGCAGGGCCCAGCAGGTGCAAAGGGGTACAGTCCTAGGATGGGTTTAATTGTCACTGGGGGCAGAACTGTGGCACAGAACCAAGAAGGAGGGGACACATGGTGAGGCACCCAGACGGGAGCCAGGATCCAGGCAATTCAGTGAGGGGCCTGCCATGGAATGGGGAGCAAAGCCATGGAATGGGAAGCCCCAGGGGCTCCTGCCTCACATCGCCCTTGTGGGAGGGCCACCTCCGTTTCTCTGGTGGGCACCTCAGACACTCGCATCTGCCCCAGGGCCTGGCCCTTCCCAGGGAGGCCTGAGACAGCTTGGCGCCGCCCATACCCCGCCCAGCATGGGGCGGCCTGGGTGCATTAGGTCCTGGCAAACGCCCTGGAAGGAGGGGCTGGGTTGGCTTGGGACATCAGTGAAAGCTCGCATCTGTCTGTCTGTCCGCCCAGCACAGCTGGTGCCAAGCACCTACTTAGCAGAATGGGGCAGCCGGCGCCTCCACACTGCCCACAGCCCCTCCTGTCCCCCACTGTCTAGTGGCCAAGACCAATTCCACCCACCTCCTCCCAGCCTCAGTTTCCCTGCCTGTGGAACGTCCCTTGGTGGGGAAAAGAGAAGACCCACCCAGCCCTGCCTTCTGTCCTGGTCACTGTGGAGGGCTGGCCAGGGGAAATGGAGGGTCCAGGCCTGGCCAGGGGCCCTTACTTCCTCCCCTTGCCCCCTATGGGTGTTACCTCAGGGTCTTTGATAGTTTAGTGGGCTAGTGGGGATCCAAGTTGGGGGGCTTCAATAGAGGTAAAAGTGACCCAGCCCCTGACCCACCCAGTCACTGAAGGCTGTTTAGACAGCAGCAAAGGCCAGGCCACCCTCTACACACAGCTCAGACACAGGCCAGACCCTCTGGACCATGAAGGCAAAAGAGGCCGGGGCAGGGGGTGGGGGGTGGGTAAAAGAACCAGCTCCAAGTCTCTGCCCAGGGACCCATCCCAGGACTGACTCAGGGAGTGGGTCTGGCAGGCAGGGGCTCCCAGTCTGGGGGGCCTCAGGGCTGTCAGGCTGTCCCCTCCCCGCAGCTGTCTCAGGCTCCCACCTCCCCCGCCCACCCCCAGGACTCCTATTTCACTGAGGAGATTAAGACCACCTGGCGAGAGCCCCCTCCGCCCCTCCCCTCACCCCAGCCCTCCCTCCTAGCCCCTTCGGCCCCTTGAGGTGCCTTCCCGCCCTTGGCCCGCCTCCCCACCCCCGCGTTCCCACACAGCCACCACGGCCCTGCTGTCTGAGCCTCCATGTCACCACCCCCTCTGCCGGCCGCTTAGGGTCAACTCCCCAGTGCCTGGATCCTCGGAGCCCCCAACCCTTCCAGTCCTCACTAGCCCTGCTCCAACAGCTCTGCCTGACATCAGTGGGGAACCATCCCCCTGCCGCTGTCGCTGTCCTCACAGCAGTTTCCTGTTCACCTCCAGCCGTGTCCCCACCAGGCCAGGTGTCCTTTCTGTTCCGTGTAGTCTGCGGCCCCCTGCCATGCTTGCTGGGTCTCAGGAGGGAAATGGGGCAGCCCAGTGCTTCGGGTCTACTCTGAGCCTGGTGCCCCAACTCTGGTCCAACAGCCAGCGACCTGGGGGGCTCAGCTGTGGGCCCCGTCCAGCCTGCCGGGGGGCGGCTGGCCGGGCTTGATGCTGGCTCAGACAGACGGGGCGGAATCTGAGCTCTGAAAACCGCAACTCTGAGCTCGCCTGTTTGTTTGCTTTTGAGAAATTCCAACCTGGTTCAGTGGATTCTTGGAGGAGGGAAGGGATTTGTCTAGCTGGGGTGGGTTGGAGCTGTGCTCATGAACATGGGGAAACTGAGGCTGAGTCTAGGCCCCTGGGCCAGGTGCAGAAGCTGGGCAGAGTATAACTGGGCTTCTCGGGGACACAGCAAGGACCACTCCCCACTGGGCCACTGACTTCCAAGCTAGGCCTGGCAGCCGCAGAGAATCACAGAAGCAACAGCTGCCCTACCCAGTCCCGGGGGACTAGTTGAAATTGGGGTGGGGGTGGCCCAAGGAGACCAGGGCAGCTGCAATGAAGACTCCAGTAGAGGAGCCGTGTTCCAGAGCTGACATGGGGTCTTGGAGACTTCTCCCCATTTCTCAGACAGGAACACTGAAGTTTGGAGAGGCCAAGGTTGTACCCCAGACATGGAACACCACAGAGCAAGGGTCACACCCGGCCCCAGCTCATGATGACTGAGCCACCCCTGGTTCCCCACCCAGGGTTCCCCACCCCTGAAGGGCGGAGAGGACAGAGAGCCCTTCCCTAAAAGAATCAATTCTCCAAGATGTTACTGGGGATTGGCATACCATGGAGGTCTGGCTGCCTCCCCAGATCTCTGGGGGCTTAGTCTCCCATATACCCATTGGGGTGCTGGTCCTTGGTGAGAGAAGCCCCCACTCTACAGCCTTGCCCATCAGGCCTCAGTGTCCCCACACTGAGTGAGGCACTGTGTGACAGCAACACACGTGCCACCTGCTCCAGCTGTACAGTCCACAGGCCTCCTGCCTTCAGCCAGGTTGGCGGGCAGACAGAACCAGGGTGGGCCTGCTGAGGGCAGTGGGTGCAAAGACTCTGGCTGCCAGGCACCTGGGAATGGCCCCGGGCCACTGGGGACAACGCAGCAGCCCTGGGGGCTGAGCCAGGGAGCAGAGGACATGAAGAGGGGCCCAGGTGCAGAGTCAATTCTCCACTGCCCTTGGACCAGATTTTGGACACAGAGCTTCTCCCAGGAGTCCCACTTTGTCATCACAGTGAATATGTGGACAGCTTGAATTTAGCTGCTAATTTAACACTTAACAAAAATTACAAGTTAGATATATGCAACTATTGTACATGTTCAAAGCATCCGTAAGGGGAGACATAATAGATCCAAACGCCACAAGGGAGCAGGCCCTCACTAGCATCTATTAACACGGGGGCTGACATTAACTGGCTTAGGGGCCATTTTTTTTAAGACTTTATTTATTTGACAGACAGAGATCATAAGTAGGCAGAGAGGCAGGCAGAGAGAGCGCAGAGGAAGCAGGCTCCCTGCCGAGCAGAGAGCCCGACGTGGGGCTTGATCCCAGGACCCTGAGATCGTGACCTGAGCTGAAGGCAGATGCTTAACCTACTGAGCCACCCAGGCGCCCCTTAGAGGCCATTCTTTATTGTCTCCATCACCATCCCTGGTTTCTTTCTTTTCGGAGCCTCCACGGGCTCATGTTGGACTCTAAGCCCGATTCAGGCCTGGGGCCTCAGCGTGGAGACAGACCTCCCAGGTGATTCCACCCAGAAGGATCCCTATTGAGTGACCCTGTTGGGAGAGTCTTCTGTCCCTGATGCCCAGGACATCAACCCAGCCATCCGAACTCCCCGACCCAGGGCATCATCCGAGTGTGTCACCTTCAGGAACCCGCATTTCCTTCTTCTTTCATCATGTGGTACCTGCAGCTCCCCGGGGACCTTATCCAAGTCAAGGAAAACTGTTTCCCTTGAGTGAGTGAAATGAGCATCGGGGACGCCAAAAATTCACCAGTGTGGCTGCCTTTGAAGGACTCCCCTGCGCACACGTGCACACCTGTGTGTGTTCTGCACCAACGGATGTGGGCATTCTAGCCCGTATCAGTGTCTGTGTGTTTGAAGTGCATGCATGGGTGTGCCCCTGCTCACATGTGTGTGCACGTCCATGCTCACAGGTATGTGTGTGTCCAGTGTGTGCACGTGTACGTGTGTCCACGTTCCTGTGTGTACAATGTGCATGTGTGTACCCCTATGGGTGTGTTTGTGTGTGCGTGCACGTGTACATTCATGCTCATGAGTGTGGGTGTGCAGTGATGTCAAGGTCATGTCAGTGCCTGAGGAGGGGTGCTGTCCTCCCCACCAGGGTCCCCCGTTGGCCAGAGGCACCTGAGCAGCTCTCAGTTTTCTGGCTACTCACCTTCAGCCAATATACCCCAGGAGCTCTGGGGGCATGTCCCTTTCCCTGGAAAGTGTCAGTCCTGTCCTGATCAGAGAGGCCACGCTCGGGGTGCTCGTGGGGCTGGTCTCTTCAGTCTTGTCAGTGGCACGCCTAAGTCTCTGTCACCTGGGTTTCTGAGCCCCACCTCTGCCTGACAGCACCAGGGCTGGAGAGGCTAGCATGACCGGTAGATGGACAGACAGATGGACAGCCAGCTCCCCATGTGGCTGGGTCCGCCCACCAAGTGGGCAGCTAAATCAACAGGCCCAGAAATCGGAGAGGGGCCCAGGGCTTGGCTATGCATCGGCTGTTTGTTTGTTTGTTCTGGAGTTGTGGGAACTTCCAGACTGCAGGAGGCCATGGTGCTTGGCGGGGGACGGTGGGGGGGGGTGCCATCTCCCAGGCCTAGCTGACAGCCCCATCCGGCCGGATATCCCTCTCCCCATCTCCCTATCCTGTCCCCCTAGAAGACAGCTCCCCCAGTGGAGGGGTACAGCTGGGCCCAAGGCAGAGGGGAGACTGTGACCCAGCTACACATGGCCCATGTGTCTCTCTGTCCTGTCTTCTCTTCTCCCCACTACTGCTGTCCCCTCTGGTATCTACCCATGGACTCTCAATTTCCCTATTTGCACATCCCGCAGTCACTAGGCCCCAGGGTCCAGGCCCCAGCCCTCCAGACAGGCAGCAAGCCCTGCTCTCGGACCAGGAGGAAGGTGACCCTGGGGTCCAAAAAGAATCCTAGGGATGTCACAGGAGCGTTGAGAGGCCCAGCCCCTTCTCTAGCTTCAATTCAGCCCACCCATGCCCTCTCTGAGCCACCAGAGTGCACACACCAGGCTGTTTCTAACTCCTGGACATTTGGTATCCCCTCAGAGCCCTCAGTCCCCCTTGTGTGAACCCACTGTGGGCCTGGGGCCCCCAGGCAGACCTTCTGCCTGCCATCCGGCTGGACAGATACACATCCCGGCACACCAAGTTTAGGTTAGAGCCCAACACCAGGGGTGCCTGGGTGGTTCAGTGGGTTAAAGCCTCCGCCTTTGGTTCAGGTCATGATCCTAGGGTCCTGGGATTAAGCTCACATAGAGCTCTCTGCTCAGCAGGGAGTCTGCTTCCTCCTCTCTCTGCCTACTTGTGATCGATGTCAAATAAATAAATAAATAAAATCTTTAAAAAAAAAAAAAACCAACACCAAGGAGGAAGCCTGGAAGTGGGCTCACAGGGGCTTCTGCTTCCGTAGGGGGACGGGCATGAGGAAGGAAGGGCCAGGGAGCCCTTAGAGGTCAACAGAGCCACTGCTCTCTTAGCACATGGAGTCCTCAAGCTGGAGAGAGGGATTCCCTTCCTCCAGCCTTGCAAGGCAGTGTCACCAGAGATCAGATGTGTGCCAGACACCGCTCTTGCCCCCCATTCTGGCCCCACCCCCCACCCCCCACCTCCGCCCCATGCCACCCCAGCACCTGGAGGGTCTGTAAACCCAAGGTATGTGGTCTGATGGTGCTCAGGCAAGCAGTACCCCATGCAGGGCGCCTGCTGACTGCACAGCCTGGGCTCCTGGGAGTGCGGGGGGGGGGGGGGGGCGGGGGGCTGTGGTGGTGTTACTGAAGACTAAGCCTGATTCCCCACTGCAGGGACCTGGAAGTTCTCCCTGCTCCGTGGCTGGAGACCGAGGGTAAGGAGGCCACAGCCCAGCTACTGCACAGACAGTGTGGGCATGGCAGCCCCACCCATCTGCCTTCAGAGCTTGGGGTCCCTGCCTAGCCACACCAGCGCCACCTTGAAAGCTACGTTGGCAGCGTCGGGGCCAAAGCACCTTCGCTGAATGGAGAAATGATGGGGCATGTCCCAAGTGGCCTGCCGGAGCATCAACACGAGGACAGGGCTGGGAAGGGAGGACAGAGCCACCCAGTGTGCCCGCCTCCCCGGGGGCTCCAGCAAACCTCGCCTCCCTCTCACTCTCGATGTTGCCCTGTGGAGACTTGGCTCCTCCGAAGGCTCAAGGCTCGTCCTGGGGTGGAGGCGCCTACTGAGGCAGAAAGGCAGGGTACAGGATGCTCCTGGGGCAGGACTTTCCTTTGAGACCCCTGAGGCCAAGTCTAAGCGGACACTTGAGACACTTGAGGCAGTTCCCGGCGGATCAATCCCGAAACGTGTTAATGGGATCAGGTAAAGTCGGCTCTTCTCTGTCTGTGCCCTGGGCAGCCCAGCCTGACTCTGCCCTGATCCAAACTCTGATTGCAGGAGGAGGGGGGGCTCCAGGGCTCCCCGCACCCACATCCTGTCGGTTCCTGCCTGCATCCTTCTGCATATGCATTTGCTCCCTGAGGGCGGGAGACCCACGCTGGGGACACTGGTGTCGTGCCCCTAGTCTTCAGGAGCAGCTGAGTGCAAGCATCTGAGGGCTTTCCGAGGGCCAGAGGGGCACAAGGGTGCGCAGGTCCATCCAGGGCTAGGAACAGAGACCTTGGAGGGAATTAGAAGCAGCCGTCCCAGCGCTTTAGGTGTGCCTTTACCAATGGACGCAGGGTGGGAAGTGGGGTCCTGCCAAAAGAGAGTTAAGGTGCCAGTGGTGACAGCTCCCCTGGGGGAGACACGTGCACTCTCCGGAGGCGGAGCCCGCAGGCAGCCCGCTAGTCAAGACTCTCCAGGGGGCTACCTCCTGCACGCTGGGGAGAAAACCTCCGACAGAGGGCTTGCTTCAGGCAAAACTCCAAAGTTGCTGGGGGTGGAGGGGGTGGCTGAACCTTCCGGGGTAGTGCTGGGGCGCAGCCGAGCGCCCACGTGGGACCCCGTGCAGGGCCCAGAGAGAAGCAAAGGCTGCCTCTGTCCCGGTGCCGAGGAGACGCCGCGGGGTCAGCCTCCCCCCGCCTCCCGTCCTCAGCCCGACTTCTGGTCACCACCCCGTACCTACCGGCGCCCCGGCAACGCCCAGCCTCGGTTTTAGGCCTGTAAAATGGTCTCATAGTAACCCTGACTTCGCAGCCAGCTGGGCCTCAAAATGTGGCTCTGGTCTTTTCTTTGCTCCCCAGGCAGAGGGGCGGACAGCGCCCCCGAGAAGGCGAACTCCGGGCGGCTCCCGACCGCCGGCCCTTCGGCTCTCCCGGCCCCGCGCAGGCCGGCGCCCCGCCAGGCCTCTTACCTCGCGGTGATGGAGGCGCGGCCGGCAGGGGGAGCGAGGCGGAAGAGAGCCGCGGCCGGCCAGGTGAGGGAGAAAGGCTTCCCGCGGGCGGCGGCGCGGCGTGCGCGTGCGGGACCGGGTGTGCTGGGCGCGGGCTGGCGGGCGGGCGCGCTCCCTTCGGGCTGCCAGGGCCGGGGCCGGGGCCGGGGCGGCGGCGAGCGCGCGGGCGGGTTGCGGGGCGGTGGAGCGCAGCGCGAGAAGGCGGTGCGCACCCCAGGAGGGACGGAGGGTGGTTCCGAGAGGCGCAGCCGGGGTGGGCGGGGGAGGCAGCGACTCCGCCGCGGGCTGGAGGCTCGGGCGGCCTGAGGCTTCGAGCGCTTCGGACCCCTCCAGTCGAGGGCTTCAGGAGGGCCCGGGCACTAAGCAGCGGGGTCGGGGGTTCTGCAGTCGCGCGGGTGAGTATCGGTCGCGGGTGGAAAGGGGTCGACCCCGCGACGACGGAGCAGCCCGGGTGAGACCCCTCACCTCTTCCCGGCGCCCTTTTCCTTGACCAGGGTTTGCCCACCCCACAGAGTCATCTGCTCCCTCACTCTTGCCCTCCCAGGCCAGCCCGGCAGGTTCCAGTTCCGGCAGCAAGGGGTTAATGAGGGGCTGCGGGGATCGTGCGCTCCCCTCCACCGCATCGGACCTGGAGAGCCAAGGGCCTCAGGACGGTGCCCCAGAGGCCCATCCAGGAAGCCCCAGGGCTTTTCACTTTCACTTCTCTCTTCTCAATATTGGTGTCACCCGTTCCACTCCACATCTGGCCATTGCCCTTAGGTGTGTGCCCAGATACACACGGGAGGCTTCCCAGGTGCACAGGACACAACCACTAACATCCGCCCATGCTGGGGCAGCTTGCATCCCAGATAATGCACAATACACAGGAGCCCCTCCTAGACCCGCCCCCCCCCCCATGGGCCCCACACTCAGCCAGCGCTGCCCAGGACCTCTTTGGGCTTGGACGGCCAGCGTGAGGTACTCCTGGTGACACTGCCCTGTGTGCCTTTCTCGGTGTGAACGGCCAGCAGTGGGGCACGCCTCGTGCGACACTGCCACGACCTGGCCACACCGATGTCCCCTCCCAGCTGGGCTTTCCCCTCCATCAGACGCAGCTTTTCCTGGGGTCCTGAAGGCAGTGGGCTGCCCTGCTCTGGGAAGAGGAAGAGGGACTTTAAGCCCAGCTGGTTCCGCATCTCACTCCCCTCCGGCCCTACCTATAGGTCCCACAGGTCAGTGTCACTGTCGCTGTCACAGCCCCAAATAGCCACTCAGGGCTGAAGGCACACTCTGGCAACAGCTTCCCTTTCCCTCTACACTCTGCAACTACAGTCGCAGCCAAGGGGGCAGGTAGGGGGACTCACGGCACAGGAAGTCACACACACCACACCCCAGTCATATCCACATGCTCCCGCACGCGTGGCACTCACTGCCTCATGCTCTTTCCTGGTCCTCAGGCCCAGAGGCCAGTCGCTTCCTACTGGAGCGTACTCTCCAGTCCTGGGTTCCTGAGCCTTCCCCACTTCACCCTCTCCAGCCTGGGGTCTGAGGCCTGGGGATTATAAAAGCCCTGGAAGAGGCCCCATGCCTCCCACCCCCATCCCAGGCAAGCGGGGGGCAAAGGCCTACAACATGGTTGCAGGCTGAGAAGCTTTGGAAACAGAGGCTCTGGACTGCCAGAGCCTCAGTGAAGGGCCAGAGAGGCTCCTGGGAGGCTGAGAGACTTGATGCTCTGCTGGGGAGACTCTGGTCTGCAAAGCCATGGATGCCTTGAACTGGTCAGCAAAGGCCTCAGGGGCAGTCCGTAAGGGAAGACACAGGCCAAGTTAGGCCCTTAGTGTCCTGAATGCCTGGGCCTAGAGGCCTTGAGGCCTCAGGGTGGGCCTTGCCTCACTCTGCTGGGCCTGGCTGGACACCAAGGCAGCCTGGCCTTCCCTGGTGGGCAGGGTGGGTGGCAGGGGGCAGCATACAATCTGGACCCGGTGGCCTGAAGTCCTCCGACGTGTCCTCAGCTCCCTGGGCCGGTGCAGGCCCCGCCCCCGGCCCTCCCTGCGCCCGGCCGGTGCGCGGGGAGGTCGGAGTAGCGGGCACTGCCCACCCTCCGGATGTATAAGCGTCCTGGCCAGAGGCGGGTGGTGCGCGCGCGGGTGCGCGTGACACTCGGGCTCCCCGGCTGCGCGGCCTGGGCGGCGTCCCTCTGCTCGGGGTCCCCAACCACGACAGTGAGCCGGATGAAGGGGGTTGGGGGGGCGTTCGCTGGGCTGGGTCCTGTTCTGCCGCGCTGAGGGACGGAGGACGCCACAGCTCTGGGGTTGTCCGTCCGTGGCCAGTGCTGGGAGCCCGAACTGCCCTCTCCCCACCCAGGTGCAGGGGCAGCCAGGGAGGAGGAGGCGGGAGGGGCCGAGGGCAGGGGCATGGCTGAAACCAGGCGGCCCCACGGTGATCCATCGGTGCCTCCCTGACACCGGCTGAGGCTGGGCGCTCCCGTGTAGCTGCTTCCACTCAGGGGCTGTTGAACTCGACAGTGGCTTCGCCGGACAGAGGGAACCCCGGCCTCGGTGGGAACAGCGGGATGTTCGAAGGACGCTGGTCACGGAGGTCCCTGGGAGCAGAAACCAGGGGCAGGGAGCTTGGAAAACAGAAGGGCCCCAGGCTCCCAGGGCGCTCCACCCATCTGGGCCCCTCCGCTGCCACCATCCCGGAGTGGGGGGCCGTGACGCCACAATCCCCTGGGCCCAGGGCTGGAGGCTGTGAGTGGCACCGCAGGCCCCCGCCCCCGGGTCCCGTGGGCTGGGCCGGCCTCGGTGCGCCTGGGTGCACGCAGTCGGAGGCGGCGCCGGCCAGGCCGCCCGGGCGCCTATGGACGCGCGGAGCCCGCTGTCTCCCCGGGCCAGCGCGTTCAGCATCGCCTCTCTGGTTGCAGCAGAGGCCGCAGAGCGCGCCGTTCGCCGGGGCCCCCGGTCCTCCAACCAGGCGAAGCTTCGCCGGCTGTTGGGATCCCCGGCCGGGATGCACTTCAGCACCGTCACCAGAGACATGGAAGGTGAGCCGCCCGTTGTGTCTACAGGGACCCGCCCGCCAGACCCCCTGCCACTGCTGCCTTGGGGCCCAAGCAAAGAGTGTTGGCAGGGCCCAAACACAGAGTAGGTGGAGGGAGCCCTGGCGGAGGGGGCTCCAGGCTTCCAGCGACTCTGGAGCAGAGCAGAAGGGCAGGCATCCTGCCCAAAGCCTGTGCACCCTCCAGTCTGGGCTCCCAGCTGTAGAGACCCACAAGCAGGAGACGCAGGCCCAGAACAGGACTTAGTGGAAGCCAAGAGGGACAGGAGAGGAGGACGGGAGAAAGGTGGCAGCAGGGGCCGCAAGCTGGGAGAGGCAGAGGAAAGGTGGCAGGAGAGGAGAATGTCATAGAATCTGGGAACCAGGGGAAACGAGAGAGGGAAAGTGGTGAGGACAGCGGGAGGAGAAGAAATTGAGAAAAGAGAAAACTCCAAAGGAAAGTCGGAAAAATGAGAAAGATGAAAAAGAAAGAGTGAGAACGAAAAAGAAGAAAGTGAAGGGAAATTTAAGATAGAAAATAAAGTCACAAAAGAGGGGGGAAAGCTAGAGAAAATCTCCAGTTTTTATTTTGTTTAAAAAAAAGAGGAAAAAACCCCTGAATAACAGGAAAAGACCTACAGAAATAAGAGGCAAAAGGCCGACTGGAAGGAAAGACGAAGTGATGAAAAACGAAGTGGAAAGAAAGGAGAGGGGCAGAACTGGAGAAAGAAAGAGTCAAAAAATAAAACAGAAATAAAGAGAAACGAAAGAGATAGTGGAAGAAGCTAAGAGGATTAGGAGGGAAATTTTCATCGAGGAAGACAAAGGTAAAGAAATAACAAATTGGAAAAAGAGCCTGGAGAGAGAAAGGAGAAATGCAACACGGGAGGGCGGCAGAGCGAGGGGCGGCGGACGGCCCGGCGCTCTGGGGAGCCGGTCCGGGCGGTCGGGGGGCCCGGGCCGAGCGAGCCACGGCGGGCGGGCTGGGGGCCGGGGAGGGGGGAAGGAGCGGGGGAGGGGCGAGAGACGGGGGAGGGGAGGGAGGCCATTGTCTCGGCGCTGGGGGGGGGGGGGCGCGGGGCGGGGCGGGGCGGGGCGCCTCCTCGGGGCCGGCCCGCGGTGTAGGGCGGCGCGGCCCGGGGCGCAGCGCAGCTCAGCGCCCGCCACTCGGCCCGGGGCGCGGGGCAGCGCTCACCTCGGCGGCGGCGGCGGCCCGCGGGTCATGATCTCCGCCGTGTCCAGCCCGTGGCTCACTCAGCTCTCGCACTTCTGCGACGTTGCAGCCTTCACGGCCAGCAGCCTGAGCAGTCTGGGGGCCGCGGGGGGCTTTCCGGGCGCCGCGTCGCCGGGCGCCGACCCGTACGGCCCGCGCGAGCCCCCGCCGCCGCCGCCGCGCTACGACCCGTGCGCCGCCGCCGCCCCCGGCGCCCCGGGCCCGCCGCCGCACGCCTACCCGTTCGCGCCGGCCGCCGGAGCCGCCACCAGCGCCGCCGCCGAGCCCGAGGGCCCCGGGGCCAGTTGCGCGGCCGCCGCCAAGGCGCCAGTGAAGAAGAACGCGAAGGTGGCCAGCGTGAGTGTGCAGCTGGAGATGAAGGCGCTGTGGGACGAGTTCAATCAGCTGGGCACCGAGATGATCGTCACCAAGGCCGGCAGGTCAGGGTGCCCCCCTCACTGCCCGCGACCCTCCCCACGTGGCCCCGGCCTCGGGCAGCGCGCCTCGGTCCGATCCACGCGCTTGGGGCCGACAAGCGGGGTGGGGGCGCGGCCCCGCCACCTGCGGCCCCCCCTAGGCGCGAGCTGGCTCTTGGTTCTCCGCGGTCCCGGCTCCGGCGACAGCCGCCCGGCGTACGGAGCTGGGCCAGGGGACGGCGTGGGCAGCCTCGGAAGGCCGGTGGAGAGAAGCCCGGCGGACCGGCTCGCTCCTCCCGCAGCCCCAAGGCGCCCGCCGCCGGAAGCCCAGGGCCACTCGTAGCACACCGGGCTAGAGGGTTAGGCAGCTGCCCCTGAGCGGCCTCGCCAGCCAACCGGCTTCCAGCGGATCCCACCTCAAAGGAAATTCACGTCTTTAGTTCCCCAGTTCAGTCTACACGGGTTAGATAAAGCGGGGCAGCTGGACAATTGTCTGCAAAATTTTAGGAGAAAGTTAAGACCCTTAAAAACAGTAGGGTCTCTCCCCTGGAAGTTGCTACCCAGTTTCCTCACCCAGTTTTCTCGGGCCTAAATTTTGGGTGATTGTGGGGCCTGGCTCTGCTGCTGGGGCTCGCCGCCTTCCAATTGGCCTGTATTTGCTCTAAGCGCCCAGAGAGAAGGGGAACAAGTTTTGCGATGCAACCTATTTGACCAGCAGACAAAGGCGGGTGCCGGGCTGTGTCTAATGTACACACGGAGACACCAGCTCTTCGAACACACAGTCAAGGGGAGCTCAGGGCCTGTTTGCAGAGCCTTCTCACGGTTTCTGTTTCCCTCCCGAGGCTGTCCTCCCTGGGGATCCTGGGGCCTGTGCTCAGCTTCAGCTCTGTGGGTCTTCTGCAGGCTCTCCTTACTGTCCCATGAGGATGGCACCCCAGCGTCTGGCCCGGTCCAGCCCAGCAAGGGCCGTGGCAGTAGCCAGGCTTCATCCCAGAAGCCAGCATTCTGTAGCACCCACCAGCCTGCAGAGGTGGGGGTCGCAGGCCTGGCTAGGAGGCCCAGCCCCATGGCCTCTGTTTTCTGCCCACTGCCTGCACAGAGTTGCCTATGAGGGGAAGCCGTAGGAAGGGCAGGCGGGAGCCAAGTCTCATGCTGTCCTCCAGGGCCCAGGGGCTGGCCCGCAGCCGTGGCCCATCCAGGAGCTGTGGAATGTCCTTTCAAGAGCCTGGATGGGTCATAGAGTCAGAGTCCAGGGGAGGGGAGAGTTAGGTGCCCAGGAGGGCACAAGCTCCAATTCTCCCAGAGTAGCTGAGTCGGGGGTGGGGGAGTTATAGTGGGGGGTTGGAACTTGTGTGTATCCCTGAGGAAAGTAGGGAGACTCCACCACTGGACCAGAGACAGGGCCTAAGAGTTGGGGCTGTGGGCTCTGAGGCCTCAGCCTTGCTGGAGGGACTGGGGAGCAGCCGCATACCCAGCCGAAAGGGCGACTGGGACTCCTGGGAACCACACAGAGGGCCCCGGTTTCACTTTGTTCCAGCCGGGAGCTTACATCCGTCGCTTAGATAGCTGGGGGAGGCTCTGTGGAGGATTGAGACTCTCTGGGACCGAGTCTGGGGAGTCTTGCTGAGCGGGTACTGCCGACTACAACTAGCTCTAGACCGGACAGCTGAGAATTAGAAAATGCGAGGCCGGCTCTGTGCAGGCAAATGTGGCAGAAGCAGCCATAGACCATGCTGGGGCGCCGCCGAGGTTCAGCTCTAGTGCTTCGTGAGCCATTTTGGGGTCTCTAAAAAGGGGGCAGGGAGCTGACCTGCTATTCCGCTTGCCCTTGGCTGGGCAGGGGCCTAGCTGGGTTAGAGTAGCTGAGGGAGAGGAGAGGAGGTAGACAGGTCAGGCTGCTGAATGCGGCGGCCAACAGGAAGCTACCGGTCCGGGGTTGGTCAAGGTGGAGCAGCCCTGCCTTCCCCCACCCGAGGTGACCGGAGGCCTCGCCCGCCGCCCCCCAGGCGCATGTTCCCCACGTTTCAAGTGAAGCTCTTCGGCATGGACCCCATGGCCGACTACATGCTCCTCATGGACTTCGTTCCAGTGGACGACAAGCGCTACCGGTGAGCGCCCAGCAGGACCTGGGAGGGTGCCCTGGGAAGCGGCTGCTGCCTGCCTGCTGATGCCTCTGAGGGTGGCCCATGAGGACTTAAGGGACCAAGGAGTCTTGGCATCTGCCCGGCTGCCCCACCGGCTCCCCTTGACCTGCTACCTCCCCAGCCCTGTCAGACCCTCCACCCGAACACCCCACCCCCAGTGGCTCTTGGGAACTCCCCTCAGGAGGTCCCCCAGGCTGGGCTCCTCCACGGGGCCTACAGCCCAGCCCGAGACAGCTGCCCCGCCCCTGGGCCAGTAGGCCCCTCGCACACAGCCCCTGCCCTTTCTCTCATCTTCTCCCACGAGGTGAGCTTGGGGCACCTTGTCCCCTTCCCCCATCCCCCGGGGAACGCTGGGCCCTGGAGCCGAGCAGGAAAGGTGGGGTGGCCGCCAGAGATTATGCAGGGCGGGCCTCAGCTGCCCCGGACAATTAACAGCAATTAATAAAGAGACCGTGGTCCGCCCTGCGCCTGAGGCCGCTGGCGCAGCCAAATCCGGGCTGCGCCCGGGCCACTCAGAGACCTCCAGGAGGCCCAGAGTGGGCAGACCCGCATGCAGCGAAATGTGGAAATGTGGCGCCCAGAGCCCAGCCTCCCCCTTCGGTGCTGGGCTTCCTGCGGCCTTTCGTGTGTTGGGACGGGAGGGGGTTTTCAGTTTTCTTCACAAACCCCTCGGAAACGCTCCCAGTCCGTGTGGCAGCTGAAGGCTCCATTTCACTGACTGTGGGGAAACTCATCAAAGGCATTTTTGGGGTTCACTCAGCAAGGCTCTCTCAGTTGAGCCCACGTAGCATGACCCCCTGTTCCGGTGCTGCCCCAGGTACGCCTTCCACAGCTCCTCCTGGCTGGTGGCCGGGAAGGCAGACCCTGCCACACCAGGCCGCGTACACTACCACCCTGACTCGCCTGCCAAAGGTGCCCAGTGGATGAAGCAAATTGTGTCCTTCGACAAGCTCAAGCTGACCAACAACCTGCTGGATGACAACGGCCATGTGAGCGGTCCCCCCCGCACCTCCCCAGGCTTCTGCGCTCGAGCTCTCCCCCCAGCGCGGGGCCTCCAGAGTCCCTGTTAACCAGAGCTTGGGCAGGTTGGGGTGTGAATGAGGGACCGGCTGAGGAGAGTAGGCCCCTCTGGGTCAGGGGCTCACAGGACTTGGTGGCCCTCAGGCCTAAGAGAGGATGTCACCTTGCTTCCTTCGCTCCACTCCTTATCTTTTGCTGGAAGTTTTTTAACTGGAAAGGATGGGGCTGTGTGTAGGGGTGGCTTTGCAGAATCCAGGCGGATGAAGCTGCTTGCCTGCTGGGCTGAGCTCTGGCCTGCAGCGCCCTACCATCCACCCACCCACCCACCCACTGGAGGGGCAGGCGGGCAGATGGTAGGCCAGAAGTAGTTCTCTCGGGGACCCAGGCAAAGAGGATTGAAACCCTGATCTTTGGCCATTTGGAGTGTCTTTCCTGGTGGTCCCCCTGATTGCAGTCTCCGCTTGAGCCCCATGGCCCGACCTCATCTGGGGAGTTCAGAGTTTTGTCCAGGTTCTCTGGGGAGTTCATGGCCTATCTGAACTTTCACCCATTTCCTAGTTCCAAACCTGCCACCTTATCTTCCAGATTATTCTCAACTCCATGCACAGATACCAGCCCCGCTTTCATGTTGTCTACGTGGACCCACGCAAAGACAGTGAAAAATATGCTGAGGAGAACTTTAAAACCTTTGTGTTTGAGGAGACTCGCTTCACTGCGGTCACTGCCTACCAGAACCATCGGGTGAGGCCCTGGGGATGGGCACATTCAATAGTTCTGGGTCGCAATTTCCAGTTGCCTGGGGGACAGAGGTTTGGACCCAAAGGTTGTAGGTCCTGGTGGAACCCAGCACCCATGGATTCCCACCCCTAAGGGCCTCAGACAGCGCCCTCCCCTCTGCTGCCGCTGGCCCAGCCTCCTATCAGCTTGACCTCTCCAGCAGCAACTGTCACTGCGGCCTGAAAGTTTGTTTTCCAAACCATTCCGGAAACTCCCCATCAGGGGCCCAATCCACGGTTTACCCAAATTCCTAGGGCATCCCCCCCCCCACACACACACATTGCAGGGTGGGCGGTGGAGGTGACCACATTCTCATCCCAGCCAGGGACACAGGGGTCTATATGCTAATCACTTGGGGCCACAAAGGGGTTCTTTAGCGAGAAAGGAGCTTCCCCATTTGGCAGGACAGAGGGACAACCTCAGTGAGGGAGTTAACTGTGGGGAGGTTCTCGTCCCGGGAGAATAAAAGGGCCCTTATGGGGGAGCTCCTCCAAGCCACCCTACCCGGGTGCCCCCAGCCCTAGCGCAGGGGCTCTAGCCACTTGCTCAATGCCCGCCTGCCCCCCCCCCCCCCCCCCCATCTCCCGCCCTGCAGATCACGCAGCTCAAGATCGCCAGCAACCCTTTCGCCAAAGGCTTCCGAGATTGCGATCCGGAGGACTGGTGAGTGTCCTCTGAGGAGCCGGCGACTGCTCCGGAGCCTGGCGGGGGCGTCCTCCTGACCCGCTGCCCTTCTCCCTCTCCGCAGGCCCCGGAACCACCGGCCCGGCGCGCTGCCGCTTATGAGCGCCTTCGCGCGTTCGCGGAACCCCGTGGCCTCCCCCACGCAGCCCAACGGCGCAGAGAAAGGTAGGGCCGGGGTCGGGGGATCCGGGCAGTGGCCCTGCGCGCGCTCCGCCCCGGGCAGACCGCCGAGCCTAGCCTCGCCCGCGCTGCAGGGGCGCTCGCGGCCTTCGCGCCGGTTGCACAACGGCGGTGGCGGCGGGCAAGCGCGCACTCGCCCGCCCGGCCCGACGGCTGCGCCCCGCCCGCCCCGCCTGCCGCCAGCGGAGGGGCGCAGGCCCCTGCGGAGGGCCCCGGTCTCCCGCAGATTCGGCGAGAAGGGGTGGGGAGCGCCGGAGTGCGGGCTGGCACCTCCTCCCCGCCAGGAGCGGCGGGGCGCTCGCGGGTCCCCCTGCGGTCCTGACCCGCCGCGCTCACCCCTCGGCCCTCCCCGCAGACGCGGCCGAAGCACGGCGAGAATTCGAGCGCGACGCGGGCGGACCGGCCGTGCTCGGGGACCCGGCGCACCCGCCGCAGCTGCTGGCACGGGTGCTGAGCCCCGCACTGCCCGGGGCCGGCGGCGCCGGCGGCCTCGTCCCGCTGCCCGGTGCGCCCGGAGGCCGGCCCAGCCCTCCGCACCCCGAGCTGCGCCTGGAAGCGCCCGGCGCGTCCGAGCCGCTGCACCACCACCCCTATAAGTACCCGGCCGCCGCCTACGACCATTACCTCGGGGCCAAGAGTCGGCCGACCCCCTACCCACTGCCCGGCCTGCGGGGCCACGGCTACCACCCGCACGCGCACGCGCATCCGCACCACCACCACCCCGCCGTGAGCCCCGCGGCCGCCGCTGCCGCAGCTGCAGCCGCTGCAGCGGCCGCCGCCGCCAACATGTACTCGTCGGCCGGAGCCGCGCCGCCCGGCTCCTACGACTACTGCCCCAGATAATGCGGGCGTCCGCCGGCTGCTTCCTCGCCCGGGGTTCCCGCACAGCCCCGAGGGCCGTCGGGATCCCCGGACACCCAGCCCCAAGGGCCGTCCAAGAACATGTTCCTCCAGCCCCGGGGGCCAGTGCGGGTCTCCCCTTCCCCAGCCTCGAAGCCATCGGGGTCCTCCACTCTCCAGCCCCAAGGCTGTCGAAGGATCTGGTTCTCCAGTCCCGGGAACCACCGCGGGTCCCTCCCCAGCCCGGAGGGCTACGGGGTCCGCGCCCGCCAGTGCCAAAGCGCCCGGTCAGCGGCGGAAGGAAGTGATATTTATTGTTCTCCGCGAGACCGCGTCGCCCCCTACCCCCAACCCCCGGCCCGGCCGGCAGTTGCAGTGTAGACGACCCGAGAGCCCGTCTGCAGGCGGTGTAGATACGTGTAGATATTTGTAGATACTGTAGATACCGCGCCGGCGCCGACTTGATAAAGGTTTCGCCTCTTTTGGAAGTTGCCTGCGTGTCCATTTATTTGTGTCCAGTTAGCCCTGACGTGGGATGTCGAGGAGAGCGTCTCCGGTCGACTCGGGGGCTTCGGGGTCTCCCCAGCTCCAGTCCCACAAGCCGAAGCGAAGCGGGTGTCCCTACAGTGCCCTCCGAGCGCCTCCTCCAGGCCTGTTCCAGAGCCTCTTCCCGGCCACGCCCCTCTCCGTCCACTCCCCGCCCCCTCTGCGGTGGCCCCATCCGGGTTCGTTCCCAGGGTCTCTTCCAGCCCTGCCCGCCCGCTCCCCGCCCCCACTTCCACCTTGCAGCTTCATCCCACCCTCCCCGAGGCCAAACGGACTGGGGCTCCGCCCCAGCCCCAGGTGTGCATAGGGCCCTTTTGCTTAACTCTGGCAGGCAGGCAGTCGTCCCTCCTCCGGGATATAGGCGGGCAGCCCTGGCCCGTTTTCAGAACCAATGACTGTCCTGGGGGCTTTTCCACCGGAGCGGGAAATAACCATTGCGGCAGGACACTGTCCGTTGGGGGCTGGGAAGGGGAGAAGTTCTGACTGATGGCAGAAAGACAAAAACAGGCAGTTCTGCTGTTCTAGCATTTCCCCTGGCTGGCCCTAGCCCCGGCCCGCGTTTTCCCCTGTTTATTGACTTTGCTCCCTGTGAATGTCCCCACGGAGTGACCTGGGCAGGGGGCACAATGACAGTGGTCATGAGTCATCTTGAAACCTGTCTGTGAAGCATTTTTTTCCCAGGCCAGGTGGTGAGGGACCGCTCCCCATTAACTCAACACCAGGGATGGGGCCAGAGGAACCCTTTGATCCCTCCCTTCCTGAGTCCAGGCAGGAAAAGCTGACAACCGGTCAACGTCAAGGCTGCTAACTTGGACGCAAGATGGACGGGAAATGCAAGTGGCTGAGGTTCTATCCCCTTTCTGTGTCTGTCCCAGGATGTCTGTGGCAGTTGCTGCCACATGACAGTGGCCACCTCTCCCCAGCCCAGCCAGGCATTTCCCCATGTCTATCCTAGACTGGACACTTTCTTCCTGGATGTGTTCACCCCGGTGGCATGAGGTGACCCAAGACTTAGGAGTTGGACAGCAGGAAGCGTTTCCATGAGGCAGGTCTATGAAGGGAGGGGGTGACTAGGCTGCTGAGGAATGAGCCCTGGAGCCAGGGTCCACCAAAGCTTCAGAGTCCATCTAGTGCCAGGTTGTGAAGACTTGTTGGAGTGGCCAGTGGGCTGGCCAGTGGCTAGTGGTCTGTAGACATGGCTTCAGGGACTCATAGGGGCAGCTCTGGACGTCCATCCCCGATGGGCATAACTCCTCACTGCAGACCTCCCCCTGGGTGAGCCACACGCACCACTCGTGCAGCCTGTTTCCCATTTGTACCACAAATGCACCCTGCATTTTTGTCTGGGGAGGCTTGCAGGAATGATGGGCTGTGGCCCACAGAGCTAGTCTCCCCTGCAGGGGCTGGTCTCCCCTCCCAGGCGCACTGCGATTCCCCTCCCAGGTGCCCTCTTCCTCTTTATACTTTACATTCTGCCACAGAGAGGGTCAGGGGTTGAGAACCACAGCTGGAAAGATCTCCGTTTTGGTTTTGTTTAAAGCTAAAGGGAGCGGAAGCTCCCATCTGAACCGGCGATGGGGCCGGGCATTTGCAGCGGGAGGGTGCAGCTGAGCACATGGGTCCCGGGTGTGCGGCCTGCCAGCTCCCGCCTGTGCACCCGCTCCCAGTCATCACCCACTCAAGATGGAAAGCTGCTGCTGCTGTCCAACACGGTGGCTGCTGTCTGTGGCAGGCTGCTTCCATGTTAATGAACAAAAATAGAATAAAATGAAACATTCAGTTCCTCCCTGGGTGCATTCTCAGTGCTGGACAGCACGGCAGGTCAGCTCTCTGGAGGCTACAGGTGAGGGCTCCCCTACACTGGGGAACAGCCCCTCATGCACGCATAGTTTTCTCTCTGCCCCCATAGATGAGTTTGCCTTCCTTAAGAACTGCCCATAGATGAGATTGTGCTGCAGGACACCCGGGCTGGCTGCTTTCCTCTCTGGGGTGTTGCAAGGCTCACTACGCTGCCGCCCACCCAGGGGTTCTCACTGCTGACCAGCGTCCAGTTTCCTGCGAGGGACACTTGATGGCTTTAAGTTGGATGCTGTAGGACTTGGTGCTGCAGGTGGGACTGGTCCCTCCGGGCAGCCATGCAACAGCTCAGTAGGCTGCTGTCATCCACCTTCCATCCTAGGGAGGTGGTGAGGAAAGGGTGGCTCAGGTCACCCAGCTTCTGCTGGGGGCCCCTCATTTCAGAAAGGCACTAGGGCCAGTTTTAGTCACTTACTTATTTTTTATTTTATATTTTATATATATATATACAATGTAGATTTATAATATATATTATATATATAATAAATATATAAAAATATATAAATATATAATAAATACATAAAATATATAAATATGTATTTATATAAATATATATTTAAATATAAATATATAAAATAAATATATATAAAATATATATTTATATTTTATTTATTTTATTTATTATTTATTCCTGAAATGGGCGCCCGGTGAGTTCTCCCAGGGCTGTTGCCACTGCCTGCCGTGTGGGGCTGACATTCCCTTGGGCAACAACTACCCCAGACTGTCCTTGACTTCCCTGTAAAGCCACTGTCCTGGCAGCTTCCATGTCCTTGCTTTGGGCTCTTCTGTGGATGCACCTGGCCTGCCCCTTCCATGAGGTGCTGTGCTGCGCTGTGTGGGGGTTCTGGGCCCCTCCGACCCGCTTCCTTGTGAGCTCTCCCCTCAGAGTCTTGCTCTGGTTTCCTCAGTTGGCCCAGAGGTCCCGTTCTGCTCCCTTCACCTGTCTCCATGTGTCCAGTTACTAGGACTCAAGAGGACAAGAGCTTGAATTAGAAGGGACCTCGGAGGGACCCTCGACTCCCTAAACCTCAAAGCCCTTCAAAAAACAATGGCTGTCCCACAAGGGAAACAGGTTAACTCTTGACTAAGTAGAGGAGGGGTGGAGCCTGTCTATTCCCCTCTTCACCCTTCTGGGTCCCCCAAAATGGATCTAGGGAAGCCAAGGACTCTGGGGTGTGGTGCATGATCCCCGCCCCCCCCACCAGCAGCCCAGCTTGCTCTTGTGAGAGGAGGAAGACCAAACCAGAGCCGCAAGTGCTGCCTTCCTCCAGTCTAGAGCCTCTGTCTTCGAAGCAAACACTCCAGCTCCTAGGAAGGCTTGGGAAATGCGGCCTCTGACAAACCCACCGCCCACAGGGTCTCATCCGCAGGCTCACAGCCAGGGCAGGGGTGTTCTGGGATGGGACGCCCCCCGCCCCCCCCATACCGCCACTAAGTAAAGCTGGCAACACCACGCGGCTCTCCTGAGACCAGAAGATAGTGTCCCAGACAAGCACGTTGGGTGAGCTGTAGGGCACAGGCAGCTGTGGGCACAGGTCCCCAATGAGAGCCCTCCTGGAGGGGCTGGTGACTCCATGTCCTGTGCAGGGAAGCATCTGGGGGGGCAGAGCAGTACACTGAGATTCTGCCGTGGGATGAGGGGAGTTTGTTTGGTGGAACCTCAAGCCAGAAGTTGCAGAGGATAAGGAAGCCTGGTTGGGGGGCGGGGAGGGGTGCCTCAGCCACCCCTCTCCCTCTGGCGGGGGAAGTCCACAGAGTGTGTGGGACCCGTATGACGATGGGTGGGTGAGCGCGAGGCACTGCTCTCCAGGTGTGCTGTAGATCAAAGCAGTCGTGCACGCTAGAGAATTCCATGGGGCCACAGTTACTAGGGGGGGGCGGTGCAGAGCCGGCACAGCCCCGGGGAGCCATGTGCAGGCAGACACGGAGGGAGGGTGAGGGCCTGAGGTGCTCCTTCTAGGACAAAAGGAACTCCTCCAGTGACAGTAGGAGTGTGTCCTCCCCTGGAGCTGGGTGCCAGGGAGACCCTACCTCCCAGGGTCCACAGGCCCTGTGCCTGTTTCTCCTTCATGCTGGGCACTGACCTCTGCCCTGCGGGAGCAGTGTAAGTCTCGGAGGCCCGTGTGAGCAGCGGGGACAACCTCTCATTCTCTGTGTGGGTTCCAGTGAGGCTGTGCCGTCTCACAGGTCTCCGGCTGGGGGCAGGGCCAGGCTTCTCCATTTGGGCGCGTCTGATGCCTCTATACAAAACTGATCGCCACGTGCCTCCCTCACCCCCAAGGCCGCCTCTGTACCATGACATGAGCGGGGTACGGGGAGGCATGATGTGGCCGCACATGCAACCTGGCCCTGGGAGGGGAGGCTGGGGTTATTCCTTGGGCTACCCCACATGTCTTCTGTATTTGAAAAAACACACAAATCTCACCTGCGATTCGATTCCCTGCGCTGCTTGTTGTGCTCCTTCAAACCAGATGGTCTCACAAGCTGAGACTGCGCAGTCTCGGTACTTCTGCTTTACCCGGCCAGGTCTGTGTGTTGGGAACAGCAGAACTGAAGGTGTATTGGGAAAAGCAGCCCCCATGGGGGAGAAGCTTGGGGCTTAATACCGGTAATTCAGTTATCTTAATTACAAAGGCATTGCCCACATCCTTTATCTCTCAGCTTTCAGCTGCATCAAGTCAGAGCCTAACCTTCTGCCTCCTGCGGCCGCCACCCGTGTGTTGCCCCCCCCCCCCCCCCCAGCTCACAGAGCAGCCCTGACCGCTAAGACCTACGCTGGGGACCCGTGAGGGTCTGGGCCCCCCACTCCCGGTTGTGCCACCAAGGAAAAGGCCTTCTGATCAGTTTGTGACCCCCTTCGACGGAAACGTGTCCTGACTTTCTCCTGCTGCTGGGTGCCCTCCAGTTTCCAGCACTTGCTCACACGGGTGTCCCATCCCAGTGAGAATTTAAGTTTCCAGAAGAACGAGATCCTATCACGTATACACCCAGAAAATAGTTTATGATGAATGAAAAACTTGGTTGAAACCACAAGAGAGGGACGACTGGGTGGCTCGGTCGGTTTGGTGTCTGCCTTCGGCTCGGGTCATGATCTCATGCTCCTGGGATTGAGGTCCACGTCAGGCTCCCCACTTCTCGGGCAGCCTGCTTCTCCCTCTCCCTCTGCCTCCTCACCCTTGCTCATGCTCTCTCTCTCTCTCAAATAAATAAATAAAATCTTTAAAAAAGTAAATAAACCAACCACGAGAGACTTCGTACCCATTAAGATGGCTGCTATGAACACACACTCACACACACACAGATAACAGAACACACGTGGGTGAAGATGCAGAGAAATCGGCCCCCTCATGCGTTGCTGGTGGGAGTGTAAAACGGTGCAGCTGCTGTGGAAAACAGGATGGAGGTCCCTCAAAAAAGTAAGCCTAAAACTACATAGGACCCAGTAGTTCCACTCTGGGTGTCGATTCCCGCAGAACTGAAAGCAGGGTCTTACACAGATATAACCTGTGTCCGTAGCCGTATCAGTCACAAGACCAGGGTACAAGCAGACCAAGGGTCATCAGCTAACCCATGGATAAAAACGGACTGATGAATGGATGAAAATGTGGGATGGCCATACAGTGGCTCCCTACGGGGTCATAGAAAGGAAGGAAATTCTGACACGTGCTTTGCGACGAGGATGGACCTTGGGGACATTATGCTTGGTGAAACAAGCCAGACACAAACTGTAGGAGTCCACTGACATGAGATGCCCTAGAGGAGTCAGATCTATGGAGACAGAAGGTATTGGAGGGGGGTGCAAGGGGCTGGGGGAGGAGGGAATGGAGGGGTCGTGTTTAATGGGGACAGAGTTGTATTTAGATAACAACGTTCTGGAGATGGATGCTGGGGATGGTTGTTCAACACCGTGAATGTGTTTAATGCCATTGAACTGGACACTTGAAATGGCTAAAATGGCAAATTTGTATCTTTCACGTATGTTTACACGCATTTAACAATCAAAGAAAGGCTGGGGGTGCCTGGGTGGCTCAGTCAGTTAAGCGTCTGCCTTTGGCTCAGGTCACAGTCCCAGGGTCCCAGGATCAAGTCCTGGATCGCTCTCCCTGCTCAGTGGGGAGTCTGCTTCTCCCTCTCCATCCACGTGCCACTCCACCTGCTTGTGCTCTCTGTCAAATAAATAAATAAATAAAATCTTAAAAAAACAAAAACAAAAACGAAGAAAGCCTGGACTATCCATAATCTACAAGAGATGCTCTGTTCATCTTGGACTGACTGAGTCCCAACCTGTCTCTAAATCAGGGGTTTTTAACATGGAAATTTCATTCTGCAGGGCCATTGGGCAGTGCCTGCCCGGAGACACTCTGGATGGTTCCTTTGGAGGCACTTTCCGGTGCAGAGGACGGTCCCAGCACAGAATGATTGGGCCCAGACACCACAGAGTCACAAGCCCCAAGTATTTGGAGCCCCACATAGCTGCGCAGCAGCTAGACCAGCGAGCGTCCCTCCTGGTGGGAGCTGCTCTCTTGGTGCTTCTTGCCCCAGGCTGAGTCCACCCCAGTCTCTCTCTACAAGCTTCTCTGGTGCCCAGGGACCCAGACTCAGCCATGAGGCAGCTGTCTGGCCCACCAGCCTGAACGCTGGGTCCTAAACCCTGGGGGTTGCTGGTGACTGCCCTGGGTGTGGGGTTTAGGACCCTTAGGAGATGCTTCTCCAAGCGCCTGTGCCCCGGCCAGTCCAGCTAGTTCCTGCGCCCCTCTTTTGTCCGTATAACTTTAGTTAGGTGTCCCGACTCTCCAGGAGGGCCACTTAGCTCTGGGAGGGCCCCCACCAGCCCCCTCTCTTTTGGAGGAGGCAAAGGTGTGGTGTGAGGTAGGGAGCATGGAGTGACATGTTCACACGGTCACCTGCCAAAGTGGCTGCCACACAGTATTGGTTGAGATACAGCTTCTGCTCTAGGAGAATGCATGTTCCCACAGGGAGGGACAGATGTCGGTCGCTCTGCTGGCCAGGGCCTTGGCAGGCTTTACCGGGGTTGGGGGGCGAGGGGCTTGAGGGAATCTCCACAAAGGCAGAGCACCTTGATGGTGGGTCCAGATGCCTATACCCTGTTCAGGAGCCAGGTCTCCCAGGCCCAAGGGTCACTCTGGGAGAAAGCAGCCATTTCTCAGCAGGGCAGCCAGCCCCTGAACCCCAAATGCAGAATTGCATGTGACCAGAGGGGAGGCACCGTACTGTGGAAGTCCGTCTACACCTGTTCTGGAAGAGGCGAGGCTGCAGAACAAGAGAACAGACCACTGGGTGCCGGGGCAGTGAGGAGGGAGGCTGGCCAAGAGGTAGGAGGGTATTCCCAGGGGTGGAATTTTGTCACGGTTCACACAACCATCTTCGAAAGAGGGTGACTGTTACTGGATGTAAGTTCTCCTGTGACATATAAAGAACCTGCCAGCCCCTTTCTTGCCTCTTTCTTCTGTTCTGAGCCCACTCTAGTGTCCTTTCTCTTCTTGCCCCCTCTCCACTCTCTTCGCTCTCTGCCCCTGGAACAGATCTCAGCAGCGTGTGGGGGAATGACCAGATTTATTATTCCTAATTAGCAAACAGCAGGTTCTCGTTCTTTACTTCTTCAGCTAGGGAAGGGGGAAGTCAGGTTCAGGGGTTATGGATGGGAAAGGTGTGTGCCGCTGTGGGCTTCACCCCTGTGGCTGCGGACTTGGGCCGAATCCAGTCCCCCCATCCCCACTGCCTGCCCATTAGACACCTGACATCTGTCTAGTCTACAAGAAGGAGGTGCATTTCATGAGGAATTCTTGCCACCCCCCATCTGCTGGAGTGGTCACTCTCAAGTTCTAGATGAGAAAGTTACAAGCTCCGGATGTCCCAGAGCTCACCTCAGATCCTGGGAGCCCTCGCTCCCCAGAGGAAGGTGCCAAGTGCCCACCCTTCAACATTGGTGGCAGCCAGGGAAAACTTAGTTTAATGTTGAAGCTGAGCACTGGCTCCCTGGGGGTTGCTGTGCCTCTCCTCATTGTGGCCTCTGTTTGAAATCTCCAAAATAGGGGGCACCTGGGTGGCTCAGTCCTTAAGTGTCTGTCTTCAGCTCAGGTCATGATCCCAGGGTCCTGGGATCAAGCCCCTCTTCGGGCTTCTTGCTCGGTAGGAAGCCAGCTTCTCCCTTTCCCACTTACCCTGCTTGTGTTCCCTCTCTCGCTGTGTCTCTGTCAAATAAATACATGAAATCTTTTTTTTTTTTAAATGAAATCTCGGGCGCCTGGGTGGCTCAGTGAGTGAAAGCCTCTGCCTTCGGCTCAGGTCGTGATCCCAGGGTCCTGGGATCAAGCCCCGCATCTTCAGGCTCTCTGCTCAGCAGGGAGCCTGCTTCCCTTCCTCTTTCTCTGCTTGCCTCTCTGCCTACTTGTGATCTCTGTCAAATAAATAAATAAAATCTTAAAAAAAAAAAAAAGAAATCTCCAAAATAGAAAACCACACCAATGGTTTGATAAATTCTCAAGATTTATAAACTGTTATGTTGCAGAATAAAGAATTCTCACAATAGCCGCATCTGAACTTGGTTGATACAGCAAAATGTTAGGCTATAATAGAATAAAATTCTCCCGACATTTAAACACTGGTTGCAAATGCACTAAAAACAC
Organism: Meles meles; assembly: GCF_922984935.1. Taxonomy (NCBI): domain Eukaryota; kingdom Metazoa; phylum Chordata; class Mammalia; order Carnivora; family Mustelidae; genus Meles; species Meles meles. The sequence goes on from NC_060077.1 coordinate 32,434,588, forward strand.
TTCTAAATATTTAACAAGAATGACAAGCCTAACGTAGGGATCTGAAAGTATCTTAACATCTTAGGAAAGACACACACACACATACACACGATATGAGATTCACTAAAGCTGATACTAAAAGTGCTGATCTGTTTCATTTCTCCTTGGGCTGCTTCTTATTTTCCCTTAAGTGTGTTCTCAGCACCCCAATGGCTCAGACTACCTAAGGGGCCAGCAGGCAGCTCAGCTCTGGGCTGGGCACCACAGGAGGGCCCAGTGTGGTCACTGAGTAAGGCTGGCCGACCCTGGCCTGCTCGGTGACAGCTCTTTTCCATCACTCTTGATGAGAACCCCGTCTCTCATATTCCCTGAGATGAAGGATTCTTTGGCTTTCATGTGGATGGGAGGTCCAGATCTGCTGTCCATTTATTTGGAAATAGGGCCTGGTGTGTCGGGATGAATAAGCTTCTTCGTGAGCATCTCATCACACCCTGCAAATTTGGGGTGCCTGTGCAGGACTGGAGGGAGTTTGCGGCTGGTTGCTCCCTCTTGGCCATGGCAGGAGGCCCAGGCCCTGCCCCAGGCTCCTTCCCCCAAGTCCTGGGGTCTCAGTTGTCTGTGTTCTCTCTTTCTTGCTACAGAGAGAAAAACAGGGACGTGCCTTATTTTGTAAAGGATGAAAATATTTTGACTTTCCTCCCTCACCCAGTGGGGTCCGTGTCCCTTTTCTGATACCACGGCCGGGCAGAGAAGACTCCTGCTGGTTTGTTGGATGAGCTCTTGGAGGGCCGTTGTAAAAAGCCTGATTCTCCTGAGACCGCCATGCTGAGAGGCCATGCAAAGGTGCTCCCGTCGATAGCGCCCACTGTGCCTTGCCCTTCCCAGGCTCCGCCAGCCCACCGAGCTTCCCAGCTTCCTGACCCCTGGATGCCACATGCATGGAAGGCTACTATACACTGCTAAGTTTGGGCTGGTTTATTAATGCCACGACAGACATTGCAACAGGACGAAACCAAATGACTTGATTTCCTAACATTCCACTTTTTTTTAAAGATTTCATTTATTTATTTATTCGACAGACAGAGATCACAAGTAGGCAGAGAAGCAGGCAGAGAGAGAGGAGGAAGCAGGCTCCTCGCTGAGCAGAGAGCCCAATGTGGGGCTCGATCCCAGGACCGTGGGAACATGACCCAGGTGCCCCTCCACTTTTTTTTTTTTTTAAGAGGCAGGGAGGGGCAGAGGGAGAGGGAGAGAGAATCTTAAGAAGGTTCCATGCCCAGTGCAGAGCCTGATACAGGGTCTGATCTCACAACCCAGAGATCATGGCTTGATTTGAAATCAAGAGTTGGATGCTTGACCCGCTGAGCTACCTACCCAGGCATTCCACATCCTAAAAACAACAACAACAACAACAACAAAAACAATAAAAATACAGCATCTTGGGGTGCCAGGGTGGCTCAGTGGGTTAAGCCTCTGCCTTCAGCTCAGGTCATGATTTCAGGGTCCTGGGATCAAGCCCCGCATTGGGCCCTCTGCTCAGCAGGGAGCCTATTTCCCTCTCTCTCTCTGCCTGCCTCTCTGACTACTTGTGATCTCTCTGTCAAATAAATAAATAAAATCTTAAAAAAAAAAATACAGCATCTTGTCTCAGTCCGTTCAGGCTGCTCTAACAAAATACCACAGACTGGGTGGCTTATGAGTACCAGAAATTCATTTCTCACCATTCTGGAGACTAGATGTCCAAGATCAAGGCAGAGCCAGTGTCTGGTGAGAGCCCAATTCCTGGGTCCTCATGTGGCAGAATGGCAGGGGGACTCATGGGGTCTCTTTTATGAGGTGCTAATCCCATTCACAAAGGCTCCACCCCATGACCTAAGCACCTTCTAGAGGCCCCATCCTAGTACCATCACCTGCGGGGTTAGGTCTCAACCTATGAACTCCTGGGGGACACAGACACGTAGCCCATAGCAATCTTCAGGCACGCTTGGCTTACTTCACAATCACAATACTTTTCTGGTCTACTTCCTGTTACCTTGTCCCGTTTGAGTGTCAATGAGACTTCTTCGCCCATCGGAATCTCGTGTGTTTGAATAGATGACGGTGACCGTCGTCTTGCTGCCTGACGCATCCCAGGCCCATGTGCAAGGCCACTTGGCCCTCAGCACTGCTCTTGGCCCCTCTGAATGCCTCCTGGTTTGGGGGGCAGTAACAAGATTCCCCACCTCTACCCCTAGAGGCCAGCACCCATGAATACTCCTGGCTCTTTGCGCCCGAGGTCCCAGAGGCTGAGGCCCAAGGGTGTCTATTGGTGGTACACGGGATATACTTTACTGAACCTGCTCCGAGATCTGAGAGCCCACTGTGGGTGCTGGGGTGGACAGGTGGAGCGGCTCTGGGGCCCCTCTTGGCAGGGATGGAGGCCAAAGCTTTCCTCGGCAGGCCCGGAGCACCTTTTCTCAGCTGAGCCCTACTTCCTCCAGTCTCGGGCTCCATCTCCTGCTTGCTCAGATGTTTTTTCCCGCAGGGATTCCTTAAGCTCAGGTTTAGGACTGCCTCTGCAGAACTGACAGTCCTGTACTTGGGGGGCATGTCTCTGGGCGGGTTGGGTGTATGTCTGCTCCACTCACCAGCCGCTGCCTGGCTCTCAGCCTCTTGCTCTGCTCTGTCCGGCCCAGGTGCTTCCTTCCCGCCTGGCTCCCAAGCTGGAGAGCTTGGCCCCAGGGGGAGCTGAGTCGAGGCAGGAGTGAGCGCAGTGATGCTGCGGGATAGGAGGAGTGGGCCAGATGTGGGGATGCGGGGGGGGGGGGGTCCCCTCCACAGCACCGCCATCCTCCCCCGCTCTTGAGCCATAGGCTGGGGGAGGAGTTGCCCCGAAGCACAGGTGCACGGCCAGCTCAGCTGTAAGGTTCCCGTCTGTGCCAGCTCGTCTTTGACACCAGGCTTTGCCATGAAGTTCTAGCTAGTTGAGTATCAAGCATTTCTAAAGAACCCCCTGAAGGAATGTTTTTTCTCTGTGCAAACAGTCCTTTTGTGCAGAGGGTGTTCTGCGGCTTCTTGGCACAGACACAGGTGGGTAACACCTGATTGAACATCACTCACTCGGGAGCGTAAAGACACGCACGGCACGTCAGCACCAAGCCAGCCGGCCGAGCGGGCGCGCCAAGGTCTCCTGGGACACTGCGCCTCAGCAAGCCCTTCATCAGTGAAGCCTCAACGTCAAGAGCGCCCCGTCGGGCTCCCCAGGGCTTGCCCCGCTGTCACACGCCAAGGCTGGTCTGCATATTTCCCAAAGCCATGGCAGCCTGACGTTGTCCCACCTGTGAAACGGAGAGAGCACAAGAAAAGGTGGAGAATTCTCAGTGTCCCCACGGCCGCCCCACTGGTCATGTCCTGGTCAGCCCCTAGCCTTCAGCTTGCCTGAGAGGGACCCAGCCTGTAGGGGATGCTGGGTAAGTGCTGTACCCCCTGCCCATGTGCCCGGTGGGAAGGACCGTGGGACCGCCCTTGCAGGGTAACCATGGGTCTGGAAGAGGATGGGTAGAAAGTTCCCGAGGCGGACTCTCACCAGAGGTACACACTGGGCTGCTCACTTGCCTGGGCTGGCTGGTCAGGATGGCATAGCTGCTTGCCTTGCCAGGGAGGTGGCCTGGAGGGGGGGGACCGCTGTAGCCCAGTCTGTCCTGCTGATGAGAGGCATGCTTGGCCCCAGAGGCGGTGACTGGGGGTGCTTTGTCTCCCCAGTAGAACATCAGATCCCACCCTGGGCCACGAAAGGCTCCGCACAGAGTACCCCAAGGCCACACCTGCTGGCCCTGAAGAGGCTGGGTAGACCCCAGGAGCTGAGAGCCTCAGTCCTAGAACATGAGGCTCTGGATTCTTCTAACAACCAGGAGGGCTGAAAGAGGTGCCCACCCCTACTGATACCTAACTACAGCCTGTGAGGCTCCAACCAGGGGCACTGGCCGCACTGTGCCCGCACTCCTGACCCATGGAAGCTTTTCCAATGAGGACAGAATGGCAGAACACATTGAGCAGAGCCAGAACCACACATGAGAAATTGCATTGCTACTCCAAACGAGTTTTCTCTGGTTGTGAGCAGCCTCTTCACTAAGAGAGGGTCTTGTTTTGCCTTTTTTTTTTTTTTTAAAGATTTTTATTTATGTGACACACAGAGAGAGAGAGAGCCCACAAGCAGAGGGAGCAGGAGAGGGAGAACCAGGTTCCCGCTGAGCCAGGGACCTGATATGGGACTCCATCCCAGGACGCTGGGATCATGACCTGAGCTGAAGGCCGCCGCTCAACCGACTGAGCCACACAGGCACCCCTCCACTAAGAGTATTAACGAAGACTTCTTCGAGACTGGCGAGCCTCTCTCCGTGGATAGTTTGGACTAGAAAGCGTCTTGCTGAGGGGGAGGACACCTGATGAGTGATGCTTGGTCAATGGGTCCCCCATCACTCGCCTGGGGAACCTCAGGTCTCTGCCTAGTGCATTTCCTGCCCCCTGGGCACCTGAGCCACAGCTTTCCTCATCCCCTTGGATGATAACATCGATGTCAGGGCTGCAGAATCACCACAGTTTGGCCACTGTGGATTGTGCTAAATTCAAGTGGCTCCTGAATGAAATGGGGCTTGAGTATAAGTCCTGAAAAAGGTTGCTCAGTGAACAGTGCAAGTAGCTAGGAAAGGCACTTAGGAACTGGGCAGAAAATCCCAGGGCCGATTTCGCAAAACCATCCGGCTGCCACGGACAGAAGTGGCTGGGAGTGCGGAAGAGCTGGGGGGCCTGGGGTGGGGGGTGGGGGTCTTGCTGAAAGCATCTGACGTGAGGGCACTCGGCCGTGCGGCCTGAGATGCTCGAGATGCTCCGATGCTGCCTCCCCACCCTCGGCCCGGCCCCGGAGGTACCATGGGGACAGGCAGACGCCACCAGTCAGCAACTGCGGTTGCTGTTGGCCTGCAGGGGGCTGACCAGGAGGGAGTGGGGCTTCCCACATGGCCTGAAGGGAAGGCCAGGAGGCCTGGCCCAAGCTCTACTCTCATGCTTTTGTCTGTTTAACAGGTTGAGGACCACCACCAGTAACTGGACTTCCAAGGACAAGTTTTACTGACAGGCAGGAGGCATGTGGAAAGATCTTTAAGGAAAAGCAGGCCTTTTTGAATAGTGGTGAAGTGAAAAGTGGAGAAAACTCTATCAGGGGTGTGGGAGGCCTCTTACTACCTCTGCCTGAGGCTGTGCCCAGAGCAGCCTTCACCTCATGGAGCCCCACCTGCACAGACACCTTGCACGGCCTGCGGGAGATCTGCGGGCTACGCTGAGCTTTCTGGCCTGTAAGGACCGTGGCAAGACTGTGGCTTCCCTTCACCCCGGTTCTTCCGGATCCATCCAGGCTCCCCTTCCTGGCTGGTGGGACTACACCATACATGTTTACCATGGTTTGCTTCTCTGTCCATTCACCTGTCAACCCATTTGGGTTGTTTCTGGTTTGGCACTCTTAGGAATAAAGCCACTATGAGCATCCACACGAAGGGAAAAAAAGGCAATCCCAGAACATTCAGGGCCCTAAATTTATATCAAAGGACCGACCCTGAGAGCGCATGCGTCTTTCTGGTAAAGGGCAACCTTGGATCCACATAGAGGCTCCTCCTCATAGAGCACCTGCCTGTACTGTGGGACGGCCGCAGACACAGCACTCTGCCCACTCTGCCGCCCATCCTGGAAGCTCAGGGAGATCGGCTTGAGCCCTTCCAGCAAGGGGCTCGCACAGCTCTTGGAAGATGGCAGGGCCCCTGCACACCCGGGTCCTGTGCCACAGCCAGCCCCCAACACCAGTCAGGTCTGAGGAAAGACTCAGCCCTAGGAACATGACAAGAACCATCTGAGGCTTCGCAAACGGGAAGTACCCTTCTGAGGCTGGGTGTCTGAGCGGGGCCCCTGTTTCTCCTTACGCCCTGGGGAGTTTGAGACTGGTCGGTTCTGTGGTGATTTGCTAATGCCTCAGATCCTGCTGATGGAGGCCATATTGTGCAAAACTGTGGGCCCCACTAGTTCACACAGTAGTGTTTCTAGGAAGTCGGTGCCGCTGCAATTCCAGGGGGCTCAGCTGAGCAGATCCAAATCCTGGCCACCAGTCTTTCCACACGACATCCAGAAGGCCTGCGTGGCCTTAGAAACTGCTTGCCTTAGCCACACAGCCCCATCAGGCACACAGGACTAGTAAGGCTCTGCTGGCCCAATTTGGCCCCCCGTATGCCACGATTTGGCCACAAGATGTCCCTGAGACACTGCTCACCAGCACATGACCTCTGTAAGGAGTCAGTCGCCTGTGATCCTCCATGCATCTCTGCTTGTGCCTTCAACATGAAGGTGAGGGCCAGGTGTGGACTCTGGGTCTGCGTCTCCCAGCACCACCTCCCTACCATCTCCAGGGGCAAGGCACCCGTAGTCTCTCCTCAGACATTCTGGAAGCATCTCTGGGTTTAATAAACCTCACGCCGACTTGCAGTGCCCTGTTCCTCTGTCTGCAACACACACCTCTGTGGATGTTTTTGTAAATGCTGTGATTCTACCAGAGGGCGAGTCACCAAGATTCTTGATGAGCTGATGACACAGGCCTGCGGGGGGGGGAGGTGTGTGTGTGAGGGGGGCACCACTTTCCCAGCCATTGGGTTTTGAAACCTCTCGAGGCGGCACCAGCCCCGCGCCCAGCGCTTCGGAGTCAGAGCTGAGGCAGGGGGCTGGCACCCCCACAGGGGCCTCAAAGGGCGTGCAAAGTAACTGAGGAGACTCACATCTCCCCTTCTGCCCCACAGGCAGACAGGTGTGCCCTCCCCCTCCGTGACCGCCTGCAGCGCAGCACACTTTCCAGAAAGTGCTCACGAGTGCTGGATGTTGGCACCACTCACTCTGTGCTCTCAGCCGTGCTCTAACAAGGAGGCCAGGGATGCTCGGAGACTCTTCGGACCATTCTTTGCTGTTGGGCACCAGCCCGTGGCTGCCGGCCACAGATGGGATTTGCAGAGCCTCACCTTCCAAAATGAGCCCCCACAACCAGCACCCCAACTGCCTTTGGTGGGGTCAGCAGAGAGAGGAGGGAGATGAGAAAAGGCACTGAGCCAACTACAGCCGGGTTCCAGAACAACCTCAGCACACGGCCTCTTGGGGGAGCCATGCAGGGCTCTGGCTTGGTGAGGCTCCTCTTCACTGTCTCTGACCCTACAGCCTCCCTGTGAGGAGCACCCCAAATGTGGCTGACTTGGCAGTTTTCCTCATGTCCATGAGGTTCGAGTGCCTGCAGCCTAAACAGAGCCCTTCCTTCTGACATTTGTCATGCGCAGATCCTTCTGGATGTGTCCCCCCAACATCCAGTGACATGGCCATAGGATACTCGGGGGCCAGCGTGGCCCCTCCCAGGGGTGCTGGAGGACACTCGCCAGCACCTCCAGCCAATGGGGCCCATGTGGGTAGTAGGCCAGTCCCCAGGATGGGTCTTCCAGGAGCTCCAACGGTATACTGTCCCCTAGGGAGTGGCCATGTCCCTGGGGAGGCTGGGCAGAAGATCAGCAGTATACGTTGTCTGCAGTGTGGTGGGGGTCTTTCCTCAAGGGGCCTGGGCGGTGACTGAAGGGGTTGTGACTCTATTTTGGTGGCCCGGGTCACATATCTGTTGGCTTGATCCAGAATGCTTCCACTCAAGCTAAACCTGATCGGGCTGTCACTTGCACTCCTAGGGCCCCAAGGCCACCAGCCCACGCCTGCCTCTCTGCCAGTCTCGCTGCTGGTGGCTGTAGCTGCCACTCAACCACTCAACAATGTCTACTCCGTCTTGGGCAGTTAAGGCCACTGCTAGGCCTTGCCACTCGGAGACCCAGTGACTCCACTGCGTTTCGAGATCCTCGCTCCGTGGCAGCGGCTCCAGCCGACCTGCAGAGAGGAGAAACCACAGAGCTCTCCAAGGATGCCGGGCTCCCCTTGCAGATGTACTCCTCAAGGTCATGGGGAAAGGCTTTTGTGGAGGGTTGGCAGCACTCAAATACCACAATCCCCCCAACCCCACAGCTCACTCCCTCTGCAGCACACGGAGGTGGCTCTGGCAGTTAACTGTCCTCAGCGAACCCACCCTGTCCTCCAGGTTTCAACCAAGCAACCACACCCTGAGGCCCTTTCTTAGTCCTCGGGCTGCAGCAAGCCCAGACCCTCTGTGAGTGGTCCTGTTTCCATGGATCTGGCCTCATGCGTTTCATATCCCCGCCACCTGGATCCCACACGTGTTCTCCAGATTTCTACGTGCAGGAAGTTCTTCTGGAGCGTAGCCACCTCATCACGGGCCACACTTCGTACCTCACCCTTTGGGGCCTCCTGGGGCCTGAGTCTAGTTATAAGCAAAGCCAGGGTGGGGGAAGGTGGTCAGGAGTGTCCCACAGGGACCCCGCCCCAGGGGGAGACATTCTGGTTCTTCAGGTAAAGGAAGACTGACCTCTTCAGGCAGAGACCGAAGGTGGCTCTTCTGGCAAAAAAGGCAGCGGAACAAAGGGGTTGGAGGCCCCCCAGCTTCCTCAGTGACTGCCCACAGCCCCCACCCCAATTCCCAGGGTCCCATTCCTTCCCAACCAACAGCCCAGCTTTAAAAGATGCCCTGACAGCCGGACCCGGGAAGGAGACTCTGGACGCACCGGCTGCTTTGGCTGTTCATCCCCAGTTGCCCTGGGTGCACAGTGCTGGCTCTGTGTCGTTGGTGGCCGTGTCAGCCGCACTTAATTCTGCCATACTTTCCACCCACCGCACCTTGCCATCTTTGGTCTTTCTCAATTGGGGGTGGTGCTTCCTCCCATGGATCCTGCCCTTGGCCTGCCCCTGAGCCACAAGGTCTCTCTGCCTCTGCCCTCACCCACAGCCCACCCTCCTCCTGCCTTGCTCCCCCAGGGTCTGGTCACTTCTTTCTACTGGTTCTGGCTTCAGCCCTGAGCGTCGGGAGCTCCTAGCCAGTCTCAGGGTGAGGAGCCAACAGAGGCCGCAGGACCTGGGGCCACATTCACTGTCCTCCAGTGGACAGGGGTCAATTGCCCTGCCCAGCAGAAGGTCTGAGGAGAGCTCTTAGAGCTGACCCGAAGGGAGAATCCAGGGTGTCACCTTGGAGAATCTGTACCTTGAGCCCGGGGGTTTGCATCTAGAGGTTTATTGTAAAGCAGGCCCAGGTTGGCCTCTCACCTGGGCCACAGCTGCCCAGGCGTCTGGCCCAGTTACTCTTATAAGCTGTAGAGTCACTGTCGTACAGGTGCTGTATTTCACAAAAGGAAACACGCACCTTGGGCAGAAAACAAAGACTCCACAGACCAAGTACCTCTTGTAACTGGAGGAGGGGAACTGAGGCTGGCTGTTGCAGGGGTCCTGAGGTTCCACATGCCTGGGTCAGGCCACAGCATGGGCACCCACCTCCCTGCCCCCTGCGTGGCCCAACAAGGGAGCAGACATGTCACTGTGGGTCAGGTAGAGGGACCAGATGCTGATCCGCTGATCCCCAGATCCTGCGGCCAGCAAGCCATCTGCGGCAAAGGCCACACAGTGGACGGTGGCACTGTGGAAGGACAGTACGGCCAGTGGCTTCATCGTCCGCCAGTGAAACACTCGGACCCGGTGGTCCCAGCCTGCAGTGGCCAGGATCTTGTGGTCTGGCCGGATCTTGACATCAGCGATCCCAGGATTCATGAGTTCATGAGTTCTGCATACCTAGAAGATCAAGAGCAGCAGAGAGAACCACGAAATGGCTTTTAAGACTTGTCCCAGGGGCTCCCACCTGTGGGCAGCCCTGGTCTGGCAGGCAGAACAAGGAGGGAAATGCAGGCCGCCAAGATGGCCATAAGCTCCTGCAAACTTACCCCCTACATCCCAGGAGCCAGGCACAGACCCACTGAGGGGAGCATCCTAACTGCTGCCCTTGGCCAAGTCCTTGCGTAAGACTTCAGGCCCTTCCCTCAGAGAGCCCCCAAGGTCCTGCAGAGCTGCTCCCCTACACAAGGTCTGGGAGGAACTCAAGGGCTGCTCTATTTCTCTGCCTGTCAGGCCTTCAGGAAAGACCTCAGTGGGCTCGGTCCTAGGTTTCCTCATCACAGAAATACACTGCACTCTGGCGTCTAAGCAAGATGCATCTCCAGCTTGAGAGCAGCATAAACTCATGCCTACCCACAGCATGGGGAGGATGAGAGACACCAAGTCCATCTTCAGTGACAGGGCTGACGGGCCACCAAGCAGAGAGCCAGTGGGCACAGGCAGGACCTGTGGGGGACAACAGTGAAGGTGCAGAGTGCAGGAGCTCCTGAAGGGCCTGCCACACTGGCCGTGGCCGAAACCTTAGTCCCTAGCTTGGTTCTGAGTGGAGGGCAGGCAAAACAAAACAAGGAGGTACACAGGCATGTTCTATCTGCACGGAGATACCGGGAGCCAACCTCTTTCTGGACACTGAGTGCTCCCATAGTCAGTGCTAGGTGATGACCCCTTACCGACACATGCCTCCCTGCAGCAGGTAGGGAATCAGAGCTGCCTTTGTGGTCACAGCTATTCGTGGTTACATGGCACTGTCTCATGCATTGCAATCTGGCAACTCCATTTTGTCCATTGCGATGGACACTAAATGACAAAGGCACTTTGCCGTCATTGTGACAATACACAGTAGCCACTTCCTTCTACTGATTCTGGGTGTACCACAAGCTCTTATTGACCTGAAGTTGCCTTTGCTATCCCTTACCAGCACACCGTTTTCTCCTAGTTCACTTCCCCATGGGGCCACGGTGGTTTTGGTTAAGAATCACTCACCTATGCAAAGATAACACAGGGGAAAAGGAAGAAACACGGAAAAGCCATTTGCGATATTCCTTGGAAGCAAAAGAAATTGTCACCAAGGATTTCTTTTGCCATGATTTAATAAAATAAAACCTCATGAAGCAGTTATCTCCATAAAACAAGAACAAGAAGTAGCAAAACACAGAGGAGGAAAACTGAACTGACAGAGCTCAGGCAAGAAGAGGAAGACCTCAAAGAAATGGAGGGGAATGGGAAATGGCAGAAGGAGACTGGAACAAGATAGTAGGAACAGGAATGATACAAAGCGAGCAAAGTGAAAGGGAAAACAAAGAGTTACAATGGACTGGAGAGAAAACAGCAGACATGGAAGAAAGGCAGAGGTGCTCTATTCAGTGGTTTAGAAAATCAATTGTAATTTCTAGAAAAACTGAAGCCTTATGATCCAGATCCAAAGACAGGCTACAGGATGGTCAATTTTAAAATACACCTTAGGAAAATCACTGGACTTGACAGCTTAAAAAGTCCTTTCGGTCGTCAGAAAAAGAGCATGTCAATTGTGAGGTAGGGTTCGGCTGTTCTCAAAATGTTCCGCAGCCACATTTGTGCCAGAAGACAGCAGAGGCTGCAAAGGCAGTCGTGGTCCAAGAATTTTATATCCAGCCAAACTGCCGCTCAAGTATAAAAACAATGGACAAGCATTTTTGAACATGTAAGAACTTAAAGAATTTGCTCCTGTAAGCTCTTCTTGAAGGACTGGAAGATTAACTCCAGTGTCATGAGAGATAACCAGAGAACTTTAGGAGATGATCTGGCAAAAGCAAGGAATCTACTTACCAGTGGGATTAGGTCTAAAACAATACATGGATTATGGGTACAGAACCAGTTATGTAAATAACCAAAATATGGGAGCATAGTGAGATGGGCTGTTTGTTAAATTCACTGATTTGCTCATCTTTTGTCATTTGGGGCATAACATACAATAGTCATCCTCATACTTGAGAGATTATCTGACAAGCCACTGTGAGTAATGACAAAAACAACATGACTTTCTTCCCCAACCCTGACACTAGATGCCATGTTTTCCTAGTATCTGCCCTTGTATTTTTCCATAAATATACTCAACAGATTTATAATTAAATTTCAAAGTTAAATCCAGATCTGTGCTACGTGTAAGAGAGACACAGAAAGACTGACTGGCAAAGATGTACCAGAAGAGTGTGGACAACAGAGACAGGAGTCCGGTGTCAGTAACAGGAAACACTGAATTCAGAGCAAAAAGCAAGAAGACAGACTATGTACCATATTTACCAATGACAAAGGGTACAATTTGCAATGAAAATCTATAACTGTTGGTTCTAAAGACAAATGGGCATTCATTCACCAACCAAGAGCAACAGGAATGTGGCTATGATGGAGTAACTGGCACCAGACCAGTCCTCATGTTATAGACTACCATCAAACTGGACAAAAGATACCAAGCAATCTCGTGTGGGCGGGCTGTGGACAGCAGGAGGGAGGGGTAGCTGATGGGGTGAGCCTCGCAAACACTCTGGCAGCAACCTGCCCAGGGACATGTCCTAGCCATGAAATCTAGGTGTGCACAGAGGCCACATGAAGCTGAAGAGGCAGAGATCAGTGTGGAGGCAGCTGGAGTGGCTAGATCTGTGGGGTGAGCCAGCAGCATGGAGGGAACTGGGGGAGGGACTGAAAGCTGCATCTGGGTTCCCCATCAGTCCTTGTGAGAGCTGGGCTATGCGTGCTCAGGACACCACATGAGGTTTACCGGATAGGGACTACAGCAGAATGAGATGGAACAGATACAGGAGATCAGCTGTGACCCTGGGTCCAGCCGGCCCAAGCACAAATACCACCTGACAACCCAGCACTGGCTGGGATGCCACAGTGGTCTTGCTTCAGGAATAAGGGTCACATGTTTGGGTAGGGCCCACACTGGAACAATGCTAGAGACGGAGCTCTCCGTGGCCTGAAAGAGAGGCAGAGCTCAGAAGGTGAGTCCTATCACATCAGAGGAGCCTGGGAAGGACCATGGGCTTTCCAAGTATCTGCCCTGACAGAGCAAAAAGCCAAGCTGCCACAAGCTCAAGGTGAACCCTAACTACCTGCCTGCAAGAACAAAAGTAAATATCCTTCAGAGCAAAAGATTAGAGTTCGGAGTCTCCACCACATATCACTTACAGTGTTGAGCACACAAACAGAAAAATTATTAGACACGCAAAGAAGCAGGAATATATGACCCACAATCAACCGGAAAAAAAAAAGTGGTTAACAGAAACTGGCCCAGAATGGCACAGATGTTGAACATATCAGACAAAAACTTTAAAGCAGCTATTTAAGTATGTTCAAAAAAAAAATGAAAGAAAACGCATTCAAGTAATTATAAAGAACAATTTCCCTGATGAGTGAACGGACAGGAATTATTAGCAGAAAAATGGAGATTATAGAAAAGAACCAACTCAGAACACCCAACATATTATGTTAAAGGAGAAGAACAAAGTCAGAGGCCTGACACTACCTGACTTCAGGACTTACTATAAAGCTGTAGTGGTCAAGACAGTGTGGTACTGATGAAAGAAGGGACAGATCAAAGAAGCAGCACAGAGAGCCCAGAAACAGACCCACACAGAGTCAAGTCATCTTGGACAAAGGAGCAAAGGAAACATAACGAAGGGAAAGATATTCTTTTTAATAAGCATTGCAGGAAAAACTGGACATCCACATGCAAAAATAGGAGTCCAGACAAAGACCTCACTCCTCTAATTCACAAAAAGTAACTTGAAATGAATCACAGACCTGAATATAAAACACACTATAAAAATCATAAAAGATAACAAAGGACAAAAACCTAGATGACCTTGGGCTTGGCAATGATATTTTATTTTAGTTTTGGGGTTTTTTTTTTTTAGGTTTTTTTTTTTAAAGATTTTATTTATTTTTGTGTGTGTGTGAGAGAGAGACAGCACATTATATGTGAACAGGAGCAGTGGGATGGACAGAGGGAGAAGCAGACTCCTCACTGTGCAGGGAGCCTGATGCAGAACTCGATCCCAGGACCCTGGGCTCATGACCTAAACTGAAGCCAGATGCTTAACCAACTGAGCCATTCAGGGGCCCAGCAATGACATTTTGGACACAATACCAAAGGCACGATCCATGAAAGAAAGAACTGATAAGCGAAGCTTCACTGAAATTACAATTTTCTGCTCTGTGAAAGATATTGGCAAGATAATGAAAAGACAAGCCACAGAACAGGAGAAAATGTTTGCAGAAGACACATCTGATAAAGAACTATTAACCCGGGGCACCTGGGTGGCTCAGTGGGTTAAGCCGCTGCCTTCAGCTCAGGTCATGATCTCAGGGTCCTGGGATTGAGTCCCACATCGGGCTCTCTGCTCAGCAGGGAGCCTGCTTCCCCCTCTCTCTCTCTCTCTCTGCCTGCTTCTCTGTCTACTTGTGATATCTCTCTGTCAAATAAATAAATAAAATCTTAAAAAAAAAAAGAACTATTAACCCAAATGTACAAAGAACCATTAAGATTCAATAATAAGAAAACAAACGACCTGACTAAAAAATGGGCAAAAGACCTTAATACACACTTCTCCAAAGAAGATCAACACATAGCAATAAGCACATGAAATGTGCTTTTGTCATACGTTATCAGGGAAATGCACAATAGAACAACTAAGATAACACTGCACCTCAACTGTATTTCAATAACAGTGACAAGGAAAAAAAACAGATAACTACTATACACTTGTTAGAATGGCCCAAGTCCAGAACACTGACAATACCAAATGCTCATGAGGATGTAGAGCTACAGGAACTCTCCTTCACTGCTGGTAGGAATGCAAAATGCTACAGCCACTTTGGAAGGCAGCTTGATGGTATCTTAACAAAACTAAACATACTCTCACCATGTGATCCAAAACGGCATGCTTTGGTATTTACCCAAAGGAGCTGAAAATTTATATCCATACAAAAAACTGTAGGGCGCCTGGATGGCTCAGTTAAGCTTCCAACCCTTGCTTTCAGCTCAGGTCATGATCTCAGGCTCATGAGATCAAGCCCCGAGTCAGTCTCTGTGCTGGGTGTGGAGCCTGCTTAAGAGTCTCTCTTTTCCCCTTCCCTCCACTCCCCACCATGCCAAATACCATATATCAGTGTTTACAGCAGCTTTACTCGTAACTGCTAAAACCTGGAAGCAACCAAGATGTCCTTTAATAGGTGAATGGGTAAGTAAACTGTGATGCATCCAGACAATGGAATTTCAGTGCTAAAAAGAGATGAGCCGTCGAACTATAAAAGACACAGAGGACCTTTAAATGTGTATTTCTCACTGAAAGAGGCCAATCCAAAAAGGCAACAGACTGTATGATTCCAGCCTTATAATGTTCTGGAAAAGGCAAAACCAAACCATAAAGACAGCAAGAGAAATCAGTACTTGTCAAGGGTCAGTGTGGGAGAAGGCATGACCGGGCAGAGCACAGAGGATCTTTAGGGCAGTGAAAACACGGTGTGTGATACTGTAATGGTAGATACACATCATTATACCTTTGTCTAAACCCAGAGAATGCACACCACCAAAAGTGAACTTGCTGTGAACTGTAGACTCTGGTGATAATGTGTCAGTGGAGATCTGTCTGTTGTACCAGTTGTCCCACTTTGGTGTGCTGTCGATAATGGGGGAGGCTGTGTACGCACAGGGGTGAGGGGCAATGGGCATGCGGGATATGTCTGTACCTTCCTCTCAAGTTTGCTGTGAACCTAAAACTGTTCTGAAAAAAAGTCTTTTATTTAAACAAAAGAAGAAAAGGGGCACCTGGGTGGCTTAGTTGCTTTAAGTTCTACCTTCAGCACAGGTCATGATCCTGGAGTCCTGGGACTGAGCCCTATATCAGGTTCCCTACTCAGCAGAGAGCCTGCTTCTCCCTCTGCCCCTCATCCTGCTCATGTCTGCTCTCCCTCCCTCCCCACCCCGTCTCACTCTCTCAAATAAATAAAAAAAATCTTAAAAAAAAAAAGAACCACAATAGAAAATGGAGAATGGAGCAGCTCAGTAACTGAAATGAAAAACTTGTGGGATAGGCTTAGTGGCAGATTATAAATCATTTTGAAAAGACAGTTAACTAGAGGACATGTCAATAAACATTATTCAATCTGAAGAACAGAGAGAGGAACATGATTGAAGAAAACGGAACAGAGCCTCAGGGAGTATGGAATGATACTCAACTGTCTAATTTATGGGAGTTCCAGGAGAGCGAGACTACTGAAAACCACAGATGACCAAAACCTTGAAAGCCGCCATGAAGTGAGATGCATGGTGTGTTTAGGAATAATGATGAGATACAATGAACTCTTATTCGAAACTATGGACACCAGATGACAATGGAACAACACCTTTAAAGTGCATGAAGGAAACAAAACCATTATCCCTAGATTCTTTTTCCAAAAAGAGGATGAAATAGACATTGTTCATAAACCGAAGCTAGAGAATCTTTTGTCAGAAGAACTACACTTCAAGAAATGCCAAAGGGTATTCTTCCAGATAAAGGGAAATAAAACCAGACAGCAACTGGGATCTACAGGAAAAGCACCAGAAATGGTACCAGATGGGTAAATATAAACTCCAGTTGACCCTTGTACAACACGCAGGTTAGGGGTGCTGACTCCCCATGCAGCTGAAAACCCATTTTATCACTTCTGACTCCCCCAAAACTACCAACAGCCTTCTGGTGACCGGAAGCCTTACTGATGACATGAAGAGTTAACATGTAATTGGTATGCTATATGTATTATATATCCTGCATATTCTTGCAATAAGCTAGAGATAAGAAAATATTAATAAAATCTTAAGGAAGAGAAAACACATTTATAGTACTATTCCTTGTTTATATTAAAAAAAAACCCTGGGGGTGACTGGGTGGCTCAGTCGGTTACGCTCCTGGTTCTCGATTTCAGCTCAGGTCTTGCTCTCAGGTTTAATAACTGATAGTTTAATGCAAAGCCAATAACATTGAAAAGTTTATAAGGCATGCAGAAGTAAAATGTACAACTGTGGCAGAAGAAAGGGTAGGAGGGTGGTAAATGGAATCCTTCTAGCATGGGGTATGACACACGTTGGGGGAGTGGCGCAGCAGCACTAACTGAGTAGGGCTGGGTACATGAACGATGTGTACCATGAACCTGCAAGGAGCCGCTCAGAAGAAAATGGTAAGAGCGATATCAAAGAAACCAAGAGAGGAAATAAAATGGAAAACCAAAAAATGAATATTTGATTAACACACAAGAAGGCAGGAAAGGAGTAAAAGAGGGTCAAAAACAGAAGTGACAACTAGAGAACCAGGATCAAGATAGCAGGCTTAAGGCCAGGCACATTACTAATTCTATTAAGTGCAAACAGACTGAATGCTCCAATCAGAAGGCAGAGATTGTCAGGAAGGACTGAAAAGCAAGACAGCCAAAGATCCATTTTAAATATAAAGAGACGGACCTAGGTTGAAAATACGGGAGACATGCCTCAAAAAGAGGAAACCGGAGGAAGTTGGTGCTGCTGCATTAGCTTCAGACTAAATCGACCCCAAGACAAAGGATGTGTTACACCAGAAACTAAGGTAACATTCGCTGGGTGTCAACTACACTTCCATTTTAAAAAAAATTAAATTACTATTTAAAAAAAAAGACATGACAAGAGCTACAGAAGGATATTTCATGATGACCATTCAGCTGGATGTGGTCACCACCTTAAATGTACATAATGACAGCGCTTCAAAATTCATGAAGCAAAGCAGACAGAAAGGGGGAAATAGGCACATTCACGACCACACTCAAAGATCCAAAGACCTCACTCAGTAACTGGCGAAAAACTAGATGAAACGATCGGCATGGATACGGCAGATGCGAATGCCACCAACCACCTTGACCAAGGTCGTGCTGATGGAATGCTCCGCCCAATAAATGCGTAACACACGCGCACACCAAGATGTAATGCAGTGTGTGCTGGGCCAAACACAAGCCTCAATAAATAGCTAAATGTTGACATTGTGCAGGTTCCTTCACTGACAGCAGAATGAAGCTAGATGAAAGATATCTACAAAATCAACAAATATTTGGAAATTAAGTAATTTACTTCTAAGGAACAACTGGATCAAAGAAGAAATCGTCAGGGACAACAGCAAGTATTTCGAACTGAACAAAAATGAAGACACAGAAATCAAAATTTGTGGGCCAGACCCCAAAGGCTGGTGAGTTGGTTGGGAGCTGACTCCCCCACAGTCCAGTGGGGAGCCAGGACAAACCCGGAGAAGCACCTAGGTCTGTGGATACCATCAACGGGCAGATTCACACAGTTGGAGGCCCCACTAGATGTTCCGTAACAGGCAGCCCTCTCGGCCTCTGGAAGGAATAAGAATGCCTGGGCAACGTTTATGGTACAAAAGAGCAGCAATGAGACCCAATCCGTGTGCAAAGCCAGCTCTGCGAGAGAGATACCTACATCTGAAGACAAGTTGAAGGCAAAAGATTTTTTTTTTTAAGCTATAAAAGGAAGTAGTATAATCAGAAGAAACCTGGCATGAACCATATTAAGAGTTGGCAAAACAGGGTTTTAGGCAAAAATCCTTCTCGGGGATAACAAGAGTCACAAAAGTATAAAGGTTCAATTCCCCAGGAAGGTGACTGTGTTAAACCTGGATGTTCCTAAGCCAGCTCCAAAGTGCAGAAGAACACACAGGATGCCAGAGAAGTTGCCAAGATGTGTCTTGGGGCCGGGGTCTCCCTGCCCCTTCCCGAGGCGCCCAGTCACACGGACAGTGTCGGACTGCACAGCCCCCATGGCTGCCTGAGCACATGCAGGGACGGCCGTGCACCCAGCAACGAGAAGCACTTCCTTCCCACACACATGTGGAATACTTATGTCAACGGGACTGGCCTCCACATTTCAAAGAGCTGATATCATTCAGACCTTATTCTCCGACCACAACGGCATTGAGTTAGAAATCCAAAAATTAAAAAAAAAAAAAAAAAAAAAAAAAACTGGGGAGAAAGAAAAAATCAAACATTTGGAAACAAAAAAACACTCTGATCAGCTCAGTGGTCAAAGAACAAGCAAAAATTGGGTCCCCCCCAGAATGAAGACAGTGACATCTCCCAACGTGGGATGCAGCTAGAGGGCTGCAGAGAGGCCGCAGCTGTCACTGGGGGTTGGTCGGCAGAGAGAACAAGTGGGTTCCATACCCAGTTCAAGTCAGAGCAACAGACCAAGCTCCAGAAAACACAGGAGGAAGGAAGGGAAATATCAGAACAGAAATGATGAAACAGAAAAGGCTTTTTTTTTTTTGGCTTTTTTTTCTTTTTCTTCTTTTAAACCATAAGAGACTTTTCATGATAGAAAAAAAGATTTTAAAGATCAACAAAGATAAGACTGGGACAGTTTTGTAAATACAGTAGACTCTATCTACATAGTCATTTCAAACAACTAAAAAAGAGGTAGTATAAAAAATATCTTAGGCTTCTGGGTGGCTCAGTTGGTTAAGCAACTGCCTTCAGCTCAAGTCATGATCCTGGAGTCCCAGAATCAAGTCATGCATCGGGCTCCCAGCTCCACAGGGAGTCTGCTTCTCCCTCTGATCTTCTCCCCTCTCATGCTCTCTCTCACTGTCTCTCTCTCAAATAAATAAATAAAATCTTAAAAAAAAAGAAATAAAATATCTTAAAGGTTTTTATGCCCAGAGACAAATCGTTAGAAAAAGGTAACTTACGACCCTCCCCCTCAAAATCTGGAAACCTCAATCAGTCCAAGAAGAAAATCAAGCCTTCCTTGCAGAGAAAACACCTGTCCCAGTAGAAAACAGCGACCCATGGCCACTCACCAAAAAGACCCCCTACCAGCTTATCCAGAGGTCAGAAGAGGAGGGGATGCCTGCCTTGATTCTGGGACTCCCCATATCCCGACACCATAAGCAAAGAGGGGTAACAGGGGAGGGGGTGCAGCTTAGTTTACTGAGAGGCCGACTGATGGCCCCAAACAATTCCGATGGAGTCCCACCACACGGACCGACAGGCTCTGTAACGGGTTATTTTAAAACTGTGTGGTTGTTTTGATGTCATAAAAGCCAAATAACGCAATCCATTTAAGTTAACTAATTTGAGAAGAAAAGCCCCAAGTCTGACAGCTCAATGCCTATTCACAATCCAGATTCTTTCTCCACTAGGAGCAGAAGGAGGATCTTCTACAATGAGACCCTTGCAAAACCTGACAGCAAACTTGCATGCCGTCCAAGCTGTAGCGTGTGGGTGGCTCGCTACAGCCCTGGCCTCCTCGTGGCACGGCCTGGGCTCCTGGCCAGTGCCATCAGCACTCAGGCAGACCCCCAGCGACCTGCCCAGTCACCTCCATGCCTGCCCCACATCTCATGGTCAGGGACCCCCCCTACTCTTCCAGGGCTCTGGCCAGTACCTGGCCCCCCAACTGGGGCACCACGATGTCCAGGCCACCAAGTGGCACATGCCAGAGAAGGACTGCGGGAGCCAAGGCCACTGTGCATGGGTGAGAAGGCACAGTAGGCTGGAAATGAGAACTGATGACCATCACCACCCCTCATCCTTTTCTCTTCTGTGGACTTTGCCCTAAGCCAGGGGTAGCCAGGGGACCCCTGGGCTCAGAGCCATGGACTCCCTGGAACCCATGTGGGGCACTGCTTCGGGGTCACCTCCTTCATATTCTATCTTTATGTGAATTTGTTAACAGGGGGAGTATTTCCCAGGGAGAAAAGGGCTGCTTTCAAGTCTGCTCTTGCTGACGATCACCAAGAACCCAAGGCAAGGGGAAGAGGAATTTGAATTTCCATAGACGCCCCGGAGCCGTGGTTCTCACACACTGGAAGCTGGGTCTAGGGCACAGAACACCTTCCATGCCATGTTACTAACTGGGAGGAACGAAGATGCCCAGGACTGCCCACGGGGGCAGGAGTGACTCTGGTCCCCAAGCGAAGGCAGAAAGTAGGCTCCCCTGGCAGGAAAGAAGAGAAGCAGCAGCAGAAGCTCTGACGGCGACCTCAACCATGAGAGGCCAGTCCCTGTCCTGCACTTGTATTCCCGAGGAGGAGACTCCCGAGGAGGGTCCAACAGGGTCCGTTCATGGTCACAGCCGCCAGAGCCTTGCTTATTCTTCTGTGTTCCTGAGATGCCTACAGGGAGTTGAGTTGTGTCCACAATTTGCTTGGTCTCAGGTCCATAGGTCCTGCCACTGACAATTTAGAGGGCGGGGCCTGGGAGAAAGGGCAGCAGACGCACAGCAGGACAAGGGGACGCGTGGCCAACCAGCCGTGGGTGCACCTCGGGGAAGTGTGGTTGATCCGATTCCCAGTTCAGGCTGGCTGCAGGGGTGGGGAGGGGAGGTGGTGGTTCAATATTACTTAAAGGCCTAAAAATACTGCTGGCCGTAAATCAGCCCCTGCTTCAAGGCCATGGGCCCTGCCCAAGTGTGGGAGGAAGGAGCAGGTCTGCACACCACCTGTGTCTGACGACAGCCAAAGCCCGATCCCCTGGAGGCTGGAGGAAAAGCCACCTCTGGAAGGCAAGCGAGTGGCCCAGCATTGGCACGTGCCCCTGAGGCCACAGTGTCCTGAGGAGGGTGGCCCCAGGCTCCTCGTCACTGCCATGGTCCCTGGCCGCACCCATCCCGGATAAGGACCCTCTGGGAGGGATCCCTGGCCACTAGTGGCTCTCACAGCACATGACCTCAGGTGCCAGGAATGTGCACGCGGCGCGGCCGCCATCTGGTTCTCATTACCCACGCTCTGCTGCGGGAAACCTCATCTACGTCTCCGCTCCCAGCGCCCGCCTGGGAGAGATTGATTTGGGCTCATTAGAGACTCCAGCAGCGGGTTGTGAGGTGAGGCCCATCTGTGCCCACGTGGCTCAAGGGCCAGGGAAGGCAGCTGCAGCAGAGGGCCAGCACGGTGCACCAAGGACCTCGGGGCGAGGATGCCCGTGGACGCCTGTGGGCACCGGTCCCTGACACTTCCTCCTCAGGGGCCTTGTGTCACAACCTGAAAACCTCCAGGGCCTCTGAGGCCAACTCGGAACCTGACATGCAGCCATTCTCAGTGGCTGTGCTCAGCGGGAGGAGCACTGTCCTCCTGCTTTGATGTGCGCTGCTGAGTGGGGCCCTGAGCCCCGAGTAACACCGTCGTCACGTAACCACCACGTCCGCCCCGCAGTGCCTGGTTCCCCTTCTGCTTTAACTTTCAAATTCATTAATAATCCTCTGTGCTTTAACTTTTCAGTTCATCAGTACAGTAAAAGTTCATCTCTGGACTGGAACGTGCCCCATAAATTTAAGTCTTAAGTTCCAGCAGCTGTTTCCCCAGCAAGCCGGCGGAGACCAGGCAGATCTCGGCCAGGTCGGCAGGAGGGGACCCTTCTTGGGGTCCTGGGGGTACTGCAGTCTGGGGTGGGGTTCTCAGGGAAGCACCCCGAGTCTTCAGCCTTTTGCAAGGTCAGGCTGATGAAACTCAAGCCACAGTGGGATGGAGCCCTGGACCCCACAGTGGGAAGGTGGAGGTCCAGGCTTGCCCCCACCAGGCTCAAGAAACAGGAAGGAGGGGTGTAAGACAGAACTCCAAGGCCTACCTGGCTGGGCGCAACACCCAGTGAGATGCCCTCCTCTGCTGAGGACAGGAAGACCCAGCACCAACCTGGCTCTGCCCCAGTCTTAAAGATGACAGCCATCACGACGACATTCACTCCCATCCCTGCTCAGGTCCACCATTCCAAGGGCTTGGGGTCTTTCTGCTGGGACAGAGGCATGAGAAGCTCTGCCCCACCAAAGCCAGGCCTGGCCCCATTTGGAGGCCTGTCTAACCCCCCTTTCCCCAGGGCCTCCATGGGCTCTCTAGGACAAAAGAAGGACAGAAAGACAGACAGCTAGTTGCCTTTACTGTAAGTTGGCCATGCACTGGCACAAGCAGATCTGCCGGAGAAAAGCAGTGCTGAGGAAGCATAAACGTGTACCCATCCCTTAATATCACACTGACCCCCTTTCCCCTCTCTTGCTGGGCTCTGGCCGGCCGCTCCCACCCTCAGGTTCCTGTTCTGATCCCACCGGAGAGACACCAGGTAGCCTCACACCAGGAGAGTGGGCAGTTCCTCCCTACCGCTGCTGGCCACTTGCTCTGGATCATTCTTTCTAGGATGCCAATCCCAATTCCAGCTTCAACATGAAAGCACCCTTCCCAGGTCTCCCTCTGCCTGAGCTGTGTCTGTGTCTGGGCCTCTTTGTCCATTACCATTCCCTCTAGCACCCCACTGCCTCGCTCCTTCTCAGCCTCTGTCTTCGCCAGAACTCCTCACCCACCACTTAAGACCCCTGCCCCAGCTGTCCTGACTCCGTTCCTCTTTCAGGATGACCTGGTGGCAATGCCGCACCGCCCCCCCACCACCCAGGGTAACACCCAGGATGCGTGACACCTGCTAGGCACTGCAGCACGCCCTTAGTTTTCCTGGGGGCCTGCCCCGCCCCTCTCCAACCCACGTTGTGCCAACCCACGTGGGCTTGGTGATGCTTGCCCAGATCTTCTTTCTCTGGCTGTGAGGGTCCAGGCCGGGCGAGTGTGAGGTACAGCAGGCTTGCCAGGCTAGCAGGCAAGGCTTTACCACCTGGTGAGGGGAGATGCCTTCTTCTCCCCCATAGCTCCAGCACAGAGGGGCAGTCCTGTCCTCCAGCACTCCAACGATGAGCACCCAGGTGGGGTCAGGTGCCGAGCCTGCTGCTGCTTCTGCTGGCAGTCTCCCCGAGGGCCATGCATTTCCCAACTGGGGCCCTGTTCCCCAACCAGACCTGGGTTCAGAGCGCTGCCCTTCCACACAGCTTCCACGAGCTAGTCAAGTGGCCAAGTCTCCTCCTTCCAAGGCTTCCTGGCTAATAGGGACTCCTCAGCCACCCCAAGACGCGAGAGTGCACCAGGCCACCCTCTGGGGGCCAAGAGGCATCAAACCTCTCATCCCGTGACCTGCAGTGCCCCTGGGACCTGCCCTCGTGTGAGGCCTGGACAGGAGGCTCCCCAACCCCCAACTCTACCCCCAAGGTCCCAAACAGGGCTGAGGATGCAGGCTGGGCCACTGCAGGCCGAGCACCAGCCACAGGCCCAGATCTGGCCCCCAAGTGCTCCACAAGCCATGTGGGAAGGGAAAGTCCACCGAGACTTCATGGGAAGGTTTTCAGCAACACCCAGCTCTGGCCTGAGGCCTTACACCCCTTCCCTGTCATCGCAGGCAGAGAGGAACAGCTTCCCTGGGGTTGGCCTGCAGACTGCCCTGGGGGGTGTGACTCCGTGGGTTTCTCCACACTGGGTTGGTTTGGGTTGATTAATCAGTTCCTTACTGACCAAATTCCTCTGAGTCTTTGCAAATGGACTTGCCTACCCCTGTACTCTACATGCCTTTTCTCTAGATGGACAAGACGTGACTGCTGTTAACCCGAGGTCTGAGAGAAACCCAAACCATGTGAACGGTTCACAAGCGCCCACGCCCCCTTCTTCCTGCGCCGGCCCCGCAGACAGGCTGGCCTGCACCCCGCCTCGCAGTGATTAATTAGCCAGGGATCTGCAACAACTCCTCTTCATGCCTAAATATTGTTTCAGCCTATCAGACTGTTAGTGCAAAGCAGGATAAATGACACCTCGGGTCTGGCGTACTGACCTGCAGGGCCTGCTGCTCATCCAGGCTCCAGACAGCCAGCGCCTTCTCCGCGGAGCCCGAGACGCCCCTGGCCTTCTGGGAGTCAAAGTCAAAGCCCATGACGGGCTCCGTGTGGCAGGCGACGCGGCTGCACACCTTCCGCTCAGAGACGTCCCACAGGGCCACCGATCCGTCCTCATAGCCGGCCAGGAGGAGTGGGCGGGGACTGGAGTCGGCCTGTGGGGACAGCACAGCAGTCAGCTCCTGAAGAAGGTTCTGGTACATTCTGGAGGAGAAGGGGCTCTGGAGAGGGGCAGCCTCCCTGGCTGGGCCTTGGAGGTGGCCCAGCCAGGTACAGATTCCCCGTGTTCCCCACACGGCAGTAACAGTTTGGAGGCTCTGTGTGTCCCCTTGAGAGCAGACACCAGCAGCATCAGGCTGGCACAGGCCAGCATTGACGCACTCTGAGGACGGAGACTGGAGGGCGCCGAGCCCAAGGTCGCCCGGCACGGCCCCCGCCTCACGCTGCCAGGTCGCTGCTGCTTGCCAGCCGGGACGGGTGCTGCAGTTTCCTCCTGCCTCCTTTCTGCAGGCTGAGACTTGTGGCCACCCCTTCGTGGGGCCGGTCACCTGTCTAGAACTGCCAGCCAAAGGAAATCGCGAACTCCATCTCAATGAAAAATGAACTTTCTGTGCTTTGTCAACGTCACCGCGGAAGCCCCCCACCCCCGCAGGCCTGGTGAGTCGCCAGGGCGCTGACTGGTGTGAGCCGAGCTCTGCCGGCCCTGAGCTATTGTGATGAATGAGGACGCGGGTCAGAGGGCTCTGCACCCGGGACAGACGCCTCGTTTATCTCACCTCGGCAACCACTCCAGGGGAGCGCCACGGTACGCCGTGTCACCCCAGCACTGAAAGTGGCAGCCCCGTGCTTGGTGCCCAGTCTCCAGGACAGGGACCCAGGTTGCTTCTGGGACAAAGCACACGCCTGCCGATGCCTTTTGCTCTTCACTCATCTCTGCATTTCCTGCTGAGCTGCCTGGGGTCAGCGTCACTCAAATGTCAGAAATAACTGAGCACACCCCCTCCCCAGTGAATTTTCCAAGAGCCAGGAGCTCAGCTGAGCCTCCGGGAACTGTGGGCCTGGCCTCTGCATGGTGGTCAGTGGTAAGAATGGGGTCCTGGCGGCAGAGGGGTTGGAGCTGCTAGGCGAGGCTGCCTCCTGGGTCACCTGCAACTCCCAGAACAGTCAGTCCCCTGCTGGCGGCAAGGCTGGCACTGAGCAGAGTACCTGGGCCTCACGGGTCACGGGCTGATGGCACCAGGGAGCCTCTCCTTCCCCACCTGCTGGATCTCCCGTTATGAGCTGTGTGGGTGCTTCCACCTACCCTGAGGGGCTCTAGGTCCCGACGCTGTACACATCACAGAGTGCCCAGAAAGAACCTTTGCTCGGCTAAGCAAGGTGACTGGGTTCAGCCAGAAGGCACCAGATCATGTGTCTAACGAGAACACTATATCCTCTACACCTGGAAGCAGGGCTCTCTCTGTGTATCAGAAGGGGAAACCGAGGCTTTAGGGTGCGATGTATGTCACTGAGGCCCTGGTTAGTGAAGGGAGCCAGGGGGGGCCTGATGCAGAGTGGCTCTTTGATCAGAAGGAGACGGCAGCAACAGACACATGAAAAAGTGCTCCACATCACTCGGCATCAGGGAAATACAAATCAAAACCACAATGAGATATCACCTCACACCAGTCAGAATGGCTAAAATTAACAAGTCAGGAAATGACAGATGCTGGCGAGGATGCGGAGAAAGGGGAACCCTCCTACACTGTTGGTGGGAATGCAAGCTGGTGCAACCACTCTGGAAAACAGCATGAAGGTTCCTCAAAATGTTGAAAATAGAGCTACCCTATGACCCAGCAATTGCACTACTGGGCATTTACCCTAAAGATACAAACGTAGTGATCCGAAGGGGCACGTGCACCCGAATGTTTATAGCAGCAATGTCTACAATAGCCAAACTATGGAAAGAACCTAGAATCTTGATCATCAACAGATGAATGGATAAAGAAGATGTGGTATATATACACAATGGAATACTATGCAGCCATCAAAAGAAATGAAATCTTGCCATTTGCGACGACGTGGATGGAACTAGAGGGTATCATGCTTAGTGAAATAAGTCAATCGGTGAAAGACAACTATCATATGATCTCCCTGATATGAGGACGTGGAGATGCAACATGGGGGGTTATGGGGATAGGAGAAGAATAAATGAAACAAGATGGGATTGGGAGGTAGACAAACCATAAGTGACTCTTAATCTCACAAAACAAACTGAGGGTTGCTGGGGGGGGGTTGGGAGAGGGGGGTGGGGTTATGGACATTGGGGAGGGTATGTTCTATGGTGAGTGCTGTGAAGTGTGTAAACCTGGCAATTCACAGACCTGTACCCCTGGGGATAAAAATACATTATATATTTATAAAAAAAATAAATAATTTTAAAAAAGAAAAAAAAAGGGAGACGGCAGCTAGCCTGGAGGATGTCTCCCGCACATCCACGGAAACGGCTTCGACATTTTTTTTCTGATGATACTACGTGTTCATACATAGAAAGAAAGGCTCCTAGCTTCACTTAGCCTGTGGCAGCCTGTGCCCCTCCCGAGGGGCTCTTGCAGGCTGACTGCCCCCCTCAGGGGGCCCAATTGAGCAAGCAGTTGGGAGAAGGGCCCCATGACCATGAACCCTGTGTGTGCACCCGCCTGCTGATGTTGCCACGGAGGGGCCAAGGCTGGGAGCAGCCGAGCGTGATCCCTGCCTCCATCTGGCCTCCCATGCAAACCCGTCAGGGTCGGTACGCTTTCTCTGCAGTTCTGTAATGGGAAAGAGCTCCACTTTGGTATCTTTCAAGTCACCTGATTGGAAACTATTTGTGCAGCATGAAATTATTTATAAGGCTTTTCTCCAGACACGTACAGACTTAAAGAAGCGATTAGGCCCTCTGCTCAGGTACCTTGTCTCAGGCTGCTGTGCCTCTCCAGAAAGGGCCTTCTCCCATGAGCAGCCATATCTGGACCCTGCTAGGAGGGTGAGAGTCAGGTGAGAACAGCCCAGTGCTCTGCCTGTTGACCAGGAACTCACGCCAAACCCCTAGGCCAGACCTGCCCGGCCCCATCCAAGAGGTCAGCCCTGAGGAGCTCACCTGGGGGCCCACTTGGGTCTGTTCCCTTCGGGGCAGTGACCTGTCTTGTCGCCTGCTTTCCCATCCACCCTGCCTCTGCCCAGCCTCTCCTCCACCCTCCGGCCCCAGGGCGCTGCTCCTCTCAGTGCCCACACATTGGTTCTGGTCTGTCTCTGCAGCCCAAGTTTGCATTATGCCCATGGTCTCTGGGTTCTGAGCGTCTCGGCTCGTTCACGAGCTGCATGCCAGTCACCCACCTACCTAACACTCGCCTCACTGTTGCTGAGGGTGACCAAGCACTGAGCTCTAGCCCTAATGTCTGCTGCTCCCCATCCGTGCTGCAGGGCCCCTGCGGACCCCAGCTATAGGCGTCACAGGTAGAACAGCAATCTCATGGCCTCAGGCCTTTGGGGACAGGCTGATCTCTGTGGGGCGAGGACCTAAAGTTGCCATAAGGACTTGCTTTGTGTCTTCTCCTGTCACTGGGCGCCCTAACTGGGAGGGACTCCAGCAGGCAGGCCCCGCCTACAGCACCTGCTGGGATCAGTCCTGTAGGGAGCTCCCAGCTCACTAGAGGGGACCCTAGGCCCAGGGTCTGAAAGCCTGTTCTCAGGGCTGCTGTGATCAGTATTTCTGAGCTTTAATGTGATAATCAACCTAATTCAATGCAAGTCGGCCCCTTTGAAGAGCCAAACAAGAATCTGGGGTGCTTGGGTGGCTCAGTCTGTCTGCCTTCCAGCTCAGGTCTTCATCCTAGAGCATAGAGGTGGATCCCCTTGGTGTGGCGCTGGACAGGGAATCTACTTTCTCTTCTCCTTCTGCCCCTCCCCACCACTTGCATGCTCTCTCAAATAAAGTTTTTTGAAAAATCTAAAAAAAAGGATACAGAACACCTGGATGGCTCAGTCGGTTAAGTGTCTGCCTTCAGCTCAGGTCATGATCCCAGGATCCTGGAATCGAGCCCCGCATCAGGCTCCCTGCTCAGCAAGGGGTCTACTTCTCCCTCTGCCTCTGCCTCTCCCCCTGTTGGTGTTCCCTCCCTCTCTAATAAATAAAATCTTTTTTAAAAAAGATTTAAAAAGAAGAATACATCTGAATGTTTCAGTGAGAAATACCGTGTCATATCCCTCTGCCACACTCAGATTAATAAACTACAACCGGGACCTTCAGGTTTGGAGAGAAAAAAAAGGACATTTCAAATTAATGTCGACTCTCTTTTAACAGAACGCTTTGCGTTGGATCTGTATCAACTAACAAAAACTCGATTTGTCCTTCTGTCAACTATATTAATTACCTTAACAAGTTTGTACATCCCGTTTCTATACATTTTTCTGCTGGAATTTTTACATGATTACGCAATGACGGTGTTTCCAGGGAAGCAGAGTGAGGCGGTACAGCCGCAAGGCCCTGCCCGGAAGTGTGAGCACCACACCGTGGCCCTAGGCGTCCAGACCTCAGGCGGTTCCCCGCCACAAACCTGCAGGTCCCAGGAGCATGGTCCTCTTGGAGCCCCACCCCACCCCCCTGCTCAGCTTCCCGTGGGCTTGTCTCTGAGCAGTGGAATCAGCTTATCGAAACAAATTCCAACTGGAATGTTCGTGAAGAAACTGCATAGGGAGAAACCAATGGCAAGAAGATGCAGGTCCATGGAGGGACGAAAAGTGTGGGGCAAGGGCTCTGGTGGGGTACCTGGCCCTGTGGGTCCTCTTGGCCCCACAGATATCCCCAAAGTACCCAAGCCCATCTTGGGAGAAATGCAAACAAGCAGCGTGGCACAAGGCAGGAATCACCTCCTCCCAATCTCAGGCAGGCTCAGGTAGCTCCTAGAAGGTGCTGGTGAACTGAACGGAGCTGGGAAAATGGCCTATAAGCCGTGCTCCCCAAGGCAGGCACCAGTCAAGGACCTATCTACCTTGGTCTCTGTCACAGCAAAGATGCTGCCTGGCATTCTTACCAGGTGAACACACCAGATCATCAGATCTGTAGCCCCAATCTGCAGCAGTCCTGAGAAGCAGAACAGTAGTACACTTTGAGCCAGTGCTGTCCCCTGTGGCCAGGAGGAGGCTGTGCCCTGTGGAGGGATGGAACTTGTAGTACAGGCAAGTGGGCGGGCCCAGGAGGATCCCTCCCAAGACCTCTCGGAAGGGCCTTGGAGCCAAAAACCATGCTGCCAGGACTCTGGAGTGTGATCCACTCCCTGGTCCCAGGTTTCAGCTGCCAGCCGCAGGAGATGTCTTCTGACCCTCTCTAAGCAGAAAGAATAGACAAGAAAGAAGGAAATGGCTGTAAATCAGAAATGCCAAGTGTGGCCGCAGGGAAAGTAAGCGTGTTAAGCCCACCCCTGCCTTGGAGGCAAAGAAGTCACAGAAGGTAATCCCTGGCCAAGGAGGTGGGGAGGCTTGCAGGGTTAGTCAGCACTTCCCTCCTAGCCCTGTGCAGGGCTGCACGTGGACGTGCGAAGAGGAGTGGAGTTCGTGGCCCTCCGCAGGATGGGGCTGTTCCACTGACCCAGCTGTCCCTCCTCACTGCCCGGGCCAGTGGGGGTGGGGGTGAGCCCTGCAGAGGACAGCATAAACCAGGCCCACCCTGGGCAGTTTGTAGGACAAGCAGCAGTGGCAGGGGGGCAGCAGGAGCCCCCGGGGGGACACTAAGTCTGCGGAAGGCAGCTTGCATACAGGCTCCCAGGGGGCTCGTGGTTTGATGATAAACCAAATCCTGAATGGGGCATGATTCACGGCCTGGAAGGCGTGACTAGCAGGGCGTGGTTGGCGTGCGCTGGGCCTTACCTGCCACAGCTCCAGGCACATGGGCATGCCTGGCTTGGCATCTGCCTCCGGCTTCAGGGTGCACACTGACGTCTTGGATGGCATCTCCAGAATCTGAACCTGACGGTAAGAAAACAAGTTGATTTGGGCAGGCGCCAAGTCGAGCCTGTGCTATACAAACAAGAGACTTTTAAGGCGATTAGCCAAGGCTGCTACAAGTTTCTGTCTGCTCCCCAGAGGAACCTGGGATCTGAGCCTCCTAATTAGGCCGCATAGGCTCGTGGGTTCAGGCACTGCTGGGCATTGTGAAACTCACACGTCATTCCTGAGTGACCGGCCTGTCCCTCTCACCAGCATCATCACCTCTGGCCTTTCCTGATTTTACCTCTTCACTGAGGAGGGGGCTTGCTGGGCACTGACTCAGTTTACCCATCCTCTCGATCTCTGCCTCCTTCTCTTTCCTGATGTGGGCTTTCATGTGAACAACTCTGAACTATCTCAGGTGCATCAGATGGTTACAGAAGTGCACGTCGGGGCAGGCACCATGGTGGCTCGGTCGGTTATATAAGCATCTGCCTTCAGCTCAGGTTCCTGATCCAGGGTCCTGAGATCAAGTCCCACATCGGGATCACTGCTCAGCAGGGAACCTGCTTCTCCGTCTCCCTCTGCCTGCCACTCCCCCTGATGTGCTCTTTCTCTCTCTCACTGACAAATGAATGAATAATCTTAAAAAAAAAAAAAAAAAAAAAAGAAAGAAAAGAAAAAAAAGTGCACAAGGAACCCCTGGGGATCACCAGCAAGTCTAGGAAATGGTGTGCACCAAGGGGAACTCTGTTTGGGGCCTGGCTGGTCCCGACACCCCGCACCTCTATACTGGGTATCACAGTGGTGTTTTGTGTCACCTGAATGCAGGGGCAGGCCCTCCTGCACCCGGGCTGGAAGATGTGCCTTTCTGGTCCACACAGCCAGGTCACATTCAGGCCTGTCCATCTGAGCTGGGCCAAGCTCTGCCCCACACCATCTGTAGGGGATAGCTGCAGCCACAAGGAGCAGGCTTGGGCACTAGAGCACTGCCGCCCAGAAACTGTCCCCCAGCCATCTGCATCCCTACTGCCTCATCTCCAGCAAGCAGGGACAAGGGCGCCCCCTCCTGTGGTGCTTGTAGGTAGAGGGGATTCCATGTGAAGCAGGTCTGCCACTCCATGATGGGGGAGGGGGAGGCTCGACCAGCCCTCTGGCCCCCTTGATGCCGGTGAGAGGGGCTGTGCTGACAGCATGCAGCCACTATGAAGCCACATCGTCCCTTGCCAACAAGACGACATCTTCTGGTTTGCAGATGAAGAGTCTGGGGCGGGGGTGGGGGGCGTTTGAAGAGACAGCTGGCCTGCTGTCTCAGTCACCCAGTGAACTGGAGGCATGTGGGTGTGAGCTGGGCTGCTCTCACTAACCCACAGGGGAGAATCAGCCCAAGGCCTGAGATTAAGTCCTGAGTCCTCTCACGATCTGCTACCTGCACGCTGAGTCTGTCCAAGGGCACGCTGCAGGCAGGGTAGAAAGCCAGTGGCACAGCAGCCTGGGCCTCCCAGCTGCAGGCCTGCATGGGGGCAGCACACCCCCAGGCTGAGGCTGTGGGGACCTTCTGGGCAGGGCACTTACCAGAGGCCCACGCAGTGTCCTCGGGAGGGGCTTGCTGCAGAGTACGAATGCGTCCCCACAAAGAGGCACATACCTATGTACGCGCACGCATACAGCCTCCCCCAGCTTCTGCGGGGCCTGCAGGATCAGTGTCCATACCAGCCCCCGCAGCCCTCACTGCCCACGAAGGAGACAGAAAAGACCCTCAGTGATGTGAACGGTTGTTACTGTCATCAAGTAAGAGGCTGCTAGAAGGAGGCCCTGGAACAGCAAAGATGCTCAAGGAGGAGCTCTAGCAAAATAATAAGACATGCAAGAAAAGTCACGTGGCAACCAAGACACAACGGAACCTAGGGATGTCCCAGAGGTCAGGTGAAAACCCAGGAGAAGGGGAGGGGGCTCTGTGTCCTTGGCAGTGAGTACCAGTGACTCAATTTCAGGCTTACTGTTTGAGAATCGGCTGTAGACACTGTGGGAAGCCTGTGGGCCCCAGCCAGGGTGCGCTCACCCGGGAGGCCAGATGCTCCATAGAACAGAGAAAGAACTGCTCCTCTGGTTCGGGACACCTGGGCACCCAGCCCTGTGCACATGCAAAGCAGCAAAGCTGCTAGCTGTGTGAAGGCAGAGGGAGAGGGAGAAGCAAGCTCCCTGCTGAGCGTGGAGCTTCCTTAAGATTCTCTCTCAAAAAAAAAAAAAAAAGATTCTCTCTCTCAGAGCCAGTTAAGCGTCTGCCTTCAGCTCAGGTCATCATCCCAGGGTCCTGAGATCAAGTCCCACATCGGGTTCCCTGCTCAGATGAGAGCCTGCGTCTCCTCCTCCCTCTGCCTGCTGCTCTCCTTGCTTGTGCGGTCTTTCTATCAATGAATAAATAAAATCCTTTAAAATTTTTTAAAGAAATATGGGTGCCTGGGTGGCTCAGTTTGTTAAGCGCCTGCCTTTGGCTTGGATCATGATCTTGGGGCCCTGGGATTGAGTCCCACATGGGGCTTCCTGCTCAGTGGACAGCCTGCTTCTCTCTCTCCCTCTGCCTCTGCCCATGACTCATGCTCTCTCTCTCAAATAAATAAATAAAATCTTTTAAAAAATTAAATTAAAAAAATTAAAAGATTCTCTCTTTCCCTCTGCCCCTCCTCCCACTTAAAAAACATTTTTTTAAGTATATTAAAAAAAAAAAGATATTGACTGGGTAGTTGGGACCTGTGGGGAGAAGCCACCCTGATTGCTTGCATATGCTCATGGGGTGAGGGATGCCAGAAGAAACAGAAGTCCCTGGGCACACAGTCTGCATGGGCCCACACCCCGGATGGCCTGGTACAAGGGCACACAGGTATGGTGAGGGATGGCCTCTCCCAATCTTTGGGCCCAGGAAGATCCCTCTGGTGGCAGTGAGGAGGGGTGTGAAGGCAAGGGGCTCAGGTAGGGGTGAGTCACCCTGCAAGTCAGCTCAGGGAGGAGGGGGGGGAAACCAGGACAGCCCCGAAGCCTGAGCAAGACACTATGGGAGGAAGAGTGAGTGGCAGTACCCACAGCCACATCCTGGGTGTAAGAGAGCAAGGGGCCCAGGGCCCAAGGACCAGGGCAAGCCCAGGGGCCGCTGTGAGTCCGACAAAGGCTCTGGGCTCTGGGCTCTGGGCTCTGGCAAGGGCCTGGACGCCTGCGCTCGGAGCCTCCTCCAGATACCAGTGTGCTTTCCATCTGGCACTTGACTGCAACCTTAGTTTCCAGAAGGTAAAATGTTTGGTTTGGGCAAGTGTGGCCACCCAGACGGCCGAGCAGGGTGGGAGCATGTCCTCCCTGGGCATTGTCTGGGCATAGGCCAGCAATGCCTTTCCAAGCAGATTCCACCCAGGCAGATTCCAGGTGGGAACGTGGAAAACAACCACTTTCCCAGGATATCTGAGGTCTTTGGATTGGCTGCTCCTGAAAACCACAGGTGACGCCTGCACTGGCGACTAGGGAGCCGGCAAACCAGTTAAAAACAACGTGGAGCAGCACATGCTGGGTGTCAGGGGCCAGACCCTGGGGGCAGGACGTGCAGCCAGGAAGGCCCAGAGAGGCCGAGAAGCAGAGGGCAGCACGGGGCATCCCCGCCTCAGTGGGGAGGGCTGGGCTCTATGGTGTGCAGCGCAGGAGCGAGGCTTGGCGCTGCCTGGCCCCGGCTGTCCGGGAGGAAGCACACCCCTCTCTTTTCACATTCATAAAACTTTTAACAGGTTTTTGGCAAATTGGCAAGAAAAGTGTATGTAGCTCCTAATTGGCGATTTAAACGCAATCATGAACAAATAAATGCCTGTTCCTTTCTCATTATTTATGAACTGAATCTGCTTTAAGACAAACGAGTCTTCTTGGGTAGGGGCCAAACCTCGCTGCTGTGGGCATGGGGCCCCATGTCCTTGCCCAGCGCTGCCTGCTGCACAGCCCTTTGGGACCGGCAAGGAACACAGGGAGACATGGCCGTGGGCAGCAGACAGGAGGCTCCCTCTCCCTGCATGTGTGCACCCCCGGGCCCTCCCTGCCCCAGCTCAGAGCCCCTGGCACCCCACACTCGGCCCAGACCCTGAGCACCTATGCCCCCAACACGCAACAGGCCTGTCTGATTGCTGATCCTGGGTTCTTCTTCAATTTCCCTTCAGCTCCCCAAGTGCTGGCCCCTCCGGCCACATCCCCATCTTCCACCTTACCCTCCACCCTCACTTCCCACCACCTGTTCCCCTTGGTGGACTCTGCCTCTTCTGCCTCTGGGGATGTGGACATGCTGCCCAGCCTGACCAGATCTCCATCACCAACCACTGCTGGCCACTCTGGCCTGAGTTCCATCTGACAGTCACCTCCAAGGCTCCATCACGCCCACCTGGAGCCCCGTTCTCTGAGTTCCCCTCTCACCTGCACCCTCTGTTCTGCACTTACTACCCCGGTGCCAGCCTCCCCCAAGCCTCAGCATTCCAGGTCTGATCAAGGCCTCTCATGCCAGAACTCAGTTCAGCAACCCAAAAGGCTGCCCCTGATGCCCAGACTACCAGAAGGCCACGATTTCTCTCCCACCATCTCCTGCCGGCCTGCCCAAGACTCCCCACCATGCATGCCTGCTCCTAAGTCCTCTGAGGACCTCTCCAGGCAGTCTCTGCCTCTGCACTCCTAATGGTCTCGAGCCCCATGCCATGCAGTACTGGGTACTGGGGCAGCAGCCAGACCAAGGCCCCTGGAGTTGCAGTCTGGCACTCCATGGGGCTCCTGTGGCAGGCACAGCATTTCTCTAATAGGTGTTCAGGATGGGGAACCAAATGCAAGCAGCTCGTGAAGCCAGGCACCAGGTGGGCTAGCACTCACCTCGTCACTACCTCTCCCCGGCACAGCCAGCATCCAGCGCTCCTGAGCCCCAGCGAGGACGGAGCTCCTGCAGAAGCCCATGCTCTCCAGGACCACAGAGTCCACGATGGCGTTCCTGCCCTCTGCCAGGTCCCACAGGTGCAGCTTCAGGTCCCGGCCCTGACTGCCAAACCAAGAGGAGACAGGCTATGAGCCTCCGAGGTGAGCAGACTGGGTTTCTCACCTGGACCAATGCCAGCATGCTGGGGCCAGCCTGACGCCGAAGGAAGGCAGGGGACACCTTCCAGAGAGGCGCCCAGATGGTATGCATTACCTGGCTGGGGGCACCAAAGCCAAGGAAGGACTTTGTATCCAAGATGCCTTCATGGGCCATCCCACAGGGGCACCATCAACCATGTGCCAGTGAGCTTTGCGACACATGCCCCATGACCAGCCTCCCGGGCTCTTCCTGCCACTCCCCGTGCTGTCGAAGTGTGAGCTCACCCTCCTCCCTCCCTCTGTGAATTAACTGTGATGGCCCAGCAATCCCACCCCCTCACGAGTTTTCCCAAGTGAATTTAAGACCTGTATTCACACAAAAGCCTGTACACAAACAGCAGCTCCCTTCCTAACTGCCCAAAACTCGATGCGACTCTTCAGTACGAGGCTAGGGAACCAACCATGTGCCTCCACACCACAAAATTCCACTCAGTGACAGACAGGGACAAACTGTGACACATGCTACAACCCGCAGGCATATCAGATGCCTTCTGCTATGAGCCAAAAGGCCACCTACGGCATGATTCCCCTGCTGGGACGTTTCCGGGACGGCATGACGGCAGGTGGGGGACTGGGGCTGCCGTCTACAGGGAGCAGCACAGAGGCTCTGCAGGGTGCTGGCAGCCCTATGTGGCCCTGGGGGGGGGGGCACTGCCGTGATGGTGGCCACCGTCAAGCCCACAGAACAACCCACAAAGAGCAAACATTAGTGTGTATAAGTTAAGAAAACAATCAGGGTGTCGGGCTCCCAAGATGGACTGCAGACTGTGACAAATGTCTTGCACACTGCACCCAGGAGGAGGGCAGATAGCTGATCTGAGGAGTTCTGGAAAAGTCTGTTCACTTGAGTTAAAAACAAATACTTTTACAGAGACATCAGACCGGAATGGGGCCTTCTCGGCCACTGGCAGGGGACTCCCACGCCCACCACCTCCTCCATTTACGAGACACTATCCTACAGGAAGAATGGGTGTTCCCCTCTCCTTCTGTTCTCTCTATTTCCATCAGCTTGGACTTGCGTGTTCCTGTGTTACTCTGTGGGCTGTCATCTACACTTCCCATTATTTATTTTTGTGCTCAAACCATCCCAGATTGGCCAGCGGGACCCCCTTTGAGCTGGCTCAGGGTCCTTCTGACACGTGTCCATCAGCAAGATATTCCAGACCCAGAATCATTTCTCCAAGGAATCCTTGTTCCTTCCAGTGCAGAGAGATATTTGCAAACCAAGGTCTGGGCGCTGGTGTAGTTATTGTTGTGAGGTGCCGCTGCCGCCAGGCCCTCTCAGCAGAGCCAGGAAATACACACACACTCACATACACACCCACCTCTCTCTCACACACACAAACACTCATACACGCAAACACACCTCACATACCCCCCTCACCCACACATGCAAACACACATGCAAACACATCTCACACACCCCTCACCCACACACGCAAACACACAAACACACCTCACACACACCCCTCACCTACACATGCATACACACCTCAGATACAAACACAGCTTACCGACACATGCAAACACACCTCACACACACACGCCTCACTCACACATGCAAACACACCTCACACACACAGTCACACACAAACTTCAAACACACACAAGCACACCTCATGCACACATTTACACTCACAGACATACTTCACACACACACCTCACTCACACATGGAAACATAGCTCACAATACACAACCTTCACACACAAACCTCACACACACACAGGCAAACATACTCACACACACAAGTATTTCTGCACCTATCTTTGGGTATATACTTTCAAAACCTCACCGGTTCATGCTGATGCCCCAAGACTTCTTCCTCCCCTTCCTCCTCCTCAAGTGTGTGACTCCAATCTCTGATTGGGAGAGAGCTGCCTCCCATTTTCCTCAAGATATTCACTGCCATGCTCCACTGACAAACTTGCTTGCATGATGCAGCCAATCTCCCAACCTCCCCAGCTACCTCTGAGACCTTGCCCCCATCGCCCTGGTCCTCTGCCCAGTGGGCACGCTGCTCCCACACCTCTACCTCGAAGCCACCCCGCACAATCCACTTCCTCAGCCGCCTGTGTCCCTGAACTTGGAAGGGAAATGAGGGAAGGGAGGATGGAACCACTGGCTATCCATATAGAAACAAAGAACGCACACCTCACCAACAGCCAATTCCAGCTGCAGTGTGGGCCAAAAAGGAACAGGAGAGAAGCTCCTGAGAGATCAGATCTTCACGACCTGTTGCTGGGACTCCTTTACACGACACAGAAGCACCAGCCATAAGGAAAAGATGGCAGCTCTGACCCCATTTAAATGGCTAACTTCCACTCACTGACACATTATTGAGTGAGAGCTGTAAGTCACTTTGTGGGAGCAGCAC
Source organism: Meles meles (assembly GCF_922984935.1). NCBI lineage: Eukaryota > Metazoa > Chordata > Mammalia > Carnivora > Mustelidae > Meles > Meles meles. The sequence continues at coordinate 32,472,598 of NC_060077.1, forward strand.
CTGGTGATATAAATATCAGCCACATCTGAATATAAAAAAACTCCCGTAACTCAATGAGAAAAAGGTAGTCAGTCTGCTAGAGAAATGGGGATTGGAGGGAGATTCTATCCCAGTGGCTAACAACTGCAGAAGGCGGCTGGCTCATTAAGTGGTCAGGAAAATGCAAATGAGGCCATACCCAGAAAGCAGTGCGGGGGTGGAGGCACTTGCACTGGGGGCAGCCTGGCACCTTCTGAGCCGCTCAGTACGTGCACACCCTGTGGCCGATGCCCCACCTCTGCGTCCAGGGTCCAATCCGCAGACACGCATGCACTGGGCGCCCGGAGACCCAGACTGGGGTCTTAATCCTTAAGCTTCTTGGCCCCAAGTGGATGACCCAGATCTCCACTGCCAGTAGAATGAGCATTCATACACATCCAGTGGAACACTGCACAGGAAAATCCCACACAGTGCCCTACAGCTACACGTACCCACCGTGGAGCTCACAAAGTAGAGCTGAGCAGAAGCAGTCCCATACAAAGGAAGCTGTTCTGCACGGTGCCATTTTTGTAAGTAAGAAAAAAAAAACCAGACCTAACAAGTCTGTGCTTTTTGGAGATGCAGATTCCGAATGGTAAGGCAAGAATGAGGGGCAAGGGGGCTGCCTCCTGAGGACGAGAATGGAGCCAGCATCAGGGCTCTGCTCTGACTTCAGTGGTTACCCAGGTGTCCACTCTGTGATAGTACAACAGTCTGCAAACTTGTTCTGTGCACTTTTCTGCAAGGGTGCTGCGGTTGCCATAGAAGAGGTAGGAAACACACCCACCCAGGTGGCTGTCACTGGGCACAGGTGTACCCTCGAGCCCCCAGCTTTCTGTCCTCCAGCCTCCCCTTGACATGAAAGCATACCTGCCTTTCTCAAGAGCCACTTTGGAGACACTTGGCTTCCAAACACAGCTGGGCGCTCGGCCTCTAGTGCAACGTAAACGCACCTGGGCATTCCAAGAACGTGCACAGTCTGCGCTGCAGACCTCCCGACCCACGGGCCCCTGCCTGGAGCACGGCTACCGCAGTGCCGTCCAGCTTGGAAAGGGGAAGGATCAACCGTCCAACATTCACTCACAGGCTGCCCTTGCCGCTTGCCTCCCCACACAATGTCAGGCCAGCTTTCTGAGGGGCAGACCCCAGGGCTGGGGATTCCCTGAGAGCAGCCCAAGGCATCTGGGCCCTGGAGGAGCAGGAGGCGCCAAGGGTCCTAAGGCCTTGGCTGAAAACATAGGAGGAATGTTTACAAACAGCAACATCCAGTGCAAGCGGTTTAGTGTGGTATTTGGACGCAGTGTGTATTCTAAGCATCAGGGAAAGTCCACAACCATACGGAGGGCCTGCCACACCAACTGGGGAGAAGGGGGCCAGTGTGTGGGTCTGCAAGCACACACGTCTAAAGCCACCAGCCTCCTGGATACCTCTGGTTCTTCGATAACCTGCGAGCCACCTTCAGGGGCATAGCAGCAGCATGTCTGGCACAAAAGTGCTTTGCAGAAGGGTGTGTCCCTGACAGGCCTTGTCCTCTGGGGACTGGGAACCATGGTGCCTAGATGTCCAGGATCTGAGTCCACGGCCGGAAGGCAGACCTGCCCTGGAGGGCATTCAGGAAAGTTTCACTTAAACTTAGACATAAGCTCATTCTCTCCCCCACCTGCCCCTTCCTGCTGCCTTCTGGCCCATCTCTTACCTGGAGTCCCCAGCCTGGCACCTCTTCAAGGCCCTGGTGGCAGTGCCAGAACATGGCCCCCCTGGGCTCTGCTGCCCGGTCTCCAGCTGCTCACAGCTGGGCCCACCACACAGCTTCCTCTGTCAGGAGTGCCACATGCCCACCCTGCTCTCCTTGTCTCCTGCTCACCCTGCACCGGTCAGCCCAAATGCCATGGACCTGGGCGCCCCTGTGGCACTCCCAGTGCCCAGGGCAGGGAGAGGGTGGCTGCTCTCAGGGTTTGGAGTACAACCCCAATCAGTGGGCGGACTTTAGACGCAAGTTCTGCACCACTGCATGGGAAAGGGACCACTCGTCAGAGGAGGTGTGGTGACACCAGAGCCCTGGGGTCCACAGGAAGGAAGCTGAGGCTCCTCTAAGAAGAACCCTGGAGCTCAGCCATGGACCCTTAGCTCTTGCCACTGGAGAGCCCTGGCAGGCCAGGGAGGCCTCTGCTCAGGTCACTGCAGAGTTGTTTTGTGCGTTCATCAGGCTCCTCTCAGTAGGCACCTGCCTGGACAGAGCAGTGGTCACAAAGACGGCAGCGACGGGCACCCAGTGGACCTGGACACTGCCTCTGGACGGGCCAAGGGCAGAGATCACACTGCTCTGCCATGGGGAGGGGCTGCCCTGGCAGCTGGGGGAGACCCCAAGAGCCTCCAGCGGCAAGTTCATGGCCCCTGCTGAGAGCCACAGCTTGACTCCTTTGGGACTGTACTTGCTGCCATCAAGACCCACCTGAGCAGCTGGTGCCCTTGGGGCAGTGTCCGCAGCCAGGTCACACATTGGCCCCCGTGGCCATCCAGGGTTGCAACTGCCCTCCGCGTCTGCAGGCTCCAGATGTGCACCAGCCCGCTCAGGGACCTGTTGTGACAAGCGCAAAAGCACAGGCTCAGGGAGAGGGATCAGAGGACAGTCCCAGCATGCTCTGCAGGGCTGGCGGAGAAACCACCCAGCTGGTGCACCAGGCATTTCAGTCGGAGCTTTCAGTTTAGAGGACGGCTGGACATGTGAACTAAGGGTAAAAGTGGCACAGTGGTCCTTTACCAGGGATGGTGGGCAGAGCCCTCAGGAGCCTCAGAGGGCACCCGAGGCAGAGTCCACTCCTCTGGAGAGGCACGGGGGCTACCGCTGACACTGTAAACTGTGTGGTGTCTGTGAGAGAGGGCGTGCTCCCTGCCTCCTCCAAGGGGGCCAGGCCCGAGGGACGGCTTGTCAGTGGGTTCTGAAAAGTCCGGGTGCCCGAGAGGGATGGGCTGTTTGAGCCTGTCACTGAGATCCCCAAATGAGCCCTTGGCTCACTGGTAGCCCATTGCCCCTAAATTCACCATGGGCTAACCCCTGGGCTTGGGTTGGGGCCACAGCTACTCACCCTGAGAGGAGGAGTGGGCGCCCCTGTCCTTGGGCTCCTCCGAAGAAATGCAGCGCGTGCACCGCCGACTGGGTACCGCGGAGGACAAACTGGGGGTCTGGTGGTGGGAGTGGGGAGGCTGCCATACTGGCTGGGGATGCAGGCTCCTGGGGACCAAGGAAAGGCATAAGTGACTCCCCTGTTGTCCTTCAGGAAGGCAATAGGAGCCTCCCTGGATGCTGCCCAGCCCCTTCAGCCTGTCTACCCTCACACCTCTCGGCCTCTACACCCAAATGGCATCACTGTGGCCCCAACCTGCACCATCTCTGGGGGGGCGCAGTGGCGCCGCACCCTTCTGAGGTCACTCTCACCCCAGCACCCTGCATAGAGCCTGTCTCTGGCCTCCAAGGCCTGCTGTCCACCCACCCTATACCCTCTGACTCCCTGAATCCCACTGGCCACAGCAGTGGGAAGAGTGACTCCTCCTCCCTCAGGCTGTCTTCTCTACTCCTGGGCTGTCCACACGCCTGGGGGTGTCTGTCCTGCCTCTGAGCCTGGCTGAGTACTGCAAATTCAGCCTCCCTCTTCCCTCATGAGGCCCCTCTCCTCTCCTTCCTGCAGTGGAGCAGTAACATGGCTGGACATGCTGTCCACTCTGGCCCCACAGCAAGCTCAGGGAACAGGGGCCACACTGGCCTGCTCCCTGCAGACCACAGGCCTGACCACCAGCATCAGGCACACAGCAGCTTCTCAGCACGTGCATATTGAAGGGATGAACCGAGGGACAGACAAGAGGTGTATGGGCACCCTGGGGGCTGCGGGAGAGAGCAGGACCCAAAGATAGAGAGGAATCTCCCTCACATGTGCTGCAGACCCTGCCTGCTGGGTCCTGAGGGCCTATACGTCTGCCCTCAGAGAAGGCAGCACCACATTCACTGCTGGAGAAAAGAAGGCAGGGAATGGTCTGGTGAGCTACCCCAGGCCCCTCAGATTCAGGCCTAAAGTCTGCATGCTGCCACCAAGAGGCAGAGCGGCCAGTGCACTGGTGTGTGGGGAAAGAGTAGGGACTGAGTTACCATGTCGCTCCCCAGGAGGACAGATATGACAGATAAGTGACCTTTCCTCAAATCACTGGTCCCATGGGGCCCACCCTCCTGAAAGGAGAAGCCTCCGAGGGTCACCACTGAGCCACCCCAGCAATGGTTCAGGGGGGGTTGCTGGACCAGAAGTGACCTGCTCCAATGACCAAGGGGCACATCTGTCAGCCTGCAGGTCCCAGGCCAGGCTGGGGATACAGCAGGAAAGGCCAGGAGCAGACTGCTGGGAGGCTGCAGCAATTTCATCAGGGGGCCTCTCCTGCTGGGATCTGAGACGCTTCGCCACCTGTCCCTCTCCAGCCTGGACACAGACCAGGGAGGAGGCTACCTGGCCATGGAGGGAGCCACAACCCCCAGGGGAACTGGGCAGGGCAAAGAACAGGAGCAGAGAAGATAGTATTCCTCCAGGAGGGAGCCTTTGCCAATGCCAGAGGCTGGAGGGGGTTCCAGGCCAAAGACAAGGCTCACGTGGGATGGGGGCTAAGCCAGAGGACAGGCAAACACGCAGTCGCAGAGGAAGGAGGGGCGTGAGTTTCTCCAGCTGGAGACTGGTCCAGGCACCACTCAGCCACACCCTCACCGGGAAGCCCTGTACCTCCCCTCGTTGAAAACATCCCAGACCCTTTCCTTCTCTCTCTCTCTCTCTCTCTCTCTCTCTCTCTCCGGAATAGAGCCCGGAGTAGCTTCACTAGAGTGCAAGGTTCAAACACCTGAGAAATGCCACTGTCAAGGCAGCTGGGGCCTTGGAGGCTAAGGGGCTCTGAGTCACCAGACAGGAGAGGAGTGGGGGGCAGGTAGTGACCTGAGACTCCGGAGACCACCGGAGCCAGGGAAATGCTGTAGAGACCCAGTGGAAAGCCACTGCCAGCTGAGGCCTGGTCCACATGAGGGCTGGAAGTAGGGTTGGGGCTGATCCTAATGACCCAGAGCAGACATGGCAGGGCTGGGGACAGGAAGGGGCAGATGCTCACCCTTACTGGGGAGAGACCATAGGCAGCTGCTCCACTGCTTGATCCCGCCTCTGTCAAAGAGAAGGAAGGGGTCTCTGAGAACGGACCTTACAAATGGCCAAGTCCCTATTTCTTTCTTTCTTTTTTAGGGTTTTTGCTCTGAACACCTCTCTCAGCTTTAGCTAAAAACCAACTGACTCTTCCCAAACGCAAGGACGGCCTCCTATGGGCAAAGACCTGACCCCACATTGCTCCATGACCCATGGCCCCTGCTCTGTGGCCTGGGACAGGTGAGCTTGCCAGGAGACACTAACACACACACGCAGCATTCAGGCACACGTATGTGCACACGGACAGAGGGCACACGCTCACAGGTGTACACATGCACACACATGCCTGCACACACTCACACACACGCACAGGCAGCACAGGGGCCTTGGGCGGTGCCAGCCAAAGTGCAGCCCACACTTGCCACCTGCCTGCCGCCCCGATGGGAGTTTCCAGAACCTCACCAGCACAAGGCTCCGTCTGAGGTGATGAAATCAAGTTCTCCTCTATTGTTTCCCCAGAACTGCGGGGAACAAACCCGTCACGTTGTTACAACAACCAAACTGTTCAGGCCAAAATGATGCATCGGCAATTAAGGGCTCCATCATTTCAAGCAATTAAAATAAACGCTTTATTTGAAAACTAATTAATTCTAGCTACATATTTTTCCCATGACAATATCCTATGATTACTTGATTTATGACATCTAATTATTCTTTATTAATCTAATTGAGAATAATCGCGTTATCCTATCTCCCCTGGCAGTGAGCCGCCTGGAGCGGAGGCTGCAGCCCCTTGTGCAATACCGGTGCGCGGTACCAGCCGCCCGCCACTGCCTCATTCCCCTGTTCTGTCACTCGTCTTTTCCTCCCAGAGGGCAAAGGAACATGAAACTTAATCCACCGAGCACAACTTTGGATTCTGCCTGTTCTTCGAGATGTCAAAGAGAGACACATTCTTTTCAAAATTAAAAGAAAGACAACCTGACAAAATTTGCGCAACTCTGACAGCCTTTCCAACCGATGCTGCAAACCCTGAAAGCCCCTCAGGCCCTGGGCCCATGGATGGAGGATGACAGTGCCCCCCTGTGTCCCACCTCAGAAGCAGCAGCCTGGCAGGACTCAGGGTCAGCCCCACAGAGAAGGGCCCAGATGGAGCCTTCCTCCTGGCATGAGGAGCAGCAGGCAGACAGGGTCCCATGGGGAAAGGCATAGGTGGCTGGGACCAGGCTACACCCAGCACTCATCCTCCCACCAAGCCATGCACGCCTCAGGCAGGCACAGCAGCCATGGGACCCAAGGGTGCCCCTCATGGGGAAGGCAGGCAAACAACCAGAGACTGGCAAATGCAGAGGAGGCAGGGAGGGCCAAGGAAGAAGCTGGTACCCAAAGACCACAGCCTGATCCCTGAGTCGGCCTTAAGCACCGACCGTGCCCTCAGTCACAGAACCCTTTCCTTTTACTGCAACAGGACCGCTGGTCCTTGAAGAAGCCTGGAATCAACAAGGAGCACTGAGAAGTGAGCCAAAGCAGGGAAGCCACCACCAGAGTCAACCAAGCACTATCCCTGATGACTCCAGCCCACCAGATCTTGCCTCACTGACTGCCTACGCCTGGGAAAGCAAGGACAAGCCACATGGGATGCTGCAAGTACCTCAAACAGCACCCTCCACCCAGGCCCTCCATAAGTGGGCCACAGGAGAGCAGAGAATGGCTTCCAGAAGCCCCACAAGGCACCTAAGAATTCCATAACCAGCAGAAACTAGGGAGGCACCACTCTGTGACAGGATAGTTGCCCACAAACCAACTAAAATAAAAACCCAAACTCGGGGCGCCTGGTTGGCTCAGTGAGTTAAAGCCCCTGCCTTCGGCTCAGGTCATGATCCAAGTACCCTGGGATCGAGCCCCGCATTGGGCTCTCTGCTCAGCAGGGAGCCTGTTTCCCCACCCCCTCTGCCTGCCTCTCTGCCTACTTGTGATCTCTGTCAAATAAATAAATAAAATCTTTAAAAAAAAAAAAATTCTTCAGTACATCACTAAGCTATCCAAAAAAAAAAAGTTTAGAATCTTCAAAGGTCAAACACTAAGTAAGCAGAAGTCAAACATAGTGAGGTCTATGGAGCCTCCCCAAATTGGCACCTGCCCTGAGGGCATTTGCTACAGTAGTGATCTAGAATTCTGGTTCTAAGGCAAGGCTTCCAAGTCCATGAAAGACAAAGCTTAGGGCCCTCCCAAAGTGGACAATCTCCTAGAACATCTCCATAAAGATGAGACCCCACAGGACTAAATGCTCAGTGTTAAACTGAAACAGAAGTAGACCTACACCAGAGGTGCCAGAATGATGTCCTAATTTACACCACCTCAGGAGGTCTCCAAAACTTCAGTCTGTGAATGTCTCTCAGAAGGAGCCCACCTTCAACACAGGCCTGAATGAATTCACAGATAAAGTCCTATGAAATGCAAGCAGTCAGAACTCATAGAAAAGAAAAGGGAAACACAGCACCATGAGTGAGAGCCATGAGAAACAACAAAAGGCAGAACTAGACCCCTAGAGCACAAAGCATCCAGGCATCTAGAATAAAGGTGTTTAAGGCTCTGAAGAAATAGAAAGAGGGAGCTAAAATCACAAGTGGAGAGCAAGAAATCACAAAATTCACCACAGATTTGAAAAAGGATCCAACTGGGTGAAAGGCTGTTGGGAAACAGGAGATTTGCACTGTGCCAAGGTATTACATTACAGATTATTTACTGATCGCAGAAGGAGAATGTTCCTTAACAATGGAGACATCTGGCTGTCACCACCTTCACCATGAGACTGAAGCTGGCACCGCCAATAGTAAACAAACCAGCATCACTTATCTCCTGAGATGATGCCAGAAAACACAGCACCATCCTTGTACACCTATGCCAATGACTTGCAGAAAACAGACACATCCAGATTACAGGATATTGGGCAAGGCAGCTAGCTCATACTTATCAAAAAGGTCAAGATCAAGAGAAAAAACGAGAGCAAAAAGCAGGGTGAAGGTTCTAAGTTGAGAGACTAAAGAGGCATTGTGACCAGATATAACACATGAACCTGGCTGAGATCAGAATGGTAAGGGAACAACTGAGGAGTTTCTGAATATGGACTGTAAATAATATGGAATTACTGTGGGGCACCTGGGCCACTCAGTCAGTTGAGCATCTGACTCTTGATTTCAGCTCAGGTCTGATCTCAGCATCAGTGCAGAGTTGGCTTGGGATTCTCTCCCTCTCCCTCTGCCCCTCCTCCCTCTCATACTCACTTTCTCTCTAAATAAAGAAATGTAATATCTTTTAAAACATGAAATTATTGTTCATTTTCTTGGGCAGGATAATTGTATTTTGCCTAGAAGAATGCCCTTATTCCCAGGCTACAGTGTTTTAGGGCTGAAACATCATGATGTCTGCACACTGTTTTCAAATGTTTCAGAAAAAGAAATTCTGATCTCTATCTACATACAGACAGGTAAAGCAAATGTGGCAAAATGTGAACAATTAATGAACATAAGTGAAGGGTATGTAAGTATTCACTATACTATATTTGCAATTTTTCTGTAAAATTATAAAAATTATAAATTATAAAATTAAAATTATAAAAGCATTCTTTAAATTATAAAAGCATTCTAGAGGAAGGAGAGGAAAGACAAACCCACACTGGACTCATATCTAGAATAAAGAACACACAGATCAATACAATAAGAAAGCAAACGCCAAAAAGGAAAATAAGCGAAAGACTTGAACAGATATATCACAAGAAACATAAATGGCTAATAAACATATGAAAAGATGTTTAACCTAATTAATAATCTTGGAAAGCCTGTCAAAACCACAATGTAATATAATTACACTCCTAGCAAATTAGCAAAAGATTAAACAATCTGTCAAATGTTGACAACAATGTGGGACAACTTGAACCCTTTATCTTGCAAGAGAGAACATAAATTGAAAGAATCACTTTGGAAAACAATCTAGGACTAGTCTGCACACCTTTTGAGGTAGCAACCCCATTCTTAGATAAATACCCTAAAGAAATTCTCACATATGTACAAGAAGAGATTTGTACAAGAATGTTCATAGCAATATTATGCATGCTAATAAAAACCAGAAACAATGCAAATGGCCATCAACTGCACAAAGTTGGTACATACATATAATAGAATATTCCACAAAACTGAAAATGTATAAACTCCAGTCTCACATGGCTGAAACTCAAAATGATAATTCTCATTAAGAGACATTAAGAACATAAAAAAGGAGGCTATAGACAGGGAGAAAATATTTATGACATATATATCTGATGATAGGCCATACCCAGAATACTCAGAATATAAAGTCAATAAGGAAAAAAGGGTGGGGGCATGCCTGGGTGGTGCAGTCAGTTATGTACCTGATTGGTTTCAGCTCAGGTTGTGATCATGGTTGGGGCCCTGAGACTAAGCCTAGGGCTCTGCATTCAGCATAGTTTACTTGGGACTTGTCTCCCTCTCCCTCAGCACACTGACTCATGCACACGTGCTCTCTCTCTCTCTCACTCAAATAAATATATAAATCTTTTTTTTTTTAAGTTAAAGTGATTCCAAAAGGCTAAAACTAGAGATGGACAAAGGTATTTCAGACAAATAGAAACAATAAAAAAGCAGGGGTTGAAATACAGATGTCAACAAAGTTGAATTCTAGCCAAAAAGCATCAGAATTGACAAACCCAGATACTTTGCAATACTGAAAGCTGCAATTTACAATGAATATATGATTGTTTTGAATACCTATGTACTAAAAGACAGAAACACCACCTTTATAAAGCAGAAACTACAGGGAATGCATGGAGTCACAGAAAAAATTCATCAAGAATTGGAGAACAGGATATACTGCCACTCTTAATACAAATCATAGCAAGTGAATAATAAATAATAAGTAAGGAAATAGAAGACTCCAAGGGGTAAATATTATGGATCCATATGGAACTTTACACCCAGAAAACAGAGACTACCCCTTCTTCTCAAGTGCATGTGAACATGTATAAAAATTGTATACTGGGGGGCGCCTGAGTGGCTCAGTGGGTTAAAGCTTCTGCCTTTGGCTCAGGTCATGATCCCAGGGTCCTGGGATCGAGCCCCACATCGGGCTCTCTGCTCCACAGGAAGCCTGCTTCCTCCTCTCTCTCTGCCTGCCTCTCTGCCTAGTTGTGATTTCTCTCTGTCAAATAAATAAAATTAAAAAAAAAAATTGTATACTGGGTCAGGGCACCTGGGTGGCTCAGTGGGTTAAGCCACTGCCTTTGGCTCAGGTCATGATCTCGGGGTCCTGGGATCGAGACCCGCATGGGGGGGGGGGGGTCTCTGCTCAGCGGGGAGCCTGCTTCCCTTCCTCTCTCTGCCTGCCTCTCTGCCTACTTGTGATCTCTCTCTCTCTGTCAAATAAATAAATAAAATCTTTAAAAAAAAAATTGTGTACTGGGTCACAAAGAAAACATCAGTAAGTTCCATAAAGAAGAAATATTATAGACACACACTATGACCACAGTGCAGTTATATCAGAAATTAACAAAATAAAAACTAAAATGTCCTCCCAACTAAAAATTTAAAACCATTTATTATACAACAAATTTTGGGTGAAATGGGAAGTACTCACTCCACTAACTTTAAGAAATGACAATGAAAAGCACTATAAACCAGAATTCATGAGGTATATTTAAAGCTTTGATCAGAGGGAAAGTAGAGACCAATATAACTTATGATTATTATACAAAAATAGTAAATAAAATATTAGCAAACAAAATACAACATCAAATTAAAAAAATAATACAGGATGACCAAGTGGAAATGTAAGGTTAGTTGTTGTGTTTTTTAAAGATATTTTATTTATTTATTTGAGAGAGAGAGAGTATGTGTGTGTCAGAGAGAGCAAGCAAGAGAGAACATGAGCAGAGGGGGTGGAAGGCAGAGGGAGATGGATAAGCAAGCTCCCCACTGAGTAGGAAGCCTGACACCGGGGTTGATCTCAGGACCCTGGGATCATGACCTGACCCGAAGGCAGAGGCTTAACCCATTGAGCCACCCAGGTGCCCCAATACCCATTTTTTTATTAAAACATTTAACCAGGGCACCTGGGTTTTTATTAAAACACTTAACCTGGCTCCCTGCTCAGTGGGGAATCTGCTTCTCCCTCACCGTCTGCACTTCCCCATCACTCGTGCTGTCTCTCTCTCTCTCAAAATAAATAAATAAAATCTTAAAACAAAACAAACCCCACCTAACCAAAGAGAAACTTATGGGTTTCTTAAAAATTATTAAAATACACACACACACACACACACACACACACAACCTCCTTCTACAGTCAAAACATTACTTCATGAAGAAATATTGGAGATATTTTCTCTTAGATCAGAATACCCAATATCTATACTACTATTCAACACTATACTGAAAGTTTAAGCCAATGCAATTAAATAAGAAAAATCAATTAAAGGCATATGACTTAGAAAAGAAAACATTAAATGATCTTCCAGATGACATGATGATATACTTGAGAGCCTTAGATAATCAATGATAAAACCAATTCAAATGTTAAAAAAAAACAAAAACAAAAACCCTTAGTATAGTATCAGGGAAAAAAACTAACAAAGAGAACTTAATAGCTTCCATATGCACAAACAATAACCTGTTAGAGAAAATTCCGTTCACAATACCAACTAGAAGATAAAATACCTAAGATATTTCTAAACTTTATCATATATAAAGAGATAAAATTCAAATATCTTTAGAATATACAGAAATCTTCAAAATTAAGGAAAGAAAGTCTGAAGACCAAATAGAAAATGAGCAAAGACATGAATTCACATTCGCAAAAAATGAAAATGGCCCTTAAACATATACAAAGATACTTAACACGACTCATGGAGAAATGCAAAGTAAAACTACATTGACAGGCTTCTGGATCTGGTGAGGATGAAATAAATTCACCACAGCCTCTTTCTCTGGCTGACTATGACTAAAAACTCTAGACAAATTATGAAAAGCAATTACTAAAACCTCTGAAAAGTGAACAATGACAGACAGATTTTGGAGGGAAGTAAAACCTTGGAGGAGAAGTGATCTATATGGGGTGAGTTTTCTAGTTTTATTCGTATGTCTTGGGGCATTGCCTTGGGGTAGGCCCAGCTTACATAGCTGCAAGGCAGCAGTAGCTAAAACTTAGATAGGCTAGTTTCTGGACAACTTTACAAAGAAAAAGTCTAAAGAATGTGAGAGGAAATCCCTGATGGCTTGTTTTTCTCTTCTCTCTCAGCACTGCCTGGACAAGAATGGGCCCTGGACACAGAACTGTGTGGAAGAAGTGACTCTGAGAGAAACCTCTGTCTTTTTGGCCAGAGGAAGCAAAAGAAGAGAACCCTGCTGGATGGAGTGTGTGTGCAGAGTTGGGCATGGGGGTGGGGAATGCAGAGAGGAAAGAACTAAAGAAAAAGGTCTCTTAATTCTGTGAATGAATTCACAAAAGTCCCACGCTCACTACTGACTTTCATAAGCCTGGGATAGACCCAAAGGAACCTCTCAAAATCTTTGAAAATTGAAGAGATTAAAATCATAGCCCACAAAGGGCAAGACAGAACTTGTGTGGCAATTCTAACTGGGCTGACTGCCTGCTAATACAAAACTCAACATTCTCCAGAGGATCCCATGTAACACTCAACCAGGATATGTCTAGGATATGATATAAAGTTATTCAACATATCAAGAACCAGAAATGAGAGCAGTTCTCGAGGGGAAAGTCAACTTACAGATGCCAACTTTGAGACTATTCAAATATTGGGAATATCAGAAAAGGATTCTAAAGCAACTTCTATAATTATGCTCCATGAGGCAAAGGTAAACATACTTGAAATGAACAGAAGGAAAGTTCTCAGCAGAAAAACATAAATTAATTTTTTAAAGGAAATTTCAAAACAATAATACAATATGCAAAACAAAAAAAATTTCAATAATGGAATGGGAGATGACAAAGGAAAGAGCCAAAGAACATGAAGATTGGTCAACAGAAATTATCTAATATGAAACCAGAAAGAAATAACACTGAAATAAATAATTAGAGCATCAGGGACTTGTGGAATAACAGTAAAAGGTTGGAGATTCGTGTCACTAGAACCTGGAGAAGAAGAGAAAGAAATGGAGCAGGAAAATTACTTGAATAAATAACTATCTGAGATTCCACAAATTTGGGAAGAGATAAAAATTTATAGATTTAAGATCTCAATGAGCCATAAGCAGGATAAAACCACATTCAAACACAGCATAAACTGCTGAAAAATAATAAAGAAAAAATCTTGACAGTGATGATACATACACAGGGAAATAACAATCTGAATTAGTGTGGATTTCTCATCAGAAACCACAGAAGCCAGCAGACAGTGGAATATCTTTAAAGTATTGAAAGAAAAAACCTCTATATTCAGTAAATTCTCTTTGGGGAATAAAGGCAAAAAACTGATATTCTCAGATGAAGGAAAACAGAGAATATTTGGCAGCAGACGTGGCCTAAAGGGAATATTAAAGGAGGTTCTACAGCTCAAAAATAATGTTAATCAGAAGGAATCATGGAACGTCAAGAAGGCAGAGGTAGAGAAATAGTAAATATCCAGGTAAAAATAAAAGACAAATTTTCACCTCTTAAGTGAACATGTATATTGTTAAAATGATAATACTGTCTGGTAGGATTCTTAACAGACAGCTATCACATGAAGGCAGGAGGGCAAGGGGACCTATATGATTGTAAAGCTTCTATTAATAATATTAATATTATTAACCAAAATAATATTAACCAAAAAAACTGTGAAATGTTGAGAATGTACACTGCTATCTCTAGAGGAACCACTAAAAACATATAATACAAAGAGATATAGCTAAAAAGCCAACAGAAAAATTTCAACAGAGTATTTGAAAATATTTAAATAATTCATAAGAAGACAGGAAAGAGGAGACCGAGGAACCAAAAAATTAAAGGAAAAAGAGAAAACAACCAAACAGTGAACCAAAATAGAATCATATCAATGCCTACAATAAATATAAATGCTCTTAACATGTTAGTTATTAGATCTAACAATTATAACCTATTAAAAAAAAAGACCCAAATGTAAATTATCTGGCAGAAACCCACTTTCAATATAAAATACAGATTAAAACATGAAAAAGAATTACTATACATATAATAAAAGAAAGTTGGTTGGAGAGAATATGTTAATGTCACAGAAAGTACACCTCAGAGAAAGGAATAGTACCAGGGATAAGAAGGACAGAAAATAATAAAAGGTATCAATTCATCAAAAAGATGTAAGAGTCCTAAATATGTATTCAGCTAACAACAGAACTTCAAAATGCATGAAGGAAAAACTGATGGAACTGAAAAGCAGAAATAAACAAATACATAATTATAGCTAATTTAAACTCCTCCTTAGTAATTAGCTGAATAAGTGGCCAAAAAGTCATACAGATTCCTGATTAATACTATCTACCTACCTGACCTAGTTGACATTAAGAAACTACTCTACCCAACAGAAAAAAACACATTCTTCTCAAATGCACATGGAATATTCATCAAGATAGACCATATCCTGGGTCATAAAACCTTAAAAAATGAAGAAACAAAAACATACAAAATATCTTCTCTAACATTATGGAATTAACCTGGAAATCAATAATGGAAAGGTAACTGGAAAAATCTTCAAATATTTGGAAAATGAACAATACACTTTGAAATACTCAACTGGTTAAAGAGGTATGTAGTACCAAGAGAAATTAGGAAATATTTTACACTTAATAAAAATGAAAAACAATGCAAAATGGTACAAGCATTCTGGAAAACACCTGGGTAGTTTCTTATAGAGTGAAATATACATGTATCATATTGCCTGGCAATCCTACCCCTTGATAATTATCACAGAGAAATGAAAATTGATGTGCAAACAAAAGCCTGTTACATGAATGTATACAGCAGCTCTGTTCACGTTGCTCCCAATAACCATTCACAGGTGAATGGAATACTCTCGAGCAATAATAAGGAATTACTGAAAACCGCGACAACATGGATGGATCTCCAGAGAATTATGGTGCGTAAAAGGTTACGTACAGTATGAGCCTACTTATATGGCATTCCAGCCCAACTAGGCAGAGAGCACAGGTAGGCGGTGGCAAAGGGCCAGGGGTTGGGGAGAGAGGCTGACTACTGAGGGGGAGCAGGAGGAAGCTTCTGAGATAATGCATCAGCTTCTGGATTGGGATTGTGGTGGTGCTGGTGCAGACAGCTGTTAAGAGTCATTCGAAGTACATTTCATAGTAACAATCACATTAATAACAGATATTCACAAGTTCATTCTGATATAATAAATAATTTAAAAAATAAACGGGGGAGAGTAGACAAATATTGCATGCAGGAAAATTCCCAATCATTTGTGGAGATACTCAGCCCTCAAGGAACCCCTCATGAGGGGCAGCCCATACTGAGTCCTTCCTAAGAGGACAGTCTGGAAAGGGAGAAAAAAGACTAACTTTACAGAAAGGAAACCTGACAACCACTACCTCAGCCAGGTGACCAAAGCCGACATCAACAGTGATGTCATTTTGACAGTATGTACCATTAGTATGTGATGAGATGATGTTTTATCTTTGAGGTCCAGCTCCTGGAAACCCACAGCCCCAGTCTAATCATGAGAAAGACATGTGACATAGCCTAGCTGAGGAACGAATGTTCCACAAAAGACCTGACTGGTACCCCATAAAATGGTCAAAGCTAGAAAAATAGGGGAAGTCTAAGAAACTGTCACAGCCCAGAGGACACTAAGGACACCTGACAACGAAATGTAATGGGATGCCCTGGATGGCATCCAGGGACAGAAAGGGGACGTTAGGTAAAAACTCAAGAAACCTGAATAAATGTAGACTTAAGTCAGTAATGATGCACCAATGTCAGTTCACGACTGTGACAGCTGTACCATGCTAATCACGTAAAATGTTAATAAGAAGAGAAGAGGACTCGAGCACGCTTCTGTGCACAAGGTAATGCACTGGGCCACTGCTCTCTTGGGATCCCAGAAAATGTTCTGGGATGCTATTTTTCAAATAAAATATATTAGACAATATTGCGCTGGGGTTTTTTTCAAGCTACAGTCTATAGGCGTTACCACTAACACATTATGAAAACCCAGTTTCTTGCTTAGACTTTTCTGGCTTAGAGACAATTTCTAATTCTAGTTAGGCATCTTTAAAAAGATTCAATGCCAATTTTTAAGGGCTTAGCCCACTTAAAATAATTCACCATCCTGTTTTTGCCCCCAGAGAAGTAGATTTAAATTCATCAGTAGTGTTCCTAATAGCTCCCTAAAAGCTAAGCAAATTAGCTGATGACTTTTGTCATAATCATCATCACCACCATGTGACGGTGCCAGGGAAAGGAAGAATGCATCTCCATCAGCCAGACCAGCTCATTCTCTCCTTGAACTACACAGCCATCCTAGTGGGAAGGCTCTGAAGTGGCTGACTCTCCAGACTGGCAGGAACAGAAACCCACTTTGTGCTTCCTAGGCTACACCTGGGACCGCAAAGATGCTCTCTGGACAGGCCCGTCCTGAGCACTGCTTCCTCACCCTCCCACCTTCCTGATCAGGACAGACTACAGCAAGAGTCCCAGAACTGGTCCTTGGAAGCCACATCACAGACACAGTGACCTGGGCAGTCCAGTCCAGGTCACTGGGAAACTTTCCAGGGCTGCTGCTTCCCACCATGGGAATGGAGGTTTGACCATTGCCCTCCATGGTCTTTGAAATACAAGGAGTCTCAGGGGAGTCGGCAGGTACACAAACAGGCATCAGGAACCAGCCTACAACTTAAGACAATCCCTTTCCAAGTCGTCACCCTGTCGCTGAGGCCCTGGGGGTCAGTGTCTCGTCCACAGCATTAGCTTACCACTGAAGCCAGGGTGGGGGCAGCCCAGTAAGTGATGCCCAGGCCCCCAGAGGGGTAGTCCTGCCATAAGTAAGGCCAAGGGCACAGTCCCTTCCACAGCCCGGACTACAGGGCACCTGGGTGGCTCAGTTGGTTAAGAGTTTGACTTGGATTTCGACTCAGGTCATGATCTCAAGGTTGTGAGATCAAGCTCTGCCCTGGGCATGGAGCTTGCTTGAGATTCTCTCCCTCTCCCTCTGCCCTGTCCCCAGAAGCAAAAGCAAAACAAAACCAAACCAGAGAGCCTGGACCTGCCCGCAACAGCTTTAAGTGTGTCAGGATTAGACAATGGAAGGAACAAGCCTGGGGGACAGTAAGATCCCTGTCTGTTACCTGCAGCTCCCGGCCACAAAGAACTGGACACACTCCCTGGCCAGGGAAAGCACGCTGCACCTCCCTGCTCAGGCCCATGGGCTTCCAGGCACAGGCCCAGCCTAGGAGGGATGGGGGCCAGCTGGGCCTGTCCCGGCACCAGCCCAGCCTGCGCCCACAGCACCCCTCCCCAGCCCCGAACCAGGGAGGCAGGTTTCCTGGAGGTAACTCAAACTTCACAAAGAAACCATTTCTGGAGTGGGGCTCCGTTTGGCGATTCGGAGTCAAAGGCGCATTTCATAGCTCCTTTCCAAACCCCATGCATTGTCAGGGCCCTTTCCCCTTTGAAGCCTCGGTGAGTGATTGAAGCGTCTACTTTCCGAGGGGCAGATAGCACTGGGCCGGTAATCTGACTCTAAGCCCGGGGATAAAGGTAGTTTGTTTCCTCTCAGCCCGTCTGTCAACACCTCCTCAGTAATTAGCCCTAATTATTACCAAGGGCCAGCCTCCCATTCGGTTATTAAATCAGAAATAGTATCGTGGCCGGGCATCTGTCAACGCCCCACTGGCGACCTTGGATTCATTGAATCCTCTGTCAGTATCCCTGGCTTCAAAGATGCAGATCCCAGGGAGGGGTTCCGGGGACGCAGTGCGGCCAGCACTGCCTGGGAGGGAGGGTTTAGGGGAGGGAAGACAGTGCTCTGAGCAGCCCTGCGCCACACAGGGCCCATCCCTGCACCTGCCTTCCCCGGGGCAGCAAGTGTGCACCCCAACCGCGGCCATCCCCACCTCACCCAGTGACTGATGGAACTCTGTGTGTACAGTGCGGCGGGGGGGGGGAGGGGGGGTTGTAAAGAATGTCCTCCAGCAGCGCTTACCCTAGGGGACCAAAGGTTAGTCCCAGGCCTGCCTGCCTCCAGCACAGCCATGTCCCAGGAGCAGCAGGTAAAGGTGACCTGAGGCTCCAAAGGGCCCTGTGCGGCTGCTTCTTGAGAGTACAGGGAAAACCGCCAAGCCCCGCTGCCAGGAGCCCCTCTGAGCTTTGAGTACGGACAGGGCATCTCTCCAGGGGCCAGAAAGGCTGTGAAGCAGATCTGGGGGACAGCTGTTGAAACAACAGGCTTCTATGATGGAGTCAAGAGTGCTGCACCCCTGAAGGCCCTTGGGAGACAGACTGACAGTCGCCTCCACCCTCAGCCTGAAGCTTCTCGTTCTGTCCAACAGCAGCAAGTCACTTGCCCCATAACTTGGATTCCTGCTCCTGCAAAGCTCATGCGTTCCTGGCTCCTCTGAGGGGGAAGGTGCCCCGTCGCGGCCCCAGGAGCTCCTTGCCTGCAGTAAACCCGGCAGTGCCCCCACATGTGTCTAGACATCATCCCGCCAGGTCTGCAGGCACCCCTTCTGGAAGGACTCCACGGTGTTTGGAGAAAAGGGCAATGGAGGCAAAGTTACAGTCACATCCCCTGGGATGTGGCTCCTCTGTGGGCATCAAGGCCCACGTGGTATGATGGGTGCCCAGGCAGAGGGGCGCACGGCGCTCCCAGTCGCACGCCTGCTCTCCCCTGCCACACCACGGCCAAGTCCCTGCTGGCCGCTCTGCCGGGGCTCCCACGCCGGCCAGGCGAAGACTGCGCCAGGGCGGCCGGAGTGAGCCTCATAGAAAGGCACAATGATGTCGGACAAACTGGCAGCTGCGGTGTGTGAGGTGTGGCCATGTGCTCCGCGGCCAGCAGGGGCTTCGGAGCTGGGCCGCTGAGGCCAGCAGTTGCAGACTTCTGCTCAGGATGGCGGGGGGCAGGCCAATCTTGCTAGACTGAAAGGAAATGCCAGGGCGAAGGGCTGCCGGGTAGCTGAGGCAGGCCAGCTGGGCAGGCAGCGCCACTCCATGAACAGGCACTCAAACTACAGCTGAGGACGCCCATTAGGTCCAGGGAGCCTGGAAAGATGGCAGGAAGGAAGTCCAGGTCGGGAGCACTTTCAGCTGGCCTGCCCCCACAAACTTCCAGGCAGGGGTGGGAAGCCAGCCAGGCCAGCAGCATTTTTGTCCCTGGTGAACACACGGAAAAGCTCACTGTTTTACAGGAAGTGTGACCATTCCCACGCACCAGTGCCAGCCTCTGGGGCCTGCTTCCGCCATGAGATCTGGTCCACGGCAGCCAGCTGCCCAGTGCTGATGACAGTCTCCAGACAACTCTCACCCTGGGCATGGAATGAGCCAATCCCCAGGGGATAGTGCCCAGGCAGCTCCTGGGAACCTGATCCCACTGGGAGAGAGGGTCTGTAACCATGGTGGTGGGGATACACTTTCCGACAGGGATCCATGTGTTTGCTCCTGCGACAGAGGCTACCTGCCTGCTGCCTCCTAGCACATGCAAGGCAGAAATTCTCTCCATTACCCAGGCAGCGAAGGGAGCCTTGCTAAAGTTCAGCAACCTGTGGGGGATGAAGGGGGACAGGGGGCATGGGACGTGATGATAGGAGCCAGGAAGCCATGGTGGACCTCAGGAAACGGGAACCTGGAATGGGGTGGAACACAGGGGCAGAGCTGCACTGGCTCTGGGGTTACCCTCCTGCCCGTCACCATCCATGGCTCCCATCTGCACCCTGATTTTCAGGGAGAGGAACATAGGGGTCTTGGTGTGAGAAGGTTGCCATGTCCTAGAGGACAGTGCACTGGATCGGTTACCCAGCCACCCCCTGCTTCCTGAATTCCCCTACCCTGTAGGCCCTCACAGGCCTCCCATCTCTCCACCTGTGGCCTTCAGAAAACCTTGCTTTTGGTGCAAAAGTGTCAAGGTGAACAACACTCTGCACTCAGGACCCCATGGGGCATGAGATGCAGCACTCCCAGTGCCAAGTGTCCCTGCACCGACCACACAGCACCTGCACGTATGGCCGAGTGTGGGCTCACTGTCAGGCCAGGCCCTGTGCTACTTAGGCACACGGGTGGAGAAGAACCCAGAATGTTCCTCTCCATTGTTTGGTGGCCCCTCCCGGCAAGTGGATGAGCACCCAGCACCCACAGGCCCCAGCCCTGGCTGTGCCCCTCCTGAGGCCAGGAGAGAAGGAATGGGCTGCCAAGGGCACCCCACACACCAGGGACTTCTCCCGGGCTCACCATCAACACCCTTGTAACAGAGATCGCGTTGTCCATTTACAAATGAGGACATCATAGCCCAAAGAGAAAGTGAGCTCAGGACGCCTGCTGTCTGGCACGGCACACTTGGCCTGCTGATCCACCAACAGGGTGCCCCCAGGATAGGGACTGACCAACGCTGGAGCCGAGCGGACACACCACGGTCCACTGTACCATCCTCTCCACGTCTGTTTTTGACATGTGTTTTTACAACTAGCCAAAACAACTAAAAAAACATGTGTCAGAGAGGGGGAAGGAGAGTTGGGAGTATTTCTCTATCAAATAATGAACACTCACTATAAAGCCAGATAATTGGTGGAGGACCAGACCAGAGAGCCAGGCATGTATGAGAAAGATGGCACCATGGGCGGGCTGGGCCAGCCTGGCATCCTTAACCTGGGGTGGGAAGGTCTGTGCCCTGTGGGGAAAAGGATCCTCTACTCCTTAGGGTAGGATAGGTCACGCTGTGGAAAACACGAGCCCCCAAACTCAGCAGCTCCACACGTCAGAGATTCCCACTCCTGTTACAAGTCTGGCACAGGTGGGTAGAGGGGTCCTGCCTGTCACTCAGTGATGCTCCAAGGGTGCTCACCATAGCACTGTTGGAAATTGCAAAAATGAAAAACAAGAACTCCATCATGGGCATTATTAGGGGCAAATTGTGTCCATCCCCCTCCCCCCCAATTCACATGTTGGAAGTTCTAGCCCCTACCCTTTCAGAATGTGACTCTATTTGGAGAAGGGCCTCTATAAAAAGGGCATTAAGGTTAAATGAGGTCACGTGGGTGGCCCCTAATCCAACAGGACTAGTCCCTATAAGAGGAATTAGAACCAACAGGCACAGAGACACAACCATGTGAGGACACAGGGAGGAGATGGCCAACACAGGCCAAGCGGACAGACTATAGGAGAAACAAGCCTGCTAGCACCGTGATCTTGGGCTTCCAGCCTCCAGAACTGGGGGGAATACATTCTGTCGTTTAAGCCCCACAGCCTTTGTAAACTCGCCGGCATCTTTCCATGAGTACTGATGGAGGCCTGTCCCCACTTTGGCAACAGCTGCCCTGTTGAGTGTCAGGTTCACCTTCTCCATGCTGACAGCCTCACCCTATGGGAGGATTAGCCACTCATCCCTCAGAACTCAGGTGTGCTTTGGCAGCTTCCTTTGGCCACCATCATGGAAAAGGGAGTGACAAGTATCACTGTGGTCTTTCCCCTGCCTCTGTGGTTGTAGAGAAGTGCGTCCAGTGAACTCCTGTTGGCATGAGTCCTCTACCATGGGCGGGGGCCACGCCGGCTGGTCTGTGACAGATGAGTAATGAGACGTGGGAGGTTGTGACTGAAGCACAGTCTGGCTCATCCCAACTGATGGGACAGGACAACAGCTCAGTCCGTGCTATAGGACCTTTGGGTCATTTCCAGTCTTGCTGTTAATGCACTGAGTGCCTGCTAGGCACCTGACAGGGCTCAGGCCTTACTCATTTGATCTTCCCACTGCCTTATGAGGTCAGGTGACACCAAGGACCATGAGCTTGCAAGTGGAGGCAAGGTGTGACCGCACTCAAGTCCATGCTCTGAAGCCCCACGCTGAGGAAGAACAGTGGCCATCTGCACATAACCAAGCGGTCAGGGTCTGTGTGCTTAGAAATGTTATGGGGGGGGGGGCACCTGGGTGGCTCAGTGGGTTAAAGTCTCTGCCTTCGGCTCGGGTCATGATCCCAGGGTCCTGGGATTGAGCCCCACATCAGGCTCTCTGCTCAGCAGGGAGCCTGCTTCCCTCTCTCTCTCTGCCTGCCTCTTTGCCTACTTGTGATCTCTGTCTGTCAAATAAATAAATAAAATCTTGAAAAAAAAAAAAAAAAAGAAATGCTATGGGGGTGATTTGTAGTATCGGATAGTCCCACCAACAGCAAGAAAAAGCCTCTTTCTCCATACCTTCAGCAATTCTGAATATCTACAACTTTGAAAGTTCTGGGATCACAGGCAGAAAAAAAAAAAAAAAAAACCACCCATATTTCCCTGTAGTACTTTCATGATTTTTTAAAAATATTGACATCTTTAATCCATCTGGAGTGGAGCCTGGTGCAGAGTGAGGTGGATATTCAGTTCTACTATTTTCCAGATGGCTAACCAGTTGTTCCAACTCCTTTTACTAAATAATCCATTTCACCCCCATTAATTTGAAACCATACCTTTAGCATGAACCAAATTCCTGCATTTATTTGGCTTTATTTCAAAGTTCTGTTCATCCTCTGTTCATCCATCCACACCAATTCCAAGTACATTCATTGCTGCAGCTTTATAAAGAGTGTGGTCCCTCAGAGGACCGTATCCATGATACTTCTGGTGTTCAAGTTTTCCTCGGAGACGTGTACTTTAAAAACTCTTCTATTGTGCCCACTGTGTCCTAGCTTTAGGAAATAAAATCTCCACGTTATTTCCAAGGCCAAGTACGGGACAGGCACAATGATTTGGTAGACAGACCCTAGCACATCGGCTGGACCCTGAGCACAGCCAGCAAACCTTGCCAGACTGTCCTGGTCCCAGAAGCAGCCTCCTCTAGCCTCACACCTGTGTGTGAAGAGCCAGGAGTGGTGAATGCCCTGAGGATTCTCCTCCTGTCATGCATGGCAGGGCCTCCTCTTCTGGTTCTCTGTGTTCCTTCTCCCCGCTCAGAACAGGAAAGCAGCTAGGTCACTGCATCTGCCCAAAGACAGGGCACAGCATCGGCTGCCAATGAAACCGTTACTCTAAAACACCATATGCACTGCCTATCTGCAAGGCCAGGCCAGAGCCCTCCCCTCCTCTCCTGATGCCACCCTCAAGGGCACCCAGGAACTGGCAACCTTGCCTTTGCCGCTAAGGCCCCACCCTCATTTCTTGTCCTTTGTGATGAGAGCCCAACCACAACCGGATCCATTTTCCAAATTAAAATACAGGTCGTCTGGCCTCTCCACAGGTCCTCTTGGGCCTGCCTCTGGAGAGGCGGCCCTCATGAGAGGGATGCCAGACTACAAACCAGGCTGGCAGGAGCTGTCTGGGGCCCAAAGGAGATGGAAATGGGGTCAGAAGGGAAGATGGTGATCTTGAGCTGAAAGGGATTCACTTCAGATCCACTAAATGTGGATGAGAAAGGTGCCCTGTGCAGAGGCCAGCACTAGAGGAGATGTCAACTAAGGCACTGGGCCATCAGCCCAGAGAGCAACCCCAGGTTCTACGGTCAGAGACGTCTTACCAACTCAAAAAATATGGCCAGCGGGCGCCTGGGTGGCTTAGTGGTTAAGCCGCTGCCTTTGGCTCAGGTCATGATCTCAGGGTCCTAGGATCGAGCCCCACATCGGGCTCTCTGCTTAGCAGGGAGCCTGCTTCCTTCCCCTCTCTCTGCCTGCCTCTCTGCCTACTTGTGGTCTCTGTCTGTCAAATAAATAAAAAATCTTTAAAACAAACAAACAAACAAACAAACAAACGATATGGCCAACAATATCAGATCCACTGGCAGGCCAGGGTCTGCCCTGCCATGGGAAACAGTCTGAGCTGGGTCTGGAAAAGGAGGAGGGTCCAGACCTGAGCAATAGCAGTGGCAGGGGGGCAGCAGTGCATCTGGGGTTGGGTTACAATGTGCAGAAATTTCCTACACTTGATCAGAATCAAGGCTGCAGTGATTTCTTCTGTTCGCTTGCTTGTTTGCTTTTAGGGTTCGATCAGCTTCCCACTTATTTCTAAGACTTGCACCTGTTTTACTTACAGGGCATCAGGGCCATAAAACAGCTCACACATAAAACCACCTGCAGCCAGAGACTTTAAAAGTGACAATTACTAAATAAAATAATCCCAGCAGTGTCTATTTTACTTAAAAAATTTTACCAGATATTTGTTTATTTGCTTCCTAACTTTTCTCTAAAATAACTAGTTTTAGCAGCAGTTCACATTTCCACTTACTTTTTCTTCCTACTTTCCAGGAAAGTGTTGTTTCCACAACTGTAAAACTGGAGGGATATGACGTTCTTGTCTAATTGTCCCTCTGGGTAGGTGCACTATACCTATCCTGTGTTAAACTTGGCTGAAGGGAGCTTCTGAACTCAGTTCTCATTATTAGAAAACCCATCCTTATACAGAACAGGTCTTCCTTAATCCCAATCCAAACCTCTGGCCCCTGGGTCTAAAGCTCTGGTTTGAAGCCTGCTGCTGGATTTACTTCTGGCTCTATGAAGTCAGTTCTCAAAACCACACTTACCCGCCAAGCCTCCCGCTCCCACCTATTCAGCCTAACTCCTGCCTTCAACCAGACCCTTCAATTCTCAAAGCCCCCAATGGAAACCACACCCCCAACACTGACCTCAAGTGCTCAAGGCCAGGGCCTACCCTGTTCCCAACAGAAGAGGCAATAGTGCTCCTGCTGACAAAATCAGGGCTCTGCCCACCGGCACCCACCATGCCACAAGCGGAGCTGTGGATTCAACATGTGTTTAATGAGCACCGAACTGTGTATCAGGAACACAAAGCTGATCGAGATGGAGCTCCTGCCCTAGAGGCTCACAGTCTACCCAGAGATCTAAGTCATTTATAGTGTTATGCTTTAAGTGCAGAGTGAGCAATGTGCAAGAGTGGGCAGGGAGACAGGGACCGCTGAAGAGCAGAAAGTGGGAGGGCAACACAGGCAAAGGCACTGAGACACAGAAATTCATGCCAACTTCTGAAGAAAACCAGGTATCACTAGAATGTTGATAAACAAAAGGGGAAAATGAGAATTGAATTGAGACTGGCCCGGAGGCCTGTATCTTACCTTCCTAGCTGGCCAAGGCTGGTGGTAAACCCATAGGAAAGCATTTACTCTGCCATCCCACTCATACTAAATGATCAAAGTGGCTGCTTCCTCCATGCAGCCGTCCTTAAATTCCAGCCCAGAGGACAGAGGTCACAGGGAGTCAAGATGGGGAAGGGGGCCAAAGTAGAGACACCACCAGAGGCAGATTCACAGGGAGCTGAGAGGACAGACCCAGTCCAGTCCAGCCAACATAGAACAACGGGGTGTAGGGAGTGGAACGGCTATAAAGACACATAAAAATCTGATGAGATTGCTTTTGAAATTGTCCAACCAGTGGAAATGCACCTGAGAACCTACTGGGAGGCAGACTCTGGCCACTGGGGAAGTCATGAGGATGATACGCACAGCAAAGAGCCCACTATTCTGTTATAACAGGAGGTGGGGTGGTGAGGGGGATGAGAGGGCTGTTTGGGCTCAGAGGAGAGGCCAAATGGGTGCACCTCCTACCCAGCAATAAAGCAAGTGGGTAGGGCAAATATCTGGGAAAGCCATCCTGTCCTGTTGGGGGGCTGTGGGCTATGTAGCTATGTATGCTACTTGGTCACAAGGAGCACTGCTCCACCTGCCTGGGCTGTGTGCAGAACCCGGGGCTGTGGAGTGGGGAGTGGGAGAAACTAAGTCTCCTGGGGCTTTTGAGGTGTCTGCCACCCACTGTGGGGTACCTAAGGATGCCTCCTGGTCTACCTCCATCTCAGAAATCTCCTCCTCTGTCTTCTGGGGGTTCTGGACGCCCTGGTGGAACTGGATCTGGCTTCTGGGCAGGTAGGTTAGCAGATCCTGAAAGTACAGGAACAGGTGTAGGGGTCATCTCCCCTGGCTGGGACGGGGCTGGCCCCACAGGACCAGAATCAGTGCTGCATGCAGAACTAGACAAGGTGGGGGACTCCACAGACCCAAGGCTGTTCTTCTTGGCCCACTGCTGTTCAGGGAGAGTATTTCTGCATGTAGAGTTGGAACTACAAAGAGCAGGGGTGGCCACAACAATGGGGACAGCGCCCATGTTGAGTACCAGGGCCTCTGAGTACCTAGCTAAGTACTGCCTCACCAGAGGCAGCTGTGGGGCCATTGTGGGCTGGCTTGAGGCAGCAGGTAGCGGGGCAAGGTGATACAGCATGGTATTCAGTGAAACTGTTCGGGTTTTGAAAAACTTCCTTGAGATCCTGGCAGAAGAGCTCATAATCATCAGAAAGGAGCAGGTCCCCATCGATGATGGGGGCTGCCCATGCCTGGGGTCAGTCCATCAGGTGCCCTAGGATCTCCCAAGACACAGGAGAGGTTGTCCTGATAGTGCTCAAAGCAGAAGGGCAGACTGGTCCAAAAGCCATGGGGAGCCATCAAAGGTGCATGGGTGACGGGACACCTGGGTGGCTCAGTCGGTTAGGCGGCTGCCTTGGCTCAGGCCATGATCCCGGGTCCTGGGATCGAGTCCCGCATTGGGCTCCTTTCTCAGCGGGGAACCTGCTTCTCTCTCTCTGCCTCTGCCTGCCTCTCTGCCTACTTGTTCTCTCTCTCTCTGAAAAATTAATAAATAAATCTTAAAAAAAAAAAAAAGGTGCATGGGTGTGAGACTGGAACACAGCAGAAGTCCACCCTGGGGGCCATGGGCCAGGCATGCGCAGAGCCGGGGACCCCCTTCTGTGGGCTTACCACTAGGAGCACTAATGGCCGTGCTCTTCTGCTCCATGGTTGTGCAAGCGCACACACAGGGTCCCCACAGCAGGGCTGCTCAATCCAGGGATTCACTGGGGTGGGGGACGTATGTGACCCCTGGAGAGACCTGGTCCATCTGCTGCCAAGGGTGTGCAATGGCATAACTGGTTGCCACCCAGATGGGATTGTGAGGGCCCTGCCAACACGCCAGCCAAGGGGCATGCCGGGAACAGAGGGGAGTTGCCACACCAACTATAAGAAGAAGGAGGAAGAAAGAAGAGATGGCGCAGTGGGGAGAGTGGTCATGACACAACAGGACAGAGATGGGCTGAAAAGGAGTGTGGCAAACCTAGGCATCCCAGGTAACTGCTGAGGGTCAGAGCAGCTGACAGCTGTGGCCTCAGGAATGTTGAGAAGAGCTGATGGGACTGTCAGATGCAGGCCACCATCCAAGGCAATCTGTCCAAAAACAAGGTGGGGAAGAGTGGGAACAAGGCCAAACCAGCTCCACTGTGCAGCAGGAGGAATCCCAGGCAAATCCCAGGAACCCAACTGGGAGCTCTGAGTGGAAGGAGAGCCCAGGAGGCAGGCCTGTGAGGTCTGAGAGGGTGGGCAAATGCCACCTGTGATGTTTTACGGGCAAGGCATGATGCCAGATGCTGTCAGTCACAGGATAAGGAAAGGGGGCCAGATCAGAATCCCCAGGGTTTCCTTAGATGGCCTGGCTGGCTGTCAGGGAGTTTCAGGAAAATGACAGAAGCAACCTTTTACTGAGTGCTCTATCTGTGCCAAACACTGACCCCCTGATGAGGCTGGTACTCTTATCATACCAGAGGCAGAGTAGTGAATGAAGTCATTTGTCTGCGGCCATACACCAACCACCACTAAGTGATGGAGGCAGCTGAACTTGACTCTAAAGACCACAGCTTAACCACCACATGTCACCATGCTGGTTAGGAACTACACTTCAATCCACCGAGAAGGAGTCCCCTAGTCACCCCAAACACTGTGACTGTTATGTAAGTGCCAAAAGATCCTTTAACATCAAAGCACTAGGAGCTTGAAAGGTGCTACCTTTATCCTCAACAGAAGCCTGGGGACCCACTATTCTCTGTGCCCTCCAACCTCCTCATCCGCGCTTTCCAGACTCACCTCACCACTCAAGACTATAGCCTGTTGGCAAAGATACCCCACTTTGAACACCACCTCCCTGTGTCCCCATTCCTGTCAACAGCCCAGCATCCACACCCCCAAGTTTAAACCCGCTTGCTACATCTTCTTTCACCATCCCAAAGTCACTCGTGTAAAGGGCCTGGAGAGCAGTGGTCATCAACCCTAAGCAGCCCAAAGAGCCCCAAAGTGGAAAAGGAGGCTGCAACCATCATCTTCCAATGCCAGGAGCCCTCTCCCAGGGCTCTCACGCTGCCCAGCTTGATAGTGGCCACATCTTCAGTCTCTCGTAGCCACCACAGAACACTCTGCAACCCCTCCACACACACCCTAATGCTCCATCAACTCACAACGGGGTACCACGGTCTGCACAAACCCTTGGGCATAGTTGCCCATGTGTTTATCTCTCCTGTCCCCATCAGAGTGAGATCCTCCAGGGAGATACAGCTCTGCTGGGCTTTCTGCTGAGCACCTCCCAGGGCAGCCTGCAGCACTCGAAGCTGCTAGGACCACCAGCACCCACCTTTGCCACCCAAGAATTCTGGAACCTCTCAGGTTCCAGGGGAGGTTCTTCCACCTGAAAACCCTTCCCATCCTAACACAGGAAAAGAATATGCTAGAGCCTGCCAGCAGCAGTGGCCTAAGGGGCAGCACACAAATGCAGTCCACTTGTGAGCCCAGTTCAGTCCCACATGGAGTTCTGAAAACCAGTGACTGTGAGCCATGCCCCAGCTCCTCCCACCAATCTGAGGTTAAGTGCCAGGCTGCATGCAAAAACCACATCCCATGCTCAGGACAGAGTGCACACGACCCAGGTCTCTGCCCTGGATTCCTCCCAGTCCCAAACTCCCACCCCCAGTCAGAACCCCAGCTGTTTCCTGCCTGCTCAGCAGCATGTCTGTGTGGTCCCTGTAGCCTGAGGGAGAAGAGAAGGCTCGCTTGCTCCAACCAGCCAGCCCTGGTTCAGGCTTTGGGTCTGAACCTTCCTTGGCTACCAGTCTGTTGACCTCTCTCCCTTCTCTCCCCAACCTAACACTGAAGGATTTGGGCCCTTCTCCTGGACTGCACAGGGCTCTACTCAAGGAACACGTACCAGGACGCACGCGGACGCACACGCATCTGCCTCCCCGCAAATCCCAAAAGCACCGCGAATGCTAGAGCATTCTCAGCTCCGAGGTGACCAGGGGCCCCGGGGGTAGAATAACTTGCCCAATGCCTCACAGCGAGTGGAGGGCAGACCACTGCACCACCCCTCCCGCAAACGCCACGCAGGAAACCGCCGGGATATGAGTTCACAAGTCCCACTGCAAAAAGAAGCCGACCTACCTGAGGCTGCGCGAAGCGTCCGTGAAGAGGGTCCACGGATCTGCGGCTGGAGACTGCGGACCGGTCCCCTCCCGGAGCGAGAGTCCAAATGCCACCTAAAAAGTGCAGAACAATATCGGCCGCCGTGAGGCTAGGCGGAGTGCGGGGGCGACCTCCGAAGACCGCGGGAAGCACCCGAACATGACTACAGGATCTTCCCAGCCTGCGGCGCGACCGAGAAACTGAGGCTCGCGTTCAGAAGGGCAACTGGGACACAGTCCAGGGACTCTGAGCGCTTCCCTGCGGACAGGGGCTTAGGAAGGGATGGAGGGGCGGGGCCCCAGCCGGCCGCTCAGGTTCCCGCCGCCCCACTGACCCGCGGGGGCGAAGGTGGCTACACCAGTTCGGACTGGCGCAGCGGTCAGAGCCGGAACACGTCGCGCAGCCACGCCCCCTGCGTGCGCGCGGCCGCCCCATACGACCCACGCTGGCTTCCCAGGAGGGCCGCGCCTGCGCCCTGAGCCTTGGGGCGCAGGGCTGCGCAGGCGCTCCCAGGCCCTGCCCGCGGGGCAGTGCGGCGCGGGGTTTCATGGGAGCGCGTTCAACCTGGCAGCGCGAAGTCGGTGGAGCCGGTCGGGCCGCCTTTGCGCCCGACCGTTCGCGTGGGGCAGCCAGGGCTGGCGGTGTCCGGCAGGGAGATGAAATGCGCTGGGGCTGAGGAACAGATAGCTGGAGGGAGGGGCCGGACGCCCACTCGGCTTCCCCAGAGAAGTTTGAGTCGTTGCCACTGCCCTCCATCAGTTGGGCACTGAGGGGCTACTGAAAGTCAGAAGGGATGCTGGGGACAGAGGGCATCAGGGAGGGTTTGGGCATAGAGGGGCAGCAGCGCTTCTATGTAAAGTGTCTCACCACCCAGTGCCTGGTTCTACATAACCTCCGGCCCAGGAGTAAAAGGGCAGGGCAGGGCTGGCAGCGAGGAATCCTCACCAGGGTGCCTGGGGACTGGCAAGCGGGGGCCTGTGGGTTTTCTAGTGGGTGGGTTTGTGTTACCTACCCCGGTCGAGGCCGGACCGAGAGAGGACAATGAGGGCAGGCTGCCAAGGCCAAGTTTGCTGCCCAAGAGTGGCAAGCCCAGTCAGCACCCAGAGACTTTGCAAAAGTGAGTGGAGCATGAGGTTGGGTGCTTCTTGCGTGCACCGCTCCATGTCTTCTCTTCCCGTGCTTAAGAAGAGGTGGGAGAGGGGGCCGGTCCCCCAGCCCAAAGACCAAATGCCCTGTGGGCCAAGGACCTGGATGCCGGCCAGATGTTATTAGAGCCATCAGCGGAGTGGAATTCACAGGAAAAAGATGGTTCTCCAGGCGAGCACACACATAAGAGACCAGCTCCCTCTCCGCCCTGGTCTAGTGACTCCTTTCATGAAACCATCTCTGAAATGTTATCTGCATTTACACCCAAACTCTCTCTTTGATCTTTGAAACGCGAATCAAAGATCACATTGTACTTTTACTTGGGTCTGTGGGGCTTTCAGCCGTGTTGGCCAAAAATAATAAAAGTGGCACCCAGCCAGGAAACGCCTCCTTGAAGTGTGAATGAAACTTGTATTTTTCGGTTGTATCTTTCCTAATTGACCTAATAATTTAAACTTCCTGCCTCAAAGGAGAGGGGGAGTTCCGACAATTTGGCTTACCTCAGGCACTAGGCAGCTCAGGCCAACTCAAGGCCGGTCAGCAAAGAGCAGGCAGCAGGCTCCTGTAAAAAAAAAAAAAAAAACTAATCCAACCCAGCCAAGCTATCAGAAATCACCTTTTTTTTTAGATTTTATTTGTTTATTTGACAGAGAGAGACTCAGCGAGAGAGGAAACAAGCACGGGGAGTGGGAGAGGGAGAAGCAGGCTTTCCCACCAAGTAGAGAGCCCAATGCGGGGCTGGATCCCAGGATCCTGGGATCATGACCTGAGCTGAAGGCAGTCGCTTAACAAATGAGCCACCAGGTGCCCCAGAAATCACTGTTTTTTATTCAGATTGCTTTTATTCAGGTCAGCTTCTATGTATAAATATTTTTTTAATTGCAGTAAAATACACATAACAAAATTTACCTTTTTTCTTTTTTTTCAAAATTTATCTTTTTTAAAAAAAAGATTTTATTTATTTATTTGAGAGCAAGAGAGAGAAAAAGCATGAGAGGGGGATGGGTCAGAGGGAGAGGCAGACTCCCTGCTGAGCAGGGAGCCGGAAGCCAGACTTGATCCTGGGACTTTAGGATCATGACCTGAGTCAAAGGCAGTTGCCCAACCAACTGAGCCACCCTGGTGCCCCCAAATTTACCCTTTTCAAACCATTTCTGGGTGTACAATTCAGTGGCATTAAGCATATTCACACTGTTGGGCAACCTTCACCACCACCCATCTCCAGAACTTTATCATCACCTCAGACAGAAACTGGACCCATTCTAATTCCTGGCTGCTACCTCTGTCCCAGCCTCTGGTAACCTCTATTCCATTTTGTTAATTTACTTATTCTAGGTACCTCATATCTAAGTGGAATCATACATTATTTGTCCTTTCACTTACAATAATGTTAAAGAGGTTTGCAGTGTAGGACCTAATTTTTGTTCCTTTATAAAGCTGAATAATATTCAATAATATGTACATACCACATTTTGTTTATCCATTCAGCTGTTGATGGCCACTTGGTTTGCTTCCATCTTTAGGCTATTGTGACTAATACTGCTCTTAACACGGGTGTACAATTATTTATGTGAGTCCTGCTTTCAGTTTTTTTAGGTATATACCTAGGAGTGGAATGGCCGAATCACATGGTAATCCTATGTTTAACCTTTTGAGAAACTGCCAGACTTTTCCATAGCAGTTGCATCATCTAATATTCCCACCAGCAATGTACAAGGGTTCCAATTTCTCCACATCCCCACACTTACTCTTTTCTGGGGTTGGTTGGTTGGTTTGTGTGTGTGGGTGGTTTTTTGTTTGTTTGGTTTTTTTGATAATAGCCATCCTAGTGGGTGTGAAGAGGTATTGCATGGTTTTAATTTTAGCAATGAGAGAAATTCAACATCGTTTCGTGTGTTTATTGGCCATTTGTATATCTTCTTTGGAGAAGTTTCTGTTCAAGTCCTTTGGCCATTTTTTAATTGGGCTTTTCTTGTTGTTTTATTGTTGTTGCGTTTTAAGTGTTCTTTGTAGATTTTAGATGTTAATCCCTCATCAGATATAAAATTTGTGAATATTTTCTCTCATTCTGTGGTTTATCTTTTCAGTCTCTTGATGGTTTCCTTTGAGGTACAGAGCTTTTAAATTTTGATAAAGTCAAATTATCCTTTGTTTTCTTTTGTTATTTTGGTGTCATATCCTTTGTTTTCTTTTGTTATTTTGGTGTCATATCCAAATCGTTGCCAAATCCAATGTTGTGGAAATTTTCCCCTGTTTTTTTTTCCTAAGAATTTTATAGTTCTAACCCTTATGTTCAGGTCTTTGATCCATTTGAGTTGTTTTTTATATAACTTGGTTTTTGGGGGTTTTTTGTTTTTGCTTTTGCATGTGGTTATCTAGTTTTCCCAGTATCACTTGTTGAAAAGACTGTCCTTTTCCCATCACTTGGCACCCTTGTCAAAAATTAACTGACAATATAAACTTTGGTTTATTTCTGGGTGCCTGGGTGGCTCAGTGGGTTAAAGACTCTGCCTTCGTCTCAGGTCATGATCCCAGGGTCCTGAGATCGAGGCCCGCATCGGGCTCTCTGCTCAGCAGGGAGCCTGCTTCCCCCCTCTCTCTCTATCTGCCTCTCTGCCTACTTGTGATTTCTGTCTGTCAAAAAATAAAAAAATAAATAAAATCTTAAAAAAAAAAACTTTGGTTTATTTCTGAGATTTCTATTTTATTCCATTGATATCTATGGCTGTCACTATGTCATACAGTCTTGATTATTGTAGCTTCATAATAAGTTTTGAAATCAGGGGCTCCTGGGTGGCTCAGTGGGTTAAAACCTCTGCCTTCCGCTCAGGTCATGATCTCAGGGTCCTGGGATCAAGACCCGCATCCGGCTCTCTGATCAAGCCCCGCATCGGGCTCTCTGCTCAGCAGGGAGCCTGCTTCCTCCCTCTCTATCTGTCTGACTCTCTGCCTACTTGTGATTGCTCTCTGTCAAATAAATAAATAAAATGTTTTAAAAAATATGTTTTGAAATCAGAAAGTTTGAGTCTAATTTCACTCCTTTTTTCCAAGATTAT
This sequence comes from Meles meles, assembly GCF_922984935.1. Taxonomy (NCBI): domain Eukaryota; kingdom Metazoa; phylum Chordata; class Mammalia; order Carnivora; family Mustelidae; genus Meles; species Meles meles. Next base: position 32,506,431 of record NC_060077.1, read on the forward strand.
TTTGGTTATTTGGTTATTTATATAAATTTTAGGATGGGTTTCTCTAGTTCTACAAAAAAGAAAAAAAAAGAAAAAGAAACACTGTTGGGATTTTGATAGGGATTGCCTTTAGTCTGTATATCGCTTGGTATGGTATGGATATTTCAATAATATTAAGTCTTCTAGTCCATGAGTATGGGATGTCTTTCCATTTAAGTCTTCTATAATTTCTTTCAGTGATGTTTTGTAGTTTTTAGTGTGCAAGTCTTTTGCTTATTTGGTTAAATTTATTCCCATATATCTTATTCTGTTTGATGTTATTATAAGTAGGATTATTTTCTTAATCGCCTTTTCAGATTGCTCATGGTTGTTCTATAGAAATGCAGCTTTTTGGCGTGTGTATCCTACAACTTTGTAGAATGTATTTATTAGCTCTAGCAGTGTTTCTGTGGAATCTTTAGAGTTTTCTACATAGAATTTCATGTCACTTGTGAACAGAGATAATTTTACTTCTTCCTTTACAATTTGAATTTGTTTATTTCTCTTTCTTGTCTTATTGTTCTGGCTAGGACTTCTAGCAGTAAGTTGAATAGAAGTGGCAAGAGCAGACATCCTTGCCTTGTTCCTGATTTTAGAGGCAAAGCTTTCAGTTTTCACCATTGATCTTCATCAGGGGCCTTTCCCAGAGCCCATTGGTGGATGCCTGAGCCCCGAACCAGGAATACCAGGGTCTCTCTGTTCAGCCAGCACCCTTTCTCATTCTACCAAAATTTTCCCTAAAAAATATAGAGTTGAATCCTTTGGTGCCTTTCTCAAAGGTCCCACTTTGCAGAAAGAGTCTATTTTCTCTTCTTCTGGTAGGGCTGTGCCCTAAGTGATTAGCATGGATGCCTCAGAGACCCTTCTAATTTAGCCAGGGGGCTGGGCACCTGAGCCTGGCACCCCTGGGGTTCCTTGTGCTTCAGCTTTGTTATGGACTGAATGTTTGTATCCCCCTAAAATTCATACGTTGAAATCCTAACCCCTAATGTGATCACATTAGGAGGTGTGGCTCTTAGAGCTCTCATGAATGAAATCAGTGCCCTTATAAAGGAGACGTCACGCAGCTCCCTCATTCCTTCTGCCACATGAAGACCCAGGGAGAAGTTGGCTGTCTATAAACAGAAAGTAGGTTTTTACCAGACATCAGATCTGCTGGTGCCTTGATTTTGGACGTCCCAACATCCGGAACTGAGAGGAGTAAATTTCTGTTGTTTATAAATCACCCAGTCTATGGTATTCTGTTATTGCAATCTTAAGTAAGACAAGCTTTTAGAAACCATTGTTGTCTTTGTCGGTTTCTTTACATTCTTTCTTTCTCTTTTGAAATTGGGACAAGATTTGCTTCAACAATATACACAAATCTTAAAAGCGCAGTTCCATAAAAGTTGTGCAGTAAGCCACCACCACACACAATTAAGCTATAGAATGTTGCATTACCCAGAAAGGGTTTCCATCCCTCACAGGACTTCTGATTTCTGCTGCATAGCTTTATTTTGCCTGTTCTGGAACTTCTTAACCATGGAATCCCAGAGCGTGGACTCTGTGTTTGACCCAATATTTGTAAGATTCATCTGTGTTTATGGTTCCAAGTGTCTCATTTGTTATTGCTGTGTGGCACTTGTTGCATATGACTACACAATCCGTTCATCCAGTCTCCTGTTAGTGGACATTCAGGTGATTTTTCATTTGGAGCCATCAAGAACAAAGCTATGAGCATTCTTGAAAAAGTTCTTTGTGTTGACTTAGGGTTTAATTTCTTTAGGGGGAATATCTATGAGTGGACTTGCTGGGTCATGGGGTAGGTACATATATTTAACTTTATAAGAAGCTGTCAGATGTTTTCCAAAGTATCTAGAACTTTTACACTTCCTCCAGCATGGCATAAGAATTCCAATAGCTCCTCCTCCTCACCAACACGTGGTATTGTCGGTCTTCTTACTTGTAATCATTCTGGCAGGAATGGAGTGGTATTTCTTTGTGGTTTTGATTTCCCTGACAACTGATGATGTGCATGTTTTAATGTGGTTGTTTGTCATTTTTTATTAATTTACAAGAGATTTTTCATCCATTCTTCATTTAGAAGTGTTTGTCAGATATATGTATTTTATATATGTTCTCTTAGTCTGTCACTTGCCAATTCATTTTCTTTTGAAGACTAGAAGTTTCCCATCTTTGTGGCTAGTGCTTTTTGTACCCTAAAAAAAACCTCACTAACCTAACATTGTGAAGTTTTTTTACTCTGTGTACTTCTGGAGGTTCTATTGTTTTAGTTCTTACATGTATGTCTATGGTATATTTTAAATCAATTTTTGTGCATGATAGGAGTTACGAGTTGAAGTTCATTTTTATCCATATGGACATGCCAATTTCTGGCACTGTTTGTTGAAATAAAAATGGTCCTCTTCTCAACTGCATTACCTTGGCAATTTTGTTAAAATCCAGTTACCACATTTGTGTGGTTCTAATTCTGGACCCTCTATTCTGTCACTGATCTTTGTCCTTAGGAAAAAACATACTCGATTACTTACTGTAGCTTTAGAGTAAGACTTGAAATTAGATAGTTATATCCTCCAGCTTTGTGTTCTTTTTCAAAATTGTTTTAGCTACTCTAATTTTTTTTTAATATTTTATTTATTTGACAGAGAGAAATCACAACTAGGCAGAGAGGCAGGCAGAGAGAGAGGAGGAAGCAGGCTCCCTGCGGAGCAGAGAGCCCGATGTGGGGCTCGATCCCAGGACCCTGAGATCATGACCTGAGCCGAAGGCAGAGGCTTTAAGCCACTGAGCCACCCAGGCGCCCCTACTCTAATTTTTTTATACTGCCATATGTTTTAGAACCAACTTGCCAATTTCTATGAGAAGTCACCTTGTCAATTTCTAATGAGATTTTGATTAGGATTGTGTTGAATCTGTAAGTAAATTTGGAGATAGGGAACTTCTTAACGATATCACGTTTCCAATTCATGAACAGATTATACCTCTTTGTTTATTTAGGTCTTCAATAGTTTCTTTCAGGAATTGTTACAGTTTCCAGTACACAGATCTGCATGTGTTTTGTTAAATTTATCCCTAAGCATTTTATGGTTTTCGATGTTATTATAAATAGTACTTTTACATTTTTTCAGTTTGCAGTTTTTCATTGCTGGTATGTAAAACTAGAATTGACATGTTATCTTGAGATTTTGCTTAATTCACTTACTAGTTCTAGTAATTATTTTATAGTTTCATTAGGATTTTCTAAGGATATGACCCTGTTGTCTACAAATAAAAACAAGTGTGCTTCTTTCTTATATATATATGACATTTGTATATTTATATCTAGATATAAGATGTGTATGCATACATACATATTTGTACATATAACTACATTTGTACATATAACTAATAGAGATTTTTTTTCCTTTGTTGCTGTGGCCGGGACTTTCAGTAATAAAGTTCAGTAAAAGTGGTAGGAGTAGGCACCCTTGACCTACTCCTAATCTTAGAAGGAAAATGTTTGATCTTTGACTATGAAGTCTGGTGTCAGTCGCAGATGTTTTTCATAGACACCTTTTTATCCGGTTGAAGGCGTTTCCTTTCAGTCCTAATTTTCAGTGTTTTGTTTTTTCATAATGGGTGTTGAATTTGGTCAAACGCTGTTATGCCACCTATTGTCATGATCACAATATTTTTCTTTTTCATTCTGTTAGTGTGATAAATTACAGTGATTGCATGTTGAATACAAAGTCACTTTGCATTCCTGGGATTGAGCTCACTTGGCCATAATCAGTTCTTTGTATGTATTGCTAGGTTCAACTTGCTCATATTTTGTGGAGGACCTTTGCGTCTATGTTCTTGAAGGATACTGGTTTGTTACTTTCTTTTCTTAGGATGTCATTGTCAGAGTAACACTGGCCTCATAAAATGACAGGAAGAGATTCTTCCTCCTCTGTTTTCTGAAATAATTGGTACAACATTGGCATTATTTCTTCCTTAAGTGTTTGATAAAATTCATCAGTGAAACCATCTGGACCTGGAGTTTTCTTAATGGAATAGTTTTTTATGAAGAATTTAATTCTTTTGATTGACATGGAGCTTTTTATATTTTCTACTTCTTCCTGTGTAAGTTAAGGAATCCGTCCATTTCTAAATTGTCAAATTTATTGAATTAACTTTGTTCATAATATTGTCTTATTATCTTTATTTATTTATTTTTAAAGATTTTATTTATTTACTTGACAGACAGAGATCACAAGTAGGCAGAGAGGCAGGCAGAGAGAGGGGGGCAGGGAGCAGGCTCCTCGCTGAGCAGAGAGACCAGCCCCACTGGTCCATCCGAGGACCCTGAGATCATGACCTGAGCCAAAGGCAGAGGCTTAACCCACTGAGCCACCCAGTCTTATTATCTTTTTTTAAAAGATATCCCAGTTTATTGGGGTACAAGGTGGTTCAGTGGGTTAAGCATCTGCCTTTGGCTCAGATCATGATCCCGGGGTCCTGGGATCCAGCCCTTTTTCAGGCTCCTTGCTCAGCTGGGAGTCTGTTACTCCCTCTCCTTCTGCTCCCACACCACTTGCGTTCTCTCTCTCTTTAATAAATAAAATATTTATTTTTTAAAAAAAAGTTTATTTATTTAAGAGAGAGACAGAGAGACAGAGCATGAGTGGTGGGGAGAAGCAGAGGGAAAGGAGGAAAGAGAAGCAGTTTCTCCACTGAGCAGGGAGCCTGACACGGGGCTAGATCCCAGGACTCTGAGATCACGACCTAAGCTGAAGTCAGATGCTTAATCAACTGAGCTGCTCAGGGACTCCATTGCCTTCTTATCTTTTTAATGCCTGTAAACTCTGTAACAGTGTTTCTTCTTTTCTTTCATTCCTGATAATGGTAATTTTGTTAATAACCAATATTTAATTTTATTGATCATCACTTGTTTTCTATGTTACTGATTTCCGCTTTTATATTTATTATTTCCATCTTCTTTCCCGTGATCTGAATTTGCTCTTCTTCTTCTGCTTTCTTCAGGAGGTTGTGTGATCAGAGATCATAAACACAAGTATTTTTTAAATACAAGTCATTTTCTTTTTGACACGAGTATTTTTTTCTTTTTAACACAAATGTTTTAAAGCTATACATTTGCTTCTAATTACTTCATTGGCTGCATCCCAGAAACAATGAAGTGTTATGTTTTTATTATTGTCAGTTCAAAATATTTTCCAATTTCTCTTTTGAGTCCTTTCATCCTTGGGTTATTGAGAAGTATGTTGTTTAATTTCTAAATATTTGAGGGATTTTCAAGATATCTTTCTGTGATTTTTTTAATGTGATTTTCTCTCAGTGTGTAGCCTCCTTGGTGAAAGTTCCATGGGTACTTGCAAGGAATGTGAAGAATAAAACAAATGTGAAAAATGAAGGTGGGAATCTAGTACAGTCACTTCAGAAAAACTCTTGTAATGTTAAACATACACCTACCATAGATCCTAGCCATTTCACTCCTAGATGCATTTCCAAGAAAAACGAAAACATACATGCACACAAACAATTGTTCATTAATATTCATTGCAGCTTCACTAATAATAGACAAAATGACCTAAACATCCACCAAGAGGTAAATGGATAAACAAAATGTGGTACATCTGTACTGTGGAACACACTCATCAAGAAAAAAAAAAAAAAAGAACCAGCTATTGATATACAACTGAGTAAAAGAAATCTGATGCAAGGGCACCTGGGTGGCTCAGTCGTTGGGCATCTGTCTTCAGCTCAGGTCATGATCCCAGGGTCCTGGGATAGAGCCCCGCATCAGGCTCCCTGCTTGGCAGGAAGCCTGCTTCACCTCTCCCACTCCCCCTGCTTGTGTTCCCTCTCTCACTATGTTTCTCTCTGTCAAATACATTAAAAAATCTTTAAAAAGAAAAAAAGAAAGAAATCTGATGCAGAAGAGCATATACTCTATGACTCCTTTTATAGAAAATCAATAGTGACAGAAAGCTGATGGTGTCCTGGAGCCTGAAAAAGTGGAAAGGGGAATAAGGAAATATTTGGGATTTCTATATTTTGATTGTTGGGACGGCTTCTTGAGAATATACATCTGTCAACACAGGATCAAATTGTTCACTTTTAAATGGGTGCAGTCTATCACATGTAAATTATATATGTTGTTAAAGTTTTTAATAAACTTCAAACTGAAAAGTTATCCTTTAGAATACAGGAGAAAATAAAGTGGCTTTCTGTTGGGGACTGTTTATTCTGTAGTTGTTGGGCATAGTGTTCTATAAATGTCAGTTAGGTTTCAGTGGTTGATAATATTGTTCAGCTCTCCTGAAATACCTCTAGTTGTGTCAGTTGCTAGAAACAGATGTTAAAATCTCTAAATGTGATTAGGATTCATCCACTTCTCATTGTAATTCTGCCATTCTGTTATTAAGTGCGTGCACATTTACGATTGTTATCCTTTCCTGATGAATTGAGCCTTTTATTACTATGAAATGGCCCTGCCCATCTTCGGTAAAATTCCTTCTCTTGCAGTCGATGTCGTTTGATATTAATATTGCCACATCAGCTTTCTTTCTTTTTCTTTTTCTTTTTTTTTTTAAGGTTTTATTTACTTGAGATAGCTTGAAAGCAAGAGTGCAAGAAGGGGCTGGGGGTAGAGATAGAGGGAGAGGGAGAAGCGCAGGCTCCCAGGGAGCCCAACTCAGGACTCGATCTCAGAACCCTGGGACCACAACCTGAGCTGAAGGCAGATGCTTAACCAACTGAGCCACCCAGGCACCCTGACATATCAGCTTTCTAATGTTTAACTTTTGGATTGTGTATCTCTTTCTATCTGTTTATTTTCAGCTTGGATCTGTTTACCTAAAGGTAGACAACGTATAGTTGGAGTTTGCTCTTTTATTATTCATTTATTTATTTGACAAAGATCACAAGTAGGCAGCGAGGCAGGCAGAGAGAGAGAGGAGGAAGCAGGCTCCCCACTGAGCAGAGAGCCCGATTCGGGGCTCGATCCCAGGAACCTGAGATCATGACCTGAGCTGAAGGCAGAGGTTTTAACCCACTGAGCCACCCAGGCGCCCTGATCTTGGTTTTTTTAAATCAAATATATTAATCTCTGCTTTTTACTTGGAGAGTTTAATCCATGTATTTATGTAATTATTGATATTAATTAGGTTTGATGAGGTTTAAGTCCACCATTTTCCTATTTGTTCTCTATTTGTCCCATCTTTTCTTTCTTTCCTTCTTTTTTTCTGTTCCTCATTTTCTCCCTTCTTTTGGGCTTATCGAGGTTTTTTTAGTATTTCATTTTGACTACTCTATTGGCATTTTAGTTGTACCTCCTTTTTTTTTAAGATTTTATTTATTTATTTGACAGAGAGAGACACAGAGAGAGGGAATGCAAGCAGGGGGAGTGGGAGAGAGAGAAGCAGGCTTCCTACTGAGAAGGGAACCCAATGCAGGGCTTGATCTCAGGACCCTGGGATAATGACCTGAGCTGAAGGCAGATGCTTAATGACTGAGCCACCCAGGCGCCCCTAGTTGTACCTCTTTGTATTGTATTCAGGGGTTGTTCTAGGAGTTTACAACATGCATCTTTAAGATTTTTTTTGTTTGTTTTTTGACAGACAGATCACAAGTAGGCAGAGAGGCAGGCAGAGAGAGAGAGAGAGGGAAGCAGGCTCCCTGCCGAGCAGAGAGCCCCATGCGGGACTCGATTCCAGGACCCTGAGATCATGACCTGAGCCAAAGGCAGCGGCTTAACCCACTGAGCCACCCAGGTGCCCCAACATGCATCTTTAATTTACTATAATCTACTTAGAGTAGATATTGTACCACTTCACTTCCCATTAAGTATAAGAACATTGCAACCATATAAGCCAATTTGCAACCATCTTTTTGCTGTTGTTACATTTTTCATTCATATGAACCCAGTCATACATGGTTACAATCCTTGTTTTAAGTAGTCAGTCTCTTTTAAAGAAAATAGCATTTTATTTTAATTTTTTAAGAAAATAGCATTTTAAAGTTTTATTATATTTACTTATTTTTTAATTTAAAACCAATTAGCCAACATATAGTACATCATTAGTTTCAGATATAGTGCTCAATAATTCATCAGTTGCATATAACATCCAGTGCTCATGACATCACGTGGCCTCTTTAATTCCCATCACCCAGGTGCCCTATCCCCCTACCCACCTGCCCTTCTGCAACCCTCAGCTTGTTTCCCAGAGTCAAGAGTCTCTCATGGTTTGTCTCCCCCTCTGATCTCCCCCTCTTCAGTTTTCCCTCCCCTCCCCTATGGTCTTCCGTACTATTCCTTATGTTCCACGTATGAGTGGAAACCATATGATAATTGTCTTCCTCTGCTTGATTTATTTCACTCAGCATAATCCCCTCCAGTTCTATCCATGTTGATCCAAATGGTGGATATTTATACTTTCTGATGGCTAAGTAATACTCCATTGTAAATATGGAGCACATCTTTTAAAAAAATTTTTTAAAGATTTTATTTATTTATTTGACAGACAGAGATCACAAGCAAGCAGATAGGCAGGCGGTGGGTGGGGGGGGCAGAAAGCAGGTTCCCTGCTGAGCAGAGAGCCTGATGCGGGGCTCAATCCCAGGACCCGGAGATCATGACCCGAGCTGAAGGCAGAGGCTTTAACCCACTGAGTCACCCAGGCACCCCAAGGACCACATCTTCTTTATCCATTCATCTGTTGAAGGGCATCTCACCTCCTTCCATAGTTTGGCTATTGTGGGCATTGCTGCTATGAACATTGGGGTGCATGTGCCCCTTCTTTTCAATGCATCTGTATCTTTGGGGTAAATACCCAGTAGTGCAATTGCTGGGTCATAGGGTAGCTCTATTTTTAGCTTCTTGAGGAACCTCCATACTGTTTTCCAGAGTGGCTGCGCCAGCTTGCATTCCCAATTGACCCACATATTCCCCATATCCAGTACTTTTTTGCTCTCAGTCAATCTGAGCTTCCATCTGGTGCAATTTCCCTTTGGCCTGAAGAAACTCCTATTGCATTTCTTGCGGTGTGTGTCAGCTGAGGAGTTATTTCAGCCATCATTTAAATACCTTCCATTCTCCCTCATTTTTTTTTTTAAGATTTTATTTATTTATTTGACAGAGAGAGATCACAAGTAGGCAGAGAGGCAGACAGAGAGAGGAGGAAGCAGGCTCCCTGCGGAGCAGAGAGCCCGATGCGGGGCTCGATCCCAGGACCCTGAGATCATGACCTGAGCTGAAGGCAGCGGCTTAATCCACTGAGCCACCCAGGCGCCCCTCTCCCTCATTTTTGAATATTGTCATTGCACATAGATTTTCTGAATTGGCTTTATTTCTTTTCTCACATAAATTTTGTTCCATTGCTTCTGATCTCCATGTTTTTCTGATGTAAAGTCAGAAATGTGATGTGTCCTTATTCCTCTGGCATCTTTCAGGATTTTCCCTTTATCTTTGGTTTTCAAGAGTTTGACCAAGATATGCCTCTGTGTTTTTTTCATGTTTATACTGCTTGGGATTTGCTGATATTTTTACATATGTAAGTTGATCCAAAATTCATTAAATTTTTGGTTCTTGCTTTTTCATCTTTTTTTTCTGCCCCATTCTTATTCTTTTTCTCCTTCTGTGCCGCAATTACATTAGACTTTCTAGTATGGTCTTTCTGGTCTATATTTCTTGTATCGTCACTCTCTGTTCTTTTTTTTTTTTTTTTTTTAAGATTTTTATTATATGTTGGGGCAAGGGGCAGAAAGCACAAGCAGGGGGAGCAGCAGGCAGAAGGAGAAGCAGGCTCCTCCCTGAGCAAGGAGCCTGATGCAGGACTTGATCCCAGGACCCCAGGATCCCAGGATCATGACCTGAGCTGAAGGCACCTCCAGTCTGTTCCTATGGTCACTTAAAGTCCATCCAATTACAATTTATTTGTTGTACTTCTCAGCTCTAGAATTTGTTTGGTTCTCTTTTGTAGTTACCATTTCTCTGCTGAAATTCCTTCTGTGCATTCATTGTGACCCTTTTTTTTTCTCCTTTGAGTACTTAAACATATTTATAATACCTGTTTTAAAATTGAATTGAATTGACTTAGGGATGCTTTCTCTTAGCTGCTTTTTTTTCTTGGCTAGGAATCACATTTTCATGTTTCTTACCCATCTAGTAATTTTTTATTGCATTTTGGACATTACAAATGGTACTTTGTAGAGGCTTTGGATTTTCTTCTGAAGCATGTTAACTTGTTTTTGTTTCATTTTAAAGTTTCAGAAACTTACTTTTATATTTGCGAGGGTAGGTCTGTTGCAGTTCTGTCCTTGGTCCTCATTTCACAAATCCTTTCATCCTGGAACATAATTTTTTTTTCCTCTAAGGCATGGACTTTCGGTGGTTTCAATGGAGAACCTGTGGTGTTTGCACAGTCTCCGTACCTTGGCAGGTCTTGAGATCCACACTCTCTCTCCTTTGTGATAGGCAAGAGCCGAAATATCTGTCCATTGTTATCTTCCTATTAGACCCCTTGAGTTTCATTCATACAAAAGCAGTCCAGGAGTCAACCAAGGATTGACATGCACATTTTCAGGGACTTTCTTCCTCATTTCCAAATGCTCTGACTGACCCAAACTCTGTTCTCTGGAACATTGAGCCAAACGGATTACAGCTTTCTGCTCACATTTCAGTCACCCATGCCATGTCATGCAGAGGGTGCTTAGGGGAAAAGCAGTACAAACGTGGATCTCACCCAGGGCATTTCTCTCCTTTCAAAGGTTGGATTCCCTCTAGTTTCCACCACTTTTATTTACTTGTTCTTTAGTACCTTCAAATAATTATCTTTTTTATTTTTTTTAAGATTTTACTTATATATTTGACAGAGAAGAGAGGGAGAACACAATCAGGCAGAGCAGCAGGCAGAGGGAGAGTGGGAAGCAGGCTCCCCACGGAGAAGGAAGCCCAATGAGGGGCTCAATCCCAGGACCGTGGGATCATGACCTGAGGGGAAGGCAGACACTTAACAGACTGAGCCACCCAGGCCCCCCTATCTTTTCTATTTTATCTAGAATTGGCCATTACTAACTCAGGAAAGTTAGCCCTGGGTAAGCTGCTCAGTCATTACTCAGACCCACCCCTCCTTACACTTACTTTATAGGCACCGATCTTGCCGTGCCTGCCTTTGTGGTGAGGACACATGGTGCCTGATGAAATGCTTGGAGCAAATCTGGTGTTCCGCTCACCTCATGTGGCCCTGGCATGTCAGAACCAGGAGGAGGTAAGCTGAAGGAAGTTGGGTCAGGTTCTAAGCCATTGCCCCTTTTCCAAGGATGCATAGTGTGTGGGGAGAGCACAGCCTTCAGACCTTGCAGAGTGGCACATCATGGAAATTTTGGTATGGAAAACACAAAGATTTCATGCCAATGTTCATTTGGCAGCCATATTTTGAGCACCTATTATGTACAAGGCATTACGCTGGGGACAAAGACGTGAATGAGGGCGGCTCCTCTGAGAGGGAAACACCATTCTGTGGGAGCCCTTGGCAGGTCCCTTGCTGGGTATCAGGGAAGGCTTCCTGGAGGGGGATCCTTGCACTGAATCTTAACCAAGGAGGGGAAGTCAGACAGGACAGGGTGGTGGAGGCCCAGTTTGGGGCTAAGGGGACAGCATGGGCAAAGGCTTAAAGTGTGTTGTGGGAGAGGGTACAAGGCAGGAGTAAGATGAGCCCCCAACTCACTGAGCGCCTCCATGGCGGTGGGTGTCTGGTCTTATGGCAGCCCTCAGAGGCTGCGCTGGGGGTCAGAGCTTGTCTGAGCCTGTGAAGGCAGGACTCACTCATGCTGTGCCTGGGCCTCCTGGTGCAGCTTCCCGTGCTGACGTGCCTGGGCGCTGTGGAGCTGACAGGTAAGCATCTTTTGAGAGCAGTAAGGTGCTGGATGGGACCCTGACTTCCAAAGAACAGGCTGATGTGAACAACACACTCCATTTATACACCATCTCCCCTGCCAAAGACTTTGAAAATCAAATACTCCCCAAGCTATGGAAACCCAACCACTGGCTGATTGTTAGGACTTTATTATTCTAATCACCCGGCCCAATTCCAGCCACTGAGGGCAGAACAATGAGCCATTGAAGCTGTGAGGAGGTCTCGCCTCCTATCCACTCTCTCCCTCGGTGGGGCCCTGGCGCTGAGGCCTCAGCGGGGAGGATGGCGGCGGGCCTGTGCCCCGGCTGCACCATTGCACCCCATGGGGACTTCTGGGGGGTCTAGGCATCGGTCTCACTCACCAAGTGGGAGGCCCCAAGAAAACACATCTGGACATTGCTTTGATCTCCCCACATTCTGTCCCATATCTTGACCCTGGTAGCTGAGGAGCTAATTACATCTGCTTGGGGAAATTTATGGGTATGAAAATTCTTCAAAGATGCTAAAGACCACGAGGCACCATTAGCTGTTCTCACCACACGTGGCCTGTGTGCCTCACTAATAAAGCTATAAAAAGACAGATGGTGGGGTGCCCTCTGCTGGGATGCTCACACCCATAAGCCTGGTGCCCAGTGCCTGGAAGCCCTGGCTGGGTGAATGGCCAGTGGTGAAGGCAGGGAGCTGGGTCCAGCTGGCTCTTGACCCCCCGCTGCTATGTAACAAGGTCACACCGTCTCTTATTTATGGTCCGACGTCATTCCCAAGGATTTGGTGTTATTTGATCATCAGTTATAAGCCAAACATCCCAATTTTATTAGGAAAAAAACCCCAGTTTAATTTTGTGGAACCACAAGGCCGGATCACTGTTCTGTGAAACTCTAGAGGCCAGGAGCTCAGAGGGCTTGAGCTGGGTCTGCCTTGCCAGTCCCTCCTGTTGTTGTCGCTGCCTTTGGATTTCCTGCCTGGGAAGAGGCTGGGACATGACCAGCCAGGCAGCAGAGGGTTCGGCTGTTTTCTGAGCTCCTCTGGGGTTCATCAGGGTCGGATTTTCACTCATAAGCGCCCAGCTCTCTGCCCTGTCCTAGGGGGTCATCTCCAAACCCAGTGGGCCCATGGGAGGGGGTCCTCTTGCTGCCTGCTTGGATGGCTCTGGAACGGCTGCTCGGACCCTGGCTTGGGTTTCAGGATTAGGGAAACCCAAGCACTGTAAAGCACATCAGGGCTGGGATTAGGCGGTCTCAGCTCTAAGATGCTTTGCTGGGCCCCATGGGCTGACGCCACGGCCCCTTCACTGCCCTCGAAGGCACAGGTGCTTGGCCAGGCACCAGGCCACGCAGGGCTCCCAGAGCCCTCGGGTGATGAGACCAGTAACCTGAGAGCTCAGCAGAGGCTGAGCAAGGGCCGGCCGGTCGGGGAGGGGCGGGACTGGGGGGACAGGATAGTGGGTCAGTCCTGCTCAAAGGGGTTCTTCAGGGGGGTGCCAGAAGCAGCATCTGTGGAACAGTCCCCAGGTCTGGTCTCCTCCCTCCCAGGGCCGCCTCAGAGATCCAGAGCTAGTATGGCCTCCTGGTAGACCCTGGCTACTCGGCGGGGGGGGGGGGGGGCACACCTATTTTCTTTCTCATTCCCTGAACATGTATTGCTAGCCTGAGGTGGGTGCTGTCTGTGGCCGGTAGGAGCCCAGCGTGTCTGCTGTGCATCCTTGGTCTTTGGTGAACTTTCCCAGTCATGGGGGAGTGGTCTAGAAACAGGAAGTGGTGACACCAGTCATGGAGGCAGGGCAGGGAGACAGGCCCTGCTGCCTGATGTGAGACCCAAGGAGTGCTGGGCACAGATCCCTCCACACTCACAGATGTGACCTGGCCTGTACTTGTGAACTGATGTCTCTTTCACCCAATTAATCACCACACTTCCCGCCTAGTGATCTCCACAGGCTGTGGCTGAACCTGCCCCCTTCAAAGGCAGCTGTGCACCTCCCTCCTTCACCAGCTTGTCTGAGGGGGGTCCCTGGCAGCTTGGCTCCCCCTACAGTCCAGCCCGTTTGGAGCTGGGATGCCCAACCTGGGTGGTGAGCAGCACAGAGCTGGTGTGTGCACAATTTGGGGGAAGGACCCCCGCCACACACACCCACCCCTGTGAAAAAACCCAGCAGAGGAAGCCACTCATGTGGAATGTCAAACACCTCCCTCAGCCTGGGGGTACAGAGTGGCCTGTGGTGGGCAGAGCCAGGGTCCCATGCCATCTTGTCCCCACCCCGCCCCGCTCCAGGAGGGAGGCATCCAAGGCATATTTCTACTTATTTATTGATGTCCCTGCCAGGTATCAGACAGGCCTAAGGCAGCTCCCAGGGCCACTCAGTAGCCAGCCAGAAAGCCAGAAAGTCTAAGATGGCGGCTGGGGAAGGAAGAAACAAGGGCGGGGTGTAAAGGGCTGCCTACAAAGGCTACAAGGGCCACTTTCTTGACCTGGAGTCCTCAGAGGTCTTTTGTGCTGGACACCCCACCAAGAGTGGTTGGGGCTGCGGCATGGGGTTCTGGGACAGACCCTGGAGCAGGAGCAGGAGCAACCTCTGGTGTCAGTCAGCCAGCTCTCATACTAGGTGACCTGTCAGCAGAAGGGAAGGCAAAGGTATAGGGGTCAGGGCCCTGGGTGAATGGGCAGTGGGGTCCCTAGTGGTGTGAGGCTAAAGGCTGGCAGGGCTCAGGCCCTTGTGTGGCTCCACTGGAGGGACACCTGGTCCTGTGCTGGGATGCCCTCTCTCTGATTCTTGTCTCTCCCACAGCATGGCTTGGCCGGAAGTGAGGGCAAAGCCACAGCCCCTTGTCAGGCCAAAGATCCACAGCCTGTGAGTTTGAGGCCAGAAGCAAGCATCTGCCTCTGAAGTTGGGCACCCTCCACCCTGAGGAGCCAGGCCCAGCTTAGGCCCCAGATATTGCCAAGTATGCAAGCACCCCCACCATCTGGGTCAAGAATTGGTTCAGAGAGAGACACCCTACTGCTGCTTGCTCACCTGGGGGCTGGGGGACAGGCTCCCGACCTGTCTCTGGCAGTGACGAGCCCACAGTGTCCCCTGTGTGCACCCTGACAAGGACCCATGGTGGGTCGAGTGGGAGCAATGGGCACTGGTGAGTTAGAAGTTGGGTGGATGGGGGCACCTGGGTGGCTCAGTGGGTTAAAGCCTCTGCCTTCGGCTCAGGTCATGATCCCAGGGTCCTGGGATTGAGCCCCGTATCGGGTTCTCTGCTCAGCAGGGAGCCTGCTTCCTCCTCTCTCTCTCTGCCTGCCTCTCTGCCTACTTGAAATTTCTGTCTGTCAAATACATAGATAAAATCTTAAAAAAAAAAAAAAAAGAAGTTGGGTGGATGGAGGCCAGGGCAGGCTTAGGCAGGCTAGGCAGGACAAAGACAAGGCCATGGCCCAGGTCAGGGGCACTCAGGGACCCCAGAGTGGACAGAGGTAAAGGAGTGGCTCCCAGAGGGACACAGAGATGGGTGGGAAAAGTCTGGGACATGCGACACTTGGCTGGATCGGAGTGTGCCAGCTGGGGGAGATAGGAATGGCCGCTGGCAGCCTGGCCCCCACCCTGGCCCGGACCCCGACCATCAGCCCAGCACCAGGGAGCCTCACATGGTATACTTGGAAGAACTAGATGCCTGCGTGTGTGCTTCCTGTGCATTCCATGAGCCCACACTGCAAAGGAGCCCCCAGACCAGAATGGGCCGGGCACCTGAAGCTTGAACCGGGTCTGGAGGGTTCAGTGACAGGGCCTGGTGGCCCTAAGTCTCTGGAAATGGCACAGCTCCCAATGAGCACACTGCTTGGCTGACTTGGGTGTCGTGTTTTACAGGGTCCTGGACGGCCTGCACAGCTCCCAACAGCCCTGCATGCGTGGGTCTCAGCCCTGCCCCTGGGGCCTGCTTCAGGCTGAGGAGTGGTCCAGAGCCCAGAGCCCAGCCCACACCTTGGAGCTGCTGCCTGAGCCGGGTGAGATGAGGCATGTGGCTGAGACACTGGGAGATGAGCCACCCCAGGGACCTCAGGGGCAAGCCCAGACCTAAAGCCACAAGCACAGACACCCCAAGCCGCAGGCCATCTGACGCCAAGCTGTTTCTCATGGGGCAACTCCATCTGTGAGGGCTCCTGGCTGGGCACTGTGGTCGCTTCCCCAGCCAGGCAGCCCCGGCCACATGAGAACATGGCTGAGGCATGTGTAGGGAGAGTTCCCTGCTGGCTACCCAAAAGAGCTGGCGGTCCCAGCAGGGCTGTGGGATATGGGGGGCGTGGTGGGCACCCACGACCAGGTTTGGAGACCTGTAGAACAAACATCCGGGCCACCTTCTAGGGGCTGATCCCCCCTCTTGCAGCCCACCATCAGGCCTAGATGTCCTCCTCAGGCCCAACCTGCTCCTTGTTTGCTGAGCCCCTTTGCTCCTGGTCCAGCCCTCCATAGAAACTTGTCACCCCTTCTCTGTATCCCCACCCTTCCTGGGGACCTCAGGACCTGTAGAGACGGAGCCTCACGGGGCTAGGAGAAGGAGGGGAATGGTGGGTGACCAGAGGGTGACCTGCTCTGCTTCGCAGCAGAGGCAGAGGCAAGGGAAGGGGCAGCTTGGCCCCTGAGCGGCAGCACTCCCCCCCCCCCCCCGCCAACCAACATCATTGCGAAATCTGGAGCCATAAGCAGAAGCACGCAGGGCATCGCTGGGCTAATTATAGGTTACATGAACAATCTGAGAAATTAAAATCATATTTTCATTGCACCATAAAAACAGATAAAAGTGGTGGGAAGGTAGCCCCGGAGCCAGGTGAAGAACAACCGGCCTGTGCCACTTTGGCCCCTCCCTGAGTTCCTTGGGAGGAAGCAGGACAGGGCAGGGGTGTGCCCAGGGAGGGGGGCCTTGGGCCACACGGTAAGTCTGGACCTGGACGGTCCCTGGGACATGCAGAACAGAAACGACAATTGCCCAACACATCCGCCTGGTTCCCCATGCTCTTAACTCAGACTGGAGACCCCAGTGCATGACCTGCCTGAATGCTGGGCAGGGGACCCTGGGCTGCTAGTCCTCACCAGAGCGGTGGGGGCATGTAGGGCACCCTGGGTTCCAAACCTCACGGTCAGGCAGGCATAGGCTGACGCAGGATATGTCCCCGAAGGTGGCCCAGGTGATGACCTTCTGTGGCAGGCCTTCGCTGGGAATGCCCACTGTTTGCGAACCGGGCCAGGCCTCTACCCATAGTTTACCAGGAAGGCGAGAGCCGCCATGCCCGGTGAGTCAGTGGGCCTGAGGTGGGGGCTGTGAAGCCTCAGGACCACACAGGCAGCATCCCTGACAAGGGCTGTCCCAAGTCCTCGCATGACTGGACAGCGAGGCTGGCGGGGCCCAGCACCATAGATGCTTCTTTCTGTCCTAGGGGAAGGCACAGGCTGGGTGATCTGGCCAGACACGGCGTGAGAATGGTTGTTATGGACTCAGCAGGTGTGCCAGAGCAGGGCCCGTCCTGAGGGAGAGGGTGCATGGAGAAAACCACTGGTGGTGCTGGGGGGATGGGGGTTATGGCGCCACAGACATAGGGCTGGCTGGCCCTCTGGCTGACTGGTGGGGTGGGCAGGGAGGTGGCAAGTCCTAGCCCCAGAGACTGCCTGGTGTGTGCTGAGAGCTCCATCCTGAAAAGCAGCAGGGCCATTTCAAGCTCCACGTTTGTCCCGGTCCAGCTCCAGGGGGCCCCTCCTGCCCTGCCGCCTCCAGCAGCTCAGCTGCTTTAGCTGACCTCAACGGACCTCTCCCCGTGCCTTGCTAGGCAAGGGAACACCTCCCCCCCGCACAGAGGGGAGCCCGAACTACACCTTCCAAGGCAGGGGCGTGGCCGCCAACCGTGCGTTAAATGGGACACGGCTGGTCTCGCGCTGCACTTGTCAGGAGGGCGCTGGCCCAGCCCTGCACTTGGCGTCTTCACTGGGCGTCTGAGAGCTCCTGCACACGCTTCGCACCAGGCGAGCTAGCGTCTGAGGCTCCCGTAGGCCCATCAGGTGCAAAGACATTCCTTTGTTCACTGACAAGCAGGGTCCCATCCAGGGCTCCGGGGCGGGTAGACTAAGTGATGTTTTCTTAAGGAAGACACGAGATTAACCACCGCTAAAGCCCCAGCACAATGCAGGGCCCTGCCCCTCACTGTCAGCGCTGTCTCTCTGCAGTGACTGACAGGTGCGGCCGGGTGCTCCTGGGGCCCGTCAAGCCCCAGTGGGCAGGATTAGCCCGAGCGCAGCAGACACGCCGGCTGGGAGGGCCACAGTGGAAATGTAATGAGGTGCCTGACGTTCAGGGGACAGAAAGCCTCCAACAGCCCTGCCAGCTCCTGTCACTGGGCCACAACACTGGCAGGTAGCTCTGGAACAAAGCCAGCGGCTTCCCCACCCCTGCCGAGCGCCTGCCTTGCTGGGAGGCGCAGGCAGACCCTGCAGAGGGCCCGGGGGTTGGGGGGGGTGCGGGTGCTGACTCTGCTCCCTGTACCTGGGAGAAAGGGTCAGGGTCTTCTGAGGTGTGGCTGCAGGGGTCATGGGGCATGCTGACAGCTTGAGAGCGGTACCCTGACTGACAACTGCGAGGGGAGGAGAATAGGTTTGTGTGTGACAGGCCTGGGGCGGCCAGGCCCCACCCTGACCCAGGCCGTCCTGGAGGTGCATTGGGGACAGCACAGGGCACACGTCAAGAAAACACCCTCTTTATTTACATTCCAGAAATGCCAAGTGGGGAGCTCAGATGTGGGCAGCCCACAGGGTGGGTTTCTGCATACACCGTCATCTTCTGGCATCGGGGGCTGGTGTGGTTGGCCTGGGCAGGAGGGTGCGCGAGGTGCAGGGGCTAAGGAGCCCTGGAGCCATCCCTGTGGGGCACGCGGGCAGTCTGTCCAGAGGCCGCCCACGCCGACGACCTCCGGGGCTCTCCAGACAGGCGTGAGGCTTGCCTGGGCTCAGCCTCTGGTGTCCTACAAGAGGGGGAGGAGGGGCTCAGCATGGGACCCATGCCATCCCTGCATTGGCCTGGCCATGTCTCCCGTGCCCACACACAGAAGGATTCTCTGGGGACAGGTGAGACATGGGCCCCAGAGGGAGCCCCCGCCTTCACCAGACTGATGCGTCGCAGGGAATGCTACACTATTAAAAAATATTTTGAAATGATAAACATACAGCTGGCTCCTTACAAAACAGCTCTGTTAGGTACGATATTCTGATGGGAAGTTTCTTCAAGATGCCCTTCATTTGTCCGTATCAAGGGCAGCCCTGGCTGTGGAGGCTGTAGGACAGTGGGTGCCCAGGATGCCCCCAAGAGAAGCCCCAGGCCTGTGTCCAAATCCATGGGACCTTCAGCTACCATTCAGGCCCTCAGGCCTGGTTGAGAGTGTCTTGTGGGGTGCTCCCTGCTCTGTCTATACTCTACTTCAGCCCTCAGTATCCCAAACCTGGGAGGGGCCGACAGCCACAGGGGACACCGCATGCGGGGTTGCTAGAGCTTGCAGAATGTTCTCACAGGACCAGCTGAATAGGCCCTGACCACATGCAACCTTTCAGCAGGGGTCAGGGAGGAACTCACTAATTTCTTCCTCCTCAGAAGAGAGCTGGGGTGAACAGACCCCGAGGCTTCGGCCAAACTTTGCAAAGCTCTAACAGAACCAGATGTGTGGGCCACTGCCGTGCACAAGGCAGCGTCTCCACCTTCTGGGCAACAGAGAAACAAGCCGGTGCTGCTCTGTGTGGAGTGAAGGAAGGCCTGCTCCTCCTGCCCAGCAGCCCACAGAGCTCAGCCAGCCCAGTGTTCCCCAGCCTCCCCCCAGTGCTGAGACAGGCCACTAGGGTGTGAGCCCAGCCTCAAGACATTTCCTGCATTTGGGGACCAGCGGCAGCCAGGCCAGTGTCTAGGGAGGGAGGGTGTCCAGTTGGGGGAAGGGGGGCCCTCACAGGGCCTCCTTCCCAGCCTTGTTTCTTCAGCTCCTGCAGTTGGGGCACAGGGCTCCCATGTCTGAGGTGGCACAGCGGCTGTGGCCTTCCATGTATCTGGAAAGAGCTGTTCACAGTGACACTCCCCCACCCCACGCTTCCAGCCTTAAACCCAGAGCCTGCCCCCACTGTGTACCTGGATCTGAGCCTCCGAAGAACCTGGCTGTGGGGGGCTGCAGGCGTGCCGCGTGCCCTTGGCTGGGCAGGGATGGCTGCTTACCCTCAGCAGCCTGTCACGGTGGGGTCCAGGCCTGAGCGCTTGGAGATTCGCAGCTTGGCCACCTCCTCAGCGCAGGTGGGGTGGATGCCCACCGTCCGCATCACCTGCGCATAGGAGGCCCCACACCTGCACACAGGGGGGCGGGGGAGGGGTTCAGGAGATGAGTCCACACAGGGTGGCACGTCCACATCATCCCATCCCTCAGAAGATGGCACATGGGGAGGGCCCTGGAAGTCCCAGTTTCCTCGTTGCTCCCCAGCCCTGGCCACTACCCTCTTTTCCAGCCAGCAGCCAGGAACACCCACGCACACCTCTGCTGGACCTGTCTCCCACGTGTCTCCCAGCAAATGCCAAGCAGCCTCTCCTCAGGCCCACCCCCACCCCCCCGGCCCCCTCGCCTGCTCCATCCTGGCTTCCTGCTGCTCCTAGCCCACCAGGAGCAGACCTGCCTCGGTCCATGGCTCCAGTTACTCCTTCTGTGGGCCTGCTTCCTCTCCCCACCTGCCCCAGCGAGCTAGGTCGAGCCCACTTTCATGAGCCCTGCGCCAACCTGGTAGGGTCCTGCTCACAGCACGCTTCTGCTCAGCACCCAGCTCTTGTCACACACACGCCCCCTCCCCCTGCAGCGGCGACCACCCACAGGGCATCGGGACCCTCCTCAGAGGCAGAGTAAGTAAGGACTCCCCGCAGGGCGCTGCCACCATCAGCAGAAGGGGCCGCCACAAACAGCCCTCCTTCCGTCTATACACACATGTTACAATAGCTGGTGCGTGAGTTCCCAGCGCAAACAAGAATGTGTGTTTCAAACTGTCGGCAGAAGGCCCCTAGAGGGAGCGTCTGGTTCACACCCTCCTCCTGAATATCTCTGAACATGGGTTCCCTCACTCTCCTGATTTGCTCAAACCTTCAATGTCTCCACAGTGCAGGGGCTGGAAATGATCACCACCAGACTGGACAGTATCAAACTTTTCAATCCTCACTGACCAAAATGGTTTCTTGGTGTTTTAATTACATAAAAAATTCCAAACAATGCACAGCATCTTTTTACTATTTATTTTAACTTTCTTTACCTGTGAATGGCCCATTCACATTCTCTATTGACTCTGTCCTAAAATCATTATTGTTACCTGCCAGGAAGCCTGGGGTGCCCCTGCGGTGTCTGGACTAGTCCCTCATAGCCCCCATCAGTCTTCCTGGTATGGGGCCTGCCCCTCGACCTCCCACCCTGTCCTAAGACTTCCTACCTCCACCAGCCTCTGAGGCTGGATCTTGGCCACGGCCCCAAGCCGCAAGCACATGGTGGGGTGGCCCATGCAGCCCTTCTCTGTTCCCTCAGCTCCACTTCACCTCCCACCCTCCTGCCTCTGACAGCCCCATACCCCACTGCCCCAGACAACCCACCCCCACCCAGAGCCTCCAGCAGCAAAAGTGCCAGGCAAGCCTGGGGACCTGGGACCCCACAAAGCACAGCACATGCCGTCCCTGGGGCAGGGGGCAGACCTTGCTCGTGACTGCCTGCGTGCTGGGCCCTGTTCATTCTAAGTAGAGAAGACCCAAACTGGAACCCACCCTCACTGGCCAGGGACTCCGGCCTCTCCCCTGGCTCCCCAGGTGGCCTGGCCACAGACTGACACAGTATGGCTGGCTTAAGAGCTGGCTGGAGAAGAAAGCTGCCTCTCTTGTGACGGGAGCTGCCATGTCTGAGGAGATGGTCTGCCAAGCACTTGGATAATGGTACCTAAGAGCAACATCACAGCCCCAGACTTCCCACTGCGGCGCCACCAACTTTCAGAGCCACAGGCACCGAAACAGTGCGCAACGCTAACATCCCTCCCCACTTACTTGATCCCCAGAGCAAATCCTTGAGTAACTTCGCCTGCGTTGGGGCCAAGGAAGTGCAGGCCCAGTACCAGCTGTGGGGGCTTCCGCAAGCACACCATCTGAAAGCCACATAGTCAATGGTCCGACTGGCTAGCCACAGGGCCCCGGGGCTGCACAGGCAGGCCTGCCCGGGAGGGATGGGCAGTTGCAGGGGGCTTCCCCACCCCCAGGTTCCAGCTCTTTCCCTGCCTCTCACCTCCTGGCATGGCCCACGAGGACACTCACCTTTATATAACACTGGGACGCATCCCGCTCAGCCACTGTGAACTCCAAGGGTTTAAAATACGCGTGATAAACCTAAGGGACAAGATACCAATTCCTGGAATCAGTAGCTTCCTGGGCTGCAGGGATGGGGTGGGGACCCAGAACTGCCCACGTGGCCTCCAGGTTGTGGTGTGGGGTAAGGACATGGTGGGGTTGGCTGTGAATACCACCCTTCTCCCTCCCACACAAAACCAACCTTTGGCCAGGGCCACACCGTCTGCAAGAGAGAACCTTTCCCACCCAGGCCCAAGCCCCCAAGGACCACAGTAGCAGAGTGGGCCCCAGACTGGCTAAGTGGAGCCCATAATGTCTTGTCACAGAGCCCGAGTCTCAGAGCATCACACCAGGTGGATGCTGTGGAGCAGACAGGGTGATGGTGGGCAGTGGAAGGGGGTGCCCGGCCCACCCAGTGGCTCTGTGGCTTCCCAAGGGTACCCTGGTGCTGGCTGGGCCCTCACTTGAGCAAGGAGGGGGAGGCAGGCCTGGGGAGGCCCCTGGCCCACACTGGAGCTGTCGGCCAGAGGCTTTCAGCACCCAAGAAGGGCTCGACAGCGTGTTCGGGGCTGCGGCTGAGTAAAAAAATGAGCAAGGCCCTCACATGTGCTGCACAGCCATTATTAATTAATGGAACTTCAGAGAATATTGTTCTAACTAAGACAGAATTGAAAAGAAAACAAACAAAGGGTATTTGGCCATTCAACATTGTGAAACATAAAACAACATTATAGAATGCCACGAACATATGTCCCCATGTACTTGTGATGAATCAAACAAAAATAGCAAATAAAGTGCTAGGGGGAAGGCTGGCCTGTCAGGACTGGCCCGTTGATGGAGGAGACCGGGGCGCTGGGGCAAGGGGCAGGCCCTGGAACCCAGTGACTCATTCCCAGAGGGTACGAGGCCCGTGGTGGTGGCCACACGGGGGCTAGTTTCTCCCGGTCCGTGCGCAAGTTGCTGCAGTAGCAAGATGAAGCCATGCTGGAGGTTTCCGGCTTCCCCGCTCCTTCCAGGCCACTTAGGGTACCCTCAGGGGCTACCCCAGGGCCATGGCAAGCTGGATGAGCACACTCAAGAGGCAGCCTTCCTTTGGGGGGAGTACTTAAATCCTGGTTTTGGGGGTCTGTGAGAGCTGGACGAATTGCAGATCAGGAACAGAGACCTGGGTGGCAGGGAGGTGGTGGTACCTGAAGGCACAGCTGGGCTGTGGCAGGGCAGGGGCGGCAGGACGCTGGGAGCAGAAGCCGATGGCATGAGAAGGTTGGAAGAGTCGGAGCCCTTCCAGGTGGAGGGAGACACATACCCCGTGAGGGTCCACACCCCAATGCTGCCCTGGTTTCTGGGGCTCTCCTCCAGCACTCCCGTCCCAAGTGTCCCTCCATGCCATATCTTGGCCAGCACTCTGGGCCTCCCGCCCCACCTTGACAAACTGCAGGTCCCAGGAAGCAGGGACACCGCTCGCCCGCCAGGCCTGGGTTGGGGAGGGGCTGTCGTCAGGGTGTGAGCGCCACACAGGCATTGTGTCCTGGCAGCCCTCTGTCCTTGAAGCCCCAACATACCTCCACGTGCTCCTCTCCATGGCGAGCCACAGCCTCCTCCTCCGACAGCCCCACACAGCCGTACTCTAGCGGGGTGAACACGGTGGTGGGAACCTGGAAGCCAGTCCCAAGTGAGGTACATGCCTGGGGACCCAACACTGAAGATCCCCACTCAGGCCAGGTCCCCAGATGTGCAAGTTAGCAGCCTGCCAGAGGGGGTGGGGGGACTACCCTTGCTTGTTGCGAGGCCACTCCCACAAAGCTAAACCTTACACGAGTGTGTGCATGCACACACAGAGGTCCACATGCCTGTGAGCGTGCACACAGGCACATGCACGCCCCTCACCCCACGCCCCGCACCAAGAGCTGCCCTGTCTCCAGGCTGAATGCAGCTCACTGAAGGGCAGAGGGTACTCACGTTGTTGTAATCCATCACGTCTGAAGACTGACCACACAGCCGCTGGGCCAGGAGCTTTCCCGCCATTACGGCTGTGGGTGTCAGCTCAGGCCGCCCCTGATGCACGGGAGGAGCCCAGGGTTACTTCAGCATGTTTGGGGAGTCTCCACAGGACCCCTGCCGCCGCCCATGCCTTCCTAGTGAAGCTTCTCCCCCTCCAAAACCTCTGAAGCCTGTTTGTCTCCGGGTGCAGGGCCCTGGGCCAGTTTGCTTGTCCTGCTTGCTTCCTTCCCCCTGTCCTGCTCTGGGGGGCCACCTGCGGTTACGGCCCTCATCCCTGGAAGAGCAGGTGAGCTGCCAGTAAGCCCCGCCACACCACCCACCCTGGCTTGTGGCTTCCCTCTGAACCCCTTCTTCATGTTGGTGACCTTGGAGAGCTGCCCTCAGGACAGAGCTCGAAGGAGTACCTGCTCCTACTTAATCGTCTGCAGTAACCGGGATTCAGGCTAAAACGGGACCTGGAAGGATTTCGTGAGTGCCTGACACGCAGCTTGGCTTGCACGTCACAGTCCATTACAAATTCCAAATCCGAATGCCTTGCTGCTGGAGGCCCCTCCGTCCCAGGGTGTGTCCTGCTCTAGGAGCCGGGGCGGGGGGGAGGGGGGGGCGGTGCACAGCCCCCCATGTTCCTACACGCGTCGGCCTGGGACCGGCTGCCAATCACCTCTGCAGCAGCAGGAAATGCAGATGTTGTTTGACATTCCAGAAATGAATAGAGATCCGCAGAGATAAACTCGTGAAAGCAGCCTGTGCATTCCACCGGGCCTGACTAAGTGCGGAAACGTCCATGCGCGCAGTACAATATGTCACCAGACAATGGCCGCCCCGCCCGCCTGTGGGACTCTTCCCCACTGCACACCGGACCACTGGGTTAGTGTTAACTCTTTGGACTGCCCTGAAGGACCTTTCCAACTCAGTGGATTTAATATTTCAATAGATGCCGCCTTTGTGTGTACTATTTCTGGCAAAACAGTCTGAAATACTATGGTTTCCTCTATGTTCACGCTCAGCTCCTGGGGTGTGCAGAAAGCCTGGTATACTCCACACAGCACTCTCTCCCAGGACCATGGGTGCTATCTTGGGATGCAGCACACAGGATGAACACAGAGGGGCCACCAGAGAATGCCACGTCCCCACCACCAGAGATCATGTGAGCAACAGCACTGCCCGGTCCAGTGGGCACGCGAAGCCACTCACTTCTGTCCACACCAACAGGTCAACTGGATGGTCAGAAAGGACTTGTTGGGAGGATGGGCTGGAGCTCTGAGCACACGCTCCAGCAAGCTGTCCCCGGGGTCCTGTCTCCATTTGGTGGTCTGCTCCCCCTCATATACCATTTCATGAGCCTGGGTCCACGGGCAGCCTGAGGGGCAGCCCTGTGGCTCACGTGCCAGCACGAGCACAGCTAGGGAGTGATCTGTCTGGTACAATGGGCACAGTAGGGTCCATGCTGTCCTTGTAGGAGGGGTCTGTATGGAGTCAAGTGTCTGCAAGATGGGCCTGTGCCAGATGGGTACGCGGGCCCCTCAGGAACAAAGGGAAAGCCCAGCCTTGCATGGGCTCCTGCCCTGGTCTGTCTTCGTGAGTGTGTCAGGCTCACCCAGCCATCATAAGCTACAGCAGAGGCTGAGGGAAGGATGGTCCCATATCCTTGGGGACAAGAGCCACCTGTACTCCTTCAGCTCTGGGATACCCCACCCAGGGACCCACCTGCCACAGATACCCGCTCCCCCACCCCCAGGCATTTCCCAGAGTGGGCTCTGGGGTGGGTGGGGGCAGGGCAGTGCTTGCACTCTGGGGCAGGCATGAGCATCCTTACTGGGCTGGCCTGGGCCTCTAGCTCGCTCTACTCCTCCCTCAGGTCTCCCTTGACCGCCACACTAAGCATCTTCTGACATCTCCCTCAAACAGTTCACTTACTCACTTGTCAATCTGTGACTCCAACCAGGGTATCACCATAAGAGCTAAGACTTCTATCTGTTCCTGCAGCAGTCCAAGAACCCAGAAAAGTGGCTGATGCTAGAACACATCACAGTGGGTTTAAGGCATCCCCCAAGTTCATGTCTGCCTGGAACCTCAGAATGGGACCTTGTTTGGAAATGAGGCTCTTTGCAGATGTAATTAAGGAAAGAACTGAGACCATTTAGGATCAGTCACTTAGGGTGGGCCCTAAATCCAATGAGGGTCCTAAGAAGAAGGAAACAAGGACACACACACACACACACACACACACACACACAGATGGGCAGAGAGTGCTGTAGCTCCAAGTCTGGACTGCCTGATGGATGACGACGTGTCCTCCTCTAGAGGCTTCGGTGGCAGCCGCCCTGCCCACACAGACTTCCGGCCTCCAGAATGTGCAAGAATACAGTTCTATCAATCTAAGCCACCCGGCTTGTGGTGATTTGTAATGGCAGCCCCAGGACTAACACGTTGATGATGCTGGCCTGACTGGCCAGCAAGAGCCCTGCTGGGGTCTGGGGGCCCTGGTGTATCTCTCAGGCTTCTTTGGCCAGGGCCCCACCTGAGCCACCTTCCTTAGGCCATGACGCAAATATATAGGAGAGGCCAACTGTTCCTGGGGCTTTGGGAAGGTGGTTGGGGGAGCAGGGATCCCATGACTGACCAGCCATGACAGTGCCATGAAGGGGGGAGGGGGTGCTGACCAGATGCCTCCCAGGCTGGGGGGCAGGGCTTCTGCCAGGGACTCACAAGAGGAGGAACAGGCAGGCCTGGTGAGTGGGGCTGTGTCCCCATCTGACAGCCCAGTCAGGGAGAGTACTGACCCGTCCTCAGATGAGAGGGTAAACTGAGGTGAGGAGGTTACGCCCAGGGCTGCAGGGTCAGACAGCCCCAAGGATCGGCCCACCAGCAGCATCTCTAGGGCTCCGTACCGCCAGCCCACCTTCAGGAAGTCGAAGCCCGTGTTGTGTGCAAACAGATGTCCCTCCCTCAGAGCTGACAAGAGGGATTTGCTGATGGTGCTCTTCGTTTTTAAGCCTCCTCCCAGCCCCCCACCCCCCCCACAGAAAGGAGGAACATTCGAGTAAGCAGAGGCTGATGCCCAATCCTTCCCAGCACTTGAGTCTACCAGTAGTACTTGGGGTTTGGCCCACAGCCTCTGTGAGTCTCGCCAGGTCCCTGAGGCCCAGCTGGGGTGGGGGGACGGGGAGGTGATACCAGGTGGCAGGTGCGAGCCATACCTCTGCTACATCTCCGATGGCATAAATGTGGGGGACGGAGGTGGTTTCCCAAGCATCGACCAGGATCTTCTGACTGGTGGGGCTGGTGTGTACTCCAGCCTTCTCCAAATTCAGGCTTCTGGTTTCTGGAATGCGACCTGAAGGAAATCAAGTGCAAGGCTCAGAGACGCTCAGCAGTTCCCACTGAGGTTCCTCGGTTGATTCAGAATGCTTCTCAGCATGCCCACTTGGCATGGCTCAAACATCAAGCACTACAGCGTCGAGGGGCTGTCGGCCTCTGCAGCCTCACACGCATGCACGCACACAGATGCCCAAAGCACGCAGGCGCGCAGCCCCACACGGTTACTTGCACAGAGTTGACAAGAGGAGGAAGCAGGATGAGGAGGAACAGAAAGGAAGGGAAAGGGGTGGCGGAAGCAGATGGGGACAAGACTTCTCTAAACAAGTCCTGTGATACAATTTTGTTTTTTTATAGTTTACATATTCAAACAACAAAAAAGAAAAATGGAAAAGAAAAAAAAAGTCCCCATCATTTGTAAACAATCTGAACCCCAGGGGCCAAATTGGATATGCAGTTGATAACCCACCACAAAGATAATTCACTCAGGAGACTATGCCAACCCATATTTCCACTGTACGATTAGATCCTGACAATTAAGCTTACATGCCATTCAAAGAAGACAGGCAAAACCCCGTGAAGTCACATTTGAGTTGGAAATTCATTCATTCTCCATTTTCTTAATACAAAGTTCCTGTGGCTCTGACCACAGAAAAAGTCTAGAAGTAGCGATGACCCAGGAGTACGCGCGCCCCATCGCTGGACAGTGATCTCAACCCTTCCCCATGGCAGGGGCCAGGCTCTGGGGAACCAGCCAGTCCACCTCGGGCCTGGACGCCTTGTGGACACAGCAGAGCATGATCGAAGGTCACTGTAGCCGTAGTTGTGGACACAGCGTGACAAGGCCTCATAGCCTCTGAAGGCATTGGGCCCTGAGGGGAAGACAGGGGACATACACAACCTGGGCCTCTCACAGAAGAAGCCTGTGCACGTGTTTTCCAGCAGTACCGGGGTGGGTGTGCATCTCAGTCTCTGCAGAGCACACCTGTGGGCTCCAAGTGAGTCCACAGCCTCCTGAGTCCCCACATGTCCCTTCCTGAGATAGGGAATGCTCCTTCTCACTCTCTCTGTGACCCTGGGGTTCCCACCCTCCCACGGGATGCTCTTCCCGCAGGCCCATACTCAGGATGGGGCTTTGTGATGGATTTATGCATCTCTCCTGCCCTCAAATTGGGTCTGTGTGAATAGGCTGTGGCCCTGTGTCCCCAGAGCTGGGCAGTAGAATGTCCTCCAGAGCGGGCAGCGAGAAGGCACAGACTTAAGCCCTGCTCAGGGTCTCGGGGCAGGCCCCGCAAACCCCCTCTGGCGGTGAGTGGGGCTAGAGGCCTGGCCTTGGGCAGCTCCACGCTACAAGCCCTTAGCTCCTCCTCTCGTGGGCCTGTGGCACCTGGCCAGCAGATATCCCCAGCTTGGAGACCTCTAGAGCAGAGAATAGAAATGGGCAGAAAGGCAGAGCCCAAACCACACACCATAACCACCCCTGGGTGCAGTCATTTTTGGCTAATCCTGGTGAGCAACTCTTGGGTTCAAAGCTGACAGGGGCAGGGGACAGCGGCAGCAGCCTCCCCGCCGGGCTTCACGTGCTTCCAGCCCTGGGCCGTGTCACCGCCGAGTGCCAGCAGAGGTGCCTTTCTCCCCTAGTTCAGACAGTGTGATCTCACTAAGCCAAAGGGTGGTGGAGTCAGCTCTTCCTGGGGGGCCCTGGGAGGGCAGAGACAGCCCCGCAGGGCTCCTGGTATGTCCTAAAGGCAAAGACGAACGGTTTCAAAGGCACAATTCCCACAGCTCATGCTGCCTCAGATACACGAGAGATCGGGTGGCGGGTGATGCCAAGCTGAGCATCTGGAAGACCAAGTCCTATGAAAGGGAAACCTTAAGTCTCCAGCTGCTCTCCCAGAGTGGGAAGTCAAAACACAGAGACTCAACTAAGCCGCACTTCTCAAGTTCATGGGGAACTGGCTCCGGCCTCTTCAGTGCGCTTGGCTGCAAGAATCAGGTGCTGGGTGGGTGGACGCCCGTTGCCCAGCATACCAGACACTGGCGACGCGACGTGAGGCTCTGGAGGTCCCTACCTTCTGACGGCACCAAAGTCGGCCCTAGTTGAGTGAGCAGAGATGCGTGGGCATGCGGAGTGCATAGCACCACGCTGGCCAGTGTCCTGCCTGGGGGAGGCAGCATGGGGGCCCCAGGCCTGATTCCTGAGCAGGGGATCCAGTGGGCGCCTGGGAGCTTCTTCTGCACCTAGGAAGGGACTGGAAGGGGCTGCACCTCAGCAAGGAAGGAGCTGGGCCCAGTGGGCAGGCCTGGTGGGGGTCTGCAGGGTGGGCCGAGAGTCCCTGCAGGTAGGGGACTCAGAGCTGAGCCCTCAGGCTCCGCCTCAGACGGCCAGTTTTTGGGAGCAGGGCCTACAGCAGCTTGCCAGGCTCACGGTCTCCTGGCGATTGTTCCAGGCTGAGGCTGGAGCATCCAAGGACAAAGCTGGCTGCCCACAGACTACTTTGCTCTGACGCTGGCCACACAGCACTCCTGCCTGACAGGTCCCAGGACACCAGGAGCATTTCCTTGGGCCTCGTGGTAACCATGGTAACCCTACACCTCAGAGACGTCAGTCTAACCACATCCCAGGTCTCAAGGGATATGGAGATAAATTTAAAAGGGGTAGCAGCAGTGGGGGTAGACAGAATACACCCAAATTGTGGAAGGCCCTCCATCGAAGCTTCTGGCCACAGCCAGGACACGGGCCTCACTGAGCAGACAACCTGGAGAGGGTCATGGGGGAGGGAGAGACACACCCCGTGGCCCTCTGAGTTCTGCTGCCTTGTGCTCAGAGCAGAGTCCTGTCTCCCCACAGGGGCCAGGGGCCCGGGGAGATGGTGTGGGGCCCCCACTCAGTTCAGGCCTGGAGCCCCCGAGGAAAGCAGAGCACGGGTGCTCGCGTGGGGACCCAGCGGCAAGCCACGCGAGAAGGGCAGCTCTGGCCCTGTGGACAATGTCCAGTCCGGGTCACGCTTACATGGCCAGAAGCAAGACCCAGGCAACAGGCAAAGCTTTCTCCCTCACCATTTTCCTCTCATGCAAAAACAAAGGTTAGGACTCCTCAGGTGACTGGGGGTGGGAGGAAGATGGGCACCTCCGTGGCACCCTTTTCCCCATGCGCATCGCCCTGTGTGTCGCACACGGTGCTTTCCCACTCGCTCCATGCCCTGGGGGATCTCTTGCTCCCTGGGGCCTTGGCTCTTTGGTACCCAGCTCCGGCTTGCTGAGTGCAGCTGAATGGCTCCCGGGCCTGGTTTCCGCATCTCTGCTCCCTGAACACCACCGGCATGGGGATGGCAGTCTGTCAGTGTGTCGGTTTAGTTCTTCGGGACAGTCCTCAGAGGAAGGCCCGCCGACCAGGTGGGGCTTCCCGGGCCCAGGGTGGGGAGCTCTACCTGGATGGTGGCCCCTTCTGGGGCTCCTTCCCTCTGACCGAAGTTTTAATTTCCACTTCTTTGACTATCAGTATATTTACTAGTAAAACTAAGGACTTTGGGCCACATATTCAGTAGCTGTATTTCCTCTTGGGAGCTGCCCATTCCTTGCCTTTTTAATTTCATTTATGTGCATCTCCACAACTTGATTGCCTTGCAAGAGCTTCTCATATGATACCCGGGTGACACTCATATTTACTGCAAACAACAAGGGTGTCAAGATTCCAGAAACAAACATGTTCTCACTTCCTCCTCAGAGGCAGAGTCCAAACCAATGTGTGGATGGGTCCTTAGAGCTGCCTCCCTCACCAGGCTCAGCCTTGTCTGCTGAGTCCCTCTAAGTGACCCTGGTGTCACCAACGTAAGACAGTCCTGGCATCCAGGACATCCTGGGGCCCTGAAGTGGTGCAGGAAGCCGCATTCAGCCTGAGAGCTCCCGGGGCAGCTGGACCAGACCAGCACTCCTCTCATGGCCCCAGAGTCCCACCAGCTGCCGCTACTGGTCTGGGGAGGCAGCCCGGCCCCCACGCTCACCAAGCCAGCTGGAGAAGGCTGGAGAAGGCTGAAGGTCAAAAACTCCCCAGATGGCAGTTTTGGTCCTTCCTACCTGCTCAGCTGGGCCCAGGGACACAGACAACTGGACATATGCAGTTTCCTGGGCCCGTCTCCCCGTTACAGGAAAATGGGCATTCCCTCCAATTTCACGCCTGCCTGGAGCACACGTTCCGATGAGTGAAGGGCAATCCGTATAATGAGTTAAGATTTAAGTGCCAGCAGGAGTATGACAGGGCGAATGAGGGGCTCTGATCACACAGACACAGGCGAGTGTCAGGAGGGGGTCCAGGAGACCGGACCAACAGCTTCACACAGGTTCATAGAGCACCCCTCCTGGCATCCCTCCTGGGGGGGAAACATGCATGGGCCCCCAGAGTCAGCCACTTCCCCTAGGCTAGCCCGCGGGTCACCCTGGGCCAGACATGGAAAGCAGAACTCACACCTTTGGCACCTCTAGTCAGATCCCTTGAGGCTCACCTTTTAAAAAGTTTATTATGTGCCTCTTGTCATCTTTGGGACTTTAGGGGAAAGGATAACAAGAGCAAAGGGCTCCTTTTATTTTCTTGAATGGCCCCTTCTAAAATAGCCCCAGAACTCCAGTCTACAACCTTAGGGGCCCCAAGAACAGGGCAGAGGACCCAACCTGCTGCCCTGGGGTCCAGGTGGGGCTCAACGTTTGCTGAATGAATAAAGGAGTCTTACCATGACCCAAGCACCTTAGCATGACCTGAGGCTGGAGGCTTACTGTGACCACCAGCACCTGCCACTGCCCCCCAGGCCATCCTGAGGACACCTCTCACCCCTGTCCCCTCCCCATGAAACACAACATGGGCCTTCACCATTCAAGCCTGTGTGCAGCACCGACAACACATAAAATAAGCTCACATGAGCTCCTAAACCCCCACAGCCAGCCCTGGGACATGGTGCAGCCTCCAGCCCAGGCCCAGTGGCAGTTTGGTCCACAGGAACCCGCAGGAAGGGACACGTTTCCTGGTAGGTGGCAATTATTGCTGTAACAATTACAAATATCAATATAACCTTCCTGCTGGTTGATGGCTCCCAGTAGCACTTGCAAAATTTAGATAGTGCACATTAATACAAAAACAAAACAAAAAAAGATGCCTATTTATAACCATTTTCACTAAGACTTTCTTCTTTTTTTTTTAAAAACAACTTGCTTCCACTAAGTTCTAATCACAAATATTGAATCTGATTTGGTAAAAAGACCATAAGTGCGAAGGTAGCCTGGCTTGGGTCTGACGGCTGTGGGGGTCAAGGTGACCTTGGATACAGGCAGGAGCCAGCTCGCTGGCCTGCACCAGTGCAGGGCTTCCCAGAGGGCAGAGGGCCAGTCTGTGAGCGCGGAGGCTGTTTTCCTGCTGCCCTGGGCTGGCCTCTGCAATGGGTTGGTGCCACAGTGAGCCACGGCAGAGAGGAATGACAGCCAGAGTCGACGGCTTTGGCTCACAGGCTGGGGTCCATCACCCAGGGCCACATGGTGTGGCAGGGGAAGGCCGTGGTCTCAGGCCCAGCGGCTTCCCTTTGCCTGTGGGAGGGGCCGACAGGAAGAGCTCCCTGAACATCTCCTTTCCCTCCAAGAAAATGCACCACATACACACACAGACTTGAGTCTCTCTTCACGTGGCTAGTTACAAACTTGACGTTTAAACTGAAATAAAAAGGTGTTAGAATATGAGAGGCTCACGGGCGGAGCAGTGCTTCCCTTTCAGGCCTGGGGAGCTGAGAAAGGTGGGCCTTAGGTGACCCGGGGAGTCCACGTGTGGGAACCTGTCATAACCCGTTAGGTTGCTCCGAGGTCCCCCCTCGGGAGGAACACAGCCATGTGCAGTTTCCTACAGCCACAGCATGACACGGCCCCAAAGAACAGGCCCAGTGGCCTTGGACTGGGCTTCTCTCAACAAGGTCACACCCACATTCCACCTGCCAGTCCCTCTCCAGCAGCCCCATGCCAACCTGGGCTCCTCTCACGGCTATCAGGGGGCACAGGGCCCTGGACTGCTTCATCCTTCTTGCTGGACTCAAGAGACCCCCCTATACACACACCCATGAATTCTCAGCCTCGGGGCTCACTTCTGTTTTGCCTCCAGCTCCTAGTGCTGCTGCCTAGCACTCAGGGGTGGGCGGGGGTGGGGAGACGGTCCACAAGGACTCGAAGGAGGTGTCTGTGGGATGGAGGAGCCATCAGCTGAATGTTGCTGAGCAAGGTGGCCCCCTGGAAATGGAACCCAGCAGTCCCCGTGGTAGAGAGGGGAGCCCGAGTCCGCAGCCCACCCTGGGCAGTCGCACTCCACTCCCTGGGTACCGCAGGCCCCATCGCTGTCTCCACAGGTGCTACCACCTCCCCAGCTGTGGTCCATGGGTACGCTCTGTGTAAGTGGGCTCTACGGGGGGCGGGGGGCCCTCAATATGGTGGTTGGATTAAAGCTGGAGAGCCGGAGTAGGGGGGCACCTAGGTGGCTTAGTCGGTCTAGGGCATCCAGGTCTTCAGCTCAGGTCATGATCTCAGGGTCGTGGGATCAAGCCCCCCGTCTGGCTCTGTGCTCAGCACAGAGTCTGCTTGTCCTTCTCCCTCTGCTCTTTCTACCACCACCACCCCCATGCTCTCTCTCCCCCAAATACATAAATAAGATTAAAAACAAAAACAAAACCAAGAAACTAGAAAGCCGGACCTCCAGCGCCTGCCGTTTCTCTTAATGCCATTTTAGAGGCCTGGAAGTTACCTGTGGGTTTCACACCAAGGTGGGTGATACCAATTTCCCTGCTAAGACAAAGTCCGAGAAAGAGGAAGTGGCTGATTCCTAATAGACCAAGGGGGCTGCTGAGGCATGGCCAGGACGGCCCTTCCTGGCACTCTGGGCGGTGGGGACACCAGCTGTCTGGGTCTTCTGACCGTGGGCAGGACTCTCGTGGCCCAGGTAGGGAAGCACCAAGAGCGTCCACCCTTGCTGCAAGAGGGGGCCAGGAAAACTTCCAGGAGGCTAGAGATGCTGGGGGGCACAGGACAGTTCGAGCAGCCGGGTTTCCCAGGGCTTTGCTCCAGCGACTCTCTGTCCAGCCTCAGAAACAAAGTCGAAGCTCAACCCCAGCCGAGCTCCAGCTGGGAAGCGATTCCACGCACAAGTGTCCCCTAGGTGTCCCCCCCAACCCCCACCGCCGCCGGCCACTCCCCCATGGCTGAGGATTCAGGCCACAACTGGTTAACTGCACAGGGTGAATTCGAGCCCACGGCAGGCGCAGGCTGACTGTCTTCACTCAGCACCGTAATCGGCACATCTGCAGACAGGAAATCCTCCTCGCTGCGAGTTCCCAGTCTATTATCTGAGACACCTGGTGTGGGTGGGTGATTCAGAGACAAACAATGAGCCGGCCCCCTGCACAGCAATTAACTGCTTTAACTGCTAATGTGTTTAATCCACCACGTGGAGATCAAGGCTGGGCCGAGGAAGAGGCTCAGGAGTCCTCCCGGGCTTGCAGACTGCAGGGCCCTCCTCGCCATCCCTGCACAGACCGTCCTCACCAGCTGTGACCGAGGTGCCAAGCACAAGCTCGGCCCCACGGAAGCTCCTCGTGGCCCTTGCTGTGTGTCCTCCGGACACGAGGGCCATCCTTCCCTCCTGTTTTTCGCACACGTCAAAGTCCCGCTGGCGTGCACGCAGCACTCGCTACTGGAGCAGCCACGGTCCAGGAGCTATTTGCTGGGCCAGCCCTTCGGCCCCCAGGGGAGCTTTATTTTAACCTCCTGGCCCACGGATTGTCCTTCATTGCAAGCAAAAAACGATGCCTGGCTAAAGGCTTATCAGGGTAAACCGGCAGAAAACATTCCCAGTTGTTAAATTGGGAAGTGGCTCCCGATTGTTTACAAAACCCGGCCCGGGAGCGAGCAGCAAAGTCAGCACATGCCCGTACAGCCCCAGGAGGCGTGCCAGAAACCGCCGCCGCCACCGCAGCGCCGCCTCGGGAAGCAAGGTCAAAGGCCAAGGACTGTGAAAAGCTTCCACCCCCAGCATCAATCACATTGGGCAGACTGTCTGGGGGATGCTCTTTTTGAAAATACAGAAAATAAAATGGACTCCTGCAGAGGGGAGGGCAGGCATGTGCACCAGGGGCCCTGCGTGTCGCCCACCAGGGACCTGTCTGGAAGCTGGGAGGACCTCGCGGCTTCCCCAGGGCACAGCCCTTTGCCCTCTGAGCTGCTGCCCTCAGCGTAGGCTTAGCGGACTGCATATTGGCATAGGCCTTTGCCTCTGTCCAATGGCAAGACAAGGGATGTGGGTGTTTGGGGTCCCCGAGGTGATATCAGGGGACAAAGGAAGAGGCTGGGGGTGCAGACGGGAGGGGAGAAACTTGCCACTGCACCTTTTAGAATGGACTTTAGGATAAATGTCAACTTACACTTCTGGACCTGAATAGTTACAGAATCTTTTGCAGTGTTCACCAAAATAAACCTACTTCAATTTACTTTTATGAACTGAACAAGAGTATTTCCTGTGGCCGTTTATTAAGCTTTGGGCAAGAGGCACTAAATGAACTGCGAGGAGTTTTCCTTGCTCCTTAAATCTGCCCATGTTGACCACACACAAGTGAAGGGCTCTGACTCCCTCAGAGTTTATCTCATGGTCTGATTTCCAAGTGTTCTGAGAACTCAGGAAAACCAGAGAGGCTTCTCAGAAGCACACTGCTCTGTGACGCAGCCCGGCTCCTCCAGGGAGCCTCCCCGCAGGGGATGCCGGGACCAGGCCAACCAGGTCCTGACAGACGCTGACACGACAGCCCCTCTGAGCACTCAGTAAACATTTGATAAACCGATGCGGGGGTGGCCGAGGATTCTGACAGCTACATGGTTCTGAGCCCGGCCTCAAGGAGGAGGGACAATGGACCAGGCTCAGTGCAGAGAGACCCTGGCAAACTGGAAATAGCGCACAGGGCCAGATGCCACTCACAGCCACAGGCAGGCTCACGATGGACACTCTGAGCTCTCTGCTCTTCTCGCCTGGCTCCTGGCCAGGCGCCTTTCCTCAGAGCCCATGTCCCTTCCCTCAGACCAGCTGAGGCCCAGGCCCTGGGCAGGTGTCTCCCTACTGCATCCCCACTCTCCATCCTGCTCCCTTGCGGTGCAGGGAGGAGCCAGCCCGGGAGGGAGTACATCCGGCAATGTCAGCAACAGGCTAATTCTGTCCAGCCATGCTTGCTCGACTTTTGCCTCCCTCTCCCCACAGAAAGCTAGACCCACACCTCTCAGAGAATGGGAGGATGAGAACACAACCACGTGAGGGTGAGCTGGCTTCCAAGCCATGTGCAGCAGAGGAAGGCCCAAGGCCTTGGCCCCATCACTGACGCCATCTTGGGAGATCTGCGAAGTGTGGTTTCCACAAAAGCCAGTGAGGCATTTACTCCTGCAGAGCTCAAACCACCCCACTGGAGGTGATGGAAACACCTCCACGGGCTGTTCCGATGGCCTAAGAGGTGTGCTATGACAGCTGGCCCACCCGGAAGCCAGCAGGACAAGGGGAGCCCTGGAGACAGCAGGAAGGGGGAGGCGATGCTGCTGGTCTCCATGTGGCTCACGTGTGGCTCGGCGTGCCCTTACCTACGGCCCACAAAACGGTGTTGAAGGTGCCCGTGTCCTCCTTGCCAGAGCTGAGGTCCTCCCAGGTAACCTGGAGCTGGCCATCTGGGAGCCTCCACACTCTGGAGGGGGTACAGCCTCTCAGGAACCGGGTGCCTTGAGACGCCATGTACTCCGTGACCAAGGAAGACATTTGCTGCAAAGCATAAGAGATGTGCTGTGAGGCCCGGGTGGCAGTGAGAACGTCCCTCCTAATGACTGTGGGAGGAAAGGATATGGTCTCCTGCCTACTTGAAAAAGCCCTAGAGGAGCCCAAGGAAGGTCTTTCAAAGGGGAAGGTCCAAGGCCCCCCGGCTGCTAGGTGGCCTCTGTCCACCCCCACTTCTGGGTCTCCTTGTTCTCTGTGGAACTGAGGGCTGAGCTGGGAGAGCACCTGATGCCAGCTCCAAATCCAAGAACCTGGGGCCCTTGGGTTAGGATGCACTTGACCTTCAGGGTCTTCTCTACATGCCGATTAACTAAGTCTTTACTGAAAATAGTGACAGAGAAGCACCCCTTTCCCCTGGGGGCTCTGGCCTGGCAGAAAGAGATGACACTTGGCTCCATTCCGCCACCACTGCCAAATGCTGTCACCTCCTTTGCCTCTGGGGAGTTGAGACAGTAGGTGGGCCCCTCTGCTCCCCACCAAGATATACAAGGTAGCAGGCATGGTGGGGGTGGGTGGAGGTGGACCCTAGCATCTGCAGAGAGGGCTCCCTCCTCCTAGCCTCGGAGGCTCTGTACCCCTGGCTGCAGATGGGGGCTCAGCTCCTGAGGCCGCTGCGGGGGGGTGGCAGGGCTTGCGCTGGCCAGAGCCCCAGTCAGACACAGCTTCCTCTTTGAAGAGAAAATAAAAGCCACTGTTTAAAGCCTCCGGTGCCCGCTCATATAGAGACATACACCATGAGGAGCCCTGCCTGTTCAGGACTGTCACACGAGTCACGGGAACACAAGTGTAGCCAGCTCCTCCCTCTGGACTCCTGACGAGCCTGGAGTCTCTGTCGCAGTCCGTGGGGGAACTACTGGGCCCAACTGAGCCACGTGGCCAGACCATGTGCCTGCCACCAGGGCTGCACATCCTTCTGAGGCAGGGCCTGGGTCACCTGGCCTCCCCACTGTGCCCCCATGTCCCAGGGCATCCCCTCTCGTTGGTCTCCAACTTCTGCCTGGGCTGGAAGGCCAGTCTTCTGAGAGGTCCCTGTCCCTACGGGCCCCCCTGCTTCACA
Source organism: Meles meles (assembly GCF_922984935.1). NCBI lineage: Eukaryota > Metazoa > Chordata > Mammalia > Carnivora > Mustelidae > Meles > Meles meles. The sequence goes on from NC_060077.1 coordinate 32,544,894, forward strand.
GGCCTTGTCCTTCTCGGTGTCCTACAGCATGGCCTCGTGTGGCTCCTGTCTGGTTTGTGCCTGGCGAACTCCACCCATGGCCCGAGGCACCGAGACCTTCCCAGATGCTGCGGCCTGGCCTGCTAGCTCAGTTAGTTAAGGGTCTGCCTTTAGCTCAGGTCATGATCCCAAAGTCCTGAGATCGAATCTTACATTGGGCTCCTCGCTCAGGGGAGAGCCTCTTCCCTCTGCCTGCCATTCTCCCTACTCGTTTGCTCTTTCTCTCTGACAAATAAAATCTTAGAAAGAAAGAGAGAAAGGAAGAAAGAAAGAACGGCCCCACACAGCATATACAGCATCTGCCAGGTGGGCTAGGGCCGGGGGCTGGACATGCAGGCCCCCTGCTTCCCCATCCTTGCAAGAGCTCACGAGGCCAGACAGCACAGACGGACAGGGGTCTGTCTTCCTTCTCAGGCACGTGAGAGGACATTTTGACATCTTGACAGTGACAGCCCTAGACTTGGGTTTTAACAGGTGACTTTTCCTTGAAGAATTTTAGTTAAAAAACAAACAAACAATGGGGCGCCTGGGTGGCTCAGTGGGTTAAAGCCTCTGCCTTCGGCTCAGGTCATGATCCCAGGGTTCTGGGATCGAGCCCCACATTGGACTCTGGTCAGTGGGGAGTCTGCTTCCTCCTCTCTCTCTCTCTCTCTCTGCCTGCCTCTCTGCCTATGTGTGATCTCTGTCTGTCAAATAAATAAGTTTGTAAAAAATCTGAAAAACAAAAACCAACAAACAGCAAACCACGTGCCCCCGACATGGATGCCTCTGCCACCATCAGGGGCATCTACGGCCCTAACGCGGGTCAGGACAACCCATACTCTTCAGACCCTGCGGGGTGGCCCTCTGAGCTCCTGCCATATGGCTGTCAGGAGTGGCCAACTGACAGGCAGGCCGTGAGAGGAGCTGGCCCTGTGCAGTGGACAGGACATGGAACTGGCGGGGCCTCAGAGGCTGTGTGGGACACTCTGAGCACTCAGGGTGGGCCGCCGGCCAGGACAGCCACCAAGTGCTCGTCCTGACTCATACATTCCCTCTTTTCTGCCACCTCCTGAGGCTCCCACGGCCTTACCAGTCTGGCACTTGCTTCCCGACCCAGTGCTGTCCCCATGGAGGTGGCACCCTGCTCAGGCACCGGAGGAGTTCAGTAGGGGAGACGGGGGACAGTGCACTAGCCGCCACATTCTTTCTGCTTTCTAATGGAGGGACTAGAAGGGTTGACCCAACCTTGTGGTCCATGAGGCTGGCCTGCCGTGCCCACCAATGTCCCTTCGATCTGGGGGGACGTTGCCACACATTCCATGGGCCAGCCCCTCCTTCCACACTCTGGCAGGTGTTTTCTGTTTCAGGAACAATCTCCTCACTCAACACAAGGGCCAGTTTTGAAAGACTGAGACCTCACTCCCAGACCACACCTGCACCCGCCTGGGAGAGAGCGCAGGGTGGGAGCTGGGGCACCCACGGCCATACCTGGTCAAAGCCCCGGAGGGGGATGCTTCTTATCATGATGGTGGTGTCCAATCCGAGACCAGTGAGGAAGCCAGCACACTCCAGGGCCACGTCTGCCAGAGACTAAGGAATTCTAATGGATCGTGATATCAGGATCCAAGGGACAGGGAGAGCACCAGGCAGCAGGGAGGATTCTGGGAGAGCAGCAGCTGTGGCCAGACACCCCCAGTGCTCTGGCCAGCCACCTGCTCCCCCCCAATCTCCAGTCAGCCTGGAAGAGGCTCCCAACACAAGCCACAAAGACCCCCTCCCACACCCCAACCTCATAAACACGTGTCCAAAGTGAGGAGGGGACTCTGAGAGCCATGGCACGGGGGCACCCTCCAGCACCCAGGGCCAGGTGGTTTCGGCCTCCATAGGGCATCTGTCCAGGCTCCCTGCAATTTAATGTTAGCCTTTGGTGCCAGGACCCCCAAGGGGTCTGAGTAGCAACAGACGGGAAGAGTGTCCTTCATGAAAGAAATGGAGGAGCTGCCTTTGAACCCGGCTCCCAGCTAGCAGTCCCAACTTTCCCCTTCCCTCAGCTATCCCCTCTCCTGACCTCAGATCCTCCCATGGCTCCTCCCTTGAGCCTCTCTGGTGTTACCGCTCCTTCTGAAGGAACAGGGCCGGATGGGACTGCTCTCCAGGGAGCACCACCTGCCTCACGGCTGTGTCCAGCTGCCCTGAAGAGCTCAGGCGTCTCAGTGTGCGGCTCAGGAAATGCCTCCAGCAAGCCCTAGCCTCAAAGGTCAGCCTCAAATTGTCCCCTGGGTACAGGTCATCTGCCCTGAGTGGCCCTGGAAACGCCTAACTCCAGGCGGCAGACAGTCCTCCCCCTGCTGGAAGGGAGGGCCATGGGGGAGGGGCTGTAGGAACCGGGCGTCCCCTCTCATGCCTGTGAGCACAGCCGGCTGTCACCTGCACTCCGGCAAAGGATACAGCTGGCCCCAACCACCAACCTGTTAGAGGAAAGGACACAGAGGGAAAGAATGGTGAGTCCCATATGTGGCTCACCATGGCCCCCGTGCAGCTGTCCTGAATGGGGCCTCTGCCGGGGGGACAGGGCCCTTGAGCTTCCCTGCAAGGTGTCTGGTCAGCTGATGTGTCACTGTTGATGAATCAGCTGAGGCTCACTGTTCAAACAGGTTGTCCCAAGGTACAAAACCCACTTCCCAGAGGCTCTGACTGTGAGATAAATGACAAACACAGTGTCACTGAATCAGAAAATTGCCAGGTGGTGAAGGATGTGAGTGGTCAGTGACAGAACAGCCCATGTCCTGCGAGAGATCCCAGGAGTGTGACTGATGTGGAGTCCACGGGTGTGTGGAGGAAAAGCCCAGTGGAACAAGGGGAATGGTTTTCCTTCTGTCCTAAAGTAAACTCTGCCATGGAGTTCCCTCAGGATCTTCGGTGGCAGACATGCTCTGCAGGACGGGGAGGGCACCAGACAGCAGGGAGGATTCTGGGAAAGCAGTGGCTATGGTCAGAACATCCTCGGACCGTGGAAGGCCAGGCTGTCCAGCCCCACCCCACACGGGCCAGGGCCAGGAGGGCCAGCTCCCTGGAGCAAAGATGAGGGCACCTGGGGGCAGTGGGAGACATAGGACATTGGGACCCAGAAGAGTCATTTAAAATATCTACCCTAGTAGCATAAGCCCTCTCTTGTGATTCAGCTCCACTCTGCATATGTGAACACACATGCACACCAGCATACACACACACACATGTGCACAGCCCAACACAGACCGAAAATTCCCAGCCCGGGTGGCAACATGTGGGTGGGCTTGTCAGATCACCCCTTCAGCCTTTGAACAGGAGAAGGTGATGTAAGGACGGATAAGCCCAATGTCAGCACTAATCCCGGCAGGTACTAATGATATAATTCCATTTCAAAAAGCAGTCTATCCCGTGGAATACTGCTGCAGGTGCCCCGTGGGAGGCAACTGGCACACGGCTTCCTCTCGGGGGCCGGGGACAGAACTGGGCTGGAGTCACGCTCGAGGCGAGTGAACAGAGCTCACCGCATGAGAAAGTTGAGAACACCACTAGGACCCGCAGCTGGCAGGAGCACGGAGACGCATTCAGGGTCCCATACGGGCCTGGCAATGTCTAAGAAACAGACACGGTGGCGTTCACGCGGATCCGCATGTGGATGTGGCAACACACACCTGTACAGGTAGGTCCCTGCAGAGGGACGTTTTCAAAATGACACAATCTAACTTCTTTTGTGCTCGACATATGCGGTGAGAAGCACAAGCTTTCCTCTAAGATGTGAAAGTGACAGCCACATCACGCTGTTGTGTGATGTGGGAGCCCCTCTGTTGGACAACAGGGCTGTCCCGGCCTGTCTTGGAGACTTCCGGCCTCTGGGACTTGGGCCCTCTAGCAGGAGCTAGCCGACTGCCAGCTACAGCCGGCAGGATATCTCCAGACCCTTGTGTCACATTGCTAAGGATGCGGGAGGGCAGTCTCCGGATTTTGGCATGACTGTTTTGTTTCTGCTGCCCCCTGGTCCCTCGCCACTTCTTGCCCTGTGTGGTTGGGAAGCCAGACAGGGAGGTAGGCAGGCGGCCACGCAGATGTGGAACCCCCAGGTCCCCCTACCCCGGAGCCACCTCAGCGCTCTGGGCCTCCCACTCTCACCTCCCAGTCATGGGGACCCACCCTTCTCAGGCCACCAGCTCTGAGCTGCCAACAGAGGGCACATCTGGGAGGAGGTTGGTGCCAGCCAGCTTAGCCACTCTGAAGTGGGTGCCCTTGACTGCATGTGTGGAGCTCAAATCTCATAAACAAACACGCGTCCTGCCTTCTGGAAGGTAATTTGAGGTCTCTTCTTGTCTTTGTGAGCAAGGATTATCAACAATACTGGTTTTCACTCCACCCTACCCCCAATTTGTCAAATGGTCATTATTCTTTGCAGAACACAGGCTCCGAGAACTCAGAAAACTCCCTTCAAATGAGCTGAAGCAGGAAAACGCTAGAGCAAAGACAGACAGACTCTGAAGTCTCTAGATCACGAGAGGTAGGGAGGGCCAGAAGAGGGGCTCTGGTTTTTTGTTTTTTTTTTTTGTTTTTGTTTTTGGTTTTTTTGTAGCCTTGAAACTGCACACAAATTCCTCTGGTGGCTGAGGGGACTCCTGGCCAGGAAGGGGGCGTGGGAAAAACGGGGCCGAGGCCAGCTACCAAGGTGCAGGGACCAGTGCTGGCCTTGGCCTGCCACAGGACAGGGGTGCTGGCAGCAGCAGAAGTCAGGACCAGCTTGTTGGATCCGGGGTGGAAGGGCCCGAGTGAGCCTCCGCAGGATGGAAACCCTCGCCTTGTCACTACGTTAAGAGACCCGGAGACAAGGGCACTGGCCCTTGTGGGCAGTCACCACCCTCCATCCTGGGAGCCCCTGATGCAATCATACATGCGTTCTGGACAACCCTGCTGTCTGTGCCCTTCAGTGTGCAAACATTTCATGCGAAGCTGTAACAACCGTGGGATTAGCCTAATCACAGGGCAGGCTTTCTTGTTCAAAATCTGAATGGGGGAGGAAGCAGAAACAAAAGCCTTAATTCAGACCTGCGAAGCCCCAGCTTAAAGAGCCCTCCACCTGCCTCTCGAGTCTGAAGGCCCCTGATCCGCTCCCCAAAGAGGAACACCCACACAAAGTGAGGGCCTCACAGCGGGCACCTGGCTCCTTGGCAGCCCCACCAGTGCAGGAAATGCCAGGCAGGCTGCCGAGCGCAGGTGCCCCGGGAAGGCCACGGGCGCGGGGCAAGGCCTCCTCCCCAGTGAGGGCTGGCTCCAGGCTTGCCTGGGATCTGCCAGTCCTATCCCACCTATTGGGGTCTGACATTGGGCCCACCTCTGCCTAGCCAGAGCCTCTCTGTTCTGGCCTTATAACAATGCCACCCAGAGTTGTTTTCCTTATTGTCTTCCTCCCGGCAGCTCTCGACACACCACGGAGAGATCTTTACGGGCTGGTAGCCAAGTTGCAGGCAGAGAGCCTGTCTCCCTTTTGCTGGACACAAGGTGTCACACCAAACGAACATGGGCATTAAGCAGGAAATGAGAAAATTCACAGCAAGGAGTTTTTCTGACCCAATGGCTGTGGTTCTTTGCAGGATAAAATTTATATCCTTCCCATTTGTGCTCAGGGAAAGAGAAGAATGATCATAATACCTAATCAGCTTCCAGACTTGAAATAAGGGTCCAAAAAAAAAAAAAAATGCTCTTTCTAGGACCAGGTCTGACAGGCAGTATAAAAATCAGCCTGAGTTAAAGAAATACCCTGCTGGGGCTGCCTGGGTGGCTCAGTGGGTTAAAGCCTCTGCTTTCGGCTTAGGTCATGATCCCAGAGTCCTGGGATCGAGCCCCACATCGGGCTCTCTGCTCAGCGGGGAGCCGCTCTCTCTGCCTCCCTCTCTGCCTACTTGTGATCTCTGTCTGTCAAATAAATAAAATCTTTAAAAAAAAAAGAAAAAAAAGAAATATCCTGCTGCACAGAGCTCTGGGCCACAAGGACAGAGCAGCTGTGGAAGACAGGACACTCCTGGGCCGGCAACTGAGAAGAGTGGTGTGTCAGGCCAACGTGGGGGAAGAGCTGCCCCAGGTAGCTCCGGTCTCATTCGAGTCCTCTGCAGTCAGAGAAAGGTGATGGCACTGGGGTCACCCCCAAGCTGCCAGCTCAGAGCCCAGCTGTGAAGAGAGCTAGCCTGCAGACCTGGAGTGAACCCCAGGCGGGCATCCTGACCGGCTGGGCTGGGGAGCCGAGGGGGCGTGGAGCAGAGTGACCCCGGTTCCCCACCCTTAGAGCACCTAAACAGTTACAGGGGGTGGAGGCCTGAGGATCCTAGCCCGGGGAAGGTTGGAAGGTCAGGCCCAGATCCCAGCCAGGATGCCCAGGCCCTCCAGCTGAGTGAGCCAAGGCCTGGTGATCAAAGGTAGAGCTGATATCCTCTGGCCTGCCTCCTTGAAGGCACTGTGGGGAGCTGGCCTACCTTTCTCCCTTCCACCCTCCCTCCACCTGCCGGGGAGTCGCCGGGCTGGACATCTGGGACACGCAGATGCCGTCTCTAAGCCTCCCCATGAAGGGCAGCGCACTCCCTTTGCACCCCCACTTCCTCCCCTGGTGGTCGATAATTTCTGGAAGTGACCATTATTCCCCTGATTATTACTTCTTTTTTTTTTTTTTAAAGATTTTATTTATTTATTTGACAGAGATAACAAGTAGGCAGAGAAGCAGGCAGAATGAGGAGGAAGCAGGCTCCCTGCTGAGCAGAGAGCCCCATGTGGGGCTTGATCCCAGGACCCTGGGATCATGACCTGAGCCGAAGGCAGAGGCTTAACCCACTGAGCCACCCAGGCGCCCCCTGATCGTTACTTCTGAAGGGGCTCCTGCTACCTGCCCAGGGGACCTTGCCCCCAGAATCTTCCTTACTTCTTCAACCTGTGCCAGCCACAAAGCTGGCATTCGGGTGGCCGAAGCTGAGTAGATGCCAATCTTGTGGTCCCACCTCGGGCCGAGGGTGTGGCTCCAAGTGTCTGGGGCACCAGGGCTCCCCCCAGCCCCAGCCTGGCCTCCGAGGGCGCTGCTCACAGATTTGGGAGCTCACATTGCATACAGTGGAGGTTTCTATACATGATCTGTCACCTCGGGATGCCAAGCCGGGCACCCAGCCGTGTTGTGAAGACTGTTTCATTTTTCCCAACAGCCGGGCTTTGGCTTCATCGTCCCCTCTCTGCCATCTGTCTAGCCCTGGGCTCCCCAGGCCTGGATTCTAGCAAAGCAAGATGGTGGGGAGGGGCTCCTCACATGTCTGGGAGGCTCAACACCTCTGTGGCCACCGGGGTCCGTGCCTCGAGGGGACAAAGATGTGGAACAGCCACGGGAGGCTGATGGGCTGTGGGCCCCACTGAGGGCTACTGGCCCCTGTGCCCCCCTTGAATGCACCCCAAAATATCTCGATGCTGCCCATGTCCCATCATGGGAATGGATGGAGGGAGGAAAGCCCATGTGCATGCTGCAGAGCACACAAGGGACGCGGGGTCAGCCATGCCCCTCGGGAACCTCTGATGGGGTCATGGGGAGCTGGCTGGTGGGGACCACACTGGCTGGGTGCCCTCCACCATCGGCCACGCCTCCCAACGGGACCCAGCGGAGATGTCCCACCCGGCACGACAGGGCCGGGGGGCCAGCCCTCAGGTCCATATTAATTTCAGCTCCATTTTAAAGGCGAGTTAAAATAAACACAGGGAATATTTATAAGGCAAATAAATCTGGCAGAAACAGCCCCTCCAAGTGTGAGTGGAGGCCTCCCCCTCAGCCCCAGCCCAAGCTGATAAAATACAGAAATGCTACTGTAGACCCTCCGGGCTTATTTTGACTGCAGGAGAGGAATGCAGCATGTAAACAGTGCCTCCCATATCACACTGTTACAACTTGCATTAACGGCACCGGACAAAAGCCGCATTTTCACAGAAGCATCGTACAGGGATATATCTCCAGCTTAATTTTTTAAAAAAAACCATTTCCTCACATAAATCATGCTCAGAACGAAACGGGTGACTGATACATTGCAAACACTTTTTTTTCTTCAACAATAACATACCTAGATTCCTTCTAAACGAAAGAGCTTTTTTTTTTTTCTTAAAAAAAAAAAATCTTCTAAATGTTTTTTTTCTGAAGAAAATAAACACAGTGCTTGCTCTCCCCGCCGAAAGATCTGGGGTGGTGTCTTCCCGGCCTGGCTGCCCTGGCTGTAAGGTTGCGGAGGAAGGGCCCGGGCTCTGGGCCACTGCGCTGAGCACTGGTGGCACCCAGCGTGCCTGGGCCTCCCTACCTCCCCAGCCCAAGTGATGGCCCACGCTAGCCTCTCTGCACACCCAGCCTCCTGTGAGCAGTGGCTCGAGAGGCGATCACTGCAAACTGACCCCTTCCTGGATACAGAGACGGGAAAATAGCAAACAAAGGAAACAACAGGAGATATAGGAACTAATTTGACAGAAGACCGGGATTCGGCAAATGTTGGCCTTTGGTTACAGGCCAAGGTGACCGAAGTGCACGGAGGCCTCAGGACACACGCTCCGGTGGCAGCTGGAGGTGTCTGAACGATGGCCGGAGGACCACTATCGAGAGGCTGGCAGAACAGGTCTACACTCCACCCACAGGAATCAGTGCAAAAGAAAACTGAGAAGATCTGAGGCCAGTTCCAGGCACCTGGGCCAGTGATACAGGAAAGTCAGAGTCAGAAGCCAGAGCAGGACTGGACTCCACTCAGGGATGGAGTTTTCACACTGGCTTGTGGGGCTGTTGGTCAGTGACACCAGAACCCTGGCAGCCCGGGAGCCACCCCGCCATGCCACTCTATACCACACATGTCATGATACACCATACCACACCACACCACCATGCCACACCGTGCCACACCAAACATGAACTGCCAACACCCCAAGGATGCAGAGGAAAATCCGACCTATGGAAGCCCTGAAGGAAAACACAGGGGCTCTTTTTTGAAAGCGATCTTGGGAGTGGAGCAGGCCTTCCTGAACATGCAATAAATCTAAAAGCCATTAAGTGTAAAGAAAGATCTAAGGTAGGTTAGGAAAAAAAATAAATAAAATAAAAAACCATTTGTACACCACGCAAGTGAAATGACATGACAAGCCAAGAAAATGTACGATCAAAATGGCCTGAGATCACAGCCCTAGCCCGAAACAGCTGGAAGATAAGGAACAGATAAGAAAAAAGAAAAACTAGATAGAAAGTAGGCCACGGACCAAGCTGACAACACACACACACACACACACACACACACACACACTCACACACACACGCACTCACAGACACACTCAGTTTTATAAACGGCTAGTAAATACATGAAACGAGGACTAAAAATAGCAAGTGCAAATAGACTCAAGGTCACATTTAACCCCTTTGCCAGCTAAAGATAAAAGAACAGATAACCCAGACAGTTCAGCATCAAGGAAAAAAGTGATCAGTGTCATAGCATGAAAATTACGAACTTCTGTATGAAATAATATCACCAAGTAAAAAGAGAAAGCACAGCCTGGGGCGCCAGTGGAATGAGACAGAGGGATCCAAGCCAGCGTGAGCTTGACCACACTCACTGGAGGGACCACACATGCCTTGGGCAGAAACAACTGCCGTTTACCCCTGCCCCTAGAGCAGGAGGAGAGGTTCCTTCCTGTTTCCCCGCTCATGAAAAAGCTGATGGCCCAGCCCCGTTAGGGGGAAGTGGGGAGCAGGTAGAGGTGTGCCTGGAAATGGGGGACAACCCACCAGGAGGGAGCACCTGCTAGCAGGACATGGGAAGCCCTGTACCTGGGTTCTCTGCTTACAGGACACCCCCCCCCCCCGAAAGGTATGTAAAACATATAAGAAGCATTATGCCAGCAGATAAGATGCACACCAAATGTGTTCACTGCAGCATTTCATAACGCCGACACAGAGCCTAGTGAGACACTCGTGAGTGGTGGGAAGATAAACTACAGCACATCCACTCAAGGGAATCAAGCCTGACCCCAGCCAGAGATGCCTCAGGAAGTGGGAAACATCGAGGAGGAGAGCACACACATGCCCGTTCACACACACTGCCCTACACGTACACTTGCTCCCACACAGCCATCCTCCCTGGCACACTTTTCCACCTGTATTTTGTCAAAGCCAAGCCCCAAGGCAGCGGAGAGCCTGCTGACGACAAAGCCTCTGCTGCCCTCTGGTGGCCATTCCAGTCCCTGAGAGCACGGAGTCCCCCAGCCGCCACTCCCCCGGCCTGTGTGGACCTGGAAAACCGCCCGCCCCATGGCCTGCTCTGTGGGGACAGGAAATGCATTTAGTGCATTAATACCCACTCAGGGAGTGTAAAACTGCTCACACACTGCACCTCGTTTCCTGGGCTACAGTTTCTGAGAACTTTGGAGACTTTGCTGCTTTTCAGAGAAGTCCAAGTTTCAAGCCAGGGGAAAGGGGATGTTTAATCAAGGCCTGCAGAAAGGCCAACGGATTTCCCAGAGGACCTGGCCTTACTTTCTCCTGGAACATCCTTCTTCAGTGATGTCCCTGACGGACCCACTGGAAGCCCGGGGCTCCGGGAACCCTGTTTGAAAACCACTGCCCGAGATAGTGGCTGGTCCATTTGGTAATACACGGGTCATCACTTCCAAGACAGGCAACAGCCCCACCAAGGGGCACAAACACCATCCTCCCTGTCTGTAGACAAGAAAGAATGCACTAGGGAGAGCTGACCAATGTGTGGTTCTGAATGGCTCTGATGCTTGGAAACCGTGAACAAAATAGGATCATCAGGGACACCTGGGTGGCTCAGCCGTTAAGCATCTGCCTTCAGCTCATGTCACAATCCCAGGGTCCAGGGATCGAGTCCCGCATTGGGCTCCCTGCTCAGCGGGAAGCCAGCTTCTCCCTCTCCCACTCCCCTTGCTTGTGTTACCTCTCTTGCTGTGTCTTTGTCAAGTAAATAAATAAAATCTTAAAAAAAAAAAAAAAGGATCGCCATTAAGGCACACATGGGGTCTTACGTTTTTCCAGGGGATTCCTTCAGCCAAAAGAGGTCATCACTTGTAATTCCATATTCCAGGGCACCTTCGATCTATCCAGGAAAAAAAAAAAAAGGTCAGCAGGAGAAGCGTCACTCAGCCTGTCCCCAGAGACCTTCCCCTCAAAGATGACCATTTCATAGACACAACTCAAGCAGAACCACTCCAACCCACCCCCTGGGGGTGCTTCCCTGCTCTACGCACCGTCCGTCAGATTGTGGCCTCTAAGGACAGGTGATCTGGGTTTATCTGACTAGGAGCATCACGAACTTTCTGGGCAAAGCACCCAGCATTCCTTGGCTGTTCCAGGTGGCTGGGAGCCGGTGTGGGGCCCGCAGCTTTTTCCTCCCTGCTCTCCAGGGCCTTGCCCTTGATCCAGACGCTGGGCTCAGGGAGGGCAGCAGGGAAGCAGAGTGACACAGGGTGTGGAGGGGCAGACTGGCCCCAAGGGCACTGATGCTCCTGGGCACCCTCGAGGGAGCCCAGGGATTGCACGGATTCCCCTGATTCCCAGCAGAGCCTGAGGAGGGGCTGCTAAGCAGGTGGGGAGATCCAAGGATCAGAGTCCCCTCCGTGGCCCATGAGAGTAAGAACAGTAAGATGTGCTGGTGGAGAGGAAGTGGAATGCAAACAGTTTATGATTCCGATTGGCAATAAAAATAAAGTCAGGAATTTCTCAGGTTTGGGGAAAGAAAACCAAAAGATCTAGAAATCAAAGGGACTAAAACCCAAGCAAACCTTGGCAGGCACCCAGGGAGGAGGTGATGGGGGTAGGCAGTGGGAGAGCGGAGAAGCCACTGAGCTTCCTCCCCCTAGGGCCAGACAGCTCCTGCTCTATCCCCTGCTGGCCCGGGGAGATGAGGTGGCTGCCCAGCCGAGGTCCAGCAGGCTGGGGCCCAGATGACCCCCCAGCTCCTAGGAGCAGACTGTGGCCTTCAGGGCTATTATGTGGAACCAAGGTAGGCCTGGCTGAAGGGTGAGGGGTCGCTAATGGCTGCCCACCTCTGTCTGTCAGCAGCTACCTTGAACAATAGCACTCCACCACCCAACAGAGCCATGTAAGCCAGCCAAGGGCCACCTCTGTGCACAAGCCACCCGTCCCCTCCGGAGGCCGTTCTTGCGGGCCCGACAGCTGGAGGCAGGCATGGTGTTCCTCTGAGGACCGGAGTGTGCCTTTTCCACCACGCCCCCTCTGCTCCCCGTTTCCAGAGAAAGCACAGAACCAAAAGGGGAGGCTTGGGATTTGGGCATCTGAGGAGAAATGGAACCAGTGCCTTGTTCTTCTGCCATCTGGGGGCAGAAGTGGTCTCTAGGCCCAGGGAGTCTGTGCGCCTCGTGCACTTTGCTGCAGCCCGTGTGGAGGCTCAGGGCTTGTGCTGTCTGCTTCCCAGGGCCCCTGGGAGACCCATGAGGATATGTGGCCTTGGCCAAGCACCTTCCTGCTTCCCATCCCTCTCTCCATGACCTTGACCGTATAGCCCCTTCCTTGGCTCCACCTGCCTTGCGGGAGTGAGGGCAAAGCAGCGCCCTCACAGAAGACCGGGCCGGTAAGGGGGACGCAGGCAAAAAACAGTGGTGCAAGGACCTCCCAGTGTTCACCCTTCCATAAAAACAGCCAGACAACTAGCAACAACAGTCAGATTCAACTTATGGAGAACTCCAGAAATGAACCAAAAGGCTGCGGCAACACAGAGAATACTTAGTTAAGAAAAATGGCTGAAACTTGGTAAGAATGGTGTGTTTTGTGGTATTGTGACAGACTCTAGACCCATCCCTCAGCACAGCAGCAACCTTGAGCAAGGGTGAGCGACTTAAAAAACATACCGGGGAGAGTCGAGCAGAGCTGGGCTGGAGCCCTGACAGAGCTCCTTCCCAGGAAACCGTCAATGGTCGATCTGGCTGGGCTTCCCCAGGAGACCCCAACTCAAAAGGCTGGTCTTCAACCTCGCTTGACCTTGCCCATGGCCAGAAGCCTCTCTCTGAGCAGGATCTGTCCTGTGACGGATGTCACAGCTGCCCAAGACAATGGATGACAGCAGAAACAAGCAACGCACCATCCCAGAGCTTAAAAGGAAAAGCCAAGGAGTGAGCTGTCCACGGGGGCTTTGAAAACCTCCTGCATACTCCTGGGGACCTAGAAGGCCGGGTATAGGCCCTGGGCTGCACACATACCTGGGAAAGGCCTGAGACAACCTGAGCTCTCACTTTTGGCTGGCCTCGGGGGCCTAGCACAGGCAGGAAGTGAGAGCTAAGGCAGAGTTTCTGGCGCCTGGCTGATGGCCCAAAAGCCCAAAGCTTGCCCTCAAATGCCGACACAATCCCAGAATCCCTACAGAATCTTTGCTGACAAAGACTGGGCCGTTTCTCCCGGCGTTTCAGGATATCTCTATCTAGTTACTCGCTGAGCACCAAGCCAACTGAGCAGAGACCTCAGTGGCCTCCCTTGACAAAGAACAGACTTTACAAAATCGCTTCAGACCTACAATGGCAATAAACAAAACCCTGTAGTGGAGAAAGATTCAGATTTCCAGAATTCACGCGTTACTTTATTTGAACTACTCAATGCTCAAAAACAACAAAATTGTGAAATGCAAAGAACCAGGAAAGCATGACGTTCATATGTTATTGGGGGGCAAGGGGGTATGAGAAATGGTGCAGCCACTTTGGAAAACAGGCGTCCGGTTCTTCAAAGGGTTAAAAATTGAGTTACTGTGTGACCCATCGACTCTGTTTCTAGGTCTAGAGCCAAGAGAAGTGCAAACTTCAGTCCACGGAAAAACTTGTTCACAGCAGCGTTATTCACAACAGCTCAAAGTGCAAACAACTCGGATGTTCATCAATGGACAAGTGGACAAACAAAATTATGGTCCAAACACACAATGGCTCGTTATTCAGGCATAGAAAGGAATGAACGTCTGACCCAGGCTACCATGTGGATGAACCTTCTGCTGAGTAAAGGAAGCCAGGCACAAAGCCACATGTTGTCTGATTTCATTTATGTGAAGTGCCCAGAACGGGCAAATCCACACAGAGACGGAAACCAGACTAGTGGTTGCTAGGGGCTGGAGAGTCAGGAACACCAGTGACCACTCACGGGACAGGATTTCATCAGGGGCATGAAAATGTTCTGGAATGAGGTAGTGGAGACTGACGGTTGCACAACTCTGTGAATTAACCCAAAGCCCCTGAATCGTACCCTTTCAAAGGGTGCATTTTATGGTAGGAGAATCTTATGTCATGATGAGGAGTGGGGGCAGGAAGGAGGGGCTTGAGTCCCTGATGTTCCAACACCCTGAGGCTGAGGAGAAAAGGAAGAATCAGCAAAGAGAGATAAAGGAGACCAGAGGCAGGGGTGTCCCAGAGCCATGGGAAGAGTGGGGGGATGTGGGGGTCCCTGCTGGCCTGCGTCCGTAGAACGGGGTTGAGAGAGCATGAGAAGGTGACCAGAGTGAATATAGAAAAAAAAATTATTATTATTTTTTTTTAAGAAAAGAAAGAGTAGGGGGTGCCACTGGTGTGGGAAGTGTGAGCCGGGAGATCGCGAACGTGCCCAGGGTGCGAGGGAAGGCTGTGTGCTGGGGACACTCACGTGGGTCGGGTACCTCGGCCGCCCTCCGGTAGCAATGACGATATGCTCAGCCGAAAGCAGAGTCTGAGAATAAACGGAGGAAGCTGTGGTCAGGCAGGTCTGCAGAGGCTGCCAGCAGAGATGCATGCTTTCTAATGACAGCCCCTGCCGTGCAGTGTGGACCCTGGGGCCAGCAGCTCAGGGGTCCCTCGGAGCTGGGAGCCTGTCCAGGGTCCTCAAGCCAGGAGGGAGGCCAGCAGGAGAGGGCAGGGAGGCATTCTAATTCCAAGCACCCTGCAGCTTACACGGCACCCTGCAGGTATCTCATTGCTTCCGACCCCTGCAAAACTCCGTGAGGGTCTTATCACCCTGGCGCAGCGGGCAGCTGGGCACCATGTGCCTCTTGGTGACGCGTCTCACCGTCCATAAAGCATCATAACCAGCCTCAGAGGGATCTGTGGTCAATTCCCACAGTGCTCATTACTGAGAACAGCACTGAGGCTGAACAACGCTGGAGTGTTTGGAAGGGTCAGCACCACCTGAGCGGAGCCACTCGGGAGAGTCGGGCCCTCACCTCTTTCCCATCTTTAGTGACACCGCAAACTGTGTGCGCGTCGACAAAGCTGGCCTTGATGTTAAAGTACATGACTTTTCTGCAAAATAAAAAAAAAAAAAGACTATTAAATATTTCCTCTGCAAATTAGGCATCACCGATGGGACCAGAGAGGGAGCAGATGGCTAAAAGGCGAGCTCGGGGCCCCCCGCCCAGGCCAGGGCAAGGGATAAGTGGAGAGTGGCACTGGGAAGTGTGCAGGGGGGGAAGGGCCATGGATCCCTGGAACTGCCAGGACAGAAGTCAGCTCGGGATGGCCCCAAGAGCCCAAGTACAGCCCCGGCGTGTGATGACAGACATGGCTGGGCCTCCCCAGAGTCCAGCCTTGTCACCTGGACACATTCTAGCAGGGAGCAGAGGCCCTCCCTCCCAGTGACCCCCACCACCCGAACGACCAACTTGCGGCAGACAAGGGATGGTGCCCACCAGATAGGCATCACCCCCTGCCTTTAGGGGATAGTAAGGCTGGAAAACAGGTATGACAAGGACAGAATGCTAGTCAGGTACATGGTGTGCAGAAACGATCCACACCTCCTGATAATGAAGGCCACTCCATATGGTGGGTTCTTGGCGCCTTTGGTAAGGCTTCACCACCCCGACTGTACATCCTCCCCACAATCGTGCCCTGTGACTCCATTTGCCGCCTGGGCTGTAAGAACCAAGCCCTCACTCACCCCTATGGCCCAGTAACAGCCAGAGGACACAGATGTAAGTTCCACACTGGCTTCCTTCTGTGGGCACCTCAGAAGGTGGGCTTGGGCCTGCCTGGGGCCAGCAGGAAGCATGGTGGAACCCTGTGCTTCCAACAAACTGCCCTGGGGAATACTGAGCCCCACACAGAGGAAAAGTGATAGGATGCAGCTTAGCTCCCTGAGGTGGCAGGGGAGGCGCGGGATGGGCAGGTGGGCCACTTCCCCCCGATCAGCAGTCCTGGGCTTCATGGGCACAAAATGGCTGCCTACTGCATAGCCCCAGGAAGACTCCTTGGAGCCCAGCACATAGTGCTCAGATGAAAGCCACCAGACCTCAGAGGTCACACTGTCCCCTCCATGACCCGCACAGGCAAAGGGCAGAGCTATAGGGCCGGGAGCCAAGCCTGGCCAGAGCCAAGTGTAGTCTGGGGCACCTCTCCTTCTAGCAGCAGCTCCTTGGGGAGGACGCTTTGGTGGAAGGAACCATTGACATCGGGGCTGGGGGAGCCCAGAGGGCTGATGGGACCCGGCCATTTCAGGCCAGAATGATCACGTTGGACGTGGTGAGGTGTGGGGTTCAGAGTGTGCTGGCTGGGCATCCTCTTTGCAACAGCAGTGTGGAGCTCACTGGGCTCTTTCCACATCACTGTGGTCAATCCTGCCAGAAGAAAGGCTATCTGCCTCGAGGAAGGCGTTGGCCACCCGGATGGCCCTCTCTGCACCCCCACTCTCCGGCCCTTGGACTCCACAGCGCCAGCCCCAAGCATGCCTCCTCCCTGGTGTAGACCCAGGCTCTGGCTGTCCCGCCAACACGCCCCTCACCCCCCTCGCTACTTCAGGCTCTGCTGGTGCCAGCTTACAGGCCGACCTTTCATTCCCAGGGCCCTGGCCCCATCCGCCCTGTATGCATGCATCCCACCCCACGGGTAGGGACTTCTTGTCTTGTCACTGCCAAGTCTCTGGTGAGAGAGTGCCCACCAAGGGAAGAAAGGTCCCCAGAGAGGGTAGGAGGGCTGGCCAAGGCCTCAGTACCTATCCTGCAGCTGGACCCGGTGCCCCCAGTTCAGGGACTTGACATGGTTCTGCACGGCCTCGGCCATTGTTGTCCTAGGAACACACAGGACAGGTCAGAAACCGCCACATGAGCACAAACTGCTGAGTCCCACAACACATGCGGAGATGCAAACAGTGAGTTAGAAATCCCGAGAAACAAGCTGATTCTAAAGGTGGAAAAACGTTGGGCGCCTGGGTGGCTCAGCTGGATATTGGAGAAGCGACTGCCTTCGGCCCAGGTTATGATCCTGGAGTCCTGGGATCAAGTCCCGCATCAGGCTCCCTGCTTAGCGGGGAGTCTGCTTCTCCCTCTGACCTTTCCCCTCTCATGCTCTCTCTCTAATAAATAAAATCTTCAAACAAAAAAATAAAAATAAAGGTGGAAAAATGTGACATCTATGCCCACAGCCACTGTCTCTGTCCTAGGCTGGGGCTGTGGGCTTTGGGCCTCAGGGAAAAACAGGGGCTTTGGGCCCCGTTTGGGCCCCTCCATCAGAACACATCAGTGGCCCTGAGTCTCAGTCATCTGAGCACCACCAAGGGGCCTGTGTGCAGCTTGGAGCAGACCCGGTGCCACCTGCGGAAGCTACATCAGTTTCTCGCTGCACACTAGTGGCCCCTGGGCCTGGACCGTCCTTTGTGAGGGTGTCCTATGTGCCACAGAACCTTTACCAGCATCCCGGGAGACATAGCAGCCCCCGATGCTCATCAGCAGTGATAGCCAAAGTGTCTCCAGACTTTTCGAAATGTGGGGAAGGGGCTCGCCCCTGGGTGAGTGTTCCTGTCTGGTAGCTGACTCCCGTGGGGGTTAAGGGGGCAGCAAACCTCCTCCCCCGCCCTCCTCCCCCACCCCAGGAGCACAGAAGTGAGGGGAGTGGGCAGGGCTCCTCACCAGTCATGTGGGACCGGCTGGAGGGCCCAGCCGTAGTGGGGGGCATCTCGGACCATGCCCCCCAGCAGCGCCGCCTGGTGCATCAGCTTCTTAGGGATGCAGCCAACATTCACGCACGTGCCACCGAGGCCCCACCTGGTACCTGGCAGGTTGGGAAGACCCTGCTTAGATTCACAGTCGGGGTCCGGAAGGCTCTCCTGTTCCTCTCCAGCCGGGTAAGAGTCCTTTCAGCTGTTGTAACTCAAGCGCGCTCCGGGTGAACCCTGCCCTGGAAATTTAGTCTCCATGACTGTAGTCAGAGTGGTCTTTAAATCAGAATGAAGAACTTTAAAGTAAGGGCAGCTGACTTGCCAAGGAGGACACTGGCCAGAGATCCTGGGCAATGGTGGCGAAGCGTTGCGGGTTCAGCTGACGCCCCCACAGATGAACCAGGGCCCCATCCTCCTGCTCCCCCAGGACAGATGGCTCCCTTCTGGGGCTACCTACCTCGGGGGGAAGGCTCCACGTAGTCTACCACGGCCACCTTCTTTCCCAGCTGAGCAGCTGGAACGACAAGAGAAGCGGGAGGGTGGGGAGCTGCTTTGGGGCTGGGGCTGAGGACCAGATGAAGGCAAGGAAGGAGCCTCCCACCAGCTCTGTACCCGGTCTCCCCACCTGTGTGCTGCCACATGGCTGTGCTGCCCACGGTGGGACCCCGTGGGGCTCTTCTTGACTGCAGCCTTCATCCCACCCACCACAGTGCCAGGACCTAGTGGGATGCCCTCCCTCCTTCATAAGCCCACTGCCGCGGCCCTGGGCCCAACCCTCCCTTGCCTCCTGCCACAGCTGGGTCCAGCCCAGACATTCCGCAGGAGCCCAGTGCCCACCTGGCGTACACTAGCAGGCATCACAGGGCACCCACGCCCCGAGAGAGGCCCCGGACTCAGAGTTTCCCCTGGCTCTCTCCCCAAGCCCTCCCAGTGGACTCGCTCACCTCCTCTGGTCCCCACTGGACATCGAGGGGGGGCTCCCACCCAAGATCTACTCTTGTGGGCATTTGCTGCCTCATTCTCAAGGTGAGGAATCGAAAGTTCCGAAGTCAAATGGCACATACAGAGTCAGCCAACTTCCAAAGGGGGAGGGAGATCTGGGTTCCAAACTGCACCTCCTGCCTGGAGTCTCCTGGCCTCCCCCACCGGCTGCCACCAGGTTCCTCTCAGGGCCACAAGTCCCAGGTGCTAACCCTGTCACCAATTAGCCTGGGTTAATCACGGGGCTTCCCTTTTGCTTGCCTGCAGAGCTGCACTGTGAACCTGGGCTCTGGACTTGACTGCCCCCAAGGGCATGCCTGACTTACACTTCGTGACCCATGAATGTTGGACATACTACAGAACGCTCTTGATCTATGGTCATCGACCAAGAGCAGAACAAAGTTTTAGAAGCCTTCACGTGAAAACCCATTTCACTTGACTGACCAATAATGGGATTGCAGTGCTTGCTTTAAAAACTCCAGTCAAGGGGGTACCTGGGTGGCTTAGTCGGTTAGGCATCTGCCTTAGGCTCAGGTCATGATCCCAGGGTCCTGGGATCTAGCCCTGCATCGGGCTCCCTGCTCGGCGGGAAGCCTGCTTCTTCCTCTCCCTCTGCCCGTCACTCTACCTACCTGTGCTCTCTATCTCTCCATCAGATAAATAAATAAAATCTTAAAGAAAAAATCTAACCAAGGTCTGTCTTCCACAGCTGACCACAATGGAGCAACAGGGACTAGATTTATCCCTGCATCCGAGACAACCAAAGATCCAGAAGAAATACATAAAATAATGCTTTCTTTTTTTTTTTTTTTTAAATAATGCTTTCAAGAAACTGAACATCAGAAGACCAAGGAGAGTGATTCTTGGAAGATGGGAAACAAAGACGGCAATGCAGCATGGGGAGGAGGCCCAGGCAGAGTCCACTGGACTCCCTGGCTGAGGAGAGGGCTGGAAGACTGGGGAGACTGAGGCAGCCAGAGCTCCAGACACGGAGGACCAGAGAGGAGAGAGCTGTCCAGAACCCCAGATAGCTGATCGGTACATGTGCATGAGGAAACTACAGTGACCCGGAAAGAACCATTCAGAAAGACTAGAGGATAAAGTACTCACACAGGGCAGGAAATAGTGCCTGTTCCCAGAAGCCAGACTGGACAAAACACATAACTCCTGGAGAGCTGGGTACGTACTAAGGTCAGACCCTCGTCACTGAGAACGACTAGGCCCAGCTCCAGACCCACTGAACACATCTTAAGTGGAAGATGCAAAAGAATCAAACTCTCTTCCCTGCAGCCCAGAACATGCTCGAAAATGTATCTAGGAATCTAAAAATACCCAGAAGCCAGGAAGAGAAAGCCCAAAGTATCTGGAATTCAATAAAAAATGACCAGGCATGCAGAGGAGTGGGAAAAGATAAGACCCAAGAGAGAAATAATCAGTCAACAGAAACTAGCCAAGAACTCACACAGAATTAGCAGAAAAGAAGTAAAACGAGTATTGTCACTGTATCCCACATGTTTGAAAAGTTCAGGAGCACCATGGAAGATACAAGAAAGGACCCAAGTCCAATCTGTAGAGATGAAATTACAATACAAGAGATGAAAAAATACATCACGTAGGATTAATGGTAGATGAGAACTCGCAGAATCTTTTATTAGTGAATTTGGAAACATGGGAATAGAAACTCTTCAAAATGAAGAGAATGCCCAAGAGCTCAGGGGAAACTTTGAGCAGCCTACATATGTGTGATTGAAGTCTCCAAAAGCGAAGGAGAAGAGGAAGGATGGGAAAATTCCCTGAAGAAATAATGGTTGAAAATTCTCACAACTTGATGAGAATGATCAACCCACAGACCCAGAAAACTCAGTCAAATCTAGCAGAAAAATAATTAAGAACTACACCAGGTTGCACCCTCTTTAAATCACTCAAAACTGGCGCCTGGGTGGCTCAGTGGGATAAGCCTCTGCCTTCACCTCCGGTCATGATCCCAGGGTCCTGGATTCCAGCACGGTATCGGGCTCTCTGCTCAGCGGGGAGCCTGCTTCCCCTTCTCTCTGCCTGCCTCTCTGCCTACTTGTGATCTCTGTCTCTGTCAAATAAATACATTAAGTATTTTTTAAAAATCACTCAAAGCCAATGAAAAGAGAAAATCCTGGAAACCACCTGAGACAAAGAGACACATGACAAAGGAACAGAGATAAAAAGGGCAGCAGATGACACCTGAAACAATGTAGTGAGAAGCCAGGACAGCAACATCTCTAAAGTACTAAAAGAAACTAAGAAAAACTGTCTACCTTGAATTCTCCACCTAGAGAAAATATGCACTTTTTTAAGATTTTATTATCTGAGAGAGAGAGAGAGAGACACCATGCTTGAGCAGGGGGAGGGGCAGAGGGAGAGGGAGAGAGAGAATCCCAAGTAGAGGCCGTTCTCAGTGCACAGCCCCACGCAGCGCCCAATCTCACGACCCTGAGATCATGACCTGATCTGAAATCAAGAGTCAGATCCTTAACTGACTGAGCCATCCAGGCGCTGCCCACACACCTGCCTCACCAAGAAAATACCTTTAAAAAAATAAAGGCAGGGGCACCTGGATGGCTCAGTGGGTTAAAGCCTCTGCCTTCGGCTCAGGTCATGATCTCGGAAGCTTGGGATCGAGCCCCGCATCGGGCTCTCTGCTCAGCGGGGAGCCTGCTTCTCCCTCTCTCTCTGCCTGCCTCTCTGCTTACTTGTGATCTCTGTCAAATAAATAAAATCTTTAAAAAAAAAACAAATAAAGGCAAGATAAAGACGTCCTCAGACATACAAACGCTGAAAGAATCTATTATTCTTAGAGCCATCATACAAGAAATGTTCATGGACATCCTCAGGGTAGAAGAAAAATCATGCCAGATGGCAACTCAGATCTATACAAAGGAAAGGGCACCAGAAATGGTGACTTCTCATTAGTTTAATCTTTCTGGAAGGTAACTGTTTAGACAAAATATAACAATGGGTTATGGACCTCATAATTGTCAAAGTAAAATGTATGGCCACATGGGATAAAGGCTGGGAAGGAAGATATGCAAACATGCTACGGTCGCAAGGTTCTCGTACTACATGTGCATTGGACCACATCACTTGCAGGTAGACCGTGAAGAGTTCAAGGTGTCTTCAGCAAACCCCCAGGCAACTACCTAGCACCATATTTGTTACGTGAACCTGAGATGGACTAGAGGCCTGAGTGTCAGGGCTGAAACTGGAAAAGTCTTGGGAGGAGACACAGGCATACATCTTTGTGAGCTTGTATTAGACAACTACTACTCAGATACCAAAAACATGGCAAAAAGACAATAGGTAAGCTGAACTTTCATCAAAATCAAAAACGCTTGTGCTGCAAAGAACACCATCAAGAAAGTAAAAAAGATAATCGACGGAATGGAAGAAAGTATTTGCAAATCACATGTCTGAGAAGGGTCTAGTATCCAGACTATGTTTATGTAAGAATATGGAACATATGTATATGAACTCATGGAGCAGTCATGAAAACAGAAATAACCCAATTTCAAAATGGGCAAAGATGGGGCACCTGGTTGGCTCTGGTGGGAGAGCGTGAGATAGGGGCCAATTCAAATCCTCCGACAGTGCTGGTGGGAATATAAAATTCCCCAAAGTGGAAACAACCAAATGTCCATCAATGGCCAAGTGGACAATAAAATGTGATCTGTCCATGCATGGAATGATACCCAGCCATTAAAAAAAATAAAGTGCCAGTGTACCCTCTGTTGTGGGTGAACGCTAAAAACAGCACGCTAAGACCACATATTTGTACGAAATGTCCACAATAGGCAAATCTATAGAAAGAGAAATCAGATTAGTAATTGCCTGGGGCTGAGGGGTAGAGGGGCTGAGGAGTGGCTGCTATGGGGTACAGAGCAGTTTGGGGGAGTGATAAGAATTTCTACAACTGATATGATGGTTTTATTTATTTATTTATTTTTAATTTATTTGACAGAGAGAGATCACAAGTAGACAGAGAGGCAGGCAGAGAGAGAGAGAGGGAAGCAGGCTCGCTGCTGAGCAGAGAGCCCGATGCAGGACTCGATCCCAGGACCCTGAGATAATGACCTGAGCCGAAGGCAGCGGCTTAACCCACTGAGCCACCCAGGCGCCCCCTGATATGATGGTTTTACAAACTCTGTGAATATACTAAAAATGACTGAATTATGCATGTTACATGAATGGATAGTATGGTATGTGACTTAATCTCAAAAAACGCTATTAGAGGGGCACCTAGGTGGCTCAGTTGTTAGGTGTCTGCCTTCGGCTCAGGTCATGATCCCAGGATCCTGGGATCGAGCCTCGCATTGGGCTCCCTGCTCGGCAGGGAGTCTGCTTCTCCCTCTCCCTCTCCCCCTGCTTGTGCTCCCTCTCTCATTGTGTCTCTCTGTCCAATAAATAAATAAAATCTTTTTTTTAAAAAAGCTACTTGGAAACATATGAAACACTTAGGGACAAATCTGACAAAAGCTATAAGTTGAAAACTACAAAAGGTTGTGGAAATAAATGAAAAAAAAAAAAAAACTAAAGAAGAAATATACTACACAACCTAGCAGCTCTACTTTTAGGCATTTATCCAAGAGAACTGAAAACACGCATCCACACAAAGACACAAACTACAAATGTTCACAGCAGCACCGTTCACAGTAGCCCCAAAGTGCCAACAACCCAAACGTCCTCCTGCAGATGTACGTGAACAGACAAAACATGGTGTATGTGTATGACCAAATGCTGATCAGTGATAGAAGGGAATGAGCCCCGGACACACACGGCATCACCGACGAATCTCAAAAACAGGCTGCATGAAAAAAGCCAGAGAAGAATACATACGACACGGTTTCATTTATGCAAAATTTTAGAAAATGCAAACTAATCTCCAGTGAGAGAAAGCAGATTATTGGCTGCCTGGAGATGCAGCAGGGAGTGGGGAGCAGGAAGGGGTTCCCAAGGTTTGAGGAAACTTTGGGGTTTGTTAGGAGCTGAGTCATGTCCCCTCCAAATTCTTCCCCAGAACCTCAGAATGTGACCCTATTTGTAGACAGGGTCTTAACAGAGGTGATTAAATGAGAATGTGACCATATAGGCAGGCCCTATTCCAATCTGACTGGGGAGCAGAAAGAGAGGAGATCGGGGCATAGACATGCAGACGAAAGACCACGTGAGGACCCTGGAAATGATGACCATCTGCAAGCCAAGGTTGAGTGGCTCCGAAGAAACAATCCTGCTGGCACTTTTCTCAGACTTCCAGCCTCCAGAGCTGCCCCAGCAAGTGAACATGGGGGTGATGGCTACATTTGCCAATGTGACTGTGGTGCTTGGTTCCACAGGTGTGTGCCTGTGTCAAAGCGTATAGCAAGTCGTCCGCTTTAAACATGTCTGGTTTGTTTTACATCAATTATAGCTCAATAATGCTGTAGAAAAGGGCGATGATCCACAAGGAGAATGCCGCTGTTCCAAAAGGCAAAGACAGACCTGGGAACCATGGCAGGTGAACAGAGATGGGCCTCTGCAGATAAGACACTGGTGTGGACACAACATCCAGGGCTTTCTTCTGCTGTAAGAAGTGCAGCACCCAGTAGGCAGAAGGGTAGCCCGGATCTTAGCCGGCTCTCCTGGGCTCCAATCCCGGGACATTGCTGGGACAGCGCTGGGACAACTGGCTGTCTATACACTGTCTGTACACTGTTTCTTGCAGTGGCTCTGTGGTCCAGTGGGATGAGGACTCGTGTCCCTCTGTGGGCTCCCATATCAGCTGGGAGATGTCCCAGGCTCCTCCCCTCTGCCACAGGCCAGCACTCTCCTTTGTCCCTTGGAGAAGAGTAGTGCACAGCAAATTTCCTTTATGCCGACTGGCCATGATTCCAAAAACCCAGGATCTGGGGTGCCCGGGTGGCTCAGTTAAGCATCTGCCTTCGGCTCAGGTCATGATCGTAGGGGCCTGGGATCAAGCCCCAAGTAGGGCTCCCAGCTTAGAGGAAATCCTGCTTCTCCCTCTCCCACTCCCCCTGCTTGTGTTCCCTCTCTCGCTGTGTCTCTCTGTGTTAAATAAACAAATACAATCTTTAACAAAAATAAATAAATGGGGTGCCTAGGTGGCTCAGTGGGTTAAGCCTCTGCCTTCGGCTCAGGTCATGATCTCAGGGTCCTGGGATCAAGCCCCGCATCGGGCTCCCTGCTCAGTGGGGAGCCTGCTTCCCCCCCGACCCTCTGCCTGCCTCTCTGCATACTTGTGATCTCTTTGTCAAATTAATAAATAAAATCTTTAAAAAAGAAAGGAAGGAGAGAAAGAAAGAAGGGAAACGTCAGAGGGCTGTCCTTTCATGGTCAGGGTGCCTGCTCAACTCCCTCTTGTTGGAGCCCCCCTGGCTTCCCCCCTCCCTTACCCACATCTGTCTCCTTATCATTTAGACAGGCAAGCAGACAGCCAGGCGTTCCTCCAGCAGAGTGCAGAGCCCCACAGTGAAATGCTGGGTCTGTTCCCCACCCAGATTAGTGGCAAACTGCAACGTACGGTCTCCGGATGCCTCTGGGGCCAGCCCTTTCATTCAACCCATCTTCACCAAGCACCCCAGGGTGCCCAGGCCCTTCTAGGTGCCCGGTTGAGGACAGAGAGTAAGACACAGACAGCAGGACAAACCGGGATCTCTGTGGGACATGCCGGGGGCCAAGAATGAGGACAGTGGAGCTGGGGACGGGGACCAGATGGTGCGGCTGTCATTCTAAGAAGGGCCGTCTCAGCAAAGGCTGAAGGAAGGTGAGTGGAACCCTGCAGCTAACCAGGCAGGCAAAGAGAAGAAGACCAGGCCGGGCAGACAGCAGGGCATGGAGCAAGGACAGAAAGACCTTCAGGAAGCATCTGCAAAACACCGAGGTGGCGAGGGGCTGGAGTGGCACAAGGGGGCAAGGTGTGGGTGGTGGGAGACATGTCAGATGGGTGGGAGCAGATCCCACATGGCCTGGGACTGGAGCCCAGGAGAGCCGGCTAAGACCCGGGCTACCCTCCTGCCTACTGGATACTGCACAGACACTGTGGAATGGCAGGGAAGAGGGACCGACAAGGCTCCTGGGGTGACTCTGGCAGGATGTAGGAGCCCAGCTACAGAGATAATGCCCTCTACAAAGCCACTCAGGGTGCATCTCCACCCAGCTTCGAGAACAATGCAGCCCTCTTGGGGGGTGGTGGGGGGTTCTGAAAACTTGGAGGCCCTGCCACGCCGGCAAGACGCAGGGCACAGGACACATACCTTCCTTGGCACAGGCCAGGCCGCCAGATCCCCCGCCAATCACCAGGAGATCATAGTTCTGCCGGCCTGCTGAGGAAAGGGGGGAGAGTTGAGAGGAAGGGCCAGGACAAGTGTGGGGCACAGATCCCACAAGGTGCCGCATGACTTCCAAAGGGTAAGCAGCTCTGGCCAGTTAAATGTGGTATGGGATCCGTGTTACTGGAGCAAAGCCCCCAGCCCATGGCAGTCTGGGGTTACAGCGCATCCCACATCCGGGCAGAAGGCAACCACAGTATCCCTCACCGGCGCGAACCCTGAAACTAAGCAACGGCAGGTGAGGTTGGCCCAGGGAGCATCACCACCTTTGCAGCAATAATCAGGTCAAGAAGAAGGTAATTTAAGTGGCAGAACGGCTCTGAACTTAAACTTCACTGAATATTCTAAGCCAGACACGGATTAAAACACTTTCCTTGAGTCTGTCTTTCAGTTCCAACAGTCACCTTTTATTCTACATGAGGAAAAATGAAAAGCAGTCGCTGCATTGGGCAGCACACCCCAGCCTCTCAGAGTGCCTGGCGCACTGTGAGCCCTGGGATAGAAGGGACTCTGAAATGCCTTTTGGGGTCCCCATGATATCACCTCGGAGGTAATGTACCCCCACACCCAGCACAGAGGCTGGCTCACATCTTTGCTGCCCTGCAGAAAGCATTCTCTGTCTCTCTTCTGCAAATCGCTGGCAGGGAAGGCAGGCAAGGGACAGCCAGAAAGGAGGAGGGGGTGAGGAAGGGAGTAGGGGGGCAGGGAGGGGAGGAGCAGGTGTGTTCTTAGGTGTGGCCTGCTGGTCAGAGCTCTGAGCCAGGGCCCAAGCCTGAGATACCCAGCACCAAGCACCGGTCCACACCCTGTAGGGAAAGGAAGAAATCATAGAAAATCATCAGTTTGTGGGGAGGGAGACAAGGGTGCCAGCTGCTGCATTGTGTCTAGAGCTGACCATTGCTCCTGGGCCAAGCACCCAGGTCCTGGGATCAAATCAGGCTCTGCCACCCAAGGCCAGAGCAGCTGGACTAGGGCCTCATAAAGGAAAAGACTGTATCTTCCTTTGGGGCCACTTTGACCTTCTTGGTGGGCAAGGTTGTAGAGAATACTCCTGAGGTCCTGCATCCCTCAGGGACTTCAGCTTTGTAGGTCCCTGCGCTCACAGACAGGTCCAGGATTTGAGCTCCCGCAAGGACGCAGGAGCTCCAGCCTAGAGGCGGCCCTGGCTTGCGGCTGACGAAGCTAGGGGAGCTGGCTAAAGGAGCTGTGTCCCGATGCTCAGCTGGTGGCCTGCTGCCACCAGGCCCACCCCTGGCTTTGTACCCACCCCATCAGAGGGCACCTGAAATGTGTACACAGGCAAACATGGGACCGAACGGAGCCACAGCTTGGTTCAAACAGCCAGTCCAAAGGAGAACCAATTCCAGATTCAACCCAGGGGGGTCTGAAGAGGCCTCAACTTTTGTCAGTTATTCTGGTGGCTTTGATATGAGCCCAAAGAACTGAAGACAGACTGCTGGCTGGAGAGAAGCAGCTGCAGGTTCCCCCAGGGAGCACTCTCTCCTGGCTGCTCCAGGCTGGGGGGTGGGGGGAGGGACGCGAAGCTTTTGCCCAGGACAATACCCCTACCTTCCATTGCAGGTGCTGAGGCTGGTCCTTCCAGCTGACAGAGTAGGGTCCTGGCTAGCTCCAACTGTCCCCAGCTCCACACTGTCCCCTCTGCCTACTATCAGGCAGAGGACAGAGAAAGCCACCAAGCTTATCTTTGTGGGTTTGCCTTCCCCAACTGCTGCCCATACCCTGGAGCTCTATCAGTCAGATAAACACTTGGACGAGGACTCTACCTTAAGGACAGGGAAGGCGGATGAGGCAGGTGCTGCTCTGAGGGGGCTACCTGGGGACATAACACTCCAGTGCCTGGGGCAACCTTCCAGCCTCACCTTCCCCACTGCACGTTCTGGGCTCAGTACCAGAAAGGCCTGTCGTCTTTTCACTCTGAGCCCATCGTCCTTTACTTTTCTGCTCCCTGCAAGTGTGGCAAGGCCAAATGAATGGTGCAGTACTCTGGGAGGGCCAGCAGAGGCTTTGCTGTGTGTCCACAGGCATGCTGACCGCCTCAGGGAGCCACCTTGGGAGTCCTCCAGTGCTGTCCTCCTCAGCGCGCATTCTTTCCTTGTAGCAGGTGTTGGGGGACAGGTGACAACAGTGATAGTGTCATTCTGGTTCCTGTTCTGGAGTGGCATGGACCACACCCCCAATCCTGGGATGGCGCAGGTGCCTCCCTGCTCTCAGATGGAAAGCTGGGCTCAGAATCGGACCTTGTGTATGCTTCTTGGGGGTTGGCACTGTGCCCAGGCCCTGTCGGCCCCTCACCACTGCAGCTAAGTAAGCTCTAGTCTTGGGGCGTCCTTCCCCTTGCTGCCCAAGGACCATGGGTACAGTATCTCTGGGGCTGGCCAGCTGGAAACAAAAAAGCTCAACCCCACGGCCATCCTGCTCTGCTACAAGGCCAAGGTTACAGTGGCCTGAAAGGCCTTGGACTTGTAACAGCAGCAGCAGCATCTATTACTTGCATCCAATGGGGTGAGGGTCCCACCGCATAGCTGCTATCCTGACCCACCCACCAAGGATGCTTTCAAAGACTGGGGGCATTGTGCAAAAAGAATGAATACTGTTACGCTGAAAAAATAAATAAAATGGAAAAAAAAAAAAGTAAAACAAAGACTGGGGGCCTTGGCCAAGGTCCCAAGGGCCAGCAAAGCCATTCTAAGGGCAACACTATCTCCCCTTTTCCTAGGACTCCACAGACCCAAGGCTCCCCAAGGCCACAGCAGCACACAGCCTTGCCTTTCCATATCTACTGTCAGCACCATTCCACAGCTGGCCAAGCGCCCTGCCATTCACCCTCTCACAGCCACCATCTCAGTGAAGGAGTCCTCATCCCTTCTTTGCTCAGGCCCCTCAACAGTTGTGCCCACGGGAAGTCAGCCAGGGGCAAGGTCTGGGGGCCAGTCACCAAGCAGGCAGGTGGTGGGGAGCACATCATTACATGTGGGGCTGGCCACGTCACCATGGCAAGCGGTGGCCCTGTGACTGGCACCACTGGGGAGCCCATCTGCTTGGCTAGGCAGGTGACCCGGCACCCAGTTGTCCCTGCTCTGGAGCCTGGCACGGCCCCCTGAGCCTAGTGCTCTGATAAATGATCCTGGTTTGATTGGTGATCCTTGGTGGCTCCAGGAGAACAAGCCAGGTACTGTCCCCCACCCCAGGGCACCCACAAAGCTCTGCAGACAGTCAGTGCTTGCTGCCCATCAGTAGGCAAGCGTCCCGGTCCCCTCGAAGACTCCATGCAGCGCACGGACTGAGCACCTGCTGTGTGTGGCCACTAGGGTCTCGGGAAAGGAGGGAAAGGAGGCGGCCAGGTCTGACTGGTGGGATCTGCGGGTTATTGCGTCTGGTTACCTCAGGAGGGGAGCCACCCCCACCATCATCAGGACTATAGTTAATATTGGGCTGGGGGGTGGGGAAACGAGCACAGATCATTTTACCAGCAGAACCTCCGGCGGGGTCCCCCCACTGTTTCCCCAACTGGAAAGGGGGTTGGGGTGGGTGGCAGCCAGCAGACTGCTGTCCCAGCCAACTGCGGCTCGCGGGGACACCCCCACGTGGACAACCTCTGGTGGGTACCCCCCGCCCAACCCGCGCAGACAGCCCCCGCCCCGCCCTACCTGCTGCGCTTCGTGCTGCGCTTCGTGCCGCGCCCCGCACCCCGCCCGGCGCCTTAGCCGCCGCCGCCGCAGCCCGAATCCGCCACCGGAAGCGCCCGCCGGCTCCCCGCAGCGCAGCCGCCATCGCAGCCATCTCCGCGCGGGGCCTCCTAGGCGCTCGGGGCTGTCCGCCGCGCTGCCTGCGCGCCGGCTCGGGGCGGGTCCTGCAGACCAAGGACGCAGCCGCCGAGGGCGAGGTGAGAGCGCCGGCGGGCCCCTGGAATCCGGCCTAGGGCGAGGTCTCCGGACCTAGGGCGGATCTGATCAGGGGGGCGGGTCTCGGGACCTTCAGTGGATCTGATCCGGGGTGCGGGTTTCCCGACCTGGGGCGGATTTGATTCGGAGTGCGGGTCTCGGGACCTGGGGCGGATCTGATCCGGGATGCGGGTCTCGGGACCTGCGGTGGATCTGATCCGGGGTGCGGGTTTCCCGACCTGGGGCGGATTTTATCCGGAGTGCGGGTCTCGGGATCTAGGGTGGGAGTCTCGGGACCTGGGGCGGATCTGATCCGGGGTGGGGGACCTGGGAATCTGTCCTAGCAGCTCCGGAAGCGCGGTGGCAAATTAGAACCCGCGTGAAAGGATCCGACCTTGGGTGGGAGTCTCTGGACACAAAAGAAGGGGCTGGGATACCAGACTGGTTTGAGGGAGTGGAAGATCTGTATTGGAGTGTGAAGATCCCACTTGGGGATGGCGTTCCAGACAAAGATAGGGGATCCAGCCTCCTGTGGGGATCCATACACTAAGGTGGGGGCTGTCTCCATGGGCTTTCGGGGTCAGAGCCTGACTCACCAAGGAAGGGTCACACTTGGTCTTTGAGCAGGGGTCAGACCCTCGGGTTTGGGAGAATTGTGGGCATCCAGACCCTGAGGGGCTCAGTGATCTTTCCAGGGGAAAACTTGTGGTACCTTCAGACTTTTCCTTTCAGAGGAATGGCTGCCACCCCAGAAAGGAAGCGACCAGAGCCCAGCACCCCACAGGACTGGGTCTGGCTGGTGTGGCCTCAACCTCAAGTGAGAAAGATAAAAAGAGGAAGTCACCCCAGAACGGACCTGACATAACAGCCTTTCGGGTTATAAGAGTCAGGGACTTTTCTTGACCTATTATCTGGGGCTAACTTTCTGGACTGCCTGCTGCCTCCCAACTCCCAGAAGCCCTCTGTGGAGCAGTGCCAGGCCTTGTGGGAAGAGGGTTGCCATAGATGAACACGGCTGGATGGTAGTTACCACAGTAAGGACAGATTTTATTCAGTAGCTAAGGATAGTAGGGGAAAGAGCTGAGCTCCATTCGGATTTGTTCAGAGGCACTTTTAAAGGAAGAGTAAGTGTTTGGGGGGGATGGGAATGACAGACCTGAGTGAGTCAGGAAAGTGAGAAATTACGAAAGTGGGAAAAAGCGGTTTGTCATTGTGACCCCTGTTTGGATATGCTAGGTGGTGCTTATGGAAGTTAGGCTTCTCTGCTTTGCCTGAAGCTGGGAGATGGAGCCCTATCCTCAGGTGTTGGCTGAAACAGTCCTTTCTTTTGGAACCCTTGAGTTCTCTGTTATGCACCTTAAGGAGGCCAAGGTCATCCCAAGGATACAGCCTTGAGCTGTTAGACACTGTTTAGTGTTTGTTGAAGTCTTCATAGGCCAAGTCTTCTTTGAGACCTAATTGAGAATTCTGAAGGCTCAGAGGCGCTTGGATAGAGTTTGGTCAAGGAGAGAGTCTGTGGCAGGTCCCCCTCTGTTGAAGGAAAGAAGAGATGTTCTGTCTGCTGATTAACAGAAACCTGTTTTCCGTTTGATCACCTTTTGTGGAACCAACCTTTGGGGCTTAGTAGTAGAGGATATTTGCAGGATGATTCCAGTGATCAGGCTTTAATGAAGGACATCTCTGTGGAAACAGAAAGAAAAGCAAAGATGAGTGGTCGGAGCTGAATGTAAACCTGGTTTTGAGCCCTACAGGTGGCCAGTTGGGACAAGTTTAGACATTGATGTGTAAACATTTCTAGATTTTGGGGTGAGGACCAATCCAGTGAATTTCCCAGTTTGTAGTTTGAGTGTTTGTGGTGACAGTGTAGACATCAGTGTCACAGTCAAGGTTATTGACAAAGCAGAACATGGAAGTTGTGGGAGTTCCCATGGACTGGGAGGGGCCCATGCAGCCGTAGCTCTAGGAACGAAGGCGGGCACACACCATTTGTTGCGGTGATGAGCTCTTTGAGGATCATGTCAAGCTGTCTGCACGCTTCACCATGAGGAGGTTTTCAGATCCTGGAGGAAAAGGGGTGACAGCAAGACAACCAGTGTCCCAGGAAGGGCCTGGGTAGTCAGGTTTTAGTTCTCCGTGATGCCAAGTCAGGAGGGAAGGAGAAAAAATTGGAAACATCGACTTGGAGAGTTGTTTCCAAGAAACAACTGAAGGAAACTTCAAACTGAAGGAAACTGAAGGAAACTAGAGGACCTGAGGGTTTGGTGAGAGCTGACAAAATGTGTAATATGGCAGGATGGCAGTCCCAGTCACCTCAAACACAATAAACAGGATTAAAATCTGATAACCCCACAAGGGTGTATTATTTTGCTCCATTGAGACATAACATTTCCCTTAGAGCCATCTCACTTTTTGATCAAAGATAATTAAAGGAAGTGGTGCCTGGGTGGTTCAGTTAAGCGTCTGACTCTTGATTTCGTCCCACGTTGTGATCTCCGGGTTGATTGGGCTCCATACTTAGCGGGGAGTCTGCTTCTCTCTCTCTCCCCCAACTTCCTCTGTCTCCAACCCCCACTCGGGTGCTCCCGCACACACACACACTCTCTCTCAAATAAATAAGTAATTCTTTTTTTTTTTTTTTAATATAGTCAAAGGAAGGTTATTCTTGTTTTACAAATAATTCCGGTCTCATTAAATGTGGCCTGATTTTTTACATAAGTACAGCAAAAAAGGCAATTGACGTCATAGGCCTTGTTAAGTTTGCTTTGTGGAACTTTTCATGGGGAATCTCAGATTGGAATTTTAAAAGCCTGTCAAGGCTAGGAAGCCAAAGCAAGAACTTGCCATCAGACGTCACCTATAGATTTGGGTGAATTCCTCTCTTCTCAAGCTCCCCCAAATATCTTAGGGTTCCTGGGTCTGCCAGGAAGTGATCTTCCTTACTCACTTGTAAGGCTGGGAATCTCTAAGCCAAATACCAGGCTGGTTTTTTCCAGAGGGCTTTGTGAGCGTTGCTCCTTGTAAAGTTGACTGCAGCTCCTCAAAACCTTCTGGTCGTCTGATACCATGCATCATTTTCAAACATGACGTTCCCTCGTTATATAACCAGCTTTTTAAAATTATGTCCTATCGCAAAGAGGACAGATTTTTATTAAACCTATGCAGATAACTATATTGCCACGAAAATAAGAATACTCAACAATAGATTCCAATTTTTGGAGGAATCAAGCAGGGAGAAGAAGATAAATGCTTCAATTTTGTTTACAAAAATATAACTTGCTAGAGTGGGATGATTCAGAGATAGCTTAATAGAAAAAAGAAAGTTTTTTTTTTTTAATATCTGGAAAATAGAACACTAACAAGCCAAGAATATTCCAGACAAAAGCCATATAAACTTAAAATCATCTTTTAAATTTTTTATTTATTGATTTGACAGAGAGAGATCACAAGTAGGCAGAGAGGCAGGCAGAGAGAGAGGAGGAAGCAGGCTCCCTGCTGAGCAGAGAGCCCGATGCGGGACTCGATCCCAGGACCCTGAGATCATGACCTGAGCCGAAGGCAGCGGCCTAACCCACTGAGCCACCCAGGTGCCCCTAAAATCATCTTTTATTAGTTCATCCAGATCCATTTAGCTGATTCTTGCCTAGTTTCACAAGCCCATTGGTTTCTGTGCTAGAGTTTTGGAGCTCCTTACTCAGTCCCATGGGATGATCTCAGAGGCAAGGCCACCAGAAGTCTACCCCAGGGACCTGTCATAGTCCTTTCCATGGGTCTCAGAGATAGTCTCTTTCTGTTGAAGATGAAGCACTCTGGCCTATAGCTGATTGCAAATGCTTTTGGAGAAGAATTTCTCCAAACAGAAACTATCTGTGGGTGACAAAGACTTAAAATGACCTAAAATTTTGGTGGGAATCCCTTATAAAAATAACACAACTGACAAGGAAACTTGGTTGTTTCTATAGCATACACGCCATTTAAAGTATTAACTGGAATTGTGATTATAACATTATATCAGAATATTTCACAGTCACTGAGGGCTCTCACAAATGTATAGGAACTTTATGTAAATTCTGACATCCTGATATCAAATAACATCTACTCACAAATAAAACTCTTGGAAGGTTAAGCAGCATGTCTTAATTTGACAATGACTTTCATGAAATCCAACGTGTTAGTAAAACTACTTAGTTTTAGGGGTGCCTGAGTGGCTTAGTTGGTTTAAGTGTCTGCCTTCAGCTCGGGTTATGATCCTGGGATCCTGGGGTCCTGGGATCAAGCCCTGCATCAGGCTCCCCGCTTTACAGGGAGCCTGTTTCTCTCTCTCCCTCTGCCACTCCCCTGCTTGAGCTCTCCCTCTCAAATAAATTTTTAAAAATCTTAAAAAAATAAATAAATAAAACATTAAAACTACTTAGTTTAACTCTGCTCTTTTACGAGGTGAAAGAACAAACCCTTTGAGATCTTCTAGAGGCCCTCTGGGAAATCCCAAAGCCAGTTTGAAGTCAAGGAAATAAATTCATGGAGCGCCTGGGTGACTCAGTGGGTTAAGCCTCTGCCTTCAGCTCAGGTCATGATCCCAGGGTCCTGAGATCGAGCCCCACATTGGGCTCTCTGCTCAGCAGGGAGCCTGCTTCCCCCTTTCTCTCTCTGCCTGCCTCTCTGTCAGCTTGTGATCTCTGTCTGTCAAATAAATAAAATCTTTAAAAAAAAAGAAAGAAAGAAAAGAAAAGAATTAGTTTTAGGTTTTGATTTGGGGAAGACAGAGTTGTCAAAAATATCGAAAGGTGTGAATGCTTGGCTAAATAGGATCCCAGTCAGGGACGCCTGGGTGGCTCGGTTGGTTATAAGCAGCTGCCTTCGGCTCAGGTCATGATCCCAGCGTCCTGGGATCGAGTCCCACATCGGACCTGCTTTGCCCTCTGACTCTGCCTGCTACTCTGTCTGCCTGTGCTCACTCTCTCTCTCTCTCTCTCTCTCATAAATAAATAAAATCTTTAAAAAAAAATTTTTTTTTTAAATAAATAGGATCCCAGTTCACTGTGAAACAATTTTTTGGTTATTTACATAACCTAAATGACAATAAAAGAATTCATAAGTAAATATAAGTGATAACATGATTGTTTAAAAAAGCAAACTTGGCTTTTTTGGCAGTGAGAAGACTAGATTCTCTTATGTAATCAAGAACATGGTAATAACAACATGGAACACAGGAAATTATTTTGATAGGAGAGAATCTTTGTTTCCACAAAAGGGAAAGAAAGGTTGGTAAAGATGACCCAAAAGGTAAAGAAAAACCTTTCATGATCTCTTGTTATAAGCAGACCACTAATCCAAGAAATTTTGTTGCTTTAGCAGAGAGAAAACCAAACTCTAGTTTTACATTAGTATTTTAATGATGGTAAAGGTCATTTCAAAAACTTTGTATATAAACCCATTTAATTTTAGCCAGCTTTGACCTACAACTTACTATATCCATTCAGATTCTTGTTCTATACCTTCCCTTTTTTGAAAATGTAACTCTAGAATAAAATTACTATCCTTTCCTTAACAAAAACAAATCCTACATTCTTTGCATAGTTTTCATGTGAAACACATGGTATTTTCCTCAAATTCTTTGTATACAAAGTTGTTTCCCTTCATTCTTATTGTTTGTAGTAGTTTTATTTTCATATACTGATTATAAATTTTAGCCATTTGCAACCTTTATTTTATAAAGAAAACTAGGATAAATGATTGTGCATCAAAAGTCATACACCAGCATTCTGTAACAGATCAGCAAGTCTTATGAATATGCCAAGTTATAACCTATAGAGGTATATACTCTGAATAGTACAAATACTTCTTTTTTTAAAAAAAATTTATTTATTTGACAGAGAGAGAGACAGCCACAGAGGGAACATAAGCAGGGGGAGTGGGAGAGGGAGAAGCAGGTTTCCAGCCAAGCAGGGAGCCAGACACAGGACCCTGGGATCATGACCTGAGCCAAAGGCAGACACTTAAGGACTGAGCCACTCAGGCATCTCACAAATACATTTTTTAAAGATTTAATTTATTTATTTGAGATAGAGAGCGAGAGACAGCACATGCAGGGGGAGAGGCAGAGAAAGAGGGAGAAGCAAGCACCCTGCCCTGTTGGGGGTGAGGTGCTCTGGGGGCAGGGTGCTCGGTCCCAGGACCTCAGGATCACAACCTGAGCCGAAGGCAGATGCTTAAGCAACTGAGTCACCCAGGCGCCCTAAAACTTAAACTATAATTAATAATGACTGTTTCAGCACTTTATCTTATGTAGAAATCATTTACATAGTCAATGAATTATCTGTTATTTGACTTAACTTGGTATAACTCTAAGGTACCAAGTTACCAGAAGTGTCTTTGGAGACAGTTTTTAGAAGCAGATATGTAAGCAGACTTTAAGTAATCTCTACCCTCAACATGGGGCTCAAACTCATGACCCTAAGATCAAGAGTCACATGCTCTAGTGACTGAGCCAGCCAGGCACTCGGAGGCAGATATATTATAAAACACGAAGATTGTTGAGGGGTGCCTCAGTGGCTCAGCTGGGTGACCCGCTCTTGATTTCAGCTCAGGTCAAGATCTCGGAGTCATGGAATCGGCCCCCACATTGGGGTCCTTGCTCCATGGGGAGTCTGCTTGAGGTTCTTTCCCTTTCTCTCTCTGCCTCTCCTCACCCTTGTGTGCTCTCTCTCTCAAATAAATAAATAAATCTTTAAGTAAAGAATAGGAACTCAGTTTGATGAAAATCAGATTTATCATATGTGCAATCTTAAACATTGAATAGATACAGTATTAGCTTATTTGACTAAGAAGCCAAAGTAGAATAAAAATGTATGTTTGTATTATATTTAATGTTGATAACACTGAAGATATACCTGTTTCATTAAATCAATAATATTAAGTTAGTCTTATTTACCAGAGATTACCCAAATTATGTAAACCTGAAAAACAGTTGATTCTTCTATTTCTGGGAGTTTAGGGAAGGTTTAATTTATTTAAGTGCTTATTTTTCTCTAAGCCAATTAGATAAAGCTAGAACTACTCTAAGGAATTTTTTTTTTTTAAGATTTTTTATTTATTCATTTGACAGACAGAGATCACATGTAGGCAGAGAGGCAGGCAGAAAGGAGGAAGCAGGCTCTCTGCAGAACCGAGAGCCTGATGCCGGGCTCGATCCCAGGACACCAGGACCATGACCCGAGCCGAAGGCAGAGGCTCCAACCCACTGAGCCACCCAGGCGTCCCTTTAAGGGATCTTATAAATTAATTTGGTGATACTATCTGGAGGTAGAGAAATGCTATACAGACACACACACACACACACCCGTGCATCATACATAAATAAACATACTGACAGATGTAAATGGAGATCTTATGTTTTTCATTTAAAACTTTTAGCCATGGGCGCCTGGGTGGTTCAGTTGGTTAAGCGACTGCCTTCGGCTCAGGTCATGATCCTGGAGTCCCGGGATCGAGTCCCACATCGGGCTCCCAGCTCTGCGGGGAATCTGCTTCTCCCTCTGACCTTTACCCTCTTCATGCTCTCTCTCTCTAAGTAAATACATAAAATCTTTAAAAAAATTAAATAAAACTTTGAGCCATGCATCAGGCATAAATACAATTCTTTAAAACTCACTAGTTTACATAAGAATTAGACCTTGTCTTTGTTTCATTTGATATTTTTATCTGGATTGTGTTTCTAGCAGACAGAACAGGTTAGTTACCTGTTCAACGTGAGGGCTAAAGCTTTTCACCAGTGTTCACGGAGGAGGCCTTTAAGATCTTTTTGCCCTGATATATAATCTTATGGAGGCGGTGGACTAAGTGTCTGTTTCCAGTTAGCTTTTTTGTTTCCTTTTTCAACCTCAGGTGGTTACTTTTGGGGGTTCCTGAGTCCTTTGAGAGCTCCCGATGGGGCAGGGGCTTCTTTGTGGCAGTGACTATGGGAGCTAAAGGGCTGGAAGTGAGGGGAAGGTCTGGCAGGCTGGACAGGAAGGAGGAGGTAGGGGCTTCCAGGGGTCAGATCAGAGGATGCAAGGGAGCTGGAGAGAGAACAAAAGGCAGGACAGGAGGAAGGAGGAGTAGAGGGGATGGAAGGGAGAGGTCTCAGGAGCCACTCTGGGGAGATCTGCAGTTTCCCATGAATGCCACTGAGGTTCCAAATTATCCTTAGCGAAGTTATGCTGATCGGAAAGGAAGCGGACAGAATTAGCACCATGGTGACACACTGTCAGCAGGGGTGTGAGAAGGGGGTTTCAGTCAAGGGAGAAGCTCCCTGTGGGAGGAGCGGGATCAACCAGAGAGACAAAGAGGCCTCCCCAGCAGCCAGGAAGTTCTTGCAGCCCCAGAGCTGCTGTTTGGAAGCCTGGCCTCTCGCCCAGCCTCTGAGAGTATATTCAGAATCATGGAACTGAGACCTGCCCTCGCTGCCATAGTGGATGTTTGTCAGGAGCACTGGATGGGGAGTCAGAATCACCCCCAGATGCCCTAAATGAGCGGCAGACCGGAGACGGAACAAAGGGCTGCCAACCAGCGTGCGAGGAGTAAGATGGGGAGTCCGCATTCAGTTTGCACACAGGGGCAGGGCTGGAAGCAGGCAGCTGCTGAGGCTTTGCTGGAACTGCCCGTGCACTGCCAGAACTCTCCTAGTACCCAGGCAGCATGGTATCTTGGGCTTTGTCCTAGATGGCTGGCCAGTGGGGCAGGTAGCCAACCACCCCACCCTGGCAGGCATCTTCTGGATCACTCCACCCCCATCTTTTCTGTCCTCCCCACAAAGATCCTGGCCAGCCTGCCTGTTTTTTGCCCCCAGAATGTTCTGTGCACTCTGAGTCCTGGCCTCCATTCAGAGCCAAGACAGCTGGCCCTGTTTCTAGTGCATGAGTCCATTGACCAGAAGAGGGGCTGGGCCTGCGGTGGGGGTCCTCCAAGAAGCAGGGGCTGAGACGGGGTCAGAAGTGACCGGGGGAGCTGGGATGCTTGGTGCTGCAGATCTAAGTTCCTTCTGGCCTGGACTTTTCTTCTGTTGCTCCTGCAGCCTCAGGCACAAGCACAAGCACAAACATCCTGACCCTCCCTAGTTTCCAGAACGAGCGTGGGCAGAGGCCTGCTCTTCAGAAGGAGGTGATGGTAGTGTGGGCCTAACAGTAGATTCAGAGCCTCACAAAGGGACCAAAAGTTCTAGGGCACTTTCATGGGTTTTTTTTAAATGAGCCTAGGAACGATGTCATACAATTGATTCATCATTTTACAGAACTCTTAAGAGTCTCGGTAACTTATCCACCGACGGTTGCTTGCGATGTATTTATGAAAAACATTTGCATTTCCTTTAGAGAAAAAAAGAGTGTCATCTAGGATAGGTTACATGCGTAAAAAGATCACTGACCAGCTGACAAAAGAGGAGGCCATCTGGCTACGACGCAGAGAGAGACAGAAGCACCCCTGAGCTGGCCATCCCACAGGGCTGGAGCTTAAGAGCGGAGTGGACAAGGGAGGGGCAAACTCAGCCGGGAGTGGAGCCCCCACACCCCACACGCATGCACTGGGGGCCCAGGTCTCAGTGAAATTGTGCTGTGTGTTAGGCTGGATGTGGGGAAGCACTTTGGTAGCAAAGGATCATGGAACTGAAGGTCCCGGGACCAATGGCTCTGGGTGTTAGAGGCCCATCCGCCTGTCCTTAACCTTGGTTCAAGGGTGGCTGGGGGTCTTGGCCCAGCTGCCAAGCATCTTGCTTGCTCCCTTTGGGTCTGGAGGACGATAAACAGTAATCAGAGTTGATGGAAGCTACAGTTTCATGGTTGCTGGGGGAATACTGAAGGACCGGCATATAATAAGGAGGGTTTGGGGCTGGGTGTTATTTTTGCTGTGTGGGGAGAGAGGTCTGTGGAGAGGTGGATGCTGGCTGAGGTGGATGCTGGCTGTACACTGTAGGCCTGTTGGAAGGGAGCAGACAGGGCGGGCAGACTCTGCTGAGATAGGAAGGCCCCTTCCCCTGCCTCTGAGAAGGACCGTGAATGTGGAGGCAGGTGTCCAAGCTGTCCCCGTCCTCCCAGCTTCCCCCCAGGGCCAATCAGCAGGTTTAGAGCAAGAGATGCCTGAGCGCCCTGGATCCCCCAGGGAGATACGAGCAGCTCTTGATTTTCTGGATCCTGCTTCCTTGTGGGGGAATGGCATGTCCCTTTTCCATTTTTAGAACAGGAAGGACCAGAAACGGGTTTGTCCATTTTGTTTGTTTTCCCCGTGTTCTTTTTCCTACAGTAAAACACACTTAAGTTATGGGGCGCCTTGCTGGCTCAGTCAATGGAGCAGGCAACTCTTCATCTTGGGTTTGTA
This sequence comes from Meles meles, assembly GCF_922984935.1. Classification (NCBI taxonomy): domain Eukaryota; kingdom Metazoa; phylum Chordata; class Mammalia; order Carnivora; family Mustelidae; genus Meles; species Meles meles. The sequence goes on from NC_060077.1 coordinate 32,585,414, forward strand.
AGTTCAAGCCCCACGTGGGGTATAGAGATTACTTAAAAATAAAATCTTAAAAAAAAATACTTAAGCTAAAATTTGCCATTTTAGCCATTTCAGTATTACAGGTGTACAATTCAGTGGTATTAAATACATTCACAGTGTCGTGTAACCATTGTGACTATTTCCAGAACTTTCTCATCATCTTCCAAGCAAACACCATACTCATTCAGGAGTAATTCCCTGTCCCCTCCACCCGTCTCCAGCAGCTTCTGTTCTACTTTCTTTCTCTGTGGATTTGCCTGCCCTACAAAGTTCACAGAAGTGAACTATATGTATCTATCTATATCTATATTTTTATCATATAGTATATTTTTATATTTATATATTTATTTGTATATATTTATAGCATATATATTTTTTATCATACAGTATCTATCTATATCTATATTTTTTTAACGTACCATAACATCTTCCATGGTTCATCCACGTGGTAGCATGAATCAGTGTTTGATTCATGTTAGTGATGAAGTGCGATTCATCCTGGGGACGCAACTTCTGTGGATAGACGGGCTGTTTGCCCCGTCTGACTGTTGAGAATAATGCCGCGGGGAACATCAGGGCACTGGTTTCGGTTCAAGTCCGTGCTTGCAGTTCTTTGGAGTGTGCACCCAGGAGTGGAATTGCTGGTCATAGGTTAGTTCTATATTTAACTTTTGGAGAAACCACCAAACTGCTTTCCACAGCAGCTGCACCGTTTCTCACTGCTGTCAGCAGCCCACAAGGGTTCCAGTTTTCCCACATTCTCGTCAACATTTGTTATTTAACATTTACCAATTTTGGGGGGGAAATGAGCCACCTTAATGCGTGTAAAGTGGTGTCTCGGGTGGTTTCAGTTTGCATTTCCATAATGACTTGGGCATCTTTCCACGTGCGTATTATTGGTCATTTGTAGATCTTTAGAGAAATGTCCTTTGCCCATTTTCTCATTGGGTTGTTTGTCTTTTTGTTGTTGCACAATAGGAATTCTTTATATAATCAAGACCGCACCCCTTTTTTTTGAGAGAGAGAGAGAGCGCGTGCGCATGTGGCACAAGCAGGGGGAGGGACAGAGAGAGAGAAAATTCCAAGCAGACTCCCCACTGAGCACAGAGCACCACATGGGGCTCTATCCCATGACCCTGAGATCATGACCTGAGCAGAAACCAAGAGTCAGATGCTTAACTGACTGAGCCATCCAGGTGCCCCTATATATTTAAGATATTAAACCTTATCAGATGTATGATTTGCAAATATTTTCTCCCATTCTGTGGGTTTTCCTTTGGTTCTTTTGATAATGTCCTTTGATGTTTTTAATTTTAATGAAATTCAATTTATTTTTCTTTTGTTGCCTGTGCTTTTGGTGTCATGTGTAAGAATCCATTGCCAAATTCAAGGTCATGAAAATTTACTATGTTTTCTTCTAAGAGTTTTATAGTTTTAGCTCTGAAAGTCAAGGCTTTGACCCATTTTGAGTTCCTTTTTGTATGTGGTGTGTGAGAGTTCAACTTAATTTTTTTGCATGTGAAAATCTGTTTGTCCCCAAGCCATTTATTAGAGAAACTGTTCTTTCCTCTTGAGTGGTCCTGGCACATTTTATCAAATGATAAAAAATCATTTGATCATAGACATGGGGTTTATTTCTGGCCTCTCCGTTCTGTTCTGTTGGTTTATATGTTTACCTTACTCTAGTACCACACTGTTTTATTTACTGAAGCTTTGTGGTAAGTTTTGAAATCAGGAAGTAGGAGTCCTCCGACTTTGTTCTTTCTCCAATTGTTTTGGCTCTTTGAATTTGAAATGACCTTTAGGAGGACTTTTCTATTCCTACAAAAGATGCCATTGCAGTTTTGATAGGAATTGCACTGTATCTGTAGATGACTTTCATATTGACATCTTAACAATATCAAATCTTCCAGTCCATGAACATGGGATGTCTTTCCATTAATTTGTGTCTCCCTTTATTTCTTTCATGCTCTCATGATACTAAATGTATCATCTGTGAAAGCCTTATAAAGGCCTAGCCTCTTCGGCCAAACCCTGAAGTCCGTGCGCAGCTTCTCCCTGCACTGCTACCCTGAGGTCAACAGCCACGAGAGATAGGAGACCCAGGATCCTGCACCGAAGCTTTGTCTCCAGCCCTCGATGTGGTCAAGAAGCCATGTTTGAGACTGTGCTCGGCGAGCCACTTAAACACTTTCCTTTATGGCTTGTTTTGAACCTATACAGAACAGAGAGGATCTGAGAGTGCTGCTTGGCTTCCGTGCTCTGGCCTCCTGGCCCGGGGTTGAGTTTCCTTTATCCTCCCGACGATTCCCCCTCCCCCCAGAGTGGTTTAAAGTCCCAGCATTGCCCTTTCTGTTCGCATATCTGTTAGGTAACCAGGACTCAGAGCCAAAGCAGAGCCTACCCCCAGGTTGCAGCCCTCCCTGTGCCCTCCTGTAAGCCCTGAGGCACACAGTGCTGTGCAGTTATAAACAGACAGACCTAGAGATTAGCGATTTACAAGCCAGGTTTTTAACACAAGCCAAGTATTACAGAGATTGAAATTTATAGTTTATGACTCTAGAGTCCATTAAGTAATGGGATACCTAAGTAGAATATTACTTCTCATTTTTGATATTTTGATTATTTCCAACATTTACTGGATATTTTTTTTTGTTAAAGATTTTATTCATTTATTTGGCAGAGAGATCACAAGTAGGCAGAGAGGCAGGCAGAGAGAGAGAGGGAGTGAGAGGGAAGCAGGCTCCCTGCTGAGCAGAGAGCCCGACGTGGGACTCGATCCCAGGACCCTGAGATCATGACCTGAACCGAAGGCAGCAGCTTAACCCACTGAGCCATCCAGGCGCCCCTACTGGATATTTTTTTAAATGCAGAGAATAAAGCAGTGGTGCGTTGTAGCATCACCCAAACAGTGCTATGAGTAATAATGGTAATGACAAATAAAGCAACACAGATGTGTGGTTAGGAAATCCTGAGCAGTAGAAAGTTCTAGCTCCTTCGGGCTGCAGGGGCCTCCCCTCACTGTTTCCTGTCGGCAGTCTCCTAGAAGAGAGATAGTCTACCCTTATCCACTGTATCTTCCCCCGCCTCACCTCACTTCCCCCGCCTCACCTCACCCCGTGCTTTCCCCTCACCGGCCCCCTGGGTCATGGTGCATACTGCCTCTCAGGGGGCCCTTGCGCAGGGTGGGCCCCAGAGCTACGGCAGACAAGACCCCTGAGTGTACTCTTTCTGGGACGATGGGGCCAAGGCGCACACCCTGGGCAGGGACATTGCCTCTGGTGCTGAGACCTGCCACATCTGCTCAGGACTTCAGGCCTTCTGCTGTTGTCTGTGTCCCTAGGGTCCCAGGCTGACATCTCCCTACCTCTTTGGGGCCTTCAGCTGAGGACGGAAGGGTGAAGCGCTGCCCTAGGGGGCAAGGCTGGCCTAGAGGAAGAGGCCCAGATATCTGGACCCAGGTCATTTTCAGGTTATGGTTTCCATTGGTGATATCTAAAGGCAAAAGAATCCTGCACCAATTTTCTCTGCTTTGCTGCTGAGCTCAGAGAAGGTGTGCACACATCCGCCCTTCAGCACAGAGGGCAGGAGGCGGCTGGGAGAGCGGCTTGGAAAGTCAGGGTGGCCCCTGGGAGCAGAAGAGCAGGTGTGGGCTGAGGGTTGGGGCCCATTGTGGCTGCACACTCCGATCCGTTGATAAAGTGTTCCGTGTCCATAGGCCACAATGCCTAAAACACCAGAATCTGAGTGTCCATACTCACCTGGGGCAGAGCCTCAGTTTCCCACTCCTCTGCCCTGTTCCCCAAACCACTCACCGTCTCCTCATGGTCCCACGTGGTGGGGTTGAGGGCCCTCAGCGTTCCTCCAGCGCTCTTCCCACCAAGGCCCTCGGCCTGCCTGCTCTCCTGGATGTGCCTTTCCGAATCAGAGCCTCTAGGAGAGCAAGGCCCTGTATGGCTGCTGGGGTTCCATGGCCCTTCCTTTTGAGTCACCTGTGAGTGACCATTGGCCCCAACAGAAGCCACCCATGTTCTTCTTTATTTTGGCCTTTCCCATTTTATAAGTGTCTGGCCTGAACTCTGAGCATCTGCCCAGAATATTGTGAAGTATGCTCCATGCCCGCCAAGAGCCCAGGGCTGAGGGGCTCAACCTTGCCAGTGTCTCTAGGGGCCCTGTCTGGCTGGATCCCTAGCTACCTGAAGGGGGCTTGCCAGGTGGACATGGTGCCATCCCCGTGGTTGTCTGCTATAGCTGGCGGGTCCCCTTTACCTATGGTGCAGGCAGCAGGTCTGGCCTTCACCCAGGACAGATGTAGCATGGGTGGCTGTCCCTAGGTGGGGGTGGCTAGTGGGTCTCTGCCTCCTGTGCCTGCCCTGGGAACTGCCTGTGTTCTTACCTGGAGATTCACTTAAAGGGCCGCAGGCTCCTCCTGGTATGAGGACCCAAGAGAGCTATATGCGCTATATGCAGATGGGGCCTCCCCTGCGCCTACCTCCATCAGGGCTGTGTGGAAGAGTGGGGGGGGGGGGGCTGTGACTAACAGGTCCCCAGGCAGGAGGGACAGACCCAGCACCTACTCTGTGCACCTGAGGGAGCAGCCCCAGGGGACTGCCCCAGACAGGAGGTCTGCCTTCCCCCAACACTGAGATGAGCCAGGCCACTGGGACACATGGCTAAGCTCTGGAAGGCCCCCATCAGCAGTGGGCGGCAATAGCAGCACCCCCAAACTGAGGAGAGGGTGGGTAAGCCGGGAGGGGCAGGTCTGCACTAATGCCAAGGGGCCAGGAGCCCCCAAGCCTGCTACGGGGCTTCCTGGAAAGCGCAGAAACCCATGGCCCTACGCCCTGCTCTCTTCCCTCCTCCTTCTCTCCCCTCCTCCTCACCCCACCATATCCCTGCCCTATCTCAGATGCCGGAGGCCCCACCCCTGCTGTTGGCAGCCTTCTCATTGGGCGTGGTGCTGCTGGTGCTTCTCTGCCTGCGAAGCTGGGGCTTGGGCAAACCGCTTATCTACTGGAACGAGTTGGTCCTGCAGCCCCTCTACAACCTGTTCATGGGCGACACCAAGGAGCAGCGCATCCTGCGTCATGTGCTGCAACACGCAGTGGCTGGGGACCCGCAAAGTGTGCTGGAGGCCATCGATACCTATTGCTCGCAAAAGGAGTGGGCTATGAATGTGGGTGACAAGAAAGGTGGGTAGTCCAGCCAGCAGGTAGTGGGCACGGGAAAGGGGACCTGGTGAGGGCAGCCTGGCCCTGGAAAGGGGAGGCCTGTTGTTGCTGTGTTTCTGGGTGTTGGGGTGGGGGATTGCCTGGAGCCCTGGAAGTCCCTGGAGCTGTTCATCCAGCTGTTCCCCGGCCAGGGCAAAGGCTGTGCAAAGACTCCTGACGGCCACATCACTGTCTTCGTGAGGAGGGACAGACATTCAATAAATTGCCCAGGACCCTTCCTTGCCACACAGCAGCTCAGCCCACATTGGTCGGTAGGCCTGACCCTGGCATGCCTTCTGATGGAGCTGGGTGGTGCACCGCAGCTGGCGGGCTCCTAGCTGGCCCTGCTGGGCATGAGGGCGTGTACAGAGCTCCTTGGACTCTGCTTGGCCCTGGGGTCCCAGTTCCACCTCCTGACCTTTGGACTCCAGCGTCGGGCACAGGCCTGTGCTGTGCTGCACCCCTGGGGGTTGGGCCCTGGGGACAGATAGGATAGCCATTGTTCAGTCCCCTTGGAGCCTCTGAAAGTGTCCAGCCCAGGGGGCCAGGATGCAGCCCATGGGCATCGTGGCGTCAGGGCTTCCGCAGAGGGCAGCTCTGGGTTAGGACGAGTTGGGGTCAGGAACCAGGCAAAAGAGAGGGACCAGCTTGTGCTGAGACCCAAAGGCCAAAGGGACCAGCATGTGCTGAGACCCAGAGGTCTAAGGAACTCTGGAAGCTCTGAGGGTGCGTTTAGTGTGATGGTGGGGGGGTGGCGACGGTGGGGGTGGGGGAGGCAGGCATTGGTAGGGGCCGATGCTCCGTCTGGAAGGAGCAGGTCTGGGACCAGGAGTGGGTCATCTCCTCCCGCTGTGCTCACCCTCCCCTCTACCCCGCAGGCCAGATCTTGGATGCAGTGGTGCAGGAGCAGCGCCCATCAGTGCTGCTGGAGCTGGGCGCCTACTGCGGCTACTCGGCCGTGCGCATGGCCCGCCTGCTGGAGCCCGGGGCCCGCCTGCTCACCATTGAGCTCAACCCTGACTACGCTGCCATCACCCAGCAGATGCTGGACTTCGCGGGCCTGCAGGACAGGGTGTGTGGCTGCCGCGGGGTGTAGAGTGCAGACACCCTAGGTGCCAGGGGCTGGGTGCAAGGGGGAAGGGAAGGGCCTGGGTCACCCCAGCGTAGTTCTTTCATCCTGTCATATATGGCCTTGTGCTGCCTCCCAAGCCAGGTTTCCCAGAAACCCCCGCAGAGGAAATTCCCAAGGCTGTCCTTGGGTGGGGGGGTAGGGTGGGGGGGGTGCGGAGTGGGGACTTGTCTCCCCAGAACCCCAAAGAAGACTGGCGATGACCCTCAAGCCGGTGTCCAGGCAGAGCCGTCTGTGAGGACAGATACTGACAGAGTGCTGTTCCAGGTCACCGTTGTGGTCGGGGCATCCCAGGATGTCATCCCCCAGCTGAAGAAGAAATACGACGTGATCACACTAGACATGGTCTTCCTCGACCACTGGAAGGACCGGTACCTGCCGGACACGCGGCTCCTGGAGGTGAGTTGTGCAGCTACCTGGCCCACGTGGGCCTCATTGCTGGCTGCTGGTGCAGGGGCAGCCCTGGCTGGCCCCAGTGGCAGAGGTGATTTGGGCAGGGAGTGTGGAGGGCCAGAGGGTGGCATGGAGATGGGAGTAAGGGGGTTCTAGGCAGAAGGAGTTGGCCGGGCCTGCTAGGTGGCCTAGGCTGGGGTGACAGGGAGGGGTGAGCACCAATGGGGCATCTCCTGCCTGTTTTCCCCTGAGGCTCCTTATGGCGCATTCCTTTCCACCCCTCGGTCCCCGTCCTCACACCCCATCCTGTCCCAGCCCTCAGTGCCACTGTTTGGCTAGCCCCAAGTGGTGACCAGAGAGGCTGCCTTGTCCCCACGTGGGGCACTGGGTGGGCCCTTCGTGAGCTGATGCACAGAGCTTAATATGGATGATTACTACCTTCCCCTACCTGGGTGGTCAAGGTCACACTTACTGGCTCCTTGGCCTTCTACAGGGGACTTGGAAGTTTTGCCCCACCCTGGCCTACCCCTCCTGGTGGTCAGCATGGAGTGATTCCGTGTTGTTTGTCCCATGTTTACCCACCTCAGTTTCCCATGTGCTGGCCACTCTGCCCTGTACAGCGGGACTGTGAATGGGGGGATGCCTGGCCACCGGAGCCGTGGCTACAGGCTGGCCAGGACCTTGCGCCCAGTGGATCTAGTCCAGACGTGGAAGGCCAGGAGCCTGGACATGGCAGGAGGGAACCTGCCCTGGCCTGGGGTCTAGGAGGGCACAGGATATCATGGGGATGGGCAGACCTAGGGCAGTAAGTCAGAGCCACACGTGGAAGCCTTGAATGGCACACACTGAGGGGAACATGGGGGGTTTTAAGCAGGTGAGGACAAGGTCAGATTTGTCCCCAGGAAAGGTCTCCATTGGGTGTGTGGAGGGTGGGGAGGGATGGCCATAAAGGGTGGTACAGAGACCTGGAAACTCCACGGAGGTGCTGAGCTCTGAGTGGAGGGGGACAGGGGACTGGCACCTGCTGAGACAGGTCGTCAGTGGGGGTGATGGCAAGGAGACCCTTGGGCCAGGAGCCAGGCAGCTGTGTGTGGAGCATGGCCGGCTGGGGGAGGGCCCAGCCTCAGGCTGGGGGCATGAACCTGGAAATCAGATGTTGAAGGCAAAGGCCAGCCAGCCCACCCAGCTGGGCCTGCACAGGGAGGGAGGGATTTCAGCAGCTCTGGTGTATGTGATAATTGTGGGGCCTGCATTTATAGGAAAGTAGCAAATATTGCTGTTTAGTAACTAGGAAACTGATAGTTTTCTCAGTGCTGCTTGTTCAAAGCTGGTAATTATCTCAAAAGAAAAGAAGTCACGAATTGGGAATGGCTGTGCTTTTTAAAAATACACATTCTTTAGCCCTGCAGCTGGGCTCTGCCAGGCCCTGGCTTTTGCCTGGTCAGCCCAGCTCTGCAGCAGCCCAGCTGTCCCTCTCTTGGCCGGGCTTGGAGGCTGGCAGGGGCCGGTGGCAATTTGAAATCAGATGGCTTCTCTGGGAGGCCTCAGTGCCGCATCTCACGGGCTCTCCACAGTGCTGCTTGGGTGTCCTCACAACATGGCGGCTGGCTTTCCCCCAGCCGGGGTCGGGGGATGGAAACAGAAGGGGCGACAGGGGAGCCGTGGTCTCGGAAGGCATACACCGCCACTTCTGCCTCCTTCCTTTTGTTAGAAGTGAGTCACTAAGCCCAGCACACTCCCAGTGGAAAAGGAACTGTGGACACAGTTTAAAACCATTATCCAGTACAGGCAGGGGTTGGCACAAGAGGTTTGCTCAGATTGGGTAGGCTTCTGGGCAGAGTTCTCCAGAGGGTCTGTGTGTCTGTTGGGAGGTGTGTGATGCCTAGGGAAAGGCAGGATAGGTGCTGCCTTTTCCTTCCTGCTATCTCCAGCTTCCTCAAGGGTGGGTAGGGCCCAGCACCCTCCAAACGTGCCCAGAGCTACTTTCTTTCATTCCTTCTTTCCTGGTCAACTCACTGGTTTTTAGGGTCTGACGACTTTCAGGCCACTGACTGACCCATCTTGAGCTCCTGCTCACCTTGTCCACTTCTGGCTAGAGACCTAAGCCGCCTTTCCTGGGCCTGGGACAGGGCTGCCTCCTCTGGGACAGCTCTCCATTCTAGGTCTTTCTAGCCAAGACTGCTAGGGAGCTTTCTTTTTATACAAGGAAATGCTCCATGATTCACAGTGGTACTTTCTGTTCCAGTTCTGGCTCATGGGTTGTCCCTGGCCTCCCTGATCTCGCAGCTCTGTTTTCCACTCTCGCTGGAAGATCCTCGGCTTCCCCCACACAGCCCATAGGCTGGAAGTGACCATGGCCTCCAGGAGCACTGAGACACTTAAAAGACTCTGTGCTAGGGCACATCCCTGGAGGGGTGCAGAGTTAAAGCCCGTGTGTTTAAACCACTTAGAGATGTTCCATTGAATGTGGTCCTGTTGGCAATTTGAGACATGCCTGGGGTCACTCTGATTTTGCTTTTGATGTCTCAGATTGCTTATTTTTCTTTTAACTTTTATGATCATGTGAAAAAGCAGCTCTACACTTCCAAAATTAAATCTAGGACAAGGCAATTGGGGTGACCAACTGCCCTGGGCTGCCCCTCTCCCACAGGCAAGCATTTCCTCCCAAGCTTTCTTTCTGTTGTTTCCTATAAGCTGGGCAGCCTTGTCCCCAGCACTCCTCCCTGGCCGTGTTCAGCTGGTCCTTCCTTCAGCAGAGCTCCCAGGCCCAGATGCTGGGAGAGGGGTGTCTCACCTGCTAAACTTTGGGGATGTCCAGAGCAAACCCCTATGCGTGGTGAGGTCTACCCTGCCACTGCCCCCATCCCTGCAGGGTCACCCTGGTCGGGCAGTTGGTGATCTCCAGTGATGGCGCACAGCAGTAGTCCATGCACCGGGCACTAGGAAGCTCACCTGGAAAAGCCCCATATTCCTGGCACCGGGTGACCGAAGGACCCGCTGGCTTGGAGTTGGGCCTGTGGCCTAAATCCTGGTTCTATTGTCTCTTCCCACTTACTCCTCTGGCTAGCGTCCCCAAACAACTACTGTGTGGCTGCCACATGCTGGTTCTGGGGCAGGGACACAGGACCTAATGGGGAGCAAAAGAGTTTCCCTCCCAGAGCCATATTGTGGAGGCAGGACTTGTGCGCAGCTGCCAGGGAGGAGATGGAAGGCAGTGGGGAGACCCTTGTGGCCCCAGGAGCTGGAGCAGGGCTGACTCCAGGCCAGGCACAGGCCAGTGTACGGACCCACCCTCTAGCCAAGAGCACCTACCCTCCCGGTTTGGGACTGGCTTGCTGGGTCCCTATCACCCTCACCCCTTCCCACCATCTGTCCCCCGCAGGAATGTGGCCTGCTACGGAAGGGGACAGTGTTGCTGGCTGACAACGTCATCTGCCCAGGAACACCAGAATTCCTGGCATACGTGCGTGGGAACAGACGCTTTGAGTGCACACACTTCCCTTCATACCTGGAGTACTCAAAGGCAATGGACGGCCTAGAGAAGGCTGTCTACCTTGGCCCGGGCACCCCAACACAGCCGTGACCACCCACCCTGCTCCTGGATCCCTTGCCAAGCCTGCTTATGAAGGGCACCAGCGATGTGCTCCTGCCAAGCCACTTTTTTGGTTCTGGGGTCAAGTGTATGACACTTGAGGCCTCTGAGCCACAAGCCTGCTGGCCCTGGCCCCTCTAGAGGGCAACTCTGGGCTGTCACCCCTGGTCTGCCCCAAGTGCAGCCAGCTCACTATACACAATCACTGCAATAAATCTGTAAAGTATGTTTGTGAGTACCAAATCAGGACGGGTGGTGCCCGTGACAGTGTCTCTCACTCCCACCAGCATTTCAGTCAATAGGGTTTCTTACACGGATGGGTCTTCAGGCATCAACTTATGCAGTAGACCCTGGAAATAGGAACATTTGGAAACCAATGGACTGTGCACTCGTAGTCTGTTCTTGAGGTTTGCCATCACCAGGTGGCAGCAGTGCCTCAGTGATGGCACCGTGCCCAACAACTCACACCCACTTGTGATTCCTGGGTTCTTTCACTTCGTTTTTAAGAATGAAATGCAGCTTCTTTACTAAAATCAGCTATTAACAATCTTGTATACTGGTATCATGTTTAAAAGATTCTAAAAGAGGAATTAAAATTTTAAGTATTTACATAGATCAACTTAGTGCTTCTTTTTAACTGCTTCCCCGCTCCTTCTTTCCTGTAGTGCTCCCTTTTGCTGGATGCTAATGCTGGCCTGGGGTATGGGGGGGGGGGTGCGGCGTATGTGGTCAGGCTGAGGTTACCCACTGCATCCCCAGGGGGATGTCAGCAGGCTGAGGTGAGCCCCCATCTGGAGGCTGTCCTGGGAAACTGGAACACAGCAGTTGGTCAGCCTGCCTCTGACCAAGCAGGCACTAGGGAACAGTGGACGTGGGGTCCCCGCCACAGTGCAGGGTGTGAGCTTTCTGGCACCTGGCCCCTTAGGGTCCCTATGTGGCACAAGTAGAAGCAACTCCCCCAGCCGACATGGCATTGTTTACAGAAGACAGGACTCGGGTCAGGTCTGGTGTTTCCACAGCTGCCCAGTGAGCAAGGGAGATAGAATTGCTTTTCATCTCCCCAAATCCACAGCTGCCCAAATCCCCAGTCCCAACCCTGGCCTTTTGGCCCCAAGGCCACCTAGTTACCTCAGAGGCTCCCCAGGGATCCCACCCCCCGCCCCAATTCTGGCTGAGCCCACCTGTGTGCAGACCAGCCTCAGGCCAGGACACAACCATGGGACTCGGGGCCAAGCCAACCACCCAGAAGCAAACCTTCTTCTGTGTGTGTGCAGAAAGGGGATCACAGTGGGCCTGGGAGGACATGTGAAGAAACCCCCCCGGGGCCAGGGAGCTGAGCCCCCTCTGGATGTAGCACATGGACACCCATGCCCCACCTGGCAAGCAGGGAAGAGCAAGCAGCTGGTGGCAAGAGATCTGAGCCGCAGAAAATACGAAGTTCCTTTGTTGCTTTTTTTAATTTTTAAATTTTCTTACAAAAATTTAGGTGTTTACCAATACAGTCTTATTTTGGTTTCATTTTTAATGCTTTTTGTCAGTGTTTTTCTTCTTTGTTTAAGTCCCAAACAGCAGGCACTAGGCAGCAGTCCCCCATTGCTGCCGAAGGTCAGTCCCGGAGCTGTGACTTGGGGCTCCAGCAAACAGGGTTCAGCAGACAGGGTTCAGCAGCCGCGGCCAGGCCAGAGCTGCTCAGGGAAGGCTCCTGCTGCACTGGGGTTCCATTGAGCCAAGGGCAGGGTGGGGGGCAAGCACAGCCTGACCCCCATCTTGCTACCTCCAAAGCCTCTCTGTATTGGGCCAGCACCACCCCCCCACCATGGTCTGCCTGCCATGCAGGGTGGGACACAGAGCCCAGCGGATCCCAACTACCTTCCGGAGTCAAACTCCTTCTCTGAGTCCCCTCCTCCCTTCCCCACTGCCTGCCCTCAGGGCCTGCCACCAGGCTCCTCTGAGGCCCTGCACACACAGGAGCACAGTCTCCTACACCACCAGCCCCAAATCAAAGCCAGGTGCCCTGTCCTGCCGCTTCCCTGGGCCCCACCCTGGCAGCTCCACTGGCTTGCTTTCTCTCTCTCTCTCACTCACACACAGCACCATGACAGTAAACAGCTAACTCAGCCTAGGGAGTTAGGAGGGAGGGAGCGAGGGGCAGGAAGGGAGGCATGTCCAGAATGTCTGACCCTGGCTCCTGGGTGAGAGGCGCTGCCAACCCCTGCCGCCAGGGGGCTCCAAGCTCCACAGCAGGTTCTGTGAGGCCAGCCCTGGAGTTCCCTTCTTCCCATGATCAGATCCCTAAGAACAAACTGCTAGGCTGGAGACCTAAGGAGGGAGAGGGGAAGGTTAAGCAGGGTGGCCCGGGGGAGGGGGTGGTGCTGGGCGGACCCCTCCATAGGCTAGGCCAATGAAAGTGTGGACAAAGACAGCTGCTGTCGGTGGCAGAGGCTGACCTTGCGAATCTCAGCAGCAGGACCAATCCGACTTGCTGGTCATTGGGGGGCACTGTGCTTGGGGTATTTAAATGTGGGGGCCCTGTTCCTGTTCTGGACCCATATGACACAGTGCCTGAGCAGGGACTGCATGCCCGGGGGGGCATGTCCATCTCAAACCCCAGCCTGTCCCAGAGATGGGCATTTGAGCCTGCTGAGCTTGAAGCCGGAGTCCCACCAGGGAGCACCAAGGGACAGAACATGCAGCCAGCAGAGATTAACGAGAAGCCCCTTCCCAGAGCACAGGAAACAGCTGAATGAAAAACCAGACGAGAGAACGTACCAGGCATGCAACTAGACCCAGGAGTCAACGGGCTGAGGCTTAGCGTCCCCCACGGCGTCCACCAGCCTGACTGTGGGCCTGCTGGGCCCAGGAGGAACCTTCCTGCTGGGGTCGGGCTGCAGCAGACCAGTGGGCAGTGGGCAGGAGGGCATTAGAGGCAGAACAGAGCAGATTAGTCAGTGCTGACGGGTGGGGGCTGGGCTGCTGAGGGGGCGAGGCCAGAGCCAGGGTGCACACAATGGGGGAGCTGAGCTAGTGTGGCCCACATAGATACACACTGATGTGCAGACATACACAGGCCTGTGCCCAAAGCCAAGGGACTATCACAGAACAGGTTAGCAGGAGCTGCCCTGAAGGCAGGACAACGATGGACCCTCCCCTAACCCTCCTCCCCACACCACACAAGCAGAGAAAGGTGAAGACACGCTTGCTCAGACTTCCCTGGCCCTTGTGCATCTTTGGGGCAGGGCCCTCTGTCCCGTGCCCCTGCTGTCCCAATGGGTGTGAGCTTTAAACCACCCGCACCCAGAGACTAATTCTGACAGTAAAGTTCCTGAGGCTGGGGGTGGGGGGCAGTCCCCCAGGCTCCATCTCCCAGCCCAGCTGCCTGCAGGTGAGCCCCGCCCCAGTGGACCAGGTGGCCTAAACTCAGCAACTTCAGCACCTAGCCAGGGCCCTTTCAGGCATGCCCTGCACACCTGCCCACAGCCACTTACTTTCAACGGTTCCTTCTCAGAAGCTTCCCCTGCAGGGTCACTACCTCGAGCCCTTCGCTCCCTCCGGTCCACAGTGGAGTATACGTCTTGGGGTGGGGACAGGAGAGGAACTCAGGGGCAGGCATCACAGGAGGAGCTCTCCCTCTCAGCCCAGGCACAGGGGGCCCCTGGGACAGGGTACACTGGGAGATAATCCCTACCTGCTCCAACACTGTGCTGGAGACTTGGGCCAAGTCATTTCATGGTGGCTCAGAACCCTCCAGCCCCCTTCAGCTGACAGACCAAATCAGCTGACAGACCAATATCTGACAGACAGATACTGGCTGGGCACGGACCCCTCCTTTGGCTATCCACCGCCCCCCCCCCCCCCGCCAGCAACACCCCTAAACCAAATCTCTTTTCCAACCAGCACCTCCTTGGTAGGCTTTCCCAGCACCAAACACACAAGGCAAAACCACTTGGCCCATTTCAGAGCCTCCACTGCCCTCCACCACCCTCTGCCCCCCCACAGGAAACAAGCAGCTCCATGTCTGCACTCACCTGGGCCAAGTGCCTCCATGGGGATCACGTCCCGGCTGCCCGGCTTCTCACCATCTGCAAAGCACAAGCCAGGTGGCTGGCTGGTTGCAGAACCAGTGGGGACACCAGGACAGACAAACCCACAGCAGGGATGGCTTCTGTAACCTTGGGTATCCTTTGTCACTAACATCTTAGCACCATTCTGCCAGTCCTCTGCCACGGACACGCCCCCCCATCAATGTGGACACCATGGGTGTAGAGGTTGTAGGAGGCTGCAAGCCAGGAAAGGGGCCCTCCCACCCCTCACCTGCCCCGTCACAGTCAATGCACCTAGGTGGAAGAGCATTTCTTATACCTCAGATACAGTTTTCTATGCCCCGACCCCATACTCACCAAGGCTCTTGTCCACCAGTGGCAGGGTGCTATCGTCAAAGCCTCCAGGACTCGGTGCTCCTTTGGGTCCCTTAGCAGTAGCAGCGGCTGACTGGAGGTGGGCAGGGGCACAAAACAGACAGGGTGTGGGGTCAGGGGCACTCCTGTGGGGGACCTAGCCTGGAGAAGTGGAGGAGGAAAAGAAAGGCCAGGCAGGCCGCACCTGGAAGCGTGCCTTTGTCCAGCCATCCTTCTGTAGGGCACCGCGCAGCTCCTTGTAGCTCCACACAGTCTGCAGCACGTGGGAGGCGGCCTTCGCTTCCCGCACCGATTGACTGCGGCCAGGCCCAGGGCGGGGTCAGCACTTGGTCCATCCTGCCCTCCCCCCCCCGCCCCACCCTCCCCCAGCCCCCTCTCCAGGCTGCACCCTCATCCACCTGGTGGCGCCAAGTGCTACCAGCGCTGGCACCCCTCGGGCCTGTAGCAGTGAGCGCGCATTGTCCAGGCTGTCAGACACGATCTCGTGGATGGTGTTGAGCACGGCCACCACCGTGTCCTCCTCCAGGCGGGCACCCGGTCGCGGCAGAGCCTGTGCATTGCGCACGTTCCGCACCAGCTCCGCCATGGCATAGCTCCCTGAAGGGCAGGGGCCGTTGTCAGGACACACCTCTGCCCACCCCAGCAGGAAGGAGTGGGATCCACCAGGAGAGCCCTCAGGGAGCTGCAAAGTCACCCATTGTGCACAGGGGCTAGGCCTTGAGACTGTTTGGGAAGGCCTGAGCTCCAGCGGCTGGGATGGAATGACAGGAGCAGGGCTGGGCCCCTGACCTCCTCCCCACCCTGCCGGGGGACGTGGGGGAGCACCCCAGAGCAGCCCCCTGGATTCTGCATCCCGGCTCTGCCCCACCAGCATCCTCACCAATGAGGTCCTTGTTGCGCCGGTCCAGGGAGAGGTTGCGCAGGGCGATGGCAACAGCACGCACCACCTTGTCAGTCTCGGACTGCAGCAGCTCCACAAGCACCGGAAGGCCACGTTCCTTGCGCACCGTGGCACGGATATAGGTGGCCCACTGTGGCAGTGGAGCGGGGAGGGTGCTCAGCAAGCTGAGTCCTGCCCACAGGCCTAGACACTCTCCTACCTGAGCCCTGACAGTTCCCTCTGGCTGGACCCTCCTCCCCGGCAGGACAAAGCCCTACCCAAGCATCTCAATTCTACCTCCACCTTGCAGCCTTTGTGCTGCGAACCTCTCAGGACTTTGGGGAGGCGCCATGTCCCATGTGGTCCCCCCCCCCAAGACTGGGCAAAGGCAGAGGCCGGCACCGATGGGGTACCTAGGATTCTCTATGTCCCCTCCCTGCCAGATTCGGCCTCTCACCATCCAGTTGCCAGCGCTGAGGTTCTGTAGGGCGCCAGCGGCAGCCTCCAGGGTGTTAAAGTTCCGGCTCTCCGTGAGGAGGGAGAGGTAGAGACGTACCACCTCGGGCTGATACAGCAGCTCAAAGCCTGGGCACAGAGCACCCACCGCCCACAGTCACCCAGGCCCCCCCATTACCCCCTTCCCCCTCCTCCCATCAATGCCCCCAGAACAAGAGTCAGCTGGGGCCAGGGATGGGTATGTGCAGCCAGGGAAAATTTAACCACATGTTCACCTCTTATGAGCCACCCAAAGGAGAAAGAATTCCCATTTCATGGAAGAACAGAGACTCAGTGAGGAGGCAGTGGGTCTAAGCCAGGTCATTGTTCCCTTGACCCTGCTGCCAAAGAAATGGTATTGGACCTGCCTGGTATTCAGAGCATCCAGGAGGCCTGGGGTAGGGACGGAGGTGGCAACCAGGGCCGCTCCCCTAGCAATAGGACTCAAACTCCCTAACAACAGGGCCAGCCCTCCTGGGTAGATGTGCTGTGCAACTAACTGCGGGGGGAGGAGCCCTAGCAATGAGAACCATCCTCCCTAGTAACTTGGCCCTATTCTCTCCTATGTAACTTAGGCTGTTACCAGTGCACACCCCTAGCAATAGGGCCCGCCTTCTCAGGTCTGCACCCTGCTCAATCACTCCTGGTTCCCCATCAATTGAGGCCCTGGCCCCCCAGTGCGGCAGAGTTGCCCCAAGGTACTCCAGAGAGGAGGGGCTGAACAGCCTTTCAATTGCCCTGTACCCAGACATCATTCCTCCTCTCTTGTCCTCCCACTCCACATTTTCTCACCCCCTCCCCATTCCTCATGCCTCACAGTCCCTCCACTCCAGCTCTGCTGGGCTTCCTTTCCCCAGATGCTCCAAGCACGTCTACCACTCAGGGTGTTACCCCTGAAGGGGTTTGCCGGCACTGGTCCCTCTGCATGTGATGTTTTCCCCTAGATCCATGACTGGGGTCTTTCACCCTGCTTGGGGGTATCTGGGCTTGCAGGGTGGGCCGTGGCCTGGGGCTCACCAGGGCAGAGCTGTCTTACTGAGGCTAGATTCCCAGTGTACAGAACAGCACTAGCACACAGTAGGACTGCAACAGACACAGGGGACGAGAAGACAAACCACTCTGCCTCCTGCATGATCAGCCTCCCTACTAGACCTGACTGCCCACCTCAGCTCCTAAACCCCCTGGAGTGAATATGAGCCCCTCAGCTGACACCAGAGGTCCTGCCTAACTGGTCTCTGCCCTTCACTGAAGGCCTTACTCTATTCCCTCTAGTTTTTTCACATGCTGTGTGACCTGGTAAATGCCTGGCCTCTCTGTGCCCCTGTCTCCCACCCTGCCTGGAGTGACCCATGGAACTAACCCTGATTCTGAACCCACAGCAGGTACCCAGTGACTGGACAGCCTTCTGGGGGAGGGGGCACACCTGTGGACTGTTTCCCCACAGGATCCCCAAAGCCCTTCAAGCCTGCTTAGTAGCACAAAGCCTCACTACCTGGATGGGTCTGGGCTGAATTCTGCCGCTGTCCACTCACCTTTGGCAGCCTCGGTTCGCTTGGGCAGGTCCAGTGTGTCAAAGTTCCGGTCCATGTCACCATCCTTCTTCCCTGGAACAGAGAAGTGGTGGAGGTGAGCTCACTAGCTCACAGTCACCCTCATCTCAAATGAGGGAGCATCTTCTCTGAAAGGCAGTAGAGCTGAGTTGAGATGATGTGGGCTCCCTAATCTGCCCAGCCTCACGGGGACTTTGTGTGGTCCCTTTAAGCCACATATCACCTCATTCCCAGGGGCAGACTTTGTTCCCTGGGGCCTGTGGGGACATATACACCCCGACCCTGCCCCCCCTTGACTCTCCCTGTTCCAGCTCCAGGCCCAGCCCTGCCTGGGTAGCTGGGTCTGAGGTTACAGAGGAACAGCCCGTTGGCCTCCCAGTGAGGCCAGCGCTGACATTCCTGCTGTTGCCATGTCCACACAGTTGTCATGGAGACGGCTGCCCGGGAAAGAGACTGGGGATGGGGCAGGGCCTTGAGGCTGGACCACCCTGCAGTGGTCATAGCGATGACTGCCTGGACAATAGGGTGGGCAGCACCTCCCTGATGCCCACTGCACCCACTGGGCCTGGACAGCAGGACAAACAGGGACTCACCTTGGTGGAACCACTCCTCTGGGCGGCCGGAGGAAGCACAGGAAAGAGGAGACGAGCCTGAGCGGGCAGCAACCCCCCCCCACCAACGCCCTCCTAGGCGGCCTCAACTTCCCAATGCACACCCTGGGTTGCACAGATGGGCCGGGGAACCCCATCCTGATCACTGGGGAGGGCTGAGTGCCCGCAAGTGGAACAAGAAAGGGGAGGCCTGGGTTCGGAACAGGTCCACACTCGGGGCGGGGGGGGGGGCGGTCAAGGTGGTGCATAGACGCAACTCAGCAGATGCCTGAGAATGTGGATCCCGGAACCTGCACCCAGCGAACGCCAGGTAGGATGGTGTGAAGGCAGGGTGGGGTACTGCCTCCAGGCCATCTCAAGGTCTTCAGGTGCTCTGTGAATGCCAGGAGGCAGCATCGACTTGAGTACTTTCCAAACAGGGGTCCAAAGAACCCTTCCCGAGGCTGAGGACAACCTCATATAGGTTGCAGCAGCAGGGACAACCATATAGGTTCACCCCTGCCCTCCACTGGGGGACCCCAGAGTACAGATGAGGGACAGCTGGCCTGCCAGTTGGATGACCCTATGGCCTTCCGGGCTCCCTGCTTCTCCACCTGCCCATCACGAGCTGACCAGGTGGTCTCTGGCTTCCGGGATGGCCGCAGGTATGGTGCCCCTTCAGCCTGGGATAGCAGGGGGAGTCCTAGAGTGCAGTACCCCAGTCCCTCCCACATACCTTTGGCCTTCTTGCCACCGAAACAGCCGGCGTCATCCCTTCTCCGGCGCTGGGAACCTGCAGCACCGCCCTGGGGCCCTGGCTCAGCCTCCTGGTACCTGTCGGCCCCAGGCACCTCCTTGTGCACGTGGTAGGATAGGTTCCGCATGATACACACACAGTTCTCCACCGACTGCGGGGAGGGGAGAAACGGTGGAGCAGGGCCAGGTGAGCACAGAGACTGCTCATCCTTCCCAGGGAAGCCTGGCCACAGCCAGTGTGCACAGAAGGAGCTGAGGGTGCAAAGATGGGGAGACCAAAGCTAGGGGGCCTACAAGGGTGAGGCCTCCCAGGGAGGGGCTGAGGAAGGAAAAAGGTGGAGAACACACTGCAGGTAGGAGCTGGTGGGGGACTTCATAGAATGTCCACTTCAGAGTGGCCACTTCGGTGTGGCCCATGCCCAGGGCACTGCCCCAGACCGCATACCTACTTCTCCTGTGCTGCCCCAATAGTTCAGGGCCCCCTGGGCCCAGTCCCTGCTCCATCTCCCTAACCCTTTGGAGGAGGCTATGAGACTCACCCAGCTGAGACCTGCTAGGGACATCTGCCCCACCCCCTGCCCCACCCACCTTGTTGTCCGTGTCCTTTCTGCCCACCGCGGACTGCAAGGCGTGCAACAGGGCATCCACCAGCCCCTCACATTCCCGGAGCCGCCGCCGGGCCTCTGCACCATCCGAACTCACGTTCCTGGGTGGCCAAGAGTAAGCCTGGTAACCCCTGGCTCCCACGGTGATTTCCCAGCCCCTCCCCTGCACCAGGCCTTGAGGTCAGGTCTTCCTCTGTAAGACCAGCTCTGACACCAGCCCGTTAGGGCTTTTGACAGTGTCCCAACCACTGTGACCCGAGGAGAGAGCCCTGGCCTGGCATCTGTGTGGAGCAGGGGGCCTTTTCTGATACCCAGCAGAATTGGAAGGGTCTAGAGTCCTGAATCCATGCACAGGTAATTCTGCTCCCCCTGCCCAGTGGCAGCTCTGAGTTCAACCTTACCCTGAGGTGAGGACCCCAGAGGGCCACAGGGCTATATCCTGATGGACAGGCAGGACCATGGGAACCCAGGATCCTCTGTGGGGACTCTGTTGTGATGCCCAGGGTCGGAGGACTAGGGCTGAGGTCACCAGGACGTGCAATGAGGCCTCTGAGGCAGACGGAAGATGAGGGTCCCGGCTCCCCCTAACCTGGCTGTCACGGTGATGGGAATGTGGGTAGAAGCTGAGCCGCACTGGAGACATGGGGTCCTACATGAGAGTGTGGCAGACCTTGTCCGGAGGCTGCCCTTGGGGCTGAGTACAGCCCCATCAGGCCCCATTCTCTGGACTTGGGCAGGAACTGCGACATGGCTAGGAGGCTCCTGAGACTTGGGTGGCTAATCGCCTTCCAGGTTATACAGGACACGAGTACATTCCCAGGTGTGCGTACAGGCTCTGGTGCCTGGCTCCTGCCTCCTTGACCAAGAACGGTCCTGGGTGGCTGCAGAGAAGAGTGCCCGAGCCCAGCCTCCACCCACACCTCAAGCAGCCCGATGTGTTCTTGAAGACTGTCGTCCACTCAGCATCCCTTGGCTTGGAATCCTCATTGGGCTCGCGCTCCCAGCCCGAGTGGGGCACAATGACCTCGTGGGTCAGTGTCTGCAGGCCGTGGTCAATGATGACCATCTTCAGGGGCTCGTAGGATGACAGGTTCCAGAGTGTGCCTGCAGGGCGCATCAAACAGCCCGTGCTCACCACACAAGCAGTGACCTTCTGACTCCCCACAAGACCTCACTCAGGACATGCCCCAGAAGGCAGGAAGTAACAAAAGCCGTGAGAGGTCCTGGGTGCCCACCCTGGCCCAGGCAAGTTACCTAACAGTAGCTACCTGCTGGGAGGAAGCACCAGAGGGGGTGGGACACAGAGGAAAGGCTGCCAGGGAGCCTGTGGCTGGACAAGCAGGTACATTCTCTTCCCCCATCCCTTCTGAGCCCTGTGGGGGGGCCGGTGGCACTACTGCTCCCCTGGCCCCACCTAAAGGTGGTCACATGACCCTACCTGGCTAATTAGGTCCCGTAAGGCACCATCCCCCAGCACCAGCCCGATTGGAGGGTGGGACCAGGAGGCTAGACCTGGAGTATGGGGATTGAGAGGGTGGGGGGCAGCAGATGGAGAGGGAATGTGCCTGAGAGTCCACAGGTAGAGAGACTGGGGACCTCAGCCTAAGCCTAACGCCTACTCCCAGCAGCTGAACTCCTGACCGAATGGGTGGGTGATGGTGGGGAGGGTCTTTCCCTGGCCGAGCCTCACTCTCCTCTCCCTGAGGGATGGGGGGAGGGCAGGCGTCACTCACCGGTGACGAGCTCTCGGACCTCGTTGTCCCGGGCAGCCCGCAGCAGGCGCACCAGGGCAGGTACACCACCGCAGTCCCGGATGGCAGCCTTGTTGTCCGTGTCCCGGCCATAAGAGAGGTTCCGCAGTGCCCCACAGGCTCGCCGCCGCACCTCTGCCCTCGGGTGGTCCAGCAGAGCCACGAGCAAGGGCAGGCCCCGCAACTGCCGCACACGTCGCTTGATGCCCTCGTTCTCAAAGCACAGGTGCTGCAGGTAGGCGGCTGCGTTGGCTTTCACAGGGTCCACGGGGTGGCGCAGCATAGCCAAGACCTCCGGCAGCTCAGGGTCCCGCCAACGTGGCTCCTTACGGGCACTGTCAACTGAGGGCGACCGCCGCACCACTCGGTCCAGACTGCCCAGGCTGCCCCGTTCTGGCTGGGCCAGGGGGGCAGTCGCAGCTGGAAACGGGGGCCGCTCCTCCGACAGCTCACCGCCATCATCTGCCACGTCCTCATAGGGCCTGGGCAGGCAGGCAGGGCACAGGAATATCTCAGCACTGCCTGAGGATGCCCACAACAAGGCCACCCACCATTATCTTCTCTAGTAGACCACAAACCCATGCAGGGTGGGGATAGGTCTATAGCATTCGTATGGAGCCCCGAGTACCGAGTGGGTACTACGAGTCACACCCCAGGCCAGCAAGAACTGACTCATAGCCAGCGACTTGGCCAAACACCAGCCACTGGTTATCGGGGCTTGGATCCCCCTAAGATGGGGAGCTCACTCACTCCCATCACCATGCAGCATTCCCCAGTTGGGAGTTAAATGTATTTCTATGAAACATCTATCTGTGACTGGGATCCTGCTTTCCCGTGAGAACCATCTCTGTGACATGACATCTGCCAAGATGTGGGGGCAGGAAGTGACCCTCCCCGCACACAGCCATCCTGGTGGGACCATATAAGGGGCATTCAGGCCACCAGTCCCCCAGAGTACAAGACGTCCTGTGGGATGTCACCATCAAACCTACTTCCTAAGGCAGGGATTGAGGCTAGGAAGGGTCAGGTGTCTTGCCTGTGGTCACCCAGCATAATTCATACCAAGGCTGTGATCATGTTCTCACTCTACAAATGGAAAAACTGAGGGCTGAGGTGACAGAACCAGAGTCGATGTTGGGAAGAGCTTGATAGCCTAGTTTCTGGTTGCTTCTGTACACAGGGGCAATTGAGGCCTGGGGAAAGGCTGGAGCCTCAGACTCAGAGGAAATGCTCTGAGCCTCTTGTATTCCTACTTTCATGGTCATCTGTCTGGAGGAGGGATAGTGGGTGTTGGGCATGGTCACTGACTTCCAGGGAGGGTGCCCGGTGCAACTTCCACTATCCCAGAAGCTTCCCTTGCTGCTGTCCTTGAATTGAAGCTGATTCAAACTAGTGTCTAACTAACTTAGCCCCAGCAGCTAGACCTCCTGCAGAGGATTCTCTGCTGGGGGAATGGAAGGCAGACTTCCTAGAGGCCGTGGCCAGACTGAGGGTCCTCACCTGGTACGGGGGCCACGCCCACAATCAGGCCTCCTCCTTGTGGCAGTACCGTAGTCAGGCTCCAGCTCCGGGCCACCCTCATCGTCAGCAGCCAGACTGCGGGTGTCATCCTCTAAGCCGTATGGCTCTGCCTGGAAGCGCTCCGGCTGGGAGCGACCAGCTGGCGGCACAGGCTCGGGGCCTGCAGGGAAGGCCTCACGTCGGCCAGGCAGTGTGAAGCAGCCATCGACGGGGCCTGGGCCAAGGGGGCCACGTGCGGGCCGCACACCCAGCCCCCGGGAGAGACTGCCATAGCTGGGAACATCACGGGGCTCGGGGCCATCAGTAAAGCTGCCCGCGCTGCTGAGGTAGGCACGGGAAAGTGTGGCTGCCGGACCGCCCCCGCGCAACAGAAAGTGCCGATCCAACGGGCCGTCTGCGAAGGGGCCTAGCGGGGGGCCTCCATCCAGCATGGGTAGGCCATCTGGGCCTACGGGTACTTGGCGCACTGTCCTTGTAGTCACCGTCTTGACTGTCTTGGTGACCTGGTGGGGAAGTGGGTGGCCAGTGGGCAGGCTGGGCAGCCTGAGAGGCCCGGACACCAGCCCAATAGGTGCCCCAGGAGGCCCCTCTGTACATACAACAACCATGGCTACATGGCCTACTTGTCCACTGCCTGGGCCTGGCCATACCTTGGTCTCAGTGCGCCGGGTCGTGCCGTCTTCTGACGTGACAATGGACACGTGGGAGGTAGGAGTACCAGGGTCCTCCTCTACTGTCACCGTCTCCTCCAGCACCTCGGGCGCCTCTGGCATTGTGGCCAGTGAGGCCTGGCTGCCTGGGCTCTGCTCCTAGGTGGGGGGGTGGGGTGAGGAATTGTCAGTGGGAGGACCCACAGCTCGCTGGCCCTAGAGTGTGGATGCTAGTGCTGGCCTAGAGGCCAGGAGGGCCTTCTTCCCACCCCTAGAACCCATAGGCCCCAGAGGCTATCTCAGCCCCAGCCCATTCCTGCCTCTGAATGCCATGGGGCTGACTGATCCTGCTGCCCTATCCCATGGGGGGCTTTGGGGCTTGACCTCCCCCAGTCCTGGTGCCTCCCTGGGCTGAGCTATAAGGCCTGGCTGCTACAGGTTCCCGGTGGCCCAAGGAGGTTGGTGGGACTTGGAGCTTGGACTCTGGACGCGGCTCACTAACCCCAGCTGGGCCTCCCTGTGTCCTGGGCCTCTTCCCAAGAAACCCTGAGTGCAGAGGCCTCAGGGAGCAGCTTCAGCACCACTCACTAACTCCCCAGGGCCACACCCAGGCCCCCACTGCTCCCAAGGCCAGCCAGACGCCCTCGCAGGACGGAAATACCCAGTTCACAGAATGCCCAAAATACCCTTGCTCCTTCCGGTCTGGACACTCTTGGGGTGTTGAGTGGGCAAAGCCTAGCCCTACCTCATTTGGGCCAGCATTTGGCGCTCCCTGTTGAGGTGCTGGGTGTTTTCTCAGAACCCTGAGGTGGTGATTCAGGTCAGGTGTCCCCAGTTAGTCCTTGACGGGAGCCCTGGTGTCCCCTCTCCATATACCTCCCCCCAAGGTCTCCCCAACTGCAGCTCCCCTTGCCTTCATCCCTGCAGGGGATGACCATGGTGGAATTCCAGGCAAGACAACTCTGGACAGAGGCCTTTTTAAGGTCCTACACCTAGGGACAGATTTGCCAGCGGGGAAGCAGAGGCTCCGTAGCAGAGCTGAACTGACTGTGCTGACTGGCAAAGGGGGCCGAGAGCTGAAGTCCATCTACCCCTGGGCCTCTGACCACATGGGTCCCCACAGCATGCCAACGTCCCAGGATTAGCATCTGGCCAGCATGGATAGGGGCTGAAACCCAAGCCACCGTGGGCAGGCAAGCAGGAGCACATTCCTGGGCAGCGGGGGCCAGGTCAGCAGGAGGACAGGCCCTGCTCTGTGGCCCAGATGCTGTGCCTTGAGGAATGGGTCCCCTGTCTGGGCCCCCAGGCCTCTGAGGCCCTACCCAGAAACAGAGCTGAGGCCCAAGGAAGGCCACACCCCTATCTGCCCACCACCAGAGCCCTACTCTGCTCTTGGCCCTGGGCGTGGGAGGTGTGCAAGCCTAGATGCCCAAGGCTGCCCTGGGGCCTGCCTCCCAAGGTTCTTGGGGTGCGGAGTCTCCTCAGGTTGGGGTCCTGTCCTGACAAAATGCTTAAGCCCCCAACTGCACACAGTGCTGAGATTCTGGACCCCCGCAAACTCTTCGGAGTTCCAGATATAGGCCTGCACCATGTTAGAACAGGCGTATGCCCTGGGCTCTGGAGACACAGGAATGAAGCCCCAGAATGCAGCCTCTGCTCCCAGAAGCAGGACCGCAGAGGACAACAGTATGTGATTTCATAGAAAAACAGAGGCCTGACAGAAGGGAGAGGCTTAGCCAGGGCTCCACAAACCACCGACAGGGGATCTCCGGCATCCACAGGGAAGGCTGTTTTGCAAGCTTCCAGCTAACACCTCACCCCTTGTGGGCCGCAGCCTTGGCTGCCACTCAGTTTGGGGTTGTAGGTGGAAAGCATGATGGGGACGTGGCCAGGAAGGAGGAACGATGTTCCCTGAGGAGAAGGAAGCTGAGACCCTGAGTAGGGACGTGTGGCTGGGCTGCCAGGCTAGGCGGCCTGGGTTCTTCTCTGAGGGCCCTGGGAGCTGGGACAGTTCCGGACCAGAAGGTTCAGGGAGAGCCTGTCACTGCTGGAGTCTCGCCTGCCCCACCTGTATTTGGCAACTGTGGAAGCAAATGTGTGTCAGGCGCTGAGCTCTCTCTGTTGGGCCCTGGGGGGCCAGGCATGGAGGGGCCTAGGGCCACAGCCTTGTGGCTGTAAGTGGAGGGGAGGAGCGAGGAACAAGATGGGCAAGAGGGGACCAGAGCACTGCCAGAGGATGTGGCCCTGAGAGTGGATAGAAGAGCCTCCACCTCCCCAGTTAGGGGCTGGGTGTGATAAGGGAGGAGGAGGAGGAAGCACACCTCAGACTCCAATGCTACTGTGACTCAGTTTAAGTTTATTCTCACTCTAGCCTGTGATGAGGATCTGACACAGTGCAGCACAGGGGATGAAGGGATGGGGGTCCAGAAGAGCCAGGCCCCCCCACCCCACCCTAAGGCCTGGCAACCCCACAGCGTCACCGACCAATGCCCAGTCCAGGCAGCCTGGTAGTGGGATCCTGAGGCCCCAAGAGCCCCCACTGGCAAATGACCTCAGGGAGCTAAAAACAGGCGATGACTTCACCCAGGCGGGCAGACAGGCAGGAGCATGAGTCAGCTGGTGATCACAGGAAGGCCCGGCCCCCGTTACACACGCCTGGGCACACATGCAGATAAGGAACTGGACATGTGTGCATGTACCTGGTGCTTCCAACAGGGACACGTGCACAGACACAGGTGTGTGTAAGCACCCAGCTTGGCCTATGGGCCCAAGTGCGTCCATCTGCATGCTGTCCTAACAGCCCCCCATACACGGCACCCGCTACCCCCAGAGGGACTTGCACGTGCCAACACATCCCCGTCACCTCCTCCTGTCTCCCACCTCTGTGTCCAGACTACCTGGACACCCCCTCAACCACCCATTCCAGGTGGTCTCAGAGCTGGCAGCAGAGTGGGCAACCAAAGTCTGCGGTGGGGAAAGGCCCAAGGTCAACCACGGTTCAGGCCTCTGCAACATCTTTGGGGTGGTGGCATGGGTCTGTGGAATGATGACTGGCAAACAGATGGCAGCACTCAACAGAGGCAGCTGACCGGGTGCCTGCATCTTCATCTGACCTCAAGACTCTGCTCTGGGGCCACATGTCCACCTACCCGGAGCGGCATACTCCAGAGACCCCTGGCCATGCAGCTCAGGGCCCCCCTGCACCCCAGACATGAATACCAGCCTGGACCCAAAACCCCCAGCCCTTTGCATCCCAAGCCAAATCCTGTCAACTATCTCTTATCACCCTTCCCCACCCCTAGCTTCATTCTTGCCCCTCTTCCTGGGAACACTGACCTGTCTCCCAACACCTACCTCCAGGGCCCAAACTGTCCCCATGGCACTCCCATCCATGGTCTACCCGGTCCAAGGTCTATAGGCCTTGAGCAGGGCTGCTATCCAGACCTGGGGTTTCCCAAGAGCTCCCTTGAACTTGTGGAAGGGGCCTGGCCCAAGACTCCAAGTCCAAGGCCAGAGTGGCCAGTACTCAGAAAGGTAAACCCAACCAGCCACCAATGCTCTCAAGAGGGTCCCCAGAGGCACAGAGAGAGGGCCATAGGCCCTGTCACACACCTGAGGCTCAGCTTCCTCATATGGAAACAGAAGGCACCCAGGATATCACAGCCAAAGGACAGGCGGGATAGTGCCAATCCTGGACACCTTGGTGGCTGGATCTAAGGGACATGGGAGTAGAATACAAGATGTGGGCCAACGTACAGAGGGGCCACCACCCTCTGTACCACATCCGAGGTACATGTGGGAATGGCAGAGGGAGGGGATGGGGAAACAAGCCCAGTCATAATGGGGAAGGGGGGTTGGACTGGGGTCCCAGAGGCATGGATCGATGTCACCAACCGCACTTCACAGATGAGCACCCATGGTGTGTATCGTGAAGAGCAAACATCAAGACAGGTGCCCCACCCTGCCCATGGTCCCACTGCACACTCAGGGAATGGGTTAGGTAGGATCCCACACTCGGCTCCCACAATCCCCAGTCCTGGCCCACAAAGGGCACAAGACAGCTGGCACTGAATAAATGAATGGAGGGATGAAGGGACGAACATGTCCCCCATCCCCTCCACCCCAGCACAGCCATCCCTGATAGAGTCCAAGACAATCCAGGCTGGCATCTCTCATCGGAGGGCAAGCCCTTGGCCACCACAGATGCCCTCTCCTGATGTCCAGAGCCTCTGCCCAGCTCAGGCAGATGGGGGGCTCACGGCCTCCCCAGGGCAGTAGGCCACCTGCCAGGGCTTGCAGTCCACACTGAGTGGCCAAGACACCATGGGCCTGTGGGTGCCCAGCAGACTGGGGAAGCGAGGCTGCGGGGGATAGCAGGGCTGGCTGTCACCCACTGCAGTTTCTCCAAGCCAAGGCCACATCTATCAGCTACACAGTGGCCCCAGTTGCCCCCAGCTGACCCTTACATCTCTGGGACAGTCAGTGGGTTGACCCTAGGGGCCATACCAAAGGTGCATAACAGGCACAAACCCAGCAGTCAGTAAGAGGCAGGTGGCCCCCAAACACAAGGGGCCTGGGGCAGTTGTTCTTCCAGCCTCAGTTTCCCTGCCTGTTAGCACACCCCAAACCCTCTGAGCACGGAGGTGCTAGCTGCCCACCCGCCTCCCTCCCGCTCCTTCCAAGCACTGGGAGGCTGACTGACGGGGTTTTCCTCAGAGACCCCTCGCCTCTTCCACCCCTCCCTTCACGTGCGCTGCCTCGGCAGACAGGGCTTCCATTAAAGCTCCGGAAGCTCCTTCGCAGGTCCCCAGAGTCGGAGCCCACGCTACGAGTGTGGAGGGGAGGGGGTGCCCACCGAGACCCCCAGGGAGCTGGAGGCCTAGCCTGGCTGCCCTCTCCGGACTCAGCATCCCTCCCGCACAGACGGGATGCTTAGGAAGGCCCTCACCCACCACCCGCAACCCAGGCACCTGTCCTGGGCGCTGCCCTGGGGTGCACCCACCCCGACCCTGTCCTCGCTTCCCGGCGCCGAGTCGCACTGCCCGGGGCCCCCGCCCGGGTCCCCCAGAGACCCCGCGGCCCCGCCCCGCGCCTTGCACACCCCCCCGGGCGGCGCGCTCACTCCACCGCCCCGCCCGCCCCGGGCAGAACGCGCCATCCCGAAGCGTAGACAATAGCCTCCTCCGGCCGGCGGCTCCGCGGAACAAAAGCGGGTCCTCCCGGGAAGGCCGGCGCCCCGCCCTCTGCCGCCGGACCCCCGGGACGGTGCCCCCACGCCTGGGACCAAGTTCCCTCCAACCTGTCTGAGTTCGGCCGGCATCGGGCCGGGCTCGGGGAGGGGGGGCGGCGCGGGCCGGTAAGGACGACGGCGGCGGTGGCGGCAGCTGAACCGGGCTCGGCTCCGGCGCCTCGGCCGCTCGGGCTCGGGCTCGGCGGACTCGCTCCCCGCGGGGGCGGATCTGGCGGCGGTCACGGCGAGCAGCCAATGGAGCGGGGCCGCGCCCAGGCGGGGCGGGGCGGGGGCCAGCGGGGTGGCGGGGCGGGAGCCAGCGGGGCGGGGCGAGGTCCCGCCCCCCACCCGCGCTGGGAGCAGCAACGCTGCCAGGGCGGGGCCGAGGTCGCCCCTAACTCCCCAGCAGCGAGCCTGGACTCCTTGTCTCCCCACTTCCCCGGCGGGGCTGGCATTTTCCCGCCGAGTGACTTTGGCTGAGTCCTGTTTCCCAGGCCTCATTTTGCCTCCAGTAAAAGAACTTGCAGCCCCCCCCCCCCCCCCGCGCAGAGTTAGGGAAACTGAGTTCTGGCCCAGTTGGGGCCAAGGCAGCCATCCTCTTCAGCACAGGCTGCTCACCCGGACTGCGAGAAACTTTGCCTTGCTGTGAAATGAGGGCTGATTAGAGAGTAGTTACAGCGATGTTCGGCATGACAAGAGCTCTCAGGTGACCCAGATTGGGCCCCAGGCCCTTGCCCAAACCCCAGCACAGCCCCCCAAGTTAAGTGCCTCAACAAAGCTCAGCTGGGGCCTGCCAGATGGACCTGGCACTGATCCACTTTGTCTTGGGTTCTCCCCATCAAGACACAGAGGCCCAGGGTTTCCCCCACCCTCTAAGGGGTGTCAGAGCAGATCAAATAGATGAGAGTGGTTGTGGGGTGCTCAGCAGTTGGGTGACTCTGGGTGAAAGCTCCCGATGCCAAGAAGGCTGCAGACCCTCTCTCGTCCATACTTCTGATGCACTCAGAAGCCGTTGGGGGTGTGGGGGAGTGATGTCACAGTGGCTGGTTAATCAGGACTTCTCCAAACCAGGCGGGAATGAAGGTACAGCCATGCCCCGGAGAGTCTGGTGGTGCTGGATGGAAATGCAGACCCAGAAGGGCTGGGCTGGGCTCTGGAGCCCTCTTGGGTCATACCCCACAAAGGCAAGCCAACGGCTCTTGTATCACAGATAAGGAAACCAGGCTCTGAGATGAATAAGGGCAAGGGCAAGGGCCAGTGCAAGGTTCCATGGGCCTGGCAAGAGAGGAGGGCTCCTGGCTTCCTGCCCCCCTCCTGCTTTGCCCCAGACCCCATGCAGATAATCCAGCCACCCCCAGGGGCTACCCTTCTTCCACGCAGCCAGCATGCTCAGGCACCTCTGAGTGTTGGCTACATGTCCTTCCAAGCCTGTTTCCCCATCTGTACAGGGCTGAGTTGCCCTGACCACTGGCCCCATTATCTTCCATCCATGGCAGCCCCACAGGGAGCCACCTGGAACAGGGGCAGCAGTGAGAGGACTGGACCACTGCCCTGAAAGAACTTACATTTCAGTTGCTTCTGCCCTCTCTCTAATTTCACCAGCTGCTAGTGCCCCAGTCGCAAACCCACCTCGGCCTAACCCGGGGCCGGCCAGGTCCCTAAAGGC
Organism: Meles meles; assembly: GCF_922984935.1. Classification (NCBI taxonomy): domain Eukaryota; kingdom Metazoa; phylum Chordata; class Mammalia; order Carnivora; family Mustelidae; genus Meles; species Meles meles. Next base: position 32,615,865 of record NC_060077.1, read on the forward strand.
ATCCCCCCCCCCCCCACCACACACACAAACACACACACTGCTTGAGGGCCGGCCCTGCTCTGGCCAGGTGTCTGGAGCCAGGAGCTCTTCCTGCTGGAGGATTAAAGGCAGGTGGTCAGGACAGCGCTGCAGGCTGGGGAACACAGCAGTAGCCCCTGGCCTCTCAACCCCTTAGTCCAAGTGACCCGCCTTGCCACTGGCCCTGATCTTCACAGACCCCAGCTATGACCTTGGAAGACCAGCTCCAGGCAGCCCTGGGGCCCAGCAGGTAGGTCACTAGGCATCTCCTGCTGAGACAAATCTGGGAAGCAGTTCTGGAATCAGGGCTGCCAGGCCTGGCCAGCGGATGGGGCCCCGCCTCCGCCAATGTCCCATCAGTCCTGCCAGTCCACCCCCAGCCCTGGGAACACACGATCTCTCCGATCTTGCCCTGAGAAAACCATCTCCTCCCAGAGACAGAAAACCAAGGGCAGGCCAGGAGGACAGTGGGTGGGGAGAGGTCACAGCCTGAAGTCTTTAGTCCACAGGCCCCAGGAGGCCAGGACAGCTCCAGGCTATGGGGGCACTGCGGGGGCACTGACCCTTAGCAGCGCCCTCTGGGCTGGAGGCTAAAGCCCTTTCCGGCCTGGGAGAGCTTGAAAGAGGGCCTGGCGCCTGAAAGATGGCCTTGAGGTCACTGACTGCCATTGTCCCCATGTGGCCCAGCTGGGCTATTCCACTCCCCAGAGCTGGGGGTGCAGGCCTCAGCCTCGGGGTGCCTGAGATCCAGGGGATGGTGGGGGTGGGCTCTTACACCTGGACCCACCCTGCCTCAGTCCTGGCCTCCTGAGAACTGGCTCCTTGGCCCACCTCAGCACCCAAGGCTTGGAAAGATAGCTTCCCCATGGTGGGGACTGCTGGTGCGTATGGGCCCTCTAGAGACATGTCTTTGGCTTTGACTGTATACCACGCTGGGTTGTGCAGGTGGATTGCCCACTGACAGATGAGACCATCAATGGTCTGGGGGGAAGGTCATGTGCCAGTTCCCCTGATCTGACATGGGCTGCTGCTTTCTGAGCCCCACATGCCCTGGCCAGGCAGAGCTAGCCCAACTGAGTCAGTCTCAACTGAGACCGATACATTGCTCCCTCTCTCTCCAGCCACATAGGTACAGGCTGCCCCACGCTGCCAACAGCCTGTCTGGTTCCCTAGAGTGGGGGCCCCATGATGACAGCATGTGCTGGGGGACATACCGGGAGGAGGTCTGGCTGCCAGGTTTAGGAGGGCAATGGTGCTACCCCTGCTCAGGGAGCTGAGCCAGAGAAGCAGACCACCACTCAGAGAGCCCCCTAGGGTCACCCTGTGAGGAGACTAAGTATGCTGTGCCCCCCCCGCCACCAGCCTCTGGATCTGGTAGTGAGGAGGGGCAACAGTGGGAGGTCTGTAGAGTGGACTCCCACCCAGGGCCCTCCTTCTCCTGGCTCCTGGGATAGCTCTGCCCTAGCAGCCCCTGCCTTGTGCCTCAGTCAGTAATATGAACTGAAAAAATCACACCAAACTCCAGGTCTCCCCCGTTTTCTTGTTCTGCCTCTCCTTCCCCATAAACCAGATGCTCTTGTGTCCCATCCGTAAGTCAGGTACTGGGGTACAGTGGCTGGAAGGAGGGGTCCAGGCCATTTACTTCGGACTCTAGAGTGCTTAGGGCCTGGCCACAGAGCAGACAGGGCTTTATGCCTCTCAGGGCTGAGCAGGAGCCTGAGCCCAGTTTAAGGGCATTGGCTGGTGGAGACACTGAGGCTCCAGGTCACCCTCTGAGCCGTAGGCAGACCCCAGAGCCTTGCTCAAGCCTTCCCCTCGGGCTGACTCACTGATGCATGCGACAAAGGAGGATACCATGGCAAGCAGACTTCAGGGCTGGCAAAACCCTCAGTGTCACCAGGGTGACTGCTGAGCTGCCCAGAATAGACCTTGCCCAGCTACCTGGGCTCTGAGGACTCACTTGAGTGGAGGGTGCCATTCGGAGAGTTGGGCTGTGTCCTGCCCATTCATTGCAGGGTGCCTTGTACACCGAAGTAAGACTTCCAGCCCCTTTAGGATCCCACTTTCCTCCCCTCTTCAGAGGCCCCAAGATATCTTGCAATAAGTCATCCAATACTGGCTTGTGGTCCACCAAGGCCCCTTGATTATTTCCCTGCTTGGCCATTTCCACCCTTCCAGAGTCATGGGATGTTACCTGCAGGACCAGCTGTTGCCAGGCCATTGGCAGGGGCTGCCCACTGCCCACACCACCACTGCCCATGCTGGGCTGCTGGGCACGTTCCAGCTGCAGGGCAACATGGCGCCGCTCCTGCTCCAGAGCTCGCGTCAGTCGCTCAAAGCGGGCCTCCTGCTCTTTCACCGAGGCCAGGATGCTGGCAGCTGAGTGCACGTTGCAGTCCTCCATGACCAGGATGCCAGCAGGCTGCAGGCAAAGCAGAGCAAGGTCAAGGTGGGGCCAGGACAGAGGCCTAGAGAGGCCATCATAGGCCCCATGCCCAACCCACTCACAGATCATACGACTCACTCCCAGACCAGAGCATCCAGCTCTTCAGAGAGAAGCCGCATTGATTAAATTCTAAATTAAAAGCCATTAATCCGAGGCGGGCCGGAAGCAGCCAGCTCCCTCCTTGCAGAGTGTGGGGCTCTGAGCTGGGAGCCCCTGCTTCTTGCCAGGCCCAGCAGAACCACTGACCGCAAGCGTCTGGGGCCCAATGGGAAGGGAAGGGTAGGAAGAACTGGTATGACCACCTCTCAGACCACCCAGGTCCTCTGCTGCCCACAGCCCATGCCGGTTCATCCCAGCCTCATGAGGCCAGCATAGGCCCAACTCACAGAGGCAGTGCTCCGGCCCAGAGAAGGTAGGGAACACACCACAGCTCGTGTGGCAGAGCTGGTGTCCCCGTGGGCAGGGAGAGAGAAGGCACTCCACAGCCGCCAGGTGGGCAGGACCCCTAGGCAGGTGAGGGGATGACAATGGCCTACAGACCAGCAGGTAGGCCTCCACTCACAGCCACACTGGCTGGGGACAAGAGTGGTATCTACCCACACGACAGAGTAAAAATCTGGTTGAGAGGCTGCACTCAGAAGCAGCCCATGCAGCTCACGCCGGATATGGAGGGAAGGTGGAGGGCAGGGTCCCAGGCATGTAAAGCCCCGTCTGTGGGGAGGGCCCCAGGGGTGCGGGAAGGGGCGGCAGGGACTCAGCAACTGCAAGCATACACCAGCACTCTCCTCACTGCTGGCCTCCTGGCTGCCCAGCCTATTTGCTCTTCATGAGCAACAAGAAGCGGGGGAAGGATGTGGAGCACAGGCCCGCTCACAGCAACAGGCCAGCAGGCGGGGTGCAGGCCATGAGACCACATGGCTAGGCACTCGGAGTGCGGTGCAATGCCCAGCACTGCTCGGGGCCTCCTGGCCCAGCCCACACCAGCCTGCTGAGGCTGACTCAGCTGGCCCCAGGGCCCCTGCACAGCACAGGGCCTGAGCTTAGAGACGTGGCGCGGTAGGCAACACCCTCGGAAGGCCAAGCTGCAAGAACAGAACCCTAGAAAGGAGGGGTCAGTGCTGGGCCTGGCCATTGGTACCAACTGAGCCAGGGACAGGGTTGGGGGGCATGTGTGGACACGGAATCAAGACACCATGGAGTCCAGCCCACTCTGAAGCTGGGGAAACCAAGGGCCCATGAAGCAAGAGGCCAGCATAGGTCCCAGAAGCTAAGCTTCAATTTCCTCAGCACCTGCCACACAAAGAAAACTGTCAGCATGACCCAGCAGAGGGGCAGCAAAGTCAGCATGTTGGGCTGGGAGAGGCGGTGACCATCTTGGGGGGAGGGGAGGAGCCTGGGTGGCAGAGGGGATGAGGAAAGTATAGACTGGGTTCTGGGGCCAGCAAGGAGTAAGGGACAAAGAGCATGGCATGTCCACGGCTGTGTGCACACAGCCTCCTGGGCACGGGCCCCAGAAGCAGCAGCCCCACAGCTGGTACCACCCGACAGTAGAGTAGGGACTGAGCCTGGGGCCCCCAGGTAGGCACGGTGGGGTCTTCCTCCCTGGGGGGCAGTCCAAGGTGGGGCAGGGGATGGAGTCGGGTCACTTGAGTCCTTGGTCGCAGCACAGGTCTCAAGGCCCTGGGAGGTTGGGATCAGGACATCTGTGGGCCTTGTACCTAGGCGACTTTCCTCGTTCCTTGTGCTGAGACATGGGCTCCTGACTGACTTCAGGCTCCCCTTCAGACCAGGCCTAGGGGACAGCAGGGGAGGGGCAGCCCCAGCCTCCAGCTTCACTGCCCTGGGCCCTCCAGCGCGTTCCAGCTCTGGGGTCCAAGGAACCCCCCCCCCCCGCACTGGGAGCCCACTTACTCTGGCTGAGGGCCAGCGAGAGGCCCAGAAATCTAAGGCTACGGGGAGAAACCCCACAATGACCTTCTCATTGCCCAGTTCTTTCAGCTGGAGCTAAATGACTGTGTGTCTCCCAGGAGACACCCCCAAACGCCAGCTGGCTTAGAGGAAGAATACCCTGTAGTCATCCGTGAAGACCAGAGACTCTGGGTCTGGGGCCCAGGCTCTGTGCCTCAGCCCGAGGGTGCACCCCTCTCTCTGCCCATGAGTGGGGAGGATGCTGGGCCTGTAGTCCATAGCCTCCTCACCTCAGTGGCCTTGAGGACAGGCCTAGGGTATGCAAGGTCCTGACATGGTAGCCTTCCCGGTTCCGCAGTGTATGGCTGTGCATAGGAGTGTGTGTGGGCACAGGCGAGCCAGGCCAGTGCTCGAAAGGGCAGCTTTTCTGATGGTAACTCAAAATGCTATGTTTATATTAAAACAATAACTATGTGATGACATGAAAAGCAAATTGTACATGAATTTTTTAAATATTTATTTGAGAGAGAGAAAGAGAGAGAGAGAGCACACGTGCACACACACACAAGCAGGAGGGTGGGGGCAGAACGAGAGGGAGAAGCAGACTTCCTGCTGAGCAGGGAGCCCGATGGACAGACGCGGGGCTCTATCCCAGGACCCTGGGATCATGACCTGAGCCAAAGGCAGTTGCTTAATGGACTGAGATCCCCAGGCACCCCTATGCATGAATTTTTAAGATGGACCATGAAACTTTAAAGACATCATCCCCAGGGGGACATCAGGGAGGGGCCCAATCCTGGGCAGGGCCTGAAGCCAGCAGGGAAGCACCATGCTTGTGGGGTTCTTGGCTGACCCTTGCTCTCCTCTCTGGCAAGGGTTATCACAGCTTCCATTGACCTGGCAAGGGCCCCACATTGCCCATCAGGCAGAGCCCTCACAACCCTCAGTCAGACCCCAGCTGCTGGCTTTGCAGTTCCTGGTGAAGGCTGCTTCTCACCACGCCCAACCGCCCAGGAACAAACATGCAGTGCAGACCCAGTCTCAGTGACCCCGGGTAGGAATGAAGGTAGTGAACCTGGGGTAAACCTCTCTTTGCTTGGACATCCCACCAGTGACCCCAGGTAGATAGATTGCTGAGTGGATGAAGGGATGGAAGGGCAGGAGGCAGGATGGACGGGGAAATGGATAGGAGGGTGAGTAGGTAGGTGGTTGTGCGAGAGGATGGCAGTGGATGGAAAGGTGGGTGGAGTCAGATGGGCAGGTGAATGAGTAGGTCGGAAGTGGGTGGGTAAAGAGTCAGATGGGTGGATGAATGGGTGTGCGCGGGTAGATAAGAACAAGGCTCTGAAATGCTGCTGGGCAGGGGGAGCATGGAGCCTGAGCACTCTGGGGCACAACTGTGGCCAACACTTGGGTCTATCAGGAAAGCAAAGACACCACCAGAGGAGCTAGGGGGAGATGCTGATCCTTCCCCCGAAACCTAAACCCACATTTGACGTCTTCCTGCTGACCCAGACATTCTTCCTCACGAGGAGTCCAGCCAAACCCTGCTCCAGAAAATCAAATTATGGGGCCTGAGTCCAATCTGGGCTGAGGAATTAGAGGAATTTCCTAAGGGTCAGGCCAGCAGGGGGAGGCAGGCAGGAGGCCTGGGCTCCAGTCCCGACTCCTAGTCCGGCCATCTGTCGGCCCACTGCCAGTCGTCCCCCAAGAGCGGGGAGAGAGGACTGGCACTGGTTGAACCCCATTCTGCCCCTCCCACCCCCCACCCCCCGGCTTGCCCATCTAGATAGGAAAGTGGTGTGAGCAGCAGAACCCTGGCCTGCTGGTTCCAAGGCCCTCTTTGCCCAGGAGGGCGTCATGTCCCCTACCCTTCATACTGCCAGCATGGAGACCTGCTCCTAACACTGCTGGCCCGGCTTCATGGGGGCCCATCTTTACCCTGTCACCCGTACTATGGTCAGACGGTGCCCACAGCTGCAGGGATAGCCTCTGGCCAGCCCACAAGGATGGGCACTGGGCCATGGCTGGAGGAGGAGGCCAGGGCCGGGGAGTTCACACAGGGCAGAGTCCACGAATGTCCATTCCCAGCAGGACCGCAGTGATGTTCGGAGGTCAGTGTAGGGCCTGGGGTGTCTGGGCAGGCCAAGGCTATTCTTAACCTCAAAGCAGTGGGACAAACTACCAAGGAAAGACAGACCAGCTCTGCTTTATAAGAACGAAGCATTTCTGTAAAGACAGACCAGCTCCGCTTATAAGAACGAAGCATTTCTGTACATCCTCGCAAAACAGTGTCACAGGCTGTGGTTTATGGGGGTTTTGTTTTTGAAGGGACACCATTTAGAGTAACATATGCGGTGAGCATTTCAGATGAAAGACAGGCAATGACTTTACTTCTAGACCTTGACTTCACCACGGCAGAAGCTGGTGAGGGGCGCCTGGGGAGGCATCACACCAGCCCCTCTGCTGTTGTGCATTTGCAATTTTCCATAATAGAAAGCGGGAGAAAAAGATATAAAGACAACGAAAAACAATCAACACATGGGCATCAGGTCTTTGTGACACCCAGCAGTAAAGTGACACCCCTCATCTATAAAGCACTCTTGCAAACCCATAAGGAAAAACCAGAACCCCAACTCCAATTGAGTAAAGGCCATAAACAAGCGATGTGGCCAGAGATGTAAGATGCAAAGCAATGATCGTGGAAAATAGCAAATGATCCCATGCCCTGCGGAAAGACTATAGGGAGAGGCATCTCAGGTCGCAGGGACCCTCTAGGTGGCAGAGTTCTGCACCCACCGTGTTGCCAGGGCTCAGGGAGGGGCCAAGTTACTGCTATAGCTGAAGGTAAGGAAGAGACAGAAAAGCACTTGCCTGCCCTAGCAGGCAGACAAGTGAAGGAGGCGGCCTGGGAATTCAGCTCGCCAGGGGCCTAGGCAGTGCCACCTGTGGGCTGAGGAAAGCAGAGGGATTTCCAGGGACAGAACGGTAATTGGATTCAGCCTGGAAATTAGATTTCCCCAGCAGAGGAGGCACCTCTGTTGCAAGGGACCAGATGCCCTGGTGGGGGCAGGTGAGGGACAGATGGCCCCTTAGTGACCTGCCCCCAGGCTGTCCAGCACACATCTGATGATCATATGGAGGACAACTTGCATGTGCAAGGAGAAAAATCTGGGGGGGCTCTTCCCCTGTGCCACTGGGGTATCCTAGGCCAAGTGCAGGCCAGGTCCACGGCAGTGCTGACTAGCCCCAGGACAGGTGTGCTGCTGGGCAGGTGGTCCAGAAGGACCAGGGGCTGTGGTGGTACTGATGTAGAAGGCTCAGGGTCAAGTCAAGGCAGGGACACTTGTGGGGGCCCAGGGTGCCTGAGGTCTGGAAGCTGAGAGCTGGAGCTGGGAGTGCCGGCCAGACACGGCAGAAACAGGCCTCGCTCTGGCGGGGGCGCAGGCAGAGACAGGTGAATATCCCAGCTGCTGCCTCTCCTTGGTGGGAGGCCTGAGCTATAGGGAGCCACCACAAGAGGCACCTAAAGGGGTGGCCCCAAGATTCTCACTGGGACAAGTCACAGACACTTGCTCCCTGTGCCAACTGAGGGACTCCCGCAGTCTCCTTGGTTCCCTGGGAACTGCCTCTACCAGACTCATGGGATGGAGCCCCTTCTCTCTCTCGGCCATTGTGGCGGCTGCTCTTGGTTGGGGCCATCCCACACCTAAGGCAGGAAGATGGTGGCCGCAAAGAAGACGAAAAAGTCACTGGAGTCGATCAACTCTAGGTTCCAACTTGTTATGAAAAGTGGAAAGTACGTGCTGGGGTACAAGCAGACTTTGAAAATGATCAGACATGGCAAGGCGAAGCTGGTCATCCTCGCCAACAACTGCCTGGCCTTGAGGAAATCTGAAATAGAATACTACGCCATGTTGGCCAAAACTGGTGTCCATCACTACAGTGGCAATAATATTGAATGGGGCACAGCATGTGGGAGATACTACAGAGTATCATTGATCCAGGTGATTCTGATACCATTAGACGCATGCCAGAACAGACTGGTGAAAAGTATATCATGCAGAATTTTTCCTTAATAAAACTGGCCACAGCTTGTTTTAAAAACAAAAAAACAAACAAACTCATGGGATGGGGATGGACAGCTTTCCCCCAGGCCCCAGGCTGGGATTCAGGGGAGCCCCCTTGCTATCCCTCCTGTACCAGGCCCAGATTCCAGCTGCAGCCATAGCCCCACAGTGATACCTTGCAGGCTCCAAATGTGGGGTGTGGGCAAAGAGGATTCGCCTCCTCAGCGGTCCCTGTAGCAGCCAGCCCAGGGACACCCCAAGGTCCCCAGGGCTGGGGAGCTGTGGAGCTCCAGATAGGGAAGGTAGGACCTGGCGTCACAGTGCCCTCTCTACTTGCACCAGCAGCCCACCCACTCTACCTCAGCCATGACAGGTGAAACGGGGGGGGGGGGGGGAGCGCAAGGGAGGGGTCAAGCCCCAGGGTATCCTACTGTCTGAGGTGGGCTGGCCGGCTGCTTCCAACGCCAATGCCACCAAGATACCCTGAGTGGCCTCCCCCTCCCAATCCTTCCAGCAGAGGCTCGCACTCCCCCCATCCCTGACTCCATCTCAAGGACAGCAGAGCAGCTTGGCTGGGGCAGTTCTGACCACCCGGGCTCAGAGTCCCACCCTACCCTACCCTGGGGCAGGCATAGGAACCAAGGCATTCCCGAGGAGGGGGCTGAGCCTCAAAGCCAGGCTGGGACCAGAAGCAGACAGATCTGACTGGCACCAGAGCCTGGGAGCTCAGCCCCTACCAAGGGGCCAAGGTGTCTATGAAGCATCCTGAGAGCCCCACTAAAGCACAGGTGGGGCGGCTGTCTAGCCAGGCCAGGCCAAGGGCTGCAGGGAGGCAAGTGCAGCAGTCACCCACACTGGCTACTGGCCTGTGTACGCTAGGAATGCCCTTTCCCCCCAAGACGGTGGACCCCTGTCTTCCTGGCCCCCTCTGTCACCATGGCAACACCCAGGCTTCTCAGTGAGAGACAGAGCCTCTTTGTGGTGGCACAAAGCCCCTTTGAAGGGCAGTGGAGGTGCAGTCCCTAGGAGCCTGTGGCCAATAAGCCTCTGGGGGGTGAGGCAGGGCCCCTCAGCCCAGCTACCCTCCTCCTGGGTTGTAGAGCCAAGGAAACTAGTGGGGCAAAGTCTGTTGATTAGCAGCTGGGACTGATCCCCCCCCATGAAGTGCCACCTGCCCTAGCTGCCCACAGAAGGGTCCCTGGGAGGAGCCCCAGGGCTGTCTGCTAGAGTCTGGGGGATTTCCAAAACTTTCCCATCATTTTGACAAGAAACATGCTCGCCTAGATAAGAGGAAAAGGCACAGGCAGTGGGGAAAACTCCCACCTGATGGGAACCAAGCCAGCAGGCTCAGGACCCAATGGGAACTGGGTACAGGAAGTCCTTAGGGGGCGAACAGGTCCGACGACAGCAAGTCTGGCACCAGGTCCACCAAGGGGGCTGCGCATGGCACCCAGGCCTACCCCAGCTCGCTATCCCTTGCTTCTCTTGCCTGCTGTAGGGAGTCCCCATCTTTGCCTGCCTTCCCCAGGGGAGAATCCAGCTGGCCCAGCGTTGTGGTCTGGGGCGGGCCTGCTGCAGCCACAACCTCAAGACAGACTTGGACAAGAAAAGAACCTGAGGGCAATGTGGACCTGGTGACGGAGCCCAGCACAGAGCACTCCTTCCCCCATGCCAGCAAGCCTGCCCCGTCAGGGGCCTCGCTCACTCTACCAGGCTCCCAGCCCTGGAACCCCTCCCCATCCCAGCCTGCGGGTCCCTGCCACCCTGATGGCTGCTGACCGGGCATTTGGCAGTGCCCCTGCATGCTGGGCACCCTGCCCGGGCAGCCCTCCCCAAGCAACCTCAGTCTGACCCACGGCAGCTTTGCTAACTAAGCCACTGGGGTGGGGGTCATGGCCCCCAGGGCAGTAGCACGAGGCAGAGCTGGCCCTGGGAGAGATCAGTCCCTTTGTGGGTAGATCTACGCAGGTCCTGGGGAGGCTGCCAAGGGGCCAACTCTGACACGGCGGTGCCCCTCTGAGTCAACAAGCACCCCCTAACTCCCTCGCCTCACCCTCCCTGCCTGCTTTTCCCATCACATTCCTGCCTGTTGTTTGTGGGCACCAGTGTGCCTGCACTGGACCAAAATCAGCAATACCAGGTCAATTTTCACCACAGCCCTGGGAGGGAGCAGATGGGGGGGACCTCTAGCAAAGGGGGCTTCCAACAAAGCCCAGCCCAGGTTCTTGCTATCCAGAGAGATGGGGCCTGGGGCTCAGCAGGATTGGCTTCAGCCTCCAGAAAGAGGTTCCCTGGGAAGAGTGAGATGGGTCCGGAAACTGGCCACTCCTTCCCTCCCTTCTCAGGAACAACACTTGGGACTCAAGCACGGAGACTCCACGAGGCTTTGCCAACACAGCGCCCACGGCCCAGCGCCTGGGACAGGGCCAACAAGCACCACAGGTGGCAGGAAGGCCCTCCAGCTGCCATGGGCACAGGTGGGGTGGCTGTGGCCATCCGGTTCTGGATAGGTCAGAGGTGAGTGTGGGTGAGAGAGCAGGGTCCACCCTGGGGAGGGAGGTTCCAGGCCCTTCCAGCCTTGCTCCTGGCTGACAGCATCCAAGGGCCAGGTCCCCCCTAGTCTGCTCTTGCCTAGGGCCAACAAGCAGGTGACCACAGCCAGCTCTGGCTTCTCCTGGGCCCCCAGGCACAACCTTCCCTTCCAGAGGCTTAGATGGACACCAGCCTTGCTGCTCCTAACCCCCTCTCCAGGCTGGGAGCCAGTTCAGCTGCTCCTGAAGCTCATGAGTGTCCATGGCAACAAGTCCAGACACCACCAACCTCCAGCCAGTAACAAACTCCTCCCTTTTACATGCAAATGACTCAGTGGGAAAGGGCAGGGGGCTCCACCTCACCCCCACCAAGCAGAGACTTTAGGCCCTGCGGGGTCTCCTCTGGCTCCTCCCACACATACCAGGAGAGCCTCCAGGGAGCTGGACTTGTCTCTGTGTCCCCTCCCTGCCCAGAGGCAGTGGGAGCACTGCAGGAGGGATGCCTACCATTTGGGGACCTCTCAAAACTCACCTGCAGGCACATGTGGCAGCTACCCCTACCTGCACACGCACACAGGGAAGGATGATGTCCCCACAGGCACACCCACACCAGCCATGCTGTGTGCCCACTGCCCACTCAACCACAGCTGCCCCATGGACCTCACTTGCCCCAGTGGAAAATGGGTGGTGGGTGGCCCGAAGGTCCTACCAGGTCCTTGTTGCAGGAGGGGAAGGGAGAATGAGTACTCCATAGCCACTGTGGCTCCTGGTAAGGATCAGCGTCCTACACAGACCCCGTTCCTGTCCTGAACTCCCCATCAGGACCTCAGAAGCCAGGCCTGAGACACCCCAGTCTGCACGTGGCTCCAGCCTCGGGTCCACACCAGAGCCTGTCTGTGATGGGTGAGGGTGGCTGGGCCACGGACCCTGGACAGAGGCACCCAACCAGCAGAGCTGCCCACAGCACACCAGCACCCCGGGGCAAATCCTCCTGCCTTTGGAGGACCTGAGGGAGTGGCTCTTGGCTAACTTGTATTTAGCACACTTATGAGTACAAGTACTAGGGAATGGCCGACATGTGTCCTCCAAAGATGGAAGACGGTGTTGAACCAATGAACTGGGAACAGACCACAGAGGAAAGGCGTGATCACAAATGATGAGGCACCGTGGAGACTTAAAGAAAGCCAGGGCAGAGGCGGTGAAGGGCAAGACAGGGGGTCCCTGCAGCAAATCTGCACACAAGGAGGCAGCGGAAAGCAAACTCAGGCCAGTCCTTCCAAAGCCACAGAAAATGACATGCAGCTGATGAAAAAGGGAAGCCAAGAGATGTGGAAACTAGATCCTAGGACAAAACCGCCACATCGCAAAAATCCCAAGGGAGAAAGAGCCAAGAGGCACCCACAAAACAGTCAGAAACCACCCTCAAGAGAGGAGGCCTCTAGTGGGCTTGTCAGCATACAGGTGGGAATCGAAGCTTTACAAACCAGCTCAGAAAGTGTGGATGTGTCTCTTTCTGCATTTTACGATTCACTCTTGGTAGGCTGAGGATTCCCCCCACCCTGCCCATTTCCTAAATGCTTGAGGTCAGCTCCGGGGTGTGGGAGGGCGGTGCATTTGGCCTGACCTGCGAGCGCAGCCTGGCGCCTCAAACGTGCCATGGTGCGCTGGTTCTCCGCCCAGCTGTCCACATCCCGGAGAGGCCGCACTGTCCATCCGCAGATGTCAACCGTGCATCCTGTCGCCTGCTCACCATCTCTTGTGCTGCAGACACTCCTACCACCAGGAACAGCTAACAGCTTTGTTCAACAAGATGTCTGGCCTCGGGGTGCCTGGGTGGCTCAGTGGGTTGGACCTCTGCCTACGGCTCGGGTCATGATCTCGGGGTCCTGAGATCAAGCCCCGCGTCGGTCTCTGCAGGGAGACTGCTTCCCCCTCTCTCTCTGCCTGCTGCTCTGCCTACTTGTGATCTCTCTCTGTCAAATAAATAAATGAAATTAAAAAAAAAAAAAAAAAGATGCCTGGCGTCCTTAACTTGACATTGCTAAAAACGTGTGAACCTCGCGCTCTGAAATTTCTTAAAGAAACTTCGGGGTGAAATTCCCTGATTTTCAGAGTCATGATCTGCCATTCACATGATGGGTCTTTCCCTGGGAGGGAGCAAGGAGGGCTCGCTGGGAGCCCTGGACGGCCCGGAGAAATCCAGGCTAGCCTGGTTATTTCAGCTGGGAGTCACCCCACCATAGGCAGAAGTTCCAGACCCCGTGCCTTGGGGAACAAGGGCTGCTGAGAGGCTGAAATGGATTTTCCAGCAAGGCCCTGATACGCTGCGTGCCTTACAAGGACTTCAGCTGTCCCTAGCCATCCTTTGCAAGCTGCCTGTGGGGAGTATTTTTACCATCTCAGGATATCTGTGATCTGTGGACTGACCCATGTAAGAGATTAGGTATGAAAAAAAAAAAAAGAGAGACTAGGTATGAATCCATGAAAAACAAAACAAAATCCAACCAAGTCAAAAAGAGCAACAATAACAAACCCAAACACCACATACACAGACTCACATACACAATACAAACTCACAAAAGTTATGACATCACGGATGTGTTCATTAACAAGACGGCAGGAACCCTTTCACAATGTATTTGTATATTCTATCACCATTCTATCACCATGACATGCACATCAAGTAGCTTATAGATTTGTCAATTATACTCAGTGAAACTGGAAAAAAAAATGAAGAAAGACAAAGGAACATTTTTAGCTACCTTAATTTTACAAATTCAGTTGCTTAAAAATAAACTTGAAAAATGTAAAAAAAAAAAAAAAACACAAAAAACCCCACTCTCTTGTGTTCATTATGTCTCTTCTCTGTATAATATTTTTAAATAAAAAGATTATAAGAGAATACTGTGAACAATTATACACCAACAAATTGCATAACTTAGAAGAAATGAACAAATTCCTAAAAACACACATACTAACAAAATTGACCCATGAAGAAACAAAACCTGAGCAGACTTATAACTAGCAGGGAGATTGAATCAGTAATCAAAACCCTGCCATGAAGGCCCAGGACCAGACGGCTTCTCTAGTGAATTCTAACAAATACTCAAAGAGGAGTTAACATTAATCTTCAAACCGTCCTCAAAAATTGACAAGCAAGGAAATACTGACTCATTCTAAAAGACTGGAATTACCCTGATACCAAAGCCATAAAAGAAAACTATGGTTCAACAGCCCTTTTGTGAAAACTGATGCAAAAATCTTCAACAAAGGCGCATCTGGGTGGCTCAGGTCATGATCCCAGGGTCCTGGGATGGAACCCCACATCGGGTTCCCTGCTCTGCGGGGAGCCTGCTTCTCTCTCTCCCACCCCCCCTGCTTGTGTTGTTCCTGCTCTCACTGTCTCTGTCAAATAAATAAAATCTTAAAAAAAATTTTTTTTTCAACAGAACACCAGCATACTGAATTCAGCAGTACAGTCAAAGGATCATACACCATAACCAAGTGGGATTTATTCCTGAATTCAAGGATAGCTCAACATATGAAAATTAACTGACATAATGCCCTGTATATTAACAAAATAATGGGGGAAAATGATAATTTCAATTGATACCAAAATACATTTGAAAAAATTCAACATTCTCTTATGATATAAACATAAAACAAACTAGGAATATAAAGAAATACCTTGACATGATAAAGGCCATACAGAAAAAGGACCTCATACTACATATGCTACAAATTATATTGTAAATACACCACAGCTTACATCAGACCCAATAATGAAAGAGTTAAAGTTTTTCTCCCAAGATCAAGAATAAGACAGGTATGCTGCTTTTGCCACTTCTGTTCAAGTCCTCTTCTATTAGAAATCTCAGATCAGTAAGGCAACAGAGAGAAATAAAAGGTATCCAAATGGGAAAGGAAGACATGAAATTTTGTTCGCAGATAATACGATCTTAAATGCAGAAAATCATAAAGACCACACACACACACACACACACACACACACACACTCTCTCTCTCTCTCTCTCTCTCTCTCTCAGAACTAATAACCAGTAAAGTTGTAGGGTAAAAAAAATCAATGAACAAATCACTCGTAATGAATAATCTGAAAAGGAAACCAAGAAAACAATTTCAGTTACAATAGCATCAGGAAGAACAAAAAACTGAGAGAAAAACTTAACTAAGTTGAGGAAAGACTTGCACACTGAAAACTATAAACCTTTCTGAAAGAGATACCTACATACACAAATGGAAAAACATTTTATGCGTATGGAATGGAAGACTTGATATTGTTAAGATGTCAATATTACCCAAAGTGATCTACCAATTTAATTCAGTCCCTATCAAAATCATTTTTTACAAAATCATTTTTTACTGAAAGCGAAAACTCCATTCTAAAATCCATGCGGAATTTCAAAGATCCTGAACAGCTAAAACAATCATAAAAAAGAACAAAGTTAGGGGTCTCACTGAAATCATTCCTGATTTCAAAATTTATCACAAAGCTTTAGTAATGAAAACAGTGTTGTCATGGCATAAAGGCAGAAATAGACCAATGGAATAGAATAAAAATAAATCTTCACATATATATAATCAACTATTTTTTACAAGGTTGTCAAGACCATTGAATGGGGGAAAGAATTATCTTTTCAACAAATGGTGCTAGGAAAACTGGATATCCATGGAAAAGAATAAAGTTGTAAGCTTTTATAACGTATGCAAAAATTTAAAATGCATCAAAGATCTAAACATAAGACCTGAAACTATAAAACTCTTAGAAGAAAACATAGGCCGAAAGCTTTATGATGTTGGATTTGGCAATGATTTCCTGGATATGATGCCAAAAACATAGGCAAGAAAAGTAAAAATAGGTAAATCGAACCCTATCAAAATTAAAAACTTCTGTTCAAATGACACAATCAACAGAGTAAAAAGGCAATGCAGAGAATGGCAGAAACATTTTAAAATCATGTATCTGATAAGGGATTAACTTCCAAAATACATAAAGAACTCCTACAACTCAACAACAGCAAACAAACAACCCAGTTAAAAAAATGGGGAAAAGGGGCGCCGGGGTGGCTCAGTGGGTTAAGCCGCTGACTTCGGCTCGGGTCATGATCTCAGGGTTCTGGGATCAAGTCCCGCATCAGGCTCTCTGCTTCGCAGGGAGCCTGCTTCCCTCTCTCTTTCTCTCTCTGCCTGCTTCTCTGTCTACTTGTGATCTCTCTCTGTCAAATAAATAAATAAAATCTTTTAAAAAATCTTTAAAAAAAAATGGGAAAAAGATTTGAGCAGACATTTCTTTAACGAAGATAAATAAATGGCCAAGCATATGAAAAGGTGCCCAATATTACTAATGTTAGGGAAACGCAAATCAAAAGCACAGTGAAATGTTGTCTTACACCCATTAGATGGCTACTCTCCAAAACACAAAATAACAGGTTTTGGTAAGGATGTGGAGAAATTGGTGCTCTTGGGCACAGCTGG
This sequence comes from Meles meles, assembly GCF_922984935.1. Lineage (NCBI taxonomy): Eukaryota > Metazoa > Chordata > Mammalia > Carnivora > Mustelidae > Meles > Meles meles. The sequence goes on from NC_060077.1 coordinate 32,632,331, forward strand.
TGGGATGTAAAATGGCATAGCTGCTAAGAAAATCAATACGGTAGTTCCTCAAAAAATTAAAAGAAGAAATACAGTATAACCAAGCAATTCCACCTCTGGGTATATATCCAAAAGAGGTGAAAGCACAGCGTTGAAGAGGTATTTTACACTCATGTTCCTAACAGCATTACTCACAATAGCCAAAAGACAAAGCAACTCAAGTGCCTACCAACAGATGAATGGATAAACAAAATGTGATACACACTTACAGACCACAGACTGTTACTATCAATGGAAGATGATTCTGCATTTAAAAGGAAGGAAATTCTGACACGTGATGCAACATGAGGAATCTTGAGAAATCATGCTAAGTGAAATAATCGAATAATAAAAAGACAAATGCTGTATTGGGCTACTTTTATGAATCATCTAAATTAGTCACATTCCTAGAAAGACAACTTAGAATGGTGGTTCCAGCGGCTGAGGAAAGGGGCTAATGGGTTCATTAATGTTCACTAATGGATACAGAAGGTCAATTTTGCAAGATGAAAAAGTTCTGGAGGTTTGCTGCACAACAATATGAATATACCCAATGATACAGAACGAGACTTTGAAGAATGGGTACGATGGCAAATTTGGTGTATTTTACCAAAAAAAATAGAAATTTATTTTTTATTTATTTATTTTTTAAAGATGTTATTTATTTATTTGACAGAGATCATAAGTAGGCAGAGAGAGAGGAGGAAGCAGGCTCCCTGTTGAGCAGAGAGCCCAATGCGGGGCTCAATCCCAGGACCCCAGGATCATGACCCGAGCCAAAAGTAGAGGCTTTAACCCACTGAGCCACCTAGGCACCCCTAAAAATAGAAATTTAAAAAGAGCCATCTTGTGGCTCTTAGATATGCAAAACATTCTTTTAAATTAGTAGAAAAAGATAAAAATTTAAGCATACAGGGCACCCTTGTGGTTCAGATGGTTAAGCATCTGCCTTTGGCTTAGGTCATGATCCTGAGGTCCTAGGATTGAGTCCTGCATCAGGCTCCCTGCTCCTTGGGGAGCCTGATTCTCCTTCTGCCTCTGCTTCTCTCTTTCTCTCTCTGTCTCTCATGAATAAATGAAATCTTTTAAAAAAATGTTAACCATACAAAGTTGATTATTTACAAACAGTGAAATGTATATTCAAACATCACACCTAAAAATATATGGGTTGTAAAATGGTGCTTATTGGGGCCAAGGATAGGGGAAATGGGGAGATGCAGGTCAAAGGAGATATGGAAGATATCTTCCAGTTATATGGTAAGGTCCAGGGATCTAATGTACAGCACAGTGACTATAACTGACAACATTGCATTATATACTTAGAAGTTGCTATAAGAGAAGTTGCTATCTTTAACGTTCTCATTATACCAACAAAGCAATGGTAATTTATGTGAGATGAAGGATGTGTTAACTAATCTTATTGTGGTAGACATTTTGTAATACATACATGTACCAAATCATCACAATGCACCGTAAACCCACACAGTGTTATATGTCAATTATATCTCAATAAGCTGGGGGGAAAACAGCCAAAACTATACTCAGAGGCAAATTCACAGCTTTAAATACTTTCATTATTAAACAGTAAAGAATGACTATGAATACAAGTGTATCAAGGCTGAAAGAAAAATGCTAAAACATCCTTGCAACAAGCTCCCTGTTTTCTATCTCTAAAGCTCTCCCAGGAGTAATACCCAATTTCTAACAGAGAATCAACAACATAAATGATTCCAGAATACCTTTTTTTTTAAAAGAATGAATATGAATAAACTAGGACAAATCTAAAATAGTTAGCACACAGGTATCTAAGTCCCCAAACCAAGATTCCTATTGAAATGACCAATGCAGCTTTGCGCAGTGGCAGTATCGTAGCCAATGAGGTTTATCCGAGGCGCGATTATTGCTAATTGAAATGACCAATGCATTTCTGAATACCTTTTACATGCCAGAAATAGAAATTTCTCATAGATACAGTTCAGAGAGGACAGGACTTAGAGAAGATGCAGAAAATCAGCCCAGGATCACGCGATGAAGTGCGGTTCCCAGCTCTTAGGCCTCTGCATGGGCCAAACACCACAACAAATCTAAGCCCTCCCCTGACGCCACATGTGGTACCCAAGGTGAGGGGATTGATGGGGAAAGTGACCCCGTTGGCCTCTGCTGAGTTATAGGTCAGAGCTAAGTGGCCACTGGCCAGCATCTGGCACATGACAGGCACTCAATTCATTTCTGTCACAAGAAGGAAGCAAGGACAAACAGCAGGAAAACAGTATCTAGACTAACAGAGTACTGTGCCTCCCAGGCTGGGGCAGCATGACGAACCCGAGCACGTGTTCCATAGGGAGGATGATTTTTGCGAAAAACTGGAGAAATGTCAGGAGAAGGACTGCCTTGGGCTCCTGAAGACTTAGGAGAATGTTGCCTTGCTGAGGGCATCTCTGCATCTAGAACGAGGCAGGGAGTGGGTCCACAGAGACCCTCACCGAGGCAGTGCCTGCCAAGTCTGGAGGTGGGTGTGGCAAGGAGCAGGGCTGCAGGTGTCACAGGGACCAGACGTGGCTTTTGTCCTTGAGGCCATGGGGGATCTCATAGGGGGAGAAACCAGATAAATATTGGCTAAAGGAGTGAGCAAGAGGGGGCGCCTGGGTTGCTCAGTGAGTTAAGCTTTTGCCTTTGGCTCGGGTCATGGCCTCGGTCCTGGGATCGATCCCCACATTGGGAACCCCTGCTCAACAGGGAGTCTGCTTCTCCCTTTTTCTCTGCCTTCCTCTCTGCCTATTGTGATCTCTTTCTCTGTCAAATAAATAAAATTAAAAAAAAAAAAAAAGGAGTGAGCAAGAGAACCAGGCCCAGCTGAAAGGCTTCCTCTCCCCTGGCTGAAACAGCCCCCACCAGCTTCAGGGAAAAGGACAGCAAACACCCCTCCACAGCCCCCCCAGTCCCCTGCCCCTACCCAAGGCTGCTATTCTTGGGCCCTGGGTCTTGTCTGAGATTCACTCCTCCTGCCCATCAACCATGCTCATGCTCTGGGCAGTGGAGTCCGGGCAGAGGACAGAGCCACCAGGAGCAAGGGGACATGCAAGGGCCTAGGGTTCCCACAGGGCACAAGGTTGCTGCCTGTGTCATAGTCCCAGGTGGCCTCCTTCCCTGCACATGCCCTGAGGTATCGACCATCCCACCCCTACCACTGGATGTCCTGGCCCTTTTCTAAAGACAAAAGTTTGCAAGCATAAAGGCTTAATTAAAAATTAAGCAATGCCCTGTTTCAATGGTTTGGCAAAGAAATATCTGGAATTACTTCTTCAAATACAAATAACTGAAATAGTCTCATCATAACCAATAGCTCCCTGCAGACAGGCCAATGCCAGAGAACTGTCACCGAGACAACTGGAAAGGGAAGATATGCTTGCCTGGGGCAGGCCTGGGAGTAGGGCCCAGCTTTGCTTGCTGAGCCTCAGGTTCCCCATCATAACTCCCCACCCCCATGCTGGGGAGGCCCAAGAGAGAAGATGATTTTGGTCCCATGCAAGTCCCTGCCCCAGCTGTGGTCCCAGCTATGGCCCTGTACCCTCTGGGTGGCAATAAGCCTGTGCTCACCCCAGGCAGGAGGTGACAGGTGAGGCTGGTAGTCTGTGCCAACTGATGGGGGGGGGGCAGGAGGGTCCCGAGTCCCAGAGCCCACACTGGCCCTCATGGTGTGTTCAGGAAAGCCCCTTTCCCAGGCTCAAGTTCTCAGAAGGCTCAGTATGTGGCCAGGGTACATAGAACATACTACAGAGGTGTCCAGATGGCTCAGTCGTTAAGCGTCTGCCTTTGGCTCGGGTCATGTGGGATCGAGCCCCACACTGGGCTCCCTGCTCAGCAGAAAGCCTGCTTCTCCCTCTTCCACTCCCCCTGCTTATGTTCCCTCTCGCTGTGTCTCTATCAAATAAATAAATAAAATCTTAAAAGAAAAAAAAAAAAAGAACATACTATAACAGGGCCTAAACCTGGGCCCTTCAAATACTTGCTGGTCTCCCTCCTGACCTCAGCATCCCTGCCTTGCCCTGCACACTGCCCTTACTTCCCCTGCATCCCTGCCTCTCCCTCCATGCCTGCTCCTCCACTCTGTACTCCCATACCTCTCTGGTACCTTCACTTCCCCTGTTCTCTGCCCTCTCTTTACAGCCTTGCCTCTCCCTTCCCCTGAACCCCCGCCTCCCCTAAAGCCCCCCTGCTATATTTCTGCCTCCTTGCACCCTCACTTCCTCTTGCATCCCTACCTGCCTTGTCTCCTATACTCCTATATCCTTGCCCTTCCTCCCTCCTGCACCCCTCCCCTCTCCACCCTCGTTTCCCTCTCAGCCCTGTCCTGTCTTCTGCACCCTATGCTGATCCACGGTGGGTGAACTGAGCAGCCCATGATATGCTCCAAGGGGCACAGCTGGCGCTCTCAGAGCCCTAGTGCCCTTCCCCCATCATAGTCCCCTGGACAAGGGTGGAGGCACTGAGGTGTCTTGAGCCTGGGGCCTCCAGCTGTGTGCAGAGAAGACTCCCCACTGAAGCTCTGGCTCTTATGACAGAGCCATCAGTGCGCCCTCCCAGAGGGTCCAAGTGACTCACCTCAGAGGTAATCATCTGTGGGAGTGCTGGCACTGCCAGGGCTCCAAATCCCCTGAGCATCAGTCTGGGGGTGGGGAAGTAGGCATGAGAAGGCCTGGTGGGAGCAGAGGCCAAGGGGCGGGGGGAGGCCCTTGCACCCACTGTGTGCAATGCCCACAGAGCCAGGGACCAGCCTAGCCTCCTGATCACCAGCATCCCTCAGCACAACGTCGGGAGTGGCGTCAGCTCACACACGCCTGCAAGGACACCCCGAGCTCCCACTGCACACTTGAGCAGATAGGAGGTGAGATGGGGTCCTCACAGGAGGTGTTCCTCCCTGGATTGTCTGCCTTTCCTGGGGGCCCATCTCCTATGCAGGTCCCTGGCTGGGCTATCTGAAGACAGCAGTCCTAGCTATCTCTTGGGGGAAGGGCTGTCATGGCCACTCTCTCAGGCCACATTGGCATCTTTATGGCTCCCACCAAGGCTCTGTCCCCAGCATGAATGTGTCTGTGTGTACTTGTACACACACACACACATACCCCCCAGCAGTGCCTGAACCTCAAGGTCAAGCCCAAGTTGTTTAAACATAGAAAAACAGCTCTAGGCAAAAGTTATTTACTGCAGCGGCCCTGATGGTAGAGAACTCCAAACAGCCTGAGTCCATGATGGGACGTGCTTCTGAGGTCTTAGCTGAGGGGCGCACGGGCCTCAGGGATAGAGGGGGACTGACATGGGTGTGTCTGCCCCCCCACACAAAAGGCAGGACCAGCACAGTCAACCACAAGTATTACCTGGAAACAGGGAGCCCACGCATCTGCTTTGGCCTAGCATCACAACACCAATTTGGGAGATGCTGGTGAGGTGGGGGGTGGGGATAACAACCTCCAGCCCTCTTTTTTTAAAAAAAAAAAGATTTTATTTATTTATTTGACAGAGAGAGACATATCAAGAGAGGGAATACAAGCAGATGGAGTGGGAGGGGAAGAAGCAGGCTTCCGGCTGAACAGGGAGCCCGAGGTGGGGCTCAGTCCCAGGACTCTGGGATCATGACCTGAGCAGAAGGCAGATGTTAACAACTGAGCCACCCAGGCGCCCCAACCTCCAGCCCTCTTACACATGCATATGTGGAAATCACCTCCCTAGAAGGGAGGACAGAAAGTGCTGGGCTGTACAGGTACGATAGGTATGATTTTATTTTCCTTCTTTTCTGTATCTTCTACATTTTCTACAAACAAGCACGCATATATAATTTCTTTTAAAAGGCAAAATGAACAACAAGTGTTGGAGAGGATGTGGAGAAAGGGGAACCCTCTTACACTGCTGGTGGGAATGCAAGTTGCTGCAGCCACTTTGGAAACAGTGTGGAGATTCCTTAAGAAATTAAAAATAGAGGGGCGCCTGGGTGGCTCAGTGGTTAAAGCCTCTGCCTTCAGCTCAGGTCATGATCCCAGGGTCCTGGGATCTAGCCCCGCACTGGGCTTTCTGCTTGGCGGGGAGCCTGCTTCCTCCTCTCTCTCTGCCTGCTTGTGATCTCTGTCTAATAAATAAATAAAATTAAAAAAAAAAAAAGAGCTTCCCTATGACCCTGCAATTGCACTACTGAGTATTTACCCCAAAGATACAGATGTAGTGAACAGAAGGGCCATATGCACCCCAGTGTTCATAGTAACAATGGGCACAATCGCCAAACTGTGGAAAGAACCAAGATGCCCTTCAACAGATGAATGGATGAAGAAGATATGGTCCATATATACAATGGAGTTACTATGCCTCCGTCAGAAAGGATGAATACCCAACTTTTATATCAACATGGATGGGTCTGGAGGAGATTAGGTTGAGTGAAATAAGTCAAGCAGAGAAAGTCAATTATCATATGGTTTCACTTGTGCAGCATAAGGAATAACATGGAGGACATTAGGAGAAGGAAAGGAAAAGTGAATTGGGGGAAATCAGAGGGGGAGAGGAACCATGAGAGACTGTGGACTCTGAGAAACAAACTGAGGTTTTTGGAGAGGAGGGGGGTGAGGGGATGGGTAAGTGGATACTAAGGAGGGCATGCATTGCATGGAGCACTGGGTGTGGTGCATAAACAATGAATCTTGGAACACTGAAAAAATAAAATAAGATTAAAAATTAAAAAAAAAAAAAAAGGAAAATGAAGGGGCGCCTGGGTGGCTCAGTCTGTTAGGCATCTGTCGTCAACTCAGGTTATTATCTTGGGGTCCTGGCCCCAAGCCCTGCGTCGAGCTTCCTGCTCAGTGGGGAGTCTCCTTCTCCCTCTCCCTCCTTGTGCTTTCTCTCTCTCCATCAAATAAATAAAATCTTAAAAATAAAAAAAATAAAAAAATAGCAGGGGTGCCTAGGTGGCTCAAGGGTTAAAGCCTCTGCCTTTGGCTCAGTTCCTGATCCCAGGGTTCTGGGATCAAGCCCCGTGTTGGGCTCTCTGCTCGACAGGGAGCCTGCTTCCCCCTCTCTCTCTGCCTACTTGTGATCTCTGTAAATAAATAAATGAAATATTAAAAAAAAAAAAAAGGAAAATGGAAGTGGGGAGGTGCCTGGATGTCAGTTGGTTAAGCATCTGACTCTGAATTTCAGCTCAGGTCATGATCTCAGGGTCATGAGATGAAGCCCACCCACACAAGGCTCTGGTATCCAAAAGTGTGCTTGAGACTCTCTATTTCCTTCTCCCTCTGCTCCAACTACTCTCACCACAGGATTGTGAGTGCTTGCTCTCTCTCTCTCCCCACCTCCCTCAAATAAATAAATAAATAAATAAATAAATAAATAAATAAATAAATAAAATCTTTAAAAAGCTTAACAGGGGACTTTGATGCCATGGTCATTTGGCATCTATGGGTCAGTCTCGTGCCCTCTCCCTTGCTCGCAGCCCCTCAAGCACATCCAGGGGAGCCTGGGGTGAAGGGAGATGCTGCTTTGTAAAGGGCTGAGACCCCTTCACCTACACCATCCCAGACTCCTCAGCAGCCCAGGCCTCACTTTCCCCATCTGTGCACTTGGTGTTCCCCCACCCCCAGGCACTGTGGCCCAGATCCCATAGGCAGGTCTAGCCCAGGGGGTGCCAGCATCTTCCTCCAGGGCAGAAAGTGAAGGCCCTGAGAGCTTGGGGATGGCAGCATCTTGAAGCCTCATTATCTTGCAAAATGCAGAGAGCAGCAAGTACATTCAGACGAATGAATGGCCTAATTAGGATTTCACCAGAGAGTGAAAATATTTTAAAAAGAAAAAGTTTAACTAAAGGCATATTTGAAATACCAAACTCATCAGCTCCAAAGTCAACGTGGCAAGATACGCGGGGTTGCGGGGGCGGTAATACTTCCATCTTCCCACCTAACAGTGATAGTGGGCAGTCTTCCTGCTGGCCAGTTAAGCTGGGGTTACCCAGTACCAGTTACCCAGGGCTGGGTAAATGCTACCTAGGCTTGCAGAGACACCCTGGGCCGGGAGAGCCTGTGTAGGCCAGCCCAGTACCATCACGCCTGGGGGCCTGGGCGATGCAGGCCTCTCTCAGTCGGCCCCGCTGCACCAGCCATACCGGCAGCTGTGAATCACCTGGAACAAGGATGGCACAGCCGGAAGCTGGTGCAGCGCTCAGGCCGTCACCACAGCGGAGCACCACTGATGCCAAGCTCTTCACAAGGTCCGCGGTGTGAGCAGAGCCAGGGTCTGAGCCCAAGTCCTCTGTAGAGAATGTTCTTCCTCCTGCTTCGCCTGAGAAGCATGGGCTGTGGGGGTGGGAAAGGCTTGAGGCTCCTCTGGGCACCTGCCCACCTGGAAATGACCCAGGAGTCTGATTCCAGAGGTCCCCAGATGCCTGGCTGAGAGTTGCACAGGAACGAGAACAGCACCCTGCACCTGGCTCTCCGGCCACACCAGCAGGGGCCCTGTTTCTGAGGGACTCTACCATACAGGGACCTCTTTTCAGGAAACAAGGGTGCTCAGAGGGGGTGTGGACAGGCTCTTGTGAGAGCCCTGAGACATGGGGAGACCAGAGGAGGACATGCCACAGATCTACACAGGGAGGGCCGACTAGCTCTGAAGAGTGAAGCCTAAGGTGAGGCCCACAGAAGTCCCAAGGAGAGGGACCCAGCACAGTGGTTCCAGCAAGCACATGTGGGGTAAACGTGTAGAATAACCATGACTTTTGAGAACAAAGACTGTTCAAGGGGAGGCTCCAACCTGATCTCTTTAATCAGGCAGTGGGCACTGGCTAAGGGCTGGATGCTTGCCACGGACACCACAAACCTGAGGACACGTTACACAATGCTTCCAACTTCTGGTGATGGAAAATGTTAGTCGAGAAATGGTTTGAGGGGCACCCAGGTGGCTCAATAGGTTAAGCGTCTGCTTTTGGCTCAGGTCATTATCCCTCGGTCCTGGGATGGAGTACCACGTCAGGCTCCCTGCTCAGTGGGAAGCCTGTTTCTCCCTCTCCGTCTCCCCCTCTGCCCCTCTGTCCTGCTTGTACACACACACACACTCTCTCTCTCTCAAATGAATGGATAAATAAAATTTTTTTTAAGTTTTTTTTTTTTAAAGATTTTATTTATTTATTTGACAGACAGAGACCACAAGTAGGCAGAGAGGCAGAGAGAGAGTGGGAAGCAGGCTCCCTGCTGAGCAGAGAGCCCAATGTGGGGCTCGATCCCAGGACCCTGAGATCATGACCTGAGCCGAAGGCAGAGGCTTAACCCACTGAGCCACCCAGGTGCCCCTAAAATCTTTTTTTTAAAAGATTTTATTAATTTATTTGACAGACAGAGATCACAAGTAGGCAGAGAGGCAGGCAGAGAGAGAGGTAGGGGGAAGCAGGCTCCCCACTGAGCAGAGAGCCTGATGCGGGACTGGATCCCAGGGCCCTGAGATCATGACCTGAACTGAAGGCAGAACCTTAACCCACTGAGCCACCCAGGTGCCCCATGGATAAATAAAATCTTAAAAAAAAAGAAAGAAGGGCACCTGGGTGGCTCAATGGGTTGGGCCTCTGCCTTCGGCTCAGGTTGTGGTCCCAGGGTCCTGGGATTGGGTCCCGCATCGGGCTCCCTGCTCAGCGGGGGGCCTGCTTCCTCCTCTCTCTCTGCCTGCCTCTCTGCCTACTTGTGATCTCTGTCAAATAAATAAATAAAATCTTAAAAAAAAAAAAAAGAAAAAATAGTTCAGATACAGGTGAAAACAGTTAAATCCTCAACTTACACTTATGTCAAAATAAATTCTAGACAGATGAAAGCTTGAATGCAAAACACTAAACTAGAAATACCTCAGGAAAAGATAGGGGTGCCTTTACCAGACTAGGAGCTCAAGGAGGACAACAGAATGACTGAAAAAGGAAAACGTTCATTGAACTTCACCACAAAATATGAAAAATTTCTGAACATGAAAAGCCATCATAAACAAAAATTGAAAGATTAAGAAAGAACTTGCTGCAGGCACACAGATGAGGGAAGAATTCATGCTTTAAAATAAAGATTCCGATTGATGACTGAGAAACACATTGAAACCCAAAAAAACTCCAGCATGGGTCCAGCAGTCACAGAAGTGCGGCCACGCTCGGCACAGCTACGTGGAGGCTGACTACAAGGCCACCACAGGGCAAGACCAGGCTGGGCGGGTGGCGATGTGGTCCCCAGGAGGTGGTATCAGTGCTGGGATGGGTGCAGTGAAGGGCCCCTGCAACCCCCGGGTATCAGCATCATTCCTGCATTGCCTTCCAGCTCCCCCTTGTCAGGGGGCCCACAATTCTCATCACTGGCTTACAGTTCTACGGTTGGCCACTTTCTCTGTTTGTTGCTGGCTTCTTGGCCAGGTCAGGGACTCCCCTACAGCAGGCGTGTGTCTGATGGGGTCACAACACTCAGCGTCTGACATGGGGCTCAGCAACTGGGTACGGAATGGCTGAATGCAAGTATGGGAGATAGACGGGAGCTTGCCATCAGCCCCTTTCCCAACAGAGTCGCCAGGTCTCCCCTTTCCTTCTCCCTCTTAATGTGGACAGGGCTATACCCCAGGGACCACAGAGCAAGGAGCCCCCAGCCAGGACCCAGGTTTTGCTTCCCAGTTTGTGAAATGGTCCCAGCCCATAGAAGAGATGGCCCGAACGCCACAGCGAGTATTTCAATGCCCAGGGCAGACATGAGCAGTTAATCGCTGTGGCAGACAAGAATAATCAATGACCACACTTGAGAAGGGCAGGACAGGACAGACACAAAAGAGAGGAAAAGGCCAAGAGAGACACAGAGAAGACCAGAGGAAAGCTGGGAGAAGGCCAGGAGCAGGAGACAGAAAGGGATAAACAGGGACAGGAAACAAGCAAGCAATGCTGGGAGACCAGGCAAGAGTGGTGGGCAGGATAAGGGAGACGCTGTGACCAGAGCTATCATTCGATACTGTGCTGGTACACATTCGGTATTTGGCTGGTTGGCCAACCTGACATGTGGTGGCCTACCAGAAGTTAAGGAGGGTAGGGACCAGCACCTTGCCAATCTCGCCCCCAGATACCACGTCACACACACCACAAGCAAGGCCACGGTCTGAGCCCTGGATGCAGCTTGAGCCTCTTTACCCCAATCCAGAAGCCCCACTATGGCCCAACAGCCTGCCACTGAGCTGCCTGGCCTGACCTTGATTGTCCCAGGTGGGATACCGCCAGGTGGCAGCAGAGGCACAGCTACCACCAGCCAGCTGGCAGCTTCCCACGCCCACAGTCATGTGGGATAAGGAGGAAGGAGCCAGGCCCTGCCCCTCCCTGTCCTTGGCACAGAACACTGAGGAGTCTGGAGGCCTGGGAGCTCCTACGTCTGTGGCTACTGTCTTCTCACCACACAGCATGGCACTGGCCGGGTCGGGCCATCCACCCTGGATACTCAGGGCCACTGACCATCCACAGGGCTGGGTTGGCCAAGCCTCTCATGGAGACAGCACCCGGTGGGGCAGGAGCAGATGGCTGGGTTGGGGACTAGGCACCCATACCAGAGGGACAAGAATGAGCACAGGCACTCTCATTAGCCATCACCACTCTGTAAACACAACCACTGCAGCAAACTCTGCCAGGCCAGCGTGCTGGCAGCGCATACTTTCCCATCATTCAGAGGGATCTGGGGGACACAGGGAGCATACTGCTTCCCGACCCTGTCGTACTTCCCAGGCCTTAGCCTCGTTGGAAGAGCGACTACCAGGGAAAGCTACAAACACTGGTAACGCCTACGGCCACGGGCCAGCACGTGCCAGTCTGTCCCCAGCTGGGAGCTCTAGTCTCCCCTGGGCAGCAAGGACCACCTGAGCTAAGAGCCAAGCTGGGTAGGCTATGCCGAGCCAAGCGTGGCAGGCCTCCAAGTCAAGACAAGTGAAGAACAGATCCAGCCAATGTCCTGGTATCAGCCCCTGGAGTGAGGATGACCAGAAGCATCCACCACCCCAGGTCCAGCCCTCTTTCAGTCACACCTGCCAGGCCCAGGAGGACACTCTTCTGTCCCATGCGAAGAGGGGGACGGCCCCAGGCCAAGCCCAGGACACTTACCTGTCTTGAGGGGAGATCAGCATGTCCAAACGCCCATCCTGCCAGCCCCAGCTCCTGCAGGGAAACCATAGGGTACCCTGTGAGATCAACCTGTTGGGCTAAGTCCCTTTTGGATGAGGCCAGACCCGTGGTGGGGCAGTATCATCCTGGACCCTAAGGTCATCTCACAGAGCTCCTGACATGGACCCATACCTTTGTGCATGTTCTCTTATCCCCACTCGACTGGAACCATGGTGTCTGCGGTCTATGTCAGACTATCACCATCCCTTATAAATGTTTCTACCACTGTTGACCTTCAAAACTGTGACTGTTCAGCTGAAGATAATAATGTCTTCCCCATTCCAGAAGGGAAGTGCTTCATTGTGATAAACAGTACAGCAAGGAGAATTTCTGCACCAGGGTCCCACTGCCCCCCACCTGAACACCTGCCTAGCTCTGCTCTCCTCTCCAGGATCCCACTCCTGCCTTGTGTAACAAGCCATCTGCCTGTCCTGATGCTCCTTGGGGCTGCCCTAGAACCTACATTCCTGTCAGGCAGGCAGGCCAGCTCCCAGACCCTGGGACCAAGTGGCCAAAGTTAGGGCTATGTGTCCCTCACATGTAGGAGCTGCAGCCCCCATGGGCTTCCTGTCTCAGCCCATGACCCAGAGGACACATTCTCCACCACTGTTTCTAAGGCTAGAGACCAGGCCAGAGAGCGTTTGCATCAATAAAAATGAAAAACAGGGTGGTAGGCACTTGGCTGGCTAGTTGGTAGAGCATGCAACACTTTTTAAGATTTATTTATGTATTTGACAGAGAGAGAGAGAGAACAAACAGGGGTAGTGGGGAGAGAGAAGCAGGCTCCCCTGCTGAGCAGAGAGTCCGATGTGGGGCTCCATGCCAGGACCCTGAGATCATGATCTGAGATCAACGCAGATGCTTAATTGACTGAGCCACCCAGGCACCCCAAAGACCATGCAACTCTTCAAGCCCTGTGTTGGGTGTAGAGATTACTTAAAAATAAAATCTTTACAAATAAATAAATAAAATCTTTACAACTGCAAACCAAAGCCAGGGTGGCACAAAGAGGAGGAGAGGTCTGGGTCAAACAAATGGAAAGTCATTCTGGGGGTGGTCAGAGGTGATAGAAACTCTCTCCCCCGGGCTCTACAGTGTTTTCCAGACTGTTTCTCTATCTAAATCTTCCTTTGTGGATGTGGCCTGGGTGGGGGCCCCAAGGTAGGTGTCCCTGCCTCCCAGCAGCCCCTTCATCACCAGGAGGGGCTCTGAGTCACGGTGGGATCGTGTGAAAATCAGGATGCATGGGGCTGAGGCAGGAAAGACTAGTGGCCTGAGCCAGGCAGGTGTGCATGTGTGCACACGTATGTACTCAAGCACGCTCACTCTCGTGGGTGCCTGGGACGGCAGTCTGGGAGGGAGCCTGCCCACCCACGACAGCCGCTCCACCCACGGCAGAGGACCTGCTGTTCCCACCCTGAAGTCTGAGGCTCAGGAAGCAGCTCAACTTGCAGTGTGACGTTTCTGGGACACTTCTGTTTTTGGCTTAAGCATTCACATAGGTTTTGTCCCACAGAGAACCACATGCCTTTCTTATCAGTCCGGATAACTGTCAACCTCCCCCTCAGTGCTGGCCCTGTGCAGAGCCTCACAAGGTGCTGGCTATGCGCCCTCATGTCACTCTCGCTAGGGGCCTTGGATTGGCCCAAACCCCATTTTACAGATGGGTAAACTGGGTCTGGGATTTGAACTTAGGTCTTCCTGTTCACCGTGCCCCCACCTCAACTGGTGGTATTTGGCCACAAGAAGAACATGCTCCCTCCTTGTGGGGCTCTAGCCTGGTGAAGAGCTCCATAAACAGAAGAGAGCCAGTAGTAGACACCAGTGGGAGGAGGGTATTTGCAGGGCTGCTGGGAGTGGGGCACCAAAGGCTTCCTGCAGGAGGAGAGTAGGGGAAATGAGAGGTTCTGGGGGATGCAGGGTGGCAGTGGTTTGGGGAGGCATGGGTCCCAAGCGTGACACTGTATAGGAGGTGGGGGCAGGGCAGAGCCTGACAGGAGCCCTGAGGGAGCAGACAGAGTGAGAGAACGAGTAACAGGATTCGTGATCAGAGTGCAGGTTACCTGTCTTGCCCTTCCCTTAACATCCCCTCAGGGCTGATCTGTAGGCTTTGGGGTCACTTACTTGGCCTAGGACTCCCCACCCCGAACTAGGAGCCTTGGGGCTAAGGGAGCCACCAAACCTGCTCCCTCCCCAAATGCTCCCTCCCCAAATGCTCCCTCCCCAAATGAGGAGGGTCCTGAGAAGTGAAATAACTCCACCAGGCCATTCGAGCCTAAGCCTATCCATGCCATGGGACTCCCCACACTGGAGTGCCCGAAAATCTGTCCAGTCTGCCCCCACTCTTGGAAGGCCTGCAGCATCTCTGACTGGGGCAGGAGCCCAGCCTACCAGGGTTGCCAAGCAGCCAGGCCTGAAAAGCCATGGACAGGCTGTGTGTCCCTGGCACTAGGCAGCTCCACGATCACAAACCGAGTCTAGATGAGGGATGGGGCCCCAGCTGGGCAGGCAACTCGGGGCTACGGCAGGTAATGAGGACCCCAGGTGGGAGTGGCAGAGGTGGTGGTGAGGGGGTCAGGCAGGTCTTTCTGTTCTGTTCTGCATGCAAGCCTCACGTCCTCCTCCACCATGACAAATCCTAACGTGCTCCTCCAGGCCGCTGGCCACTTTGGGTGCAATGTGAAAAGACACCAACTTCTGTGGCACCTTCTTCAGAGATTAAGTGGAAGAGGCCCAGGCTCATCCTGACAGGCTGACTCAGGGTCTGCACCCACACCCTTAGATGGGGGCAGGGTCAACCAGCGGAAGCCAAGGAGGGCACAGGCCTGAAGGAGGACTCCCTCAGGGCCTGGTTTTCAAGGTCTTTGCCTGAGCCTGTGCTCAATCACCCAGCCATTCAGGCCTGGGGTCTCCCCTTTGCCTGAACTAAAGGTGGTGAGGGGTTCTGGGGGCTAGAGGGGCCTCACCCCAGGGATCCTTGCTCCTCTCCAGCTCTGTACCCTGGATAGGCAGTCTGTAGAAAGCAGAGCTCTGGGCTCCCCACGGGGTTCCTCAGGAAGGGTCCCAACCCTGAGGGCGGCTGGGTGGAGCTAGTCTTGCCTGCCATGGCAGGCCTGGGTGCCCTCTGGTGGCCGTATCCACTAGTCGCTGCCTTCCTAGAGGCCGTTGGCTCCTCAAGATCCACTGGGGCAGTGGGAAGAGTCTGTGCGGGACACAAGATGAGGAAAAGATGTGGATGAAACGGGCGTCCACTACTCTGGGCTCATCCTCCTGACCCATGAAATAAACTGAACTGTGCTGTTGTCCCAGTCAGGAAAGCCCAGTAAGGGATTCCTGACCCTGTGTTCCCTCTGGCTACTTCCTAATTTTGGGTCTCCTGCTGAGCAGTCCAAGATTTCATCACTATCCTGACAGAAGCTGGTGCCAAGAAAACAGATGCCTTCCCCCCAACTTGAGCCGCCACTGGGAAGTCCCCAGAACCCCTGATGGCCCCCTGGACAGTCCACAGGGCTTGCCCCATCCTCCGTTCCTCTGCCGAAGCCAAACCAGGGTACAAGTCAGCTGCTAGGGACTGACTAGGGTTCTGGCATGCCTGGTGTCCTTGCTCCCCAGCTGTGTGTCACTCCTGGATCCCCCTGAAGGTGCAGGACCCCACTGTTCATGCCCCTCAGGCCTGTCTCTTGGGGTGAAGTGGGTGTGGCAAATCTACACTAAATCTTTATGTAGCACAAACAGGGACACCTTCACAGAACCTCAGAGAGGCAGAGACCCCGGTACTGGGAAGAGACCTGACAGGCCACCTCTGAAGGTGGCACCATGCAACCCCAATGTGGCATGGGGAAGGTAACTGAGCAGGACTGAGAGCTGGCCCAGTTTACTTTGGAGGGTCATGGTCTGCAAGTACTTGTGTCTATGCAGAAAAGACTGTGAAGAAGAGCAGGGCAGGGGCTGGCTTGGCTGTGAACCTCCTTCCTAGGCCAGGACCAGAATCCTGAGCATAGTGAACACTCTGGACCCAGCCCCGTGTTGGGTGCCACTGGACCACAGACTTGAGGGAGCAGGGGACAGACACAGTACTGGGGATGGGACAGGGCAAGGCTGTGGGAAAAGATGTGTTCTGGATTCCCAGCTCCACATGCTATGGCCAGACCCAAGGCCTACTGGCCATGGGTGCAGTATGCCGGACAGAGGTCTTTGATAGTCTCCTGTGTCCAGCACCACCTCAGGTCCAGAGATACACTGAACACAAGACAGGCACGACCTGCTCTGGACCAACAGACCTCTGGTGGTGGCCTGCTTCTCAAGTGGAGGCAGAGGGAGGGGATGGAGGCTCTCAGTCCACCCCTGGTGGATGTCCTCATGGGGGGATGTTGCCCTTACATCACTAAACCGCTCATCTCCCAACCTCCTGCGTTTATAAATCCTGACTCGGTGTGTGTCCTGCACAGTGATGTAGGTGACAACTGGAACGGCTGCGAGAGAGGCGTAACCACCCGAGGTTACACTAAGAGCCTACCCCAAAGGATGAAATCCTGTTGAAGCGATTCTTTTCTCTTGTTTCTAAACATGCCTGGGTCTAGAGGGAAAACAGCCAGAGTCCCTGACATCCCCTTGGCCCCGCCGTGCCCCAGCGGGTTCCAGTGCCGCGCCGCCCCAGGAAAGTTCCTGGGCCCCGCCGCCCCTCGGGTCCCTGGAAAGTTTCCGTGGCTGCTGGACCCCAGCTGCAAGGCGCCCGGCGTCGCGCTGGGCGGTCAAGGCTGCGGGTTCCCGCGGCGTCTTGTCGGGGGCGCGCGGTGCGGGGTGCCCTGGCCCTGTCGGCCATGGCCCCGAGGCCGCGCACAAAGGGACCCGCCCCCATGGTCCAGGGTCTCGCGCACCGCGGCGCAGGCGAGGAGCAGGTGGGGCGGAGCCCGGCTCCTCCCCCTACCGCGATACCCGGCCGGACTTCGATTGCCCCCTCAGCCGCCCACCTAGACCCCGTCCCCTGCTGGACCGCAACCTGGATCCCGTCCCGGATCTCCGGCCTCGTCCCAGTCCCGGCCCCGACCTCTGGACCCCGCCCCCCGGCCCGAGCCTACCTGGAGCGCGGCGTGGGCGGCCCCGCAGCGTGGCCCCCGCCCCCAGACGGGCGTCCCCGGGTCTCTCGGCGCACCCGGCACGGCGTCCTTAGAGCGCCGCGCGGTTAGCGGTCCGCAGGGTGCTCAACTCGGACCGGTGCGGGGGCGGACCTCTCCCAGGCCCAGCGTGCAGCCCCGGGACCAGCCCTCCCCACCCCTCGCGCGGCCCGTGCGCAAAGCGGGTCTGGCCGGCTACGCGACCCTCCGCCCCGCCCCATCCGAACGCGAATTTTCCCATTGGTCGGGAGACCGAGCGCGGCCCGGCATCCGGCGCCGATTGGACAGGCGCTGGCAGACGCCGGCTTGCCATTGGGCTCCCGGGGTGTCCGTCCCGGCCGACGACCGGCCCCTTCGTGGAGTGGCCGAGGCCCCGGCACCTGCCTGCACCGCTGCGGCGGCGGCCGGGGCCTCGGGGCCGCCCCCTCTCGGCCGCGTTTGAGGACGTCCCCGGAGCGTCCGGCCCCGAGCGGGGATTGACAGGCCCCGCGCCCCCTCCCCGGACTCCAGCCTCGCTGCCTCCATCATTGCCCCTAGCTCGCTGGGATCCTCCTCCGGCGCCAGCTGTTTGCCGGGCGCTGCGCGCCGTGCCCTCCTGTCAATATCTAATTGTATTCTTCACACAATCCGCGAGGAAGAGTTTGCTGCTTTCCCATTTTACAGGTGGGAAATTGAAGCTCAGAACTGTTCTCACTTTCTTTAGATCACCGGAACTCAAACTTCCCGGGACTGGGGGTTCTTCCACCCCGCGGTTCTCACAGAGAGGTAGGGGTCCGACCTTGACTCAGCGAGGCTAGATAGGGAGCCATGTTTCTGAGGGCGGGAAGCGACTTTCGGTGAAATAGAGGTTCTCCTCCGCCTCCGGGCCTGAATCTACGGACATCTTGGCTCAGCCCCCCTCTGCAGAACTGCCACAGGACTGCCCTCCCTCATCTCCTCCTTCACATCACCACAGCTCAGGGCCTGGGAAGGGGTGAGGGGAGGAGTTTGTGAGTTTATCACCGCCCCCTCTTCCTGGTGTCCCATTTCCTCCACCCTACCCGGGATCTTGGAGGATCCCTGTGGGGTGCAACTACTTGAGCAGAGTTTCACACAGGTTGCATTTTTCTGTCAGGTGGAAAGCTGCCACCTGCTCCCTTCAGGGACACGAGGCACACATATATGACCACAAATGGGACCATAATCCTTGGTCAGCTCCACTTAAATTTGTGGTAGTGGGGGCACCAGTGGGGGTGCTGTCCATTGGGGCTTATTTTGCGGGGTTCAGGAGATGATGGCCCCTTGGCCAGTGACTCTGGCTCACGCTTAGTTCTAAGCCTTTCCTGCTCTGGTTGCACCTGGAGATGACCAGATTCTCAGCTCACCATATTCCCTATAGCCACCTAGGGAGTCACAGGCCCATGACATTGCTAATGGGGAGACCAGACATTCATGTCTCATCCACCCACATCAGGGGTCCAGAGTGTTCACACCATAGTTACTTGCTCAGAACAAAGAAAGTGAAGTGATGCAGGGCCGGAACTCACCACTGGTACCACCATTGGGTCCCCCCTGTGGTACCTGGTGCACACAGCAAATCTACCCTAGCCTTTTAGAGCCAGGCAGTCACCCCCAGTCAACTGGAGTTGGCACTTGAGATGAGAGCTATTTGACACTCTGGCATAGTGATGTTGCTTATGGCTCTGGGCATATGAAAGGCCGTGTCCTTCTCTGGGACGCAGGAGCCCCTATAAGCAAGGCATCTCTTGTCCTGTGGAACCGCACCATTGGTGACATTCTGAGCCAGCTGCTGTGTGGGCTGGGGGATTCTCTTCCCTCCATTACGAGTGGATCTCATTAGTCCAACTGTCCCTACAGATTTCTCCAGGGGCATTGGCCCATGGTCCTCCTGGAGCTCTATTCTCATAGTGAGCTTGTGGTCCAGCATCTTCTCTTCCCCACACATTTGCTGATGGTGACAGGAGGGGCTGGACAGACCTCTGATGAGAGAGCAAAGGGGAGAACTGTGCTCCAAGATTGTCCTAGGTGAGGACGGCCTCCCTGTCCCCCACTCCTGGCAGGATTCTGTCCCCCAAGCTGGATCACCAACCACATACAGAGGAGTAGGGTGGACAGTGTCAGTTCCAAGATGACTCAAGGCCACTCTCTGGCAGTGGCCTCACCATGACCCAGGCTGCAGGCAGGGGTCAATAACAGTCAAAAAGCAGGGTGGAGAGCCCCTACCGCGTGACCATTGGCTCAAGAACCAGTAACCTAGTCTCCTCCCTCTCTCCCACCCTCTACACCCCACTGCCGGACAGCTCCATATGTGAGCAAAGCTATAGGGACAAAAAGGTTTCAGCTGGAGGTCAGAAAGAACTTCTTAACAGTGGCAAATGTTCAGAGACTGAAAAGGTGACCAAATAAGGCAGTGAGCTCCTCAACCAAGGATGTGTGAACTCTTTCCAACCCCGAGACCCCGGAGTTCAACTTACCACCCCAACCCATCTTATCTGATTTTATCTGCTTCCTAGCACTAAATGTTGTCAACTGGAGTCAGCAGAGACAAAAACAATATATCAGAGTACCTGACATGTATCCATCCAGTTGGATGGAAGTAGCTAGAAGTGGGGCTGGCCCAGGGGCATATACTTCTGAGGCAGACCAGGACTTGAACCTCTGTCCAACCATGCATGACTGCATTCCTCTTTGTTAGCAACAGGAAAGTACCATTCTGTGTCCCATTCTCCTGAGGCATGTGACCCAGTGGTTTGGGGCAGACCATTCTGCAACTGCTGCCTTGTACCCCATGGCATAGTCACATGCGCCTAAGCACCAAGTCTTATTTACCACTATCACCTCTTAGGTGGGTTGAAAGCACTGGCTGTCCAGAGGGAAATCACTGGTACCAACCCAGGAGGATTCTGCTGCCAGATGGTGGGAGGAAGGACCATGCATCAAGCTGAGTCTGCCACCTGCTGCCCATGAGTCCTTGGACATCTGGAGTCCTCAGTTTCCATGTCTGTAAAGGGCTCCTGTTGGGTTCCAGGAGGAGCACAGAAAAAGTGGCAAAAGGGTTGGGTGGAATAGGCATTTGGGTGCATCATGAAGGTTTGTGATCAACTCTTGCCTTTGCTGATCACCCATCAGGCCCTTTCTCTTTCTAAACCCATCTTCCAGGGGGCATCAGTGCTCTGAGTCGGGATCAGGACAGTTTAGGTCTTCACAAGGGACTGTGGATCTAAGCCAGCCACTGCCACTTGCCATCTTTTTTAAAAGTGGTGTAACTGCTCTGAGCTTCAATGTTTGCATCTGTAAAATGGGGGGAGTGACACCTGTGAACTGGGACCCTGGGTTTGGAGTGCTTAGCACATTATTATCCTTCATGTAACTGTCTTCCTTGTCATAGTTTACTGAGCGCTAACTTTGGAGTAGGCGCTGGGCTCTGGGCCTCTGACTCTCCACTTTTCTTGCACTTAGGCCCTAGACACAGCCTTAAGATCACTGAAGGCAGGGAGCCCAGCAACTGCCTCTGTCCTTTTGAAAGGGCCCCAGTCAGTGCCCCTTCCAGCCCTCTTGCTCACTTGCTCACATATTATAGCTGAGGGTGGACCCACTCTTCATCCTAGGGCTTGGACCTCCAGGACCGCCTCAAAGTGGGCTCAAAGTCCACAGTGCCTAGGTGGGTCTGGAGTGCCCAGTCCAGGGTCTATCCATAGTACGGCAGGATTGCGGGGGGGGGGGGGGGGGGTTGGTAGGGGTGATGGGGAGTGGTGCAAAAGCCAGAGCGTAGAGGCTGTACCGAACTAGGAGCCATAAAGAAAAGGGTGGGATGGCCAGGTCTGGAGCCAGTAGTAGGTGTGGAACAGGACCCAGCCTGAGGGGCGTGTCCGGAAGGGGGCATCCCCCTATCACTCCGGGAGAAGGCCGTCAGGTGGTTTGGTAACCTATGGCCCCTGGAGTTCAGACCGCAGCCCTAATGGGTCCACGAAAGCACGCCCTTGGGGCGGCCGCAAGAGGCAGCGACCTCCCACGGGCGTCCTCTGGGGTGGGGAGCCGGGAAGCCTGGGAAAGCGGCGGGGGTCACGAGACCCCCAGACGCCCGCGCAGACCCAAAGCTTGGCGCAGCCCTGGGGGCGGAGCGCCGGGAGGGCTGTAGCCCCCGAGCGACAGCACGCTCAGCCAACGGTGCTCGCGGTCGCTGCGTGCCGCCCCGCCCCTGGAGGAGCAGCCCAATGGCGAGCGCTCGGAGGGCGTGGGGGCGGGGCCTGGGCGGCGGCGGTGGCGCGCGGGCGCGGCACCCGGAAGTCGGCGGTGGCGGAGGCGGTGAGTGTGCGGCTGGCGGTCCCGGCCGGCGGACTTCTCTCCGTGAAGGGCCGGCCGGGGATCCCGGGCATGGGGCTCTGGGGGCGCGAGTAGGGAGGGGAGGGGCAGGGATGCACCTCCCCGCCCTGCCTGTATCCCTTTCCCAATGCGTGGAATGGAAGTCCTGCTGCTGGGTCCGGAGAGACCAAACTGAACCCGACGAAGAGCCCCATGCGTTACTGGAAGGCGTTTCCAGTAATCCCCGCCAGAATGGGAGGCAGGGTCCGTTGTCAGGCCGGTCGGTCTCACTGCGGGAAAGCAAAGACTGGCGGGGCTGGGAGCTGCGTGGTCGCTGCAGGGTGGGTGGGCTAGGGCCTCAGTTCTGAAGCCCTGAGTCACGGTGCCACCTCCCTGTGGCCTGTTGCAGGGCAGCTGGGTGACAGCTGATGTTTGAGTAGGCAGCAAGTGCTGGGTCATCCCTGCGCCTGGACATGCCTTTTCTGGGGTGGCTCAGTTAGTCAGACCATCCCCCCCACCCCGGGGGCATCAGGGGTAGGGGTTGGGCAGGACTGCACCCAGGGCAAGGGCTGGCCCTGGTGCTGGGCTTTAAGACCCCTTCCCCTGCCCCAGCACGTCAAGTGCTTCATGGACTCCCCCTGGGCCACAGCTGTAGAGTGAGCC
Organism: Meles meles; assembly: GCF_922984935.1. Classification (NCBI taxonomy): domain Eukaryota; kingdom Metazoa; phylum Chordata; class Mammalia; order Carnivora; family Mustelidae; genus Meles; species Meles meles. The sequence continues at coordinate 32,654,603 of NC_060077.1, forward strand.
TTTTGCCTTTGGACCAGTCCCTGAGCCTCAGCCCTTTTCCTCCAGCAGGGATATCACATGCTAGCCTGGCCTGGCGGCCTGCTCCCCGCCACCTGCTGCCTGCTATTTTGCTGTTGCTTTCTAGACTCAGAGCTTTCTTCAGCGAGGCAGATGGGATGTGATGGTAGCTATAAGGGCGCCTACAGCTGGTAGCACTTTGGAAATACTTTCTCGGACTTGCTTATTAATCCTCTGAGCAACCTTTTTTGGGCAAATATTCATTGGTTGGCTGCTGTCCACGGTGAAGAAAACTCAGGCTGAGGGGCGAGGGGTGTTCCCAAGGTCACTCTGAGCCAGGGCCAGGTTCCCAGTGCCTCCGCTCCACCTGGGCCACTGTCTCGGGATCCTGCCTGCTTTGGTGACCTGTCTGGTGAGGTGGAGGCAGGAGGACACAGCTCTGTGCTCTCCTCTCCAGGATCCTAGTGCTCCCATGTGGTAGCTGGGCTGCCCTGGTGCCCCCACCTTATCTGGCTTTTGACTATCAGCCCCAGTCTTGTGCCTTCATGTTACTGGCACGTCCATAGACTGCAGGCCACTCAGACCGCCTGCTCTGGTGTGTGGTGGTGACAACAGCCTTCCCTGAATGAAGGAAACAGGCTGTCAGTTCTGCCCTGCCTATCCAGCCCCTGAATTGTTGTTATTGCCTCATGATTTTTTTTGTGACCTCATTTTGTGGGCTTTTTGATCACTTTTCACCATGGGTGCAACTGTGTGTGGTATCTTGGGGTCTCGTTCGTGTGCCTGGCTTCTGCATCAGAGGGGAGGCGGTGTGGTGCCTTCCCACAGAGGAAGTGTGCCTGTTTCTTCTAAGGACTAATGTGGAGAAATGAGGGGTCTCCAGAGCATGTCTGGAGATCCAAGGCCCATGGCAGGGAAGCTGGAAGGGCTTTTAGAAGTGGTGCCACACTTGTCATTGACGCTCCAGATGTGCAGGAACTGGGTCCATCCTTTGGTGACATGTCAGCATGTGAGGGCATCACCGTGGAATCTGGCATTTGTTGGTCCAGACCATGGGGTGGGGTGATGAGCTCCGTGAAAACAAGGTCGCCCCAGGTCACCAAACTGTATTTTGGTTTTCATTGCAGCTTTGTTTTTTTTCTTTCTTAACTTTCTTTTTTAGATTTGCAAAAATGACATGTGTGCACTTAAAAATAAAAAAGGCCGTCCACCACTTCTCGGTGGCTCCTGTCACTTGACGTAATCTTGGGGGGAATACTCTGTTGTCCTTTATTAAGCATGGAGACAGCAGAGGTCACCGTGAGGCTGGGCTGGCCCCTGGCTTGTGGGGAAGTCAGAAGGGGCTAAGGTAGAGGGGCTGCCCTGTGTCCAGAGCTTTCTCTAATGCTCCTTCTTCCTCTCATTTGTGTTGCTCCTTTGTTTTTTTTTTTTTTTTTTTAAAGATTTTATTTATTTATTTGACAGAGAGAGAGATCACAAGTAGGCAGAGAGGCAGGCAGAGAGAGAGGAGGAAGCAGGCTCCCTGCGGAGCAGAGAACCCGATGCGGGGCTCGATCCCAGGACCCTGAGATCATGACCTGAGCCGAAGGCAGCGGCTTAATCCACTGAGCCACCCAGGCGCCCTGTGTTGCTCCTTTGAATAGCAGGGACAGTGACACTTGGCGTGGAGCTGAGTTAGTGCTCCCTAAACATTGTGGAGATCTCAGAAGGGAGTAACCCTGTGGAAAATTGGTCGCAGTACAACGCCACTTAGTCAAAATGACAAAACACAGACTGTAGAATCCTCGGTTGCCGAGCTGGAAGGAGGGTGGGGTGTTGCAGTGGGCCGGCTGCTCAGAATATTTACAGACGTCAGGGCTTTCTCAGCCAAGGCTCCCAAACAGCACAGCGACACTGTGTTCCCATGTGTGTTTACGTCCTTGGCTGGCAGCCGCCGGGAGGACATGATGCGTCACGCGAAAAGAGCAGTGCCCGCTTTCCAGCTTCGCCCCTGGGGACTGCCACAGTGATAGCCTGGTCTGCTTGGGGGGAGGCTGGGCTGTCTGGGCTCCTTAGCCCAGGCATGTGAAGTCCTCTTCACGTCCTCTGCGTGGCCCCTCAAGACCAGATAGATAGGCTGGCTAGCCTTGAACATACATCCCAAGTGAAATGGAGCTGCAGATTCTGCCTTCATGTGTGCAGCCAGCCAGTGGGAGATGAAAGTGATATGAACCGGGAGCCTCCCATTCTGGGAGTCTAGGCCCATGGAGGCCACAAGAGCTCCCCACTCATTCATGCACATCCCTATCATTCTTGGCTGCATTCTGATTTGGCGCATCTCTCCTCCATCCAGAGGCCCGTGGGCCTTTCCAGCTGACAAAGGAAAGTGCTCCCACCGAGGGGGCAGGCCCCTTCTCCTCCCCTGGCACCCCGATTGTCAGGTGTGGTTTTGCTTTCTGCTCAGGGGCTGGTGTCATTGCTTTCTGCTCGGGGCTGCAGAATTCTACAGCAGCCCTGCTGCGCTGGGTTCTGCTTTGAAGGGTTTGCACCAGAGCTACATTTGCTCTTGGCCGGATCTCCCATGGACAGACTCTTTCTTGGCCTTGCTTTCCTCGCTATGCCAGCCTGCCCATGAGAGGACACATAAAACACACCCGCAGTGAGAGTGCACGTGTTTTAAACATCCAGCCCCATGGCTCATATAGGGAGCCCACCAGTCACACCACTGGCATCTATACTAAGAAGGTGTACGAGCACCCAGCTGTTCCCTTTGTTCCCCAGACCAGGTGGCCCTGCCCTGACTTGTGTCCTTAGAGATGAGGCTGGCTTATTTCTGGCTTTGATACCTGTGCCAAGGCGGTGTGTTCTCTCTGCTGCCATGGGGCTGCCAGGGAGCCGGGGAGCCAAGGAGCCGGGGCTCACTCGAGACTTACCAGTTTGCCGTGCTTCCTGCCCAGTGCGGGGGCGGGGGAGGGCATGGCCCAGCACCATTCATTAGGCTCTTCGAAGATTCTATGAAGAGCCAAGAGGGAAACTTGGCCAGAGTGTGTGCTGAAGCTAAGAGGCCTGCCTCACATGCTGGACCCTGTGGAGCCCAGTGACTGCGTGTCCAGGGTATGGCTGATGAGGGACAGACCTGACGCTTGGCACCTGAGAAGTAAGGGGGGTGGTCCATACCTTACACTGCCCACGGGAGCAGGACACAGGCTGACCTGAGAACTAAGTCAAAATACAACCGTACAAAAAAGGCAAGGGAAAGGACCTTTTGCTTTGGGACAGGGAGGGTAGCTGCTCTGCGGTAGCGATGGGGAAAACTTGCGGTAAAGAAACAGACTCTTTCCAATGGGCAGTGGCACGGGCAAGGCTGCAGGACGGGGAGGAAATATTGGCTACCGGTGGAACATAGGCCATGAGTCTGCCCATACCACGTGCACCACCCTATAGATCAGTGCGGCAGAAGTCCAGGGCAGAAATTGGTGATTCGTGGATGTGGGCAGGCAGGTGTCTGTAAGGTGTGTGGTCCCTGGGAGTTTCCAGTATAACCCTGGTGAGTGTTTCCTGCCACCCGGAGGAGGGCAGCAGCGGCAGGCTGTGGTGCTGGTGGGATGCACCCCTACCCAGCCAGTGGTACCTGCACTGGATGTCTGGGGGGAGTTGGGCCAGGTCTGCTCACCTGAGAGCATCTTCCTCCACCCAGCCATTCCGCCTCCTCCATCTCTGCCCTAGGAAGGTCCGCAGCCCATTTGCAGGGCCTAGGCATGGGGCTCCTCTGTGGCACTCTACAGGGGCTAGAAATGTGATGGGACTGAAACATCCATGTGGCCACGTGGCCAAGTGAAGGGGTATGTCCCCCGGGGAAGCCATGCAGCGGCTAGCAGGCTAGGCAGACAGTTGCCCCTTGGTGAGGACAGCTCTGCACAGCCAGTCAGCTGGAAGACACAGCGGGATCCTGTGTGTGTGTGATAACCCCATGGCACACACCAATACTTTGCTGAGAAAGATCTGGAGGCGTACCACCAACAAGATACAGGGCTTTTGCAGAGTGAGTATACTTGGAAACTTTCCAGATGAGAGTGTGTGCTCCTGGATAACTGGATGGTGGGAACCACAACCACAGACTCCACTGGCCCACAGGAGCTGCTGTTTGTGGCCTCAGGCGGTGTGGAGCCTTGGGCTGGGGATGGACAAGTGGGTTGCAGGTGTGGGAGGATGGGTGGGCTGGAAGGAAGGGACAGGGGCCAGCCTTGTTGCAAATGCTGGAGGAGATGGTGCCGGTTGGTGTGGGGTGGGTGGCGGGCACAATTGGTATGCAATGACCGTGAGCCCCCAGTCTGGGTGGGCCAGCAGCTGGGTGGCATCTGGAGTATACAAGAGGGACACAGGGGTCAGTGAGCACCCCCAGCAGTGCTGAGGTCACCTCATCGCCTGGCCACACCCTTCCTCATCTGGGCTAAGCAACAGCGAGGTCTGGTCTGCGTGGCCCTTGGGCCCCACTTGCCTTTTCTCCCAGTGAGCCTCTGTGAGGTTGTGGACGTGCCTTCCCTGGCTAGGGAAGCAGATCCTCACCGTCGGTCCATCCATGTGCCAAGCCTTGTCCCCACATGGCCCTCACCTGAGCCACGGCAGCCATCACTGTGTCTCTTGGCGTGTGGCCCTGACCCATGTTTGGCCGGGCTGTCTGCCCACCAGCTCAAGTCGTTTCCTTGTCTTGCTCTTGTTAGACACCGTGTGGAGTGAGGCTTGGAGCTTGAGTCAGCTGAAAGGCCTGGTTATTCTGCACGAGGGCATGTACCTGGCTGCCCTTGGCTGGTAGGACAGCTCTGTTGGTTCTTCTGGAAGGCAGGGGAGGAAGAAGAAGGCCCCGGCTGGAGTGGGCAGGTTTCAGAGGCAGCAGTGGGGGAGGGAGAGAGTAGCAGGCACCGTGGAGCATGCAGAGAACTCTCAAAAGTTTTATCAGCAGATGGGCTGGGAGTACCTGGAAAGCCTCCGGTGCTAAGAAGAACTGATATGAGACCCAGGACCCATTCTTCGAGTTTTGCATTACCAAGTGCTCAGAGCAGGGGAAGGCAGAAACGGGGAGCTGGGAGGACTTCCTCTGGCTTTCTCAGAGAGAAGAAAGGGCAGCCCATGGCTTTGGTTTGAAGCGAACTTTCTGCTTTGGCCTCACACCTCATAGGTCCTTCCGGCCGGGGCTCAGGTGTGCCCAGGGACTGTAGGTGTGTGCAGGGAGTGTGGGCCCTGGGCTCCTGGTTGGGGGGACCTGGGACAGGCGCACACTTGGGCTGGGGGAGGCCACCCTTGGAGACACAGTGCTTCCTTTCCACGGCGTATTTCTAGGCAGGCCAAGGACACAGCGGGTGTCCCAGGCTGTGGGCAGGTGTGAGGTGTAGTGTGGGGGTGTTGCGCTCCTCCGTGTATGTGTGGCCTCGTATACCTGCTCGGCCTGAGTCCCAGTCCCTGGGTTGGGGGCCTTTGTCAGGTGCCATGAGAGAGAACTTTAGAGCTGTGGCCTTTCTCTTCCCCACACGCGGGCCCTATTCAGTTCCAGGAAAGGCCTGGGTAGTGTTTTACAACTGAGTCATCGATGGGTCATAGAGGTCGGCTGCTCAGGTGAAATCTTGGTTGTGATGAAGATTGCCTGGTAGCTGCTTGCAGCTGTGAGAGTTTCTGTGAGTTCTGGAATGTGGCTCACTGGGAAAGCCTTGGGGCTGATGCTCTTGAGTGAGTGACTGCTGAGGCTGCCTCCTCACCAGTGGGGCCCAGCCCTCTCGTTTTCTCTGTGGAATAGTCCAGGAAGCGTCTCTTCGGGTACACACAGCCTGAAATGATAGGCGCCCCCGCGCCTTCAGCCTCTGTGCCCTGTGGGTGTTCTGGGCCCCTGTCAGGATGGTTGGCCACCTCATAGGCTCCATTTTCCAGCCCCATTGCTCACATGGCTTCCCCTCCTTGGTCTGGGCTGCTGTCTGGGCTCTTCCATCCCTGTGGGCAGCTCCAAGGCCTGGCTGCACCCTTGAGTTTGTGGCTTTTGTGAGACAACACCCCTGGTGGGACCACATGTGGACGTGGGGACTTTTTGTCACCTATCACTAGCTTTCCCAGGGTTGACCACTGAGAGAACACTGCAGCGGGCACATTGGCTTCTTAGCGATTCCATGAAGGCACTGGGTGTGGTGGTTTGTGGGTGGGCCAGAGTGGTGTTGAGGTGTGGTGCTGGGGGTGTCCTGGCCTTCTGGGAGGCTGCCTGGGAGCAGATGCAGGGTTGGGAGGCCCACTCGGTTCCAGCAGCCCATGCGTGCCTGCCCCTTTTCTCTGAGCGCAGCCGGCAGGTTCCTCCACAGGCCTCCTATGTGACCTCAGGCACACTGCCAGAGCTCTTGGGGAGAGGGGAATCACCCCTGTGAAGCACCTGGCATGGGAAAGTTTTCCCTGGCTGTCCTGTCCTCTGCTCTGTGGCACAGGGGGCCCGGCCTTCTCTGGGTCTGTGTATTACCCTCCCAGAGAGCCAGATTCTGTGGCACCTGCCCCTTTTTGGTGGAGGTACTCTTTTGCATGCATGGGGTTACCCGTGCTGCCCTCCTGGTTACTGTGAGGCCAAATGAGGGGAAGGGGAACCCTTCCCATGTGAAAAGGACGGGTCTATGACATTCAGCTGCCATCCGCAAGCCAGGGGGTGGGTGTGCACACCACTGTTGTTGCCTCCTTCGCCTCCTGGGGCCCACGGCATCCTGGGTGCAACAGGCAGGGGTGGGTGCGGCTTCCTTCACTGCTTGGATGCTGCCAAGCTTTGCTACCTCAAGGTCCTCCCCCCACGAGGTTGCCAAGGCCCATGGGTGAGGTTCCTGATCAGACCTCCCCAGGACCTTCCTGTCTCTTCCTCTAGCTGTGGGTTGCCCCTGGCCTGGAGGCTGCCATGGGGATGCAGACACTCCACGAGGACCCAGGCTTAAATGCCTGGTGGAGGTGGGAACAGAGGGACGGGGATGTCACTGAGAAAGCCAGGCACACTATTGCCTGGGACTCCACCCTCCTTTACACATTTTACCAGCTCCGGTGTCCTTCCAGGGTGAGTTCCCCAGGACGAGGAAAGAAACCACCAAATATGGATGAACCCAAGGCCCAGCTGGCATGGTGGGGCCTACAGAGGCCTGTCCCCATCTTTTTCCGCTGTGCCAGGCTCGGAACTGTGGGTAGTGGAGAACAGTATTGTCTTAGTGCCCTGAGTGGCCAGGCAGGCAGGCGTACGATGGCAAGAGCTGTTTGTCCCTGTTAGTGGTTCCAGCCTCTTGCCCACCCTGTGCCTAGCCTGCGAGACAGTGCCTGGGACCACAGTGGCTGTATCCAGAGCTCACTCAGGGAGCCCTGCAAGTCAGCAGGAGGGAGAAAATGGCCCAACAAGTAGGATGTCAGGGAGGATTTCACCAGGGCCTGGGTAGGGGCATACTGGGAGAAGGGCCCTGCACCCATGAGACCTGCCTAGGTGAAGGAGGTTGCAAGGGGTGGTGGGACATGGAGCTGAGAAGGGGTGGGGCAGTGGGCAGCGGGCCTGGCTTGAGTGGGGGGGCGAGGGATTGGAGAGAAAGGCAGTTCCTGATGGTCCCCTCCCCAGGGGCTGGCTTTCCTCTGGTCCTTCCCTCCCAATGACCACGTCTTCATCGAGGCCGCAGCCCTGGGCTTTGTGCCCACACCTCTGGCGCCAGGCTGCTTGGAGATCCATCAGTGGCCTTCCCTCCAACCACAGAGCCCTCCCTGCTGCCACTGTCTGGAGGGCTGGCCTGCCACCCACATGGGCTGGCTAGGATGGTGAGGTGAGGTCCTGCAGCCAAGTTGGAGGGCTCTACCTCTGGCTTGTGAGCATCAGTAGCCAGAGCTGCTCCCAGTGGATGGCCTTGTCCAGCAGCTGGGCACACAGCCCAGAGAGGTGCACAGTAGGCCAAGGCCTACATCATGGCCTTTTCCGATAACCCAGAACTGCATGTTCCTGGTGGGACAGCATGTCCCTGGTGGAGTAAGCCTCAGAACCATCCTCTGTCCTGGTGGGGCTCTGAGTGGGTGGGATTTCAGAAGTGATGGCTTGGCAGGGCTCTTCCCACTGACCCCGGTTGGCCTGGTTGCCATAGGCAGTGCCAGTTGAACTCTCCTGCAATGTTCTCCTTTGTGGAAGAAACCAGCTCCCTGGGAGTGAGAAGACCTGTGTCTTCTGTGGTGGACAGTGGCCAAGTGGCAGGTGACCACCTGCTGCCCCTGGTGGGTGGGGCACTTAGGACCCCAGGAGGCCCCATTTGCTTCCTACTTCCCTGGACCATGTTCTATACAATTTGACCTGTCTCATCAGCCATGTCTAATCTGCTCATCGTAAATCCACTGCTGAGTTTTTTAATCTGTGGTTCCCAGAGCTTCTGGTTCTAAAAGTCCTTTCCGGTGCTTTGCGGACCTCCTGGTTTCTTCTTTCTCGGATCCTCTCCTGCAGATGTTCTCCAGTTTCATTTTTCTGCAGTCAGAGCCTGGTGGGTTTGTGAGATGGGTGGGGAATCACTTTCTGCTGCTCCTTGCTTATGGCACTTGGTTTGTTATGTGGCATTCTTTCTGATTGTCCTGCTCTTTGTCCTAGAAATGATTGGTGAGATTTCCCAGAGGTCTAGCATGAAGATGAGAACTTCGGTTCTCCAGGTGCTGAGGAGCGCTGTCAATTCGAGTCTTGGCATGAGGATCCCTGGACCACCAGTGTGGCCCCAGCTGTGCTCTTGTGACTTCTCAGAGCTTCTTCCCCACTTTGTGTGCTGTCCCTGTGGCACCTGGGAGTGGCTGAGGATAGAGCCCACTCTCACCCTAGGAGTGGTGTCTTTCAGGGTCCCAGCTCCACTCAGGGGAGGGTTTCCTACTACAGTCCCAGCTTGGGGCAGCCCTGGGCCTTATCTTCAGTCTCCCTCACCTTCATGGCCACCAGTTTGCTCACATAGGCCAGTGCCCCAGGGAATAGCCAGCGTACTCTGCTCTCTTTTTTCTCTGGGTTTCCACGTTCTCTGAGATACTGGCCAAATCCTGCATGACCTTGTTAGTTCTTGGGTGCTTTTAAGATCTTTTCATATTCTTTCAAGCATTTTGAGTTGTTTTTACTAGAAGGGTCAGTTCCAGCAGCCTGCCCACCAGTCTTGATATCATCAGGTAAGCCTAGGATGCTGGCCCTAGTGGGCACTACCCAGGCAGCCAAGGGTAGGAACCCAATGTGCTGCTGTCACCTCGGGGACCTCTTCTGCATCAGGCACTGCTTTCAACTCCATCTCCTGGCACCCTGCATTTCTGCAGTGAGACTGGTCACCATGGTGATGTCACCTGTACAGCCGAGGGTTCTACCAAGGACAGGGATGGGTCCCCTGAGGCATCACTGATGCCCGTGCCTGCAGGGGCTGGGGCGGGGGGAGGGACATGGGACTGAGTCGTAGGAATCCCTCTAGGGCCTGTGGGAGCCAGTGGCGACAGTAGTGGCATGGATCCCTCCTCCCTGACCCCCTCCCTCTACTTCCCAGGCCAGCCAGAGCGGTGAGCAGGAAGGAGTGGAGAGGCAGGGACAGCATGGTATCAACCACAGGAAGACCTCCATGTGGCCCCGAGCTGTGGTCGTGTCCACAGTGCCAGTCTTGGGCTTCGGCCCCTCCTTGGCTTTTCCATGCTCTGTGGCCAGATCCCCTGCCACCTGTCCACCTACCCACCCACCCACACTTGGGTGCTGGTACAGCTTAGAGGGCAGGGTTGGCATGGTAGGAATGTCCTCCTTCTATGAGTCCCCAAACAGAAAATGTTTAATTTCAGAGACCCAAGAACTAGGAGCAGTTGTGTGAGTCTAGAGGGGGGCCCTCACCTCTCCTCTGTTCTCCTGCCCCATTCCATGGTCAGAGTCCACCTCTCTCGGGATTATATGTGTGTGGGTGGTGGGGACCCTGGCTTGGGGCACTGAACTAGAGCCCCTCTTGCCCACTCCTCCTCCTATGCCTGAAGGGAACACTGTGCCGGCGGCCCTCACAGCAGGCTGGCCCCCCCCGACCCCCCCAACCCCGCCATGGCTTTAGGAATGGTACAGTTTTTCTGGTTTATGTTGAAACTTGGAGCAAGGATGGGCAGGGTCTGGCATCACATCCCACCTTCTCCCAGCTGGGACCCAATTCACAGACCCTCTTTACAGATGTGAACCCCAAACCCTGCTCTACTAGGCACTATGTGCTTACTCTTTTGGGGTGGGGGATGGGCAGGGTACCACATGGACCCTCCCCAGTCCCAGGGTACCCCATAGCTCACTGGGAGCTCAGCGGCCTCCTTTAGGCACATGCACGCACACACACAGTCACATGCCCGCATGCATGCATAGGCGGGAGCACACACACGCAGATACCCACATGTGGCTGTACACTCACACATGCGCGCAGACCTCAACGCCTCACATGCACGCACATCTGCCGAACACTCCCACACCTCCCTTGCTCATGAAGCTCTTCTTGGGGTATCTTTTTTGGCTCCCTTCAATACCTCTGCAGCCTCTGTGTCATCCATTCCCTGGCCCTGGCCTCTGGCTCTGCCCTGCAGCCATGCCCTGGCTTAGGCACACATACCGGACCAGAGCCCCTCACAGCCACCTTGTCCAGGGTCAGTGGCCTTAGGAGCTCATCTCCATCCTCAGCTTGGTTGGGGGTAAATATCTGGTGGGCCTAGAGGCCGCCAGGCCCGGGGCCTGCGTGTACAAGGGTAGGCACTTTGTCCTTGCTCCTTGAGACCTGGCTGCCTATCCACTTCACCGGATACCTGTGTTTTGCCCCCTTGGGCCCACCTGCTTACATGGGTCCCCAGGCTGCATCTGTGCTGTCATGGGTGGATGGCGTGGGCTGGCATCCCCAGGCCGGTCAGATGGGATGCAGCCCTTCCTTGGGGAGCTGGGGCCTGGAATGGGTGCCATTGCCAGGGGATGGGATGATTTGGTCTAGGTGGGGGGCGGGGGGAACGTAACAAACCACAGGGCCTCCCAGGTCCGGTGGGGAAGGCACCCACCGGATGCCCCAGCTATGCCTGTGGGTCTCATTGTTGCTTCCGTGGCCAGCCTCCACATGGTGTGGCCAGGGCCAGTGAGCCTTGTAGGCAGCGGGGGACAGTCTGGCCCGTGCTGATGTGTGTGCACACTTAGGGAGATGGTTGGCTGGTGCTGATGAACATCATGGTGTCTGGCATATTCTGCCATGCCCCATAAGGGTCAGGGGCATCCCGGAGGCAGGTCGTTCTGGGCCAGGGAGCACTGCAGGTGCAGGAAGGCAGTGTTGTGTTGTCTGCTGTTTATTCAACGCATTTTTTTTCCTTTTCCCGCAGACTGTGATCCTTTGTGAACAAAGCCACTCTCAGGGACCCATGTGCATCATCTTCTTTAAGTTCGATCCTCGTCCAGTCTCTAAAAATGCATACAGGTAACCCCCTTGCTCTGTGTCTGTGGTCCTCTGCTTGGCCTCAGGGTCCCCACTGTCCTCCCAGTGCCCAGATGGGGACAGGTTGTACAGGCTGGGCCTGCCCTATCCAGTGGTGGTTACTCAGTATGGGGTGTGGCAGTGAGTACCGCTTGGTGGCAGGAATGCTAAACGGACATACAGAGACTTAGCTGCTTAAGGTCGCTGTGTGGGCAGCACAGAGGAGCCACATGCGGCCAGCCAGGGGTGCACCCCTGTGGTCTTGACGGGGGCACCAGGGGTGGCAGAACTGGTTTGATGAGCAAAAGCCCCGTTTGGACTGGCTGGTCTGTGTTGCCAGTGGAAAATCTGGGTGGTGGTGGCAACAGAGGGTCTGTGGGTCCTGAGCTGGGGAATGAGGATGGGGGCGGGGAAGCTAGGAGACGAGCAGAGGAGGTGGGAAACAGGCCAGAAAGACGTAAGACATGATCCAATGCACCGCCCCCCCCACTCCCCATGACCCTGGGATCTGGATGTGCCCCTCTGTTTCCTGGGGCAGCCTGATGTCAACAATTCATCTATGTTTTTCTAGGTATGAGGCTGAGAGGTCACTCAAAACCAAAAATGACATTTAATAAAACCAAGTAAACATTTTATTTATTTATTTGACAGAGAGAGAGTGAGAGAGTGAGTGCACAAGTAGGGGGAGCGGCAGGCAGCAGCAGGCTCCCCACTGAGCAGGGAGCCTGATGCAAGGGTCGATCCCAGACACCCAGGTGCCCCCAAAATGATATTTTAAACTGATCACTAGTGCAATTGCTTGGAAAGTTTTCATCATTTAAAAATCTATACCAAGGGACACCTGGGTGGCTCAGTCAGTTGTGTGTCTGCCTTCGGCTTGGGTCATGATCCCAGGGTCCTGGGATCAAGTCCTACATGGGGCTCCTTGCTTGGTGGGGAGCCTGCTTCTCCCTCTGCCTGCCTCTCCCCCTGCTTGTGCTCGCTGTCTCTCTGACAAATAAGTAAATAAAATTAAAAAACAAATAAGTACATTTAAAATTTGTACCAGAAATGACTTAAATCATCTTGATAGCTTTTTAGATTTGAGTCACCATGTAAAATTGCACAGACACCATGCTGCTAATTTCGTGCTGAATGAAGGTCATTCCAGTCCAGGGGCTGGGGACTAAAGAGTCCCCAGTGTTCCCATCATTCAGAAGAATGGCCAGCAGGGCCAGGCCAGGATCCTGGAACTGACCCTGAACGACCCCCAGTAGAATGAGCTCTTTGAGTCAGGATGCAGCCAGTGGGCAGAATCCAGGTGCAGTGATTTATTTGAGCTGGGGAAGTGTAACATCCAGAATTATTAACCATACTAGGATTGGAATGCCCTGGGCAGAGCCCTGTCTTCCACCCTCAGGCTGAGAGCCAGACTTTGCTGGAGAGGCTCAGCTGCAGTGCATTGACTAGGAAAGAAATCGCTGGGGCGCCATGGCAGCAGAACTTGCTAGGAGTCTACTCTCCAGTGTGCTGGCAACTGTCGCGGGAGGATACTGGGCAGAGGTGCTGGCCACTGGGTGCTTGGGGGAAGCTCTGTGTGTATTGGGATTCATCCTGGGGGAGCTGGAGAAGCACTCAGGGGGGGCCTGAGGAAACACCTTGCAGCCAGGCCAAGAAGCCTCTCCCTCCAGGGTGTCTCTCTGGCGCCCTCTACTGACAAAACTTAATAAGGTATCAGCCGCAAAGTTCAGCTCCTTCATCGTGAGGAGGCAACTAGGGGCAAATTTGGGGCTGAGTCATAAGGACTGGATCACGGACATGGTCAACTCCTTTGGCTACTGAGGTTTTATGTGCGCCCTTCTGTGCTCACGTAAACCCTTACATACCAACAAAATGACTCCGTTTTCACCTGAGAAGTGAAGGATTTCTCGCACGGGGACACAGTCTGGCAATTTCTGGGTCTGTTGCTGACTGTATTTACAACCACATTCAGCCACAGCCTCTCTGGATGTGGTGTTTCCCGAAGTTACCGCCAGTCTCTGTCAGTAAAATAAACACGGGAAGAAGGAGGAAAGAGGTCTTTCTTGCTTTTGCTCAGGATCTGTGTGTCACTGCCATGACCTCTCCACGACTCCTTATAGATTGTGATTCGAGACAGCCTTGGCATTTCTCTCCAGTGTATTCCAAAGCCCCGAGCCAGAAACTACATTTGCCACCTCTGGTGACTGACCGAATCCACTTGTTTACCCTCTTGCGTGGGAAGGCAAGAGGGTCTTCCGGTTGGAGCACGTGCTCTAGCTGTGGGGCTCTCTGGCCCGTGAGAATGGGTGGGCCACAGGCCCTTGGTGTCCATGGTTCTGTATGTGCATGATAGGAGAAAAGGATGGGGGAGCAAGGGGGGAACGCCTCGGGAGGGACACTGCAGCAGGTCCAGTGAGGAGAGGCCAAGCCTGGGCCTGTCCGAGGTTGGAGAGAGGTTCCCAGTGCCTGGAGTGGGATGGGGAGCAGGCCAGGCTCCAGGGCCATCAGTGTGGTAGGGAGGAGACCCTAGATGGGGCCAGCAGGACCTGCCCCAGCACCCCTCTTGCTTTAGCCATCCCTGTCCTGGCCTGGGTTTACCAGCCTCTGTCCCCTGCATTGGCATCCACTGCTGTGTCTTCCTCTCCCCACCCCCCGCCCACCAATAACTGGCAGGAATAAGAGTGTGTGCCATTCTAACCATGGACAAATGTCCAGTTCAGTGGCATTAAGTACATTCACATTGTTGTGCAACCTTCCGTGCCATCCATCCATCTATCTCCAGAACCCTTCATTGTCCCCAACTAAAGCTCTGTCCCCACCAAACACTGACTCCCCGTTTCCCTCCCCCCACCCCTGGGAACCACCAGTCTCCTTTCTGTTTCTATGACCTTGACTGCTCTGGGGACCTCATGTAAGTGGAATCGTAGTATTTTTGTGTGACTGGCTTCTTTTACTGAGCATAGGGTTCTCAAGGTCACGGTGTAGCAAGTGTCCGAATCTCCTTCCTTCTTGAGGCTGAGTAACATCCCACCATATCCAAGACCACAGTTTTATCTGCCTACATCTTGATGGACACCTGCACTGTTGCCCCTTTTTGACTGTTGTGAGTCATGCCACTGTGGAGATTCGCATACAGGTGTCCGTTTGAATCCTGCTTTCCTTTCTCTTGGGGGCAGACACCCCAAAGCAGAATTGCTGGATCATATGGCAATTCTGTGTTTGACTTTCTGAGGAACTGCCAAATTGATTCCCTCGAGTGTCTTTTGATGGCTATGCCATAGACTTCCCAGGCCATGTCAGCCCATGTCTCTTTTGGTGGCGAAGTATGTCTTCACAGTGTATCATCATTGTGTATTGTACAGACCAACTTCTCTCCCACCAAGCCGGACAAGCCAGGTGCTGGGGCCATCATCCACTTGAACTCTGCTGCCCACCAAGCCAATCCACGTGACTGGGACCGATCAAAGACCCTGTGCTCCGTGTGCTCTCTTAGGCACCCTTAATTTCATCATAACCTGCAGTGGCCTCTTGACACTGGGGTAATGGGAAACACCTGGTTTTGTTTGTGGGTTAAGCTCATCCCTGCAGTCACCGTTGCTCCCGGGTCCAGTGGTTGCGAAGGGGACTTTTGTAGTTGGGATGGTAGCCATCCTTGCCATGTAAAGTTGGCCTCTGAACAGCGTGGATTTGAACTGTGCCAGTCCACTTACATGCCAGTTTTTTAAAGTATGATACTATAAATGTATTTTCTCTTCCTTATGATTCTTTTTTAAGATTTTTAGTTTTTTCTGAGTAATCTCTACACCCAACGTGGGGCTCGAACTTACAACCCTAAGATCAAGAGTCGAGGGTTCCACTGACTGAGCCAGCCAGGCCCCCCTCTTTGTGATTTTCTTTTTTTTTAAAAAGACTATTTATTTATTTATTTGACAGATAGAGATCACAAGTAGGGAGAGAGGCAGGCAGAGAGAGAGAGAGGAGGAAGCAGGCTCCCTGCCAAGCAGAGAGCCCAATGCGGGGCTCGATCCCAGGACCCTGGGATCATGACCTGAGCGAAAGGCAGAGGCTTTAACCCACTGAGCCACCCAGGCGCCCCTCTTTGTGATTTTCTTAATAATGTTTTATTTTTCTCTAGCTTACTTTATTATAAAAATATGGCATGTAATACACATAAAAATTACACGTGAATTAACTGTTCACATAATTGGTAAGGTTTGAAGTGAACAGTAGGCCAGTACCAATTAAGTTTTAGTGGAGTCAAAAGTTATACATGGATTTTGGGGTGCCTGGGTGGCTCATTTGGTTAAGCATCTGTCTTTGGCTCAGGTCCTGATCCCAGGGTCCTGGGATAGAGCCCCGTATTGGGCTCTGCTTAGTGTGGAGCTTGCTTCTCCCTCTCCCTCTGCTGCTCCCCCTGTTTGTGCTCCATCTCTCTCTCTCTCTCTCTCTCTCCCCCTACCAAATAAATAGATACGAGCTTTAATTAAAAAAAAAAGTTATACATGGATTTTTGACTATGCAGGAATGGAGGTTGGTGCCCCAACCCCTATGGTCAGGGATCAATTGTATACGTAAATAATTTAAACATCTCTCTGCCCTACAGAAAAGAATGAGACAGGCTCACCTTTGATGGCGTGGGCAGTGTCACCCCTGGCTCTACCCTTGCCGGATGCTGATCTCACAGGCGTGTATTTTCTGGCTTCCCAGGAGTCAGTTCCTGAAAGATGAGCCTGTCCCTGTCATCCCCTGCCTGGGCCTGGCCCAGCGATGGTGACGCTTGGTCCGTGCCTGCCACTTTGCAGGCCTGCTGGTGAAAGGCGTAGCTCCCAAAGCATCTCTCCTTCTCTTGGACCTCATTTGATCATCATATCCTCTGTTTCCCCACGAGAGAAAGCGTAGCCCGCTAGAGCATGCATCCTGTGGTTTGTTCTGCACAGATTTAGCAGTCCTAGTGTGTCATTGAGTGACACTCCCTGGACGCAGGCAGGGAGGGAGGGAGCCAGCTTAGCCCCTGCCCAGGGAGTGAAATGAGCATGGCTACTTCCGCAGACCATCTCCAGGCCTGATGCTGAGCTCAGCCCTGGTATCATGGATTCCATGGCCTACACCTCCTGTCCCCCATGTTACGGATACCTGTTCCTCCAGGTGTGGCAGCCGTCCCCATGTCACATCCCACTGACCTGGCATGACTCCCCAGATGCCCTCGGGCCGCCCCATCTATCTTCTTGGTGCTGAACTGGCCCTGGTAAGGGGGGCTCCTTGGACGTCACTCCCTATAGGGGTTGCCCCTGCCAAGACGTGGGATTCCCCTGGGTGGTCCCAGCTTCTGCCTCCCATGCCCTGGCACTTGGAACCTCCAATTTTTGGCGACGGTTACCCAGTGTGAGTACTGTCTGGGTGCCTAATGTTGGTTCTGTTCGTTTTGTGGTGGTGCTGATGCCTGCAGCACTGCAGTGAGGAGTGGAGCAGAGGAGAAATTATTTGAGCAGCTTAGGAGGTGCTGACTTAGAAGGTTTCCCTGCTGGCTGCAGCTTTGCCCCGGGGTCCCAATGACCTTGCTCTGTAGAGGCAGCGGTCTTTCCCTGGGATTCCAGTTCTCCCTGTTTGCAAAGGGATACATGCTTTTTGGAAAAAAGTCATACCCTACAGGACAAAGTAAAATGTGAGCTCCTGTAAGCCCTGTGGTAGGCTCCCAAGATTCCTGCCCCCGCTGTACACATCAGTGTCATCCATTCCCCTGGTTGTGTGTGGGACCGTGGGGCTAAATGCGAAGGCATTTGGCCAATGTGATGAAGGTCCATAATTGGCTGCCTTGGAGGTAGTCAAATGGGAGCAGTCCTGGGTTGGTCTGACATAATCAGGGGACCCCCGGTGGGACCAGGCCTCTCCTAAAGAGAGAAGCTGCCGTGCTTGGAGGGGCCCATGGCCAGGAACTGGGGGTGGCCTCCAGGCGTTGAGAGTGACCCTGGCTGAGGACGGGACTACTGCAGCAACCTCAGGAACACAAGGAAGATGCTGAGCCTCAGCAGCACCCTGCCAGTTGGCACGTTAGGGGCATGTGAGCAGAGCACACGGCACATCCGGCCCCTTCTCCTGATGGCAGACTGAGATGAGAAGTAGACCCGCTCTGAGCTGCTGCTTGCACGTGCTATGTGTGTGGCCATTTGTGAGGCCCCAAAGAAAGCCAGTACACTTCCTGTCAGGTAACACCATTGTGGCTGTCGTAGAACCACCATCTTTATCAAAATGTCTGTCTGTTTGTTTATTTTTAATATTTTTATTTATTTATATGACAGAGAGAGAGAGAGAGAAAGCACACAAGCAGGGGGAGCACCAGGCAGAAGGACAGGGAGAAGCAGGCTCCCCGCTGAGCATGGAGCTGGATGTGGTGCTCAATCCCAGGACCCAGGACCCAGGACCCAGGATCATGACCTGAGCTGAAGGCAGACGCTTAACCAACTGAGCCACCCAGGTGCCCCAAAATGCCTGTTTAAACTCATGAGCTGAGTCTCCTTGTTGACTCCAGTCTGGACGGGCTTCTGGACGAGCTGTCACATCCTTCTGGTGGCTTCCATGGGACTCATCACTGCTGGTGACATCATGGGCCATGGCCCCGGGCACCTGCTACCTGGTGCTAAACTCTCCATGGAGGGTGCATAGATTTGCCCCCTCAGATGGTGCAGAGACACCCCCCCCCACCCCATAGTCACAGATTTACCTCCCCAGATGGTGTGCAGGCCCATCCCAGATGGTGCACTGACTCATCTTCTAGACAACACACAGCTCCCCCCCAGGTGGTGCGCAGACTGTGCACTGCAGGTGGTGCACAGACTCCTCCCCACGGGTGCTGCGCAGGCTCACTCAGGTGGTGCACACCCAGTACCTCGAGACAATGCACAGACCCACCCCCAGTCGCAGGGTGAGGAATCCCCATCAGCGATGAGTCGGTGGTTTCAGTTATTAGAACAAAACTTTGGGTGACTTGCTGTCCTTAGAGCCCCTGGCTTGTGGGCATGGCCCCTGCCTCTGGGCGCTGTGGCACAGATGGCTTTTTGGGGTTGCAGCACCCAGAAGTGGTGAGTGAGGGAGTACTTTCTCTTACTTGGAGCCTTGATGTGAGTACTCAGGCCCACATGTTTCCCAATTAGATATGTAATGGAATCCGCAGCAAACCACTAGCAATTCAGCGAAATAGTGGCTCTTTTTTTTTTTTTTAAGATTTTTATTTCTTTATTTGACAGAGCACAAGTAGGCAGGGCGGCAGACAGAAGGAGAGAGAGAAGCAGGCTCCCCACTGAGCCGGGGGCCTGATGTGGGGCTTGACCCCAGTACCCCAGGATCACACTTGAGCTGAAGGCAGCTGCTTAACCGACCGAGCCACCTAGATGCCCCTAAATAGCGACTCTTGTGGCAGCAATAACCCAGCAGTTAATATTCCTAGTTATTAACAAATGCATGTCGCTGCTCCCTGTTTTAAAAATAGTAGGGAGTTGGAAATCTCAGGACAGAAGGTTCTGCTCAGTCAGCTTTTTTTTTTCCTCTCCCTAATTTTTCCTTTTCTGGAGACTTACATAAGAATCAGAACCAGAAGCCAATAGTACCAGTGTCGATTTGGGAAGCACCTTCCTGGCCTCCCTGGGTCCACCCCCCCCCCCCCGGCCTGTTCAAGTGAGCAGAGGAGCAGGAATGCGTGTCTGAAGGAGAGCACTGTTTCCTGACCACATGGAATGACCTCCGCCCACAGGGGTTGGTGGGGTCCCTGGCCCATACAGGCAGCCCGTGGAGCAGTGCCCGCTGTGCCAGTCGGGGTGGATCCAGAATTGAGTCACAGAAGAAAGGGACAAAGCAGATGTGGTGGAAGATAGGGGACAAGGCCCAGGGGCTTCTCCCTAAGGCTGCCTACCTCAACCTGGGGCTGGGGTCCGACAGGTGGAGCTGCAGAGGACTGTTCTGGGAATGGCTGGGGGTTCGTATAAGGGACAGTGACTCCTCCCTGAGTGCCTGTCCCCAAGACCTGGAGCAGCCCAGAATGCTGTGTCCCGGGGGATAGAGAGCTACCACAGGTTGAATGGGTGTCCCAAAGGTGGTGACTCTTCCAGGGCAGATCTGGAGGGTTTGACGGTTACCCCCAGTCCTTGGCCTTACTGGTGCCTGGGGCTGGGGCTGGGTGGGGAGGTACAGAGTTGGGGGGGTTGGTTGCACACAGGACGAAAGACTTTTGTGGGTCTGGGCAGTGGTGTGGCTGCCAGTTTCACTTTCAATTTTATGAAGTTTGTTAACTCACATTTTACTGAAAGCAAGTGCTCATAAAAATCATTTTTTTAAAAAGATTTTGTTTATTTGAGAGAGAGAAAAGAGAGTGCATGCATGAGCAGGGGGGAGGGGCAGACAGAGAGGGACAAGTGGACTCTCGGAAGAGCAGAGAACCCCACGTGGGGCTTGATCCCAGGACGCTGAGATCATGAGCTGAGCTGAAGGTAGACACTTAACCAACTGCACCACCCAGGTGCCCCTAAATGTTCTTATACATCTAAGAGTCAATACAAAAATTATTTTGGGGGGCACCTGGGTGGCTCAGTGGGTTAAAGCCTCTGCCTTCGGCTCAGGTCATGATCTCGGGGTCCTGGGATCGAGCCCCGCATCGGGCTCTCTGCTCAGCGGGGAGCCTGCTTCTTCCTCTCTCTCTCTGCCTGCTTGTGATCTATGTCTGTCAAGTAAATAAATAAAATCTTTTAAAAAAAATTATTTTGGAAGACTCCTTGGGGTCTGACCACTGAGTAGACCGTCTTGGTTTCAGACCCAGTGTGACCACAGGTGGCCAAGCTGTAGCTCCTGATCCCGTGTCCTATGTGCACCTGCCCATGGTGCTCGGAGGGTCCTTTGGCCACCACATCTTAGACCCAGAGAGGTCTCATGGACGTGCAGTCCCACTCAGTCACTGTCTGTGTTCTTATTTAAAATGGCAAACCCACCTAGGAAATATGTTTTCTTATATTAAAACTAGAGCTCTCTTGAAAACGTTGACATCTTTTCTACTTGCCAAATCCAACAAAAACTTGTTGGATTCATAATGCAAATCACTAAAAAAACCCAGAAGTTCTTTCTCTCTTCTTTCCCCCAGACACCCCAAAACTCAGGAGAACAGCCCCCAGAGAGCCTGTGCTCTGCTCCAACGCATACCCTGGCTCCTTCTGGTGGGCATGGTCACATTTCTAGGAAGTCACAGACTCACGGTGGATGGTCTTGGGAAGGGACAGATGGACAGAAGGGGTACCTCTCTCCCACCAGGATACCTGGGACACGCTTGGTCCCAGCTGCTAAGGGCCCTCCCCTCTGCAGGTCCTGCCACCCTTTTTGGGTGAGTGAGGTATGCAGGGCGGGATGGGCTATGCGTCTTTGCCCAGCATCTCCTCTTTTCTTCGGCAGGTCCTAGCGCACAGTGTTGGCCGAAGGCTCCCTAGGAAACCCACCTGTCTGGAGCCATCACTGACCTTTGTTTCCTGCGAGTTCCTGTTCTCTTTAGGACTTGCCTTTGTTGCTACGGAGGCAGATTTTCTTGTCAACTGGAGGAAAACATTGGCTTTTCTGTTTTCCCCAGAGACCTTTAGTCATGCTTTCTCTTTCAGGCTCATCTTGGCAGCCAACAGGGATGAATTTTACCACAGACCATCCAAGGTCGCTGACTTCTGGGGGAACAACAATGAGGTCCTCAGTGGTGAGTCTTTCCTCAGGGGGCAGCCACAGCATGGTGGGAAGTAGGAGGCCCCGAGTGCCTTTAACTGGTACTGTAAGTGCAGAACAAATGAGTGGACGCTGACTGGTCTCATGGGGGAGGCTCCCAGGTTGGGGTCTGGGGCCAGCATTGAGGTAACCAGCCCCAAAGTGTCTACCCAGCACCGGCCACCTGTTTTCATGTGTAGTGGACTCCCAGAGAAGTAGCTAGAAGAATCATTTGGTTTATTTGGCTCTACCTTTTCGCAGTGGGGGTGTGGTCGGGTTCATAGGAGGTGCAGGTTCACATTCGGTCACCCTGTGAAGCATCGTTGTGGTGTGTGTGTGTGTGTGTGTGTGTGTGTGTACATGTTTCTGTTTACACGCCGGTGCGCCTCGCTCCAGAGCTGGTCTGAATTTGGGGAGCAGGGGCCTGGTTGGAGCACACTCAGATGGGAGCTGCGTGAGGAGTTCCCACAGAGAGAGGCGGAAGTAGAGGTGACAACTGTGTCCCCTGCCAGCTTAGCCCCGTGGACAGAGAACAGTTTCTGCCCATGGGGGTCTACTTGAAGGCACGTGGACAGGTGCTGGCCAGGCCAGGGTCCCTTTGCCTGTGTGCTGGGCATCAGGGAAGCACGAGGGAGCCTGGCAGAGCTGACAGGGGTGCTCAGGGGCCCAGTGGGCTGAGTGGGTAGTCTTGGGCCTGGGGACACCAGCTGCAGCCCGGCTTTGCCTGCAATATCTAAAAGCTGGACTGTGGAACTTCCACAGAAGGCCTGTATAGACTGGTTGGGCGGTGGTGTGAGGGAAACACTGCCCAGGCTGGATCATCCTGGTGCCATGTGGGAAGAGGACAGGAATGGGGACACTGAGGCAGGGCAGTGTCGTGGACAGGAGGTCCAGCAGGTAATGGGGAAAGCTGCTGTGAGGCTGTGAGGTGAAATCCCTCTTGCTGAGTGCAAGAGGGAGAAGAGGCTAGGTCTCTTGGGTATGTCTTGGCCTCCTCAGAAGCTGCACAGGAGACCGTGGAAATGTCTAGACATGAGGATAGAAATGGGGGGCAGGAGACCCCTGTTGTGTAAGCTTCAAGTACCTCAGTATGGTAACCCCAGAGGGGCTGTGTATTTGGGGTCCTTGGCTGGGCCAGCCATGGCTCTCCCAAAGGTTGAGGGTCAGGCCTGCAGGGCTATATGAGGAGGGCTGAAGGGAGCCTATGGGCCCGGCCAGTACCATGCCAACCATCCTGACCTAGAGTAGAATGGAAGGAGGTCATGGGCATGGGGCAGGCTGTGTGTGTCGCTGCTGCAGGGCACTAATGGGAGACTGAAGTGGTGTTGGGGGTGGGGAAACCAGTCGGGGGGGTGGGGAAACCAGTCAGGGTGGGTGGGGTGAGGGCCTGTTGGCACTTCTTGAGTATTTTTGTGGATGAGGACACAGATGAAGGGTTAGCCTGTTGGGCTCCTTGGCCATCCTGGCCACCTGCTTAGGCACTCCGGCCTGCACCCTACCCCTAAATCAGGGCCAATTTGTAGGGATTTGGAGTTGGTCTCTGGCATGCTGCTACAGGGTTCCTGCCGGGTGGGAGGGTGGCCTGGCTTCACGACAGTGCTAGGTGGGCCCAGTGGCACTGCACCAGTTGGGGCTGGAAGACACTAAGATCCACCGGCATCACCAAATTGTGTGCAAAATTGTAGGCCAGTGGTTCTCCAGATGAGATCTCTGAGGTATTAGCATCAGCATTTCCTTGGGAACTTGTTAGAAGTTTGGAAAAATTGGGGTGTTATTTTTTAAAAATACTTTCTCTGTGTCCTGCTCTCTTTCCAATCTCTTTCTCTCTGTCTGCCTTTTCGCATATGTATTAGTTTTCTTGAGGTTGTCCCACACTTTGATGATGCTCAATTCATTTTTTTAAAAGATTTGATTTGTCAATTTTTTAACTTAATTTAATTTCATTTTTTTCAGTGTTCAAGGTTCATTCTGATTTATCAATTTTTTAGAGAGCATGGACATGCGTGTGCGTGATTGGGGGGAGGGGCAGAGGAAGAGAGAATCTCAAGCAGATACACCGCTGAGCGCAGAGCCGGATGCAGGGCTCAATCTCATGACCCTGAGTTCATGACTTGAGCCAAAATCAAGAGTCAGACACTTGGGGTGTCTGGGTGGCTCAGTGGGTTAAAGCCTCTGCCTTCTACTCAGGTCATGATCCCACGGTCCTGGGATTGAGCCCCACATCGGGCTCTTCACTCAGTGGAGAGCCTGCTTCCCCCTTTCTCTCTACCTGCCTCTCTGCCTACTTGTGATCTGTCTGTCTGTCAAATAAATAAATAAAATCTTAAAAAAAAAAGAGTCAGACACTTAACTGACTGAGCCACCCAGGCACCCCCGATGATGTTCAATTAATTTTTAAAAACCTTCTTTTCTCTCTGTTTCATTTTAGGTCATTTTTATTGCCATATCTTCACATTCACTAATATTTTTTTCTGCAGTGTCTAATCTGCTTTTAAGCCCACCTTGTATATTTTTTTTATCTCACACAATGTAGTTTTTTTTTTTTTTTTAAATATTTTATTGATTTGACAGACAGAAATCACAAGTAGGCAGAGAGGCAGGCAGAGAGAGGAGGAAGCAGGCTCCCTGTGGAGCAGAGAGCCCAATGCGGGGCTTGATCCCAGGACCCTGAGATCATGACCTGAGCCGAAGGCAGAGGCTTTAACCCACTGAGCCACCCAGGTGCTCCTCACACAATGTAGTTTTTATCTCTAGAAATTCAGTTTTTCTCTCTTACATTTAAGTTCTTAACTGTTTTAGCATGCAGAATATAGTTTTATTAACAGAAGATCCATGCCTGCAAAATCTGACGTCTGTTTCAGTTCTAGTTCAGTTTTAATAGATTGATTGAACTTTTAGTAAGCAGGGCTGTGGTTTTCTGCTTCTTTGCATGCTTGGTAATTTTTGGTTGGAAGCCAAATGTTTATGGATTTTATCTTGTTGGGGACTGAATATTTTTGTGTATCTATAAATATTCCTGAGCTTTGCTTTGGGACACAGCCGAGATGCTCAGAAATGGTTTGATCCTTTCAGGTCTTGCTTTTAGGATTAGTTAAGTGGCTCTGAAGCTATGTCTAGTCTAAGGCCAATGATTCCCTACTCCTCAGGCAAGATCCTTCTATCTTCCCTGCCTGTGCTCCCTGGATCTTGAGGTTTTCTAGGCTGAATTCTGGGAACAGGCGCTCTTCCCAGCCCTGTGTGAGCACTGTGTCCTCTGATCTTTCTGGATGGTTCTTTCCTGGCCACAGTAGTTTCCTCACACACATGTACTGATCAGCTGTCTGGTTCTGTGCAAATCTCTCCTCTCTGGTCCTCTGTCCCAGGAGCTCTGGCTGCCTCAATCTCCCCAGGCTCCCAGCCCTTCTCCTCTGCCAGGGAGTCCAGTGGACTCTGCCTGGGCCTCCTCTCCATACAGTGTCTTGGAGACCCTCTCCAGTCTTGGGGTTCACCTAGTTTGTTTCTTGTCTCAGAGATCTCTGTCCTTTGTTTTTTGATGTCCGGTGTCTTGAAACCCACTGTTTCATGTATTTTATTTTTTGGTGGTTTTGGGTAGGAGAGTAAATCTGGTCCCTGTTGGTTGGCTGGATGTGGAATTCTTATTTACTTTTCAGCGTTTGATTCATAGGAGTTTTTTATGCATTCTGGATTGGTATGTTGGATAAATGTATTGCCTACTCATTTTCTTTTTTTTTTTTTTTTTTTTTTTTTAAAGATTTTATTTATTTATTTGACAGAGAGAGATCACAAGTAGGCAGAGAGGCAGGCAGAGAGAGTGAGAGGGAAGCAGGCTCCCTGCCGAGCAGAGAGCCCGATGCGGGACTCGATCCCAGGACCCTGAGATCATGACCTGAGCCGAAGGCAGCGGCTTAAACCACTGAGCCACCCAGGCACCCTGCCTACTCATTTTCTTAATGACTTCTGGTAAGCAGAATATTTTCTTTTGGTGAAGTGTGGTTTACTCTTGGATGGTTTATTCTGTTTGTGTCTTTGCCTACCCTAAGGCCTTAAAGATGTTTTCCTCTTTTTGCTTCTAGAAGCCTTTTGATTTGGGGTTTTTTGTTTTTTTTTTTTTAAGATTTTATTTATTTATTTGACAGAGAAAGATCACAAGCAGGCAGAGAGAGAGGAGGAAGCAGGCTCCCTGCCGAGCAGAGAGCCCGATGTGGGACTCGATCCCAGGACCCTGAGATCATGACCCGAGCCGAAGGCAGCGGCTTAACCCACTGAGCCACCCAGGCGCCCTGATTTGGGGTTTTGTGTTAGGTCTGATTTATCTTATGTTTTTGTACTTGGTGTGAGGTAGGGGTTGAGGCTCATATCTCACCCCCCACATCTCTTCAGTTCTTCTGGCCTTATTTATTGAATAGATGCTCTTTTGCCTATTGCATTGCTATGGCAACTTGGTTGAAAATCAGTTGAACCCACGTATGTGGATCTATTTTGGACTTCTTTGTATCCCATCTATCTGTTCATCAATCCTGATACCAACATCACACTGTCTGGATTACTGTAGCTTTTTTCAGCAACTTTTGAAATCAGGTGGTGTTAAGTCCTCCAGCTTTGTTCTATTTCAGGACTCCTTTGGCTCCTGGTTCTTTTGTGTGTGCATAGAGATTTTAGAGTCATCTTGTGAATTTCTGTAAAACAGAAAGCTTCCTGGGATTTGGATTTGGATTGTTGACTCTTCTGGCCGTTTGGGAAGGACTGTCATCTTAACAATATTGACTCTTCAGTTAAGGAACAGGGCCCATCTATCTCTCTTTTAATCATAGCTTCTTGACTTCTCTCAGTGCTACTCTGTCTTCAGGCATTACACGTTTTTCCTTAAATGTTTTCTTATGTTTTGTTTTGTTTAACGCTATTGTAAATGGTATTTTTAAATTTTCATTTTCTGATTCTTGCCTCTATTTACTTACCAGTTCTAGGAGATTTTTAAAAAATTAATTTTGGGGCGCCTGGGTGGCTCAGTGGATTAAGCCGCTGCCTTCAGCTCAGGTCATGATCTCAGGGTCCTGGGATCGAGTCCCACATCGGGCTCTCTGCTCAGTGGAGAGCGTGCTTCCCTTCCTCTCTCTCTGCCTGCCTCTCTTGTGATTTCTCTCTGTCAAATAAATAAATAAAATCTTTAAAAAAAAAATTAATTTTGGGGGCGTCTGGGTGGCTTAGTCAGTTAAGTGGCTGCCTTCGGCTCAGGTCATGATCCCAGGGTCCTGGGATCGAGCCCCACTATGGGCTCCCTGCTCAGCAGGGAGTCTGCTTCTCCTCCCTCTGCCTGCTACTCTGCCTACTTGTGCTCTCTGTCTGTCAAATAAATAAAACCTAAAAAAAAAAAAATCAATTAATTTTTTAAAGTAATTTCTATATCCAACATGGGCCCAAACTTAGGACCTTGAGATCAGAAGTCCCATGCTCTTCTGACTGAGTCAGTCTGGGCCCCCCACAAGATTTTTTTTTTGGAGGAGTAGATTCCTTTTGGATTTTCTTCACCTGTAATCCTGTCTACAAATAAAGACAGTTAGCTTCTTCTTTTCTGATCTTTCCATCTTTTATTTCTTTTATAGTTACAATTTATTATTATTATTATAAAAATGATTTTGCTGCTTTTGCCGTAGTCTTCAACTGAAATGATCCTCTAATCTAGGAAGACACTTTCCTGTGGCTTTAAGGGCCTCACCAACCCAGTGGTGAGGCCCCATGGAGGACTAACCATGGCCCAGGCCTGTGGGGTGGAAATGAGACAAATAGGTGGGCCTAGATGTACTCTGGGCTCCCAGCGAAGCTCCCACCTTAGGGCCTATGTGTCCTGCTGTGTCCTGCTGGGGGAGGACAGCCAGCGGCCCCGCACCTGATCCAGGATGTGGGCTTGGGCCTGGTGCCTTTGCTAGGATGTGGCTGCCACTGTGCTCCCAGTAGTGCTGATGTTGATCCAATGTTGATCCAAGCATCAGGATGCATTCCACACATGCCAGGCTCCACTGCAAGCTTTCAGTGACTCCCATGGGCATCAGATGTCATCTTGGGGGCAGGTTCTCTCTCACATGCCCTGTGGGCTTTGGGGCTGCCTTGCCCTGAGTAGTTCAAGGCCCTGTTCCTTAGCCCAGGCTGCTGGGCGGAGCATCTGTCTCCCCAGGACACAGGGACTGGACAGTAGGTGCTACTGGTGGTGACACTACCATCTGTCGCAGGGCTTGACATGGAAGAAGGCAAGGAAGGAGGCACGTGGCTGGGCATCAGCACACGGGGGAAGCTGGCTGCGCTCACCAACTACCTGCAACCACGGCAGGACCGGGATGCCCGGGGCCGAGGTACCGTGGGACCCTGGTTCCGGGGGTGGTCGGGGAGGGCGGGCTTTCCTCAGGCACATGTGGTCCAGGAGGAGGAGGAAGGGGAAGCAGGGTGTTTCTGGCTCTGGGTCCCACTGGCTGGCATCACTGTGGGAATCCCTGCTCTGCCTGGCCCACGTAGCCCCTGCTGGCACAAACATGGTTGGCCCCTCTCAGGGAACACTCTCCACATTTGTGCCTCAGGCCAAAGTGTCACTTCTGGCTCTTGTCATTGCCCCCCCCCCCCCCACCTGTCAGATGTTTGCAGAGCAGTACCCCTACTAAGACAGCTCTGTGGACACATGTTGTCCCCAATGAAGATTTTTTCCTCTCATGCTGTACTTCCATTTTGGGCCTTAAGGCAGAAAACTAAATAAATAAATAAATAAACCCCAACAAAAACCAAGTTCTGGATGCAGACCTCCTTAGCTGCCATGTCAGTGAGGTATGGCTGGTGTGGGGGGTTAAGTTTAGCCTGCACTGGCCCCACATCTGTCTCCTCAGGATGAGGGACTCCGCCCTGCCACCTCGGCCATGTGTGTCTGTCCCCTACCCACAGGTGAACTTGTGACCCACTTTCTGACTGCAGACATGGACAGCTTGTCCTACTTGAAGAAGGTCTCTGCGGAGGGCCACCTGTACAACGGCTTTAATCTCATAGCAGCTGACCTGAGGTGGGTCTGCTAGGAGGGAGACGGCAGCCCACCGGCCACTGCCACGGAGCAGAGCTGTGGGCTTGGCAGGAAATGGGGTTCCCACCCTGCCACCCAGGTTGGGGTGCTGTGGCAGCCTCTCCAGGGACATTGCACTTGGTGGGCATGGTGAAGCTTCCCAGGGCTGACTGACTGTTGTGGGGATGCAGGGAGCGGAACCCGGGCTTCTGGTGGCAGCGAGATGGTCACCAGCTCCTGCACGTGAGCTGTGATGTGACTGCAGCTGGCATCTCTGGTCCCGGGGGCACCCCTGGCCCACACCGGCCCCTTGCCCCTAATGTCTCCTCCCCAGGTCTGTGGCTCAGGAGTGCCCTGTTCTGGAGCTGCTCCTCACTTGCCCTGTTGTCTGGTGCGCAGAGGGGTCCCAGGCTGGAGAAGGAGGGTCCCTAGCAGCCTGGCTTCCCAGCAGTGCTGGTAGTCAGGTGCTGCTGAGCTCTGGCGCCTCCTGGTGGCTACTTCAGAGCGGTGTGTCTGAGCACGTGGCATGGGTCATCTCATGTTCTGCAAGGGGCTCAGTAGGCAGCTCCCAGGGCCTCCCTGGAGTTGTCAAAAGGGGCAACAAAGCTGTCCCAGCTGCCCATGGGCCCTGTCGCCAAAGGACACGGAAGCTGTGCTGTACAGTCATTTGGGGAAAGTTTTCCCCTCCCTGGAGTCAGGAGGATAGGCAAGGAGCAGAGGCAGGAGGAAGGGGCCCCAAGAGGCCTGGAGCCTCAGGGTTGCTGGCACTGGCTGAGAGTCAGGAGTGGGGTGGCTGGAACCTGGTAGGGATCTGTGGCCAGTGGGGCGTTGCCAGGCCCTGTGAGGCATACAGGGGTACAGTTGTAGCCAGCAGTTAGCTGCATGGCCATGTGGGGGTGGATGCTGGGCCCTTCCTGTGCAGCACCTGGCACGTGGTCACTGCTGCCCCATGTGCAACTGCTGTGGCCAAGCTCCTGATGGTCTCCTGGGGCTGCTGACGTGGCTAAGACCCTGCTGGTATGCGATGGGGCTGGGGTCCAGCAGCCCCTGGAGACAGTAGCCCCATCCTACTGATAAAGTTCTAGAACATACGTGACGTTCAGTGGGGTGAGGTCCGGAGCTGATGACCAAGAAAGAATTCTTGAGGCATCTTTGGTGCAGAATGGTGGTTTATTAAAACAACGGGGACAGGACCCATGGGCAGGAAGAGCTGCTACCTTGGGGTTGTGAGGGGTGGCAGGTTGTGTACCATGGAGTTGGGGGCAGGTAAGGAAAAGGAAGGTTTTAATAGAACTTTCATATGGTAAAGAGGACCTACAAGATACAGGACACCAGAGGCCTTGCCATTGCCAAGGTCATTCTGTCCTCTAGCAAGGTATTAACATTAAGATGGTTGGGAGATTCCCAAAGAATGTCACATATGTCCCACCCAGGAGTGGGGGTGGGGGAAAGTTGGAGGGTGTCCGCTTTTGCTTTGTCCTCAGCCAGCCTTCTGTTCCCTCATCACTACCAAGTGGGGACTGGGTTGGGGACACTGTTGACAGTCTTGATGCATAAGGCAGATCACGGCAGGTGGGAGAGTGGCCATACCATAGCTGCAAAGGGTGGCCAGGGTGGAGAGGCCCTGGCGGGATGTCCTCACCTAGGATGCCCCAGGGCCCATGTGCATTTCCCAGAGTAGGGTGTACAGAGTGGCTGGTGGATTCAGGCATTGGGTGGGAACAGGGCAGGGCAGCCAGGGTGGTCTGTGCTCCGTCCCACACTTGACAAATGGGGCCTGGGAACTGCAGGGGTTTTGTGACTTTGTCCTTCAGTGAAGTGAGCATCCATCGTCCTGCCATCCTGCCCTCCCCATGTGCACCCCCATTGCCGATGCCCCAGAGGTCAGTGAAAGTGGTCAGCTTTCACCCCGGGAGGTGGTCAGTACGGCGCGGAGGGCCTGAGCCCACCTCCTTCCTCAAGAGCCCCAGGCCAACTGTGCCTAGAGTGTCCATTGCATGTGACCCGCTCAGCCCCACTCTTGCTGCACGGATCGACACACTGATGCGGAGGCTGCAGTGCTGGCCTGGGCACTTGCTGCCCCCGGCCCTCTCATTCTCACCATGGACAGCTCCCAGAGGGGAACTCACGTGCCTTTCTTGCCCCCCCTATGGTGGTGATGAAGTTCTAGAACCTAGGTGAGGTTCGGTGGGGTAAGGTCCGGAGCTGATGACCAAGAAAGAATTCTTGAGACATCTTTGGTGCAAAATGATGGTTTATTAAAGCACGGGGACAGGACCCGTGGGCAGAAAGAGCTGCTGCTGCCCCGGATTGTGAGGGATGGCAGGTTATGTACCCTGCGTTTGGGGGAAGGTGAGGGAAAGGGAGGTTTCAACGGAGTTTTCATATGCTAAAGAGGGCCTACAAGGTGCCGAGTATCCTGGAGGTCTTCCGGCTTGATCAATGTGGTCTTTTGGCAAGCCATTAACATCAAGATAGTTGGGAGATTCCTGTCTTGCAGGATTGTGGTTTATGCAAGTTAATTATTTGTTTCTCGTTTCTGGCGGTCAGGGGTGCCTGAGGAATGCTACACATATTACCGAGGGGAGCGGATAGAGAGGGGGTGCAAGGTGCCAGCTTTTGCTTTGTCCTCAGCCAGCCTCCTGCTCCCTCATCACTGGGACCACCTTACTTGTCATTCTCTGTGCATCTGACCTGGTCTGGGAGACCAGTAGCCCAGCAGGACTCAGTGCTCAGCAACCATGTCAAGTGTCTGGGTGATGAGGGCCCTGTGCTCTGAGTGGACACCTGCATGGGCAGGCGGCTCCTGCAGGTGGGCTTGGGCCCCTTGGTGCCTAAACACCTCTCCTGCCTCTTGGAGCCATAGGGTCAGAGCCTGCCTCCCTAGACACAGCCCTCAAGGACAGGTGGTGGCCAGGGCAACTGAGGGAGTTGGCCATCAACAAGCAACCCCAGTGGTAGGTGTCAGAAAAAAAGTCAGGGTCAAGGAGAAGAGCTCCTCATCGCAGTCATGGCCAGTCCCTGACCAAGCACGGGGCAACAGCTCTTCCTCTGGTATCCATGGGTCTTCACGCTTTCTAGCTTTTTGCCTATAAAAATTTCTGAAGTCTTAG
Organism: Meles meles; assembly: GCF_922984935.1. Lineage (NCBI taxonomy): Eukaryota > Metazoa > Chordata > Mammalia > Carnivora > Mustelidae > Meles > Meles meles. Next base: position 32,685,883 of record NC_060077.1, read on the forward strand.
CTAGATAGCTTAAGAAATGAGCCAGGGGGGACGCCTGGGTGGCTCAGTTGGTTAAGCGGCTGCCTTTGGCTCAGGTCATGATCCTAGCGTCCTGGGATCGAGTCCCACATCGGGCTCCTTGCTCGGCAGGGAGCCTGCTTCGCCCTCTGCCTCTGCCTGCCACTCTGTCTGCCTGTGCTCGCTCTCTCTCTCTGACTAATAAATAAATAAAATCTTAAAAAAAAAAAAAAAAAGAAAAAGAAATGAGCCAGGGGCTGTGGGGAGGAAGAACTGGAGCAGAATGTGAAGCCACCTGGGGCCAGGTTGGGTGCAGCGGGAGGGGACTCCCTGGCCGCCCCTCCCAGCCCTTTTTTTTGTAATGGTTCAACCTGGAGGCTTAGGTCCCATGTGGCATTCTCTGTACCTGCAGGCGGGAAGGTGGCTCATAGGCCAGGAAGAGTCCTTCTCTAGTTTGCAGAGAAGGCAGTTTCAAGGAAGATTTACTATGATATTTACCAGTGGGAACATTTTCAGCTCTCAGCCATTTGAACTATTTTTTAAATGCACACTCAGCACATAAAAGTAGGCAAATGGGATCTTTGGTGCTTTGTTCAGAAGCCTCTGTTGCCCTGGGGCATCCCACTGTGTCTGGAGGTGTATGGAGATGGGCTGTGGGGGTGGGGATTGGTGTCTGCAGGTGCAGTGAGGTCATTGCCAGGGGTCTCAGATCCTAGCTGTGAGGCCCCTGGGAGGCTGTAGCCCTGACTAACTCCTGTCCTGGCCCTGTGCTGGGAATGGTGATGAAGTCTTAGAATATAAGTGAGGTTCGGTAGGGTGCGGTCGGAGCTGATGACCAAGAAAGAGTTCTTGAGACATCTTTGGTAGGATGGTGGTTTATAAAATGGTGGTTTATTAAAGCACGGGACAGGACCCGTGGGTAAGAAGAGCTGCTGCCCTGGGGTTGTGAGGGGCAGGGGCGGCAGGTTATGTAGCTTGGGGGAGGCGGGGAGGAAAAGGGAGGTTACAATAGAACTTTCATATGCTAAAGAGGAACTACAAGATACCAGAGACCTTGTGGCCTTTCCATTGTCAAGGTATTAACATTAAGATAGGTGGGAGATTCCAAAGAATGTCACATAAGTCCCACCCAGGAGTGGGGGTGGGAGAATGTTGGAGCTTGTCGCTTTTGCTTTGTCCTTAGCCAGCCTTCTATTCCCTCATCAATGGGACCATAGAGATCACCAGGCAGTGAGAGATTTGGCACCCCGTGGCTCCCATCTGACCTTCTCTGTCCTCCTGTCCACAGCACAGAGAAGGGAGATGTCATTTGCTACTACGGAAACCGGGGGGAGCCCGAGCCAGTTGTCCTGGCACCAGGTAAGCCTACTCTGGCAGGCGGTGACAAGGTGGGGGCTGCTTCTGTGGGGACACTTCTGTACTTTTCAGAGCCCGGGGCCCGGTCACATTTCTCTCCAGGGATTATGCTCCTTGGCCTTTCGTGTGCCTTATGCCCCTATAGTGGCCCATGGCCTACACTTGGTCCACATGTCAGGGCACCCACAGCAGAGCTACCTTCCCCTAGCCCGGAGCCCGTGACTGCCCAGAGAGAACTGAAAACTGACAGTGTTTACAAAAGGCCACAGAGGTCTCTTCTACTCCCAGTTCTGTGCGTTGGCCCAGAGGCCTTTGTGGAAGTATCTGGAAACCACCCCTGTGATGCCCTCTCACAGCTCTCAGTATTTGAGATCCTGTGACTGGAGATGCTTGTTTTCTGCTAAAGGGAGGAAGGAAGGGACACAGAGGGGGAAGGTAGAAGGGAGGGAGTGAGGTTGTTTCAAGTATGTCAGGTTGTTACCCTGAGCTTGACCCTGCCTGATCATGTCACTTTTTAAAATTAACAGCTTTATTGAGATGTAATTCAGATATCATACTGTTGGGTCCATGGTCAAAGGAGCAAGACTGATACAAAGCGAAGATCAAGCAAAGCTTAATTTCGCACCAAGCATCGAGAATCAAACTGACGGGCCAGGGACGTCTCTTGCAAAGAGGCGACAACCCTCTACCTTACAGACTAGTTTTTAAGGGCAAAGGCCATGTGGTTGGGCCTGGCCACGCACAGGTGACCAATGAGATTTTACCACAGAGAAAGCTGCACAGTCCTGCTAGGTCACACATAAGTGACCAATTGAATTACAATTTACCCTATAGTAGATATTTGAACTAGCCTATCACCTTGGTCAGAATGGGTGCCCAAAAGGCACCCAAAGGGCAGGGCCCATACTCCTTGGTAGCTAGGAGACAATATGCGCCCCTCACCTTTTAGATACCTCCACCTGGCCTCACCCACCCTTGTATTTGGACTTCGTTACCTGGAACTGGTTTCCAGGGCTTGTTTTTAAGTAAGTTCCCTGAAGGGGCAGGGGCAGGGCCAGGATGGAGCTGCTTTGGCTAAATAGGCCCTTACAATACAATGTACTCACATACACTGTATCATTCAATAGGTTTTAGTCTATCTGCAAAGGTGTGCAACTATCACTGATATGGAACCCTGTGACATTTTCATCACCCCAAAAAGAAACCCCTGTCCCCATTAGCAGTCACCCCCCACTCCCCTCCATCCCTCAGTCCCAGACAGCCACTAACCTACTTTCTGTCTGTTCAGAATAAGCATTTGCTTATTCTGAGCATTTCATACAAGTGTAATCAGCCAATATGTGGCCTTTTGTGATTTCTTTTTCCTTCCTTCCATCCTTTCTTCTTTTTAATTAACATATAATGTATTATTTGTTTCAGGAATACAGATCTGTGATTCATCAGTCTTACAGAATTCACAGCATTCATCACAGCACATACCCTCCCCAATGTCCATCCCCCAGCCACCCCTTCCTTCTCACCTCCCTCCCCTCCAGCAACCCTCATTTTGTTTCCTGAGATTAAGAGTCTCTTATGGTTTCTCTCCCTCTCTGGTTTCATCTTGTTTCATTTTTCCTTCCCTTCCCCTATGATCCTCTGTCTTGTTTCTCAAATTCCTGATAATCAGTGAGATCATATGATAATTGTCTTTCTCTGATTGACTTATTTTGCTCAGCATAATACCCTCTAGTTCCATCCATGTCATTGCAAATGGCAAGATTTCGTTTCTTTTGATGGCTGCATAGTATTCCATTGTGTTTATATACCACATTTTCTTTATCCATCCACCTGTTGTTGGACATCTAGGCTCTTTCCATAGTTTGGCTATTGTGGACATTGCTGCTATAAACATTGCGGTGCAGGTATCCCTTTAGATCACTACATGTGTATCTTTGGGGTAAATACCCAGTTGCGCAATTGCTGGGTCATAGGGTAGCTCTATTTTCAACTTTTTGAGGAACCTCTATACTGTTCTCCAGAGTGGCTGCACCAGCTTGCATTCCCATCAACAGTGTAGGAGGATTCCCCTTTCTCTGCACCCTCACCCACACCTGTCATTTCCTGACTTACTAATTTTAGCCATTCTGATTAGTGTGAGGTGGTATCTCACTGTGGCTTTGATTTGTATTTGACTGACTTCTTTCTTAACATGTTTTCAAGCTCTCTCTGTGTTGTAGCATGAATTAGGGTTTCATTCCTTTTTATAGCTGAATAACATTCCATTGTCTAGATAGCCTACAATTTATTTTCCCGTTCATCTGGCTGATGGACCCTTGGGTTGTTTTCAGCTTTTGGCCATCGTGGATCATGCTGCTGTAAACATTTGTTCTAGGTTTTTGCAGAGACCTGTGTTTTCCTCTTTTTTATGCATATACTTAGGAGTGGTGGTGCTGGATGGTAAGGTGACTGTTTAACCCCTTCGGGGAACTGCCAAACTGTTTTCCAAAGCAGCTGTACCATTTACATTCCCACCAGCAGTATATGAGGTTCCAATTTTTCCACATCCTCACCAGCAATAATTATTGTTTTTTTTAAAGATTGTTAAAATTAAAAAAAAAAAATAATAATCTCTATACCCAGGGTGGACCTCAAACTCAAGACCCTGAGATCAAGGGTCTCATGCTCCCCTGACAGAGACAGCAAGGCGCCCCTGTCTGTCCTTTTGATTACAGCCATTCTAGTGGGTGTAAAGTAGTGTCTCCTGGTGATTTTGATTTGCCTTTCTCTGATGGCAAATGATGTTGAGCATCTTTTCATGTGCTTATGGGTCATTTGTATGTCTTTGAAGAAATGCCTGTTTGGACCCTTTGACCATTTTTAAATTCGGTTGCTTGTATTTTTATTTCTGAGTTATAGTTCTTTTTCTCTTTTTTGAGGTTTAATTTTTTAAAGATTTTATTTACTTAGGGATGCCCAGGTGGCTCAGTCAGTTAAGCGTCTGCCTTCAGCTCAGGTCATGATCCCAGAGTTCTGGGATCAAGTTCTGCATTGGGCTCCATGCTCAGCAGGAGTGGGGGGACTGCTTCTCCCTCTCCCTCTGCTGCTCCCCCTGTTCATACTCTCTTTCTCTTACTCTGTCAAATCAATAACATCTCAAAAAGAAAAATTATTTATTTATTTATTTGAGAGAGAGCGTGAGTGGGGGAAAGGGGCAGAGGGAGAAGCAGACTTCCTGCTGAGCAGGGAGCCTGATGCAAGACTTGATCCCAGGACACTGGGATCATGATTTGAGCCAAGGGCAGACACCCAGATGTCCCTAAAATTTTATTTTATTTAAAAAATTTTTTTTTTAAGATTTTATTTATTTGTCAGAGAGAGAGAGAAAGAGAGAGAGAGCGTGCGCGCGCACAGGCAGGCAAAGTGGCAGCAGAGGCCCATTCTGATGTTGGCAGACTCCCTAACCACTGACTGATATCCAGCAGGTACCCCTCTGGCCTCAGGTTGCTATTCTCCAACTCTTGACCTTCTCAGGGAGATTGACACCTTGCAGCTTTTTCCTAGCTTAGAGATGGGAGTGAGATGGGGAGGTGGTTCCTTCTTGAGGTTCCCTTTCTGTTGCCTCATTGGAATTCAGGTCATCAATTTCCTATCATTCTGTCCATCAAGCCTGCCTGGCGCTTGTGCCTCAGGTCTCCTGTGAGTGCCCTGCTATGCTGAGTTCTCCACTCTTTGCCACACAGATGGGTTAGGAATGTGCATGGAGAAGATGTTGAAGTGTGGGGTGGTCTGGGCTCTGTGTCCCTGCCCATACTCCTAGTCCCTTGCCCAGTGCTGGGTGGGTGGGTAATCTCTGAATTACTGACATTTACCCTGAATTCCCACAATGGGGCCTCTGTCCTGGCTGGGCTGTCCCCTTCCCTGCAGGAACGTATGGACTAAGCAATGCGCTGCTGGAGACGCCCTGGAAGAAGCTGTGCTTTGGGAAGCAGCTCTTCCTGGAGGCCGTGGAGCGGAGCCAGGCACTCCCCAAGGATGTCCTCATTGCCCAGCTCCTGCATGTGCTCAACAATGATGAGGCGTGAGTGCGCGGAGCCTGCTGGGATGAGCAGAGGGTCCCACTTCTTCTCTAGTCCTGGGACATAGAGGCAGTCAGGCTATGCTGCCCTGGGAGGCTTGTGGAGGTGACTGGGAATAGCTCCTCAGCCCAGGGGTGCCTGATAGACATACTGTTCTTTGCTCGTCTCCTAACTGCTCCCCTCCTGGGTCAGTATACTTGGAAGCTCAATGCTCTCAGAGGCTTGGTGTGGGCCTTTGTGGGGCAGAGAGTAGCTGGAGGTTCCCCATGTCTGCACACAACTGGTGGGAGATTCTAGAAAGCTCCAGGTGCTCAGCAAACCACAGAAGCAGCCAGCCTGGGAGTATGTCTGGGGGTTAACTGTCCTTTCCACATGCTGTCCTACCAGTGCTGTCCCAGGAATTGCCTGGGGGAAAGGAGCTCCTGACCCTACTTCCCTAAGGCCTCCATGGCCTCTGCACACAGTGCCTGGCTCAGGGATGCCCCCCACCCCATCCCGCCACATGTCATGGCCATCCCACCTGGGAGTCAGGTGCTGGCCCTGCTACCTTCCTCCCATGCTGCAGTGTCGTCCATACTCAGGCCAGGCCCCTATCCTGCCTAGATGACCCGATAGCCCCTCAAGAGAGCCCCAACGGGCTGCCTCCTGCTTCTTTCTACTGGAACCCTTCCCTGCCCCTTACTTACTCTCCGTCTCCTTTTGGAACCATGATCCTTTTGGAACCACGAACCATGGGACCTTCAGCCTCAGCATAGCCACCCCTCAGGGAAGCCCTAATTGGGCTGCTCCAGCATCCCATGCTCAACTGTATGTAAGTCATGTGGCCCTCAGTCTCTTATCTGTCACTCCCGCTGGCCTGAAATGGGGTCCTGGCCGCTTTGACAGCTGTGGTCCCAGCGCCAGCTTCAGTGACTGGCAAGCTGCAGGGCTCAAGTGGGCCCCTGTCAAGTGGAAAGATGCCCATAGGGTACCTCTTGGGGCAGGCAGGGAGTGTGTGTGTCTGGGGACCCCTCAGCCAGGCCCCTGCCCCACAGTGCCCCAACCGCTCAGACCTCACCAAGACAGGTAGGTGAGTTTGCTCTGAGAGATGACTTCTGTCCTTCCCAGGGGCAGGGAGTGGGGGGTGCCTGCACAGTGCTGACCAGATGGACCACCTCCCCCCACAGCATTTGCTGATTCAGCAAAGCCTTCCCCAGTGCTGAGCTCATAGGTACTCCTGTCCCTGGGTCCTGGGAAAGCTCCCGGGGGCCCCAGTAGGGGAAGCTGGCCTGGCAGTCCCTGTCTGGCAGCCTGGGCCCAGTGACGGAGCCCTAAATAAAAGACTGGACCGAGATTTGAGGCCTTCAGCAGAAAAGTGCCCAGAAAACCCTTGTGGCTCCCAAACCACCTTGTGAGGCTGGTAGGCTCCTTGGACACTGCAGGCCTTGAGGATGGCAGATGGAGCTGTGGGTAGGTGGGAGGGGGTGGCTGTGACCCCTCCTCTGTTCTTCCAGGCAGCTGCCAGACCCGGCCATTGAGGACCAGGGCAGGGAGTATGTGCAGCCCTTTCTGAGCAAGTACGCAGCTGTGTGTGTACGCTGCCCAGGCTATGGCACCAGGTATGAGGGGCTGCTGGGTGCATTCAGTCCTGTCCCATGAGAGCTCTGCCTTCCCTGAACTTTCTGGATCCCAGAGCCTCTGCCCTGTCTACAGGCAGCTGCCATTTCAGCTTGGGCTATGGGGCCAGCAGATACCACAGGTGACGGCTATGCGCAAAATGCTCACCGGCCCCCGGGGGCGCTGCAGAAATGGTTCCTGGGCTGCTTGCTGCTCCCTGTGCAGCCATGAGGGGGCTGGGATGGCTGTGGGCACCCTCAGGTTGCCAGATCCCTGTGGGGCTAGAGGTCTCAGTGCCTGGCTCTTCCCTTCACTTCGCCCTGTGTCCTTGGGTCTGTTACATTCTGTGTGTGACCAGGGCAGAATTAGATCATTTCAGCCTGGGGATATCACCCAAGAAAGGGGCAACTTCTGGTCTCATCCACAAGGGGGGGAATGCCTGGGAAGGACAAACTGTTGGCATGGGTGTCTGCTGTCCCAGGAAGTTCCTTCTGTGCCTCTCTCCCTCTTGGGCAGAGGAAGATTGGCTCTTTGTGCCTGGGAGGCCCATCCCATCCCCGTGATTCAGTCTGGGGCAGCCTACCTGCTGTACTTGGAGGCGGGTGGGCTGCTGGACCAGCCAGGACGCCCAAGGAGTGCTGTTGTGCACCTGGCCCACCTGGCCTGGAGACAGACTGTGGTCTTGGGCAAAGCAACATCTTCCTGGATTCGGCTTGAACCAGGCCCTGTGGGTACCAGCCTTGTACTGGCCTGGTGACCGGCAGTATGGACTGCGATGGATAGGCCAAGCTCTTGGGGGCCTGTGGCTACTAAGGACTCAGGGATGGGGTGCTTGGGTGGTGACAAGTGCTGAGAGATGCCACGATGATATCCCATGTACTCTGGGTACATGGTGAGGTCAATACATAATGTTTGGTTTTCGAGTTCACGTTGGCCCAAGTCTTCCAGCTTCCAGCAGATGACAGCTTCAAGCCCTCTAGCTGGGGAATGGGATGGTAGGCAGGGCCAGGGTGGTGTCATAGCCCAGCACTGGTGCTCCAGGGCCCAAGGGTTGTATGGTTGAATGGTGGCCTTTCCATTCTCAGGCTTTTCCCTTGGCAGGTGGCAGGGCATCTGTTCTCTCAGGCTTCTCCAGCACAGACTTGTTTTCTCGACTAAATTACATGCTCACGTGTACCCACATGCATGAGGCAGAGTGCCAGGTCTGCTCCCTGGGCAGGTGTGTGGCTGCTGGGTCCAATACTGACTGGGACCCCCAGTCTTCAGCATGCGTGTGCCTACTCTGGGTATCAGCCTGCACTGGGGCTGCTTGGGGACCTGGTACCTGCCCTCTCTCGGGGAGGCAGGTGGTAACAAAGTGAGGACTGTCCTTGGGGACAGCTGGCAGGAGGAGAGAAGGTGTGCAGAGCATTTGGGATGGGTAGTGGGGGAAGAAGATAGGAGAGGGTTCTTGGTGACAGAGACCTCATTTGGGGCTCTACCAGGCAGGCAGAGGGCTGAACATGGGCCCCCTGCTCTCTTTCAGAACCAACACCATCATCCTTGTGGACGCAGATGGGCACGTGACCTTCACAGAGCGTAGCATGCTGGACAAGGACCCCTCCTGCTGGGAGACCAGCACCCATGAATTCAAGCTGCAGAGCTAACCCCTCTCCGTGGGTGTGGCCATTGGGCTCCTGGAAGGCTCTGCCTCGAGGACCAGTATGGATAGGAGCCTCCTGTAGCCACATGCACTGCCTGTGACTTGGGCAGGACCAGGGCCCTCTGGTATTTCTGTGACCTGTCCGTGTCCGCGTGTCCAGCTCAGGGTCTGCCATTATGCCGGTGGGAGTGACAAGAGTCCCGCAGCCAAGCTTGGGGCAGGCCCAGGTGTGCTGTGCGTGTGTGAAGGCACCTGGGCCTGCACCCTGTCCAAGCACAGAGGCGCACACTCAAGGCACATGCTTCCATGCACACCTGCAGGTGCATGGGCGCACGTACACACAGACACAGGTACAGATGAGCACACACATGCTCAAACGCACGCACCAATCCTAGCGTACACAGATATGCATGCCAGACAGGCAGAGATGTGCCTCTCACATCTGCAGGCGCTGCTGGCCAGTGGGTCTTTGCTTTGATCAAAACAACAGGGTGTAGACTTGGGTTTAAAAGTGGCTCCCTCTCTCCTGGGCGTGGTCTATTTCTGGACAGTTAGACTTGCTTTTGGAGAGGGGGCTGAAGGATGACAAGAACCCCAGAAAAACCCACTGTCATAGCAGAAGCACAGGCTGGTTGGTGGTCTTTTGTGCCCTGAGGGGGTGGTGGTCTCCTGTGTGCATGGGGTAGTCCTTTCGGGGGAGGAGGGTGGTCCTGCCTGAAGCACCAGGGGTCCTGTGTATGCTGGGGCACCTTGGTAGGCTCTCAGGCACCTACCTGGGGGTCATGGGTCTTGGGAAGGCCCTCTCAATGAGGGGGCACAGCCAACCCTTGCTGTTTCCCTTCTCCTTGGGGAGTCAGACTTCATAGGAATCTGTACTTGAACGTGAGACCGTGATAATAAAATTCTGAGGCTGTGGTGAGTCAGTGCATTTCAGGTCCTTGTGTGATAGGGGACAACTGTGCAAAGGCTCAGTAGGGCTGCTCTCCTGGTCTACAGGAGCTCCCAAGGCACACCCACCAGAACAGAACAAGCCTCTTCCCACTTTCTTCTTTTGCTCATGGGTCCCTCAGCACCATGATGGAAACCTGAGGGGCCATTGGCCTGTCCATCCATCTGTCCTTGGGCAGAGGCTGGTATTGGAGAGAGCCTGTATGTATGGGACATGGTGGGTGCCAGCTACAGGGCCTCCTGAGCTGGGCTGAGGGGCCAGGGATGCATCTGGGTATAGTGGGGAGCCCTTGGGGACCACCTCATGGAGTGGAGTGGTCAGGCCTACACTTGGGGTAGACTCTAGAGGCCAGGGGATGGTAGGAATGGATGGGTTTCGGGGCAAGGGGGCAAGTGGAGTCTGTCTCAACCCCAAGACCCTGGTTTGTGGCAAACAGGAGTTCTGTCCCTAGCCCAGACTGAGCATCAAGGGGTTCATGTGTGTCCAGTGCTGAGACCCAGGCCTCCATCGGCCTTTGCAGCTGGCCCCCCAACTTGGCCTTTGCAGAGCCAATGAGAGCTTGGGGTGGGGTGTGGACTTGTACCCGGCCCCACTTGCCCTTTCAACCCTTCCCTCTCTTCACCCTGAGCACCCCTCAGGGGCCTGATGCCCTCCTTGACTCACTTTGAACTTAGAGGAAAAGTGCTTGAGCATGGTCAGGTTTGAATGGGCCCCTCAGTGGTGGCATAGCCCCCATCCCCCACTCCCAGAGGCAAACACTTGTTGGCTGAGCTACACTGAGCCAGGCTGTCAGCCTGGGCACTGCTGATACCCTTCGTCTGCCTCAGTACCCCATGCTGGCACCCACCCTGGCTGGTATGTCTCCCCTCATGGGGCACCACTGGGCAGGTGCAAAGCCATCTGATGTTTTTCTCTACCCCAGGGACAGGGCCTATACAGGAATATCCCAGCCCTCAACTACCCTGGGCTCCCCAAGTGCCTGAGCCCCCTGAAGAAGGGGCAGCCCAAGATGTAATTCTATTACGTGTTGTGTACCTCCCAAAAGATCTGTTGGCCCTAGCCCCTGTATCTCAAAATGTGACCTTAGGGTCTTTACAGAAGTAATCAAGATAAAATGAAGTCATTAGAGTGGGCCCTAATCAAGTATGACTGATGTCCTTATAAAAAAGGGAAAATTTGGACACGGGGACAGACATGCAGGCAGACAGAATGCCCTATAAAGACTGGAGCTATGCTCTCCCATGTCAGGAAGCTACCAGAAGCTGAGAGACTGGAAACAGATCCTTCCTTGGTGCCTTTAGAGGGAGCATGGCTCTTTGATGGCTCTTTGATCTCAAACTTCTGGCCTCCAGAACTGTGACACAATAAATTTCTGTGGTTTAAGCCACTCGTTTGTGGTACTCTGTTATGGCAGCTCTAGCAAACTAATACATTTGTGACCTTCATTTTACAGATGAGGAAACTGAGGCTTGAGGAGCAACCTTAACAGTGTCTCAGTCCCTGGGGACATAGGGAGGCAGAGCCATGGGGCCAGGAAGGAGCAGGATGAGGATAAGGCATGTCTTGGGGTTTCTTCCCCTTGTAGACTCATGGTCTTCCTATGTTGGTTTCACCTGCTGCCCTGCACACCCCCCCACCAATCATGTCATTTATCTCGCCTCTGCCACTGCCCTTCGTTTTACTTTCTGCACAGCTTCTGCTCCAGGGCCTTGGCACTTGCTGTCCCTTCTGGTTGAAGAACTTTCCCCCAAATACCGAAACCACACTCTCCTTCACATCCTGCAGCTCTTTGGTAAAGTCTTGGGGGAGGCATCCTATCTGAAGCTGCAGTCCGCCCTGCCTTGGTCCCTGCTCTATTTTCTATAGCAGTTAGCGTGGTGATATGCTATGTGTTTTGCTTGATCGTTTCTTGTGTGTCTCCCTGTCAGAACAAGAGCTTTAGGGAAGCAAGGCCATTCCTGTCTTGTCCATCACTATCCCGATGCCTAGGCCAGGTAGACATTTGAACCAAAAATGACATTGCTGGCACTTCCCAAGCCCCCATTTATTTAGGCCTTGAAGTGAGACCCTTTGTGTGCTTAGAAGGGACCCTTCTAACTGAAGCTGCATGTTCTAGAAGTGCTTTTTTTTTTTTTTTCAAGATTTTATTTGACAGCGAGAGAGAGAAGAGACAGCAGGAAGACGAGCAGGAGGAGTGGGAGAGGGAGAAGCAGGCTTCCCGCCAAGCAGGGAGCCTGATGTGGGGCTCAATCCCAGAACCCTGGGATCATGACCTGAGCTGAAGGCAACGGCTTAACCCACTGAGCCACCCAGGTGCCCCTAGAAGTGCTTTTGACATGCCACACAGGAAGGGCTGGACCTGACCTTGGCATGGCTTTGTTGTGTGTTTGTTGGATCTGTGAGTCCCCGACATGATCCTCTTTTCCCAGATGGAGGGGGAATTTACCTCCTTTTCAGATGCGCCTTCCTAGATAAACTGCTTCTGCTCTCTGGCTCTAAGTCAGCCAGTTGAAGCGTGTTGGCATGGAGGCAAGAGGTGTGGAAATGACTTGATATGGAAGCCCAGTCTGAGTAAACAAGACCATCTCAGGAATGCAGCCTGGCCCTGAGGCTTGTCTTGGCAGGCCTGAGATCCCTGCCTTCGGCCTGCAGAGACACCTCCCTCCCCACCCCACCACCACCACCTTATCTTTTGGTCTCATCTGCCATCAGATAGCATCATCCAGGCCCTTTAGTGGAGACCTGGCTCATGGGTGAGCTGGGCTCAAGTGGAAAACTAGGAACCAGAGGGAAAAGTTTCTTCCCTCAGTTTGGGCTAGAGCTCCATCTTCTAGGCATCCACCTAAGGCTGGAGTCAGATGGGAACTGTAAGGAGGTCGTGTGGGAAGGCCATGTGGGAAGCCAGCTATAGTGTGTTGGTGTGAGGTCTCAAGTCTGAGGCAACTCACCAAGCAACAAAGTGTGGAGAGTTCACTAAGGCTGGATGGTGGCATGCCAAGGGTTCCCATGAGCTCTGACCACTGGGCCACGGAAAGCAGTTGGCCCAGCCACAGGGAGACTGGCCTACCCTGGCCAAGTCCAGGAGCTAGAACCTCATGGGGCTTGGTCACATTTTTATTGCGAAGTGCCTGGTGCTGACCACTGGGGCAACCGGGTGAACAGAAAGGGGCAGAAAGAGAGGGAAGGGCCTATAAAGGCCTCTAGCTTCCTCAACTAGCAACATTCTCTCTCCCCACTTTTTAAAATCTTTTCATTTTCTTTTTTTTAAAATATTTTATTTATTTGACAGAGAGAAATCACAACAAGGCAGAGAGGCAGGCAGAGAGAGAGGAGGAAGCAGGCTCCCCGAGGAGCAGAGAGCCCGATGTGGGGCTCGATCCCAGGACCCCGAGATCACGACCTGGGCCAAAGGCAGAGGCTTTAACCCACTGAGCCACCCAGGCGCCCCTTCATTTTCATTTTGAAATGATTTCAACTTACTAAAAACTTGAAAAAATAGAACAAAACATTAGAGTGTCCTTCACCCAGTTCCCCCAAATGTTAACACCCTACCTCTAACTACAGTAAAATGATTACAACCAGGAAATTTGCACTGATGCTACTACCAGCTAATTTACAAACCTGATTTGAATTTTACCAGTTGTCCTACTTCTCTTTCCTGAGCCAGGTTCCAATACAGGGTCCAGATCCCACCTCACACTTACTTGTGTCTCCTGTAATTGAAGACAGGTCCTTAGTGTTATCTTTGACTTGAATGATTTTTTTTTAAAGATTTTATTTATTTATTTGACAGAGAGAGAGATCACAAGCAGACCGAGAGGCAGAGCAGAGAGAGAAAGGGGAAGCAGGCTCCCTGCCAAGCAGAGAGCCAGATGCGGGACTCGACCCCAGGACCCCAGGATCATGACCTGAGCCGAAGGCAGAGATTTAACCCACTGAGCCACCCAGGCGCCCTTGACTTGAATGATCTTGACACTTGAAAAGCACCTGCCAGTTTTTTTTTTGTTAGAATGCCCCTCATTTGGGTTCGTCTAATCTTCTTTCAGGTTTTGCCTTTTGGTTAGAAATACCAACAAGTGATGCATGTCCCTCTTAGGAGGGCCACAATATGTCCCTTTATTGGTGTTGACTTTTGTCTTCATTTTTATTGAGGTATCAGTTTACTAAACAACGAACATCTTCAAGGTATAAATTTGATGTTTGGATGTGTGTACATTTGTTGGTGACCTCGATCACTTGGCTACCTGGTTGTCTCAGGTTTTTCTCCACTGCAGTTACTACTTTAGGTTTGACATTAGTGGCTTGGGGAGAAACTTTGCAACTCTGTAAAGCAATAAAAAAACCCGCTACCAGTTCTTATACTTCTGCCCGCTATTTTTTTTAGCATCCGTGATTTTTGTCTGCAGTAGGTTTGTGCTGGCTGCCAAAACGGAGATTTCCTACTTCCATTATTCCTTCCACATTTATTCACTGGAATTCTGGCTAAGGAAGAGCTCTCTCTTCTCCGTTTACCCATACCCTCGCTTTCTGAGGTTACTGAAATGGCAGTAGCAAGTGGAAAAATGCCGGACAGTTTAGCGTATTTGTCCCTTTTTCCCTTTGATTATGCTAATGCTTTTAATTGGAAACGTAATGACTGTGTGCCTATGGTCCCGCCCGCACTACGTAGACCACGGAGGGGCCCTCTGCTCCCGGCGTTCCCCGCGCCGCCGGCTTCCCCGCGCTCCCCGCGTTTTCCCGTTCCCGGCATCCCTTGCGCTCCCCGTTCCCCGGCATTCCCTGCGCTTCCCGCGCTCTCCTGTTCCCGGCATCCCCTGCGCGCCCCGTTCCCGGCGCTCCGCGCGGCCGCCGCCCTCCGCGCGGCGGGCCCCGCCCCGGGGGCGACCGTTAGTGCGGCCGCGGCCCGAGCGCCTGGTCCCGCCCATGCGGCCGCGCTATTGGGCGGCGTGCCGTGGCCCACGCGCTGCCAATTGGCGGCCTCCGCAGCCCGCTCCGCGATTCCCCCAATGCGGGGCGCCCGCGTGCTGGGATTGGCCACGAGTCTCCAAGGCCCGCCCTCCGCTCGCCCCGCGCGGCAGGCTGGTCCGCGGACCGGAGAGAGCTTGGGAGGCCTTTCTAGATGGCGGCAGCGGCGGCCGTGGCGGTCAGGCCGTGAGGGTCTCCCTCCCTTGGTCGAGCTGCGGGCAGCTCGGGCAGGCCGCGGGCGCCGGAGGTAGGTGCGGGGCGCGAGGGGCGCCCCGCGGGCGGGGCGGGCGGGTGGGCGCTGCGGCCTGCGCGAGGGCGCGCCCTTCCCCTCCCTCCTTCCCGGGCGGAGGGCTGAGGGCCAGAACGGCGGGGTGGGGCGGAGCGGGAGGGCGCGAGGCGGGGCAGCCACGCGGGAGTCCCGGCCTTTGTGAAGCATCATGGCCGCGGGCCTCGGAGGACGCGGGGGCGGGGGTCCCGCCGTGGCGGGGTGGGGGTGGGGCGGGGGCGGGCCCCAGGCCCAGGTGGCGCCGACGTGGGTCGCTTTCTGCCCGGGCAAAGCCCGAATGTAAAGAGGCCCCTCGCCCTGGGGGCCCGAAGTCGTAGCGTCGCTTTCAGGCGGGAAAGGTAGGAACCCGGTTAGTGCTCGCCCAGGATCCTGCCGGGTGTAACAGTTTGGGAAATCTGAGAAGTCGCCTAAGTCTTTTTCTTCGCCAAATGCTCGTGAACTGAGTGTCACTTAGATAAGCGGAATGTGGTTTTGTTGTAACAATGGTCGTGGTAGAAATAAATGGAAGGTGGCAACCTGTTGATAGTGATACCTTTCAAGTATCATTCGATGGACTTGGGTTGCTCATGGTAGGAATTTGATTTGCTATTGTGCATGCTTGCATGTACCTTGATACCTGATGCACGGCAGTCCAGGCTAGGGCTGGTGACTGTGAGGCCAACCAGCAGGCGGAGACCCTTGTTTCCTGCTTGAAGCCTGGACTCCCAGTCAGAGGCCTCACACACAGTGGCTCAAATTCTGCGGTAGGCTATCACTCACCAAAGGAGTGAATGGCTAGTCTGGAGTGCGCCTGTGAGTACAGGATGTGAGGCCTGTTAGAGGATGACAAAAGGAACGGATGAGGTCATACTGCTGCTGGTTGGGCGGGAGGCTGCAGTGTGAGAGGCTTGACCGAAAGGCACCAGCCCCAGCACGGGACATGACAGCCAGCGCCTCAATGCCAGCTCAGCAAGTGGACTTCTGTGAAGGGCGCTGTCCAAGCTTATTGGTTTTACTCCATGTGCCAGGGATCCAGGGGAGCCTGCTTCGAGTCTGCTGCTGGCTTATGGTTCACTTGGCAAGCAAGGTTTGCATCCATGTGTTCAATCAGCTGCAGCAGCAGTGAGGCTGATGATAGAAGAGTCACTCTTTGAGCCCTTTATGGCCAGGCACTCTGTAGGGCACTTCCTGGGGATTGTTTTATAATCTGCCCATGACCTTGGTAGTAGAAAACATGAATCTCACTGGATTGCCTGGTCTTGGTCCCTCTTAGTAGCTGCCCTTCCCCCCTTTGGTGGTCTTAGCTAGCTTCCCGGCTTTAATGCCATCTCTGTTTGACATCTCACATCGCCTTCTCCAGCCCTGACCTCCCTTCTGAGCTGCTGTCCTTTCCTGATCTCCATATGTTACTTTGATGCCAAGTAGCCATGGCCAAACCTAAATCCTTATTTTCACCCGCTCCACAACACTTCCCATGCTGCCTTCACCACATCAGTGCGTGACAGATCCATTCATGACCGTAGAGTCACATGGATTACTCTCTTAGGCCTCCATACAACACTCAGGACCATTTCTTACCACCTCCAACTTAACGTGCTAATCTGAACTGCCTGGTGAGCCTTTTAATTCTTCTCTTTGCTCTCACCCTTGCCCCCCCCCCCCCCCACTCACCCATAATAGTTTTTCTGGACACAGAAGGATTCTTTTGAACTGTAAGATAGTGTAAAACCAAGGAAGTGAGGAGGGGAGCTAGTTTGCCTGGTGGTGAAGCAGTGTCACTGCTTTCTAGCAGTGTGACTTTGAGCAAGTTGCTTAACTTTTCTGTCCTTAACCTTTCTCTTAGTGCCTGAGAACTGGTGAGTGAAAACGCATCTCTTAGAGCAGGGTCTGCCTGAGGGTTGGTTGCCTCTGCGTCCTTGGATCATGCAACCTCAGTGCTTAGACCCTCCTGTCCAGTGGCCCATCTCTTAAGATAAGAGCCACAGTCCTGGTCTCAGTCGCCCTTAGCGTGCTGCTTTCACCTGCTGCACTGCACTTCTACCCCAGGGCCTTTCCTCTTCTGTCACCTGGAAGATATCCTCTCTACCCACCTAGCTCACTCTCTTCTGCTTTTAGGTGGTCTCTGACTGTGTAGTCTTTGCTGTCTGCCCTTTCTGAAGCTGTGCCCCTGCCCCTAACTCCTTGCTTTGTTTTTTCTTGGTACTTCTCAGCTTTTCTTAGTTGTTTCTTCATCTCTTCTCCTGAAAAGTGAGCTCTGTGAGGTAGGGATTTTGTCTGTTTTGTGTCCTTAGCATCTAGAATGGCACATGGGCCATATAGAAAGCGTTCAGCAAACTTGTTGAATGAGGAGAGCAAGCTTACCGGGGAAAGTAAGGAACTTGTCCAGGACTGCCCTACTGTGGAGTTCTGAACCTTGAGTTGCTGCCCCCTGGGGCTGGTCAGCCTTTCCTGATCTCCCAGGGAGAAGGAACACTCTTCTTCTCTACAGCTCCCTGACCCCACCCCCTGTACCTCTTCTAGGCCTCCCTGCATTGTTGTCATTATCATCTTTGCTTTGTGCTTTGGTGATGGCAGCTGCTTGGTCTTTTAACATGGTAGCAGGTGTCCCCTTCCTGTACCACCGCTTGTTTTCAGTTCTCCCCTCCTTTTCAACTCCCAGAATCACAGATTGGCTCTTGGTAGTGTCTCCACAGACCTACCAGAAGCCGAGAGGTTTGGGCCTGATATTTATCTGTGTTCTGTAGCACCGGACATGCTGACCTGTCTGTCCTTCTCTGAAATATTTGTTGTTTGTCAGGAAACTGGCCTTATTTTGCTCAGTTCTCCTCATGCCTGTTCAGCTGCAGCCTCCTTAGCGTTTACCTCAATTCTGAGTCTTGTTATCTGTATGCTGTATTCCCTTGATCTTTAGCACCTTTGACAGATATACCTTTGGGGGAAGTATTATGGCAAAATTCCCACTGAATTCAGAAATGTAAGGACATTTTAGAATCTCGGAAATAGAGTGACAGCTTAGTGGTCATTGCCCTTCCAACTGTGTCCAGGTGGTGGGGATCTTGTCTCTTGCTCATGGTGGTACATGTAGAAAGCCAGTGAATGAATATTGGTAGAATGAATTAATTAAATCTGAATAAGACTCTGGTGTTTATGTTGTGTCTCCTTGAAAGTACAACCACCACGCACTACTCCTTCACTGTAAACTTCTTAAATGTGTGGTATCTGCTGTCTTCTGTTCTGTCCATGCAGCCAGTCAGGCCTGCCCTATGTGGGCATGGGCATGCATGTGCATATCTGCATCCGTGTGCATGGCATGTTCATGCGTGTGTGTGTCTGCATGGTGTGGGAGTGTGTGCGCATACACATTTGCATCTGCACGTGCTTCTCCTGCTTTGATGCCTGGCCCCCCTGCAGACCTCTGGGTTTTTGGATTGTTCCTCTGACCTGCCTTTTCACGTCATCCCTTTTGTAGTTATTTCTCTGAAGGGAAGCTTCCCAGAGTTGCATCCTCAACCCTCTTCTTGGTCTGTGTTGCCTCTCTGGGCAGCCTCTCTCCTGTGGTTTTGGTGACTGTCAGCTTGCTGATACGTTCTGGGCTTCTGTTTCGGGGCCAGTCACAGCTCCAGAGCTGTGGCCTCAGCACCTAATGGACAGGTCTGCTTGGAGGCTCCATCCATTCTCCTCTGCAGGCTCCTGCCTGAATGCTGGAACACGTGTGTCCCTCTAAAGAAGAAGTCTCATTCGCCTTCAGTTCCCTCTTGTCTCTGCTCTCCACCTCTACCCGGTCAGCAGTGTGGTCAGTTCTGTGTCTTCACTGTTCTTGAGGGCTTCAGCCCTGTTAACAGAGCCTCTTTCATACCTTTGTGCTCTGGCCTGGAGGACTGACTGCCCTCTATGCCTTGGGCATAGGCATTGGGCCTGGCACAGCTGTCAGTCTCCCTTTTCAAATAGGGGCTGAATTGTGGCATGGGAATCACTTCACTCTTGGTGGCTCCTTATTGTCCCCCAGGAGGGAGCCAGGTTCCGGATGGCACCCAGGGCTTCCTATGCCTTGGCTCCAGCTGTCTCCTGAGGCTCCCCCCACCAAGCCTGGCCAGGTTCCCTTCCCCACAGCCACCACCCCCTCCTCTACTGGGAACAGAACCATGCCACCTCTGGCGACCTCAGCACGCTGCATCACTGTCTCGGTCCACGTGCCACCTTGTGGGCCCAGGAGAGCCCTGGGGTCCCTGGGTAGCAGAGCGCCTGGCCGTACCTCTGAGGCCCTAGTGCCGCAGAGTTGAGCTGAGGGTCTCGCACTCGCCCTCGCCCTCTGACTGACCCAGCCCTAGCAGGTGAGTGGATCCATATCGCTCTGATGACCAGAGGGAGGCCACACACCTTATGTGTGTTCTGGAAAGGGCAGCCTTGCACCGCGAGCTTGCTTACCTAATAAACTGAGTTAAGGGAATGCTGCGGTGAAGCTTAGCCTAGTTTAAAAAAAAATTTTTTTTGAGCCTTAACATTAATACTGTTTTTTTGCTTCTGAAGTAGGAATTACAGTGGACAATTATTTAATTTTGCACTTAAATTATAATTTAGGTTGTGAAGGAAGAATGTAGAGCAGTTGTTTTAAAGCCTAGAAGGTTCTCTAAGGCAATAGTATTTCACATTCTTTACTACACTGTTAATAGCACTTGACTCTCAGTACCAGGGAAGCAGAAGGTTTCTGTCATTTTGTGACGATGTTTTTAAATCTCTTTGCAGGTGGAAGAAGAAAGGTGCCACTTTGGCATGAAGACAGACTCGCTTAGTCGTCAGTCATTTAAGCTGAGTGCATTGTGATTTCCAATAATTGAGGCAGTGGTTCTAAAAGCTGTCTACATTAATGAAAAGAGCAATGTGGCCAGCTTGACTAAGCCGCCAGTGTGTGCAGCGCGGGCAGGACGGCACCCGGGTCTCAACGGACTTGTGCATGTTAGCTGTATAGATTTATGTAAGGTTTTTTAAAACTCTGGTCTTTTAAAATAGTCTTAACCACTTTTACTATGGAGACATATGAGAGTCCCTCTCCTCTCCCGCGTGAGCCCGCAGGAGAAGCGGTGATGGAGAACCGAGCTTGCCCCCTCCAAGCGCTGCCCCGTGAACAGTCTCCACCACCTCCCCTGCAAACGTCCAGTGATGCAGAGGTAATGGACGTTGGCTCTGGTGGTGATGGACAGGCCGAACCCCCTGCTGAGGACCCGCTCAACTTCTACGGAGCTTCTCTTCTCTCCAAAGGATCCTTCTCTAAGGCCCGCCTCCTCATAGACCCGAACTGTAGTGGCCACAGCCCGCGCACCGCCCGGCACGCACCTGCGGTCCGGAAGTTCTCCCCTGACCTTAAGTTGCTTAAGGATGTAAAGATTAGCGTGAGCTTTACCGAGAGCTGCAGGAGTAAGGACAGGAAGGTGCTGTACACAGGAGTGGAGCGCGACACTCGCACAGAGTGTGGTCTGGCCCTTAGTCCTGTCAGTGGAGACGTGCATGCTTGTCCCTTTGGCGGGAGTGTTGGGAATGGGGTAGGTATAGGGGGTGAGAGTGCTGATAAGAAGGATGAGGAGAATGAGCTGGATCAGGAAAAGAGAGTGGAGTACGCAGTGCTCGATGAGTTAGAAGATTTTACTGACAATTTGGAGCTAGATGAAGAAGGAGCAGGCGGGTTCACGGCTAAAGCAATCGTGCAAAGAGACAGAGTGGATGAAGAGGCCTTGAACTTCTCCTATGAGGTATGTTGGCGACCCCTCCTTTGGAGCACTCTTAGCAAAACCCAAAGAGGTGTTGGGAACTGCAGCATCTTTTGAAAGCTGATGTTGCAGAAGAAAAAAAAAAAACCCATATGAGGTGGAATAATGTTAATGTGGAAAAGAAAAAACTGTAAGAAATCCAAGTTTTTAAAATTTTCCTAAAGAAAGGGTTGGCTGAGCAGTCGACCTTGTACCCTTTATGCAGCCTGAGTTGGAAGGTGCTGCTGAGAAGCACTTCCTGGTGGCGTGTGCACCTGTGCCAAGTGTCAAGTGTGTTGGTTGCAGTTGTCAGTTTCTTCCTGTTTGTTTTTCAGATAATCACGCAACATAAAGGCATACCTAGGCCCCCACTTGAGAGTGCCTCATTTCTGTGTCTGTTCTCACTAATGCTGTTGAGCTTGCCTACGGTACAGGAACACAGGCTCTGGGGGCCCTGGTGTCTGAACAGCATGTTTTGCAGGATGATTTTGACAACGATGTTGATGCTCTGCTGGAAGAGGGCCTTTGTGCTCCCAAAAAGAGAAGAATGGAGGAGAAGTACGGAGGAGACAGTGACCATCCATCTGACGGAGAGACAAGCGTGCAGCCAATGATGACCAAGATTAAAACTGTGCTAAAAAGTAAGTCAGCCAGGTAGGAAGTCGTGTGTTCATGGGGCGGCAGAAGTGCTGGTTAGAGAGCCCTTGGGTGCCAGGCAGTGGTCTGAGCAGCGGGCACATGTTTGAGGGAGGACAGTCACGTGTGATGAGGGGAAACAGATAAGACACAAGGGTGCACCGGATGCACCATGACCTGGGTGCAGATTGTGGTGTCCGCTGTGGTTGCACACCGGAGTAACTGGTGTTGTGCAGGGAAATGGGGGGGCACTTCTGATGGGGTGAGCAGTGGGGGATGGTGGTGTTGCTGGGAGATGAGAAGATGGACAACTGGAGACTTGAGGCCAAGGCCAGAGGTGGGTGCAGCACTGTGGCAGGTGATGGTTGCAGTCTGGGTTCTGGATTCTCTGCCAAGTGTCAGGAGAAGCCTCTAGAAGCAGGCTGGTGGTGTTACACAGTTTTTGTCTAAAAGCATAGCTCGTATGGCTGCAGCCTGGTGTGTGTGCTTTAGGTGGCCAGGGTGGAGCTCCTGTGGTAGGGGTAAAGGTGTTCCAAAGGTGCACTTGGATTTGGGGTTAGGGAGGAGCAGTCGGCCTGGAGTTGCCTGTGAGGCTGGGCATTGGGCAGTGCAACGAGACTGAACAGATGCATGGGGACTCGGGAGCACAGTTGAGACCTTAGGCTGAGGGCTGGGGTGCAGAAGGTGGCCGGGCGTGATGGGAGGGAATCGAGGTGTAGGTGGGGTGCAGTCTCCCATAGCAGAGTGGATGGGTTGGGTGTGCCGGGCGCCACAAAGCCCTCTCCGTTATGAGCGGCCTGGTTAAGGTTCACAGTGCCTGGCCATGACTGCAGGCTTGCCACTGGACCTGCCTGCATGGGGCACTGCTGTGCCTTTCCCTCTGCAACCTTCTGCTCCTGCTTCACTTGCCTGGCAGCCTGCCCCACAGTGCTCGCTTCCAGGAGCTGCAGCACAGGCCTCACCCTCACAGGCTGTGTGTAAGCTGCACGTGAACTCTTCGGGTGGCTGGGCCAATTTTATGACTGCTACTTATCACAAATGAGTAGGATCTGTGTCCCTTTTTGTACTTTGCTGGAATTTTGTTTGCCTCTCTTTGTCCTGACTCAGCCCAAAGCTGGTGTAATGCAGCTTCTTGGCGCTAGCCTGGGTAGAGGAGAGTGCCTCACAGTGTCTCTGCACCTCTGACCTGTAGTGCTCCCCCTGGGGGCCATCCTGGCATCAGCTGTCAAGCCAGTATTGCTACGTTTTGATGTCAGGCCAGGGCTTAACATTGCTGGCTGGGACCTGGCACGGGGATGGCTACTCCCTTGTCCGTGAGAGACCTTCATGCCATTTCATTATGTCTGTGTTTTTAAATTTTCATTAGCTTTTTTTCTTTTGTTCTAAATTACTTGCTCCCAATTCCTATAAGAGAATTAAGTTTCAGTTAAATCTTTGTACTTTTCCTAGTCACTGGGCCTGTCAGTGGCAGGTATCAAGTGTGCAATATGTCTTGAGTTTTTTTCTGTGACTGCCTGTAAAGCAAAGAAGGGATTGGGAGTAGTGTTTTATTTTTTTTTTTTATTTGACAGAGAGGGATCACAAGTAGGCAGAGGGGCAGACAGAGAGGGGGGAAAGCAGGCTTCCCGCTGAGCAGAGAGCCTGATGTGGGGCTCGATCCCAGGACCCTGAGATCTTGACCTGAGCCGAAGGCAGAAGCTTAACCCACTGAGCCACCCAGGCGCCCCGGGAGTAGTGTTTTAAAACTGATTTAGAAACATATGAATTGAGGGCACCTGGTTGGCTCAGTGGGTTCAGCCTCTGCCTTCGGCTCAGGTCATGATCCCAGGGTCCTGAAATCGAGCCCTGCATCAGGCTCTGCTCAGCGGGGTGCCTGCTTTCCCACTCCCACCCCCACCCTGCGTGCCTCTCTGCCTGCTTGTGATTTCTTTCTCTGTAAAATAAATAAAATATTTTTAAAAAATTAAATTAAAAAAAAAAGAAATGAATGAATTGGAAGTCGTGTTTCATGTGCCAGTGAGAGTGTACAGCTCAAGTACAAGGAACACTTGCTGTCGAGTCATGGGAGCAGTGGTCAGCAGACATGCAATTGATTAGCAAAGCTTACTCAGGCCCTGGGGCGCTTCTGGCCACAGCCAAGGTAGGCAGTGAGGGATTGAGGGCCGTGGTTTCCACAGCTTGCAGACAGCAGCTGAGGCCAGGACTCATGTCTTGCAGAACCTCGTTCCCAGGCTCCTTCATGGACCACGTGCTCTTCTGGGCCCAAGAGGACAGCAGTGAACAAGGCAGGCAGTTTCCTGGTTGAGGAGGGACTTAGATTCTCTGGATTGGAGCCATATAAACAAGCACAGCATTGAGAACAGAGTTCATGCATGGGTGGTGCTGAGTGGCAGGCAGGGCTGGGGTAGGCTCTGTCTGGTGGGGGGTGGGGTACTCCCCTAGTTCTTCAGACATTCTTTTCAATCCTCAGTTGACTCTGCTATTTTTATCTGCCATGTGTCATAATTTTGAAGCCATCTTTACAACTCCCAAGTGTTTTTGAAGTGATTGTGGGATGCTCTTGTCTTCCGTGCAGGTCGTGGCCGTCCTCCGACAGAACCATTGCCCGATGGGTGGATCATGACATTCCATAACTCTGGAATCCCAGTGTACCTACACAGAGAGTCTCGGGTGGTCACCTGGTCCAGGCCGTACTTCCTGGGAACGGGAAGCATACGGGTAGGGGATGCATCAGTCATGAATTTAGTCTTGTAAGTTTGCAGACTGAACATGCACATGCTGTGTTTGCATGGTAGCCAGGAAGAGGCAAGTGGAAGGCTTCAGATGTTCAGAACTCCGGTGTCATCCTTGTAATCTGTGTTGCAATTTCACTGTCCACAGAAACATGATCCTCCTCTGAGCAGCATTCCATGTCTGCATTACAAGAAAATGAAGGACAATGAGGAAAGAGAGCAAAACAGTGAGCTCGCCCCCAGTGGGGAAGTGTCCCCTGTCAAGCCCCTGAGCCGACCTGCGGAGTTGGAGTTCCCCCTGGAAGAGCCTGACTCCATAGGAGCTGACTCGGGGGCCCTAGATGAGAAGGACCCACTGGGGGCTGAGGCTGCTCCTGGGGCCCTGGGGCAGGTGAAGGCCAAGGTTGAGGTGTGCAAAGACGAATCAGTTGGTAAGTTTCTGGGGTGAACTTTCTTTTCTCCTTGCTGGTTGGGGTCCATCTGCAGGGATATGGCTGCACTCCACGCCTTCCTTAGGGTCACATTCCTCTTGCTGAAGGCCACCTGTTCCTGTTTTATTCTGTGAGGAAGGGACTTCGGAAATGCCTGTCTCCCTGATCTTAGGACCTGCCTCGGTCTGCGGGCCCCACATGGCTGGTGCTGCCATGGACATGGCTGCTATCAGTGCGGACTGGCCTTTTTCTCTGGTCACTTTTGTGACCTTTTCTGAAATCTGGTTTTTCAGTAGGACGTGCTCACATGGTGTCATTTTGATCTATCCTGATACACTCACAATGAACTCCTTTAATCCACAGATTCAGTACTGAGAGACAGCCACTATTCTGTGGATGTTCCCCCTCTTCAACCCCATGATTGCTTTTGGCTCTGTGTCGGTGTTTCTCTTCTCTCTTCTGTGTCTTTGCAAGTCTTAACTGTCTCTACAGTGGTGGCAGCTCACCTGCTGAATCTCTTTCAAAGAGGTTATTGCTATTTAGATATTGTCTGAATATTGCTGCCCAGCCTTTCTTGTAACTCTTAGGTATGAGGAGCCTAGAAAAGCTAGGGCAGAGTGGGGGCTGGGGGGAGGCACCACTGTGAGGGAGGGGTGGCCTTGGTGGAGAGGGCCAGTTGGAGCCTTAGGCATCTGGGGAAAGGCAGGGTATGTCACTTGCCCCCAGCTTCTCCGGTGCACTGACTGCCTTCTCCCCCTGACCTGCCTGCCTTTTGCCTCCCTCCCCATCCACGTCAGCTTCCCCTGTCTTCTGTCTGTATTGGGGCTTTTCTCAGGACCCAACTGGACAGGAGCTTTTGCTTTAAGACCTCAACATAATGGTTTCTTTCTTCAGATCCATCTTTTACATGCACATGACACCTGAATGTGTTCTTGCTTTTCGGAAAATACCTGCGTTTCGCTTCTAATTTTAGTCACGTGGGAGAGGTGACCACTTGGACTTGTTTCCAGACTTCCTTCCTTGCATTCGCATGTAAAGAAATACGTGGTTTAGGGGTGTAATCAAGTGGGTGCAGGTATATTGTTTCACAGCCCAGTGTTTTAACCATGTATTTCTCGGTCTTGCATGTGGAACTCCTCCCTCTGCTTCTGCACGTATTGTTCTTAGGGCTGAGTGTGAGGCCCAAGAGTCCATGCCTCAGGGCTTACACTTGAGTAAGAAACCAGTGAGGGTGATTTGAGCCTCTAGGATATCTTGGGAGAGAGAGAGGGGTAGTGGATGCAACAGTAAAAGCAGGAGGCCCCTGGGAACGTCACTGAGTGGGGTGGGTGGTGAGCAGTAGGACCGGCCCAGTGTCTGTGGGGAGAGGCATGGCACGTGCCAGGGCTGCAGGTGCTCTGGCCGCAGCTGCCTGGGTGTGTTGCTGAGTGTGCGAGCAGCCAGGGTGGCTGGAGGGGAGAGCGCAAGGTGCACAGTGCTTCAGCCACTGAGGTACTTGTTTTGATATGGGAAGAAAAGTCTTGAAGGCCAGCTGGTTTGTTGTTGTTGTTAAAGCTTTTTCTTTTTCTTCTGTTCTTGTTCCAAATAGACTAAAAGAGCATCTCAGAACTTTGCCCATATGGGACCTTCCTGAGTAATTTGAGTGACAGGACCTGATTCAGGGGTGCCTGGGTAGCGCAGTTGGTTGTGAGTCTGCCTGAGGCTCAGGTCATGATCGCAGGGTGCTGGGATGGAGCCCCATGTTTCTCCCTCTCCTGCCCCTCTCCTGCACTTGTGCTCTTCTCACTTGTGCATACTCTCTCTCAAATAGATAACTAAAATCTTAAAAGAAAGAAAACGTAAAAGGACCCGAGTCTTTGCTTTCCTTGCCCTTAAGAAGGAAAAGGGAAAGGGGAATGGGGAATGGCATGGCAGGACCTGTTTGATGGGCAACCCAGTACTATCCTACTCACTGGACGGAGCAAACATGACTCTTAGGTTGGAAGTTAGCAGTTTTGTTCTGTGGTAAATCCACACAGATCTTGAGGAATTTCGGAACTACCTGGAAAAGCGTTTTGACTTTGAGCAAGTCACTGTGAAGAAATTCAGGACTTGGGCCGAGCGGCGGCAGTTTAACCGAGAAATGAAACGGAAACAGGCCGAGTCTGAGAGGCCCATCCTGCCAGCCAATCAGAAGCTCATCACCCTGTCTGTGCAGGATGCACCTACAAAGAAAGGTGAGTTGGGTGTGTAAATTTTCTCTTCGGCAGATGGGTGATCCTGTTTTTCACTTGATGGTCTTAGACCGTATGCTGTGTGTGTGAGTTGCATTTACTTCTAAGCCTATGTCGATCCTACGAATGCAGAGGTGCACTGCGTTCACATTGGTGAGCCCCTAATTCAGTGAGGCGTTAACGTGGATGGTGCCTGGCCCTGAGAGCTAGCTTGCCACAGGTCCGTCCTCACGCTGTTGCTGAGATAGGCCTTCTTGTCACAGAGTTTGTCATTAACCCCAACGGGAAGTCGGAGGTCTGCATCCTGCACGAGTACATGCAGCGTGTCCTCAAGGTCCGTCCCGTTTATAATTTCTTTGAATGTGGTAAGTTTGACCTCCCTCACCTCAGCCTTGAAGAATCCTACACCTCACTGGGGCCATGGCTGGGGAGGTGGGAAATGACCGTTAACCCCACTCTGCTGGGAGAGAAGTGAAAGCGCATGGCAGGGAGAAGGGTGCTGCAGAGGGGCGGGTTGGTTTCCCAGCCATGTATCCCTTCTGTGGGCAGATGCCCCCGCCTCCCCCTTTCTTCATTCCCACTACCCCCACTCCCACCTTCCTCTCATCCCTTGCTCTGAGGAAAGCCCTCTCACTGTGTCTCCACTTGCCCCCAGGTGGGTGAAGGGGCCTCAGGCCTGCACTTCCCACCAGCTGTCTCCTGTTGTCATCTGCATCACCCCTTTGTGAAAACCAGTTTATCTTCCCCGTGGAACCCTGAACCCAGGCGTCACTCATCGTTTTCATGTTGTTACTTGGCTTCCTGCGTCTGTACATCTCTGTTCTTCACAGTCGTCTGTCCATCTTTCACAGACATTGTTCCTTGTGCCTGTTGGCTTGGCCTCTGGCCTCCTGTTTCCCCTCCAGCTTATTGGTCCCCCCGTTTCCCAGTTTTCCTGGCATGTTGTCTGCCTGCTGCCCAGCCCTTAGCCCTGTCTCCATGCCTCAGGGAGCGCCCGTGTCTCCCTTCAGCAGTAGCCCCAACCCTGCCTTATCTTTTGGTGCTAGCAGATTGTATGTGTGCACGTATGCAAGCTTTTAATGTCTCAGCAAGCATTTTTAAAACCATAATTTTAATTTTAAGAGAACCCAAGTGAACCTTTTGGTGCCTCGGTGACCATTGATGGTGTGACCTATGGATCTGGAACTGCAAGCAGCAAAAAACTTGCGAAGAACAAAGCTGGTAATGTGACTACTTAGATGTCAGAGACCCATGCTGCCCACAGTATCTGCCCCTCTCCTTGGCTAGGGAGGGCTGGGGGTGGGACAAAGCCAGTTGATTTATGTAATCTTTTAACTTGGTTTTTTAAAAAGTATGTGCTCAAAGACTCAAATAGGAAGTAAAATGTGAGAAATAAAACTAGAGAACTCAAACCTTTTCTGTTCTGTGGCAGCTGGGCTAGAATTTCCTACCCTTGTCCCCACTGTTCACAGAGCCGACTGGGTCATGGTCAGCACACATTCTATGGGTTTGTATGTAAACCGAGCAAAACGTGGGCATGCTAGATGACAAAGAGGGATTTTCCTGAGTGGTTTTGACACATGTGAGCATGATTTTCTGAGTCCTCCAATCTCTAGATTTGGGACTGAAAGTAACTGGTCAGATCCCTGGGAAGGCCTATGTTTTCCTTTTCCAGTTAAGGGAAGCCATTCTCCTTCACCGTCAGGGTTACGTGGCCTCTTCTTGGACGTGGAGCACATTTTAGGGTGGGTGTTGGGGGTGTGCACCAGACCTGGTGCCCACAGTTCTTAAGGTTTCTGCCTCTGCTGTAGTGTCTTCCAAAGCAGCTCTGCCCTGTACCCATGTGAAGTATGTCAGCTTCATCACGTTCTTACCAGATCTTGGGTGGCGAAAGTGCTTTTGTTTGTGGGACTCAGAATTTACCTTTGAGTTGCTTTCTTTTGTGGTGTGTGCTGAGGATGGTTGGGAGAATATGTCACTTTTTGTCCTTCCTTCTCTGAGGCTGTACTGGGCTCACACACTACACTCCTTCTCTGGGAAGGCCTCCTGTCCATTTTAGAGAGATTGTGCCAAAAGGGTTTTTCAGCTCAACAAACTAGTGCTGCCAAGGTCATGGGGCAGAGGGCTCACAGAGTAGGGTGCACGGTAGGAGTGGAAGCGTCCTGGCAGCAGGGCTGTGCTCTCCCCATGTGTGAGGATCCACTTCCTCTGCTCAGACCTCAGCTGCTCTCTAGATAACTCACTCGGATGTCTTGCCAGCACCTTCGACTCTATAGGGTCAGGTTGTTACCCCTCCCCATTCCCCAGCACCCCCACTTCCCCACCCCAGT
Source organism: Meles meles (assembly GCF_922984935.1). Classification (NCBI taxonomy): domain Eukaryota; kingdom Metazoa; phylum Chordata; class Mammalia; order Carnivora; family Mustelidae; genus Meles; species Meles meles. Next base: position 32,714,791 of record NC_060077.1, read on the forward strand.
GGTGAGTGGCAGCCTGCTCATTTAGAAATCTTTGCTCAGCACTGAGCCATCCCTCTGCTCTGTCCTGCAGACGCTTTCTCAAGAGCATCTGTCCGGTCTCACTGCTTTTCCCTCCCACACTCACAGCAGTCTGCTCAGTCCTCTGGCCTCACTACTTGGCCTGGGTCCTACTGAGCCATTTGCCTGCACACCACCACTGTGATTTCTCTGAAACATCTCTCCTGCGTTGCCTGCTACAAGCGCCTCAGGGCAAGAGAACATACAGCTTTTGTGGCTTCTGAGGCTGCCCACAGCCTCACACTTGCCCCACTGCGTCCTTTGCTCAGGATGTGCTCCTCCAGCCTCTCCTGCCTGCCTCTGAAACGCTGCTGTTGCCCAGGGCCCTCGCTTCCCTCTGAGCCCTGGGAACCTTGGCCGTGCACGGGAGCTGGTGTGTAGCTTGCTCTGGAGTCCGGAAGCTGGGCCTAAACCCTAACCCTTGGGGTTTTTCTTTTCATAGCCCGGGCTACGCTGGAGATCCTTATCCCTGACTTTGTCAAACAGACCTCTGAGGAGAAGCCCAAAGATAGTGAAGAGCTTGAGGTGAGTTTCCTAGTCCTGCTATGTCTAGAGCTGTGGCTCCAATGCAGCACCTGCGCCACTGCCCCACCCCCCACCCCCCAGGCTAGTGTGAGCTGTGGATTTAGTCGTCCCAGCTCCAGGTGGTTTTCATTTGTTAATCTTTCATAAAAGGGGAACTTGTTTGTCTTTGTGCAAGCAAGTGGGGGCAGGGATGTAATTTTTTTCTGAGATTTTTGTCCTCCGTGTCTTGCAATTGGGGGGTAAAGAATGCACACTGTCAGCTCTCCTGGGTGTAGATCCATGGTGGGAATCTGTCTTTGAGACAGAGTCTGTAAGTTATGTTCTCTGTATTAAGAACTATTTAAAACTACTTGTAAACCTTTTTGGGTAAACATGATTCAATGGTTATGTGTAGTGAGGGCTTTTCAAACTCTGAAGAAGGCATTCATTTTTATAACGGCTTTATTGATCTATATGTACTATAAATTTTGCTCCCTTAAACTATACTGTTGAGTGGATTTTTGTATATTCAGAGTTGTGCAATCATCGCAGTGGTCTAATCTTAGAATATTTTCATCTCTCTCAAAGGAAATCCTATACCTGTTAGCAATCACTCCTGATTTCTCCCTGTCCCCCAGCCCCTCAACCCTTCATCGCAACCACTAATCCCCTTTCTGTTTTGATGGATTTGCCAGCTCTGGACACTTCGTATCAGTGGAATCATATGACATATGGTTTTTTATTGACTGGCTTCTTTTTAAGCCACGAGATGTTAGCTCTGGGTTTTAACTGATTGAGGAAGTTTCCTTCTGTTTTGTTGAGAGTTTTTTTTCAGGAATGGTTGTTGGATTTTGTCAAATGTTTCTCCTGCTTCTCTTGAGATGATTGTGTGGTTTTTGTCTTTTTTACTCATATGGTGGTATATTGCATAGGTTTTTGAATAGTAAAGCAACCTTGAATTTCTGGGACAAATCCCACTTGGTTGTGGTATATGTAAGTTTTATGTATGCTGGATCTAGGGTGCTGGTATTAAGGACTTTAGCTGTATTTATGAGGGATACAGGTCTAGTTTTCTTGTGGTGTTGGTGTTGGGGAAATACTGTTTACAGAATGAGGTGGAAAGTGTTCCTTTCTCTTCTCTTGTGTGGAATAGTTTATGAAAGGTTGGTATTAATTTTTTTTTTAAGATTTTATTTATTTATTTGACAGAGAGAGATCATAAGCAGATAGAGAGGCAGGCAGAGAGAGAGAGAGAGGGAAGCAGGCTCCCTGCTGAGCAGAGAGCCCGATACGGGACTCGATCCCAGGACCCTGAGATCATGACCTGAGCCGAAGGCAGCGGCTTAACCCACTGAGCCACCCAGGCGCCCCGGTTGGTATTAATTTTTAAGCATTTGGTAGAATTCACCAGTGAAACCATCTGAATCTAGACTTGACTTTGAGATTATTTAATTACTGATTCAGTCTTTTCATGTGTACTTCTTTTTCTTTTTTTTTGAAAGGTCTTATTTATTTGACAGAGAGAGAACACAAACAAGGGGAGCGGCAGGTAGAGAGAGAGGGGGAAGCAGGCTCCATGTTGAGCAAGGAGCCGGATGCAGGGCTCGATCCCAGGACGGTGAGAGCATGACCTGAGCTGAGGGGAAATGCTTAACTGACAAAGCCACCCAGGCACCCCTCGTGTACTTCTCTTCAGATATCCTGCTCCTTTTTGAGCTGGTTTGGGAACTTTGTGTCTTCATAGGAATTTTTCTGTTTGACCTAGGCTGTCTCCTTCATTGGCATACATTCTTTCATAGTATTCCCTCGTGACTCTCTATATTTTGTTAAGTTTGTGCTGCTCCTGTGTTCATTCCTGATTTTCGTAGTTTCAGTCTCCTTTTTTTTTTTTTTTTAAAGATTTTATTTATTTATTTGACAGAGAGAGATCACAAGTAGGCAGAGAGGCAGGCAGAGAGAGTGAGAGGGAAGCAGGCTCCCTTCAGAGCAGAGAGCCCGACGTGGGACTCGATCCCAGGACTCTGAGATCATGACCTGAGCTGAAGGCAGCGGCCTAAACCTCTGAGCCACCCAGGCGCCCCCTTCAGTCTCCTTTTTTCTCTTGGTCAATCTAAAGTTTGTCTCTGTCGTTGATCTTTCAAAGATCCAATTTCTGATTTTGTTTGTTTGTTTGTTTTCCTATTGGCTTTTTTGTTTTCTGTTTCATTTATTTCTCCTCTAGCCTTTATATCCTTTCTTTGGCCAGCCTTAGGTTTAGTTCTTCTTTTCTAGTGTCTTCAGGTTAGGGTATTTATTTGAGGTGTTCTTTTATATACTGGAATTTATGGCCATAAATTTTCTTCTGTGTACTACTTTAACTGTAGCACATAAGCTTTACGGTGTTGTGTTTCTGTTTTCATTCATTTCCGAGTATTTTGCTAATTTCCCCTGTGATTTCTTCCTTGAACAATTGGTCATTTTACGTTTCATATATTTGTGAATTTCCCAAATTTCCTTTAGTTATTGGTCTTTATGTAATTCCCATGTGGTTTGAAAACATAGTTTGTATAGTTTCGACCAGTCCTTTTAAGTTCACTGAGGCTTATCTTAGGACCTACCATACGGTCTGCCCTGGAGAGTGTTATGTGTGTGCAGGAGGCGAGTGTGTTTCCTGCTGTTACTGGGTGAAGCAGGTGTTGGTTAGGTCCAGTTGGTGAATGGTGTTTATTCTATATCTTTGTTGGTCTTCTGCCTTGTTCTTCTGTCCGTTTTTGTTTTTTATTTTTTTTTTCCTTAAGAGAGAGTGAGAGCCCTTGTGTGCACATGCGCATGGGTAGGTGGGGCAGAGGGAGACGGAGAGAGAGAATCCTAAGCAAGCTCCATGCCCAGCATGAAGTTGGAGTCCAGCTCAGGACTCTTATCTCACGACTCTGAGGTCTCAACCTGAGCCAGAATCAAGAGTCGGATGCCCAACTGACTGAGCCACTCGGGTGCCCTATCTTCCTTTTGTCTGTTGTTGAGAATGGGTATTGGAGTCTCTAGCTGTTATTCTTGAATTATTTGTCCCTTCAGTTCTCTCCATTTTTGCTTAATATATTTTGGGGCTGTTGTTAGATACATACATATTTGTGGTATTGTGATATAATAAGAAATGTATGTTTGGTCTTTGTTCTTGGTTCCTGGTGCAGAGCTTCTACAATAAATTGTTTTTTGTCCCAAGTTCTTTAAAAAGCTGCAGGTTGATAAAGGAGAATGGAATGTCTTTTCTTATTTTCTTATTTTTAATATCAATTTATCCCATCCCTCCCCTTCCCTTTCCTTTCTTTTCTTCCTTTCTTCCTTCTTTCCTTCCTTCCATTACTTTTATTTATTTAAGTAATCTCTATACCCAACCTGGGGCTCAAACTCAAGACCGCAATATCAAGAGTTGCATATTCCACCAGCTGAGCCAGCCAGATTCCCCTAACACATCCCTTTCAACCACACCTGAGTTCATGTTAATCAAGTGACTTTTGGACCATCCCTTTGAATGGGAGCTGGTTGCCTGTGGAATCTACCAGCAGGGTTAGAACTTTCAGCCTCTGCCCTTGCCCCGGCATGTGTGTAGTGTGTGTGTGTTTAGGAGGCAGTGGATGTTGAGCTGATCAATAATGGCCAATGATGTAATCAGCTGTGCCTGTGTAGTAAAGCCTTCCTTAAAAAAAAAAACAAAAACAAAAAACTGAGGGGTTCAGAGAGCTTCTGGGTTGGCGAACACATTGAGGGGCTAAAAAGATAGCATGCGCAGAGAAGGTGTGGATGCTCTGTACCCCTTCCTTTATACTTTGCCGTATTTATCTTTTCCATCTGGGTGTTCCTGAGCCCTCTCCTTTTGTAGTAAACCAGTTCTCTGTGAGCTGTCTGGGAAATTATTGAAGCTGAGGAAGGGTTGGGAACTGGCATTGTACAGTTGCTCAGAAGCACAGGTGACAGTGTGGACTTGAAGTCAAGTGGTGGCAGCAGTCTTGTGGGACTGAGCCCTTAAGTTGAGTCTGCTGCAGCTCCTGGCAGTTAGCGGTAGAGCTGCTAGGTGGTGTCACAAGTGTTGAAACTAGAAGTCAGTTCTGTTTAATGTTTATAATAGTTATGTCATCTTGATGAATGGGCCCTTTGCCGTTTTTAAGTATCCTTTATTTCTAGTAACAGTTTTTATCTTAGAGTCAGTTTTATCTGATAGTCACTCCTACTCCCTAAATTACTACGTGATAAGTGTTTTCCCTCTTTTTACCTTTGAAGCCTCTTTGTAACTTTGAATCTAAACATGTCTTATAGACAGCATATAATTGGGTTTTGTGTGTATCCTTCTGTCAGTCTCTGCCTTTTGATGAGAGGACCTACCAAAGCAATTTTTTTGGAAGATTCATTTTATTTAATTTTATTTCTTTATTTTTTTAAAAGATTTTATTTATTTGACAGAGAGCACAAGTAGACAGAGAGGCAGGCAGAGAGAGAGGAAGGGAAACAGGCTCCCTGCTGAGCAGAGAGCCGGTGCTGAGCTTGATCCCAGGACCCTGGGATCATGACCTGAGCCGATGGCAGAGGCTTTAACCTACTGAGCCACCCAGGCACCCCTCGTTTTATTTTATTTTTAAAGAATTAATTTATTTGAGAGAGAGTGTGAATGAGAGTGGGAGAAGCGTCAGAGGGAGAGAAAATCCCCATGCAGACTTCTCACTGAGTGTGGAGCTACCCTGCTCCATCCATCCCACCACCCATGAGACCATGACCTGCCCCAAAATGAAGAGTTGGATGCTTAACTGACGGAGCCACCCAGGCGCCCCAAAAGATTTTTTTTTTTTTTTTTTAAGTAATCTCTGCACTTAGTGTGGGGCTTGAACTCAAAATCCTGAGATCAAGAGTCTATGCTCCATTGATTGAGCCAGCCAGGCACCCCTTTTAATTTCAGTTTATTGACCTTTTTTTTGTTTGTTTTTGTTTTTGTTTTTTCAGTGGGGTTGGGTACTTAGTCCATTGAAATGTAATTACTGATAAGGTAGAATTGATGTATGCCATTACATTGTTTGCTTTCTGTTCTATGTCTTTTTGTTCCTCAGTTCCTCCATTAACTGCTTTCTTTGCCTTAAATACTTCAGTTATTTTCTCAGTGGTTGTCCTAACCACATTTCAGTCACATTTAAACTGAAAACAATCTGGTTTGGACTATTGCCACCTTCAATCATATACAAAAACTTTGCTCCTCTATAGCTCTGTTTACCCCCATGTTTGTGCTTTCATTGTCACAAATGATATCTCTCCGTATATTGTGTGTCCGTAAACATGGATTTATAATTATTGCTTTATGTAGTTGTCTTTTAATTAACGTAGAACAAAGAGTCAAAATATGTGTTTATACTGTCTTTTATTTACTGTAGCTACCTTTACTTTCTGTAGTGCCCTCAGTTTGTTAACAGTCTGTAGTGTTCCTTTAATTTCAGAGGGAAGGCTTTTAGTATTTCTTGGAGGACAGTTCTACTAGCAGTGGATTCTCTCAGGTTTTATTGATCTGAGAATGTCGTAACGATTCCCTTTTTTTTTTTTTAATTTTTAATTTTTTTAAAGATTTTTATTTATTCGACAGAGATCACAAGTAGGCAGAGGTAGGCAGAGAGGGAGGGGAAGCAGGCCCCCTGCTGAGCAGAGAGCCCCATGTGGGGCTGGATCCCAGGACCCTGAGATCATGACCTGAGTCGAAGGCAGAGGCTTAACCCACTGAGCCACCCAGGTGTCCCAAGAGTCACATTATTGATGTTAAGTTTCTCTCTTACTGTTTCCAAGGTTTTCTCTTTGGCCTTTAACAGGTATATCTAGGTATAGATTTCTTTAGCTTACATTTTTGGAATTTGTTGAACTTCTTGAATATGTAATGTTTTTCATCTTCCGGAAGTTATAGATTTTGTTTCCTCACATATACTTTTTTTTTTTTTTTTGGTGACATATTTTTTTCCATTTTATTTATTTTTTTTCAGCGTAACAGTATTGTTTTTGCACAACACCCAGTGCTCCATGCAAAACGTGCCCTCCCTATTACCCACCACCTGTTCCCCCAACCTCCCACCCCTGACCCTTCAGGTTGTTTTTCAGAGTCCATAGTCTCTTATGGTTCGCCTCCTCACATATACTTTTTTGCTCTTTTATTTCTTCTCTCTTTCTGGGACTCCCATTATATGTAAGCTGGTACACTCCCACAATATCCCACCGGTATCAATCACACAGACGTCATAGTCACTGGTCTTTTTCTTTTTTTTTTTTTTTTTTTTTTTTTTTTTTAATGTTTCTCAGACTGGATATTTTCGATTTGCCTTTTTTTTTTTTTTTTTCCCCTTCTCCTTCAGGTAGGCTCCACGCCTACCTAGCATGGAGCCCAACCAGTGCAGGGGCTTGAACTCACGACCCTGAGATTGAGGGTCAGAAGCTTAACTGTTTGAGCCACCCAGGCACGCCTTCAGTTTGCCTATCTTAAGTTTGCTGATCTTTCTTCTGATCGAATCTGCTTTTGAACCCTCTAGTGAATTTTTTATAATTTCTATGTCTTTATTGATACTCTGTTTGGTGAGATATTGTTCTTGTGGTTTCTTCTAATCTCTAATTCTTTAGACATGTTTTTTTTTTTTTTTAAGTTTTTTGAGCATATTTATTATAGCTATTTTAAAGTCTGGTTTCCTCAGGGATGGTTTATATTGACTGCTTTCCTGCATCTTGTAGGGCATATTTGTGTTTCATTTCCTATCTCATGATTTCTTTTGTTGAAACCTGGGACATTTAAAATAATGTGGCAACTCTAGATATCAGATTACCTCCCCTTCCCAAGATTTGTTGTTTGTGCTGCTGTCGACTTACTAGTGATTTTGTTAGTTTGCCAACATTGGAATAACAACATATCACAACCTGGGTGATTTAGACAGAAATTTTTTGCCTCACAATTGACATCTGCAATGTGTCAGCAGGATTGGTTCCTTCTGGGGGCTGGGAGGGAAGGATCTCTTTCAGGCCTCTTTCCTTCATTTGGAGATAGCTGTTGGAGATAACTAAGAGGCTTTCTCCGTATGTGTGTCTCTGTGTGTGTGTGTGTGTGTGTGTGTGTGTGTGCGCGCGCGCGTATTTGTTTCCAAATCTCCTCTTTATATTGAATTTAGGGCCCACTCTAACGATCTCATTTTAACTTGATTATCTCTATAAGGCTGCAGAAAAGGTCACATAATGGCATACTGAGGATTTCAGTATATGAATTTATGAATATATGAATTTGTGGGGAGACATATTTCAGCCCATAACAGTGACTTTTCCAGTCTATTCTGTGAAATCCAGATCAGATATTTCTTGACCTAAACCAGTAAGTCTCTTTTGCCAGGGGACTTTTTATGCATGTTGGGGTCACCTTTAATGCTCTAGTAGTTGACAACTGTATCTTAGCTTTTACTTCCCACTTGCACAGAGCTTCCAGATCAATTGGGTGAGAGATTTGGGCTTTCTTGGGTCTTTCCTGGGCATGCGTGTGGCCACCTAGATCCCCAGACAAGTTAGAGCTTTTCAAAGTCCCTTAATGGCATCTGTCTCATTCTCTACATTCCCTTTTATGTTTTCTGACCTGCCTCTTGCTTGCCAGCTGGTATTCCAGCCTCACGCAGTTGCAGTAGGAAACAGTTGTCACTGATTATTTTTGACAGATTTCCTGGGAAGTTGGGATATTTTCACAGAGTGAGCTTTTAGTTGGATCACACAGAGGCAGGTTTTAAAATGGGGCTTTTCTGTAGACCTGCCACCTGGGCCAGATAGTGATGGTTCTCTGGGGTCGGAGTGTTGGGGAACCATCCTGCCTTCTTCAGTGGCTCTGGGGTTGCTGGTTCCTAAGGCTACTATAGAGCTGGGAAGAGGAGACAGGAATGGGCCAAGTTTTAGTATATGTGCTGCCGAAGCGAGCACAGGAATGGGCCAAGTTAAAATGCTACAAAACTCATTGTCTTGCCAAGATCCAGTCATTTTTCTTGAATAAATTTTCCTTAGATTGTTGTCTTTGTTTTAGACTGATACTATTATAAAATATGGCAGAGTGCCTGTGGCAGTCATATGTCTATATTCTCTGCTTTATTGTCATAGATGGGCCACAGAGAGGTCGCAGAGCCTAATCCCCAGGCACAATCTCAAAAGGACTAGGTCCTCCAGAAAAGCCTCACATCTTCAAGTCTACGTCTGAAGAACCCAGCTGTGGGACAGCGGTGTTCAGGGAAGCTTCCAGGGCATGTTGGAGAGCCTGGTACTTGGGCCCCTCCCCACAGCCCACCAAGGCCCTTAGAACTGGTTGTTGCAGTTGATGATGCCTGGGCTGTATAGCTTGCACAGCACTGTGATATAGGGTAGCAGAAACGGGAAGGGTAACTTCCCTTCCGGTGCTGGGAGTCGGCCTGGCCTAGGCAGGCAGGGCATGTGTGGCTCCAGCAGCCTTTTTGGAGGATGGAACTTTACTTTGCCACAGCAGCTTCTCTGAACAGGCTCCGCTGTTGAGCCCCAGTGGGGAACAGCGGATGGGTGGATGGAGGTGGGGGAATGGGAGATCTTACAGTACCCACATCCACTTGTCTGTGGCTATTATTGTAAACTTTAAAGTAACTCAGTAAATGACAGTTGACTTGAGAAATTTTTGACTTGTTGCGATAATGGAAAATTCTCTAGGGTTAGTAGAGCAAGGGTTAGGAATGGCTGGTTTCAAGATAACATCTAAGACAGTCTATCTTTCGTGTTGTGGCCTTTATGATAACACCATCTTGCTTGGTTGGTGGTTGAGGGAATAAGCAGCTCAGTCCAGTTTTTAATCTGAAAGTGTGGTTTCTCTGGCTATGGTTCACTTTCGTGTTTGGCACCATTGTAGTTCCCTAAGCAGGGACTGCCCGGTTTCAGCCTGGCCAGCACAGGGACCCAGGGTGTGTTCCGTGGCTCCTAGAGCCTTGGCAGGATATGTGTGTTGCACAGTGTCCAGTTCCTGCTCTGGCCCAGCTGCCCTTTGCAGCCTACCACCTGCATTGTGGCCTCCTCATAGTGGCCATGCAGTGGGATGTGCACCTGGAGGGCTGCAGGCTCTCCCTAAGCTGTACCATCAACCCTGTCACTGCCTCACATCTGGTGATCAGAGGCCTGGGGTTACTTACCTCTTCTCTTTTGGAGGTGCATGGCTTTGACAGTGACCAGCTGGCAGTCTTTGTGCTCTGTTCTTTCATCCTCCACCTTTCTTCCTGCCCTCAGTCTGCAAGGTCATTGTGGCTGCACCCTTTTCCTTACATTTGCCCGAGGCATCTGTGGGACAGATGCTTTGGGTTTCTGGAATTTGTGTCTCGGGCTGTGTGGATTGTAGTAAGATTCTGGTCCTGTACTCTGGGGCTTTTCTGGAAAGTGAGGGATCTTTCCAGAAATGACATCAGAAAATAGCCTGAGAAAGGTTTCCCTAAGTGGAGGAGGGCACATGGGCAGCTTGGAAATCCCAGGTAAAAGTTCCCTTGTTCACACAAGGGGCTTTATCATGTCAGTTCTCCCAATTCTCTGACATCAGCGAGGGGTGTGCAACTCTGGTCTGTTCTCACACTGTCTACATGGAGTTGGCTCAGTACCAAAAGACTGTACACTTCACACTCCGGCCACCAGTGGGGTGCCCAGGCCACCCACATTGGCCAGCCAACTACAGATTCAGGGGTTCACATTGACTTCCCTCAGGTACATTAATTTGCTTGAATTAGAGCTTATTTATTTATTTATTAAGATTTTATTTATTTATTTGACAGACAAATCACAAGCAGGCAGAGAGAGAGGGAGAAGCAGGCTCCCTGCGGAGCAGAGAGCCCAATGCAGGGTTCGATCCCAGGACCCTGAGATCATGACCTGAGCCAAAGGCAGAGGGTTAACCCACTGAGCCACCCAGGTGCCCCGAATTAGAGCTTTTTAAGACTGTCCTCAGAACTCAGGGAAAAACTTTATTTACTGGTTTATTATAAAGGATACAAATGGACAGCCAGACAAACAGGTCCTTAATTGTGTTTCATCCTTCTGGTGACCAGTCCAATCATGAAGTTCCCATCATGAAACTATCTAGGGTCCCCACCTAGCCCCCCTTGTCTCCTCATTAGCATAAACTCAGGTGAGGGCCAGAGGGGCTCATTTGAAGAACAAAAGATACACCTGTCACTGAAGAAATTCTAAGGGTTTTAGGAGCTCCATGCCAGGAACTGGATACAAGGATCCAAATATGTGTCCAGTGACCAAACTTGTCCTCATTCTCTGGAGAAGTTTTTTCACACTTAGAATTTAGTTGTATATGTGTGCACACATACACATTTGTATTTTTCCCTTGTTTTAAAATTTGTCAGAGAAGAAAGTAGCTTCTCTGTCAGGTTGGATGTGTTAGAGCAGCTCAACCCTATCTGATTTTGCTGTCTTTCTCCTAAAAAACTGTGACAGTGTTTCTGTCATATCCTAGTGAGTAGCTCGGTAGGTGGTGGCCCCTCTTTCCCATGATGCCTCTGTGGAGGTTTGGTGCCAGAGCTGGGGCTGTGAGGGCAGCATTCCCTTCTTATGTGGATTCCAGGGGGCGAGAGGATGGTAGGATGCCAAGGTGGGCGGGGGGCTCTGGTTCTTTGGGAGCTCTTGCTGTGTCCTCCTGTCCTTGAGGTGCAGTGGCACGAAGTTAACACACAATGGTGGCATGGATATATAGAACATCCAGAGTGTGAGAGTTGCCGTGTGCGCAGGATGTGCTTGGTGTTGATTAAAAAGGCAAAAACGGGTGCCTGGGTGGCTCAGTTGGTTAAGCAACTGCCTTTGGCCCAGGTCATGATCCTGGAGTCCCAGGATCCAGTTGCACATCGGGCTCCCGCTTGGCAGAGTCTGCTTCTCCCCTCTCATGTTCTTTCTCTCTCTCAAAGAAATAAAATCTTTAAAAAAAAAAAAAAAAATAGCTGAAACAGAGTGCCTGGGTGGTTTAGTCTTTAAGCTTCTGCCTTTGGCTCTGGTCAAGATCTCAGGATCCTGTGATTGAGCTCTGCATCGGGCTCCCTTCTCCATGGAGAGCCTGCTTCTCCCTCTCCCTCTGCTTGTGTTCCCTCTCTTGTTGTGTCTCTCTGTCAAATAAATAAATAAAATCTTAAAAAAAAAAAAAGGCGAAAACACAGGAACAGAACTGGCACCGTACCCACTCATAAGACCTGGGGAGATTTTTTTTTTTTCTCAGTATATTACTGCTTTTTAGATAGCTGTGGGTTCTGGTTGGTTCATGGTTGTTCTAGAATTTAGGTATTAGTAACCTGTTGTTTTTGCCTTTTTGGTCCCCCCCCCCAATTTACTTTTTAATTTATAGAGAGTTAAATGCACTTTTGGGTAGACATTTGTGAGTTTTGAGCCATGCCTGTCATTTTGTCACGTAACCCACAACACAATCAAGACAGAACATTTTCAAATCTTCTCCCCCTCCCAATTCTCTTGAACTGTCCTTTTGTAGTCAGAATTCTCTCTTTTCACCCTGCTAGGCATTGAGCTGTCTTCCTAGGTTAGCCAATTCCCAAATGTCTTATCAGTGGAGTCCCAGGGTAGGTAGCCTGAGAACCAGGCTCCAGCTCAGTGATGCACATAGGATTCGTCTCTGTTGGTGCCTGTGTCGATGGTTGGGTTGTTTTTGCTGCTGACTGCCCATTATAGGGCAGTGCTGGGTGAGTTCTTCCTTCTTGATTGAGGGGTGTGGAACACATTTCCAGTTTTGGGCGTTTAGCACTTGGTTGCTAGAGGCTGTCAGGGTTCCCTGTGAGCGTAGATAAGTAAACACCCAAGATGCCCTTGCTGGGCAGTACGGTAGATATGTTTTCAACTAGATGCCTTTGCACATCTGTGGGGAGCAGCATGTATGTGTGTGTGGGTCTGTCTCTACATTTGGTTCTGTCTCTTTGGTCTGTGTGTTTGGCCCTTCAATGCCACACCTTCTTAATGAGATGAATTCTTTTTTTTTTTTTGAAGATTGATTTATTTGAGAGAGAGTGAGTGCGGCAGGGCAGAGGGTATAGTATCCCAAGCAGATTCCTCACTGAGTGGGGAGCCCAATGCAGGGCTCAGTCTCACGACCCTGAGATCCCCACCTGAGCTGAGACCAAGAGCCAGATGCGTAACTGACTGCACCATCCAGGCACCCCAGTGATGTGAATTCTTGAAATCAGATTGTGAACCCTCTGACTTTGTTCTTTTTCAAAAGTACTTCCATATCATGCTCCTTTGCCCTTACATATAGAAGCAGTATATCAGTATGGAAAGTTCTATTGAGATTCTGATTAGAATTGTGTTACATCTGTAGATAAATTTGGGGAGAATGTATTTTCTAACAGTATGGAGTCTTTCGGCTCACAAGCCTAGTGTGTCTCCCATTTATTGAGGTTTTCTTCCATGTCATTTTATTGTTGCTTGGTCATCTCCAGTGTTCAGATCCTGCTTTCATTTTCTTGGATTTAGACAGAAGTGTTTCATACGTGTTTGGGAACTTGTGAGTAGCACTTTGGTTTCAGTCCTGACTGGATTGCTAGTGTAGAGAGATGGAATTTACTGTCTGTATGTTGACTGTGTATCTTGCATCTTCACTAACTGTATTATTCTAGTACTTTTTCTGTAGATTTCTTTGGAATTTTGTGTACAGAGTAGGCTGACTGTGATTAAAGATGGTTGAATTTCTTCCTTTCCAATCTGGGTGCCTTTTGTTTCTTTTTCTTGGTTTGCTGCTCTGGCTAGAAGCTCCATTACATGGTAAGTAGCAGTGGGGAGAGTGGCCATCCTAGTCTTGTTCTTGATCTTAGGCAGGAATGATCCAGCCTCTGACCACAGATTGTGATGTTAGGTGTCAGATTTTGTTGGTGCCCTCTATCTCGTTCAGGACAGGTTCTTCTATTCTGGGTTTGTTGCGTGTTCTTATCATGAAAGGGTGTTGGCAGTTTGTCAAATGGCCCTTCTGCAGCTATTGATATGATAGGCCTTTTCCTCTTTAATTTGTTGATAGAGTGAATTTGGTTGATTTATTTAAAAACTGCATTCCTGGGATAAGTCCTCCTTGGGCATGGCATATATTTGTTTATATTTTTTACTGGTTGTGAATTGCTAATGCTCTGTTTAGGATTTTTACACATGTGTTCATGAGGGATATCAGATTCCCTTTGTCAGGTATTAATAACAGGATACTACTAACATCATAAAATGAATTGGCAATTGTTCCTCCTCTTAAGGTTTTTTTGGAAGGTCGTCTAGAATTGCTGTGTCCCCTGTCCCTTACCTGTTTGGCAGTTGTCACCAATGAAGCCATCTGCATGTGGAGTTTTCTCTGCAGGAAAGTTATAACTATGAATTCGGCTTCTTGAAAAGGGCAATTTGGGTAGTTTGCATTTTTCAAGGAATTAGTCCATTTTTCTCTGAATTGTTGAATATATGGGTGTTGGGCTGTCCGTGGTGCTCCCTCATGGTCCTTCAGTGTCTGTTGGGCATAGGCTTCTATGCAAGGCTTCTTCTATACTGTTGTCAGCGGGTCACTTTTGCCCTTTGTGCTGCATTTCCTCTATATCCCTCACAGGTTAACCATCAGCCACATGTGGCTATGGCACCTGGTATGGGTAATTGTGGCGTGGGCCTTTGCCAGCGGCTCTTGGGTGTCTTTGGGCTTCTGAGTGGGTGTTCTCCAGCTGTGTGTGTGTGTGTGTGCCTTGGCTTTCTCAGGGAGGAACCTGAGCACACAGTTGTTTTCTACTTGATCAGCCTGGTCCATAGCCCAGGTACTGGCTGCTGGTTAGAGACTGGTCCTCGTAGGCTGAGTGAGAGAGCCAGCCACTGCTGATGGTTTGGCTACCTGGCCAGCCACTGAGGATGGGGCCTGGGCTTGATATCTTGGTGAATAACTTTCCCTAGAAACTGATCCCCGCTGATATGGACACTTGTAAGTGGAGTTATCTTGTGGGGACCTTTTGGAAGACAATAGCCAAATGGGAGCAGGGAGATTTTCAACTCTTCAGAATCAGGAGTTCTCTTCAGAAATAGTGCCTTGCGGGGCGCCTGGGTGGCTCAGCGGGTTAAAGCCTCTGCCTTCAGCTCAGGTCATGATCCCAGGGTCCTGGGATTGAGCCCCGCATCGGGCTCTCTGCTTGGCTGGGAGCCTGCTTCCTCCTCTCTCTCTCTCTCTGCCTGTCTCTCTGCCTACTTATCAAATAAATAAATCTTTAAAAAAAAAAAAAAAAAAAAAAAGAAATAGTGCCTTGCTTTTTTCGACTCTGTCATAGTGAGTCTGCTGGTGGAGGGAGAGGAACCTCTGCCTCCCTGCCCAGAGGAGCAGTGTTACGTTCTTATAAGAAGAGGGAGGGAGGTGGAGAAAGGGCATGTGGAGATGGGAGCAGTGCTGCCACAAGCCAAGGAAAGTGTGGGGCTGTCAGTACCCAGGAAAGCCAAGGAAGGATCTCCTTGAGAGTTTCCAGAGGGAATGTGGCTTGCTGACTTGTTTTGGACTTTTGGCCTCCAGAATTGTGAGAAAATAAGCCACCCACTTTGTGGTACCTTGTTAAGGCAGCCCCGAAGCCCAGCAGTCCCCAACAGGGAGGTGGGATATGCTGAGAGGGTAGGCCATGGCCTCCCTTCTCTGGGGTGGCTCAGCAGAGGCCCAGGCCTTGTTGGGGTCACAGCCACTTCCTGGCTGCCGCCTGCCTATGTTGTGCAGAACTTCCCTTTTTTTCTCCTAACATATGGGTTAGGTGGTGTCTCACTAGTGATTGGTTTCAGAGCCAGGATGGATGACTGTTTGAAATGGGAGCTAGCCAGGCCTTTTGCAGCTTTCAGGAGGCTTGTCCTTTTTTAGAATACATTGCTTTTGTCTGACTTAGTGTCTCTCTTCTGTAATCTCATGAAGATCTCCACATTTTTCTCCTAAGGTTGTCTGTCCTTAGATTTCTAAGTGATCGCACTTAGATTCAGAAAAGACTCCCAGGCAGCACCAGGCTCTGTTGCAGCATGTTCTCTCCAACCTAGTACCGCACTGCTCATCCCATCCCAGGGGACAACTGGACAGTGAGGTGGGGCTATGACCTGCTCCTTGAGGCAGTAAAGAGGACAGGGAACTTCCGGGGAAAGCAGACAGCATGGGGAGCAGCCCTGCGCGTCCGGCAGGCTTGGTCCAGCACTTAGGAGTGGCTTCCTTGTTTTGTAGTATTTTAACCACATCAGTATTGAGGACTCACGGGTCTACGAGCTGACCAGCAAGGCCGGACTGTTGTCTCCCTATCAGATCCTCCACGAGTGCCTTAAAAGGTAGGGCGGGTGCTTCCCCTCCTGAGAGGGGTTATGGGGGCTTCTCTTTTAGTGCCCAATGTCCTTATTAGCCATTTATCCTGGCTTAAGAGGTGCTGTGAAAGACTGGGCTGACAGGTGTTCAGAGGCCCCTCGTGCCTGGCGGTCAGTCAGAGTCCATGAGATCAGATCTGGCATGAAGACTGTCCTCCTCCACTGAGAAGCGGTTTGGGGAAAGGGCTGGCATGGTCTTCATCAAAGAGCCTTTCAAGGGCTTTCCTGAAGTTCTTTCCTCCCTTTGCAGCTGATGTCACCTGTTGTCTCTGTTTTTTCTTAAAGAAACCATGGAATGGGTGACACATCCATCAAGTTTGAAGTGGTTCCTGGTAAAAACCAGAAGAGTGAATATGTCATGGCGTGCGGCAAGCACACAGTGCGCGGCTGGTGTAAGCCTTGCCCCCCTGCTTCGCGCTGCCCTGTCACAATTTCCTGTGACTGCTGGGGAGGGGGCACCCTGCCGTGTGGCCTCTCTGGCAGCCCTGAGCCTCTGTGGCTGGGTCTCTGGCCACTGCTCTGGCATCTTTCTTGAGCTCCTGCCTTGGGTGCTGACCACCTGTGCTGTGTCCATTGGCCTCTCCTCTCAGCCTCTGAAAGCCAGCCACCCTAAGGCAGGGCTGTGAGAGTCCTGCCCACACCATCCCTGTCCTCCTGGTTCCTGGGATTGGGCTGGTCATTTGGGTTAGACCGTGTGGTCCCTGTGGCAGGAGGAGGGATTTCCTGAATGGCCACAGAGCCCCTGGCTTGCTGTACTCTGTGTCCCCGTGTTCTGGTGTCTGTGTGCACCACCTGTACTCCTTACTGAATTTAGTTTTTGGAGTAACCACTTTTTTAAAACATTATTTTAAAAGGAAATCGTGTATGACTATCTTAAACACAAAACCAGTGCTGGTTAGATTAGAAGGTAACATATCAGTTGTCCCTGGGAATATTGCAGAATCACTTAGAGACCCAGCTGTCCCCGTGATCCAGCAAATACCTGTGCTCATGGAACTACCTTCCAGAGCAGGCAGGCGGGGCAGAGGAGGAATGCTGGCACCACTGACTCCCCTGTCTGGGAAGCGTGGCCAGCCTTGCTCTGCCTAGCCATAGATGGCTTCTGGCACTCACTGTTCTCCAGACCACTCTGCTCCTTGGCCCTGCCTTCCCTCTGCATAGAAACCCCTCCAAAGTGCATGCACCCTCTGGAAACTTCTCTGGGCTTTCTGGTGGAGTCTCCCCTCCTCTCTGCCTGCCAAGACCCATTGTTGCTTGTCTGTTGCTCTGGAAGTGTGGGTGTGGTGGGAGGGAGGCCTCGTCAGCTATGCCTGTGCTGAGTTCATGAAGCCCCCAAGGGGGCTCTTCTGCAAAGTGGGGTGGGATGGCTCCTGGCTTCAGCTTTGTGAGACCCGGTGCCCAGTGCAGGGCTAGAACACGTCTGTACCCCATCTTCTAGAACATACCCTCAGGTGGGCTGGGAGCACAGTAGGCGTGCTCCTGTTGAGGAGAGGTGGCCATGTTGACAGCTGGGTGTTAGGGATTCCCTGTCCACATTTCGTCTTCCTCACAGGTAAGAATAAGAGAGTTGGGAAACAGTTGGCCTCTCAGAAAATCCTTCAGCTGCTGCACCCACATGTCAAGAACTGGGGGTCTTTACTTCGCATGTATGGCCGCGAAAGCAGCAAGATGGTCAAACAGGTAACTGGGCCCCCACCGTGGAGCACATGTTTGGGGTCCCGCTGTCCCAGGGGCAAAGTTGGGCAGCTCTGCTCTTGTTCATTGCTGTCTCTTGGGCCCTCTACTGGGCGTGTCTGTGACCTTGGGGGATGGGAGGTCATTTCTGTTGTGTCTCCCTCCCTGAGAAGCCTGGGTCTGGCACTGGCTGTACGGGAAGGGCTGCCCAGCAGGAGGTGCAGGTGGTGGGTGCTGCCAGCCCAAGTGGAGAGGAGAAGCTTCTCAGCCTAGCCCTGTTGTCTTGTCTGCTCTACTGCACAGGGCTGGAAGCCCTTGGATTAATTTGAGGACCTCTAGGAGCTTGAGAGAGAGTAAGAGATGCAGGACAGCTTTTCCTGGCTATAAATATTGGTTTACCTTTAACTCAACAGCGTGAATGTGTCATCTGGTTAGTTTCTGCTGTTTTGCTGAGTTGCTGAGATTTAAACCAATACCCTTAGGTTTGTGTGCTTTGTGAGGTGGAAGGAAATATGGGGAGGTGTTTGTGGTTTTTAAGTTTTCCCCTAATGTTTCCAGAAATAGTTCGGGTTATTGGCACCTCAGTAAGGGGAGAAGTGGACATTGTGGTATCCCTGAAGAGGCCCTCATTTTGGACTTGACAAGATGGAGTGAAGGAGGTGACACTTGGCCCCTAGAGTGCTTTGAGGAACCTCAAGATAGGAGTTGCTGAGAAAATTCACATGTAGTGCAGATGAAGCTGACTTGTGCCTTTATGTCCATTCCTTTTGTGCAGCATCTTGGTTGGACTGATTGAGAGGGAGAAAGCCTGCTTTGGCCCATGAGTGGAAACCCTTCCAAGCTTGGAGGGCGAGGGTCGGTCTGGGCACAGCCACAGCTGACATCTTTCCGAGGACAGGTGGAGTCTGACACTCCTAGGCCCAGCAGGCGTTCTCAGAGATGGCCACATCACCCAGGAAGGGCCTCAGGACAGCTTGGTCCCGTGCTGAAAGTCATAGGGCATGAAGAGAGCCCCGTGTCTGGGGCTGGTAGGCTCCCAGGGCCAGGGTGTGTCCCATCTGGCAGCGTGCCGTTGCTGCTGGCTGAGGCTGTGCTCTGGCCGTTACATTATGAGGGTCAGGGCAGGGCGAGTGCTCCACGCCGGCGGCAGGAGTTGGAGGCAGCTGCGTGCTAGGGTGCTTTTTGCCTTATGAAGGGAAAAGGCCATAGCTTCTTCCTGCTGAAGGTGAGGTGGAAGTGGGGGTGGCATGGCCAGAAAGTGAGCTGGGGCAGCCGTGGACTGGTCTCATTCTCTGCGGCTTTGTCAATCTGCCAGTTGAGGGTGGGGCAGCCGGGGTGGGGTCATGCAGCTCTGGCCGCCGGCCACAATGTGTCGCTGAGGGCTGACGAGGGCCCTCCTGAGAGCAAGGCGCCGTGCTCCCCCAGGAGACCTCGGACAAGAGCGTGATTGAGCTGCAGCAGTACGCCAAGAAGAACAAGCCAAACCTGCACATCCTGAGCAAGCTGCAGGAGGAGATGAAGAGGCTGGCCGAGGAGAGGGTGAGCAGGAGGCCCGGCCAGCACCCTGGCCATGGCCCCTCGACTCCCTCATCCCCTTGCACTCAGGAGGGGAGGGCCGAGTCAGGGTCACGCGGGCAGCTGGGGGTGACATCAGCCTGCAGGAACCCGTTCCTGGCTCCTGATGCCAGTGTAGTGCTCCCTCTTCCCAGTGAGCCCACAGCACTGCCAGAGTACCTTTCCTTTTCTTTGTGTTTCAGCATTCATGGCACTTGCATCAAATCATGTCATTTTTTAGTTACATCATAGAGTTCTCAGCCCTGGCCTGCAGCTGTGAAGGACTTGGCTTCTGGGTGTTTCTGCTTAGTACCAGCTGTTTGAAGGCAGGGACAGTGTACCTGCCAGGCCTCCCTTACTCAGGGTCCAGTGGGCGACAGACTGCCATCATGGACCTCTACCTCAGGCCCTTGGCATTTCCGGAAGAGAGGAGCATGGTTCACAGAGCAGGTGGACCTGGGCAAGGCTTGGTGCTGCTCAGCTTCCTCAAGCCACCCGCTTGACAGGCTTCTAGGCTAGGACCTTTTTTAGCTGTGGTATTTGCCGGGGCCCGTATAAAACCCGGAGAAGAGGATATCTGCTGTTTCGCCTTTCTGGTGCAGGAGATGCCTCACCCCTGCCCTCAAGTTGGAGTAGGGAGAGAGATCCACCCATGTGGCTTGCCCCTGGTGGCTGTAACTTCCTTGGTCCTTCACTTCTGGGTGTATTCTGAGTCCCAGGGAAGCACCAGCACGTAGTGCCGTAGACGGCATCCAGGGAGACCCAGCTAGCCTCCCATCTTGGCCCACTTCTCAGACCTCCCCTCCCTCAACCTGGTATGGCAGAGCAGTGGTGCCCTCCTACTAAAGGCTACCTGGCACTAATGTGCTGAGCTCACCGTCCCCGTCCTCACCTCCCACACTGCTCCCTACCTTGGGCCCCTCTTGCTTGAGCTTGGGCTCGGCCACATGTGCCCACATCATTGGCATCCCTGACTTTCGTTGTTCTTCCAGGAGGAGACTCGGAAGAAACCCAAGATGTCTATCGTGGCGTCTGCCCAGCCTGGCGGCGAGCCCTTGTGCACTGTAGATGTGTGAGGGAGGCAGCAGGGTCAGGCGCGGGGACTGCCAGCTCTGCTGCCAGGGAGACCACCCGCCACTCACTCTGCAGCCTCGGGCCTCTGATCTGAGTTCCTCCCCTGCGGCCAGGCATCTGAGGCCAGGGCCAGGGGGGTGGGGCTCTGGTGCACAGGGACAGCTGGGCCACGCAGCTCTTCCTTGGGGGCCGCCCACAGGTCTGAGTGGATGTGTTCAAGGGTGGACTCCGCTTACCCACCCGGGTGAGAGCCAAGAGCTTGGCAACAGCTGTGAATGACCTCTGCCTCTGGGGACTTGCTGCAGACTGGTTTGATGAAGGTTTTTATGAGTGTCCGTACATGCACAGACAAGTGACAGACTGAGAAAGTGGTGGCCGAGTCCTGTGGCACTCTGTTCCTCGGGTTCTCACAGGCCACTGCAGGGGTCTGGTCAGAAGGTGCGTGCTGGCACCCCCGCCCTTTTCCTGCCTCTTGTGTTTTCCCTTTTACTCTGAAAAGGTTAAAATAGGAAGGAGTATTTCAGACCTTTTTGGCTTAAAATAAACAATTTTAGAATCAGCTATTTTTTAGAGATTGCAGGTGAGCCTTGCAATCAGCTTGGCACCTTGAAAGATGATTCTTCTCCACTCCTGAAACCTGTTGCCAGTGGGGGTATGCAGTCTGCTGGTCTCCGCCTGGCTTGTTATCCTGGGCTGGCGTGTGGTTCATTTCTTCTGAGTAAGTCTTAATGTCCTAAAAACACGCCTTCTTAGACACCGAGGCCCTCTTCACTGGCCTCTGGCAACTTTTTACTAAAGATTTTTGCACAGTCAAGTCCGTCTGTCCACCCATCAATTTTTAAAGCTTTTATGATATTTTAGCATTTGGGAAGAAACTTTTACAGCGAGAGTAGAAGATAGATTTGGAATCACGTAGCAGATATAAACAAGTTAAGCATTTTAGCACGATTTTAGAAGAGGAAACCAGGACCATCTGTGCTCACAAAGTGGCGCTCCTGCCTGGAGCTGGCACAAGCATGTGGAGGGCGGCGGTCTTGCCTATGACAGCACCAGCCCTGTGCAGCCAGGCCTCACGGCCACCTGTTCCTTTGATCAGCAGTCAGTGCTCTCCAGGTGGCTCCTGCGGACAGGTGCAAGGGGTAGGTGTGTCCCTACCCTGAGCCCTAGGAGATGTGAGTATGCTTGGGGCTCTGGGTTATCCCCATGTGCAAGGTAGTGGTGGCCATCCACTCCCTGTTCCTAGGGCCTGTTCAGGGGTGCACTATTGGCTGTAGGGGCCCACTGCTGGGCTGCATTCTCCACGGGCGTTGTCCCCCGTGGTTGGCGTTGATGGCATTTGTTTCCAGGAATACAGAATGTCAGTCTTGCGTGCCACCCACAGTGTATCCCTTACCACCTATGTGACTGAGGTTGGCTCCTCTGTTGACCTTTATAAAACAAAACCTTCAAATCAAGTTGCTGTAATTAGACACTTGCTTCTGTCTTGCCTCCTGTCTGCAGCTGTGAATCATTTGACTATATGACTGTTTGCCCTCAGAACAGCCAGATGCGCCATTGTGAACCAAAGCTTTGTGCACATGTGTTAACTAGAGGCAGTGAGCCTTGCTGCAGCCTCCCCATGTCCTTCCTCTTGTATTCCCCCACTCCGTGTGGGTGTGAGTGTTGTGTGCACACAGCCATGCTGTGGGGGCGGAGGGGAGGGGGAGCCTGTGCTGATGCCACCTCCACTTGGCCACTGGCCGTTACGTACCTTCCAGGTAGTGGCTAACCTAATGGCTGTAAGGGTGAGCCTTGATTGTCTGAACGCATAAAGCAAAAGTGTCCCAAAAGGGAATGACTGGTGTTTCTTTCTTAGCATGTGAGGCTATGGACCCTCAACTCACCAGAAATAGCCCCTTTAGTCTGTGCCCGGTCACACCGTTCCTACAGTAGCTGGGCAGCATCCAATCCCAGCCCCAGCTCCCATTAGGCTGGGGACGGAACCTCATCTCACAAGGCACAGGGAAAATGGGCAGACCACAGGGCCTACCTGCGCAGACAGGCTGCCCCTTGCCGTGTGTTCTACCTTATGTGTATAGCTGGCTCTGGGCCATGAGATGTTTGCTTCCCCGGCATTAAGCATAAAACCTGATGCTGTCAGCACACTCTACTCTGACTTGCCGCCATGCAGAGGGGCTGGCAGAGTGCTAGCAGGAATGGAGGCTCAGACTGGCTGCTCAGGGTGCCCTGTTGACCTTGCCCCCGGCACCTACAGTGGGTGGGCAAAAGGGAACACTGTGTGCTAAGCAGTTTTCATCACAGTAACATCAGTAGTTGAGAAACTCTTTATTCTAGCATTATATCCCAGATAACCCGGAAAGAAGGGGAGGAGTGGTAGGGGACAGGCTATGGGAGCCTAGGATCCATGGGGACCAGATGGACAGCCAAGTCTTGTGCCTTCTAGATGCTGCCTGAGCATCCTAAGGCAAGGACTTGGGGAACCCCCTGTTCTGAAGGGGCAAGGTTCTAGTTTTCCAGGGACCTAGCAAGAGGCAGCAGCCCTGGTTTCTTGTACGGTGTCCACTAGGGGCCCTGGTGGGGGCTGGGGTGGAGGGTCCTGGGGTGCCAGGGCCCCTATGCCATTGGGGTGCTCCACCCTCTCAAACAGGAGGAGCATCTCACAATGTGGGGTCTGCGGGAATAGGTCCACAGCCACAGCCTTGACAGGCCGGAAGGGGGTGCCCTTCACCCGGTTAGATGGAGCCCTGCAGAGGCTGTGGTAGGAAAGGAATGTTAAGGTCAGCCACATGGGTCCACTGGGTCCCTGGTCCACCCAGTCCTGGGGCCACCCCCAGACCCCCTGCTTCACACTCACTCCACAAAGTTGCCCATGGCCGCCCGGGGGTTGCAAGAGACATAGAGGAGCCGTTTGAGGTTCTCAGCTCTTCGGATGGCCAGGATCACTTTGGAATCTGAGGAGGTTCAAAGGGATGGGCATCAGGCCTAAAGCTGTGCCATGTGGTGTGCCAGCCAGACACCCCTGCCCCCTGCTTCCCCATGACACCTCCCAGATGGAGGCCACTTACGCAGGCCAGCACGGGGCGGGTCCAGGATGGCAACGAGCTGCT
Organism: Meles meles; assembly: GCF_922984935.1. Lineage (NCBI taxonomy): Eukaryota > Metazoa > Chordata > Mammalia > Carnivora > Mustelidae > Meles > Meles meles. The sequence continues at coordinate 32,738,103 of NC_060077.1, forward strand.
GGGAGGCCAGTCTGCTCACCAAAGTGGGCACCAGGTCCTCGGCTCTCCCACAGTGGAACTCCACATTGCTCAACTCTGGACATGAAACCACAGCCCTGTCACAGGGGACCCAGAACACCCTCATCCCATAGAGTCTGCACGGTGTCTTTAAGTCCCTGGCCAGAGGTGTCCCAGGAAGACCTGCTGGCTAAGGAGCCAGCTCATCCTCATCCAGCTCTGGCATCCGGGGCACACTGTTCAGTCCACGCAGCAGGTGGCCTACTGCACTCTCTGCCCCTCACCCCACTGCAGGCCCTAACAGCCACTGGCTGGGTCCCTGGTGCTGTGTTGAGGTACACAGCAGGAGCATCTGCTGCCCACCCCCTGTGCAGAGCGCTGGCTCTCACCGTTGTCTCGGGCATTCACCCGGGCATCTTCCACGGCCTCCTGGCACAGCTCAATCCCCACGACTCTCTTCACTCTCTGAAACCAGGAAAAGGACAGATTCATGACACCCTGCCCCATCCCCACCGCCTTAGGGAGAGAAATGGCAGGAGGTGTTGGAGTGAAAGAGGATCTGGACTAGGCTGGGGGGAGGGGTCACTGGGACTAGTCAGGAGGCAGGTGATAACATGGGTAGGGGTGAGGAGATGGTGTTCTCAGTGGGGAAGGAGAGCTCACTGGGGCCAAAGCCAGGCCAATGGTGCCTGTGCCGCAGCATACATCCAGCACTGTGCTCTGTGTGTCCAGCTGGGCCCAGTCTCGGATGACTGTGTAGAGCACCTCGGCTGCCAGAGTGTTCACCTGGAGAGTGGGCCCACAGAGTCGCTGCCCACACTGGCCTCTCTCCTGTACAACCCTCTTCACCCCCAAGCACTTGCATTCCCTGGGCATTCTTCTGCCTGGGGGCCTCCATGGCCCCATCCTTGGGTCACTCACCCTCTTCGCAGGTCTCCAGATAGCCCCCTGCCCCTCATCATCTAGCTGTCTGAGTGCCAGAAGCCCAGTCCTCAGAATGACCCTCAATCCCATCATGCCTAGCAATTCCGCCCGATCTCCTGGCTTTAAAGAGTAACTTGATGGTGATAACCCACCCTTCACCTCTTTTCTGAGTGCCAGAGCTCACACCAGAGCCCTGGTGTCACCCCAACTCCTGTTCTACCCCTACATATGACCCTCCCAAAAGGTGATCAGAAAATCTAATAGGAAATGATCTTCCTACCTTACAACGCTTGTGGTTCTCCTGGCTGGATGTTCTCCCCAGGCTAATCCCTTATCACTGCCCTAGGCCACTGTCCCCATCACATCCTGACGTCATGTCAAGCTCCCCCTCCCATGTATCCTCATGATCCCCAGAAACTCAGGGCTACCTGGAAGAAGGCATGAGGAGAGATCCTGAAAGTCAATCCAAGCAGGTCCTCATGGATGCACCGGTCTCCAGCCACATGCTCCAGGGGCAGGCCCTCCTGGCTTGGAGTCTTTCTGTGGGTGGTAGGGTTACATCCGTTAGTGTCACCAGCCCTTGCAGGGACCCGCCCCACCCCTACCCAAGCTCCTCACCGCTGTCCCTCCTCTACAAAGTAGAGGCAGGTCACCCCAGTGGCCTTGCCTGGCCCCGCCATGAAGTGCTGCGCCAAGGAGGCCTTCAGCCCGGCCAGTTCCTCAGGGCCCAGTTTCTGGGTAAGCAGCAAAAAAGGCCTTGTAAGGCTGTGTCACAGCTCACTGTGGCCCAGACATCCTCCCCCACGAGGGCCACCCCGCCTGAGACCTGGGGGTGGAAGTAGACAATGGCCATGGCTTGGCCACGGCGGCTGGTGCGCACAGTCAACTGCTTCCAGTGGCCTGAATACGTCTCTGGGTTGTACGCTGAGTATGGAGTGGACCTGTGGGAGCCATGAATGGCCCTGAGTCCCCCAACATTGCCAACCAGGACTGGGTGAGCATCCCTGCTCTCTCTTCCAGCCACACCCGCCAGATCACAATCCCAGAATCCGCCCCCAGGCAGACTCTGCTCCCAGAGAGAGAGAGTTACCACTTCAGAACTTCTTGGGGCCCCCAGCCCAGCCATAAGCCCTCACCGGATGAACTCCTGGAAGGCCTTCACCACCTGCTTGGTGGCCCCAGGGATGTGCACGGTGTCAAAGGGGGCGGCCACAGCACACGTCCCGCCCTTGTACTTGCCAAGCCGACAGCCGACTGTGTTGTCTTCCCCGTCCACCCCAACGCCGACCAGAAACTCACACTTATTACGATACTCGGTCTGCGGGGAGGCAGAGAGACATGTCTGCCCTTACCCTGGCCATCCAAGGGATGGGGCTGACAACAAGTAACAGTCACACCATGAATACCAACAGCAAATGCAAAGCAGAAGAGGGATGGCAGAAATAGGTGAGAAGAGCTCCTTTAAGAACATGAGATGAGTTTCTGGCCACATTAGCCAGGCCTGACCTGCTGGGGTGATGGCCTAACCCCCTCCAGTGGGCAGCAGGCCTTGTTGTGCTTGTGCCTCTGTGAGAGTAGCCAGGGCAGCAGAGCGCGGTTGGTGCTCCCAATTTCCCTGCAGGATGAGGTGGGGCCAAGGTTGGACTCAGTCCGCTTCCCCTGCAACCATCCCCAGCCATTCTCTAAATGCCTAGGTACCCGGCCCCTCCCTCAGGACCCAACTATCCAGACTGATTATACATGGGTTTTACCGGCTAACTACCCAAGAGACTGTGCAGGCCCTGAGGATGTCTGTACAAGACACAGGATAGGCTGAACAAGCACAGAGCCGAGCAGAGCTCTGGGGCCAAGGGGCCGCTCTGCACCCACACTCACTTGGCGAGCTTTTGCAGCACCTGCTCACACTCCAGCTGCTTCCGCTCCAGCTGCTCAGCATAGGGCACGGTCCAAAGAGGTGTCACTACATCTGCGATACATGTGGCTGTTGGCTCACCCTCATCCTCACGCCGCCTCTTCCTGGCCATAGGATCAGCCTTGGGTCTGGCCAGGCGCACGCTCAGTGGGCGGCCCTTCCAGAGGGCACCGTGCAGCACACGCAAGGCCTTGTCCCGCTCAGCAGCACTGCGGAATGTCACAAAGGCGCAGGGAGGTTGCCCAAAGAGTTTGGTCTTATGAGGCTGCAGGCCAAAGCGGCCCAGAAAGCGTCGGACATCACTGAAGCTGGCGTGGCGGGGCACGTTCTGCAACTCCAACTTGAAGATCTCAGAGGTAAACAGGTCGTCCCTGATGTAGCTGTAGAGCCCTGGCTGAGGCACGGACTCTGCAGCCGCCTCAACACCCCCTTCCTCCTCCTTGTCTTCCTCCTGGGGGGCGACGACGGCTGCAGAGCTACCCTGGGCACTGCTGCTGTCTTGGCTGCAGCCCTCCATGAGCACAGGACCCTGTGTGGAGACAGGTAAGGACTGGGCTGAAGGCTGGACCCTAAACCTGAATGCCCCAGGGCCCCCTGCCCCACATCCCGACCTCCACTAGTGCATCTACACCCAGCCTTAACCGCGTTCCCTTTTCCTCTCTCCCAACTTACCCCCGTCCCGTTTTCTCCCAGCGGTTTCCTATCCCGCCTCCATCTCCATCTCCCCCCACACCCCGTTCTCCTTCATCTCCTCCTCCGTCTCCCATCAGCATCTCCCTTCACTTTACTTCGTTGTCGAGCTTGTCACTCATCGTCCGGTCGGTCCGCTGCCCAGACTGGGGTCCCCCACGAGGGCCGCCTCCGCTGCCCGGTCCTGGGCCAGGCAAGGGAAGCGGGCGCTCAGAGGGGCGGCTGCAACGCCGCGAGGCCCCTCGCCGGCTCCGCCCCGGGCTGGGGTGGGACTTGAACCCTCGGTGCTCACGTTCGGGTCTCGGGTATGGGGTACGCCGCCCGCCCGCCAGGGGCCCGCGCCGGCCGCTCGCCTTGCTGGCCACTCTCCCGTCAGCCAAAGCGTGCAGCCGAGGCCGCGCGTCTCTGTCATCCTGGCTTCCGGTGACGTCATCACCACGCGCCAGCCTCGATCCCCTGCCCCTCCGTGAGCTCCAGGGGTGCGCGCCGCCGCGGGACGGAAGTGCGCGCTAGGGCCGCCGGGAGTGCACGCTCTTCTGGCTGCCGGGCGGGCCGGGCATGCGCCGCGGGCGTTTTGGCGGGAAGCGCGGGGCGGGCTGGACAATGAGAGTGTCCGCAGTGTGAGCCAATAAAGCTGCACTGGTTTTGAATCGCGTCGCGTTTCCCGCCGCCGGGGTCAGGGGTCGGGGTTCGGGTCGCGGGGCGGAGGGAAGAGCGGGAGGGCGGGAGGCGCCGGCGCCAGACGCGGAGGAAAGGAGCTACAACCAGCCGCCGAGAGGCCGCGGAGCCAGCGACGACCGAGCCAGCCGAGCCGCCGCCGCCGCCGCGCCCCCATGGCGGCCGCCAAGGTGCGGCCGGGCCCGGACGGGGACTGGGTGGGGGCCTGGAGGCCGAGGCCGCTATTGGCGGCCACGTGGGCGGCCCGCGCTGCCGCCGCCGCCAACCCCCGCTGGCTTGAGGGCTCGGTGCCTGCGGGCCTCAGTGGCGCGTGGTTGGAGCTTTGGGGAGCGCGACCTGGGGCCTTCGGTGCCAGGGCTCGCGATGCCTGGGGCGCGCGTGTTCGGGGGCTGCGGGGCGGCCGCGTGACCTTGGGGCGGTCCCAGGTGGGGCCGGGAGCTCCATCGGGGCGTGGGGAGGCCCGCCGCCCGGCTTCTTGGTCTCTAGTGTACTTCGCTGCTCGATTGAGATGAGGGGCCAATGGCCGGTTTCCTCCGGCTCGGCCCACTTGCAGGCTTCCCACCCAAACCGTGCGTCCCTTCCTGCTGTCGCCTACGCAGCACTTCATTCATTCTGTTCTACCGTCTTGAACCGCCACAGGCCTCTGTCGCGAAAGCTCGCGTTCCAGCCAAGTGGTCGGGTCGTGGCCGCACCGACCCAGGGTGGGGGCGGCTTTGTTGACTGCGGGCATCTACTCGGGTTGAGCTGCCCTCGGCCGAGCCGCAGTTGCTGTTCAACCAAGGAAAGCAACGAAGTCTTATATTTGTTCTTTTTTGGCTCGAGTTTGGTAGCAAAGTCTCCCAGCTTTTTATGGACTGCAGATCACCAAACCACGTGTTTTGTAAGACTTGAACCTAAATTATCCTTTGTGCGCTGTAGTTTTCTAAACTGGATCAGGATTTTACTGCTCTCGATTGTGTGATTTCTGTCGAGGCAATAACTTTCTGATGTAACATAAAATTGCTGACAGAACTGTGAATTCCATGTAAATACTAACAGTTGGGTAGTAACTTTTTTGCCCTGTTAAGTAGCAACAGCACTGATTTTTCTTTTTCCCCCCAACCAGTAAAAATTCAAAGGGTTGTTATTTGCTTAAAGAGTGGCACTCTTCTTTAGGCTCTACTCCGTCATTGTGTCTTTTAATCTTCACTTAGTACTGTCATTATTCACATATTCCAGGTGAGGAAACGGAGGTGCAAAGTGGTGAGACAGTGTCTCTTTGACCAGTAGGGGGCCCAACTTTAGGGACCTCTGTCCTGCGGTCCACACATGGGATTGATGCATCTGGGGAGGGTGCCGAAATTCAGCATCTTATTTCACTCTCAATGTGGGTGCAAACCTCTCTTTGTGTGAAAGACTGTGGGCATAATCTCTTGCTTTGGGATGAGGCAGATCACTAGGAGAGATTGCTCACTGTGGGTACTGCTGAGCTCTGTGTGGGGGCCAGGCTCCAGGGCCAGCAGAGTCACCTCTCTGCACCTCAATCCACAGGACACCCATGAGGACCATGATACCTCCACTGAGAATGCAGACGAGTCCAACCACGACCCCCAGTTTGAGCCTATAGTTTCTCTTCCTGAGCAAGAAATTAAAACGCTGGAAGAAGATGAAGAAGAGCTTTTTAAAATGTAAGTAAGCTCGTGTTGCTCCAGACATAGGAATCTTTAGTGTGAGATTGAAGTTATGGTTTTTATGGGTTTCAGAGTCTTGGCCTGACTTTTAATTGGACCAAGGCTTGAAGAAAGGGCTTGGAATTGTGTGATGGCTAATCCTATGTGGAAATCAGGGCGGCTGTTAGAATACATTCGTTGGATAACTCTTCACCGGGTGCCCCTGCTTCTGGTGGCCAGTGCTGTGGAGAGCACAGGTGCTCCCTGGTGTCCTGTCCCTGCTGCTCTGTCCACATAGGTGCATCTCACCAGCCCCCTTACAGGCTTATTACTTCTAAGATTCCCTTGGCACCCTTCCTCTGGTTGAACAAGGAGTCTGCCATTATTATTATTATTATTATTATTATTATTATTATTATTATTTTTCTTTTGCACTATAGATTCTGGCATCTTGAAGTTTGGGAACTCCCAGTTCAGTGTTTTTAATGCACAGAGTAACACCTGGAATTATAAGTGAAAGTGGATAGTGTTAGGCCTACCAAGATTACTTTCTAAAAATTACTCTCCACGTGTTTTTTGGCACCTTCAGTGAGAAGCTCCAATGGCAAGGGACATTTTTAAGTAGCACTGGAACCAGTCATGTGTTGCGATGTTTGTGACAAAATCAGCACTGCCGAGACTCAGAATCACAGGAAGCACTAGGCTCCCTTACAAGATAATGGAAATAGGCTGGGGTGTTTTTCCTGTCTAAGCTGTGGAGTTCCCTCACTGCCCCCTCCTTCTCCACTTCAGATTCTATTAAAGGAGCCAGATGAGGGTTTGAGTGCTTTCCTGTGAGTGGGGGGCAGGGACGGTGACCCCTCCCTCTAAGAAAGGCCGACTGGGGAGACGAGCCCCTTCCCACCACCCCCAAAAGTCTGGGGAGGGAGAGTCACATACACCCCTTTGGTCTCAGAGAGTGGTGGGCGTGTCCCTGAAGATACTGGTTCTTCACATCACTGCTTTGCCCAGAAATGGTGCGATAGCCAGGGACTGGTTTCTCCCAGAACTGGGGACTGCTGTTTTTGCTGTTGCTGTCACACACATGTGTGCCTGCAAAGGGCTAAGAACTGCTCCTGGCGGTCCTGGGCACAGGACCTTCCTGAGGGAAGCAAGGCCAACAGGTCAGGCCTTTTCGTCTGGGGCCTTGAGCTCCAGGTGAAAGCTCTGGTGGCATCCTTGTGAGGGCACTGTTTCCCTTAACAGAACTGAGCTTGGGGGAGAGAACAGAGTGTTATGCAGGAAATGGACCAACACTGCTTGGGTTGGGTGGGGAAAGGGAATGGAAGGCTTCAGCCCAAAGCCCTAAAGGCAGGACTGCTGGGCTCATCATGTGGGCTTCAGTGTCTGGCTGGGTGGGGGCCTTGGCTGGGCCCAGTATGAGGTGCTATTCTGGACAGGAAGGCGGGGTATTGGCCAGAGCCTGGCAGCCTGAGTGGAGGTCTGCAGCTCTCTCTCTGGGTTGGGGGGCCAGGGAAGCAAAGGGGGCATCTCACAGCAGAGGGAAGGGCTGGTCCTTTGGAGGGCAGGGGTCCTTGATCTCACCTGCTTCCATGTTATCCCTGTGGCCCTATGGGACCCCAGGGGCTCCCCGGCACTGTGATCACAGGCAAACTTGGTGTACTTGGAGGTATGTTTGCTAAGAAGTTGGGTCTTTATGTTGGAAGTCGTTTTTTCTTTCTCATTTCATTATTTTAAGTAAAAACTTGAAATTAGTTATTGTCTTGCTCTTTTGGTAATTTTTTGACCGGTAGTCCTAGACGGTCAAAGAAAGCAAAGGGCATCTCTGGAGGCACCAGATACAGCCATTTGTTCAGTGCACAGAAAACCAGTGTTCTTTCCAAGCCAGTGTTTCACTACTTATTTCCCTCTTTGCTCATCTAAGTTCTCTCTCAATGGCTTTTCTTGAAGGCGGGCAAAGCTATTCCGATTCGCTTCAGAGAATGATCTCCCAGAGTGGAAGGAACGAGGCACTGGTGACGTTAAGCTTCTGAAGCATAAGGAAAAAGGGACCATCCGCCTCCTCATGAGGAGGGACAAGACCCTGAAGATATGCGCCAACCACTACAGTAGGTGGCTTCTGGGGGGTGTGTTTTTACTCTGAGTCCCGCACGAGGATGCCTCAGGTCTTTGGCCAGGTTGCCTTCAGTGCTGCACTGGGTGCCCAGGAGTGCAGTGGGACATGGGGCGCATATTCGTGGTGTGTTCGGAACTTAAAGTGGGAAATGAGGTGTTCCCACGTGCTCTGAACTCAGGGCAGACTCTCAAGAGAAGTTTCTGACATATGAGGTGTGGAGTCCAGGCAGATAGGACATGACAGGGTGGACACAAAGCGCCAGTGTGGGCTTGGGACTATGACATTGTATGTTGTGAGGACATGTGCTCCCATATGTATTAGATGTGCCCATCAGGAAGTGTTCCCACTTTTGGGGTGTGTTTTGTCCCTGAGGGGTGTCCTCTAAGAAGGACACAAAAGGGAAAAAGGGTTGGGGGAGAAGGTGGCTACCTTATCCTTGTGCCTGTGAGACTGAGTAGGTAGTGGGTGGTGATAGGCTGAGGCCTTTGGACAGGAGTGATGCATCATCCTTGGGTTCAACATGGTGGGGGTGGGGCTGGGGGCTGGAAAAGCCACATCGGGCCTGGTCTGTGAAGGGGTGACAGTAAGTTCCCCACCAAATCAGTCTCTTGGGTTCTGGATTGTCCTGCAGTGCTGTGTGTTTTGGGAAGCAGACATGCTTGGGGCTGCCTTCTGGATCCAGGGCCATGTCTGCAGTACTGGGTAGAATGCATGTCTGGCAGGGCGGGGCCCCTCATCAGGGCACACAGGTGACCAGGCAGGAACCTGAGCAGAACAGCTCTTAAAGATGGTGTGGAAGGATGGACGGGCTTACAGAGACCCTGAGGGGTGGTGCAGAGGGGCTTTTATGCCCTTCCTTTTTTTTTTTTTAAGATTTTATTTATTTATTTGACAGAGAGAGACCACAAGTAGGCAGAGAGGCAGGCAGAGAGAGAGAGAGAGGGAAGCAGGCTCCCTGCTGAGCAGAGAGCCCGATGCGGGACTCGATCCCAGGACCCTGAGATCATGACCTGAGCCGAAGGCAGCGGCATAACTCACTGAGCCACCCAGGTGCCCCAATGCCCTTCCTTTTTTTAAGATTTTATTTAGTTATTTGAGAGAGCAAGTGCACGAGTGAGCACAAGCGGGAGGGAGAGGGAGAAGCAGATGCCCCACTGAGCAGGGAGTGCAGCACAGGGCTCCATCCCCCCAGGACCCCAAGATCATGACCGAAGTCGAAGGCAGACACTTAACTGATTGAGCCACCCAGGCGCCCCTTTCATGCCCTTCCTTAGGGGCTGCTTGGGTATCCTCTTGTGAACCACACCACCCCTGCCTGTCTTTTCTGGCCCTTGGCCTCCACTCCAATTTGAATTGTTCCCCAGGGGTCTTCCTGACACACTGTGCTTCTTCCAGAGCCTGGTCGGGTCATTGGGTTGTTTCCAGGTTGTAGGCAGGTTCTGAACCTGGTACATGTCATAGACCCTTGATGTGCCAGTGGGTGGTGGCAGGAGGAGGCAGTGGCACCTCTGTGCTCCCTACAGTTCGAGGGCTTGCCAGGTGTTGAGATGGTGTGACTGTTCGTGGTTCAGACGGTCATGTGTGTTTGGGGCTCAGCAGGGGCCGGCCCACATCCCTGGAGACCTCTGCCAGGGGTGCAGGGGCACACCGGTGGGGGTGGCATTGGGGCTGCTCTTGTTTTTTGTGCAACCTGTCTCCCTTTTCCACCTTGGGGCTGCGCAAAGCCCAAGGACACCAGAGTAGCTGTGCTTATTTCCGGTCGTGGCTTTGTCTTCCATGATGTATGTCACAAGCCCCACTGTGTCCTCTTCTGGTGGCCTCGTCCCCCAAGTCCCTGGACAGTGTCAGAGTGGTTGCCCTGATCCGACCCCATGCCTTCCAGGATGGTCACCCCACATACGGTTTCTGTCTCCCACGTCCCAATGGGCCAGGTCTCTGATGGTGTGACTGAATGTGGACACAGCCATGTGATGGGTGCTCCACAGGGTGGGAGGGCTAGGCGTGAGCAGCTCTGCTGGTGTTGGAGCCCTTGTTCCAGTGGAACTGGAGACACTTGCTGAGGTGTTCTGGGGTCAGGGAGCAGGCTGCCCTGTTTCCACATTTAGAGCAGTCTTGTTTTAAGTGAATGCGAGGTGTTTGCAAAGAAACATGTTTAAGATCCGTATCCCACGGGACTTCGTTTAGGCCTGGTTGGTGGACCCCAACTAGGGGTCCTTTGTTTAGGACCTTGAGTTGGCAACCAGGGCCTTTGGGGCCAGTTGGCCTTGCCGCAGTTGACAGGACTCTCACATGGTTCCTCTTCCCCAGTCACACCGATGATGGAACTGAAGCCGAACGCGGGCAGCGACCGTGCCTGGGTCTGGAACACCCACGCTGACTTTGCCGACGAGTGCCCCAAGCCAGAGCTGCTGGCCATCCGCTTCCTAAATGCTGAAAGTAAGCAGCAGGGTGCCGGGCCATGGGGACCACCTGACTGCAGCCGCCCATTTGACTATGTAGCTTTTCGGGGAGAACCGGTAGTGCCTGGGAAGTGTGTGGTCGGGACTGGTCCCACCCTGCTGTCTGGTACTCCCTTGGGGGCAGGATGCAAGCCCTGCACCTTGAGCCATGTGCCGATGAGGACTCATCTGGGCTTTGAGGTGACGAGCAGGGTCTTCTCCCTTTTAACCTCAAAGGGGACTGGGCATTCAGTCTGCCCGGGGCAGGCATGTCCCTTTCTAGCCCCCATTGTCAGAAGTGCCCAGTGGGCCTCATCTAGCAGGAACTCTGATGTGAGTGGAGAACAGAGTGGGAGGGAGGCTCCTCCCCTTGGTTGTGTCTGGCTGTCAGTGCCATGTTTTGCTGTGCCCAGGTTGTCACAGAGTCAGATGGAGGGAGACAGCGCAACATAGCCACCAGTCTCAGGAGGGACTCAAGAAACAGTTACTGCCTGGTCTGGGTAGCAGTGAGCCCAAAGCTGTGTCCTTAAGTCCAAATTGGCCATGGGATGAGCCGTTGGTGAATCTTGACTCTTCAGACCCTCCAGATGTGTCCCCTTCACTGCTCAGGGATCTTAGAAGTTCTCTTCTCTTCTTTCCACAGATGCACAGAAATTCAAAACAAAGTTTGAAGAATGCAGGAAAGAGATCGAGGAGAGAGAAAAGAAAGGTGACATGGTGTCTTGGGTAGGGGACTTCCTCGCAGACTCACTCTGCATCCGGCTGCAGCCCCAGGCGGGTGCTTTTTCCGTCTGCCACAGAAACATCCCGGGGTGCTGTGACCACCTCAACCTGTCAAGGGTGATACAGCCATCTGGGGACACAGAGTGCTTCTTGGGGAGTGAGCTGGCCATCAGGGCCCCGAGCATGTACTCCCTTGCCTGGCCTCACAGCTCCCAGCCTGGGGATCCAGTGACATGTGACTAGAGCCCACAGCGAAGGAGGCCTCAGGAGGTCCTCACAGTCACCTGCTTGCTTGGGGCCTGACGATGGCTGCCATAGCAAGTGACCTGACATAACTGAGCTCCCTGACTCCCGTCCCCCGCATGAGCTTCTACTTGTTTGTGTGCCCCTGGAGGCTGCCTTGGCCGGCACATGGTGAAGTGGCCTGTTCTTATGCCTTCGCCCAGGGCCATGGCAGGTGGGTGGGCTGCAGAGAGCAGCGCTTCTTGGTTTTCTTACTGTGTCCCCCTATGTCTTAGCAGGGTCGGGCAAAAACAATGATGCCGAGAAGGTGACTGAGAAGCTAGAAGCTCTCTCCGTGAAGGAGGAGAGCAAGGAGTCGGAAGACGCCGAGAGCAAGGCTGGAGCGGAGGAGGAGCAATAAGCCACCGCCCCTTGTTTTCTCTTCCTTCCGTTCTTTTCCTCCTTTTTCTTTTTTTAAATTTTGCCCTGCCCCTTCTTTTCAGTTTGTTTTTATTCTGTTTTGTTTTTACAAGGGACTTTATATAAAGAACTGAATTCCAACATTCAGGTTGTTTTTTTCTAAGTTTCTGCCCTATTGAAGAAGACTTCAGAAAATCCATTCCCCAGTCATGAAAATGTACTGTGCTCACTTTCTTTTCCATAGTGGAAACACTTATTTATAGTCATCAAATAGTGAATAAACGACACATTCGAAACCTGCACAGAGGGCAGGAGCATGTGTGCGCCGGCCCTGTCCTGGGAGCAGTGTGGGTGCCCGCTGGCTCCGGGGTGCTGGGGCAGCGCTGCAGGGCCCACTTGCCACCCCTGGCTCTGCCTCGGGCTTGGGGCTGCTGCTGGCCTCTGGGGCTGCGCTGTGTCCAAGGTGGGGCAGAGGTGCTTGCTGTGGTGTGTGTTTCTACCTTGTGGCAAGGAGTAGGTGGGCTTCTGCTGGGTTTTGCTGTTGTTTCTTGCCTCTGGGGGAGGGAAAGGAAGAACACCAGACTACACCCTGGCTTTTCACATGGGAAGGCCAAGTAGGTTTCCAGGCTTTGGCCAAGGCTGCGTTTGGTTGGCCCTTGGCCCTGGCAGAGAGAAAGGCCGGTCCCATAGCACACTTGTCCAGTCTGGTGCAGTGTGTTGGGTGGGTGGGGAGCTCGGCCCCACAGCCCTCTTTGGATACCCTGCTGCTGTCCTCAGAGAAAATTGGCCTACCTGCTCACTCATGGCATCTCCATCTGGGTGGAATTGTGGATATCTGCAATAGCTTTAAATAAAAGGCTGTTTGCAAGAATATAAATGGGTGCCATTTGGGGGCTTGTCTTGTAAAACAAATGGCGTCTGAATGGTGTCCTAAGTGGGAGAAGAGGGTTTTTGGTGCACCGGCAGGCTTTTCAAAGCACGTGGTCACACGTGGTAACGTGTCCTGGGAGGCCAGTGGGGCTCCAGAGTGTGGTCATGCAGTCCTCTGATGTGGGTGAGGGGTTGTGGAGCCAGTTTGGACCTGGCCCTGGAGTAGATTACCCTCACTCAGCATTTGGCCATTGACACCTGCTGGAGGTACTTTATGGTGTGGCCAGAGTCTACCAGCTGGGCCCTGCTCTATCTGACGTCTCCACGTGTTCTGTGTGTCCCGTGACGTGTCTTGTTCTAAACCTCGGAGAAGCACCTCCAAAGGATGCTGTGCATCTGTTGTGTCCTGGCAGCCTTATGCCTCTAGAGGCACAGGTCTGGGTGCTCTTGAAGTCATTGTTGGCACAGAGGCCCTTCCGGCCAAGGAGGGACACTGAAGCTTGTGCACCCTGCCTGTGTTGATGAACTGGAGTTTTGACGTAAGACAGCTATTGCTTCCCCCTGGGCCTCTGCAGGATGCACTGATGCATGAAAGGTTGGCCCAGGCCTGATCCTTCGGGAAAGGGCAGTCAGACTCCCCTTTCACTGAGTACAGAATGGTTGTTGAACATTGTTTTTGCTTTGGGCTCTAATACAAGATGAATCCCACTTGATGTGAAACCCCAGGCTGACTTCTTTCCTCTTGAGTGAAGAGTTGTGTCTCTAAGGGGTGGGGACAACCCCAACAGCAGGGTAGGCCCCTCACAGTGGCTGGGGAACAGAGATGTGCTGTGATCAGGCTACATTACAGGTGGCTTGCTGACACTGCAGAGTGCTGCAGAAAGGGAGACGTACAGTCTTGACATCCGGTCCCACTGGGATGAACAGGGATGCCAGTGGGGCCTCTCCAGGCCCCTCAGCAGCTGTGTTTTCAGGTGAGTTCCTCCTTGTGGCAGAGGCAAAGGTAGGCCATAATTGGGGTGCTGATGGTATTGGGGATGGAGTGAGAAGTGGGTTGATACACCTTTCTGTTCCAGGTCAGTCCCTTGGGCAAGCTTTCTGCTCTGCTTTCCTTTTCCCTGGGATCTTAACTCCTTAGCAGAGGAGGAATCCTGGGCCGGAGGCCTCACTAGGTCTACCCCGCTCTTCTCCCCTCTCCCCACCCAGGACTCCCCTCTGCCCAGGAAGTCTGCAGGGACCTCACCAAGGAGGCACCAAGCACCCCTTCTCCCCATGACCAGCACTTGGTGCTCACTCCACAGCTTTCAGCTGTCCTGGTATCCCTTCACAGACCCAGAGTCAGACCTGGGCCTGAGTCACAATTTGGGAGCCTGTGGGGAGGCATCCCATGGGTGTGCCTGCATCCAGAGGCTTCCAGGGCCTGGGGTCCCAGTGCTGGGTTGCACAAGAGCGGGAGCAATGGCAAAGCCGTGGGCAGGACATCTTTTGGCCAGAGTCTTTGTGAGGACCCTGGACCTTGCATCTCCAGGTGTTGAGGCACCATGGGCAGAGGTAAGGAGGTGTCCGCTCTTCACTCACTTTTGTGTCCCAAGCCTGCCACTCAGTGCTAGGGTGCTCCCCCCAACCTAGGCCCCCTGTAGTGGGCTCCCCACCAGGCAGAGGCTACAGCTGGAGTGTTATGGGAAAAGGCCCATGACCATTTCTATTCTTAAGGAGCTGTACTAATGCCCCAATTTCAGCCCCCCAGCTCAGGGTCTTTTTAATGACTCACAGCCAGCAGCCTGCCAAGCTGGGGCTGGGGCCTTCACAAGGCCCACGTATAGGCAGGGAGGGGCTTCCAGGCCAAGGAGCCCCAGGCCTGTGGCAGCATGGCCTGAGAAAGTGATCCCTGGGCAGCAAGGGATTCTGGCCAGAGAGGAGCAGGTGCCCAGGGCCAAGGAGGGTGAGGACCCCTCTTTGAAGCCCCAGTGGATTCCCACCTTGGGAGGGCGCTGATGGGTCTTGGTTTCCAAGCAGAGAGCCCTGGGGCTATGTTAGAGGGAACAGAGACTTGCTGGTCCTCACTGTGGAGGCTTCAGAGCTTGACCCGAGTCCCAGCCTCCCAGAGGTTCTGCACTGCTCTCTCTGGGCGCTCAGCCTGTTTTGGCCACACTGCAGCCAGGCACTGCAAAGGCATGGGTCCACCTTAAGTGGGCAGCAGCAGTGGAGCTGGCGGGTGGGATTTCCTGCAGGAGGTGGGCCTGCCCACAGGCCTATCCCAGGCAGGGCAAGATGCCCCATGCTTCACCGGCTTCCCAAGGGGCGCTCCACCCTGCCTCTGGGAGGCTGAGGGGCTCAACCGACCCTAGCTCTCCCACCTACACACACCCCCAAACCTGCAGTTTGGGCAAGGAAGCCTGAGAATCCTGCACACCCTGTCCTTACCCTTACAACCGAGCGCTGTGAGATGGGCAAGAAATAAACAATGTCACAAATTTCCCACCCTCATAAATGCCAGGAGGTCTCCGGATGAAAGAGGTCTGGCCCTGTTCGGGAATAGCATGAAACAGGAACATCAATCTGACCCCCAGGGACAGGCTCCGAGATGTTAAGGGAAAGATCTGCGCAGAGGCCCGGGAGGGGACCAACATGCCCCAGCGCCAGGGCCTGCGGGCCGGGATCAGGGGGCCTGGCGTTCTCTGCGTTGTGCACCCGGTGGGCCAGGACTGCAGGTGTGCGACGACAGCTGCGTCGCTTCAGAGTACCGCGGGCACTCGCCTGGCCAGGGCACCAAGGCGAGGAGCGGCCGCGCCCGGGTCCTGAGCGCCGCGCCAGACGTCAGCGCCGGCGGGGCCCAGGGGGCTCGGTAGCTCCAGAGTCTGGGAGGCTCTGCCACCCGGCTCCCCGGGAGGAGGGTGTGGGGCGGGGCAGGGGCGGGGCGCGTCCTCGAAGCGCTCAGCTCCGCCCCGCCCCTCCTCCCCGCTCCCGCCCCCTGCCCCGCCTCTCTGCTCAGTCCACCTTAAGGGGCGCGCTGACATCAGCGCGCCGCCGCCGCCGCTACCCGTGGGGTGGGATTTCCTCCGCCGCCGCCGCCGCCGCCGCCACCGCCGCCGCCGCCGCCGTCGCCGCCGCGGGTCCTGCGCCGCGTCCAGCCCGCCCCGCCCGACCCCGGCCCGACCCCGGCCGGCCCCGCCCGCCCGGCCCCGGGGAGGGATGCGGCGGCGCGGCGCCCAGGATGCCCCGCAGCCCCGGGACGCGCCTCAAACCCGCCAAGTACATCCCGGTGGCCACGGCCGCCGCGCTGCTGGTCGGCTCCAGCACCCTGTTCTTCGTGTTCACGTGAGTCCCCCGCGGCACCGGAGGTGTGCACAGGCAGCCACAGCCGGGCCAAAAGGGGCAGGGGCCGGTACATCGGGGGATGCAGCTTGGCAGGCCTGGGGGGACAAGGCCCGCGGGTTGGGCAGGGCAGGGGGCCAGGGGCCAGGAGGGCTGGGCACGACAGGGCTGGCACCAGGGCTGGGCTGTGGGTGATGTGAGCTCCCCACCCCGACCTGGGCTGAGGCAGAAACAGTGAGTGTGCCTATACAGGGGCACCAGGGACAGGTGAGTTCTGTGTGGGGACACAAGTGCCTGGCTGGCACCTCATGATTGTGCCAGGCCCTGGGTGTCAGTTGCTGGGCCCAAACAGGGGAGTGTGTGCAGTGGCTGCCCAGGGTGTGGCTGCAGCCCTCCCCTCCCCACAGGCTGCATGAGGGGGGGATAGAGGCTGCTGAGAGCCACCAGCCCTCCAACAAGGAGCTGTGGGTGGCTCTTGGGTCCACTCCTGGTTGTCCAGTCTAGGGCCAGAGCCAAGTTGTTCCCGCGTAGGTGTGGCCTGGCCAGGCTGCCACGTGCCTGTCCCAAAGCCACCCTTGATGCTGGCCTGGCAGTGCCCTCCACCCTCCCTTGACCTTCTCAGGAAGGCTCGGGGTCGCAGCTGCAGGGCCCAGGCCAGGCCACACCCAGGGACACCGGCCATGTTGGGCACTGGGACCCTTGAGGCAGAAGGCGGGCAGGGCCTCAGAACTTCATCTGAGACAGGCTGGCTCACACATAAGCCTGCTGACAACACCATGGCTGTGGGGCACCCCCTCCCCACTGCCAACAGGGTTCCCTCAGGTACAAGGAGGGGTGGGAGTTCCAGGCTCCAGCCATGCAGATCTGGGACTACCCACTTCCCCAAGTCCCATGCTGAGAAACAGCCCAGGTGACTACAGCAATGACTGCTCAAGCCTTCCCGGGAAACTGAGGTGTCACCAATGGCTGTAGTTCGAGAGGCCTCTTTTCCAAGGCAGGTCAGCCCGAGGGTGAATGAGCTTGGGGTTGAGGGGAGCAAGAGCTGGCTTGGCACCCCTGCTTTGCCTTAGCGAGAGTGAGGGTAGCAGTTATGAGGACGGCGAGCCTCCATTGGGTGCCCATGGAGGCTCAAGAGCTCCCTACCTGGAGGGCGGGGCTGGGTGGGCGCATAGGCTGCCAAGAGCGGGTTTAAAAAAGGCCTGTGTGGACGGGCTTATTTCTGGCTTTGGCAAGCAGGCATGTTCTTGTTACTCAGATGCTGTTGGCTGTGGGGCAGAGAGGAGAGGGGCAGGTGGGCAGCGAGTGCAGGGTCTTCTGGAGAGGTGGGACCTGGCCCAGTCCTGGCCCTGGGGTGCCCCACACCTGGCCTCAGGTGTGCTTTGTGGTAGCCTGGCCTCCACTTGCTGGTCCTGGTTTTTCACTCCCGAAGTGTAATTCAGTGTTTTCCTCCCTGACATTAAAAGTAATATGTGTTCTCTTTCAAGAACTTGTGAAATGCAGGGAAATAAATCTTCCAAGAAACTGAAACCAACCCTGCTCCAGAGAGCCTGCCTGTTTCCTCTCCTCTCCTCTTAGGCTCACCTGAGCCCCGAGGTAGTGTGCTTGTCATAAGCCCTTGGCTGTGATTTCATAGGGCCCTTACACGGCTGTCCTATGAACTTGAAACATCTCAAGATGTGGGCACTGATGCTCCTGCACCCTGCCAAGTTCTTCCTTCCTCCTCAGAGCTGGGGCTCTGGGTTCAGGGACAAGAGAGGGGCAGGCTTCGCTCAGGGTGCTGCAGGCCTTTCCCTGTGTCCTGCCTTGTATGTGACCCACTGTACCTGAGAGAAGGTGGCATGTGCCTCTGCAGCAAGCTGAGGGTGCAGGGGCACCGGCTGGGGGCCAGGCGCAGGCATCCTCTAGCCAGTGGAGCCTTGATCACCCTTAGGACAGGGCTCCCCTGGGCCACTGAGGCCACAATCCCTGGGCCAAAAGGCCACGGGGGACCCTGGCCTACCCTAACCCTTGCTCTACCGGGGTCATCCAAAGCAACTGGGTTCCTGAAAAGAGGTTCTGCGGGGCGAACCAGGCCTACTGACACCACTCACAGTGTGCCAAATTCCAGACAAGCAGGGGTCCCAGTGGTTGCCTCCTTGGGATAGGCCTCTGGTCACCCTAGCACCCAAACTTTTACCTTTCTCTGGGTCCAGGCCTGCTGCAGACTTAGACATGTAGGGAGGAGAGAGCAGCCCACTCCCGTGTTTTCTCCACCTTGCCCTTGGGGTCCCCACTGGCTTCTCTCGTCTCTGCTTTTACCCCTTGAACTTGATTGGATGCTGCGTGGCCCCAGGCCCCCTCTCTGCTCAGTAAACACGAGTTGCCCCTTCTGGGGCCCCAGAAGCCCTTCATACTGTGGCTCAATGCCAGGCTGGGTTAGGTGCTGTGTGGGTTTCCAAGAGCCCCCAGGTCAGGTCTCTGCCTTAGCCCCTTCCTCCTCCCAGAGCCACTTTGGAGGATGACAGGAAGTCTGGAAACATCAGAAAGCTAGGGCTGCTTTTGGGTTACCAATCCCTGGGGCCAGGCTGGGCCATCTTGTCTCTGTCCAGGACCAGGGGGCTGACTTCTGGGATGTCACAGTCTCTCCCCAGGATGGGCCTGAGCGCCCCCGTGCCCAGAGGCCCAGGCAGCCTGGAACGCCCAGCATGGGATGGTAGAGGGGCAGGCCCAGGTGGACAGAGCCCCTGGCAGGAAGGAAGGAAACTCGGGGTGAGCCCCCTGCCAGGCCTCACTGCCTGTGGCCTACAGTATCTTTGGCCACCTGAGCCTCAGTTGCCTCATCTCTTAGGTGTCTGCAGGGATTGGATGGGTGCAGGAGGACAGAGGTCCCTGCCTAGCCTGGCCAGGGTAGAGTGGCCACAGACCCTCTGGGCCCAGGTGCCCCTGTGCATGTGCATCACTCTTAAACACAAACAGTATTAATGAAGAACCCGATTTAAATGAAAACGTCTGAGTTAAAATTTTCCATTCCACATTTAGCTGTGGCGCGCATACTGGCCCTGTGGAACCCCCCCACCCCCACTGGGTGGTGTCTCCCCGCCGGGCTAGGCGGACTTGGGGCCTCAATCTGGGTGGGGCCCATGGCAGTGGCGTGTGGCCCTAACACTCAGGAGGCGGGGGCTGGGTCGGGAGAGGGCTTCCAGCCCCAGAGCTGGGCCAGCCCCCAACCCAGGCCCGGCCCGGGCCCCCACAGGGTGGCTGCAGTCAGCAAGGGGTGGCCAGCCCCGGCCTGGAGCACACCAGCCCCTGGGTGGGAGTGGAGTGTTGTCCCTGTGGGCGGAGGGGCCCCTCTTGGAGCCTAGGACAGACTCAAGGTGGCCTGAGCACTTCTGCCTGCCAGGCCTTGCCCACAGAGCTTGCACGTCCTCACGCGTCCTCCCGCTTGCCTGGTCCACAGAGAAACGGAGCGTGTAGACAGGGGGTCGGTTTGAGGAAGGGCATGGCATTTCGGCATCTGTGTGTGTTCGCGTGTGCATATGAGTGTGTGTGTACATGAACGAGGGCACAGGTGTGTTTCTGCGGCCATGTGTGTGTGTGTCGGGCAGGCCTGTTCTCACAAACATTTATGCACATGTGTCTTGCTTGTCAACACATGGTGTATGCTCATGTCCACGCGCCTTTTGGATGTGGTCGTGTGTGTACATGTGTCTGTGTATGCGTATATCCACTGGCATGTGTTCACACGTGTGTGTCCTGGAGTGTATTTGTGTGTCTGTGTGTGCATCACACGTGTGCGTGTGCCTGTGTCCCTGCCTGCTCGTGGGGACACATGTCTGTGCGTGTGCCTGTTGGCTCTGGCTGGGGAGCTGGTTCTCATTTGGCCTGACCCAGGCCTGGACCCTCCTGGCGTGGCCTGGCATAGTGGCCTCCTGAGGGAGGATGAGGGGTCAGGAATGCCCGGGAGGTGTCGAGCCTGGGGCCTGGTGATGGTGGGTGGGTGGGGCAGTGGCTCAGGTCCCTGTCAGAGGCCTGCACCCCAGCCACAAGCCTGCCCAGCACCAGCTAAGGCCCCAGCCCCCTCTCCCTGCTGTGTGTGGCCCAGGCACACAGAGGGGTGGCACCCATAGTGGACAGAGGCCACCTACACTTCAGTGCAGACGTTGCCCTGTCATGTATCAGATTCCCAAACATGGCCCTGTTGCTCTCCAGGTGTCACCCTAGGCATCTCATTCAGGGCAGCTGTCCAGCCTGTACAGCCGGGGTGGGAGTAGGTGTTCATTGAGGCTCAGAGAGGACAAAGCAGTATGGACCACCTGGGCCAGGGGAGACTCCGGCCAGTGCGGGATTCCTGTCTGTGGGGTTGCCTGTGGGGTTCAGTCCCCGCCTGCCTGCATGAGAGTTTGAATCCCAGCCCAGACGTATTCTCACCCCAAGGTCTAGGTATGTGACAAACTGTCCCATACCCACCCCTTGCTGTAAAATAGGGGAGCAGAAGCGCCCATTCCCTACAGCTGGAAGGGAGGATTCTGTGGTTCACTGCACTGGGCAGCTGGGCAACAGGCTCTTGGTATCCACTGGCAAAACGCGGACGGCGGGGATGGAGCCTCTGACTGTCCCCATGCCTCCCCTCCTCCCTGCCAAGCCCGCACCGTGTCCTCGTGCTGGCCATGCCCACCCACCTGCTGCAGCTCGTGTGTGCACGTCTGCCAGCCCCAGAGCACCTCATGACCTCTCCATCCCTTCCTCCCCGGGGGCGGGCTGGCCCCACTGGCACGGGCCCTGCACGTGCACGAGAGCCGACCCTTGCCTTTAGTGCTCTGCTGTCCTGGCCTTGGCATTCTTGACACTTTTTAAACACCAGGCCTGCATTTTCATTTTGTGCAGATCGCACAGCTAGCCCTTCCCAGAAGGCACCATGGGGAGCTGGCTTGCCCCACCTGAGTGGAGCCCCCACTTCTCCCGGCCTCCTGGTTCTCCGGAGCTGACAGCTCCTGCTTGCCTGGAGAGCCTGTCCCCACTGGCATTTTGGCTTCTGCTCCCCACCCCACCTTGCCAAGCAGACCAGGCCTCCAGGGCCTGCTGTCACCTTGCTGAATGGGATTGGGTCAGAGACCACGACATACTTTGAGCGCCGTCTGTGTGCCATGCTTTAGCTCGCGGGGCTGGGGAATGTGGAAGGCATTGACTAGTGGGCACTCAGGGTTGCCCGGGCAGTGGGTAGTGGAGGAAGGCCCTCCCTGCAGAGGGAACCCATGTCCTCAGGGAGCACGTCCACCTCCACAGCAGGTCCTGGAGAAAAGGAAGGGGTAACTTGCGGCTCCTGGCCCGCTGCGCCTGCTGCCGTGGGAAGTGGAATCTTTAAATAGCCTCTCGCTTTCCACTAAAAATAGCGAAGTTCTGCTGCCATGGAGGTGGTTGCTGGGGTGGCGGGGCTGGCTCCTGGCCAAGGCAGGCGTGGGCACACCAGCGTGGCCGGCGTGTGCTGGGGCGGTGGGCAGGGCCATGGGCCCTACTCACCCTGCTGGAGGCCACAATGCCCTGTTCTCTCAGTCAGGGCTACTGCGGGGGATCTCCCTGGCCCTCCAGTTCCACAGAGGGGCTAGGTATGGGGAGGGGAAGAGCCCACCAGGGGCCCCCCATTTGTCAAAACAGCCAGGAACCATCTGAGGCCAGAGGAACTTTGTGGGAGCCAAGTGGTTGGACTCAGGGACCCGCTGCAGGGTTGGGACACGGGGCCGCAGGTTATATGCCCAAGGACTGGTAGATCTCCACAGAGAGGGCTCTGGTCTGGTCCCTAGAGGGCAGAAGAGGACAGTGTCTGGCAGAGCACCCATCGGGGAGGTGTGTGAGATCCTTGTAGGGTGCCAGGAATCTGGGAAGGCTTCTTGGAAGAAGGCTCAGCCTTGAGCCATGGGTGCGGGGGTAGTAAAAGATGGTAAGTGGAGAGGGGGTATCATGCTTTTCTAGAGTCTCTGGGTGTTCCCCATTGTCAGATGGATAGTAAGATGACAAACTAGAAAGAAAGAGCTGGCTGGATGCGGATATGCCCAGTGGCCCAGACCCTGAGACTTCATGCCTCAGGGAAAAACAGGGGGGCCACCCACCATGCATTTCCTGACTGAGAATTGGAGCTCCGCTTGTCCCAGATTTTCCCTGGCAAAGAGGCCCTGCTGGGCTGGGGACAGGTCTGCCTGAAGACTGGGGCTGCTTCTGTCTGTCCTAGCAGCCAGGTAGACTAGGCTCATTTTTCATCCTGGACTCCTGCCTCCAGTCTGCCACCCCTCCTAAACGTGGGAGCCCGGGCCCACAGGCCTCTCTGAGCCTCAGTGTCTTCAACCGCGAGTTGAATTCCTAATACGCACCTGGACGGTTGCTGGAGTCATTGTCCACATGTGGGCAGCCCACATACGGGCCACAAGGTGCCCAGCCTCGATCGTTGAGGAGAGAAGTGGCAGGCTGATGGGCAGAGGTCTCCCATCAGGGTTGTGGCGGCAGTGGCCTCCCCGACTGCCACGTTGAGAACTGATGGTGGCCTTTGATGGCCCAGCCTGCCTATGTGTGGCCATGCCTACCTAGTTCATCTGTCCCCACGCCCCATCCCCGCCCATCTGCTGTACCCCCCAGACTGAGCTCTGCCCTGCTGTCCAACGCAGGTGCCCATGGTTGACTCGAGCTGTGTCCCCAGCTGTTCCTGTCTACAATGGCATCATCTTCCTCTTTGTCCTGGCCAACTTCAGCATGGCCACCTTCATGGACCCTGGCGTCTTCCCCCGAGGTAGGGCCCTGTGCCAGGGCATGTGATCTGCTCACTTTCACTAGAATGTGAGTGACTGACATGTGAGAGCCTTTCAGGGGTGGGTCCTGGTGGGTGGGCTGGCAGAGATGCGGGAAGGACTCTCCTGTCAGGGAAGTCACTTTCCTGCCACCCTCCCCTGGCCCTGGCTCATAGCGGATGAGGACGAGGATAAGGAGGACGACTTCCGGGCCCCGCTGTACAAGAATGTGGACGTGCGGGGCATCCAGGTCCGAATGAAGTGGTGCGCGACCTGCCACTTCTACCGCCCACCTCGCTGCTCCCATTGCAGCGTCTGCGACAACTGCGTAGAGGTGACCGTCCCGCCACCCTGTCTGCCCCCATGTCACTTCCCTGCCCTCCCACCCACCCTGTGCCCTGACTCACTGCTCCTGCTCAGGACTTTGACCACCACTGCCCCTGGGTCAACAACTGCATTGGGCGCCGCAATTACCGATACTTCTTCCTGTTCCTGCTGTCACTCAGCGCACACATGGTGGGTGTCGTCGCCTTTGGCCTGGTCTATGTGCTGAACCACGCTGAGGGGCTGGGAGCTGCCCACACCACCATCACGTATCCTTGACTGGCCCTCAGGGGGGTGGGGTGACTGCCCGGGAATCCCGAGGGTGGGTCAACCATCGCTGGTTGGGTGGCAGTGGGAGTGGTTTGTTCATGGGCACCGGCTCCGTGTTTTCACCTATGGCCATTGGCCTTAACGAGCCAGCATGGCCGTCATGTGTGTGGCTGGCCTCTTCTTCATCCCTGTCATCGGCCTCACTGGCTTCCACGTGGTGCTGGTCACTCGGGGGCGTACCACCAATGAGCAGGTGCTAACCCAAGGAGGGCCCCTGCAGCGATGGGGATAGGGGGCATCCCCTATAGGCCAAGAGGGCCAGGGCTGCACCAGGCCCATGTTGGGGGGTGTCAGGGAAGGGCTGCTGGAGCCCTCAGCTTCCGTAGGGGGAGGAGACCCAGGGTGGTGCATGGAGTGTGGGGCCGCACCTGTGCTGCCCCTCCCCCGCTCACTCCCACCTCTGGACACTGCAGCCCTCAGTAACTCAGGGCCCAGAAATTTGGCAGCTTCCTGCAGGGAACATCGGGGGGCAATGGGTGGGGGGCACCCTGGGCCGACCTGCCCAACTTGCCCCCTGAGGAACCCCAGACATCCCTGCCTGTCCCCCTGTCTGCCTTGTCCTGGACCTTGGGTGGCCAGGCTGGCTGAGGGGTCCCACGTCCACAGGTGACGGGCAAGTTCCGCGGGGGCGTGAACCCCTTCACCCGAGGCTGCTATGGGAATGTGGAGCACGTGCTGTGCAGCCCTCTGGCACCCCGGTGAGGCCTGGATGGGGTGTCAAGGGGCCTCTGCCGGGTTTGGGGTGGGCAGGTGTGGACCCTCAGCCCAGTTGACCTCTGCCTCTGGCAGGTGTGGCCAGCCTTGCCTTTGGTGAGCATTCAGGCCCGGTCACCCTGGTCTGGCCATTGACCCCTCTGCCCCCACCCCGGCGCAGGTACGTGGTGGAGCCCCCCCGGCTGCCGCTGGCTGCTCGCCTGAAGCCGCCCTTCCTTCGGCCTGAGCTCCTGGAGCGAGCTGCCCCACTCAAGGTCAAGCTTAGTGACAACGGGCTGAAGGCTGGCTTGGGCCGCAGCAAGGTGGGGGCCCTGGGGTCAGGTAGGGGATGGGATAAAGGGCAGACCCTTGGAGGCAGGAAGCAGCTCTGTTGGAAGGGGCCTAGAAGTGGAAGGGGGAGGAATTGGGTAGATTCTGGAGAAGGGTCTAGGGCCCAGGGCCCAGGGAGGAATCCCCAGTTATGCCCCACCCCTGGCCCATACCCTACCTACCACTGACCACGCCCCCTCCCAGTCCAAGGGCAGTCTGGACCGGCTGGATGAGAAGCCGCTGGACCTGGGGCCGCCACTGCCCCCCAAGGCGGAGGCCGGCACGTTCGGAGGTGACCTGCAGACCCCACGCCCGAGCAGTGCTGGTGAGGTGGTGGTAGCCAGACAGAGGGAGGGACATGGACTGACCCCAACCTGACCGTGGTCCATCTCCCCAGAGAGCGCCCTGTCGGCGCAGAGGACCAGCCCCCCGACACCTGCCATGTACAAGTTCCGGCCTGCCTTTCCCTCGGGTCCCAAGGCGCCCTTCTGCGGGCCTGGTGAGCAGGTGAGGAGGCCTGGCCCCACCCCAGGAAGTCCTACTCTCCCCTTCCTGGAGACCCTGTCCCCAGAGGCCTCAGCCCCTAGGTCCCACTCCTGGAGGACTTGCCCCAGGAGGCCCTGTCCCTGGGGCCATCGGGTCATAGAGAGCCTTGTGGGCGCCAGCAGGACCTCTCTCTGTGGGAATCCCAGCTAGGCATGAAGGAAGGGCTGGCACAGGCCGTCCTGGCTGGCCCCTTCTCCTTGGCTGGTGGCATTGCCCGCTGGCCTGGTAGGCGGCTGCCCCCAGGGACAGTGTGTGCCAGGATGCCTGGAATTCCACTATTAAGTCACTCTGTAAGGCCCACGGGAAGGCTTCAGAAGAATTTGAGATTGTTTAAGAAAGCACATTTATTTTTTCTGAGTTGTATAAGTACTCTACGATCACTGCGGAGCAGTTGGCAACCCTGGACAGCCTGAGGAATGATCCAGAACCCCGAACATTCCCAGGATGCCCACCCTCTTTCGTGGCCATCCAAGAGGCGAGCCTGTGACTGGGCCAGTATGCCTGAACCTGTCAGTCGCCTCCCCCCAGGACTAATGCCCTGCTCGAGCCAGCATCTCTGGACCCTCTGGGCTGGGCAGGGAGTCTGGGCCTCCTTGGCCAGCATGCCATGGTCCTGTCCCAGGAGGGGTGTCCATCAGCCCTTCTTGGGAATGGGGGGCTTTAGGTGCCCTTGCCTGCCTCATCTTGATGGGATTGTCCTGGGTCCCACAAGGATTCTGGCCTGAGTACCCTGAGGGCACGTTTGTTAAAGTCCCCTCTGGGTTTTGAGGTTCTGTAGGCTCTCATCCCTGGCCCAAGCCCGTGCCGGCATGCTTTGGTTCATGGAGACTCAGAGAGGCCCCTCCTTGCTGTTGCTATGGCTGTCCCCCAGGAGGCCCTGCCCCGTGTGGGCTCTGAGGGGCCTGCCCTGGGTAGATGCAGTACCCAGCTCTGGTCTTACGTGGCCATGACTGCAGTCCTCAGCCGTGACGTGCCTGGGAGAGGATCTCTGTGTGGTTATTATATCTCCTCAAGGCCTAGCTCCCGAGGCTGTCCCCACAGCCCCCTCCTCTTCTGTGGAGAAGTAGGAGCAGGAGAAGGGTGCCTAGCCTTCCCTGGGGAGACAGCGTTTGGGTGCTTTTTCTCCCCTGTCCCCACTTCCTTCTGGGGTGGGCAAGGAAGAGGTGGTTAGGGGACGGAGACCTTCCAGGAACAACTTGTCGGTTATACGTGTCACTGAGATTGTAGCCTCTAGGGTTGGGGCACAGAGCACCTGGTGGCCGGGCATGGTAGATGTGTGCCCTCTCTCCCCACAGGTCCCTGGTCCCGACTCCCTGACGCTGGGAGAGGACAGCATCCACAGCCTGGACTTTGTGTCAGAGCCCAGCCTGGACCTTCCTGACTACACGTCCGGAGGCCTGCACGCCGCCTACCCCCCGTCCCCGCCACTCAGCGCTGCTGACACCTTTTCGGGTGCCTTGCGCTCCCTGAGCCTCAAGGCGGCCAGCCGGAGGGCTGGGGACCACGTGGCCCTGCAGCCTTTGCGCTCTGAGGGCGGGCCCCCGACGCCCCACCGCAGCATCTTCGCCCCCCATGCGCTGCCCAACCGCAATGGCAGCCTGTCCTACGACAGTCTGCTCAACCCCGGCTCACCCAGCGGCCACACGTGCCCAGCCCACCCATCGGCCAGCGTGGCCAGCTATCGCTCGCCCTACCTGCACCCAGGGGCGGTGGGTGACCCGCCGCGGCCCCCACCCCGTAGCTTCAGCCCGGTGCTGGGCCCCCGGCCGCGGGAGCCCTCACCTGTGCGCTACGACAACCTGTCCCGGACCATCATGGCCTCCATCCAGGAGCGCAAGGACAGGGAAGAGCGGGAACGGCTGCTGCGGTCCCAGGCAGACTCGCTCTTCGGCGACTCGGGCGTCTATGACGCGCCCAGCTCCTACAGCCTGCAGCAGGCCAGCGTGCTGTCCGAGGGCCCCCGTGGCCCGACCCTGCGCTATGGCTCCAGAGATGACCTAGTTGCGGGGCCCGGCTTCGGTGGTGCCCGTAACCCCGCACTGCAGACTTCGCTGTCCTCGCTGTCCAGCGCCGTGAGCCGGGCCCCGCGGACCTCCTCTTCCTCCCTGCAGGCCGACCTGGCCAACAACAACGCCCCCGGGCCTCGGCCTGGCAGTGGCTCGCACAGGTCTCCGGTGCGCCAGGGCCCACCCTCCCCACCCAGCACGCCCCGCTCACCCTCCTATGCAGGCCCCAAAGCTGTCGCCTTCATCCACACGGACCTCCCGGAGTCGCCACCCTCGCTGGCTGTGCAGAGGTGGGTGCTGGGGGCGGGGGATTCCCGGCACAGGCCAGGTATCTGACCACCTGTGGGACCTCTTAGCTGAGCATGCAGGGGCCATCTGGGAAGCCAGTGGCTGCCTCTGGGTGCTCATCCTCTTTGGAGGTTCCCTGCCAGACTGTGTGAGGGTTGCCCATCTCCAAGGATGTCCTCACACATCCAAGGATAGCGGGCGAGGAGGATTTGTACCTTGAGCCCAAGGCTGCATTCTCCTGCAGCTGGTGCAACCAAATGGCAGGGGGACCCCGGGGTTTCTTCCCCTGGAGACGGTGTGGTCGAGGAGGCTGAGTCTGGGGGACATCATCCTGCAGCACGACATGCTGGCCTGGGAGCTCATAGCCCCAGGAAGTAAGGGCTTCCTTGCTCAGAGATGGGGAAATAGGCTGCTTCACAGGGTCAGGTCCAAGTATATGAGCTGAGCGCCTGGTGTGTGTGGCCGTCGTCAGGGTGTCTCCTCTGCCACTTTGAGCACGGACTCAGTAAGGAGGCCCCTGCTGCAGCTGGAACTGGCCCAGTGGGTGGCAGCTGGACAGTGAGGTGGGATGGGGCGCCCATCCTCGTGAGTGGGCAGCGATGTCAGAAATGCTGTTGGTCAGTACTGGGCAGGTTGGAGGGCAGGAAGACAGCCTCTTGTTTTCCTAAGAGGGAGCAGGGAAGGAGCCAGAGTCACTCCTGGGCTCCTCAGCTTGGGGCACTGGGACAGTGCAGGGCCTGGGGGCGTGGCCAGTGTCCATCTGGCCTCCCTGTGCTCTGGGATCGGTGCCAGTGGGAGGGGCCGAGAGACCTGGGAGGGGGCTGATGGCCATTCTGACGTCTGTCTGTCCTGTGGCAACATAGTCCCCCCTCTGCAGGCTGTGCACCCCCACCCATCCTCTGGGCCCTCCTGAGCTCAGAAGCAGGGGCCACCCCGGGCTTTGTCTGCGTCTGCATCATCTGTCCCGTTGCCTTCGCTGGCCTCTGTCATGCTGTGGTCCCGTGTTCACTGTGTGTGCGCGTGTATGTGCTTGTTTTGATGCAGGGACCACCCTCAGCTGAAGACCCCCCCAAGTAAGCTTAACGGGCAGTCCCCCGGCCTGGCCCGCCTGGGTCCTGCCGCTGGCCCCCTGGGGCCCTCCGCCAGCCCTGCCCGGCACACGCTCGTTAAGAAGGTGTCCGGCGTGGGTGGGACCACGTACGAGATCTCAGTGTGAGGACTGACTGCCATCCATCCGCCGTGGAGCCCCGGGGACCAAGACCCCCAGCGGCTGCCCTCCCCTCCCGACTGCTCTGCTCCGGGAGACCAGGAGGCCCAGGCCTGGTGTGGACACGTCAGCGGAAGAGACCACGCCTCCAACAAGCCTACCCCTCTTCCTCCGCCTGTCCATCTGCCCATCTGCTTGACAGGGCTCAGTGGGACCAGGGGCCGCCAGGCTGCGGGATCTGTGTGTCGGTGCCCCGGCTCCCATAGGTGGGGACGGCCAGGGGGTCTGGGTCATGTCTACACCTGCTGCCCTCGTGCCCCTGAGGCTGTCCCCAGGCTGGTCCCCACCTACTCCCCTCATAGAAGGGTCACCATGGCCCAGAGATGGACAGAGAGTCCTGGGTCCCTGGCCGCCCTGGACCAGGGCCCCACCACCCGGCTGCTCCTAACTCGTTGCCTTTCAGGGACCCGCTGGAAGTTTGTAGCTTGGCCAGGCCAGTTCCTCTTCGGGGAGTCCAGCCCCAGCCTACAGGCATCCAGCTCGGGGATGGCTCTGGGTTCTGAGAGACAGGTGGACGAGGCACAGACAGACAGCCAGCTGTGGGTGGGGTCCTGGCTCCGTGTGTCCTGTCTCACTCAGCTGGTGGGTGCGTCCCCATTGTCTGTGCGCTGAGCTGCCATGCCACGTCCCATGTGTTAACGCTCGGGCCCCCGCTGCCCCCACTGCCGGGAAACTCGCTTTCATTGAAGCCTTAACCTCTGCTTTATGCTCTTGTGGGAGGCGACTGGGGGGGCAGGTGGGAGCAGGCACGGGCCGGACGCTGCCACAGGGGGCCCATGAGACCAGGAGTCCTCTCCCCTGCCAAACTGGAGATTCCCTACCCCAAGACATGCCAAGTCCAGGCCCCACGGGAGCCTCGGCGCCCTCGTGGGAAGCCCACGGGGGCGGGGGTCAGAGTTCCGCCTGGCGCCAGGGACCCGAGAGTAAGCACACGGCAGCGTCCGCTTGCGTTGTGTCTGTTTTATGTTTTTATATCTACATCTATATATCTATAATTTTATTAAAAAAAGAAAAAGAGTCATTTCGCTCCTTTCCTTGAGCAAGGCCAGGGCTGTTGCTGCAATGCAGGGGCTCCGGGGGCGGGGAGCAGAGTGGGTCAGGCTCTGGGAGAGGCGTTGGCCAGGCATACGGGCATTCTTCGTGGGTTTTTTTCACTGACTTAAGCGGAGTTGGAAGCTTGGGAGGTGGGGGCTGGCCGATGGGTCTTTGGCTGACAAGCATGAGGCTCCCGTGGGTCTGCGGCATCCCTGGTGGTTAACAGCGCATTTGAAGAAAGGTTGGGGTTGCAGCCGCCCCAAGACCCCCTGGGAACCCCCTGGGAACCCAAGAGCTTTTGGGGGAGATGGAGTAGGGGGTGTCTAGGGGGCCACCCATCGGCGGAGGGCCCTGGGGGGCCATTGTGGCCTCTTGCAGCTGCACTCGCTGGAACTCACCCTCTTGGCCACCTGAGCCTCCCCTACCCCCCCCAACCAACCCCCTGCTGCCAGATGTTGGGGGTGGGGGCACTGGGAATCCGTGGCTCTTTAGGGCTGAGACGGCCAGGGCAAAGACTGGGAGGAACTGGGGCGGGGGCTGGCCCAACGCAGGAGGCTAGCTGGGCCTCGGACCCTGCCCTGGGCAGCTCTGCCCCATGCTGACCTCCACCTTTCTGCTTCTCTCTCATGGGACGCTGCGGCCCCCAGGGGGCGGATCGGCACCTGCAGCCGTGGATGGGGCCGGCGTGGCCAGCCCAGGGTGCCCCCCGGCCTGCACCTATGCCACCTTGGCCTCCCCGAGGACCGCCCGCCGCTGCGGGCCCCATGGAGCCCGGCCGCTGGGGTACCCCCCCGAGGGGCTATGTGCCGCCTGCACTCAGCTGCCTCCAGCCTTTTCCCCAGTCTCTCGGGGCCTGAGCGGGACACCAAGTAGGCAGTTCTGGGGCCGAGAGGACAGCCCAGGAAGCCAGGCAGCCACAGACCCTGGGCCGGGGGCTGGGGGTCCTCTCTCCACCAGCCGCACCTTGACTGACTCCCAGCCCGCTGGGGCTTGTGACCCTGTGCCCACCCACCTCAGGAAGTCCCCACCTGCTGCAGGGGGTCCCACTCCCCAGGCAGGGGCCCTGGAGCTGCTGGGACCAGCACACCGCCCTCCCCTGCCTGACCGAGCACTTTAGACGCCACTTCCTCCCCAGGGAGCCCAGGCCTCTGCGGGTTGGGCTGGGGTGGGGGTCTCAGGTTGCCCCTGCAGGTCGCTGCACTCCCTCCTCCCCACACCCAGCACATGAACAGATGCCTTAACCTCTTGGAGCCGCCAGCCTGGTGAGCCATCCGGGCCCTGCCAGGGCGGGGAGGAGACCCTGCCAGTCCAGTGTGTTCCTGGTGACCGCTCTGCCCAGCCCTGCCCGGCCGTATTCACTCTTTGACTCCGAGATGTGGCACCTGGGGGAGCTCAGAGGGCCCCCGCTGCCCCATGCCCTGTAGTCCCTGCCAGCCAGCCCGGGCCTGGACGCCCCCGGGGGCAGGGCGGGACTCTGGGCTGGCCCTTTTCCTGCCTGGGCGGTGCCTCTAATTCTCCCACTTGGGGATGAGCGAGCCACAGAGCTATTCTCTATTGTTCTCAAAGGTATTTCCCCCACCCCAATTTAATGCCCTAAATAAAATTTTTGGTGTTTACCTCCACAGCTCTGTCCACCAACGTGGTCCCCCTGTCCTCTGAGCCTTGGGGCAATGCCAGGAGGCTGGACTGGACAGGGATCCTAGGTTGGGGAGGGGACAGGAGTGGGAGGTGGGGGGGAGTGGTGGCCGGTTGAGTGTGGAGAGGGTGGTGTGTTCAGCCAGATAGGGATGGAGGGTTATGCAAGGGGTGCCAAGTTGGTGTGTCAGCAGATTCAGGGCCAAGAACCTGATCCCCGAGGTCTGCTGATCGGGCCTGGCCCCAGGATGAGGCCCGAGGACCCCTGGTCCTCAATTTCAGTGGAGACTGTCCTGTGACACCCTCTGCTCAGAGCTCTCCCTGGTGGCCCGGGGTGGGCTGGGGGCTTCCTGCGGAGGGGCTGCCTGGCCAGCAGGCGGATGGGGCATATGGCCCTAAGGGAGAGGCCCCTCCCTGAAGAAACCTTGGTGTGAGACTGGCCTCAGAAGGCGGCAAAACCTCCTGCCTGCGCCACCCCCCGTTTCCATGGAAACAAGCTCACACGCGCCGTGTGTGTCACGACTATATGTCCAGCAGCAGGCCCAGCCCTCAGGACAGACCCCGCCTCCACCCTTCTCCACAGCTCCTGGCGGGGACGGTGTGCGGCAGTGCCGTGGGCAGGGGCCAGCGCAGCCGCTGGGCACCTGGGGCCACGCTGGCCGCCTGGCCTCCTCCTCACTGGGGCCGCTGGGCCTCCGGCCTAGAAGGGCAGGAAGTCGTCCACCTCCAGGCGCAGGAATGGGCCCAGCAGGGCCCGGAGCTTCCAGACAGCGGCGCGGCTCAGCAGGGGAGGCACCAGCCCCTCGAAAGGCGCGGGGTCCACCACGTACACGTAGGCGGCGGTGCAGGCCAGTAGGGCGCCCAGCAGCAGCCTCAGGGCCAGCAGCCTGCGGGCGGCGGCGGTCAGGGGGCGGGGGTACCCTCGGGGACGGTCCCCGGGGACTGGGCTTGGCCATGCACTCATGCAGCCACCTACCAGAGCTGGCCTTTGAGGCCCTCCGAACATCCCAGCTGCTGCGGCCTTGCCTTCTGCAGGGGAGGGGCTGGGTCAGAGCCTGACCCCATGATAGGGAGCAGAGGCTGGGCTGGGGGCGGAGGAGGGCGGTTTCCCTATGCTGCGAGTTCTTACCCAGGACAGGCACCTGCAGCCACCTCTCAGGGATATTTGGTCAGCTGGTTCCTGCTGGGGCTCCCGCCCTGGGGCCTCCATCACTGAAGCCCACATTCCCTCCCCTAAGAGGGGCCTCCAGGGTGAGACTGGGGTGTGGGCAGGGGGCTTACCGCTACGCATGCCATCTGCTGCTCCTTCCTGGCCTGGGTGCGGCACTGGGCCCGCTCCCTGGATGGGGGGAGGAGTGCACCGTCAGGGCCATGTGTACCCTCAACCCAGCCTGCCCCACCCCCCGGGTCTGGTTCAGTGGAACTGGGGAAGGGTCTGGGTTGAGCCATCCCATCCCCGTCAGGACACCTGCTGCCCCTTTCTAGTTCAGCCAGGCGCCCCAGGCCCCTGACCCTGCACATCACCCCAGAATCTCCAGCTGAATGTCCTCCATCTGGTCTAGTACTCCCCGGATGTCCTTCTTGAGGTTCTGGGGGGCAGAGGAGGTAGAACAGGTCCTCTCACCCCAACTCCTCTGCCGCATTCCCCTGCTTCCTAATGCTCCCCCGTCCCCCAGCACCCTCTTCCTACTCCCTGTTCCCCTCAGCCTCAGGGGTCACCCTCTGGGGACCTACCAGGAGCCCCGTAGCCTGGTTGTTCAGAGCCATGTGCACCTCAGCCACGCCGTCCCACACCTGGAGGGAGAAGAGGGGCAGGATCACCTCCAAGATGTGTTCCACCAGGTGGGTTCCCCAGAGGCCCTTCCACCCCAGCTGGGCAGGCACCTCGGTAATGGCCATCTTCTTCCTCTCAAAGGACAGTCGGATCTGCTGTAGCTCATTCTGGGGAGGGGCACAGTGTGGGCACAGGCAGGGCCAACAGTGTCAGCTCCTTCCTCCGACCACCGAGGACTGCTGTACAGAGAGCCCCCTCCCCTGGCCTGGCTCCCAGGGACCTACCTGCGACTGCTGCACGAAGGACTCCTCCCCCCGGCACAGCTCCCGCCGCAGCAGCTGCAAGGGTGCCCTGTCCTCCAGGGGCCGGGTACTGGCCTGCTCGGGGGGCTGTGGAAGAGCCCTGGGGTCAGCCCCGAGGCCGTGGGCAGCACCTGTGGTCATGGACTTCTTGAGAGCTGGGGTGGGGCTGTGGCGTATGGAGTCACAGCTGCCCTCCGTCCTGCCACGGCTGGGCATCCGCCGTGCACTTACCCAGGCCAGGGCTGTGCAGCTCGTGTGCTCTGTGCACAGGGGTAGGAACTGCTGCCCTGGCCCCAGGAGGGCCCCCAGCTGCTCCCGCAAGTCCTGGTTCTGTCTTTTCTGTGGGGTGGGGGGGTGGGTGGGGGCAGAGAGAGAGACGGGACTGCTTGTCGTAGCTGCAAACCGCTGCGAGCCCATTGCACAGATGGGCTCTGAGCCCGGGCCGATTCCACAGGGGCTCCTCACTCACCAGATTCTGGTTTTCCTGCTCTAGCTGGAGGAAGGACTGCTCTGCAGGATCCAGGGGCATGCTCTGGAGAGGGGAGGGGGCTGCCCTGGGCGAGGCCGGGGTTCCTGACCCCGTTGGCAGGGGTGGGCAAGGGCAGGGTCTGGGCCCTGAGCTGGGGGATCCCCCCCGCCTGGGTGCCCCTTGCTCTCGCCCCGATTGCAGCGGCCAGCCCCACCCCAGCCTGGCCTCCACTTGTGCTTGTCTTGCCCCCGCTGGGTCTCTCGGTCGCTGCATCTCGCCCTCTTCGCTTGCCATAAAGTTCCCAGGTACCTCACCCCCCACCCTGGGGCCCCCGCCCCCTGCCCCCGGAGGTGGGAAAGGCCTGGCAGACTCTATGGAGTGAGTGGAGCTGAGAGGCACCAGGCAGGGCCACCTTACAAAGCCCTGGCAGGGTGGATCCAGGCATCCTCCGTGGCTGCTTGAAGCTGACGGCTGGGGGCACTGGGGGTGGGAGTGGCCACAGGGGCCCAGGGTTTTGGGCCCCTCCATACCTCCCTGTAACCCCTTCCTTACCCCAGGTCCAGGCTCTAGCCTGGCCCGACCTGCCACCCTCTTATTGAGGGCCCTCTAGGTGTCATGACTCACAGGTCCGCCTCAAGAGTGCCTGTCACAAAGGCCTGGGCACAGCCAGGGAGGTCATAATGGGCTGGGGTGGTGGCCAGAGCCAGGGCTGGGGGGGCCCCTACCCTCAGGTGCCTGTTCCTGAAATGTCCTTCTCTGCTCCTTCCCCCCCACTGCCATGCATCTTCCCCACCCCAGCTCCCCCACCTGCATTAGTTATTTTCTGAAAATGTAACAGATAATGCAGGTGCAAAGTTAAAACAAAATCAAAGGCGAGAGGAGACGTGTTATCCAGTGCGATCCTCCCATCTCAGTTCCCACCCCCCACCACCCCCAAAAGCCTGGTCATTAAGATCCTTCTGGGGTTCGGCTGCACATTCTGCCCAGCTGGGTGGCACGCCCCCCCCCCCCGCCCCCTGCGCGCGCTTCACACCGAAGAGCTTATCCCACAGCCTGGCTTTTGCACCTAACCGATCTTCGGGATTTAAAAAAAAAAAAAAAAATCATTTATTGAACATTTACTTTAATGGTTCTAGAAGGACGATTATCATCCTCTTTATAGGTGGGGACACTAAGACATGAAGACACTGGGTCTCTTGCCCAAGGTCACACCACTGTTAAGTGACGGAACCAGACGTAAGATCGTTCTTCAGTGTTTAAGAAGACTTATTTTTTTGTTTTTTAATTCCAGTGTGGTTCACATACGGTGTTCTATTAGTTTCAGGTGTACAATACGGTGATTCAACAATTCTACCCGTTACTCTGTGCTCGTCATGACAAGTGTACGCTTAATCCCCTCCACCTAGTTGCCCCCCCACCTCCCCTCTGCTGTAATTAAGAGTGTTTTGTTCTCTGTAGTTAAGAGTGTTTTTTGTTTTTGTTTTTGCTTTTTTTTTTTGTTGTTTTTGGTTTCTCTCTTGTTTTCTCTGTTCATTTGTTTTGTTTCTTAAATTCCATGTATGGCTGAAATCCAATGGTATTTGCCTTTCTCCGGCTGGCTTATTTCACTTAGCATTATACCCGTTAGCTCCATCCGTGTTGTAGCGAATGGCAAGATTTCACTCTTTTTTATGGCTGGAGTAATATTCCGTGGACTCTACATACCTCGTCTTCTCTATCCATTCATCTGTCGATGGACGACTGGGCTGCTTCCATATCTTGACTGTTGTAAATCACGCCGGGATAAACATAGGGGGCATGTATCTCTTTGAATTGGTGTTTTTGTATTCTTTGGGTAAATACACAGGAGTGGAATTAATTGATCATAACATAGATCTATTTTTAAGTTTTTGAGGAAACTACATACTGTTTCCCACAGTGGCTGCACCAGTGTGCAATCCCACCAACAGTGCATGAGGGTTCCTTTTCCTTCCTTCCTTCTTTCCTCCCTCCCTTCCTTCCAGATTTTATTTATTTATTAGAGAGAGAGAAGGAGCAGGAGCAAGGGCAGAGGGAGAAGCAGACTCCCTGCTGAGCAGGGAGCCTGATGCGGGGCTCCATCCCAGAACCCCAGGATCGTGACCCGAGCTGAAGGCAGACACTTAACTGACCGAGCCACCCAGGCGTCCCAGAAGGGTTCCTTTTTCTCCACACCTTGCCAACACCTGATTTTCCTTGTGTTGTTGGTTAGCCATTCTGACAGGTGTGAGGTGGTATCTTGTAATTTTGATTTGCATTTCCCTGGTGAGGGATGTTGAGCACATTTTCACGTGTCCGTTGGCCGCCTGCATGTCTTCTTTGGAGAAATGTCTGCTCATGTCTTCTGCCTGTTTTTATTTTTTATTTTTATTTTTTTAAAGATTTTATTTATTTATTTGACAGAGAGAGATACAAGTAGGCAGAGAGGCAGGCAGAGAGAGTGAGAGGGAAGCAGGCTCCCTGCCGAGCAGAGAGCCCGACGCGGGACTCGATCCCAGGACCCTGAGATCATGACGCGAGCTGAAGGCAGCGGCCTAAACCACTGAGCCACCCAGGCGCCCCTTCTGCCTGTTTTTAAATTGGATTATTTGCTTTTGAGGTGTTGAGTTTTAGAAGTTCTTTATATATTTTGGATGCTAAGCCTTTATTGGAGATGTCATCTGCAAATATCTTCTCCCATTCAGCAGGTCATCTTTAAGTTTTGTTGGCTGTATCCTTTGCTGTGCAGAAACTTTTTCCTTTGAAGTAGTCCCAATAGTTTATTTTTGCTTTTGTTTCCCTTGCCTCAGGAGACTATCTAGAAAAACGTTGGTGTGGCCAGTGTCAGAGAAATTACTGTCTGTACTTTCTTCTAGGATTTTCATGGTTTCACGTCTTACATTTAAATCCTTAATCCATTTTGAGTTTATTTTTTGAGATTGTTGAATCCGAGTAAGAAAGTGGTCCAGTTTCATTCTTTTGCCTGTGGCTGTCCAGTTTTCCCAACATGGTTTGTTGAAGAGACCGCCCATTGAATATTCTTGCCTGCTTTGTCCAAGATCAATTGACCATATCACCGTGGGTTTATTTCTGGGTTTTCTATTCTGTTCTATTGATCCATGTCTATTTTTGTCCCAGTACCACACTGTTTCCATTACTATAAGTTTGTAGTAAATCTTGAAATCTGAGATTGTGGTACCTCCCTTTGTATTCTCTTTCAAGATGGCTTCGGCAATTCAGGGTCTTTTGTGGTTCTGTGCAAATTTAGGATTATTTCTTCTATTTCTGTGGCGAGATCTTTTTAATGACCGTCGAGCCCACACCCACGCTGGAGCCAGATTCAGGTCCCTGGTCTGTTTCTCCTCGCTTCTTTCCAACGGCCCATGGTGTGGCCTGTGCTGCTGCAGCTACCCCCCCCCCCCACCAACCACCCCTGGACATCCTGCGTCCACGTCTTCTTCTTCTTCAGTGCCCTCCCTTGTTCTGTGGAAGCCCATCCTCAAGTAACACTCTCAGAAAGGCAGATTCAAGTCCTTGCATGGTAGAGAGGGCCACAGATCCCTTTCCTCCTAGTGCCCTCACCCCCCTGCAATGTGACTTTGTCCCCTTCACATCGAGAGACAGGGTCCCTCTCTTCATCCTGGATTTTGGACTAACCTTGAGCATCACTTGGGCATATGTGCTGGGCCTTGACCTCTCTCTTTTGCTGCCCTGTGGACCCTCCGTCATTGCAGAGGTGTGGCCTTGCTATCAGATGAGAGGTCATGGGAAGAAAGAAGTTTCTGTCATTCCAGCCTGTCCCCAGAGGCCCAAAGGGGCAGATAAGCCCAGTGCACCCCTTGGAGCATGGTTCCGAGGGACAAGCCAAGTCGCCAAGCCCCAGGCTACGTCGTGATCATTTTAGCCACTAAATTTTGTAGGGGCCTATCACGTGGGAATAATGAGACACCTCACAGTTCTCCAGAAAGCACCTTACTCTGACCTCGGGCTTTTCAGATGTAGGGCTGGGGAGAGAATCAGCTCAGAAGGCGTTTTCTGTGGGAATTTGAGGAGGCCCTCAACGTCCCTCAGTGCTGCTGGGATCAAACCAGGCATGGCCGGCGGTCTTCTGAATGTCAGAAATCATGTTTTAAATTGCCAAGACATCGTTATTGTTCTTTGAATGCCCGCTATTCTTTTCCTAGAACATCCTGCTCTGTTTTAGGGATACAGCGGGTTTAGAAGGGAGGGAAACTTTTGCTTCCTGTATTTTCCTTATTCTCTTTGTGGTGTTTTTTTTTTTTTTTTCTTTTTGGTCTTGGGACCGCCTATTGGACATGGGTTTTCTTTTTGCTCTGCTCCTGTGTATAAAGGAGGCAGGAAAGAGCTGACGGGCACGTTTCTCTCCCCATTAACTTTAAGAGCTGCTGGAGCATCTTCATGTCAGGCCCCGGGGAAGAGGCCCTCCTGTCTGAGCAAACATCTAGCAGCTGCATTTCTGCAGTCTGGAATAGGGGACGGCATGGGGAGTCCTCAGGTCACCTGCTGTCCTGCCATCACCATCAGCAGAGCACCATTTGCCTCACCTCCGCATTGGAGGTCATGTCGAACTGTCCCCTAGCAAGCCCTGTTTTCCTGCTTGTCTCCACCCAGGCGGTGCTGCTAATCTAGTCCCCCCATCCTGTCTGAAGAAGTTAATCAAAATCCCTCATGTGCAGTTGTCTTCTTCCTATACTCTTTGTCACATGAGATGGATATACTGCAGGATCCCCTGGTGGGGGGCTCACCGACAGAGGAGCTGGTGGGTGCTGTCCACAGGCCAGAGCAGGCTGGACACGTGTGGCCCCGACCCCAGGAGGCCCCTCTGTTTCTAGGGTGTGTGCGTCGGGGGGCTATTTCCAGGCTTTAACAACAGGTGTTGCCCGGGGATGAGCTTGAAGGATGCTCCTGGAGCTGCCCCCCAAGCTGGTCCCCCAAACTGCCAGGCAAGTGGCGGCGGGGTGTGGTTGGTGGGCGGTGCTGCTCAGCCAGCAGAGGGAGGAAGGAGCCTCCATCCTATAATTCCTCTCTGGAATCTCATGGGTGTGAGGATGTGCTTGGTTCAGAGTACCCTGCAGGGGGCAACTCAAGTGGAGGGCCCAGGAAGTCTTCTTGGAGGACCTCGAAGGTGAGGCAGCCAGGAGGAAGGAGTCCAGGCAAAGCCCCAAGCGGTGGTCGCTGTGGGGGAGGGGCAGGGCGGGGCCTGAGCAGGGGGGCGCTGCATCCTGCCTTAGTGTCCCTCAGCCCGCCGGGTGCCAGCAGGTGCTCAGGAATGTTAAATGGGGGAGCAAAAAGAGGTCCTCATGGAGATGGTGGTTCCGGTGGCTGTCACATATGGAAATGGCGGATGGGGCCCTCACGTCTCACTGTGGGCACCCTGGCTGGGCTGTCAGCACCAAAGGCAGTGGCAGTCCCTGAGTGGGTATGAGGAGGTCTCAGAGCATCCCCGATGACACAGGAGCTCTGGCTCCCCTGCCTGTGACCTTGAGACACCTCCCTTGCCAGTCTGGAAACCCCACATTCCCGGATGCACCCACAGCTTCACTCAGGCTGTGCCCCCCCACCCCCGCTGGAGGCTCAGAGCCTGGCCCCACAGACCCCAGCTCCCTGAAGCCTTCTTCACCCCGTCCCTCTGGTCCTGGCCACGTGGCCAGGGCTGGAGAACATCCGAAGCAGTGGGGGTACTCCCAGAGGGAGAGATGGTGCTCAGGACCCACAGCTGGGACGGCATTCCCATGAATGGGGATAGATATGCTAACGTGTTTAAAGAGCCCTGCAAACCAGCACCCAGATTCGGGTGTCTGGGGGTTCTGTAGCGAGGCTCGGTGTCAGCATGCCCACAGGAGGGTGGGGAGTGAATCCGTATTGGCTCCTGACACTGGCCGGAATTCCTGTCCACGGGCGGGAAGTGGGGCCCTAGTGCATTGGAGGGAGCAGCGGGCCGTGGCCCCTGTTGCCAGGCAGCGCACCTCCCTGGACGCCAGTTGCCATGGCAGCCACTTCCTGCCCAAATTGCCATGATGCCCAGTGGCCTCAGGGAGCCTGGAGCCTGTGAGCAGGGGTTGGCTAGGGAGAAAGAGGAGGTGTGGGGGACCGTGCCCTGCCTGCCCTGAGCCAGGCCAGGGTGCTCCTGCTTGGCCAGGGACTTCAACTTTTGATGCCCCACATTCCTATCAAAGGGTGGGAAACAGTCCTGGAGCAGATGGAACTCGGGGTACCTGGGTCAGCACAGCCCCTCAGGGGGAGACCCATTTCTCCCCTAACCCAGGCTCCTGGCCCAAACCCTCCCTTCTTCCGGCCTCAGAGCCACCCTACGTGTCCCTCAGGCCCTGCAGGCTTCCCGGTGTGGCCCCAGGCTGCAGGTTACCCTCTAACCTGGGGAGGGTGATCAAGTCACTCTTGGCCCCTCATTTCCCTCCCACGGCCTGGGAAGAGGTGAGCTCTCCTTAGCTCTGAGCAGGTAGCAGAGGGTGGCCCATGGTTGGGGCCAGTGGGTCTCTGAGTGTGGTCTTGCACTGGGTGTGGCCGTGTGAGTGGTGGGGCTCCTTGGAGAATGACCCCCCATCCCGGGGCCGGCAGGCACACTCCAGGCAAGTGCACGAAAGCTGCTGAGATAGGTGCCTCCCCTCCCTTCTCTAGCCTGTGGGGGCAGCCTTGGTGGACAGAGAATGGGCTGGGGGAGGGCCCACTAGGATGCCGGTGAAGGGCAGGGAGGGCACTGGGTGGGTGGGGGGTGGAACCTGGACCTATGGAAGTCCTTCTAGGGTGGTCCCATTTCAAAAGCCGAGGCTTAGGGGTAGAAGGGGCTGCTCTTCTGTCTGTCCTGTCCCTGGGCAGTGGCAGGCCATTTGTCTTCTCTTCCAGGGTGACTCTCTGGACACCCACTGCTCACGTTTTTTATTTAAGAATCGAAGGGATAATAAGAATGTCAAGGAAAATCCTCTCAAGGATGCACAGCTCCAATAAATTACTATCGGCCAAGGCATTGAGGGCTCCGGGCTGGGGAGGTGGTAGTTCTGGGGGCTGTGGGGCCCCAGCGCTCCTGGGTGGGTGAACACCCTACCCCTGCCTGGGCCTCTGCAGAAGATCCCACCCAGGCCAGGCTCACCCCTTTCTTTGTCTGCCCTGCTAGCTGGACAGTGGTGCCCAGGGAGTCAGCCTGGCCTGAGAGCCTGATGGCCAGTGCCAGGGTCAGCTTGCCAGGTCCTTACCAGGATTGGGATCCGGGGTGCTTGCCCACCTTGCTGTCCACTCCCTGCCTCTGCCTGACTCTGGGAGTAGACAGGGCTGGGACGTGAGATCCTGGGGCCTGTCTCTGCACCCAGGCAATGCGCCCAAAGGATTTGAGTGAGAAACTTGGGGTCTGGTGAAGTGGGGATACCTGGAGTGGTCACAGGCCTGGCTAGTATACCTGGGGGGCCACGACGCTTCCTTTCTTTGAAGGATGCCCTTACCCTCTGCCAACCAACCAAAGTGTGGGGCCCAGAGCTGACCACCAGATGGCGCCACAATCCTGCAGACAGGCTGAAGGTTTCAGGGGACACCCCAGGCCCAGGACAGGGGACCACCCCTAGTGGAGGAGGGACAATGCTGGGGCAGAAACCTCTTCCCTACTTGAATCTGCGGTTCTGTCTTGACCTAGGGCAGTGGCTGGCTGGCCAGTCGGATCAGAATGTCCTTCGCTAGTTCCACCCCTCTGTCCACATCTAAATTGCCCAGGGGGGCTCTCACCACGTATACAGACCCCCACCCCAGCTCAGGGGCCCCTCACCTGCTTCCTCCCAAGGGTCTGGGACTCCTACCTGTGGGCATTCCCCTAGTGGAGCCCTCCTGAGAGCCCCGGCCTAGCCCTATGTTGCCCCGTTTGTTGGTGGGCAGCCTGGACTGGTATGAGGAGGGCCCAGGTCCACAGTGGCGTCTGGCCTGAGCTTGGGAACTGCTGGGGCTTGGGGCTTGGCTAGAAAGTGGCACAGGGGAGAGCCCTTCTGGAGGGGGAAGGACAGTGGAGCCAGTGGGGCATCAGGACGGGAATCACCTATAGGACATGAGAGCCCAGAGGTGGTGTGCGTGTGTGGCAGGGGTAGGATGCTGACACTCTGTGCCCAGAGATGCCACCATGGGTCTTGTCCTGGGGGGAGGGCTGGCCAGGCGGCTGGGCACTGCCATTGTTTTGGCATGACCACATGGTACCTGAAACCCTCTGCCCCCCTGCCCCCTTATTTTCTCAAGGGAGACACACCAGGTATTTACTTGTGTGCTGAGGACAGGGTTTTGGGGAGAATTAGTGCAGGCTCCCCAGCCCTGGGTCTGGACTCCCAAGGCCTCCACCTCTCAGGCGACCCAGCCCTTATCAAGGCTTTCTGGCCTCTGGGCAGCCCCACGGCCCCATGAACTTCGTTCTTTAGGGCCAGGCTAAGGATCTGGGCTTTGGCATGGTGAGATGGGGCTCTTGGG
Organism: Meles meles; assembly: GCF_922984935.1. Classification (NCBI taxonomy): domain Eukaryota; kingdom Metazoa; phylum Chordata; class Mammalia; order Carnivora; family Mustelidae; genus Meles; species Meles meles. Next base: position 32,780,277 of record NC_060077.1, read on the forward strand.
TGTGGGGCTGAGAGCTGACAGGTTGTGTTTGGCCCTGAGGGCTCAAAGATGAGGCGGGGCCTGTGACCTTGGAGGGAAGTGGGCAGGGACTGGGGGATGGGCTAGGGGCTCCTGGGTTGGGGCATGGGGCTGCAGGCCAGAGAAGGTGGAGGACACAGGCTCTCTCAACCTTGGACTTTTGGAGCCTGAGCCCAGCCTCACTGTCCCTTGCAGTCCCAGGCAAACTATCCCTTGAGCTGCAATTCCCACTTGGCTGGGAGGGTGTGAAAAGTGGGCATTGGGGTTGCCCTCACTCAGGCCCAGGACACATGTCTGGAGAGTGGATTGAGGTCACACTCTGCCACCCGACCATGGGATTTCAAGACCAACACGTCTTCAGAGCCTCCAGATAAGCTCTGGGCTGCAGGGCTGCCTGTGGGGCTATATAAGGGATAGAGAGATGGTGGGTGGGGTATAGGACATCTAGTCCTTTCCTGGGGCTGTCCATCATCCTCCCTGGCTTGTTCCATTCCAGTCCCCTTGGATGCTCTGCCAGAGAGCTTGGCCATAAGTCTACCTGACCTTCAGGGTTAGCATATCTCAGGGCTGTTGTTGTCCTTGGTCCAAGTACACCCAGATGTCCTCAGTAGAAAGCTGCTCTTTGGGCCTTAAGCCTCCTGTCCCCTGAGAGCAGAAGAGCACCCTCCCCTCCCCCTCCCCCAACTCAGCTTTCTCAGGTGAGCGATCCCACTGCTGGGTCCTTTGTTTGAAGGTGAGTTTGCTGAGTGCAGCCTGCAAACACCTGCAGCAAATGCTATCCATGGTCTGGGGGCTTCCATTTTCCCACCACCCAAAAGGCCACCCACCCACCTAGGCAGCAAGGGCTTAACTCACCCACGAGCTAGCTGTGACCACCAAACCCACCGAAGAACTAGCTTATAAGCTTACCGAGCATTCAGACAGCTAGTCACCGGCTCCCCTCTCCCCGTGGGCACAGACAAGCCCTCCCTGCCCCATGCCCCTCTGGTGCCCGACCTTGAGGTACCATGGGACCCCTGGGTGCCTAGCCCAGTCCAGTGGGCAGTTGGCTCCCTGGGGTCAGCTTGGGTCAACAAGAGGGGGCAGCCTTGCTCACCACTGTCCCTCTTTCATCTCCTCCCTCCCTCCAGCCTAGCTTTCTGGGGACCCCAGGCTGAGACACCCATCCCCTGCACCAATCACCCACACCATCGAGCCAGCTATCCGGCAAAGGGGCCAGCCGCTCACTCACCTGCCCAACTCCACACTGGCCGAGCGCCTCTCCAGCCGACAGCTGCCCACTCAGGGCCGCACCGTGGAACTGGCAGGCACCTCCCGGGAGGCAGGGGGAGGCATTCTTCTTAATAAGGCCCCACATTGATGATAAAGGGCAGTATCATCCCTCGATGATGGGCCGAGAGCGGGCTCACCATACAAGGGAGACGTTTAATTTATCTCAGGAACTGGGAGCAAGTTATAAAAATGGTAATTTCTTGGAGATTCAATTACGTGTTTTCATTGTTACCCTCGGTAATCAAGGAAACGATTTTAAAGACCGGGTTGTGGGACGAATCTCTGGAGGACGATCAGGGGCCAGCAGCGGTTTGGGGCGAGGAGAAGGACAGGGTCAGGTGGGGGCAGGCAGAGTGCAGTGGGGCTGAGCCGCCTGGTCTGTCTTCCCACCCAAGATGGGCCCATCTGGGACTCTGCTGGCTGGTGGGGGAAGGAGATGACCTGGTGGCTTCCATGGACACCCAGTTCCCCGCCCAACAGCCCCACCAGGTATCTACTGCTCATCTCCTAAAACCTCTGTAGAGAGCAGAGTGGGGCTCCTTGTGGGGTTCAGACTTGATTTTTTCCCTGAGCGATGTCTTGGCTCTAAATAACATTCCCAGGATTAACGGTGCTGGCAACCAACAGCACCAGGTGATTGGAAGAGGGTTTTATGGCCCCGCGGGTGAAATTGAACTTGCATTGGACGTGTATTTCTGAGATGGGATTTTCCTCTCCGGCAAAGGCAGCACGTTTTGCACTAATTACAGCGGCAGCTCCTTGCAGCTGGTCACCGTGGCGGTGCACACGTGCTGTGGCGGGGAGCTGGCCCTCATGGCCTGTGGTCACCTCAGAAGCCCCCAGGGTGGATGCTGGGGGTGGCGACCTCCTCCAGCCCAGGGACCACGGAGGGGAGAGGAAGTCTCCATGGGAAGGTGAGGTGGCCTGCCTGAGTCACAGCAGGGAGGGGCCTGAAAGGAGGCCCCCAGGTTGGGGGGTGGGAGAGTACTGCCTTGAGCCAGTACTCACAGGCCCCTGATAAGCAGATTTGGGGAAGGGCTAGCCTATCCTGGAGTGGTTGGCAAGGCTCAGGATTCATTTTTTTTTTTTTTAAGATTTTATTTATTTATTTTACAGAGAGAGAGAGAGAGAGAACACAAACAGGAGGAGCAGCAGAGGGAGAGGGAGAAGCAGACTCCCCGCTACCAGGGAGCCCGATGCGGGCCTCGATCCCAGGACCCCGGGATCATGACCCAAACCGAGAGCAGACGCTTAACCGACTGAACCACCCAGGGCCCCTCAGGGTTCTGTTTTAGAACGACACTGGGGGGACCTGAAGGGAGGTGCTCAGGGTGAAACTCTTGGGCTGGGTTGGGGCTTGGGGAGGGAAAGCAAGGCTCTGCTGTCTACACAGCAGACAGGTCATTGTCATAGACCAGCCGCTCCCTGCCTCCGGCCACAGGGACAGTGATCATTACCGAGGACCAGCCCCTGATGCAGGAAGCTGTCTCATCACGCAGTTTTCACGTGAGGACACGGGCTCAGAGAGGTGAAGGGCTTGCCTACAGTTGCGCGGCAGGTGAGAGATGAGTGGGTGAGTCAAAGGCCTGGGGAAGGCCGGAGCCCTTTGCTTCTGCCAAGGGCTGTGGGGTGACTATACCCAGGCCTCCAGGGGGCATGCGTCAGGACCTGGCTGACACTCAAGGCTTTGGGGCGAGGAAGAAGGGGCAGGGATGCGCCCCTGGGGAGAGGTTGGGTGATCCTTCCCTGTTCCTTCCCCTCTGGCCCATGTGCTAACCCCACCTGCTAGTTGGGACCCTGACAGGAGGGGGATGGTGCCCAGAATCTTTAAAGGGGACTCTTCCCAGAGTAATTACCTTTGATTCACTTGCAGTAAATACTAGGCTATTTTTTCCCTTTCCAATAATTGAACTTATTTATTTTTAACTAAGATTAAATGTTCTCTGTGAGCTCAAGATATACCACTCTCCTGTCAGGTCTGGTCAAAGCTCCCCCTCTTGCTGCCTCCTGGGGACAGCCCACCAGGCAGGAAAGGGGCCAGCAGCTGGGATGGGGGGTGGGGGGCAAGGATGCAGCTTGTCGGAAAAGCTCTGGACCGTGGAGAATCAGTTTTCATCAGCAGCTGCTGTCGCCGGGAACATGACTGTCCCTGCCTTCACCTACATCATCTCCTCTACCACCAGCACCATCGCTGCCAAATCACTACACCCCCCACCCCCCCCACCTTCACCACCACCATCTCCACTGTCATCCCGTCATCACCACCGTCACCATCGTCGTATCGCCACCATCTCTGCCTTCATCCCCATCATCAGCGCCATCACCACCTTGACCTCCACTCCCATCACCACCACATCCACCATCACCGCCCTATTCACCCCCAACACCCCCATCACCACCGCCACCCTCACCACCTCCATCACCATCGTCGTCCCCACCTCCACCGTCACCGTCACTACGAGAACTATGCTGTCACCACCACAACTGCAGCGCCACATCGACAAACTTGCACTTGTTCAAGGCCACCATCCCTCGGCACTCATCCGTTGGTCCCGCATAGGATTCTGCATGCTGTTTGGATTGCCACCGAAGGGATGTTAGACGTGGCTGTTTGTGCGGCAACACGTTGCCGAAAGGGAGGAGGGGCAGGCTCGGGGAGGTCTTGAAGGACTCAGGCCCTTGAGAGTCTGCAGTTCAAGGACACTGCCAGTGGCCCCTCTTGTCCCGTACCCACCCGAGTTCTGTCTTTGACCGTGCTGGGGCAGAGAGCTGCGATGCCTGGAAGAATGGGCAGAGGAACCCCTAGTCCTTCTGTTCATCCATACCCACGTCACAAGCCAACACGTAGCCTCTGCAGCTTTCCCGGAGCTGGGGAGTGCCTGGATGAGATACCCAGCCATCCTGTCCTCCACAGACTCCCCCACCCGCCACCAGCCAGAGCCTGAGGAACTGAGGAGGTGGCTTGGGGCGGGACCAGGTTCCGCGGATGTGGCCCGGAGAGTGTCAGCCAGCAGAGCCTGACGGTGCTGGTCTCCTGGCTCTGAGCTTTGGTTCGTTCCTCTGTGAGATGGGCTCTGTGAAGCGGGCCACGAGGGCAAAGTGAGACAGTGCCCACGAAGGACTATAGAGCACGGCCAGATAAGAGGGGGGCCGTGGACCATGGGGCCAAAGCCAGAGCTCCTGGGGATACTGGAGACGGCAGTGGGGCTGAGGGGTTGGTGAGGCCTGTTGGGGGTACCCAGGCCTGGAATGGGCAGCTGGGGGCCAATCTGCAACCATCGGGGTCATTGGTGGGCATCTGCCACGTGGGGGCACCTTGCACCCGGATGCAATCTTCCCAGTAGGTCTTGGTGCCAGGCCATGTGCCAGCTTACAGGCCTTGGGGAGGTTGGTGGTTGTGGGGCTGGGTGCGGATGCTGGGAAGTGGGCCTTGCTCCTCAGCAGGAGTTTGGGGACCCTACGGATCTCTAGAGGGAAGGTTGGGTCATACCCAGGGCCGAGGATGCCCTGCCGGGCAGTGCCGGTGAGGGCAGAGCCTGTCCCTGCACCAGGGGCCCGAGGGGCCCCCCTGCCTCACCTCAGGCAGAAAGAGTATATAGAGGTGCTTTAAGCCTCCCTTGTGTTTGGGAAACAGTATTAACGATTAAAAATTTAAATCTTGATGACATTCCCAATGGCCAGATAATTAATACAAGAGCAGATATAATTACTTAATGATTAATAACTGCACTTAATAGTTTTCAAAGGAATTGTGATAAAGTTAAATGGCTGATGTCCTGCACGGTGCAGACACCTTGGGGCTGGGGTGGCCAAGTCACGTGGGCCAGGATGTGGCTCTGCTGGACTCCTGTGTCCCCCACCCCCACCTTCCTGGGACCTGTATACGAGGGGTGGGTGTCATCCATACACAGAAGGTGAGGACCCCCACACCCACTCCCACAGAGGTAGGGTCTTGCTTATTCACTGGGCCAGGTGGGTGGAGCCTGTCTCCTTCCCTGGGAGATTCATGGAGTGACCTCGAGATTTTCTCACTGGGCCCAGAAGTCACTGCCCCATATCGCAGGTATTCTGGGCTGGTAGGAAGGGACACACTCTTCCCCCCTGGGCTAGTCCTTGGTCCCCTCATTGACCACAGCTCCCATTGCCCACGGCTCCTTTGGGCCCTGGGAATACACCTCTACCATCAAACTTAGTCTGTCATGCTGCTGGGATCTGGTCCAGGGCTGCTCCATCCATCAATTCTCACTAAAGTGTGAGCGGTTGCTCAGTGCTTCCCTAATTCTCTAGGTCTATAGTTTCGTGCATTTAACAATGTGAAGCCTTCAATTGTAGGAAGAGGAAAAGGGCAATTCCAGGCAAAGGAGGCCTGGCATTTGTGAGAGTCTGGACTCTGCCACAGCTGGACAGCAGTTTGGAGGATATCAGGAGCTCTGCTTGGGGCAGGACCTGGAGACCATCTTCCCTTTACATGAATCATTTTTTCTGAACCTGGTTCCAGGCCCCACTGAGCTAGAGTCCTAGCTGACATTGCTGTGTAGTCCCTTCACCCGGGCCTCCAAGAAGGACCCTGCACTGGCTGCCACCAGGTCTCCTCCCCCCGTTGTCACAGCTTCCAGAGCCCCACGGGGGCCAGTGCTGTTTCTGCACGGCCTGCCGCGAGATGATGGCACAGAGTAGTGTCCGGTGTCTGCTGGTGGGCCAGGGACAGGCAGGGGCTGCTTCAGCTCTTCCTGCAGCTTTTCTTGGTAGTTTAAAGTTTTCTAGAACACAATACTAAGAAGAGGTAGCAGTTCGAGAAATAAAGGGGTGACGGCGGCAGTCCCATGTGCAGGGCTGAAAGGGAGACCTGTGGCTTGGCACTGACTGCCACCACGGATGATGGGTTAGGCAGGCATGGTCCTGGCCTTGGTTTCCCCATTTCCCACTTCGGACATCAGGAAAGTGCCATCTCCCTCATCACCCCTATTCTAAGGACAGACCTGGATGGGTAAACCGAGGCCCAAGGACCTGAAAGCAGAGGCTTGGCTCCGGCTCCCCCAGGCCCTTCCCCCAGCCCAGGCTCTTAGGTCCAGCCCCTCTCGACCTCTGACCTGGGGTCACTGCTCTGGGAGTGCTCTTGGCCAACGCTCCCTCATTAGCTTGTCATACTTCTCTGTTCCGAGACAGAGGCTCTGAGACCATTAGCAGGATTGAGGCTCCTCTGAGCCTGATTGCTCATTAAGGCTCCTCCATAGGCCTGCCCGCTCTCCTCCCACACCGGGTGAATGTCCTTCCCAGCTCAGGAGTTGGCTGCCCACCCATGTGAGGACCCTGTGGCCTTGGCCTTGATCCTATGGGCGATGCAGCAGCCTGGGCCTCTCTGCCCATTGCTCCCTGTCCTTGCGTTGGCCTGGGAGGGGCTGGTGATCTTGAGGGGCTGCTTCTAGGAGGCACCTAAACCACAGGAGCCAGGAGGTGTATGGAAATGCAGGCTTTCTGCGTACCTGGGAGGGGCTTGGCCCCAGTTTCTGCTCTGTAAGTTGGCCTCGATTTCCTCATCTGCGAAGTGGGTTTAGGTGACAGGATAAGGTGCTGTCACTGGGTGTTGAGGTTCCCAAACCTGTCCTGGTGGCAGGCTCCGTGTGGTCTGGCACTGGGGATGCTGGGTGAGTGCATCTTACGCCGAGGAAGCAGAGTTTCACTGGGGAGCCAGTGGGCGGAGAAGAGGGGCGCTAAGCCAGCTTTATGCCTGGGGGCTGCCTCTCCCTTCTCAGAAGCGGGCGGTTGGACAAAGGGAGACAGGGCCGACCCCTGAGGGTCTTGGCATGGGCAGTGACTATCCCATGGACCCTGACTCCGCTCCCCCAGAGGGGTCAAGGCCTGAGAAGGTGCTGTCCATGACTGTCACCTGAACTGGGTGATCAGGCTCTCCAGGGGACCTCAGTCTCAGCCAGTGGCTGGGGTCGGAGCTGAGTGTCCCCAGGGCCGTGGCATTGACCATCCTTGAACTTCTGCCTGGGGCCTGGGCACCCCCGGCATCTTCACCTGGGGCCCACCCACCTGAAGTTGGCAGCTACTCCTGAGGGCTTGATGGCTCCCCGTTAGTCCTCAGGGATTCAGGGTGAGACCAAGTGATTTAGCGGTCTGCTTAATTAGGCCTCTTCATTAATAATACATTCCTGCTAATGACCTTCTCTCCTCCATGGCATTAAAACTGCCAGTAGGGCTGGTGGGTGGTGGGAGATTGCTGGGGCAGCTGGGGAGGGATGGGCTCCCCAGGAGTGAGTGGGCTGTGGGAGGCTGGGTGGGGAGCCCTGGGCAGGGTCTGGAGGGTCGGCAGGGGCAGTGGCCTGGCCCAGAAGACAGCTGGTGGGGGGCGTTGCTGGGCAGGGAACCCACATGAGCCCTCTGTGTTCTGTGGGCAGTGTGTGTGACCAGGACAGTGCTGGGGTAGCCTGGGGACAGAGGCCTGGGGATGGTGGGAATGCTAGAAGATGAGGTTTGGGCAGAAGGAGGCTTGGATGGCCGGTTCTGCTTAGACAATCCCATCAGAAGACCAAAGAGAAACAAGGTGGTAATGCTCCCTGGTGGTAGGGAGGGCCCGGGTGGGTAGTGGGGGGGGGGGGCGCAGTATGACCGTACTTTACATTTGAGGAAACAGGTCAGGGAGGGGAGGGACCTGGCACCCAGCAGGGGGCATTGTCCAAGATCCAGCTGTGGAAGCGGGTCCTGAAAGAGGGGCCTGTCCCCACCCATCAAGCTCTTTCCCCAGAATCTACCCTCCAGTCCCAGCTGGGCCCCACCCCAGCCAGCCCTGCCCAATGGGCTGAGACTCAGACCTGGCTGGGACAAAAGATGGGGTTGCTCTTGGGTGGGGCAGATGGGGGAGTCTCAGGCCAGGGCCCAAGAACACCCCCGGAGACAGCCCTGCCCCCTCTTAGGGTCAGGCAACACCAGGATCCTGTTCCCGCAACTCCCTCGGCAGCCGATAAAAAGGAGTCCTTTAAGGCGCGGTCACAAAACTTCTGAGACTTAATTAAAATCAATCTCCAATTACTCAAATGCCATTGATCCAGGTCTCGACCGATGGGGAAAATATGATCATCATTATGGGAAATGTCGATATGAGAGCGTGGAGCATTTGTCTCAGCGTAGAGGAGGCCCGGGCCCTATGGTGGTGAGAAGCCTGTGCTTGGGACCAGGGCCCCTGAGCCCTTGCTCAGAACCAACTTCCAGACCCTCTGGGAGGGATGGCTCTGCTACTTCCTGTACAGGTGTTCCTGAATTGTCACCTCCTGGCTGAGCCCCACAGTTGCTCACAGAAAAAGGGGCTGTTAGGAGACTCAGAGGTTTTCAAAAACACGCCTATCTCAGCGTGTTTGAAGCAAATGCCCCGTGGAGGTTGTGTGGCTGGAATCCTCCTGCTCTTGCAGTGGGGACCCCTGGCTGAGTCTCACTGAGATCCACAGCTCCTGCCCAGTCAGCCACCCAATAATCCAATTTGGGAAGGAAGGGCCCTGTCCCCTGGACATAAATCAGTTCAGTTTCCACAGGAGAGTGAAGATGGAGAGCAGGACACATCAACAGAGGTAGAACATCTGGAAAGAAGGAGGTGATGCCATCAGGGCTGGGAGAAGTGGCTTAAATTAGAGAATCTTGGGCTCTGGCCTGGCCTTGGAGTCTGGAGCCTGTTCTGGAGTCAATGGTAGCGGCTGGTGGTAACCACACCTGTGAGGCCGTAAGGGCAGGTCAAGGGCAGAGGGATACACTGGGAGAGAGTTAAGGTGGGAGAGGAGTAACTGGGGTCATATTGTAAGCCACCTAATCTAGTATTCTGTTTATCCTTAGAGAAAGAAATATAAAACTGTTAATACTCCCGCCCTTAAAAAGTTGCACAAAGTGCCTCCCATAAATGTACCAAATTTCATGGGATTGGAAACCCTTGTGTGACTCTTGATCGTGGCTGTGGAGGGACCAAGGCCCAGTAGGACTAGGAGAAGGCCAGGAAATAAGGGAGGCTCGGGCAGAGGGAAAAGGGAGGCAGGTCATTTCTAGTTCATACGTGTTGGCTACAGTGTCCATGGCTCATCTCCTGTGTCCGCTGCCCTTGGCCATTTTCCCTGGCTGACCCTGGGTCTGAGCCCCTTTGCTTGTCTGGCTGGGGAGAAAGGGGTGATGAGGGTGGTCTGTGCACACAGTGGGGGTCAGGCTTCCCCTGGGTGAGGCCACGGGCTGCCAGGGCCTGGAGAGCACTGGTAGGGGCTCTGCCTGAATTCCAAGGTGGCCCCTGTTGCCCTCTCTTCCTGGGAGGGCAGCACATGAAGCCCAAAGGGGCGTAACCCTGGGCCACGTGTGGCCAGGAGGTCAAGGTTCAAGGCCCCAAGTGGCCTATGGTGCTTGGGCCTGAGGAGTGGGTGTGCCAGAAGATTCGAAGCCAGGCTGACAGGCTTTGAGGGCCTTTGGGATGAGTGAGGGAACCCCGGGAAGGCTGGCCTGCTCCTGGCCTTTCCTGCGGATCTGGGCTGCCGCCTTTCCAAAAAGGCCTGCCCCACTTTGTGCTGAGTCTTTTGTTACTTTAATTAATGCCCAGCTTCCTGATGCCTAATTAAACTGGAATTGCTCCATGTCCAATAGCTGAGCGTCCCATTAGATACAAGTTAATGTAACTGTCGCAGTGGCAATGAAATAAGGCTGGCATGTCCCTGGGGAGGGGCTCCGAGCTTCACCACCCGCACCCGCTGGGGGACAAATGACTGTGCATAGGGAGGGTACCCCGGCTGCACCCTGGAGGGGGCTTTTCACTGGGCCACTTGCTTGGGGTCCAGCCTGGAGGGAGCCCGACCTTCCTCTGAGCCCTGGGCCTCCAGCTCCCCCACATGCCTGAGGGGAGCTTGGTTTTCCCGGCTGATGCTCTGTTCTGACCCCATGGGAAAGGTGTGCCTGTGTCCAGATGAGAAAATGCAGAAAAATTAGAGAAAGGACCGTGAGGAACCCCCCTACCCTGGAAATGCATTGTCCACCTGTGGGCCTGCCCTGGGCTCGGCTATGAGGGGACCAAAGACCCGTGGTGGGGGTGCGGGTGGGCATTCCCTTGGGTGGGTGGCAGTCACAGAGGCCAAGAGTGAAGAAGAGCTCCCTCAGGATCTAGAAGTTTCAGGAGGACCTCTGGGGCACAGGGGGCAGCTGGGCGGGGACCAAGCTGGGGGTGGTGGTGGGCTCTGACCCTGATGGCCACACTGTCCAGGGCGGCCCTCGGGGAGGGGCTCTCCCAGTGGCCAAGAGGGCCAGGCCTTGCTGGCCTGTAAATTCAGTGTCTTGGTTCTGTTCCTGGAGGAACTGAGCAAGGTAGACAGGAGGAAGGCCTCTCTAGGGAGCTCTGTGGGGGGTCACCACATGGGTGCTGACGGCCCTCTGGGGGCCTGGAGGACCCCCCCCACCCCGAGGCAAGACTGGCCCTGGCCCCAGGGTTGGGGGTCAGGGTGGGGTTGGCTGTGCTGGCGGTGGGCCCAGGGCAGGTTTCTGGTTGCAGGAGCTGCTGGGCCCAGCATGTCCTCTACAGCACGTGTGCTGTTCAGTCCCTACCTGAAGCTGGGACTATGTCCATCCTGCCCCCCATGGACCTCCATGACCAGCTCAGTGCCCCTGAGTGGCTGGGCAAGCGTATGTCTCAGGAGATGGCCCGGGGTTCCATGCCTTGCCCTCGGAATGTCCCACACTGCGGGAAACAAGGGTCACCTCCCGTATTCCTGCCCCAAAGGTACACAGCCGTCCATGGCCCATTGTGCATTCAGTTACTCTCTGAGCCCCTCATTTGTGGTGCGGCAGTTTCTGCTGTTTGCACGAGCAAATCCGGGGCATGTTTGCTCAGCGAGATTGCCTCTGCCAGAGCCGCCCCATGGGACAGGCGTGGGGCGGTGGGGGGAACGTGTGCCCACACTGAGCACGGCCCAGGAGTGGCTGCATCCATTACCGGGCACTCCGGAGGTGGCATTGCCGCGGCTAGTCTGTAGGGCCGGACGGCAGGGTCGTGAGACGGCTGGACGGCAGTGTTGTGAGACAGCCGCCCACAGTGGGGTGCTGGACCCACAGAAACTGTGGCCCCATCACACTCAGGTGCCACCTTGCCCTTTGGCTAACCTCCTGGGGCTCTGGGCTGCCTGTGGAGGGGCCCCATCCTATGCCTGAGGTCAGGGGGGGCAGCCTGGGGAGGGGAGACCAGAGCATCGAGTCCGCTTGGGGTAGCAGCTTGCAGGAAGAGTGACAGGTGGTGGGAGTGGACAGCGGGTGTAGCCATCTGGCTGAGGGGGAGGCGATGGGGCCAGCCTGTGCCTGCAACATGGCCCCGGAGCCAGGGACACCAGGGTTCATGTTCTTGCTCTCCCACTTGGAAGCTGGGTAGCACTGGGCAGGTGGATCTCTCTTTTCAAGCGGGTGGGCTAGGGACAAGGAGGAAGCTGCATCCCCCTTCCCGCCCCCGCCCTCTGCCATGGGAAGATGAACAATGTGCTGGCTGTGCCCGGGCTGAGCCCCAGAGTATCCTTGGCCAGTGGCTGCCAGGGAGCCAGCCAGGGGAGTCACTTTGGTGGTGGGGCATACAGGGGGCATGGAAGGCAGCCAGCCCTGCCTGCAGAACCCCAATCTGACTTCAGCACAGAGACCCGGCCTTGGCGAGGGTCCCTTAGCCTGGATCCGACTCCTGAGGGCCTGCCCTGGGTTTAACACACACCTCATCTACTTAGGAGGAGCAGGCTCTGGCGTGTTTCATCTGCCGTCAATGTTCGGATGGGGTAGGCCCCGGCTGAAATCATGGGGTCACTCCCTGTTCATGTTTTTCCATAAAGAATACCCATGAGGGGATCTGCCTAGAGCTTCAGGTGCTTTGGTTTGTTCCATTTTCCGGGGGTCATGTTGGTGCCTAGGGGCTCCTGACTGGGGTCTGGGTGGGCTTCTACTCCTTTGCTCCCCACAGCATTCTGGACTGGGCCGGACCTGCTCTGAGGCAGCCTAGAACAGGTTTGACCATCCGTATCAGGTGGACTCAGCTGTGCCACAGCCCGGGACTTCCGAGCCTGGAGAGGCCACCTCCTGCTCTTGGCTCTTGGCTCTTGGCACAAAAGCCGTCTGAGCCCTGGGGAGGCCTTGTGGAGGAGGGCAACCCTCTGAGTCTGGCCCTGGACCCAGTAAGCCAAGGCATGAACTGAATACCACCGAGGGACTCTGTGGACACCACACAGAGCAGAACGTCGTCCCCCATAGCCCTGCCCGCATTCTGACCCACACACGCTGTGTCCACAAGCGACTGGGCTGCTTTGTTACCTATGGCAGGTAACTGAGTGCTCGCTTCCCCATTACCCCACCCTCATCTTATAGCCTGACAGGCGGCAACTCTGATCCAAGGGCTGGAAGCTCGGGCCTTGGGGCTTGGATCCCTGAAAAGGACCTCAGCAAGGCCGGCCTGGGGTGGGCGGGGGAGGTGTCTAATGGGTTTGGGGTCACGGTCTGACTCCAGGTTCCCTTTCGAATCTGAGTCTGGATTCCATCAGTGGGTATGGTGACCGCCAATCTCACATTGAAGAGCTCCTACCTGTGCCTCAAAGCCCAGCTCTGCAAGGCCCCTGCCTTCTCACTGGGGGATCACGGCGCCTGTGCCTTCTTCCTCTGTTAGGCCATCAATGACTTGGATATTATTTATGCTTTTGTGTGTATTTTAGGAAAGGTCTGTGCCAGATTTAGTGGACCACCTCTGTTTGCCCTGGGAGGAGTGAGCTGCTCAGGGCATGGTGGGTTGGGCTCTTATCTGAGTCTCTGGCTTACTAGGCCCACTGACAAGAATCAAGAACCAGAGCCCTGTAGGGGAAGGGTCCAGCTGCGGGTGAGAAGGAGCTCTAGGAGGGGCACGGAGGGGCTGAGGGAGGCCCTCCGCCTCCGTTGTTTCCACAGCAGCCCAGGAGAAAACCAGGACTTTACGCTTGTCACAGGCATTTCATCCTGCATATTTTACAGTCCGTGACTGCTGTGAACGCGGACTCCTGTCGGGCCGGGAGACTCATAAAATGCACGTGAATTTTTATGTTCCATTATCTCAGGTCCCTGCCCCCAGACTCCGCCCCCACCCGCCCTGTCTTGGCCCTACCCCCACCCCAGTCCACCTGGGGGAGGGGCCCCCCCATACAGCCACCAGCTTCATCCTGGGGACCCAGCCTCTCTGGCCCAGATCTAAACGCTGTGCCCCATCTCGAACTCTGCTCCCCGACCTGCAAGGGTGGTGAGGACTCCTCAGTCTACCTGAGGCCCTGCCGGAGGCACCCTGCATGGGCGAAACGTTCTCCCAAGACACCTTACAAAGCTGGAGGGACCTTTGCTACTACTGCCTGGGTTTGGGGCTTGGACTCTTGGGGTGCCTGGAGGGGTGGGGGGCTGTGTGCCTGCCAGGACCTGTCACTCAGACTCAGCTTCCCCTTGCCTTGGCTTCCCCTCCTGGAAAATGGGTTTCTGACCAATGCCGCTGCTGGGAAAATCCATGTCAAGAGCTTGGCACTCAGACCGGTGCCCCGGGGCCCTGGGGCGGGTGGCAGGGCTGCTGAGGGTGGCCGCGAAGGGGAGTGGCCGTTCAGACCGGAGTACTGGGGCGCAGCAGGGAGCCGCTCATCAGTTGCGGCCTCACGTCCCTTCATTACGGCGCCTGCAGAAGATGTTCTCTGATTAGTCTGCTGAATTATGAATTAGGTTCCGGGTCCCCGTGCAGCTGTTCCCGGCTTGTCATCCCCACCACTTTATTTCCCCATCTGCTTATAAAACCAGGAGCGGCGTCCTGCAATAAACACTTCAAACGCTTTTTTTAGGGGCTAATTAATTGTGTTGCATTTCTCCGACACAGCGTGCAGGCTGGACCTGCCCGGAATTCCCAATGCGGGTGTGGCTTCCGCCGGGAGGGCCTGGGGAGAGGGCTGGGGTGTCTGCAGGGTGCAGAATCTGGGGCCGCCTGTCGCCTCCCCAAGTGCATGTCTTCCAGGGTGGCTCCCCAGCCCCCGGTTCTGGCAGGCTTGGTGGGCACTGGAATGAGCCAAGGGGGAGCAGTTCTCCCCCAGATGTGCCCCCCTTAGCTCCCTCTGGTTTCAGGACCCCAGCCAGGGCCACTGGACTCCCTTCAACTCAGTGACACATCCCAGGTCAAGTTCATACTTCTCTCCTGCCTCCCCACTGGCCTCCTAAGCATCTGACCTTCACCAAACCTCCCTTAGCAACCGCCCTTATGCCTCCTAGCCTTTGCCCAGGCCCTCCCCACTGCCCGGATGCCCTCGGCCCTCCTCCACCAGCTGCTGTGCTTCTCCTGTCCCCAAGACCCCGCGCCCATGCTCCCCTGCAGCGAGGGCCCGGCGGGGCGGGCATTTTTAACAGAGCAGTCTCTCTGGAACTACGGGCCTCTTTGGAGGAAGCCTCTGGGAGCCCCGCCTCTGCTCTGTACCCCGAGGCCCAGCAGAGAAAGTGGTGTAGGAGGTTTAAAACAATGACATTAATAAGAAAACAAAATCACAATTATCGAGTTACAAAACAGAGAGCTGGTAGACAATGAAGTTACAGCAGCCATTTGACTGTTCCCAATGTTAGGCAAGTGGCTTTTTATTAAGTTGATTTTTAAAGTAGGCTCTGCAAACAGTCAGTAAGAGTTTTTGGTGTTAAACCTCTGGCCAGAACTTGGGGTCCCTGCCCAGCCCCCCACCGTGGGGCCCAGGGGTCCTCTGTCCCTGAGGCCAGTGCCGTTTCTCTCGGCCACCATCACGCCGATGGAGCTGCCTAGGCTGGGTCTCCCCGGTTCTTCCCGGCCTCCTCTTTGTGCCAGTCAGGGTGGAGCCTTGGCCAGTCTCCCAACAGAGCCTTCGGCTCCGTCTGGTGCCTCTGCGCGGTGGTGTGCTGGGAGAGGGCCCTCTTGCTGAGACCGCAGCCCCCATCCTTGTGCACAAGGGCCCGCAGGATATGTGAGCCCAAAGACTAGCTCTGCCGCTGGGCCTCCAGGCCTAGGGGCTTGGAGGCAGCCTCCCCAACTTCAGGGACCTCGTTCTCCAGCTCAGGCCCTACACTGGATGTGCTGGGGAGCGCCATGGAGCAGGTTTCACTGGCCAGGGCCAGGGGTGCCTTGACTTGTGGAGGAAACTCAGGTCAAGGGAGGCCAAGCCCCCTTGTGGCGAGCCTTGGCCTCCTGAGGCTGAGGGCACAAGGCGAGAGTACTTGGTCTGAGAGGCACGGGCAGTGGGAACACAGAGGTGACACCCGGACAAGTGAGCCTCAGACACGTGGTGGGCATGCTGACAGCCAGATTAGCATGCGTCATCCAAGAGGACCCTGCCCCCTGACTGGGACTGGGGGCTTGTTTGGGAGGGGAAGCCAGGGTCAGAGAGGCAGGGGCTGGGGGTGGGGGGAGGACACTTGGCTACAGCAGGAGGGTTGCTGCAGACTGTTGGGGCTGGGTCCCCTGGGGACCTCAGGGAGCCCTGCGGAGCACGTACCTTCCTGAGGGATACAGGGGGGGAGGGAAGCATTGAAAGCGGCTGTCACCCCCAGGAATAGAGCAGAAGCCGGCTGATCCTCGGACCTGTATGGGGGCACCATGAGTGGAGAGGAGTTCTAGACCTTCCAGGAGGAAAGCTGGGCCCCTGGGGCTCAGGGACTTGGGGTCATGCTGCCTCCAGGCATCCCCCCGGAGGCCTAGTAAGTCCGTGGGATCCCACCCGGGGAATAAGGAGACGCACTTCCCCAGTTGGCGGGGCTCTGCTCAGAACCTTTTTATGGGTAGTTAATTGTTATGCTTCCATTTAATTCTGGGTGTCATTCCATGTCAGCCAAGCCCGACAGGCTGGGATTTATGCCTCCAAATTATGGGGCTCGGGCTGTTCAGAGGTAAAACAATTACCCATCAATCAACGACCAACTGGCTCACGCTCGGGGCTGGCAGCCCTGTGAATGGGGGCGGGTGGCCATGGCCTCAGCAGGACCCCTTGTGGGCGGCAGGGCTTCCCTCCAGGGTGGGGGCAGGCCAAGCAGGGGTTCCTGCTCATTTGGCCTGCCCCTGTGTCAGGGTTCAGCTTTTTGGGAAGGCAGCCCCCAGAAGAGAGGAGCCCAGGGCCTGTGCTTGGAGCGCTCCCGCGTGTAGGCCGTGACCCTGGGATGATGTGACCCCAGACTAAATTGCCCGTGCGTTGAGGGGCTGCAGACTCGGCAACAGCACAGGCACACGTGTCCTGTGTGCTGCAGGGCATGGCCAGCCCTGGTCAAGGCCTCTTGACTCAAGCACCCCACCCCCAAGACGAAGGGTGGCTTTGTCCCACACGACAGAGAGGGAAGCTTGGGCCTCTGTGGGAATGCCCAGGGCTCCGACACAGGGGACAGCCAGCCCAGATCTACAAATACAGGTACACTCCATGAGCTCATCTACCGACCAGCAGTGGCCTTGGGCAGAGCTTCTGTGCCTCGGTTTCCCTCCAGCGACCTGTGAGTCCTGACTCTGAAGTACTGAGGAGGAAGACAGCAGTGCTCCCGTGGTGGGGAGGCTGTGGTTTGGAGTCCATGTTGGGGAGGGGGGGTCAAGGCTTCATGGTCCTTCCTCTGCGAGAGATATCCCATGCTCCCTTCTCTCAGGCACCTTACAGGGGTTGGGGAGAATGACAGGGGGATCGGACCCCACAGAGAGTGGGCTCCTCTTGGTCTTGAGCCCTGGCCCCTCACCTTCTCCCCTGGATGCAATGGCCACTCCCCGAAGCAGCCTCACCCCTCAGTCAGCCTGTGGCGTCCGTCCCAGGCCTGTCCGCTGGCCACCCAGACTCCTTGGCCGAGGATCTCCCCGGGAGCATGTCAAGGGCTCTCCCTCTTCACCCAGCACTGTTTGCCGTCCCTGCTGACGTTCTGGTCTCGCCCAGCCCCTGCATCTTCCATCTGGCAGTGGAAAGCCTGGAGGCAAGCCCGGCTGGTGCCCACCCTGTAGGCCCAAACTTGGCTCCTTCAAGCCCTCACTCCCATCCCCCTGCACTGTGTGGCCAGCAGGCAGCTTCCTGCCCTTGGCTTTCTTGGCCCCCTTTACCTTGGTCTCCCCACTGGGGCCTACCAGGCCTGGGCCTCCCCGATGGACCAGATGCTGTCCCCAGGCGCTTGGTCTGTTAAGGTTTTGACACCCTGCCATAGAGACACCCTTGGCCACCGGTCCTTGGACAAGGAGAGTGGAACAGGTCCCAAGCAGGAGGCTGCCCTGGATGCCCCAGGCCCATGTCCCCTCCTGTCCCACTGGGAAAACCTCTCCCAAACCATCTGCTGGGGATGGAAATGGCTTTGATTCTCAGACCACATGGGTCCCTGGAGGGGCCGGTCTGGGCTCCATGTGCAGAGGGGGTGGGGAGGAGCAGAGCCAGAACCCTGTTCCCAGTTGCAGCCAGATGCTTGCCACAGGAGAAGGTGGAGGTGGCCGTGGGGACCCCTTCCAGCTCGTGGCCAGGAGGCAAGCCAGTACCCTTGCACTTGGCAGAGGATGGAGCTCGGCACCCAACCCCCGGAGTGGTGTGTCAAGGAGACCCGTTCTAGGATCCCCCCAGCACCCCGTGCTGCTAGACTCTTGCTGGGATGCCTGACCCCAGCGGGGCTGCTGGGCTTCTCCCCGCCATGCTTGGGCAGCCACACTGGCACTTGGAGCCTGGGGAGCTGCTGACGGCGCTTGTTCTGCTTGCTGAGGAGGTGCTGCCGGCCTGTTTGGAAATGTCATGCTGGTGGGGCGGTGGACACTGCTCCTGCCCGCCACCCTCTGCTCCTCCAGGTGAAGTGGGACCCCAGGCTGCGGCCGCCGTGATGGAGTCAAGCCCTCAAGCCCCGCCACCGAGTGGGAGGGCTTTGGGGGCTCCTGAGCTGCTCGGGGTGGGGCAGTGGGGGCCAGTCTCCAGCAGGGGAGGTTGATGGACAAGGGTCTGTCCAGGCCAGCTTTGCAGCTCTGATGGGCTGGTCGATGCGGAAGAGTGATGGCACACTTGGGACAGTAGGGTGTCTGAAGAAAGTTTATTGGCGTTGGCTGATTTCCCCGGGGGCCCCTTGCTGGTGGTGGCCACCACGCTCCCCAAGAACTAAGTGTTGCAGGCCGGGAGGGCAGTGGGGAGGCCTGGCAGACCTGATGGAGGGACTCTGACTCTCGGCTGATGTACCCAGAATGGGCTGTGATGAGGGAGTCACGGGCACTGTGGGGCCATGGGTGAGACAGGGGCCAGGATGCTGGTGGGAGGGTCCCCACGGGAGAGGGGCCAGAGTGAAGGAAGACAAACTCCCAGGGTGAAGGGCTATGGGATGGAGGGTGCCAGATGACATAGTGACAGGACAACGGAGAGACCCAGGGGGAGGGCTCCAAGTGGGAAAGGAAGGGGCATGGGCCTGGGGTACCCAGAGAGGCCTCCAGCTTGGCACTTGGTCCCCTCTCCTTGTCCTTTATAGCCCAGCCTGGCTGCCCCTTCCGGCTCACCCTGACTGGCTCAGGCCCCCATGGTCTCTTTGGTGGCCATACCAACCCATATCTTGGCCACCCACATCCAAGTTCCTCCTGGTGACTTCCCTGGTCCTGACACTGGGGAGGGCTACTGAAATATCTATCCCAGGCTTTGGCCCTAATCACGGAGAGGCCCTTCCCTGGCTGGTGACTCTGAAATAGGTCTGCTATGGTGCCAAATCAGTGACAGGGAGCAGGGCTTCTTTCAGGGGACGTCATCACACAGTCAATGGAACCTCCTGAGTCCGTCTATGCTCCCTGAACGTGAGTGCTCGGTGGCACCCAGAGGGTGACCCCCAGCCCGTGACCAGGCTCCTCTGCCCGTGTGATGGGGCTGGGAGCTCCTCCTCTGGGCTTCACTGGCTTCTTCTCCATCTTGTCCTCACTGTTCCCTGCTCTTCATTTCTGTTTCTCATTGCTTTGTGTTATTACCAGCCCCGGTGACAATATCTCCTCTTCCCAGGACCCACCCTGGAGCTGAAGCGGCTTCTTCCCAGCCTTCAGGCCGTATGGGGTTATGGACACCACAGACATGCCAATCTGGGGCCAGTCCTGGCTCAGCGTGATACCTGTGCACCCTGACCCTGTCTGTACCTCAGTCTACCGCCCTACCCCACCCACCTCACGGGCCAAGGGCATCTGCCTTAGGTGAGTGCGGCTGTCAGCCCACTAGTATCCCACCGAAGTGTGTTCTCCACTTCCTCCGACCTGACCCCTCCAAGACGGCCTCAGTGATCCCATGCAGCCCTGGGCACATGCCCCCACCTAGCCTGGTCTGCAAAGGAGACACCCACATCCTCTCCCCCGGCAGGGACCCCCTCCCTATGTGGCTCCTTGCACGCCCTGAAGACACACAGGGCACAGACAGAGTTTTAGGCAACACCCACCCATCTCAACCACATGCTAAGCTGCTTCACGCTCTGCCCAAATTCAGTCTTGAGGGTCCCCTACAGCACGGACTGGCTCGCTGAGGCCTGACCCCTCTGTGCAGGGCCTCTGGGAGGCCTCTGGCCCTAGGAGGGCTCACGGTTGGCAAGGCAGAGACAGGTGGCCGTTTTGAAGTCCCTGGCGGGGGAGCCTGCCTGGGGTGCAGTGGGAACAGATGGCTCCTGGCACGACACGTGCCCCCACCCTGTGGGGCCAGCTGCCCCAAGCTGGCATTGAGCAAATCTTCTGACAAACACAGAAGGGCTGGGTCTGGTGGCGGCCAGGGTACTAGGGACAATTTGGGGCCTACCTTCGGGGCTCAAGGTACATGATGGGGTGGGGTCCCAGGAATGTGAGTGACTACTGTCCGGTCCAGACTTAACTTCACAATTTTTTTTTTGTCATTATGAGAGGAAGCACATTTTTGTGGTAATTGGAACACAGTAAATCTGAAAATGTTAGACACAAGCTAGATGAGGGGTCCCACCAGCCTGCCCTCTTGGGGCCGATTTCCTGGGCGTCTCTGTCAGCCTGGTCCCACAAGCCCCCTTGTGCCCGGGTCTTGCTTTTCCATGAACACACCTTCACACGCCCTGCATTTAGAGATTCTCCAGAAACACAGGTTCATTGGCTGCCTCTGTTCCCAGGGTGAGGACCCAACATTCATGGGGCTGTCTTCCTCTGGTTGGACATTTGGGCTGTTTATGACTTCTCTGTGTTAGGAAACGGGGCTCAGAAAACAGTCCCAGAATGCACATGCATCTGTGTTTTGTTTTGTCCTGAGGGTCAATTCCTGGAAGTGGCTCATGGGGCGCAGAGTGGACCTGGATATCCCTTACAGTCTTATCAAAGTGCACTGTCTTTTGGGCCATCCGGTGATGTCTTGGGCCCACCACAGACCTGGCCCCCAACAGTGCCCTTGCTGGCCTGGCCTGAGCTTTTGGGACCCTCACTTTTAGCATCTCTTATGGGACCCATCAGGCAGCTTCATTGAGTGGCACAAAGGGAGGCCTGAGCAAATGTCCTGTGGCAGATGTCTTCACAGGCCTGAGGCGTAAATCCTGGCTCTGCTACTTGCTGGGCCTCCCAGCCTTGTCAGGAGTCTGTAAGCATTCTCTGAGTGAGTGCCTGAGGACAGCCCCCAGGGCCTGGCCGATGAGTGTGTTTGGGTAAAAGGGTTCGAGGGTCCCTGGCATGTGTGGGGACCCTTGGGGTCTTCTAGGGTAGTGAGGAAGGAGCCCTCTGCTACTCTAGGCCTGACCAGACCATCCCCTCATCACCTTGGGTGGGCAGGAGTGGGACAATTTCGGGCTGAAGAGGCTGAGTTTGGCCCTCTTGTCCTGGGACCAGCCAGACTGTTCCAGGTACCTGTCCACAAGCCGTTGTCATGAGGCTCACTGGGGCCACTTGGAGGGGTGAGTCAGTCACCCCCTGGAACATGCTTGCCCCAGTCCTGGCCCCTTGTCCCCAGGGGCTGTCAGGGAAGATCCCAACTGTGAGTCTCCAAGCTGGTGACTCCACTCTATTGGCCTAAATCTCGTCCGTCTCCCTATGACAGCCCCACTCCATGGACCCCCACAGCCCCTAGAACTCTCCATGGCCCCACAACCCCATGGGTCCCCCATGGCCACTGTACCCACCCCCAACATGGATGCAGGCTCTGTCCTGTGCATTATGGGATGGAGCCGACGCTGTGGCAACAGGAAGCTTTTGTGGCAGGCGTGGCCTTGGCGAGGAGGTGTTGGCCATGAGCCTGGCCTCCTCCCTCAGCTGTGGGCCTGTCGGTGGTTTACTAGAGCAGCCCTTGGGACTCACTCCCTGTCTGATTTCATGCTCCCTGGCATCCCAAGGCCAGGCTTGGGGTGGGGGGTGACCTAGGGGCCTGACAGGCTGAAAGGCCCTACAGGGGCCACTGAGGACTGGAGTTAGACCCAAGGGGGTGTGAGTCCCTGTGGGGTTGCTTGGGGACACCCTGGAGGCCCAGCCTGACAGCTCCATTGCATGCTGGGTCCAACTTTCAACATCACCAAGTCTTGGGAACACCTCCGAAACCACAGAAAACAGTGAAAGTTTGCCATTCCGCTGTGCTGTCGATGTGTTTGAGCAGCACACAGTGGCTGGGGCTCAGGCAGGGGCTCCCATGGGCTCAGAGCTGGGGTGGGGAGGGTTGGCCCTGATGCTTTCTACCCCTACCATGCTCCTGGCTATCAGCTTAGATCCTAGCAAAGGATGGAGACTGACACCCAGGAAGTGGCTCCTTGTAGCCTTCTACCCAGACTTCTCTAACCAGGGGACCAAGAAACGGCCCCTTCCGGCCTGGCTTGCTCCCTGTCCCACAGGGTAGGATGCTGCCTTGAAAGACTAGGGCATGGGGACAGAGGTGTATTGGCTCATGCGTGGTGGTTAGACTGACCATCCCTACCTGACTCTTGGTGCCACTGACTTCGGTCTCCTAGGCTTGATGGGTCCCAGGGCAGCTCCCACTTTTCCCCCAGCCCTCCTCACCTCCTGACATCCCCAGGAACTTCCCTCTGGCCTCTGGGCTAGCTTGCTTTCCAAACACCTCCCGTACCTCCAGTGGTCCTGTCTGTTCCCGCTCTTCCCTCCACCTGGCATTTCCTTCCCCAAACCTCTGTTGGCCAACAGCTCCCCCATCCTGAAATTCCCATTATGAAGGCTGAGCCTTCTAGAAGGCACCTGGATGTGGGCTCTGCCATCTCTGAGGCATAGACTTGTCTCACTGGGCAGGCAGCTTTATCCCCAGGGCTGCCTCATGGCCACAGGACCCTCCCAGGCAGGTCAGACCCCAGAACTGGGGAACCACCTCAGCCCCCACCTGTCAGGCCCCACAGATTTGGGGCTTGACTTGGAGTGGACAAGAGTATATATTCTGTCTAAGAAGCCTCCTATGAACACCCACTGTGCGCAAGAGAGGGCCAGCTTTCCTTTTCTTTTATAGCTTGGTACAAGATGTCCCAATAGAGGGGGACAAGGAGTCAGCCAAGGAGCTGATAAGGCCTACCGAGAGCACACAGCCAAGGACTGAGCCCAGGGCTCTTCCACTCAGGCTGGGGGCAGCTGAGAGGCTGTAGCTCCGGGCCTGGATCAATGGAGCCATGGGCAGCCTTATGCGCCCTATGGCTTTGCTGGACACAACAGGAAGAATGGCCACATGCCATCTGGGTGGGAATCATTTCACTGTTGGAGTAGAGCTGGATCCATAAGTGTTCTTATCAGTGAGAAAGGCTGTTGTCTGTCCAGGAGAGATGCCCAGTGCCTGTCCTCCCAGGAGACCCTCCAGATACAGGGTAGAGCTGGGGGAGAATGGATCCCCAGGAAGCCCTGGGTCAAACAAGGTTAAGGGGTCTCCTGCAGGACTTCTCAGTGCCTTGAACAGCTCAGGTGTAGGGGATTCTAAGAGATGGGCAGGGAATCTGCCCCTCCAGGCTGGGGATGCTAGCTTGTTGCTCTGCCCAGGGCCTTGAACAGGGGCTTGGCACAGAGCCTAGGGTTTCCCAGGACCCCAAGGCCCATGGCAAACAGTAGGAAGTGGGAGACCCTGTCCTGAATGGGAGCCAAGATTCTGTTATTTCATGTCCCAACTAGATAGCACTCACAGTTGGTACCTAATTAATGCATGGAATAAAGAAAGAACTTTCTGGCTCTTGTATAGGAGTGCTGTCCCTGTAAGTAGAAGAACCCATGATGGGGACGTCATTGAGGAGTGACCAGGGACCGGTGTCCCTCCCAGCTCGGTGTGGAACTGGAGCTGCGCTGTGAAGGTCCAGCCTTCTGCAGGTCCCAGGCCTCACGGGATTTCATAACCTGTTTTGTTGCCATTCTGTTTGTACGGATACCTTCTATTTGCTGCCTGCAATGCTTGTTTTCCATTTCCAGTGGTGTTGTAAGATTTCCTTTCAAAATATAATCACTTAAGTGAGAAAAAAAAAAACTCTTTTGAAGAAAACCCTCCAGTAAACAATAGTGAAGCGGGTGGGCGGATGGACAGAGGACTGAGTGGAGTATGGGGCTCAGTTGGCTGGGTGCGTGGGCTAGGGGTGAGCAGGCAAGGGATGGGGGTAAGGAGAGGGAGAGGGACGGGGGCGGGACCCCCTCTGTTGCTGCTTGGCCCAGCTGGGCCCCCTTGGCTGCTGTCCTGTGACTGAGGCTGCCCTTGGTGGCCTCGGGGCCAAAGTGGCTATGGCCATTCTTGTCTATCCCGTAGGCTCCCAGGATCCACCCTGCAACCCAGCCTCATCTCATGCCCACTTGTGCCCTTGAACCTCTGTCCAGGCCTTTTATTTACCTGTTAATCTGTCAGTGTATTTATTGATTGGTAAGTTGGCAGGAATGGCATGTTTTGGGGGGAAACTTGGGGCACTTTGAGTCAGCAGGGTGCTGTTCCCTGAGCCCTCCTCAGTCGGGGGTCGTCTGTCCTCAGACTCACATGGCCAGTGGCAAAGGCCATCTCTCTTGGGCTGCCTCCCCAGCAGCCCCTCAACACAGACGGTTAAGGGAGGCCCAAGGTGTGGCCCCTTGCCCAGGACGGCATGGCATAGGGGATAGGCATGGGGCAGGGGCCCTGACCTCTCTGTCCCCCCAACAGGGGTTGGCATGGCTGAGCACAGGCCAGGTATGAGCGGGTACAGCTGGCAGACAGCCCGATGGCCCGTTGTCGGAGGCATGTGTGTGAGAACCTGTTCTCCCAGCATCCTCCCTGACTCCCTAGAGTAGAGCAGGATGGGGAGGATGCCTGGGGCTCCAGCAAGGACTCTGCCTGTGGCCAGAGCTCACGTCATCTAGATAAGAAACCCACATGGGCAGGGTCTGGAATGGACACTCGCAGGGGGCTGGACCCCTAAATGTAGGTGGCAAAGAGGGGCACAGGCCCTGGCATGGGGACAGCTCAGGATCCTGGGCCCTGGAGGCTGCAGGCCTGAATCTGAGTCCCAATGCAACTGCCCCACAGTGAGGATGGGGCTCTTGCCTCAGTGCGCCCAGCTGTGCCCTTGGCCATGGGGCTGGTGCAGGGCAGTGAGTACCAGATTTCATGCTGGATGTTTGAGCCCAGATCATGCTTGGAGGAAGTAGGCCAAGGGGCCCTGAGCCCATAGCCCCTGGTAGCACTGAGCCTGGAGGCCTCCCATGTATGGACATCCCCTGGCCACTTCCTCCAGATCTGAGACAGCTCCATGCTGCCTGGACAAACACGGGGCACGGGCTGTGCAGGTCATTCCTGGGATTTCATGGATATAAATGACTCCCGGGGCAGGTCCTTAAACACAGAGCTTGAACATATGTTGCTGACTGATTTAGGTCAATCCCTGGCAGTAGACTCATGGGGGGGCATGGCCTTTGGACCCCCATCTGCCTGCCTTCCTACCCCCTCCCCCCCGCAGGCAAAGAACTTTCCAGAAGGTGGGAGACTCCCTCCTTGGGGCTGGGAGTGCTGCTTGACAAGAAGGTATAATCCTGCACCTGCTTGGGAGGCCTTGGGGAGGCTGTGGGCAGGTGCTGTGTGTGGGGATGGAGTCAGGGGACAACGGGGGCCACTACTGGGGGCACCCAGAGGCTCCCGACAGCCAGCCTGGGAAATGGGCTGCTGTGAGGCTTAACAGAGGAGGTGCACTGAAATGACGAACAGGAAGCCGCCTGCATTCCTGGCTCTAATCCTCATATGATGAGCTCCGAGGCCTGGTGGGCAGGGCTGGGGGCAAGTCAGGCTAACCTGATTCCTTTCCCACAGGTCAAACACTGAACATGGCCTCTGGGACTCGCGCTGGACTCCCCAGCAGGGCTCTGCCGAGGCTATGCTGGACTCTGGGGATCTCACTGCCCTGAGCTCCCGGAGACCCAGCCCTGTATTCTAGGAAAAGCCCTCCCATCTTGGGGCCCAGAAGGGAGTATCAGGGGTGGATGAGGCCATGCAATGCATGAGCACCCACTGTATACCAGGCCCTTGCGAGCCATTGCTTCCCTGTAAAGCAGGTTTGGTTATCTTGGGTGGTGGTAGGTGTAGGGATGGGGTGGGGGGTCCCATGGTCCCCGTGGTGGTGGTGGTGGCCCATGGGTCTGGCTGTTTGTCCTGGAATACTGGTTCCAACCACGAGGTGGTTCTTGGGAGGACTGGGCCCCACACTGACTCACAGCTGCACCTCGGGTAAACATGTCCCAGCCCTATTTCACGTCCCACAGAAATCTCAAAGTTGACGGATGTAGATCAGGGCTGGCTTTCAGCGCTGCCGACTGCCTGCCTCCCCAGCTCGTTTCCAGAGCAACCTTCCCCTTCCCAAGGCCTGCAAACACCTACTGTGTGTCTGACTTTCACTTAAAACCCAGGGCCTGATGGAGGAGCAGGGGAAGGGGCAGAGCCTGTTGTCAGCCGGGAACTGCACACCTAGGGGACCTACGACCCTCGCTTGTCTCCCCCTCCTCCGTCTGCCACTTTGACACCCCCCCCCCACAGCTGCCCCCTTAGGGTCTGCATACCAGAATCCCATCTTGGGCACATGGGGTTGCCTGATGGTGCTTGGCGTCACCCTCATGCCTCCCGAAGTCTGGGCCAGCCCAGTGACACTGGGCCCGAGGGAGACCTCGGTGAGAGGGAGCTCCAGCCCAGCTGCTTATCTACCTGGTGCAAATCCGGTGGGCAGCAGGCAGCAGAGTCTGTGGGCTAAGCCCTCCTGGGGTATCACATCCCAACAAACAGAAGCCCGACTGTCCAAGGGCCTTGGTCAGTGCCACCCTGCCTCCTGAATGTGGCTAGGTCTGCCCTCCTCCATAGGCCCTGACTGAGCCCCATCAGCCTCTCCTGGATCCTTGCCACCTCCTCCATGCTGGTCTACAGGCTGATCAGGTGAGGATTCGAGTCAGGAATAAGAAACATCAAAAACAGATCTCTGTGCGGATGACGGGTCAGAAGACTGGTCCTGGCTCCTGCTTGTGACTTGTGGCCTTGGGCCCGTCAGCCCATCTCCGTGTGTAAGTGGGGTTGGGAGGACACTGTCTCAGACACTGTGTGCTGCGCTTTGGGCATGAGCAGTGGGACGGCTCCAACTCTGCCCCTGCCCATTAGCGCCCTCCATCTGCAGCATCTGCCTCCCGGTGTCGTCCCTACCCCCATCAGACCTGGTTACCCTGCAGGTGGATTTGAGCCCATGCCCTCAGGTGATCTCTGCTCAGCCCATATTGCAGCGGGGCATCGGAGGCAGCTCCAGGTGTGGGGCAAGGGGACTGGGGAGAGGGGACTGTTCTGGGAGTGGCGGGATGCTGCTATCAGGACAAGAGAATAAGGTGCCAGTGGAAGGATTGGGGCAGCAAACTCCAGCAGGGCAGAATCCCCGTGGGCCTGGCTTTTTAGGGTGGCCCAGGGCAGCTTATGCGCCCTCCCCGTGTCTTCACCTTCAGCAGTCTTATGGTTAGGCCCAGGCACTGTTGTCCAGGCTCATGGGCGGGAATCGGCCTCTCGGTGGGGCCCAGGACACCCCGCAGACAATATTGATGCTGTTTCCACACAAACAACCAAATGCCAGATATTAATTCCAGGCTCGGTTGGAAACATAGAAATCGATGCCCACGGAACAGGGAGGACAGACTAGAGCTAGGCCCAGCATGGTGACCTCTCGGCAGGAGGTGACTATGTGCAAGAGGGGTTGGCAGGTAAACAAAACTTTTGACAGGTGGATGTGTCCTGTGGTGGCCCTTCCCCCCAGGGGCGCAGACCTTCCTGATCTCAGGCTCCTGGGTCTGGAGGAGGGCTGGCCGTTTGGTTGTGGCCTGGGCTCCCAAGGTACTCAGTGACTATTAGCTCAGCTTCTTCCAGGTACTGACCCCAGGACCTTCTCACACCCCAGCTCAGGGCCTATGGAACATTCACCTGCCTACCAGGCTCTGAAGGCAAGGCCCCTTCCTGCTGAGAACTGGACGTGGGAGGTGCCCAATAGTTGCTTGGGCAGCTGTTGAGGGCCTCCGGCTGGTGTCCTGGGCCTTTGTCCTGCTTGCAGCTCCCAGGCAAGGTCCGTGGCCTCCCTGGGCCTCTGCAGGCCCTACTCTCCATTCAGGGCTACCTTAGCAGCCCCCAAGCCCTCCCTCTGCTCTGGGAGCAGGCATCTCAGGGAGGAAGGGTGGCAGATATGGGACAGACTCTGACCGGCTTAGTCTGTCCTAGGGTGGTCAGCTTCTTGGAGAAGGTGGAGATAGGGGCAGCCTTCCCTGGTTCGGGCCAAGGCCTCAGGTTGAGTGAGTGTCTTGGGGGTGGGGAAATTGATTTCTGAGGGGCCACAGCCTGGTTGGAGCTCCTTAGCGCATCAGCCCGTGAGTCGGGTATAAGCTGGGGGCTATAGGCTGAATGTTTTGGTTCCTCCCCAGATTCCTATTGAAATCCTAACCCCCAGGCGGTGGTATTTGGCAGCAGGGCTTTTGGGGAGCGATTAATTCCTAAAGGTGGAACCCTTACAAAGGGGACTGGAGTCCGCCTAAAAGAGACCACAGAGAGCTGTGTTGCTCCTTCCGCCACATATGGACACAGTGAGAAGATGGCAGCCATGGGCCAGGACACTCAGTCTCCCTGGGCCTTGACCTCAGACTCCAGAACTATGAGAAATACCGCTCGGTGATTTCTCAGCTGCCTGGTCTCCTGTTTTGTTACTCTAGTCCATCTTCTGCCTCTCCTCTGCCCACCGTGGCCTCTTGGGTCCCAGGGTCTTCCAGCATGCCCTGGGGTGGAGTGGGGGGGTGGGAATCCCACCTTTGGGGCCGTCCTCGCTGTGTTCTCAACCCCTGCCAAGGAGGTATCAGAAGTCCCAGCTTTTTGGATTTCCTAAGCGGTTGTATTTAATCTGGAAGACTGAGATGCTTGGGGCACAAGCAAAGTGTGTTAATAATGGTGGGCCAGCCGTCTGTGGGGCCAGCGATCTGCCTCCAAGGACAGGACAGCAGAAGGCATTTGGCCCAGATCTGGAAGAGGAGGGAGGGGAATGCCTCACGCCTTGGTTGAAATTGAACCCAGCCACAGGGCCGCCGTCTGCCAGTCTCTGGCCTCCTTCCAGTTTCCATTCTCCCTCAGTGGGGACCAGGGCGTGCAAGCATTTGTTCTCAGAGGCTGCCTGTTCTCAGCGGGACAGGGCCTCCTCCTCCCAGAAGACTTCCAGAGACACCTCCAGACAGAGGCCTCCATGCTGGTCTGCCCCTCACTCACCATGGACCCTGGGTTGACGAGGAACCCCTCTGAGCCCCAGTCAGGCCTTGGATGGGTTTGTGTTTGTACTAGGAGCCCCTTCCTGCCCCTGCTCCTTGGGGGTTCCCTTTGTGGCCAGGGCTGTCTTTCGAGTCCTTGCCACCCACTCTCCCCAACCAGTTTCCTCTGCTTCCTTGCCCAAGGGCTGTGGGCCAGCCTGGCAGGACCACCATCTCTGGGAGGGTGGGAAAGGTACTAGTCTGTACGAGCCCCCTGCCTGCCAGGGGCACACCACCTCCTCCAGCCTCTCTTGGCATCTTCCGGATAGGGAGACTGAGGCATTGACGGGCCACACGGTGGTCCTGGGCTGCCTTCCAGTTCACCCCGGCACACTGGCTTTTCCAGGGCTGGTACATCCAGGCAATGGAGCTTCAGGACCTTCCCCGCCCCTGGAAGGAGAGCAGGGAAGCCACAGGGCAGGGATGGATGTGAACCCAGACCCTCTCCAGGGGGGACTGGGCCAGAGCGGCCTGTGGTCACTGCACAGCTGAGAAGTCACCTTCAGAGGGAACAGATCCATCTATCCTAATCTTGTCCATGGCGCCCAGTGGACTCCCTGACCAGGCTTGGTGGCAGTCTTTTCCTGCCAGCACTGGGTGGGCTGGGAGCACCTGCGACTCAGGTTCTCTGTTTGCTCCCTCCCTTCCTTCCCCATGTGCTCCCTCAGAGGGATCTCTCTCATCGGGAGCCAGTGGACCCCCGCCACGGGTTCTGGGCCTCTTGGTCGCCCTTCTGCAAGCTTGCGTCCTGTGTCTTGGTCTCCTCCCTTCTGTCCCTGCGTTTCTCAGTGCGCACATCTGACTGCTTGATTCTGTCCTATCTGTGGTGTGGGGGCCTGGATGGCTCCTGAAATGAGTTTCCTGATGCCATGTGGGCCAGAGACTGCTGGTCCCTCTAGCACCCTGATGGTCCAGGGCCTCCTAGCATCCTGTCCCACTGGCCCAGCCTCTGGGCCCGTTGCGGGGGGTCTCTTCCTGGCCTTTGCCTAAATTCCGGGCAGTGGCGTTCCTGGGGGGCGGGGAGGGAAACAACAGCTTTGGAGCTGATTCCCTCAAGGCAGTGGTGTGCCAGACCCGGCTGTCCCCAACTCTGATGGCAGCGACAGCTCACTGGTCCTTCTGGAATCTGCCCTGGGGGGATGCTGTTACCCCAGAAATCCACAGATGCTCCAAGTCAGAGTCCAGGTCCTGCAGGTCGGGAAGCATTGGCCGGAACCTCACACTGGTAGAACATGGGCTCTTCCGCGCACCACGGTTGTCCATGAAGAAGCCTCATGGATCAAGTGCAGCCCTCTACCAGGGTTAGGGGGTCTCCTCAAGATGGATGCTCGGCTTCCTTGCCCAGTGAACATCACTGTTGCTGGCCCAGGCCCAGAGCCAAGACAGGTGGTCTGAGTGGATGGGAAGGTGGTGTACGGCCCACCCATCACACCTCCCAACCCTTATGAGGCTTTTACAGAAAGTATTCCTGGAGGGAGGGCTTCTGCTGGGGAGAAGTAATGCTGGGATGTGCGAGACAGAGGGCATACCCCCTGGTTCTGTGCCCTGGCCTGGGCTGGGGTGTTGGGTGGGGGCTGGGCAGGCACAGAGGTTGGCAAGGAGTATGGGGGCGGGGCAGCTACTCCCTGGCTGCTTGGCCTCCATTCATCAGCTCGAAGCTCCCCCCTCCCCAGACTTTGAAGATGCAATAAATATTGATTCTGGCAAATCGATGCATTTCTGAGGACCTAGCTCGATAGCAAAGTTACAGGATCAGGGCAAAGTCATCCACGCCCCCAACTCCAGCATCACTGAGAGCCTGGCCACGTTTCTAGGGGGCCAGTGCCAATGGCTGGGGCCACCCGAGGGGCTTTGCCTACACCAGCTCTCATCCTCACCTGGCCATGGCGGGGTGGGGGGGTGTCCCTGTGCTTGCCAGGGCCTTCCTCATGCCAAACCATCTGAGCGTCTCCTGTGAGTACTTGTGTGCCTGGTCGCCAGGGTCCAGGCCAGAGCAGAGCCCCTTCCTCAGGGCTCTCTCTGCAGTCCTTGCTCTCCTTTCCCTTGTGGCATGCCTCTGAGATGGGGAGCTCACCCCCTCCTAAGCTGCTTCTTCCATCTCCCTCCCAGCAGCACCTCGCCCTGGCCCCGGACCCACAGAAATGTACCCCCCGCCTCCCCCTCCTCCTACCTCCCGCTGAAAACATACTCCAGGAGGTAACCTCCGCCTGCTCAAGGTCACTCTGGCCATTTCCCCTAGCTTTGCTGCCGCCACCTTGTCTGGCCCCTCTAGCTCTCTGATCCCTTCAACTCTCAATCAGTCTGGATCCCTGACGGGCCCATGGGGTCCCTGGGGACCTCATGGTCCCTCTCCACTTTTGCACATGGTCTCCCTCTGCCTGGAGCTCTCATCCTCCCTTCTAGGAGGCACCATTCAACAACTCCCACCCCCTGCCCGTCTTTCCTCCGAGCTCCCACCCGCCTGAAACTGTCTTCCCTGGAGGGTGAGACTCGGGGCCCAGGACGCTCAGAGGATACCTTCTGAGTCCCTCTAGAGGGAGGGGCTGAGCAGGATAGCTCTAGGGACCCTGTTTTGGGGGGGTGGGTACCTGCCCATCCCCCTCGGTTTCACAGACATCTCTTCCCTCCCCCCATAACTCCCCCGATCTTGTGTCCCACTCCCCCATCATGTCTTACATCTCCGGTCCACTCTGCCTCACTCCCTTCTCCTAGAACTTCAAGGCTAGGTCTGGCGGGCAGCTTTATTTATGAGATTTTGGGAAATGCAGATGTGATGTTTCCAGCTAATAGCCCCAAATCACTCGTGCCGCCCCATTAGCAAGGAAACTGGCCTGTGGACATTACGCACTGCCTAAGTGGGAGCCGAGGCAGTGGTTTTATGACCCTATAAAACTTTGGGAGTTTATTGCTATTGAACAAACATGTAATCCAATGCTTCAAGTTCAATATATGTAGCCAACGGCATTCAGGGCCGGCTGTGGCTGTGGCTCTCGCGGACGGGCCTGCCGGCTGCGCAGGCTGAGCCACTGAGACATTCAGGGGCTTCGGAGCCGATCAGTGATTGATTGGCAGCAGGATGGGGGGCAAGATTTATGGTGGCCAGGCTGGGGTCTGTCCTCCTGCATATGGAACAGCCCAGAGGGCAGGCAGAGGGGAGAGTTAGCCACCAGGGATCTGAGGCTCTTGTGCAGAGGGTTGGGCCACAGCCGCCAGGCAAGGGGCTGGTTTGGGGAGATGCTGAGACAGAGGCCACAACAAAGGGAATGTTTCACTCCTGAAAAGTGGTGATTCCAGTGGCATTCCTCGCAGGGAGGGGATAAAGAATAGGCCTGGGAGGGGCCATTGGCTATGCCTCACATACCAGAGGCCCATCCACCCATCCCTACGTTCATCTACCTGCCCACCCCCCCAATCATCCACCCAACCATCCCTCCACACATCTGTCTGCCCATCTATCTATTGCCTATTCCATCCATCTATGTATCTGTCCATCCATCCCTTCCTCCAACCCTCCATCCATCCTTCTATTCATCTACTTGCCTACCCACCCAATCATCCCTCCACACACCCCTCTGCCCATCCATCAAGTCATCCGTTCATCCCTTCCTGTCTCCCTCCTTTTATCTACCTGTCTATCCATCCATCCATCTATCCATCCATCCATCCATCCATTGCTCTGTACACCCTTCCATTCATTTGCATGTCCACTTACCCATCATCTACCCAACTGTACACTCATCTACTTGTCTGTCTGTCCATCCATTCATTCATCCTCTACCCATTTGCCCACCTGTCCATTTGTCCTTCTGCCACACAGCTGCCCCTCACCCAGGGATTGTGCTGTGCCCCCAGAAATGACCCAAGCCTGGGAAAGCCTTGGGGACCTACATCACCATGCAGAAGTGCAGACATTTTGCTTTGGCCTCGGTCAGAGCACCCATGCTCTCTCGCCCTGAGCTTCACGCCCCAGGAGCCTCCTCCTTGTATCTGTATGCTTTGCGTCATTCATCGAAAGAATGGAGACCCCCGTGGGTTAACAGTGGTTTATTTATTTCCTCCCGATTTTGGTGTGCACACACACTCCTTATTCTCACTTCATATGTGACTCTGTGCTTGTCTGGTCTTCGTTTTCACTCTGTATCGTTGGGTATTCTAGCCGTTTCCACCTTTTCTGCGGAGACAAGTAAATGTTGTGGCCACAGTGAGTCCACATAGCTGGGTCTGCCCCTCCAAGGCCGACCCCATGAGCACAGAGTCCAGGAAGGGGCTGGGAGTCTCCATGACTCAGGGCCCCAGACGCCTGACCTGCTGAAGCTGCTTTCGCTGGACAAGGGGCTCCTGCAGTACCTGGCCAGAGGGGCGAGGGCACTGGACGGGGCTCGTCTTCAGAGTGCTGCCTCATCTGCAGTTTTCTCAAGTCCTTGGTGTTTGGGCTCTGGATAAGCTTGTGTTATGTTAATGGTATTAATTTTTTTGTCACGTTAGTGTCAAAAATTTGCCCGATTCATTGCTTTTCTTTGAACTCCCTGGTTTCTTCTGAGCCACCTGAGAATTTAGCTTTCACACAAAATGTACTTATCTTCGCCTTTGTTCTTAGAAAGTTCTTTCCCACGTGGGGGGGGGGGCGGTTTGGTCAATATTTGCCTGCTTACTTCCAGTTCCTTTCCACGGTTTCCTCTCTTTTCTGTTTGCAGCACCTTACCCCTCTGCTCCCATCTGTGGGCCCCGCATGCCCTCCCTCCCCACCTTCCTGCATAAATTGTTCTCGATAGCCTTGGCGCTGCGGCCACGGAGGGGACAGACCTGACCCAGCCTCCAGAAGGGCAGGGACATCAGTGCAGACGTGCAAAGCAGAGAAAGCAGGTGTGGAGTCAGGGCTGAGGACGGGCAGGTCGGAGCTGGGGCCTGGAAAGGGTGTGTGGCTGAGCGAGTGGGGCATGACAGAAAACTCTTGTCGGAGTGATGACGGGCGGGCGGTGGTGGTGCGGGGACTTGGCCAGGGAGGGGAGAAGTGGACGGTGCTCTGAGGTTACCCATTTGGTCCCCATGTCAGGCGTTCGGATCACCTGGAGCAGGCAGTAGGGCAAGAGAGGGAAGGAGGGAGGTGGCAGAGTTGGGCGGTGGCCGGACAAGAAGCCCCTGAAGACAGATCTCCATCCAGAGTGGTCACTGGCCCTGCTCGCTGGCCAGCATGGGAACGCGAGACAGAGTCTTCGCAGCCCCGGAGTGTGTTTGATTTAGGAAGCTATGAGGTGGGCTGTGTGGGCCGGGTGGGGGGGAGCAGTGGTGCCCAGGGCGAGGGGATGCAGGGTCCCAGCAGTCGGTTCTGGGTCACGAAGGTCTGGCCCAGAGTGGCTTGCGCAGGTCTGTGTGGATCTAGCTGCTTTAACGCCCCCCATATGCAGAGACGCTTGATCCCCTCACCCTTGAAGGGCAATCGAGTCACGGAAGTTGATGTAATGAAGCTGACAGAAGGCACGTTTGTGCTCTGGGAAGCCAGGCAGCTGGATCACTCTCTCCTGAGGACAGAGGATGTTCTCCTGAAATGAGCTCTTCCTGATGGCGGCTCCCTCCAAACCCGCACCAGACATGGGACGTCCTCCTTCCACGTAATTCATCTCTGTAGCTGCTCGGGGTCCCATTGGCAGCGTTTCCTGCTGCCGCTGACCTTGGCAGGCTGTAGGGGCTTTGGGGGGGGTGCGGCAAACATGCAAACAGAGCTGGAGGGAAGGAGGAGGCCTCCTTCCTGCCGCTTTGGCAATAAGGGCAGGCGAGGAGAAGCCTGGAGCCAATGCCCTCACCCCTGCTGATGGGCATTGAGGGATGGGGAGGCATGCCACGCCCCCTCTGAGGGAGATGTTCCCAAAGAGCGAGCTGATGGGATGTGAGACAGGCCCCCAGGGGTGAGCTCCTGCCCTGCAGTCCCGCGGGTAGACTTCCAGGGGACACCGTGGAGGCACTACCAAGCTGGGCATGGCGCAAGGGGTGCCGGTGGGGACGAGACCAGGCCTGAGCACAGACGGAACGAGATGGGTCTTAATTGTAATGGATGGGCCTTGTCCTTGGCCACAAAACCTGATGATTCAGGGTCAGGTGGAGGGTCGGTTTGGCTCACAGAAAAGAAAGAGACTTGGAATCGGGCTCCAAAGCCCCATGAGTCCCTGATGTGGCTGGGCACTTCTCAGATACCATCCCTGGTCATATTAACAGAGGTTGGGGCCTGGAGGGAGAGAGGGACAGGTCTGTGGACTGAGGAGGAGCATGAAGCTGTGGCCGAAGCAGGTACCAGGTGGTTGGTACAAAAGCTGGACATGGGCCCCGCAGTTGTCTGGGCTGCAGGATGGCGGGTGAGGAAGGCTAGGTTTCTGGGGTGGCTGGTGTCCAGTGGGCAGTGTTAGGAGCTTGACGTAGTTTGCAGAATTGGATTGGCTGTGACACAGGCTTGGGACAGCTGCTGGGGTACCCAACCTGAAGGACTGTGAGATGGAGAGCCAGAGCCAGTGCCTTGAGAGGGACCCAGGGAGAGGGCCAGCATGGCCATTGGGCTGGGTGCCAGTCGGGGATAGACCCTGAAGCCCCAGCCTGGCTCTGGGTGTCCCTCACCGGCCCAGCCTCTCTCTGTGCAGCAGCCTTGTGGTTATAGCTGAAATGCAACCCCATTAGCTCTGGGGGGGGGGGGCGGTGCAGGAGCCACATCCAGAGGATGAATGGTCGGAGGGGAGAGACTGCTCCGCTTCCCAGCCTTGTCGAGGTAATTAGCAGTCTCGATTAGCACTTGACCTGTGGCCTGCACCGGGCGCCTGTCAACTCGTTACTGCTAATTGTGGGGACTGGTGGCACCTCTGGCCTCATTACCCGGGTCTCAGCCCCTGCCCCATGAGGGCTGGTGGGAGTGGGGAGTGGGGAAGGGAATGACCCCCAGGAGCTGGAAGGCCGGTCGGGCCGTGCCTCCTGGCAGACCCTCCAGCTGCCTGAGCCGCCACAGCTGGGCTGGGCCCCTTTGCTCTGCAGGCATTTTATTCCCCTGGCCTGGAATCACCAGGATCCTTGGAGCTCTGGCTCACCACGCAGCCAAGGGCTCTGAGAGTGGGACCCTGGGGGGGTCTACCATGGGATAGGTCCACGGGGTGGGCGTGACTCTGCCCAGAGTGGGCTCCACTCCTAAAACCCTGCCCTCGCCCCCACGCCACACCTCCCTTGCCCACCTTGTCTTGCTGCCTTGTGACTGCTCCCCTTTGCTCACACTCCAGGGGCCACCCCGAGTCCTGCGGAGAACAGGGGTCATGGACTCAGTCAACAAACTCTCTCCCAGGTATGCAGAGGGGCAGGGAGCTGACCTGGACCTTCCATGACGTCACTGTCCATCTTTCCTCACTGGGGCAAGTGCCTTGTTAGAGATGCAGGGCTGTGAGGGTTCCTCCCGGGGTGGCCCGGGCAGGCGCTGGTCTTCCTGGGCGACCCCCCAACCCGGCTCCGTGGCTTACCATGGTGGCGGATGGCTCTGCTCTTGAAATGTGTGTCTGGGACTGCCTCTTCCCCCAGGGGTGACCAGAGTCGTCTCCATGATCATCCTGGGTATGGTCGGGGGCGTGCAGACAGGGCCCACTGTGTGCCCCAGATGTCCTCAGCCCTCACTGGCCTCTGCAGATGCCGTGCCTGTGCTCCTTGGCTGCCCAGCATCCTCTGGGAGCAGTCGGGGGGAGGCCAGAGCCCAGGAACCTTCCACCAGGCACAGAATTAAACACAGCTCTTGAGACCGGATGAGTCCCTCCGAAGTGGCCCCATTGTCGGCCGGAGTGTCACTCTGCCCATGGCCTGGCACAGTTGTGACTGGTGGGCGAACCTCGCCTCATCACAGGAACCGAGACGCAGCGCGCCCAGCTCAGCTTCCGCTGAATTATGGGCTTAATAGCCGAGGAGCCGAGCAGGCCGCTGGGGATGCTCCTCACAGGCTCGGGGGCCAGGGCTGAGCCCTCATCGCCCAGGCGCCTGCCTGCTCCCTGTCAGCTGGCGGAAGCAAGCCGAGAGATTTATCTTCACTGACTTTACGAGGTACTAACAGAGAGAGGGCTGAGAGGCAGCAGTTGAATAATTGATGGCCGTCGCTTACTCAGGGAACAACCAGGGCTAGGGTATAAGGGGGGGTGGCCCGTTGCTGGCCGCAGAGAGCTGGGAAACCAGCCGGGGGACTCGGGGACCCCAGCTTGGGGCCCCAGCGATCACAGATACCTTGGGGCAAGTGTTCCCAGGAGCAGAGCTCAGCGATCCCAGGGCCAGCTCACCTCCAGCTCCCCACTCATGCCCTGTCCACCCACCTAGCAACCTCACAGCTCTGTTCCGTCTGCGGCCCCCCGAACCCCACCACTTTGGGCTGGGTGTAGTCCCCATTGGGCCTCTAGGCTCTACTCTCAGTCAGTGAGCCCTGGGAGATGATGAGTGGAGGTAGGGAATTTGGGGGTGGGCTGTGGCGCTCTGAGCACCCGTTCCCCTGGCAACCTCAGCTTCACTCTGAGGAGGGCCCCCTCATCTGCCAGATGGATGTATCTGTCCTCATCCCTTATATGCTCTCTCTTCTCTGTTTCTTCTTGCCCCTTATCCCATCTACAGCATCCGGGGGACCACTCCCTGGCCCAAGGACACAGGAGGGCCAGGGCCAGGGTGGAGCGCCCGCAAGAGCCATCCAGGTGGGAATGGGGCAGTGGGCTTGGATCTGGAGGCAGGAGAGACACCTGCCAGGCCAAATGGGTAGCCAGGTTGGAGCCTAGACCACCGTGAGGCCTGGACATGCCCCCTCCCTGAGCGTTTCTTTATTGGTAACAGGGGTGTCCGTGACCACAGTTTTGGCCACCCCAGGTGGCATTCCTCCCAGGAAGGGAGGTGCTCACAACCCCCCCGAACCCCTCATCCCCTGCTCACTTTACTCTCCCCAAACCAGACAGGATCTTTACAGCAGAGGGATTTTATTTGCATTTTTATAAAATTAATGTTTGCTATCCTCCCTTGTGGCTGGCCCAGGCAGGGTTGGGGGGGCGGTCACAAGTGGGTTATTTCCTGGTACCAAGGGCAGGGGCCTGGGGACGGTGAGGTAGAAAGCCTCGTCCCCCTGCTGGACCTATTGCCAGAAATAGCCATATGGCTCCACAGCTCACCCAACAGGCTCTGCCTCAGTGTCCCCTGTAGACTCAGGCCTGTGTTCAGGGCCCTTGGACCAGGTCTGGCCTCTGGGACTTCTGCCCGTCTGAGGCTTTCCCAGTTGCCGACATGAGTGTGACGGGCGGGCACCCGGGTCACAGGCACATGAAGTGACTGCCACCGCGTCAGCCACCAAGTTCTCCTGCGGGTAGCTTTGGGGCCCAGTGGTGGAGACCTGGCTGTGTCTAGTCCTCGTGGAGCCTGGAGTGCGCAGTCGAGAGGGTGTTTGCAGAGTGGGCGGAAGGCCGAGTTGAGGCAGATCATCCCCTTGAGTTTGTTTTCGACGAACCCTTGCTGGTGCAGCTTTTCCTGCATCGAATCCCCTTCCTGCAGCCAGGCCCCCTCTGGGCCCAGCGTAATCTGCTGAGCCTTTGCTCAAATACAAGCAGCTTTGCCTCTTTCTAAACACAACTAATCCAATTTGGGTTTTGGGGGTTGGAGGTGGGCAGCACCAGCCAGAGGACGATCCGTGGCTGGGGCTGAGGCCAGGAACGGGGGCCGTGAGTGTGGGCTCTGGGTGAGGGCCACGGGTCTCCTCCCCGGGGTGCCGCTCCCACCTTGTCCCCACTGTCCGTCTGTCTTGGATGGGAACAAGCACAATACATGGGGCAGCCCTGTGGTCTGCCACCGGGACACCAGACCCAACACATCCCGTTTCCTAAAGGACCAGTAAGAGCCAGGAGAGGGATGGGACCTGGGCTGTGGGATCTCAGTCCCACTGGGGGCCAGGGCAGATTCCCCACGAACCTGAGATCCCAGCTGAACCCACCCTCCCATCCCCCACTGTGCTGGCACCCCCCCCACCCCAGGATCTTCCTGCCCCTAACTGCCCATGCTGGCCTCAGCCCCCTGCCCACCCAGCCCAGCCTTCCATAGCCGCAGAACACAGGGCTCCCGTGGGCCTCTTGCTCCTGGACTGTGCTCCAACTGGGGCCTTTGAGGGGCCTGTGCCCGGGGTTTTGCTCGCCCGTGGCAGAAACTGCAAAACTAACCAGAACACGCACGGCTCCCAGATGACGGATTCAATTCAATTCCACAAATATTGACCACCATCTAATCCACTCGTCCTCCAGCGCTGGCCTGTTCCTCTGAGGTTCTCAGCGTGGCAGCCGCAGCAACTCGTTCAATCTGGGCCCCAACAATGCCACTGGATAGCTGTGAGGGAGCTAAGGCTCCCCCAGGCCCCCAGCAGGTGGGGCCAAGGCTGGGGTCTGACCTCTGTGCCCAGGAAGGCCACTGATGACCACGAACTATGCCTGAGGGGTAGAGTGGGGGCTTAGGCCGGCTGAGGGTCACCAGGCTTTGTGGGGCAGGGGTCATGGTGGGGAGCGGCTAGAGACTCAGCCTAGCCCCCCAGGTTGGGGAGCTGGGTGAGCCCAAGCCTGCCCTGAGTCTGGGCTTGTGTGGGGGACCTTCGTGGGGCCTGGTGGCTGTAAGGGGGGCGGGGGCGGTGGGACAAAGTCCCTCCTTGTGAAGGTCCTTTCCCTAACAGCATGACAGGCTCAGATGTCCTGGGCACACAGTGTGCCCTCCAACCTCTTCCTGCCCCACCTTGGGCTAGTCCCTGTCCGACATAGGGCTTCCCTTTACTTTATCTGGGCTTGACTCTGCTGCCTCACATGCTTTGCCCAAGACCCTGCACCTTCCATGTGGTTTCAAGGCCTAGGGAGGCTGGGAGGAGGCCAAGGAGGGGCCAAGAAGGGGAGGGTTCACGGGTACTGGGCCCCTGTCATGCCTTGTGCCTGTGGGTCACTGCATGGTGCCATCCATAGAGGGCCTGGAGTCTGGTTCCTGGTCAGCCAGACTCAGGAGGGACAGCCATTTCCTGGTTCAATGGCCCTCTGGCTCAGTGCTCTGCAGGCCTCCCTGAGTGGCAGCCTGAAACCTTCAAGCAGAGGAAAGCACATCCACTCCTTTCTCAGGCTCTGGTTCTCTAGGCCCACCTATGCGATGCCTCCTACCTTCCCAGGGGAGGCTGAGGTTGTCACTTTCGCCTTAGAGAGAGTGAGCGGCTGGGGTCGCCCCTGACAGGCAGGGCCTTGGCATTGGGGTGGTCTTGCCGTGGGGAGGAGCTGATTCCCTGGGACAGCCCCTGCCACTTCAGCCGTCCTGACCCAGGAGCTAATCTGCACCGGGCACTATAGCCCCGAGCTGACCCTGGGCACCAGGAAATTGATCAGAAATGGAACTGATGGATTAGAGTAGAACCAGGAGAACTGATTTTTCTCCCTGGGCCCTTAAATGCTGCTCTCAATCAGGTGATCAACTCCTGGGCAGGGGCGGCCCTTGGGACAGAGGTGGGAGTGAGGGGGTGGCCCTGGGGACAGAGGTGGGGTCACGCTCCCAGCCTAGTCTCTGGGATCTTGTGTCAAGTCCCTTCTCTGGCCGGGCAAGGGACGAGAGGCTAACTCCCTCCCCTCTCAGTTGTGTGAACTGGCCAGTCCTGTCCCCTCTGCATCTTGATGGCCTTAGTGTGAGCCCGGAGGAGCCCGTGACTCACCTCTCGCTCGATCATTCAAGCATTTGACAAGCCCTGTGGTGAAGAGAGCGTGGTAAGCCTCGGCAGGACGTATAGTGGCAAGGGAGACAGGCCCGGCCGGTGTGCAGAGCCTCACCGAGGCACACTCCTGTCAGCCTGCTGGATTTCGGCTGGGGCCCCTGGTCTGCAGTGCCCGCCCTGCCCTTCCGTCTGCCTTCTGCTGCAGAGCCAGGCGCGGGCTGAGTTAGAAGAAAGATGGGCACTCCCTTATTCTGGCCGCAGGAGCCAAAGACTATGGCCAGTGACCCTGTGGGCACTTCAGGTGGCTCTGGGCTGTGGACAGGCCCCTGAGCGGCAGGAGTGTGGTCTCCACTGTGCTCTACCTTGGGCCTGGCAGCCATGGCCGGAGATGTGGCAGGCAGCGGCTGAGGAAGGGCAGGTTAGTCAGTGCCCAGCCTGGTGCTGGTGCTGTAGGCCCACCCCGGCCTGACTCAGGGAGACCGTGAGGGGCCCAGGAGGCCCAAGGCAGTGGCTCAGCCCTTTCCAAGGGGGCCTAGAAGGGACTGCCTCTCTTGGCTCCTGGGAGAGAGGCACTCTAGGCTCCGTGATCTGGGGGCTGCTGGATAGCGCCAGCATGATCAGCCTTGTTAAATTCCTCACTGGACGTCTCCCAGCACACGGTGCCCCTCCCCAAAAAGGGGCACAAAGAAAACCATGGTGACGTAAGTGACTAAGCCAGGCTGGGTAATCGCTGGGGTTTCCAGGCCCAGACTGGTCTCCCCCCCACACCAGAAGTTCTGTGTCGCCCCCCACTTTGAGGATCTGGCTGGGGATCCTGGCACTTGTCAAAATGTGTGTCTGAGCTTTAATTTCCCCCTGCATTTGGCGACTTGCCCAGCAAATGCTTTGAGGCCTTAAAGCAGCATACCCAGCCCTGATTAAACATACCCAGGCTGCGGACCTCGGCCCAGGGTGAGACAAAGCCCCTGTGCACCCCCTGTCCAGTGGTCATCGATGGTCCCTCCCAATTTGACATGGGCCTGCCCTTTCCTAGTGGCTGCATGGACTGCAGGAGAAACCCTGAGCTGGGGGACCAAAGGCATGCCGAGGGCCAGCCTCCCTGGACAACCTCAAGAGCTGCAAGGGATGGGGAACCGGAACAAAGCATCCCACCACCCAGTCGGGCCAGTGTCCAGGGCAGATGGAGACCGAGTGCTGGCCACATCTTCACACCCAAGGCCTCCATCCCTGAAGCCTCTGGCCTTTGCGCTCTGGATGTTTGAGACATGGCAGGCATTGGGGAGGAAAGGGGGTAGATCCAGCCCCAGCCCTGACCACCTCTGCACAGGCCTGGTCCCCAGGCCAATCTCCCTCCTCAAAGCTGGAAAGGTCTGGGAGTCATGTGACAGTCAGAAAGTGAGAGCAAGCAGAGACCCCCAGACTGTGGGGGCGACCGCTGGCTGAGTCACCCCTTCAGCTTGGCTTCCTTCTGTTCCTGAAGCACCGCATGTCTCTCTGTCCACTGTGGCAAGCACCATGTCCCCCAACTCGCTCCCTTGGTCTATTCTTGTTGTGGGGGGGTTCTGGGTTTCCCCAGGTCATGAGGACAGCTTGCCATGCTGGCTGGAAACTCCACCTGCCCCAGGCAGCCCTCAAGAGCTGGGTGGGCTTCTCCTCACTCGCTGCTCTGTGAGCATAGGCATGGGTGGTCCTGGTGCTGTCCTAGGACCCCAACTCCTCTTTCTTGAAAGCTGGAACTTCCTGGTGGTGGATGGTCCCATCCAGAGCCCACTGTGTGAAGGAGCCTGGCCTTCTGCCTGGGGGTGGGAGAAACCCCCATGGACAGCCACCTTGGAACCAGGCCCTGCAGCTTGGAGTGTGGAATCTGGGCGCCCAGGGCACAGGGAAGGGCCTGAAGCTGTAGATAGCCTTTGGTGGGAGGCCCTGAACACTGAGCAAACCTAGCGCAAAGTTGATTAACAAGCCTCTCTGCTCAGTACCAAGTGCCCAGGGGCTGCTCAGGTATGGACAGGGGCTGGACAGGCAGGAGGGCGGTCAGGTTCAGCCCTGGGTGTGGGGTGCCGTCAGGGCAGCTTGTGGTGTCTGACCCATGTGGGGTACAAGAGCTGACCTCTGCCTAGAGCCAGAATATGCTGGATGCTGCTTGCGCCCAGTGCTTCCGTGAGATCAGGTTGCCCTCGGCTTGGCTTCCCGCCCCCTGTGTAGCTTCCCTCACTCTCCCCACGGAGCCTCCGTGCACAGCTGCACTGAGACAGGTAACCCCCGGTAAGTCCCCCAGCCTCCCTTCCCATCTAGGTCCTGCCTCACCTTACTAACCCTGTTTGCACAGCAGCCCCGCGCTCCCGCCCAGTGCTTGGAGGGGCAGGGCTATCCCTGCCTGAGGAGGAGACCCTCCTGGCTGGGCCTTGTGGGAGGGTGGGTGTCACCTCTCCCCCTAGCAGGGGAGAGCCAGCGCCACACTATGACCTGCGGTCCCGTCCCAGGCAGTGGCGTTTGCATGCAACTTTGAGCCCACGCTTTGCACCTGATCACGCCCCTCGGTATGGTTCCCAACACCTGGGTCCCAGGGATCCACCTGGACCCTTGCCCTGTCTTGGCACAGGACCCTGACCCAGGGTCCTCCTGGCCCGTGCTGCCAGAGGCCAGCAAAGCCACTTGTGGGGAGTTCTCCTCCAGATCACATGACTTCCAGGTCTTTGGTAAAAAAAAAAGCTCAGGGATGAGTTTTATGTAGGGAGGGCCCTTCCTCTCATCTTTACTGCCTTATTTCTGTCCTCCAAGCCCTTGCCTGCCCCACACCTCAGTGCATACTCTCCTGGGGGCCGGTTCCAGGGAGGGCTCCAGAGCACCCAGCGCCGGGGTTCCCGGTCTCTACAGCCACTGAGCAGGTGGGCAACTGAGCAGATAGGCTGGCCAGCCACCAGCTGTCTGAAGTCGCTCCCTGCTCACCTGCTCACTGCTCAGCCCAGGGCCCGCCTAGGTGACAAGGGCACACCTGGAGTCTCTGGGGTGCCGAGGAAGATCTGGCATAGCTGACAGGCCCTCGGCTGGTTGCCTGACACGTGGGAGAGGGCGCTTGGTGGCAGCTGCCGGGGGGGGGGGGGGGCGCCTGCCCTTCAAGGTCGGCGAGGGGCCTGCACAAGGGGCCTGAGTGAGAATGAAAAGCCAGGACCTGCTCGTGCGTGTGCGTGTGAATTGTGAGCACGAGTACGTGCGTGTGCAAGGCTGCATGTGCAAGAACAGGCCGGTGTCCTCATGTGTGGGCGTGTGTTTCAGGGATATGAGGACGTGAGCGAGCAAGCACGCAAGCACGCCTGTGTGGTGTATGTGTGCGTGTGGGTGTGCACGTGTGTGATAAGCGTGCACGCCTGTCAGCACAAATGCCCAGCAATGGTGCACAGGTGTGAGTGCGCATGTTTCTGATGAGTGCGTGGGTCAGTACGTATTAACAAACTCAGCATGCGTGAGTCAGTACGTATTAACAAAGGTCGGTGAGGGTGCACACGGGTGTGAGTACGCGGGTGGTCCAGGCTTTATGCTGACTTCGGTTTCCAGGGAAT
The DNA here is from genome assembly GCF_922984935.1 of Meles meles. Classification (NCBI taxonomy): domain Eukaryota; kingdom Metazoa; phylum Chordata; class Mammalia; order Carnivora; family Mustelidae; genus Meles; species Meles meles. Next base: position 32,824,468 of record NC_060077.1, read on the forward strand.
TACTTTTTTTTTTTTTAAGATTTTATTTATTTATTTGACAGAGAGATCACAAGCAGGCAGAGAGGCAGGCAGAGAGAGAGGAGGAAGCAGGCTCCCTGCTGAGCAGAGAGCCAGATGCGGGGCTCGATCCCAGGACCCTGGGATTATGACCTGAGCCGAAGGCAGAGGCTTTAACCCACTGAGCCACCCAGGCACCTCTCCAGGGAATTACTTTTGACAGTTGGGGGACCCAAAAGGCTGGCCAAGCTCTGTGGCAGTCCTAAGCGGGAGTGCCTTGTGGTGTGCCCAGGAGAACAGGGTGCTCAGAGTGGAGCCCTTGGCCAGAGGATGTGGACAGGGGAGGTCATGACCACCTTGGGAGCTGGCCTGGGCCCTAGGGCTAGAGGACCAGCCCTGGCCCTCCTCTCTTCCTCAGGACAACGAGCAACTCCCAAGGAAAGTTCTCCCAGTGCCAGCCTGCCAGGGGACACTCAACCACACCCCGCAGTGGGCGTCGACTTATTCCCTTGTCCCCAGTGGGCGAAGGGAGGCTCCGCTCCCCACCAGGCCACCTGGGGCCCACAGCCCAGGGCCTGCGCTGGCCAGTGGCCACCGGCAGTAGAACAAACGGGCATCGTGCACTGTTCTCCGTGAATCTGGGGGTGAGAACATCCCTGCCAGGTGGGGGAGGGCTCACAGGCACAACGCAGGCTCTTGGCACTACTGGGTGTTTGCAGGCGCTAGTTTAGTTAGCACGAAGAACATTTCAGTCCTGAGCTGCCAAGCCTGCAGCTGAGCAGTGCCCAGGGGTGCTGGGAAGAAGGGTCCCAGCCAGGAAAACGCTGTCTGATGGGGTCATCGGGGCGCCCCATGCTGGCCTGACTGCGTCCGGGAGATACAGGCTAAGGTCCTGTGTGCGCTGAGCTTGTGTGTTCCATTCCGAAGCCTTGGCTAGGACAGCCAGGCGTGGCTCAGGGACCCTCCTTGTGGCCCAGACCCCCATCGCTGACCCCAGACCCCTCCTGGCAGCAGAGCTGTAGATTCTGGGCCAGCCCTGCCTCTCTGGGTCCCAGGGCTCCAGCTCTCATTCTGATGTCCCCCCTGACCGTGCCCACTCGCCCACCTCTCTCATGGCTCTTCCGGCTGGCTCCGGGCGGGGGCTGGAAGCCGGGTGCGGCTGGCTCCGTTGGCGTTTTTGGAAAACGGCCGTTCTAGGCAGGGAGGGCCTAGCCCATGTTCCCAGCACGGTTGTCTGGCTGGGGGGTCTGCGCCTCGCCCCTGCGCCCCCCAGTTCTCGGCTCCCCCCCACCACCACCGCGCAGCCTTTCTTGCCTGGCGGGCCCCTGGCCGCCGCCGCTGCCCGCCTCGGGGTGCGAGATTTCACAGCGGCGTCCTCCTTGCCAGCTTGTGTCTCACGTAGGGGATGTTTCCATTTTTACAGCAGAAAGCAGCGATTCCAAGCGCCTCAGCCGCAGCCGGAGTGCGGCGGCCCCCGGGGAGCTGCTGCCGCGTCAGGTGCTTCGGGGGGAGCAGGCCGCTCTGCCAGCCACGGCCCTAATTGCTGTCGCTCAGGGAGCCGGCTCTAGCCTGGGGCGGCCCAGAGTGGCGGGGACCACATGGGTGGGCAGGAGCCAGAGGAAGGGTCTTCGGAGATAGGCACAGCTGCTGGGGGCCTTAGGCCCTGCGTCCATGCCTGTTGGCAGCCCCACGCTTAGAGACCCAGCGGTGGTTCTGGGCAGGAGCTTTGCCTGCGGGACACCCGTCCTGTGGGGTGGGTGACAGCCCCCGTGGAGCAGGCGTCAGCCTGGGTAGCTTGGGATCCTGTCATTGCTCCCGCCTGCCTTGTGGCCCGGGCTCAGATCCTGATCCTTGTAGTCGGTCCTGGGCCTGCCGCGAAGAGGGGCTGAGGTGGCTCTGCTGTCATTGCCGTTACTTGACTCTGCTCTGTTGCTAAATGTTACCTGCCCACTCCGGAAAGCCTCCCCAGGCGTGGGAGGGACACACTGTCCTCCCTCACCTACCGCCCTTGCTTGGGGCTGGTCTCCCAGGAACCGTTGGAGTCCAGCAAGGACTGTTCGGAAGGCTTTCTCAGAAATCTCTGCTGCCCAGGGCACAGGAGGTCTGTGAGCTTGATGTCCAAAGGTCTCATGAGCTGGTGTGAACTCCACTCTGCCCCTGAGGCTTAGGAGGGAGAAGGACAGGAAGGGGCAAACTGCACGCTCTGAGATTTACAAACAAAATGATAAGCATTCTTAGGAAACATTGAAGGAGGATTCGGCTTTACATCATCAAAGCTGTGTGCCTTGAAAGAATAGGGTGCTATTTGGCGCATCACACTGGGGGCTGGGGCACCGGGACACAGCAGTCCTGAGGGAGCACTGTTGACCCTGAAGCTCTGGGGGACATCACCAGCACTGTAGCCCCGCAGGGAATGGGGCAAGAGGCAAGGGCAAGGCCGGCAGTGGGTCCGGCCCAGGGGGAGGCTGGGTGGGTTGCTGGACTTGGCCTCCACCTGCCCCATGCCGGACCACTGGGATGCCTCCGCAGGCTCCAGGCAAGGAGGAGAGGGTAAACAGACATGGAGGGCCCAGGGTGGGCACAGGCTGTGGGCTGGCCTGAAGAGGAGTGTCCAGCTGGGCCCTACACCATCTATCTGCAGGGCATGATGGAGAGCAGGACTGCCCGACTTTGGCTGGTTCCAGGGGCCCAGATCCTAGATGTGTGGCTGGGGGGCCTGATGGAGCGTTCTGTGCTGTTGATTTGTAAGGCAAGAGGAGCGTCTTGGTGTTCACAGCAGCACCTGTGAGTTCTTATGCAGGGCAGCGTGGGTGCAGAGGGGTCACACACATGGGACTGGGGCCCAAGAGGATGGTGCTGGCCCTGGGTTCCCCCAACAGTCCACAAGGGCTCTAGAACGGAGTCTAGGGGTATCTGGGTACAAATCCCACCTCCCACAAAGAGCAGCCCTACTATCCACACCCAAGCTGCCCTCCCAGTCTTGGTTTCCTCCTGACACCTGCTCTTCCTGGGGTCCAGATCTGGTACCCCACTGGGGTCAGGTGTTTGCAATTTCTGGGCTTCCTATCATTAAGCTCACCTACAGCTACCCTGTCTTCCCACGGAAGGGATCTTGCCCTAATCATGGACCTCACCACGGTTTCTGGCCTTTGTTGGGGGTTCTGAGAGTTAGGGGATCCTCTGAGGCCCCATAGAAATTTCTGGCTCCTTGGTCAAGGCCTGCAACCCCCAAGCCTCAGTTTCTACTAACGGCACCTAATCTCCATGTTGGGGAGAAGACTGGCCTCCTCCACCCTCTCCAGGCTTCTTAGCACCTGCCAGTCCTGTGTCTCTGTCCCTAGCAGGTGAGTGGTTCATTGGGGATCTGGGACCTGCTTCCCTGGTGGGCAGGGCTGCTGTCCTCCAAGGTAGGTGCGCTGTCTTGGGAGTGCCCTCCTTCAGACACAGGAAGTGCCTGTCCTTTCCTAAGTAATAGAGTCCATCACTTGAGGCCTTCCTGGGGCCCACCTACCTCTGCCTGACCTTGACACCCTGAGTTGGACTTGGGTGTTGGTGGAGGAGGGCCCTGCCTGGTCTTCATGTCCCTGCAGCCTGGCACTGGGCATGGGTGCCTTGCCAGTGTGGGGGCTGCTTTGGTCTCAGCCCATTTGGGCATCTGTTCCCATAATGTCCCACATATCTAACGGCACGAGGACATGTGGACAGAGCTCCTACAGAGACCTGTCCCTGGGGCAGGTGCCATAGCTTGGATGTCTACATACATGTGCACACATGCTCACACGCATGGACATGCATGCGAGGACACATGTCCACACATGTACCAGCACACACTAGTGCACGAGTTTGCGTGTGTGTGCGCGTGCGCACACACACACAGGCCAGATGAGAAACATTGGCCAGTGAGGGCTTAGGGAGGTCAGGACTGCCGGCAGGCTGGGATTGGGCCTTGGACCCTCCAGGTACCTAAGAGGGGGCTCTCTTTGGAGGCAGGGAGCCAACGGGGCCAGGATTTGGATCTGAGTTGGTGATTTAAATCCCAGCTCAGGGCCAAGGGTGTCAGGTAAGTCCTTTCACCTGGCACACGAGGTCCCCGACCTAGGGTACAGGAGACACAGAGGGGGTGCCTCAGGCCTGTGGGATGCTGAGGCCAGGGCTGTGGGCCACGGCCTTGCACCATGGTCACGGGCTGGCCAAGGACCCACAGGCCCAGGAACGATGGGGTCTGCGGATGAGTCCTGCCTGTGTCTGGGGGGCACACCCAGGCCCAGCAGTGCCGAGGGGCTGAGGTCCCTGAATGCTGCTGACCCCAGCGAGTCCCGGGCTGCAGACTCAAGGGCTGCTCCGAGTCAGTCCCCAAGGACCTTCAGATGTCGCAGCATGATTTCAGGCTCCTCTGCTCATCTACCTGTGGGTAATTAGGCCCATCAGTGGGGGCCTCCGCTGTGTGCACCGAGCCTGTAGACATGCCCCTGCTCCTGGAGGGCCAGAGGATCCTGGGGCCCGCTCTCCTGGCTGGCCTCCCTGCACGTGCTGACCGCGGTTTAGGACCCCCTTCCGCTGCCCCTGAGATCACCGCAGCTCTGAGAAGCTCCCAGGGTGGGGGCAGCTGGGGAGCCACATGCCGGGAATAGCAGGTTGGCTCTCGCTCTCCCCTGGCCTGAGCTGCTCCCTCACACCCCAGTCCTGTGGCTCACAACCAGCTCAGGCTCATAGGCTTCTCTATCCCCACACCTGGGTCCCCAGAGTCTCCCACATCCTCGGTCTCGGTCCATTGGGGCTTCAGGGCAGGATCCTTTGCTGGCAAACTTGAGCTCCCATCCAGCAGTCCAGGCTGAGGGCAGAGGTGGCCCGGCACAGGGGGCACATGCTCCCCGGTTGGTACCTGCCAGCTCCACCTGGGCCGCTCCTGCCCCACCCCGCCCATCACCATCATGGACAGATTTTCCTGCCTATCAAGATGAGGATAGGGAGACTGCTAGGGAAATTGAGGCTGTGTAGCTTCCCTGGTAACTACTCTACTCAGCCTCCCGTGCCCTTGGCCTCAGAGACGCCCTCCATGCCAGACAGATGTGCCAAAGCTCAGGGCTGTGGGGTCCTCCCAGTGTGACGGCAGTTGGGCTCAGGGTTAGGCCGCAGTCACAGGGACCCTGGACTCAGGGTCCTACCAGAGCCTCCCACACGGATGCCTCTGTCTGGCAGAACTCTCAGTCCCCGCCCAGCACCCCTGCGTGCCCACGGCCATCTGCCATTCTGGGGAGTTGGTGGTCCCCGAGAGGCCCCCCCCCAGGGGAGGGAAGAGCTGGCTCAGAGAGATGAGGCCCACCGTGTCCCTGCACACTCCTAAAGCTGGTCACCCACAGCTCGTGACCCTCCCTTCCGCTGTCCCTGTTGTCCTGCGCTGCCTGCTTTTAATCTAGGTTTTATGATTATTCAGCTCGGGCAAAGCCAACAGACCAGGAGATGATTGTCATTGAGAAGATAATGGGTTACTCACAGAGCCTAAGAGGAGAGGGCCTGCCGCGCTCCAGGGAGCCCCCCGGGGAAGGCAGGTCAGCAGGTGGGTCAGAAGAGGGAAACTGTGGGTAGGAGCCTCTGTTGTGGTTTCTGAGGGAAGCCTGCAGGGGAAGCAGCCTTAAGACTGGCTAGTTCGAGTGATCAGCCCCCTGGGGCCTAGGGGCTGTCCCTGGTTGTCTGGTACGTGGCCCTGGGTGACAAGGACAGGTAGGCAGTGACCCAGAGTGGGGGAACCATGGAGGAGGTGGCTGGGAGTGGACTCTGGGTTGTTTGGTTTTTCTGTGAAATGTGTGCTCTCAGATGAGTTGTTTGCTGTCCGGGACTGGCTAGTCCTGGCAGGCGCAGTCCCTCCAGGGGCAGCCAGGACCTGATCAAAGCACCAGAATATAGAAAATAAAAGGCATGGTTAACAGTGTATATTCTGGGAAGGCCCAGGGCATGGGGAATGTGGCGTCTAACAAGTCCCTTTGTCTGCAGAGGAACACCAGGGCCTGCCGCCCATGCCTGCCCCACTGAGCCATCTAGGCCTGTCACCGACTAGGGGACACAGAGACCTGCGTGGGTGGGATGGGCTGAGCCCCAAGAAGACTGGCCCTCTGTCCCAGGCTGGGTCCCTCCAGTGAACCCATCTTCACGTGGTTCTTGTGGCCTTTCATTACAATTGTCGTTTGGGGAATATTTAAGAGTATGAGAAGGAAGAACCATCCGTTTTGGAGGGGACAGCTCCAATATGGGCATTTTCTGTTTCCTGTTCTCTGTGTCCCCTGAGAATGCCCCTTCTGCCCCGTTAGCCACGATGGCCTTGAGCCCAGCCCCTCAGGAGCTAAGTCCTGGCTTGTCCTGCTGCTTCCTTCCTCTCGACACTACCTGCCTGGCACTCCTTCGCCAATTCTGCTGTGGCTGCGCAGACGGCCTTCCATCGCTTTGTCCCTGTCCGAAGACATCTGCCTTCCAGAAGGACGATGGGAAACGCCGACATCCTTCATGCTGGTGCTGGGTCCTGCTTCAGTCGTCTAGTTTTATGGGCCCCTTTTTATGCTCTTTTCTTCTTTTTTTTTTTTTTTAACTAAAACGATCCATTTATTCAGTTAAAGATTGCATATTCAGGACATTTCCTCGGTAGGTGATTCTGCATAGTAAATCTAGAATGAACCAGAGACATATTTTTATATATTAAAAAAAAATTCAGTGGCATATAGACCTATAATGTTGGGGAGGGGAGGCTTGGAGGGGAAATACTCTTTTTTTTTTCTTTAATGTGGTTAAATATATGTAGCATAAAATTTACCATTTTAATCATTTTTAAGTGTCCGGTTCCAAGGCGTTAAGCACATTCACGTGGTTGGGCAGCCATCCCCGCCATCCACCTCTGGAACTCTTCATCTTCCTAAACGGAAGCTCTGTCCCCATTAAACACAGCTCCCCAGTCCCTGCCCCCAGCCCCCTGGCAACCCCTATCAGCTTTCTGTCTCTATGAATCTAATGGCTTCAGGGACCTCCCGGAAGTGGAGTCCTACCGTAGGTGTCTTTTTGTGGCTGGCCTGTTTCACCCCTCTGCTTTATACCCTTTTGCTGCCTGGCATTCTGGCTTTCTGTGTTCCGCCGCAATGGGTGGTAAGCTGGATAGACGTCCTGTTCTTGATTCTCTGGGCTTGAGTCCCGGTTTTCAAAAATACACTTGACCCTCTGGCTCTGCAATGATCAGGAGCTGTTGAAACAATAGTTGTCATTTCCTAATATGCGGACCCCTGGGTTCTGTGCCCCTCCAGCCTGTCCCCTGAGTTAGGAGGACATCAGCACTGGCTCCCTGAGTCGGTGCTCTTAGGAGCCCCAAAGCACCCAGGCTCTGATGGGACACCCCCCCACCCCAGAACCCAGGGACGTGTTTCAGGGCAGTGGCTCCCAGGATGGCCTCAGGACCACGAGGATGAGCTGGTTCTGGGACACAGGAGCTCTGGACGCAGAGTGCCTGTGAGGCCTCTCCCAGGTCCCATTACCACTTCCCTCTATGGTCAGCCCTCCTAGCTGGCTGATCCCCAAGCTGGACTTGTGGCCCTCATAGTGCCAGACTTACACCTCCTGACCTCCTTCCAGAGAGAAAGGGGATCCCCTTCTCCTTCTGCTTGAAAAAGGAGGCATCTTAGTCAGTCTCGAGTCATGTAACTCGCCCTCCATACAATCACTGCAATGTGGCTAGGAGGAAGAGGTACTGGGATTATCCCTGCCTGGGCCTTGGGCCCATCCTGATGCTTGGGGTATCAGCCATCTCGACAGCAATGTACCCTGCTGAGCTGTTGGCCTCACTTGGAGGGGACAGTCTGAACCTGCAGCCTTGTGGGGACTCGAACCTGGGCTCTCTGATTCCAGGTGGAGTAACTGAGCTCCAGGTCAACAGCAGACTCACTGGGGTCCCACAGAAAGTTGTGTCAAGTCACAGTGTGACTGAGAGTCCCTCTACTATACTACACCAACTCTTCCAGGAAGCCTTCCTGGCTTGGCCCAGCAGGGCCTGGGGTGGTCACACTGTAGATGTCTCCAGTGTCCAGAATAGGACAAGTGCTTGCTCCAAAATTCCTGGGTTCTGTTGGCCTACGCCCATGCCCAGGATGTCTGTGGAGTTCATGATTATGGCTTAAGAGCTGTGGCCGGGCTCTCTCCCCTGCAGCTCTTTGCCTTCACCCAGACACATGCCAACTCTCCCGGGTCCCCGCTGATTTCCCGGCACATTGACCCCTTTCTGCCTCCTACCCCTAGAGTCCAGGCCACACAAGCAGGGCCCAGACATGATTTTTCCCCTGGGACCTGCCCAATGTATGGGATGGGCCTGGTCTCATCAGCGACCAGGCCGGGCACCCTGAACCGCATGGACCTCACCTGCAGGATGGGCCAGGCCCCAAACATCCTGCCGTTGAGGGGCCCAGAGTCTCATTATGGGTGATGCAGCCTCTATTTTGTAAATTATGAACATTTGTAAGTGTTTATGGAGGCCCCGCGAGATTTTGGCACGTGTAGTCGACGATTTAGGGATGGAGGGGGGCATGTGGAAATGACAAGTCTTGTAAATGGGAACCCACTGAAACACCCCGTTAGGGAGATTTACTCCGATCCTTAAATATTGGAGATTAATTTTTTGAAAACATCTATAAAATAAGAGATTTATACCTAAAACAATACCGTACACCATGACAGGATGGGATTAGAGTCAATTTATTTGTGTATTAGTCAAAAACTCAATTTCATATATTGTGCAGAAAAATTAAAACCCTTTCCGCACTTTATTACAAATTATGCATTCTCCATATATGGAGATAAATAATTGATAGCATTACAAATACTTAATCTAGAAAATATTTATTAGGAACAGACAACTCATTTTTCACACGTTTCGTTGAGGACAATATTGCACACTTTAAAAAATTAATGACGACTTCTTGCAAGACAAAAATGTCTACATCCTAATTCTTTTGTTCAGCCTCATGGTTTCACCAAGGAAATGAGGCTGGGCAGCAGGACAAGAGAGTGGGGTGGGGCTGCCCCCTCCATGACCTTGGCCGTGGATGGGTGGGAGAGTTTCTGGGTTCCTGGTGCTCAGAGCCTTGAGCCTGGGAAGGTGCATTTGGAGAGTCTTAGCATATTGTTTTTCTGCTGCTGCCCACACTCTCCTTGGCTTGTAATTTAAAAATAAGTGTTTCTGACTTACTCTCTGAGAAAGCACCATTTAAAGAGCTAAGGAATCAAGCTTTATGGACTTGCGGCCCAGCGAATCACAGAGCTGAATTATCCAGACCCCCAGCTTGGGTCCCAGGCTCTGTTCTGGAATGAAGGAAGGCCTCCTGGATGGTGGGAAGCAGGTGCTGACTTGGGGCCAGTGAGCTCACCTAGGACAGGTGACCTGTCCCCCATCACATGCTTTCCCTGCCAGGGGAGCTCCCAGCCTCCACCTGAACTCCGCCTGGGATCCATCCTACCCTGGGCTCTACCCCAGCTCATCTCAGAGCTGGCACAACACCCCCCCTCCCACCCTCATCACCCATCACCCCATCCCAGGCCTGCGATGGAGGAGATGAGAGGAACCAGGAGGGGCATTCGGGATCTGTGCCCTTGCCCATGACCTCTGTCCTCTGCCCTCTGTCCTCACTGTGAGCTTTGGGGGCTGCGCTGGTGCGACGGGGGAGCCAATGGCGGTGCCCGGCAGGTCCTTGACGCCCCTGGGCCCCTGGGAGCACTAGGGACTGAATAAATAAAGCTGTGTTTATTAAAATATAAATTTGGTGCCTAACGGAAGTGCTGTTTCTATACATAGAAAAAAAGGTTTAAAATAAAACCAAAACAGTTTTAAAGGCGCAGCGGCATTAATTATTCATCTCTTGCTAATGAAAACATGCCTTTGCAGGCTGTACAGCAGCCCCCCCATGGGGGTCTCTGGGCTCTTGACAAGTCTGGCCTGAGGGTAGGGAGTTGGGTGCCTCCGGTGATGGGCCTTGGTGTGGCAGACCCTGTGGGGCGGGGGCCGGTGGCTCTGAGCTTCGGTGTCCCCTGTGTAAAATGGGGTGACCATAGCACCCCCTCGAGACTGTTCAGTGTGTGTCAGGCAAAGGCTGCAGTAGGACGTGGGATCCAGCAGGGGACAGAGGACACAGACCAGCCTGGAGGAGTGAGCAGCAGGGGCTGGTCGCTATTGGGAGCCAGTCCACACGCATCCCTGGCTTCTATGTTCAGGTCCAGGGAGCAGGTTGGGGTCTGACGTGGGGGAAGGAGGAGAGAACAGGAAGCAGGATTGGCTGGGTGGCAGAGGGAAACAGGGACGAAGGCTGGTAGGGTCATCCTGATGAGATGATTCAGGCCAGGGGACAGCTGGGTGGACACACTTGCAAGTTATCCCAGCTGAGCCAACAGGCCGTAGCTCCCGAGGGAAAGACCAACCACACCGGGGACGCAGCTCGAGGCTCTTCCCTGCCTTACAGAGTTTAAGGCCCAGGGGACAGTGGCTGCCCACTTGTCCTGTGGGCCTGCCCCAGTCAAGTCCCCTCTCTTGGGCCCACTTTCCCAGGCCTCAAGTCTGTGGACATCGGCTGGCCCACTGTCTCGGACATCTGCCTGGGAGGGAGGGTTCCACCCTTGACCCTTGGGGGCACCTCGCCCTGTTTCTGTGTTTGGTGAGGAGCCCACCCAGTGGCTATCTTTTCTATCAGTCAGGCTGGGCAAGTTATGCTGGCGAAACAAATAGTCCCAAATCTTAAAGCAACGGAGGAGGATTTCCTGTTTACACTCAATGCCCTATCACTTGGTGGAGGGACCCAGTTCTCAGTCACTTGCTGACCCAGGCTGATGGGCCATTTCACTGGCTTCGGCCCAGAGGGAGGGAGAATCTGTAGGTGTCTAAACAGCTGGATGTGTCCTAACCCGCCCCTGCCCACAGTCCATTGGCAAGAGCCAGCCACGCCCCCAGGTGCAAACAGGTGGGGTCCTGCGGTGAGAAGGTGACCATGGGAGACACTTGGGGAGAAGTGACAGGAGTTCCCACCCCAGCCTCCACTTCCCCCATGGGCTGCACAGAGTACCCTGCCTACTGTGTGCAGCAGGGATCGGTGCCAAGAGGCCCTGGCCATTCTGCGGTGGCCAACAAGGACTGACAGGGACCTCAAACAAAGCTGGGTCCAGGGCCCTAAACGGAGGTCCCCCCACCCACCCATGGGATCCTGGACCTTTTGGCTCCTGTCATCACCTGGGGCCAACCCCAGGGAGGCCTGAGGCATTCATTCTTATTTTCATTCATTCATTCACTCACTCATTCATTCATTGTTCATTCACAAACATCCCAGAGGCATCACTCCACCCCCACCTGGGGCCAGGCAACTTGGGCTCACCTTGGCAGGTGGGTAGATCTCTCTGGAACTCGGAGGACCCTGATCCCCTTCAGTCACCCCGCCCGGCCAAGGGGTCTGGGGGGCCAGAGGAGCATCTCAGAATGGCACTGTCAGTGGAGCTTGGGGCACAGGTGGTCCAAAACCACAGCTCCCTGTGGAAATCAGCTGTGCCCTCAGGCAGTGGTGGAGGGGTCCCCGCAGGTGCCTTTGAAGCTCTGCCAGCCCCTGGAGCTGGTGGGGACGGAGAAAGAGGCTGCTGGGAGAATGCTACATGGGCTCCATCTGAGTCGGCAAGGCTAGCCCTGTTTTGCCCCCCTCCCCCACCGTGCTAGGGCAGGCAGTGGCTTGGTGCCTGTGATCCTGCTGCGTGTAAGAGAGGATGGGGCCCAGGGTTCTTATGCTGGATGCATCCCAAGGGAAGATGGCCCCAGGCAGGACCTGGCCCCGGGATGGCCTGGCTGGGCAGAGGCATGTGGAGAGCTGGCCTGGACACCTTGGCCGGCTTTCAGCCTGTGAGCGGGTGGGGGTAGGCAGGCTGGCTTAAGCCCCCCGCTATCAGCCTCCACCTCGCCAACAGGTCTGACCTTGCTGGAAATATTGCTCAGCTCAGTATGGATTTCCTGTCTTCACCGAGGCTGCTGCGCGGCCGGGGCTGTTGCCGAGTGGACGCCGGCCTGGGGATGTTTTTCTGTTGTGGTTGGGGAGGGCCAAGTGGGCCTGAGCTACCCAGAACTCTGGCGTCTCCTCCTGCCTGTGGCTCTTCGCCTGGCATGGGTACTGGACCGTGTCCTGTGGTGCAGGCAACTATCAAGCCAGACCTCTCCCCAGCTAGGACCCTCTGCCCATTCCCCAGGGTACCACCCTGAGACCCTTTCTAGAGCTGAAGTTACTGGGACAAAATCTCTGAGCCCTGCATACATTTGACCTTGTGCAGGGGACAGTATGACAGCAATGGGTCCAGAGAGGGGCCATCGGTCCCCTGGGATCATACAGCCAGGCCCTGGGAGAAGTGCACGCTCTGGACCTTGATCTCCTCCCCCATTGCTCTGGGTGGGGAGCTGGGGGCGAGGGTGCTGGCTGGGGGACCCGTGGGATGGTGAAGGGGAAGATGCCAGGTAGAGACAGAGGTAGGTGTACAAGCACAAGTGGGCAGATGCTAGGACCTCCCAGGCGCACTGGCATGCACACGTGCCCACTCATGTAGACACACACACACACACAGACACGTGTATCCAGAAGCACACATGCCCTTGCCCTGCTCCCTGCGGCCAGCATGCACATAGATGCTCACTCAGAACTCGCCATCAGGCCTGTGGTGCGGGAAGCGGGGGCCCTGGGCAGGCAGGGCCAGCTGCTGCTGTGGTAATTGGTCCCGGGTAGCTGTGCCTGGCTTACCCTCCCCAAAGCCCAAGGTCAGCTGCTGCCCATCTCCGAGGCCCTCACCCTCACCCTCCAGTGTTTCGGGAACTGCTAGAAGGCTCCCCTTGGCAGGAGCTATGGGACATGGGACTCTGTAGTGTGGTCCCTGAGGCTGGGCTTTCCTAGGTCCCTGCAAGCATCCCAGGTTCCCAGACTCCCCAGTGTAGCAGCAGTGGGTTGGGGTGAGGATGGGAAGGAGGGAATGAGAGCTGTAGGCTTCTGGGTGGAAGGTAGGGAAGAAGACTTCAGGCCTGGCTTGGGGCTCCTGTGAGGGTCTCAGGGACTCAGTCCACTTCTGGGCAGGGTCTGTCACTCACTGGGCAGGCTTACCCAAGCTTCCAAGATTGACTAGGCTGTCCATGGTGGAGGCAGATTAATAGGACACAAAACTTCCAAGGCCGTTAGTCCCAAGCTGCACAGTGGAGAATAACTGCTGTGCCATTAAAACAATTTATTTTGCTCTTCAAGAAACTAACAGCTGTTTATACTCAGCGCATCTGAGCCCCTCCCTGGGGTGCTGAGTCTACTGGGCTCCAGCTTCCCATTGGCTTCCTGTATAGGGTATGGCCATCCCAGGCTGAGGGTCAGAATGGGCAGAGGATGACATTGAGGGCTGGGCCATGGTCTTCCCTGCCACTTCCATGACCCCAATATGTTTCCAACTCCCAGGTCCACATCCCCTTGGCAGCTATCATGGGTAGTCATTGAGGTCTCTGGACACTGGCCTGGAGGAGTGCAGTGGTCATGCAGCTAGAGCAGCACTCTGTGGGGCTGATCCTGGGCACACATGGGGCATTTGAGGGGGTCAGGGAGGACCACGGAGGGGAAGGGCATGGGGTGCAGTTGGGCAGTCCGGGAGGCCCTGCTGGGAAGGTGGGTGGGAAGCATAGGCCTAGAGCAGCAGTAGAGGTGTGCCTGGAGAGAGTTCACAGAGAGGGAGTGGGGCTGGTGAACCGGAAGGTGCAAAGGCCCAGGGGTAGGCTCCTGTGACACCCATAAATTCCTCCCACTCGGCAGACCTGTGCCTGTCACGAAGGTCACATAGTGTCTCCCTCAACTGTGTGCACGTGCAGCAGTAGGTGCTCATAACTACTTGCTGACTTTTTTTTTAATTTTTAAAATTTATTTATTTTCAGCATAACAGTATTCATTGTTTTTGCACTACTTGCTGAATTTTAATCAATCAATCAATCAATTAATGAACTAATTTTTAAAAAGATCTATTTATTTATTTGACAGAGAGAGACACAGTGAGAGAGGGAACACAAGCAGGGGGAGTGGGAAAGGGAGAAGCAGGTTTCCCGCCGAGCAGGGATCCCGATGTAGGGCTCGATCCCAGAACCCTGGAATCCTGACCTGAGCAGAAGGCAGATACTTAACAACTGAGCCCCCCCAGGCACCCCAGTTGCTGAATATTAAAAATGACAGTCTGGAACAGGGCCCTCTGAGGTGTAGGACTGTGCACACCCAGGATCTCCTGCTGCCTGCCTGGAGCCTGGGGCTGCTCTCTGGGTGAGCCCAGTGTGCAATGGCCCAGAGGCCACACCCATGCCACAAGGACAAGGAGTAGGGGCCCACCGCCTGGGGACGCCTCTATGGTTCCAAGTCCCCTCCACGTGCCTGTTACTCCTGTCTTGGTCCTATTCCCACCCTGTGGGAGTACTGAGGCTGGGGAGGCAGCTCCTGAGCAGACGGGAGACACACAGTGTGATTCTGGCAGGGACTGAGGAGCCCACAAGGCTTCTGAAGGGACAGTAGGTGGGGGTCCAGTCCCTGGACCCCAGCACTATGTGGCCAGAAGGCCTGCGAAAGATGGAGACTCTAGTTTGAGGCTCACCGTGGGGACTCCCTGGTCCAAGTCCACAGTGGCTGAGAAGCCAGCTGCTCCCTCCATGTTACTAGGGGCCCTCAAAGTCCAGACCTGACCTTGGGGTCTTGAAAAGAAAGGTTCCGGGAGGGGAGCTGAGTGTGGACTCTGGGACAAGTGGACCAGCGTTCTTGGGTGTTCCTTGTGGCCCAGCTTTTGGCCAGAGAGAAGCCAGAGGTGTGGGTGGGGAGCCACCCGAGGGGAGGATGTGGAAGCGAGTCTGGATGGGCAGCCACAGCTCTGGGGTCAGCTCTCGGCAACTCAGCCTGACCTATGTCCTCCCTGTGTGATGGTACATGAGTACACTGCCCCAAAAAGGGCCAGAAAGAGCATGGCAGTGTCCTCTGTGAGTGTCCCTGCCAGGCACCTGAGTTGGGCCTTGGACTGCACGACCACATCTCTGGATGGCCTCCAGGACCCAGGAAGGACCTGGCAGTGTCTGGGTGCCACAGTCCCGCAGGGGCCACAGCCCTCTGACAAGGTCTAAGGCTGGGTCAGGGGCTTCATCCCTGGTCTCTCCTTTACTTAGCAGTGGCCCATGCACCTGCCTTCCACGCCCATCTCTGGAGAGACCCCTGAGCTCTCAGGAGGCTCCTGGTTAGCACTTGCTCTGGTGTGGATCCTCAGGGCTAGTCACCTACTTCAGGTCAAGCCAGCTGCTCCTACCACGTTCCACTACTCATTGAAGCAACTGCCCTTGGGGTCAGAATTTGCTGGAGTTTCAGCAGTAGCTTCTGATTTTAATGTTGAGAGAGTTGTGAACAACACACCATGCAACAATGAAGAGTGTGTGAACACATAGAACAGGGCTGGGACTTCAGGGGCCTTGCTTTTGGAGCCTTCTGGGAACAAGTCCTTTCAGGCCACCTTCCCTGCCTGAACTGGGCCCAGGGACTCCACAGTCAAGGCGGGTGATGCCCTGGGGACGAGGTCAACTCTGTAGGTTGAGCACAGCTTCTTGCTTGGGATCAGCCCACAGATGGGAGAGCTAAAAGATGGGGACCTCCTTCAGTCAGTTGAGTGTCTTCCTTTAGCTCAGGTCATGATCCCAGAGTCCCAGGATCGAGTACCGTGTTGGGCTCCCTGCTCAGTGGGGAGCAGGCTTCTCCCTCTGCCTGCTGGTACCCTACTTGTGCTCTTTCTCTTTCTCTATCAAATAAATAAATAGAATCTTAAAAAGGCAGGACCCTCCTGTCCACCTGTGTGTCCCAGCACAGAACACCCGTGAGTGTCTGGAGGTGAGAGCGCACCCAGTGTGGGCACGAATGGTGCTTTCCAGGGCTGGCTGGTCAAGAGAAATCCACCCTGCGGCAGCCTGGGGCAGGAGCTCAAGTCCTGATCTGGAGTCTCCTCAGGGGGACCTGTGAGGAGACCCCTAGCATCCTGGCAAGATTCCCTGGGCTGACAAAGTGTCTGCTGCTGACTGCCGCTGTGGGCTGTGTTCTGATAGGCGGAGGCCTTAGACGAAGGGGACGCAGGCTGGAGGAGGGGAGCCACAGACATGGAACCCCAGAAGAGAACGAATCCACTGAAATCCCAGCCTGAGCGCTGATCCGCTAGGGGATGTGTTGGTGCGGTGCTGGGGTCTCCCTCTGTGTACTGTGCACATACATGCAAGAGAGGCTATGTGTGCATGTGGTTTGTGCACCTGTGGTTGGCCTTCCCTGGGTGCAGCCCCCAGTGCCCAGTTTTCTCAGGGAGTGTCCTTGGTTGGGCTGTGGAGACAAGCTGGCGCAGGGCCTTTGGATGATTCTCTGAAGGCATTGCTGTGAGTCTCATTGTTACCCCATTTCACAGACCAGGAAACTGAGGCCTGAGGAGGACAAAGGACCACCTTCCAGCAGCAGGAGGCCAAAAGGGGGCCTGATGACCCTGCTCTGTCTTCTCCTGGGATTCCTCCACGCTCCTCTCAGTGTCTTCATCTGTAGTTTCCCTGGTTACAAAATCACAGTGTGTATCCTTGGTTCTTCCTAGTTAAATCTCTCCATTTGGAGGGCAGCATTTTGGGGTCCATGTACCAGATGTGCCCAGTCATAGGAGTCACCGAGCATACTTGATGCGCTCCAGGTCCCCAGACTTGCCAATCCATCCACCTGTGAGCAGACTGGACCCGCATTTGTAAGAAGGACCAGGGGATTCTGTGTCAGGCAGGTAGGGAGGAGGTGGCTGATGGAGGGAGAAGACTTAAGTCCCATGTGGGCCCCACACCCACCCTCAAGGAGGAGGAAGGATGGCAGTTCATCCTGGGTCTTCTTGGATCTTGCTGTCCAGGCTGGGTGCCCCACCAGATGCTAACCATGCACATTATCTTGGCCCAGTGCCCATGTGGCCGAGCTGGGTGTGGAACCTCCCTGCGTCCCTTGGAGGTGTCTGGAGGCTGGACCAAGCCGTGGCCTGAGGAAGGGAGTTCCGGGCACCATGGACCCATGCTGTTGCTGACACACCTGGGGTCTATGCCCATCCCTGCTCCGGCTGTGCGTCTCCCAGGGGCCTGGAGTTATTTCTACAGCACCGGCCTCTCCACTCCGCCAGGCTTCAGTGAGCAAAGATTGTGCCGACATTGACAGAACAGACTGGCATGGCATTCTGTCAGGGAGAAGGCCCAATTAAAAGGGGAAGTGTGGGGGCGTGCTGCAGGCCAGGCGGAGTGCAGGGGTGCCCTTGGACCCAGCCTGCCCCGGGGCAACCATACACAGCCTCTGCGCACCAATGGCAGCAGGAAGACTGAACAGCGCAGTGGTGATGATGCCGGGTACCAGGGAGAGAGCCTTTCTCCGAGGGTACCCACTTGCTGCCACACCTGCTGGCCCCCTCAGCTGGTGTGCTGGGAGTCCTCTGGGTACAGACTCCAGCCAGGTGCAGAGGGGAGGTGGAGGGCGGGCACAGAGGGCAGGACACAGGAGGACAAGGACCTGCTGGGGACAGTGGGGGCTGGGGACCAGGCACCCCTCACATCCACTCAGCCATTGCTGGGAAAATGCCACGTGGTGGCAAAGCTTTGTCGGGTGCCCTGTGCCTCCTGCTTGCACTCTCTGATGTTCCAGATCAGCTCTGTTTCTGGGCCATGGCCACACGCAGCCAACACACCAGCCGGCCTCAGTGACAGAGCCGTAATTGGGGAATTTCCTGGTTAAATGAACAGCTGGCCACAATATGCAGCCTGGACTGTGTCCTCCTCTGCTGGCCCACAACTCGGTGTGGCCGGCGCTGTGATGGGGACACGTTGAGAAGGGGAAAGAGAATGTGTTGCTGAGACCCTGGGGCTCCGTGGGGTCCCTGGCCAGCCCCTCACTCTCCTCCCTCTGCTCCCCTCCCATAGGCCCCACATGATGTAGAGGGTCCATGAAGGAGCTCCTCGTGGTCTGTGGCCCTCCAACTCAAACAAGGCCTGTCTCAGCCTGCACATGGCCCAGGGAGGGGACCTCAACCTTTGATCCCAGCCACGCGTCTTTGGCCTGTCCCATGGGGACACTCACCCAGACACAGCATCTTTCCCCACATGTCACCCGTAGGTCACCCCATCCATGTGATGAGCTCAGCCCCTGCTGAGGGTACTCAGATCCCTGGCTTTGCCCGGCTCACCCCGCCAGCCCCTGAGTCCCATCGGGGGACCAGGCGGAGGGGATGGTTTGCTGTTGTAAAGACTGAGGGGGACCCGCACTCAGAGCCACAGCAGCGGTGGTGCTGGCTGGGGCAGGAAGGATGTTTGAGGCCCCCAGAACAGAGATGGCGTGAGGGAGAGTCAGGTAAGACACACCCTGTGCCCCCAGCCCCTTCCCCACAAGGGCATAGGGAAGGAAAAGTTGCTACACGCTGTGGCCTGCAGCCCCCCACCCTCTGGCCCCAGTGGCTTTGCCTACTTAAGCTGTGGGATGAGCAGGTGGGGTGCACTGTTCCCTCAGTGTGGGCTGTCTGCCTGCTCACAACACCCTATGCCCTCGGGCCCTGAGCAGGCAGGGACCAGGGTGGCAGGCTCAGGGTCCCCTGAGTCCAGGAGTGTTCTGCCCTCAAAGCCTGGATCTCAGGTCCCTACCCCTACTCCCATATGAGCACGTCCTCTTATTAGCGCTGCTTTGCCAATTTTGCAAGTCAAATCCTGCATTATTGAGCGCCTGCTCCTATCTCCAGCTTGATAGGCAGCCAGCCAAGCTAGAGGCCAGCTGGGAGCAAGGAAGGCTTTGTGTCAGGCAACAGCAGTCACCCATCAAAGGGGCCTGGGGACCCCAGAGGCAAGTGAGGCAAACCTTACAGCTTCATCCTTCTACCGGGGTCCAGGGTCACCTCTCTCTGTTCTGTGCTGGCCCTGCTCAGCACCCTGTGCTGGATTTCCTGGGGACACCCTGCCCCACCCTACATAGGCTGCTGGTAAGGGAGTCAGGTGAGCCCATGCACACTGGCTCAGGTCCCTGCCCTGTCCCACCCCCCACGGAGGCTCCCCAAGCTCAGGGTAAGCCATTGGCCTCTTACAGTCCTGTGTCAGGCCACGCACAGGCTGTTCCTTTTGCCAGGATGGCCTTCCTGGTGCTTGGCCAGGTGGGGGTGGCAGGTGGGGGTGGGGAGGAGTGAGTCCTTCCTTCCATGGGGCCCTCAGGGACGAGCAGCTGTGACATGCATAAGAGAGGATGCCAGTGACCACAGGCTGGGTCTCCACAGGGCCAAGAGAAATGGTTTTTAGTTTCTCCGGCAGGGCTGGGACCCTCACGTCTGGAGGGTCATCTGCTCCTTAGCTCCCTACTGACTTTCAGCAGTTCTTTGGGTGAGAGATGAGGGGCTGCTGGTGCAGGGTCCCCGGATGAGAGCTGTCTCCCATCCAAGCTGCACTGGCCCCCACTGCCCGCCCCAACTTTTCCTCCTTTGTCCTTCCAAGTCCCTTCCTCCTACTGGTGATGGAGGGTCCCAGCCCCCGAGGGCTACAGGAGAAAGACCCTGACTGAGACAGATGACTGATTGCATGGTAGGTGGCTGGGTCTCAGCCAGCAGGAGGAGGAACAGACTCAGGGCTGGTGGGTACCAGGGTCCCCCCTTAGCGGTGCCAAATGTCCTCAGTGCCTGGTTCTGTCTCAGGCTGGTCCTGCAGTCCCAAGAAGCTGGATGCTGTTCTAGGTGTCACCTTCATTCTCATTCCTTTTCCAGACTAAGGAATCCTTTCCAGAAGCATCCAGGGCATGCCTGACCCTTGCCCATCCCAGGGAGCAGACAGGGTCACCCTGGGTTACATTTGGAGAGTTTGAGTCAATACCTAACAGAATTGGGGCTTTGTCAGCCGTGGGTGTAGCGCTAGGTGAGGGCTCAGACTCCAGGGCTGAGTGAGTGCTGTCAGAGCTGGCTTCCAGGAGGAGGTGGCCTCAGAACCTGGTCTTAGAGCATCTGTAGGACTCACTGGGTGGGGAATACTGGGTGCCAGACGCTATGCTTGCTGTCTGGAATGCCCACGTCAGCAGTGAGGACACTGAGACTCTCCCGAGATGCTACCGTGGAGACGGTGGATGCCGGGCGCCCCCTCACTTCGCCCCCACCACCGTTCTCACCCCAGCACATGTCCTATTTCTAGAATGCGGCGCTGGTGCTGGGTGCTTCTATTTGGTGTGTTAATTGGGGTTGGTTTTTACAGAATGAGCCTAAAGGGGTGGGAAAATCTGCAAGTCTTTGTGTTCCAGTTAACCTGCGGGTTTGGGGGGTGTTTTGCCCCTTGGGCATGTCAGGGCTGAAGTCATCCACATCCTCCAGGCCCAGGCCCTTGAACGGACCAGACTTAGCAGTTGGTGGGGGTGGGGGGAAGGTTGGCCAACAGCCTTCCTTTGGCAAGGCAGGAATGGGGGCAATAGCCCCACTGGGACGGCATGGGTGGTCACTCTGAGTCCGTTTGGCCCGGGAAGTGACCTTGTGACCAGTTTGTCCCTCTGCACTTCTCGGCGGGGGAGGGGGGCTGTTTCTGTGGTTGGAACGGAAGAGCATGTCCTGGATGATATTAACCTTGGGGATGGGAAAACCACGGTCCCCCAACCAGCACGTGACAGACAGAGCAGGACCTATTGAGAAGAGCAGGGATGGTGTTATCAATGGGCTGAGTGGTGGGTGGAAAGACAGGCAGGAGAATGGGATGCATGAACAGGGCAATTGGCACCCAGGGAAGGTCCAATCCTGACTGGAGCTTAGCCAGCCACAGGAGAGGGGTCCTGGGGTGGAGGTGAGGTTGGGCAGAGAGCCAGAGAGTGCTGGTAGGTGAGAGTCTCCAGGTGCATGGGTGTGGCTGCGACTGTTCCTGGTGGCCAAGGGACCTGCTCCCTTCTCAGAGGCCCTGGTGGTTCTGAGCTCTGCGCCCCCTCAATAGAGCAAATGCCTCCCAGAGGGCCCTGAAACCCTAGAGGCCATAGCAGTCCCCCAACCCCACCCCCAAGTCTGCTCTCTCTCTCTCTCTGTTCCATTATTTTTCAAAAATAATTGTGTGGCATCAGGCTGTCACTGAGCTGCTCCCTGTCAGGCTGCCCCCCCCCCCATCTCCCACCCCGTTGCTGGCTCTGCCTCCCTGAGACCCTCCCAGGCCTCGATGTGTGTGTCAGGGTGTTTTCTCTGTAAGGTCTTCATCATTCCTTAATTGTTCACATTAGTTTCTCCCTCTCCTTGGTGAGCATCCCTTGAAGCCTTGGCCCCCACCCCTCCTTTGCTGGCATCAAAATGTGGCTGGCGTGCTCCTTGGGAGGGGGTTGCCTCCCCTCCCCTCCCCACCCCTCCTGCCCTGCTGCCGCTCCTCTGACTGCCCCGAGATGGATGTTTCTTTATTGCCCATAAATCTCGGCACAGCCCTTTGTGAAGACAGATCGGAGGCCTCCAGTTCCCCGGTGTTTGTCGGCAGCGGGTTTAATTAGCCCTCCCCGCAGAGGAGCGGGCTGGGCTTGGGCCAGGGAAGGAGACTTTCACTGTCCCTGTGCTTTGTCTAGGGGAACCGAGGTTGGGGTGCGTGCAGGGACAACAGAAGTCTCCCCCCTCATGCCTCCGTCTGTGTGGATTCAACACGCCAGACCCGTGTAACTGGCTTCTCCCCACCCAGTCCCAGGCTGACCCTTCCTACCCAGGTGGCCCGGGGGTGGACAGTAGAGGCCCAAGCAGGACCTGTGCTGGTTTCTAGGAAGGAGTCCCGTTAGTTCCACTCGGCACACAGTAGGTACCCAATAAATGCATGGTGAACTGGGAGGTTTCTGGATGAAAGGGCCCCGCCCTCCCCCAATCTGGGCCAGAGCGTAAAGATCCCCTGTACTGAGCCCAACCCAGCCACGTGCTGGAGGTGAGCTCACCCCAGCAAGGAGACCAGGTCACCCCAACAGCTGGCTTTGAGTCCTGCTGCCCTCCCGTGGTCGGCAGGTCCTCGCCTAGCCTCCCTGCCCCCCTGTCGGCTGCAGGAAGGAAGGAAGTGCTGCGTGTGCAATGCTCAGGATAGCGGCAGACTGGGCACCCGGATGACGTCAGGGTGAGGGGTCCCTGAGGCCAGCTCCAGCAGTCCCACTGGGGTGAGTGGTGCTCAGGTGGCCCGGCTTGGCCATGTCCCCGGCTGCATGGCCTCAGGAGACTCCCCTGGCTTGCCTGGGCCTGAGGGTCCAAGGGTGTGTTCTGCACAGAGATCCGAGGGACAAGTGACAAGCCTGCAGTGTGTGGGTTGGCTGGAGGATGGGACCACCTTGGGATGGCGTAGCAGGAACACCTCAACCAGCCCCACTGGATGACACCTCAGCCATCCTGGCAGCTTCGAGCCTCTCCGTGGTCCATCTGAACTGGGCTCCTCTCACGGCAGCTTGTGGACTGTGGGGACCCCTGCCGTGAGGATTTACTCACTCCTCATGACTGGCTGGAAAACTGAGAGCCAGTGAGGTGTGGTGACCTGCCCTGGGCCAGAACCCAATTCTGGACCCCCCTGAGCTCTGGCTGTGCAAGGTCTGGATGATATGGATCTATTCCATGACCACCTGGCTGAACCTGGGAGATCATGGAGGACTTCCTGGAGGTTGAAGCGGAGCGAAGAGTTGAAGCAAAGGGGAGGGTACTGGGAAGAGGATTCTGAGGCATTCCAGCACTGGGAGCTGGGGTGGGCGTAAGTAGTGGGAGATGAAGCCGGACCCCGGGATTCCCTCAGGGGTTCCAGCTTTGCCACATGGTGTGTGTGGGGGGGGGGGCAGCCGCAACCAGAATGCTGCTGTCCCCCGGGGACTGCCCATGTCTTTCGTGGGGAGCCTTGCCAAGGCTGTGCTGCATGTGGTGACCGGTCTTGTCATCCAGGGCTCCTGTCATCCAGGGTGGGAGAAGAGAGACGGGTTGTGGAACAAAGTGGACCAAGAGCAAGGCTGCCGGAGAGGCTGGGTGGGAGGGGGACGAGTTGCGTCATTGTGGTTCCATGTCCACCACAGCTCGGAGTGTATCTGCCTACGGGGCTGAGGGCTGCCCTCAGGCCGAGGGACAGCCCTGGGTGGACACCCTGAGGCTGACTGGCACATGGCAGGGAGAATGCTGCTCGGTTCGTGTGCTGTCCTGGCACCGGGGTGAGACTGCTGAGGCAGCGAGGAAGCCACGTGCTGGCCACAGTGCTTGGGGCTGAGCCGTGTGGGCAGCGGGTATGTCTGCACAAGCGCGCTGGCCTTGGGTAAGCCCAGTGCTGCCCAGGAGCCTCCCTTCCCGCCCCACGGCCTCAGTGTCCTCGTCTGCACACTGGGGGCATCAGCACCCTCTTCCTGTGAGGACCAGAATGAGGGGATGCGTATGAGCTGTCCCCGCCGGGGCAGGGCGGTGAGCAGGGGAGGCACTCTGGCTCTGAGACCACCACCCCCTCCCCCCCCGCTGTCCCAGGCCCCAGCTTGGCCAACAAATAAACACTCCTCCGTAAGCATGTTTCCGGCATGTTCTTGGTCTCGCTGGACATCAATCGACCATCAACTGCTGAACATGTTCATGACCATGAACTGCTGCTTCTGTTATTTCAGAACTAATTTAAGCATTAAAAAGTAATTCTTTTGATTACTGGGCAAAGCCCTGGCAGCCAAATAAATGGGGGCAGAAGCTTCTATCCCAGGACCTGAGCCAACCCAGTAGGCCCTGGGTGGATGGCAATACACGGTGGCCTCAGGGACCCCTTGGCTCCCAGAGGGCCTGCGGGGGCACCTCACTATCTTCCTAAGGCCCCGGAATCAGGGCTGGCAGAGAAGTGACCCTTGGGGGCATCCCAAGAGGGCTACTCCCCTGCCCCATGGACCCCCAGCAAATCCCGGCACCAGGGGTCACCCTCCCCTGCTTGCTCTTGGCAGTGTTGACCTGTGAGCCGTGAAGGGTGCTCTGTCCACAGGTTGCCCTGTGGTTGGTCTCGCATCTTTGGATGGAGGCCACGAGCACTCGCTGTAAACTGGCAGCCACTGTTGGGGTGAGGGGTGCTGACACCCAACACCACTTCTCATGGGTTTAATTAGCTTCCTGCACAGATCTCAGGGTTCAAGAGACTGAGGCTGGACCTCAGCAGCCCGCCCACCAGGGGTGGGCAGGGGCCCCGCCTCAGGAAATCTGCAGGGAGCCACTTGGGGGTTGGGGATCGTGTGGGGGCAGGCAGGAGCTGAGCCCGCAGCCCTGGGCTCAGCACTCCCACCCCTCCCTGCCCCTCACCAGCAGCGGCCGGTGATCTCATCACTTCCTGGGCTGTAAATATCACCCAAACGCTCACGACTCCCAAATTGTCCTCCAGCCCAGGCCCCTCTCCTGAGCTCAGCCCGCACAGCCCACGCGACACCCCCGCCCAGATGTCTCCTGGGCCTCGACAACGGTGGCCGCTCCTCCTGCACCCCCATCTCGGGGAGGGGCACCCCATGCCGGCTGCTCAGGGCAGACGCCGTGGAGCCCTGCCCACCATCTCTGCCTTCTGCCAGATCCAAATCGAAATGCAGCCCTGTCCTTCCTGATCCCCTTACCACACCCTGCTTGGGCCCCAGCCTCCTCCCCACTGCACAAGTCTCTGCTGGGTACACAGCAGCCACGGACCTTCTCTGGAAATTAGATCCTTCTTTCGCCCATCTCAGGACAAAGCCTCAAGACCCGTGGGATATGACCCTCTAGCTCCTCCAGTTCCACCTGGGCTCCCACCACCTGCTTCGCCCTCTGAAAACCTAGTTGGCCTCTTGTCCCTGCTCCTTGCCATGGCCTAGGTTTCTCCCTCCTGGGGAGAAGGAGGGAGCAGAGTCGCAAAGATGGGGCTGTGAGCTCTGGTGGCACCCCTAGGAACATGTGCTATGGAGGCAGGGCCCAGCAAGGACTTGGGGGGGGGGCGGTCAGGCAAGGTGTGGCTCAGGATGGGGCCCCGGGCTCTTCCAAGATGCCAGTGGGCTTCCAGCCCCCATGTGAGGGCCAGCTGGTGATGACAGACACACTCAGCCTTCAAAGCGCCTTGAGGTATCTCTCAGAGAGGAGCAGGCTCAACCTAGTGAGTGAGTGCCCTGTCCCGAGAGGTATGCAAGCTGAGGAGCTCAGGTGGGCAGCTGCTCTTTGCAAAGGGGCATCTGCTATTTCCTGACGGCCAGGAAGGTGGTGGGAGCCCAGGGGCCACCATGCTATGCAAACCCTCCGCCTCAGCTTGGAGCCCTTCCCCAGACCTAGCAGTTTGGCTGCATCTGCTTGGGCGTGGCAGGGTCTGCTCCGGGGAAACCTGGATTAAAAAAACCCTCATCCTAGGCTCGCTCTGCCCACCCATGCCCAGGGACCAGGAACCGGGGAGCACTGATGGCGGGCCTTGAGGCACGGGGCTGAGGCTATCCAACACCTCCACACCAGACTCCACAGAGCTGCCGCTGCAAAGGCGATCAAGGGACAGTAATAGGGTCTCCAGGTCCAGAGGGGTTGGGACAGGAGCTTTGCAGAGTGTCCCTATCCCTGTGCGGGCCTGCCTGAGCTGCCCCCTCTGAGCCTGTGGAGTCTCAAAGCAGTCAGGTCTTTGAGCTCAAATACGCTGACAAACAAAGGACAAACAGCAAGGGCCCATACCAGCGGGTGGGGTGGGGGGGCAGCGCAAGCAGTGCTGGTGCACCCAGGATCAAGGAGACACCCTTGGCTCTGTCCTCATCCCCAGGGTGGGGAGGGTCTGAGCCCACACTGTGGGCACTGAGGAGCTGGGTAGGGGAGCCGGGAGCCTGGTTGCTGAGTGAGTCCCCCTCCTCCTCCCTCCCTTGGGCTTCTGGAGCCCTGGCCGCCCCCACCGCCATCTGGTTCCACCAGCAACGCTCCCCCTACTCCCTCCCCCAACTCACTATGCTTCCTCCCTCACCCTGCTCCCCGAGGCCCCTGCCCCAGGGGGATGGGGGAACTTCAGCCACGGGCCACGTGGCCTCTTTCCCTTTTGTGTCTGCGTCCTCACGGGCCCAGGCCTTGAGAAAACGTGCGTGTGCATATTTTTGCCTGCGCTGTGGGTGCTGTGTCTGCAAGGACACGTGTGCGTGCCTGTGTGAGCACGCGCGTGGTCCTTGTCCTGCCCGTGTGCTTGTTGTGGGTGCGCATGGGTGTGCGGGGTCACACAGACCTATGTAGGGCCGTGTCTGGGGTTGGCATGGTGTGAGTGCACACGTACGTACCCGGGCACGAGCCTAGGCAGGCCTGGCCGCGGGTCTGCAATGAGACCATGAGCCTTGGTGTGAGAGTACACATGACCCTGCCAGATCTCGGACGGGAGGGGCCTGGCCTCACTCACTCAGCTCTCCTTCAGGGCCACCCTGTCTGCCCGCACAAGGTCCTCCCGGGACCCCGCCCCCCAACCCACATGGAGTCGCAGGTGGGGGAGCTGGGGGAGCACTGGCTACACCTGGTGTGTGGTCCAGCCAGACGCACACCTCTCCCTAGACAGATGCAGCTATCAACCCAGCTCGAAGGGAAGGTGGCTAAGTTGCCTGATGGACTAACGGACGTTAATCTTCAGGGCTGGGGTGTGGGGGGTGGGGAGGTGGGTAGGGGCGTGACGCATCCCTGGTGACCACCACGGGTACTACTGGGCTGAAATGGCAGGATGCAGCAGCAGGCAGCTCCCTTCCCTTTCGGGCTTCCATGGGCCTGTGACTGGGGCAGGGCTGCCCCTCCAGGGTCCACCTGCCTTTCCCTGCCCACCGCACCCCAGCCTGAGAGGCCACGGTTTAAGAAAAGATCTCTTTATTCCACGTCGTCCGATATTTTTACACAAGTAAAATAAAATGCATATCTCTATATACCGCGATCCGGGTGGGAGGTGGCGTTCTGGAACAAACGCTCCGCCCTACCCTGTAAACATGACGGGGTGCAGATGGGGTGGGCGGGCGGGACGCGTCCATCAGGGAGGGCCTGCCGCCTGGTGCTGGCTGGTGGCGCCGAGGGGACCCCGTATGTACACACACCTGACTGCTGAGAAGGGCCTCTCGCTCGGTGGCTGGTCAGCAGGGCCTGAGCACTGTCCACAGCACCAGTGCGAGGCCCAGCGAGGCCAGGCTGTGGGCGAGGCTGGGCAGGGCGCCCGAGCCCTCTGCGTCCCCAGCCCCGCCGCCCCCGCTGCCTGCCTGGCCCAGGCGGCACTGGCTGCGGGTGCGGTTCTTTCGGGAACAACCCGGCTTCCGGCGAGGGCCCGTAGTGGGGGGCCCCGGGGGCTCGGAGCCCTCAGGCCGCATCCCGCTCAGCGGGGGTTCGGCAGAGCCAGGCAGGGTCCCGAAGGGGGAGTCGTTGATGTGCCGTGGGCCAGAGCCATTGCCCGGTGGGCTGTCCCCGGGCGGCACCCGTCCCTTGAGTGCATTGCCGGCAGAGGCCGGGCTCCCAGCCTCGAACACCAAGGCCTTGTCTGCGGCATCGGGCTGGCAGCACTTGGGCAGTCCCAGAAGCTCTTCGTCGGCAGGCCTGCCAGTCCAGACGGGACGTGAGGGCCGGGCCACCATGGCACAGCCCTCCAGGTCAGCGGCGGCCAGGCGTTTGAGGTCACGGCCGGCCAGGCGCAGGGGCAGGCTGCAGAGCAGCTCAGACGAGGAGCCGCGGAACTGCTGCAGCCAGGCCCAGAGCGGGCGTGCCCGGCAGTCACACACCCAGGGGTTGTCATTGAGCCGCAGGTACTGCAGGCCGCGCAGGGGTGCCAGGGCCTCAGCTGGCAGTGCCGACAGGTTGTTAGCGAACAGGTAGAGTGTCATGAGGCGGCCGAGGTCACGGAAGGCATGCGGGTGCACGCGGGCCACGCGGTTCTGATGCAGAAGGAGGCGGTCGAGGCTGTGCAGGCCACGGAAGGCGCGCTCGGGCACGCTGGGGATGCGGTTGCCGTGCAGGAAGAGGTGTGTGAGGTTGCCCAGGTCGCGGAAGGCGTCATCCGGCAGCGCCTGCAGCCCGTTGTCCTGCAGGTAGAGGTACTGCAGCGCAGCCAGGCCGCGGAACAGCCCGGGGCCGAGCTCCTGCAGGCCGCAGCGGTCCAGGTGCAGGGTGTGCAGGCGGCTCAGGCCGCGGAACGTGGCGGGGTCCACGGCACGCAGCTGCGCATTGTCGCTGAGGTCTAGCTGCTCGAGGAGGGCCAGGCCGCTGAAGGCAGCTGCGTCAATGCGGGCCAGCGCGTTTGAATGCAGCCACAGGATAGTGAGGTTGCGGCAGGCACGGAAGCTGGCGGCGGGCACGTGAGTGATGCGGTTGCCATGCAGGAAGACGCGCTGGCTGGTGGCTGGGATGTCGGTGGGCACGGCCAGGAGGCCTTGCTGCGGACAGCTTGTTGTCACCTTGGGCTCATTGTAGCATACACAGGCCCCCGGGCACGGGGCTGCCACCCGCCACGCCTGCAGCCACAGCACCCAGGCCAGCAGCTGGCTCCCTGTGGGCAGAGGAGACGGTGGTTAATGGGCTGAGGGCCCCGTAAGGCTGGTGGGCATGCTGGAGCCAGGCTGGCCCCTGGGATCAGTCCTTGGGACGGTCTTGAGCAGGGCCCGGGACTTGCGGTCAGCCCTGAAGACTCAGGGGCTGAGATCCTTGCTCTGCCTGCCACATGGAAACGACTTCGCTGAAACCTGCCAGGGGGTTCCACGCTCCGCACTGGGCATCCTCGCCTGCAGATGCCCCACGCCGCCCCGCCCAGAGCCCAAACATACAAGCTGACGTGCTCACACCAGCCACTCGAGGTTGGCTGGATCACCACCAAGGCCCATTGGAAGCCCTCCTGAGATGGACACTCAAGCCTGCAGACACCTTCTCAGTACACCAGGGAGCACCGCGGGCCTGCCCACCATCTCTGTCAGTCCTGCCCCACCAGTCCATCAGACAGGCTGGGAGAGAAGCCCTTGGTAAACACCGAGGACCAGGCCGGCTGAGCTCACACAGGGCTGAGGCTCACTCCCAGGTCTGCCAGGCAGTCAGCTGCTGGGCTTCCAGATGCTTCTGCAGCAGCTCCTCCTGAGGGCCCTCCCAGGCTACAGGAAGTGGAGGGGGGGCACTGAGGCTCAGACTCTGTGCCCTGTGCAGGACCCCTGCCCAGGCTCCCAGAGCCCCTAAGGCCCGAGGGCTGCCCGGATTCTGAGGAGGCCTCACCACGGCACAAAGCTGTGCTTTAATGAAGAAACCGCAAGGGCCTCAGAGCCGCGAGCCACAACCCCTAGCAGCCCTCCTGTAGGGGTCTGGGTCCCACCAAGACAGGACACGAAACTTACGGGCACCATGGGCTCCAGAGCAACTCTGCTCTTACAGGATCAGAAGCCTGGACACCCAAGGGCAGGGGCAAGGGAGCCAGGCAGGTGCAGCCCTGCCCGCCCCATAAGCCCCCTCCAGGCAGGCTGCTCCCTCCTCCACACATCCTGACTTGGCATGGAACTCCTCCTGCAGCCTCCTCCCTTCGGCCTCATTCTCTGCTTGATCTCCTCCCTGCGTGAGGAGCTTACTCCTTCCCAACCAATCGATGCCTGCACAATTCCTCCTATCCACCCCCCTCCCTGCCCCACCACCATCTCGAGGCCAGACCCACACAGGGCCTCACCAAAGACCTACACTCTTGGGGCACTGCATCTGCCCTGATCTCCCTACTGGGGTCACACAGCCAAATATAAGCTCACTGCCTCTCATCCCACCATTACAGCCCCCCTCTTCCAATGTCAAAGGTTCTTACCTCCTTCAGGAGCAAGTCTATTAAAACGTGAATCCCCCTGGGAGGGTTATGGCTTATCAGCTAACACCTTCGTTGACAGATAACACCTGCACTGACAGCTAACACCTTTCTTGGCAGTTAGCTAAGAGCAGGATTCCGCACACAGGAGGCCGGCTGAGGGCTGGGGCTGGAGCCGGGTGGGAGGAAGGACGAGACCATGGGCCAGCTTCCCCCACCCAGACCTGTGAACTTGGGGGCCCCCCATTCATGCTGGGGCCCTCGCCACACTGGATCCTGTCTGGGCCAGCACACATACATGCCCCAAGCCCAGAGCCGTAGCAAGGCCAGCATGTTTCGTGGTCATAAACAGTCTGCCCTCCTGGACTTTGGTCCCCAGGATAGGCACCCACATCCTGGGACTCATCTGTCCCTTGTGTTCCGTCAGCCTCCCAGGTGGGGCTGTTTGTTAGCTGCCCAGTAAGGATTAGAGGGGGGGTCCAGAGAGGCAGGCCTGGTGCAGAACTCCCCACCCCCAAGACACCCCTCCCCAGGCTGGCCATGCCCGGGAGGCTTGAGGGCCCCTCAGCCTGCTGTGCTACTTAAACTGCTGACATCCTCTGCAGGCTCTCTCCTGATGGGGCTTCTCAGGAAAGTCGGGCCTGATTATTCCAGCTCTCAACCAGCGTCTCCCCTGTCACTACGCTCTGAAAACAGCACTTCCTGTCCCCGAGGACTCACGGAAGAGGAAGACGTGGGGTGGGGTGGGATGGGGGCTCCGGGTACTCACCAGGCCGGGCTCTGGACCTCACCACCACGGATGGGCCACATCACCAACCGTGCTACGTCACAGCCATGCCAATGTCATCAGCCGCACCTGGCCACGAACTGGGCCACACCACCCAGCAGGCTATGTGAGCAGCCACCCGTCGTAACCATGTTTGCCACCATCTGAGCTGGTCCTCCCCGCTGCCAGGCAGGCCTGAAGCCGTGGTCTGGGAGCTGGGCTGGTGTCAGGTTCCGCTGACTTCCCCAGAACCGGCTGCTCCTCCAGCCTCCAGCCCTCCCCTGCCCGGGCCCCCAGGAGGCTGTAAGCCACGTGCTTGGGGTACACCCACTCCAGGAACGGCCCAAGCGAGGCTCTAGGGCTGAGCTATGCCACGGGGACAAGCGGCAGAGCAGCGGTGTGGCTCGGCCCTGCTGGGAATCTGGCGTCAGGCTTGGCTCTATTCCTGCTGAGCTGACCGCTTTTCGGAAGCCAACTTCTGAGGGTCGGTCCCTCTGCATGGGTGTGCTGTCAGTGCAGCGGCCAGTGGTGGGCCTGCTCCTTGCTGCAGCCACGGTAATTGGCTCCAGCCTGGCCCCCCTTGGGGCCTGCCTGCTGGTCTCCATGGCAACCCCTCCGCTGAGCAAGCAGAGGGGGCATCTTTTTATGAGATAATCAAACCCAACTTTACGGCCTGTGTTCCTACTCACGGCAAGGGCCCTAGGGACACAGGAGGCCCTGTCAGGTCTCAGGATGGTGATCCCTGACCCCACCCCAGGGGCTGGACCCAGTCACTCATCTAACCCCCTCCAAACCCTAAAAAGTGACCCCGCCATCTGGTCTCCCCATCCTGTCCCCTAAACTGGCCTCCTAGCCCATCCTCTCAGTCCCACCTCCCACTTGTACCCAGCCTCACTGGGCTCCTGTTCTCAGTGAGCATTCAATACCAGCTCGCCTCCAAGCACATGACAAGAAAACAGCCCTGCCCCAGCCCCAGTTCACTCACAGCAAAGGCACACTCCCACACCAGGCCGGAGCTGGTCCCTCTCCTGCCGTCCCTGGGGCTGATTCGGGCCTTTTCCTTAGTCCTCACCTCAGAATGGCCCTGTCAGGTTAGGGGGCTTCTCCAGTGCCCTACCCGTGGGGAGCCCCATGGGTTCATGGGAGGGACTCGCCCCTTAGCTCAGTTCTGTCTCAGGAGCAGTGCTGATGGCACAAAGGCCACCACTGGGGAAGGACTGGCCATTCCTGCCTGGGAGGCTGTGGGGGGGAGGCAGTGACTGGCTTCTGCTCAGGGCCTCTCCCACTAGGGCAGCTGGGCAAAGCAGGAATGACCACTAACGAGGCCACGGGGCCCAAATCCCATCAGGTCTGGGTGTGGTCCCAAAGAGCACCTGCATTGCTGCCCCTGCCCCGGGGCAGCAAAGGGCCCAGGTTCTCCTTCATGGGCACTGCAGGGTGTGGGGGGAGGAAAGGGAAGGAGTAGGGAGAAGAGCCAGGAGAGGCGGGAGACTTCTGGGGACTCACCAGCAGCCGCAGGAGCCAGTGGGCGGGCGGACAGGCGGCTGCTGAGGTCAGCAGCTTGGGAGCAGGGACTGCCAGAGGCTATAGGTGCAGGGGAGGTCTCTGCTTCCTGGTCTTTACTTCTCTCGGGGGTCCCCTAGCCTGGGCTGGGGTGTGCGGCTCCCCCGAGGTCCTAGGGGACCCTCCTGCTGCCCCCACCCCATGAGGTCATAGATACAGCACAGGGCTGGCCACCTTGTTTGCTCAGTGCCCTTGGACCTCCCCGCTGCAATAGGGTGGCAGAAACACCCTATTCCGGGGGCAGTATGAGATTCTACCAGTTGGCATAGAAGGCATGAGTCAGAGCTGCGTAAGAATCCATTTTCTTTATAATATCACAAGCCCATTTTACAGATTAGGAGACTGAGGTAGAGAGCAGCTAAGCCCCGGATTGCTCCAACCTGGAGATGGTCCAGGAGGAAGGATGGGAAAAAGAAGGGGCCACAGGGCCACCCAGAAGGGGCCACATCCAGCCAAGCCAGGAATGGAGCCCAGGCTGCGAGGACGTAGGCAGGCACCAGGGGTACATAGCTCTCTCCTGGGCCATCTGTGACTGGGAGGGGACATCTCCAGGGAGGGTCTGGGGGCTGCTTGCCGCCCCCCTCACTCCCAGGAGACTGGGGTGAGTAGGCTGGGAGAGGGGAGGTTGCACAGCTGGGGCACAACCAGGACACTGGTCAGCTCAGGACCCTCTCGAGCACCAAGAACGTCCCCAGAAGGGTCACGTCACAGACCGCAGTTACACGGCAGAACAAGAGGCCACAGCTCAGCACACCAAGGCCAGAAATAGCTCTGGGCGGGGGTGGGGGGCTGGTGGCATTGACACACTACAGAGGGTCAGGGCACCCCAGCAGCGCTGTACTCCCTCTTTCCTGTCCCGTGCCTGCTCCCCATCCCTGCCAGCCCTCCACCAGTGATGGGCTCACCCCCCACCGTCCATTGGTTCCCTCCTCAGTCTTCACTCCTCGCTCACAGTCACCTCCCAACTTCTAGACCATGTGTATGCCCTTGGCGTTCCCTGCCCCCTTCCTTGGCTCCGGGGGGGCGGAGGGAGGAGAGGGGCAGCCCACCCATGAAAGAGCCCACCTCTCCCGGGGGTATGGCTGCCAGCCCCCACTGCCGGTCATACCCCTCAAGGCCCCACTCCTTATTGATCTTCTCAGGGCAGCAGCTGCAGGAGCAGGCCAGCTCGATAACAGGCAAGGTCACCTGTCAGGGAAGGAGGGCACTGGACCCAGGGCTGAGCAGTTCCAGCAGGCCAAACTGCATGCAGTGGGGAAACTGAGGCCCAGCGTTGGCTGAGCAAGCAGGAGCAGCCTCCTGAATGCACTCAGTGCCTAGGTGGATGGAGGGCCAACAGAGGTCTACTGAATCCTCCTAGGAGCCCATTTTATTTTCCTATCTTACGGGGGGTGAAAATGAGGTTTTGTAGGGGAAAGCACTTGCTCACAGAACAGGGACTAATAGGATTCCCAACCCCATGGTATCTAATCACTAAAAGGGCTTGCGTGGCAGTAGGGATTGAAGCTCCCCATCCCCACCTTCCCATTACCCCCACCCTCGAACCCAAGCTATGTTCCCCCTTAAATTTCCAGCTGACACAGCACCTGGGAGGGCCCTGGGTCCCTTTCAAAGGCAAGAAACCAAGGCTGCCAGGGGAGGGGCCAGTTCACCTGAGAGCTTGGGGTCCTGGATGCACAGCTTGCATTAAGGGTATGTCCCTGAGGGGATCCCCCACGATAGGGGCCCCACTGGACGCTGTCAGTGTGAGACCAGTCCCCGGCTTATAATGCTTCTGGTCAAGCAGCAGGCTGATCACAGGGGGTCACCCTGCTGCATGGCATGTGCCACAATGGGAATTTAAGGGACCATGGAATCCTGCCCTGGCTCCAGACATCAGGGGGACACCAGGGAGGGGCACCGGAGCCACTGCCAAGGTGAGCATCCAGGCAGACCCTCTGATGGGTGGGATCCTGGGCCCTGTAATCATGCCTTAGGAATCCATCCTTGGTCAAGGCTGGGCTGCTGGACCTGAGGGCTCTGGAAGTTCATCCTGTCTGTGTTTCCATCTGATGCCTACCTCCCTTGGCCCCCGCCCCAGGGAGCCCCACACCGGGGGCTGACGATGTCGGCCTCTGGAGGCTCTGTTCACCTGAAAACCCACCTAGCGTGCAGGACCCCCTCCCCCCACTGCAGGGATTCAGACAGCAACCTCTCCCTCGCAGTTGGGCATCCCCTACCCCCCTCCACTGAGACCACCAACAAACACCCATTGTCCAATTACCTGGAGAATCTGTTTCCACAACCTTTCATCAGTTGGCCTCTCAGCTCATTCAATCTGGTGGCCAGCGTGGGCTCGAGTCCCGGAGGATGTGAATGAGGTATCAGCTGGGGGCCAATACAGCCCTGGTCTGCTCCAGCAGGTGGGCGCAGCTCAGGAATGGGGCGCTCCCAGTGTCAGGGCCTGGGACCTGCCCTGCCACGTACCTGCCACCATGCCCATCTGCCCTCTCTGACCCCTTCCCCCTGCCAGCTCTCACCCAGAACTGGGCGCCGAGCCCCACCCCAATACACCCCACCTCCTCCCAGGACCCTACATCTATCCAATACCTTCCCAAAGTTCACCGTCCCTGTGAGGCCCAGAGAGGGGAGAGGGGAGTGATAGAGCCTCCAACAGGCAGACACAGTGCAGGAGTGCGCTCTTGGGTGCACTTGTCAGAATGCACACCTGGGGTGTGTACAAGAGTAACACCCACCTAGGGCACACGTTACAGGAACACACACTCGGGATGCACGCTACAGGAACACACAACAGGCGTACACTTCTGGGCCTTCGGCTGCCAGGGCCTGGGTGGGTCAGGGCACAGTGGGTGAGTTGGCCATATAGCAGAGGGCTGCTGTGATGAGGCCAGAGTACGACAAGACCGGAGGGCGCATCCCCACCTGCTCAGGGGCCCTCGGCACTTGTCAAACACCATGGGCAAGGCAGGCTGGTGGCCTCTGTATGACTGGGGTTCATTCTTCTATGAGGTGACAAGTGCAGGTCTCGGGAGGCGTGCAGCCCCTCGCCCCCTGGGTCTGGGGTGGTGGTGGGAGGAGGCACTGATCCACATGGCACCTGCTTGTGCTGCAGGAAGACAATCTTGGGAGGTGGTCTTGGAGTCTCTGGGCTACAACCCCCTCCATGCCAATCCCTGTGCCCTCCTCTAGGGGCTCTGTGGCCAGGTCACACTGGCCCACTACCATCAGCCTGTCCACTTGGGCTGGGAGGAGGGGACATGGCAGGTCAGGTTTGAGGCACTTCCCAGGATGACAAGGTCCAGGCCTCAGCTGACCGAATCTTCCCATCTGAGAACAAAGAAAAAGTACAGGTGGGATGACTCTGTCAAGAAAAGGAGAGAGGCACAGAGTGTAGGGGCCTTCTTGCAAGCAGGCTTCCCTAGACCATTCTGTGGACCTCTGGCCAGAATCTTGAATGGAAAGTCGGTCGTGGAGGTCCATGATCTTTTTTTTTTTTGAGCGAGAGGAAAGAAGGGGGAGGGTCAGAGGAGAAGCAGACTCTCCACTGAGCATGGAGCTGGATGCAGGACTTGATCCTGGGACTCCAGGATCATGACCTGAGCCGAAGGCAGTCACCTAACCAACTGAGCCACCCGTGGCTCATGATCCTTGTCATGATCCTTGATCAGAGGCCCATGATCCTTGTCACCACACCAGTCATGGGCAAGTCCCTCGGATCGCAGGCAGTTCAGAAGCAGCCTGGGACCAACCCGAGGCCAGGCTGGAGTGTAGCCAGCCTCGCACAAGGGTGGGGAGCCCCAGAAGGGGGTGAGCAGCGGGCCAGTGTGGGGTGGACACCAGACACCCCTGAGGAGGTGTGTGGCCCAGGGATGCCCATTCCAGCATCAGTGCCTTGGCCAAGTCAGTCCACACAGGGCCTGTACCAGGTGACAGGAAGGGAGAGGGGGGAGAGAGAGCCCTTGGCTTCCCTGTCTCCCTGGGACTGCTCAAGGCACAGACTCCCTGAGGTCTCATGACATCCCACAGCACAGAAAGGGGATGACCACTGACCTCACTTCCAGACCAGGGCACTGAAGCCTAGTGAGGTGAGGTGATCATGTGTACCAGCTGAGGCCAGGGGATAGGATCTTAGAACCCCCGCCACTGCCCCAGGTGACCAGAGCAGGCCCTGAGCTCTAGAGACCCAAGTAACGGAGGGGCAGCTCTTCCCCCCACGGTAGGCCAGCTATTGAGCACACCCCCACGCTCTGAGCAACTTGGCCCCCACGCACCTCATCCTTAGCCCCAAGCCTGTTGTTCCCTGGGCTAGTGGGCCCTGGGGTCTGGTAGTCCCAGGCTCAGAATGAGGGCTCTGTACCCCTTTGTGCAGTGGCTGGGGAAGCAGCTGGCCAACTCTGGGTCTGTCTCAACACTGTGAGATCTGGGGATGACAACAGGCTAGCACCAGCCTTTCCGGGACCCTGAGATGCCTCCAGCTCTGTGGCTGGTGTCCTGCCTCCCCAGAGGACCTTCGGTCAAGTCCCATCTCAGGTGAGGAACCCAGGGTGGTGAGGCCTATAGCTCAGAGGTGGCATCCCAGAGACATCCTGCTTGGCAGCCTGGCCAGACGGTCCTGCTTTATCCAGGAGAGGTGGCATCCAAGTAGGAGGAAGGTAGGGGTGGAGGGCCCAGCAGCCAGGCTGCACACTGTAAGCTTGCCTAGAGCCA
Organism: Meles meles; assembly: GCF_922984935.1. Lineage (NCBI taxonomy): Eukaryota > Metazoa > Chordata > Mammalia > Carnivora > Mustelidae > Meles > Meles meles. Next base: position 32,861,259 of record NC_060077.1, read on the forward strand.
CCATCCCATCCCTAGCACCAGGCTCAGCCTCAGTGGAATGAGGAAGCTCCCAGACAGGCCTGTGCACCCAACTTGAGTCATGAGAGAACCCTGCCTTGCTCAGTAACTTGGCCTCAAGTTCTTGCTGCTTCTCAAGGAACACTGGCACCCTTGGTGGTTTTCCTCCTTGCCCACCCACCACCTGTGTTACAGAGAAGTGGTCATCTCCCCTCCTCAAGAGCCGAGACAATGATGATGAAGTATGTGTTAAGAAGAGCAAGGACCAGGGAGATGGGGCTGCTCCCCTGGAGAAACATCCAGAGAAAGGTTCTCCACCGTGGGCTTCTGGGGGCGCTCAGGGTAGCCCCTGCCTGATCACCCCAAACCTGCCAGTTTATAAGCCCTGCTCTTAGCAGTGCTTCCCTAGAACACACGACCAAAAAACCAGGCACCTGGAAAAGACTCGAAGGCAGACAAGAGGGAAAACAACTGTAGAGGAAGCAGAGACAGTGCAGGGAATAGATAAAAATCAGGGAAAAAATCCAATCAATGTCCTCTCAGGGACAGAAGGAGATTTAAAACAAGAACAGGGTGCTATGAACAAGGAGCCATCAGAAAACAAGAAGAGTAACTGGAAGTTAAAAATAGAATTACTAAAATTACTAAAAAAAAAAAAAATCAATAGACAGGTTGGAAAACAAGGTCAAAGAAGTCTTCCAGAAAGAAAAACAGAAAGAGAAAGAAAGAAAAAAAAATTGATGAGATTCAGAAGACAAATGTAGGTCAAATATCTGAGAAAACAGAAAATAGAGGAGAAAAAAGTTATCAAAGAAATAATACCAGAAAATCTCCCAGAGCTGAAGACCCAGCCCTCCACTGGGCAAGTGTCTAGCATAACAGATGACATTCACAATGTGATTTCAGTCCCCTGGGGGTCAAAAGAGGTCTGAAGCTCCCAAGGGAAAAGCAATGTGGCATAAGACCTCTCTACAGAACACTGGATGCCAAGAAGATAACAAAATGGCAGTGGTTTCAAAATTCTGAGGGACTTTCTTTTCTTTCTTTTTTTTTTTTTTTAAAGATTTTATTTATTTATTTGACAGAGAAAGACACAGCGAGAGAGGGAACACAAGCAGAGGGAAAGTGAGAAGCAGGCTTCCTGCCAAGCAGGGAACCTAGTGTGGGACTCGATCCCAGGACCCTGGGATCATGACCTGAGCCAAAGGCAGATGCTTAACGACTGAACCACCCAGGTGCCCTGGGACATTATTTTCAACATGGAATTCAACATGGAATAGGTTTGCTAATATATGAGGACTCACAGAATGATTCTTCACTGTGAATTCCTTAGAGAGTTAGTTGGGGATGTGCTTCAGCTAGAACTAGGATATAAACCCAGAAAGAGGAAAATGTGGGGCCCAGGAAACATTGGGTGATAATGGAAGTCCTGGGCAGTTATGAGTAAACCACAGCATGCCTGGTCCATGTGGGGACAGCAAGACAAAGGCCTGGGGTCAGACCTTCCTGGAGTTAAATGAGACACCCAGTAGAACACCTGAGGTGGAAAGAGAAGGCACATGAGGGCAGTAGATGGGACAAGGGAGAAAAGACAAAGTCAACTGTAAACTCCAGGGAAACCAAAGGCCATACAAGAGCAGAACGGTCACCAAAGTACCCCCTGCTCCTCCCACCTGTGGTGGGGTGGTGAAGCGCATTTATGTGACTTCGGTTGGGAAACACTGTAACTGATGGTGGTGAGACAACCACACTGGCAAGTATGCTAGAGAAGAGGGAGCTGGGGTAGGAGCCGTGGAACTATGACGGCAACCACTTGGAAAAACAGGGAACAGAGCAACGGTGGCTCCCTTCAAGGAGGAAAGGGGGCTGGGGTACAGCAAGCTAATTCTCAGACTAGCCCTAAAGGACTGGGTGCAGGTTTTAACTTTGAGCAAGATATGGTTGACCATTTTATCTTTTCAAAATGACTGCATATTTGGTGCTGAAATCTCAGAAATAGAAATAAAAATGAGAAAATAAAGTGTATCTCCCATCTCGTAAGTACACTTGATGGGACAGCTTCTGGCCTGAAAATTCAGCTGAGTGCTCAGGCCTCCCACATCTGGACAAAGGCTCACCCCGTCTCCTTCTCATCTCTGCCCCGTTCACAGACATAAGACCCCCCACCTCAGACTGAGGGCCCCCCAAGAGCAGGGAGCCCAGCAGATAAACCTGACAGGGGGATGTGTGCACATGGGGCCTCAGGAGTGGGAGTCTGTGGCCCCAGGGAGGGCTTGCCCTGACCTTGGCTGAGTGCAGACTTTCCGAGGCTTCAAGAGCCCCAGTTGCGTTTCTGCCACTGAACCCGCGGCACACAGGCAGGGGCGACGTGAATAAGTAATTGCTCTTTTATTAACGAGTGATAAATTATTCCTATATGATTGTGTGTGATAACTCTTCCCTATTTGAAATCAATTTGGGATGGAAATTGTTGGCGGCTTCTCACCAGTGAGGGTGGGAGGACCAGGCGCCGCCGCCTCCTGGAAAAGCAGGTCAGTGTATTTCGGCTACTTCCTGAGGCTGATGCGCCAGGAGCTGGCGTGTGGAAGGGGGTTGGCTGCCTTGGGGGCGGGGGCTAGGGAGGGCGGCCTTATTCCTCAGCACCTGCCCCTGAGACCTGGGAGGGGTCCTGGCAGGTGCTCCAGCATGGCCTCTCCCTACCTCCAACACCTGCCTGAGGCTCCCAAGAGGCCCAGCCTACCCCACCTGACCGCCAGAGAAGGGTCAGGCTGGGGGAGGAGCCCCTGAAAGCCCAAGCCCTGCCCCCATCCTCACTTCCTCCTCCCCCGGTTCAACGCTCCCTCCCAGGCCAGGCTGCAGGAAACCAGGCTGTGCCCACCTCTCCCTGCTCCTGTTCCTCCCCAGCTGCCTCCCTGCCCCCCAGCGTGGCAGTTACAGGCCTGAGAGGCTGGGGCACCTCCTAGCTCCGCCATGTTGCCCAGTTCAGCCCAGACACCAGCAGGGACCTTGACTCTTAGGTCTGGCTTGGTCAGCTGTGAATTGGAGAGCTTGGGTCTGAGAACCTGACAAATCCCCAGGGCTAGGGGCATTTGGTGGACCCAGGGTTCCTGATTACCCCCTCCCACCTCCGTCCACTGCCGGGGCTCACCCACTTCACCACGCACCTCACTGGTCAGCTTAGCACGTGCTTGCTTCCTTCCGTCGAGCCCCTCAACGAGCTGTGCCCTGGGCTGTGGGCTCCACAGGGACAGGAGCCACAGCTGGTGACCAGCACACACCATAAATGTTTGTCACACAGGAGAAATGTCCACCACTACAGACAGGAAAGTCGAAGACTCTGTGAGGCTGGGGGGACAGCCTTCCCCAAGGATGTGTTTGGAGAGTCCCCAGGGAGTCTACGGGGTACTCCGTGGGGGGCAGGGCAGTAGCACCCGGAAGCCAATGGCAATTTCACCTTTGTGAAAGGTTTTTGTCTCCCCCAGATTCCTATGTTGAAGCCCAAACCCCCAGTGTGATGGCATTTGGAAGAGGGGCCTTGAGAGAAGGGAAACCCCCGAGGAGGTCATGTGGGCGGGGCCCCCATGATAGAATGAGGGCCCTTACAAGAAGAGATACCGGAGAGCTTGTTTTCACTGTCTCCGCGTGGGGACATGGCGAGAAGGTGGCCATCTGCAAGCCAGGAAGAAAGCTCTCACCAGAACTGGACCGCGCTGGCTCCCTGATCTCAGACTGCCCGCCTCCAGAACTGTGAGCAAATAAATTTCTGTTGTTTAAGCCATCCAGTCTGCGATATTTTGTTATGACAGCCTGAGCTGACTAATACAACTTCTTTCTTAATCTCTGATATATCTTCCCAGATTTTTTCCAACGCACACGGACCGGTAAAATCAGGAACATTTTCAGTTTGGTTTGTTTGGTCTCCTGTGTCAACGCTGGATGGGGCAGCCCTGCCCTGAGAAGGGTGAGTGAGGGAGCCCTCTGTCAGGGGGACTCCCCCTTCTAAGACCTCCCCCTGCCATGGGGTCCCTGCCGACCACAGCTGACCCTGTGGGATGGCTGGAGAAGGCCAGGGCTTTGATGCCCACTCTGCCCCCCTGGGACTCAGGTAGGTCTTCCAACCTCTTGGGCTCTGTTCCATCACCTGGAGAATGGGGATAACCTCACAAGGAATGGAGAGACCACACAGTCCACCCAGGGCTGGTGCACAGCGGGTACACTGGAAATGCCTGGCTCGCCTGTGGGATCATCTCAGGAGTGCTGCATGTCACCCCCGGCAGGGAGCCACCGTCCCCGCCTGACAGAAGGGAGCTCAAGTCACAGCTAGAAAGGGCACGCTCGTGCCTTTACTCAGACAGTTCCCCTTTCCAGAATGCCTGCCCTATTCCCAACACATCCCCCTAGAAGGGCTCTTCTCCTCAGAGTCCCACCAGGCCAGCCCTGGGAGGCCAGAGCCCTCCCAACCTGTTCTCCTCCCGCACCACAATCATGCCTGTCCATCTTCAGTCCTGTCCCCAATGCTGGACTCGGCTCCGATGGGGCCACTGAAGGGAGCAGGTGAATAAGCAGAGTGAGCCCTGGAGCCTGGCCGGGGTCACAGCTCGTGGGCTCTCACTAAGGGGCACGTGGCGGGGAAAAGCATCAGTTAGGCCCGAGGGTTCTCGCGTGAGTGACATGCCAAGCAGGTCTTGACCCCACCTGGGCCTCGGGGCATTGTGGGGATAGTGCACTTAGCAGTACTGGTGCTGGCCACCTGGCAGGGCCTGAGGGGGAGGGTCTTCAGCCCCTTACTCCCTAATTGCCACCACCTGCTCTAGGAACATACTGCAACACCCCATCCCCGGGGTCCCCTTGTCTCTGATGAGGAGGGTCACGCCTCTCTCAGGCTTCCTGTGATCTGGAGGGAGAAAGAGTCAGCCACGGCACTGGGGAGGGCTCTACGGGGGCCCTGATATCATGTGCATGCGCGCACACACACACACACACACACACACACACGCACGCACACTGCCACCACCCACCCTGGGCCACCCTGGGGACTGGGCCGTGGCTCCGGCAGCAGGTAAAGAATGGAGTCCATTAGGGCCACCATCTGTCTCAGCTGTGATGGGTCCTCTCGGTGACATCCAGGAGGTACGTAGATGGAATATCTTTATGGGGAGAGTTTTTCTTTTGCCAATTTTCGAACAGGAAGCCAGACACTTGTCACACCTGTCCCCGTGTCAGCCTCTGCCTGACATAAATTGGGGCTGAGGCAGGGAGATAAAAGACAGCCTGGACACGACCGGTGTGCAGTGGCCACGTGTCATACGGCCAGGAGCACACAGAGCGGGGGCTGGCCTCCCACTGGGGCTGGGTGGAGGGGCAGGCCACTGCCCGCTCCACCCTTTCCAGCCTGAGATCCCCCAAAACCCCCCCTCGGCTCCCCTCTTGGCCCCCACAAGCTCCTCACCTAACTCCCATCTCCTCCTCCCCTGCCAAACAGTCTAGGCCCAGCTCAGCAGTCCCGGCCACCCGGCCCGGAGTCCACTGTCCCAGAGTTTCCTGGCTTCTGCTCCCCCCACCCGGGGAGCCCCCCACCTAGACCAATAGCTCTAACGTCTCTTTAAGACCCAGGGCCAGTGTGACCTCAGGGCGGAGGCCTAGCCTTCAGAGTCCTCACTGCACCCCCACTAGCACTTCTTTCTCCTGGGACCTTCATGGACTTTGGGGTATCTCCCTGGGAGCTAGGGGACCTTGGGGGGCAGAATGCATCACAAGAATCTAGGGGTCCCTGCTGCCTAACACAGGGCTGGCCTGAAACTAAAGGCTAGAAAACACTTCACCAAGAAAACGGAAAGACAAGTGACCCTCTGGGAACAGCCCCCACCCCAGAGTACATCTTGGTACCTGGCTAATCCCCCGGAGGGTGGGGAGGGTTCTGCCCAGGGGATGCTGGGGGACCAGTTGCCAGGCCATACTCCAGAACCACACCCCAGAGTCCCCCTCAGCTCCTCCGTCATCCCTGTCATGTGGGGAAGGCCATCCATGCCATGGGCTAAGGAGTGCTCACTGCTGGGGAGAGAGTGACTGTCCTGCATCTTCCTCAGATGGCCCTGGGGGTCTTGGCCTCAGCCCCCAAGGAAACCTAAGAGCCCATTTCCCACCAGGCTCATAGGCCACTGCCTCACACAGCCTCATTCCTTGGGAGGCCCTATGGATCCTGGGGGTGAGGGCTGGGCAGGGGTGTGACTAGGCAGCACTGTGCTCTCTAAGGACAAGGAGGGGGCTGAATGTGTCCTGGGAGACCATGGAGGCCTCGAGCAGGGTGGCTGAGGGAAGTGGACAGTAGAGAGCTGCAGGAGGCATGTGGCAGGGCTCTGGGAAGGGTGAACGCAGGGCAGAGCAGCAGGGCCCACTCCCAGTTCCTGGACGGGGTGTGCTGTGATGGCAGGTGAAGGCCTGTGGAAGCAGGTGGGAGAACTGGGTGTGAGCATCCTGTGAGACCTTGGGGCCCACGGCCCCCCCAAGACTGCAAAGATGTGGTGCCCAGCCCATTCTGATGGCTGGCCAGGACTAGACTTTCTCTGTAATTCTGCTTCCAGCTACATTGCTGGGGATGGAAGGTGCTCTCAGGCTGGTAGCCAAACCTAGGGGGGCAGATGGCCCAACCTCTGGCTGCCTGCACCCCACCCTGCCCCAAGACCACAGGGCACCCCTTCCATCATAACACGAAGCTGCTGTAAGGTGAACTGTGGGGGCAGAAGTCTCCACATTGTGAAGGCAGAGGGACCTTGAATTTCCTTCTGAGTCGGTATGGGGTGAACAGGACCAGTGCCCACCTGCCCCAGGGTGGGACTTGGAGACTCCTCACCTTACGGGGGTCCCAGATGCCCCTCCAGACTCCCCCGCCACTGGCCCTGTCTGGACTTTTGCACATCCCATCCCCAGCCCACCACGGCGTCCCAACCCCACTCCTCACTTGGCTCCCCATGGCATGAATGGATACGTCACAGATTCCCCTTGGGACAGGCAGCAAAGACCCTCATGGCAGGAGGACTGATGGGGGAGTGGCAGGCCCAGACAGGGGCTCCTCCTCTGTGCGCCCATGGCTCAACTGAGTCTTCTGCTCCGGGAAACACAGTGACCCACACACGCTTCTTTACCCTGCTGCCCAAGTTCCACCAGAGACTACCCCCCTCAGGGCAAGGCAGGTGCAAGACTTGATAACCCAAGGGGGCCCCTGGAAGGTGGGGACCCCATGACCCACTGAGGGCTCTGGATGTCTCATCACCAACCTCTGTCTCCATAGGAAGTTCCAGCCTAGGGCAGCAGGTCCCACGTGAATGGGAGCATCAAGCTCCCATAAGGGGCTGGGCCTTGTGGGCTGCATTCAACACTGACTCCCCCTTCAGAGTCTCCTGTGTGACAGAAAGACTCAGAAGGTGACTGACATACCCATACGTACTTTAGCTGGCTCTGGGCTAAAGCCAGGAGGGTCCCAAGTCCAGACATTGCCTGCCCAGGCTTTGCCTGGAGGGCTTCCCTCATAGGATGGCATCTCTGTCTCTCTCTAGAGCCGTGCCTTTGGTCATCTGAGTCCTGGAGAGGGGCCGCCTTCTTGCAGCCACCTGGGACAACTGGTCTGCCCCTGACGCCCGGCAGCCGTCCCCGGGGGCCAGGACTGCCAGCTCCTGCGTCTCCTGGGAGCTCACTCCCTGTGTCCCAGTGCCAGGCCTGGGCTGGACTCAGGGCTGTGGAGAGGGGAAGGCAGGCACAGGTGTGCATGGCAGGTGCTGAGACCAGGGAGCTGGAGGCCTCCTCTTGTGGGGGTGGAAGAGGAGGTTCCCAAAAGAGACTCCTTGGCCCAGGCCCTGAAAACAATGGGGGCTCCTCCAGGGGTAAGACATGGGAGAGTTTAAGCAGGAGGGGGCCTGGCTGGCAGGCAACATGTTTTAAGAAAGCATCTCAGAGTCTGAAGGGAGGACAAGATGGCAGGCAGGCAGCTGTGGGTGTCTGTGACCATGGACCTGGGAAGGGACCGGCCTGCAGCAGGCCCTCACTGAGGCATAAAAGGGGATGGATTTCCCTGGAACACAACCTGATGCTGGACGGGCCTTTGGAGATGGGAGGCAGCCAGGACCCTGGGCCTTGGGGGCTAGATATTAGGGCTGGAGGGGCAGGGGGCACAGGGGTGATCAGCACCAGACAGACTGGATCTGGGGGACCTGTGACTCCACTGGAGCACAGCTACACATGCAGGGAAAATACATGTGGAACTGCTGTGTGGGGGACAGCCTAGGGGCCTGAGACCCCTGCTCAGCTTCATGGGCCTGGCATACAGCAGGGAGGCAGTAAATGCTTGCTAAGAAATCACTGGGCCCTGAGGGCCACAGCAGAACTCAGCGGCAGGCCAAGCGGGGCCTCAGAACTGGCCTTGGTGGGGTGGGTGGGGAGGCAAGGGAGTCCGGGGGGCTCTAGATTCCTGGCTGGTCTTGTGCTCCCCATCACCACCTCACCTTCCATGTCGACTCACTGTCCCTTGCTCTTTACACAGCACCTACTGTGTGCTTGGGGCTGCGACACGATACCGGGAGCCAGCCACCTAGCCCCCATCTCTCTCCCCCAGAGTCCAGCACCCTACACACCTCAGGCTCAAGCGTTTTCCCACCCACGAAGGCACTGAGCCAGAAGCACCACCTCTGGTCAACAGCCGTGGATTACAGATGAAGCCTCTGGCGACCAGGAAAGGGCGGGTGCTGCCCAAGGTCACACAGCGAGCCGGCACTGCACGGGCTAATGCAATGCCTGCCCAGACTTGGGATGGGGAGACTTCTGGCAGGTCTCTGAGCCCGCCCCATCTGGGCCCTGGCAGGAGGTGAATAAAGGCAACATCTCAACAAGGTCACAATAGTTGGGACAGATGGAGGACATGGCGCTGGGCTGAGGCAAGAGAGGGGCAATCCGAGAAGGCTCCCTGGAGGAGGTGAGGGGCCCAGAACCCTGCCTTGGCCTGAGCCCCTCGACACTCCACCCCCTTCCTCGATGGGCCCTTCACTAGCTTCAGCCTCAGTCTGACATTTCCCGTGACATTTGCTGCAAAGAAATAGAGTCATAAACCCAAAGGTTAAATTTGCACATTGCCTCACACTGCCAGGAGAAGTGTGGTCCCTCCACCCACCAGGTGCTGTGGCTGCAGGGTTTGTGTAGGATGGCCCGCCCATCTCTGGAGCCCTTACTGGGGGCCGGAAGGTCTCCCTCCCAGGCCCTCTGAGAAATCTCAGTCACTGTTACCCAAAACAGTTTCTGGGCACACCAGTCCCCGAAGTGTGTCGCATAGGGGTGTTCTTCAGAGGCCCTACCCAATCTGTTTGCAAACCCGAGGCCCCCAGACACCCTGCGGTAAAGGAGATCTGCCCGTGCCACTTAACCCAGCCAGTCCCAAATTTGCTTGACCACGAAACCCTTGTTCAGTCGCCACCAACATTCTGTAGAATTTCAATTATGTGGAGTGTGACCTGTGATGGTAGGTTAGGAACGCCTAGGTGCTGACCAGAGAGCAGAGGAGCACACCCAGGGAGCTGGATGGGCTGCTTGAACAAAGCTGGGTCAGCTCCTGACAACCCAGACTCTCCACTCAGGCTCCCCACATCACTGCTGGCCCAGCTCCATGTGCCTGGGCCCCGACAGGGCTCATAGTCTGCCCAGCCCACCTGAGCCAACCCAAGCCCCTGGCCTCTGCCCAGACAGCAACTTCCATGGCCCCTCCAGGAGGTCTGCCCATAGTCCGGCCTTTCAGCTGTACCTTCTGGGCCTGGCTGCCCAGTCTTTGGGGGAGGGGGTGGTCAAGGCTGTAGGATGGTGCCGCATGCCCATCCTCCACTCTCTGAGCAGAGCAAGGCAGCGGGCCCACGTGGAGACAGGACTGTCAGGATGCTGCAGGGTAAAGGCAGAGGTGTGTGAAGGGGGCAGAAGAGAGGCAGCCAGAAATCCAGATGCACAAAGGCCATCCCCAGAGTCAGAATCCTGATCAAAGCCCAGAAGCAGATTCTACGACTTGCAGAGCCCACCCATAAAATGTTGGGAGGGGGTGGGGATCAGGGCCTGCTGCTTTGCGGTGGGGACAGGGTGCCTGTGGCCAGGCCTGCAGTGAGGACACCGGGGGCATGGGCTGAGAGCCCCTCCCCGGGGGGGGCCGGCTACCGGACCATGGACAACGCGAGAAGCCGAGGCAAGTTCAGATAAATAAATTATGGCGAATCCTCAGGAAGGGATTCCACATACACCAGTAAACCCATGATTGCACAAGAATAGTTCCCGATGTGCAAAGTGTTTAAAATACAGCGACAAAAGAAGAAACTGCAGCACACAACACCCGGCCGGGCCCACACGCTCCGGTGACGGTTCGTGGAGAGGCAGGGTGTGTGGACGGCGTGCCCACCCTCTGGCTGGGCTTCTGTTTTTGGCTCTGGGACCACCTGTCCTTTAAAGCATTTGATCCTATAAACTCAGGAGGGCAAGGATCACATCCCTTTATTTGCCTGGCTCCAAATAGGGTCTGAGAGGTTGGCGACAAATGAACGAATAAATGAACGGATGTCTAGATGTCTGGAATGGGGCAGCTGGATCACAGGGTTGGGGGACACCAAGGGGTGTTTTCGAGGGGTTACCTTGAGAGGGTAAGTGGGGGGCTGAGGGGCCAGTGCTCCAGTATGGCTGAAGGGATGGGGTAGAGGGGTATGGGCAGCCAGGCCAGCTCCTATGGACCTTGAGGCCCAAGCCCTGGGCGGCCACCAAGGGACAGGCAGCCCTCCCCGGGGGGTCAGAGGTCAGGGCCCAGCAGGCTGAGGGCAGGGCGGCAGGAACTCGTTAGGCAGGCACGGCCAAGAGCCCTCAGAGGAGCCCCACAGCAGGGCCCAGGGTCAGGAGTGTCACACTCATACACGCTCCCCTCACACTCCCATTCACTCATTCAAAGCCATTCACTTATTCACTGTGGAACTCCTTTCCTGGTGCTCCTGTTCTCCTAACCCCTTTCCCGCCTCACAGACTGAGGTTCTGTGGAGACTCTCTGGCCACAGGCCCAGGAGAGCAGGAAATGCAGCCCCGGGGGATGGGTTCCTTCTGCCTCCACCAGCCGGGACCCTCCCGGTGCTGCACCAGCTGCCATGGGCATCCGTGCCACAAAGCGGTGGATTCAGGCCTGGGGCAGGGAGCAAGGAGGGGCTGGAGCCAAGAGGCAGCACTGGCCACCAGGAGCACCGTGAACCCGAGTCCCCTGGCCTGGGAGCAGCAGATGGAGGGGGAGCTTGGAGTCCAGAGAGCATGGGGGAACCAGGGCCGCACACGGCTAGCCCCCCGTGGTCTGTCACTCACAATGAGTAACGGCAAACAAACGTGGGTCTCGGGCCAGCCCTCGGATTCCTCAGACAGCAAGACTCCCCCTTCTGCCTTCCAGAGCCCTAGCATATCCTGGGGTGGGAGCTCTTCTACAGACACCCCATAAGCCCTCTTGCTTCCTGAGACGCAATGGGCCCTCTCCCCTACCTTTCATCTGCGACCGCAGGGAGAGGGCCAGTCCCAACTGCAGGACACCCAGCTGGCTGTTAATCCTCAGGTAGAGAAACTGAGGCTCAGATGTTCTGCAGGCTTCCTGCTGGTGAGGGGCAGAGCCGCTTGGGAAGCACGCGGCTGGCCACCTCCCACCTTTTGCAGTGCTCTCACTTCCTGCCCCCCAACTGCTCATCACACCTTTCAACTCCCCTGTGACCTCTATGTGCCTTTGTTTCTCCATCTGCAAAGAGGTGGAAAAGAGGTCCGGTTGGCAGTGCAAGAGTTCTGGGAGGACTTCCATTTGTGGGAACCACTGCCTGGGGTGGTGTGTGTGTGGGTGGAGGGGGGTGATGTTTTGGGTATTTTGAAGGCAAAAGCACTGGCATCAGAACCCTGTGGGGACCTGATTCCTGGCCCGTGTCACGGGTGAGAAGGCTGAGGCACACAGAGGTAAACTGTCATACCCAAGGTCATACCACCAACGGGTGGCTGCGCCGGGACCCAAATCCAGGAAGTTCTGTGATGCCTGCCCTCTGCCAGGTGGTTGTGTGCTGACCACCACCTGGCTCAGTCTGTCCCCTGGAGCTTGTTTCTCCCTCACCTTGTTTGGCTTAGAAGAGAGGAGCAGCCAGCCCCTTAGCCTGCCCCACCATGGGGCCCAACCTCAGGCCCACCCCTCTGTTTCACCCCCACACACTCTAGAAGGATGACCCACTTGTCTCCATTCTCTAGACAAGGACACAGATGGGGACCAGTCAGGATGGCCCCACCTCTCTAAGACCCTGGCCCAACGTCCTCCTCACTACAGTGAGAGTGGGTCACCAACACCCTTACTCAGTACCCCACACAGCACCTGAGCCCCATACAACACCTGAGGCAGGTGACCTAACCCAGAACCCCTTACTGATAAGGCTCCTACCACGGAGAGACTGAGGCCGGAGGGCAGGGCCTTCTTGAGGTCACCCTGGGTCAACCTCAGGATGGGCACATACCTGCTCCCCTTGGGCTTAGTGGCAGTGACTACAGAGCATGGAGGAAGGGTCTGGCCTCTTTGTCACTGTGTTGACCTCCAGGTTTGAAATGGGCCTTCCCTGCCCAGGTGAGTCCCTGCCCCCATCAGCCTCCATTGCTCCAGCCCAAGAGGAAGGGGAAGAGGGGCTGGGAGCCCTTTGGCCTCACAACTTAGGCTGGGTGCCCTGAATTATCTCCCTGGCACACACCCTTAGTGCCGCTGCTAAGGATTTGGGTAAAACCTGCTCACAGTCTGTCTGGGTGTATGAGGGCACCCACACTGGAGGCAAAGACCCACACACGGATGTGACCACAGGCACATATGGGCATGCGTGCAGAGACACACACGTGCAGAAGCATAGAATCACACACACACACACAAAGACCCAAGGGGCTGTGGAGGGGAGACTCCCAGGACACAGGCAGAAGGCAGACAGAGGGGGCCATGCTCCCGTAGCCGGATTCTCGCCCCTCCATCTGTGAGCTTTGGCTGCCCAGAGCCTCCCCCTCAACACATGTGCATGTAGGCAAGGGAGCGGGTCCCGCTAAGGGGCCCCAGCATGTGCCAAGTGTGGGGACCACAGCAGGCATGCTATGTGCACGCATGTGTGGCTGTGGGCGTGCAGGCGGGGGCGAGGACATGGATGTGCGTCCACAGCACGCGCAAGCGCATGTGTGTGTGTGTGCACACTGGGGCAGCCTGGCATGCATGTGCACACGCGGTGTACAAGTGTGCAGCCCTTGTAGACACATGCACGTGCAAGGAAACGTGTGTGCCGCTTGCGGCACGGTGGACATCAGCAGGGCGGTCTGGGTGGACACCACAGGAGCACCCTCCAGGAAGGGCATGCTCAAGTTCCCTCCCAGGAGGTCCCCCCTCACCCAGACCCCTGTTTCAGGGCCTCGCAGCAGGGAGCAGAAGGGGTCCCATGAGGGCTGCCAGGGAGGGGACGTTGCAAGCCCCATCACTTCTGGAGCCTCTTATCTGAGCCACCCCTGGGGTCCTCAGGCTGCGGGTGGAGGCTGCTAAGGCGGCCTCTTCTCCATCTCGCCAGCCCCCTGGGGGGCAGCTCTGGGCCAGCCCCGCCCCCCACGCCCTCTACGGTCGCCAACGCCCCCACTCATCCCGCTGCGGCCTGACCCCAGAGAAACCAGAGGTCCTGAGCGGAGTCCTCCGGGCAAGGGTGGAAGCGATCCGATATCCCCACCCCTGCTTGGTACCCACGTTTCTGCAACCCTGCTCATTAACCCCTTCGAGGCCGGGACGCTCCGACGCTGGACCCCGCCCTTCCAACCGGCAGACCCCACCCCTGCCCCAGTCGGGCGTCCGGAGCCACACGGCCCCGCCGTCCCCGGCCCCGCCGCCGCGGCCAACTTTCCCGGGAAGCGGCAACTTTTCCTGCTGCCGCGGGCTCCGCCCTCCCGGGGCCGGGGCGCCCGCGGCCCCAGCCCGGCGCGGCACTGCGGTGGCCCTCACGGCCGCCCGGTGACCCTTCTGCCTGCCTCGGCTGCCCCGGCCTGGCCCTGCGGCTCTGGGAGGGGCCGCCCCCCCAACCTCCCCACCCCGCCGGCCCGGCTCGGGTGCGGAACGGCACTCACCTCCGGCGGACGCCCTCTTCATCTTAGGGGTCGGGCGGGGCGCGACGGGGACCGAAAGTCGCTTCGGGGCCGGCGCCCGTCTCCCCGCGGCCGGGTCCGCATCCAGGCGCTGCCGCTCCGGCCCGGCCCCGGCCCGGCCGCGGGACGAGGCTGGGCGCGCTCTGCTCCCCGGGTCGGCTGGGCTGGCGGGGCCGCGGGCGCGGAGGGCGAGGGCGGCGGCGGCGCGGACTGGCGGGGCGCTCGCGGCGCGGGCCGGGAGCGGATGAATGTTTTATGGGATCATGTGGTTTGACGCGCGAGGAATCCGCCCGGTTCCCCCCCGCCGGCCGGGCCGGGGCGGGGCGGGGGCGGGGCGGGGCGGGGCCTCGAGGCGGGCGGGGCGCTCACCTGGGCGCGGGCCGGGCGGGGTGCGTTAAGGGGTGCGGGGCGGGGGACCGGGGAGGGAGCGTGGGCGGCGCGGGGTCCCGGGGCGCGCAGGCCGGGCCTCAGGAGGCGTTCAGCCCGCCCGGTGCACCGGCGCCGCGCGGCCCCAGACAAAGGCGGCGCATTTCTGAAGAGGCGGCGGCCCCTGCAGGCAGCCGCGGGGATGGCGGCGCCAGCGGTAGCCGGCTGGGGGCGCTGGCCCGAGGGCGTGGGCCCGAGGGCGTGGCGGCCCGTGTGGGGATCCCGGATAGGTCCAGCCACCGGTAATGACTTTGTCCTGAGGCTTAGGGACCCGGGCACGCCTCTGCCTGGCGCACTCGCTTCCTCGCTTCACTAAATCCTGGAGCCTCCCGGCCCAACGGCAGAACAACCTTTTGCTGGAGTATGATTGCTCCATTTTTCAGATAGAAAACTGAGACTCTAAGCTCAACAGACTTCTGAAGCCCCCAACAGACGTCTTTGTAGCCCTCTCTGCACCAAACCAGGGAGGGGACGCAGTCACAGTCCTGACCTTACCCACAGGTGCACACCAACTGTTCCCTTCTTTGGAGTGGGGAAGTCCAGGAAATTCCCGTCCCCCCACCTGCTTAGTACCCCCCCCCCCCGCCCTCCACAAAGCCAGCCCACTCTCAAGGGCCAGAGAAACCACTGACCCTGCCCCTTCTGCACACACACCTGCAGAGATTTCCCTCTGTCCCTGTCCTCAGGGGATCTATCTGGCCTCACAGATAAGCTTCTGGGTGCATCTGGAGTCTTCAGCCAGCTGCTAGGCCGGGAGTGCTGGGAGCTGATCAGCCTGGCCTGGGCCTCTCTGAGCCAGGTGGATAAGAGACTGGCTGACAACGTTGGTTCCAATCCGTAGGACCCTGTGTCCAAGGTAGGCTCTGGACCCTTCCGGGTGAATATATCATGGTGACCAAGGGCTTGGTGGTCCCCCTGGGAGTCCTAGCCAGTGTCACCTGGTGACATGAATCCGAGAGACCTGGTCACTAGAAATCTTAGTGCACTCTGCCTCCCTACCACACCAAGCCTCCTGACCACGGAGGTGGCATTAGGAGAGGTTGGAAGAGTGGTGGGTTGGTGGCCTGCCAGCCTCGCCAAGGGAAAGCAGGTAACACCCTGAGCCCAGTGCTCCAATCTGAGCATGGAGTTGCAGGCAACCTCATGGGGTGGAGACCAATGGGGGTGCCCATGCTGGGCTGGCCCCCAGTAGAGGCTGTCCTGCCCAGATCCCTGAGGGTGCACTGCAGCCCAGCCTACACCTTTGCCTGCTCTGTCCCTGTTGCTTTCATCCCTGCCTTGGTTCACCAGGTCATTGTGGAGTATCTTTAATTCCCAGACACAACAGGTGGTGAGGTGGAGCTCAGACCACTCCAGTATCTGTGCACTTGCTCCTGCCCCCAGCCATGTACCCACAGTCACCTCTCCAGTGGGTGCTGGGTGCTGGGTGCTGATTGCCACCAGTGAATCCTTGCCACAGCCACATGGGAGGTGTGTCCCCCATTGTACAAGTGGGGAAGCTGAGGCCAAACTCACAGAGCCAGCCAGGGGCTGAGACTTGTCCCCGTGCTAGCACCCTTCCTCTGGGGTCCTTGCATGCAGCAGCTCCCAGATCAGGGAAAGTTCTCGTCACAAGGCTACCTTAGACCAAATGACAAGTCATGTGGCACTGGTCATCGGTCTGACGTCTGAGCTAGTGTGGACCAGAATCTCAGGCTCCTTGGTGGCTATAATGATCCAGGACCCCAGGCTGGCCCACCGCTGCTGAAGATTGTGACCCCATTTTCCTGTAATTTCAAAGTCCCCTCCTGAGGGCAGTTGGGGACAGTCATTCTGGGGCACAAGTGCACATAGGAGGGAACGGGGAGCCAGTGTTGCCGTATGGAGGATTCTGGCATTAGGAGCCTCTCCAGCTGCCAAGCCCGGATGTTTCTGGCTGCTCTGAGCTGGCACCTGGGCCTCCCACCTGCCCACAGGTCTGTGCAGTGAGAGCCCACCCCGTGGGGCATAGGACAGGTTTCCTGGGCTCCCAGTCAGTACCTTGGCCAGCACCTTGGCCAGCACCTTCCTTGTGGGCAACCGGACCTGTGGGATGACTCCTGGGTGTTGGCTGCAGATGTTTGCTGGGGTGGGTAGGTGTGGGCCAGTCCTGAGGGGGCTGAGGGCAGGTAGAGAGGTTGCTGAGCAGGGCTGGGTGGCAGTTATTCAGCCTCCAGCAAGATAAGGCTCACTCCTCAGGCTGGAGATGTCGGAAAGGTTTGGTGAGACACAATTATCAGGACGTGGGCAGGTGTGGGACAGCAGGAGGTACAGTGCACACTTCCCAGGAGAGCAGATGGGGAGCCATTATCACCCAGGGCCCAAAGGCGAGAGAGAGGACACATGACGGTTGGTGAGGAGTCAGCGGGGAGGGCTGACAGGGGCTGCAGCCAGCCCTGAGGGCAACCCCCATGGGGGAAGCCAGAGAGCCTGTGGGAAGAGCTTGGCCACACACTGCCCCTTTAACGTAGTCTACACCAATCAGTTCCTGGAAGGTCCAGCAGGGGTGCCGAGATGACAGTCCACTTGGGTCCCAGTGATCTGAGTTCCCTAGGCTTTCTGGACACATGGCCCTGGGGACCAAGAATAGGCATGGTCTGAGAACTATAGACAGCTCTGCTCTCTAGGCTACACAGACCTATCACTCCTACCTGGGTTGGGCTTCTGCCTGCTGTTGCTCCCCTCAGATATATCACACGTAGGTTATGGCCTTCTGCTAGCTCCGCCAGCCCACCACACCCCAGTGAGACCTGGTACTGTTGTGGGACTGCCTCACCACCACCGCCATCCTGGGGACCAGCCTTCTCCATCAGCATGTCAGGCATGAGAAAGTTCTCCTGGCTGTGTGACCTTGGACCAGCCCCTTGGCCTCTCTGGGCTCAGTGCAGTCCATAGGCAAGGCAGATGCTAATGCTTCCTGGACTAGGTCAGTTGGTCACTGTCTCTCCTTTGTCCATTTCTATCCCTTGAGAGGGTTGATTGGGGCCCTAATGGACAGTGGGATTTTCACTCAGACCTCCACGTTTACTCATAGAATCCAACTTGGACAAGGGGACCTGTCTGCTGTGGCTGGTCCTGTGTTGACAGGGACACAATTCAACTCCTTAGAAGGCTGCTGATTCCACAGGCTCCCAGAGGCCTGTTTCCTTTTTTTTTTCTTTCTTTTTTTTTTTAAATTTTATTTATTCATTTGACAGAGAGACAGTGAAAGAGGAAACACAAGCAGGGGAGTGGGAGAAGGAGAAGCAGGCTTCCTGCTAAGCAGGAAGCCTGAAGCGGGGCTCAATCCCAGGACTTGGGATCATGACCTGAGCTGAAGGCAGACACTTAATGACTGAGCCACCCAGGCACCCTAGAACCCTGTTTCTATCCTGGAGACAGGCCTGTGGTGGCTTTGCTTGGGGAGCCCAGAGGGGGAGCTACAGGCATTTAGTACTCCAGTGTCTTCCCAGGAGTGGGTGGGGAAGCAAGGGACATGGCCTCTGTTGCACATTCTGGGCCACCCGGGGGCAGTGCAAAGAGAGACCTGGAAGGAAGCTCAAAGTTCCTGTAGCAAACCTGTGCCTGCCATCCAGGCTCTGCTCCAATGTGACCCTTTCTGGCACTCTGAGTGGGCGGCTGGGAATATGGTCCCAGTGCCAGGGAGCTGGGGGGCACCAGCCTGCCATCTGCTGGCACCACGGAGGGTGGCTGCCTGCCTGAGGCCAGAGATGACTCTGTGCCACGCCAGCTAGGTGTATCGTTCCATTCTGTCCTGTGGTGGAGTCACCACTACCACTACCCATTTTATAGACAGGAAAACAGAGGTCAGGGGAGTTTAGGTTGACCCACCTCCTGGAAGCCCCTCCCAAGGCCACCTTTGCCCAAAGTCACTGCTTCCCCAACAAGCCCCTTACCATCCCCAACCTCATGGCTTCAGGGGGTGTCTTGGTCTTCTGTCATCAGCCCTGCACCCCTGAGGAGTCCCTCTACCCGACTTTGGTGCATATTACACCATAATTAATCTGCTTCCTCATCTCTTATTCATTAAAGCCATATACAGCAGCAATCGGAACCATTATAGGGAAGGAGATGACAGCCTGACCCCTGGCAGCATCCCAAGGTGTCCCACCGGTCTGCTCATCTCCAAATACCTCCAACCTCTGCATTGAACAGGGGCTTCCTCCTACACGACAGAGCCCCAGATTCTTTCATGCTAGGTATGCCCCTTAAGCCATGTGCACCTTGACCTCCAGAAGGCTGCTGGGGATTGCGAGTGAAACATGTATATTGCACAGTGGTGACTCTCACCACACCACCTTGCTCTTCCCCTTGCTGGTCCAGAACTCCTGTGGCCAGACTCCAGGTAGGAGCCTCAGCCTGAAGAGGGTAGGAGACTCAGGGTGAGTGGGACATATATTAATGACACTTGGCTTCCAAGGCTAGATTTGCCCAGTCTCCTGGCTTCCAAAGGGAGGCATAAAATCCCAGGGCTCCCTGGTGGTCACCAAAGAGTGAACTCAGGGTCCTCTCCTAGCAGGGACAGCAGATTGGTGGCCTCTCAGCTAGGGATGAGTAAGAGACTTCTGGTCCCTGAGGACCCAAAGTCTGGTGCGGGGCAAAGTTCCGGCAGATGGGGTTCCCAGGCTGTGCCCAAAGCATCAGCGTTGGACTCATGCCCCTCTTCCACCCCTGCAGGGAATGTGGATCCTTCCAGAGCCATCCACCCAACAGTGACATCTAAATTGGGATGCGCTGTTCACACTAGGAGCCCAGGAAGTGGTCAAAACTGGGCTGGGAGTACACTTGGTGAGGGGACCTGGGGGCTGGGAAAGGCAGGACTAGGCGTGATACCAGCTGTCAGCTGGAGTGGAAAGGAGTGAAAGGCAAGGCAGGCATCACAGATCCATTCTGGGGCCACAGTTGAGGGACCTTCTGTTGGGCTCAGACTCAGTGCTCTTTATTGTTCTACCTAGGGCTCCCTGAGCCTCTCCTCTGGGCTCCATTTCCCAGATGGAGTGTTTGAGGGCAGAGAAGGGTCAGCCCCCCCCCTTAGAGTTCAGAACTCCCACCCATAGGGTGCTCTGGAGGACCCCTTCACCTTGTTCCCTTCAATGCCTTCATCTGCTCTCTTGCTCAGTAATTCACTCATTCAACACACACTCAACACACTGGGAGGCCAATTCCAGATACCTTCACAGCTCAGCTAGATTCCCATTCCCCTCACCCTCACAAGGTACACGTAGGGAAACGGAGCCCCAGGGAGGAAGGCTTTGTTCTGGATCACTAAGCTTGTTCTCTATGCTGGTCTTGGAGACTGGGGATTGGGCTGGGGCTCACCGGGCACAGGGCCCAGGTTTTCTCGTCTGTTCAATGGGTACTGTTGCCAGTGTCTTGCACAGGGGTTGAAGGGCACGTTTTTGGTGCCTGGTGTGAGGAGGGGCTCTGAGGCAGTGGCAGCAGGTGGGCCTCTGAGACTGGGGTATTTTTAGCCAGGAGTCCTGCTGACAGTCCAGGCTGGCTGAGGTTTGTTGCCAGCCACAGAGATGCTTCTTCAGCCTCCATCAGAACATCTGGGGTCTGCCCACCCAGCCTAGCCTCTGCTCAGTGACCTTGCCTCACCAGCCCATCCAAGTGGCTGGTTTCTTCTAGGTGAGGCTCTCCTAGTTCAGCCACTATGAAAACTGAACCTGGGCCCCAGGGGATGCAGCTGAGGAACAGGCAAGAGAGGCCTTGGCATAAAACCATGGGCTACCCATGTCCTGGATGCAAGTCTCCTAGTCACCACTCTTGACCAGCCTGGGGGGCAGGTTCCTGGAAGGCTCTAATCAATGCCCAGGCCCTAGTTCCCAGGCTCCAGGCTCTGGGCTGAGCATGCACAAGTTCATACTGAGGGTATACTGGCTGCTGCCTCCCACCTGCCCGTAGGCCTTTTCTGGAATGAGTGTTCAGTAGAGTGACTAGAGACACTTTCCAAGGACCTGGATCCTCACCCGGACCTCCGTGCCCAGTGCTGCCCACCTGCTCCAGCCATGGGGCCTGGTTGACTCTGCTCAGGGACATGTGACAGAACGACCCACATTTGGGCCCAAAGAACCCCACGACTACCTCCCTTTCCATAGGCAAGTGAGGACACCCAGATTTTCAGTCCTGGGCCTCTGCTATTCCGTTGAGACACTCTCCTTCCAAGGCCAGGGGCCGAACCACAGCCCAGCACCCTGGACAGCACTGCGCCTGCGCACTCCACCCCCGGAACGTGGTCGGCCTGGAGAGCAGGGGCGGGGGCGGGGGGCGTGCACAGGTCAGCTCGAAGAAGCCAGTGCTGGGGCCGGGGTGCTGCGTTTCCTCTGGCTTTGCTGAAGTCCTAACTGCTTGTTCTCTGAATAAATCAAGAGGCCCTGCCAAAGCAATTCTGAAGTTCACATGAAAGAATATGTGAGCAAAGAAACCCAGGAAAAATTTTAAAAATAAGCTAACTGAGGTAGACCAGCCATGTGGGATCCTAAAATATGTTCTAGAACCACAATAATTAACACAGCCCATGGACAGTCAGATGACAGGAAAGAAAATCCAGCAAGAGACTCTGGTGCAAATATGAGAAGGGAGCAGGTGAAATCCGGGAGAAAACAATGGATAATTCAATAAGTAGTTCAAAATACATAATATAAATATAGGGTCTTGGGACAACTAAACATAGACATTTGGGGGAATCTACCTCACTCCTTGACACTAAAATAAGTTCCAAATGGATCAAAGCTTTAAAAGGAGAAACAAAACTGTAAAACTACTAGAAGGATTTAAAAAAGTCTGTAATTTTGAATCATTCTAAGAATTACGCAAAACCTAGAAGCCATAAAATACAAGATGGATATATTCACTCTCCTGAAAATAAAAGGCAGATGCCTGGCAGGGGGCACAGAAGAAAAAGATAAATAAGAAACTGGGAATACAGGCAACTCATTTCTCAAAGGGCCACTGTTCGCTGTAACAAATTTTTACAAATCAGTAAGAAAAAGACCAACTACCCAAGAGAAAAATGGGCCAAGACCTGAAATGAACCCAAAAGATAGGCTCAACTTCCCTTGGAATGAGAAAGATGCACATTTAAATTACAATGAGATGCTGTTACCACATCCCCTGATGGGGCAGCAGAGTTCATCAAGGTGGGGTACTCGTTCTGGTGAGGGGGGCACCTGCAGCCACTGGTAGGAGGGAGGAGACAACTGTATGTATGGCTGGGGGGGGATGAGCGAGGGGACACCTATATGTATGACTGGAGGTGGTGAGGGAGAGGACATTTGGAGGTAGGGCCCTGGGAGTGATGAGGAGGACACCCATTTTTATTGCTGGTGGGGGGAAGTGAGGGGACACCTGAGGGCAGGGCTGAGGGTATCAGGTGACTGGAGATGGGGAGGGAGGGAGATGCTTCTTTGTGCTCCTTTTATTCCATATCACAGGCCGGGGGATCCAAAATAGGAAATAAAGCATTATTTTAAAATAAAACAAATGACACCATCTCCTCTTGTGCACCAATCTGGACAAGGCAGCAGGCAGGGGCTCTCCGGGCTGTCCCACACGTGGGGAGCTGCTGAAAAGCACCTGTAGGCACCTGCTCCCGCTTTGTCTTCATTTGGTGCTGTGCTGGCAGAGGCCTGCTTTAGTTGGTCTCTTGTCTTGCTTCTGGGGAGCAGTACCACATTCATGTGGGGTTGCCCTGGTTGACCTCTGGCCCTCGGTGCTCCTCCTTGTTGGGTCCTCCAGCCCTCGGTGCTCCTCCTCGCCCACATCACATTATCAGCCCCAGCTGTTGCCAATTGTCACAGGTGGCCAGCAAATCCCAGGCATCCCACAGACTGGCCACGTGTCCCTGAACAGTCCCTGTCCCTCCTAGCCTCAGTTTCTCTGATGGCAAAATGGGCTGAGACCTATTTCGTAGGAGGGAGAATTAACAGGAAAAGGGAGGACAAGAGGAGTGGAACGTGGAGGGAAACAGCACCCCTGAGGGGACGGTGTCCCAAAACAGGTCAAGAGTCCCTGATTTTGCAGGGCCTACCTAGTGATGTCTATGTGGGAGGTGCAGAGGTATAGATCAGTTGGGAGAAGGGGACAGTGATCTAGGGAGAGCTGCCTGGAAGAGTCAGATTGTTAGCTCCTAAGCACTGAGCCAGCTGGTGAAGGCTGCAGGGATCCACATGGCCACCCTTTATCTACTCACGTCCAAGGTTGAGGGGAGTGCCTGAGAAGCTGGAGCTTTGGACAGCCCTAGGGCTGAGCTTCTGGGACAAGAGATGGGAGAGCTGCTCTTGCCGAAGCAGAGCACGTGGCTCTCCCCTGCCCCATAACTCACCAGCTTGTCTTGTCCAGGCAGAGCTTTCTGGGGAAAAGGTCACCTTTTCAGTGGAGGCTGAGCCGGAGGTGGGAGGATGGCAGCACTGGTTGGGGGGAGTAAGAACTGGGGGAGGTACTTCCAGGAGCGACTCCACCTGCCAGGTCAGGAAACACACACCTCCTGTGTGGCCCCATGAGGAGCAGGCTGGGTGCTCCCCCTTCTCCCAAGCTCCAGGACAGGGACACCGTATCTGGGGGACCCAGACTCTTGGAAGTGGGGAGTCCAGCCCCCAAAAGTATCTGGCCACAGCCAAAATCAGAAGGAAGTCTCTGCTCCCTGCCGGAGCAGGGTGGGGATGTGACAGCAGCCTGGGCCCATGTCACAGATGAAGAAACTGAGGCCTGGAAGGTCTCCCTGGGAGTAAGGAGTGAGGAAAGGCACCAAACCAGATGTGCGGTGAGTCCCTTTCTTTATTTTGTCTAGGCCTGCCTCTTGGGGAGGCTGAGATGCCTGGGGCCCTGGGGAGGGGGGTGGGATGGGTGCTGGGAGAGGTAAGAGCTGGAGGTCCCCCCAGCCAACCACACTTCCATGTTCCTTTGCTCTTGGGGAGTTTCAGTGACTAAAACTCAGGCAGATCATGGAATAGAAAGAGGACATCAGGTAAAAGCTAAGGAAATAGGAATAAAGGATGGGCTTTGGCTGATAATCATATATTAACATTGGTTCATCAATTACAGATCCTAACATAAGATGTTAACAATAGATAAAACTGGGTGTGTGGTATATGGGATCTCCCTGGACTATCTTCCCAATTTTCTATAAATATAAAACTGTTCTAAAATAAAAGTGTGTGTGTGTGTGTGTGTGTGTGTGTGTGTATATATATATATATATATATATATATATATATATATATATATATAAAGGTCTGTTAGCAAAAAATCTAGGATATACAGAAGAGAGCAGTGAGATCACACTCCCTCCAGTGGTGACCCAGACTGTGGCTCAGGCGGTTTGTATGTGCCCATTTTTTCTCCCTGTGGGGCCTAGTCCCATAGCACCCTCCTCTGCCCCCCTCTCCCCAACACCTGTCCTGCCTGGGACCCCCTCTGAACTGTACTTCCTGACGGTGGGTAGACCCCATGGGTAGAATCCATCCATCCATTCCACACTGTTGGACGTGAAAGTGAGTTCTGAGCTATCTGGCTTTTACTCTCCAGAGGTCCCCTGTCCAGGTCCCTTTCCTGGTGGGCTGAGGTCCGCCGCTGCGCAGATGGCTGAAGGAGGGGGTGGCCCCATCTGAGCTCCCGGGTGGGGGCAGGGCATGAGTGGGCAGTGGACTCAGACCCAGCTGGCTCTCTCTTGCAGGCTGGCTGTGATGGGATCTTCCAGACTCTGGCCTCCCTCCATTTCTTCTGAGGAAAGTAGAATGTGCTGGGGGACCCCCAGTCCAGACGTTTAGACAGGCTGGGTTCAAACCCCCACACTGTAGCCTTAACCCTTCTTAAGTGATGTGGGTGGAACAGGCACCCTTTTAGCTCCCTTGAAGCAATAGGGGATGTGGCTCCTGGACAGCGGGGCTCAGCCAACCAGGCCTACGCAAGGTGGGGCCAAGAGGGGTTCTGCTCATTGGTCTGGGGAGCCCAGATTAGCCTTGGTGATATCTGCTGGCTTGTGTTCGGGAATGATAGAGCACTAGGGGGTGAAGGTGGGGAAAGGCCTAGCTCTTTTAATGACCTACTTTGTTCCAGGCCCTAGGATGGACCACACCAGAGGTCCCGAGAGTCTGACCCAGCCTCATCCCTTCCAGACATGTCCTGGGGCCCGGACTTGGGCCCACTGGAGGCTCTTGCCGTGGAGGAGGGGTACTGAGCCTGTCGCAGTTTGTCAGACTCCTATAACAAAACGCCACTGGTTTATAAACAGCATAAATTTATTGATCACAGTTTTGGAGGCTGAAGTCTGAAATCAGGTGTTAGCTCTGTTGGGTGAGAGCCGTTTTCTGGGTCATAGGCTTCCTGTGTCCTCCCATGGCAGAAAGGGTAAGGGACCTCTCCGGAGCTTCTTTTATAAGGTCACTAATCGGGGCGCCTGAACGGCTCAGTTGGTTAAGTGTCTGCCTTCAGCTCAAGTCATGATCCCAGGGTCCTGGGATGGAGCCCCACATTGGGCTCCCTGCTCAGCAGGGAGCCTGCTTCCCCCTCTCCCTCTGCCTGCCTTTCTGCCTACTTGTGCTATCTCTCAGTCAAATAAATAAATAGAATCTTAAAAAAAAAAAATAAGGTCACTAATCCTACCCATTAGAGCTCCACCATCTTTGCTTAAACACCTCCCAAAGGCCTCACTTCCTAGTACCATCACCTGTGGGGTTAAGATTTCAACCTATAAATTGTGGGGGGGAACCATTTCGACCGCAGCCGAACCTCTGAGGAACAGAGCCCAAGACTCAGACTCAGGTCGAGAAGTCGGCAGCTGCATACCTTCTTTCTCTCTACGGAGTCTGGAGCCCTCACCCAGCCCTGAGGCACCTGTGTCCACTTAAACACCCATTTTTGGACCCAAGACGCTAGCAGACAGTGCCTGGATTTGGCTGTGGCCTCCTGTCTGATAGGATTGGGCCCAGTGGTATCATCAGACACCTTGAGCTTGCCTTTTGGACACTGTCTGGTCACGAGGGAACTCTGTACTGCAAAGGGACATCCAACCATCCCTAATTCCTTCCAGGAGTGGGAATCTACTCCTATGAGGTTAAGGTAAAACATGGAGGGTTGCCTCACTGCTGTGCTGGGACAGCCTCTAGGAAAGCTGCCCAGCTTCTGCTGTCCCCTGTCACATGGCCCTAGCTTGCACAACCAGGCCTGTTCATGTCCTTACCCCTTGCCAAGGAAGATGGGTGCAATGCCGAGGCCCAGGGCAGCTAGCCCAAGGTACAGCCAGCTCTTCTGCCTTTCTCTGGCTTCCTTCTCCCCATCTGTAAACTCCTAGGGAAGTGCCTGGTTGGTTCAGCCTGCCTGGGTTTGGGGCAAGGGGAAGGTCTATGATTGGCCCCCCTCACCAGAGTTCCAGGATTGGAGCAAAGGACCAGAGTCTCCCCAAATAGATGGGGCATCCTGTTCCTGGGCCTACACATCTGTGGATATTTGTTAAAGGGTGGACGGCCACTTCCATATGCAGGAGAGGAAACTGAGGATTTAAGTTGTCCCAGATGTGCCCAAATGCTGCACTGAGTGGCAGTGAATCCCAAATGGCCGCCTCTCCCTTCGCCATGCCAGAGTGGGTGGGAGGGAGTGGCTGCAACCAGCAAATTCCGCTGTGGATTTTTCTAGTTGCAGGAGTCAGAGGAGATGATTAAAGGTGGATTGCGGGAGATAAAAAGTATGAGTGATGCACAGGACGTAGAGAAAGGGAGAGAGCCTCAAAGACCCTGCTATGCTCTCGATGGGGTGACTCAGAGACAGGCTTCCCACAGGGAATGTGGAGGAGCGGAGGGATGGGCTTGGTCCTGGATCAGGGGCCCCGTGGGGCTCAGTCCCCCTGCCAGCCCAGGCCCTCTTGTGCCGTGGGCATGGAGGAGGGGGCAGCATCTCTGAGGACTTGTGTCCCAGAGCCTCAGGGACTCTTGGGGAAGCCCAGGCAGACAATAGCCCACTGTACAGATGGTAAATGGGGCTGGATGGTGGGGAGGGCGCGTCCGGAGCCACACAGCTGCCACTGTGTGACGTTGCTGCACGCTCCATGTGCACCCGGCGCCAAGCACCAGGCCAAGCTGCAGAGAGACCAAGGGGAACAAGGTCTCACTGGGGGCTCAGCATACTTCAGGCTCCCCATGGTAGCCAACTCTGAATAAGGTCCCTGTAGGAGCGCACCTGTTCCTGGGTGGGCCGGTCGGCCACCCGCACTAGAGCGAGAGGGAGTGGGTGCCCTAGCCTGGTCAGGGCCAAGCCTCTAGCTGGACAGAGAAAGGGGAGAGCATCTGCAACCATTCCGGCTACCCCTGCCCCAGCCCGGCCCACCAGGAGAGGAGGGAAACCTTGAAGTGCCAGGCCTTTGAATTGCTGTCTCCATGGCAACGCGTGGGCACAAAGGGCCGGGCCAACAAGCAGGCAGCGGCTGCGCAAAGCTAGAAGGAGGAAGGGAATCTTTTATTTATGGGGTGGGAGCGTCGGGGAGCTGGGCTGCGCCCACACCCATAGCTAGGCCAAGATCTTGAGGCTGTGCTTTCCGCCCCATAGCCAGGCCCCTGACCCAGCACCCTCCCAGCACCACTGAGATACTCTGTCTGGTTGGGAGGACAGAACATGGGCAAATGGAGGGCAAAGCCAGGGGCAGGAGTCCATTGTGCATGCAGCCTGAGAGATGACCCCAGAGGTCCTCCGGGGGCAAGGGATCCCCTCTTTCCACTGCACCACAGTCTCTACAGGGCACACATGCTAGGGCAGGTGCCTGTCAGGTGCTAGGTCAGGGGCAGGCAGTGAGGAAATACAAGTGAATGGGATGCTACAGAAACAGAACTCGGTGGGGGGGGGGGGTGGGAGGGCTGCTTTACTGGGTACTGAAGAAGGATCTCTCAGAAGAGATCAGAAGGAGCCAGATAAGAGCAGGAGAACCAGTAGTGTGAGGACCCTGCGTCAGGACAGAGTTGGAAAGGCAGGAGTGAGAGGAGGCAGATCTACCCACTGCTGCCTGTCCTCCCCCCACACCTGGCCAATGGCTCCATGCCACGGGCATCAGAGGTCTTGGGCACCGACCGGGAGGGTACTTTGGGTCCTGACTACTTCAGACGAGTATCATAACCCCATAGTTGCTCCCCCCATACCCACCGACAACAGTCTCATTTCCTTTCCTTGTAAATGTCTCTACTGGGGTATTATCTTGTGAAATCGGAGGAACCACACTGGAAATCAAAACCAACCATACGGTGAGCCATGCACACATTTTCTGGTTTAGCTGAGGGAGGGAGGTGGGAGGGTGCCTACCGCCACGGTCTTCAGAGCTTATTGACAAGCCAAATCATGGAGCTTAAGAGGGGCTTGTAGGAAATGCTCTGCCTGAGACGTGGCGTCAGGGTTCCTGAGAAGCTGCACGTCCTTTGGGGAGCCTGGAGCCTGGAGCCTGAGACCTATGTGGCCTGTCTAAGCTTTTGGTACCTTCCACAGTGTTCTCCCCAACTCCTGTTTTCCCAGACACCAGCCCCAGGGCAATTTAAGGCACTTGGAGCCGTTTCCTTCCATCACATTTGGAGACAACACTTTCCCACTCCCACCTCAGTGCTGAGCTAGGCTGCCTCCCTTCATGTGGGTCAGTTTGGTCTCTCATGTGTTTGACTTTGGGATCTGAACCATGAGGCGGGGGAGGGAGAGCTCCAGGGGACTAGGCAGGACCAAGGAGAAAGGGAGAAGAGAAGGCAGCCGACAGGCCTCAGGACATGGGCTCAGCGAGCACAGACCTGCACACAGGGGGCAGAGGGTGGCCAAGGTGGACTGGGAAGCTAAGCCCGGAGCCTATCCTCCCCATGGGCACTGTGTCGGGAAGAGCACCCGGCCCCTTCATTCCAAAGATGGGATCCCAGAGCCCATGGAGCCTAGAGGTTTGGTTCCCCAAACCACACTGCCAGTGGCAACAAATGGTGTATACCAGCTGAGCCACTGCCCACCATGGCAGGGCCCCAGCCCAGACAAGCCCAGCTCCTCCTGATGCTCAGATTAAAAGGTTTGTGGCTACCAAGTGCATCCCCTCCCTCAATCCCCCCACCAGATCCCATCTGCCCTTCTCCCATCCCCACTGAGGTTTTTCTCTTGCCAGGTCGGTAATGAGGCCGGGACCCTGCCCACCTACAGATATGGTGGTGGGGGAGTGTCCCCATCAGAGCCACCCAGGGCTCGCCACACCTCTGCTGGCCTCTGGGTGGCCAGACTCTCCCTTGTTCAGCTGCAGGCCCCTCACACCTCCTCCCCCAGAGGGGCTGCTCACAGGCTGCCAGGGTGGGCCGTCCTGCCTCCTGTCCACCCTCCCACAAGCCACTGCCTGGAGATGCTCTCGGCTGTTGGGAGACCGTGGCCAGTGCCCCGCACCAGCCAGAGTCCCCAGTTGGCAGGGGCCGTGGAGGAGGACAGTAGAGGAGGGGGTCCAGGAAGCCCAGCGACAGGATAAGAGACCCAAGGCTGGCACCAAGGGCAGAGGGGGACAGCAGGGTTCCCTTACCCCCTCCCGGGAGCAGAGCCTGGTAGGAGGCCTCTGTCTGCACACAGAGTGTGCAGCAGGGCTCTATTCAATTTGTTGCAAGTGAGAAGTTGTTTCTGTTACTCATCAAATGCTTTCATTACAAAATGCCCTTGTCCTTGAAAACACTGTGCTTTGGATGGAGCAAAGTGAAGCTGGGTTAGACCTGTTCCCTGTGGAGAAGGCTTGAAGTGACCATCCTGTCAAGCCCTCACTCCACGGGGCTGACCGAAAGCCTGGTGTCACCAGGATCAGGGGTCTGGGTTGGGCCCCCAGGTGCACCCCAAGGCTCATTCACCACCATGGGCTGTCACTTACTCTGCAAACATTTGCCGAGGAACCCCATAAGGTGAGGGTATCGATCCCAACACCCTGAGGAGGAAGGCTGGCTTTGGGATTTGTTTGTACCCTTTCTCAGAGGGACCTCATAGGTTTGACCAGCTTCTCAAACTCATCAGAGACCCAGCCGAGGCCGCTGCTCTGCTGACCTGCCCAGCCACAGACCCAGTACCACACACAGGGTGCATCTGGCCTGGCCTGTCTCCCTGGTGCTCTCCATGGAGGTAGGGGGCTGCAAACTCTTGGTGTGCGCTCAGGAGGGTGGACAAAATGTGCTGTGGGGCTGCGGGCCCTTGAGGATGAGGGTGTGGACTGGGGTTGGGCAGTGGGCACGGCCAGAGGGGTGTGGAGGGGCAACCTCCCCTGGGTAATGGAGCAGGATGGGGGGAACGGTAGGGGTCCTTCCAGAGTCGGACCTGAGGGTCTGGGTTGGGGGCATTCTCCTCTTCTATGCAATGAATTTCGGATGGACATCCCTGTTGGTTGGCACTGGGCCCTTGAGGGCCAATGGGCACCTCTGCGGCTCATTGTGGGCCAATGTGATTGTTCTCAGGTGGGCACCACCCAGCCCGCCCCTCCCCTGTTTCCTCTGGAGGCAGAGGACCTCGCAAAGAGCTGCGGGGAGCCAATTATCTCCAAGGCAAGCGGGCTTCAGATAATTGGGAAGACAGGCTTTTAACGAGGCGGGCCCGTGGAACCGAGCGTTGGCATGCATCCTCCCGAAATGGGACTCTGGGATTCAGTGGCTCGCTGTGCCCCACAGCTAATTGGGAGCCCTGGTGTACCCCTGTCAACCTAGGGAGGTGGCTTTTTCTTGGCGACTGAGGTGTGGCGGAGCAGATACCTGGGGACTCTGTTCTTTCTCTGAGATCTACAGTGGTCCTTAACCCAGAGCTCACCATGGCCTAGAACAGCCCCTTGTCTGTGAAGGGGATATTTGCATTTTATCCTGCAGGCCAATAGGGCCAGCAGCCACACTCCCTCCTGATCCTCCTCACTCCTAGTTGGGAAACAAAAGAGGAAAATCTAAAACACGAGTTTCCTATCAAAACAGAAGGAATGGGGCGCCTGGGTGGCTCAGTGGGTTAAAGCCTCTGCCTTCAGCTCAGGTCATGATCCCAGGGTCCTGAGATCAAGCCCCACATCGGGCTCTCTGCTCAGCAGGGAGCCTGCTTTCTCCTCTCTCTCCCTGCCTGCCTCTCTGACTAGTTACAATATGTCTATCAAATAAATAAATAAAATCTTAAAAAAAAACAACAGAAGGAATGCTTGTGCCCTGCCCATAACATGATTCCCCTGAACTATCACAACAGCCCCCATGCCCCCAAGAAAAGAGAAGACCAGTGTGGTGAATCCTGGCTTGGGTGCGGGGTCCTCTGCAAACCCCAGGGCTCCAGGGTGGGGACGTAATGCCCCAGCTCACTCTACCTCCTAGGGGGCATGGCTCTCCCAGGGAAAATCTGGTCACCTCTGACTTGAAAGGGATGTGAGAGATCAATAATGAGGGACTAGCACTCAGCAAAGATCCTGGCCAGAGTCGGGGGACAGTGGGCATAAAGCCAGTAGGGTCTTCGTGTACACTCCAGACAGGGACAAAAACTGCAAAAAATTGCATTTGGAGTTAGAACTCATTTGGCTTGCTGCAGAGGGAAGCTGTGTCCTGGGGTAGGGGCGATGGGGCGGGAGCGAGGGAGTGGATGGTGATGATCCACAGTGAGTCTTCGGCTCCAAGGAACAGAAAATTCACGGCAAACTGAGTGGGATGATGAAAGAAACTTGCAGGCTTATGTAGCTGGGAGGATTTGTAGCAAGTTGGGCTTCAGGTGATGCTTGATCAAGCTCTGCTCCTTGGGTTCCCCTCAGCTGTGTTGCCCTGTGGGCCCAACACATCCTAGTCACCCTCAGTCTCTATCTCTCACCTAGCCGTCCAGTAGCCACCCTGGGCTCCGTTCTTATTGCACCAACCTGGACCATCACCATACCCAGGGCAGGACACAGTGTCTTGCGTAGCCTGATCTGGACCAAGTGCTATGGCAGGCACAAGTGTGTGCTGATGAACTGAGCCAGCCAGGCCCTGGTCCTCATACCAGGAAAAGGTCAGGCCCAACTTCCCTGCTGTAGGCAGGGAAGGGGTGGTGCTGATGCGGTTGGCAGGGGGGCAGCTGAGGTTCATTCTAAGTGCAACAGGTGGCACTGGGAAGTTCCTCAGACATAGGTGGGGGCAGGAGGACAGTTAGAAGCTTCTGTCCAGAACAGAAGCCAACCAAATGTGGAGGGGGGCAGGGAGGGGGGCAGAAGAGGGGGTGATTGAAGGAGAATGGGGGGCCAATATCTCTAGGGCCAGTAGTGCTGTTGAGTGGCTAGGGAGGACAGGGCCAGGGCTAGTTTTAGAAGAGTCAGGTGCAGGGCCAACTGAGCCCAGGGGTGGGTCCTTCGAGTGGCCAGGCTAGAGATAGGGCCATGGACCTCGCTAGTATTTGTGGTGGATCCTAGTTAAGACCAAGACACTGGACATGTTTGCTGCAGAAAGAAGGTGGACATCGAAGGGAAGGGCCTGGGACCGAGGCAGGGCCAATGGTGGAAGCAGGGAGGAGGAGGGCTTGAGGGTGTTAACAGCAAATTCTGGAACACCCTCCCTGAGGCTGCTCTGCGAAGTTGCGCCCCTGCCTGTGGGGGAAGACCAGGTGTCTGTCTACAAACACCACTGTGAGTGCCACCGGCTCACCTGCCGTGCCGAGGTCTCTGGGCTCTGGAAGTTACATTCTTCGGGATGTGTGGTGCAGCGGCAACCTAGCTGGGCGGTATGGCCCCTGGGATGTGTTTGTCATGAGCACCACTTGAAACATTCTGGAGACTCAGCCCACGCTCTGGGGTTCAGGAGTGGAGAAGGAAAACCCTGAGTGGTGCTTCAGGCTTGGCCAGGACAGTGTCCAGGAGGGTGATTTGCGCACTGTGTGTGTGAGTATTTGCATGTGTGTTGGGGGAGCGAGGCAGTGGAGAAAGGACCCCAAGAGCCTGGTGCTGGAGGCAGGCAGCAGAATGGCCTAAAGGGGAGGTAGTCCCCAGGCTAAAAGCTTGCCTGGGATGGGGAAAAGGAAAGGTGAGCCTTGACATCCCACTGCAGCCATGGGTCAGGGCCTAGGGGTGGTGGAGGAAGGGCAAGGTCCCAGTGGGCAGGGGTGGGGCTGGGGGCGGGCTGGGGGCTCTCTGCTCTGATGGTTCCATAACCCTCTGCTGCCCTCTGCTGGTCAGCTGTGCCATTGTAGGCTTAGGACTCAACCCACGGTGGGACTGGATCCTTGAAGCTGGAGCCCAGACCCTGCTGGGGGCCAGCATGGGGTTGAACTGCTGAGGTCTGAGGAGGCTGGGAACCTGTGCTAAGCCCCGTACCCAGCTTCAGTCCCACCAGGAGCACCAGGATGGATTCTCTCTGGCAGACCACAGGGCCACCCTGGCATGTGCCCTCTGAAGAGAGGCAGCAGCAGGAGGGCCTCTTCAGTGGCCGCAGCCTGGGGACAGGAAACAGTCACCTTGTCTGCTCTGTGCTACGGCTCCCCATTCTTGGTCTTTGAGCTGCGGTCTAAAGGGAGGAGCTGCCCTCCCACTGTGGCTTGTTCTGGGTAGCAGGCAGGTCCACATGAGGACAAGGTGCTATGAAAGCAGCAGGAGCACAGGAGCTGGGAGCCAGGAGGGGTGGGAAGTCCCGGAAAGGAAGGTACGTGTGCACACGCGAGCACATGCGTGATGTGGGCTGAGCGTGTCGGGTGGGCACAGGCAGGTGTGCGTGGATCTGTGCATGTCCATGCATGATGTGCGTGCATGTCATGTATGTCATGCCTGAGAAGAAAAGAGATTGGTGAGCGACACCCCTGCATTTCAGCTCTGGCTTCCCACCTCGGGTGCTGGGGTCTCAGACGATGCTGTTGTGTCCACTGCCTTTCTGTCTATTTATCAAGATGTCTACAAAAAGGTACCTGCTAGTTCTATAATCAGAAAGGAAATGAGCATTTTCAAAACATCTGGCGGGAGTTCAAAGCAAGACAAGGCCTCCGAGAAGCTGAGGGTGAGGCCTGGGTGATCCAGCACCAGGTCGCTGGAAAGTGGGATAGAGATTAAGGCTGAAGTGGGGTGGTACTGCAGGGCTCTGTTTTAGAACCGTGTAGATATATATAGATATATATATCTATATATATGATATAGAGAAATATAATATAATCTATAATTATATTACATTTCTCCACTAGCTACCCTACAACCTCTGGGCTGCCAGTCTCTGCCAGGGCTCCTCTTGGCTGACCTCCTTATGGCCTGGAGGTGGGACCTCCCCACTGTGCCTCACAACCCCACACTGCCCTAAGACACCCACCCCAGTCCTCCAGACCCACCCCTGGCCCCTGGCGTTTGCCTGGGGTGGGCACCGTCACTCCCCATGTTCAGCCCCCCCAAGAGGACATGGGTGGGACCATGGCTTCCTGCTTTCCCTTCAGCCTCACCAGCTGACGGTCTCTGGGCTGGGGGGGGCAGTTCTCCTCCCTGCTAACTCCCCTTTTCTCTCTGTTTTCCCTTCCTGCCCCATGTGTGTTTAAACATTAATGGTGGGTGTGGGGGGGAACTGCACTGGTTTCTGTGATAACAGAGTCTAACACGGATTGCCAGCGGGACGGATCTTAGGCGTGTGTGCTGGTTGCAGCCTCTTTGGGAGAGTGCCCGGATGCACAGGTGGACGTCAGCCGTGTGCTCTGCCGGGGCCAAGGGGGCCAAGGTCATTGTCGCTCAGCACCTGGAGGCACAGTGTGTACCAACATCAGAGTGTGGCTGGCGTGAGGAATGTAAATCAAAATGTTGGGCTGGGAGACTAACCGTGGCTTCAGATGTGCTCGTGCAGGAATAGGAGCGGGGGTGGGGTGGGTTGGGGAGGGTGGGGTTACGGGGGGTGGGGTGCAGATGCAGAGGGGGGTGCCAGACCAGCCTGGGCTCCTCATGCCCTGAGAACCTTTCCACGGACCCTGGACGCCTGCAGAAGGGGCAGCCAGTGAACCGCCCTGGGAGAACCCATCCACCTGCAGGGTGTGGCCGGGCTCAGGCCTGCAGGGAGCAGAAGTGCTGACTGTACACTGGGGCGTTTCCCAGAGATCAGCCAGAGGCCTTGAATAGCATCCAGAGACATCCTGGACAGAGCCATCCAATCAATCACAGATAAGGGACGGAGAGCCTGGGTTGAAGGGCACCTGCTTGGGATCTGCCTGTGACCCCCATCTCTGACTGATCTGAATGATCACATGTTAAAAACCAAGCTGTAGGGTTATTTTATGGTGTTATTACCTTTGTAAAAAAAGGGTCATCCATAGTCTTGCCTTCCTTAGTTCGTGTGTTCTTCCTCCCTTCCCACCACCTTTACGGACACACGAGCTCCCTTGTAAGGGTGTTCCCTCCCTGTGTATCAGTGACACGTGCCCACAAGGCTAACACCCAAATAGATGCTCATGTTCTCATCATAAGGATGCCCCATGATGCTCCTTGACCTTCAACCTCAGCGGTGGCATTGATTTTTTTTTTTTAAGATTTTACTTATCCCTTTGAGGGATAGAGAGAGAGTGAGAGCACAAGTGGGGAGGAGCAGAGGCAGAGGCCAAGGGAGAAGCTGACTCTGAGTAGATCTCGGGAGCTTGATGTGGGGCTCGATCCCAGGACCCCGAGATCACGACCAGAGCTGAAGGCAGATGCTTAACCGACTGAGCCACCCAGGCGCTCTCAGTGGTGACATTTAGGGATGGCCTGAACCATCTTTATCAGGGGGTACAGGGTGAGTCCCTGGTCCAAACCAACCCCAACCCCCGCTCCAAGGGCCCAGTGGGCCAGGCCTGCTCTGCTGTGGCCTCTGAGCGACCCTCAGCCAGACCTGGGGTGAAATGCCTCCCATGCAGCCCAAGGAGCCGGCCCTACAGGAGGCCTGAAGCCCCTGGGAAGCTCTGGGGCAGCAGGCGGGATCAGAGGCCTCAGCCATGCTGTGTGCAACTCCTTTCCATCCCTACTTTATTCAGGGGCCCCGTGTCAGGGATCCTCGTGAAAGTTCTGATGCAACTACTGGGGAGGAAGCGTAGGGAGTCCCTTGCCTCCCCGCTATGCTCAGAGCACCACGAGAGGCCATTTGGCACCCTTGGTTTGGGAGCTGGGACTGATGGTGACTGCTGGAGGGAGGCTCATCCCTACATGACTGGAGGGAGAAGAAGGGCATGGGCTACCAATGGCAAAGGGTCAAAAATCAAAAGCAGAGACTGTGAGCCACTCCCCTGGGGCACTCTGCTCGCTAGAGGGGCAGCTCAGGTTGAGTCTGGCTGGTAGTGGAGGGCATACCAGTTTCTCCACCTCCAAGTTTCACTGTGACCCCTGAGGCCCCAGCTTTCCCTCACCAAGCCAGAGTCCTCCTCATCTCAACTCAGGTGTCACCTCTAGAAAGCCCTCCAGTCACTGTATGGTTCCCAGGAAACACAGCCAGCACTGAGGCCCTGGCTACCTGCCAGTTTGGCATATACAGCCAGGCCTGGCCCTGGGGAAAGAGGAAAAGCTTATCCCTGTACACTAGGGGCCGCCTGCCTTGGGAGGACAGACTGCCATGGGCAGGGAGTAAGACATTCTACTTATGTGAGGCAGCTGGCTGGGCGAGGGCCATTTCCACCAGTATCCAAAGCTATGAAAGTCTGGTCACGTAATCCAGACTTGAGCCAGCCCCTCACGAGCGTCTAGGACTTCAGCCAGAAGCCACTGCTTTGCTTTTTCTTTCTATGGCTGTTACTTAAGCACAGTGCATATATTTTATCACAGAAGTCACACATGCTTGTTGGGATAAAAAGGCTCAAGGTAGACAGAGATATGTAAAATAACAAGTGGTTGTTTCTGTCCCACCACACTCCCAGGAGACCCCCTCATGGGGCTTGCAGCACAAACCCACCAGAGCAACCTGCCACAGGCTTCTTTTTGTATCCTGCCCCGTGGCTTTGGGGGAGAGGCCAAGTGTGTCCCCGGGGCTCTACTCCCTGGGGAAGTCTCCACCTGAGCTGGGGTCACCATCACGAGGCTGGAGCTGAGAGGGTCTGGCTGGCCCATTGTCACTGAGTATACCAGCTCCTGGTCAACCCCACAGGACCCAGGGGGGCATGTCTGTGACATCCTGCCCAGATCTACGGGCTCTCTCTCTCTCTCTGTGTGGGGCCCCTCAGAAAGGGCTGCAGGGAGGCCAAAGTCAAGCTTCTCAGGATAGCTTTGTCTCCAAGACTTGGCTCAGAACCTGTCACAAATGTCCAGGTCTTTGGTGACCTGCCACCTCCTCTCAGGCAACCAGCCACCATATAAGAAACCCGTTGGGGGTGGGGGTCACTTTCTTGTCCTCAGGCCTAGGGACGGCAGCAAGTATCCTCTTCCACGTGGGGCCCCCGAGTTCTAATCTGCTCAATTTCAAACCCTGCCTTGACCTCTCCAAGGCAGCAGTGAGCTTTCCCCTGAAGCTCCGTCCAGCTTGCAGGGACCCTGGTCCCCTGAGGTTTCCCTGCACCTCTCAGGCACCCCACACAGGTGGCAAAGGCACGGGTCTAGATTGTCAGGAGCTTAGTGGGTGCCAGGCCTGTGCTAAACACCTCTGGGCCCATTGACTCTTGGCAATGAACCCAAGGGATGGGTACTGTTCCTGTTCTCACTTCCCATGAGAAGTCCCAGACTCTCTCTGGTCCTAGATGTCACGCTGCAGCCAGGCTCTGTCATCCATGTCCTCCGGGTGCAGGGCTATGCCTGGGTCATAATGGGATCTGGGGTGGCCGCTGCCGTAATTTGCAGTCTTCCTGCAGCATGCACACCTACTTTATCCTGTAAAGGCATCCTGAGCTGGGAACCCGCCCCCTTCTTCATATGCAGAATTCTATTTCATTTACCACAAAGACGTACATGTTTATCCAGCCTCAACCCTATCATTTTTTTGCTTCCCTTCTGCTGCCAGGGGCTGAGCGTCCTCTGACCTTGGCCCCCTCTCAAGGCCTGTGCCCCTCCTGGGCTCCCACATTCCTGCTTCCCCGGCTGGGATCCAAGTGCCTTTTCTCACGCAGGCATTGAAAGTGACCAAGCAAAACGGGCAGGTGTGGCAGAATGGGACTGCGTTCATATAAACACAGTACAAAGGATCTAGCAGACAATCTTAACTTCAGGAAACACAATCATGTTTTACTAGCTCTGAAAACAATGAATAACATCCCTTAGCCAAACAAAGCTCAAGCAGAGTCTGCGAATTCTGGCGTGGAGTGGATAAGGGGATAATGGGCCGATGAGGGAATTTACACGACAGGGGAGCAAATACTGGCCTGTGTTTGGTGCAGGCCGATAACGGGAAAACAAGCCCCAAATTAAACAAATGTGAATGAATTCCTCTGCGAGCAGACAGAGCAAATATATCAGTAAAAATGGATACAGAGCAAGTGGCGAAACGTAATAAATCAGAATGAATTCTGATGCGGGGACCACGTTTGGGTAGACGGATGTTTCAGGAAATATGGGTGAGAGGCATGCAGCAAAATCATAACTTTGACAGAGTTCCAATGTCAAGTTCATGGCTGAAGTGAAAACAAATATTTTACTGAGTATCCATTAAGACAGGACACAGGAGGAGTTCAGAGGGAGGGCTGTCTGGGAAGAGAGATGGAACATGACTGCAGCAAAAGAGGGGTCTGTAAGTGTCCTGTGATGGCGGGGCAGGCTGCCTGCTAAGATCTGTCCCCTGGCTGGTTTCTCCCTGGGGAACCCCTGGACCTGCTGGCTGGTCCAAACTTGGTGGGGCGGGGTGACCAGCAGGTGACTGCCACATGACTGAATCCACTGAAGTCTGGCCCTCTTGGATCCATTTCTGTCTTCAGAGCTGGAGCACAGGAGCCCTGTGCCCCCACGCAAACTCCCACCAGGATCTCTGGACCGGGGGCCGTCCTTCCTTCAAAATGTGCCAGCCACCATTCCCAGCAGAATTGGTGTCTTAGCATTGGCTGAACACCTGTGAAAAACTCAGTTTTTTATTTATGTACATATTCGGCTGGCTTCTTGAGGGCCAGCCTTGTCTCTGCAGGGAACTCAAGGGTAGATCAACTGCCCTGGGGACCTGGTGCATGGTGATGCTCAGCCCCATCCTGCCCCATCCTGCTTCAGCCTGGAGGTGAGCGGACCATCTCAGCGACCACTCTGTGTCCTGCTTCTGTGCCCTCTCCCCAGGTCACAGCCTTCCTTGAAGCAAATGCCCTGTGAACACTTTCCCTTTTATAACAATTTGCATACTATACAACTCACCCATTTCAAGGGTTCAACTTAATGGTTATTTTTTAATTTTTATTTATTTATTTTTTTTAAGAGTTTATTTATTTATTTGACAGACAGAGATCACAAGCAGGCAGAGAGGCAGGCAGAGAGAGAGGGAAGCAGGCCCCTGCTGAGCAGAGAGCCCGATGCAGGGCTCGAACCCAAGACCCTGGGATCATGACCTGAGCTGAAGGCAGAGGCTTTAACCCACCGAGCCACCCAGGTGCCCTCAACTTAATGGTTTTTAATATAATTTTCCAGGTTGAGCAAACATCACCACTATCAAGTTCTGGGGCATTTCATACCCAAAGTCCATACCTATTAGTAGCAACCACTAATTTACTTGTGGTCTCTATAGACTTGCCTATTCTGGACACTTCATATAAATAGAATCACATAACCCATGGCCCTTGTGTCTGGCTTCTTTCACCTAGCATAGTGTTTTCTAAGTTTGTCCACGTGGGAACATGCATCAGTACTCTATTCCCTTTTTCTGGCCAAGTAACACCCCACTGTGTGAATGTGCTGTACTTTGTTTCTCTGCTCGCTCATCAGTGGACACTCGGCTTGCTTCCACATTTTGGTTATTGTGAATCATGCTGCCAGGAGCCGGAATTACTCGTCACTGTCCCCAAGGCTGTTTGCCCCTGGTTGAGGGGTTGGTAGATGCTGTGAAGAAGGTGGAAATTGACTGAAATGGACTGAAATTTACCAGCTTCTTCATCCAGCTGTCCCCTGGAGACTGCAAGTGGATTACTAGGCTCCAGAGTCCCAAAATAGTTACCTGAGACAGTTCAGTTGTTCATTCATTGAGGAGATGACTTCCTGGGGGCTCCCTACTCCACTGTTTTACTGCCACCATCTTTGAATCCTTCGCTTTTGAGCCACAGGCTACAGAGTGAATGTTTTACTGTAAGACGTGAGGTGATGAATTCAATGTGATCTTCCACCTGCATGAGGCTGGACTGAATAAGCCTAGGGATTATCCCGGGTGGCTGGGGTGCTGGTGCCAGGACGGGGCCCTCCACTGGCCACCGCCTGACAATGGCCACCTCATCTATGAATTTTGCCTGGACCTAGCCTTGACCTTGTCAGCTTTGTTTTGGCTCAGATTCCACTCTGGTATTTCCTGAGTCAGAGCAGGAATGGAGATGCCTGGCATGTTGGCGGAGATGCATGGGACCGTTAGACTGTGGGCATTTCATGTGCTCAATCATTTTGCCAAAAGTATATGTGATATGGATGGTCATGAGCCTTCTCCATTATCAGGGCAGTGACAGGTGTCACAGCTGGTGGTACTCCTTTCTTCCTGTCCTGCTCCCTGGGTAGGAGCAGATAAAATCAACAGGATTATTCCCCAAATGGGCTGTGCACCGTACACTCCTGGTGGGGAGGGTTAGGGTTAGGGTCCTTCTCCAGCCCTGAGTTTGCTGGCAGCATGTCACCAGTGTTGACTGGTGTGTGCACCTGTCCATGAGGCAAGACTGTGACTCCTGCTCAGTTGCACTGTTTCCCCTGATGCTCAATGCCTGGGGGGGGGGGGGGAGGCTGACTGCTGAGAATCTGGGTCTAATGTTGTACCTGGGTACAGATGCTCTTGGGAGAACACTGCAGCCTGGGCAGTTGGTATCACAAAAGGAGAGAATGGGACATCGAAGGGATGTCTGCATGGAAGGCAGGAGTCAGGATGCTGGGCAAGGGCTGGGTTTGGTCCACGGTGATTCAGGGGTCAGGGCAGGCCCAGAGGTTGCATCTCAAACCCACAGCCAGCAGCCTAGAGCCGGAGGGTCAAGGTTCCCACATCATACGTGCTCACTCCTTCCTTCATTCAATAAGGACACATTAAGAGGCAGTGTGGGGAACAGGGCAGCTGGCTGGGGCTCGGCAGGCAGGGTCGTCAATGTGAAAATTAATAAAATATTGCATGGAGCACTGTGAGTTACACTCAAACAATGAATCATGGAACACTACATCAAAAACTAATGATGAAAAAAAAGACAAAAACTAATGATGTACTGTATGGTGACTAACATAAGAAACAAATAATAATAAAAAATTGTAAAAAATGACCTAGATATAGGGGCGCCTGGGTGGCTCAGTGGTTTAAGCCTCGGCCTTCCGCTCAGGTCATGATCCCAGGATCCTGGGATCAAGTCCCGCATCGGGCTCTCTGCTCGGCAGGAGGCCTGCTTCCTCCTCCTCTCTCTCTCTCTCTCTGCCTGCTTATGATCTCTCTCTGTCAAATAAATAAAAAATAAAAAAATCTAAAAAAAAAGATCTAGATATAGATAGATAAATAAATAAATAAAATGAACGGAAAGTGGTTTAGAAATGAGGCCAGCAGGGGGCGCTCTCACATCCAACAGGAAGAGGAGCTTCCTGCAAGGCTGGGCTGCTTAAGCGGCCTCAGTACCCCAGTAGGAGGTTTTTCTCCTCCTCCACCAACGCTCAGGGAAGGAGACTGTCGCAACTCAGCCACTATACTTCAGACTCCCTGTTTACTTCAAAGGACTTCTTTGTTCACAACCGTTCCTTCCAAATTACCCTCTCTCCTCTATGAAAGAGCATTCCGTTCCTTTGTTCTCCAGACTTGCCTATGGTTTTGCCCCATCTTCCCTTCCCTGAATTGCCATGCTCTGCTCTTCCCGAATAAACCCATTTTTTGTTGGTAAAATAACTGGAAGCTTTATTTTTAATGTTTAAAGCCTGCAACTAATGCAAGAAGAGGGAGTTGTAGCCAAGCCGATGCCCAGCCAGGGACATACCTGCCAAAGGAGTAGAAGGGAGGAGTCTGGGGTGCAGGAGGAAGGACAGATACCTGAGAGCAACATGCAAACAGTGGCCTTGAGCTCCAGGGTGGGGGTTGGGGGGGCTGGCAAAATGACCAGCGTGGGTGAGAGAGGGATGGTGGGTGTGGGCAGGGGCCCCGCTGCTGATGGTGGGTGAGCCAGACTGAGCCATGCAGCTTTGCCATGATGGCAGTAGGGAAGCCCTGAAGGGTTTTCAGGAGGAGGGAAGATCATCCGTGAAAGGAAAGAGGGGGAGTCCGGTGGCCACCCCCAGCTGCCAAGGCTGACCACCTGCTCTTGGTGAGCTAAGTTTCTAAGCTGCTGAAGGGACCCCTGAGTTCCTGCCTCTAGGACTTGACTCACCTGTCTCTTTTGTCGCTGCTTTTTTCTCTTCAACCTCAGCAGGAGCAAGAGTGCGCAGAGAAACCATGACTGCTTCAGGAAGCCTCCCTCAACCTAGAGCATGGATGATGCTGTCCCCCAGGGAACCTGAGTAAGGTGTGGGGGAAGGAGGAATCGGGTGGGTAGAGGCCACTGATAAACATCTGCAATGCACAGATCTGCCCCACAACAAAGAATTATTCAGCCCCAAATGTCAACAGTGTCCAATGACACCCAGTGCACTGAAATGCATGAAGCACGTAGTGAGCCGGACGAACCAGGTGAGCGAGGCTGAGCGAGGCTGCCACCTACAGTCAGACCCAGCACCGGCCAGGGCGCCCGAATGTCCTGATGAGATGTAGGAGGGGCCGAGGGGTGAGTGATGGGGAAGAGGGTGCTCTGGTTGGCAGTCAAGACAGGTCCCTCCCAGGAGATGATATTTGGAGCTCCGTTGGCAGGTCACCCACGATGCTGGAAGAAAGGGCATCAGAGGCAGAGGGGCAGAGAAGGGGAAGACTTTTAGGAGTGAAGGGAGGCCCGAGGGAGGTGGCAAAGCTAAGGCTTTGCTGTTAGCCATATGGGCAGCAGCACTCAGGGCCTGAAGCGGTGGGACTAGGAACCGTGGGGGCTGCAGGGGTTTCCAGGGGAACCTGGAGGTCCATGCCTGTGCTTTGGGTGGGCAGTGGGACTGGGAAGACGGAAAGAACGGAACTGCGCAAGCCCCTAAGGAGCCTCCTTTCCCTCGCGCCGTAGGCCCAAATACCCCTGTACTGGAGAAGCGGCACCGCCTTCCGGCCTTGCGGGCTTCTACACCCTCCCCGCCTCAGCAGAGGAGCCCGGGTGTGCAGGTGCGCGATGGCGCAAACGCGCGGGCTCCGGACCCACAGGGCCAGCCTAGGGACCTAGGAAACCCAGGGGGATATCGCATGGCTGGTAGCTATCCGGTCCCAGGAGGCGCGGGGTCTCCTAGGGGAAAGATAGAACCAGGGACAAGCAGCCGAGGTGACAGGGTCTCTTTCGGGGATATGGCCACAGGCTGAGAAGGAGGGTTTCAGGCGCGCTTGCCGCCGCTGGGTACCCGAGGCTGCCGCAGAACACACTCCCTTCGGGAACTCGCAGGGGGTCTGGCCGCCTAGGGAGGGGGCGCGGTTTGGAGCGCGGGGCGGGGCCTCCCCAGCGGAGGGCAGTGGTCCTAAGGCGGGGCGGGGCGAGACCTCGCTGCTGGGGGCGCGGGGCGCGGTTTTCCTAGCAGGGGGCAGGGGATCTGGGGCAGGGCGGGGCCGCACTACAGCCGGCAAGACTCGGAGCGCGGGATAGGTTTTGACAGGCCAGGAGCCTGGAATCCTAGGGCGGGGCGGGGCCTCCCGACTTGAGGGTTCGGCTCAAAGGCGCGGGGCGGGGTCTCCCGAGGAGCGGGCGCGGCTCAGCGTGCGGAGCTCAGCGTGCAGTTTCTCCAACCGAAGGCGCGGGTTCTGCGGCGAGGCGGGACTTCGCTAGAAGACTCGGCTCCAGGCACGGGGCGGGGCCTCCCAACGAGGAGGCGTGGCTCAGGGCGTGGGGCGGGTGTCCACCGGAGGGAGGGCGTGGCTCAGGATGGGGGCGCGTGTCCTAGGGAGGGACAGGGTCCCTCGAGGAGAGGGCGTGGCTGGGCGCGGGGCGGAGCCGGCGGGGCGTGGCGGGGCCGGCGGGGCGAGGCGGGGCCGGAGGGGAGTACTTAAGAAGAAGCGAAGGGAGCGGATGCCCCGCCATGGCTGTGAGGCGCATCGTTTCGGTGTTGTGCCGCGGCACTCCCCGCATCGCCCCGCTGTCCACCGCGCCGGCGGCTCGCGAGCAGAGTGCCGCAGGCCGGGAGGCTGCGCCAGGATGCGGGATTGCCGAGGCCGCGCGGCCACCGGTGCCTGCCGTGGACTTCAGCAA
The DNA here is from genome assembly GCF_922984935.1 of Meles meles. NCBI lineage: Eukaryota > Metazoa > Chordata > Mammalia > Carnivora > Mustelidae > Meles > Meles meles. The sequence goes on from NC_060077.1 coordinate 32,905,134, forward strand.
CACTCAAGAAGCGTACCGCAGCCGGCGCAGCTGGGAGCTGGTGCGCAGCTTGCTGGTGCTGCGCCTGTGCGCCTCGTCCGCGCTGCTGGCGCACCACGAGCAGGTAGGTGAGCCGGCGGGCCGGCAGGTGGGTAGGTGCGCATCGCGGCGTGCAAGTAGGGACACGCGCCGCATCCTGTGTGTGTTCCCGGAAACTTCATAAAGTTTTACTGTAAAGCGCGGGCCCCTTGAGCATCGCTTGTAGCCGGGAAACAGGAAGGTGTTTCCTGCATTCCCTTTTGGGACTCGTGAATTTTCCTATATTCCAGTCACTACTAACTAAAAACAAAGACCAGTTTCTGAAGTTTTAAGGTATATGCTGCTTGCAGTAATGCAAAGTTGTCACCAGAAATTTAAATGGAGTGTCTTCCATGTTGCCGGAAGGGAAATCTTGGTGGTGTCGAAGGGCCCATGGCCTGGGAACCCAGAGTTCTCAGAAGATGTGACTCAGGAGTTCACTAGACACAGTCATTCGGAACAGTGTTGGAGGAAATGGGAAGCCACTTGAACTACAACTTTTATTACTTCAACATAGTGACTTGTGGAAAGTGTGAGGGCTTTGGGGAAGTAAAAAGCAGAACACCATCTTAGCCACTGTCAGTCTGGACGTATGGAAAAGGCATTTTTCAGGGTGATCCTGGGAACAGTTTGCAAGGTGCAGTTGTTGGTGCTAAGGGTCCGGAAGGCTCTTCCTCAAGTGAGACTGTGCTGAGTGTGTGGTATTGCCTACCTTGGCCCCTGGAGAAGGCTGGGGAGGCTGGACCAAAGAAGAGCACCAAGCCACACTTTAGCCTTAGGTGAAGATGAAACCACAGTGGGTGGGAGGTGAGGGTACAGGTCACAGAGTCAGACTGGGAGGGTCTGAGGGCATGGTGAGGCCAGCAGAGTGTTGGACTGGGTCTTTCCAGAGGTTGTACTCTGATGCAACCTGGGACTGACGGTAGTGGAAGGGGAATGTGGAGGAGGAAGGGGTAGAACTGGAAAGGTAGAGGCTTCTGGGAAGCCATCTGTGTTTGTGGTAGATGTGGATGCCCTTTGGCAAATTGGTGGCTGTGGAGTGCCAGGCCAGCTGGCGAGGAGGGTGGAAAGGGACACTCACCGGTCAAGGAACCTGGTTTGGGGGGCGGGGGATGAAGGTGATGAGAACCCTCTGGGGAGCACCAATGTCTGAGGGGCAGCCTGAAAGGAGCAGCAAGTTCTGGGGGTGCAGTGGTCAGGAGGGAGGAGGTGGCTGGGGGGCGGGAACACCTAGGGGAGGGAGTGGCTGGCTGTGAGTTCTCTGTGGAGGGCAAGGACAGGGACTTGGCTCATGTAGTTGAGGTGTCATGGGCCTGCTGGGTGGGACTGCGATGCGTGGGGCGGGAATGGCGCGGGAGCCCTGCCTGCCGCCATGTAGCTGGAAGGGAGGGAGTGAAGGCTTGGAACCATCCAGGCCATATTTCTTCCATCTCAGCACTGAGCATTCTTCCTTTGGATCAAAGCCAGAGGAGAAGCTGGCAGAGCTGGGGACTATTGGGTACTGTGAGTGACCGCTGCCCAAGGGCCAGAAAGTGCTGGAGTGCAGGGACCATGGTGGGTGCCTGAAGGTGTGGGAAGGCTTCTCCCAGGCTTCCCTCTCATCCCACCTGTGCCCTGAGGACACCTTCAGGGAGCCCACTAAGGGTGCTCTGTGTGCCCCCTGGAAAACCTGTTCCACCCCAACATTGCCAGTGGTCACACTGGTGTCAGTGGCCTTGGTGGCTGGCACTGGAGGAAATGGGACAATGGGGCAGAGACCAGACTGCAGGCTGCAGAACCAGTACTTACTTACTCTGTCCTCTGGCCTGGGGTAGAAATTCCTCCTGCTGAGGAGCGCGGGTCTGTGCAGCTCCTGGGGGGGGGGGGGGGCGTTGGGGATCATCAAATCTCTTCCCAGGGAGTGTCAGCCTAAAGCAGCCCCGTTTGAGCTGCTGCATTGGTTTGGGACCCCCCTCCTTTGCCAGAAGATAAGGGTTCAGAAAACTCAGGTCTTTCATGACGAAGGCTCCTGTGCTTGGGTGTAAGCCAGTGCAGACGGGGGTAAAAGAAGAGGAAGGGGACAGGCTGGATGGTGTTGGTGGCCTTAGGGGACAGGGAGGAGAGAACCGGCTTTAGCCCTCCTTACTCTGCACACACCCGTTTGAGTCTTTTTCAGTGAGAACAAGTATGTGTGTTCCTAGGGCAAGTTTCTAAGCCCACGAAGGATGCCCCCATCTGGAGAAGAGTGCGGGCTGCCTTCCTTTCAGGCTGTGTCAGGGATACACCTGATGCTAGGAATTTTTTCAAGGGGTGGCTTTGCTCTGGAGTTAGCTTTGGAATCGCCAGCCCCGCCCCATGTGCTTCCATAGCCTTCTGTGATGGGCTGGCTTCCTTTGCCAGGGTGGGAGGGTGAGTGGCCTGCTCAGTGACCCGGGCGGCCTTCCCTGACATTCCCTTTGAGCCCTGCCTCCCCTTGGGGAGCTGGTCAGTACAAAGTGTGGGGGTGGGAGGTTACCAGCCCAGGGCTCCCCTGGGCCAGATTCCAACATCTGCCTCGCTCCTGCTTCTTTGATTAACATTGGCTGTGGCTGCTTTCATGCTTCACTAGCAGGGTTGAGTAGTGATGACCGTGACCGTGAGGGCCCACACAGCCTACGTTATTTACCATGTGGCCCTAGACAGGAGAATTGGCTGGCCCGAGTGTAGACGGCTGGCCTGTTTCTGCATGGGGTGGTTCCTGACACCTCTCAGTACTAACACATACCAGAGCCAGGTGATGTTATTCAGGTGTCCGATTGTGCCCCACCTACCACTGGGATGATCTTTGATATAATCAAGACCCTGCTTTTCCTCTGGCCAGGCTGCTGTGGCCCATGGATTCCCTGACCTCTGGCCTGGGCTGTGTGGGGCCAAGGCAGCCTGCTCCAGTCTCCCTAGTCGGTCTCTCATTTTCCGTTACTCATCCTCTTTACAAAAACAGTGAGATGCAATGGAATGGGGTGCACAGAGAGGTTGTGGCAAGGCAGAGGGGATGGCCTGGAGACTCAGGTTTATTTCTGAGGGTCTCCTGTGCCAACCTGTGATTCCAGGCATGTCTTCCCTCTGGCTAGTGTGGGGCTGCTAAGGATTGGTTTGGGTGTGAAGGTATTTGATTTGCTCATACTTCTTTTTAGACAAGGGATTGTTCCCGAAAGGGGTTCTGTTATCCATTGGGTTTGGCAGACCTCAGGCTTTTTCTGTCTCAGAGCTAAGCCTGGGGGACAGTGGACACACAGGAATTCCCAGATGTGCTCTCCCATTAGCCTTCCCTTCCAGCCTCAGAGGACTCCGCTGTCCTCATTCCTTCCTGTCCTGGCTTATCCCAGTGCAGGGGCTCTGTGCAACCTCTGTGTCTTGGCAAGCCCCCCCCCCCCCCCCCCCCGGATCTAAGTTAGCAGACATCTCCCACCCATCATGCCCTCACCCCTGTTCTGAATCACTTTGTGGAGGTGACTTTCTTCTTCAAGGTTCCTCCCCTACTGGGATATAAGCTCCTTATCTGTTTTGTTTAACCTACCCGCCACAAAGCAGTGGCTCAGGACTTGGAATGAATGGCATCAGAAATTGGGGATGTGGCAAAATGTGATTAGAGGAGAAAGCTGAGTGGTTTATGGGCAGCTGTCTTCCTCAGGGGCACGTCCACTTGAGCTGTGGGTTCGCTGTGGCCCTGGATGATGGTACTGAGTCCCCAACTGGTCCTACAGTGGGCTCCCATCTCCCAGACTCCGTAGATGCTCACCTGGCTTATTGTTAGCCCAGGGCTCACTCCAGCTGAAGTTAGACTCCTTCTGAATTTAGCCTGTGCTCCTCTGCTCGGCAACCACTGGAGGGCCGGCCCCTTGCCAGGCACTGTTTTAGGGACTTGGAATAAGCAGTGAACAAAACATTGAAAAATCTGGGTGCTCGCCTGCTAGGAAGCTGTATCAAATTCTCCTCCCACCCGGCATAACCCGCTGAGGTGTGGATACAAAGAATGTAATGATGAACACGCGCACTGAGATTCCCAGAGAGACCTGTTATTCATTTCTTTATCCACCGAGTGATGGTCAGACACCCGCTGTGTGCTGCTGGGATCACCTGTGAGCGTGCAGGGCAGGGAAGTGAGTGGCTGTTGGTGGGGCTGGGGGGCGTGCCCTGGGACCTCTTCCTCCACGAGGACTGGATTGACAGTAGCTACAGGCTGAGAAGCGAGCTGCTGCCAGTGGTGTCCACTGCTAAACCAAGGCCGGGAGTCGAGTTTGGCCCAGGGGAGAGTGTGCCAAGGTTTTATGGTTGGGGCGAAAGGGGTGGGGGAAGCAAGTGTGTCCTGCTGGGGACAGGGCAGGCCAGGCAGCCAGGACAGCCCTCTCCTTCTGCCTTTCAGCTGCTCCATCTCGCCAGGAGACTTTTGGGGCAAAGGCTGTTTGAAAAGCTGATGAAGATGACCTTCTATGGGCAGTTCGTGGCCGGCGAGGACCAGGAGTCCATCCGCCCCCTGATCCGGCACAACAGGGCATTTGGAGTGGGCTCCATCCTGGACTACGGGGTGGAGGAGGATCTGAGCCCCCAGGAGGCTGAGCGCAAGGAGATGGAGTAAGGCGCACCTGGGCATCTGGTCGTTACCCTGAGGCATCCTGGGGCCTCAGCTGGGGCTGGGCTGGGAGAAGGCTCCCCCCAAGGCTGGGAGAGCTTGGTCAGCCTGCACCATCAGCGGCCTGCCTGGGCTCTGCCCAGGGTCCTGGCAGTTTTGTGCTGGGAGAATGACAGCTCTGGGCTTTCACAAAAGGCTTCCTGTGCACAAGGCTGGAGGAGGGGCGGGACTGGGGAAGGCAAACCACAGTCTAGGGCTCGATGTGGCCTACCTGCCTGGTTTTGTGCAGTCTGCAAGCTGAGATGGGGTGTTACTTTTTTTTTTTTTTTAAATGGTTGAAACAAAGCAAGAATAATATTTTGTGATACGTGAAAAGTATTTGAAATTCAAATCACTTTGGCTCTAGAGGGGCAGAGTTGAGTAGCTGTGGCAGGTGCCATATGGCCCACAAGGCTGAAGATAGATGCTGTCTGAGCATTTATGAAAGATGTTTGCTGACTCTGGCCTAGGAGGAGCTCTGGCTTCCTGTTGTGCTAAAGCATCTCTTCAGAGGGAGTGCTGACCTGCTGAGCAGGGACCCATTGCCTCAGCCTCGCCTAGCTCCTTTCTGTCTTCTTCTTCTTTTTAAAATTTTCTTTCATTTCTTAATTTTCTTTCATTTTATTTTTAAAGATTTTATTTATTTATTTGACAGTGAATGAGCACAAGCAAGGGGAGCAGCAGGCAGAGGGAGAGGGTAGAAGCGGGCTCCCCACCGAGCAAGGAGCCTGATGTGGGGCTCAATCCCAGGGCCCTGGGATTATGACCTGAGCTGAAGGCAGACGCTTAACCATCTGAGCCACCCAGGCACCCCACCCCCCACCCTTTTAAAGACTTTTTTTTTTTAAAGACTTTTTATTTATTTATTAGAGAGAGAGCGTGAGCCGGGGAGTGGGTGTGCAGAGGGAGAGGGAGAAGCAGATTCCCCATTGAGGAGGGAGCCCAATGCAGGGCTTGATCCCAGGACCTTGGGATCATGACCTGAGCCAAAGGCAGGTGCTTAATCAACTGAGCCACCTAGGCACCCCTTCTGGAAGGGTTTTCTAATCAGAGGGTGGGCTCTGCCTGATGAGTGTGGAGCCTGGCAGGCCTGGTGTGTACCCAGGGGTCCCAGAAGGGAATGGCAGCCAGAAGCAGTGTGGCAGGCTGGCCTAGGGTCTCCTCCTGAGGTCACCAACTTGCTGCAGGACCTGTTCTCTGTGCAGTGAGCATGGGGACAGATAGGTACATCCCTGACTGACCCTCTGGGCCACAGAACAAAATTAGAGAACGAGGCCACCCTCTGCTTCCTGGAGAGGTGGCTGCACAGGAGATCCAGGTAAGACTAGCCCTTCCTCTTTGCAGAATGCCCATTTCTTATGCTGGTACCTGCACGCCTCCATGTCAGGTCTTTGCTTGCATTTGGGGCCCTTAGTTCTGAGAGCAGCTGTGCCTGACCACGTGAGGCTTGCGACAAGCCTGCTGAGTAACCTGCCCTCTCTCAGTCTGGGGTGTTTGCTCTGGCTTGGGGACAAGAGAGGCGGGGAGGAAAGAGAAAGGCATCACATGAGGCTCCTGCCCTGGGAACGGAATGTCCAAGCCAAGCAGCAGCAGCAGCAGCAGCAGCGGATTGGCCTGGGGAGCCCAGCCCCTGCCTTGCCATTTGCTGTCTTAAAGGCGGGGTTCTCCAGCTTGGCACCCCTCTGTGTACTCCTTGTGGGGCTGCAGCCTTCAGTGGGGCTGCCTGTTGAATGAGTAATGAGCTCTCTGTCCCTGCTGTGTCTGGGTTGAGGGCTGAGGGGTTTCACAGTGGGATTTTCTCCCACTGGTAGGAAGGCTCCTTTCCCAGGGCGATCTGGCTGGCTGGCTGGCTGCCTGTTCTGCGGGGGGAACATGGGGAGGTGGGCTGGCCTTGCCCTGTCATGGAGCCAAGGAGCCTGTGGCCCAGCGACCCTGATATTTGTGCCTCTGATACTGTAAGGATCCCCACTTGGTGGGCTTTGGGATGTGAATGTTTGCCCCTCCCATCCTTACATGGGGACCATCATCCGTCATTGGTGACAGGTGTCAGAGACTCACGCCCGGCTCTGCTGCCAGGTGGCCCAGTGCCTTTGGAGAGCTATACTGTCAAACTGCCTGGCTTACTGGGTGTTCTTGGTCTGGAGTGGCTCCGAACCATGCAGTCCCCATCCACACAATCCCCATGCGGAAAACTGCTTCTGTGCCCTGGTGGGGCAGGGGGCAGAGGTCTGTCTTGCTAGTCTTGTCTTGAGGCCCATAGACCCTGCTCTAGGGAGTGAGAGAGAGGCTACCACCCCAAGTTAAGGCCATAGGAGTTGGGGAAGGGAGGGCACAGGTGGCACTGGGTCCGTCCTGGGCATAACCATGCGAGGCACAGAGAGGATGGATGTGTCTGAACGCACAGGGTGCTTAGTAGCCTCCCCGAGGGTCCGAGTAGGGGGCCCAGGAAGCAGGAGGTGGGCAGCTGTAAGTGCTGGACAAAGAGAGTAGCCATCTAGGGCTGGGGTGGGAAGGTGTTTCCCAGAACACCTGCTAGAAGGCAGAGGCCTGGGCCCTGGCTCTAGAAGAGCCCCACAGAATCTCCCCAGCAGGCTGAGAGCTGTGGGGAACAGGGGCTAGTGTATCTCCTGATGATTGGCTGTGAAAAGGACCCCCAGGGACAGTGTGGCCCGCAGGTGTGTCTGTCGTGGCTCTGCAGACCCAGGGCTGGCTGGGGTAGAGCCCCAGGGCAGTGGCAGCTCTCCCCGGGGCTGGTGGTACAGGGTGCACAGAGCACCTGGGTGCTGCCTGGAGTCAGAGTCTTGGGTGGCCGGAGAGGTAGGTGTGCAGATGAGAAGGAGCCCCACTGGACTTCTCTGCGCTTCTCTCCCTCCGGTCACCTGCATTCCCCAGCGGAGACCCAGAGAGGGCTCTCCTCACTTTTTGCTTTGTTCTAAAAGGCATCTGACCAACACATCCCCCAGTGTAGCGGGTGGAGCTTGGAGGTGGCCAGAGGGATGGATGGTCAGGCCTTCCTGCCACCTGTCCCCTGGGCCGCTGGTGTTCACCCTCCTCTGCGCTCTGTCCCTGCGCGCATTCTCTTCCCTTTCCACATCCTGGGCTTCGCAAGTGTGTATGTGTGCACAGTTGCGAGTTTCCCCGCTGGTGACATGACCCTTCTCCCCTCCACTGCGCCTGGCAGCTGCCATCTTAGTCTTCTCGTGACCCACCCTCCAGGCCCGGTTGAGAGTGTGGCCCGGATCCTTGCTGGTGCCATCTGCTTGGAGACAGGCCGCTGTCCTCTGACCACACGGTGAGGCAGCCAACCCGGTTCTCCTGCTCAGTCCATTGCTAAAGTGCTTCCTGTCTGGTCTGTGCCCGGGAGGTTCATGGATGGAAGCAGCCGCAGGCTCTGCTTTCCTGCCGCTGCGCCTGCTGGCAGTGAGGAAGGGAGTGGCCCGTGCTCCACTGTGCCTTTGGAGGCTGGCTGGGCTTGGAGGGTGGACAGGCTAGTGCTGGGCCACTGGCCTTTTAGATAATGATTTCTCATGTGAATGGAATGCGGCCCTGCCTACAAGGCAGGAACCTTGGAGACGAATACCTGTGTTTCTCTGAGCCATGGGCTGTGTGGTTCCAAAGATGATGGGGCCCGAGTCATGCTTCTGCCTGCTTGTACCTGGGCCAACAGCCTGGGCTGGTCTTATGGGGCCCCTTGTTCCCGGTGGGGATGTTGTTGCAGGGGGGCGACCTCTCCCTCATGTTATAGTGTCAAACGTTGTCACATAGTGACACCTCACCCTCTTCTGAGCATCAAGCACATGTGTCTAGCTGGCATGAAGTGGCTCCTGTTCCCCATCCCCAGGTTGGGGCCTTGTGGGCTGTGCAGCAGGGTGTGGGGGGCCTCCTGCCCCTGGAGTCCTGGGTCCTGACCTGGGGCATCCTGGCTCAGAGTTACCAGGTATGGGCACTGGGGTCACGCAAGAGCCAGGGTCCAAAGGGAGGGCTCCCTGGGGGGTGGGCAGCTGCCCCCGACTTGCTGTAGGAGCAGGGAGGTCAAAAGCTGCCTCAGTTGGCTCTTTGACTTGACTTGAGGCCACCGCAGGTGTGGTTATCTCTCAGCAGCGTTGCTGGCTTTACCTCTGTCTCAAGTGGGTGGGTGGGGCGGGCGGGAAGAGGTCTCCTTTTCCTGTGAAGTATGAGCAGAGCCTCAGGGACCCCAGGGTCTGAGCCTCTGGGAGGTCACTGGATAGCCACAGGGCTTTGGCTGAGCTCTTTCTGTGGGAACTGACTTAAGAGCCTTTAAATACAAAGTCGGATGACGGATGAAGCCCCTCGAATGCGGCCCCCCAGGCCTGGGTAAGAGTGATGGTGAGCAGCTCTTTCCTCTGGGTGGGCTTAGCCGGGACATTTGCTGTCCCAGACGGCAGGACCGCTGAAGGGTGGACAGTGTCCACTGTGATTCTGGCAGGGGTCCAGGATCGGGGTGCCGTAGAGCAGGGGCAGGCCTGATGGGGGTAGTGAGGGCACAGCGGAGGGACTGCAGGGAGGCCAGGGTGGCTGGGCTGAGCCCCAGTTCTGGGCAGAGGAGCCATGGTCTCTGGCTGGCCTCACTGTCCTGTCCTCATGAAGGTGGGGGGTGTTATTCGGGTATGATGGGAGGGCGTGCATTTTAAAAGAAAAATTCTGGTTGTCGCTTGGACACTGGAGGGGGAAGAATGAAGAAGGGGACTGGCAGGTACTGGCCGGAGGTGGAGCTAGCCATGGGCCCACACAGGCAGGAGCCCAGAGCCGTGCCTAGGGCTCCTGGCTGTTGGAGGGGCCTGGATATAGCGGGCATAGAGCAGAGCGAGGAGCCTTGCTGCTCACCTTTGGGAATTTTGTGCACTGGTGGTTGCTCGGGTCCATTCCTTCTCAGCCCTGGCGGGCCCCCAGGCTCCGTCTTTCTTTGAGAAGGAATGCCGCCACAGCTAGCTTTCTTCAAGCACCTGTTCCATGCCTTGGGCTGTCAGCTAGTTGTACTCACTCCTCACCTACCCACAAGGAATCCGAGGCTTCTCCAGGGTGTAGGGCCTGTAGGCCGGGTGGGTCTGTGAGGCTGCTGCCCCACCCTGCTCAGGGGAGGTGACCCTGCAGGCCTGGGGTGGGTGTGTGGGGAGGAAGGTGGGGCACGTGAGTCACTCTTACCTGCCTGGGCGAACCCAGCCCTTCTCCTCTAGCCCTCCTTGTTGGGTCAGTTTCAGGGCTCAGCCTCTGGCTTCCTCTCACCCCCACCTGCACAGAGGGAACCGTGCTTGTCACTTGCAGCCTGAGGTGGCGTGACCCACCCTCACCCTCTTCTTCCTTCCCACAGGTCCTGTACGTCAGCTGTAGAGAGGGAGGGCAGTGGTGAGTAAGAGGAGGCTGCTCAGGACCAAATACGCTCTCTACTTGTCCCCTCCCCTGTTCCCAACCTCTCCCTGGGAGACCTTGGTTCAAGGGCACAGGCGAGACTGGGGGCCAAGGCTTCTCCCTGCGTGCGCGTGGCTTCTCCCTGTACGTACCCAGGCTGTTGCCCTGAATCTGCTGACATCCTCAGGACGCTCCCAGGGGTCCTGGTCCCCTTGGCCCTTGGGGGGTCTGCCCTCTGCCCTTTTGGTCAGATTTGCCATGTGACTAGGACTCAGCCAGGGAGAAGGAACAGTGAGCGTAGAAGCAGGGAGTGATGGGCATCATGGTGTAGGGAGCCCACATGGCCGCCAAGGAGCCAGTCTTGAGGGCAGGGGGCTGGGGGCCATCAGCAGGTCCTGCTAGAGGCTGGGGAAGCCCTGTGTTTGCCCAGAGTTGGGCGGGACCGAGAGCACTGCATGCAGCCCATGTGTGCTCAGGCCACATGCCTGCCCCTCCAGGTACAAGTAAGAGAGAGAAGCAGTACCAGGCCCACCCGGCCTTTGGAGACCGCAGGGACGGAGTCATCAGTGCCCGCACCTACTTCTATGCCAACGAAGCCAAGTGTGACAGCCACATGGAGACGTTCTTGTCCTGCATCGAGGCTGCAGGTGGGGCCCCGCTCTCTGCTGGCGGGACACCTGCCAGGGAGGGCTGACCCCCCATGTGTGGAGACGCTGATGGCCGAAAGTGAGGCCAGGCTGGAGCACTCGCCTGGGGCTTCCCCTCTGGGTGCCTCGACAGTCAGTCATGGGGATGACTGTGGGTGACACTGGCAAAGCCGTAGGCTGGGCTCCAGTCATACCGGGGTCACGCCCGAGTCCAGCCCTGTCCAAGGAGCCCAGCACCCCCTGCCTCTTTCCGGACACCAGTGCCTGGATGGAAACCTCAGGAAGGCTGTCAGCTGGCTGAGCCGCCTTCCATCTGGGTCAGGGGCTTGAGCCTAGCCACATGTGGCACTTGGGTTTGCCAGTGGCAGCTTTGTTCCAGGAGCTGGTGCCAGGGAGGACTCCTTCCCCACCCCTGCCCCCGCCTCTGGGAGGGGTGCTTGCCCAAGGAGGCGAGTCAGGTGGGCATGCCCCTGCCCCACTGCGTGGCCCCAGCAGCCCTTCCGTCAGCGGGCTCCGTACCTTCTGAATGTTGGAATGGGTGGGAGTGAGTGGTGCGCAGAAGCGCCCTTGTGCGAGCGGGGCTGGGGAGATGCCAGGTGGTCAGGCAGAGACTTGGCCGAGCGGGTCCAGAGCAGGGGGGTTCCTCCTTCCTCTGTGCCCGCTCTGCCTAAAGCAGACAACAGAGAAGTGAAGACGGGTCATGGGTTTCTGGAAGGGAGAAGAGAGGCAAGTGTGGTTGAGCACCTTCTGTGTCCACCCTCTGTTCTGCTGGGTGGTTCTGGGTTCTGTGAACCCTAGGGCTCCCCCAGCCCCATGGGCAGCCTGCGGGAATGGTATCATAGGAGAGGACTTGAGGCAGGGGCAAAATGACCCGGTCTTGTTGGCTCCTTTGTCCACTGGCTTCCTGGATCCATGTGGCTAACCAACCCTGCCAAGTTGCCTGTTCCAGTCTCTGAGGTGGAGTGCGCCCGTATATTTATGGGCTCAGTAGGAACATCGTTCTTCTGCCTATAAGTGGTTAGGCAGCCAGCCCAGGATACTTCGCCATTTGGGCTCTCCCCTCATGTTCAAGGCCGGGTGGGGGGTGGTGGTGGCTGGGAGGGGCCCCTGGTGTCCCCCAACCTTAGTTTGAGTTGGTCGAGCTCCCGCTAGGGCTGCTTCCGGGGAAGGTAAGAAGGCCTGTCCAGGAAGCGCGGCTGCTGTGGACATGGCCGCAGCCCCTGCTGGGGCCGGGTGGGGAAGGGAGGAGTGATCTGCTGAGGCCTTGGCACCATCAGCAGTCTGACCACTGGATCATTCAAGGCACCGTGGTGGTCTTGGGCCCCATCTGGAAGGGCTCCAAGAAGAGCCAGTACCGTGTATATGGTAGCTGATTGGTAGGAAGGGGGCCATGCCAGACATTTGCAGTCCGTCACCTGTCTGGTGAGAGCTGTCTAACTCTTGAGGGGCACGGATGCTGGGTCCAGGCTCCTGGTCCTCCCTGTCCCCATCTAGAGCCGTAACAGTGTGGCTTCTGACAGGCCAAGCCAGTGAAGACGGCTTCTCAGCCATCAAGCTCACTGCACTGGGGAGACCTCAGTTTCTGGTAAGTGCCAGAACCTTCCACCCACAGAATTGGTAAGAACTTGGGGGGCGCTGGGAGCCGGGCACATAGGTGGAACTGGGAGGGGGCCCAGGGGCTCTGTGGTGGTCTTGGGGGCGGGAAGCTGGGCATGCGCTGGAGACGATGGCTCAGGCCTGCACTCGTAGCTGCAGTTCTCAGATGTGCTGACCAAGTGGAGACGATTCTTTCACCAAATGGCTGCAGAACAGGGGAAGGCTGGTGTGGCTGCTGTGGATACGAGGTTGGAGGTGGCTGCATTACAGGTGGGACAGCCTTGCCCTGGTGCGTGTGAGTGGGTGGGCACTGTCGGGGCTGAGGGGCTGAGGGGAGCCCTGCCCAGGTAGTGTTTGAGGTGGGTTTACAGAGGCCTGTAGCACGCCCTGCCCACCCGCCCACTGCTGGGGGCCACTGGGGGCCGCTGGGAAGGAATCTGAACAGAGGCTGAGGACATGCTGGGTGGGAGGGTTTGGGGAGGAGAGTTTGCCTTTCAGAGTACTGCCAAGCTGTGGGTCCAGGGAGGGGCACCAGGGATGGGTAAGAATAGACCTGTCTGTGAGGCAGGAACACCCAGACTCTATTCTGTTCACATTAATGGTGTAATAAAGTCAAAAGAGCAACAGAGATGTATGGAGGTTGGGGTGGTGGTGGGGGTAGGAAATGTTAGTGAACGGGGCTGGGGCGGGTTCATGGGCCTGGCAACTCCTTACTTCCCAAGGAAAGCGTGGCCAAGATGGGCATCGCCTCTAGGACGGAGATTAAGAACTGGTTCACTGCAGAGACCCTGGGCGTGTCTGGGTAAGAGTGGGCCCAGAGCCAGGAATTTGGGAGTGTCTGCCCTGATTCAGCCATGGTTCCAGCAGAGCCCCAATGGCTTCTCCTAGTCCTGGTTGCCCTCCTGAAGAGCATGGGCCTGGGGGGATAATGCTAAGGGACCTTTTCCCAGAGACGCACAGGAGTTCACCAGGGAGCCTGGAGTCCACGGGGCCAGGGCTACAGCTAGCCCGGGGCTAGTCCAGACTATAGCTGGGTAGGAGTGCCCCTGAACTAGCAGGACTGCTCACAGAATTGCTTGGGTCCTGAGTAAGAGTGTCACACTCGGCCCTCCCCGGAAACCCATGGTAGGCCGGCGGAAGGTCGGGGCAGCTGAGATCCTACAGGGGCCCCATCTCATCCCGAGGGTCTGGAAGCTGGGACTGAGATCACCAGGGCCCTTGGGCTGGTAGCAGCTGTCCCCTTACATTCAGGGTCTGTCTCCTTCCTGGCCTCCCATGTTTGGCTCTTTCCCAAGCCTGACATAGCCCATGGTGTTCTCGGTATTCAACCCTGTTTTTTTTTTTTTTTTTCCCAAAGATTTTATTTATTTATTTGATAGGGAGAGACACAGCCAGAGAGGGAACACAGGCAGGGGGAGTGGGAGAGAGAGAAGCAGGGTTCCTGCTGAGCAGAGAGCCTGATGCGGGGCTTGATCCCAGGACCCTGGGATCATGACCTAAGCCGAAGGCAGACGCTTAACGACTGAGCCACCCAGGTGCCCCTCGACGCTAGGTTTTTAATAGCTGTTGCTGCCCCAGTGCAAGAAGTTTCTTGTTTTGGTTTCCATTTTGGTTTCCATTTTTATCTGTCTTAAAACTCAACACCGAGGCGGGTTTTGTGGGGGTTGGGCTTGGGGAGCTCTTTTAAGGCATGGGCTGGTTTGGGAACTGGGCCCCCCAACAGATCCTAGTGCCCCTGAGCTGATGCAGCTTCTCCCACAGCACTGTGGACCTGTTGGACTGGAGCAGCCTCATCGACAGCAGGACCGAGCTCTCCAAGCACCTGGTGGTCCCGAATATGCAGGTGACTGACCACGCCTCACTCCTGAGCCCTGTCTCATTGCGGTATAGGGCTGAGAAGGAAAATGTTCCCTGTCCCTTACCCTGGGGGTAGCTGCCAGGGACCCAGCTGGCTGAGACCAGTGTCCTTCCTGGCCACACAACATCCCTGTAGTCCAGAGGAAGAGGCCAGATCCCCGAGTGCCCCGCATAGGGGGACAGAGAACCTCGTCATCTGTCCTTGCATGCTGGGTCGTCCCAAACCTCAGTGGCCTGTAATAGCGGTAATTCTGTTAATCCCCCATTACGGTCTTGGACTGATGAGCTGGCTGGTTCTAGCTCAGGGTTTCCCTTGCTATTCTCAGAGGGCGGTGGGAGCTGGGGTCATTGTGGAGGGGTCCCACTATGGGAACAGATACCTTGGGTGCAGGCCTGAGCTGGGGCAGTTGGCCCTGTGAGTCAGAGGGTGCTGGCTGGCAGTGAGGTTCTGGGGTACTATGGTGCCAGGTGGCCTCAGGGCAGGGCACAGATGAGGGAAGAGGTGGGGATGAGGGGGCCTTGCTGGTCCAGGGGACCATGCCCTGGGTATTGGCGGGGCCCTGCACACACGGGCAGGAGGGTGCTCTGGGGCAGGGGGTATGGTGGCTTTGAGAGGTGGGAGCTTGGAGCCCTGCTGTGGCCTGACTGCATGCTGCCCCAGACAGGACAGCTGGAGCCCCTGCTGTCGCGATTCACCACGGAGGAAGAGCAGCAGATGACGAGGATGCTGCAAAGGATGGACGTCCTGGCCAAGGTCAGAGGATGGACGTCCGGGCCAAGGTCGAGGACCCTGGGCTGTGCACAGAGCGCGGGGTGGGGAACCTGTCTCACCTGACCCCAGTCAAACCCTCTGTTGGACCCCTGTGCCTCTCAGAGAGCCACCGAGATGGGCGTGCGGCTGATGGTGGACGCCGAGCAGACCTACTTCCAGCCGGCCATCAGCCGCCTGACACTGGCAATGCAGCGCAAGTTCAATGTGGGGAAGCCACTCGTCTTCAACACATACCAGTGCTACCTCAAGGTACAGCCCCTGCCCACCATCTCCCTGCCAGCCCTCGGCTGGGGGGATGCCCCTTGTCTAAGTCCCGTGCTGGTGTGGGGAGAGGCCTCTACCTGAGCGTGACTGACCCTGAGCAGGAAGAAAGGCCCAGGGCCCTGTCCCCAGCTGTGTACCAGCCCCTTCTCTGGGACTTGGACCCCAGAAGGGGTCTCCAAGGAGTAGGGGGAAGGTGAAGGAGCCTTTTTACAGTCTGCTTGATGTGCCTTAAGCCCCAGATTTTGAAGGCCTCACAAGTCACTGGTTTTTGCTGCCATTCTTTTACTTTGGGTCCCATCCCTATAAAAAGACTTGCTCAGAATTTTGCATGTACCCGAGCCAGCCGGGGTGCTTCTGGGTGGGATTGCTGAGCACAGACCTAACCTGGGTTGCTCTGGGACCAGGCAGGTCTTTGGAAGACATGGTGTGGGATGGGTGTCAAGGCTCTGCGGGGGCGGGGATGTGGGTGAGTGGGGGGGTCCAGGCAAGTGCCCATAGCATGCAGCACCCCTGCCATTGAGTCGGTCCAGTGAGACTCTCGAGTGCACCGTGGCTGCTGGCATGTCATCTGTCCCTCAACAGGGTTGTCCCAGGCTACACAGAAGAATCCCCATTTCTAACAAACCAATCAAGGGGCCTTCCTCATCCCTGCTTGTCTCCTGGCTCCCCTAAGCACCCGTAGGTCAGGTGGCTGCTGCTGGCCCCGGTGTCCCACGGTGACTGTACCCTGCGAGCACCTGGGCCTCAGCAGACACAGGCTGGAGAGGGCCTCATCCTGGTCATCCTCAGCTGTTGGCCCCGGTCCCACAGGATGCCTATGACAACATCACCCTGGACGTGGAGCTGGCTCGCCGCGAGGGCTGGTGTTTTGGGGCCAAGCTGGTGCGGGGGGCATATATGGCCCAGGAGCGGAGCCGCGCTGCAGAGATTGGCTATGAGGACCCCATCCACCCTACGTACGAGGCCACCAATGCCATGTACCACAGGTGTGCCAGCCCTCCTTGGCCCTCAGGGCCTCATGGCTTCCTGGGCGGGGGAATGAGAAAGCAGGGCAGGGGTGCTGGTGATGACCCCACATGACGCCCATCTGGAAGGGGAGCAGCCCTGCACATCACAAGCCTCTGCAGGAGTGAGACCTATGCTTGAGACCAGAACTGATGAGCTCCTTTGCTTTTTAATTTACTGTTTCTTTTTTGGATCCCCTGCTTTTTGTTCTTCCTTTTTCCAAAACTGTTAAGGTGCATTTTTAGCACAGAAAAGCCTACTGAATAAAACTAAACTGGCCCAGTTCCCCCAGCCAGCTCTTGTTGACACTTAGGACAAGGGAGGGATATGCCCCAAGTGGCCCTCCTGACTTGTATACAGCCCATTTGCTTTTCCTGTTATGCACCCGGGTAATCCAGACATCCTGTGTCTGCTTTGGGTCTGTTTGTGTGGCTGACATTGCCATGCAGCAGGGACCGGCCGGGCCTGTGCCTTCACTCTAGGAGGTTGTGTGTGCTGCAAATTCGGGCCCCGAGTGTCTGCCTGGCTCCTGCTTCCTCCCCAGTGGGGTCCTCTACTTTCCCAGAGCTTCCGCATCTGCCATGTGCGCCCACATCAGCTTTGGCATCATGCATTCAGCCCCGTGACGCCCATCAGGATCCTCCCGTGTCTGCATGCAGGCCCACGGTGTTAACCCAACAGCTAGCAGCGTGCCCGTCCGGGTCATTACAGTGGTGGCCTATGGCACACCTGGCCCCCGGGTACCCACAGGGACACAGCCATGGCACATTCCTAGCAGTGGGGCTGTTGGGCCCGAGGATGTGCACCGTGGCTGCCAGATGGTAGCACCCTCACACTGTGCACGGAGGGAGGGCCCCCCCAATCCCTTGTGGACTCCTACCCAGAAGCGAGGCTGCAGGTGTCACGGGTGCCTGGGTCACTGTGTCCCGGCTAGTCCCCTGTCAAATGTGTCCAGCCCTGGGTGCTGCTCACATTGTCTCTCGTACCTGTGAGGTGCTGAGGAATGACAAGTGCAGCCTTGGTCCCACGGCTGTGGCCACGCTTGGGAGGGGCGGGCTCGCTGGATGGCCCTGGGCCTGCCTGCGGCCTCTGCAGGTGGGGGCTCACGTGGCACTCCCCTCAGGTGCCTCAACTATGTCCTGGAGGAGCTGAAGCACAACACCAGGGCCAAAGTGATGGTGGCCTCCCACAATGAGGACACAGTCCACTTCACGCTGCGCAGGTAGGCACCCTCCTCCAGCTGACTGGTGCTCCCCAGTGCGGGAGGGGCTCTGGAAGCAGGAGCGTGGGCTTCAGTGTCCTGCAGGAGCCCACCTCCCACGCCCCGCTGGGCGTTGGTGCTGCAGTGGCAGAAAGGCTATTTGCAGTTCCTCTGGGTTATAAAATTAATACCTGACTTATTAAAGTTGCAAAGTCGAAACTGAAATTTCATTAGGTGATGTAAACAGCTTACTGAAATGCACAAATACGGCGTGTAACGTCCTCACCCCTCGGGGGACCTCTGGCGCGTCACCTTGTTTCTAAATAATTTTCTCTCACTGCTTTAAACTGCATCTGGGATTTAATATAGTCTGTTTTCTCTTTAAACACCTGTCCTGTGAGGCAAAACTCTGGTAGAATCCATACAAGTCAGATAGAGGAATAAGGTGAAGTAAATTCTTAAGTGTCCCAGTGTGATTACCCTGTTTTCGTGTGTTCTGTCTCAACCGAAGCAGCACCACATTGAGGGGAGGGGTGGTTTCTAGCCCCGGTTGCCACCTTCCTAGGCTTGAGGCCCCACAGAAAACAGTGGCTCCGGTTTGGCTGGCCCCAGCCTTTCCCAGGTGCAGAGCAGGGCGCCCAAGGCCTGTGGCCAAGCTGGGTTCCTGGCAGGAGGGACGGGGGAGCAGCCAGGGTGGGGCGCTGCCCGACGAGTTACTCTGGTTGCCCCCCGCCCAGTCAGGGACGAGGCACTGGTTCTCGGCTTATGAGGGCTCTGCTTTTTCACAGCCCGAAACTGTAGCCAGAAACCATGACTTCTAATGCACAGCAGTCATGGCCATCAGGCCGGGGACGAGAGTGCCGAGGCCACCTGGACCGAGGTCCCCCCCCACCCCGGCCCGTCCTCCGGCCCAGAGTCCCTGCCAGGGTTGGGTCTGACTGCTTCCATAGGGTGGGTGGGGGGCAGAGTGGAGTCCCAGCTGGGTAGGACTGTTCTGCCTTCTTCGCTCCATCCCTAGGCCCTTCCCAGGTGCTCATTTCCTGCCTCAGCTGCCCCATCCTTGTCATTGGATGTCAGAGGGCTAGGGGCAACATTTGTGCTCAGCGCAAAAGAAAAAAAGTTTTTTTTAGGTCTAGGCTGACTTTTAAAACAAACACCTGGTAAAGTTTTAACTCTTAAAACCTGGTTTTCCCTTAGACTTAAAAATATTACTGGGATGGAAACTTGATCAAAGCTTGAACCTTCAGGCACCAGGGTCCTCCGCGAGACAATGTACACAAAGAGCATCCCCGCACCCCTGGCCCGGCACTTGGGGACCTGCACCCCTGCACAGTGCCGGGCCCCTGTGTGGCTCAGTGGTATGGGAGGTGGTGCCCTCTTAGGTTTCTGTTATGAACTCAGCAGGCTCTGCTTGGCCACTTGCATTTAATGGAGGGATCATGGGTGGTCCACTCAGACCCCAGCTACATAGAGGGCAGTGGAACCCTGAAAGCTGTAACCTGTCCCCAGAAGGGCTTCCTTCTTTCTGTCTTCTGAATGTTCCTGCCCAGGATATGTCTTAGCAGAGGCAGCCTCCTGCCCTGACCACGGCATCCCCCCTCCCCCTGGACTGCCAGCTGAGCATGCTGTCCTTTCCTAGCCTCCTAGGCTCAGGCCAGGCTCCACAGATGCCACTATTGTGGGTCTCTGATGCCACGTCAGGGATCTCAGTCTGACAGCCTGGGTCAGCCCTGACCATGTGGCAAAGCAACCCAAACAGTGTATTCTGAACAACAGTGTATTCTGTGGGCCAGCAGTGTGAGCTGGGCTCAGCTGCGCTGCTTTTGCTGGCCTTGCCTGGGGTCTTTCTTGCATTTGTGGTCAGCTGAGGTCTGACTGGACCTAAATGGCTCCCCCTGTTGGCAGGGGCAGCAAAGGAGGACTGCATCATGTGGCCAGTTTCCAATAGGCCAGCCCAGGCTTTGCCATACGGTGGCCTCAGGCTTTCAGAAGCCCCGGAGAGGGCAAGGCTCTGCCCACATCACATTTGCTATTGTCCTATTGGCCAAAGGAACTCAGGGGGCCCAGCCTAGATGGCAAGTGGCAAGCCCCCACCTGCTGGGAGAAGCTGCAGTCGCATGGCACAGGGTATGGCCAGGGTCAACAGCCATCACTGCGGGAGCCACTGGAAGGTTCCCACCACCAGTAGTCAGGCGGGCAGCAATATGGTGGCAGCCGTGCTCTAACAGGGTTCACGTTCACATTCCAGTGAGGACCAAAGATACTTAAATGGGAGACCAGGGCAGCATGGTAGAGATTGTGGCCTGCTTTACACTGGGTGCCCCCAACCCCCGTCGGAGCAAGACTCTGCAGGAAGGAGGAAAAGGGCTTGTGGGATGTCCTTCATGCCAGGGTGAGGTGTCCTCAGTGGTCCGAGAGCCAGGGGCCTGAGACAGTGAGAAGAGCAGGACCCTGGACACAGCGAAGCACACTCATGGCCGATGGCCTGGGGATTGTGTGTGAGGATGACCCAGGCTAACACACCCCTGGAGGGAGATGGAAAGACGAGGGTGGGTTCCAGAGCACTGGTGCAGATATGTGGAGTCTGGACATGTGGATACAGGAAGCTGGAGGTAAAAATGGGGGAATCCTTAGCACACGCTGGGAATTTCTGTAAGATCCTACAAGGGGGCATGTGAGGACAGGAGGGGATGCTGGACAGGGTTGGGGGCCACCCACCCCAACATCTGAGCAGCACTAACGGAAACATGAGCCTCATCTATTCTAAATGTTCTATTAGCCACAGAAAAAAAGAAAAAGTTAATTTCAATAATACCCTTCAGCTAGCCCAGCATACCTAAAATATTACCTATATTCAGCATTTCAGAAAAATAATGCATTCTTTTTTCCAGTTTTCAAAATTCCATGTGTGTGGGATACTTATAGCCCCTCTCAGTTTAGGCGAGCCGACTTCTAAAGACTCTGTGGTCACCGGTGGCTTATCCTGCTGTATGGGACAGAGCAGCCAGCAGGAGGACGACGACAAGAGACTGGGTCGGGCTGAGGGACTGAGGATGTGGCTCTGAAGCAGAGGGGCTCCAAAAGGGGCAGGGGAGGGCCTCTGAGAGCCTCCC
The DNA here is from genome assembly GCF_922984935.1 of Meles meles. Taxonomy (NCBI): domain Eukaryota; kingdom Metazoa; phylum Chordata; class Mammalia; order Carnivora; family Mustelidae; genus Meles; species Meles meles. The sequence goes on from NC_060077.1 coordinate 32,925,640, forward strand.
CAGGCCACCCCTTGGGGCAGGCTTGCCTTGCTGGGTCAGGGTGCTAGAACAGAGGTCAGGGCAGAAGAGAGGGAAGGGGGAGAAAGCATAGTGGTGGGGGGAAGAGGGAACTTGGCGGCCATGGGCTGAGGTGGGAAGGAGGGCTGATACTTGGTTTGGGCAGCACACAGTCTACACCCATGCCCGTACTGCAGGGGATGGAGGCTGTAGTGTATGCATGAGGACCAGGTGGCAGGTGGCGGGGAGGGGGCTCACCTGCCACACCGTCTGTCTGCAGGATGGAGGAGCTGGGCTTGTACCCTGCGGATCGCCAGGTGTACTTCGGACAGCTCTTGGGCATGTGCGACCAGATCAGCTTCCCACTGGGTGAGCTAGGCCTTCCTGGGGAGCAGGGCTGGTGAGCTAGGCCTTCCTGGGGAGCAGGGCTGGGGATGTCTGGGGCTGGGATTCATGCTTGTGCCCGTGTACAGGCCAGGCGGGCTTTCCCGTGTACAAGTATGTGCCCTATGGCCCTGTGATGGAGGTGCTACCCTACCTGTCCCGCCGTGCCATGGAGAACAGCGGTGTTATGAAGGGTGCCCAGCGGGAACGACAACTGCTGTGGCAGGAGCTCAAGCGGAGGGTCCGCACAGGCAGCCTCTTCCACCGTCCAGCCTAGAGTTCATGGGCAACCATCGTCATCCGCCTTCACATTTGGCCTCCAGCCCTGGCCTGGGAGGGTCTCTGGGCAGCCCCAGGCCATTGCCACTGCTATAGCCCAACCCCAACCTCACATGGAATCACTTTTCATGCCCTTGACTGAGATCTGCTGGAAGTGGGGCCTCCAGGCTCCTCTGGCCCCAGCTTCGGATGTGGGTGTTCAAGCTGTGTCTGATGCCAGCTGGAGCCACCGCGAACTGCTAGGAACTGCCTTTCAGCAAGTGGGTGTGACCCCCATCTCTGCCTGCCCCCATGACCTTGGACCCGAAGTACCACCTTCTGCCAGGGTTCATCCAACCCACGCTCCCCTGAGCCCCACAGGCGGGCAGTCGCCGGGCTGGGAAAGCCGGCCTGGTCAATAAACCACTACTTCTGCAGCCCTTAACTTCGTGCCTGCAGTGCCCTGTCCCTTGCACCGTCGTGTGGGGTCAGCAGCAAAGATGGAGTGGCTCTGATGGCTTTGCCTCCCTGGCACCATGTGTCCCTGGGGGCCAGGCCCACCGCGGGTGGGGTGGACCCACCAATCCCTCCCTTCAGGCTGTATCACAGGTTTGGCTCTGTGGGGTGCTAGACACTCCCACCCCTCAACTCCACAACCCAAGATGACAGGAGGGTCCCTGGGCTTGGACCAGTGCAGACAGGATGCTCCTAGGGGTGGGCTTGGTGCTTCTCTACCTGGGGACTCTCTCCCTCAGACTCTTCTGACCAGAGCAGACTCATGGCTGCCTGCCCCCACCTCCAACCTCCCAGAGCGGACTAGATGGGGTCCTAGTGTCCTGGGGCTCACCCTGGGGGGAATGTGGCATGGCTGAGCCTGCAGCTCCATGAGGGAGCTCCAGAGGGGGTGCCCCTAGGAGAAGCCTCCATGACAAAGGGGGTGGGGTGGGGCGCATCTGCTGTTTCCTCCCCACAAGCTACAAGGTGAGGGCCCTAGTTGGGCCCCGGACATGGTACATATCAAAGAGCTAGCACACAAATGACACGCAGGCCACGCTGAGGTACCTTTACTTCTCTCGGCCTCACAGGACTTGGCGCTTGGAGTGTCTCCCACTTAGTTCGGAGGCTGCACCTGCCAGGGAAGGGGCTGAGACCAGAACATGGGGCATAGTAAAGGTGGGGATGTGCCCAGTGGAGTGAGAAGGTGCTAGGACCTCCAGCTCCACTCTCCCCTGACTCCGGAGCGCTCAGCCAGCAGAATGGACCCACTCTTCCTTTACCACACCATCCTAGCTCTGGACCAAAAAAAAAAAAGGTGGGTGGCAGGTGCAGCCAGGGTCCACCTGGCCTCTCCTCAGAGGGTCGACCCCTCCTGCAGGCAGCTGGGAAGGTGGTGGCCAGGTGTTGGGAAGATAAGTCCCACTCAGCTTTGTGCTGCCTTCGATGACAGGAACAGGGCTGTCTTCTGAGCCATGATGGGCGGCAGGTGACTGGTGGAGAGCCCTGCTGGTCACAAGGCTGTCTTCCCCACCTGGCAGCCCCTCTGCTGCAGCTTCCTGATGAGCTCCAACAGGTTCATCTGCAGTGTCAGCTCCTAGGACACAGAAGGGCCGCTGTGACACCAGAATGCCACCCTGTCTCTCCTGTCCTGGCAAAAGCCCCCTTTTCCCTGGGGCCCAGAGGCAGACACTGGGGCCTACAGAGTGCCAGGAAGTGAACCTGCCAGTGATTCCTGGCCACGGCTTGCCAGAAAGGGACAGAAGCAGGGACGTCAGCCTGCAACAGGGCCCACAGGTACCCTGGGTCAGTGCACACAGAGGTGTACGTAGGGGCGGAGCACATGAGGGCCCTGTGAGCAGCAGGCCTGGGGAAGGTGGGCAGTACCCCCACAGCCAGTTGGCTTGCCCTCTTATGGGCAGAGGCAGTGCGCCCTGCCTTACTAATTCTTCCCTCCTCCCCTCTCCTCACACACTGGGGCTGGCTCCCCAGGGGCCAGTGGTAAAACCCCAGAGGGAACTGGGCCTTTGGGAACCAGCACCCCCTGGGCTGGGCCAGGGCAGGCCTGAGGGACCGACCTGTGGGTTGGTGGTCACATAGAAGCCCACAACCCCAGCCTTCTCCAGTGTGCTCTGCTGGTCTGCTACCTTCCGGTCCAGCTCTAGGACAATCTTCTGGTCCATTGCCCGCTGCTCCTCACGGATCCGGTGTTCCACTGCCTGCACAGTGAGGGCGGCTCAGGGGGTCAGTCAGGGGGCCTGCCACTTCCTCCAACCGTTCCACACTCTCAGTGGCTCCAAGACCACTGATGGTGCCCTTACTGCATGCAGGTTGCTCCCTTCTTGGCTAAATGAACCCTGAAGAAGGGCTCAGCTGCCCTACCTGGAATGCTCTCCTTTCTAGGACCCCCAGCCAGGTGTCCTCCCTTTGCTGGGCCAGGCCTTGCCCAGCAAGGACTGCTTGGGACCACCATGAGCTGGCCAGATGCCAGGTCCACTTCTGCTTACCATCAGGTTGCCAACCGTCTCTGGGCCTTTGTATATGTTCCCTCCCCACTGGGGCCGCCCGCTGATCGCAGCTCAGTACCACGTCTTCCCTGCGCACCCTGGCTCCAGGCTGCTTGGGACCCTGCATAAGCCTTTCTATGCACCCCCACCACCCAGAGCTTCTTGCTTACATATGGGTCTCCTGGTTTTCCTGAGCAACCTGGGAGCAGACTGGGTCTCTGCTGGCCGGCCCCACCATCCCACCATTGCCCTGAATAGGCCCAGCCCTTAAAGAGCTACGGTCTTGGGAAGCAGAGGAATCATACTCTCTACCTGATCCTGCCACATCCCAATCCCCACAGCAAAGAGCCACATTTGGGGACTCATCAGGCCTCCAACGGACCACCCAAGCTGAGGCCCAGAGCAGCTCTCCACCACAGCCCAGTCAGCACAGCCCAGGTGATACCCACCTGGCCCACACCCCTACCTCCAGCTCACGCTGCTGAGCTGCCTGGAGCACCGGCAAGTTGTGGGGTCGGCAGGCCTGCTGGGCTTCTTGGTGCTTCTGTCGCAGCGCCTGCCTGAGCACTAGGAGGAGATGAGACCAGAGAAGTCCAGCAGGTGGTGGGGGTGAGGTGGAGGGGGGGCAGGGAACACTTCTCGCCTCAGCACCTACCCTGGCTGTTCCACCATGGGGCAGCCAGGCCCAGGTGCAGAGGTGAAACCCTGCCTGATGACCCAGCCTGCCTGAAGCTCTATACTAGAAACTGGGTGGAGTTTTGGGGGATGTCTAATCTCCTGGCTCACTCAGTCTTGTCCTCACCCAGGGCAGGGCCTTTCTCCAGCAGCGAGGGTCCAGGGGACTCTTCTGGAGGGTGCAAGGCAATTGAGGAGGGTGAGACAAGGCAGGCTGGCCAGGGCTGTAGCCAGTGCTCAGAAGACCAAGAGGAGTGGGAGACTGTAGTCCAGAGGCTTCTAGGTTCAGATGGCCATAGGCCAGCAGTCCCGGGTGTGAGCTGCTCATCACCCATGGGACATTCACTGAGATGTCCAGGAGACGACCTAGGCAAAATCTGGAAAAGGACTCCTCTGTGGAGATAAACAAAGATCACCTACAGGAGAACAAGAACTACTCACTGACAGCAAGACAGTAAGTGACCATGGCTGCCTGCATTTGGCAGAGACGCAAGCACAGGCAGGAGAAGTGGGAAAGTGGGAAGTAGGAAAGCTTTATGGTGGCCAAAGGGGAAGGTGCATCCTGACGGGAGGCTGCTGGAGAAGCTGGAGGGGGCCCGAGGCAGGGAAAGAAGAAAAGATGACCCTAGACACCTTCTTACACCAGAAAGCAAGGAGGTACTCCAAAAATAATGGGGGCACATCAAAAGGACAGAGGCAGCAGCCCAAGAGCTCTCCCACTGACCAAATGTGGCCCGGTTTGAGCATTACAAAGAATAATGAGCTATGTTCTTTGGACTTGTGACTCTATGCATCCCACACCTCACCAGAAATATTTACAAAGACAGCCATTCTCACGGCAGGAAAAAGGTAATACCAATAAAACAAAACAAAACAAAACTCTCTAGAAAACAGAAGACAACACTTCCCCAACTCACTCCATGAAGCCAGCCTTACCCTAATATCCCATCCAAAGACATTACAAGAAACTACAAATCAATGTCCATTATGAACATAGAGGCACAAATTCTTAACAAGAATTTAGCAAATCAAATCCAACATAAACAAAAAGGGTAAGGCATCTTGACCAAAAGGGATTTATCCCAGGAATGCAGTTTATCCCAGGAACTATCAAATGAGTGTAATTGACCAGTTAACCAAAAAGCCATGTGCTCATCTCCAGAGATGCAGAAAAGGGGATTCAACAAAACCCAATGTCCACTCCTGAAAAACTCATTTTTGCCACAAACGTTTAAGCTGCCTATCATTGTGTCTTGACCTGCTGTCCAGTTTACAGGAAACAGAGAGGGTGGAGAAATGGTTAAATGACAGCATGAGGAAGCAATGTGACAGATCCAGAATGGGGACATTCTACAGGTAGAGTGCCCCAGACTCTTCAAAAAGTCAATACCATAGTGAATGGGACTATGCCAGAAGCACAGAGACCAAAGTAACCAACTGCAATGCATAAACCCACACCAGCCTCACAAAGCGAGTTTATGACAAGGAGGACAATGTGACAGTGGACCGAAGGTCAGAAGACACCTTGGAATGGTTAAGTTTTCAGGGTGCTATCCACCGGGCTCACATGGGAGAGTGTTCTTGATCTAGAGCACTGGTTCTCAATCCTGGGCCAAGGTTGATCACCAAGGATGTATGAAGAGAGTTCTGATTGTCACTAGGGGCATACACCACTGTCATCTAGTGGGTAGAAGCCAGGGATGCTGGCTAAACAGCCGGCAATGCACAAGACACTGCGTTACCATTAAGACTTGTTTAGCCACAAATAACAATGCTGCGGTTGAAATCCTCAGTCTAGAGAGATGCTGAAAACTCATGGTGAAGCCCTATGGTGTTACATATATTTAGGGGTATTAAGGCTTGGGCAAAATGTTAATTACTGAATCTGGCTGGAGAGGATACAGGTATACACTACTCTTTCAACTTAGCTGAATGTTTTAACTTTTTTTTTTTTTTTAAATAAATAAGTTGGATCAAAACAAAATAACAAAGGTGGGAAACTGACGGGGCAGGGAGAGATGCCCAACACACCTTGGAGGAAGGTGCTCCCGGAGACCCCTGAGTAGGGATGCCTAGGTGGGGCTAAGGCTCAGGAGGCTTTGGCTTAGGGTGTGGTTCGGGTCCCAAGGGTGCCACAGGGCATAGTGCAGGGGAACTCAATGAGGAGGTGGTGATGTGGCCCTCTGCGCTGCCGAAGGGGAACTCACCCTAAAGGGCACGGCAGAGCTGTCAACACTTTGGGGCATCACTGGGGGCGGTCAACCTCTACCGCTGACCGCCACTACCGGGGATCTGTCGGTGGGCTGACCAGGCAGGGAGGCCTTGGGCCTTCCTGCTTGGAGGAGGGTGGAGACACGGGAAAGTCCGGGCAGGGAGTGTCTGGATATTATGCTAACAAGGGGCTGTGCAACTGAAAAAAATTTAACTGCCTTAACCCCTTTGTCACATACACACACAAAAACCGCTAGCAGTCTCCGAGCCCTTGACCTGGTCAATTGTAGGGACATCATCTGAGCGACACCCAGGTTAGGGCTCGGCCTGCACAGAGACCGAGAGCCAACTCCCGGAGGAAAAGCGTGCGTCGTCCCGCCGCCCCCGCGCACCTCGGTGCTCATTCTGCAGCCGCAGGCGCTGGTTGTACAGGCTCTTCTCGGTGAGGTGCTGGATCTCCAGCAGTCCCTGCACGATCTCGAACACGGTGCCGTCGAGAAGCGCCAGAGCCAGGTCGCTGAGCGTGGTGTAGGACAGGCGCTGCTGGAAGGAGCTGCGGGCAGAGGGGCGCGGTGAGCGCGGGCGGGACCCAAGGCCATTCAGCCGCCCGTTCCGCCCCGCGGCCGCGCACCTGGGCAACTCTTTCACGAGGCTCTGCAGCGCAGACAGCAGCTGGTAGTGCCGTTCCTGCTGCCGGGCCCCATCTACCGCCTCCTCGAAGGCGCCGGTGTAGCGCTCCATAGTGCCCCAGCCCCACCAGCCGCCTGACAGAGCTAGGCGAGCCCCGTCTACGTCAGTTCCTAGTGCGGCACGCCCCGCCCACTTTACGTCCGTCTGGAACGAGGTGCGTCCCGCCCCCTTTTACGACAGTTAAGCACGGCGCTACCACTCTCTTCGCCCTCCAGAACGAGGCTCTCTCCGCCCCTTTCCCCGAGGTTCCTCGGAGGGTCCTTCATTGTCCCCGCCTCTTACCGTGCGCTTTTGCCTTGGCGACTTCAGAGGCGTAACACCACAGCCTCGAAATCGCGAGATCTGAAAGAAGCCTGCCCTGCCAGCAAAGAGGTGGTGCAGACCCCTGTCCTGGGGGGAAAGGGGATAGGGAGGGGTCCCGTCCGGCGCCTGCGCCTGCTGGGGCGCTGGGTGGCCACTGCTGTCGCAACCTGTTTCCTCCCGTTTGCTTTTTCAAAAAAGCGCTTGAGTCACTGATCCCCGAGCTACGCCAATACAAGCGGTGTGACCTTGAGCAATTTTCGTCACCTTCAGGACTCGGTCTCCTTGTTTTCCATTAATTGGACATTTGTCTGTGTTACGTTTCCAGAGAGTCCCCCACCCCAAACACACACACACCTGCGCGGGGTCCTCCTGGAGGAAGCGCCTGGCTTCGGCGGGGATTGGTCCCTGCTGCCTTCCCCAACTCCAGCACCTTCCGGGAGGATGCCGTTCCCCGCCTTACCTGTGTCTCTATCAGTGTTGTGAACATGTCGAAGAAAACCTGGCCCAATGTCTCAGTCCGGCCTTGAGATAAGTTTCCTGGAATCCACAATCACGGTTTTCATAAGCCACAAAAATCTACAAACCAAAGTTTGCATTGCTGAATGTCTTGCTGGGCTCATGGGGCCGGGGGATTCGCGCCTTGGAGAACGAGCATTGTGTCTTCCTCATCTCAGCGGGAGGAGGGTGTTCAGTGCTGCCAAAATTTGGGACAGGGCTGCTGTATAGCGAAATGTGAACGTAGGTAGACTCCTGAAGAAGACAACCAGAAAGAAGGTTTGTGTGGCTAACTGAGGCAAACGAATCCAACTGGCCGTGGACAGAATGCCCAGACTTCTGGAGAAGAGGGCATGCTTACCCCCTGGGGGCTCTGTAGGGTCAGGGCCAAGGAGAGGAGTCAACTAACTTAAGTCATTCCCCAGGATGATCCCTTGATGAAGACTCGTTGACCAAACTTTGGGCACGCTCCTCTGAGTGCTCTTCTGACTAGGCCTGTGCTTGATGATGTGGGAAACAAAGGCAGACGAAAATGAAGTTTCCTTACTACTTAGAGCCTATCGGCAAGTCCTTGAAACAGGCAGAGTGACAGAGTGACAGAGGGACTCAACTGCCTCAATATTAATATTTTGATAAGGGCAAAAAGCAATCCTAGCCCAATCCTCCCTGCACCCCGCCCCGGGATCCTGTAAGTCTACTTAACATACAAAAATTCCTTTAGAAATCTCCTTTATCTCTAAATCCCCGCCCCCACCCAGGTACATGTTGGCCCAAGCATATGGCCTGATGATATACACCTGAAGGGTCTTATGACTAAGGTTTTATTAGACGGTAATAAATGACATTTTCCCAATGATAGCTAGCCCCCTCAAGGTCCTGGAAGCCTTGCTTCCAAGTTCCTTAGAGACCTAATGCTATCCCTAACCTCCTCCCCATTTGAAAGTATAAAATGGGCCACTCCTCGGGACCCTAGTACAGCTCTTTCTGCCTACAGGTCCTGTCCCCATGCTTTAATAAAACCACCTTTATGAACCAAAGATGTCTCAAGAATTCTTTCTTGGCGGTGGACTTTGAACATTACTGTTCTTTCCTGTATCACTTGGCCTTGTCTTCAGCCTGCCTGGTCCAGTTGTAGCAAGAATCCTGTTAAGTCAGTTTAGAGAGAAGCCCTTACCCTTGATATCTGATTGACCTTGAAAGTGATCAAATTCTTTGTCCCCTACTCAAGAGGACCCATGTGGCTGGGCGGCAGCAGCCAAAGGAAGAGTGTATTGGGGTACGTGTTCCAGAGGCTCCTGAGGGCTTGTCCTAAGAGCAATAGGGAGATCTAAAGGTTCGGGGCACAGACATGATCAAATTTGCTTTTCACAAGTTACTCGGCAGCCACCATGGTGGGATTTGAGGTGACAGGGCTTCAACTGGGGAAGGGTGGAAGGAGGGCAACACACGGAGGTGGGGGGTTTTAGAGCCATCTGAGGTTCTACTGAAGTCCCCACATGGTCCTCACAGTTTTCTCCAGGGTGTTTCCTCAGTCTGGGCAGGGTTGGCTCTCCCTTCCCGACATGTTCTTGTGATCCCTTTGGGCCTGGAACCAGGAATGAATAGAATGAATGAATGACAAGCAGGCGCAAGGCACAGTGGAGAGCACCCTGGCACCCTGCACTGTGCTTCTGACTGGTGACAGGAGCTGGCACTGCCATGTGGGAGCTGAGCAGCTGTGAGGGGCTGCAGGAATGGACTGAGTCTAGGCCAGGACACTGTCACCTCCCCGGAGATCATTGGCCATGGCAATCACAGCATCTGGGTGAGGGTGCCCACCTGAGTCCTGGAGGAGACCTAGATGGTGGGAGGTGCTGGGATTTCACTCTGGGCCCACTTCTTTGTTCCCCATCTTTGAAGGGTGCCCGCATGAAGCCTGGGTCTGAGATAGAGATTCATGCTCTGGCCAAGTGGGTGACCACAAAGCTCCTCTGCCCAGGCAAGCTTGATGTACCTGGTTGCTCCAAATCCTGAAAGTCCAGGTGGGCAAAGTCAGGCAGGTATGGGTTTGGAAGCTGCTCCGGAGCCTTGCTCTGCTGCTGGAGCCAGAAGGCCTCCTTTGGCAACCCTGGCCTGACCTGTATTAGCAGCATTCCTCCCTAGTGTGAACATAGGTCACGGGTCACTCAAAGTTGCAGATTTCTGGGTTTCCTCTGGGTCACCAATGAGGGCCTGGTCTGGAGGGAGAGGTTCTGACCCCCCAGCTCCTAGACCCCTAGATCCCTAGGGCTGGTGGTGTTGGCACCCTGTGAGGTATGTCTGCAGAAACAGAGGGGCTGGCATGTAGATGGGACATGCAGACAAAGTCATGAACCATAGCTGGTATAAGTATTGGCAGAACATTTGTGATCCTTCTAGAACACTGGAGGAGGCCTGCAGAGGCCTCTTTCAAGGCCACTTTTCACTCACCCCCTGATTCCCTAGGGGCTCTTCTGAGGTGGATGCTCCCAACGCAGTCACTCAGAACAGAGTTGCAGCTGACAAAACCCTCTGCTGCCATGGGGAATGGGTTTCTCAGTGTTGGAGTGTCCCACCACCTGTGCTGCGCTTCTGGCCCTTTTATTTCCTTGTCATCCTTTTTGGTGTGTGGGGCAAGGACAAACATGCGATTGGTTTGTCAGTGTGTGCTGTAGATTTTCATGAAGTTAGTATGTGGAGAGTCAGCTCATGTTATTATAGAGGCTGACAAGTGTGCCGTCTGCAAGACTGAGACCCAGGAAAGCTGATGGTGCAATTTGGTGTGAGTCTGAAGGCCCGAGAATGGGGGAGCCGGAGCCGATGGTGTAAATCCCATTCTGAGGGCAAGAGATGTAATAATGAGTTGTTCTAGCTCAAACGGCAAGTCAAAGACAAAAAGATTGAATTGCTCCTTCCTCCCCTTTTTGTTCATTCTATTTAGGCCCTGGGTGGGTTGGATGGGGTCCACACACATGGTGGTGGGGGGAGTACGTTTTGGAATCGATTGATTCAATGGAAATGCTGCTCTGACCTGGAAATGCCCTCAGACATAACCAGAAATATTGTTTAATCTGGACTCCCTGTGGCCAGTCAGGTTGACACATAAAATTACCCGTGACAAGTCTACCCCTTGTCAACGTGGCATCCATACACATCTCAAGAGGTCATGATTCTGCCTAATGTAATATACCCTTTGCACAACAGAAAAGGCACTAACTCTTTGCCTAGAAGAGGAGGCAGGTCCTTGAGTGATGTTTACTTTTCTCCTCAGAAGGTATCCTGTAACTTAAACATGATGAGGTGGAATTGGCCATACCTCAATCCCATGATAAAAATTGGTACATCTTATGCTACATGACAAGAGTCCAAGAGAGGGTAAAAAAGATACACACAAACTTATTCATAGTAAAATAAGGAGGAAATACTCATGATTATGGTCCTCATTTCTGTAACTGATCATGGGGCCGTAGCTGGTACCCACAGTTACCTTCTTTCTCTCCCCTTCTAGATTCTCTTCACCTTTCGCAAGTGCTTCAGCTGATTTTGTTCTTTACCCAGTTGGTAGACCCAACCCTTCATTCCTGCCTATAACTTGGGTCATTGTAGTTTTACATTAACCTGGATCACAGGGCATGGTGAAACTGAGAGAGGCCCTAAGGGATCTCCTGTACTCCAGACATATTGTATCTTACTTCTATCGTGGAGCAATAGTGCAATTTTCCCTTGGTAGTCAGAATTAGTCACCCCAGGCAACACCACAGTTCCTTTCCTTTGTTTATTGATTCAGAGGCATGAAGGGACCAAAGTGACCTAGTGGCAGTCCTAAGCTCCAGGTCAATGGAATCATTGTGTCTCCTGGTGGGAGCTTTTCTTACCTTGTGTTTTAAGACCTTCTGGCCAGCAGAACATGAGCTGTGGGACTAGGAATCAGAAATGTTGCTAGTGGGTGACCTAGGGTCAGGGGAGTGGTGACATTCTTATTTACATCCCTTTGCTTCCTGGACCTATGACTGCTGGCTGTTGGACAAACAGTATCATATGTGGGTCACTGATTCAGAGAATATACAACCTTCTGGAGAACCATGCCTCAGCCCCACAAGGTATTGCCATCCAGCTGGTACTGTAACTGAGTCTTCAAAAGACCACTCTAGCATCCTGTCAAGCCAACTGGTTCTGGATGGTGGGGAACATGGTAAGATCAGTGAATTCCATGAGCATGGGCTTATGACTGCCCTTCTGGGGCTGTGAAATGAGTTTCCTGGTTGGAAGCAATGCGGGGTGGTATACATAACAGTGGATAAGGCATTCTGTAAGTCCATGGGTGGTCATTTTGGCAGAAGCATTGTGTAGGGAAGGCAATCTGTATCCAGAGTAACTGTCTATTCCATTAAGGACAGAATGCCACCCCTTCCATGGTGGAAGGAGTCCAGTGGAGTCAACCTGTTACTGGGAAGCTGGCTGATTACCCCTGGATAGTGGCACAATATTGGGGCTCAGTGTTGGTCTCTGGTGCTGACATACTGGGTACTCAGTGGTGACCATATCCAAGTCAGTCTTGGTGAGTAGAAGTCCATTTTGCTGAATCTGTATATAACCATCATCCCTGCCACCGTGGCCACTTGGTTCTCAAGCCCAGTGGGCGGTGACAGGGGTGGCTGGGCAAACAGGCTGACTGGTATCCAGAGAAGGGATCATGCTATCCCCTCAATGATGAAACTCTCCTCTGTTGAGGTCATCACCATTTGGTGACCATTCACATTGGACACAAGTATCTTCATTTTTATTTATTTTTTGCCTGTTCAGAAAGGTGTATCCACACACTTCTTTCCCCAAGTTTTCCACCAGTTTTCCAGTCGTGTTCCCTCCAAGTTCCTGACTATCCAGCCAAGCCATTGGCCAAAGCCCATGAACTGGTACTGGTACATCTGGCCCTTTCTCCTTCCTAGCAAAATGCACAATGAGGGGCACTGCTGGACTGCGCACTGGGAGGGTTTCCCTTTACCACTGTCTTTTGGGGAGGGCCTCAGAGAGGGGCTGTAGTATGTTGCTCTCCATGTCCAGGTGGTGCCTGCCCATCGTGCAGAACCACCTAGAAACCACACCCACATCATCAGCATCAGAAACTCCCCATGCAGGCCATGGGTGCTGGCTGGGAGAGAAGGCTATAGCAGGAGTGGGGACCGTGGGCATTTGGGCCATGTCTTCATGTAACTTATTGTGCCTTTTGGACATGATCAGGCCCAGTGACAACTGTACACTTCCACTTGATGAGGAGGTGCTGCTGTCATGCCTGTTACAGCTTGGTGGGTCAGATGGCATCCATGACGGGCAGCTCAGGGTGCATGGTGACTTGGTAGCCACAGTTCAGTATTCAGTCTCTACTGAGACCCAGCAGCAGGTCAAGAACAGCTTCTCAAAAGGAGTGTAATTATCTGCAGATGATGGCAGGCCTTACTCTGAAATCCTGAAGGCCTGCACAGCGGTTCACCAATAGGTGCCTACCAAAGGCTGCAAACAGCATTTGTCTCTGCCCTTGCTGGTTCAAGTGCCCTGGGGTCTGCATGGGCACTGGCAGGGATCGGAGGTGAGTACACCTTAGATGGTACTCTGGGGACTGCCGGCCTCAAGGCATAACCTTCTTGTTCTGGCCAGGCCCTGCATGGCCGACCTCCTGTCGGGGGAGCAGCCCTCTTCCCCAGAGCCTCTCTGGGTCCCTCCCCTTTAAGAGCACCCCTTTTGGATACTCTTGGGAAAGCCCACCCATGAGGTTCTAGTCCAGGTGGATGGGGCATAAAGAACATTCTGAGTCAGGGTAACTGGGGTGGATTGCTGTCCTCTGGGCATGCTGGTGGCTCCAGGTGTGTGGGGCAGGTTGGGTCTGGGGAGGAGGGCTGTACTTAATGCCACTGCAGAGTAAGCTGAAAAATCATTACAAAACCAAATGTAATGTGATATGCAATTTACCCCCCCCCCGCCCCCTTTTTTTGTGGTAGCATGTGGAGGAAAATGTCTTAATGGCTTAGAGTGTAAAATTATTAGTTCAAACAAAAGAATGAATCATTTATTTATAATAAAGCACAGATGAATCTCAAAACTACAATGCTGAGTATAAGAGGTCAGATATAAAGGCCATATATTGTATGGTTTCATTTTCATGAACTCTCTAGGCAAATTCATAGATACAGAAAGAAAACAGATTGGTGGTTGCCAGGGCCTGGGGAGAGGGTTGAATGGAAAGTAAATATTTCATGGGAGGCAGTTTCTTCTTGGAGAGTTGAAATGTTCTGGAATTCGGTAGTGAGGACAGTTGTACAGCTTTGTGAATTGACTACAAACCACGAAATTGCTCAGTTTTAAGAGGGTGAATATTACGGTATAGGAATCATATCTCAATTTTAAAAATTGGGTGTTAAATAAATATGTACGTACATTTTAGAAAATAGTTCATCTGGGGAATGGGTATGACTCTCTGTTTCCCCCCACTACTGAGATCCAGGAAGACCTCCCAAATGAGAACAAGCACCCTTTGTTCAGAGCTTGCCCTATGTGGCCCCCGGGGTCAGCCACCAGCATGTGCAGACACTCCAAGGCAGGCAGAGGAGTGGGGAAACTTTCTGGTGGAAAAAAAGAGGAAGGCATGTCCTGATGGGAGGGTCAGGCTCACTAGAAGAGGGGCATGATTCGTGAGGTGGAGCAAATTTGGCTTTCTCCCATTTGCTGTGTTGGAAGACAGAGCAACACAGAAGGAAAGGGTTGATCAAGTCCTGACCGCTTGGGACCAGTTGTTGCAGAGACTGCGGTCTGACCTTCCAGGCTGGAAGCTGCAGCTTGTGGATCAGGGCCTTGCTAGTTGGAGCAAGCAGGCTCCTGGGCGCCTGAGTGGACTTAGAAAATTCTGTGGACCAGGGTGCCTGGGTGACTCAGTCAGTCAAGAGTCTGCCTTAGGCTGAGGTCATGATCCCAGGGACTTGGGATCGAGCCTTGCATTAGGCTCCCTGCTCAGTGGAGAGCCTGCTTCTCCCTTTCCCTCTGCCTGCCACTCTGTCTACTTGTGCTCTCTATTTCTCTGTCAAACAAATAAATAAAATCTTAACACACACAAAAAAGTAAATTCTGTGGACCAAATAGAATATTACTCAGCCATAAAAAAGAATGAAAGTTTGCCTTTGGTGTTGCCAGGTCCATGGATGGACCCTGAGGGCATTATACTAAGTGAAATAAGTCAGGCAGAAACAGATAAATACTGTAGGATCTCACAATATGTGGAATCTAGAAAAACAAAACAAAACAAAAGCAAACTCATGGATATAGAGAACAGATTGGTGGTTGCCTGAGGAAGGAATGGCGGTGGGGGGGGGGGGGAGCTCCAGGAGGGCCAAATGGGTGAAGGGAGTCAAAAGGTACAAGTTTCCAGTTATATAAATGAGTGTCATGGGGATGCGTTGTACACCACGGTGACTAAAGTTAATAATAACATATTGCTTATATGAAAGTATCTAGGAGAGTGAAAGTTTTCACCACGAGAAAAAAAAATTCCTATAAGTATGTATGGTGACAGATATTAACTAGATGGTGGTGATCTGTTTGCAAAATATACAAAGATCAAATCAGTACATTGTACACCTGAAATTAATATACAATGTTCATGTCAATTATATTTCGATTCTTAAAAAAGTTCATGGACCGGAATCCATGATTCATCATTTTAAGTCAATCAGTCTTCTTGGATAGAGAAACTTCAATGTTTTGTTTTTTTAAATTTTTATTTATTTATTTATTTGACAGACAGAGACCACAAGTAGATAGAGAGGCAGGCAGAGAGAGAGGAGGAAGCAGGCTCCCCACTGAGTAGAGAGCCCGACGCAGAGCTCGATCCCAGGACCGTGGGATCATGACCTGAGCTGAAGGCAGAGGCTTTAACCCACTGAGCCACCCAGGTGCCCCGAAACTTCAATGTTTTTATAATTACGATTAACCAGAAAAAAACAGTAACAATTACGATAATGACGAATGATGGTAACGTCAATAGTAACAATCATCATTCCTATAAATCTCAGGATTTCCATTCTCTGTTGCAGTAAACCTCTTCAATCACCCATCTTCACAATGTATTTTTCCTCGGGGTCCGCTAGGGGTGCTAGTGCTTCTCCCGGCCCAGCTCAGTATTTCTCAGCAAGGAGTGTCCTTCCAACTCAGTGCCTTGGGCAGGGGCTGATCCGTGTCCCTGGAGTGAGCCATGGAAAAGTTCCCTAGAAAATGCCTCTGAAGAACGGGCCCCAAAAGGGACAGTGGCCACGCTGGGGGTTCCCTTCCCAGTACTCAAGGCGGCCCTGTGAATGGGGTCTTGGAAAATTTTCTGAGCAGCGCCTCCAACACTGGAGTCCAGCAGTACAGGGCCCGGCCTGTGGCCCACCTGCGGTGAAGGGCACTTTGCGCTGGTGGATCCTCAAAGCGCCAAGCCAGCGAGCCTCTCGGGAGGGTGGCGGGAACGGGCACTCCCTCCCAGAACTGCAGGTCCAATCTCTGGGCTCGCTCCCAGTGGGCTCCGGAAGGCCACTTGAGAGAGCTAGCCTTCGCTGATGGTATCTCGGGGCTTTGCCTAGGACATCGCAGCACAGTCAGGATCCCAAGACCTTTTCAACCCCAGCTCCGGCAGTAAACTATACAAAAGGGCCGCGGGGTGGCGCAGTACCACTGAGGTGGACCGCACCGCGATGGATCTGGGTCCCCAGAACCACGAGGGAGCGCCGCCAACCTTGTGAGCCTGGCCTCGCTGCGGTTTCCAACGACGAGATCACGGGAAGCAAGACGTGGAGGCCCAGTAAAGCCCTCTTCAGGCCTCGTATCGGTCATCCTGGCCAGGCCACAGCTCCGGAGAAGGGACTTGGAATATTTGGGGGGCGTTCCGAAGAATGGGTCCCACACAGACACACGCAATGGATGGGGCGTCCTATCTAGACTTCCCCGTGAGGCTCAAGCTGGTCCCCACCTCCAGAACGGGACTCGGAAAAGCTGATGGGAAAGTCCGGCGACGGGGACCCACGCGGGCCCGCCTCCAGGCCCCGATACACCTTCCAGACCATTTGTATGGGTAGGGTCGGTCCGAGTCTCTGAAGGGGAACTTGGGAAAACTTGGAGGCACCTCCGACCACCGGACCCCGAGACTGCAGTCCAGTCAGGGCCCTGTACTGTCCCTCACAGACGGCTCCTACCGGGTGCCACTACGCATGGGAGCTTGGAAAATAATTTCAGCAGGTGCCTCTGACAGCTGGGATCCACGCGGGCTTGCGGCTGAGCCTATGATGTACAATCGGGTCCTCCCCGAATGGCCGGGTCCCACCTCCCGGAGGGAGAGGGGAAAAAAATGGATGGCATGAAGACCCGAAGGCCGGGTCACACGCTTTCCCGTTACACCGCAGCGGCTACGGTTGCTTCTAGAGGGCGAAGGGGTACCAGCAGGTTCTGGTCCACACCCGCACCCGGGAGGACAGCGACATGGCTCTCCTCGAAAACCCTGCCTGTGCATTCTCCGGCGAATAGATGACGCGCCAATGCACAGATTCCCAGCAGGACCGGGAAGATTCCGCTAGCGCCACCGGCCTTCTGGAGTTCTTCCTGCCGCGCGTTGGCCAAACCCGATCCTCGCAGATTTCTCCGGTATTCCGGGGGAAAACTATACAAAAGCGGCCGCCAGGTGGCTCCCGACAACCGTTGTTAAAGTCAGAGGGCCGTCACCAGATCTTAGGCCAGCAAGGGTGCGCCGCCGCCACCCAAAGGCTCGATCACCTCAGGGCGCACCCTGGAACGTATCATTCCGCCGGGGGCGAAGGGGAGGGGCGGGCTGTGGGCGTGCAACGCATCCGGGGCGTCCTCCTGGGAGCACAAGGAACTTGGAACATTTCTTGGAGAGCCTAGCAGACCGGGCACGCTTCCTAGGTTCTCCTGAGCAACTCAGGCGGTACCCAGGCTCCCGGGAGACTCGGTTCATTCTGCGGAGGCTTAGCAGAGCAAGGACTGGGGAACTGAAACATTGAAAGTACTCCTAGAGAACATGGATGAATATTGTCATTTATAGTTAGGGAGTGGGAAAGGTCTTTCTAAAGCCAGAAAGCTGTAAAGCAAATGATCAATAAACTTGACCTCACAAAGTTTAAAGATTTTTATTTTTTTTTTTAAATTTGTCAGAGAGAAAGAGAGAGCACAAGCAGGCAGAGGCAGAGGGAGAAGCAGACTCCCTGCTGAGCAAGGAGCCCAACGTGGGACTCGATCCCGGGACCCTGGGATCATGACCTGAGCTGAAGGCAGCTGCTTAACTGACGGAGCCACACAGGCATCCCAACCTCACAAAGTTTAAACAAAACAGGCTTTTGCACACAGCACAAGCAAAGTCAAATGACAACGGGGTGGGGAACATTTGTGCAAATACATGTAGAATACGATATTGATTTCAGCATTACTTATTATAACAAAACTGGGGGAAAAATACTAGCCCTTAGGAGGGACCAGGTTAGGTAAATTCCAGGACATCAATACCATGAATTTGTGTTTTATTTTATTTTTAGTTTTACTGTTTAGAAGAGGCAGATTTAGAGGTACTGACATGGGAAGATGTTGATGATGACCTGCTAAATGAAAACAGCAAGTGATAGAACTTCTCTTGGGGAAAAAAAAAAAAAAGCACTTAAAAAGAATACTTGGGTGGGGGAAGCTGGGTGGCTCAGCCGGTTAAGCAGCGGCTCTTGGCTTTAGCACAGGTCATGATCTCACAGGCTGTGGGACTGAGCCCTGTGTGAGGCTCTGTGTTGAGCAGGGAATCTGCTTCAGATTCTTTCTCCTTTTCTCTCCCTCTCTGCTCCTCCCCGCTCTTTTGTGCACTCTCTCTGTCCCAAATAAACAGATAAAAATCTTTTAAAAAGTACTTATATGGAAAGGCAAAGGAATTAGAATAGCTACAGCGATTTTGAAAAACAGGAATAAAATCTCCCGTATCTTAACAGTTATTATGTAGTTAATAAATTCTGTGTGGTATTGGCAGTAGATCAATGGGACAGTAGAAACCCAAAAGAGTACGTGCAACTGATTTTTGGCAAACATGCACAAGTAATTCCTGGGGTGAAAGACGGTCTCTCCGTCAAATGGAAATAGGGCAAGGGGACACCCACAGGCAAACTGAACTACACGAAAACCCCTGACCTCACACCTCATACAAACATGAGCACCAAATAGATAAAACTCTTATTTATAAAACGTAAAACATTAGGAAAAAAGTCTGTGGGAAAAATTGGGGATCTAGGCCTGGCAAAAAGATTTTGGACTTGACACCAAATGTGTGACCCATCAAAAGAAATGGACAAATTAGAGCTTATTAAAAGTAAAAACCAAGGTTCTGTGAAAGATCCTTTTAAGAAGACGAAACAACAAAGTACATTCTGAAGGGAAGTGTTTACACATCCAAGTAATCACATGAATGAAGGGCGGATATCCAAAGCTACAAAAACTTGCAAAATGCACTGGTGAGAAGCAAACAGTCTGATTACAAAATGGGCAAATGACATGAAGGAGCATGTCACTGAAGAGGATACAGATGATAAAGGAGCACATGAAAAAATTAAAATCACAGTGAGGTATCATGACATATCTACCAGAATGCCTTGGACAAAATGTGGGAAAACAGTCTCAGATATTGGTGAGGACATGGAGAAACTGGTCACTCATGCACCGCTGGTAGGGGTATAAAGACATTATAGCTCCTCTGGAGGAGGTCCTTCCCCCCGCCCCTCCCCCTGGCCCAAGGCTCTACAAATAAGCAAACCACAATGATAAAAACATGCAAGTATGACCCAGAAACTCAATCCCAGGCATCTATTCCAGAGGAAAGAAAATGGATTCAGGGCAGTCAATGAATGACTCAGTGGGTCTGGTATGTTTAGAACTTGCGCATTCCAAAGAAAGGTCTGATCTTTACCTGGCTCCTGGGAGAAAATCTCTAAGCCCTTGGAATGTCTTGTCTGAAAAGAGTGTCTTTGTTATGTTGGGGCCTTGGATGGTTGAAGCCAATAATGTGACTTATGGTGGTGGTGCGGGGGGAGGGGGATTTGGGCCATGCAGAATCATTTTGACCTCCAGGAAGTCACCTTCATGGAGTCCTGTGAGAGTCCTGTGAGTCTCTCCCCGCCGCGCCCCCTGCCCCCGCCCCCAAATCCAGAAATGAACACATTTGTTTTGCCTTTGTTCTCCATGTCATTATGTTTGGGGCTAAATGAGGTAGCACTTCTCAGTGTGGGGCCCAGGATGACTATGTTGCAGAATTTCTTTTCCTTTGGTGTCCGTGGTTCTTGGTCATGCCACTTCAAAGGATGAAGAGGTAGACCAGATAAAGGGTGGTGGGCAGAAAAACAAAGTTCATTGAGAGATAGTACAAAGCTCCCAAAGAGGGAGGGATCACCCCCCTCCCCCCACCGTGGGTCTTTCTAGGGAGTGATGCATTCAACCCAAGAGTGGTCTGGAAGACCTCACCCCCAGGTCCAATCACCCTTATGTCCACACAAAATTCTGGACATGAATATTCTTTTTACTTATTTTTATTTATTTACTAGAAAGAGAGAGAGAGAGAGAGAGAGAGAGCGAGAGTGCATAGGCAGTGGGGTTGTGCAGAGGGAGAGGGACAGGCAGACTCCCTATTGAGTGGGGAGCTCGATGTGAGGCTCATTCCCAGGACCCCGAGATCATGACCTGAGCCGAAGGCAGATGCTTAACCAACTGAGCCACCCAGTCCCCCAGACATGAATGTTCTTAGCAACTCTGTTCATCACAGCCCTCAAACAGGAAATGACACGGAGGTACTTCAAAGAGCGAAATGTTAAACAGTTGGGTGAAGGGATGGGCGACTTGGTAGTTGTGGAAATGGAAAGAAGTGTTTGTAGACACACATCAGAGGAAGAATGGACAGGAGAGGGCAATGGATTGTCTAGGACATGGGGAGAGACAGGATGTATAAATGTTTGGGGAAGTTGGATCAGGGTCGCTAGGTGAACAGTGGTAGATTCTATTTAGATGCAATGTCTGGGGGACCACCAAGACAAGGAAGAAGGGTTTGTTAACCTTGAAAATAAAGCTATCAGTTACTTTACCAGCAAAGTGGATTTATTTGGGAATAGAAGGGAATTGCAATTCAAGGCACCCAAGCTACATGTAGAAACAAAACCGCAGGCAAGTCTGGAGAATGAAGGGGACGAGTGCTATTTTATAGAGGAAACAGGAATTGGGAAGGTCTGCTATAAACAAACAAAAAATCCACTGGAGTAAACTGGGAGTCTGCAGTACAGTGACTCCTCATTGACTGAGTTGTGACAGTCTTTCATTGGCTGGGCTGTTGCCAGCTGGGCTAGAAAAGTAGACTTCTTCCTTTGGGGAATATAAGGTGAATCTATTCCTATTGAGGTCTCCAATTTGCCACACATGGTAGGGTGTGAGAGCTCCCCATTCTGTCGATCCAACTCCTTTTAGTGAGGTTTCCCTTTATTCATTTTCCCAGCTTGGACCTCATTCACTCATTCATTTATAAGATTTTATTTATTTATTTGAGAGAGAGAGAGAGAGACAGAGATAGCAAGAGAGAACATGAGTGGGGGGCAGGGAACAGGCTCTCCGCTGAGCAGGGAGCCAGAGACACGGGGCTCAATCCCAGGACCCTGGGATCATGACCTGAGCCAAAGAGACACTTAACCCACTGAGCCACCCAGGCACCCCTGGTTGGACTTTTTAAATATGTCATATCTGTAATACATCCCAGTCAGAAAATGTAAGAAGTGGTTGTATATCTAATTCTGGATGGAATGAGAAATCTAGGGTTTTTATAAACACAGAGTTAATAATTAAGGCCTTAGAAAGCATAGTTATAAAAGAATAGGGACCAGTGTTGATCTCCCATGAACTTCAAACTTAAATACCCAGGGCGTATGACTGCAAACAGTGCTGTGAAGAAGCAATGAGAGACAGGGATAAAAGAAGAAGATCCTGGTGTTAGGAGCCAGAACAAGAATGTCCTCAGAAACAAAGGTGGGCCACCCTGCCTGCTTCTCTGCCCCTGCCCACCACAGTCTCAGGCAGACAGCCCCATCCCAGCCCTTCTTCCTCTCCCTTCCACTCAGATCCAGGGCCAAACTGGGTGGGCAGATCCTGAATCCACAGGCCTGGACTCCCTGTGTCCTTGGCATCACCCCACATACCTGGCACCCTTAGTCACTCACTGCCCCAGCTGTCCAAAGCAGAGGCCGGCAGCCCAGACCTACTGCACCATAGTCCTCTTTGCAAGAATCGGGCCACTTACCCAATGGGAAAACATTCCCTTCACATGGTGGGAACAAGCCACGGGGACAACAATCCTTTTGTACCTGGATGCAGTCTTCGTGTGCTCTTGCACACGAGACCAATTGAGGCCTCAGGGATGAGTGGCATGCTTATTATCATTATTCTCATGAAACAGCCCCAAGACACATAGAGGAGATTTTGGCTGGTTGGGGATGCTGTGCAGAAAGCTGGAAAAACAGACACAGAAACATACACACATCCCAGGGGGCTTTGGTACTCTTGCTGGGGGCAGCAACCATGGGAGTAGAAAATGTTTCAAAAAGCAGTGGCTTCCAACTTCTTGGGTCCTTGGGCCCTAGCTGGCTCAGACAGATTCTGGTTATTTTACTGATTTTACTCTGGAGGGGGTGAGGGCTTGGAGCTTCCTAGTCTATCATTTCTTGACCAGCACCCTGCATTTTATTCTGTCCACTCTACTCTTTCTCCTCAATACATAGTAAAAAATAAAACAACAATAATCTGCACCCATTGTATTCAATTTTCAGATTTGATCAAAGTTTAATAACAGAGGGAAACAGTTATGAACAAGTTTGGTAAGAGAATTTTATTTCTCTTTTTCAAAGTTATCAAAATATTTGAGTATAGTGTATAAAAACTTTAATATATTTAAAATCGGAGAAAGTAGATAAACAATCCCTTATGGTTCCTTCTGGTCCATCCCCTCCTCTTTCTTCCACCTCCAGGCTGCACAATCTCCCCCCAGCACCTGTGATTCACCTGATGAAGCGTCTGCCTTCCTACTGGTCTAGAAACTTCTCTCACTCATCTCTATCTCCTGTGTTCCCCACATGACTAAGGCCATTTCATTCACTGACATGGTGAATTATTTCTCTGCTGAACCCAAGGGCTGGATGAAAAAAAAAAAGAAGAAAGAAGAAAATCTCTCATATCTGTTCTGTGAAGTCATAACCTTAATGGAAGATGGAACATAAATGTTCAGAAAGAGATTATTTCCACATCAGCCCCTGACCTGTCATATGGCTAATGTGGTGGTGAACGTAACTGGTATTATTGACATTTCCTTGGTGAGCTTAGAATATTCAGGCCCACAGAAGAAACCTGACCATTTGGCCAAAGGTGTATCAACTCAGAAGTAAGAGCAAGTCCTTATTCATTATTTCATTGGCAGGAACCCAGACGCCACTTGTCCTCCTCTGCATTCTCATGCAGGAACATCTGGAAACTGAGCAGATAAAGCTGATAAAGGAGGAAGAAACTATGAGAATCCAGTCTTTTAAAGCATAAAACACCACATAGATAGTATTGGTAGTCCTGAATCCACAAACATTCACCTAGAGTGACCCCTTCCTAACCCAATCCACAGGTTATGCGCAGAAGGGCCTGAGACAGAGTGAGCCCTCTCCTCTCCCCAGAGTCAAAAGGAAGAAAGGATTGGCTACTCTGTATATAAGGAAGACATTCATATCCCCATTGTGCAGATAACAGAATGAAAATCATAGGTTGTATGAACTAGAGTATGTCCTCCTGAACTCCATATGTTGAAGACCAAGCTCTCCATATGATTATATCTGTAGACAGGGCCTTTAAGGAGTCAATTAAATGGGGTCATAAGGCAGGGCCTGATCTAATAGGACTGGTGTCCTTATAGGAAGAGGAAGAGGCACCAGGAGTGTGGGCACACAGAGGAAAGACCATGAGAGGACACAGTGAGAAGGCAGTCTCTGCAAGCCTAGGAGAGAGGTCTCTGGAGAAACCAAACCTGTTGGCACCTTTATCTGGGACTTGTGACCCCCAGACTGTGAGAAATAAATATTTGTTAAGTCATCCAGCCTGCTGCATTTTGTTACAGGCAGCCGCAGGAAACAAATATACAGGGTTTTATACTTTAATTAGATCTGTTCTAAATTATTATTCAATTAACATTTAATTTCTAAGTTAACACCAAATCCTAGGAAACCCTCATACTTGTCACATGGGGATTCTGGTCTCCAAGGTAAGGACTCCACTCTGGAATTTCTGAGTTAATTCCTGGTTAAATGTACATGCATTGCTT
Source organism: Meles meles (assembly GCF_922984935.1). Classification (NCBI taxonomy): domain Eukaryota; kingdom Metazoa; phylum Chordata; class Mammalia; order Carnivora; family Mustelidae; genus Meles; species Meles meles. Next base: position 32,949,535 of record NC_060077.1, read on the forward strand.
CTCTAACACCCACCCTAGTTCTTTGGAGCCACCCTCCTCCCTGCTGTGCCCTGCTCCCACCCTCTGGATGGATCTTGGCTCGTCCACATGTGGGTTTCAGGCAGCAACAGGACAGCAACCCCAGTTCTGCCCTCCATAGCCTTGGACATGGCCAGGCTACTTTAGATCTATTTAATGGTGGGAGGAACAATCCAAGGACTAATGTCTTGCTGGAGGTTTGGTGACTCTCATCATGCAAATCAGGCACTTTTTAAAAGGACTTTGCATAGGTAAGAAGCTGGAGGACAAACATCATGGGTCTACTTCTGGGCACCACAATCCCTGTGGGGCAGACAGGCTCTGCAAATACAGAATGAAGTTCAGTTTGGGAGGAAATTGAGTTCATTCCTTCAGATATCTTCATGAAGTGGTAGCTGAGTTCTGTCCTAGCATTTGAAAGCACTTGTGGACTGTGAAGTGCTACTTAAATCAATGTTAATCATTAAATGGACTGCATGGACAAATACTGTTAGAGTGTCAGGAACAGGCAAAGATGATAGCCCTTTGACCCGAGAAATACCAAGAAAAGGAACCAATTTTGGTAGTGTTGAGACCCTCTGATTGGGATTTACATGTATTTACTCATTTAATTCTCATTATAAGCCTACTAGTTATGGATTGGTCATCCTTTTAACAAGGACAAGAGCTAGGTTCAGAAAGTTTTATTCAAATGATGAAATCACATGTCTAGAAAATGAGAGAGCTAGCATGTAAGCTCAGCTCTGCCTGCCTTTGCATCTCCAATCCCCAAACATGCTGGTCCCAAGGGGTGGGTCCCAGACCTAGGTTTTCCCTGGTATGTCATCTCTGTAGGACAGAGCTCAGGGATGGGAAAGGTCTTATCACATCCTTCACTGTTCACATGCTGACACCAGGTGCCCAGCTTCTCTCGCCACAGAGTACTCTCCAAGGTGCTGACCTAACTTCCTAAGCCAGCCCCATCTCTCTCCTCAGTTCATAGATCAGTCTCTCCCACCAGGACAATCCTCAGCCTTTATGACCTTTCAGCACCCATGCTGGTCCAGACCCAAACCCAGAGGACCAGGATATCTCCCTATCTTAGGGCTGCATCTGTCATAGCCCCAATGCATTCTATAAATACATGGCATCCCTCTAGGCCTTGATGATTAAATTATTCTTCCTGCTTTATAGCATTTTAGATATTCACATTGTCTTTTGAATCTTAGAGATTCTCACCCATTCCTTCACTTTCAGAATGGGTTTCCCATCAACTACACAGATGAATTAGACCATCTGAAGCAAAGCTGTAAGCTCATGGCCATGAACCCACAAATATCCCTGCATCCCTCCCCATTGAAGGTCATATCTATACCTGGATAAGTGCAGTTTCTCAAATGTATCCCCTTCTATCCTGTTCTCTGGAAAACTTTTTGTTATTAATTAGACACTAATCTCCTTTACTGACCTCTTCCCAATCCAACCCTGTAAACGCCTTCAGTCTCTTCTTTCTGGAAAGAGATCCTCCTCTGAACCAGTTTATCTCTAGTTCATGCCCAGTATATTTCCTCCACTTCAAGTGAACCCAAAGAGTTGCACCCAGCAACAATTCCTGCCTCCCCTCAGCGTCTGGGGGACTAAGGGTGAGCTCCATGAGGATTTTGGTCTGCATACTTACAAATCTTCATGACAACATAGTTACTTCCCATAATCAAATCAGATAAATTTTTCTCAGTCTTCCACTTGGAACCAAAGCAGTTGGTTTGGGGAACTTTATGTTTCCCTTATGGGACCTCCGTTGGGGAACCAAATTTGGGGAACTTTTTGTTTCCTAGGCTTATTTGACATCTCTAACTTCTGACTGAAAAACTCATGCAATCCTCTTTTTCACTGTTATCTCTATGATGACAATGTCTAAAATTTCATGTCTGGATTTCATTTCAGAGGAACTATCTATACTTGCATGTGAAACAGGCACTTAAAATGAAATGTGTCAGGATACCTGAGTGGCTCAGTGAGTTAAGCCTCTGCCTTTGGCTCAGGTCATGATCTCAGGATCCTGGGATCAAGACCTGCATCAGGCTATCTGCTTGACGGGGAGCCTACTTCACCAACCCCCTCTCTGCCTACCTCTCTGCCTACTTGTAATCTCTCTCTCTCTCTGTTCAATAAATAAATAAATAAATAATCTAAAAAAAAAAGAAATGCATCTCACACTACTAAAGCCAATAACTTCCTCTCCAAAATAAAAATAACTTTTCCTCTAGTCTCTAATCTTAAACTGTGGTTCCACTCTTTATTCAGGGATTAATCTTTGACAGATTTCAGGACCATACCAACACAATCAAGCATTGCCTTTATCTCCTTTCAGTTCCAACCTGACACCCACACACATACCCCTGCCTGCACTCCAGTGTTTCAGTTGCAGTTACAGTGTCGTCCTCAGATATTCCTTCTTTTTAAAATTTTTTATTAACATATAATGCATTATTTGTTTCAAGGGTACAGGTCTGTGATTCATCAGTCTTACACAATTCACAGCACTCACCATAGCACATACCCTCCCCAGTGTCCATCCCCCAGCCACCCCACCCCTCCCACCCCCTCTACTCCAACAACCCTCAATTTGTTTCCTGAGAGTAAGAGTCCCTTATGGTTTGTCTCCCTCTCTGGTTTCATCTTGTTTTATTTTCCCCTAGACATTCCTTCTTTAAATTACTCCTTAAGTGTTGTAACTGTCCCACAGAACAATGTATTACTTAAAATATAACCCATGAGAAATTATACTAGTTACCAAGCATGTTTAGATATACCCTAAGAAAAACATATACAGGCAGCAGGACTCTGGGGGAGAGGACAATATATATCCTTGAAGCCAAGCAGCTGGGGATGCCCGCTCATTCAGGGTGGAATGTCGCCTGCTTCATTTTTCCGTTATCTCCCCTTCCTACTGAGAGCACCTGTGGCTAATTAAATGAGCCCTTTAAATGTGCTTGCTTAACTATAAACTTTATACTGCTTGACCAGATATATTTTGCCTTCCTTCTTGTTTATCTACAAGGCATATGATTAATGTGTAGCCTTCTTCGGCTCCTTTGTTGATTACTGTCTATATCTAATAAAAATGGGACTGAGGAGTTGTTCAGGGCAAGAGTCTTTTCTACTGTTGTAGAACAGCTTTCTTTCTCTTGCTCTCTTTCTCTTGCAACTGACTTGTTTATGCCTCATTCCTCTCCCACGTGCCATCAGGAAGTGGCAAAGTCTAGAACCTGCAGGACATTTACTTAATTTCTCATTGTATCTTTATATACGTTTTTGTTCTTTATTTCCTGTATCCCCCACTGGCCTACCTGTAGAAAAGCCAGCTGCATATTCAAAAGGCAAGTTTCTCTTGACTATTATGTGTGAATTATAAACTCACCAATTCCATGTACACAAGAGCCTGAACTTCTTTCAGATGACCTGTCACCAAAGGCTTGTAGTCAAATTAAACCATTATCTTCAGACTAAACATTTCTTGAACAACAAGTATTGGTGAGGATGTGGAGATAAAGGAACACTCATGCATTCTCAGTGGGAATGCAAACTAGTGCAGCCACTGTGGAAAACAGTATAGATTTGAGGGGGTTCCTCAGAAAGTTGAAAATAGGGGCACCTGGGTGGCTCAGTGGGTTAAAGCCTCTGCCTTTCACTCAGGTCATGATCCCAGGGTCCTGGGATCGAGCCCCGCATCGGGCTCTCTGCTTGGCGGGGAGCCTGCTTCCTCCTCTCTCTCTCTCTGCCTGCCTCTCTCGCTACTTGTGATCTCTGTCTGTCAAATAAATAAATAAAATCTTTAAAAAAAAAGTTGAAAATGTAACTACCCTCTGAAACCCTGAGTTTTTATACACAAACAATGAAACATGGAACACTAAATCAAAAACTAATGATGACTATGGTGACTAACATAATGTAATAAAAAATAAAGTATATGATCATTAAAAAAAAAAGAAAACAGAACTACCCTACAGTTCAGTAATTGCAGTACTTTCAGTAATTGCAGTACTGAGTATTTACTCAAAGAATGTGGAAACACCCTAATTCCAAGGGATACACACACTCCTATGTTTATAACAGCATTATTTACAATAGCTAACATATGGAATCAACCAAGTGTCCATCTATAGATGAATGGATAAAGAAGATGTAGTATATATAGACAATGGAATATTCTTTCAGTTACTGTCTTTCCTGGAAGCCCTTTATCTCTCTTTTCATTATGAATGACAGCCTTGCTGGGTAAAGTATTCTTGGCTGCATGTTCTTTTCATTTAGTACCCTGAATATATCATGCCAGCCCTTTCTGATCTTCCAGGTTTTTGTGGATAGTTCTGATGTTAGTCTGATGTTCCTCTGTCTGTAGGTAAGGAACTTCCTGTCTAACCTGCTCTCAGGATAGCTTCTTTGGTTCTAAGATTTGCAAGCTTCACTATTATATGTTGGGGTGTTGATCTATTTTTATTGATTTTGGGAGGTGTCCTCTCTGTGTTTTGGGCATGAATGCTTTATTTTAAAATATACTTTAAATATAATTTATTTTTTTATTCCGTTATGTTAGTCACCATAGAGTACTTTGGGTATGAATGCTTGTTTCCCCAGATTAGGGAAGTTATCAGCTATGATTTGCTCAAATATACCTTTGGGTCGTCTCTCTCTTTCCCCTCAGGCACACCAGTAATTCTGACTTTGGTTTGTTCAGGGTGTCATGAATCTCTTGAAGCCTTTCTTTGTGGGCTGTTAGTTGTTTTTCTCTCTTTTCTTCAATTTCCTTCTTTTCTATCAGCCTGTCTTCTAGATCACTTACTCTCTCTTCTGCCTCAGTCACCCTAGCTGTTAGAATATCCAATTTAGACTGCATCTCAGTTATAGCATTTTAAAGTTTGGCCTGATTAGACCTCATTTTGCCCTTCTGTACTGCCTTTTATGTTTCTTTGAAGTCCAGCTATTAAGTTTATAATTGCTATCCTGAATTCCATCTCTGACATCTTATTTATATCCATGTAGATTATATCTCTGGCAAAGAACCAGACATGTTTTTGTGAATTGTCCTGCTAGTCATTTTTCCCAGGAAGGAATGGGTGAGAGAGTAGAGTCCAATATACCTACCATGACCCAAGCAAAATTCACCCTTGACAAAGCCAAAGTGATAAAAAACCAAAACAGAAAAGCAAACAAAACCAAAGCAAAACAGAACAAGAAAGAAAGAAAGAAAGAAAGAGAGAGAGAGAGAAGAAAAAAGAAGTGGGGGCAGAGATACTAATCTTACAGGGTGGATAAAACAGGGTCATCCCCTTGTTCCTGAGTGTTTTGGTCTGTGTATGAGAAGAAGAGAAGAACCTAAATTTCACAGTTGCAAAGAAGGATACACACACACACACACACACACACACGCACACACACGCACACACACGCATATATGTATATATCATATATATACATATACACACATATATATGTATATCATATATGTGTGTATATACAAAAATATAATTGAATAGAGTGAAAGAGGCCCAAAATGAAGCATATGTCTATAAATTGCAGATGTAAAAAAAGTTAAAAAGCGACTTAAAAACCTTTAGTAAAGAGACTGGTTGAAACAGGAAAAAAGAAAAAAAGATGAAGCAGAAAATTTTAGACTGAAAGATAAACTACAAATCATGAGAAAACACCTTTAGCTCAATATAATATTTTCCCTTGGAGCTGGAATTTTACAGTCTTGTGGGATCTGTAGACTACTGTGCACCCTTTCTTCCAGTTTGTCTTCTGGGGGAGGGCCTGCTGTGCTGCTTCTCAGTTGTCTTTGCCTGGAGGGAGTTGCACTCTGGTGCTCTGTGTGGCTTTTGTTCCCTAGAGGCTTTCCATGTGTCATTAACAACTGAGCCACCCAAGCATCCACACTTTACATGTGTCTTTAGAGGATCAGAATAAAAATGACTGTGCTCAATCTCTGGCCCCTCCAGGGAAATATAATTTTCTGGTAGCTGGTTTATGGAAGAATCTCCCCACCCTTTTTGTTTGTCTGATATCTCCCCTCAGATTCACATCTCCGCACCTCCTACTTTGCAAAAAGCAGTCAGTTTTCTACTTGTAGAGTTCCAGATATATTTTCTTGATCTCAGGCTGAATTCATGGCTGTTCAGAATGGTTTGATAGATATCCAGCTAAATTCAAGGGTCCAGATGAAACAATGTCCCTTACTCTTCTGCCATCTTGCCTGTCCAATTGTGCAACATTTCCAATGTGCCTATCATACACAAACATTCTGCCATGTGGAATTAACCAATGGTCTCATAAAATCCCACTGGCAAAAACCTATGGTGTCTTTCCATCTGTAATGGCCAAAAGCTCTTCCCTTAATGCTATTGGATCTTAGGTCCATTCTCCAAGAGACACATAAACTTTCACGATTTGAAATCATTATTGGGAGACCAAGGAGATTTAGCCAAAGGGCATCTGAATCCAGCAACTTAAAGGTGATATGAAGATGTGTCATAAAGAAGGCAGTTGTAAACAGGTGCTTCAAAGAAATGAGAAGTTGGTGGAATGGTCTGTCCAAAACATGTTCCCAGGAAACAAAGTTACCAATCATTATGGCCTCCACCACACCTCCAAAGACTGCCCCCAGTCTCTCTGAGAGTTCACACCAGGTATTGTGAATCACTAGATGGAAGACATTGACTCATGGATTCTTGTCTATCATTTCTTTTGAAAAAGGCTGCAACATCCAACTGGACTACCAAACCAGTGGGACACCTCAAACTGACTGGAGCCCAGAAAAAGAAGCAGATGACAGCTGAGTAGACTGCTTTCCCAAGACACAGGACCAGACAATTCCATAATATTTTCATTACACAAAATCTAATGGAAACTCCAAACTAAGGTTGCTGAAATCTTCCCTGAACAGAGAGACCGGGGACCAACCTAGTCCACACCCACCTCAGCTCTGGCCATCCCACCAAGTGTCCCCAGTGCAGATTGTCCCAGGACTTCCCAACCACTTCATATTTAGAAAGACAGAAATTGGGGTGCTTGGAAGAGCATGCGACTCCTAATCTGGAGTTGTGATTTTGAGCCCCATGTTGGGTTTAGAGGTTACTTAAATACATAAAACTTAAAAAAAAGTTGCTGAATTTTTCCCCACTGGATATTTTTTCCTGTTTTGTTGAAGATTATTTGACCATAGACTTGAGCATCCATACCCTGTTCCATTGATCTATGTCTCTCTCTTTTTTTGTGTGCCAGTACCATGTTGTCTTGGGGATCACAGTTTTGTAAGATAGCTTGAAATCAGGCAATGAGATGCCCCCAGCTTTGTTTTTCTTTTTCAACATTTCCTTAGTGACTTGGAGTATTTTCTGGTTGCATACAAATTTTAGGATTGTTTGTTCCAGCACTCTGAAAAATTCTAATGATATTTTGATCAGGATAGTGTTGAAAGTATAGATTGCTCTGGGAAGCGTAGACATTTTAACAATGTTTATTCTTCCAATCCATGAACATGGAATGTTTTTCCATCTTTTTGTGTCTTCTTCAATTTCTTTCATGGGTGTTCTGTAGTTCCTTGAGTATAGATCCTTAGCTCTTTGGTTAGGTTTATTCCAAGCTATTTTATGGTTTTTGGTGCTATTGTAAATTGAACCGATTCTCTAATTTCCCTTTCTACAGTTTCATTGTTAGTGTATAAGAAAGCAACTGATTTCTGTGCATTGATTTTGTATCCTCCCACATTACTGAATTGTTGGATGAGTTCTAGTGATTTGGGGGTGGAGAATTTTGGGCTTTCTATATAAAGTATCGTGTCATCTGTGAAAAGAGAGTTTGACTTCTTCTTTGCCCATTTGAATACTTTTCGTTTCTTTTTGTTGTCTGATTGCTGTTGCTAGGACTTCAAGTACTATGTTGAACAATAGTGGTGAGAGTGGGTGTCCTTGTTGTGTTACTGATCTTAAGGGAAAGGCTCTCAGCTTTTCCTCATTGAGAATGATATTTGCTATGGGTTTTCCATAGATGGATTTTATGAAGTTGAGGAATGTTCCCTCTGTCCCTATACTCTGAAGAGTTTTAATCAGGAAAGGATGCTGTATTTTGTCAAATGTTTTTTCTGCACCAATTGAGAGGAACAATCTCTTGTTGATTTGTTCTATCACATTGATTAATTTGCAAATGTTGAACCACGCTTGAGTCCCAGGGACAAATCCTACCTGGTCATGGTGGATAATCTTTTTAATGTACTGTTGGATCCTATTAGCTAGGATCTTATTGAGAATCTTGGCATCCATATTCATCAGGGATATTGGTCTGAAATTCTCCCATTTGATGGGGTCTTTGCCTGGTTTGGGGAGCAAGGTAATGCTGGCTTCATAGAAAGAGCCTGGAATTTTTCTTTCTGTTTCTCTTTTTAAAAACAGCCTCAGGAGAATAAGTATTATTTCTTCTTTGAGGGTTTTGTAGAACTCCCCAGGGAATCCATCAGGTCCTGGGCTCTTGTTTTTTGGGAGGTTTGTGATCACTGCTTCAATCTCGTTACTAGTTATTGGTCTATTCAGGTTGTCAATTTCTTCCTCTTTCAATCTTGGAAGTTTATGGGTTTCCAGGAATGCATGCATTTCTTCTGGGTTGTTTAACTTATTGGCATATAGCTGTTGATAATAATTTCTGATGATTGTTTCTATTTCCTTGGTGTTAGTCATGATCTCTTCCTGTTCATTCATAATTTTATTAATATTGGTCCTTTCTTATTTCTTTTGGATTAGTCTTGCCAGTGGTTTATTGATCTTATTGATTCTTTCAAAGAACCAACTTCTAGTTTTGTTGATCTACTCTGCTGTATTCTCATTTCTAATTCATTGATTTCTGCTCTTGTCTTTATTATTTCTCTTCTCCTGCTTGGCTTAGGCTTTATTTGTTGTTCTTTCTTTAGTTATTTAAGGTGTAAAGTTAGCTTGTATATTTGGGATTTTTCTATTTTTTTTTTTTTTTGAGTGAGGCTTGGATGGCTATGTATTTTCTCCTTAAGACCGCCTTTGCCGTATCCCATAGGTTTTAGACCAATGCGTTTTCATTCTCATTGTTTTCCATGAATTGTTTAAGTTCTTCTTTAGTTTCCTGGTTGACCCAAACATTCTTAAGTAGGATGGTCTTTAGCTTCCAAGTGTTTGAATTCCTTCCAAATTTCCTCTTGTGATTGAGTTCTAGTTTCAAAGCATTTTGGTGTGAGAATATGCAGGGAATAATCTCAATCTTTTGGTATCAGTTGAGACCTGATTTGTGACCCAGTGTGTGGTCTATTCTGGAGAAAGTTCCATGTGTGTTCCAGAAGAATTAGTATTCTGTTGTTTTAAGATGGAATCTTCTGTATATATCTACAAAGTCCACTTGTCCAATGTGTCACTCAAAGCTCTTGTTTCTTTGTTGATCATCTGCCTAGATGATCTGTCTGTGGCTGGGAGCAGAGTGCTGAGGTCTCCTACTCTTAAAGTGTTATTATCAGTATGTTTTTTATTTTGGTTAACATTTGGCTTATGTAGTTGGCTGCTCCCACGTTGGAGGTATAGATATTTACAATTGTTAGAACTTACTGTTGGATAGACCCTTTAAGAATGATATAGTGCCCTTCTGTATCTTTTACTGTAGCATTTAGCTTAAAATCTTATTCGTCTGATATGAGAATTGCTATCCCAGCTTTCTTTTGAGGTCTGTTGTCATGAAAATTTATTCTTCATGCCCTCACTTTCAGTCTGCATGTATTCTTAGGTTCAAAATGATTCTCTAGTAGACAGTATATGGATATGTCCTGTCTTTGTATCCAATCTGTAACCCTGTGCCATTTCATGGGAGCATTTAGGCCATTCACATTGAGAGTGACTACTAAAAGATATGTATTTATTGCCATCATATTGTCTGGATCATCCTTGTTTCTATGCAGCATCTCTGTAAATTTTGGTCTATTTACTCTTGGGGTCTTTCTTCTTTTATAGAAATTCCCTTAATATTTCTTTAAGGGCTGGCTTGGTGGTCACATATTCCTTTCTTTTTTAAAAAAATATTTTAAAAATTTCTTTATAAACATATAAGGTTTTATTAGCCCCAGGGGTACAGGTCTGTGAAACACCACGTTTACACACTTCACAGCACTCACCATAGCACATACCCTCCCCAATGTCCATAACTCCACCCTCCTTTCCCTTCCCCCCTCCTCCTAGAAACCCTGTTTGTTTTGTGAGTTAAGAGTCTCTTATGGTTTGTCTCCCTCCCGATCCCATCTTGTTTCATTTATTCTTTTCCTACTCCCCAACCCCCCCATGTTGCATCTCCACTTCCTCAAATCAGGGAGATCATATGATAGTTGTCTTTCTCCGATTGACTTATTTCACTAAGCATGATACCCTCTAGTTCCATCCATATCGTTGCAAATGGCAAGATTTCATTTATTTTCATGGCTGCATAGTATTTCATTGTATATATATACCACATCTTCTTTATCCATTCATCTGTTGATGGGCATCTAGGTTCTTTCCATAGTTTGGCTATTGTGGACATTGCTGCTATAAACATTCGGGTACACGTGCTCCTTCCCATCACTACATTTGTATCTTTAGGGTAAATACCTAGTAGTGCAATTGCTGGGTCCTAGGGTAGCTCTATTTTCAAATTTTGAGGAACCTCCATGCTGTTTTCCAGAGTGTTTGCACCAGCTTGCCTTCCCACCAACAGTGTAGGAGGGTTCCCCTTTCTCCGCATCCTCGCCAGCATCTGTCATTTCCTGACTTGTTAATTTTAGCTATTCTGACTGGTGTGAGGTGGTATCTCATTGTGGTTTTGATTTGTACTTCCCTGATGCTGAGTGATGTGGAGCACTTTTTCATGTCTCTGTTGACCATCTGGATGTCTTCTTTGCAGAAATGTCTGTTCATGTCCTCTGTCCATTTCTTGAATGGATTATTTGTTCTTTGGGTGTTGAGTTTGATAAGTCCTTTATAGATTTGGGATACTAGCCTTTATCTGATATGTCATTTGCAAATATCTTCTCCCATTCTGTCAGTTGTCTTTTGGTTTTGTGAACTGTTTCCTTTGCTGTGCAAAAGCTTTTGATCTTGATGAAGTCCCAATAGTTCATTTTTGTCCTTGCTTCCCTTGCCTTTGGCGATATTCCTAGGAAGAAGTTGCTGTCGCTGAAGTCGAAGAGGTTGCTGCCTGTGTTCTCCTCAAGGATTTGGATGGATTCCTTTCTCACATTGAGGTCCTTCATCCATTTTGAGTCTATTTTCATGTGTGGTGTAAGGAAATGGCCCAAGTTAATTTTTCTGCATGTTGCTGTCCAATTTTCCCAACACCATTTGTTGAAGAGGCTGTCTTTTTTCCATTGGACATTCTTTCCTGCTTTGTCGAAGATTAGTTGACCATAGAGTTGAGGGTCGATTTCTGGGCTCTCTATTCTGTTCCACTGATCTATGTGTCTGTTTTTGTGCCAGTACCATACTGTCTTGATGATGACAGCTTTGTAATAGAACTTGAAGTCTGGAATTGTGATGCCGCCAACTTTGGCTTTCTTTTTCAATATTCCTCTGGCTATTCGAGGTCTTATATGTTACCATATAAATTTTATATGGTAATTTTATATATCCAGATAAAATTTAATGGTTCCATATAAATTTTAGATTTATTTGTTCCACTTCTTTGAAAAAAAATGGATGGGATTTTGATAGGGATTGCATTCAGTGTGTAGATTGCTTTAGGTACTTTAGGTATTGCATTTTCACAATATTTGTTCTTCCAATCCATGAGCATGGAACATTTTCCCTTTTCTTTGTGTCTTCCTCAATTTCTTTCATGAGTACTTTATAGTTTTCTGAGTACAGATTCTTTGCCTCTTTGGTTAGGTTTATTCCTAGGTATCTTATGGTTTTGGGTGCAATTGCAAATGGTATTGACTCCTTAATTTCTCTTTCTTCTGTCTTGTTGTTGGTGTAAAGAAATGCAACTGATTTCTGTGCATTGATTTTACATCCTGACATTTCACTGAATTCCTGTACAAGTTCTAGCAGATTTGGGGAGGAGTCTTTTGGGTTTTCCACATAAAGTATCATATCATCTGCAAAGAGTGGTAGTTTGACTTCTTCTTTGCCAATTTGGATGCCTTTAATTTCTTTTTGTTGTCTGAGTGCTGAGGCTAGGACTTCTAGGACTATGAATAGCAGTGGTGATAATGGGACATCCCTGCCATGTTCCTTACCTTAGCAGAAAAGCTCTCAGTTTTTCTCCATTGAGAATGATATTTGTGGTGGGTTTTTCATAGATGGCTTTGATAATATTGACGTATGTGCCGTCTATCCCTACACTTTGAAGAGTTTTGATCAGGAAGGGATGCTGTACTTTGTCAAATGCTTTTTCAGCATCTATTGAGAGTATCATATGGTTCTTGTTCTTTCTTTTATTAATGTATTGTATTACATTGATTGATTTGTGGATGTTGAACCAACCTTGCATCCCTGGAATAAATCTCATTTGGTCGTGGTGAATAATCCTTTTATTTTTCATTTTTTTATTTTTTGTTTTTGGTTGTGGTGAATAATCCTTTTAATGTACCGTTGGATCCTATTGGCTAGTATTTTGGTGAGAATTTTCACATCTGTGTTCATCAAAGATATTGGTCTGTAATTCTCCTTTTTGATGGGATCCTTGTCTGGTTTTGGGATCAAGGTGATGCTGTCCTCATAAAATGAGTTTGGAAGTTTTCCTTCCATTTCTATTTTTTGGAACAGTTTCATCAGAATAGGAATTAATTCTTCTTTAAATGTTTGGTAGAATTCCCCTGGGAAGCCGTCTGGCCCTGGGCTCTTGTTTGTTTTGTTTGGAGATTTTTGATGACTGTTTCAATCTCCTTACTGGTTATGGGTCTGTTCAGGTTTTCTATTCTTCCTGGTTCAGCTGTGGTAGTTTATATGTCTCTAGGAATGCATCAATTTCTTCCAGATTGTCAAATTTGCTAGCATAGAGTTTCTCATAATGTGTTCTTATAATTGTTTGTATTTTTTTGGTGTTGGTTGTAATCTCTTCTCTTTCATTCATGATTTTATATATTTGGGTCCTTTCTCTTTTCTTTTGGATAAATCTGGCCAGGGCTTTATCAATCTTATTAATTCTTTCAAAGAACCATCTCCTAGTTTCATTGATTTGTTCTATTGTTTTTTTGGTTTCTATTTCATTGATTTCTGCTCCGATCTTTATTATTTCTCTTCTCCTGCTGGGTTTAGGCTTTCTTTGCTGTTCTTTCTCCAGCCCCTTTAGGTGTAGGATTAGGTTGTATATTTGAGACCTTTCTTGTTTCTTGAGAAAGGCTTGTATCACTATATATTTTCCTCTCAGGACTGCCTTTGCTGTGTTCCACAGATTTTGAACCATTGTGTTTTCATTATCATTTGTTTCCATGAATTTTTTCAATTCTTCTTTAATTTCCTGGTTGACCCATTCATTCTGTAGAAGGATGCTGTTTAGTCTCCATGTATTTGGGTTCTTTCCAAATTTCCTCTTGTGATTGAGTTCTAGCTTCAGAGTACTGTGGTCTGAAAATATGCAGAGAATGATCCCAATCTTTTGATACTGGTTGAGACCTGATTTATGACCCAGGATGTGATCTATTCTGGAGAATGTTCCATTTGCACTAGAGAAGAATGTGTATTTTGTTGCTTTGGAATGGAATGTTCTGAATATATCTGTGATGTCCATCTGGTCCAGTGTGCCATTTAAGGCCTTTATTTCCTTGTTGATGTTTTGCTTGGATGATCTGTCCATTTCAGTGTGGGGAGTGTTAAAGTCCCCTACTATTAATGTGTTATTGTTGATGTTTTTCTTTGATTTTTATTTCATTGGTTTATATAGCTGGCTACTCCCATGTTAGGGGCATAGATATTTAAAACTGTTAGGTCTTCTTGCTGGACAGACCCTTTGAGTATGATATAGTGTCCTTCCTCATCTCTTATTATAATCTTTGGCTTAAAATCTAATTGATATGCTATTAGGATTGCCACCCCAGCTTTCTTCTGATGGCCATTAGCATGCTAAATTGTTTTCCATCCCCTCACTTTGAATCTGGAGGTGTCTTTTGGTCTAAAATGAGTTTCTTGTAGATGGCATATTGATAGTTTTTTTTTTAATCCATTCTGATACCCTGTGTCTTTTGATTGTGGTATTTAACCCATTAACATTCAGGGTAACTATTGAGAGATATGAATTTAGTGCCATTGTATTGTCTGTAAGGTGACTATTACTGTATATTGTCTCTGTTCCTTTCTGATCTACACTTTTAGGCTCTCTCTTTGCTTAGAGGACCCCTTTCAATATTTCCTATAGAGCTGGTTTGTTGTTTACAAATTCTTTTAGTTTTTGTTTGTCCTGGAAGCTTTTTATCTCTCCTTCTATTTTCAATGATAGCCTAGCTGGATATAGTATTCTTGGCTGCATGTTTTTCTCATTTAGTGTTTTGAATATATCATGCCAGTTCTTTCTGGCCTGTCAGGTGTCTGTGGGTAAGTCTGCTGCCAATCTAATATTTTTACCATTGTATGTTACAGACTTCTTGTCCCGTGCTGCTTTCAGGATTTTCTCTTTTTCGCTAAGACTTGTGAATTTTACTATTAGATGACAGGGTGTGGTCCTATTCTTATTGATTTTGAGGGGCGTTCTCTGCACCTCCTGGATTTTGATGCTTGTTCCCTTTGCCATATTAGGGAAATTCTTATAATAATTCACTCCAATATATCTTCTGCTCCCCTCTCTCTTTCTTCTTCTTCTGGAATCCCAGTTATTCTAATATTTTTCCATCTTATGGTATCACTTATCTCTCAAATTCTCCCCTCGTGGTCCAGTAGTTGTTTGTCTCTCTTTTGCTCAGCTTCTTTATTCCCTGTCATTTGGTCTTCTATATCAGTAATTCTCTCTTCTGCTTCATTTATCCAAGCTGTAAGAGCCTCCATTTTTGATTGCACCTCATTAATAGCTTTTTTGATTTCAACTTGGTTAGATTTTAGTTCTTTTATTTCTCCAGAAAGGGCTTTTATATCCCCAGACATTGTTTCTCTAATATCTTCCATGCCTTTTTTGAGCCTGGCTAGCACCTTGAGAATCGTCATTCTGAACTCTAGATCTCATGTATTACCAATGTCCGTATTGATTAGGTCCCTATCCTTCAGTACTGCCTCTTGTTCTTTTTTTGGGGGGGGGAGGAGTTTTTCTGCCTTGTCATTTTATCCAGATAAGAATATATGAAGGAGTGAATAAAATACTAAAAGGGTGGCAAAGAACCCAGGGAAATGTGCTTTAACCAAATCAAAAGAGACCCCAAATCATGGTAGGGAGAAAGGGGGTAAAAACAAGTTCAGGAAAGAACATTTAAAAAAGAAAAGAAATAAAGAAAATTATAAAAAAGAAAATATATATACATATATATTAGACTGGTGACTAGAACAGGGTCACCCACTTAATCTTGGGATTATTTTTGTCTCTTAGAAGGAACTACCTCCCAAAATTTTAAAGAATGAAAAACATATATAAGGGTAAACACAATGAAGTGATGGAATATGAGTATAAAGATGAAAAAATCTTTTTTAAAAATTTCTAAAAAAGGAGTTGGTAAGTTGGTTGGGAGTATAAAGAAAAAGAAAGTGGATTTTCTTTTCTGAGGGTCAGAGCAAAAATGGCCACTCTGACCCAGAACAGTGAAATCACAATCTGCTGTCTTCATTGAACATTCCAGGACAAACAGTCTCCATTTCTGTATGTGCTGCCCCAAACCATAGCCTCCCATGGCGCATGCCCACAGTGACTCTCTCAGAGGTTGTCCTAGGGGCTGGGAGTGTCCCTGCCTTTTGTGCTTCTTTAACAGTAAGCAGCCATGGGCTTGTGTCTGCACTTGCAGCTCCTGGATCCTGTCTGGGTGCTGCTCTAAAGCCCTTTCCTGACTGCTACTACTCTGAGATTTTGCCTGTTCATTGGTGCAGTCTCTTGATTTTTTAGGCTGCCCAAGAGAAGAATGATTCTCAACCAGCTGGTTGAGTTGCAGTTTATGGCAATTCAAACTGAGAGACCATAACCTGCTTTCTGGACTCACTGCTTGGGTACTCAGCCAGTCCAGGAAGCCACTTTGGCTCTGAGGCTCTTGTATTCCAACACCACAATGTTCTACCTAGAATTTCCACTTCAATTCCAAGTGAAAAGGAAATGCCTTTTCATTTCTAGAGCCCCTTTCAAAGAGGGATGTCGCTCCCTAGAGCAGATTTCTAAGGATTATGGTTTTGCACTCCCATTATATATCCCTTTCCAGGAGTCAGCTTATGGAGGCTCCCACCCCCTTCTGTTTATCTTCTGATATCTCCCTGCAGATTCATGACTCTGCCCTGTAGATTCACGACTTGCCCTTTATATCTTGCAAAAGGCAGTGCTTTTCTGCTTTGTAGAGATCCAGATATATATTCTTATATCTCAGGTTGATTTCATGCATGTTCAGAATGGTTTGGTAGATATCCAGCTAAATTCAGGGAACCAGTTGAAATGGGGCCCCCTACTCCTCTGCCATCTTGCCTCTTTCTCAAAAGGGATTTTGGACCAGTTCAATGGAGTGGAGTTTGATCTCTCAAGATTTGTAAGAGTTCTCATGGGATTTAGTTGGAGGACTCCTGAGAGGTAGCTGGAGGATTCCTGAAATGTAGCCAGAAAATTCTGGAGATTGTCCCAAGATTACATGAGATCCAACTTAAAAAAAAAGTATCTTTACTTTTTATTCTGGGGTGTTTTGAGGCACACACAGATAATCTTAATGTGCCCAAATCTGGGAAAGCCCCAGGGAACCTGCCTGTGTCATAACATGTCCTTCTCCAGGATGCATTTCCTCTGCCTTCTCCTCTTATCCTTGTGTTTCTATCTTCTCTGGTTTAGTTTGATCAAGTGTCCAGGAAGCCTATTCATCCTGTATTCGGTGCTCCCTTGTAAACCCCTCTTCACCCAGGATAGCGAAACTTCAGAGATTTAGGCGTGAGACATCTTGAATCTACCTGCAGTTTTGTCTGGGAACACTTCTGTAACTGGAAATATTGGACATTATGCCCTATCCTGAGAAATGCCATCCCTACATACAAAGGGGAACAAGCAATCTCTGCTTTGGACTGCCAATTCCTCCCAAGGGATGGGGAGTTTGGCTGCACTGCCAATGGCTTTTTGCTCCAGATCTCAATGGGTTGGGTAAAAATCTCACAAGATTTGAGTGAAATCTCAGGAGATTTGGACTAAGATCTTGTGAGATTTTCCCCAAGATCATGGGAGATCTAGCTAAGTAAAGGTGTATCATTTCCTTTTTTTCTGGGGTGTTGTGAGGCTAATACAGACATCGTTAAGTTGTTGACAGCCTGGGAAAGTGCCTGTGGATCCTGTCCATGTGCTCATTTGTACTATCTAGGGAAATTGCTTTTTCCTTCCACTCTTACTCTTCTGTTTCTAACATCTCTGGTTGAGTGTTCACAATAAGAGTCCACAGGGCCCATTCATCCTAAATGATCCCTAGTAAGCTTCTCTTCACCAAAGATGCTGAAACACCAGGGATTTAAGTGTGAGGTAACATGTGTCTGCCTGCATGTCTGTTTGGGATAAATTATGAAACCAGAAATACTGATGTGCAATCCGTACTGACATAAGTGGTGGCAAGTAGGCATTGTGAGGGAGTTCAAATCTTCCCAAGTTCCCAGGTGTTAGGCCAATGTTCCAACAGGTTTGCCCCTTGATCTCACTGGCCTGACTCAAGATATCTTGAGATTTGGATGAGATATCCTGAGATATGGAATGAGATATCACAAGATTGGATGGAGCTCTAATGAGATTTGGATCAAGATCTCATGAGTTTTGGAGAGAGGTCACAAAATTTTGATGAGATCATGAGATTTGGATAGGGATCTCTTGATATCTGGATGAGATTTGGACAGAGATTTCATGAGATCTTCACCAAGATCACCCAAAGTGTGGAAAAGAAAGAGGTACCTTTTCTATTTTTTCCTGGACAATTTTGAGGCTAAGACAGACAAAGTTAACGGTTCAAAGCCTGGGAATTCCCCAGAGAGCCTGCCTGTTTGCTCACTGTCCTGCTCAGTGCCACATTTTCCCTTCCTTCCCTTCCTGCCTTTCTGTTGTATCATATCCAGTTGAGTATGAGTGTGTGACAATATGGCCCATTCATCCTGAATTCCATGCTCCCTATTCTCCTCTTCACCCAGATGCTGAAATAGTAGGGATTTATGTGTAAGACACCTTGTATCTTCCTGCATGTCTTGTTTGGGAGAACTCATGAAATTGGAAATGTTGGAAGTTCTGCCTAATTGTGGCATGTACATTCCTTACTGAGATAAGGAGTGTAAAACAGGCTCTGCTAGGGACTACCCAATCTTCCTAAGAGCCCAGGAGATTGGCCACTATTCTGACAGCTTTTGGCCTTAGATCTCACTGGCTGGGAATTGGATCTTACAACATTGGATGAGATCTTTTGAGATATGGGCTGAGATCTCATGAGATTTGGATGGAGATCTTGTGAGTTTTGGATGAGATCTCACGATATTCTCCAAAGATAATGTGATGTCCTCCTAGGGAAGAAGGTAGCGTTTCTTTTTTTCCTGGGGAGTTGTGAGGCTAATCGAAGCAGCCTTAACATGTTGAAAGCCTGGGATAGCCCCCAGAGTTCTTGCCTGTGGCTTACCAGTCTTGCTATGGGGTTATTTCTTCTCTCTTATTCTCCAGTCCTCCTGTTTCTATTACCTCTGGTTGAGTGTGAATAAGCATCTGCAGGGCCCATTTATCCTGAATTCACTGCTCTCTACTTTCCTTCTCTTCATTTAGGTTGTTGAAACATCAGGGATTTAGGTGTGAGACACCTTGTATCTGCTGCATGTTATGAGTGTGACAAATTATGAAATTGGAAATGTTGGAAGTTCTGCCCAACTGTGGCATGTGCATTCCTTACTGACATAATGAGCACAAAGCAGTCTCTTCTAGGGAGTGCCTGATCCACCAAATGTCCACGGAAATTGGCCACTATTCTAACAGGCCTCACTGCCCGGGAATGGGATCTCCCAAGATTTGGATGAGCTCTCATGATATTTGGACTGAGATCTCAAGACATTTGGAAGCCATCTCATGAAATTTTGGTGAGATATCACGAGACTTGGACAGAAATGTCATGAAATCTAGAGGCGATCTCATAAGATTTGGACTGAGATCTCATGAGATTTTCCCCAAGATAATGTGAAGTTCACCTAAGAACCTCTTTTTTTCTTTTCTTTTTTCCCCCCTGGGGTGCTGTGAGGCTATTAAGCTCTGTGAAATTTTTTTTTTCAAGAAAAGAATACTATAAAGTTTTGTTTCCTGCTCCTCTCCATCCTCCCTTGTGGTCACAGTGACTTTACATTTCACTTAGCTGAATGGAAAGAATGTAGGGTCTGGAGAAGGAGGTCTGGGTTCAAGTTCTGATGCAAAACCTCACTCACTGGGTGACTTTGGGAAAAAGACAACTCCTTGAATCTCTGCTACCTCTCCTTTCTGCCTAAAAGGGTGGCAATATCCATCAAGAAAATTCAAATCAAAACCACAGTGAGATACCACCTTACCCCAGTTAGAATGGCAAAAATTGACAAAGCAAGAAACAACAAATTTTGGAGAGGCTATGGAGAAAAGGGAACCTTCCTACGCTGTTGTGGGAATGCAAGTTAGTGCAGCCACTTTGGAAAACAGTGTGGATGTTCCTCAAAAAATTAAAAATAGAGAGGGGGAGTCAAGATGGCGGGGAAGTAGGAGGAGGCTCCGTTTCAACCTGTACCCTAAAGTGAGCTGATTACCTACCAAAGAACTCCGACCACCCATGAAATCAGCCTGAGATCAGAATTATACACGTCTGGATCTCTACAGGAGCAGAAGACACCAGTGGCAGGTAAAGCAGACTGGGAGAGTCGGACTGATATCGGAAGATAAACAAAAGGGGGAGGGAGCCACCAGAGGTGACCGATTGGAAAGTATTACCCCAACACGAGAGTGCTCTGCGTCTGGGGACCAGCATTAACTTGGAGTCTGGTTGAAAGCACTCAAAACACAAAGAGCAAAGGATCGCGGCGGGGGGGTGTAATAGTGGGAACCTGGGCTGTTAGGGTCAGGGACCTAAGTCCCCGGATGCAGGACAGCCTCCCCTGGCGCTGAGCCAGAGAGAGTGCGGCAGAGAAATCAGGTCTCCGTCCCTGAGCCGCCAGTGCGCCTGAACGCCAGCGGGCCCGAGAACGAGTGGGGTCTGGCTCCCGTGAGGGGCTGGGAGCCTGGCCAGATGGCAATCCTGAAATGTGCACTTCCCACACCCTCCCTTGGGATAGGTGCTCATAGGTGTTAGCCTGGAGCTCTGGCATCTGGAAAAACCAGACATTCCCAGCCCAGGACAGTGGGAAAATCTCAGTGTGCGATCTCTACTCGGAACCTCTCTGGCGGTCTGGAGCTGCCTAGACAGCCACCGCTGCCCTGGTTTTGGGTACAACAAGGAGCTCCTGCATTCCCAGGGACAGTGACTCAGAACCGACTCTGCCAGCAGCTCTTGCAAAACATTCTGAGGCTTCTCTCTGAGAGGGAGGTCGGAGTGCAGTTTGCTCTCCTCTAAACCTCCAAAAACCATCAAAAGCTGTCAAGGCAAGAGAAAGCAGATGAAAGAACATAAAAACCCCCAGAGAACAAAAGGCTAAAAAAAAAAAAAACAGTTTCCTCAGAGCTCACCCCCTTGAGGGGAGCGGGAGGACCTAACTCAGGGAACATCATTGTCTGAAAACCCACGTGGCAGGCCCCTCCCCCAGAAAACCAACCAGGAAGGAAGAAAAAAAAAAAAAGACTACAAGAGAACAACCACCACTACTTCATAAATACAACTTTTATTTTTAACTTTTTATCAATATTCTGGTTCTTTTTTTTTATACATACAGATAATTTTTTAACCTATTTACCACCACACTGAGATGTCCAGTACATCAAATTCTTTAATAACCTTCTAACCTGAACTTTTTGATACATACACCCGTGTTTTTCTTTTGCTTTTCTATTTTTTAAATTCTTTTTTAATTTTAACTTAGTTTAGTCTCGTTTATTCTTTTTTAATTTTTATTTTCTACTATACATATAGAGTTAAACTTCAAGGTAATCCCCTTTCCCCAATCAATGCTACCCTTATAGGCAAACCAGTTTCTAATCCCCCTGTAACTTAGGAAAGTTGAGTCCCTTAACAAAAACATCAAGATACCTTCAGGAAGAATCAAAATAACCTTCCTCACCCACACTGAGAATTTATAACCACTCTCCCAATTTTTCCTTCTGTCAGTGTTTCTGTGAATTTGTGTTTGTCCTGATAATATATAAATCTTATACGTGGGGTTCTTTCTGATGAGGTTCTTCCCTTTTTTTTGCTTATATATATATATATTTTTTTTCTCTTGTCATATACTTTTATCAGTCTTTTTGTTTGTCTGTTTTTGTTTGTATACTTCACAAATCTAACCTTGTGGCCCATTTGGGCTGAGCCTTCTCTTTTATCTTCCCTTTTTTTCCTATCTCTCTCTCTCTCTTTATTTTCCTTTTTTCTTTTCCCTTTTTTTTCTTTCTTCTTCTCTATTTCTTTTTCTTTTCTTTTTTCTCTCATTTGGGTGGGGAATCCTGATTGCACAGAAGCATTCCAGGGTGCACATCGACTGCACCACAATCGATAAGTCCAGCTGCATCTGTTCAGTCATCTCTTACCAAAATGACTAGGAGGAGGAATACCCAACAGAAGAAAAATACAGAGGATGGGCCTTCTGCAACAGAGCTAATGGCTATCGACATAGACAATATGTCAGAAAAGGAATTCAGACTAACAATTATCCAGGCAATAGCTAGGTTGGAGAAAGCCATGGATGACCAAACAGAATTGATTAGGGCAGAACTGAAAGCCACCGGGGATGATGTTCACAATGTTAGGGCAGAAATGAAAGCCAACCAGGGATGATGTTCAAAATGCTCTCAATGAGTTCCAATCTAATCTAAATTCTCTAAAAGCTGGGGTAACTGAGCCAGAAGATAGAATTAGTGATCTGGAGGACAAACAGATAGAGAGAAAGGATCAGGAGGAAGCCTGGAACAAAAAGCTCAGAAGCCACGAAAATAGAATCAGGGAAATAAATGATGCCATGAAATGTTCCAACGTCAGAATTATTGGAATCCCTGAAGGGGAGGAGAAAGAAAGAAGTCTAGAAGATATAGCAGAACAAGTTGTCTATGAAAATTTTCCCAATCTCACAAATGGAAACAGCGTTCATGTCCTAGAGGCAGAATGATTTCCCCCCAAGATTATAGATTCTCAAAAGTCCTTGAGACACCTGATAGTAAGAATGAAGAATTATAACTGTAGGCAGACACTCTTGAAAGCAGCTAGGACAAAGAAGCTCCTTACATACAAAGGAAAGCCCATTAGAATAACGTCAGACCTGTCCACAGAGACCTGGCAAGCCAGGAAGGGCTGGCAAAATATATTCAGGGCAATAAATGAGAAGAACACGCAGCCAAGAATACTCTATCCAGCAAGACTGACATTTAAAATGGATGGAGAGATAAAGAGTTTCCAAGACCCACAAGGCTTAAAAGACTATGCAACCACCAAGCCGACACTTCAGGAAATATTAAGGGGGGTCCTATAAAAGAAAAAATCCTAAGAATATCATTGAACAGAAATATAGAAACAATCTACAGACAGAAAGACTTCAAAGGCAACACGATGTCAATAAAAACCTATCTCTCAATAATCACTCTCAATGTGAATGGCCTAAATGCGCCCATAAAACGACACAGGGATGGAGAAAAACTGAAAGCTTTTCCGCTAAGGTCAGGAACACGGCAGGGATGTCCATTATCACCACTGCTATTCAACATAGTACTAGAAGTCCTAGCCTCAGCAATCAGACAACAAAAGAAATTAAAGGCATCCAAATTGGTAAAGAAGAAGTCAAACTATCACTCTTCGCAGATGATATGATACTATATGTGGAAAACCCAAAAGACTCCACTCCAAAACTGCTAGAACTTGTACAGGAATTCAGTAAAGTGTCTGGATATAAAATCAATGCACAGAAATCAGTTGCATTTCTGTACACCAACAACAAGACAGAAGAAAGAGAAATTAAGGAGTCAATCCCATTTACAACTGTACCCAAAACTATAAGATACCTAGGAATAAACCTAACCAAAGAGGCTAAGAATCTATACACAGAAAATTATAAAGTACTCATGAAAGAAATTGAGGAAGACACAAAGAAATGGAAAAATGTTCCATGCTCCTGGATTGGAAGAATAAATATTGTGAAAATGTCCATGCTACCTAAAGCAACCTACACATTTAATGCAATCCCTATCAAAATACCATCCATTTTTTTTCAAAGAAATGGAACAAATAATCCTCAAATTTATATGGAACCAGAAAAGACCTCGAATAGCCAAAGGAATATTGAAAAAGAAAGCCAAAGTTGGTGGCATCACAATTCCGGACTTCAAGCTCTATTACAAAGCTGTCATCATCAAGACAGCATGGTACTGGCACAAAAACAGACACATAGATCAGTGGAACAGAATAGAGAGCCCAGAAATAGACCCTCAACTCTATGGTCAACTAATCTTCAACAAAGCAGGAAAGAATGTCCAATGGAAAAAAGACAGCCTCTTCAATAAATGGTGCTGGGAAAATTGGACAGCCACATGCAGAAAAATGAAATTGGACCACTTCCTTACACCACACATGAAAATAGACTCCAAATGGATGAAGGACCTCAATGTGAGAAAGGAATCCATCAAAATCCTTGAGGAGAATGCAGGCAGCAACCTCTTCGACCTCATCCGTAGCAACATCTTCCTAGGAACAACGGCAAAGGCAAGGGAAGCAAGGGCAAAAATGAACTATTGGGACTTCATCAAGATCAAAAGCTTTTGCACAGCAAAGGAAACAGTTCACAAAACCAAAAGACAACTGACAGAATGGGAGAAGATATTTGCAAACGACATATCAGATAAAGGGCTAGTATCCAAAATCTACAAGGAACTTAGCAAACTCAACACCCAAAGAACAAACAGTCCAATCAAGAAATGGGCAGAGGACACGAACAGACATTTCTGCAAAGAAGACATCCAGATTGCCAACAGACACATGAAAAAGTGCTCCACGTCACTCAGCATCAGGGAAATACAAATCAAAACCACAATGAGATATCACCTCACACCAGTCAGAATGGCTAAAATGAACAAGTCAGGAAATGACAGATGCTGGAGAGGATGTGGAGAAAGGGGAACCCTCCTCCACTGTTGGTGGGAATGCAAGCTGGTGCACCCACTCTGGAAAACAGCATGGAGGTTCCTCAAAATGTTGAAAATAGAACTACCCTATGACCCAGCAATTTCACTACTGGGTATTTACCCTAAAGATACAAACATAGTGATCCGAAGGGGCACGTGTACCCGAATGTTTATAGCAGCAATGTCTACAATAGCCAAACTATGGAAAGAACCTAGATGTCCATCAACAGATGAATGGATAAAGAAGATGTGGTATATATACACAATGGAATACTATGCAGCCATCAAAAGAAATGAAATCTTGCCATTTGCGATGACGTGGATGGAACTAGAGCGTATCATGCTTAGTGAAATAAGTCAATTGGAGAAAGACAACTATCATATGATCTCCCTGATATGAGGACATGGAGAAGCAACATGGGGGGTTAGGGGGATAGGAGAAGAATAAATGAAACAAGATGGGATTGGGAGGGAGACAAACCATATATGACTCTTAATCTCACAAAACAAACTGGGGGTTGCTGGGGGGAGGTGGGATTGGGAGAGGGGGAGGGGGCTATGGACATTGGGGAGGGGAGGTGAACAATAAGAGACTATGGACTCTGAAAAACAACCTGAGGGTTTTGAAGGGTCAGGGGTGGGAGGTTGGGGGAACAGGTGGTGGGTAATAGGGAGGGCACGTTTTGCATGGAGCACTGGGTGTTGTGCAAAAACAATGAATACTGTTATGCTGAAAAAATAAATAAAATGGGGAAAAAAAACAAAAAAAAAAACAAACGACACAGGGTTGCAGATTGGATAAAACAACAGGATCCATCCATATGTTGTCTACAAGAGACCCATTTTGAACCTAAGGATACACCCAGACTGAAAGTGAAGGGATGGAGAAGCATCTTTCATGCCAATGGTCCTCAAAAGAAGGCCGGGATAGCGATTCTCATATCAGATAAATTAGATTTTAAACTAAAGACTGTAGTCAGAGATACAGAAGGACACTACATCATTCTTAAAGGGACTATCCACCAAGATGATCTAACAATTGTGAATATCTATGTCCCCAATATGGGAGCACCCAATTACATAAGAAAACTATTAATCAAGATAAAGAGTCATATTGATATGAATACAATAATAGTAAGAGATCTTAATACGCCTCTCTCAGAAATAGACAGATCATCGAAGCAGAAAATTAATAAAGAAATAAGAGCATTGAATGAAACATTGGACCAGATGGATCTCGTAGACATATACAGAACATCCCACCCTAAAACAACAGAATACTCATTCTTCTCAAGTGCACATGGAACCTTCTCCAGAATAGACCACATACTGGGTCACAAAGCGGGACTCAACCGATACCAAAAGACTGACATGATTCCCTGCATATTCTCAGATCACAATGTTTTGAAACTGGAACTCAATCACAAGGAAAAGTTCAGAAGGAACTCAAACACCTGGAAGCTAAAGACCACCTTGCTTAAGAATGCTTGGATCAACCAGGAGATCAAAGATGAACTTAAACAATTCATGGAAACCAATGAGAATGAAGACACTTTGGTCCAAAACCTATGGGATACAGCAAAGGCGGTTCTAAGGGGGAAATACATAGCCATCCAAGCCTCCCTCAAAAAAAATTGAAAAATCCAGAATACACCAGCTGTCTCTACACCTTAAAGAACTGGAGAATCAACAACAAATCAAACCAACTCCACATGCAAGAAGGGACATAATCAAGATTAGAGCAGAGATCAATGAGGTAGAAACGAGAGCTACAGTAGAATGTATCAATGAAACTAGAAGCTGGTTTTTTTGAAAGAATCAATAAGATCGATAAACCATTGGCCACACTAATCCAAAAGAAAAGAGAGAAAGCCCAAATTAATAAAATTATGAATGAAAAGGGAGAGATCACAACTAACACCAAGGAAATAGAAACAATCATCAGAAATTATTACCAACAGTTATATGCCAATACACTAAGCAACCTAGATGAAATGGATGCATTCCTGGAAAGCTACAAACTCCCAAAATTGAACCAGGAAGAAATTGACAACCTGAATAGACCGATATCTAGTAACGAGATTGAAGCAGTGATCAAAAACCTCCCAAAAAACAAGAGCTCAGGACCTGACAGATTCCCTGGGGAATTCTACCAAACGTTCAAAGAAGAAATAACACCAATTCTCCTGAAGCTGTTCCAAAAAATTGAAGCAGAAGGAAAACTTCCAGACTCTTTATGAAGCCAGCATTACTCTGATCCCCAAACCAGGCAAAGACCCTACCAAAAAGGAGAATTTCAGACCAATATCACTGATGAATATGGATGCAAAGATTCTCAACAAGATCCTAGCAAACAGGATCCAGCAGCACATTAAAAAGATTATCCACCATGACCAGGTGGGATTCATCCCTGGGTTGCAAGGTTGGTTCAACATTCGCAAATCAATCAGTGTGATAGAACAAATCAATAAGAGAAGAGAGAAGAACCACATGGTCCTCTCAATGGATGCAGAAAAAGCATTTGACAAAATCCAGCATCCGTTCCTGGTGAAAACGCTTCAAGGTATAGGGATAGAGGGAACATTCCTGAACTTCATAAAATGTATCTATGAAAGACCCACAGCAAATATCATCCTCAATGGGAAAAAGCTTGCAGCCTTCCCGTTGAGATCAGGAACACGACAAGGATGCCCACTCTCACCACTCTTGTTCAACATAGTATTAGAAGTTCTAGCAATGGCAATCAGA
The DNA here is from genome assembly GCF_922984935.1 of Meles meles. Taxonomy (NCBI): domain Eukaryota; kingdom Metazoa; phylum Chordata; class Mammalia; order Carnivora; family Mustelidae; genus Meles; species Meles meles. The sequence goes on from NC_060077.1 coordinate 32,976,685, forward strand.
CAACAAAGAGAAATAAAAGGTATCCAAATTGGCAAGGAAGAAGTCAAACTCTCTCTCTTCGCAGATGACATGATTCTTTATATGGAAAACCCCAAAGACTCCACCCCCAAACTACTAGAACTCATACAGCAATTCAGTAACGTGGCAGGATACAACATCAATGTACAGAAATCAGTGGCTTTCTTATACACTAACAATGAAAATACAGAAAGGGAAATTAGAGAATTGATTCCCTTTACTATAGCACCAAGAACCATAAGATACCTGGGAATAAACCTAACCAAAGAAGTAAAGGACCTGTACTCGAGGAACTACAGAACACTCATGAAAGAAATTGAAGAAGACACAAAAAGATGGAAGACTGTTCCATGCTCTTGGATTGGAAGAATAAACATTGTTAAAATGTCTATACTGCCTAGAGCAATCTATACTTTTAATGCCATTCCGATCAAAATTCCACCGGTATTTTTCAAAGAGCTGGAGCAAATAATCCTAAAATTTGTATGGAATCAGAAGAGACCCCAAATTGCTAAGGAAATGTTGAAAAACAAAAACAAAACTGGCGGCATCACGTTACCCGATTCCAAGCTTTACTACAAAGCTGTGATCACCAAGACAGCGTGGTACTGGCATAAAAATAGACACATAGACCAGTGGAATAGAGTGGAGAGCCCAGATATGGATCCTCAACTCTATGGTCAAATAATCTTCGACAAAACAGGAAAAAATATACAATGGAAAAAAGACAGTCTCTTCAATAAATGGTGCTGGGAAAACTGGACAGCGATATGTAGAAGAATGAAACTCGACCATTCTCTTACACCGTACGCAAAAATAAACTCGAAATGGATAAAAGACCTCAATGTGAGACAGGAATCTATCAGAATCCTAGAGGAGAACATAGGCAGTAACCTCTTCGATATCAGCCACAGCAACTTCTTTCAAGATATGTCTCCAAAGGCCAAGGAAACAAAAGCAAAAATGAACTTTTGGGACTTCATCAAGATCAAAAGCTTCTGCACAGCAAAGAAAACAGTCAACAAAACAAAAAGGCAACCCACGGAATGGGAGAAGATATTTGCAAATGACAGTACAGACAAAAGGTTGATATCCAGGATCTATAAAGAACTTCTCAAACTCAACACACACAAAACAGATAATCATATCAAAAAATGGGCAGAAGATATGAACAGACACTTCTCCAACAAAGACATACAAATGGCTATCAGACACATGAAAAAATGTTCATCATCACTAGCCATCAGGGAGATTCAAATTAAAACCACATTGAGATACCACCTCACACCAGTTAGAATGGCCAAAATTAGCAAGACAGGAAACAACGTGTGTTGGAGAGGATGTGGAGAAAGGGGAACCCTCTTACACTGTTGGTGGAAATGCAAGTTAGTGCAGCCACTTTGGAGAAGAGTGTGGAGATTCCTGAAGAAATTAAGAATAGAGCTTCCCTGGGCGCCTGGGTGGCTCAGTGGTTTAGGCTGCTGCTTTCGGCTCGGGTCATGATCTCAGGGTTCTGGGATCGAGTCCCACATCGGGCTCTCTGCTCGGCGGGGAGCCTGCTTCCCTCTCACTCTCTGTCTGCCTCTCTGCCTACTTGTGATCTCTCTCTCTCTCAAATAAATAAATAAAAAATCTTAAAAAAAATAAAAGAATAGAGCTTCCCTATGACCCTGCAATTGCACTGCTGGGTATTTACCCGAAAGATACAGATGTAGTGAAAAGAATAGCCATCTGTACCCCAATGTTTATAGCAGCAATGGCCACGGTCGCCAAACTGTGGAAAGAACCAAGATGCCCTTCAACGGATGAATGGATAAGGAAGATGTGGTCCATATACACAATGGAGTATTATGCCTCCATCAGAAAGGATGAATACCCAACTTTTGTAGCAACATGGACGGGACTGGAAGAAATTATGCTGAGCGAAATAAGTCAAGCAGAGAGAGTCAAGTATCATATGGTCTCACTTATTTGTGGAGCATAACAAATAACATGGAGGACACGGGGAGATGGAGAGGAGAGGGCGTTGAGGGAAACTGGAAGGGGAGATGAACCATGAGAGACTATGGACTCTGAAAAACAACCAGAGGGTTTTGAAGGGGCGGGGGGTGGGAGGTTGAGGAACCAGGTGGTGGGTGATAGGGAGGGCATGTACTGCATGGAGCACTGGGTGTGATGCCAAAACAATGAACACTGTTATGCTGTAAATAAACAAATAAAAAAATTAAAAATACAGCTACCCTATGACCCAGCAATTACACTACTGGGTATTTATCCCAAAGATACAGATATAGTGAAAAGAAAGGCCATATGCACCCCAATGTTCATAGCAGCAATATCCACAATAGCCAAACTGTGGAAAGAGCCAAGATGCTCTTCAAAAGACGAATGGATAAGGAAGATGTGGTCCATATATACAATGGAATATTACTCAGCCATCCGAAAAGATGAATACCCAGCTTTTGCATTGATATGGATGGGACTGGAGGAGATTATCCTGAGTGTAATAAGTCAATCAGAGAAAGTCAATTATCATATTGCTTCACTTATTTGTGGAAAATAAGGAATAGCATGGAGGACATTAGCAGAAGGAAGGGAGAAATGAAGAGGGGGACATTTGGGGGGGTTGGGGAGACAAACTATGAGAGACTATGGACTCTGGGAAACAGACTGAGGGTTTTAGGGGGAGATGTGGGGGATGGGTTAGCCTGGTGATGGGTATTAAGGAGCGCACAAATTGTATGGAGCACTGTGTGTTATATGCAAACAATGAATCATGGAACACTACATCAAAAACTAATAATTACTGTATGGTGGCTAACATGACATAATAAATAATAACAATAATACAATAATAATAAAAAGTAAAACATTCCTAAAACTATTGCCCTATTAAAGATACTTCTTACATATAAATGTCAAAAATTTTAGGTCACTATAGTACTCTTAAGCTGCACTAAATCCCACTCTGATGGTCTGTTTCTAAAAATGTAACTTTGATGCTAAGGATATATTTTTTCTTCTAGATTTTAGACTTCTAGAAAGCTGATATAATTTCCTTTAAAACATTCACGTGATTTTTATTCCAAGATAAACCTCTATGTTTCAGGCCTAATGAAATGGGTCATCCTTATTGTACTCGAGGCAAGATATTATCTGTTACTTTATCATGCTCCCTTGAAGTACATTTTAGATATATTATCATGAACTCTTAGTAATATTAGAGGAGTTCATGGTATCACATCTCTAATGTATATCTGAATTAGCTCCTTTTCATCAGACAACATGATTTAGAGTAATGAATGAGGTCCACTCTTCAAAGGCACTCATTTTGAGAGATGTTTTCATAACTAGGGTATAAAATAACTAAGAATGTATCATTTAGTAATGATGTACTTGAATTATTAAATACACCTTTTATCTGAAAAAACATCATTAGGAAAATGCGACCTAAATAAAGGTAAAGACATACCATGTTCATCGGCTGAAATACTTAATATTGTTTAGACAACATCCCCCTCAAATTGTATCAATCCAAATTGATCTACAGAATCAACAAAATCCCTATCAAAATCTGTGAAGAAAAAAGTTAGTATAGCAGACCTGAGAATGCTATCATCTGAAAATCCTGCAGGCAAGTTTGACCCGTGGCTAGGATCTAGGAATTTGGATTTGGGGAGGGTTCCCATCAACCTAACCCATAAAAGTAGCTCACTATACCTTAATTGTGCAAACAATATGGCTTATGGTTCACAGGAGATTTCATCCTGGAACTTTGGAATTTGGGTATGTACTAAGCAGAGGGTGCCTTCAGGACCAGCCTCTAGCAAAGATCCTTGGCACCAAGTACTAACTAGAGTCCCTTGTAAACATCATTTCACACATATCACAACTCCATACTGAGAAAAGTTACGCTAAATGAAAGAAGTCAGTCACAAAAGATCACATTCCAAAGATTCCATTTATAGTAAATGTCCAAAATAGGCAGATCTATAAAGACAGAAAGAAAATTAGTGATTGTCTAAGGCTGTGGATAGGATTAGGGTAGCTGGGGTGTGATGGCTAAAGGGTATGAGGTTTCTTTTTCTGGTGAAGCTGATTATGGTGATAGTTCCACAACTCTGTGAATACACTAAGAATCATTGAGCTGTACACTTTAAATAGGTGAATTATGTGGTATTTGAATTATATTTCAATGAAGCTATTTTAAAAATTAAAAAAAATATTATTTGTAAAAAAAAGACTCAGAGATCATATTGAAAATTCTATTTACCCAGGGCACTATTTGAAGACAAAGCTCAGGAGACAATGCAGTGTTTCCAACTTATGTAATTTGATTCTAAATCATATGTAACCTGGCAGAGACCAGAAATGTACATTTTCTAGTGTTCATAGGTGATTCACAGTACAACCAACCAGGGAGAGGTGCATTGCTATAGGCAATGCAGGGGCTAGGGAGGGAAGGGGTACAGACATTTGGAAGACTTACACTTGGAAATAAGAAGAGAAACTCATTCTTCATAAGTGAAAGTAAAAGAACACAACATGTGAACTCATTTTAGAAAAAAATTATCCCATTTATGTATACATGTAGATATACATATATAAGAATAATTCATAGAAAGAAGTAGGAAGGTGCAATCCAAACTTTTGACAGTTTTACCTTTGAGAACAGGATCAAATGTGAAGGTCAAGATTGAATGGGGAAAGAGTAGTTGAATTGTTATTCTGATACAAGGGAGAAAAAAAACCCCACAAACAAACAAAGGGGTGATAAGAGACAGTAAAATTAATTTTTCCTCACATATCTCTCTCTCATGAGTTTTGTGAAACTATGAATAAAGGAAACCCTGTTTAAAAATGTGCTGGGGCGTGCCTGGGTGGCTCAGTGGGTGAAAGCCTCTGCCTTCAGCTCAGGTCATGATCCCAGGATCCTGGGATCGAGCCCCGCATCGGGCTCTCTACTCAGCGGGGAGCCTGCTTCCCTTCCTCTCCCTCTGCCTGCCTCTCTGCCTACTTGTGCTCTCCGTCTGTCAAATAAATAAATAAAAGCTTAAAATAAATAAATAAATAAAAAATGCGCTGGGAGCCCAGAAGGGGGAGCCCTCACACTACACTACTCCTTGGAGCTCTTTGCAGAACCTGTAGGAAGAGATGTTCCTTGCATTCTCATAGGAAGAAGCCTACATTTTACTACCCCTGTAGGAGGAAAAATGGATTTTCTCCTTGCCTGGCAATAGCCTAGCCAGTGAGAGATTCAGAATTCAGCCAATGAAAAGCCAGTATACTTTGAACTCCCAGTAGACTTTTTGTTTATAACAGCCTCTCCCAACATCCCCTTTCCCTTTAGAAAAGAAAATTCCTTTCCTTTGTTTTCTGAACATGCCTATGGTTTTGCCATAACGTCCTAGTCTCAAGTTGCAATTCTCTATTATTTCTGAACAAATCTATTTCGTTGATAGAATAACTAACAGCTTTATTTTAAAGTTAACAGTTTCATCCTGGAAAGTGAAGCATGAGAAATCAGGAGGGGTCAAGTAGATGGCAAAATATGGAAAATATAAGAAACTGTAGGTCACATGAGGGCATGTTCAGAGGGAATGAGTTAGCAAGATGGTTGAGGTTATATAGTATTTAAGTAGAAGACTAGGAGAAAATTAAGTAAATAAAAGACCAAGAAATGCCCAGTCCATTGTGGTGCTACCCTTGTCTGAGACAGTTTCCAGGAGAGATATCGGGCCATAAGGGCATTGGAAAATGGGAAAATTTAGTATCACCCTATCATTAACCAACCTCATGAGTAAAACCTCAGTTCAGAGAACTCTAGTGATTGGACTAAAGCAAACTTCATTTGTGCCACCTCTTGTTCTACACCAGTGGGTCTTGAGCTTACAACAGTGATTCTCAATGTTACCACACAGTCTGACTGGAATGTTGTTAAAAAATAGTAATGTTCCAGGCATAGCCTAGATACATTGGGGATACATTGGAATCACTGGGGAATGGAGTCTAGTCAGGGATATTTTTAAGAAGTCTTTGCAACACCCAAACAAAAAGGACAAATCAGTGAAGTCTTTGGATCAAACAAGTTCTGTCAGCCCTCACCTTTATGAGTAGTGTCACTTCACAAGTAACTCCACCCTGTAGTGGTCACTCTTGCTTGGCCACAAACTTACATGCCATGAGAATCCCTATTTGTTCAAGGAGATAACTCTCTTCAGGGAGAAATCCAATTTCCAGGTCAGGGATGGAATCTAATTATTTCTAGTCAATAGAGAGCAGTTTGTCCAGTTCTGATCAATGGGATGTGAATGGCAGTCTGCAAGGGGCTTCTTGAAGAAGTCCTCAGTCTTAAGAAGTAGGCCTTGGGACAACAGACCCACATCTTTCTCTGGATGTTGTCATCACTGGCAGAAGCATTGGGGATGAGCAGCAGTCTGTGGCTATAGAGGACATGTTCTAGAGAAGGTAGATACTCTAGAGGAGGGCTGGGAAGACCTGCATCCAGGGGGGTCTGGATGCTGGATGCTGGATCTGATGAATTAACTGATGAATGGAATTCTGATGAATTCCAGAACTATCTTATCTCTAGACTTTTCAAAGAAGCCTAAGGAAACTTGGAAGCAGGAACAGGGAACAGAAAGTTGAAGTGAAACATCACTCAATAGATAGCTAATGCCAGATAATGTTAAGAATCTGCACCAAATCACCTGACCTATTTTCATTTATTCCTTTTTCTTTTTCTCATTCCCATCTTCAGAAACCATTGGCAATAGCATGTGCAGCAGTATCCAGAGTAAAAAAACCATCTTGCTCAGTCAGGAGGTTGAAACCTTAAACAGAGATACTGTAACTCTGGGCACACTTTTCTTGTAACAGAACTAACCTCTTGCCTAAAAAGGAACATTGAAATCTGAAAATTCAAATCCAGCACTATATTCCATCAGTTTGGAAATTAGCACATTTACTCCACTTTCCAGAATTCCCAATATGTGTAAAGCAACTTTACTAATCTTCTTACTCTGTGGCACCAAGACATGTACTAAATTAAATTTTCAGTCAAACCTCCATTTGCTACCAGGTAAATGGATTAAATATCAAGCCACTAAATAGATGATGTATGATTTCAGTTGAATTCATTTTTAGCGTTTTGCTTTTAAAACAAAAAGTTTGAGTTTTTTTTTTTTCTGGGCAAGATGGTGGAACAGTAGGGAACCTTGATTCATCTGATATCTTGAATTAAACTACATAACTATCAAATCATTCTGAAAACCTATGAATTCAATCTGAAATGTAAGAAAAGAATAGCTGTAATAAAACAAATAGAAAAGTGACCACTTTTTGCAAGGTAGGAGGCATGGAGAAGTGAATTTGAGGGGATATATCTGAAGATAAACTCTTGGGGGAGGGAGCCTCAGTGAGCTGCCTACTGGAAAGTGATATAGCCCCAGAGTGTAAAATCAGAATCTTTAGAAATCTGCTCCAGTTAGAGACATCCTTTCCTGGATAGTGCTCAGGTGTGAAGTGGAGCAGAATTATAGGTGGGAGAGTGTGGTCTCAGGATCCCCAGGGTCACAGAAAGAACAGGGGTGCCTGAGTTGACAGAGTTCTCAGGCATTGGAATAGGAAAACTGGTTACAGTTAGTAAGCCCAGAAGGAGGTGCTCAGCTCAGCTCACCATAAACTGAGAACTGCAGCACAATTGGGGAACCCTGAAAAGGGCAGAAAGAGGGCAAACCCCCTACCTTCCTCCAGAAGGATTGGTATGGATGCCCACCACAGGAATCTGCAGAATTTGGCACACACAAAAGTGAAGACTGCTTATCCTTGAGGGTTGAAGAGAGGGGGCCACAATCTTTCAGCTCTGGGGTTGAAGATCCAGGAGAGCTATTTTCAGTTTTGTCCTCTAAAGAGGTGGGGAGAATCTTCTGTGAACAAAAGCCACATAGAGCAACCCAAAGCAGCTTACACTGAGCCTGGCTCCCAGGAAAGTGGTGGTGCAATTCACACAGGCAAAGATACCTGAGAATCAGTGCAACAGGCCCCTCCCCGAGAAGACCAGCAGGAACATCAACCTAATACCAAGTTTATGGATCACATAGAAGTGAAAAATGTCAGTGGTAGGGGAAAATAGTATACAGAATCAAGACTTTCTCATGAGCCTTTAGTCTTTCAGTTTGAAAATTTCTTTTTTCTTTTTTTCCTTTTCAACTAGTATCTTATTTTATCAAGTCTTCAAGTCTTTAAAAATTTTTTCATTTTTACTTTTACATTTTATAGATATATTCTTCATTTTTGACATTCTTTCACTGTAGCCAATTTATTTTTGTATTTGTATAAGTTTTTCTTTACAATTTTAGGATCTGGTGTCATCTAACAAACAGAAAAAAATATACCTAGGACCGAGTCTATTACACTTTTTTGTCCACTTGTTAGATTATATTCCCTTATTATTTCCTTTTATTTATTCTTTTTTGGTTTCTGATCTCTTCAGATTTGTCTAGTGTGTATTTCACTAGGGTCATGGTTGATATTTTTTATATTGTTCTCTCATTCACCCATTCTTCTCTGGGCAAAATGCCTAGAAGGAGGAATTCACAACAAAAGAAAAAAAAACAGATAATACTTTCTGCCACAGATATAATCAATATGGATATAAGTACAATGTCAGAGCCGGAATTCAGGATAGTGATTATAAAGTTACTAGCTGGGCTTGAAAAAAAAATAAGACAATACAAAATTTCTTAGTGCAGAAATAAAATCCAATCAGGCCCAAATTAAAAATGCTTTAACTGAGATGTGGTCTAAATTGGATGCTCTAACAGAAAGGGTAATGAGGCAGAAGAGAGTAGGTGAGAGAGTAGGAGGGGTTTTGAGAAATCAGTGATACCATAAAAGGAAATAATATTATAATAATTGGGGTCCCTGAGGAAGAATAGAGAGAGAGAGAGAGAGAGAGAGAGAGAGACAGAAGGTATTTTTGAGCAAATAATAGCTGAGAATTTCCCTAATATGGGGAAGGCAACAAGCATTCAAGTCAAAGCAGCAGAGAAGACCCCTCTCAAAATCAATAGAAATAGATTAACCCTCTGATCTATAATAGTGAAGCTTGTAAATATCAGAAAAATCCTGAAAGTAACTTGAGACAAGTGGTTCTTAATATACACAGTTAGAAACATAAGGCTGGCATCAGACCTACCCAAGAGACTAGGCAGGCCAGAAAAGGCTGGCATGACATATTCAGGTATGAAAAGAGAAAAACATGCAGCCAAGAAGACTTTATGCAGCAAGACTGTCATTCATAATGGAAGGAAAGATAAAGAAATTCCAAGACAGACATAAACTGAATGAATTTGTGACCCCTAAACCAGCCTTATAAAACATATTAAAGGAGATCTTTTAAGCTCGGAGAGAGTTCAAAAGTAACACAAACCAGAAAGAAACAGACAATTTACAGAAACAGTAAGTTTTAGTGCAATTTACTGCAATGGCACTAAATCACTCTGAATGTAAATGGGCTAAATGCTCCAATCAAAAGACACAGGGTATCAGATTGGATAACAAAGCAAGACCTATCCATATTGTCTAAAAGACTCTCATTTTAGACATAAAGACACCTCTGGGTTGAAAGTGAGGGGTGGAGAATCATTTATTATGCTAAAGGACATCAAAAGAAAGCTGGGGTAGTAATTCTCGTATCAGGCAAATTAGATTTAAGTCAAAGATGGTAGTAAGGGATGAAGGGGAACCCTATAACATGCTTAAAACTTCTATCCAGGGGCGCCTGGGTGGCTCAGTGGTTTAGGCCACTGCCTTCGGCTCAGGTCATGATCTCAGGGTCCTGGGATCGAGTCCCACATCGGGCTCTCTGCTCGGCAGGGAGCCTGCTTCCCTCTCACTCTCTCTGCTTGCCTCTCTGCCTACTTGTGATCTCTCTCTGTCAAATAAATAAATAAAATCTTTAAAAAAACAACAACAACAAAATAAAACTTCTATCCAACAAGAAGGTCTAACAATTACTAATATTTATGCTCCTCACCTGAGAGAAGCCAAATATATAAACCAATTAATAACCAAATTAAAGAAACACAATGATGATAATACAATAACAGTAGGAGACTTCAACACCCCACTCACAGCAATGGACAGATTATCTAAGCAGAAGGTCAACAAGAAAACAAAGACTTTGAATGACAGACTGGACCAGATGGACTTTACGGATATGCACAGAACATTCCACATTAAAACAACAGAATATACATTTTTCTCGAGTGCACAGGGACAATCTCCAGAACAGATTACATACCAGATCACAAATCAGGTCTTAAAAGGTACCAAAAGATTGGGATTTTTCCCTGCATATTTTCAGACCACAATGCTTTGAAACTGGAACTCATACATGATAGGAAATTTAGAAGGAACTCAAAAACTTGGAGGTAAAAGAGTATCCTGTGAAAGAATGAATGGGTCAACCAGGCAACTAGAGAAGAATTTTGAAAATTCGTGGAAACCAATGAAAATGAAAACATAGCTGTTCAAAACCTTTGGGATACAGTTAAGGCAGTCCTAAGAGGGAAGTATGTTGTTATACAGGCCTTTCTCAAAACAATGAGAAAAATCTCAAATACACAAGCTAACCTTATACCTAAAGGAGCTGGAGAAAGAACAGCAAATAAAGCCTAAACCAAGCAGGAGGAGAGAAATAATAAATATTAGAGCAGACATCAATGAAATAGAAAACAGAACAGTAGAACAGATCAACAAAACTAGAAGCTGGTTCTTTGAAAGAATAAGATAGATAAACCTTTAGCCAGACATATCAAAAAGAAAAGAAAAAAACAAATTAATAAAATGAATGAAACACAACCAACACCAAGGAAATATGAACAATTTTAAGAACATATCATGAACAACTATATGCCAACAAATTAGGCAATCTGGAAGAAATGGATGCATATTGAGACACTTATAAACAACCAACACAAAAAAGGGAAGAAATAGAAAATGTGAACAGATCCATAGCCAGCAAGGAAATTGAAACAGTAATCAAAAATCTTCTAACAAACAAGAGTCCAGGGCCAGATAGCTTCCCAGAGGAATTCTACCAAACATTTTTTAAAATTTAATTTTATTTTTTCAATGTTTCAAGATTCGTTGTTTATGCACCACACCCAAACATTCAAAGAACTATGCCTATTCTTCTGAGGCTGTTTCAAAAAATAGAAATGGAAGAAAAATTTCCAAACTTGTTCTATGAGGCCAGTATTATTTTGATCCCAAATACAGACAAAGAAAACCCCACCAAAAAGGAGAATTACATACCAATATCCCTGATTAATATGGATGCCAAAATACTCAAGATACTAGCCAATAGGATCCAAAAAAATGATCATTAATTAAATTAATTAAAATGATTATTCATCACAACCAAGTTGATTTATTCCTGGGCTGTGAAGATGGTTCAACATTTGCAAGTCAATCAACATGATAGATCACATTAGTAAAAGAAAGGACAAAAACCATATGATCCCCTCAATTGATGCAGAAAAGGCGTTTGATAAAATATAACATGGTTTCTTGATTAAAACTCTCCACCGTGTAGGGATAGAGGATATATACCTCAATAATATGAAAGCCATCTATGAAAAGCTGACAGTGAATATAATTCTCACCAGGGAAAAACTGAGAGCTTTTCCCCTGAGGTCAGGAACATGACAGTTATGCTCACTCTTACCATTGTGGTTCAACGTATACTAGATGTCCTAGCCTCAGCAATTACACAACAAAAAATAATAAAAGGTATTCACATTGGCAAAGAAGAAGTCAACTCTCTCTCTTCTTAGATGACATAATAGTTTATGTGGAAAACCCAAAAGACTATCCCCAAATTGCTAGAACTCAAGTAGCATTTCACCAATGTGGCAGGATACAAAATCAATGCACAGAAATCAGTTGCATTTCTATACACTAACAATGGACTGAAGAAAGAGAAATTAAGGAATCAGTCCCATTTACAATAGCACAAAAAACCATAAGATACTTTGGAATAACCCTACCAAAGAGGTAAAGTATCTAACTCTAGAAACTACAGAACACTTATGAAAGAAATTGAGGAAGACACAAAGAAATGGACAAATATTCTATACTTGTGTATTGGAAGAATAAATGCTGTTGAAATTTCTTTGCTGCCCAGAACATTCTATACATTCAATGCAATCTCTATCAAAATATCACTGGAATTTTTCACATAGCCATAACAAATAATCCTAACATTTGTATGGAACCAGAAAAGACCTCAAATCCAGAGGAATGTTGATAAAAGTGAAACCAAAGCTGGAGGCATCACAATGCCTGACTTCAAGCTATATTACAAAGTTATAATCATCAAGACAATAAGACACTGGCACAAAAACAGAAACATAGAGCAATGAAACAGAATCAAGAACCCAGAAATGGACCCTCAACTCAATGGGCAACTAATCTTTGACAAAGCAAGAAAGAGTATTCAATGAAAAAAGGACAGCCTCCAACAAATTGTGTTGAGAAAACTGGACAGCCACAGGTAGAAGAATGTAACAACCATTTTCTTACACCATACACAATGATAAACTCAAAATGGATGAAAGACTTACATGTGGGATAAGAATCCATCCAAATCCTAGAGGAGAACACAGGCAGCAACCTCTTCAACTTCAGCTGCAGCAACTTCTTGCTAGACACGTCTCCAAAGGCAAGGGAAACAAAAGCAAAAATGAACTACGGGGACTTCATCAAGATTAAAAGCTTATGTGCAGCAAAGGAAGTAGTCAACAGAACTAAAAGACAACTTACAGAACGGGAGAAGATATTTACAAATGACATGTCAGATAATGGGCTAGTATTTAAAATCTATAAAGAAGTCATCAAACTCAATACCTCCCAAAAATAATCCAGTTAAGAAATGAGCAGAAGACATGAACAGACATTTCTCCAAAGAAGATGTACAGATGACCAACAGACACATGGAAAAAATCTCCACATCTCTTAGCATCAGGGAAATACAAATAAAAACCACAATGAGATACCACCCCACATCAGTCAGAGTGGCTAAAATTAGCAAGCCAGGAAAAAACAAATGTTGATGATGAGGATGTGGAGAAAGGGGAACCCTCTTACACTTTTGGTAGGAATGAGCTGGTACAGTCACTCTGGAAAACAGTATGGAGGTTCCTCAAGAAGTTAAAAATAGAGCTACCTGATGACCCAGCAATTGAACTACTAAGTATTTGCCCCAAGTATAAAAATGTAGTGATAAGGAAGGGCCAAATGCACCCCAATGTTCATAGCAGCAATGTCCACAATAGCCTAACTATGGAAAGATGGCCATTGACAGAGGAATAGATAAAGAAGATAATGGGATATTACTCAGCCATCAAAAAGGATGAGTACTTACAATTTACATTGATGTGGATGGAACTGGAAGGTATTACGCTAAATGAAACAAGTCAGTCAGAGAAAGAATTCTCATATGGTTTCACTCATATGTGGAATATAAGAAACAGCACAGAGGATTATAAGGGAAGGGAGGTAAAACTGAATGGGAAGTCATCAAGAGGGAATAAAACCATGAGAGACTCTTAACTATAGGAAACAAACAGAGTTGTTGGAGGGGAGCGTGTGGGGAATGAGGTAATTGAGTGATGGGCATCAAGTTGGTGATGTGATGTGATGAGCACCATGTATTATAAGCAAATGACAAATTATTGAACACTACATCTGAAATTAATGATGTGCTCTATGTTGACCCTTTGAATTTAAATAAAGAAAAAGATAAAATAAAAATGATGATTTCCATTGTATATATTTATACATAGATATGTTTGTAAAGCTATAAGTCAAAATTCTTTCTTCTGTGACCATGATATTGTATCAAGCATCTTTACACATGTGTAACTGCCTTTAGAAACATTTTGAGCTAAAAGTGTTCCTAAAAATTTATGATTACACTCCTGTATTAGAACTGGGATTTTTCTGATAGGAAAGCATGACAATTGCACAGTCAGTAAATGTTAGAAAATATCTGATTGTAGCAGTTCTTTTCAGCTATGAATCTCAATCAAGAATGATTATAGGGAATTGCTTTTGATTTCTCCCTGGGAACTGGGAATCTCAGCATGTCACTCTGAAACACAAACACAATCAAGAAGGGTCACATTTCTATTTTTTTAATAAATATTTTTATTTATTTATTTGAGAGATAGAGAGATTGGAGGGAGCAGTAACAGGAGGAATGGCCGAGGGAGAGGGAGAAGAAGACTCCCCGCTGAGCAGGAAGCCTGATGTGGGCCTTGATTCCAGGACTCTGGAATCATGACTTGAGCAGAAGGGAGATTCTCAACCAACTGGTGCCCCATCACTTTTCATTATTACTCAATGCTTTAGATCCCAGTTGTCAAGTAAGTCCTCATTAGGAAAATTATTTGCATATATGATAGATTTATTTAATATAAAACTATGAAGCCACATTAGATGTTTATTGCTAAACATTTAGAGAAGGAAATGTCTCCAATAGTTATGGAGAACATCTGCACAATACCATTCTTTAAAAAACACTCAAGAAAACTCTATTTTATGTTTATCCCCCTAGGTTTTGGTCATTGCTATCTTACTATTATTTTGGAGCTCAAGAGTTTGTGTGGTTGGTGTTGGCATTTGTCAAAATGTTTTTATTCTATCTAGAGAAAGTTAAACAGCTAATATTTTTTCTTCATTTGTTTGCCTTCATTTAATTGTGATAAAAATTATTTAATTATTTAAAAGAGAAGAGAGTGTCACTTGCAAATATATACAATTGGAAACGATATAGTAGTTTACATTACAGAGTCAAATATAGGCATATAGTAAGTTGTTCAGTAAATCAGCTATAAACTGTGTTCCAGATACAAGTGCATGCCCCATAAATGTTTGTCTCCTTTTTGTGTGTATATTTTTCCAGGGCCGAATCCAAGAGATTTAGATTCTAAAGACCACAAACATTGTATTGAGGGGAGACAAACCATAAGAGACTGTGATCTTTGAGAAACACACTGAGGGTTTTAGAGGGGAAAGGGTTGGGGGTTGGGTGGGTCCAGTGGTGGGTATTAAGGAGGGCACATATTGCATGGAGCACTGGGTGTGGTACATAAACAGTGAATCTTGGAACACTGAAAAAATAAAAGATTATATTCTGAAGAACATAGAGATTGTCAATACAAAGAAAGAAAAATACCATGTGAATTCATTTCTGTGTGGAATTTAAAAGAAAAAAAAGAAATGAACAAAGCAACAACAACAAACCTCAAGTACAGAGAGAGAACAAACTGGTGGTTGCCTGAGGGAAAGTGGGTGGGGGTATGGGTGAAATAGATAAAGGGGGGTAAGTGGCACAAAGTCAGTTATAAAATAAATAAGTCAGAGAGATGAAGACTGTAGTATTAGGAATATAGTCGATTGTCACATAATGCATTTGTTGAGAGACAAAAGGATTACTCTGAGTCCAATAACTTGGAACAAAGAGATGGCCAAAGGGGCTGTACCACCAGGGACTGCCAAGAAGTGCAGGGTAGAGGTGAAGGCCTGAGTCCAGGTGAGCTCTTGGCTTTATTACCCCAGAATGTAAAGTATGTGGAAGTAAAGAAAAAAAAAACAACTCAAGAAAGCAATCACATGAGGGGCAGGAAGGAACTGTGCGGGGGACTATCAGCATGGGTCCTAGTGAGGCATTAACTAGGGATGGAGATGGGAGAACTGACCTCAGTAGGCCTTTCTTAACCACCATCATTGTTGTTTTCAGCATGCACTGCTTTTAATACCAAATGGTGGGGAATGTTTGGCTTTTGCCATATGGATGCAACTTTTGCCATATATACCTGTTGCTGTTCTTGTTTCTTTTGCCCGATGAAGTCTTGCTCTACCACATCTCCCCCTTTATTGTTTACTAGCATTTAAATTTGAATGAATCTTGGAACACTACATCAAAAACTAATAACATACTGTATGGTGACTAATATGACATAATAAAAAATATTAAAAGAATAAATAAATCTGAATGGAAGATTACAAGGGGCAGTGGTTAGAGGATTGGCTGATAGCCAGACTGCTGCAGGAGAGTCATCATGACTTCAGTATCAAGAGTTCTGTGAAACAGGTAGTAAAGGGCCTTCAGCACTGCAAGAAAACACAAGAGAAATAGCATACAAAGACCTATGAGAATCCATATTTGGAGATTAAGTCCTGAAAACTAGTTTTGAGGTTAAGACATTGAGTCAGATCATTAAGGTGGGCAAGTGTGGCTTTTGTGTCTTTTCATGTAATTGAACCATGTGTTCATGTAATTGGCCTTGAAGGTTAAGAATGTCCTGACCCAGAGGATAATGAAATGCTCTGTATAGAAGGTGTTGGACATCCTCCCAAGAAGCAGAGCTATTAAAGGGGACAGGGGTGATACACATGGAGCAATATCCCACATCACAGCTGAGGCAAGGTGAGTCCAAGGGCTTGTTATTGTTTCCCTAGCTAAGAGACTGCTGCTTCCAGCGCATCAAGGCCCTGGAGGGTTTCCTGATCAATTGTGGTCTGAGTGATTAAGTCAGGGTTGCATTTTATAGATAATGGTTTGTATGATGCACTATTTGAATAGTATGGGAAAGAGTGACTACAGCTGTAGTAGCCATAGCAGCCTTGGTGGTTAACAGCTATAACGGATGTTATGAGGAGTCTGAGAAATCTTTTGCTTCTAGAGCTAGAGCATTAGTAATTTGTTCTGAGGCAGAATCTTCAATCCAGACTCTGGTCAGGTTGACTGGGATCCATGCCTCAACCCTCTGTTTAAGCACAAAATATGAATGATGTTTAGTTGGGTTATATTCAAATACAAACAGCTAGTGAGGCATGTGAAATTGGCAGCTAATATTACATTAAGTGTTGCTACACAGGGTTAATGAGAAGATGAGTTTATCTGAAAGACAGAAGGCTCATGAAAGGACATAGCAAGTACAGAGGGGCTAGAGGTGCAAACTGTAATCTGTTTAGTGGTATAACTGGTAATCCAAGTCATCTTTTTATCCATAGGTGTTTGATAATTTCCTTGGTACACCATGTGAGGAAAAAAAGACAATTGTCAGGCACCGAACATATTTTTGTTTTAACAAAAAACAGTGAATGCACTGATGTGTGCACAGCAGGGGCCCCACCAGTCCTGGGTTCTAACCTAAAGATTGTCTAGAAGAGTTGTAAGGGAGGCTATAACGCCATGTGGTGCTAGAGTTTTGAATCAGGAGACACTTTTTTCTAGCACTCGTCCCTCAAATAGTAAATTTTTAGTGAAGTTTGTTGATCCACAGGTAACCAAGCTCAAGTTAAGCCTTCAATTTATACCAAGGGTGGGAGCAAACAGGAATGTTGGGTTTAGGATATATTTTTCCTGATTTAATTTTACCCCTTATGCTGGCAGTTCTGATAAATATTTGATATTTTATTGTCCTTATATGATTGATTCCTGTGAAGATATGATTCATATACCATTGTGCTTGAAAAAGAATACAATAATTGGGGCACCTGAATGGCTCAGTGGGTTAAGCCTCTGCCTTTGGCTTAGGTCATAATCTCAGGGTGCTGGGATCGAGTCACACATCGAGCTCTCTGCTCAGCGGGGAGCCTGCTTCCCCCTCTCTCTCTCTGCCTGCCTCTCTGCCT
Organism: Meles meles; assembly: GCF_922984935.1. NCBI lineage: Eukaryota > Metazoa > Chordata > Mammalia > Carnivora > Mustelidae > Meles > Meles meles. The sequence continues at coordinate 32,994,415 of NC_060077.1, forward strand.
GCTTGTGATCTCTATCAGATAAATAAATAAAATAAAAAGAATGAAGTAATTGCTGGTTGTAGCATGTGCTACATCTCAGAATGGTAACTATTCATAAGAAAAAACCCATTATGAGTGAGTGTATACCATCCATTGTGATACCCAAGTTTGTTGCAGAGTTTTCTGCAGTCTTGAAGGGGGCTGGATGCAGAAAACCAATTACTCCCTGTGTAGGTGGTAACATTGGTGGAAATGGGGGGTTCAGGGTCTCTCCACAAAAGGAGGTTAAAAATGGGGGGGGGTTGCCTCTTGTTTTGTTGACTGTTTCCTTTGCTGTGCAGAAGCTTTTGATCTTGATGAAGTCCCAAAAGTTCATTTTTGCTTTTGTTTCCTTGGCCTTTGGAGACATATCTTGAAAGAAGTTGCTGTGGCTGATATCGAAGAGGTTACTGCCTATGTTCTCCTCTAGGATTCTGATAGATTCCTGTCCCACGTTGAGGTCTTTTATCCATTTCGAGTTTATTTTTGTGTACGGTGTAAGAGAATGGTCGAGTTTCATTCTTCTACATATCGCTGTCCAGTTTTCCCAGCACCATTTATTGAAGAGACTGTCTTTTTTCCATTGTATATTTTTTCCTGTTTTGTCGAAGATTATTTGACCATAGAGTTGAGGATCCATATCTGGGCTCTCCACTCTATTCCACTGGTCTATGTGTCTATTTTTATGCCAGTACCACGCTGTCTTGGTGATCACAGCTTTGTAGTAAAGCTTGAAATCGGGTAACGTGATGCCGCCAGTTTTGTTTTTGTTTTTCAACATTTCCTTAGCAATTCGGGGTCTCTTCTGACTCCATACAAATTTTAGGATTATTTGCTCCAGCTCTTTGAAAAATACTGGTGGAATTTTGATTGGAATGGCAATAAAAGTATAGATTGCTCTAGGCAGTATAGACATTTTAACAATGTTTATTCTTCCAATCCAAGAGCATGGAACAGTCTTCCATCTTTTTGTGTCTTCTTCAGTTTCTTTCATGAGTGTTCTGTAGTTCCTTGAGTACAGGTCCTTTACTTCTTTGGTTAGGTTTATGCCCAAGTATCTTATGGTTCTTGGTGCTATAGTAAATGGAATCGATTCTCTAATTTCCCTTTCTGTATTTTCATTGTTAATGTATAAGAAAGCCACTGATTTCTGTACATTGACTTTGTATCCTGCCACGTTACTGAATTGCTGTATGAGTTCTAGTAGTTTGGGGGTGGGGTCTTTGGGGTTTTCCATATAAAGAATCATGTCATCTGCGAAGAGAGAGAGTTTGACTTCTTCCTTGCCAATTTGGATACCTTTTATTTCTCTTTGTTGTCTGATTGCCATTGCTAGAACTTCTAATACTATGTTGAACAAGAGTGGTGAGAGTGGGCATCCTTGTCGTGTTCCTGATCTCAACGGGAAGGCTGCAAGCTTTTTCCCATTGAGGATGATATTTGCTGTGGATCTTTCATAGATACATTTTATGAAGTTCAGGAATGTTCCCTCTATCCCTATACTTTGAAGCGTTTTCACCAGGAACGGATGCTGGATTTTGTCAAATGCTTTTTCTGCATCCATTGAGAGGACCATGTGGTTCTTCTCTCTTCTTTTATTGATTTGTTCTATCACACTGATTGATTTGCGAATGTTGAACCAACCTTGCAACCCAGGGATGAATCCCACCTGGTCATGGTGGATAATCTTTTTAATGTGCTGCTGGATCCTGTTTGCTAGGATCTTGTTGAGAATCTTTGCATCCATATTCATCAGTGATATTGGTCTGAAATTCTCCTTTTTGGTAGGGTCTTTGCCTGGTTTGGGGATCAGGGTAATGCTGGCTTCATAAAAAGAGTCTGGAAGTTTTCCTTCTGCTTCAATTTTTTGGAAAAGCTTCAGGAGAATTGGTGTTATTTCTTCTTTGAAAGTTTGGTAGAATTCCCCAGGGAATCCGTCAGGTCCTGGCCTCTTGTTTTTTGGGAGGTTTTTGATCACTGCTTCAATCTCGTTACTAGATATCGGTCTATTCAGGTTGTCAATTTCTTCCTGGTTCAATTTTGGGAGTTTGTAGCTTTCCAGGAATGCATCCATTTCATCTAGGTTGCTTAGTGTATTGGCATATAACTGTTGGTAATAATTTCTGATGATTGTTTCTATTTCCTTGGTGTTAGTTGTGATCTCTCCCTTTTCATTCATAATTTTATTAATTTGGGCTTTCTCTCTTTTCTTTTGGATTAGTGTGGCCAATGGTTTATCGATCTTATTGATTCTTTCAAAAAAACCAGCTTCTAGTTTCATTGATACCTTCTACTGTAGCTCTCATTTCTACCTCATTGATCTCTGCTCTAATCTTGATTATGTCCCTTCTTGCATGTGGAGTTGGTTTGATTTGTTGTTGATTCTCCAGTTCTTTAAGGTGTAGAGACAGCTGGTGTATTCTGGATTTTTCAATTTTTTTTGAGGGAGGCTTGGATGGCTATGTATTTCCCCCTTAGAACCGCCTTTGCTGTATCCCATAGGTTTTGGACCGAGGTGTCTTCAACAAAACAAAGAGGCAACCCACGGAATGGGAGAAGATATTTGCAAATGACAGTACAGACAAAAGGTTGATATCCAGGATCTATAAAGAACTTCTCAAACTCAACACACACAAAACAGATAATCATATCAAAAAATGGGCAGAAGATATGAACAGACACTTCTCCAACGAAGACATAATTAGCAAGACAGGAAACAACATGTGTTGGAGAGGATGTGGAGAAAGGGGAACCCTCTTACACTGTTGGTGGGAATGCAAGTTAGTGCAGCCACTTTGGAGAACAGTGTGGAGATTCCTGAAGAAATTAAGAATAGAGCTTCCCTGTGACCCTGCAATTGCACTGCTGGGTATTTACCCCAAAGATACAGATGTAGTGAAAAGAAGGGCCATTTGTACCCCAATGTTTATAGCAGCAATGGCCACGGTCACCAAACTGTGGAAAGAACCAAGATGCCCTTCAACGGATGAATGGATAAGGAAGATGTGGTCCATATACACAATGGAGTATTATGCCTCCATCAGAAAGGATGAATACCCAACTTTTGTAGCAACATGGACGGGACTGGAAGAAATTATGCTGAGCGAAATAAGTCAAGTAGAGAGAGTCAAGTATCATATGGTCTCACTTATTTGTGGAGCATAACAAATAACATGGAGGACATGGGGAGATGGAGAGGAGAGGGAGTTGAGGGAAACTGGAAGGGGAGATGAACCATGAGAGACTATGGACTCTGAAAAACAACCAGAGGGTTATGAAGGGGCGTTGGGGGGGGGTGTGTGGCGGGGGGTGGTGGGAGGTTGAGGAACCAGGTGGTGGGTAATAGGGAGGGCACGTACTGCATGGAGCACTGGGTGTGATGCCAAAACAATGAACACTGTTATGCTGTAAATAAACAAACAAACAAAAAAAAACAAACCGGGGGGGGCGGTTAAGATATGTGTCCAAGAGGTGTGATTTCCCATAGAAATAGGGAGGAAGCCAAGGAGTCCCCATAACATGAATAGCACAGATACCTTAGAAACTTTGGTGTTAATAGTTACATGTGCAAACATGGAAAGGAGTAAATTTTCAGGGGTCATGGGTGTTCCTGTGTTTTCTAAGTTTTTTTTTTCTACTTGTATGTTGTTTTTTTTTTTTAGATTATCGCATGTTGGCCTAGAGGACTGTGTCATGGAGGTTGGGGGTCCCATCCTCCATTTTTTGCTTATTCTCCCTGGTGGCGGCTGGACTGCAAGATGATGAAGTTCTAGAACTGAGTTTGATCCATGTAGATGCAGCTCATGGTAAAGCCATACAGCTTTTGCTAGACTCTAAAAGGGTCTTGAAGGAGACTACACATACCCTCTTCCCCATGTTAACTATTGCACTGGCCCTTGCCATTGGGGTCCTTATAGGGGATGTCAACAGGAGACCAGAGGCTTGGTTCTTTTCTTGAGACAGCACAAAATGTTCTATGTCCATAAAACCTGATTCACTGAAATTTAAAAATATTTAGAGTAAATAGGGCTTTATAAAGTTGAGCCTGTAAACAACAAGTGTTGGCAAGGATGTGGAGAAAGGGGACTCTCTTACAATGCAAGTTGGTGCAGCCACTTTGGAAAACAGTGTGGAGATTCCTTAAGAAATTAAAAATAGAGCTACCTATGACCCTTCAATTGCACTACTGGGTATTTACCCCGACGATACAGATATAGTGAAAAGAAGGGCCATCTGTACTCCAATGTTCATAGCAGCAATGGCCACAGTCACTAAACTGTGGAAAGAGCCAAGATGCCCTTCAACAGATGAATGGATAAAGAAGATATGGCCCATATATAAAATGGAATATTATGCCTCCATCAGAAAAGATGAATACCCAACTTTTGTATCAACATGGATGGGACTGGAGGAGATTATGCTGAGTGAAATAAGTCATGCAGAGAAAGTCAATCATCATATGGTTTCACTTACTTGTGGAGCATAAGGAATAACATGGAGGACATTAGGAGAAGGAAAGGAAAAGTGAATTGGGGGAAATTGGAGGGGGAGATGAACCATGAGAGACTGTGGGCTCTGAGAAACAAACTGAGGGTTTCAGAGGGAGGGGGTGGGGGATGGGTGAGCCTGGTGGTGGGTATTAAGGAGGGCATGTATTGCATGCAGCACTGGGTGTGGTGCATAAACAATGAATCTTGGAACACCGAACAAATAAAATTAAATTAAAAAAAAATAAAGTTGTGCCTGAGGGGAAGTATTTCTCTCCATATTCCCCTTTTTTGTTTATATAGTTGTGTTTTTATAAGGCCATTAATCCATTTAACAATGGCCTGTCTGGTTGGGTTATATGGGATGCCAGTAACACGTTTAATGTTCCATGTTTTAAAGAAGATTGCAAGGGCATAAGCAGGATCATTTTTTAGTTTTAATTGCTTTAGGTAGGTCCATGGTAGCAATTGTAGAAAAGATACATTTTTTAACATGCTTGCTAGCTTCTCCTGATTGAGCTGTGTCATGGAGTAGGCCAGATAAAGTATATTTAAGATGATCAAAGTGTTTATAATGGGTGACATCCATCTGGAAGAACTCATTTTTTGATTAACCCCCAGGGATTAATCCCTTCTAGGGGAGTAATTTTGGAGTATTGTTGACAGTCAGGACAGGTTTTAATGATTTTCTGAGTCTGCCATAAAGGTATTTTATAGGTTAAGTTCAGAGCTCTGGCACCTTGATGGAAAAATGGATGAGAAGCAAGTGCTTCTTGAATGATTGTAAAAGAAAGTCACCAACGTATCAGCTCTGTTATTACCTTCCACTAAGAGGTCTGGTGGGCCAGAATAAGGTCTGATATGAGTAATCTAGAGTAATTCTGTCCTGGTTTGTATCAGGCAGTGAAGGTGTTTAAACATATTAAAAAACCTTTCATCATTACTGTTATGGATAAAGGCTGTCTCAACGACCTGAACAGCACCAACTATGTAGGCAGAGTCAGCAAAAATACTTAAAGGACAGTCATGAAAATGTTGAAGAGCTGTAATGACATCACCAAGTTTGGCCCGCCGAGTGGAGCTGTGGTGTGTAGTAAGAAAATGCTTCCAAGTGCCCTTTTCAAGCCATGTGATTGAGCCCTTACCCAATTTCCCTGGTCCATTGACAAAGACCATTAAGGCTTCAGGTATAGGAGTAGCAGATAGGACAGTAAAGGGAGTAAAGGGAAGGAGTCAAAAGCCTTGGAAGATTTTGTCTTGTGGTAAAGAAAAATTAATGTTTCTATGATATTCTGCTAACACTTTCTGAAGAATTTCAGATTGGTGGAGAGCTGCCTAGAAATTTGTCTTAGGGAGTCTTGTATTAATGACATCTAGGTCTTGTCCAGTAAGCATTTGACATTGATGTTGACTTTGTTTAATTAAGTAAACTTGCTGCTCAAAATGAGTGCATAATTTTTTGGGGGAATGGTAGGCTTAAAATATACATTCTAAGACCCCAACCTGTGGGAGAAGTTGGCAGAGGAGGCCTGTGGGACTATGAGGTGTGTTCAAGATTATAAAATGTATCAGTTTACCAAGAGTGAGTCATTCTAATTGATGAGTACTGAGCCATTTTGTTATTTGTTTACGTTCTTCCCTTCTTTTGGGGGAAAGTATTCAAGGGTAAAGGAGGTTGGGGTCTCCCTTTAAGGTGTTAAAGAGGTGTTGTTGGCTATACTTTGGGAAGCCCATAGAGGGCCGAAGCCACTTTATATTTCCTAGCAATTTTTGAAGGTCATTAAGGTCATAGTCTCCTTAATTGCAATAGTGACTCCTTGTAGTTAGATGTGCCTTTGAGTAATAATATAGTCTAAATATTTCCATGGTTCCATTTTTTGTACTCTTTTAGGGGCAATTTGTAAGCCTACCCTATTGGTATGATCTGCCAAATGGGCATATATTTTAGCCACAGTGATGGCATCTGGATATGCCAAGAGAATATCACCATATAGTGATATATTAGAGCTTCAGGGAATGTAGTACAACTGGACCTTAGACCACAAAATTCTGACAAATATTGGGACTGCTGTTCATTCCTTGTGGAAGGACCTTCTACTACTATCTCTTCAGTGGGGCTCCTGAATTAATGCAAGGCAAAGAGAAAGTGAATTTTTTTTTCTATCATCTGGATGCAAAGGAATCATGAAAAGCAGTCTTTTAAACCAATTATGAGGAGGTGGTGACCTTTGGAAATTAATGCTGGGTATATAACCAGGAAGACCTGGTTGCAGTGCTCCCATCAGGGCTATGCTGGCATTTATTTGGCAGAGATCCTAGAGGAGCCTCCATTTTCCTGAACTTTTAGGGATGCAGAAAATGGGTGTGTTCCCCAGACTACGTGAGACTCTATGTGGTTTGCTTTTAATTCCTCTTGTCTTAAGAAGGTGGTTTGTTGTAACCTCTCCCCCTTTAAAGGCCACTGTTCCACCCAAACTGGTGGGCCAGGGAACCATTGTAGTTGGAGTGGAGGGAAACACTATCCTAAGGACAGTGTCCTTATAATTTTGAATAAATTTGGATAAATTTGAAGAAGGGGTGCCAATACAAACTATTCCACTGACTGAGTAAGTCTCGTCCCCATAGAGTTATGCAAAGGTCTGACATAATTATGGAAGTTTAACCCTCTGGTCCAGTACATTTGAGTGGCTTTTTGTTTTGTCAGGTGATTTGAGTTGCCCCCAAATTCACAACAGTCATAGGAGTGACAAATCTTCCATGAAGGAGACCAGTTTTGGAAGCAGTGATGGGGATATCAGCTCCTGAGTCTAAGAGTCCTGTAATAGATCTCTGCTCTATGGTAAGAGTTAAGAGGCCTCACATGAAAGAGTTTGGCTACCCAGAAAGCCCCAGTGTTCTCAAATCACTTGGGAATTTTGGTTTTCTTTTTATGGGCAGGTGTTATAAAAGGAAGTAATAACAGCTGTGCTAAGTGTGTCCCAGTGGTGAAGAAATGATAGCACTGTTGACCATGATTTTGATTCGACTACTACAGAGACTATGACTCCTGGAAGGACTTGAACACCTTGATAGGTGACATTTGATTTTTTTTCAATATGAAGCCAACACTTCCTAGAGGGAGAGGACACCATAATGTGCTAGGAATCATTTTGATTTGATTGGGTTCATCTAAAAGGAGGTCCTCTGCAAGGGGTAAATCCAAACTAGCATTGTTTGAAGTTTTTTGCCTGTAGTTTGGCTACTAGTGACTCCAAGGGGAGACCCTGTCTGAAGTGGTATCCACGAGGGTGTGTGCATGTTCCAAGTCTGGCTCTTGGGCTTTATCTGGGAGTGGGCGCTAGTGTCCCATTTCCCATTTCATGAAATGTTGTTTCCTATGGAGTCAAACCTTGAATGACATTGATTGGCCCAATGAAAAACATTTTTGCATTTAGGACGTTTTGTTTGGGTTTAGGGGCATTTAAAAACTTTTTTTCTTTTTATATTCTCTGGAAATGTCCTTCCTAGACACAATTGTAGCATCTTTGAGGCTGGAGAGCTGCAGTCAAGACTTGTGCCTTAAAAGTCTCTGTACCAACATTTTGACAGGCATTTACCATTTCAGCAATGTTACGATTATTGGCTTGAAGCAGGGCAAGAACATTTTGTTAATCATCATTGACATTTTCACAAGCCAGTTTTGGCACCAAAACCTCAGCTGCTTGGGGGTTATCAATTTGCCTCATGACAGCATTTTGTAACAGATTAACAAAGTCAATGAAAGGTTCTGTGGGGTTTTGCCTGATTGTGGCAAAGGACCCCGTGGATTCAGTAACTTCAGGGATTTTATTCCATGCTTTTATGGCTGCCTGAGACTGAATAAATGCTTACTTCTGTAATTGGGCCAGGGCATGAGTGTTACTATAAGGACCAGACACAGTGAACATATCAAACCCTATAGGAATTGCACTTCCCAAATTTCCTATAGAGCTAGCAGTGGCCACATCATTGAAGTCTTGTAAGCAAACAGTATATTGGGCTGTGGTTAAAACTGCTTTAGAGTCTTTTGATCCCAGGCAGTCATTTTATAGCCATGTCTGATGGCTTTTATCATCTTCTTAATAAGTGAACTTTGAATTCCATTATTAGTCATGCTCTTTCTAAATTTCTTAAACACTGCAAAGGATAGAGTCTCATGTTGGGGCCTTGATTTCCTCTCCCTATTTTGGGGAAAGCTTGCACTTTTCAACTTTGGTTTGCTGTTCCTCCCAAAAGCATCATTCAATAGTAGGTTCATAATTAATGGCAGGCAGCTCTAGCAGGGGTGGGAGAGCTGGAAGTGGGAATGAGACATCAGAGTCTTTCTTTAAGCATAAGGCATTATGGTCAGAGGAGGATAGGTCAGGAGGGAAAGAAGGAAGTGGCAAGGGAAGGGGAGTCCCTGGAAGGAGAGAAGGAGGAGGCTGTGGGGACAAATCTGATGTTTTGGTTTCAGAGGAAAAGTTCTTATCTTGTCCTTGGATGGGTCCCAAGGCTATTCAACACAGATTCCAAACCAGGAGATGGGAAACTTTCACACACCCTATGGTTTAGATGGACAACGGCCAACTCTCTTCCAGTCCTCCAAATTTAGGCTCCCCTCTCTAGGGTACCAGGTGCATTGCTGTCTAATAACTATTACTAATTCTGTTGCTTGTCGCTCTGAGACTTTACATCCTGCTGCCTTTAAGAGACTAACCAATTGCAATTTGTGCTGCATTTCTCACAAGAAAGAGAGCCATGCATGCTGGCAGAGGAAAGAGAAATAGCTGCAAAGAAAAGGAAACACAGAGAAAAGCAAACCAAGAAGAAAGTGAAAAAGACATTCAGGCAAAAAGCCTAAAATGACCTTTTGGTAGGCCTGATAGGCTATGCCAGAGTCACCTATGTCCTTTACTGGAATGAAGCGTGGGTACCCTTTTCCTTACCAGGCTTGGAAGCTCAGTCCCCTCACACGGGGCACCACTTGTTGCATAACACACTCGTTGAGAGACAAAATGATTATTCTGAGTCCAATAACTTGGAACAAAGAGATGGCCAAAGGGGCTGTACCACCAGGGACTGCCAAGAAGTGCAGGGTAGAGGTGAAGCCCTGAGTCCAGGTGAGCTCTTGGCTTTATTACCCTAGAATGTAAAGTATGTGGAAGCAAAGAAAAAACAACTCAAGAAAGCAATCACTTGAAGGGCAGGAAGAAACTGTGTAAGGGACTGTCAGCCTGGGTCCTAGTAAGGCATTAACTAGGGGGCTGCAAGAGATGGGAGAACAGACCTCAGTAGGCCTATCTTTTTTTTGTTTGTTTGTTTGTTTGTTTATTTTCAGTGTAACAGTATTCATTGTTTTTGTACCACACCCAGTGCTCCATGCAATACGTGCCCTCTCTATTACCTACCACCTGCTTCCCTAATCTCCCCCTCCCCGCCCCTTCAAACCCTCAGGTTGTTTTTCAGAGTCCATAGTCTCTCATGGTTCATCTCCCCTTCCAATTTCTCTCAACTCCCTTCTCCTCTCCGTCTCCCCATGTCCTCCATGTTTTTTGTTATGCTCCACAAATAAGTGAGACCATATGATACTTGACTTTCTCTGCTTGACTTATTTCACTCAGCATAATCTCTTCCAGTCCCATCCATGTTGCTACAAAAGTTGGGTATTCATCCTTTCTGATGGAGGCATAATACTCCACTGTGTATATGTACCACATCTTCCTTATCCATTCATCCGTTGAAGGGCATCTTGGTTATTTCCACAGTTTGGCGACCGTGCCCATTGCTGCTATAAACATTGGGGTACAGATGGCTCTTCTTTTCACTACATCTGTATCTTTGGGGTAAATACCCAGCAGTGCAATTGTAGGGTCATAGGAAAGCTCTATTTTTAATTTCTTCAGGAATCTCCACACTGTTCTCCAAAGTGGCTGCACCAACTTGCATTCCCACCAACAGTGTAAGAGGGTTCCCCTTTCCCCACATCCTCTCCAACACATGTTGTTTCCTCTTGCTAATTTTGGCCATTCTAACTGGTGTAAGGTGGTATCTCAATGTGGTTTTGATTTCAATCTCCCTGATGGCTAGTGATGATGAACATTTTTTCATGTGTTTGATATGTCTTCATTGGAGAAGTGTCTGTTCATGTCTTCTGCCCATTTTTTGACATGATTATCTGTTTTGTGTGTGTTGAGTTTGAGAAGTTCTTTATAGATCCTGGATATCAACCTTTTGTCTGTACTGTCATTTGCAAATATCTTCTCCCATTCCGTGGGTTGCCTTTTTGTTTTGTTGACTGTTTCCTTTTCTGTGCAGAACTTTTGATCTTGGTGAAGTCCCAAAAGTTCATTTTCGCTTTTGTTTCCTTTGCCTTTGGAGACATATCTTGAAAGAAGTTGCTGTGGCTGATATCGAAGAGGTTACTGCCTATGTTCTCCTCTAGGATTCTGATGGATTCCTGTCTCACGTTGAGGTCTTTTATCCATTTTGAGTTTATCTTTGTGTACGGTGTAAGAGAATGGTCGAGTTTCATTCTTCTACATATAGCTGTCCAGTTTGACTCCTTAATTTCTCTTTCTTCTGTCTTGTTATTGGTGTAAAGAAATGCAACTAATTTCTGTGCATTGATTTAATATCCTGATACTTCACTGAATTCCTGTACAAGTTCTAGCAGATTTGGAGTGGCGTCTTTTGGGTTTTCCACATAAAGTATCATATCATCTGCAAAGAGTGATAGTTTGACTTCTTCTTTGCCAATTTGGATGCCTTTAATTTCTTTTTGTTGTCTGAGTGCTGAGGCTAGGACTTCTAGAACTATGTTGAATAGCAGTGATGATAATGGACATCCCTGCCATGTTCCTGACCTTAGCGGAAAAGCTCTCAGTTTTTCTTCATTGAGAATGATATTTGTGGTGGGTTTTTCATAGATGGCTTTGATAATATTGAGGTATGTGCTCTCTATCCCTACACTTTGAAGAGTTTTGATCAGGAAGGGATGCTGTACTTTGTCAAATGCTTTTTCAGCGTCTATTGAGAGTTCTTGTTCTTTCTTTTATTTATGGTTCTTATTCTTTCTTTTATTAAAGTATTGTATCACATTGATTGATTTGCGGATGTTGAACTAACCTTGCAGCCCTGGAATAAATCCCACTTGGTCGTGGTGAATAATCCTTTTAATGTACTGTTGGATCCTATTGGCTAGTATTTTGATGAGAATTTTCGCATCTGTGTTCATGAAGGATATGGGTCTGTAATTCTCTTTTTTGATGGGATCCTTGTCTGGTTTTGGGATCAAGGTGATGCTGTCCTTATAAAATGAGTTTGGAAGTTTTCCTTCCATTTCTATGTTTTGGAACAGTTTCAGGAGACTAAGGATTAATTCTTCTTTAAATGTTTAGTAGAATTCCCCTGAGAAGACATCTGGCTCTGGGCTCTTGTTTGTTTGGATATATATATATATTTTTAAGATTTTATTTATTTATTTGACAGAGAGAGATCACAAGCAGACAGAGAGGCAGGCAGAGAGAGAGAGAGGGAAGCAGGCTCGCCGCTGAGCAGAGAGCCCGATGCGGGACTCGATCCCAGGACCCTGAGATCATGACCTGAGCCAAAGGCAGAGGCTTAACCCACTGAGCCACCCAGGCGCCCTTGTTTGGATATTTTTGATGACAGTTTCAAGCTCCTTACTGGTTATGGGTCTGTTCAGGTTTTCTATTTTTTCCTGGTTCAGCTGTGGTAGTTTATATGTCTCTAGGAATGCATTCATTTCTTCCAGATTGTGAAATTTGCAGCATAGAGTTGCTCAAAATATGTCCTTATAATTGTTTGTATTTCTTTGGTGTTGGTTGTGATCTCTCCCTTTCATTCATGATTTTATTCATTTGGGTCCTTTCTCTTTTCTTTTGGATAAGTCTGGCCAGAGTTTTATCAATCTTATTCATTCTTTCAAAGAACCATCTCCTAGTTTCATGGATTTGTTCTATTGTTTTTTTGGTTTCTATTTCATTGATTTCTGCTCTGATCTTTATTATTTCTCTTCTCCTGCTGGGTTTAGGCTTTCTTTCTTGTTCTTTCTCCAGCTCCTTTAGGTGTAGTGTTAGGCTGTGTTTTTGAGACCCTTCTTGTTTCTTGAGAAAGGCTTGTATCACTATATATTTTCCTCTCAGGACTGCCTTTGCTGTGTCCCACAGATTTTGAACCATTGTGTTTTCATTATCATTTGTCTCCATGAATTTTTTCAATTCTTTAATTTCCTGGTTGACCCATTCATTCTTTAGAAGGATGCTGTTTAGTCTCCATGTATTTGGGTTCTTTCCAAATTTCCTCTTGTGATTGAGTTCTAGCTTCAGAGCATTGTGGTCTGAAAATATGCAGGGAATGATCCTAATCTTTTGATCCTGATTGAGACCTGATTTATGACCCAGGTGTGATCTATTCTGGAAAATGTTCCATGTGCACTAGAGAAGAATGTGTATTCTTTTGCTTTGGGATGGAATGTTCTGAATACATCTGTGATGTCCATATTTGTCCCAGTTTTGACACAGATTGCATTGAATGTGTAGATCTCTCTAGGTAGTATAGACATTTTATTTATTTATTAAAAGATTTTATTTATTTATTTGACAGAGAGAGATCACAAGTAGGCAGAGAGGCAAGCAGAGAGAGAGAGAGGAGGAAGCAGGTTCCCTGTTGAGCAGAGAGCTCAATGTGGGACTTGATCCCAGGACCCTGAGATCATGACCTGAGCTGAAGGCAGAGGCTTAACCCACTGAGCCATCCAGGCGCCCCACATAGACATTTTAAAAATATTTATTCTTCCAATCCATGAGCATGGAATGTTTGTCCATTTCTTTGTGTATTCCTCATTTTTTTCCATACATGTTCTGTAGTTTTCAGAGTACAGATGCTTTACCTTTTTGCCCAAGTTTTTTATAGGTATCTTATGGTTTTTAGTGCAATTGTTATTGGGATCCCTTCCTTAATTTCTCTTTCTTCAGTCACACGGTTAGTGTATAGAAATCAACTGATTTCTGTGCATTGATTTTATATCTTGCCACATGAATTGCTGTATGAGTTCTAGCAATTTTGGGGTGGAGTCTTTTGGGTTTTCTATGTGGAGTATGATGTCTTTTGCAAAGAGTGAGAGTTTGACTTCTTTGCCAATTTGAAAAGTCTTTTACTGCTTTTTTGTTGTCTGATTTCAGAGGCTAGGTCTTCTAGTACTATGTCAAATAACACTGGTGACAATGGACATCCTTGACATATTCCTGACTTTAGGAGAAAAGCTGTCAGTTTTCCCCCATTGAGAATGATATTTGCTGTAGGCTTTTCATATATTGCTTTTATGATATTTAGGTATGCTCCCTTTATCCCTACAGTGTGGAGAATTTTAATCAAGAAAGGATGCTGTACTTTGTCCAATGTTTTCTCTGCATCTATTGAGAGGATCATATTGTTTATGTCCTTCCTTCTGTTAATGTGATTTTTCACATAGATTGATTTGCAGATGTTGAACCACCTTTGCATCCAGCCCTGAACCCTTGTTGAGTGAGATCTTTTTTTTTAAATTGTGTCAATTTCTTTGTTGGTTATATGTCTGTTCAGGTTTTCTATTTCTTCTTGCTTCAGTTTTGGTAGTTTATAAATTTATAGGACTGCATCCATTTAAGCCAGATTACCTTATTTGTTGACATATAGTTGCTCATAATATGTTCTTAAATTCTTTGTATTTTCTTGGTGTTTTTTTCCTGATCTCTCCTCTTTCATTCACGATTTTATTAATTTGAGTCATTTCTCTTTTCTTTTGGATAAGTCTGGCTAGAGGTTTATTGATCTAATTAATTATTTCAGAGAACCAGGTCTTAGTCTCGTTGATCTGTTCTACTGGTCTTTTGGTTTCTATTTCATTGATTTCTGCTCTGATCTCTATTATTTCTCATCTCCTGCTAGTGTTAGGCTTCATTTGATGTTCTCCTTCCTGCTCCTTTATGTATAAGGTTGGGTTGTATATTTGAGACCATCATTGTTTCTTGAGAAAGGCCCATATTGGTATGTACTTCACTCTTAGGACTACCTTTGCTGCGTCCCAAAGGTTTTAAAGAATTGCTGTTTTCATTGGCATTTATTTTCATGAACTTTTTAAAGTCTTCTTTAATTCTGACCAATTCATTCTTTAGTATGGTGCTCTTTAACCTCCATGTATTTGAGTTAGTTAGAGTCTAAGGGCAGAAATGAGAGCTAAGCAGGCTGAACTTAAAAATGTTATGAGTGAGGTGCAGTCTAAACTGGATACTCTAACAGCCAGTGTAAATGAGGCAGAAGAAAAAATTAGTGAGCTAGAAGATAAGATGATAAAAAGGAAGGAAGCCAAGAAGGACTGGGATAAATAGCTAAAAGACAATAAGAACAGACTTAGAGAGATTGATACCACCATGAAACGTTACAATTTCAGAATTATTGGGATCCCTGAGTGGGGGAGAGAGAGAGGGAGAGAGAGAGAGGACTAGAAGGTATATTTTAGAAAATCGTAGCTGAAACTTCCCTAATCTGGGGAAGGAAATAAGCATTCATGTCCACGAGGCAGAGAGGATCCCTCCCAAGGTCAATGAGAATAGACCAACACCCTGGCACATAATAGTAAAATATTCAAGTCTTTGAGCCAAAGAAGCTATCCTGAGAGCAGCTAGGGGGAAGAGATTTCTTATATGCAGAGGGGGGAACATCAGAATAACACCAGACCTGTCCACAGAGATGTGGCAAGGCAGAACGGGCTGTTCTATTGGGCTGGCAAGAAATATTCAGGGTACTAAATAAGAATAACATTAAGCCAAGGATACTTTATCCAACAAGGTTGTCATTCAGAATAGATGAGGAGACAAGGAACTTCCAAGACTAGCAGGAAACTGAAAGAGTTTGTGACTACCAAGCTGGCTCTGCAAGAAATATTAAGGGGGATTCTACGAAAGAAGAAAGACCACAAGGTTAATACAGAACACAAATTTACAGAGACAATCTATAGAAAAAGGGACTTTACAGACAATATGATGGCACGAAGATCACGTCTTTCAATAGTCACTCTCAATGCAAATGGCCTAAATGCTCTCATGAAATGACACAGGGTTGCAGATTGGATATGAAGACATGACCCATCCATATTCAGAATTAGATACAAAGACAGACTCATTTTGAAACCTAAGGATACCTCCAGGTTGAAGCAAGGGGATGAAAAACCATTTATCATGCCAACGGACTGCAAAAGATAGCTGAGGTAGCAATCCTCATATCAGACAAATTAGATTTTAAACTAAAGACTGTAAAAGATGGAGAGGGACACTATATCATACTTAAAGGGTCTATCCAACAAGAAGTTCTATAATTGTAAGTATGTATGCCCCCAACATAGGAGCAGCCAACAACATAAACCAATTAAAAACCAAAATGAAGAAACATGTTGATAATAATATATTAATACTAGGATACTTCACACCACACTCACAGAAATGGACAGATCATCTAAGCAGAAGATCAAAAAAGAAACAAGAACTTTGAATGACACATTGGACCATATGGACTTCACAGATATATATGGAACATTCCACCCCAAAACAAGAGAACACTCATTCTTCTCAAGTGTACATGGAACTTTCCCAATAGACCAAATATTCAGTCACACATCAGGTCTCAACCAATATCAAAAGACTGAGATTATTCCCTGCATATTTTCAGACCATGAGTCTTTGAAACTGGAACTCATTCATAAGAAAAAGTTTGGAAGGAACTCAAGCACTTTGAGGTTAAAGAGCATCCTGCTAAAGTGTGAATGAGTCAACCAGGAAATTAAAGAAGAACTTAAACAATTCATTGAAACTAATGAAAATGAAAACACATTGGTTCAAAACCTATGGGATACTGCAAAGGCAGTTCTTTTTTTTTTAAGATTTTATTTATCTATTTGACAGACAGAGACTTCAAGTAGGCAGAGAGGCAGGCAGAGAGAGAGGAGGAAGCAGGCTCCCTGCTGAGCAGAAAGCCCGATGTAGGGCTCGATCCTAGGACCCTGGGGTCATGACCCGAGCTGCAGGCAGAGGCTTTAACCAACTGAGCCACCCAGGCGCCTCTGCAAAGGCAGTTCTAAGAGGGAAATACATAGCCATTCAAGCCTCTCTCAAAACAAACAAACAAACAAACAAATGAAAAACCTAGAAAAATCCCAAATGCACAAGCTAATCACCTACCTAAAGGAGCTGGAAAAAGAACAGCAAATGAAGCCTAAACCAAGCTGAAGAAGAGAAATAATAAAGATTAGAGCAGAAATCAATGAAATAGAAACCAGAAAAACAGTAGAACAGATCGTCAAAACTAGAAGCTGGTTCTTTGAAAGAATTAATAAGATTGATAAACCACTAGCCAGACTTATCCAAAAGAAAAGAGAAAGGACTCAATTTAATAAAATAATGAATGAAAGGGGAGAGATCACGACTAATACCAAGGAAACAGAGACCATTGTTAGAACTTACTATCAGTGGCTATGTGCCAACAAACTAGGCAGTCTGGAATACTTATACATTCTGGGATACTTATACACTACCAAGACTGAAACAGAAAGAAATAGTCTGAATAATGAGTAAAGAAACTGAATGAGTCCAATAATGAGCAATGAAACTGAAGCAGTAATCAAAAACCTCCCAAAAAACAGGAGTTCAGGGTCTGATGGATTCCCAGGAGAATTCTACCAAATATTTAAAGAAGAAATCATACCTATTCTACAGAAGCTGTTTCAAAGAACAGATATGGAGGGAAAACTTCCAAACTTGTTCTATGAGGCCAGCATTACCTTAATCCCTAAACCAGACAAAGACCACATCAAAAAGAATAATATGGACCAATATCCCTGATGAACAATGGATGCCAAAAAACTCACTATGATACAACCCAATAGAATTGAACAGTACATTAAAGGATTTATTCACCATGACCAGGTGGGATTTATTCCTGGGCCACACTATAGTTCAACATTAGAGCACATTAACAAAAGAAGAGACAAGAACCCTATGATCCTTTCAATAGATGCAGAGAAAGCCTCTGACAAAATAGAGTTTCCTTTCCTGATTAAAACTCTTCAAAGAATAAGGATAGTGAGAACATGCCTCAACATGATAAAAGCCATCTATGAAAAGCCCATGGCAAATATCATTTTCAGTGGGGAAAAGCTTTTCCCTTAAGATTAGGAACATGACAGTTATGTCCACTCTCACCACTATTGTTCAACATAATACCAGAAATCCTAGCATCGACAACCAGACAACAACAACAAAAAAGACAAAAGCATTCAAATTGGCAACGGAGAAGTCAAACTCTCTCTCTTCTCAGATGACATGATACTTCATGTGGAAAACCCAAAAGACTAGAACTTATACCACAATTCAGCAAAGTGGCAAGATGCAAAATCAATGCAAAGAAATCAGTTACATTTCTATACACTAACAAAACAAATGAAGAAAGAGAAATTAAGGAATGTTTCCCATTCACAGCTTCACCAAAACCACTAGATACCTAGGAATAAACCTAACTAAAGAGTTAAAAGATCTGTACCCTAGAAACTAAGGAACACTTATAAAAGAAATTGAGGAAGACACAAAGAGATGGAAAAACATTCCATGTTCATGGATTGGAAGAATAAATATTGTTAAAATGTCTATGCTGCCCAGAACAATCTTCACTTTCAGTGCAATCCCTATCAATATACCATCAACGTTTTTCACAGAGCTGGAACAAACAATTTTATAATTTGTTTGGAACTCCAAAGGAGACCAAATCCTCAGAGGAATGTTGAAAAAGAAAAACAAAGCTGGGGCATCACAATGCCTGACTTCAAGCTATATCGCAAAGCTGTGATCACCCAGACAGCATGGTACTGGCACAAAGACAGACACATAGGTTAATGGACCAGAATAGAGAACCCAGAAATTGATCCTCAATTCTATGGCCAACTAATCTTTGACAAATCAGGAAAGACTATCAAATGGAAAAAAGACAGTCTCTTCAATAAATGGTGCTGGGGAAATTGGACAGCTACATGCAAAATGAAACTCAACCAATCTCTTATACCATACACAAAGATAAACTCAAAATGGATGAGAGGCCTCAATGTGAGAGAGGAATCCATTAAAATCCTACAGGAGAACATAAGCAGCAACCTCTTCAACCTTGGACAAAGCAACTTTTTGCAAGATATGTCTCTAAAGGCAAGGGATACAAAAGCAAAAATGAACTTTTGGGACTTCATCAAGATAAAAAGCTTCTGCACAACAAAGGAAATGGTCAAAAGGCAACCTACAGAATGGGAGAAGATATTTGTAAATGATGTAACAGATAAAGGGCTGATATCCAAGATCTATAAAGAACTTCTCAAATGCAACACCCAAAAAACAAAGAAAGCAGTCAAAAAAATGGGCAGAAGACATGAACAGACACTTCTCCAAAGAAGGCATCCAAAGGCCAACAGACAAGTGAAAAAATGCTCCACATCTCTTGCCATCAGGGAAATACAAACCTAACCCATAATGAGATACCACCTTACACCAGTTACAATGGCCAAAATTAACAAGAGAGGAAACAACGAGAGTTGGTGAGGATGTGGGGAAAGGGGAACCCTCTTACACTGTTGGTGGGAATGCAAGCTGCTAAAGCCACTCTGAAAAACAGTATGGAGTTTCCTCAAGACATTAAAAATAGGGGTGCCTGGGTGGCTCAGTGGGTTAAAGCTTCTGCCTTCAGCTCAGGTCATGATCTCAGGGTCCTGGAATCGAGCTCCATATCGGGCTCTCTGTTCAGCAAGAAGTCTGCTTCTCTCTCTCTGCCTGTCTTTCCACCTGCTTGTGACCTCTGTCTGTCAAATAAATAAGATAAATAAAATCTTAAAAAAAAGACATTAAAAATAGAGCTACCCTATGACCCAATAATTGTACTATTGGGTATTTGCCCAAAGATACAGATGTAGTGAAACAAGGGGCACACGGCCCCCAGTGTTCATAGCAGTGATGTCCAGAATAGCTAAACTGTGGAAGGGACCAAATTGTCCTTCAACAGATCAATGGATAAAGAGGGTGTGTGGTTCATACACACAATGGAATATTACTCAGCTATCAGGAAGATGAAGAGCTAACATTTGCATCAACATTGTTAGAACTAGATGGCATTATGTGAAGTGAAATAGGTCAATCAGAGAAAGACAATTATATGGTTTCATTCATATGTGGAATATAAGGAATAGTGCAGAGGACCATAGTGGAAGGGAGGGAAAACTAATGGGAAGAAATAAGAGAGGGAGAAAAACCATATGAAACTCTTGACTCTGGTAAACAAACTGAGGGTTGCAGAAGGGAGGAAGGTGGGAGGATGGGGTAACAGGGCATTGGGTATTAGGGAGGGCACGTGATACGAGCATTGGGTGACACATGCCACTGATGAATCATTGAACACTAAGTCAAAAACTAATAATATAGTTTATGCTGTCTAATTGAACTTAATTTAAAAAGTCAATAACATTAAGAAATTGGTTGGAAAAGGAATGAGAAATAATAAAAAATTATGTAGAAAGACTAAAGAATCGTGTGGAAAAATCCTATGTGTTGTATTCTGAATTCTTAGAATATTCATAGAATTGTGAATTCTCCTCATTGTTTGTTCTCATTGTTTGGCAAACTTGGTGTTGGCTGGATGTTCTTGGTGATCTTCTGGGGGAGGGGCTTGTAGCTTTGATTCTCAAGTGTATTTGCCCTGGGGGCCAGGCTAAGTAATCTGCTCTGGTTTGCTCTATGTGGCTTTTGTTCCCTGAAGGCTTTCGGCTCAGGGTCCTGAGATCAAGCCTTGCGTTGAGATCCACACTTAGCAGAGTCTACTTCCTTCCCTCTCCTTCTTCCTTTTCACATGCATTCTCTCTCTTTCCCGCTCAAATAAATAAATAAATCTTAAAAAGAAAAAAAGAAAAAGAAAAGTAGTTAGGTCCAAAAAATAAAAGTAATATATATATAAAGTTATTTATAATTTCAATTTATAACTTACAATTTTAAAAATTATTTACAATTTTATACACAATTTTTAAAAATTAAAAAATAAAAATATTAAGGAAGCTAGATTCTAGTTTCCTCGGAGCAGAAGCTTTGTAGCACTCTATGATCAATAGACAAGGTGTGTGTGAGGGGTTTGTAGTGACCTTCTGGTGGAAGGGCCTGTTGCACTGATACTCAGTCTGATTTGCCCTCAAAGAGATGCACTTACAGGGCACAGGGGATGGGGCTTTGTTTAGGCAGCTCTGGTCTCCACTTGGTGGTGACTTTTAGGTCATGGAAATTTTTCCTTGCTGATGGGCATGGGGCAAAATGGCACCACTCTGTTGTGTTGTCCTTGGAGAAGAGAACTGGTATCTGCCACTCCAGGAAGCCCTCACAGAAGAGCAACCAATCACCCCTGTTGTGTTTCCAGCTTCCATAAGATCCATGCCTTTACCTTGTCCGTGTCTAAGTTCTCCATCTGCCTGGAGGCACAGTACTCCTGTGTTTTATTTCAGGTGGATGGATGGGTTTTTAAACTTCAAATTTTAGGGACTCACATAGCATGGCCTCATGCTGATCCCCTGGAGGAGGGTCTCATGTACTTTTGCCACTTGCCAGCCTGTCTCAGGAAAGCACTTGTACGAATCCACAGCAGCTTCAAGTTTATGGCAAAGTGGAGCAGAAAGCCAGCACCAAGATTCACTGCCTTGAGCTGGCATCCCAACTTCAATGCCTGGGAACAGTGAAGCACACAGGTACCACCTATTCTTCTGTCCTTGGTGAGGCCTTGCCAACACTCCCAAAAGCACTCCAAGCATGGAACTGTTTCTTCCTGTGCAACCCAGGGGATCCTAGACCATGCTGTTTTTTTCTAGGTCTCCACCCTTCTTCCCCATAGGAGCACCCTTAAACCAGACAGGACTGCAGTGGTGGGCAGACTTCTAACACTTAAGATTTTGCATTCTACTGCTTATAATATCTTGTGGTAGCCTCTGTAAGCAGGGCTGCCTCCTCTCCTAAACACCTGCATTTATCTCCTCCAAATCAACTCTCTGTAGCTCCTGTCTTCCACGATTCTACTTGCAAACTTGCAATTTTGTTCTCTCAGTCCTCAGATTGATTTCTAGGGTGTTCAGAATGATTTGATATTTATCTAGTTGAATTCCAGGAATGAACCAAGCTTAGGGTCTCTCTACTCCTCTGCTCTCATAATGCTAACACTTAGGTACTTTTGCTGTACATCTCTGTTGATGTATTTTTCTTGCTCTCATCAGATTGTAAACATTGAGATCTGGGTCTCAATTTGAAAGTTCAAAATTTTTTTAACTACCTCCCTGATATGAGGAAGTCCCACTTAACAATATTATAATAAATCCCCACTTAAAAAAAAGATATTTCACTGCGTATAATAGTTTTTTATTTATATAAATATATACATAACAAATTACCACAAATTTATTCTTTACAGTTCTGGAGGTCAGAAGTCCAAAATGGATATCACTGTGCTAGGATGAAAGCGTCAGTAAGGCTTCATTCCTTCTGGAGTCTTGGGAGAGAACCTATTCTTTGCCTTTGCAGCTTCTAAAGACCACCCACACTCCTTGGCTCATGGTTGTTTCCAGATCTCTTACAACTCTCTTCTGCTTCTGCTTCTGTTGCCTTCTCTCAAGTCTGAGGACCTTTCTGATTACACAGCCTCCACACAAGAAATCTAGGAGAGTGCCCCATGTCAAAACCCTTAACTCAATCATATCTTTAAAGTTCCTCTTGCCATGTGAAGTAACATATTCGCAAGCTCTAGGGATTAGGATGTGGACATCTTTGGGGACCAATTTTCTGCCAACCATACTACTCTTCTGTGAAAATTGAAAGAAATTTATTTTACACTATTAATAATTTTCTTCACAACAGTACAGAGTATAATAAATTACTAAAATGTGAATTACAGGTAATAAAATATGGGGGCAACCATTGTGGGTCACAATAGATGGATAAAACAATGCTTTCCTAATTTTTACCAGCAAGAAACAGAGAGAGACTTCTATTTGGGTGACACACTGACAGATCAGTCTCAGGGAAGAAGAGGTGGGGAAGGGCAGGTGGGACTGCCCAACCCGGGATGAGTCAGGAGAGGACACAAGTGAACATAGGCAGAGTCAAGGAGAAAGACTTGCTCCAGGGTTTATACATCATGAGACTAAGACATTAAGATCAATGGGACTGGATTGGCAGTATGTACCTGCGGGCATAGATTTTCCTGAGATGCCAAGTCTCCTCATTTTACTTACTGGTAGACGTACCTTGTCCTCTTTAATATTTGGTCCCTCTTGATTTCCTGATCCAGAGTCCTTTCAAGACAAAACTAAAAACAGCAGCATGGTGGGACCACAGGGGAGACTGGGACCTCTAGTGTCAAGAGGAAAGATAGAAAGGCAAAGGCCTTGAGTTCAGAACAATAAAACCCACTTTTACTTTCATGTCTTCCTCCTTTCATCTTTTGTGGTTATATTATTATAATTAGCCAACCCCATTTCTTCTACTCTTTGTCCTATCTTCTAACTTAACATCACCTTCAATCCTTGATAACCTAGGTAATTTTTAGCAAGTATTAATTTTGCAAGTAAAATACTATACTTAAGCATATATTAGAGAGCATGATGATCCAAATATTCCACTAGTTTTCCAACTCATTTAATCAAATAGGACAATTTTACTGAATTTAAAATGTATTCAGTTACTATATTCTCTTATGTATACTGTATATTAAGTATAGTGTACAGTTATGTTTACTATATATTAGGAAGTCTAGCCTGTGACTGATTATCCATCCATATGCTGCCTACTAGTATTCAGTAAATCATTACCACTTTGTATTTAAAAACAAATGCACACATGCACCCACATATTCATACTCTACTAGGGAGATAACTACAAATAACTTCAGACTCTGGAGAAATGAGGCCCAAGCCTGTTGAAGAGACAATGAATTTGCTGAAGACTTGAGAAGAAACACCATGTCTTTAGACTAGTGAGAGAGACATTGTGTCAGATCACGTCTCTGTAAAGATCTGGGAAGCCAGCCTCGAACTGCCCATGCCTACCTGCCAAAGGCCACGAAGAAGACACTTATCACCAAACAAAGTAGGATTGTTGGTCCTTGTCACACCAGGGTTGGCCACAGACCATGGAAATAGGGCATCTCAGGGAGGATGTTGGGGAATGCTATGATTGGGGTTGGGCTTGTGCTAGGTGATTGGGTGTTGGGAGGGTGAATTGTGTGATGGTGGGGTCAGCTCTGTAAGTGGTATCTTAATAGCTTTCGTTAAGAACTGGCAGAAGCAGAGTGGAGCTACAATTGTAAGTGGTAAAGAGGAAGCAGTTGTCACATAACAGGGAGAGGAAGATATTTGGAAAAACTTGTGATTTGCACATGTTTTCATTTTTGTCCAGATATGATTAGGTAGTGATCTTATTTTTTATTCACTTTATCATGCTTGCCTAGTGATGTTGTCTGATTTTGATGTTCTGGGAAATTGTTTATGTTCAACAGAACTCCATGGCCTAGCTCTTTTAGCCAGGTTAGCCCTTGAGTGGCAAGTCAGGGAGTTTTTTCTTCCCCAGGGCAAGGAATTGGAGTCCCATTGGAATGAGGGGTCCCAATGGAATCCTGCTCGGCATGGAGAGAGCAGACCTCTGGCCCTTCTGGTCTCTCCAGCTCCAGCTCCATCCTACACTGTGAGTGATTTCATGTGCATGCCAGGAACACCCCGCCTGCACATCTATACTTCATTTCAGCGCCTCCTGCAGTTATGTGCCCTTTGGCCAAAGGAACAATGCGTGCTCAGAATGACAGACAAAGCAAGAAAACTGGCCCAAAGGCACATGCAGGCCCTGCCCACACATGTTTCAACCAACATTATTTTCTGTAACAATAAGATATGGTCTCCAGATGGACTTGAGGAGCATGGTTTTGAAGGCAGAAAAACCTGCTCCTCATCCCAACTTGTCCATTTTTCAAGTATTGAGCAAGTTACTCAGCCTCTCTTATAAGCCTCAGTTTCTTCAAATATGAGCATTTAGTGATGGGTTGTTCCATGAATTAAATGAAATCACATGTATAAATAACTTTATATATTTTCTAATATAAACTTCTTCCAATAAATAGAATTGCTATTATTTTTGTTAAATATTCTAAAAAGGATTTTTGGGACTGGTAGTGATTTTCAGAGGCCCTAAATCTGACTTAGATGTGGAAATCACCGGTTTTAAGCACACGTGCTCTTCTTTTCTTCTGCTATTAAAAGAGAGTTCAACTTAATAGTAAATAGTTTTTCTGTTCTTTTACTTTCCCGTTTTTCTGACTGTACTGTATTTACTCGGCCTTGATTTTAGTGATATTTCTGATTCCATAAGAATAAACAGTGAATCTTGGAACACTGAAAAGATCCAATAAAATTAAATTAAAAAAAAGAATATCATTTAAAAAATTTCAATTACCCTGGCATAGGCAAAAAAAAAAAAAAAAGGTAAAACACAAAAACTAAACAATGAATCTTGGAACACTGAAAAAAAAATAAAATAAAAAGCTAAAAAAAAAAAACCCCCAAATAAAAGAGAGTTCATTTTCCTAAGTTAAAAAATAATCTTCTGTTACTATTTAGAGCATGATTTCTGTGGCTACCTGTCAGCTCTTCCACAAATGTTAAGGTTGTATGCAGAATTAGTAAAGGAGGATATGCCAAGACACAGATGACCTCAAGGAATTTAAACTATACATAGTGGTATAATAAAAAGATACTTTTTGACCACAAGAGGCAAATGAAGAGTGGAGAACAGAAAGGAAGCATGGCCAGCCAAGGAGCAAGGTGGTGGCATCTGCTTGGGTCCCCTGCCCTGAGAAGCAGGTTTCTCTCCCCACCAGGGACTATATGTGGGGAGGGAGCTGCACTAGCGCTGGACAGATTCAGGATCCCTGGTAACGGGGAACCTCATAGCAAACCTCTGACTGCTTCATGGAACTCGTAGACGTCAACTCCTGCTGAGTACGCCACTTCTCCTTCTCATTTCCCATTCCTGAATTTTATTTTTGCGTGCTTAATTCCGGACACTGCCCTGCCCCCTGGGGGTGTACCACAGCAGTACTGCATTCCGGGGAGTCCAGGCTGCTGGGAATAGCAGGAAGTTCACGCTGTGAGCCGCCCCAGTGTCAGCTCTGTGGGCTGATCCTAACAGCAAGGACAATGGCAACAGCTATCACGGTATATCTCACGGATGAAACTTTTTTTCAGCATGAGCTATTCTATCTAATATTCACAATCGCAGTTTGAAAATGGTAAACCAAGTGGTGAAACCAAGGTTCAAGAAGGCGATGTGGTTTGGCTAGGTCACTCAGCTGTCTTCAGCCAGGGTCTTTGACTTCATAACCTGGACACCCATTTCCAGGATGAATATATGTGGTTTGTGTCTAAATTCCCAACAGCTACTCCCCACAAGCCTTCAGGATTATTTTAAAAGAGTTAAAATAAAAATTACAAAAATATCCAGCCTACCAGTGTTACTGAATTAGACCTAGCAATACAGGGGGAGTGAAGTGTTGCCCTCGCATCACCAGGCTAGGGCCCAGCTGCAAATCCAGCAGGAAAAGTCTGGGGAGAAACAGAGAGACATATCATTTTATTCTGAACTATTCCAAATAATTTCCAAAAGTTGTGTAAATATTTGGTTGTCATAATAAGAATCTATCTTGTAGTTAACATCTTTAATGAAAAGCTTGTTAAAGCACATAATTCTTTCCCAAAGGCTTTCCTTTCAACATGTCGGGGCAGCTTGTTTTCTAAGTTACAGAGATTGCATCATTTTGATGTTTTTCTTGAACACCCTTAGGGTTTATTTTCGGAAATATGGTTGTCAGCTTTTTCAACTGAACTTCGCTCTTCATTACAAAGGAAATCCAGCATTTACAACATTTCTGTCTGGAATAAAACAAAACATTATTTTGAAGTTCAGGCTCTGCCTCTATAATCAAGCAGGGAGTTATGTTCCTTCTAAAAAATGGCAAACCTTAATATGTTATTCCAGTTTAGTAGCCACTCAAAGCTTCTTTTTACTACAAAGAAAAGAGGCATAGTTCTTTGATGGTTCTGACCACATGCTCTGACAGAAAAAAAAATCAGAAAACCATTGATACATACTCCCTAAGATACTGCCATTCTGTTTTGACACACATGAAATTCTAAGAGGAGATTGCCTCATTGGGTAAGAGTAGGAATTCTACCCATTTTTATTCCTTATAAAATAATATATTATGTATGCAATGTTGGATACCAAAAACAGTAAGAAAATCTACTCTTTAGAGAATCTTTATTAACTGACTCATTGATGATTCTGTCATGGGACACTGGGTGGGTAAATCAAGTCACAGAAAATTCTAGAATGCTCAAACTTTCCTTCCAAAATATAACTGAGGAATTTTCCAACTGCCTCAGAGAAGTTTATAAGGAAAGATTTTTTTTAAACTCTTAGTAATTGTAATTTTAATTTCCCTAGTAAAAAATTAAATCACTTTTTAAATGGAAAGGTAAAGTTATTAAAGAAAGGGAAAGAATAACGGTGGAAAAAGAAAAAGAATTTCCAAGATTTTGTGATCATATTTATCTAGCATTTTCATGAGAAAGAAATGATTCATAATGATCTCTCAATGTTCTTCCGGGCACTTCGAATTTTAAACATTTTATGCTTTGTCATAAGCCGAATCATTTACGCAGCTCTTTCTACTCCCGGGGGAAAAATTATCTCTTGTCACTTGAACAGATCTGGATGTGCTAACTCTTATAAAAGGTGATAGAGAATAAACATTCATTTGCATATCAGAGCTAGAAAGCTATTTCTTTCTTTTTTATTTTTTTACTGTTCATTTCTAAATTTATTTATTTTTTTTCAGCGTAATAGTATTCATTGTTTTTGCACAACACCCAGTGCTCCATGCAATACGTGCCCTCCCTATTACCCACCACCTTGTTCCCCCAACCTCCCACCCCGCCCCTTCAAAACCCTCAGGTTGTTTTTCAGAGTCAATAGTTAGAAAGCATTGGGGAGGGGAGGCGAACCATAAGAGACTATGGACTCTGAAAAACAACCTGAGGGTTTTGAAGGGTCAGGGGTGGGAGGTTGGGGGAACAGGTGGTGGGTGATGGGGAGGGCACGTTTTGCATGGAGCACTGGGTGTTGTGCAAAAAGAATGAATACTGTTACGCTGAAAAAATAAATAAAAAGGAAAAAAAAAAAAGAAAGCTATTTCTAAAACATTGAACTAATTTGTTGTCAATCTGTATGGGACCCTAGCTATCTGAAAGATACAATACTTACATTCCTGTCACATGCGTATATATATGCTTTGTTGAAAACCATACCACTAGGGGTCGCCTGGGTGGCTCAGTGGGTTAAAGCCTCTGCCTTTGGCTCAGGTCATGATCCCAGGGTCCTGGGATCGATCCCCACATCGGGCTCTCTGCTCCGCGGGGAGCCTGCTTCCTCCTCTCTCTCTGCCTGCCTCTCTGCCTAGTTGTGATTTCTCTCTGTCAAATAAAAAAACAAACAAAAAAACCAAAAAACCATACCACTAGGAGTGGGTCTCTCTTTCCTAAGATAGTGGCATTTCCAACTAGCCACAAAATATTGCCCAAATCCACAGAGCCCAATAAAGGTGAAAAGGTGTCTGTGTAGCCCAGTGCCAAGTGTCAAAGCCAAGTGGGAGGCATGCACTTCAGGATTCAATGTTGGCTGTAGACCAGGGCCATGTGTGAGAATCCTAGCAAGAGACTTGAATAGGAATGCTGAAGCCCAAGTAGAGTGAAAGGGCATCTCTGTGGCAGAATGCAGTGTTGTAGCTCAAGTGTGGCAAAGAGGGTGTGCACAGGGGAATAGGAGCAATGACCACCCAAACCAATAAGTGTGCTTACCACTAAGTATTAGTATTTAAATATCATTTCCCACTAATTGCAACGGGGCTCCTTGGGGGAAATAGTTGATTCTGGTACTGGGGAAAGAGATTTTGAGTTACATTTGGACCATTGTGTAGTGTAAGAAACTAAGTGTGAAAGAGAAAGAAGAAAGAAAGAAAAAAAGAAAAAAAAAGGAAGGAAAGAAAGAAAGAATAATGGAGACATGTTAAAAGGACATAAAAGTCAATTTGAAGGGGCTTCCACTATCCAAATCTGGGAATTTGAGTATTAAACTAAATAATGATAATAATGGATTATTACTCACTGAATAAAATGGAGTCAACAGAGCCTATATTGGTATAAGTACATATGAGAATAAGCAAAGGCAGAGAGAATAAAGTTTTTCCTTTCAGTAAAATGCTAAATAATAAAGGTCAAAGGAATGATGGATTAGAAACTTACCATTTGACACTCCAAGAAATACCAAAGAATGATAAAACTAGAGGGTGAAATTTGTGAGGAATGAGATATTCATAGCATCCCATTATACCTCTATGCCATCCCATCCCATTTTACCTCTCTGCCCTCCCCTTGGTTACAAAGGGGAAGAGAACAGCTACTTGGAGAAGCCTGACTGATGCTGTCTTATTCAAGTGATCAAATGGGACAAATCACAGTCATGTACCTCCTGCTAGGATGAAGTACAAAGGACACATCACCCTACTAGAAGATTCTTGTTTAAATTTAATTTTGAGGGCCCTTCAGACAAACCTAAATTAAAAATACTCTTCTAAACAACTCTCTGGAATTTCAAAAGTGACAAGGTCACAATAGTTAAGAGAAGGTCAACCAGGCAAGGAATTCTGTCTTGTTGTCAGCAACATGAACTCTGAAACCTTAATGCCCAAAGCCTCTCTGTTCCCTTGGGTGTTGCAGTTTTTCCAATCTATATGCCTGTGTCTGTTCTTTTACGCTTTTTTTTTTTTTGACTGGTTATAATGTCTGTTGGTTCCCTCATGAGTTAAAATATTTTAACATGGATTCAGAAGTGTGTTTCAATGTGTTTTAACATGTGTTCATACTCTGTATGAGTGCCATGATTTTTACCCCCTTTTAAAAAAATTATCTTTTAACCATTTCTGAAGTCACACTGATATGAATCACAGCAATTGATTCACATACCAGGGCCAGAAAAATTTCCATGACACAGAAATGTACCACATAAGCCCGAGTATATCTTTTCTTGGCTTTCCTAAGTAAATCCAAAGCACCAACAGAAATTTGTTGACTCTATTTTTTTCAGCTTTTCTCTGTGCTAATTTAGAGTTCTGGCTACATGTATAGTTGGTAAGTCTCCATTATGCACAACAATAGTTCTGGGTTTATTCTTTGTTTTTAAATTATTTCATTTTATTTTTTAAAAAAGATTTTATTTATTTATTTATTTGACAGAGATCACAAGTAGGCAGAGAGGCAGGCAGAGGGAGAGGAAGGGAAGCAGGCTCCCAGCTGAGCAGAGAGCCCGATGTGGGGCTCGATCCCAGGACCCCGAGATCATGACCTGAGCCTAAGGCAGAGGCTTTAACCCACTGAGCCACCCAGGTGCTCCTGTTTTTTAAATTATTTTAATTGAAATAAAATTCACATAACACAATTCATCATTTTTTGTATATTAACAATGTTGTACAACTCTCACTACTATTAAGTCACTATCCAGAATGCTTCCATCACTCCAAAAGGAAATTCCACACCTATTAGGGAGTTAATTTCTGTTTTCCCATCCCCTGACCTCTGGCAACCACTAATCTACTTTCTGTCTCTACAGATTTGTCTATTCAGGATATTCATATACAAATAGAATTATACAATATACAATATGTCATGTCAGCTCTTTTCACTGGGCAATGTTTTCAATGTTCATCCATGTGGTAACACATATCAGTACTTCATTTCTTTTTATGGATGAAGAATATTATATCATATGAATGCACCACCTTTTGTTTCACTTATCCATTGGTGGACATTTGAGTTGTCTTCACTTTTTGGCTATAATGAGGACTGTTGCTATGAACATTCATAAAGTTTTTGTATGATTTACGTGTTCATTTCTTTTGGGTAGAATTACTTAAGAGCAATTAGAAGTGGAATTGTTGGGACATATGATAACTCTACGTCGACTTTTAGAAAAACTGCCAAACTTCTCTGCTCAGCGGGGAGCCTGCTTCCTCCTCTCTCTGCCTGCCTTTCTGCCTACTTGTGATCTCTGTCAAATATATAAATAAAATCTTTAAAAAAAAAAAGAAAAACTGCCAAACTGTTTTCTAAACTGTCTGCTCCATTCTACAATCCCAGTAGTACCCATATTTGTTATCATCTTTCTTCTTGAATATAGCCAACCTAGGTGTGGAGAGATGTATCATTGTGGCTTTTTTTTAAATAAAATACTTGGAATATATTTTTTTAAATTTTTCATTTATTTTTTCAGCGTAACAGTATTCATTGTTTTTGCACAACACCCAGTGCTCCATGCAATATGTGCCCTCCCTATTACCCACCACCTTGTTCCCCTAACCTCCCTCCCCCGCCCCTTCAAAACCCTCAGGTTGTTTTTCAGAGTCCATAGTCCCTTATGGTTCGCCTCCCCTTCCAGTTTCCCCCAACTTCCTTCTCCTCTCCATCTCCCAATGTCCTCCATGTCATTTGTTATGCTCCACAAATAAGTGAAACCATATGATACTTGACTCTCTCTGCTTGACTTATTTCACTCAGCATAATCACTTCCAGTCCCGTCCATGTTGCTACAAAAGTTGGGTATTCATCCTTTCTTTCTTTTTTTTTTTTTAATAAACATATAATGTATTTTTATCCCCAGGGGTACAGGTCTGTGAATCGCCAGGTTTACACACTTCACAGCACTCACCATAGCACATACCCTCCCCAACGTCCATAACCCCATCCCCCTCTCCCAACTCCACCTCCCCCCAGCAACCCCCAGTTTGTTTTGTGAGATTAAGAGTCATTTATTGAAAAAAAAAAAAAGAAAAAAAAAAAGAGTCATTTATTGTTTGTCTCCCTCCCAATCATTGTGGTTTTGATACTTATTTCCCTAATAGTAAAGATGTAGATTATCTTTTCATGTTTTCTAGGACTTGTGAGTTATAAATCTCTATTTCAATTCCCTTGTTGTCCTTTGTTGATGGGAGTCTCACTATTCACACTTCCACCCTCCAGAGCTCCTAGAAAAGGTACACAGCATGATTTTAGGGACCATACAGGATGGTTAAGGCAGAGAACAGAGAAAGCAGCAAAATCTGGGGCACACACCTTTATTAGGGTTCACAGGTGGAGTGCTTTGAGGTTTTTGGGATAAAATCAAATTGGTCAATTCAAACCAAAAAGAGTGGTTTTGGTTGGTTCTGTGGGGTCTTATTTAAGGGGCACACAAGGAGAAGATCCTGGGAGCCAAGAGAGGCTTGCTCAAAAGGCTGCTTGGGACACCACTATCAGGGGCTTACGTCTTTGCTTGTGACTCTGTGGACTGTTATCTAGGCATGTGCTCAAGGGCAGAGGGGGGGGGGGCACTAGTTTTAGTTCAAGGCTTGCAGGCTGCTTGGCCACCCATGATGGATGCCAAAGCAGTAATATCATGCAGGCACTTAGGTAAACTCTTGACATGCTGGACCCACTATTTGTGCCTGCACGAGATAAAAACCCAGATCATGGGTCCCAAACACAAAACATCATAGGGTGATTATGATGCTGTGTATAGAGATCATGTAGTTATGTAGCTATGGCAGAATAGTCTCACCAGTCCTCTTTCTCCGTGATGTTTTTGCTGTTTCACTTGGCAGTCACAGACACAGGAAAAAATGCTATTTACCAGCATGTTCAGGATGGTGGGGAACCTGATATAATGGAGAGCTTGTAGTTTCAGCTCTGACACCTGGAGCATATAGAACATATTGTGATAGCCTGGACAATACATAAGGGAAGGTAATGCCAATGCATCTGTCCCTGCCCACCCTGTGAACATAGAAAGCAATTTGTATCCAATATTGTTGAGGAAATGTTCCAATCCTAAAGCTGCTGTTGTCTGTGGGACTATTTTACAGAGGATGACTGAAGAGTCAGTTATAGTAAGAGGCTTTAAAATCAAACCTGTGGACTTTGATGTAGTTCCAATAAAATAAAGGAAGCTATAATGGCAAAGATGAAAGAAATTCCCTAGGAATTAAACCATTGTCTGAAATAACATCATTTATATTGCTAAGTTCCTGGAGCCCGTTTGTCATTTTCCAGTGACTGTACTTCCATTCAGAGAGGATACTGAAGGAAACACATGAGATCTGTTCTATCATGGCAACTAAAATCCCCTATAGTCCACTTATCACTGTTTCCAGCCCATATATTTCTTATCAAAATCCATTTTTTTCCTAAGATTTTGTTATAAAAATCTCATATCTCCACAAGGAGAACTATTATTAATGTTTTATATATAGCTTTTACAACATGAGAGAAGTGCTTTATTTTTCACATTTTGTGAGTGAAGAGACCTGAGGCTCAGGAAGGCTAAATGACCATTTTTTAAAAGATTTTATTTTTTAAGTAATCTACACCCAACATGGGTCTTGAACTCACAACCCTGATACCAAGAGTTGCATGGTCTACCGACTGAGCCAGCCAGGTACCCCTGAATGACATTTTTAAAGTCACTCTTGTGAATGGCAGGGTCAAGAGTTGACATTCTGAATCACTATGCTGTTACAACCTCAGATATATCCAGGTTGTCCTAAAACTCACATGTGTTCTTGTATTTTTCTTTTTAAAAATATCTTGTCATGGGGCACCTGAGTGGCTCAGTGCGTTAAAGCCTCTGCTTTCGGCTCCGGTCATGATCCCAGGGTCCTGGGATCGAGCCCCACATTGGGCTCTCTGCTCAGCAGGGAGTCTGCTTCCTCCTCTCTGCCTGTCTCTCTGCCTACTTGTGATCTCTGTCTGTCAAATAAATAAATAAAATCTTAAAAAAAATCTTGTCATGTTAAAAAAGAATGGTTTTACTTTTTCTTAAAGAAAATTAGGATTATGGCAATTTTTTATTTAAATCCAATTTCTTATTTTGTAAGCAAGTGTCATCTGTAATGATTCAGAAATCGGAATAGAATATACATGCCTTATATATTGTTTTAGTATAATCCAAAAAGAATAATCATAGGAGATGAAATGGAATTTACTGAATGCATGAATGGCTGATTCCATGCTGGAATTAAAAAAAAAAAAGACTCTTTTCCATCTTAACCAAGAAGTACACAAGGAATGACTGTGTGCTAAACAAGGGGACATGAAACATTAACAGTAGATAAAATAATGCAGAGGAGAAATTAAATTACCATCAATTATAGAACATATGATTGTTTATTAATGTGAAAATACATCGAATGAGATTATTCCAACATCAGAATTGTTAAAGATATTAAAACACAGGTCCATTAAGCAAAAGTGAGTGAGAATGAGGAGAAAGGGGAACACTTTTACTCTCTTGGTGGGATGCAAACTGGTACAGCCACTCTGGAAAACAGTATGGAGTTTCTTCAAGACATTAAAAATTGAGCTACTCTACAACCCAGCAATTCCACTACTAGGTGTTTACTCCAAAGATACAGATGTAATGAAAAGAAAGGGCACATGTACCCCAATGTTTATAGCAGCAATGTGCATGATAGTTAAATTGTGGAAGGAACTGAGATGCCCTTCAACAGATGAATGAATAAAGAAGATGTGGTCCATATATACAATGGAATATTACTCAGCCATCAGAAAGGATGAATACCCACCATTTGCATCAACATAGTTGGAACCGGAGGGGGTTATGCTGAGTGAAATAAGTCAGGCAGAGAAAGATGATTATCATATGGTTTCACTCATATGTGGAACATAAGGAATTGTGGGGAGGACCGCAGGGGAAGGGAAGTGTGGGAGGCTGCGATAAGGCTTGAGACGAGGACCAAACCAGGCCCTGACTTGTGTCTCCTTTAAAGTCCAAATAGCCTAACAAAAGGCTTAGGACGGAAAAGTTGAGTAGCACTGAGAAAGGGTCTGTGCTATGTGTTGTGCGCTCACCAACGTGACTTCCCACATGTTTACTAGTTAGATGAGAGCAAATTGGTTGGGGTCATAAACTCTTAACTTGTCCTTGCTGTTCCAGCACAGCTCATCAATCACTTTCAGGTTTGCTGTTACTTCTTGTATCAATACGGGACAATTGTACTAACATCAGCCATTGCCTGCAGGTGCACCTTGTTCGTTTCTCACTAGATCTCACAAGAATCCAGAGGGTCTGTAATTAGACCTTGAGAAGTAGGTAATGGGGAAGTCCGGAGGTTTTTTGTGCATGTAGCAAATTCTTTTGTAACCAGATGAAGATAGTTACTGTTGGCTATATAATGCCTCACTGCCCTGAATAAAGTCGGCACTGTTGGACATCCTCTTCAGTGCTCCTCCTGCCCCCATCTCTTTGTCTCTCAAGTCTTTTTCTTTCACCATCCTCTTACCCTCATGTTCCTGGTCGATTTGCCGTGCCAGTCCGTGACAGGGAGGGAAAATTCAGGAGGAAGAAATCAGAGAGGAAGACAAACCATGAGAGACTCTGGACCCCGGTAAACAAACTGGGGTTACTGAATGGTAGGGGGTGAGGGGATGGGGTGACCAGGTGATGGGTATTAAGGAGAGTGCATGTTGTGATGAGCACTGGGTGTTATACTCAACTAATGAATCATTGAACACTACATCAAAAACTATTGATGTCTGATTGCTAGCCTCAGCAATCAGACAACAGAAAGAAATTAAAGGCATCTAAATCGGCAAAGAAGAAGTCAAACTATCACTCTTCACAGATGATATGATAGTATATGTGGAAAACCCAAAAGACTCCACTCCAAAACTGCTAGAACTTGTACAGGAATTCAGTAAAGTGTCAGGATATAAAATCAATGCACAGAAATCAGTTGCATTTCTCTACACCAACAACAAGACAGAAGAAAGAGAAATTAAGGAGTCAATCCCATTTACAATTGCACCCAAAACTATAAGATACCTAGGAATAAACCTAACCAAAGAGGCTAAGAATCTATACACAGAAAACTATAAAGTACTCATGAAAGAAATTGAGGAAGACACAAAGAAATGGAAAAATGTTCCATGCTCCTGGATTGGAAGAATAAATATTGTGAAAATGTCTATGCTACCTAAAGCAATCTACACATTTAATGCAATCCCTATCAAAATACCATCCATTTTTTTCAAAGAAATGGAACAAATAATCCTCAAATTTATATGGAACCAGAAAAGACCTCGAATAGCCAAAGGAATATTGAAAAAGAAAGCCAAAGTGGGTGGCATCACAATTCCGGACTTCAAGCTCTATTACAAAGCTGTCATCATCAAGACAGCATGGTACTGGCACAAAAACAGACACATAGATCAATGAAACAGAATAGAGAGCCCAGAAATAGACCCTCAACTCTATGGTCAACTAGTCTTCAACAAAGCAGGAAAGAATGTCCAATGGAAAAAAGACAGCCTCTTCAATAAATGGTGCTGGGAAAATTGGACAGCCACATGCAGAAAAATGAAATTGGACCACTTCCTTACACCACACATGAAAATAGACTCCAAATGGATGAAGGACCTCTATGTGAGAAAGGAATCCATCCAAATCCTTGAGGAGAACTCAGGCAGCAACCTCTTCGACCTCAGCCACAGCAACATCTTCTTAGGAACATCGCCAAAGGCAAGGGAAGCAAGGGCAAAAATGAACTATTGGGATTTCATCAAGATCAAAAGCTTTTGCACAGCAAAGGAAACAGTTAACAAAACCAAAAGACAACTGACAGAATGGGAGAAGATATTTGCAAACGACATATCAGATAAAGGGCTAGTATCCAAAATCTATAAGGAACTTAGCAAACTCAACACCCAAAGAACAAAGAATCCAATCAAGAAATGGGCAGAGGACATGAACAGACATTTCTGCAAAGAAGACATCCAGATGGCCAACAGACACATGAAAAAGTGCCCCACATCACTCGGCATTAGGGAAATGCAAATCAAAACTACAATGAGATATCACCTCACACCAGTCAGAATGGCTAAAATTAACAAGTCAGGAAATGACAGATGCGGAGAAAGGGGAACCCTCCTATACTATTGGTGGGAATGCAAGCTGGTGCAACCACTCTGGAAAACTTCATGGAGGTTCCTCAAAATGTTGAAAATAGAACTACCCTATGACCCAGCAATTGCACTACTGTGTATTTACCCTAAAGATACAAACGCAGTGATCCGAAGGGGCACGTGTACCCGAATGTTTATAGCAGCAATGTCTACAATAGCCAAACTATGGAAAGAACCTAGATGTCCATCAACAGATGAATGGATAAAGAAGATGTGGTATATATACACAATGGAATACTATGCAGCAATCAAAAGAAATGAAATCTTGCCATTTGCGACGATGTGGATGGAACTAGAGGGTATCATGCTTAGTGAAATAAGTCAATTGGAAAAAGACAACTATCATATGATCTCCCTGATATGAGGAAGTGGAGATGCAACAAGGGGGGTTAGGGGGATAGGAGAAGAATAAATGAAACAAGATGGGATCGGGAGGGAGACAAACCATAAATGACTCTTAATCTCACAAAACAAACTGGGGGTTGCTGGGGGAGGTGGGGTTGGGAGAGGGAGAGGGGGTTATGGACACTGGGGAGGGTATGTGCTATGGTGAGTGCTGTGAAGTGTGTAAACCTGGCGATTCACAGACCTGTACCCCTGGGGATAAAAATACATTATATGTTTATTAAAAAAAAATTGGAAGGGGAGGCAAACCATAAGAGACTATGGACTCTGAAAAACAACCTGAGGGTTTTGAAGGGGCGGGGGTGGGAGGTTGGGGGAACCAGGTGGAGGGTAATAGGGAGGGCACGTATTGCATGGAGCATTGGGTGTTGTGCAAAAACAATGAATACTGTTACGCTGAAAAAAATAAATTAAAAAAAAACTATTGATGTGCTATATGCTGGTTAACTGAATATAGGAAAAATAAGCAGAAGGAAGACCATAATAAAGATGAAATTAGAAACCTATGAAACTGAAAACAGAAAAACGATAGATAAATTCAATAGATTGTACAGCAAGAAAAAGATCAATAAAATCAATATACTCATAGCCAGAGTGACAAAAAAATAGAAGACATAAATGTTTAATATCAGGAAGGATGAAAGGCCATCATGCGTGTTCTCTCACACATTAAAAACATTGTAAAGGTATACTACAAATAACTATATACTCATAACTTGAAAAACTTGCATACTGTGGGCCAGTTTTTAGGTAGACATAAGCAAAATCTCAATCAAGGAAAAAATAGCTAAACGGAATAGTCCTATACCTATTAAAGAGTTTAAATTCATAGCTGAAAATCTTCCAACAAAGAAAATGCTTCGCATGTAAATTCTACAAAACATCCCAAGAATAATCTTAATTCCACCAATCTTTTCCAGAATATAGAAGAATAAGGGAATATTTTCTAAATCATTTTGTTTCCAGCATCATTTTAATACCAAAAACAGATAACAATATAATAAGGAAAAAAAATTAAAGACCAATATCTCTCATGAAAACAAAAATATATCATGATCAACTGAGGTTTGCCCCATGCTAAGGCTGTTCCAACATTTGAGTATCAATCAAAGAGAACTTTCTTAAGCTAATAAATGGTATACACCACTTACAACTAACATCATAAAATCTCAAATATCAAGAGAAGGAAAATGTGTCTACTCCTACCACTCTTATTCTGCATTATACTGGAATTTCTAGCCAGGCAGTAAGCCAAAAGGACATACATACATATATAAAATGTCAAACTGAAAATAAATGGTTTAAGAGTTAGCTTAATTATCTTTATAAAAATTCCAAAGACTATAAAAAAAATCCTGGAACTAGTGAGTTCAGTGAGTTTTAAAGACACAAGCTCAGTATACAAAAATCAATTGATTTCTCTATGCCATCAAGTAACAATTGCAATTTAAAACTTTTTCTCCCCAGTCAATGAAAGGTAAACTTTATTTTTGATTATTTTATTATTAAAAAAAAGGATTTATTTATTTATTTGACAGAGGGAGACAGGGAGAGAGGGAACACAAACAGGGGAAGTGGGAGAGGGAGAAGCAGACATCTGGCTGAGCAGGAAGCCCAATGTAGGGCTCGATCCCAGGACCCTGAGGCCATGACCTGAGCTGAAGGCCAATGCCGAATGACTGAGCCACCCAGGTGCCCCAAACAGAAACTTTATTGATGCCATTGGGCCGAGGGGCTCCTGCAGGAAACTGCCTTGCTAAAAAAAGAAGAGCTGATGGAGGAGCCTTATTTGACCTTCTTCTTGGGGCACAGGTTGTTGTTGTGGTTGCACTTTTGCAACATCTGACATCAAGGAGGGCAGGTGAGTATAACACTTGTGGCATATCATCTTTCAGCAGTTGCATTTCTGGGTCAGCTGGCTGAGTGAAGGTTCAGTGATGCCAACCCACGGGTGAAGCACCAAGTGCAGGTGGACTCTTTTTTGGATATTGTAGTCTGAGAGACTGTGGCTATCCTCCAGCTGTTTGTCCACAAAAATAAGATGCTGTTGGTTTGGGAAGATGCCCTCCTAGCCTTGGATTTTGGCTTTAACATTCTCACTGGTGTCACTGGGCTCTATCTCTGGAGGATGATGACCTTGCCTATCAGGCTGCATCTCTGTGTCCACAAGGCTGCCACCACCAAACCACTCAGTCTTCTCATTGAAAAGACTGCAGTTTAAAATATTAAATAATACCTTTTAAAATAGGATCCAAAAATAAAATACTTATGTATAAATCTAACAAGAATGTATGCAGGATCTGTATACTGAAAACTATAAAATGCTGGTGAGAAAATCACAGAAAATTAAAGTAAATGGAGAGAGATAAAATATTGAGGAAAGCTCAATATTGCTAAAATGTTAATTCTGGACAAATTTACTTATAGATTTCATGTAATCTCAATCAAAATCCAAGCAGACATTTTAAAAATACCTACAAGTTGAGGGATGCCTTGTGGCTCAGTCATTAAGTGTTTGCCTTCTGGTCAGGTCATGATCCCAGGGTTCTGGGATCGAGCCACAGGGATTGAGCCCCACATCAGGTTCCTTGTTTGGCTGGAAGCCTACTTCTCCCTCTCCCACTCCCCCTGCTTGAGTTCCCTCTCACACTGTATCTCTGTCAAATAAATAAACAAAATCTTAAAAAAATCAAATGAAATAAAATAAAATAAAATACCTACAAGTTGATTTTAAAATATGTATGGAAATGCAAAATACCTAACATAGCCAAAATAATTTTGATGAATCATTGAACACTACATCAAAAACTAATTATGCCATATACATTGGCTAACATATCATAATAAAAAAATAAGACAAATAAAAGTAAATTTGTAAAAAAACAAAAATAAATTGAAAACTCAAACTACTCAATTTCAAGCCTCACTATAAAGCTACAATAATCAAGACATTGTCTTACTGGCAAAGAATTAAGCATATAGACCAGTGGAACATATAGAGTCCAGATATAATCAACAGACTTCATGAAAATGTGAAGGCAACTCAAAAGAGAGAATAGATACTCTTCAACACACAGTGCTGGAACAACTAGTTATCTGTATGCAAAATAATAATAAATTTCACACATACTTCATAATTTACACAGACATTAACTCAAAATGAGTTATAGACTCAAACATAAAACCACAGCAATTCTGGAAGAAAATATAGGAGAAAATCTGAGTGACCTTGGGTTTGGCAAAGAGATTAGATAGGACATCAAAAACATAGTCCATAAAAGGGAAAATTGAAAACATCAAATAAAAAGATGAGCCAAACACAGGAAATATTTGCAAATCACATATCTAATAAAGAAGTTATATATAAAATATACAGAGAGGTCCCAAAACTCACACTAAAAAACAACAACCACCACCAACCACCAAGCCAATTCTTTTAAATAGACAAAGGATCTTTAAAAAATTTTTATTTAAAATCAATTAACAAATACTGTATTATTAGTTTCAGAGGTAGATTTTAGCAATTCATCAGTTGCATATAACACCCAGTGCTCATTTCATCATGTGCCTTCCTTAATGTCCATCTCCCAGTTGCCCCAGCCCCCAGACATCACCCCTCCAGCAACCCTCAGCTTGTTTCCTTTGACTAAGAGTCTCTTATGGTTTGTTTCCCTCTCTAATTTCATCTTATTTTATTTTCCCCTCCCTTCCTCTATGTTCCTCTGTTTTGTTTATCAAATTCCACATATGAGTGAAATCATATGATAATTTTCTTTCTTAGGTTGACTTATTATGCTTAGCATCATACCCTCTAGTTCCACCTAAATCTTTGCAAATGACAAGCTTTCATTTTTTGGAGAGCTGAGTAACATTCTGTTGTATATATACACCACATCTTTTTTAATTTTTTATTTCTTACTGTTTATTAACATATAATGTATTATTTGCCCCAGGGGTACAGGTCTGTGAATCATCAGGTTTACACACTTCACAGCACTCACCATAGCACATACCCTCCTCAATGTCCATAACCCAGCCACCCTATCCCTAACCCTCCACCCCCCAAA
This sequence comes from Meles meles, assembly GCF_922984935.1. Classification (NCBI taxonomy): domain Eukaryota; kingdom Metazoa; phylum Chordata; class Mammalia; order Carnivora; family Mustelidae; genus Meles; species Meles meles. The sequence goes on from NC_060077.1 coordinate 33,035,613, forward strand.
GCAATCCTCAGTTTGTTTTGTGAGATTAAAAGTCTCTTATGGTTTGTCTCCCTCCTGATCCCATCTTGTTTCATTTTTTCCTTCCCTGCTTGCCACAACCCCCCACCCTGCCTCTCAAATTCTTCATTTTAGAGAGATTATATGATAACTGTCTTTCTCTGATTGACTAACTTTGCTAAGCATATTACCCTCTAGATCCACCCACATCGTTGCAAATGGCAAGATTTCATTTCTTTTGATGGCTGCATAGTATTCCAGTGTGTGTGTGTGTGTGTGTGTGTGTGTGTGTGCGTGTGTGTGTGTGTGACATCTTCTTTATCCATTCATCTATTGATGGACATGTGGGTTCTTTCCATAGTTTGGCTATTGTGGATATTGCTGCTATAAACCCTGGGGTGTGTGTGCCTCTTTGAATCTCTTTCTTTATATCCTTTGGCTGAATACCTAGTAGTACAATTGCTGAATCTTAGGGTAGCTTTATTTTTAAGTTCTTGAGGAACCTCCATACTGTTTTCCAGAGGGGCTGCACCAGCTTGCATTTCCACCATGACCAAGTGGGATTTATTCCTGGGCTGCAAGGTTGGTTGAACATCCACAAATCAATCAATGTGATACAATACATTAATAAAAGAAAGAACAAGAATGGGACGCCTGGGTGGGAAGGGAGTTGGGGGAAATTGGAGGGGGAGATAAACCATGACTCTGAAAAACAGTCTGAGGATTTTGAAGTGGCAGGTGGGGGGTGCCTGGGTGGCTCAGTGGGTTAAGCCGCTGCCTTTGGCTTGGGTCATGATCTCGGGGTCCTGGGATCGAGTCCCGCATTGGGCTCTCTGCTCAACAGGGGGCCTGCTTCCCTCTCTCTCTCTCTCTGCCTGCCTCTCTGCCTACTCGTGATCTCTTTCTGTCAAGTAAATAAATAAAATCTTTAAAAAAAAAGAGAAAGAACAAGAGCCATATGATACTCTCAATAGATGGTGAAAAAGTATTTGACAAAGTACAGCATCCTTTCTTGATCAAAACTATTCATGGTGTTGGGATAGAGGGCACATATCTCTTAGTTTTGTCAACGGTTCCTTTGCTATGCAGAAGCTTTTTTTCTTGATGAGGTCCCAAGAGTTCATTTTTGCCTTTGTTTCCCTTGCCTTTGTCTAGCAAGAAGTTGCTGTGGTCGAGGTTGAAGAAGTTGCTCCCTGTGTTCTCCTTTAGGACTTGGATGGATTCCTGTCTCACATTTAGGTGTTTCATCCATTTTGAGTTTATTTTTGTTTATGGTGTAAGAAAATGGTCCAATTTCATTCTTCTGCAAGTGGCTATCTAATTTTCCCAAAACCATTTGTTGAAGGAATATCTTTTTTTCCATTTGATCTTTTTTCCTGCTTTGTCAAAGAGTGGTTGACCATAGAGTTCAGGGTCTATTTCTGGGCTCTCTATTCTGCTTGTCTGTTTTTGTGCCAGTACCATACTGTCTTGATGATTAGAGCTTTGCAATACAGTTTCAGAAGTCTGAAATTGTGATGTTATCAGCTCCAATTTTCTTTATTTTTAACTTTTTAAAAAAGAAACTCCATATGGTTTTCCATAGTGATTTCACCAGTTTGCATTCTGGGGTGGTGGAGAAATATTTCAACAAAAAAAATTTTAGCAAAGGAGTTTACATATGTGTATAGATGATCTGAGATGGGTTGGGTTGACATATATATGTAGAAATCAACCTTAAACTACAAGGCAGTTGATCACCAAGTGCAACAATTCTCTCCAGAGTTGACCCCATAACTTGGACATTTTTTAGATATTCACAGATGAACTAAGTCAGAAAGTGTGGGTATAGGGCTCAGCAATATTTTTTAAAATTTATTTTTATTTATTTATTTATTTATTTATTTATTTCATTTCTTTTCGTTGTACCAGAATTCATTGTTTATGTACCACACCCAGTGTTCCATGCAATACATGCCCTCCATAATACCCACCACCAGGCTCACCCAACCTCCCACCACCTGCCACTTCAAAGATTTTATTTATTTATTTGACAGAGAGAGAGATCACAAGTAGGCAGAGAGGCAGGCAGAGAGAGAGGAGGAAGCAGGCTCCCTGCGGAGCAGAGAGCCCGATGCGGGGCTCGATCCCAGGACCCCGAGATCATGACCTGAGCCGAAGGCAGTGGCTTAATCCACTGAGCCACCCAGGCACCCCCCACCTGCCACTTCAAAATCCTCAGACTGTTTTTCAGAGTCATGGTTTATCTCCCCCTCCAATTTCCCCCAACTCCCTTCTCTCCATCTCCCCATGTTCTCCATGTTATTTCGTATTCTCCACAAATAAGTGACACAATATGATAATTGACTCTGTCTGCTTGACTTATTTCACTCAGCATCTCTTCCAGTCCCATCCATGTTGACACAAAACTTGGGTATTCATCCTTTCTGATGGAGGCATAATTCTCCATAGTATATATAGACCATATCTTCTTTATCCATTCATCCATTGAAGGGCATCTTGGTTCTTTCCACAGTTTGGTCACTGTGGCCATTGTTGCTATGAACACTGGGGTACAGATGGCCCTTCCTTTCACTACATCTGTATCTTTGGGGTAAATACCCAGTAGTGCAATTGCAGGGTCATAGGGAAACTCTATTTTTAATTTCTTAAGGAATCTCCACACTGTTTTCCAAAGTGGCTGCACCAACTTGCATTCCCACCAACAGTGTAAGAGGGTTCCCCTTTCTCCACATCCTCTCCAACATACATTATTTACTGTCTTGTTAATTTTGGCCATTCTAACTGGTGTAAGGTGGTATCTCAATGTTGTTTTGATTTGAGTTTCCCTGATGGCTAGTGATGATGAACATTTCTTCATGTGTCTGTTAGCCATTTGTATGTCTGCATTGGAGAAGTGTCTGTTCTTGTCTTCTGCCCATTTTTTGACATGATTATCTGTTTTGTGTGTGCTGAGTTTAAGGAGTTCTTTATAGATCCTGGATATCAGCCTTTTTTCTGTACTGTCATTTGCAAATATCTTCTCCCATTCCATGGGTTGCTTCTTTGTTTTGTTGACTGTTTCCTTTGCTGTGCAGAAGCTTTTGATCTTGATGAAGTCCCCAAAATTCATTTTCACTTTTGTTTCCTTTGCCTTTGGAGACATATCTTGGAAGAAGTTGCTGTGGCAGATGTCGAAGAGGTTACTGCCTACATTGTCCTCTGTGATTCTGATGGATTCCTGCCTCACATTGAGGTCTTTTATCCATTTTGAGTTTATCTTTGTGTATGGTGTAAGAGAATGGTCAAGTTTCATTCTTCTACATATAGCTGTCCAATTTTCCCAGCACCATTTATTGAAGAGACTCTCTTTTTTCTACTGTATATTTTTTCCTGCCTTGTCAAAGATTATTTGACCATAGAGTTGAGGGTCCATATCTGGGCTCTCTACTCTGTTCCACTGGTCTATGTGTCTGTTTTTGTGCCAGTACCATGCTGTCTTGGTGATCACAGCTTTGTAGTAAAGCTTGAAATCAGGCAATGTGATGCCGCCAGTTTTGTGTATCTTTTTCAACATTTCCTTAGCAATTCAGGGTCTCTTCTGATTCCATACAAATTTTAGGATTATTTGCTCCAGCTCTTTGAAAAATATCGGTGGAATTTTGATCGGAATGGCATTGAAAGTACAGATTGCTCTAGGCAGTATAGACATTTTAACAATGTTTGTTTTTCCCATCCATGAGCATGGAATGACCTCCCATCTTTTTGTGTCTTCTTCAATTTCTTTCATGAGTGTTCAGTAGTTCCTTGAGTACAGATCATTTACCTCTTTGGTTAGGTTTATTCCCAGGTGTCTTATGATTCTTGGTGCTATAGTAAGTGGAATCCATTCTCTAATTTGCCCTTCTGTATTTTCATTTTTGGTGTATAAGAAAGCAACTGATTTCTGTACATTGATTTTTATCCTGCCACATTACTGAATTGCTCTATGAGTTCTAGCAGTTTGGGAGTGGAGTCTTTTGGGTTTTCCATATAAAGTATCATGTCATCTACGAAGAGAGAGAGTTTGACTTCTTCATTGCCAATTTGCATACCTTTTATTTCTCTTTGTTGTCTGTTGCTGTTGCTAGGACTTCTAATGCTATGTTGAACAAGAGTGGTGAGAGTGGGCATCCTTGTTGTGTTCCTGATCTCAAAGGGAAGGCTGTCAGCTTTTTTCCATTGAGGATTATATTTGCTTTGGGGTTTTCATAGATAGAGTTTATGAAGTTGATGAATGTTCCCTCTATCCCTATACTTTGAAGTGTTAATCAAGAAAGGGTGCTGGATTTTGTCAAATGCATTTTCTGCATCAATTGAGAGGTCCATGTGGTTCTTCTCTCTTCTCTTATTGATTTGTTCTATCACATTCATTGATTTGTGAATGTTGAACCACACTTGCAACCCAGGGATGAATCCCCCCTGGTCATGGTGGATAATCTTTTTAATGTGCTGTTGGATCCTATTAGCAAGGATCTTATTGGAATCTTAGGATCCGTATTTGTCAGGGATATTGGTCTAAAATTCTCCTTTTTTGTGGACTCTTTGCCTGGTTTGCAGATCAGGGTAATGCTGGCTTCATAAAAGGAGTGGGGAAGTTTTCCTTCTTTTTCAATTTTTTGAAACAGCTTCTGGAAAAAAGGTATTATTTCCTCTTTGAAAGTTTGGTAGAATTCCTCAAGGAATCCATCAGGTCCTGGGCTCTTGTTTTTGGGAGGTTTTTGATCACTGCTTCAATCTCATGACTAGATATTGGTCTATTCATGTTGTCAATTTCTTCCTGATTCAATTTTGGAAGTTTATAGTTTTCCAGGAATGCATCCATTTCATCTAGGTTGTTTAACTTATTGGCATGTAACTGATGATTGTTTCTATTTTCTTGATGTTAATTGTGATCTCTCCCTTTTCATTCATAATTTTATTAATTTGGACCTTCTCTCTTTTCTTTTGGATTAGTTTGGCCAATGCTTTACAATCTTATTGATTCTTTCAAAACACCGGCTTCTAGTTTCATTGATGCATTCTACTGTATCTCTAGTTTCCATCTCATTGATCTCTGCCCTAATCTTGATTATTCCCTTCTTGTATGTGGAGTTGGCTTCATTTGTTGTTGATTCTCCAGTTCTTTAAGGTGTAAAGACAACTCTTGTATTCTGGATTTTTCAATTTTTTTGAGGGAGACTTGGATGGCTATGTATTTCCCCCTTGGAACTGCCTTTGCTGTATCCCATAGGTTTTGGACTGAAGTGTCTTCATTCTCATTGGTTTCCATGAATTGTTTAAGTTCTTCTTTGATCTCCTGGTTGATCCAAGCATTCTTAAGCAAGGTGGTCTTTAGTTTCCAGGTGTTTGAGCTCTTTCTGAACTTTTCCTTGTGATTGAACTCCAGTTTCAAAGCATTGTGATCTGAGAATATGCAGGGAATCATGTCAGTCTTTTGATATTGGTTGAGTCCCGGTTTGTGACCCAGTATGTGGTCTATTCTGGAGAAGTTTCCATGTGCACTTGAGAAGAATGAGTATTCTGTTGTTTTAGGGTGGGATGTTCTGTATATATCTATGAGGTCCATCTGGTCCAATGTTTCAATCAATGCTCTTGTTTCTTTATTGATTTTCTGCTTCAATGATCTGTCTATTTCTGAGAGAGGCATGTTAAGATCTCCTACTATTAATGTATTCATATCAATATGCCTCTTTATCTTAATTAATAGTTTTCTTATGTAATCGGCTGCTCCCATATTGGGGGCATAGATATTTACAATTGTTACATCGTCTTGGTGGATAGTCCCTTTAAGAATGATGTAGTGTCTTTCTGTATCTCTGACTACAGTCTTTAGTTTAAAATCTAATTTATCTGATATGAGAATCGCTACCCCGGCCTTCTTTTGAGGCCCATTGGCATGAAAGATGCTTCTCCATCCCTTCACTTTCAGTCTGGGTGCATCTTTAGGTACAAAATGGGTCTCTTGTAGACAACATATGGATGGGTCCTGTCGTTTTATCCAATCTGCAACCCTGTGTTGTTTTATGGGTGCATTTAGGCCATTCACATTGAGAGTAATTATTGATCGATACGTTTTTATTGACATCGTGTTACCTTTGAAGTCTTTCTGTCTGTAGATTGTCTCTATATTTCTGTTCAATGATATTCTTAGGATTTTTTCTCTTTTATAGAACCCCCCTTAATATTTTCTGCAGTGTCGGCTTGGTGGTTGCATAGTCTTTTAAGCCTTGCTGGTCTTGGAAACTCTTTATCTCTCCATCCATTTTGAATGTCAGTCTTGCTGGATAAAGTACTCTTGGCTGCGTGTTCTTCTCATTTAGTGCCCTGAATATATTTTGCCAGCCCTTCCTGGCTTGCCAGGTCTCTGTGGACAGGTCTGATGTTATTCTAATGGGCTTTCCTTTGTATGTAAGGAGCTTCTTTGTCCTAGCTGCTTTCAAGAGTGTCTGCCTACAGTTATAATTCTTCATTCTTACTATCAGGTGTCTCGAGAACTTTCAAGAATCTATAATCTTGGGGGGAAATCATTCTGCCTCTAGGACATGAACGCTGTTTCCATTTGTGAGATTGGGAAAATTTTCATAGACAACTTGTTCTGCTATATCTTCTAGACTTCTTTCTTTCTCCTCCCCTTCAGGGACTCCAATAATTCTGACGTTGGAACGTTTCATGGCATCATTTATTTCCCTGATTCTATTTTTGTGGCTTCTGAGCTGTTTGTTCCAGGCTTCCTCCTGATCCTTTCTCTCTATCTGTTTGTCCTCCAGATCACTAATTCTATCTTCTATCTCAGTTACCCCAGCTTTTAGAGAATTTAGATTAGATTGGAACTCATTGAGAGCATTTTGAACATCATCCCTGGTTGGCTTTCAGTTCTGCCCTAATTAATTCCATTTGGTCATCCATGGCTTTCTCCAACCTAGCTATTGCCTGGATAATTGTTAGCCTGAATTCCTTTTCTGACATATTGTCTATGTCGATAGCCATTAGCTCTGTTGTAGAAGGCCCATCCTCTGTATTTTTCTTCTGTTGGGCATTTCTCCTCCTAGTCATTTTGGTGAGAGGTGACTGATCCGATGTAGCTGGACGTATCAACCGTGGTGCAGTCAAGGTGCACCCTGGAATGTTTCTGAGCAATCAGGATTCCCCACCCAAATGAGAGAAAAAAGAAAAGAAAAAGAATAAAAAAGAAGAGAAAGAGAGAGAGAGACAGGGAAAAAAGGGAAGATAAAAGAGAAGGCTCAGCCCGAATGGATCCCAAGGTAAGATTTATGAAGTGTACAAACAAAAACAGACAAACAAAAAGACTGATAAAAGTATATGACAAGAGGAAAAAATATATATGTATATATATAAAAGCAAAAAAAAAAAAAAAAAAGGAAGAAGCTCGTCAAAAAGAACCCCAAGTATAAGATTTATATACTATCAGGACAAACACAAATACACAGAAACACTGGCGGAAGAAAAAGATGGGAGAGTGATTATAAATTCTCAGTGTCGGCGAGGAAGGATATTTTGATTCTTCCTGGATGTATCTTGATATCTTTGTTAAAGTACTCAACTTTCCTAAGATAAAGGGGGATTAAAAATTGTTTTACCTATAGGAGTAGCATTGATTGGGGAAAGGGGATTACCTTGAAGTTTAACTCTATATGAATATTAGAAAATAAAAATAAAAAAAGAATAAACTAGACTAAACTAAACTAAATTTTTTAAAAAAAAATTTAAAAATAGAAAAACAAAAGAAAAACACAGGTGCATGTATCAAAAAGTTCAGGTTAGAAGGTTATTATGGAATTTGAGGTACTGGACATCTCACTGTGATGGTAAAAAGTTAGAAATTATCTATATTTTAAAAAATGAACCAGAATATTGGGAACGAGTTAAAAATAAAAGTTGTATCTGGTCGTGGTTTTTCTCATGTCGTCTTTTTTTTTTTTTTCTTTCCTGGTTGGTTTTCTGGGGGAGGGGCCTGCCACGTGGGTTTTCAGTCAATGATGTTCCCTGAGTTAAGTCCTCCTGCCCTCCTCAAGGGCGTGGGCTCTGAGGAAACTGACTTTTTCAGGCTTTTGTTCTCTGGAGGTTTTTATGTTTGTTCATCTGTTTTCTCTCACCTTGACAGCTTTTGATGGTTTTTGGAGGTTTAGAGGAAAGCAGTCTGCACCCCGACCTCCCTCTCAGAGAGAAGCCTCAGCCTGCTCCACTGTGGGTGTTGGAGAGTGCATAAATTCCCCCTTGGCTGCTGGCAAACTAGGTTCTGAGTCACAGTTCCTGGGGACACAGGATCTTCTGCTTATATCCAAAACCATGGCAGCGATGGCTGTCTGGGCAGCTCCAGACCGCCAGAGAGGTTCCAAGCAGTGATTGCACACTGAGATTTTCCTGCTGGCCTGGGCTGGGAGTTCCTGGTCTTTCCGGCTCTGAGACCTCCCGGCTGGCACCTGTGTGCACTCTCCCAGGGGAGGGTGTCGGGCGCACGCTTCTCAGGTTCTGATGGGGAGGCGCTGGTCTAAGTGTGAGCGCCGGGCTGGTGCCAGCCCGCACCTCTCTCCAGGGAGGGTGTGGGGGTGTGCATCTCAGGCTCTGATGGCACGGCCCGGCATTCTGCCATCTGGTGAGACTCCCAGACCCTCACAAGAGCTGGACCCCACGCGTTCTTGGGCACTCTGGCAGCTCAGGGACCAAGACCTGGTTTCTCCGCCGCTCTCTCTGGCTCAGCCCCAGGGGAGGCTGTCCTGGGTCTGGGGACTTAAGTCCCTATCCCTAGCTGCCCTGATTCCCACAATTTCCCGCCATGATCCTTTGCTCTTTTTGAGTGCTTTCAACCGGACTCCAAGTTAATGCTGGTCCCCAGTCACGGGGCACTCTCATATTGGAGTATTACTTTCCAATCAGTCGCCTCTGGTGACTCCCTCCCCCTTTTGTTTATCTTCTGATATCAGTCCGATGTTCCCACTCTGCTTTACCTGCCCACTGGCATCTTCTGCCACTGTAGAGATCCAGACATGTGTAATTCTGCTCTCAGGCTGATTTCATGGATGATTGGAGTTCTTTGGTAAGTAATCAGCTCACTTTAGGGTACAGGTTGAAACAGCACCTCCTCCTACTTTCCTGCCATCTTGTCTCCCCCCCTTTTAATGTTTTTTAACTAATTTATCTTAACAATACCTTTCATAAAAAAATCTTTTTTGAACCTTCATTATTATAGTCATATTTTATCCTTCATTGTATCTAACTTTATTTTTTTGTATACACATAGAGTTTTTTTTTCTTCTAAAAGATTTGAGGTACAACTTCTTATAATAGATCAAAATACACCCTAAATCTAGTACTGGGCTTGTTCTAGTCTCCAGCCCAAGCAAATTCTCTCCACCTTCTTTTTCTTTATTCTCCAAAAAAACTTACCTTGTCAACTCATTTTTTAGAAATTTTAAAAAAATGTTTTTTCATCTTCATAGTCATATTCCATCTCTTCATTCTGTTTACCCTTATATATGTTTTGCATTCTTTAAAATTTTGGGAGGTAGTTTCTTCTAAGAGACCAAAATACTCCCAAAATTAACTGGGTGACACTTTCCTAGTCACCAGTCTAATATATATGTATATATATATATTTTTTTTTATAATTTTCTTTATTTGTTTTCTTTTTTTAATTTTTTTTCTGAACTTCTTTTTTCCCCCTTTCTCCCACCACAATTTGGGGTCTCTTCTGATTTGGTTAAAGCACATTTTCCTGGGGTCTTTGCCACCCTTTTAGTATTTTATTTGTTCCTTCATTTTTCTTATCTGGACAAAATGACAAGGCAGAAAAACTCATCACAAAAAAAAGAACAAGAGGTAGTACTGAAGGCTGGGGACAAAATCAATACAAACTTGGGTAATAAGTCAGATCTAGGGTTCAGAATGATGGTTCTCAAGGTTCTAGCTGGCTCAAAAAAGGCATGGAAGATATTATAGAAACCCTGTCTGGAGAAATAAAAGCCCTTTCTGGAGAAATGAACTAAAATCTAATCAAGTCAAAATAAAAAAAGCTATTAATGAGGTGCAATCAAAAATGGAGGCTCTCCCTGCTAGGATAAATGTGGCAGAAGAAAGAATTAGTGATATAGAAGACCAAATGACAGAGAATAAAGAAGCCGAGCAAAAGAGGGACAAACAACTACTGGACCATGAGGGGAGAATTCGAGAGATAAGTGATACCATAAGATGAAACAACATTAGAATAATTGGGATTCCAGAAGAAGAATAAAAGAGAGAAAGGAGCAGAAGGTCTATTGGAGAGAATTATTGGAGAGAATTTCCCTAATATGGCAAAGGGAACAAGGATCAAAATCCAGGAGGTGCAGAGAGCTCTCCTCAAAATCAATAAGAATAGGTCCACACCCCGTCATCTAATAGTAAAATTTACAAGTCTCAGCGACAAAGAGAAAATCCTGAAAGCAGTTTGGGACAAGAAGTCTGTAACATACAATGGTAAAAATATTAGATTGGCAGCAGACTTATCCACAGAGACCTGGCAGGCCAGGAAGAGCTGGCATGATATATTCAGAGCACTAAACGAGAAAAACATGCAGCCAAGAATACTCTATCCAGCTAGGCTATCACTGAAAATAGAAGGAGAGATAAAAAGCTTTCAGGACAAACAAAAACTGGAAGAATTTGCAAACACCAAACCAGCTCTACAGGAATATTGAAAGGGGTCCTCTAAGCAAAGAGACACCCTAAAAGTAGTAGACCAGAAAGGAACAGAGAATATACAGTAACAGTCACCTTACAGGTAATACAATGGCACTAAATTCATATCTCTCAATAGTTACCCTGAATGTAAATGGGTTAAATACCACAATCAAAGGACACAGGGAATTAGAATGGATAAAAAACCAAAACCCATCAATATGCTGTCTACAAGAAACTCATTTTAGACCCAAAGACACCTCCAGATTTAAAGTAAGGGGGTGGAAAGGAATTTACCATGCTAATGGACATAAAAAGAAAGCTGGGATGGCAATCCTTATATCAGATCAATTAGATTTTAAGCCAAAGACTATAATAAGAGATGAGGAAGGACACTATATTATGCTCAAAGGGTCTGTCCAACTAGATGATCTAACAATTTTAAATATCTATGCCCCTAACATGGGAGCAGCCAACCATATAAACCAATTAATAACAAAATCAAAGAAACACATCGAAAATAATACAATAATAGTAGGGGACTTTAACACTCCCCTCACTGAAATGGACAGATCATCCAAGTAAAAGATCAATAGGAAATAAAGGTCTTAAATGACACACTGGACCAGATGGACATCACAGATATATTCAGAACATTCCATCCCAAAGCAACAGAATATACATTCTTCTTTAGTGCACAAGGAACATTCTCCAGAATAGATCACATCCTTGGTGATAAATCAGGTCTCAACCAGTATCAAAAGATTGGGATCATTCCCTGCATATTTTCAGACCACAATGCTCTGAAGCTAGAACTCAATCACAAGAGGAAATTTGGAAAGAGGAAATTTGGAAAGTCTCCAAATACATGGAGACTAAACAGCATCCTTCTAAAGAATGAATGGGCCAACCAGGAAATTAAAGAAGAATTGAAAAAATTCATGGAAACAAATGATAATGAAAACACAACGGTTCAAAATCTGTGGGACACAGCAAAGGAAGTCCTGAGAGGAAAATATATAGTAATGCAAGTCTTTCTCAAGAAACAAGAAAGGTATCAAATACACAACCTAACCCTACACCTAAAGGAGCTGGAGAAAGAACAAAAAGGAAAACCTAAACCCAGCAGGAGAAGAGAAATCATAAAGATCAGAGCAGAAAGCAACGAAATAGAAACCAAAAAAACAATAGAACAAATCCATGAAACTAGGAGATGGTTCTTTGAAAGAATTAATAAGATTGATAAAACTCTGGCCAGACTTATCCAAAAGAAAAGAGAAAGGACCCAAATAAATAAAATCATGAATGAAAGAGGAGAGATCACAACCAACACCAAAGAAATACAAACAATTATAAGAACATATTATGAGCAACACTATGTCAACAAATTTGACAATCTGGAAGAAATGGATGCATTCCTAGAGACATATAAACTACCACAACTGAACCAGGAAGAAATAGAGAACCTGAACAGACCCATAACCAGTAAGGAGATTGAAATAGTCATCAAAAATCTCCAAACAAACAAGAGCCCAGGACCAGACGGCTTCCCAGGAGAATTCTACCAAACATTTAAAGAAGAATTAATTCTTTTTCTCCTGAAACTGTTCCAAAAAATAGAAATGGAAGGAAAATTTGCAAACTCATTTTATGAGATTAGCATCACCTTGATTCCAAACCAGACAAGGATCCCATCAAAAAAGAGAATGACAGACCCATATCCTTGATGAACACAGATACAAAAATTCTCACCAAAATACTAGCCAATAGGATCCCACAGTATATTAAAAGAATTATTCACCACAACCAAATGGGATTTATTCCAGGGCTGGGAGGTTGGTTCAACATCTGCAAATCAATCAGTGTGATACAATACATTAATAAAAGAAAGAACAAGAACCATATGATACTCTCAATAGATGCTGAAAAAGCATTTGACAAAGTACAGCATCCCTTCCTGATCAAAACTCTTCAAAGTGTAGGGATAGAGGGCACATACCTCAATATTATCAAAGCCATCTATGAAAAACCCACCGCAAATATCATTCTCAATGGAGAAAAACTGAGAGCTTTTCTGCTAAGGTCAGGAACACAGCAGGGATGTCTATTATCATCACTGCTATTCAACATAGTCCTAGAAGTCCTATCCTCAGCAATCAGACAACAAAAAGAAATTAAAGGCATCCAAATCGGCAAAGAAGTCAAACTATCACTCTTTGCAGATGATATGATACTATATGTGGAAACCCCAAAAGACGCCACTCCAAATCTGCTAGAACTTGTACAGGAATTCAGTAAAGTGTCAGAATATTAAGTCAATGCACAGAAATCAGTTGCATTTCTTTACACCAACAACAAGACAGAAGAAAGAGAAATTAAGGAGTTAATCCCATTTACAATTGCACCCAAAACCATAAAATACCTGGGAATAAACCTAACCAAAGAGGCAAAGAATCTGTACTCAGAAAACTATAAAGTACTCATGAAAGAAATTGAGGAAGACACAAAGAAATGGAAAAATGTTCCATTCTCATGGATTGGAAGAACAAATATTGTGAAAATGTCTATGCTACCTAAAGCAATCTACACACTGAATGCAATCCCTGTCAAAATCCCATCCATTTTTTTCAAAGAAGTGGAACAAATAATCCTAAAATTTATATGGAACCATTAAATTTTATTTGGATATATAAAATTACCATATAAAGTTTATACAGAACCATATAAGACCTTGAATAGCCAGAGGAATATTGAACAAGAAAGCCAAAGTTGGCAGCATCATAATTCCAGACTTCAAGCTCTATTATAAAGCTGTCATCATCAAGACAGTATGGTACTGGCACAAAAACAGACACATAGGTCAATAGAACAGAATAGAGGGCCCAGAAATAGACCCTCAACTCTATGGTCAACTAATCTTTGACAAAGCAGGAAAGAATGTCCAATGGAAAAAAGACAGCCTCTTCAACAAATGGGTTGGGAAAATTGGACAGCCACATGCAGAAAAATGAACTTGGGCCATTTCCTTACACCACACACTAAAATAGATTCAAAATGGATGAAGGACCTCAATATGAGAAAGGAAACCATCAAAATCCTTGAGGAGAACACAGGCAGCAACCTCTTCGACCTCAGCCGCAGCAACTTCTTCCTAGGAATATCGCCAAAGGCAAGGGAAGCAAGGACAAAAATGAACTATTGGGACTTCATCAAGATCAAAAGCTTTTGCACAGCAAAGGAAACAGTTAACAAAACCAAAAGACAACTGACAGAATGGGAGAAGATTTTTGCAAACGACATAGCAGATAAAGGGCTATTATCCAAAATCTATAAAGAACTTACCAAATCAACACCCAAAGAACAACGAATCCAATCAAGAAATGGGCAGAGGACAAAAACAGACATTTCTGCAAAGAAGTAATCCAGATGGCCAACAGACACATGAAAAAGTGCTCCACATCACTTGCCATTGGGGAAGTACAAATCAAAACCACAATGAGATACAACCTCACACCAGTCAGAATGGCTAAAATGAACAAGTCAGGAAATGACAGATGCTGGTGAGGATGCGGAGAAAGGGGAACCCTCCTACACTTTTGGTGGGAATGCAAGCTGGTGTAATCACTCTGGAAAACAGCATGGAAGTTCCTCAAAAAGTTGAAAATAGAGCTACCCTATGACCCAGCAATCGCCCTACTGGGTATTTTCCCTAAAGAACAAACGTAGTGATCCGAAGGGGCACATGCACCCGAATGTTTATAGCAGCAATGTCCACAATAGCCAAACTATGGAAAGAACCTAGATATCCATCAACAGATGAATGGATAAAGAAGATGTAGTGTGTGTGTGTGTGTGTATACATATATATATATATATATATATATATATATACACACACATATATATGTATATATATATATATATATATATATATATATATATATATATATATAATGCAGCCATCAAAAGAAATGAAATCTTGCCATTTGCAATGATGTGGATGGAACTAGAGGGTATTATGCTTAGTGAAATAAGTCAATGGAAGAAAGACAACTATCATATGATCTCCCTGGCAAGAGGAAGTGGAGATGCAAAGTGGGGTGTTTGGGGGGTAGGAAAAGAATAAATAAAACAAGATGGGATCAGGAGGGAGACAAACCATAAGGGACTTTTAATGTCACAAAACAAACTGAAGGTGGCCGGGGGAGGGGGCTAGGGAGAGGGTGGTGGGGTTATGGACATTGGGGAAGGTATGTGATATGGTGAGTGCTGTGAAGTGTGTAAACCTGGTGATTCACAGACCTGTACCCCTGGGGCCAGTAATATATTATATGTTTATTAAAAAATTAAAAAATAAAAAAAAGTTCAAACAGAGCTACACTATGACCTGGCAATTGCGCTAGCGGGTATTTACCCCAAAGGTACAGATGTAGTGAAAAGAAGGGGTACATGCACCCCAATGTTCATAGCAGCACTGTCCACAATAGCCAGACTAGAAATAGCTGAGATGCCTTTCAACAGTCAAATGGATAAGAGAAATGTGGTCCATATATACAATGGAATATTACTCAGCCATCAGAAAGGATGAATACTCAACATTTGCATTAACATGGAGGGGACTTGAGGAGAGTATGCTAAGTGTAATAAGTCAAGCTGAGAATGTCAATTATCATATGGTTTCACTTACTTGTGGAGCATAAGGAATAGCATGGAGGACATCAGGAGAAGAAAGGAAAAATGAAAGGGTGGGTATTGGAGGGGAAGATGAAGCATAAGAGACTATAGACTGTGAGAAACAGAGGGTTTTAGAGGGGAGGGGAGTGGACGGATGGGTTAGCCCATGATAGGTATTCAGGAGGGCACGTATTGCATGGAGCACTGGATGTTATATACAAATAATGAATCATGGAACACTACATCACATACAAATGAGGTACTGTATGGTGAATAATATAATGTAATAAAAATTTTAAATAAAAAATGGTGCTGAAACAGGTCCATTTTGCATGGGATATTCCATAGTATTTACACAAATAATTTTACTTTATATATGTTTTCTTACATCCACATGCATATAAATACTTATTAATACAAGCATCTTTCTGAGATCTCAAATTTACCTTCACTGCATTCAGAATATTTTTGTGTACCAAATAAGTTATGCTGGTCTTGAATGAATTAGCTAAACCCTGTTAATTTTGCCCTCTTTGAGTCTAAGTTGAGATAATTTTAATTCAAAGGAAAGAAATAAATATTACCTGCTTCTGAAATTGTAGCTTCCTGTTGTTCTCTAAAAGTCAAAATTAGACATGTTTACATTTTTAATTTAAAATGTCTTTAAATTCACCTAACTTGCTTACTACACTTACTAGTCTATAATAGTGTGTAGACTATTAGTCCAGTTGGCTTGAGTATGGTGCCAAGGACACAAAATTTGTAGTTGTTTTCTCTCCAAAAGCAATAAGGCTTTGCTTGGGTTTGTAGTGCAGGCCCCTAGAAAGTCATTCACAATGTCCATAAGCACACTCTGGTTGCTGGAGAAGCATCATTATTTTTGAATGTGAAGGGAAACACGCAACATAGAGAAAAATGGATGAATACATAAGTAGTATCTCCTCTATATAGTCTGAATATCTGAAAACCTCTCTGTGCATCTGCACCACCATGTGGAAAGCTGCTAGCCAAGTCTGCAGGCATGGGCACTGCCTGAAGCTGACAGCTGGGTGGCATTGTCTTCATTTTTGCTGTTGCAGGCACTTTGTCTTTCATGAACCTAGTCTGGGGAAGACCTGCACAATTCTTGTCATGCAAACCTAATACTGGAAGATTGGGAACTTCAGACAGTCTTCTTGTGATATTACCATTTCCAAGAGCCATTAAAATATCTCTGTTGCCTTTCTATATGGAGACTCTGTTTGAGTTCAACAAAAGAGGAAATTATAAGGGACAAGTGATACTAAAATCTAACTGTACTTGGGAAGCTTTGATTTTTCTGTCTACTGGCTTCTAACATTGATGTTGAGGTGTATTGGACTTCTCTCTTTCTTGGTACCTTGTGATAAAAATCATGGTAATTATACCTAAGAATATTGGGAAAAGATTAATCAAGTCCTTTAGAACTGGAGGTGTCTCATTGGTCACACAGACCAAATGGCTTTTAGTGGCTCTCCATGAGGCTGGCTATTCTGAATAGCAGGGGTGATAAGTCCAGGCCACTCCTGCTCAGGGTCTTGTCACTCCCTGGTCCCTGGGGGCTTACATAACACCACCTAAATTTTGAAAACCACTGGCCTCTTAAAATTAACAAGTCAGGAAATGACAGATGCTGGCGAGGATGTGAAGAAAGGGGAACCGTCCTCCACTGTTGGTGGGAATGCAAGCTGGTGCAACCACTCTGGAAAACAGCATGGAGGTTCCTCAAAATGTTGAAAATAGAACTACCCTATGACCCAGCAATTGCACTCCTGGGTATTTACCCTAAAGATACAAACATAGTGATCCGAAGGGGCACGTGTACCCGAATGTTTATAGCAGCAATGTCTACAATAGCCAAACTATGGAAAGAACCTAGATGTCCATCAACAGATGAATGGATAAAGAAGATGTGGTATATATACACAATGGAATACTATGCAGCCATCAAAAGAAATGAAATCTTGCCATTTGCGACGACGTGGATGGAACTAGAGGGTATCATGCTTAGTGAAATAAGTCAATCGGAGAAAGACAACTATTATATGATCTCCCTGATATGAGGACATGGAGAAGCAACATGGGGGGTTAGGGGGATAGGAGAAGAATAAATGAAACAAGATGGGATTGGGAGGGAGACAAACCATAACTGACCCTTAATCTCACAAAACAAACTGGGGGTTGCTGGGGGAGGTGGGATTGGGAGAGGGGGAGGGGGTTATGGACATTGGGGAGGGTATGTGCTATTGTGAGTGCTGTGAAGTGTGTAAACCTGGTGATTCACAGACCTGTACCCCTGGGGATAAAAATACTTTATATGTTTATTAAAAAAAAAATTTGGAAGGGGAGGTGAACCATAAGAGACTATGGACTCTGAAAAACAACCTGAGGGTTTTGAATGGTCAGGGGTGGGAGGTTGGGGGAACAGGTGGTGGGTAATGGGGAGGGCACGTTTTGCATGGAGCACTGGGTGTTGTGCAAAAACAATGAATACTGTTACGCTGAAAAAATAAATAAAATGGGAAAAAAAAACCCACTGGCCTCATCCAACTCTCTCATTACAACAAGTACTAGTAAAAATGAGGAAATTACCAAAAACTTATCATAATAGGACAGGAATCTAGATCTCCTGCTCCAGCCAAAGGATATTTCCTACTGCACCACAATTCATCCTATAAAATGAGGAAAGGTTTAATTTGTTGTTCCTGTCTTGGATGAAAATGCTACTCAGTGCCTCATATGCCCCATGAGGTTATGGAATGGCAGTGATGAAGCAGTGTAGGGTGTTGTATTTCTTATCAAAGATGATTTAACATGGAGAGCAACACATCAGACATGAACCCAGAACTGGGCCCTCTGTGGATAGGTGGGCCAGGGTATACCTGGGAATATGGCATTCTCATTACTTACTGTTCTCAAGTTCTTCTCTTTTTGTTTGAATGAGAAAGTGGAATTTTTTTTATTCATAAGAATCTGAGAGAAAGAGGAAACTGAGGTGAGCAAAGGAAATGGAATGACACAGGCCTCTTCTCCAGGCCTGATAGTAGGTTCTCATGGAGAGAAGGTTTAGAGAGGGAAAGGCAGAGAGAACTGTTTGCAAAGGTGGATTTGTGAGAATCTGAGCATAAGATGTGAGAAGCAAGGGCATCTGGGTGGCTCAGTCTTTAAGCATCTGCCTTCAGTTTCAGGTCATGATCCCAGAGTCCTGGGATCAAACCCCATGTCAAGCTCCCTGTTCAGTGGGGAGTCTACTTCTCCCTCTGCCTCTGCTCCTCCCTCTGCTCATGCTCTCTCTCTCTCTCTCTCTCTCTCTCTCTCATAAAGAAAAAGAAAGAGAGAGAGAAAGAAAGAAAGAAAGAAAGAAATAGGAAAAGAAAGAAAGAAAGAGAGGGAAGGAAGGAAGGAAAAGAAAAGAAAAGGAAGAAAGGAAGGAAAAGAAAGAAAGAAGGGAAGACTCTTTAAAAGGAAGAAGAAGAAGAGGAGGAGGAGGAAGAGGAGGAAGAAGAAGAAGAGGAAGAAGAAGAAGGAAGAAGGAGAAAAGGAAGAAGAAGAAGGAAGAAGAAGAAGAAGGAGAAGGAGGAGGAGAGGGAGAGGGAGGAGAAGGAGAAGAAGAAGGAGGAGGAGGAGGAGGAGGAAGAGGAGCAGGAGAAGGAGAAGAAGGGAGAGGCAGAGTCCAGGAGAAGGTATCAGCTCACTCTGCAGAGACAGAAGTTTCATCAGCCCCAAACACAGGAAGCTTTGGAAGCTTTTCCATGGATCTAGTAGTTTTCCAAGCTTGGTTCCAGCACCTGATTATCTGCACGCTCCCCCTCGATGTGCCACTTCACTCACATGCCTTTTGTTACCAGCCACTCTGCTATCAACTCCCAAATCAATGTTGGTTAGGCCTAACCTTGTGCTCCCCACTCAAAATGCCAACTGCCTCATTGATATCTATGCTATTTCCTGGACACTTCACCCTCAACACACTTCTCTTCCATTCCCCATCTCTAAATGCCCTCCCTGAGTCCAGTCAGACTCAGAGCCATTTCTAGTTCCTTTCTATCCCATTTCCTTCCATATCTAAGGTTTGGGTATATCGGTCCATTTTATCTCTAGACTGGATATTCTGCAGCCCCTGCTCTCCATCAGTGATCCAAACCACTATCCTCTCTTGCCCAAAGAACAAAAACAGTATCTGGGTGAACCTGCTTTGTGTTGTTTAAATAGTGATTCAGAGTGCCAGAGAGGTTTCTAAAGTGAAACTTTTGTTATGCTACTCATTCCCAGGATAAAAACTCTTCAAACGCACCCTATTACCCTTTAGATGAACCACAACTTTGAAATGATTGGAAGGCTGTTGGTTATCATTTTCTTTTTCCTGCTGTACTTTGTCTCTACCTCTGTATTCTTTCTTCTGGTGTCCAAACTCTTTTGGTCTTGAACTCTTGTAAATAAAATAATTTTCTCTATGTTTTTGCCAATCATGATTTTGAGTATGTATTTACTCTGTACAAATCTTATTGTGAATCCTATTTTTAAATCAGGAAAGCATAGCTTTTTAGATGTAATAGAAACCTCAGTAAATGTTCTAGTATTTCTGTCCTCTAGTGGGTTTTCTTGCTCGTCCCTGGGGTGGGGTTCCCCTCTGTGGAGACTTCTGCTCTGGCAGTGTGGGTTATCCTTTAGACCTCTGCACATGATCTTTCATCTGCCTGGATTACTCTCTCCTAAACTTTATTTAGGTACTCCTACTCATAGATAAATTTGGGTGTTTATGAAGCCAGTAGGCACTAAAAAGCCACTCCTGCTGGGGGAAAATGAGCCAATGTAAGCTCAGTAACTAAGAGTTATATTAATAATTTTTAAGTAGCTGTTAGATTTTGCTAGTACTGAGAGCCAAAACATACGGTTAAAAATACTTCAGCCCTAATCTCTTGTCAAATAAACCTGAGGCTGAAGGCCTGGACACTACCAAGCAAAGTCTTTCTTGTGATTTTACAATTTTTCAAGAGCCATGTCTGCTAATTGCCCTGTCCTTCATCCCTTCCTTGGCGGCTATGGATAGTGTATGCTTTCACCAGATATTTCCTAGGACCATGCTCCAGCTCAAAGCAGGTGAAATGTCAGCTTCTGTGCTGGCCCCTCAAGACAGTTGTGCTGGTGTCCATCAGAGAGGGCAAAATGCACACCCTAATATTTTTAATATTTTATTTTATTTTCAGTGTTCCAGAATTCATTGTTTATGCACCATACCCTGTGCTCCATGCAATACCTGCCCTCCTTAATACCCACCCCCAGCCTCACCCAACTCCCCATCCTCCTTCCCTCCAAAACCCTCAGTTTGTTTCTCAGAGTCCACAGTCTCTCATGGTTTGTCCCCACCTCTGATTTCCCCCAACTCACTTCTCCTCTCCATCTCCCAATGTCCCCTGTGTTATTCCTTATGCTCCACAAGTAAGTGAAACCATATGATAATGGACTCTCTCTGATTGACTTATTTCACTCAGCAAAATCTCTTCCAGTCCCATCTATGTTGATACAAAAGTTGGGTATTCAACAGATGAGTGGATAAAGAAGATATGGTCCATATATACAATGGAGTGTTATGCCTCCATCAGAGAGGATGAACACACACTAATTTTTTGAGAACAAGGTCCATATCTCCTCCTAGCAACAACAAACCACACCAGGAGGCAGGGCCTCCATTTCCATGGCCACTAGCAAACTGGAAGTTGGGGGAAGGTAGGCAGGGAGGGAGAATTGGATGAAGGTACTCAAAAGGTGTAAAATTCCAGTTATAAGATAAGTATTGGATGCAATGTAACACATGATGACTATAGTTAACCTTGCTATGTAGTATGTTTGAAAGTAACTAAAAGAGTAAATCCTGAAAGTTCTCATTACAAGGAAAACAATTTTTTTATAACTGTAGGAGGTGTTGGATGTTGACAAAACTTATACGATGATCATGTTGCAACATACGTAAGTCAAATCATTCTGTTGTACCTCTTGAACTTATAGAGTGCTGCATGTCAAATATATGTTAACAAAACTACAAAAAACATACCTCCATGCTCCCTTACAGAAATTTACATGCCTTCTTCTTCATTAAACACTTCCGTGGTTGCTGTGTTTGCTTAAATTTTAGAGCTCAGAAAATTTTATTTAATCAATTTGTGCTTCAGTGAAGGAAATATTTTTGGAGCTTACCGCTGCATTATTTATGTAGTATCATCACTTCTGCATGCTCTTTAAATTGTCCAGTTATTGTACTTTAATCTCTGCAATTTGTGTTTTTTTTAAATAATTTCTATCTGTTTATTGATAGTCTTTTTTGAAGTGACATTCCCATCATAACTTCTCTTCTTTAATCATGGTTTTCTTCAAATTTTTGTGCATGTTTATAATAGCTACTGTGACATCATTGTTAAATTAGACACCTGATTGTTCTCATAGGCAGTTTCTGTTGCTAGCTATTTTCCCCTAGGCATATGGGTCATTCCTTTGCAAGTCCTTTATTTTTTTCCTAGGAACTGGACATTTTAGATAATATAATGTGCAACTTTGGGTACTGGTTCCCCTGGTTCCCCTCCCCCTTCTTGGGCTTGTTATTCTTAGTTGCTTATTTATTTGTTTTATGACTGGCTGAATTATTTCAGTGAGGTCTACCCCCAGCCCACCCTGCAGTATTATATCTGTGATATTCTCTTTAGTGGATGTAGTATTGGGTTTGCCTTGAAATAATGATGATTTAGATGGGGCTCTGTTTGGTGTCTCTTTCCTTGACCACATTCAGCTGTTAAGCACCACTGATTTCTGCCTCTCTTGTTTTCAACAATGTCCTGATGCATAAATTGCTCCAAAGATGTATCTAACCAAATGTGGGATCCCTTGTAGGGAAAGTTCCCAAGGTCAGTGATTGAGATTTGTTCTGACCCCAGGATATATATTCACCTATATCTTCAATGCAACTATTGTTCTACCAATTGCTTTTTCAAAACCTTTATAGGTTTTGAGAGTGCTGGAATTTATCCACCACTGTTGAAAATGAAGTCAGTTACTTGAAAAGAGATTAGGAGCTATTTGTTTTATAGTCTGCTTCTCACTTTAGGCAAAATCCCTGAGCCAGGGCCTCTGGATGTGGGTGGGAACAATGTTGCCCTTCTTTCAGAATGACATCCCCAGTTTAGGGGTTAAGTGCTCAGCAAGGTGGGCGGTAGCTTCAGATGTTCTCAGATTGCCTGTCCTGATGTAGGATGAGACAAAGTGAAGAGTCACTCTGCCATGGCACAGCCACTTGTGCAGGACATCATAGCATTACAGAGCTCTGGGGCCAGATGGAGTTGGCTTTTGCCTCAGTTATACACTCTCTTGAGTTGGGTAAATATATTCATTTTCCATAACTGCATAATAAATTTCCACAAAATTACCTTAAAACAATACACATGTGTTATCTTCCAGTTTCCATGGCTCATAAGCCTGGACATGACTTAGCTATATCTTCTGCTCAGGGTCTCATAAGGCTGAAATCAAGTTGTAGGAGGGGCTACATTCTCATCTGATGCTCAGGGGCAGCTTTCAGACTCCTGTGGCTGTCAGCAGCATTCAGGGCTCAGAAATTCTGGGGTTTTGCCCAGCTCCTGGAGGCTGCCTGTAATTCTTCTCTATGTGGGATTTCCAGAATGCTACTTATTTGGTTAAGCCAGGAAGCAGAGACTCTCTAATAAGTTTGTAGTATGATGGTATTTTATGTAATGTAATATAATCATGAGAATGATTGTCCCATCACATCTGCCACATTTTATGAGTTAGAAACAAATCACAGTCCTACCCACACTCAAGGGACAGGGATTATGCAAAGATGGGGAACACCAGGAGGCAGGGGTCAGGAGGATTACTTCATCTTTTGTTGCAAAATGTACTTAATATCCCAGAACCTCAGCTTATTCACTAAAAACAAAAAAATGAGGGTATAGTAGTACTTACTCTTAGATTTGTTGTGAGGATTAAGGCACACAAAGCTTTTAATATACTACCTGGCTTATTATAATTTTTCAGGAATATACTATCATCACTGTTTTTTTAACAGTTTATAATTTATTTATTTATTTTTTCAGCATAACAATATTCATTGTTTTTGCACAACACCCAGTGCTCCATGCAACACGTGCCCTCCCTATTACCCACCACCTTGTTCCCCCAACCTCCCAACCCCGCCCCTTCAAAACCCCCAGGTTGTTTCTCAGAGTCCATAGTCTCTCATGGTTCGCCTCCCCTTCCAGTTTCCCCCAACTTCCTTCTCCTCTCCATCTCCCAATGTCCTCCATGTCATTTGTTATGCTCCACAAATAAGTGAAACCATATGATACTTGACTCTCTCTGCTTGACTTATTTCACTCAGTACAATCACCTCCAGTCCCGTCCATGTTGCTACAAAAGTTGGGTATTCATCCTTTTTTTTTTTAATAAACATATAATGTATTTTTATCCCAAGGGGTACAGGTGAGTGCTGTGAAGTGTGTAAACCTGGTGATTCACAGCCCTATCATCACTGTTTTTATTACTAAATCTTCCCACAGTCCAGGAAACATCAACTCTGACAATTGTTTATGATTTGTTTATGGATTTGCTCATGTTTCTTGGTAGGGCTTAACCAGATGGTCTGGGGTGCTTTTTGGCTACTCTCAGCCCCTTCTGCCCTCAGCCCAGTGAATGTGTAGATGAAGGACTGGGGTATTTATTGAACTACCTCCTTTCCTGTCTGTCCATGACTAGATGGGTGTCTTAGTTCTTGCAGGCTGCTATAACAAAATGCTATAGGTTGTGTAGCTTATGAGCAACAGAAATTTATTCCTTACAGTTCTGAAGGTTGGAAGTCTGAGATAAGGATGCCAACACAGTCAGGTTCTGGTGGGATCTCTTCCAGGTTCAAAGCTGGTGACTTGCTGTGTTCTCATGTAGTAGAAAGGAGGAAGGATCTCTCTGGGGTCTCTTTGATAAGGACACTAATCCCACTCATGAGGGCTCTGCATTAATGACCTAATCACTTCCCAAAGGCCCCACCTTCAAATACCGCCACTTTTGGGGACAAAGATTTCAACATATGAATCTTGGAGAAAAACAAGCATTCAGAACACAGTAATGGGGAAATGAAGGGGACAAAAAGGAAACTTTCCTCACTTTTTATTAGAGAAGGCTCAGAAGTACTGCACTCCTGCATGAACCTAGAGTATTGTGCTAAGTGAAACAAATCAGACGAGAATGACAAATACCATATGATTTCACTTATTTGTAGATTCTAAAAAACAAAACAAATGAGCAAACAAAAACCAAAATAGGCTCTTAAATACAGAGAACAAACTGGTGATTGCCAGAGGGGAGGTAGGTGGGGTAAAGAGCAAAATAAATAAAGGGGATTAAGAAATATGAGCTTCCAGTTGTAAAATAAAAACTACAGAGATGAAAAGTATAGCATAGGGAATATACTCAATAATATTGTAATAAAGTTGACTTTATGTAATTAAAGTTGACTACACTTACCTGAGTAAGCACTGAGTAATGTACAGAATTGTTGAATCATTATGTTGTACACGTGAAATGAATATAACATTGTGTGTTAATTATACTTCAATATAAAAATAAAATTAAAAAATAACAACAAGAAAGCAAAGAGAAAGAGAAAAAAAGAGGACATATAGTCATTTATAGTAATTCATTCTTTGTCTAATTTCAGCTGTCTGATTCAAGGCTGTATTATCAATAAAACTTTCAGGTGGTTTGGAGTGGTGAGGTTCAGAGTCAATGGCCAAGAAAGAATTCTTGAAATGTGTTTAGTGCAAAGAGGGTGTTTTATTATGGCATGGGGACAGGACCCATAGTCAGAAAGAGCTGCACTGGGGTTGTGAGGAGTGACTGATTATATAAGATGTTTTTATCATATGGAGGGACAGTGATGTTTGGATTCCAGGAAATTAAGTCTATAGGTTTCTGGAGATTGTTCTTTTCTTGTAAATCATTAAAGCAGTTGCAAACTGATGGAGACTCAAGTCCTACATGACTGTGATCTCTATCAGCTATTTGTTTTTCCTTTCCTTTGTTCTTGGGCAGCTATGAGTGCCTGAGGAATGTCACACATATCTCACCTGGGGAGTAAATTTCATTGTATTACTCAGCCATCGAAAGGATGAATACTTACAATTTACATCGATGTGGATAGAACTTCTGAGTATTATACTGAGCAAAATAAGTCAATCAGAGAAAGACAATTATCATGTGGTTTCACTCATGTGGAATATAAGAAACAGCTCAAACGATCATAGGGAAAGGGAGGGAAAACTGAATAGCAAGAAATTAGAGAGGGAGACAAACCATAAGAGACTCTTAACTATAGGAAACAAACTGAGGGCTGCTGGTGGGGAGGTGGGTGGGGGGATGGTGTAACTGAGTGATGGGCATTAAGGATGGCACATAAATGATGAGCACTGAGTATTACATGCAACTAATTATTGAACGCTGCATCTGAAATTAATGATGTACTATATGTTGGCTAATTAAAATTATTTTAAATCATCTGGGAGGAGGATTATGGGGTGTTAGCTTATGTTTCTTCCTCAGCTTTCCTTTTGTTCCCTCATTGATGGCATCAGCAAAGCAGTTTAAAAATTTGATCAAAATTAAAAAATTGAAGTGGTCATCATGGGAAAAATCTGAGCCACGTTGCAGTTTGATACCATTTTTATTTGAATTACATATGAAGGTAGAGGTAGGAAACCATACTTTTTTTCAGTAATTATAAGTATTAAAGACCTTGAACTGATTTGAATTGACCTAGAATTGAAAATGTCTCTGAGCTGGCACTCAGCCTTTATTTCTGCCTTATACACTATTAGAATAGGTGCTTTGATTTTGTTTCTCAGTTTAAATATAACACGTGAAAGGCACTAAGAGGTGAAGAAATTTCTAGGTGATTTCTTCTGACAATGGATGTGACAGCTGAGAGCTTGGGAAGGATGAGGGGATGGCAAAGCTACTAACAAACCCAGAATTCAACAAGCACAGCAGTTTTGGACCATTTATGACAGGTGTTAAATTGCACCACCCACCTCTATAGTATCATAGAATAGCACAAGATCAAAGAAAGGTTACATTTTATTGAGAATACTCAATTTAATCACAGAAAAAAGTTCCATACATTATTCTTTTAATGGTAGAAATAATATTTAAAAATCATTTATAGGATTGTGCTTTAGATTTTATGAAAAATAAACTTACAAAATATTTATTAAGAAATTCAGGTTCACTACGTCTGTATATTTAGGGTAAATACCCAGTAGTGCAATTGCTGGGTCATAGGGTAGTTCTATTTTCAACATTTGGAGGAACCTCCATGCTGTTTTCCAGAGTGGTTGCACCAGCTTGCATTCCCACCAACAGTGGAGGAGGGTTCCCCTTTCTCCGAATCCTCGCCAGCATCTGTCATTTCCTGACTTGTTCATTTTAGCCATTCTGACTGGTGTGAGGTGATATCTCATTGTGGTTTTGATTTGTATTTCCCTGATGCCGAGTGACGTGGAGCACTTTTTCATGTGTCTGTTGGCCATCTGGATGTCTTCTTTGCAGAAATGTCTGTTCATGTCCTCTGCCCATTTCTTGATTGGATTGTTTGTTCTTTGGGTGTTGAGTTTGCTAAGTTCCTTATAGATTTTGGACACTAGCCCTTTATCTGATGTGTCGTTTGCAAAAATCTTCTCCCATTCTGTCAGTTGTCTTTTGGTTTTGTTAACTGTTTCCTTTGCTGTGCAAAAGCTTTTGATCTTGATGAAATCCCAATAGTTCATTTTTGCCCTTGCTTCCCTTGCCTTTGCCGATGTTCCTAGGAAGAAGTTGCTGTGGCTGAGGTCGAAGAGGTTGCTGCCTGAGTTCTCCTCAAGGATTTTGATGGATTCCTTTCTCACATTGAGGTCCTTCATCCATTTGGAGTCTATTTTCGTGTGTGGTGTAAGGAAGTGGTCCAATTTCATTTTTCTGCATGTGGCTGTCCAATTTTCCCAGCACCATTTATTGAAGAGGCTGTCTTTTTTCCATTGGACATTCTTTCCTGCTTTGTCGAAGATGAGTTGACCATAGAGTTGAGGTTCTATTTCTGGGCTCTCTATTCTGTTCCACTAATCTATGTGTCTGTTTTTGTGCCAGTACCATGCTGTCTTGATGATGATAGCTTTGTAATAGAGCTTGAAGTCCGGAATTGTGATGCCACCCACTTTGGCTTTCTTTTTCAATATTCCTTTGGCTATTCGAGGTCTTTTCTGGTTCCATATAAATTTGAGGATTATTTGTTCCATTTCTTTGAAAAAAATGGATGGTATTTTGATAGGGATTGCATTAAATGTGTAGATTGCTTTAGGTAGCCTAGACATTTTCACAATATTTATTCTTCCAATCCAGGAGCATGGAACATTTTTCCATTTCTTTGTGTCTTCCTCAATTTCTTTCATGAGTACTTTATAATTTTCTGTGTATAGATTCTTAGCCTTCTTGGTTAGGTTTATTCCTAGGTATCTTATAGTTTTGTGTGCAATTGTAAATGGGATTGACTCCTTAATTTCTCTTTCTTCTGTCTTGTTGTTGGTGTAGAGAAATGCAACTGATTTCTGTGCATTGATTTTATATCCTGACACTTTACTGAATTCCTGTACAAGTTCTAGCAGTTTTGGAGTGGAGTCTTTTGGGTTTTCCACATATAGTATCATACCATCTGCGAAGAGTGATAGTTTGACTTCTTCTTTGCCAATTTGGATGTCTTTAATTTCTTTTTGTTGTCTGATTGCTGAGGCTAGGACTTCTAGTACTATGTTGAATATCAGTGGTGATAATTGACATCCCTGCCATGTTCCTGACCTTAGCGGAAAAGCTTTCAGTTTTTCTCCATTGAGAATGACATTTGTGGTGGGTTTTTCATAGTTGGCTTTGATAATATTGAGGTATGTGCCCTCTATCCCTACACTTTGAAGAGTTTTGATCAGGAAGGGAGGCTGTACTTTGTCAAATACTTTTTCAGCATCTATTGAGAGTATCATATGGTTCTTGTTCTTTCTTTTATTAATGTGTTCTATCACATTGATTGATTTGCGGATGTTGAACCAACCCTGCAGCCCTGGAATAAATCCCACTTGATCGTGGTGAATAATCCTTTTAATGTACTGTTGAATCCTATTGGCTAGTATTTTGGTGAGAATTTTTGCGTCTGTGTTCATCAAGGATATTGGTCTGTAGTTCTCTTTTTTGGTGGGATCCTTGTCTGGTTTTGGGATCAAGGTGATGTTGGCCTCATAAAATGAGTTTGGAAGTTTTCCTTCCATTTCTATTTTTTGGAACAGTTTCAGGAGAATAGGAATTAGTTCTTCTTTAAATGTTTGGTAGAATTCCCCTGGGAAGCCGTCGGGCCCTGGGCTTTTGTTTGTTTGGAGACTTTTGATGACTCTTTCAATCTCCTTACTGGTTATGGGCCTGTTTCTTCCTGGTTCAGTTGTGGTAGTTTATATGTCTCTAGGAATGCATCCATTTCTTCCAGATTGTCAAATTTGTTGGCATAGAGTTGCTCATAGTATGTTCTTATAATTGTCTGTATTTCTTTGGTGTTAGTTGTGACCGCTCCTCTTTCATTCATGATTTTATTTATTTGGGTCCTTTCTCTTTTCTTTTTGATGAGTCTGGACAGGGGTTTATCAATCTTATTGATTCTTTCAAAGAACCAGCTCCTAGTTTCATTGATTTTTTCTATTTTTTTTTTTTGTTTCTATTTCATTGCTTTCTGCTCTGATCTTTATGATTTCTCTTCTCCTGCTGGGTTTAGGGTTTCTTTCGTGTTCTTTCTCCAGCTCCTTTACATGTAGGTTTAGGTTGTGTACGTGAGACCTTTCTTGTTTCTTGAGAAAGGCTTGTACCGCTATATATTTTCCTCTCAGGACTGCCATTGCTGTGTCCCACAGATTTTGAACCGTTCTGTTTTCATTATCATTTGTTTCCATGAATTTTTTCAGTTCTTCTTTAATTTCCTGGTTGCACCATTCATTCTTTAGAAGGATGCTGTTTAGTCTCCATGTATTTGGATTCTTTCCAGCTTTCCTCTTGTGATTAAGTTCTAGCTTCAGAGCATTGTGGTCTGAAAATATGCAGGGAATGATCCTAGTCTTTTGATACCAGT
This sequence comes from Meles meles, assembly GCF_922984935.1. NCBI lineage: Eukaryota > Metazoa > Chordata > Mammalia > Carnivora > Mustelidae > Meles > Meles meles. Next base: position 33,065,182 of record NC_060077.1, read on the forward strand.
TGAGACCTGATTTGTGACCCAGGATGTGATCTATTCTGGAGAAGGTTCCATGTGCACTAGAGAAGAATGTGTATTCTGTTGCTTTGGGATGAAATGTTCTGAATAGATCTGTGATGTCCATCTGGTCCAGTGTGTCATTTAAGGCCTTTATTTCCTTGTTGATCTTTTGCTTGGATGATCTGTCTATTTCAGTGAGGGGAGTGTTAAAGTCCCCTACTATTATTGTATTATTATTGATGTGTTTCTTTGATTTTGTTATTAATTGGTTGATATAGTTGGCTGCTCCCACGTTAGGGGCATAGATATTTAAAATTGTTAGATCTTCTTGTTGGACAGACCCTTTGAGTAGGAGATTGTGTCCTTCCTCATCTCTTATTATAGTATTTGGCTTAAAATCTAATTGATCTGATATAAGAATTGCCACCCCAGCTTTCTTCTGATGCCCATTAGCATGGTAAATTGTTTTCCACCCCCTCACGTTACTTTTTTTTTGTTTTTTTGTTTTTTTTTCTAATTTTTTTCCATTTTATTTATTTTTTCAGACTAACAGTATTCATTCTTTTTGCACAACACCCAGTGCTCCATGCAAAACGTGCCTTCCCCATTACCCACCACCTGTTCCCCCAGCCTCCCACCCCTGACCATTCAAAACCCTCAGGTTGTTTTTCAGAGTCCATAGTCTCTTATGGCTCGCCTCCCCTTCCAAATTTTGGTTTTTTTTTAATAAACATATAATGTATTTTTATCCTCGGAGAAAGACACCCCCTCACTTTAAATCTGGAGGTGTCTTCGCATCTAAAATGAGTTTCTTGTAGGCAACATACTGATGGGGTTTTTTTTATCCATTCTGATACCCTTTGTCTTTTGATTGGGGCATTTAGCCCATTAACATTCAGGGTAACTATTGAGAGATATGAATTTAGTGCCATTATTAGCCTGTAAGGTGACTGTTACTGTATATTGTCTCTGTACCTTTCTGATCTACTACTTTTAGGCTCTCTCCTTGCTTAGAGGACCCCTTTCAATATTTCCTGTAGAGCTGGTTTGGTGTTTGCAAATTCTTTCAGTTTTTGTTTTTCCTGGAAGCTTTTTATCTCTCCTTCTATTTTCAATGATAGCCTAGCTGGATAGAGTATTCTTGGCTGCATGTTTTTCTCGTTTAGTGCTCTGAATATATCATGCCAGCTCTTTCTGGCCTGCCAGGTCTCTGTGGATAAGTCTGCTGCCAATCTAATATTTTTACCATTGTATGTTACAGACTTCTTTTCCTGGGCTGCTTTCAGGTTTTTCTCTTTGTCACTAAGACTTGTCAATTTTACTATTAGGTGACGGGGTGTGGACCTATTCTTGTTGACTTTGAGGGGGGTTCTCTGCATCTCCTGGATTTTGATGCTTGTTCCCTTTGCCATATTAGGGAAATTCTCTCCAATAATTCTCTCCAATAGACCTTCGGCTCCCCTCTCTGTTTCTTCTTCTTCTGGAATCCCAGTTATTCTAATGTTGTTTCGTCTTATGGTGTCACTTATCTCTCGAATTCTCCCCTCATGGTCCAATAGCTGTTTGTCCCTCTTTTGCTCAGCTTCTTTATTCTCTGTCATTTGGTCTTCTATATCACTAATTCTTTCTTGTGCCTCATTGATCCTAGCAGTGAGAGCCTCCATTTTTGATTGCACCTCATTAATAGCTTTTTTGATTTCTACTTGGTTAGATTTTAGTTCTTTAATTTCTCCAGAAAGGGCTTTTATATCTCCAGAGAGTGTTTCTCTAATATCTTCCATGCCTTTTTCAAGCCCGGCTAGAACGTTCAGAATCATCATTCTGAACTCTTGATCTGACATATTACCAATGTCAGTGTTGATTATGTCCCTAGCCTTCGGTACTGTCTCCTGTTCTTTTGTTTGTGGTGATTTTTTCCGCCTTGTCATTTTGTCCAGATAAGAGGATATGAAGGATCAAATAAAATACTAAAAGGGTGGCAAAGACCCCAGAAAAATGCGCTGTAACCAAATCAGAAGAGACCCCAAATTGTGGGGGGGGAGAAAGGGGATAAAAAGAGGTTCAGAAAAAAAAAAAGAAAAAAATTTAAAAAATAAAACAAATAAAGAAAAAATATAAAAAAGAAAGAAAAAATATATATATTTAGATAAACTAGTCAAAAAATGTTAAAAAAAAGGGTAAAAGTTTTAAAAAATTTAGCAGAAGAAGAAAAAAGAAAAAAAGAAAAAAAATTGAAAAAAGAAAAAAAAATTGAATTAGCCACAAGACTAAAGAATCATGGGGAGAAAGCCATGAGTTCCGTGCTTTGCTTTCTCCTCCTCTGGAATTGCGCTGCTGTCTTGGGAATTGAACCTGCTTTCCTTGATAGATGAATTTCATCCTGGCTGGATATTTTGTTGATCTTCTGGGGGAGGGGCCTGTTGTAGTGACTCTCAAGTGTCTTTGCCCGAGGCGGGGTTGCACCGCCCTTACCGGCGGCCGGACTAAGTAATCGGCTCGGGTTCGCTTTTGGGAGCTTCTGTTCCCTGAACGCTTTCCATAGAGTTCCGGAGGACGGGAATGAAAATGGCGGCCTCCTAGTCTCCGGCCTGGAGGAGCCGAGAGCCTAGGGCCCCATTCCTCAGTGCGCCCCCAGAGGACAGCACCCAATCACTCCTGTATCCCCAGCCTCTAGCCGCACTCGGAGCTCACCCAGCCCGCGACCAGTTCAAGGTAACCCTGAGCTGAGAATTCAGTCCTCGGCTCTGTCTCTGTAGCCGGCTTCTCTGTTCTAATACCTGCGAGCTCTGTGACACTCCGACACCCCCGATCCTTCTGTGACCCTGAGGGATCTGGGGCCACGCTGACCCGCGTGGGCTTCACCCTTGTTTAGCCTCTGGAGCAATGTCCTTCAGTGGAATAGACTTTTAAAAGTCCTGATTTTGTGCTCCGTTCCTCCGCCGCTTGCCGGGATCTGGCCCCTCCCCCTGCGGTCTATCTTCCTGTCGTTTTAGATTCACTTCTCCACAGTCCTACCTTTCAGAAAGTGGTTGATTTTCTGTTTCTAGAATTGCTGTTCTTCTTCTCTTCAATCTCCCATTGGATTTGTAGGTGTTTGCAATGTTTAGATAAGCTATTAAGCTGATCTCCTGCTACCTGATGTAGTCTCAGCCTGCTACTTCTCCGCCATCTTGACTCCTCCTCCTAGAATAATATTGTCTATTTGGTGAGGAGAAGCAACCAAGGAAGGATTTCTGTAGAACACAGAGGATAAGACTACTTCAGGTTCCATCTCCAATCTGCAATGCATGCTGTCTAGAAACCTGCCAACACTGTCTTCCCTTTAGCTCCGTGCTTTTGCTTTTGCTTTGCTTCTTAAGTGTTTCTGCCTTCATCTGATATTAAACCCACTGAATTAGGAGAGCTAGGTTCTTGTCTCACAGAGTTGAAGAATGAATCTCCCAGACAAAGGAGAGTGAGTAAAATGATGGAGTTTTATTAAGCAAGGATACAGAAGAAGTTCTCATGAGTGAGAGGGATCCAGGCAGGGTTGCCAATGTGGATCTCTGCTGATAGTCTTTTATTTAGAGCTGACTAGGGAGCTTGTGACCTTAACATTCTTATGAGGTCTTGGTTTGAGTAAGGACTGGTGATAACATCTTTAATGGCCTACTTCTTTTTAGGGTCTGGTTATTCTCTATTGGTCATAGGTGACTGTCATAAAAAAAAGTCCCCCCCCCACCACCACCACCTAGGGCAGGGTGATCTTGTTTGTTCCCTTTTCTCTTGTTTCCTTACACCTCCACATTTTGGGGATTTCTGTGAGCCTAACCACATAGCTCTGTACCTATCTCTCCCAACCTAGCACTGCCTGTCCCTTACTCACCACTACCAGACCAGCAGTCCTATTTGTGGCTGTCTTCTCCTCTTGGCAGCTCAGGAAAAACTCCCCAGAGAGTCAAGTATTCCCTCTTTCAGAAGATGAAGCCACTCTGGCTGGGTTCCAAGCAGCCTTGCTCTGTGGATTCAAAGAGCTTACTTCTTTCTTCTTTCTCACTCATCCTTTAAGTTACTCTCTAACTTCTTGAGGACTTATGGTCAGAATTTCCATCTTTTTTAGGCTTTATCTTTAGCTATTAAAATGGATGAACTTACCAATTTTATTTCTGTATTGTCATGGGGGTGCCACTTTTCAATATCTGGCATCTTTCCTTTTACTGTGGCTGACAGTAGGATGAAATTTTTCAGACACTGCATCTGCCTCTTAGACTCATCTGTGGAAGGAGTTACAATGTTCTTCATTGGTCCATGGCTTGGGTCTCAATAATAGCACTGTTCTTGAAGTGACATTGTGGTTTTGGTTTCCCCCATAGCCCCAAAGCATGGTAAACACACACACACATGCACACACACACACTCTAATTATTCTACAAATTATATATAGGGGCTTGGGGTCTCTTTTCTTTTACCCCTACATTCAGACAAATACACAAAGAATGGTTAAACTTTCTTCAAATAGTCACATTTTTCCTCTGCCCTTCATTTATTTCCACGTAGAAACCAAATGTATTAAATTTTTATTTCCTCCTCTGAAATTTATACTTCTAAAGCATGAGAGTTTTAACCAGGAAAGGATTTTAAGGACAGTGGAATGTTACATGAGAAAAGACTAACAAACAAGTTTCCTTTATTATTGGAAATGTAAAGCTGCTTATTTGACATTTATAATTTATACACTACCTGTTACTAACAAGATTTGAGATGGGGCTCTTGGGTGACTCAGTCTGTTGTGTATCCAACTCCTCATGTCAGCTCAGGTTTTGATCTCAGAGTCGTGAGTTCAAGCCCCATGCCCATTGTGGAGTCCACGTGAAAAAAAAAAAGATTGAAAAGCAAATTCGAGATGGCATACAGTAAAACAAGCATACAGGAAGAAGAGAGGGAGAGCAGGGATTCTGTGTGGTAGTCCAGGATAGGAAATTCAGTTGTAGTAATTTATGGCACCTTTAGCTTGCTTACAAAGACATTGTAGTTTTTGCCCTGAGTACTTGTCCTGGCATTTTAACTTCTAGAGATTGAGTACAATGGCCTCAAACTTGGAAGGGCAACCCCAGCAATAGGCTTGTTAGATATCTGTAGAAGAACAAAATTTTACCTTAGCACAGAGCTCTCAAACCTGTATTGTTGTCTGTGTTTTATATTCTGTAATTCTTTATAATACATTATTTTACCTTTCTAACTTATAACAGTTGTACCTATAGCAAGACTGTTCACAAAGGACTAAGCTATTACAAACACTAGTTAGTGGAATAATCCGTGTGCACATTAAGGAAGGAAAAGGGTGGTTGGAAAGCATTAGTTTTGTTGGTGTGTCATGTTCTTCTGTCACTTGACAGCATTTATCCATGGTTTTAAAAATCAGGGGCCAATAATTCTACTGGTACCGGCTACAGAAGATCATCTTTTTAAATGCATCCCTGAGTTCTGGGCTCCGGAAGGCATATATAAAGGGGTCAATGACTGCATTACACATGATCAACATGCCATTCACCTGAAAGAGGGACATGTAGCAGGCACAATAAGGGTTATTTGGGCAAAATGTCATTAAAAGAACATGAAGAACAAAGGGGGCCCAACAGAAGATGAAGACCCCAAGCAGGATGGTCAGCGTGATGGCCCCTTTCATGTTGGCTCTGGGAAGGGTCAAGATCTTCCTGGCATGTGAACGAGCAAGTAAGAACATGTGCACATAAAGGCACAGGATAAAGACCAACATCAGAGGGAACAGCGACGTGAAGGTGATCACTGTGGGGATGTGATGAGAGAAGATCACCATGGTAATGGCACTGCCCATGCACCCAGTCCAGGTGATCATCAGGACAATAATGGCACGGCGCATGGTCACAATGCTGTGGTATTGCAGAGCATGGAAAATTGTGAGGTAGCGGTCAGCTGCGATCATGGACAGGCTGAAAATGGAGCCAAGGAGGGAGAGGATGAACAGGGAATCGATAATATCATCTGCTGTGGTTTCAAAATTGCCACGGGGCTTGAGATAACCCATGTTTCTTAACATGATCAGGATATTTTCCAGGATCTTATATAGGCTGCCCAACATATCAGAAATAGCCAAGCTACAAATGAAAAAGTACATGGGTGACTGGAGATTCTTATTCTTGATCACCGCCAGAAGGACCATTAGATTTTCCAAAACTCCGATAATGGATATTATAAAAAATATCTCTTCTGGCAAAATCACATGAGGACAGTCTGAATTATTTCTTGCTGTATCATTGATGTTTTCATATAAATTGACAATGTGCTTCATTTCTCGTGCTAAGACAGGGTTGTTACTTTAACTTGACAGAAAACTGGATTGATTCTTCAGAATCTTTTCTTCTTTGTATTACTTGCTGGAAGTCTGAAGGAAAAATCACCAGGCCACCTGAAGAATAAACAGCAACATCAGAGACATTTTTAAAATTAATTAATTTATTTTTTCAGCAAAACAGTATTCATTGTTTTTGCACAACACCCAGTGCTCCATGCAATACGTGCCCTCCCTACTACCCACCACCTGGTTCCCCCAACCTCCCACCCCCGCCCCTTCAAAACCCTCAGGTTGTTTTTCAGAGTCCATAGTCTCTTATGGTTTGCCTCCCCTTCCAATTTCCCTCAACTTCCTTCTCCTCTCCATCTCCCAATGTCCTCCATGTCATTTGTATGCTCCACAAATAAGTGAAACCATATGATACTTGACTCTCTCTGCTTGACTTATTTCACTCAGCATAATCACTTCCAGTCCCGTCCATGTTGCTACAAAAGTTGGGTATTCATCCTTTCTTTTTTTTTTTTTAATAAACATATAATGTACTTTTATCCCCAGGGGTACAGGTCTGTGAATCACTAGGTTTACACACTTCACAGCACTCAGGATAGCACATACCCTCCCCAATGTCCATAACACCCCTCCCCCTCTCCCAACCCCACCTCCCCCCAGCAACCCCCAGTTTGTTTTGTGACATTAAGAGTCATTTACGGTTTGTCTCCCTCCCAATCCCATCTTGTTTCATTTGTTCTTCTCCTATCCCCCTAACCCCCCATGTTGCACCCATCAGAGACATTTCTAAAGGGGGGAGGGGCAATATGGCAGAGGAGCTGGGGACTCCATTTTATCTGGTTCCCTGAATTTAGCTGGATATCTACCAAGCCATTCTGAACATCCATGAAATCACCCTGGGATGTAAGATTATATGCCTGGATCTTTACAGGGGTAGAAGATAATTAGTCTGGAGGTATGAAGGATAGAGTTGTGATTGTGTGGACAGATATCAGAGGGTAAACAGAAGGGTGAGGAAGCCACCAGAAGTTAGCCACTGGAAGTTTGCACTAGAAGTTTGCACTGGAGACCAGTGCAAAAGCATCCTGCACCTGGGGGCCGGCGATAGCTTGCAGAGTGGTGGTGGTGGGTTGGGAAGGGCCTGATAACAGCACTCAGACAGGATACAGGAGTTGAAGGGGCATACACTGGGACCAGGGCAGCTGCTCATGCAGACCTGTGCCCATGAACCTGGGTGCTGGCCACCACCACTGCTGGCACCCATGCGGTCCAGCTATGCCTGCCTATGCTGGGATACCTCATGGTTTTGGAAACACAGAGGGCAGAGACAAGTGGGGGTCTGAGTGGACCTCTGAGGGTGTCTCTGGGGACATGCACTGCCTCTGGGAGGCTTTGGTTTTCAGCAGCACTTACAGAAATATAGACTGTGTATTTTGGAGGATTCAGAGAGGAGTAGACTGTGGCTTCTCTCCCCGGGGCCAGAGGTCTGGGTGCAGACATTTTCCTTTGCTCTAATCTTCCAAAAAGGCACAAAAAGCTGCCAGCAAACAAAAGTCCCCAAAACTGGTTTCCACAGAGCCCAGGCCCTTGATAGGGGGCAGGGAAACTCCACCCAAGCAAGGTTGCCTGGAAAACAATGAGGCAGGGTCCCTCCCCTAGAAGGCAAGCTGGAAGAATGAGAGAACAACAACACTAGGGTATCCATAAAAACTATAAAACCCCAACACCAGGGGAAAATAGTACATTGAGCTCCTGGTATTGCCTCATGGCCTGTATTTCTTAGATACAACTTTTTAAAATTCTTTCTCATGTTTCTTCTCTGTTTTTTTCTTTTAACCTACTTATTTCAACTAAATGTTTAATACAACATATTCCATAGTAGCTTTTAAACTTGTACTTTTCACACCTATATATTTTTTCTTTTCTAAAGCTTCAACGTAGTCCTTTTTTCCCTATTAAATACTACCTTTATATATATATGAGTTCAAATTTCCCTGTAACTCTGGGAAGTAGTGTTCTCTAACAAAGAAAACAAAATGTACCCAGAAAGAACTAAAACACCCTATTTCACCCACACTGAGCGATTATAGTCCTCACCTCCACTCAACCCCCACCTTTTCTTTGAATGTTGTAAATCTTATTCTTGGGTTTCATTTTGGCTGGGTTTTTCTTTGGGGGGAAAGAAAAACGCCCTATCCCCCTCCCCCTTTGGGGGGAAGCAGTGGCTTCCCACTGCTCTGAACTTTCCCAGGGTACATCTTGCCTGGATTGTGGTTGATATTTTTGACCCTGTACCTCTCATCAACCACTGCCCAACAGAATGACTAGGAGGAGGAACACCCAACAACAACAACAACAACAAAAAAAAGAACCAGAGACAATGGCCTTTCCCACAGACCTAACAGATATGGATATAAGCAAGATGTCAGAAATCGACTTCAGGGTAACAATTGTGAAGACAATAGCTAGGCTTGACAAAACCATTAATGGCAACATAGAATCTCTAAAGGCAGAAATGAAAGCTAATCATGCTGAATTTTAAAATGCTATGAATGAGATGGAGTCTAAACTAGATACTCTAACAGCTAGGGTAAATGAAACAGAAGAATGAATTAGTGATATAGAAGATAAACTAATGGAAAGGAAGGAACAGAAGGAGGCCTGAAACAAATAGCTTAAATTCCATGAGAACAGATTTAGAGAAATGAATGATGCCATGAAATGTCCCAATGTCAGAATTTTGGGGATCTCTAAGGGATTGGAGAGAGAGAGGACTAGAAGATATATTTAAGCAAATTGCAGCCAAAAATTTCCCTAATCTGAGGAATGAAACAAGCATTTGTGTCCAAGAGGCAAAGAGGCCCCTCCCAAGATCAAGGAGAACAGACAAATGCTCCAGCATGTAATAGTAAAACTCACAAACTTAGAACCAACAAAGCCATACTAAATGCAGTTAGGAGGAAGAGATTCCTTATGCACAAAGGGAGGAACAACAGAATAACATCAGACTTGTCCACAGAGACCTGGCAAGACCAAAAGGTCTGGAAAGCCATATTCTGAGTAATAAATGAGAAGAACATGCATCCAAGAATACATTATCTGGCAAGGCTGTCATTCAGAATGGATGGAGAGACAAGGACCTTCCAGGACTGGCAGGAACTGAAAGAATATATGAACACCAAACCAGCCCTGCACAAAACATTGTTTGATTCTATAAAAGAAGACCCCAAGAGTAATGCAGACCAGAAAGTTACAGAGACAACCTATAGAAACAGGGACTTTACAGGTAATATGATGGAGCTAAATTCATACCTTTCAATAGTTAATCTCAATGTGAATGGAATAAATGGTCCTATCAAATGGCACAGGGTTGCAGATTGGATAAAAAGACAGGATCCATCCACATGTTGTCTGTGAGAGATTCATGTTGTAACCTAAAGATAAACCCAGATTGAAAGTGAGTGGATGGGGCCCTTGGTGGCTCAGATGGTTGAGCATCTGCCTTTAGCTCAGGTCATGATATTTGGGCCCTGGGATTGAGCCCCATGGCAGGGTCCTGGCTCAGTGGGGAGTCTGCTTCTACTTCTGCCTCTGTCTCTTCCCCTGTTTGTGCTATCTCTCTGTCTCCATATCTCTCTCAAATGAATAAATAAAATCTTTTTTAAAAAGTGAGTAGATGGAGAACAACTTATCACTCTAATGGACCTCAAAAGAAAGCTGGGGTAGCAATTCTCATACCAGACAAATTAGATTTTAAACCAAAGATGATAGCAAGAGATGTAGATGGACATTACAACATACTTCAAGGTCTATCCAACAAGAAGAGCTAAAAGTTTTAAATATCTATGCCCCCAACATAGGAGTAGCCAACTACATAAGCCAACTGTTAACCAAAATAAAAAATCATGTTGATGGGGGTTATGGACATTGGGGAGGGGATGTGCTATGGAGAGTGCTGTGAAGTGTGTAAACCTGGCGATTCACCGACCTGTACCTCTGATATGTTTATAAAAAAATAAGAAATAAATAAAAAAATTTTAAAAAAATCATGTTGGTAATAATACATTATTAGTAGAGGAGCTCAACACTCCACTCTCAGCAATGGACAGACCATCTAAGCAGAAGTCAACAAAGAAGGAAGAACTTTGAATGACACATTGAACCAGATGGACTTTGTAGATAGATACAGAATATTTAATCTTAAAACAATAGAATACTCAATCTTCTCGAACACACATGGAATTTTCTCCAGAATAGACCACGTACTAGGTCACAAATCAGGTCTCAACCAATACCAAAAGACTGAAATTATTCCCTGCATATTTTCAAACCACAATGCTTTGATACTGGAGCTCAACCACAAGAAGAAATTTGGAAGGAACTCAAACACATGAAAGTTAAAGAGCACCCTGCTAAAGAGTGATTGGGTCAACCAGGAAATTAAAGAACTTTAAAAATTCATGGAAACTAATGAGAATGAAAACATATCAGTCCAAAATCTATGGGACACTGCATAAGTGGTCCTAACAGAAAAAACATAGCCTTCCAAGCCACTCTCAAAAATTTAGAAAAATCCCCAATGCACAAGCTAACCTTAAACCTAAATGACCTGTAGCAAGAGCAGCAAGTAAGACCTAAGCCAAGCAGGGAAGAAAAACAATAAAAATTAGAGCAGAAATCAATGAAATAGAAACCAGAAAAACAGATCAATGAACTAGAAGATGGTTCTTTGAAAGTGCTGGGGCCGATTCCACGTTAAAACCTGTTAAACCCCTAGGGCCTGCTTGGGCCTACTTAGCCATAGTGACTCCATGTTGCCTAGGTAGACATTTTGTTGTTTAACAAATGCCTCAGCAGTTACTGATATCAGTTCCAGGTAACTGTTACTAAAACATACACCTAAAATAAGGCCAGACAGGTGGAAACATCCAATCAGTCAAAGCCACATATGTAGAGGTCTGCAGTTGTACCCTATAAAACTAGCCTGTAAGACCAAGTGGTCGTCACTCTCTTCGAAGACAGCCCTGGCCAGTCAGTCTGACGTCTAATGCTTGGCATAGAATAAAGCTTTACATAACTTTCACTTGGTCTCAGCCTCGTTTCCCTGGCCAGTCAGTCTAACTTCTAATGCTTGACATAGAATAAGGCTTTGCATAACTTTCACTTTGTCTCAGTCTCATTCCTTTGATAATGGACCCAACAAAAGTATTAATAAGATTGATAAACTTCGAGCCAGTCTTGTCCAAAAGAAAAGGGGAAGGACCCAAATCAATAAAATGATGAATGGAAGGGGAGCGATCATGACCAACACTGAGGAAATAGAAAGAATTATTAGAAATTATTGCCAGCAACTATATGCCAACACATTAAGCGACCTGGAAGAAATGGACACATTCCTGGAAATTTATAATCTACCAAGACTGAAACAGGAAGAAATAGGCAATCTAAACAGACCAATGACCACTAAGGAAATTGAAGCAGTAACCAAAAACCTCCCAAAACACAGGAGTCCAGGGCCATATAGCTTCCCAGGGGATTCTATCAAACATTTAAAGAAGAAATAATATCTATACAACTGAAGCTGTTGCAAAAAAAAAAAAAAAAAAAAACAGAAACAGAAGAAAATGTCTAAACTCCTTCTATCAGGCCAACATTATCTTGATCCCAAGAGCAGAGAAAGACTACATCAAAAAGGAGAATTACAGGGGCACCTGGGTGGCTCAGTGGGTTAAAGCCTCTGCCTTCAGCTCAGGTCATGATCTCAGGGTCCTGGGATCGAGCCCCGCCTCGGGCTCTCTGCTCCACAGGGAGCCTGCTTCCTCCTTTCTCTCTGCCTGCCTCTCTGCCTAGTTGTGATTTCTCTCTGTCAAATAAATAAAATATTTTAAAAAAGGAGAATTACAGATTAGTATCTCTGAGGAATGTGGATGCAAAAGTACTCACCATGATCCTAGCCAATAGGATCCAACAGTACACTAAAAGGATTATTCACCATGGCTACAAGGGATTTATTCTTGGGATGCAAGCGTGGTTCAACATTCACAAATCAATCAACATGAATAATCACATTAATAAAAGAGAAAACAAGGACCATATGATCCTCTCAATTGATGTAGAAGAAACATTTGATAAAATACAGCATCCTTTCCTGATTAAAACTCTTCTAAGTACAGGGTGGAACACACCTCAATATCATCAAAGCCATGTATGAAAAGCCCGCAGTGAACATCATCCTAAATGGGAAAAAACTGAGAGTTTTCCCCTTAAGGTGAGAACATGGTGAGGATGCCCAATCTCACCACTACTGTTCAACATATGATTAGAAGGCCTAGCCTCAGCAATCACATATCAAAAGGAAAGAAAATGCACTGGAAGTGGCAAAGAAGAAGTCAAACTCTAACCTTTTGCAGACGACGAAGTACTTTATGTGGAAAATGCAAAAGACTCCACCCAAAAATTGTTAGACCACATACTGGAATCCAGCCCCATGACAAGATACAAAATCAATGCACAGAAATCCGTTGCATTTCTACACACTAATAATGTGACTGAAGAAAGAGAAATTAAAGAATCAAACTGATTTGCAATAACACCAAAAAACATAAGATACTTAAGAATAAACCTAACCAAAGAGACAAAGGACCTGTACTCTAAAACCACAGAACACTTATGAAAGAAATAGAGGAAGACACAAAGAGGTGGACAAACACTCCATACTCATGGATTGGAAGAATAAACATTGTGAAAATGCTTATGCTGCCCAGAGCAATCTACAATTTCAGTGCAATCCTTATCAAAATACCATCAACATTTTCCACAGAAATGGAACAAATAATCCTAAAATTTATATGGAAACACAAAAAACCCAGGGGAATTTTGAAAAAGAAAATGAAACATATAATGTATTTTGTCCCCAGGGGTACAGGTCTGTGAATCACCAGGTTTACACACTTCACAGCACTCACAACAGCACATACCCTCCCCAATGTCCATAACCCCCTCCCCCTCTCCCAACCCCACCTCCCCCCAGCAACCCCCAGTTTGTTTTGTGAGATTAAGAGTCATTTATGGTTTTTCTCCCTCACAATCCCATCTTGTTTCATTTATTCTTCGCCTATCCCCCTAACCCCTCACGTTGCATCTCCACGTCCTCATATCAGGGAGATCATATGATAGTTATCTTTCTCCAATTGACTTATTTCACTAAGCATGATACCCTCTAGTTCCATCCACATCATCGCAAATGGCAAGAGCTGGGGTCATCATGATGCCTGACTTCAAGCTCTATTACAAATCTGTGGTCATCAAGACAGCATGGACTTGAACAAAAACAGACACATGGATCAACGGAACAGAACAGAGACCCCCAAATGGACTCTCAACTCCATGGCCAACTACTCTTTGACAAATTGGGAAAGACTATCCAATGGAAAAAAAGAGAGACTCCTCAGCAAATAGTGTTGGGAATATTGGACAGTGTCATATTAGCAGATTAAAACTGGACCATTCTCCTACTCCACAGAGAAAAGTAAACTGGAATTGGAAGAAAAAAAGACCTAAATGTGGGAAAGGAATCCATCAAAGTCCTAGAGGAGAACATAAGCAGTAACCCCTGTGACCTTGGCCACAGTACCTTCTTCCTAAACACATCTGTAAAAGTAAGGGACACAAAAGCAAAAATGAACTTTTGGGACTTCATCAAGACAAAAACTTCTGCACAGCAAAGGAAACTGTCAACAAAATTAAAAGCCACCTACAAATGGGAGAAGATATTTGCAAATGACACCACGAATAAAGGGCTGGTATCCACGATCCATAAAGAACTTATCAAACTCAACACCAAAAAAACAAACAATCCAGTTAAGAAATGGGCAGAAGATATGAACAAACATTTCTCCAAAGAAGACGTACAAATGACCAACAGACACTTGAAAAAGTATTCAACATCTCTAGCCATCAGGGAAATACAAATCAAAACCACAATGAGATTCCATCTTATACTTTTTAGAATAGCGACAATTAACAAGAGAGGAAACAACAAAGTTGAAAAAGATGTGAAGAAAGGGGAACCCTCTTACATTGTTGATGGGAATGCAAGCTGTACAGCCACGCTGGAAAACAGTATGGAGGGTCCTCAAGAAGTTAAAAATAAAGCTACCATATGACCCAGTAATTGCCATACTAGTGTTTAACCCAAAGATACATATGGAGTGAAAAAAGGGACACCTGCACACCAACGATCTTAGCAGAAATGTCCACAATACTCAAGCTGTGGATGGACCTGAGATGTCCTTTAAGCAAATGAATGAATAAAGATGTGGCTTATTTTTATGTTATTTATTTATTTATGTCATTTATTTAATTATTTATTTATTTATTTATTATGTTATGTTAGTCACTATACTGGACATCATTAGTTTTTTTTTTTAATTTAATTTCTTTTCAGTGTAACAGAATTCATTGTTTATGCACCACACCCAGTGCTCCATGCAATATGTGCCCTTCTTAATACCCATCACTGGGCCAACCCATTCCCCCACCTCCTTCCCCTTTAAAACTCTTAGTTTGTTTCTCAGAATCCATACTCTCTCATGGTTCATCTTCCCCTCTGATTCCCATGCCCCATTTTTTCCCTTCCTTCTCCTAATTGTCTCCTTGCTATTCCTTATGTTCTACAGTAAGTGAAACCACATGATAATTGACTTTCTCTGCTTGACTTATTTCACTCAGCATAACCTCCTCCAGTCCCATCTGTGCTGATGCAAAAGTTGGGTATTCATCCTTTCTGATGGCTGGGTAGCATTCCATTGCGTATATGGACCACTTCTTCTTTACCCATTTGTCTGTTCAAGGTCATGTCTACTCTTTCCATAGTTTGGCTACTGTGGCCATTGCTGCTATGAACACTGTGGTGCATATGGCTCTTCTTTTCACTACATCTGTATCTTTGGGGTAAATATTCAGTAGTGCAATTGCTGGATCATAGGGTAGCTCTATTTTTAATTCTTTGAGGAACATCCACACTGTTTTCCAAAGTGACTGTATGAACTTACATTCCCACCAACAGTGTAAGAGGTTCCCCTTTTTCCACATCCTCTCCAACATTTGTTTCTTGCCTTGTCAATTTTTGCCATTCTAATGTGTATAAGTTGGTATCTCCATGATTTTGATTTGAACTTCCCTGATGGCTAGTGAGGTTGAGAAATTTTTCCATGTGTCTCGTTGGCCATTTGTATGTCTTCTTTGGAGAACTGTCTGTTTGGGTCTTCTGCCCACATTTTGACTTGATTATTTGTTCTTTGGGGTTAAGTTTGAGTTCTTTATAGATCCTGGATATACCCCCTTTGTCTGTACTGTCATTTGAAAATATCTTCTCTCATTCTGTGGCTTGACTCTTTGTTTTGTTGACTGTTTACTTTGCTGTGCTGAAGCTTTTTATCTTGATGAAGTCCCGAAAATTCATTTTTGCTTTTGTTTCCCTTGCCTTTGGAGAAGTGTTTTGAAAGAAGTTGCTGTGGCCGATATCATTTCCTCAGGATTTGGATGGAATCCTGTCTCACATTGAGGTATGTCATCTTTTTTGAGTTTATCTTTGTGTATAGTGTAAGAGAATGGTCAAATTTGATTCTTCTCTATATAGCTGTCCAATTCTCCCAGCACCATTTATTGAAGAGACTGTTCCCCCCCCCCCCACTGGATATTTTTTCCTGCTTTGTCAAGCATTAGTTGACCATAGTGTTGAGGGTCCATTTCTGACTCTCTATTCTGTTCCATTGGTCTATGTGTCTGTTTTTGTGCCAGTACCATGCTGTCTTAATGATCACAGCTTTGTAATATAGCTTGAAATCAGCTAATGGGATGCCCCAGCTTTGTTTTTCTTTTTCAACATTTCCTTCATGATTTGGGGTCTTTTCTGGTTCTGTACAAGTTTTAGGATTATTTGCTCTAACACTTTGAAAAATGCCATTGGTATTTTGATAGGGATGGCATTGAAAACATAGATTGCTCTGGGCAGCATAGACATTTTCACAATGTTTATTCTTCTGATCCATGAGTATGAATTGTTTTTTCATCTTTTTATGTCTTCTTCAATTTCTTTCATGAGTGTTCTGGAGTTCCTGAGGTATAGATCTTTTAACTGTTTGATTATGCCCACTCTCACTGCTGTTGTTCAACATCATACTAGAAGTCCTAGCAACAGCAATCAGACAACAAAAAGAAATAAAAGTACTCAAATGGGCAAAGAAGAAGTCAAACTTTCTCTTTGCAGATGACATGATACTTTATATGGAAACCTCAAAAGACTCCACCTCCAAATTACTAGAACTCATACAGCAATTCAGTAATGTGGCAGGATACAAAATCAATGCACAGAAATCAGTTGCTCTCTTATACACTAACAGTGAAACTTTAGGAAGATGTGTTTTGTATATGAATATATACTGAGTGAAATAAGTCAGTTAGAAGAAGACAACTGTGGTTTCACTCATGTGTGTAATATAAGGAATAGTGCAGAGGATCATAAGGAAGTGAGGAAAACTGAATGGGAAGTCATTAGAGAGGGGACAAACCATGAAAGACTTTTGACTTTGGGAAACAAACTGAGGGCTATGGAAGTGTAGGTGGTTGGGGGAATTGGGAAACTGGGTGATGGGCATTAAAGAGGATATGTGTAACTTATGAATTATTGAACAGTAATCTGGAGCTTAGGATGTAATATATGCTTTATTTTTAAATTTTTTATTAACATATAATGTATTTTTGTGTGTCAGGGGTACAGGTCTGTGAATCTTACACAATTCACAGCACTCACCATAGCACATACCCTCTCCAACGTCCACAGCCCAGCCACCATATCCCTCCTCCCCCTGCCCCCAGCAACCCTCAGTTTGTTTCCTGAGATTAAGAGTCTCATGGTTTGTCTCCCTCCCTGGTCCCATCTTGTTTTATTTTCCCTACCTTCCCCTCAGAGCCCCCCCCCCCCGCCTCTCAAATTCCTTGTATCAGAGAATTCATATGATAATTGTCTTTCTCTGATTGACTTATTTTGCTTAGCATAATACCCTCTAGTACCATTCACATCATTGCAAATGAATAAAATTATGAATTAAAGGGGAGAGATCATGACTAACACTGAGGAAATAGAAACAATCATTAGAAATTATTATCAACAACTATATGTCAATAAATTTAGCAACCTGTAAGAAATGGATGCATTTTTGGAAGCCTATAAACTACCAAGACTGAAACAGGCAGAAATGGACACCCAGAATAGACTAATAACCAGTAATGAGATTGAAGCAGTGATCAGAAATCCCCCCCCCCAAAAGAGCCCAGGACCTGATGGAGTCCATGGGGAATTCTAGCAAACATTCAAAGAAGAAATAATACCTATTCTACTGAAGCTCTTTCAAAAAGTAGAAACAGAAGGGAAACTTCCAAACTCATTCTATGAGGCTAGCATTATCTTTTTTTTTTAAGATTTTATTTATTTATTTGACAGAGAGAGAGATCACAAGCAGACAGAGAGGCAGAGCAGAGAGAGAGGGGAAGCAGGCCCCCTGCTGAGCAGAGAGCCCGATGCGGGACTCGATCCCAGGATCCCGGGATATGACCTGAGCCGAAGGCAGAGGCTTAACCCACTGAGCCACCCAGGCGCCCTGAGGCTAGCATTATCTTGATCGAAATCCAGGCAAAGAACCCATCACAAAGGAGAATTTCAGACCAACATCCTTGATGAACACAGATGCAAAAATTCTCACCAAAATACTAGCTAATATGATTCAACAGTACATTAAAAGGATTATTCACCACCACCAAGTGGGATTTATTCCTGATCTGTAAGGTTGGTTCAACATCCAAAAATCAATCAATGTGATACAATACATTAATAAAAGAAAGAACAAGTGCCTTGGAGTCTCTTTCAAACCATCTCTGCTTCTCATTATAAGATTGGTTGCCTCCAATCATCTCAGTCTTAGCATGGGGGGATTTCTGTATAGTTCCAGGTGTCTCCAACTATCTTGCATAAAACTGACAGGAGCCTACCACTCCCATCCTGGTACTTTCCTTCAGGTGAAAGTATCATCTCCAGAAATACTTTCTTTTTCAATCTTTTATGATTTATACCTTATACAATGTTGACACAAATTTACTTAATCCCATTATTTATGATTTATAGAGAGTGGTCAGATAACTCAGAAGGGAATATGAGCAGGTGTAGTTGACTTTGGTGAGAGTGCGAAGTAAGAAGACCCCAGAGTTTGTCACTTCTAGGAAAAAGAGACATGTTACAATATTGGGGACCAAGAATACATGCACATAAGGGTTGATGAGGGCCCTTGGCAGGGTTGGGTGTATCAAGGAGCAACCTTAGTGGCATCCAACCTCTCCTAGAACTTCATCTTTATCAAATGAAGTTACTGCATCAAACACTTGTTGCAGTTCTCCTTAAAAATGAGTACTAAATTCTTTACTGCACAGTTCCATTTCTATTCCCATTCCTGAAATAGCTCCAGATTCCCCCTCCTTTCCAAAAGCATGAAGTGATTTCTAACTGGTTTAGTCAGCTGAACAAATAAAACAATATTAAACAACTGTTTTCCTCTTCCAAATGAAGAATTTTAAACTCTTCATATCTTTGGATGTGTTCCTTGAAGCCTTCTTTGCCTCACCTGGCTCCTCTTATCACTACATTTGGGAAGTGTGCCAATTCCAGCCTAAATGGACCCTAAGGCTGCCATGAGGACAAGCAGCTTAGGTCTTTGGCTCTTGCTTTGGAATTTTGAGGAACTAGTGGTCACTGGCTCTTCTTCATGCACTCCATAGTGGGTCTTAGTCCCAGAGGACAAGGGGGTATTAACTGGGGGCATTTGATATCCAAAGGGAGTGTTGAGAGTGGGTGTATGGGAGGGTCAGGAAGGGAGGAAAGCTTCAGTATTTTTTTTTACTTTAATCCAAGTAGTCAAATAAAGAATTGGCATTTGTGAATACCTTCTAGGATCCAATTTCAGATTATATGTGGTTGAGAGTAAAAAGATAGGAAATACCATGCTGTCCACCAAAATTAACTGGGGAGATGTGACATGCACACCCAAGAAAAAGAACAGGTAAGTCTATATTAACTTGCTAATCTGAGTCATGGCTTCCACGTGGTGTACATGATATGAAAAAGAATAGGCATACAAGAGCTGTAGGTAATTCATCATCTACTTTGTAGGGCCCAAAATGTGTGTTGAGCAATTTTAACTAATACTCTAACAGATAAAAAAGTAAATTCCCAGTACCTCCACATATCATTAAAATTCTGTACTTTAAGGGCAATTTGATTTTGCATGGCTTCTCTTACAATGGTCTTTATGTTAAAGGTCAGAAAGGGTGCATAGTAAAAGATATCTCTAATGCTCCAATTAAATATAAAATGTACTATTCCTATTCTCTACTTTCCCATCCATTCCATAGACAAGAAAACAGCCTCAGAGAGGTTAAATAACTTGCTCAAGGTCAACCAGCTACTAAATCTGCCTTGCTCTGAAGCCCATGTTCTTTCTTTTATTCCATACAACCTCTAGGGGTTGAACATAAGTGGAAGCAGCAGGATTCCAGACCACAAGGCTAGTCTGACTAGGTAATGATAGTGATCCTCCAAGCATGTGAACATTTAGGGAGTGTGCAAGTTTAGGTCTGGAGTGGTAGGAGGAGTTGGAGACTGAGGGCTCCTACCATAAGGTTATTTGGATGCTAAATAGGATAGGATAGGATAAAAAATAGAACAGACTAACAGCATAAGAAGACTTGCAGATATTATTAATCAGCACTCTGTTGAAAGAACAAGGCAAAAAGGAACTCCAATAATAGATGAATTTTCAATTCACTTATTGATTCTGGGCTGCTCCAACATCAATTACCACTACCAGTTATGTCAACTTTCCTAATCTGACTGAAGAGAAGCATATCTAACTCTAAACATTGGATTTTCACATGGCAGTGCTATTTAATGATAAACATTGGCTCATCTGAATCCAGTGCACACTCTTCTTTGAATGCCATCTAGGATCACTTACAAGAGAACTCCCAGTAACCCTGCATATTGGGATATGAGGCAGTCTCATTCTTTTCTTTCCCAATGCTTGGTATAGGCAGAGGCACTGTTAGTGTAAGCATCCAGCTGACAATGGTACCTGTAGGTGGCCAGTGTCTAGATATTACAACATTTTACAGAGTCCTTATTTGATATTCACAAGGAGACTAGAATTACACAGCAATGACAATGCTACCACATTTTAGGACAAGGAAATGAAGGTCCCAAGAAGTGAGGTTTTGCCCACATTTACACAGCTGGGGTGGCTCTCTCCATGTGTGGGTTATCTCCACCCTTTTTCTCCCCTCTTCACCCTGATCTTTGACCTTCCACTGACTCCAGAACTCCCCTTGTTAAAGTTCTATTCTAGTCCTACACATTCTTCCAATACCCTTCCTTCTTGCATGTGTCTCCATGTTTACCTTTCTCTGAGGTTGATTTTTGTAACAGCTTCAAAAATGCTTTTTGGCACTATACTTTGACACTTGAACACATGGTAGGACATTTTAGTCTCTATTGTTTGCATATGTTTTGTTTTTCCACCAAGTCTGTGTCCATATAAGTTTCATATGTGTTCCTGGTGTAGTGCTAAGAACCCTAAGTTGCCCTGAGTCAGTGAGAGGAGCAAATCTCTATCTCTGCCATAAGAGATATGGGGTCCCCCCAAAAGTGAAAATTGTTGCTGAACTGTCTACTGCATTCTCTATTAGGGGCCCTGCCTCCCCCTCTACCCTGGGCTGGGGTTCCCGAAAGGCAGAGTTAGGCTTTCTGCTCTGTGCTTCCCCAGCTATGTGTGTTCTCAGGTAGAAGGTAGTGTGAGATGTTGTCTCACACCTGTGTCACCAGCCCCTGGAGCTTCTGGAGTTTTGCAGCAGGCACCCTGACTGTGGTTTTGCAGCAAGGCCTGGCACCTAAGTATCAGTGGGCATTTTTGATCAGTACATGAATGAGTGAGCACAGCTTATGACCATCTCTTTTGCACTCCTGGTCAGGGCACACTGAAAGGGATTCTCCTTTTCTTTGTCTTGCTCAGGTCCTTACTCTTAGCATCCCTCTTATTCCATTACCATTTTTATAATTCCTGGGTTTTTTCTGTGGGATATGTATATATCTCTCTATATATGTGTATATATGTTTGTATGTGTGTATATACATGTATTTGGGGGGAGGATGAGTGGGGGAGTTGTCTCAAGGCAGCCCAAAGAGACAAAAATATGAAGAACAATGTTTTTATAAAAGGGCTGGGACCTCCGCTCTGGAGAATGCATGTCCCCCATGACAGAGCCAAACAAGCAAAGAGAGAAAGTCTGCAGTGACTGCATGGCTTTCTAAGTGAGAATCACTTTGAAGGAGTATGTGATGATTAATGTATTTTTAATTCTTGTTTATACTACATACCGTATTACTGCCTAGGAAGTCAGAGGACTACCGATCTTAAAGGCAGAGAGCATGTACATTGTTCCAGACCTATGAATAATCCACATACAAATGTTGATGGTAGAGTTGCTTAAACACTCATGCCAGAGGCACAGGGAAGCAACCACATGCCAGCATCCCTAATCACCAGCAATAAAACTATAGTGTTTGTAAAAACAGAAAAGCTAATCAGGTAAAAGGGTGACTCTCATGAAGGAACAAAAACCAGACAAACAAGCAAACAAAAAGAACATGAGGATAGACCTGGCCCTAGTCCTTGCAGCAAGCTTGCTGATACTTTAAAGAATACAAGTATAGAGAAGCTAATGAAATCATTAACAGGGAAGTCTGCTTTAGACAAAAAAATAATAGATTTTATTGTTATAACTTAATTAGAAAGATAACAAAATCCCTCAAGAAAGATGAATGACCATGCTTAAAAGGAAATTCTGAATTTAAACTTTTCCCAGATTTGTTCTTGACTTAGTTCCATTTATGATCCAAAAGCACTTAAGAACTAAAGAAACAGCAGAAAATGTACTTACCTTCAGTTCTGAAGCAGGAACTTCCTGGCTGAGATGACTGAGAATGAATGAGGTTTGAAAGAAAAGCAAGCAAGTGGGCCTTGGGCCGGAAAACACCAGAACATATGCATCACTGAGAGAGACAGTTAGTTTGTTATCATAACCTTGAATAAATGTCATTATGAAGTGAACTGCATATTTCTGGTAATGTGAAGTTAGAGAAATGGAAAGAAACAATTAGGTTAGTACATTATTTCCATGTCCTCAGTTAGACAAGGTCGCTTCCAATGTTTATGACAAGGTTTATGGCATATTATGGGTTTGAGACCTTCCTCTTTTTTTCAACATCATTTTAGAATACACTTAATTTTCAAGTTAGGGAATTCAATAAATGGGTTTTGAGGAAATGATTTTGGAAGAATTTGTTTGAAAATCTCCATCAAACTTCTCAAGACATCTTGTGAACATTGGCTTCATTCATCTCATTAAGAAGAAGAAAATAACCTTATTGTTCATATTTCACAAGTTCAAACAGTAAGACCAGGGAATTGTGTGTTCAAGGGCACCTCATGGAGCATGAGCCAAGATGAGGAAAAACACTCATGTTCTGCCAATTCTTCTCTGTCATAAAACTGCACAGAATCTATCATCAATCATTCCATTATTCAAAGCAAGATTATTTAGGTACAATAAACTGGATTTTTGGTTTTCTGTTTGCCAAAAGTTTCAGGGCAGGAATACTGTTGGTATCAGGCACACGACAACCTGCATGTTTAAATGCAGCCTGGGGCCAAGTTTTGGGATGTACTGGGGTGCTGGGATGGAGTCCAAACCAGTGGTCATTTCTGAAAATACAAGCTCCAGCCCCAAGCTGAAAGATGTTCATATGTGGGTAGTCTGGAAAGTGTTGAGGACAGAGGTCTGAGTTTGATTTTCCCAGCACAGAAATATTTATAAAGGAACTTTCCTCTGGCTTGTCCCCGAAGCAAAGCATGTTCTCTCTGCATGTTGCCTGACCCAAGGTCATTCCCGACTTAGGCTTGTTAGTGAGTAGTTATATGATCTAGAAACATGTCCTGGGGCTCAAATGAAGGTATTTCACAGGCCTCTTTTTCCCCATCAGAATCATATCATTGAGACAGTATACAAAAGCTGGGCAGTGGCTTCAGAAAGCCACTGTTTATGTTACAAGGAGAAGAGAGACAACTTGTCCTAAACTCTCAGACTTGCAGCATTATGGAACCTTTGTCAAAGATCTGCAGATGCGATTAGCTAGTTGGGAAAGCTGGTGGCAGGATCCTGGGAGAAAGCCCCAGGCAGGTTGGCAGATGGAGGGGGTGTTGGAGCACAGGGTGCTCTTGGGAGAAGGCAAGCCTCAGCAGCTGCATCTGTGTGCACTCCTGGGCAGCTCAATTTAGGAGAGATGAAAGAAATGTCAAGGATGGGCAAGATGACCTAAGGGTTTGACTAAGCCCTAGGAAAGAACATAGGCTTTGCTATTTTAGTTCTTCCCTTTTTTGCAAGGGTGGGAGGGCTGATCTCCCTCCAATTATGTATGAAAATAGGGCAAAAATCTCTTGGAAGGAGCAGAGTAGAAATGATATGAGATTTAGAGCCAGAAGGCATGCTAAAGTTCTGACCTTGCTGGGTCTCTGGGTCTCCAGTGTCCTGTGTTAAGTGAGTTGTTGTGGGGATTAAATAAAATTAGGTCTTTGAAACTACTTAGAGAACTGTCCAATCAATAATACACCAATCCCTGTAGTTCTCCTTATAGCTGGGACCAAAATATGACTGAAAGGTGGTTTTTGCTTTTGTTTTTAGAGTGACCTTAGCTAGAGAGAAACACATTCAGCTGGTGAACAATAAAAAGCAAACTTAAAAACTGTGATGCTGGCCAACAACTGCAATGATGGGTGCTGCAAGTGCACTGCATGCCACACCAGCCCACCTCTTCTCCTCTAAGAGGGTGGAAAAGAAGACTGCAGGAAGCATGCATGGAACTCTCTCTCTCTCTCTTCTTATACAACTCAGCAGCTCAGATACTTCTGCTCTACACAGCTCCACCACCGTCCTCAGTGTTATGCTGCCTTTAATGGAAAAAAAAGATGAGGGGGAAGACTGAGAAAGGGGGTGAGAGGTAAGAAACAGAGAGAGAGTGGGGGAAAAGAAGAGAGGAGAGAGATGAGAGAGAAGGAGAGGGACACAGAGAGAGGGGGAAAGGCAGAAAGAGAGGGAGAGAGAGAAGGAGCAAGCCAGAGAAAAAGGGTGGGAGAGAAGGAAAGAGAAAGAGAGGAAAAGGGGGGGGGTTACTAAGTAAGGAGACAGAATCTGGGGAGGGATATGGAATGGAAAGCAAGAAGACACAACGGCAGGTGTCCTTCATATATGCAGGGCCATGCCATTTGCACAACACATAAAATGCTAGGGGTTGAAAAGTAGCTCTGTAAAGAGTACGCTCCTCTTGTATTTCTCTTTTACCTACATGCTCACGATACTTCTAATGCCAGGTGTGTGTATGGTTTCCCACACATCAAACAATGGTCTGACGCCAGCTGGTGCCTTACAATTCAATTCAGTTCTGATACTATCTATCTGGAGAGAGTATTAGGATAAGGTCTCATATCCCAAAACACTGCTCCCCACTTCAGATGCCAGTTGCAAGTCCCAGGTTGTCACTTGTGCTTCTGAATTATAAATCTAGGTTCCTACAGCCCCTTTCTTGAGTTGTGTAATCTGCTAGAATGGCTCACAAAACTCAGAGAAATACTTGGATGTCCTGATTTATTATAAAGAATATATAAAGGATACAAATGAACAGCCAAATGATAATGTAGATGTGTTCAGCAACACAGAAACTCTTCAAACTCTTTACTTTGGGGTGTTTGTGGAGGCTTTATGACATAGGCATGATCTCAGAGTTGTCTCATTAGAAGAAAAGAACTCATATCACCCAGGACCATCCAAGGGACTTAGGAGCTCTATGTCAGAAACCAAGATCAAAGACCAAAGAGTAGAACAAAAGATGTCCCTAACGCACTTACCACTCAGGAAATCACAGGAATTTTAGTAGCTCTGTGCCAGGAACTGAGAATAGAGGTAAAGATATATAATTTTTGTACTGATTCACACATCTTTGCAGAAATATGCTGTTGAAGCAATAAAAAAAAGTTTACACTGGAGTACAGAAAAGATGACAGAGGAGTAGGGGACCATAATTCAATGGGTTTAACTTAGATGAATATCTACCAAAAAATTCTGAACACCCTTGAAATCAGTCTGAGGTATAAGAATATATATCTGGATCTCTACAAACAGAATACCTCTGATGGTCTCGAGGTATGAAGCAGGGAGCCATGATTCTGCACATAGATATTAGAAGATAAACAGAAGGCAGAGGGAGTCATCATAAGCTGGCACTGGGAAGGTGATATAACACTGGAGCACAAAAGTGTCCTATGTGGGGGATGTGGCATAGACTCCCAGATTGATAGTGGTGGGGAAAGGACTTCAATACAGCCCCCTGACAGGATCCAGGAGCTGTAGTTATGCGCCCAGGAACCAGTAGCTCAGGGTTTTCAAAGCACAAAGGGCAGAGAGGAGCCCAACTGTTGAGTTCAACTGTTGGGTGTATTGCTGAGGGGCGCACAACCAGGGAGGCTGTGGTTTCTAGCAGAGCAAACACAGAGACAGTGTGGTCTGGAGAGCTCAGTGTAGAACAGACTACAATTTCTCTGTTCTGAGACAGAGGTTTGCATGCAGTCACTTCTGCTCTCTCAGAAGAGACACAGAAAGCCACCAGGGAAAGCTATCAAAGAACAAAATCCCTTTTCATTCATAATTTTATTAATTTGGGCTTTCTCTCTTTTCTTTTGGATTAGTGTGGCCAATGGTTTATCAGTCTTATTGATTCTTTCAAAAAACCAGCTTCTAGTTTCATTGATACGTTCTACTGTGTCTCTGATTTCTACCTCATTGATCTCTGCTCTAATCTTGATTATTTCCCTTCTTGTGTGTGGAGTTGGTTTGATTTGTTGTTGATTCTCCAGTTCTTTAAGGTGTAGAGACAGCTGGTGTATTCTGTATTTTTCAATTTTTTTGAGGGAGGCTTGGATGGCTATGTATTTCCCCCTTGGAACCGCCTTTGCTGTATCCCATAGGTTTTGGACCGAAGCGTCTTTATTTTCATTGGTTTCCATGAATTGTTTAAGTTCTTCTTTGATCTCCTGGTTGATCCAAGCATTCTTAAGCAAGGTGGTCTTTAGCTTCCAGGTGTTTGAGTTCCTTCTGAACTTTTCCTTGTGATTGAGTTCCAGTTTCAAAGCATTGTGATCTGAGAATATGCAGGGAATCATGTCAGTCTTTTGGTATTGGTTGAGTCCCACTTTGTGACCCAGTATGTGGTCTATTCTGGAGAAGGTTCCATGTGCACTTGAGAAGAATGAGTATTCTGTTGTTTTAGGGTGGGATGTTCTGTATATATCTATGAGGTCCATCTGGTCCAATGTTTCAATCAATGCTCTTGTTTCTTTATTGATTTTCTGCTTCAATGATCTGTCTACTACTGAGAGAGGCATGTTAAGATCTCCTACTACTAATGTATTCATATCAATATGACTCTTTATCTTGATTAATAGTTTTCTTATGTAATCGGCTGCTCCCATATTGGGGGCATAGATATTTACAATTGTTACATCGTCTTGGTGGATAGTCCCTTTAAGAATGATGTAGTGTCCTTCTGTATCTCTGACTACAGTCTTTAGTTTAAAATCTAATTTATCTGATATGAGAATTGCTACCCCGGCCTTCTTTTGAGGCCCATTGGCATGAAAGATGCTTCTCCATCCCTTCACTTTCAGTCTGGGTGCATCTTTAGGTACAAAATGGGTCTCTTGTAGACAACATATGGATGGGTCCTGTCGTTTTATCCAATCTGCAACCCTGTGTTGTTTTATGGGTGCATTTAGGCCATTCACATTGAGAGTAATTATTGATCGATACGTTTTTATTGACATCGTGTTACCTTTGAAGTCTTTCTGTCTGTAGATTGTCTCTATATTTCTGTTCAATGATATTCTTAGGATTTTTTCTCTTTTATACAACCCCCCTTAATATTTTCTGCAGTGTTGGCTTGGTAGTTGCATAGTCTTTTAAGCCTTGCTGGTCTTGGAAACTCTTTATCTCTCCATCCATTTTGAATGTCAGTCTTGCTGGATAAAGTACTCTTGGCTGCATGTCCTTCTCATTTAGTGCCCTGAATATATTTTTCCAGCCCTTTCTGGCTTGCCATGTCTCTGTGGACAGGTCTGACATTATTCTAATGGGCTTTCCTCTGTATGTAAGGAGCTATCAGACACATGAAAAAAATGCCATCATCACTAGCCGTCAGGGAGATTCAAATTAAAACCACATTGAGATATCACCTTACACCAGTTAGAATGGCCAAAATTAGCAAGACAGGAAACAATGTGTGTTGGAAAGGATGTGGAGAAAGGGGAACCCTCTTACACTGTTGGTGGGAATGCAAGTTAGTGCAGCCACTTTGGAGAACAGTGTGGAGATTCCTTAAGAAATTAAAAATAGAGCTTCACTATGACCCTGCAATTGCACTACTGGGTATTTACCCCAAAGATACAGATGTAGTGAAAAGAAGGGCCATCTGTACTCCAAAATTTATAGCAGCAATGGCCACAGTCACCAAACTGTAGAAATAACCAAGATGCCCTTCAACAGACGAATGGATAAGGAAGATGTGGTCCATATACACGGTGGAGTATTATGCCTCCATCAGAAAGGATGAATACCCAACTTTTGTAGCAACATGGACGGGACTGGAAGAGATTATCTGAGTGAAATAAGTCAAGCAGAGAGAGTCAAGTTTCATATGGCTTCCCTTATTTGTGGAGCATAACAAATAACATGGAGGACATGGGGAGATGGAGAGGAGAAGGGAGTTGAGGGAAATTGGAAGGGGAGATGAACCATGAGAGACTATGGACTCTGAAAAGCAACCTGAGGGTTTTGAAGGGGCAGGGGGTGGGAGGTTGGGGAACCAGGTGGTGGGTAATAGGGAGGGCATGTACTGCATGGAGCACTGGTTGTGGTGCAAAAACAATGAATACTGTTAGGCTGAAAAGAAATTTTTTTAAAAAGTGGGGGAAAAAGAACAAAATTCCCCCAAAACCAGTTTTCATGGAGCCCATCCCCTCCCTCCAGCAGAGGGCAGGACAATGCTGCCAATGCAGGGTTGCCTGAGTAACAGTGCAGCAGGCCCCTCCCCCAGACAAGAGGCTAGAAGAATAAGAGGACAGCAACTCTAGGTCCCTATGAAACAGATGCATCTTGCTTGGGTCATGGTTAATATTTTGGACTCTGTACATTCCCTTAACCACTCCCCCAAAAGAATGACTAAGAGGAGGAACCTTCAACAAAGAAAAGAATCAGGGACTTTGACTTTTGCCACCAACCTAATGGATATGGATATAAGTAAGATGTCAGAAATGGACTTCAGAGTAACAATTATGAAGTCGATATCTAGGCTTGAGAAAAACATCAGTGACAATATAGAATCTCTAAGGGCAGAAATGAGATCTAATCAGCCCAAACTTAAAAATGCTATGAATGAAATGTAGTCTAAATTGGATACTCTGACTGCCAGGGTAAGCAAGGCAGAAAAATGAATTAGTGAGCTAGAAGATAAGGTGAGAGAAAATAAAGAAACCAAGGAGGCCTGGGAAAAACATATTAAAGCCCAAGATCAGACTGAGATAGATTAATGATGCCATGAAAAGTTCTAATGTCAGAATTATTGAAATCCCTAAAGGGTGGAAAGAGAGAGAAAGAGAACCAGGAGATATATTTGAGTAAATTGTAGCTGAGAACTTCCCTAATCTGGGGAATGAAACAATCATTCATGTCCAAGAGGCAGAGAGGACCCCTTCCAAGATCAAGGAGAACAGAACAATGCCCTGGCATATAATAGTACAATTTGCAAATCTTAGATCCAAGGAAACAATCTTGTAAGTTACTAGTGGGAAGAGATTTCTTATGTACAGAGGGAGAAACAACAGAGTAACATCGGACCTATCCACAGAGACTTGGCAACCCAGAAAGGGCTGTCAAGATATGTTCAAGGTACTAAATGAGAAGAACATGCAGCCAAGGATACTTTACCTGGCAATGCTGTCATTCAGAATGGATGGAGAGACAAGAAGTTTCCAGGACCACAGAAACTGAAAGAATATGTGACAGCCAAGCTGGCCCAGCAAGACATATTAACGTGTGATTTATAAAAGAAGAAAGACCCCAAGAGTAATATAGACCAGAAATTTACAGACAATCTATAGAATCAAGGACTTCACAGGCAACATGACAGCAATACAATAATATCTTTCAATAATCACTGTCAACATGAATGGCCTAAATGCTCCAATAAAACAGCACAGGGTTGCAGATTGGATAAAAAAAAAAAAAAAAGACAGGACCTGTCCATATGCTGTCTACATGAGACTCATCTTGAACCTAAAGATGCACCCAGACTGAAAGTGAAGGGATGGAGAACATTTTTTCCTGCCAACAGACCTCAAGAGAAAGCTAGGGTAGCAATTCTCATATCAGAAAAAATGTATTTTAAGCTAAAGACTGTAGTAAGCGATACAGAAGGACACTATGTCATTCTTAAAGGGTCTACCCAATGAGAAGATCTAACAATTGTAAATATCTATGCTCCCAACATGGTAGCAGCCAACTACATAAGCCAACTGTTAACCAAAATAAAGAATCATATTGATAATAATACATTAATAGTATGAGATCTCAACACTCCACTCGCAGTAAGAGACAGATCATCTAAACAGAAAATCAACAAAGAAACAAGAAATTTGAATGACACACTGGACCACACAGACCTCATAGATATATACAGAACATTCCACCCTAAAACAATAGAATACTCATTCTTTTCGAATGGACATGGAACTTTCTCCAGAACAGACAAAATACTGAGTCACAAATCAGGTCTCAACTGATACCAAAAGACTGAGATTATTCCTTGCATATGTTCAGACCACAGTGCTTTGAAACTGGAACTCAATCACAAAATGAAATTTGGAAGGAACTCAAACACGTGGAAGTTAAAGAGCATCTTACTAAAGAATGACTGGGTCAACTAAGAAATTAAAGGAGAACTTAAACAATTCATGGAAACCAATGAGAATGAAGACACATCAATCCAAAACCTATAGGATATGCAAAGGTAGTCCTAAGGGGAAAATATATAGCCATCCAAGTGTCTCTCAAAAAAATTACAACAATCCCAAATGCACAAGCTAACCTTACACCTAAAGACCTAGAGAAAGAAGAGCAAATAAGACCTAAACCAAGCAGGAGAAGAGAAATAAGAAAGATTAGAGATGAAATCAATGAAATAGAAATCATAGAAACAGTAGAACAGATCAATGAAACTAGAAGCTGGTTCTTTGAAAGAATTGATAAGATCAATAAACCACTGGCCAGACTTATTCAAAAGAAAAGGGAGAGGACCCAAACCAATACAATCATGAATGAAAGTTGGAGAGATCACGATTAACACCAGGGAAATAGAAACAATTATTAGAAATTAGGGATGCCTGTGTGGCTCAGTTGGTTAAGCAGCTGCCTTCAGCTCAGGTCATGATCCCAGTGTCCTGGGATTGAGACCCATGTTGGGTTCCTTGCTCGGAGGGGAGCCTGCTTCTCCTCTGCCTCTGCCTGCCACTCTATCTGCCTGTGCTCGCTCGCTCTCTCTCTCTCCCTCTCTCTCTCTGACAAATAAATAAATAAAATCTTTAAAAAAAAGAAATTATTACCAGCAACTATATGCCAACA
The DNA here is from genome assembly GCF_922984935.1 of Meles meles. Classification (NCBI taxonomy): domain Eukaryota; kingdom Metazoa; phylum Chordata; class Mammalia; order Carnivora; family Mustelidae; genus Meles; species Meles meles. Next base: position 33,096,380 of record NC_060077.1, read on the forward strand.
AATGAAGCAATCTAGAAGAAATGGGCTCATTCATGGAAACTTATAAACTACCAAAACTGAAATAGAAGAAATAGATGATCTGAACAAACCCATAACCAGCAAGGAAATTGAAGCAGTAATCAAAAACTTCCCAAAAAACCGGGAGTACTAGCCGGCTGCAGAGACAGAGCCGAGGACTGAACTCTCAGCTCGGGGTTACCTTGAACTGGTCGCGGGCTGGGTGAGCTCGGAGCGCGGCTAGAGGCTGGGGATACGGGAGTGATTGGGTGCTGTCCTCTGGGGGCGCACTGAGGAGTGCGGCCTCAGGCTCTCGGCTCCTCCGGGCCCGGAGACTAGGAGGCCGCCATTTTCATTACTGTCCTCCGGAACTCTACGGAAAGCGTTCAGGGAACAGAAGCTCCCAAAACCAAACCCGAGCCGATTACTTAGTCCGGCCGCAGGTAAGGGCGGTGCAATCCCGCCTTGGGCAAAGACACTTGAGAGTCACTACAAAAGGCCCCTCCCCCAGAAGATCAACAAAATATCCAGCCAGGACGAAGGTCATCTATCAAGGAAAGTAGGTTCTAATTCCTAAGACAGCAGCGCAATTCCAGAGGAGGAGAAAGCAAAGCACGGAACTCATGGCTTTCTCCCCATGATTCTTTAGTCTTGCGGCTACTTCAATTTTTTTTTCTTTTTTCAATTTTTTTTCTTTTTTCTTCTTCTGCTAAATTTTTTAAAACTTTTACCCTTTTCTTTTTTAACATTTTTTGACTAGTTTATCTAAATATATATATTTTTTCTTTCTTTTTTATATTTTTTCTTTATTTGTTTTATTTTTTAAATTTTTTTCTTTTTTTTTTCTGAACCTCTTTTTATCCCCTTTCTCCCCCCCACAATTTGGGGTCTCTTCTGATTTGGTTACAGCGCATTTTTCTGGGGTCTTTGCCACCCTTTTAGTATTTTATTTGCTCCTTCATATCCTCTTATCTGGACAAAATGACAAGGCAGAAAAAATCACCACAAACAAAAGAACAAGAGACAGTACCGAAGGCTAGGGACCTAATCAACACAGACATTGGTAATATGTCAGATCAAGAGTTCAGAATGATGATTCTGAACATTCTAGCCGGGCTCGAAAAGGGCATGGAAGATATTAGAGAAACACTCTCTGGAGATATTAAAGCCCTTTCTGGAGAAATTAAAGAACTAAAATCTAACCAAGTTGAAATCAAAAAAGCTATTAATGAGGTGCAATCAAAAATGGAGGCTCTCACTGCTAGGATCAATGAGGCAGAAGAAAGAATTAGTAACATAGAAGACCAAATGACAGAGAATAAGGAAGCCGAGCAAAAGAGGGACAAACAGCTACTGGACCATGAGGGGAGAATTCGAGAGATAAGTGACACCATAAGACGAAACAACATTAGAATAATTGGGATTCCAGAAGAAGAAGAAACAGAGAGGGGAGCAGAAGGTCTATTGGAGAGAATTATTGGAGAGAATTTCCCTAATATGGCAAAGGGAACAAGCATCAAAATCCAGGAGATGCAGAGAACCCCCCTCAAAGTCAACAAGAATAGGTCCACACCCCATCACCTAATAGTAAAATTTACAAGTCTTAGTGACAAAGAGAAAATCCTGAAAGCAGCCCGGGAAAAGAAGTCTGTAACATACAATGGTAAAAATATTAGATTGGCAGCAGACTTATCCACAGAGACCTGGCAGGCCAGAAAGAGCTGGCATGATATATTCAGAGCACTAAACGAGAAAAACATGCAGCCAAGAATACTCTATCCAGCTAGGCTGTCATTGAAAATAGAAGGAGAGATAAAAAGCTTCCAGGAAAAACAAAAACTGAAAGAATTTGCAAACACCAAACCAGCTCTACAGGAAATATTGAAAGGGGTCCTCTAAGCAAAGAGAGAGCCTAAAAGTAGTAGATCAGAAAGGTACAGAGACAATATACAGTAACAGTCACCTTACAGGCTAATAATGGCACTAAATTCATATCTCTCAATAGTTACCCTGAATGTTAATGGCTAAATGCCCCAATCAAAAGACAAAGGGTAGGGGCGCCTGGGTGGCTCAGTGGTTAAGCCGCTGCCTTCGGCTCAGGTCATGATCTCAGGGTTCTGGGATCTAGCCCCGCATCGGGCCGTCTGCTCAGCGGGGAGCCTGCTTCCTTCCCCTCTCTCTGCCTGCCTCTCTGCCTGCTTGTGATCTCTCTCTCTGTCAAATAAATAAATAAATCTTTAAAAAAAAAAAAGACAAAGGGTATCAGAATGGATAAAAAAACAAAACCCATCAGTATGTTGCCTACAAGAAACTCATTTTAGACGCGAAGACACCTCCAGATTTAAAGTGAGGGGGTGGAAAACAATTTACCATGCTAATGGGCATCAAAAGAAAGCTGGGGTGGCAATCCTTATATCAGATCAATTAGATTTTAAGCCAAAGACTATAATAAGAGATGAGGAGGGACACTATCTCCTACTCAAAGGGTCTGTCCAATAAGAAGATCTAACAATTTTAAATATCTATGCCCCTAACGTGGGAGCAGCCAACCATATAAACCAATTAATAACAAAATCAAAGAAACACATCAATAATAATACAATAATAGTAGGGGACTTTAACACTCCCCTCACTGAAATGGACAGATCATCCAAACAAAAGATCAACAAGGAAATAAAGGCCTTAAATGACACACTGGACCAGATGCACATCACAGATCTATTCAGAACATTTCATCCCAAAGCAACAGAATACACATTCTCCTCTAGTGCACATGGAACCTTCTCCAGAATAGATCACATCCTGGGTCACAAATCAGGTCTCAACCGGTATCAAAAGATTAGGATCATTCCCTGCATATTTTCAGACCACAATTCTCTGAAGCTAGAACTCAATCACAAGAGGAAAGCTGGAAAGAATCCAAATACATGGAGACTAAACAGCATCCTTCTAAAGAATGAATGGTGCAACCAGGAAATTAAAGAAGAATTGAAAAAATTCATAGAAACAAATGATAACGAAAACACAACAGTTCAAAATCTGTGGGACACAGCAAAGGCAGTCCTGAGAGGAAAATATATAGTGGTACAAGCCTTTCTCAAGAAACAAGAAAGGTCTCACGTACACAACCTAACCCTACATGTAAAGGAGCTGGAGAAAGAACAAGAAAGAAACCCTAAACCCAGCAGGAGAAGAGAAATCATAAAGATCAGACAGAAATCAATGAAATAGAAACCAAAAAAAAAAAAAAATAGAAAAAATCAATGAAACTAGGAGCTGGTTCTTTGAAAGAATCGATAAGATTGATAAACCCCTGGCCAGACTCATCAAAAAGAAAAGAGAAAGGACCCAAATAAATAAAATCATGAATGAAAGAGGAGCGGTCACAACTAACACCAAAGAAATACAGACAATTATAAGAACATACTATGAGCAACTCTACGCCAACAAATTTGACAATCTGGAAGAAATGGATGCATTCCTAGAGACATATAAACTACCACAACTGAACCAGGAAGAAATAGGAAACCTGAACAGGCCCATAACCAGTAAGGAGATTGAAACAGTCATCAAAAATCTCCAAACAAACAAAAGCCCAGGGCCCGACGGCTTCCCAGGGGAATTCTACCAAACATTTAAAGAAGAACTAATTCCTATTCTCCTGAAACTGTTCCAAAAAATAGAAATGGAAGGAAAACTTCCAAACTCATTTTATGAGGCCAGCATCACCTTGATCCCAAAACCAGACAAGGATCCCACCAAAAAAGAGAACTACAGACCAATATCCTTGATGAACACAGACGCAAAAATTCTCGCCAAAATACTAGCCAATAGGATTCAACAGTACATTAAAAGGATTATTCACCACGATCAAGTGGGATTTATTCCAGGGCTGCAGGGTTGGTTCAACATCCGCAAATCAATCAATGTGATAGAACGCATTAATAAAAGAAAGAACAAGAACCATATGATACTCTCAATAGATGCTGAAAAAGCATTTGACAAAGTACAGCATCCCTTCCTGATCAAAACTCTTCAAAGTGTAGGGATAGAGAGCACATACCTCAATATTATCAAAGCCATCTATGAAAAACCCACCGCAAATATCATTCTCAATGGAGAAAAACTGAAAGCTTTTCCGTTAAGGTCAGGAACACGGCAGGGATGTCCATTATCACCACTGCTATTCAACATAATACTAGAAGTCCTAGCCTCAGCAATCAGACAACAAAAAGAAATTAAAGGCATCCAAATTGGTAAAGAAGAAATCAAACTATCACTCTTCACAGATGATATGATACTATATGTGGAAAACCCAAAAGACTCCACTCCAAAACTGCCAGAACTTGTACAGGAATTCAGTAAAGTGTCAGGATATAAAATCAATGCACAGAAATCAGTTGCATTTCTGTACACCAACAACAAGACAGAAGAAAGAGAAATTAAGGAATCAATTCCATTTACAATTGCACCCAAAACTATAAGATACCTAGGAATAAACCTAACCAAAGAGGCTAAGAATCTATACACAGAAAATTATAAAGTACTCATGAAAGAAATTGAGGAAGACACAAAAAAATGGAAAAATGTTCCATGCTCCTGGATTGGAAGAATAAATATTGTGAAAATGTCTAGGCTACCTAAAGCAATCTACACATTTAATGCAATCCCTATCAAAATACCATCCATTTTTTTCAAAGAAATGGAACAAATAATCCTCAAATTTATATGGAACCAGAAAAGACCTCGAATAGCCAAAGGAATATTGAAAAAGAAAGCCAAAGTGGGTGGCATCACAATTCCGGACTTCAAGCTCTATTACAAAGCTATCATCATCAAGACAGCATGGTACTGGCACAAAAACAGACACATAGATCAGTGGAACAGAATAGAGAGCCCAGAAATCGACCCTCAACTCTATGGTCAACTAATCTTCGACAAAGCAGGAAAGAATGTCCAATGGAAAAAAGACAGCCTCTTCAATAAATGGTGCTGGGAAAATTGGACAGCCACATGCAGAAAAATGAAATTGGACCACTTCCTTACACCACACATGAAAATAGTCTCCAAATGGATGAAGGACCTCAATGTGAGAAAGGAATCCATCAAAATCCTTGAGGAGAACTCAGGCAGCAACCTCTTCGACCTCAGCCGTAGCAACATCTTCCTAGGAACAATGGCAAAGGCAAGGGAAGCAAGGGCAAAAATGAACTATTGGGATTTCATCAAGATCAAAAGCTTTTGCACAGCAAAGGAAACAGTCAACAAAACCAAAAGACAACTGACAGAATGGGAGAAGATATTTGCAAACGACATATCAGATAAAGGGCTAGTATCCAAAATCTACAAGGAACTTAGCAAACTCAACACCCAAAGAACAAACAATCCAATCAAGAATGGGCAGAGGACATGAACAGACATTTCTGCAAAGAAGACATCCAGATGGCCAACAGACACATGAAAAAGTGCTCCACGTCACTCGGCATCAGGGAAATACAAATCAAAACCACAATGAGATATCACCTCACACCAGTCAGAATGGCTAAAATGAACAAGTCAGGAAATGACAGATGCTGGCGAGGATTCGGAGAAAGGGGAACCCTCCTCCACTGTTGGTGGGAAGGCAAGCTGGTGCAACCACTCTGGAGAACAGCATGGAGGTTCCTCAAAATGTTGAAAATAGAACTACCCTATGACCCAGCAATTGCACTACTGGGCATTTACCCTAAAGATACAAACGTAGTGATCCGAAGGGGCACGTGCACCCGAATGTTTATAGCAGCAATGTCTACAATAGCCAAGCTATGGAAAGAACCTAGATGTCCATCAACAGATGAATGGATAAAGAAGATATGGTATATATACACAATGGAATACTATGCAGCCATCAAAAGAAATGAAATCTTGCCATTTGTGACGACGTGGATGGACCTAGAGGGTATCATGCTTAGTGAAATAAGTCAATCGGAGAAAGACAACTATCATATGATCTCCCTGATATGAGGACATGGAGAAGCAACATGGGGGGTTAGGGGGATAGGAGAAGAATAAATGAAACAAGATGGGATTGGGAGGGAGACAAACCATAAATGACTCTTAATCTCACAAAACAAACTGGGGGTTGCTGGGGGGAGGTGGGATTGGGAGAGGGGGAGGGGGCTATGGACATTGGGGAGGGTATGTGCTATTGTGAGGGCTGTGAAGTGTGTAAACCTGGCGATTCACAGAACTGTACCCCTGGGATAAAAATCCATTATATGTTTATTAAAAAAAAATTTGGAAGGGGAGGCGAACCATAAGAGACTATGGACTCTGAAAAACAACCTGAGGGTTTTGAAGGGTCAGGGGTGGGAGGTTGGGGGAACAGGTGGTGGGTAATAGGGAGGGCACGTTTTGCATGGAGCACTGGGTGTTGTGCAAAAACAATGAATATTGTTACGCTGAAAAAATAAATAAAATGGAAAAAAAAAAAACACGAGTACTGGGCCTGATGGATTACCAGGGGAATTCTACCACATATTAAGGAAGAAATAATACCTATTCTACTGAAGCTGTTTCCCAAAAAAAGTAGAAATAGAAGGAAAACTTCCAAATTCGTTTTATGAGGCCAACATTATCCTGATCCCAAAACCCCACCAAAAAGAATTACAGGCCATTATCCCAGATTACTATGGATGCTAAAATACACAACAAGATTCTAGCCAGGAGGATCCAATAGCACATAATAGGATTATTCACCACTACCCAGGGATTTATTGCTGGGATGCAAAGATGGTTCTACATTTACAAATCAACCAACCTGATAAAGCACATCAGTAAAAGAAATGACAAGAACCGTATGATCCTCTCAATCAGTGCAGAAAAAAAGCATCATATATTTGACAATATACAGTATTCTTTCCTGATTAAAACTCTTTTAAGTACAGAGATAGAAGGAACATATCTCAATATCATCAAAGCCATCTATGAAAAGCCCACAGTGAATATCATTCTCAGCGGGGAAAACTTTCCCTTAAGGTCAGGAACACAACAAGGATGCCCACTCTCATCACTATTGTTCAACATAGTACTAGAAGTCGTAGCCTCAGCAATCAGACAACAAAAATAAATAAAATGCATTTAAAATGGCAAAGAAGAAGTCAAACTCTCTCTCTTCACAGATGACATGATACTCTATGTGGAATACCCAAAAGACTCCACCCCAAAATTGCTAGAAATCAAACAGCAATTCAGCAACATGGCAGAATACAAAATCAGTGCACAGAAAACAGTTGCATTTCTATACACTAACAATGTGATGAAGAAAGAGAAATAAAGGAATCAATTCCATTCACAACAGCTCCAAAAACCATAAGATACCTAGGAATAAACCTAACTGTCGTGGTCAGTGTGGCAAATCAACCAGGAACATGAGGGTAAGAGGATGGTGAGAGAAAAAGACTTGAGAGACAAAGAGATGGAGGCAGGAGGAGCACTGAGGAGGATGTCCAACAGAGCCGACTTTATTCAGGGCAGTGAGGCATTATATAACCAACAGTAACTATTTTCAGCTGGTTACAAAAGAATTTGCTACATGCACAAAAAACCTCCGGACTTCCCCATTACCTACTTCTCAAGGTCTAATTGCAGACCCTCTGGTTTCTTGTGAGATCTAGTGAGAAAAGAACGAGGTGCACTTGCAGGCAATGGCTGATGTTAGTACAATTGTCCTGTATTGATACAAGTAACAGCAAACCTGAAAGTGATTTATGAGCAGTGCTGGAACAGCAAGGACCAGTTAAGAGTTTATTACCCCAACCAATTTGCTCTCATCTAGCTGGTAAACATGTGGGAAGTCACGTTGGCGAGCACACAACACATAGCACAGACCCTTTCTCAGTGCTACTCAACTTTTCCGTCCTAAGCCTTTTGTTAGGCTATTTGGACTTTAAAGGAGACACAAGTCAGGGCCTGGTTTGGTCCTCATCTCAAGCCTTATCACGGCCTCCCACACCTAACCAAACAGGTAAAAGATCTATACTTTACAAACTGCAGAACACTTCTTTTTTTTAATATTTTATTTATTTATTTGACAGAGAGAGAGAGATCCCAAGTAGGCAGAGAGGCCAACAGAGAGAGAGGAGGAAGCAGGCTTCATGCTGAGCAGAGAGCCCGATGCGGGGTTGGGTCCCAGGGATGGATCCCTGGACTCTGAGATCATGACCTGAGCCGAAGGCAGAGGCTTAACCCACTGAGCCACACAGGTGCCCCTGCAGAACACTTCTGAAAAGAATTGAGAAAGACACAAAGATGGAAAAACATTCCATGCTCATGGATTGGAAGAATAAACATTACTAAACTGTCTATCCTGCCCAGAGCAATTTACACTTTCAATGCAATCCTCACCAAAATACCATGAACAGTTTTTACAGAGTTGGAACAAAAAATCCTAAAATGTGTATGGAACGAAAAAGATTCTGAATTGCCAGGGGAATGTTGAAGAAGGAAACCAAAGCTGAGGACATCACAGTGCCTGACTTTAAACTATATTACAAAACTGTAGTCATCAAGACAGTATGGTCTTGGCACAAAAACAGACACATTAGATCAATGGAACAGAATTGAGACTCCAGAATTGGACCTTCAACTCTATGGTCAATTAATCTTCACCAAAGCAGGAAAGAACCTCCAATAATAAAAGTCAGTCTCTTCAGTAGATAGTTCTGGGAAAACTATACAGCCACAAGCAAAAGACTGAAACTATACTGTTCTTTTACACCATACACAAAGATAAACTCAAAATGAATGGAAAACTTCAAGGTGAGACAGAAATCCATCGAAATCCTAGATGAGAACATAGGCAGTAACCTCTTTGACACTGGACAGAAATTTCTTTCAGGACACATCCCTAAAGTCAAGGGAAACAAAAGCAAAAATTAATTTTAGGGACTTCATCAAGATATAAAGACTCTGCACAGCAAAAGAAACAGTCAGCTGCTGGGGAGAGGGGGGACAGTAGACGGGGGTGGGGTTATGGACACTGGGGAGGGTATGTGCTATGGTGAGTGCTGTGAAGTGTGTAAACCAGGTGATTCACAGACCTGTACCCCTGGGGATAAAAATACATTATATGTTTATAAAAAATTAAAATTAAAAAAAGGAGAAAGAAATAGTCAGCAAAACTAAGAGGCAGCCCATGGAATGGAAGAAGGTATTTGTAAATGACACCTAGGATAAAGGGCTAATATCCAAAATCTACAAAAATGAATTAAACACAATACCCAAAGAGCAATCCAGTCAAGAAATGGGCAGAAGACATGGACAGACACTTCTCCAAAGAAGACATACAAATGGCTAAAAGACACATGAAAAAATATTCAACATGCCATCCATCAGGGAACAACAAATTAAAACCACAATGAGATACTACCTTATACCAATTAGAATGGTAAAAATTAACAAAACAGGAAACAACAAACGTTGGTGAGGATGTGGAGAAAGGGGAACCATCTTATACCATTGGTGTGAAATCAAGCTGGTACAGCCCCTCTGGCAAACAGTATGTAGGTTCCTCAAGATGTTAAGAATAGAGTTACTTTACAAATTGCACTACTAGGTATTTACCCCAAAGATATCAATGTAGTGAAAGAAGGGGCACATGCACCTTAATATTCATAGTAGCAATATCCACAACAGCTAAACAGTGGAAGGAACTGAGATGCCCTTCAACTGACAAATGAATAAAGAAGATGTGGTTCATATATACAATGGATTATTACTCAGCCATCAGAAAGGATGAGTACCCACCATTTGCACTGAGATGGATGGAATTGGAGGGGATTGTGCTAAGTGAAATAAGTCAAACATAAAAAGAGAATTATCATATGGTTTCACTCATATGTGGAACATAAGGAATAGAGTGGAGGACCAATGGGGAAGGGAGGGAAAACTGAATGGGAAGAAATCAGAGAGGGGAGACCAACTATGAGAGACTCTGAACTCTGGGAAACTAACTGATGGTTACAGAAGAGAGGGGCGTGAGAGGATGGGGTGACTGAGTGATGGTATTAAAGAGTGCACGTGTGATGAGCACTGGGTGTTATATGTAACTAATGAATCGAACACTACAGCAAAAACTTATGCACTGTATGTTGGTTAACTGATCAAAATGAAATAAAACAAAAAATAAAACAAAAGTCAAAATCTTTGTTGAAAAAAATAAAATTTCTAAGGTAAAATATCTCATAAAATGAGAAATAATCATTTGGGATAAAAGTATTTTCACTGCATAAGTCAGATAAAAAATCTTCCTCCAGGCATTTCCTATGTCTCTCCTGGCCTTATATTTCTCCACAGCACTGACTTCCTTTAGACACTGATTTCCTGTCTTCCCACATTAGAGTAGAAAGCTATCTGAAGGTAGGGACTTTTCTGTTTCACAGTGCTCAGTACAGTGCCTGGCTCTAGTATGCATTTAATAATATCATTGAATAAATAAATAAATATTGTACAAATAAAAAGAAAAACAATGCAATAAACGTGGTTATGACTATGAAAAAACAAATTCCAGAGATGCTGGTCAAGGAAAGGAATCAATATATAAAAGGTTCTGTTCACCCTTGGTGGGGGCAATGAAAAACCAGATAACAATGACATTTAACTTCTCACTAATTAGATTGAGGAAAATTTTAAATGATTATAACTTCAATCTAGACAGAAATAGGCAGAATAGATATTTACATAGCTCTTTGGAGGAAATCAGAATTGTTACAGCATTTTGAGAAAATCCAGCAGTTATCTTTTTTTTTTTAAAGATTTTATTTATTTATTTCAGAGAGAAGGGGAGGGCGAGGGAGAGAGAATCTAGAGCGGACTCCACACTGAGTGGAGGAACCCAATGCCAGGCTCGATCTCATGACCTTGAGATCATGACCTGGGCCAAAATCAAGAGTCAGATGCTTAACTGACTGTGCCACCCAGGTGTCCCAGCAGGATTATCTTTTAAAATAAAATATAGTTACACTGAAAAGAAATGAAAAGAAAAGAAAAGAAAAGAAAATATAATGTATCTTTGAATCTATGAGCTGACTCCTAAGAATTTATAACATAAATAAAAACACTGGTGTTTAAGAATATGTATATGCATTGACTGCAGCTTTGGTTGTGATCGCAACAAACAGTTAACATACATCACATGAGGGGGGAGTCAAGATGGCAGGGAAGTAGGAGGAGGCGCCGTTTCAACCTGTACCCTAAAGTGAGCTGATTACCCACCAAAGAATTCCGATCACCCATGAAATCAGCCTGAGATCAGAATTGTACATGTCTGGATCTCTATAAGAGCAGAAGACGTCAGTGGGCAGGTAAAGCAGAGTGGAAACATCGGACTGATATCAGAAGATAAACAAAAGTGGAAGGGAGCCACCAGAGGTGACTGATTGGAAAGTAATACCCCAATACAAGAGTGCCCTGCGTCTGGGGACCAGCATTAACTTGGAGTCTGGTTGAAAGCACTCATAAAAAAGAGCAAAGGATCATGGGGGGAAATTGTGGGAATCGGGGCTGTTAGGGACAAGGACTTAAGTCCCCAGACCCAGGAAAGTCTCCCCTGGTGCTGAGCCAGAGAGAGTGCGGTGGAGAAACCAGATCTTGGTCCCTGAGCCTCAGCGCGCCTGAGAACATGTGGGGTCCAGCTCCTGTGAGGGGCTGGGAACCTTGCCAGACTGTGTTCCTGAGACACACGCACCTCACACCCTCCCTGAGAGAGGTGCGGGCAGGCATTAGCCTGGTGCTCTTAGACCCCCACCGAGGGATCAGAGCCTGAGACGCGAGCGCCCCACACCCTCCCCTGGGAGAGGTGCTCACAAGCGCTAGCCAGGAGCTCTGGGACCCGGAAAAACCAGGCACTCCCAGCCCAGGCCAGCGGGAAAATCTCAGTGTGCGATCGCTGCTTGGAACCTCTCTGGAGGTCTGGAGCTGCCCAGACAGCCACTGCTGCCGTGGTTTTGGGTACAAAGAGGAGATCCTGCATCCCCAGGGACTTGACTTGGATCCTACTCTGCCAGCAGCTCTGCAGAACATTCTGAGGCTTCTCTCTGAGAGGGAAGTCGGGGTGCAGTTTGCTTTCCTCTAAACCTCCAAAAACCATCAAAAGCTGTCAAGGCGAGAGAAAACAGATAAACAAACAAAAACCTCCAGAGAACAAAAGCCTGAAAAAAAAAAAACAGTTTCCTCAGAGCCCACCCCCTTGAGGGGGGCAGGAGGACTTAAGTCAGGGAACATCATTGACTGAAAACCCACATGGCAAGCCCCTCCCCCAGAAAACCAACCAGGAAGCTAGAAAAAAAAAAAAAAAGACGACAAGAACAACCACCACTACTTCATAAATACAACTTTTTATTTTTAACTCGTTACCACTATTCTGCTTCATTTTTTATACATATAGATAATTTTTTAACCTATTTACCATCACAGTGAGATGTCCAGTACATCAAATTCCTTATTAACCTTCTAATCTGAACTTTTTGATACATACACCTGTGTTTTTCTTTTGCTGTTCTATGTTTTTTAATTTTAGTTTAGTTCAGTCTAGTTTATTCTTTTTTAAGTTTTATTTTCTAATATACATATAGAGCTAAACTTCAAGGTAATCCCCTTTCCCCAATCAATGCTACGCCTATAGGTAAAACCAATTTTTAATCCCCCTTTATCTTGGGAAAATTGATCCTTTAACAAAGACATCAAGATACATCCAGGAAGAATCAAAATAACCTTCCTCGCCCACACTGAGAATTTATAACCACTCTCCCATCTTTTCCTTCCGCCAGTGTTTCTGTGTATTTGTGTTTGTCCTGATAGAATATAAATCTTATACTTGGGGTTCTTTTTGATGAGGTTCTTCCTTCTTTAGCTTTTATATATATATATTTCTCTTCTCATATATTTTCCCCTCTTCATCCAGTTCTTTTTTAATTATTTATTTATTTTTTTATTTTTTATAAACATATAATGTATTTTTATCCCCAGGGGTACAGGTCTGTGAATCGCCAGGCTTACACACTTCACAGGACTCACCATAGCACATACCCTCCCCAATGTCCATAAACTAACCACCCTGTCCCTACCTCCCTCCCCCCAGCAAACCCCAGTTTGTTTTGTGAGATTAAGAGTCACTTGTGGTTTGTCTCCCTCCCAATCCCATCTTGTTTCATTTAATCTTCTCCTATCCCCCAACCCCCCATGTTGCATCTCCACTTCCTCATATCAGGGAGATCATATGATAGTTGTCTTTATCTGATTGACTTATTTCACTAAGCATGATACCCTCTAGTTCCATCCATGTTGTTGCAAATGGCAAGTTTTCATTTCTTTTGATGGCTGCATGGTATTCCATTGTGTATATATACCACTTCTTCTTTATCCATTCATCTGTGGATAGACATCTAGGTTCTTTCCATAGTTTGGCTATTGTAGACATTGCTGCTATAAACATTCGGGTGCACGTGCCCCTTTGGATCACTATGTTTGTATCTTTAGGGTAAATACCCAGTAGTGCAATTGCTGGGTCATAGGGTAGTTCTATTTTCAACATTTTGAGGAACCTCCATGCTGTTTTCCAGAGTGGTTGCACCAGCTTGCATTCCCACCAACAGTGGAGGAGGGTTCCCCTTTCTCCGCATCCTCACCAGCATCTGTCATTTCCTGACTTGTTAATTTTAGCCATACTGACTGGTGTGAGGTGACACCTCATTGTGGTTTTGATTTGTACTTCCCCGATGGCGAGTGATGTGGAGCACTTTTTCATGTGTCTGTTGGCCATCTGAATGTCTTTTTTGCAGAAATGTCTGTTCATGTCTTCTGCCCTTTCCTGATTGGGTTATTTGTTCTTTGGGTGTTGAGTTTGCTAAGTTCCTTATAGATTTTGGACACTAGCCCTTTATCTGCTATGTCGTTTGCAAATATCTTCTCCCATTCTGTCAGTTGTCTTTTGGTTTTGTTAACTGTTTCCTTTGCTGTGCAAAAGTTTTGATCTTGATAAAATCCCAATAGTTCATTTTTGCCCTCTCTTCCCTTGTCTTTGTCGACATTCCTAGGAAGATGTTGCTGTGACTGAGATCGAAGATTTGCTGCCTGTTCTCTCCTCAAGGATTTTGATGGATTCCTTTCTCACATTGAGGTCCTTCATCCATTTGGAGTCTGTTTTCATGTGTGGTGTAAGGAAGTGGTCCAATTTCATTTTTCTGTATGTGGCTGTCCAATTTTCCCAGCACCATTTATTGAAGAGGCTGTCTTTTTTCCATTGGACATTCTTTCCTGCTTTGTCAAAGATGAGCTGACCATAGAGTTGAGGGTCTATTTCTGGGCTCTCTATTCTGTTCCATTGATCTATGTGTCTGTTTTTGTGCCAGTACCATGCTGTCTTGATGATGACAGCTTTGTAATAGAGCTTGAAGTCCGGAATTGTGATGCCACCCACTTTGGCTTTCTTTTTCAATATTCCTTTGGCTATTCGAGGTCTTTTCTGGTTCCATATAAATTTGAGGATTATTTGTTCCATTTCTTTGAAAAAAATGGATGGTATTTTGATAGGGATTGCATTAAATGTGTAGATTGCTTTAGGTAGCATAGACATTTTCACAATATTTATTCTTCCAATCCAGGAGCATGGAACATTTTTCCATTTCTTTGTGTCTTCCTCAATTTCTTTCATGAGTACTTTATAATTTTCTGCGTATAGATTCTTAGTCTCTTTGGTTAGGTTTATTCCTAGGTATCTTATAGTTTTGGGTGCAATTGTAAATGGAATTGATTCCTTAATTTCTCTTTCTTTTGTCTTATTGTTGGTGTACAGAAATGCAACTGATTTCTGTGCGTTGATGTTATATCCTGACACTTTACTGAATTCCTGTACAAGTTCTAGCAGATTTGGAGTGGCATCTTTTGGGTTTTCCACATATAGTATCATATCGTCTGTGAAGAGTGATAGTTTGACTTCTTCTTTGCTGATTTGGATGCCTTTAATTTCCTTTTGTTGTCTGATTGCTGAGGATAGGACTTCTAGTACTATGTTGAATAACAGTGGTGATAATGGACATCCCTGCCGTGTTCCTGACCTTAGCAGAAAAGCTCTGTTTTTCTCCATTGAGAATGATATTTGTGGTGGGTTTTTCATAGATGGCTTTGATAATATTGAGGTATGTGCCCTCTATCCCTACACTTTGAAGAGTTTTGATCAGGAAGGGATGCTGTACTTTGTCAAAAGCTTTTTCAGCATCTATTGAGAGTATCATATGGTTCTTGTTCTTTCTTTTATTAATGTGTTGTATCACATTGATTGATTTGCAGATGTTGAACCAACGTTGCAGCCCTGAAATAAATCCCACTTGGTCATGGTGAATAATCCTTTTAACATACTGTTGAATCCTGTTGGCTGGTATTTTGGTGAGAATTTTTGCATCTGTGTTCATTAAGGGTATTGGTCTGTAGTTCTCTTTTTTGATGGGATCCTTGTCTGGTTTTGGGATCAAGGTGATGCTGGCCTCATAAAATGAGTTTGGAAGTTTTCCTTCCATTTCTATTTTTTGGAACAGTTTCAGGAGAATAGGAATTAATTCTTCTTTAAATGTTTGGTAGAATTCCCCTGGGAAGCCATCTGGCCCTGGGCTTTTGTTTGCTTGGAGATTTTTGATTACTGGTTATGGGTTTGTTCAGGTTCTCTATTTCTTCCTGGTTCAGTTGTGGTAGTTTATATGTCTCTGGGAATGCATCCATTTCTTCCAGATTGTCAAATTTGTTGGCGTAGAGTTGCTCATAGTATGTTCTTATAATTGTCTGTATTTCTTTGGTGTTAGTTGTGATCTCTCCTCTTTCATTCATGATTTTATATATTTGGGTCCTTTCTCTTTTCTTTTGGATAAGTCTGGCCAGGGGTTTAACATCTTATTAATTCTTTCAAAGAACTAGCTCCTAGTTTCGTTGATTTGTTCTATTGTTGTTGTTTTTTTTTTTTGTTGTTGTTGTTTGTTTGTTTCTATTTCATTGATTTCTGCTCTGATCTTTATGATTTCTCTTCTCCTGCTGGGTTTAGGGTTTCTTTCTTGTTCTTTCTCCAGCTCCTTTAGGTGTAGGGTTAGGTTGTGTACTTGAGACCTTTCTTGTTTCTTGAGAAAGGCTTGTACTGCTATATATTTTCCTCTCAGGACTGCCTTTGCTGTGTCCCACAGATTTTGAACCACTGTGTTTTCATTATCATTTGTTTCCATGAATTTTTTCAATTCTTCTTTAATTTCCTGGTTGACCCATTCATTCTTTAGAAGGATGCTGTTTAGTCTCCATGTATTTGGGTTCTTTCCAGCTTTCCTCTTGTGATTGAGTTCTAGCTTCAGAGCATTGTGGTCTGAAAATATGCAGGGAATGATCCTAATCTTTTGATACCGGTTGAGACCTGAGTTGTGACCCAGGATGTGATCTATTCTGGAGAATGTTCCATGTGCACTAGAGAAGAATGTGTATTCTGTTGCTTTGGGATGAAATGTTCTGAATAGATCTGTGATGTCCATCTGGTCCAGTGTGTCATTTAAGGCCTTTATTTCCTTGTTGATCTTTTGTTTGGATGATCTGTCCATTTCAGTGAGGGGAGTGTTAAAGTCCCCTACTATTATTGTATTATTATTGATGTGTTTCTTTGATTTTGTTATTAATTGGTTTATATGGTTGGCTGCTCCCACGTTAGGGGCATAGATATTTAAAATTGTTAGATCTTCTTATTGGACAGACCCTTTGAGTAGGATATAGTGTCCTTCCTCATCTCTTATCATAGTCTTTGGCTTAAAATCTAATTGATCTGATATAAGGATTGCCACCCCAGCTTTCTTCTGATGCCCATTAGCATGGTAAATTGTTTTCCACCCCCTCACTTTAAATCTGGAGGTGTCTTCGCATCTAAAATGAGTTTCTTGTAGGCAACATACTGATGGGTTTTTTTTTTTATCCATTCTGATACCCTGTGTCTTTTGACTGGGGCATTTAGCCCATTAACATTCAGGGTAACTATTGAGAGATATGAATTTAGTGCCATTCTATTGCCTGTAAGGTGACTGTTACTGTATATTGTCTCTGTTCCTTTCTTATCTACTACTTTTAGGCTCTCTCTTCACTTAGAGGACCCCGTTCAATATTTCCTGTAGAGCTGGTTTGGTGTTTGCAAATTCTTTCAGTTTTTGTTTTTCCTGGAAGCTTTTTATCTCTCCTTCTATTTTCAATGATAGCCTAGATGGATAGAGTATTCTTGGCTGCATGTTTTTCTCGTTTAGTGCTCTGAATATATCATGCCAGCTCTTTCTGACCTGCCAGGTCTCTGTGGATAAGTCTGCTGCCAATCTAATATTTTTACCATTGTATGTTACAGACTTCTTTTCCCGGGCTGCTTTCAGGTTTTTCTCTTTGTCACTAAGACTTGTCAATTTTACTATTAGGTGATGGGGTGTGGACCTATTCTTGTTGATTTTGAGGAGAGCTCTCTGCACCTCCTGGATTTTTATGCTTGTTCCCTTTGCCATATTAGGGAAATTCTCTCCAATAATTCTCTCCAATAGACCTTCTGCTTCCCTCTCTCTTTCTTCTTCTTCTGGAATCCCAATTATTCTAATGTTGTTTCGTCTTATGGTGTCACTTATCTCTCAAATTCTCCCCTCGTGGTCCAGTAGCTGTTTGTCCCTCTTTTGCTCAGCTTCTTTATTCTCTGTCATTTCATCATCTATATCACTAATTCTTTCTTGTGCCTCATTGATCCTAGCAGTGAGAGCCTCCATTTTTTATTGCACCTCATTAATAGCTTTTTTTATTTCAACTTGGTTAGATTTTAGTTCTTTAATTTCTCCAGAAAGGGCTTTTATATCTCCAGAGAGGTTTTCTCTAACATCTTCCATGCCTTTTCAAGCCCATCTAGAACCTTGAGAATTGTCATTCTGAAGTCTAGATCTGACATATTACCAATGTCTGTATTGATTAGGTCCCTAGCCATCAGTACTGCCTGTTGTTTGTTTTTTTTTTGTGAAGAATTTTTCTGCCTTGTCATTTTGTCCAGATAAGAGTATATGAAGGAGCAAGTAAAATACTGAAAGGGTGGCAAAGACCCCAGAAAAATGTGCTTTAACCAAATCAGAAGAGACCCCAAATTGTGGTGGGGAGAAAGGATAAAAAGAGGTTCAGGAAAAAAAAACAAAATATTAAAAAAAGAAAACCAATAAAGAAAAAATATAAAAAAGAAAGAAAAAAAAAAATATATATATATATATATATATATATATATTAGATAAACTAGTTAAAAAACTTTGAAAAAGAAAAGGGTAAAAGTTAAAAAAATTTAGCAGAAGAAAAAAACATTGAAAAAAAAAATTAAATTAACTGCAAGAGTAAAGAATCATGGGGAGAAAGCCATGAGTTCCGTGCTTTGCTTTCTCCTCCTCTGGAATTCCGCTGCTGTCCTTGGTATTGAACCTGCTTTCCTTGGTAGATGAACTCCGTCCTGGCTGGATATTTTTATTGATCTTCTGGGGGAGGGGCCTGTTGTAGTGACTCTCAAGTGTCTTTGCCCGAGGCGGGATTGCACCACCCTTATGGGGGGCTGGACTAAGTCATCCGCTCGGGTTCACTTTCGGGAGCTTTTGTTCCCTGAACACTTTCCGTAGAGTTCCGGAGGATGGGAATGAAAATGGCAGCCTCCCAGTCTCCAGCCAGGAGGAGCTGAGAGCCCGGGGCCCCACTCCTCATTGGCCCCAGAGAACAGCGCCCAATCACTCCCGTATCCCCGGCCTCCAGCCGCACTCCGAGCTCACCCAGCCTGCGACCGGTTCAAGGTAACCTCAAGTTGAGAGCTCAGTCCTCGGCTCTGTCTCTGTAGCTGGCTTCCCCATTCTAATACCTGCGAGCTCTGTGACACTCCGACACCCCCAATCCTTCTTTGACCCTGCGGGACCTGGGGCTACGCTGACCCCGCATGGGCTTCACCCCGGTTTAGCCTCTGGAGCAATGTCCCTCAGTGGAACAGACTTTTAAAAGTCCTGATTTTCTGCTCTGTTGCTCTGCCGCTTGCCGGGAGCCAGCCCCTCCCCCCAAGGTCTATCTTCCCGTTGTTTTGGATTCACTTCTCCACCAGTCCTTCCTTTCAGAAAGTGGTTGACTTTCTGTTTCTAGAATTGCTGTTCTTCTTCTCTTCAATCTCCCATTGGATTTGTAGGTGTTTGCAATTTTAGTTAAGCTATCTAGCTGATCTCCTGCTACCTGATGTATTCTCAACCTGCTACTTCTCTGCCATCTTGACTCCTCCCCAGCGTATAAACATTTTAACAATGTTTATTCTTCAGATCCAAGAGCATGGAATGGTCTTCCATCTTTTTGTGTCTTCATCAATTTCTTTCATGAGTGTTCTATATTTCCTCAAGTACAGATCCTTTTCCCCTTTGGTTAGGTTTATTCCCAGTTATCTTATGGTTCTTGGTGCTATAGTAAATGGAATCAATTCTCTAATTTATCTTTCTGTATTTTCATTGTTAGCGTATAAGAAAGCAACTGATTTCTGTACGTTGGTTTTGTTTCCTGCAACCTTACTGAATTGGTGTATGAGTTCTAGTAGTTTGGGGGTGGAGTCTTTTGGGTTTTCCATATAAAGTATCATGTCATCTGTGAACAGAGAGAGTTTGACTTCTTCATTGCAATTTGAAACATTTTATTTCTCTTTGTTGTCCGATTGCTGTTGCTAGGACTTCTAATACTTTGTTGAAAAAAAGTCGGGAGAGTGGGCATCCTTGTCATGTTCCTGATCTCAAGGGAAGGTTGTTAGCTTTTCCCCATTGAGGATGATGTTCACTGTGGATCTTTCATAGATAGAGTTTATGAAGTTGAGGAATGTTCCCTCTATCCCTATACTTTGAATCATTTTAATCAGGAACAGATGCTGTATTGTGTGAAATGCTTTTTCTGCATCAATTGAGTGGACCATATGGTTTTTCTCTCATCTCTTATTGATTTTTTTCTATCACCTTGATTGATTTGAGAATGTTGAACCATCCCTGCATCCCATGGATAAATTCCATCTGCTCGTGGTGGATAATCTTTTTAATGTACTGTTGGATCCTTTTAGCTAGGATCTTGTTGAGAATCATAGCTCCAGAATAGACCACATACTGGGTCACAAATCAGGACTCAACTGATACCAAAGATTGAGATTATTCCCTGTGTGTTCTCAGACCACAATGCTTTGAAACAAGAACTCAACAACAAGAAAAAGTTTGGAAGGAATTCAAACACCTGGAAGCCAAAGACCACCTTGTTTAAGAATGTTTGGATCAACCAGGAAATCAAAGAAGAACTTAAACAATTCATGGAAACCAATGAGAATGAAGACGCATCCATCCAAAATCTATGGGATACAGCAAGGATACAAGCGATCCTAAGGGAGAAATACATAGCCATCCAAGCCTTCCTCAAAAAAACAGGAAAATCCAGAATAAGGAACTGGAGAATCAACAACAAATTAAGCCAACTCCACACACAAGAAGCGGGAGGAACTGATTATTTAATCAAGATTAGAGCAAAGATCAATCAGATAGAAACTAGAGATACAATAGAATGCATCAATGAAACAGGAAGCCAGTGTTTGGAAAGAATCAATAAGATCAACAAACCACTGGCCAAACTAATCCAAAAGAAAAGAGAGAGGACCCAAATTAATAAAATTATTAATGAAAGGGGAGAGATCATGGCTAACACCAAGGAAACAGAAACAATCATCAGAAATCATTATCAACAGTTATATGCAAATAAGTTAAGCAACCTAGATGAAATGGATGCATTACTGGAAATCTGTAAACTTCCAAAATTGAATCAGGAAGAAATTTACAAGCTGAATAGACTGATATCTAGTAACAAGATTGAAGCAGTGATCAAAACCTCCCAAAAAACAAGAGCCCAGGACCTGATGGATTCCCTGGGGAATTCTACCAAACATTCAAAGAAGAAATAATACCTATTCTCCTGAAGCTGTTTCAAAAAACTGAAGCAGAAGGAAAACTTCCAGACTCTTTTTATGAAGATGGCATTACCCTGATCCCCAAACCAGGCAAAGACCCCACCAAAAAGGAGAATTTCAGACCAGTATCCATTTTTAGTTTTTGATGTACTGTTCAACGATTCATTAGTTAACTATAATACCTAGTGCTCATCACAGCACTAGCCCTCCTCAACACCCATCACCCTGTTACCCCTCCCTCTGAAACCCTCGGATTGTTTTTCCCTTTGGATTTCCCTCCCTTCATCTATTAACCTCCATGCGATTGCTTCTGTTCCACATATGAGTGAAACCATATGATAATAGTCTTTCTCTGCTTGACTTACTTCACCTAACATAATTCTTTCCAGTTCCATCCATGTCAATGCAAATGGTGGGCATTCATCATTTCTCATGGCTGAATAATATTGCATTGTATATATGGATAACATTTTCTTTATCCATTCATCTATTGAAGAGCATCTCACTTCCTTCCACAGTTTGGCTATTGAGGACATTGTTGCTATGAACATTGGGGTGCAGGTACCCCTTCTTTCACTATATCTGTATCTTTGGGGTAAATACCTAGTACTGCAATTGCTGGGTCACATGGTAGCTCTATTTTTAACATCTTGAGGAAACTTCCTAGTATTTTCCAGACTGGTTGTATTCGCTTACATGCCACCAACATTATAAGAGGGTTCCCTTTTCTCCACATTGTTGCCAATGTTTGTTGTTTCTTGTGTTGTTAATTTTTGCCATTCTAACTGGTGTAAGGAGGTATCTCATTGTGGTTTTGATTTGTTATTTCCCTGATGGCTAATGATCTTGAACATTTTTTCATGTGTCTGTTAGCCATTTGTATGTCTTCTTTGGAGAAGTGCTTGTTCATGTTTTCTGACCATTTTTTGACTGGGTAATTAATTACTAGAACTCATATAGCAATTAGCAATGTGACAGGATACAAAATCAGTGCACAGAAATCAGTTGTTTTTCTGTATGCTAACAACGTAACTGTAGAAAGAGAAATTAAGGAATTGATTCCATTCACAATAACAACAAAACACATAAGAAACCTAGGAATAAACCTAACTAAACGGGTAAAGGACCTATACTCTAGAAACTACAGAACACTTATGAAAGAAATTGAAGAAGACACAAAAAGGTGGAACACCATTCCATGATCATGGATTGGAAGAATAAACATTGTTAAAATGTCTATACTGCCCAGAGCAATCTATACGTTCAATGCCATTCCGATCAAAATTCCACAGGCATTTTTCAAAGAGCTGGAACAAACAAACCTGAAATTTGTAGAGACCAGAAGAGACCCCGAATTGTTAAGGAAATGTTGAAAATGTTTAAAAAGAAAAACAAAGGTGATGGCATCACGTTGCCTGATTTCAAGCTTTATGACAAATCTGTGATCACCAAGACAGCATGATACTGGCACAAAAACAGACACATAGACCAGTGGAACAGAGTAGAGAGCCCAGACATGGACCCACAACTTTATGGTCAAATAATCTTTGACAAATCAGGAAAAAAAATATAGTGGAAAAAAGACAGTCTCTTCAATAAATGGTGCTGGGAAAATTGGACAGCTACATGTAGAAGAATGAAACTCGACCATTCTCTTACACTATACACAAAGATACACTCAAAATGGATAAAAGACCTCAACGTGAGACAGGAATCCATCAGAATCCTAGAGGAGAACATAGGCAGTAACCTCTTCAACATCGGCCACAGCAACTTCATTCAAGACCCATCTCCA
This sequence comes from Meles meles, assembly GCF_922984935.1. Classification (NCBI taxonomy): domain Eukaryota; kingdom Metazoa; phylum Chordata; class Mammalia; order Carnivora; family Mustelidae; genus Meles; species Meles meles. Next base: position 33,119,179 of record NC_060077.1, read on the forward strand.
AAGGCAAAGGAGACAAAAGCAAAAATGAACTTTTGGGTCTTCATCAAGATCAAAAGCTTCTGCACAGAAAAGGAAACAGTCAACAAAACAAAGAAGCAACCCACAGAATGGAAGATATTTGCAATTGACACTACAGACAAAGGGCTGATATCCAAGATCTATAAAGAACTCCTCAAACTCAACACACATACAAAACAGATAATCACACCAAAAAATGGGCAGAAGACATGAAAAGACACTTCTCCAAAGAAGACATACAAACAGCTAACAAACACATGAAAAAATGTTCATCATCACTAGCCATGAGGAAGATTCAAATCAAAACCACATTGAGATACCACCTTGCACCAGTTAGAATGGCCAAAATTAGCAAGACAGGAAACAACATGTGTTGGAGAGGATGTGGAGAAAGGGGAACCCTCTTACACTGTTGGTGGGAATGCAAGTTGGTGCAGCCACTTTGGAGAACAGTGTGGAGATTCCTCAAGAAATTAAGAATAGAGCTTCCCTATGACCCTGCAATTGCACTGCTGGGTATTTACCCCAAAGATACAGATGTAGTGAAAAGAAGAGCCATCTGTACCCCAATGTCTATTGCAGCAATGGCCATGGTCACTAAACTGTGGAAAGAACCAAGATACTCTTCAACAGATGAATGGATAAGGAAGATGTGTTACATATACACAATGGAGTATTATGCCTCCACCAGAAAGGATGAATACCCAACTTTTGTAGCAACATGGACGGGACTGGAAGAGATTATGCTGAGCGAAATAAGTCAAGCAGAGAGAGTCAAGTATCATATGGTCTCACTTATTTGTGGAGCATAACAAAGAACACGGAGGACATGGGGAGATGGAGAGGAGAAGGGAGTTGAGGGAAATTGGAAGGGGAGATGAACCATGAGAGACTATGGACTCTGAAAAACAACCAGAGGGTTTTGAAAGGGCGGGGCGGGGGGTGGGAGGTTGAGGAACCAGGTGGTGGGTAATAGGGAGGGCACGTACTGCATGGAGCACTGGGTGTGGTGCAAAAACAATGAACACTGTTATGCTGAAAATAAACAAATAAAAAAAATAGAGCTTCCCTGTGATCCTGCAATTGCCCGACTGGGTATTTACCCCAAAGATACAGACGTAGTGAAAAGAAGGTACCTCAATGTTCATAGCAATGGCCATGGTCGCCAAAATGGCCTCAACATCTGTACCTCAATGTTCATAGCAATGCCCATGGTCGCCAAACTGTGGAACCAAGATGTCCTTCAACAAATGAATGGATAAGGAAGATGTGGTCCGGGCGCCTGGGTGGCTCAGTGGGTTAAGCCGCTGCCTTCGGCTCAGGTCATGATCTCAGGGTCCTGGGATCGAGTCCCGCATCGGGCTCTCTGCTCAGCGGCGAGCCTGCTTCCCTCTCTCTCTCTCTGCCTGCCTCTCTGTCTGCTTGTGATCTCTCTCTGTCAAATAAATAAATAAAATCTTTAAAAAAAAATTAAAAAAAAAAATAAAAAATAAAAAAGGAAGATGTGGTCCATATACACTATGGAGTATTATGCCTCCATCAAACATGATGAATACCCAAATTTGTATCGACATGGATGGGACTGGAAGAGATTATGCTGAGTGAAATAAGTCAAGCAGAGAGAGTCAATTATCATGGTTTCACTTACTTGTGGAGCATAAGAAGTAACATGGAGGACATGGGGAGACGGGGAGGAGAAGTGAGTTGGGGTAAATTGAAGTGGGGAGATGAACCATAAAGACTGTGGACACTGAGAAACAAATGGGGTTTTGGAGGAGAAAGGAGTGGGGGATTGGGTGAGTCTGGTGGTGGGTATTATGGAGGGCATGTATTGCAGGGAGCACTGGGTGTGGTGCATAAACAATGAATTCTGGTACACTGAAAAGAAATTTAAAAAATTAAAAATTAAAAAAATAAAAGAACACATCAAGTATGAAAAAAAAAATGGGCAGAAGAATGAACAGACACTTCTCCAAAGAAGACATATGAATGGCTAATTGCCACATGAAAAAATGTTCATCATCATTAGCCATCAGGGAGATTCAAATCAAAACCACAGTGATATACCACCTTACACTAGGTAGAATGGCCAAAATTAGCAAGACAGGAAACAACGTGTGTTGGAGAGGATGTGGAGAAAGGGGAACCCTCTTACACTGTTGGTGGGAATGCAAGTTGGTGCAGCCACTTTGGAAAACAGTGTGGAGATTCCTTAAGAAATTAAAAATAGAGTTTCCCTATGACCCTGCAATTGCACTGCTGGTTATTTACCCCAAAGATACAGACGTAGTGAAAAGGAGGGCCACCTGTACCCCAGTGTTCATAGCAGCAGTGGCTACAGCTGCCAAACTGTGGAAAGAATCAAGATGTCCTTCAACAGAAGAATGGATAAAGAAGATATGGTCCGTATGTGCGATGGAGTATTATGCCTCCATCAGAAAGGATGAATACCCAACTTTTGTATCAACATGGTTGGGACTGGAGGAGATTAATCTGAGTGAAATAAGTCAAGCAGAGAGTCATACGGTTTCACTTACTGGTGGAGCATAAGGAATAACATGGAGGACATCTGGAGACGGAAGAGAGAAATGAGTTGGGGGAAATTAGAGGGGGAGACAAACCTAAGAGACTGAGGACTCTGAGAAACAAACTGAGGGTTTTGGAGGGAAGGGCATGGGGGGTTGGGTGATCCTGGTGGTGGGTATTAAGGAGAGCACGTATTGCATGGAACACTGGGTGTGGTGCATAAACAATGAATGCTGGAACACTGAAAAGAAAAAAGTAAAATAAAATAAAATAAAATAAAATAAAATAAAACGGGGGAAAAAAGAAAAACAAAACTTGGGCATCATATTGCCTGACTCAAGCTATATTACAAAGCTGTGATCACCAAGGCAGCATGGCACTGGCGCAAAAACAGACACATGGACCAGTGGAACAGAAGAGAGACTCCAAAAATGGACTCTCACCTCCATGGTCAACTAATCTTTGGCAGATCAAGAAAAAAAAATATTCAATGGAAAAAAGACAGTCTTTTCAATACGTGGTGTTGGGAAAATTGGACAGTTACATATAGGAGAATGAAACTGGACAATTCCAATACACTATACACAAAGATAAACTTGAAATGGATGGAAGACCTCAATGTGAGACAGGAATCCATCCAAATCCTAGAGGAGAACATAGGCAGCAACCTCTTTGACTTCACCCACAGTAACTTCTTTCAAGACACATCTCCAAAGACAAGTGAAACAAAATTAAAAATGAATATTTGGGACTTCATCAAGATGAAAAGTTTCTGCAAGCAAAAGAAACATTTGTCAGCAAATCAAAGATGCAGCTCTTGGAATGGGAGAAGATATTTGCAAATAACATTACAGATAAAGGGCTGATATCCAAGATTTATAAAGAACTTCTCAAACTCAACACTCAAAAGACGAATAACCTGGTCAAAAAATGGAAATGTGTCTTGTGATTTGGATCACAAGATCCTGAAATTTGAGCTGATTCTTTTATAAGACCAGTGTTTTGGGGACCTTGAGAAAGGTTAATATGTATGTATGTATTTTTGCATGTGTAGCACAAGGATTGCTGTGGCCAAATGCAGACTGTGGGAACTAGTGTCCAAAAATAACCTTAGAAATTTCATTCCTCCCTTAGTGTGCACAATGTTTCTTGCATGAAGAGCTTATATCTTTTCCCTTTGATTCTGGAGTGGGTCTATGGCTGCTTCGACCAATAAAAATATGGAAGAGGTGAATTTTGGAAATTTTGAGTTAATATTTAAAGAATACCTGCAGCCACAACATCTTCCTTTTTGAGAAAGCTGTTATGATGAGAATTAGCATTATGCTAGCATTTCCATGAAGAGGCTGACATGAAAGAAAAACCTAGCCAAAGGTCCTGATGAACTGCCTCCCAGCACCAACCTGCCAGCCATGTAAGTGAGCCACCTTAGATATAATCACTACAGCCCTAGTTGAGGAACTGACAACAGAAGTACAGAAAGCAAAGATAAGTCCCCACCAAACCTACCTATATTGTAATCCTCAAGCAGTAAATGACTTTTTTTTTTAGGCCATTAAATTTTGGAATTGTCGGGTGCCTGGGTGGCTCAGTGGGTTAAGCTGCTGCCTTCAGCTCAGGTCATGATCTCAGGGTCCTGGGATTGAGTCCCACATCGGGCTCTCTGCTCAGCAGGGAGCCTGCTTCCCTTCCTCTCTCTCTGCCTGCCTCTCTTGTGATTTCTCTCTGTCAAATAAATAAATAAAATTTTTTAAAAATTTGGAATTGTCATGCAGTAATAAATAATCTACAGCACAGGCAATTTTCTTCTCTGAGAATTTTATTTCCAAAAATTCTCAACAATGGGCTCAAAATGGAAAGCATTGATGACGAAGAGGGAATTGCAAAAAGAATCAGATATAAAAACTAAGGAATGGAGGCAGGTAAAGGGATAGTTGAGTAGGTTTTTTGGAACAGAATAATAATGTGTTTTGGAACTATTAAATTTTTAAAATAAAATCATAAAATCTAGATTTGATCAATTTGAGACTTGTGGTCCATTCTAAAGGAAAAATCTTTGAAAAAAAGGAAAATATTATTATTTCAAAGAAAAGGTAATATCTTTTTTGGCAGTAAATCACAAACTCAGAGAATGCAAGAGACTGATAGGGTTAGATCCAGAACTGAGATTTCTGGTTCTCAGCATTGAAAAAGAACATTTATTTTTGTGGTTTTTTTTAATTTATATTTTTAAGTCAGCTCTATGCTCAATGTAGGGCTTGAATTCACAACCTTGAGATCAAGAGTCACATGCCCTACCAACTGAGCCAGGTGCCCTGAAAAGAGTAGTTTTCTTATTTCAACTGATTATGGTCTATGCTAGCTGAAAATTGAATCTTAGTACTATATGTTGGCTAACTGAACAAAATTAAAAAAAAAAAAGAAAAGAAAAGTAATGATCCTAAGTGAAAAAAATAAAATAAAAATATTTTAAAGATTTTATTTCTTTATTTGAGAGAGAGAGAATGAGAGACAAAGAGCTGAGAGGAGAGAGGTCAGCAGGAGAAGAAGACTCCCCACTGAGCAGGGAGCCCAACATGGGACTTGGTCCCAGAACTCCAGGATCATGTCCTGAGCTGAAGGCAGTCATTTAACCAACTGAGCCACCCAGGCACCCTAAAATAAAATTTTTGAAAAAAAAATTACACCTGTCAGGATTAGCACTGAGTAATATATAGAATTGTTGAATCACTATATTCTACACCTGAAACTAATATAACACTGTATCTTAACTATACTGGAGTTAACTTTCAAAAAATAAAAAATAAAATAAAAGTAAAATGTGTTCTGAAAAAATAAAGAAATTGAATCTTAGTGAGCAAACAGACGTTCATTTTGGTTATTTTCATAGTTGTTTCTAAAATTAGGCTGAGTCAATTAAGTGTTAAACTGCAGAGAAAGAAGGATTGCTATTGATTTTATACATATGAATATGTCTGAAAGTGAAAAATCAACATCCCCACTGGATGTGAACTAAGATTTATGGGGATTCATTTCACCACTTTTTTTTTATTTCTTTTCAGCATAATAGCATTCATTGTTTTTGCACCACACCCAGTGCTCCATGCAATACTGCCCTCCCTATTACCCACCACCTGGTTCCCCCAACCTCCCACCCCCCGCCCCTTCAAAACCCTCAGGTTGTTTTTCTGAATCCATAGTCTCTCATGGTTCACCTCACCACTTTTACACTCAGACCAGCACCAGAAGGATATGAACATTTTAGCAGAAAACTAACATACTCATACCATTGGAGATAAGAGTGTTTTAAATTAGCACCCAGTGCCACCCACCTCTCTGCATGCCTCCATAACTTCATTATGAAACCTTTATTTTTGCTTTGTGTAACTGAAGTTCTCCAGATGAAACTCTTGAGAAAACAGCAAAATAACCTTTAGAATAACCAGTTTCCTTCTTTGTCTTATCCCTCCCAAACTCTGTAACTCCCTTCAGACAATGGAAAATATTTCAGTTTCATAATTATCAAAATTTGGTGTAATTTAGAATCTTTGGAACCAGTGTCTTCTATGGATCTGATCTTTGTCCTTGATTTCACAAGCAAGTCTTCTGCCAACTTGGAGAGGGGAGGTGGCAGGGGCTGTTGGTTGAATAGTTTGTGGGTAAACATGCACTTTCATACAATAACCAACTTAATCTGTTTCACTCACCTGAAAAAACCTGCCTTGAGTGTTCTGGTTACCTTATTTTCCCTCTTTGGATTCTGTAGTGAGAAATTAGAATGTTCATTTTGGCAAGAAGTATGCCTATTTACTGGGCAACAGTCATTAAATTCTCTCTCTCTCTCTCTCTCTTCCTCTCTCTTTAGCAAGATAAGGAATGAAGAGTGAGTATGGAATCATAATAAGACTTAAACATCAATTGCAACCAAATGCAGGGATCATCATTCAAAAGTTAGGGGACTTCTGGTTTCAGCACTGGGTTGAAGGCAATAACGATGATGAAAATTTGATTATTATTTTTTTTTGTAAGTGGGGATATTTCCAGGCCAGCTGAGAGTCTGGATGCCCTGAATACCGGGAATAAGAAGAATACAACAAATGTTACATTATGTACAGTTTCCATGCTGTCAGGTGAAGAACATTGTTAAAGAATTGTTAATTTGACAAACACTCCTATGCTTGGTGTCAAGATACAACATTTCTCTGTCATCAAGGGGTTCATTGTCTGATGAGTTAGAAGTATATCATTTTCTTCCAATATGCAGAAAGAATGATGTTTAAGGATATACACTACTTGTGTTTTATTTGATAAAATGAAACAAAGACCAAGAACAAAAAGTGCTGGTCATTATCTGGATATTGCTTTTAGAACTTGAAGACTGATTATCCCATTGTTCATCAATCATCTTTTCCCAGTCTATCTCCCTCCAGCCATACAAAACAATGACTTGCTACTGAAAATTTCCATTTTCCTTGTCTCTATGTTATAAAATAATAGATAAGTAATTCTTCAAGGTACAGCTTATCTGTGTATGGGATGACTTAGGAGAATGGCATGAACAGAGGGAAGCACAACACAGTGGCATATTTTGGGGGTCTAGAATTATCTATTCTAATCTAGAATTATCTATCTAATCTAGAATTATAAAAATTGATTAAAAATGTACTTGCACAAATTGATGGTCATTATAATTTGGGCAAATTACTTAGTTCTATAAGTCTAACTTTTCTCACTTGTAACATAGTAATAATAATGATAGTACTGATCTCCTGGTGATGTGAGAACCAAAGACAATAGGTTGTGTAAAGGTCCTGGAACAGTACCTGGCGCCTTGTAAGCAGCTAGTAGATGTTTGCCTTTTTTTGTGCAATATATATATATATATATATATATATATTGTATATACATATATATATATGTATACATACATATGTATGTATATACATATATATACATATGTATATATATGTATATATGTATATATGTATATATATGTATATATACATATATATACATACATATATATACATATATATATACATATATATATGTATATACATGTATATATATACATATACATATACATATATATACATATACATATATATATACATATACATATATATATACATGTACATATACATGTACATATACATATATATATGTATATATATGTATGTATATATATGTATGTATATATATGTATATATATGTATGTATATATATGTATATATACATATATATACATATACATATATACATATATATACATACATATGTATATATGTATATGTATATGTATGTATATATACATACATATGTATATATGTGTGTATACATATATACATATATACATATATATACATACATATGTATATATGTGTGTATATATATATGTATATATATGTATGTATATATATGTATATATATACATATATATATATGTATATGTATATGTATATATACATATGTATATATGTATATATATACATATATATATATGTATATATATACATATATACATATGTATATATACATATACATATACATATATATATATATATGTATATATATATATATACAGGAAGCAACAGAGAGGACTTTTGTGATCTAGAGAAGTTCAGTGGATAACTGAAATATATATATTCTTTTTTTTCCCATTTTATTTATTTTTTCAGCATAACAGTATTCATTGTTTTTGCACAACACCCAGTGCTCCATGCAAAACGTGCCCTCCCCATTACCCACCACCTGAAATATATATATTCTTAAATGTATTTATTTATTTATTGAGCTACAACTGATGTATCATACCTTATTAGTTTAAGGTATACATCATAACAGTTCAGTATTTTATATATTACAAAATGATCCCCACAAAAATTCTAGTTACCATCTGTCACGATACAAAGTTACTACAATATTACAGACTATATTCTCTATGCTGTACTTTATGTCCCCATTACTTACTTACTTTATAACTGGAAGTTTGTACCTTTTTTTTTTATATTTCTTTTCAGTGTAACAGTATTCATTGTTTTTGCACCACACCCAGTGCTCCATGCAATTTGTACCTTTTAATCCCCCTCACCTATTTCACCCACCCTAACCCTTCCCCCTCTGGTAACCAATAATTTGTTTACTGTATCTATAAGTTCATTTCTATTTTGTTTTGTTTCTTCATTTGTTTTGTTTCTTTAGATTCCACATATAAGAAAAATGATACTGTATTTGTCTTTCTCTGTCTGACTTATTTCACTTAGCATAACACCCTCTAGGTCCATCTGTGTTATCACAAATGGCAAGATTTCATTCTTTTTCATGGTTCTGACTGTATTTATATATCACAACTTTTTTATCCATTCACACATCAGTGGATATATATGTTACCTCCATGTCTTTGGCTAACACTGTAATGAACATAGGGGCACATATATCTCTTTGAATTGATGTTTTTTTTCTTTAGATGAGTACCCAGTATTGGAATTGCTGGATCATATGGTAGTTCTATTTTTAATTTTCTGAGGAACCTCTACACTATTTTCCACTGTGCCTGCATCCATTTACATTCTCACCACCAGTTAACAGGGGTTCGTTCCCTTTTTCTACATCCTTACCAACACTGGTGATTTTTTTTTTTTTTTGGTCTTTTTGATAATAGCAATCTGATATCCCATTGTGATATCCCATTGTGGTTTTGATCTCTGTATTTTCCTGGTGATTAGAGATGTTAAACGTCTTTTCATGTGCCTGATGGCCATCTCTATGTCTTCTTTGGAAAAATATGAATTTAAATTCTTTTAAATAGGGTTTTTAATTGGGCTATTTTTTATATCAATTTGTTTAAGTTTTTAAATATATTTTGAATATTAACCCCTTATTGGCTGTGTAGTATACTAGTATCTTCTTCCATTCAATAGGTTGCCTTTTGGGGGGGGGGTCGCTGGCTTCCTTTGTTGTGCAAAAACTTTTTAATTTGGTATAATCCCATTTGTCTATTTTATCTTTTGTTGCCCATGCCTGAGGAGACATAGCCCCCCAAAATATTGCTAATAACAATGTCAAACAGTTTAATTACCTATGTTTTCTTTTACGACTTTTATGGTTTCAGGTATTACATTCAAGTCTTTAAACCATTTTTGAATTAATTTTTTTAATATGGTGTAAAAAAAAAGTGGCTCATTTTCATTCTTTTTCATATACTTGTCCAGTTTTCTCAACATCCTTAATTGAAGACACTGTTGTTTAGTCTTTAGTCTCCAGATGTTTGTGGGCCTTTTCCTCATTTTCTCAAAATTTCTAGTTTCATATTGATGTGGTCAGAAAAGATGCCTGATGTGATTTCAGTTTTCTTGAATTTATTGAGACTTATTTTGTGGTCTAAAAAGTGATATGTCTTGGAGAATGTTCCACGTGTGCTTGAAAAGAATGTGAATTCAGCTGTTTTGGGTGAAATGTTCTGTATACAGTTGACCTTTAAACAATCCAGGTGTTGCGACACCAACTCCCCATGCAGTCAAAAATCCATGTATAACTTTTGACTCCCCTCAAACTCAACTATTATTAGTCTATTATTTACTAGAAGCCTTACCAAGAACATAAACAGTCAATTACACATATTTTGTACATGTATTATGTAGAGTATTCTTACAATAAAATAGAGAGAAGAAAATGTTATTAAGAAAATCATAAGGAAGAAAAATACATTTATAGTACTATACTGTATTTTTTTAAATCTTTGTATAACTAGAACTGTGCAGTTCAAACTCTTGCTGTTCAAGAATCAATTGCATGCCTATTAAGTCCATCTTGTCTGGTATGTTGTTTAAGGCCAATACTTCACTATTGATTTTCTGTCTGGATGGTTTACCCATTGATGTTAAGTGGAATATTAAAGTCCCTTAATATATTGTATTATTGTAAGTTTTACCCTTTATTTCTGTTAATATTTGTTTTACATATTTAGGTGCTCTTATGTCAATGTATAAATATTTATGAATGTTGTATCCTCTTGTTGGATTGACCCCTTTATTATTATGTAATGCCTTCTTTGTCTTACATTACAAGCTTTATTTTGAAGTTTGTTTCATCTAAGGTGAATATTGCTACTCCAGCTCTTTGTTCTTGTTTGTTTTCATTTGCATTGAATATCTTTTCCAACTCTGCAACTTCAGCAAGTGTGTGTCTTCAAATGTGAAGAAGTCATCTTTAAGATAGCACATATAGAAGAGGTTACTGCCTATGCTCTCCTCTAGGATTCTGATGGATTCCTGTCTCACATTGAGGTCTTTAATCCATTTCGAGTTTATCTTTGTGTATGGTGTAAGAGAATGGTCGAGTTTCATTCTTCTACATATAGCTGTCCAATTTTCCCAGCAACATTTATTGAAGAGACTGTCTTTTTTCCACTGTATATTTTTTCCTGCTTTGTCGAAGATTATTTGACCATACAGCTGAGGGTCCATGTCTGGGCTCTCTACTCTGTTCCACTGGTCTATGTGTCTGTTTTTGTGCCAGTACCATGCTGCCTTGGTGATCACAGATTTGTAGTAAAGCTTGAAATCAGGCAACAGGACACCCCCAGTTTTGTTTTTCTTTTTTAACATTTCCTTAGCAATTTGGGGTCTCTTCTGGTTCCATACAAATTTCAGGATTGTTTGTTCCAGCTCTTTGAAAAATGTCTGTGGAATTTTGATCAGAATGACATTGAAAATATAGATTTCTCTGGGCAGTATAGGAATTTTAACAATGTTTATTCTTCCGATCCAAGAGCATGGAATGACCTTCCATCTTTTTGTGTCTTCTTCAATTTCTTTCATGAGTGTTTGGTAGTTCCTCAAGTACAGATCTTTTACCTCCTTGGTTAGGTTTATTCCAGGAATCTTATGGTTCTTGGTGCTATAGTAAATGGAATCAATTCTCTAATTTATCTTTCTGTATTTTCATTGTTAATGTATAAGAAAGCAACTGATTTCTGTACATTGACTTTGTGTCCTACAACATTACTGAATTGCTGTATGAGTTCTAGTAGTTTGGGAGTGGAGTCTTGGGTTTTCCATATAAAGTATCATGTCATCTGCAAAGAGAGAGAGTTTGACTTCTTCATTGCCAGTTTAGGTGCCTTTTATTTCTCTTTGTTTTCTGATTGCTGTTGCTATCTTCTAATACTATGTTGAACAAGAGTGGTGAGAGTGGGCATCCTTGTGTTCCTGATCTCAACGGAAAAGGCTGTGGGCTTTTTCCCATTGAGGATGATATTTGCTGTGGGTTTTCATAGATAGAGTTTATGAAGTTGAGGAATGTTCCCTCTATCCCTATACTCTGAAGCAGTTTAATCAGGAACGGATGCCGGATTTTGTCAAATGCTTTTTCTGCATCAATTGAGAACACCATGTGGTTCTTCTCTCTTCTCTTGATTTGTTCTATCACATTGATAGATTTATGAATGTTGAACCACACTTGCAACCCAGGGATGAATCCCCCCTGGTCATGGTGGATAATCTTTTTAATGTGCTGTTGAATCCTGTTTGCTAGGATCTTGTTGAGAATCTTAGCATCCATATTCATCAGTGATATTGGTCTGAAATTCTCCTTTTTGGTAGGGTCTTTGCCTGGTTTGGGGATCAGGATAATGCTGGCTTCATATCAGCCACAGCAACTTCTTTCAAGATATGTCTCCAAAGGCAAAGGAAACAAAAGCAAAAATGAACTTTTGGGACTTCATCAAGATCAAAAGCTTCTGCACAGCAAAGGAAACAGTCAACAAAACAAAAAGGCAACCCACGGAATGGGAGAAGATATTTGCAAATGACAGTACAGACAAAAGGTTGATATCCAGGATCTATAAAGAACTTCTCAAACTCAACACACACAAAACAGATAATCATGTCAAAAAATGGGCAGAAGACATGAACAGACACTTCTCCAAAGAAGACATAAAAACAGCGAACAGACACATGAAAAAAATGTTCATCATCACTAGCCATCAGGGAGATTGAAATCAAAACCACATTGAGATACCACCTTGCACCAGTTAGAATGGCCAAAATTAGCAAGACAGGAAACAACGTGTGTTGGAGAGGATGTGGAGAAAGGGGAACCCTCTTACACTGTTGGTGGGAATGCAAGTTGGTGCAGCCACTTTGGAGAACAGTGTGGAGATTCCTCAAGAAATTAAAAATAGAGTTTCCCTATGACCCTGAAATTGCACTACTGGGTATTTACCTTAAAGATATAGATGTAGTGAAAAGAAGGGTCATCTGTATCCCAATGTTCATAGCAGCCATGGCCATGATCGCCAAACTGTGGAGAGAACCAAGATGCCCTTCAACGGATGAATGGATAAGGAAGATGTGGTCCATATACACGACGGAGTATGATGCCTCCATCAGAAAGGATGAATACCCAACTTTTGTAGCAACATGGATGGGACTGGAAGAGATTATGCTGAGTGAAATAAGTCAAGCAGTCAGAGTCAATTATCATATGGTTTCACTTACTTGTGGAGCATAACAAATAACACGGAGGACATGGGGAAATGGAGAAGAGAAGGGAGTTGAGGGAAATTGGAAGGGGAGATGAACCATGAGAGACTATGGACTCTGAAAAACAATCTGAGGGTTTTGAAGGGGCAGGGGTGGGAGGTTGGGGGAACTTGGTGATGGGTTTTATGGTGGGCAAGTATTGCATAGAGCACTGGGTGTGGTGCATAAACAATGATTTCTGTTACACTGAAAAGAAATTAAATTTTAAAAATTGATCAATTTTTTAAAAAGATAGCACATAGATGGATCTTGTTTTTTTATTCCTTCAGGCATCCATAAGTGCTTCAATAAATGGTGCTGGTAAAATTGGATAGCTCCATACAGAAAAATGAAATGGGACCATACTCTTACAGCTTACACAGAGATAAACTCAAAATGGATGAAAGACCTCAATATGGGACAGGAATCTTCTAAATTCTAGAGGAAAATATAGGCAGTCACTACTTTGACATCAGCCACAACAACTTCTTTCAAGACATGTCTCTAAAGTCAAGGGAAACAAAAGCAAAAATAAACTTTTGGAACTTCATCAAGATAAAAAGCTTCTGCGCAGCAAAGAAACAGTCAACAAAACAAAGAGGCAACCCACAAAACAGAAGATATTTGCAAATGACATTACAGAAAAAGGGCTGATATCCCAGATCTATAAAGAGCTTCTCTTTTTATTGTACTGTTGGATCTTTTTTTTTTTTTTTTGACAGAGAGAAATCACAACTAGTCAGAGAGGCAGGCAGAGAGAGAGGAGGAAGCAGGCTCCTCACGGAGGAGAGAGCCCGATGTGGGGCCCAATCCCAGGACCCTGGGATCATGACCTGAGCCGAAGGCAGAGGCTTAACCCACTGAGCCACCCAGGTGCCCCTGTACTGTTGGATCTTATTAGCTAGGATCTTGTTGAGAATCTTGGTATCCATATTCATCAGTGATATTGGCCTGAAATTCTCCTTTTTGATGGGGTCTTTGCCTGGTTTGGGGATCAGGGTAATGCTGGCTTCTTAGAAAGAGTATGGCAGTTTTCCTCTGTTTCTATTTTTTGAAATAGCTTCTGGAGAATAGGTATTATTTCTTCTTTGAATGTTTGGTAGAATTCCTCAGGGAATCCATCTGGTCATGGGTTCTTGTTTTTTGGGAGGTTTTTGATCACTGCTTCAATCTTGTTACTAGATATTCGTCTATTCAGCTTGTCATTTGCTTCCTGATTCAGTCTTGGAAGTTTATAGGTTTCCAGGAATGCATCCCTTTCTTTCAGGTTGCTTAACTTATTAGCATATAACTGTTGATAATTTCTGTTGATTGTTTCTATTTCCTTGGTGTTAGTCATGATCTCTCCCCTTTCATTCATAATTTTATTAATTTGGGTCCTATCTCTTTTCTTTTGGATCAGTATGGCCAGTGGTTTATCAATGTTATTGGTTCTTTCAAAGAACTAACTTCTAGTTTTGTTGATGGGTTCTACTCTATCTCTAGTTTCTATCTCATTGATCTCAGTTCTGGTCAATTATTTCCCTTCTTGTGCATGGGGTTGGCTTAATTTTTTGGTTGATTTTCCACTTCTTTAAGGTGTAAAGAGAGCTGGTGTATTCTGGATTTTTCAGTGATTTTTGTTTGTTTGTTTGTTTGTTTTAGTGAGGCTTGAATGTCCATGTTTTCCCCCCTTAGGACCACCTTTGCCATATCCCATAGGTTTGGACTGATGTGTCTTCATTCTCAGGTGGGATTTATCCCTGGGATAAAAGGGTGGTTCAACATTCACAAATCAATCAATGTGATAGAAAAAATCAGTAAGATAAGAGAAAAACCACATGGTCCTCTCAATTGTTGCAGAAAAAGCATTTCACAAGGTACAGCATCTATTCCTGATTAAAACAATTCAATAAATAAATGGTGCTGGGAAAACTGGACAGCTATATGTAGAAGAATGAAACTTGACCATTCTCTTACACCGTACACAAAGATAAACTCAAAATGGATAAAAGACCTCAACGTGAGACAGGAATCCATCAGAATCCTAGAGGAGAACATAGGCAGTAACCTCTTCGATATAGGCCACAGCAACTTCTTTCAAGATATGTCTCCAAAGGCAAAGGAAACAAAAGCAAAAATGAACTTTTGGGACTTCATCAAGATCAAAAGCTTCTGCACAGCAAAGGAAACAGTCAACAAAACAAAAAGGCAACCCACGGAATGGGAGAAGATATTTGCAAATGACAGTACAGACAAAAGGTTGATATCCAGGATCTATAAAGAACTTCTCAAACTTAACACACACAAAACAGATAATCATATCAAAAAATGGGCAGACACTTCTCCAATGAAGACATACAAATGGCTATTAGACACATGAAAAAATGCTCACCATCACTAGCCATCAGGGAGATTCAAATTAAAACCACATTGAGATATCACTTTACACCAGTTAGAATGGCCAAAATTAGCAAGACGGGAAACAATGTGTGTTGGAGAGGATGTGGAGAAAGGGGAACCCTCTTACACTGTTGGTGGGAATGCAAGTTGGTGCAGTCACTTTGGAGAACAGTGTGGAGATTCCTCAAGAAACTAAAAATAGAGCTTCCCTATGATCCTGCAATTGCACTGCTGGGTATTTACCCCAAAGATACAGATGTAGTGAAAAGAAGAGCCATCTGTACCCCAATGTTTATAGCAGCAATGGCCATCGTCACCAAACTGTGGAAGAACCAAGATGCCCTTCAACCGTCGAATGGATAAGGAAGATGTGGTCCATATACACGATGGAGTATGATGCCTCCATCAGAAAGGATGAATACCCAACTTTTGTAGCAACATGGATGGGACTGGAAGAGATTATGCTGAGTGAAATAAGTCAAGCAGAGAAAGTCAAGTATCATATGGTTTCACTTATTTGTGGAGCATAACAAATAACATGGAGGACATGGGGAGATGGAGAGGAGAAGGGAGTTGAGGGAAATTGGAAGGGGAGATGAACCATGAGAGACTATGGACTCTGAGAAACAATCTGAGGGTTTTGAAGGGGCGGGGGTGGGAGGTTGGGGAACCAGGTGGTGGGTATTAGGGAGGGCATGTATTGCATGGAGCACTGGGTGTGGTGCAAAAACAATGAATACTGTTATGCTGAATAAATAAATAAACAAATAAATAAATACAAACAATTCATAGTATAGGGATAGAGCGAACATTCCTCAACTTCATAACAGCGATCTATGAAAACCTCACAGAGAATATCATTCTCAATGCAGAAAAGCTGACAGCCTTCCCTTGAGATCAGGAACACAACAAGGATGCCCCCGCTTGCTGCTGTTGTTAAATATAGGTCTAGAAGTCCTAGCAACAGCAATCAGACAACAAAAAGAAATAAAAGGTATTCAAACTGGCAAAGAAGAAGTCAAACTCTCTCTCTTTGCAGATGACATGATACTTTATATGTAAAACCCAAAAGACTCCACCCCAAACTACTAGAACCCATTCAACAATTCGGTAATGTAGCAGGATACAAAAATAATGTACAGAAATCAGTTGCTTTCATATACCCTAACAATGAAAGTACAGAAAGGTAAATTAGAGAATCGATTCCATTTAGCACCAAGAACCATAAGATACCTGGGAATAAACCTAACCAAAGGGAAAAGGATCTGTACTTGAGAAACTACCAAACACTCATGAAAGAAATTGAAGAAGGCACAAAAAGATGGAAGACCATTCCATGCTCATGAATCAGAAAAATAAACATTGTTAAAATGTCTATACTGCCCAGAGAAATCTATACTTCAATGCCATTCCGATCAAAATTCCAGACATTTTTCAAAGAGCTGGAACAAACAATCCTGAAATTTGTATGGAACCAGAAGAGACCCCAAATTGCTAAGGAAATGTTAAAAAAGAAAAACAAAACTGGGGGTGTCCTGTTGCCTGATTTCAAGCTTTACTACAAATCTGTGATCACCAAGGCAGCATGGTACTGGCACAAAAACAGACATATAGACCAGTGGAACAGAGTAGAGAACCCAAACATGGACTCTCAGCTGTATGGTCAAATAATCTTCGACAAAGCAGGAAAAAATATACAGTGGAAAAAAGACAGTCTCTTCAATAAATGTTGCTGGGGAAATTGGACAGCTATATGTAGAAGAATGAAACTCGACCATTCTCTTACACCATACACAAAGATAAACTCAAAATGGACAAAAAACCTCAACATGAGGCAGGGATCCATCAGAATCCTAGAGAACAGAGGCAGTAACCTCTTTGACATCGGTCACAGCAACTTCTTTCAAGACCCATCTCCAAAGGCAAAGGAGACAAAAGCGTAAATGAACTTTTGGGTATATGTCAAGATCAAAATCTTCTGCACAGAAAAGGAAACAGTCAACAGAACAAAGAGGCAACCCACGAAATGGGAGAAGATATTTGCAATTGACACTACAGACAAAGGGCTGATATCCAGGATCTATAAAGAACTACTCAAAGTCAACACACACAAAACAGATAATCACATCCAAAAAAATGGGCAGAAGACATGAACAGACACTTCTCCAAAGAAGACATACAAATGCTAACAGACACATGAAAAAATATTCAACATTTATAGCTACCAGGGAATCACAAAACAAAACCATGATGAAATAGCATCCTACACCAGGTAAAGTGGTAAAAAATAACAAGGCAAGAAACAACAAATGTTGGTGAGGATGTGAAGAAAGGGGAACCCTCTTATAATGTTGGTGGCAATGCAAGCTGGTACAGCCAGTCTGGAAAAAAACTGGGAATGTTCCTCAAGATGTTAAAATAGAGCTACCTTGCAACCGAACAATTGAACTTCTATATCTTTACCACAAACACACAGATGTAGTGAAAAGAAAGGCACATGCATCCCAATCCTCATAGCCACAATGTCCACAATAGCCAAACTGTGGAAGGAATTGAGATGACCTTCAACAGATGAATGGATAAAGAAGATGTGGTTCATAAATACAATGAAATATTACTTTGCTATCAGAAGGGATGAATACTCACCAGTTGCACTGACATGTTTGGAACTAAGGAGATTATGCTAAGTGAAATAAGTCAAGCAGAGATAGACCATTATCCTATGGTTTCACTTATTTGTGGAACATAAGGAATAGCATGTAGAACCATAGTGGTAAAGAGGGAAATCTGAAGGGGGCAGAATCAGAGAGGGAGACAAATGATGAGAGACTCTGGACTCTGGGAAACAAACTGCGGGTTTCAGAGGGGGATGATGGAGGATGGGGTGACTGACTGGGTGATGGGTATTAAGGAGGGCACGTGTTATGATGAGCACTGGGTGTTATACGCAACAAATTAGTCATTGAACACTGTGTTGAAAACTAATGATGTACTGTATGGTGCTAACTTAACATAATAAACATAAGGAATACCATGGAGGACTGTAGGGGAAAGGAGGGAAAACTGAAGGGGGAGAAATCAGAGAAGATGAACCTGAGAGACTATGAACTCCAGGAAACAAACTGAGGGTTTCAGAGATGGGGGTGGGGGAATGGGATAGTTGGATGATGGGTATCAAGGAGGGCATGTGTTGTGTCGAGCACTGCATGTTAAAAACAACCAGTGAGTCAAGGAACACTACATCAAAAATAAATGATATACTATACAGTGGCTATCTGAACATGATAAAAAAATAAAATTGCCCCCCAACACACACACACACACACAAACACACACACACACACACACATGAATCACAAAGGGCAGTGGCATGGCTCTCCTGGGGCTCTGAGACTACCTGTGAGAGAGTTGCAGTGGGCATGCACCACAGGAGGCTGCAGCTTTTGGAGGCCCATACTGAAATGGATACTCTTTGTCCTGGAGGGTTTATTAAAGAGGGCAGATTACAGTTTTTCTGCTCTGGGCCAGAGGTTTGGCCGTGGCCATTTTTGGCCATTTTCTGATCCTCTAAAGAGGGGTGGAAAGCCTCCAGGGAACAAAGGCCACACAGAGGACCAGTTTCACTGAGCCCACCCCCCAGACAGGGGTGGGACAACGTCCCCCAGGCAGGGAAAACTGAGAAAAAGAGCAGAAGACTCATCCCCCAGAAAACAGCTCAGGACATGTAGATGACAATATATGGATCCCATAGACTGTAAAATTCCAGTGCCAGAGGAAAATAGTATATTGAGCTCCAGATATTGCCTCATAACTTTTTATTTTTCTGATAAAATTCTTCTTTTCTTTTTTTCTTCTTTTTTTTGCTTTTTTCTCATTTCCACTTGATGTTTATTATATTGACATTTCTGGATTGCTTTTTTTTTCTATTTTTAAAAATTTATTTATTTATTTTCAGCATAACAGTACTCATTGCTATGGCCATACCACCCTGAAGGCGCCCGTTCTTGTCTGATCTTGATTGCTTTTTAACTTCTATTTTCTCACACCTTTATTTTTTATAGATATATGATTCATTTTAGTCTTATTTTTCACTCTATTCAATTTTATCTCTCTGTATATATAAGTTTTACTTTCCTTGGAATTGGGAAACATAGTGTCTTCTAACAGACAGACCAAAATTCACCTAGGAACAAGTGGAACACCCTGCTTTGTCCACATAAGAGATTGTAATTCCTTTTCTCCTACCTCTTTTTTTCTTTTCTTTCTTTTTTTAATTTTTAAATTTTTTTCTTGTGTTTCATCTTGGCTTTTTCTGTGGTGGCTTCCAACTACTCCAGATTTTGCTAGTGTGCATCTAGCTTGGGTTGTTGATGTTTTGGACTCTGTTCACTTGCTCAATCATCCCTAAACAAAATGACTAGGAGGAGGAACTCTCAACAAAAAAAAGAACCAGAGACAATGTCCTCTGCCACAGAACTAATGGATATGGATATAAGCAAGATGGCAGAATAGCTAGACTTGAAAAAAGGATTAGTGACAATATAGGATCTTTAAAGGCAGAAATGAAATCTAATCAGGCCAAACTTAAAAATGCTATGAATGAGATGCAGTCTAAACTGGATACTCTAACATCCTGAGTAGATGAGGCAGAAGAGAGAATAAGTGGTCTAGAAGATAAGGTGATGAAAAGGGTGGAAGTTGGGAAAAACAAAGATAGGTAGCTAGTAGCCTATGAAAAAAAAGACTTGGATAGGGTAATGACATCATGAAACATTCCAGTGTCATAAATATTGAGATCCCCGAAGGGGTGGGAGGAGAGAGAGGGCTAGAAAGAATATTTCAGGAGATAATAGCTGAGAAGTTCCCTAACCTGCGGAAGGAAACAAGCATTCATGCCCAAGAGGCAGAGAGGACCACTCCCAAAAATCAACAAAAACAGATAAACTCTCTGACATATAATTGTGAAGCTCAGCATAATGCCCTCCAGTTCCATCCATGTTGATGCAAATAGTAAGTATTCATCCTTTCAGATGGCTGAGTAATATTCCATTGTATATATGAACTACATTTTCTTTATCCATTCAACTGTTGATGGACATCTCAGCTCTTTCCACAATTTGGCTATTGTGGACATTACTGCTATGAACATTGGAGTACAGGTTCTCTTGCAGATCACTACATTTGTATTTTTGGGATACAAATATTAGTGCAATTACTGGGTCATAGGGTAGCTCTATTTTTAACTTCTTGATGAACCTCCCTAGCATTTTCCAGACTGACTGTATCAGCTTGCATTCCCACCAACTGTGTGAGAAGATGTATGCCTCAGTTTTTACATCAGTATATAGTATATAACATATTAATATACAGAAAGGAAAAATATAAGAAAATAGGATGTTCTTCAGTTTGAGACAATGCTTGTCTCTGTTAAAATAAATGTGATTCTTTATCCATTTTTTTTTCAATTTTCCTTCCAAGGGCTGTTTTTGGTGACAAGTCCCAAGAACATTTTCCCAGAGTAATCAAAGCTTAGGACCATGTTCTACATAGAATATATGCGAAATGTTAGTTTTAAAAAGATGACCATACAGGAGGAAAGCTAGTTTAAGAGAGTTTACTGGTTGGGAAAATAAAAAGACCAACATCTATGAGTTATAACTGTGGGATTAAGTTAAATAATATTGACAAACTACAAAACTGAGAATCTATTCTGTGCAAATCTTGTGTTCTGCATAGTATATTAAGTCTTGGGGAAGAAAATCAGGGAGTACTTATGATAGTCTTAGAGCTACATGCATTGTGCTGATGAAGGTCTCTGAGGAGGAGTAGATCAGTTCAGGTGGGGTTGTTAGAAAGGCTTGGATAAGGTTTGAGGATAGATAGGGTTTTGAGGGGTAGAAAGGAGAGAGAAGAGCATTGCAGATATATGGAAAGATGTGGCCAAAAGTACTGGGGAATATGTGGCCAATGATCCTCCAGGATAGAGATTTCATACTAGTTCCCTGTGGTTCCTATAATGGCCTCAGATGGCTTTTGAGGGTGTTATGAACTATGGGAAATTTTTGTGATGTACAGTACATTTGTATGTATATGTATTTCCTGAGAGGGTCCATATCTTTCACCAAATTATTTGGGGATCTGTCTGTGATTCAAAAATGGAAAAATCTTATTCTAAATCTTTCTGATTATGTTCATATTGTACCATAATCTTCACCCCCTATGCAATCAGTGACTGAGTTTATTAATTCTTCCTTAAGAAGGTTTTTTTCCCTTTTAAATCTTAATTTCCTGATCATTAATAGCAGTAGTGCTCTTGAATTTAGATCAACTAATTCAAAAGACACAACAGGTTTGTTCATCACCAGGCTGACTTGGCTTTAAGACAGATTACAGGATAAAAAGCAACTCAGCTCACACCACACCCATAAGCAAGGGTCTTGAGGCACAATTTTCCTCATCAGACACTCTGTGCTTGGGATACATGTGGCCAGGAGAGATGAGATGCAGCACATATATACAATCTAAATCATCAGGAAGATGTCACCTCTTGAGTCCCTTTACCTTTATATCTGCCATGGCACAGAACTCTCAAGGTACATATGACTAGTTCTCACTCCTGGAGGTAGCTGCATTTCACCAACACAACTTAAAGACAATTTGACCATGAAATGCAAGTGCTTGCTTTGGCAACATCAACAGTTGGGTTCTCAATCAACAGCTGGGTTCTCATTTATCAAGCTTCTGACAAATTCTTGAGTTAATGTTGCAGAAGAATGGACAAGTGTTCAAATCCTCATACAATTTCTGTTATGGTACATTGCTATAATTGTTCTATGTAATTGTTCTACACAAGGGAGTTCTCTTGGAAAGCAAATTTTAAACTCATTTTTGCCTAACTCTCTCAACTAGCTTTTGTAGCTACTGTGAAGGTCTTTTTTCCTTTATAGAATTTGAGCAAGTATGAAATGTCAAGCTGAGAGAATTCTTATAAACATTTAAAGTAAGAAGAATTCTTAAAATAATAATATCTTTAAAATGTTTTTGTTGAACTTTCCCTTTCTTGGTGAGTCAGAGGCATATCCATATCTTTGAGGAAAATTAGGATTGTTATGGAAGGAATGCAAAGAGAGAATTGGTGCACAGGTGTTTTGATCTCCATAATAGATTGTTGAGAGTCAGAGGGAAGCTCAGAGATAACAGGGAAAGTATAATAGATTGGGAAGAGAAAACAGGAAGAGGCATATGTCATTTCCTGTCCATTGCTGCCTAGGTCACTTCCACTCTCAGATGATATGATTGGACCTTGGAGAATATGTAGGGAGAATGGGGTCTCAACACAGAGAGGTCCATGTATTCTGACTAGTGTCCTGAATGGCCACCACCAGGAAGCCTTGTGAAGGTTGAGCCAATGCTCCAAATCACTCCAACTCTTTCCATGAACAGCATGACTGTCTTTGCTGAGAGTAGATCTGTTTTTCAGAACCTCAGTGGGTGAGGACTCACAATTGACATGAACCACTTTCAGCAGTTTTCTTACAGCCAGCCTCATTTCTACCTATACAGCAAAGTAATTTTAGATGAAGAAGGTCATCAGAGCTGCCAAGTGCATTTTATTTTCTGCATTGACTCTGGTTGGTTGGTAGATGGCACATGGTGTGTAGTGAAAAAGATTGTGGTGCCTTGTACAGGATTGTGATGCCTGGTGCAGAAAGAGCTTGGGGACCATGTAGCTCTGTCTTCACTGAGATCAAGAGCACTGAGTAGTAGTGGCATGAACCCCAAGTATTTCTTGACTTAATTTGTTTATTAGATAAGAACTCTAGGACTTCAAGCTCTATTACAAAGCTGTCATCATCAAGACAGCATGGTACTGGCACAAAAACAGACACATAGACCAGTGGAACAGAATAGAGAGCCCAGAAATCGACCCTCAACTCTATGGTCAACTAATCTTCGACAAAGCAGGAAAGAATGTCCAATGGAAAAAAGACAGCCTCTTCAATAAATGGTGCTGGGAAAATTGGACAGCCACATGCAGAAAAATGAAATTGGACCACTTCCTTACACCACACACGAAAATAGACTCCAAATGGATGAAGGACCTCAATGTGAGAAAGGAATCCATCAAAATCCTTGAGGAGAACTCAGGCAGCAACCTCTTCGACCTCAGCCACAGCAACTTCTTCCTAGGAACATCGGCAAAGGCAAGGGAAGCAAGGGCAAAAATGAACTATTGGGATTTCATCAAGATCAAAAGCTTTTGCACAGCAAAGGAAACAGTTAACAAAACCAAAAGACAGCTGACAGAATGGGAGAAGATATTTGCAAACGACATATCAGATAAAGGGCTAGTATCCAAAATCTATAAGGAACTTAGCAAACTCAACACCCAAAGAACAAACAATCCAATCAAGAAATGGGCAGAGGACATGAACAGACATTTCTGCAAAGAAGACATCCAGATGGCCAACAGACACATGAAAAAGTGCTCCACGTCACTCGGCATCAGGGAAATACAAATCAAAACCACAATGAGATATCACCTCACACCAGTCAGAATGGCTAAAATTAACAAGTCAGGAAATGACAGATGCTGGAGAGGATGTGGAGAAAGGGGAACCCTCCTCCACTGTTGGTGGGAATGCAAGCTGGTTCAACCACTCTGGAAAACAGCATGGAGGTTCCTCAAAATGTTGAAAATCTAGTCTCATTTAAGCAAAATAACTTGTTCCAAGTCAACTGACTAGTTAGTGGCAGAGCCAGGATTAAGTCTGTTTTCAGATGCCTATGCTGATTTTCATTCTTCTCTCTTACCCTAGTTTAGATCGAAAGTGCTTCCTTGGGGGATGCCTGGGTGATTCAGTAGGTTAAGCCTCTGCCTTTGGCTCAGGACATGGTCTCAGCATTCTGGGATTAAGCCCCGCACTGGGCTCTCTGCTCAGCAGGGAGCCTGCTTCCCCCTCTCCCTCTGCCTCTCCACCTCCTTCTAATCTCTCTCTCTCTCTGTGTCAAATAAATAAATAAATAAAATCTTTTTTTTTTTTTTTAAGTTCTTCCTTGGTACCAAATACACTGTGCAATTTGGTCCCTGGTTCCCATTAGGAATCTTCTTTTTTTTTTTTTCCATTTTATTTATTTTTTCAGTGTAACAGTATTCATTGTTTTTGCACAACACCCAGTGCTCCATGCAAAACGTGCCCTCCCCATTACCCACCACCTATTCCCCCAACCTCCCACCCCTGACCCTTCAAAACCCTCAGGTTGCTTTTCAGAGTCCATAGTCTCTTATGGTTCGCCTCCCCTTCCAAATTTTTTTTTTAATAAACATATAATGTATTTTTATCCCCAGGGGTACAGGTCTGTGAATCACAAGGTTTACACACTTCACAGCACTCACGATAGCACATACCCTCCCCAATGTCCATAACCCCCTCCCCCTCTCCCAACCCCACCTCCCCCCAGCAACCCCCAGTTTGTTTTGTGAGATTAAGAGTCATTTATGGTTTGTCTCCCTCCCAATCCCCTCTTGTTTCATTTAATCTTCTCCTATCCCCCAACCCCCCATGTTGCATCTCCATATCCTCATATCAGGGAGATCATATGATAGTTGTCTTTTTCCAATTGACTTATTTCACTAAGCATGATACCCTCTAGTTCCATCCACATCATCACAAATGGCAAGATTTCATTTCTTTTGATGGCTGCATAGTATTCCATTGTGTATATATACCACATCTTCTTGATCCATTCATCTGTTGATGGACATCTAGGTTCTTTCCATAGTTTGGCTATTGTAGACATTGCTGCTATAAACATTCAGGTACACGTGCCCCTTCGGATCACTGCGTTTGTATCTTTAGGGTAAATACACAGTAGTGCAATTGCTGGGTCATAGGGTAGTTCTATTTTCAACATTTTGAGGAACCTCCATGAAGTTTTCCAGAGTGGTTGCACCAGCTTGCATTCCCACCAACAGTGGAGGAGGGTTCCCCTTTCTCCGCATCCTTGCCAGCATCTGTCATTTCCTGACTTGTTAATTTTAGCCATTCTGACTGGTGTGAGGTGATATCTCATTGTGGTTTTGATTTGCATTTCCCTAATGCCGAGTGATGTGGAGCACTTTTTCATGTGTCTGTTGGCCATCTGAATGTCTTCTTTGCAGAAATGTCTGTTCATGTCCTCTGCCCATTTCTTGATTGGATTCTTTGTTCTTTGGGTGTTGAGTTTGCTAAGTTCCTTATAGATTTTGGATACTAGCCCTTTATCTGATATGTCGTTTGCAAATATCTTCTCCCATTCTGTCAGTTGTCTTTTGGTTTTGTTGACTGTTTCCTTTGCTGTGCAAAAGCTTTTGATCTTGATGAAATCCCAATAGTTCATTTTTGCCCTTGCTTCCCTTGCCTTTGGTGATGTTCCTAGGAAGACGTTGCTGCGGCTGAGGTCGAAGACGTTGCTGCCTGCGTTCTCCTCAAGGATTTTGATGGATTCCTTTCTCACATTGAGGTCTTTCATCCATTTTGAGTTTATCTTTGTGTATGGTGTAAGCAAATGGTCGAGTTTCATTCTTCTGTATGGAGTTATCTAATTCTCCCAGCACAATTTATTGAAGAAACTGTCTTTTTTCCAATGGATTTTTTTTCTGTCTTATCAAACATAAGTTGACCAGAGTTGAGGGTCCATATCTGGGCTCTCTATTCTGTTTCACTGGTCTATGTGTCTGTTTTTGTGCCAGTACCATGCTGTCTTGGTGATCACAGTTTTGTAATATAGCTTGAAATCAGACAAAGTGATGCCCCAGCTTTGTTCTTCTTTTTCAACATTTCCTTGGTGATTCAGGGTCTTTTCTGGCTCTATACAAATTTTAGCCTATCACTTTTCTGGTTCTTTCACCAATTCTCTTTGCTCATAAAGGTCCGGACTGGTGGTCCGGAACAAATCTTAATGTCCCAATTGAAGAGTTCTGTGAATATATCTATGCAGTCAGATGGATTTGGGTTTGAGTCTTTGTTAAGTATCTATAACTCTGAAAGTGAAATTAACCAGTGTACTTAAGGTAAATACAGATTTCTCTCCCATCTGCTCTTCTTAGCTATCCTCATTCTGGTTTCCAGTTTTCTAAGAATCTCAGCACTTACTCATTCCAAATGACAGGTGCAGAGAGGACTGGAAATACTGAATAGTGCATACTGCGATTGTTATGCCCTCCTTGCCTTATGACATTGCTGTTGTAGGTGAGTCTTATACAACTACCTGGAAGCATGTCCACTTAGCAGTGGTGCTATTCTTGGACCAGACCCTGTACTAGCTTCAGTGATACCCCACACTATTTACCAAGAGCAGCTCTTTTAATTAATGTTGAGCTATTTTTCCCATCAGGGATGCCACCATGTCATGCAAGCTGAGTTCCCTTAGCACACCCATCAGGCACACACTCACTGCCCAGTCAGCAGTTTCCTAACTTCCTTGAGCCCCTGATGATGAGCTCAGGTCAACAGCCCTGCTGCCCCATTCATTTTGAGCTCTTGACTAGTCTGCTATGTCAAGTTCCCATAACTTTTGTTCTGCAGGCCAGGGACTAGGCTTGATTCCTTCTCTCTCAAAAGACCCTCAGGCTCTTTTGTCCATTGGTTCATCCCCTTCCCAGAGCTCTTTATACTCACAGGACAGGGAGCTTTCTCAGCTGCACACACATGGTCCGTTACACTCTCACAAAAGCACAATGGGTGCTTACAGGCTATATGTTTTAAAACATAGTGACCATTAACCAACCATATTATTTTATCATGTTGTGGCTGCAGTGATCTCAGCCTGCTGGTATTATATTCTGTGTAACCCTCTCCTTTCGCATGTGGGTAGCACATAATGACTCACTTCTGATAGATGGACTATGGTAAGATTTATGGAATATCACTTCTGAGGTTAGGTTACAATGACATGGTGTCTTCTATCTTGGCGTCTCACCCTTTATCTCACTCACTTGGCTGGAAATAAGACAGCTGCCATGTTGTGAATAGCTGTGGGAAGAGACTTCTATGTCAAGCAAGTGATTATTTCAGTTAACAGTCTGCCAACAATGACATGAGTCAACTTGAAACTGGGTCCTCTTCCAGTTGAACCTTGACAGGACCACAGTTTCAGCCAACACTTTGAATGCAGCCTGTGAGAGACCTTGAACTGGGGTTACCCAGCTAAGCTGTGCCCAGATTCCTGACTTACAGACACTGTAAGATGATATATGTGTTTTAATCTACTATGTTTTGGGGTAATTTTTTAATGTAGCAATAGGTAATTAATATGCTATCACTGTAGGTCTAAGGACTATTTGGAGAGGCAGTTGGCAGCTTATTTTTACACTTCCCCTACCTACCCAGGTTAAAGTCTGCATATCACAGTTTGCTCACTATGTTAATAAGCACCCCATTAGAACTATGTAATTGTACACAAGACACTTAATTTTCTTGGCCCTCCATTCCTCTATAAAATGGATGGATTATTATATAATAATACCACCTTCACAGATTCAGCACACTGGAGATGCCAAAAAAGTAGGTGGTTCTCATTCTTCCTTCCTTCTTCTTAGTATAAGTTATGATTATGATAAATTCTCCAGAGAATTATTACACAACCAACACATATTTCTCAATTATTTAAGAGACTGGATACTGAATGATTTATAGCATGTATTAGATTGAATTATATGAAATTGTCATTTTTGTAGGTCAAAGGTATTCACTGTTGTCTCCCTAGTATCTGTACAATGCCTTGCCCATAGAAGGAAAGTTATTGACTGATTTCTTTGTATTAGATTGTAAAAACTGTCTACTGGAAAACTCCTGGGTATTCTTCAAGACACAGTCAAATTTTGTAACATCTGTGAAGCTTCCTTATCTGTGCAGCTGTTCTCTCTTCTAGTTTATGATACTCTCCATCCATTGATCACATTGTCGCTATATTTATCAGCCTCCTTCATTGTCTTCATTCACTATTTTAAGACATTACCTATTAGCTTCCTTTAGGACAGATGAGAAGTCTTGTTGTCATACCCTCTTGCCTTTCCTCTCATCTTCCTAGTGTAGTTGGATGACATTTTCTGGTTATATTCACATTCAGTGTTTGTATTGTAACAAAAGAGTTTAATATTCACTGCTGAACCACAATGTATGCTAGTATTATCGCTTCTTTCTTTTTACCATGTTTTGTTTTCCAGAACTTAATAAATCTCTTTTTTTTAGCAACTTTTTTTTTATTTGTTTATTTACAGCATAACAGTGTTCATTGTTTTGGCATCACACCCAGTGCTCCATGCAGTACGTGCCCTCCCTATTACCCACCACCTGGTTCCTCAACCTCCCACCCCCCGCCCCTTCAAAACCCTCTGGTTGTTTTTCAGAGTCCATAGTCTCTCATGGTTCATCTCCCCTTCCAGTTTCCCTCAACTCCCTCTCCTCTCCATCTCCCCGTGTCCTCCATGTTATTTGTTATGCTCCACAAATAAGTGAGACCATATGATACTTGACTCTCTCTGCTTGACTTATTTCGCTCAGCATAATTTCTTCCAGTCCCGTCCATGTTGCTACAAAAGTTGGGTATTCATCCTTTCTGATGGAGGCATAATACTCCATTGTGTATATGGACCACATCTTCCTTATCCATTCATCCGTTGAAGGGCATCTTGGTTCTTTCCACAGTTTGGCGACCGTGGCCATTGCTGCAATAAACATTGGGGTACAGATGGCCCTTCCTTTCACTACATCTGTATCTTTGGGGTAAATACCCAGTAGTGCAATTGCAGGATCATAGGGAAACTCTATTTTTAATTTCTTAAGGAATCTCCACACTGTTTTCCAAAGTGGCTGCACTAACTTGCATTCCCACCAACAGTGTAAGAGGGTTCCCCTTTCTCCACATCCTCTCCAACACACGTTGTTTCCTGTCTTGCTAATTTTGGCCATTCTAACTGGTGTGAGGTGGTATCTCAATGTGGTTTTAATTTGAATCTCCCTGATGGCTAGTGATGATGAACATTTTTTCATGTGTCTGATAGCCATTTGTATGTCTTCGTTGGAGAAGTGTCTGTTCATATCTTCTGCCCATTTTTTGATATGATTATCTGTTTTGTGTGTGTTGAGTTGGAGAAGTTCTTTATAGATCCTGGATATCAACCTTTTGTCTGTACTGTCATTTGCAAATATCTTCTCCCATTCCGTGGGTTGCCTTTTTGTTTTGTTGACTGTTTCCTTTGCTGTGCAGAAACTTTTGATCTTGATGAAGTCCCAAAAGTTCATTTTTGCTTTTGTTTCCTTGGCCTTTGGAGACATATCTTGAAAGAAGTTGCTGTGGCTGATATCGAAGAGGTTACTGCCTATGTTCTCCTCTAGGATTCTGATAGATTCCTGTCTCAATAAATCTCTTTTTTATTTTTTTTCCCATTTTATTCATTTTTTTCAGCGTAACAGTATTCATTCTTTTTGCACAACACCCAGTGCTCCATGCAAAACGTGCCCTCCCCATTACCCACCACCTGTTCCCCCAACCTCCCACCCCTGACCCTTCAAAACCCTCAGGTTGTTTTCCAGAGTTCATAGTCTCTTATGGTTCGCCTCCCCTTCCAATAAAAATACATTATATGTTTATTAAAAAAAATAAATCTCTTTTTTAAACAATGAATGCTGGAACACTAAAAAGAAATAAAAGAAAATGAAAAAAATTTTGCCTTGGAGTCTCCCATCCTACGTTCAAATGTTCCCATGGTCTTCAGTGGTTCAATGGTTCTAGTGTGGGTACAGTCAGTCTCTAGTGCTCTGTTTCCAGGTTGCAAAATGGATGCTCTCCTGGGACTTCCTTCACTTACACCTGTGTAATTCCTTTTCTGGCTGGAGCCCTTCATTCTTAAACCCCATTATTCCCCTTCTACAGTGTACACCCTTGTTTTGGTGGAGCATATCCTCCAGTATGAGAAAGCATGCATGAAGAGTAATTTTTATTTTTTACTTTTCATATCTGAAAATATATTTATTGTTCTCTCACAATTTGCCTATATAGTTGTATAGAAAATTCTGGGTTAAAAATAATTTTCTTTCAGAAATATAAGGCATTGCTCTGCTTTCCTCTATAATTCATGGTTACTATTGAGAAGTTCAATCTCCCTTTGATTCTTATGCTTAAATATGAACATTTATTCTTTAATGCATTGTACAGTATACTTGAATCCTTTCTTATAAAGAACTCATCTCTCATAATGAGAAACTTTAATTATTTCTTGTTTGTTTGACAACTTCCTCCTCTTTGTTTCCCCTCTTCTCCATGAAGCTGCTGTAAGATTTCTTACATGTATGTAAGAACATACTAGATTGATCTTGAGTTTTGTTTTCTCATCTCCTTGAGGGGAAGACTTCATCCTGACTTCAGATTTAAGAAAGACCCTTACTGTAGTCCCACGATTGTCAATAAAACATAACACCACATATGCTCACCAAGAAAACTGTTTTTATACTCTTGTCAGAAAATAAGGCATGAGTGAGGGAACCCACACTGGTTTGTGTGGGGCTCCCTTGCTTATGCACAGTTACTGCCAAGCTCTGGGCTCAGACTCACCATGGGCAGCAAATATTTTTATATCATGCTTGATATTTTTTCCACCATATGAGTAAGCTGGCAAGACCTTGACTTCAGAACATGGCTAGAGGTAAGTAGTTACCCAGTAATCTTTCCAGAGAGGCCTGGCAAATATGTATGATGAGATGGAGAACTGTGATGCCTGTTTGGGAAAAGAAATGAAACAATTTCCTTTGGCTTCATACATTTCTCACTGGCAAAAATATTTTCCCCACTTAACCTAAGCAAAGTCATCTTGATTCTTTATATCACTTCTGTATGAATAAACCATGAATAATGTGTTAAACACTGGGTTTTCATGGATTAGCAAAGATTTGCATACAGATCATTTCCTGAAGATGATGCATCTTGAAGATAACATAAATATGTGGTACTCTTTAAATATATGTAATGATTTATCTTCAGTTACCTTGAAACAAGTGATACACTCTGAATTAAGAAACTAGATAAATTTTCCTCTTTCATTCCTGGCAACAATCTATTTCTTAATAGAATAAGTTTCTTGATCATGCCAGAATAGGGGAAAAAGCTATGGTTACCTGGAAGGATTTAAAGGCTCTGATTATTATTATAAATATTTGGAATGCAATAAGCCTCATAAAATTAAAATTAAAATTAAACAATTAAAATAAAATTAAAATAAACAAAAATTGAAATGCTTTAAGGATGTGTATTGATGATAAATAAGCACTTCCTTATTATTTTCTTATTTCAACTACATTTTCCACAGACAAACAGTATTTAAAATGGAACAGTAGATTGCTAAATTATTTAACTACTGCTAAATTTAAGAATCCATGGCATTATATACACGATGGAGTATTATGCCTCCATCAGAAAGGATGAATACCCAACTTTTGTAGCAATATGGATGGGACTGGAAGAGATTATGCTGAGTGAAATAAGTCAAGTGCTTATTCACTTATTATTCACTTATTTGAGGAGCATAACAAATAACATGGAGGACATGGGGAGATGGAGAGGAGAAGGGAGTTGAGGGAAATTGGAAGGGGAGATGAACCATGAGAGACTATGGACTCTGAAAAACAACCTGAGGGTTTTGAAGGGGCGGGGGTGGGAGGTTGGGGGAACCAGGTGGTGTGTAATAGGGAGGGCATGTATTGCATGGAGCACTGGGTGTTGTGCAAAAACAATGAATACTGTTATGCTGAAAAAAAAATAAATAAATAAATTTTAAAAATGTATATAAAAAAACAGAGCCATCCACATCTGTAACTAACTTACTGTCATTACTCTGCTTAATTTCTTCATAACACCTATTTTGTTGAAGGAATGGATTGATAAATTGGTTTTTAACAGCTACATTTTCTTTATAAATGGTCATTTTATCTTGTAGCTCTAGTCCAGTATCAAGTCACACTGCCCTGGCATGGTGCTGGCACCAACTCTTAATGAAAAATGCTGGATCCGGGACTGTGGTTAGATTCTTGCCTAGGGCCTTAAGAATTTTTTCAGAAATTACCTTATGATCTTGACAACAACAACAACAAAAATAAATAAATAAAAGTGAACCTTGTTCACAATGATCTGGATGAACAGAATTATTTTACCATACACTTTCTGGAAATTATATTGTTATCTTTTCAGAATAACTAGTGTTCTATATGTAATTTTTATAAAAATAAAGTATTTAAATATGGTGGAAAAGTTTGGGATCAGGGAAAAGATTTATTTCTTTTGAACAGTGATATTTAAATTTTAACATGCTTCTGAGTCACCTGGACATCTCATTAAAACATTGATGTGCCCAAGAAAAAATATATAGTGGAAAAAAGACAGTCTCTTCAATAAATGGTGCTGGGAAAATTAGACAGCTATATGTAGAAGAATGAAACTCAACCATTCTCTTACACCATACACAAAGATAAACTCAAAATGGATAAAAGATCTCAACATGAGGCAGGAATCCATCAGAATCATAGAGGATAACATAGGCAGTAACCTCTTCGATATAGGCCACAGCAACTTCTTTCAAGATATGTCCCCAAAGGCAAAGGAAACAAAAGTGAGAATTAATTTTTGGGACTTTATCAAAATCAAAAGCTTCTGCACAGCAAAGGAAACAGTCAACAAAACAAAGAGGCAACCCACAGAATGGGAGAAGATATTTGCAATTGACACTATAGACAAAGGGCTGATATCCAGGATCTATAAAGAACTTCTCAAACTCAACACACAAAAAACAGATAATCACATCAAAAAATGGGCAGAAGACATGAACAGACACTTCTCCAAAGAAGACATAAAAACAGCGAACAGACACATGAAAAAAATGTTCATCATCATTAGCCATCAGGGAGATTCAAATCAAAACCACATTGAGATACCACCTCACACCAGTTAGAATGGCCAAAATTAGCAAGACAGGAAACAACGTGTGTTGGAGAGGATGTGGAGAAAGGGGAACCCTCTTACACTGTTGGTGGGAATGCAAGTTGGTGCAGCCACTTTGGAAAACAGTGTGGAGATTCCTTAAGAAATTAAAAATAGAGTTTCCCTATGACCCTGCAATTGCACTACTGGGTATTTACCCCAAAGATACAGATGTAGTGAAAGGAAGGGCCATCTGTACCCCAGTGTTCATAGCAACAATGGCCACAGTGACCAAACTGTGGAAAGAACCAAGATGCCCTTCAATGGATGAATGGATAAAGAAGATATGGTCTATATATACTATGGAGAATTATGCCTCCATCAGAAAGGATGAATACCCAAGTTTTGTGTCAACATGGATGGGACTGGAAGAGATGCTGAGTGAAATAAGTCAAGCAGACAGAGTCAATTATCATATTGTGTCACTTATTTGTGGAGAATACGAAATAACATGGAGAACATGGGGAGATGGAGAGAAGGGAGTTGGGGGAAATTGGAGGGGGAGATAAACCATGACTCTGAAAAACAGTCTGAGGATTTTGAAGTGGCAGGTGGGGGGTGCCTGGGTGGCTCAGTGGATTAAGCCACTGCCTTCGGCTCAGGTCATGATCTCGGGGTCCTGGGATCGAGCCCCGCATCGGGCTCTCTGCTCCGCAGGGAGCCTGCTTCCTCCTCTCTCTCTGCCTGCCTCTCTGCCTACTTGTGATCTCTCTCTCTGTCAAATAAATAAATAAAATCTTTGAAGTGGCAGGTGGTGGGAGGTTGGGTGAGCCTGGTGGTGGGTATTATGGAGGGCATGTATTGCATGGAACACTGGGTGTGGTACATAAACAATGAATTCTGGTACAACGAAAAGAAATGAAATAAATAAATAAATAAATAAATAAATAAAAATAAATTTTAAAAAATATTGCTGAGCCCTATACCCACACTTTCTGACTTAGTTCATCTGTGAATATCTAAAAAATGTCCAAGTTATGGGGTCAACTCTGGAGAGAATTGTTGCACTTGGTGATCAACTGCCTTGTAGTTTAAGGTTGATTTCTACATATATATGTCAACCCAACCCATCTCAGATCATCTATACACATATGTAAACTCCTTTGCTAAAATTTTTTTTGTTGAAATATTTCTCCACCACCCCAGAATGCAAACTGGTGAAATCACTATGGAAAACCATATGGAGTTTCTTTTTTAAAAAGTTAAAAATAAAGAAAATTGGAGCTGATAACATCACAATTTCAGACTTCTGAAACTGTATTGCAAAGCTCTAATCATCAAGACAGTATGGTACTGGCACAAAAACAGACAAGCAGAATAGAGAGCCCAGAAATAGACCCTGAACTCTATGGTCAACCACTCTTTGACAAAGCAGGAAAAAAGATCAAATGGAAAAAAAGATATTCCTTCAACAAATGGTTTTGGGAAAATTAGATAGCCACTTGCAGAAGAATGAAATTGGACCATTTTCTTACACCATAAACAAAAATAAACTCAAAATGGATGAAACACCTAAATGTGAGACAGGAATCCATCCAAGTCCTAAAGGAGAACACAGGGAGCAACTTCTTCAACCTCGACCACAGCAACTTCTTGCTAGACAAAGGCAAGGGAAACAAAGGCAAAAATGAACTCTTGGGACCTCATCAAGAAAAAAAGCTTCTGCATAGCAAAGGAACCGTTGACAAAACTAAGAGATATGTGCCCTCTATCCCAACACCATGAATAGTTTTGATCAAGAAAGGATGCTGTACTTTGTCAAATACTTTTTCACCATCTATTGAGAGTATCATATGGCTCTTGTTCTTTCTCTTTTTTTTTAAAGATTTTATTTATTTACTTGACAGAAAGAGATCACGAGTAGGCAGAGAGGCAGGCAGAGAGAGAGAGAGAGGGAAGCAGGCCCCCTGTTGAGCAGAGAGCCCAATGCGGGACTCGATCCCAGGACCCCGAGATCATGACCCAAGCCAAAGGCAGCGGCTTAACCCACTGAGCCACCCAGGCACCCCCCACCTGCCACTTCAAAATCCTCAGACTGTTTTTCAGAGTCATGGTTTATCTCCCCCTCCAATTTCCCCCAACTCCCTTCCCACCCAGGCGTCCCATTCTTGTTCTTTCTTTTATTAATGTATTGTATCACATTGATTGATTTGTGGATGTTCAACCAACCTTGCAGCCCAGGAATAAATCCCACTTGGTCATGGTGGAAATGCAAGCTGGTGCAGCCCCTCTGGAAAACAGTATGGAGGTTCCTCAAGAACTTAAAAATAAAGCTACCCTAAGATTCAGCAATTGTACTACTAGGTATTCAGCCAAAGGATATAAAGAAAGAGATTCAAAGAGGCACACACACCCCAGGGTTTATAGCAGCAATATCCACAATAGCCAAACTATGGAAAGAACCCACATGTCCATCAATAGATGAATGGATAAAGAAGATGTCACACACACACACGCACACACACACACACACACACACACACACACACACACACACACTGGAATACTATGCAGCCATCAAAAGAAATGAAATCTTGCCATTTGCAACGATGTGGGTGGATCTAGAGGGTAATATGCTTAGCAAAGTTAGTCAATCAGAGAAAGACAGTTATCATATAATCTCTCTAAAATGAAGAATTTGAGAGGCAGGGTGGGGGGTTGTGGCAAGCAGGGAAGGAAAAAATGAAACAAGATGGGATCAGGAGGGAGACAAACCATAAGAGACTTTTAATCTCACAAAACAAACTGAGGATTGCTTTGGGGGGTGGAGGGTTAGGGATAGGGTGGCTGGGTTATGGACATTGAGGAGGGTATGTGCTATGGTGAGTGCTGTGAAGTGTGTAAACCTGATGATTCACAGACCTGTACCCCTGGGGCAAATAATACATTATATGTTAATAAACAGTAAGAAATAAAAAATTAAAAAAGATGTGGTGTATATATACAACAGAATGTTACTCAGCTCTCCAAAAAATGAAAGCTTGTCATTTGCAAAGATTTAGGTGGAACTAGAGGGTATGATGCTAAGCATAATAAGTCAACCTAAGAAAGAAAATTATCATATGATTTCACTCATATGTGGAATTTGATAAACAAAACAGAGGAACATAGAGGAAGGGAGGGGAAAATAAAATAAGATGAAATTAGAGAGGGAAACAAACCATAAGAGACTCTTAGTCAAAGGAAACAAGCTGAGGGTTGCTGGAGGGGTGGTGTCTGGGGGCTGGGGCAACTGGGAGATGGACATTAAGGAAGGCACATGATGAAATGAGCACTGGGTGTTATATGCAACTGATGAATTGCTAAAATCTACCTCTGAAACTAATAATACAGTATTTGTTAATTGATTTTAAATAAAAATTTTTTAAAGATCCTTTGTCTATTTAAAAGAATTGGCTTGGTGGTTGGTGGTGGTTGTTGTTTTTTAGTGTGAGTTTTGGGACCTCTCTGTATATTTTATATATAACTTCTTTATTAGATATGTGATTTGCAAATATTTCCTGTGTTTGGCTCATCTTTTTATTTGATGTTTTCAATTTTCCCTTTTATGGACTATGTTTTTGATGTCCTATCTAATCTCTTTGCCAAACCCAAGGTCACTCAGATTTTCTCCTATATTTTCTTCCAGAATTGCTGTGGTTTTATGTTTGAGTCTATAACTCATTTTGAGTTAATGTCTGTGTAAATTATGAAGTATGTGTGAAATTTATTATTATTTTGCATACAGATAACTAGTTGTTCCAGCACTGTGTGTTGAAGAGTATCTATTCTCTCTTTTGAGTTGCCTTCACATTTTCATGAAGTCTGTTGATTATAT
Organism: Meles meles; assembly: GCF_922984935.1. Taxonomy (NCBI): domain Eukaryota; kingdom Metazoa; phylum Chordata; class Mammalia; order Carnivora; family Mustelidae; genus Meles; species Meles meles. Next base: position 33,156,454 of record NC_060077.1, read on the forward strand.
CTGGACTCTATATGTTCCACTGGTCTATATGCTTAATTCTTTGCCAGTAAGACAATGTCTTGATTATTGTAGCTTTATAGTGAGGCTTGAAATTGAGTAGTTTGAGTTTTCAATTTATTTTTGTTTTTTTACAAATTTACTTTTATTTGTCTTATTTTTTTATTATGATATGTTAGCCAATGTATATGGCATAATTAGTTTTTGATGTAGTGTTCAATGATTCATCAAAATTATTTTGGCTATGTTAGGTATTTTGCATTTCCATACATATTTTAAAATCAACTTGTAGGTATTTTATTTTATTTTATTTCATTTGATTTTTTTAAGATTTTGTTTATTTATTTGACAGAGATACAGTGTGAGAGGGAACTCAAGCAGGGGGAGTGGGAGAGGGAGAAGTAGGCTTCCAGCCAAACAAGGAACCTGATGTGGGGCTCAATCCCTGTGGCTCGATCCCAGAACCCTGGGATCATGACCTGACCAGAAGGCAAACACTTAATGACTGAGCCACAAGGCATCCCTCAACTTGTAGGTATTTTTAAAATGTCTGCTTGGATTTTGATTGAGATTACATGAAATCTATAAGTAAATTTGTCCAGAATTAACATTTTAGCAATATTGAGCTTTCCTCAATATTTTATCTCTCTCCATTTACTTTAATTTTCTGTGATTTTCTCACCAGCATTTTATAGTTTTCAGTATACAGATCCTGCATACATTCTTGTTAGATTTATACATAAGTATTTTATTTTTGGATCCTATTTTAAAAGGTATTATTTAATATTTTAAACTGCAGTCTTTTCAATGAGAAGACTGAGTGGTTTGGTGGTGGCAGCCTTGTGGACACAGAGATGCAGCCTGATAGGCAAGGTCATCATCCTCCAGAGATAGAGCCCAGTGACACCAGTGAGAATGTTAAAGCCAAAATCCAAGGCTAGGAGGGCATCTTCCCAAACCAACAGCATCTTATTTTTGTGGACAAACAGCTGGAGGATAGCCACAGTCTCTCAGACTACAATATCCAAAAAAGAGTCCACCTGCACTTGGTGCTTCACCCGTGGGTTGGCATCACTGAACCTTCACTCAGCCAGCTGACCCAGAAATGCAACTGCTGAAAGATGATATGCCACAAGTGTTATACTCACCTGCCCTCCTTGATGTCAGATGTTGCAAAAGTGCAACCACAACAACAACCTGTGCCCCAAGAAGAAGGTCAAATAAGGCTCCTCCATCAGCTCTTCTTTTTTTAGCAAGGCAGTTTCCTGCAGGAGCCCCTCGGCCCAATGGCATCAATAAAGTTTCTGTTTGGGGCACCTGGGTGGCTCAGTCATTCGGCATTGGCCTTCAGCTCAGGTCATGGCCTCAGGGTCCTGGGATCGAGCCCTACATTGGGCTTCCTGCTCAGCCAGATGTCTGCTTCTCCCTCTCCCACTTCCCCTGTTTGTGTTCCCTCTCTCCCTGTCTCCCTCTGTCAAATAAATAAATAAATCCTTTTTTTTAAATAATAAAATAATCAAAAATAAAGTTTACCTTTCATTGACTGGGGAGAAAAAGTTTTAAATTGCAATTGTTACTTGATGGCATAGAGAAATCAATTGATTTTTGTATACTGAGCTTGTGTCTTTAAAACTCACTGAACTCACTAGTTCCAGGATTTTTTTTATAGTCTTTGGAATTTTTATAAAGATAATTAAGCTAACTCTTAAACCATTTATTTTCAGTTTGACATTTTATATATGTATGTATGTCCTTTTGGCTTACTGCCTGGCTAGAAATTCCAGTATAATGCAGAATAAGAGTGGTAGGAGTAGACACATTTTCCTTCTCTTGATATTTGAGATTTTATGATGTTAGTTGTAAGTGGTGTATACCATTTATTAGCTTAAGAAAGTTCTCTTTGATTGATACTCAAATGTTGGAACAGCCTTAGCATGGGGCAAACCTCAGTTGATCATGATATATTTTTGTTTTCATGAGAGATATTGGTCTTTAATTTTTTTTCCTTATTATATTGTTATCTGTTTTTGGTATTAAAATGATGCTGGAAACAAAATGATTTAGAAAATATTCCCTTATTCTTCTATATTCTGGAAAAGATTGGTGGAATTAAGATTATTCTTGGGATGTTTTGTAGAATTTACATGCGAAGCATTTTCTTTGTTGGAAGATTTTCAGCTATGAATTTAAACTCTTTAATAGGTATAGGACTATACTACTCTGTTGGTGGGAATGCAAGTTTGTGTAGCCACTTTGAAAAACAGAGGGGGGATTCCTTAAGAAATTAAAAATAGAGATACCCTATGACCCTGCAATTGCACTAATAGTGCAATTGCACTATTTACCCCAAAGATACAGATGTAGTGAAAAGAAGGGTCATCTGTATCCCAATGTTCATGGCAGCAATGGCCACAGTCACCAAGCTGTGGAAAGAACCAAGATGCCCTTCAACAGATGAATGGATAAGGAAGATGTGGTCCATATACACAATGGAGTATTATGCCTCCATTAGAAAGGATGAATACCCAACTTTTGTAGCAACATGGATGGGACTGGAAGAGATTATGCTGAGTGAAATAAGTCAAGCAGAGAGAGTCAAGTATCATATGGTTTCACTTATTTGTGAAGTATAAGAAATAACACGGAGGACATGAGGAGATGGAGAGGAGAAGGGAGTTGTGGGAAATTGGAAAGGGAGAAGAACCATGGAGACTATGGACTCTGAAAAACAATCTGAGGGTTTTGAAGGGGCAGGTGGTGGGAAGTTGGGTAAGCCAGGTGGTGGGTATTATGGAGGGCATGTATTGCATGGAACACTGGGTGTGGTACATAAACAATGAATTCTGGTACACTGAAAAGAAATTTAAAAATAAAGAAATAAATTTTTAAAAAATCTTCAAATCTAAGGATAGAGGGAGCATACCTCAATTATCATAAAAGCCATCATATGTCTTCACTTGTGGAACAAAGGGAATAACATGGAGGACATTAGGAGAAGGAAAGAAAAAGTGAGGGGCTTGGGTGGCGGGAAATCGGTGGGGGAGATGAACCATGAGAGACTTGGACTCCAAGAAACAAATTAAGAGTTTTGGAAGGGAGGGGGTGTGGGGTTGTTGAGCCTGGTGGTCGGTATTAAGGAGGGCATGATTGCATGGAGCACTGGGTATTATACATGAACAATGAATCTTGGAACATTACATCAAAAACTAATGATGTACTGTATGGTGACTGACATTACACAATTTTAAAAAGCCATCTATAAAAAGCCCACGGCAAATATCATTCTCAATGGAGAAAAACAGAACTTTTCTCATGAGGTCAGGAACATGACAGAGATGCCCACTCTCACTGTTATTATTGAACGTAGTACCAAAGTCCTAGCCTCAAGAATCAGACAACAAAATGAAATAAAATGCATCCAAATTGTCAAAGAAAAATTCAACTTTCTCTTTTCACAGATGATATGATACTTTATGTGGAAATCCCAAAAGACTCCACCCCCAAATTTCTAGAACTCATACAGGAATTCAGCAACGTGGTGAGATAAAAAAAAGTCAATACACAGAAATCAGTTGGAATTCTATACACTAACAATGAGACTGAAGAAAGATAAACTAAGGAATCAATTCCATTTACAATAGCACCAAAAACCATATAATCCCTAGGAATAAACCTATCCAAACAATAAAAGGGTCTGTGCTCTAGAAAATACAGAACACTTCTGAAAGAAATTGAAGAAGACACAAAGAGATGGAAAGACATTCTATGTTCATGGATTGGAAGAACAAATATTGCTAAAATGACTATGCTGCCCAGAGCAATTTACACTTTCAATGCCATCCTTATCAAAATATCACTGACATTTTTCACAGAGCTGGAACAAACAATGCTAAAGTTTGTATGTATATGAAAAGATCCTGAATTGGCAGGACAATGTTGAAAAAGAAAACCAAAGCTCGCAACATCACAGTGCATTACTTCAAGCCATATTACAAAGTTGTGATCATCAAGACAGTATGGTATTGGCACAAAGACAGACACATAGATTGGTGGAACAGAAGAGAGAACCCAGAAGTGGATCCTCAACTCTATGGTCAACTAATCTTTGACAAATCAAGGAAAAACATCAAATGGCAAAAAGACAATCTCTTCAATAAATGGTGCTGAGGAAATTGGACAACCACATGCAGAAGAATGAAACTGGACCATGCTCTTACACCATACACAAAGATAAACTCAAAATGGGTGAAAGACCTCAATGTGAGACAGAAATCTATCCAAATCCTCGGGGAGAACATAGGCAGTAACCTCTTTGACATTGGCCACAGCAACTTCTTGCAAGACATGTCTCTAAAGGCAAGAGAAACAAAAACAAAAAGGAACTTTGGGGACTTCATCAAGATAAAAAGCTTCTGTACAACAAAGGAAACAAACAAAACTAAGAGGCAACCCATGGAATGGGAGAAGATATTTGCGAATGACAGTACAGACAGAGGGCTGGTATGCAAGGTCTAAAAGAACTTCTCAAACTCAACACCCAAAAAACAAAGAATCCAGTCAAGAAATGGGCAGAAGTGATCAACAGGCACTTCTACAAAGGAGACATACAAATGGCTAAGAGACACATGAAAAAATGTTCAACATCACTAGAAATCAGGGAAATAAATAAAAACTACAATGAGATACCACATTACATCAGAGTGGCAAAAGTTAACAAAATAGGAAACAACAAATGTTAGGAAGGATGTAGAGAAAGGGGAACCCTCTTACACTGTTGGTGAGAATGCAAGCTGGTACAGCCACTCTGACAAACATGGAGGTTCCTCAAGACATTAAAAATAGAGCTACCCTATGATCTAGCAATTGCACTACAAGGCATTTACCCCCAAGGATACAGGTGTAGTGAAAAGTTAATGTTACCCCAATGTTCAGAGCAACAATGTCCACAATAACCAAATTATGGAAGATGCTGAGATGTCCTTCAACAGATGAATGGATAAAGAAGACATAGTTCATATATACAATGGAACATTAGTCAGCCATCAGAAAGGTGAATACCTTCCATTTGCATTGACATAGATGGAACTGGAGGACATTATGCTAAGTGAAATAAGTTAAGCAGAGAAAAATGATTATTATATGGTTTCACTCATATGTGAAACATAAGGACTACCACAGAGGATCATAGATGAAGGAGGGGAAAACTGAAGGGGAAGAAATCCGAGAGGTAAACAAACCATGAGATACTCTGGGCACTGGGGGAAAAAAAGACTGAGGGTTTCTGAAGGGAGGGGGTGCAGGATGGTGTAGTCAGGTGGTGGATATTAAGGAGGGCATGTGTTGTGATGAGCACTGGGTGTTATACACAATTAATGAATTGTTGAACAGTGCATCAAAAACTAATATACTATATATTGGGAACTGAACATAATAAAAATTTTTTTAAATTCTATTTATTTATTTGACAGGCAGAGGTTACAAGTAGGCAGAGAGGCAGGCAGAGAGAGAGAAAAAAGCAGGCTCCCCCCTGAGCAGAGAGCCCGATGCGGGGCTCGATCCAAGGACCCTAGGATCATGACCTGAGCCAAAGGCAGAGGCTTAAACCCCTTGAGCCACCCAGGCACCCCCCCCCCCCAAATTCTAATGTAAAGCCCACAGTCTTTCTGGCCTGAGGGACCAGGACAACCACTGGTTGTCAGAAAGTGAAGGGAAGTGTCACAGAAGAGATAAACCAGAAAATAGGGACATTTATATTTTTAAAAAGATTTTATTTATTTATTTGACACACACACACACAGAGATCACAATTAGGCAGAGAGGCAGGGAGAGGGGGAGGGAGAAGCAGGCTCTCTGCGGAGCAGAGAGCCCCATGTGGGGCTCTATCCTAGGACCCTGAGATCATGACCTGAGCTGAAGGCAGAGGCTTTAACCCAATGAGTCACCCAGGCCCTCCGGGACCTCTACATTTTATATATGAACTCTTCCTAAGTCTCTGGCTGACCCCTGAACCAAGCATGTAGAGAGAATACTCAATACAGCTTGCACATAAAACTTAAAGAACTAAAGGAGGATTTGAACTGCCAGCACTGCAGGTGAAAAAGTGTTTGCAGTTTGAGTCTAAACAAGTTAATTTCATGTTAAACAAAACCACAAAAATCCTTTAGAGGAATATAATAGAAATCAGAGTCTCCACATGATATTCACAGTTCTAGGATCAAAATCCAAAACTGGTCACTAGGAAAACTTACCCTTAAAATATGGGAGAAAAACAACTTTTCTGTCTTCTTTCCTACTCACTGAGACCCCTGTTCTAGAAGACAAGACTCCTTAAGCGCTCTAACTGGACATGTTAAACAGAAACTGTACTTTCAAAGCTTCTGCCAGTTCTGTGTGGTTGAGTTAGAATCAGACAAAATTTACTTAGAAGATCATAATAATAATCTGTGTAATTTGTTTTTTTTTTAATATTTCAAGTTTTCGTTTAAAGTTAATTAGTTAACATTAGTGTAATATTTATTTCAGGAGTAGAATTTAGTGATTCATTATTTACATATAACACCCAGTGCTCATCACAAGTGCCCTCCTTAATACCTATCACCTATCTAGCCCATCCCCCACCCACTTCCCTCCATCAATCCTCAGTTTGTTCTCAATAGTTAATTATCACTTATGGTTTTTTTTTTATTCGTTTATTTGTTTATTTACAGCATAACAGTGTTCATTGTTTTGGCATCACACCCAGTGCTCCATGCAGTACGTGCCCTCCCTATTACCCACCACCTGGTTCCTCAACCTCCCACCCCCCCCACCCCCGCCCCTTCAAAACCCTCTGGTTGTTTTTCAGAGTCCATAGTCTCTCATGGTTCATCTCCCCTTCCAGTTTCCCTCAACTCCCTCTCCTCTCCATCTCCCCATGTCCTCCATGTTATTTGTTATGCTCCACAAATAAGTGAGACCATATGATACTTGACTCTCTCTGCTTGACTTATTTCGCTCAGCATAATTTCTTCCAGTCCCGTCCATGTTGCTACAAAAGTTGGGTATTCATCCTTTCTGATGGAGGCATAATACTCCATTGTGTATATGGACCACATCTTCCTTATCCATTCATCCTTTGAAGGGCATCTTGGTTCTTTCCACAGTTTGGCGACCGTAGCCATTGCTGCAATAAACATTGGGGTACAGATGGCCCTTCTTTTCACTACATCTGTATCTTTCGGGTAAATACCCAGCAGTGCAATTGCAGGGTCATAGGGAAGCTCTATTCTTAATTTCTTCAGGAGTCTCCACACTGTTCTCCAAAGTGGCTGCACTAACTTGCATTCCCACCAACAATGTAAGAGGGTTCCCCTTTCTCCACATCCTCTCCAACACACGTTGTTTCCTGTCTTGCTAATTTTGGCCATTCTAACTGGTGTGAGGTGGTATCTCAATGTGGTTTTAATTTGAATCTCCCTGATGGCTAGTGATGATGAACATTTTTTCATGTGTCTGATAGCCATTTGTATGTCTTCGTTGGAGAAGTGTCTGTTCATATCTTCTGCCCATTTTTTGGTATGATTATCTGTTTTGTGTGTGTTGAGTTGGAGAAGTTCTTTATAGATCCTGGATATCAACCTTTTGTCTGTACTGTCATTTGCAAATATCTTCTCCCATTCCGTGGGTTGCCTTTTTGTTTTGTTGACTGTTTCCTTTGCTGTGCAGAAACTTTTGATCTTGATGAAGTCCCAAAAGTTCATTTTTGCTTTTGTTTCCTTGGCCTTTGGAGACATATCTTGAAAGAAGTTGCTGTGGCTGATATCAAAGAGGTTACTACCTATGTTCTCCTCTAGGATTCTGATAGATTCCTGTCTCACGTTGAGGTCTTTTATCCATTTCGAGTTTATCTTTGTGTACGGTGTAAGAGAATGGTCGAGTTTCATTCTTCTACATATCGCTGTCCAGTTTTCCCAGCACCATTTATTGAAGAGACTGTCTTTTTTCCATTGAATATTTTTTCCTGTTTTGTCGAAGATTATTTCACCATAGAGTTGAGGATCCATTTCTGGGCTCTCCACTCTATTCCACTGGTCTATGTGTCTGTTTTTATGCCAGTACCACGCTGTCTTGGTGATCACAGCTTTGTAGTAAAGCTTGAAATCGGGTAACATGATGCCGCCAGTTTTGTTTTTGTTTTTCAACATTTCCTTAGCAATTCGGGGTCTCTTCTGATTCCATACAAATTTTAGGATTATTTGCTCCAGCTCTTTGAAAAACACTGGTGGAATTTTGATCGGAATGGCATTAAAAGTATAGTTTTTGATGTTGTTTTAATTTTAAAATATAACTCTGGCTAGTCAGGAAGAAGAAGGGTGAGCAGAAGAGGCTAATAAGATCTTCCCAATAAAGTTAACAACTATTTCGATTTTTCCAGGAGCCGCCCAAGGCCAGGGTGGAGACAGTGGTCAGACCAGGGAAAAGGCAGTTAAGGGAAAAAGTTCAGGAATGGGAGGTTAAGAGTGGAACCTGGGAAATCATAGCAGACATGCTCTTGGGAGAAAGGGGATCAGTAAGAAATTTCCTTTCATAACAAAAAGGTCAAGACCTTTAAAAGCAGAGCTCCCTAATATGCAATTTCAAGTAGCTTCTTAATCTATATCATGTGGTAAAACTTCTCAGTTAGTCCAAATAATCCAGAAAAGCCCTACTAGGGAGGAAGAATTGAAGAATCCACAAGAGCCAGAGCTCAGAAGGGGCAGCCACCAGAAGTATGCAAATTCTCTGAAAATCCAGAGAGTTTTTAATGTGTTGGTGTTTCAACAGGATGTGGATTGGGAAATCAGTGCTGTCTTATTAAATACTGAAAGAAGGATGATCCCCCAAAGCTGGAGAAATTTAAAGCACAGTTGACGAAACAAATTCTTATTGGAGAAAATTATCTGCAGAATTCATTGAAATTTAATATAGTAGTTAAAAAACAAAAGTACGTATTTATTTTTTTGCTTTAAAAATATAAATGATGGTTTTAGTCATGTATTTTTCTCAAATTTCCATTTCATATGATGTATGTGGAAAGAGTCTGCAAAAGGAAACTTTATTTCTATTAAATTTTCAACATCAAAGTAATATCTGCTTCTCAATCCTGGCCACTAGGGTGCTAATGATTATTGTTCAGAATCCCCTGATGGTCTTCAAGCCAATCACCAATCCTAGGCTTCTAATTCCAGCTACATCCAAACATATCATATTTATTCCTTACTATGACTTGGAAGAGAAATACACCTCTCAGGAAAATTTAACCACAGTTGCTAAGTTTTTTAAAGCTAAATTCCTTATGATAAAATAAAAGTAAGACTATATAAGGAAAACATTCTTGATCATGAATTTTCTGGAGAAACATACTCTATATTTAAATTTTGATCTAAGAAACCTAGAATCCCAGAAATAACCATGTTAACTAAACTGTTAATTAACAAGTTGAATAATTTAGAAGGGCTTTGACTCAAGCTATTTTGCCAGTTTAATACAAATATAGGCTTTTCTCTTATGATCTCTCACAAGGAAGATAGTGTTCATCTACAAAGCACACGCAAGTCCTTACTTTGTGGGCACAGTCCTGTGAATGCAAAGTATCACTGTAAATTATAAAGTAGTTCACAATGTAAATATCATCATTCCTGACCTTTTGCCATTTGATTTAACTATGAAAGCCTCACCATATCACCATACTCTTCCCTCTTTTCTGTCTTTCCATTTCCCTTTCTGACATATTAATGGCCTTCAAGCTTTAATGTTTTAATATTTCACCCCTGCCTCCCAATTATTTAGCTCAAGGGAGACCATCAAGTAGACAGTACATGGTGGTATCTGGATGAGTTTTCAATCATAGTCCCCTTGGGAACAATGGCAGGGCTTGGTTCTCTGAAGGAGGCTCAGAATTTGCCCTTGCAATAACTTTGTATAAATTTGATGTACTTTTACCACTCAAAGCCAATTTCTTCCAGCAAATGGTTGGCTAAAGATCAAAGGTTCAGAAATTTGGTTATTTTCCCTAATTGGGGCTCTAGCTACATCATCAATAAAACTTGAGCAATTAAAAAAACATTTTTTGAGAATTCATTTCAGGGAAAACAGAAGGAAAACCAATTTCCTAACAATTACCTAGTGACTCAGTAGAAGAAATAAGCTCATCTTGGACAATTGACAATAAATACAAGAATATTTCCTGAAGTTAATTTATATAAAGTTGTAAGTTGCAGAATGTGTGATCATCCTAGACATTTTTGTGTACATAATAAGTGAAAAAGTAGCTGACCAGCAGATTCATATTTTATATTATTAAAGAGTACTCAAAATCTTATACTGTTAAAAAATGAATACCCAGCTTTTGTATCAACACGGACGGGACTGGAAGAGATTATGCTAAGTGAAACAAATCAAGCAGAGAGAGTCAATTATCATATGTTTTTGCTAATTTGTGGAGCATAAAAATAACATGGAGGATATGGGTAGATGGAGAGAGGTGAGTTGAGTGAAACTGGAGGGAGAGATGAACTATGAGAGACGGTGGACTCTGAGAAACAAACTGAGGGTTTTGAAGGGTCAGGGGTGGGAGGTTGGGGGAACAGGTGGTGGGTAATAGGGAGGGCATGTTTTGCATGGAGCACTGGGTGTTGTGCAAAAACAATGAATACTGTTACGCTGAAAAAATAAATAAATTTTTTAAAAAGTTAGTTGTTTTTTTTTAAAGATTTTATTTATTTATTTGTCAGAGAGAGGGAGACAGAGAGAGAAAGATCACAAGTAGGCAGAGAGGTAGGCAGAGGCAGAGGGAGAAGCAGGCTCCCCGCCGAGCAAGGAGCCCGATATGGGACTCGATCCCAGGACGCTAGGATCATGACCTGAGCCGAAGGCAGCCGCCTAACGAACTGAGCCACCCAGGCGTCCCTTAAAAGTTAGTTTAAAAAAAATAGCTTTATTTAAGCAAATACTAGAACATTTCAAATGGTCATAATGAATACTAATTACAAGTGAAATTTGGTCCCAAAATATATATCTACCTACTCCCACCCACCCACTGTATCCCTTTACCATGGATAATAATTACTTGACAAAGAGGTTTAAAAAAGTTAAGGGGGTTGCAGTGAGACTTTTTTCAAATCTCTTCCATCTGTTTGCCTTGAGAAACAAGTTTTTCATGCTCTAAGACTCTAAGTCTTTTTAAATCTTTTCCAATCTTTTGTCCATGTATCAGCCGAGATGACTTTTAGTTCCCAAAGGAAACACTTATCTAAATAAAACCACCCCAAAATGTATCTCATAAAACTTTCCTCTAAAAGAATTCTAAAAGAATCCACATGTGGTGTTATGAAAGGTAAAAGTAGATTGTCCCCAATTTGTAAAAAAATAAAAATAAAAACAAGAGTAAAAAGAATGACACAGGTAGACACTAAAATAAATACAAACAGCTACCAAGATAAAACCACAGGTAAGCAATATTTCAGCATTAGTTAAAAACAAAATATGGCATAAATTGCAAAATATGAGGAAGATTCAGGGATATAGCATGCTTATAACTCAGGTGAGGTAGGAATTCACTTCCAGGAATCAAGTATATAGACCACTTTCTATTATCAATAGCAGTGGAATATAAAAGTTGGATGAGCAGTTGTCCAGGTTTGTCCAGAAATGAGGGATTTCCCAGGATGATGGAATTTTAATGCTAAAAGCAGGGTAATCTGGGCATACCAGGGTAACCTGCTATCCTGAACAAGAGTCAATAGAAATAAACTTCAGAAACAATCTAAAAAAGGGGAGGCCCATAGTCGCCAAACTGTGGAAAGAACCAAGATGCCCTTCAACAGACAAATGGATAAGGAAGATGTGGTCCATATACACGATGGAGTATTATGCCTCCATCAGAAAGGATGAATACCCAACTTTTGTAGCAACATGGATGGGACTGGAAGAGGTTATGCTGAGTGAAATAAGTCAAGCAGAGAGAGTCAAGTATCATATGGTTTCACTTATTTGTGGAGCATAACAACTAACATGGAGGGCATGGGGAGATGGAGAGGAGAAGGGAGTTGAGGGAAATTGGAAGGGGAGATGAACCATGAGAGACTATGGACTCTGAAAAACAACCTGAGGGTTTTGAAGGGGCGGGGGAGTGGGAGGTTGGGGAACCAGATGGTGAGTAAAAGAGAGAGGGCACGTATTACATGGACCACTGAGTGTGGCACAAAAACAATGAATACTGTTGAAAAAAATAAATAAATTAGAAGCAACAGGACCTATTTGGTCTCGATGAAATAAAAATAAATAAATAAATAAATAAATAAATAAATAAAAATAAAATGAAAAAAAAGGCGGGGGGAGGCCCGTGAGTTGAAAAATTGAGAGGTTTGATTGTGACCCTTGTCTCTGTCCTGTGGTGGCCCCGGCAGAGAAGCCAACAGAATGTGGGCAGCTTATAGGTCAACAGGACAAACCAAAAGTTTACTTAGTCTGCAGATCAGAGATCAGCATGCACACAATTAATACATGACTACAAATGCACAATGGGGTTGTCTGGTGAAGCAAATCAGACACCCAATCTAAAGAGTATAACATATATTTTTTTTTTGACAGGAAAAAATAGTCACTTCCACATAATTGCTTTCCTCCAGCTAAGTTATACATAAAAGCAGATAGAAGCCACAGGAATGCATGCTGACAACCAAGGTCCTCACAGTTGCTGTGGGTCCCAACTCCTTTCATTGGACTGCACTGCTGGACTCACCTGCAGCTAGCCCTTGCAACTATGTATCTGCACCCCAACTCCTGTCACCACCTTTCACTTTCACGCACCTATAGGAAGACTCTGCAGCTGCGTGAGTGATCACTGATAGACAGGAGTTGTAGATGTCAGTGCACCAAGAGTTGGCCATGAAACCTATTGCTGGCCCTGGCCTTTGCTACTATATGTGTATTGGCAGTTGGCCCCTCCACTATACAGACACTAGCATCCAACGCCCACAAGCAAGCATTTGCACACACCACCTGTTCTGGCCACCACCACCAGCTGCCCTGGTCCCTAGCTACTGCCCTGGTACCAGCTGACCTGGTACCACCAGTGAAGTCTCCAGCTGTTTTTGCAGCCATTGTACATTTTCCATCCACATAGCTCTCACCAAGGATCACATAACTGTCAATACTGCAAGGCCCTGAAATTTAAACTAATAAGGTGTCACAAACTCCTGGAATAGGAGTTGCCACATACCCTCACATTTGGCACTACACTCAGTATCACAACATGCTACAGTATGCCACTACCATCAGAAGAAGTTCTTTTCTTATCAAATTCACTCCATAAATGTGGGAAGAGGTGCCTACTTCTTCAAATGCACAGATACCTACACAAGGTTAGAGAGATCATGAAGAATCAGGGAAACATGACACCACCAAAAGAATACAGTCACCTTTCAGTAACTGACCATATTTGAATTGTCTAACAAATGATTAAATTGTTTTTGGAGTGCCTGGGTGGCTCAGTCACTTAAGCCTGCCTTTGGCTCAAGTCATGATCCCAGGATCCTGGGATCAAGCCCTGCATCAAGCTCCCTGAGCAAGAAGCCTGCTTCTCCTCATTTTGCCATCTGCCCCGACCCCGATCCCCACTTGTGCTCTCTGGTTCTACCTCTCCTGTCACATAAATAAATAAATAAAATCTTCCCAAAAATAATTAAAGTGTTTTAAAGAGCTCAGAGAGCTACAAAAGAACACAGATAAAGCATTTGATGAAACCAGGAAAACAATACAAGAACAAAATGAAAAGTTCAACAAAGAGAAAACAAAATAACCAAAAAATTTCAGAGCTAAAGAATATAATGACTGAATGGAGGAATTCAATAATGATCTTCAACAGGAGACTGGGTCAAGAAAAGGAAAGAATCAGTGAGCTTGAAGACAGATCATTTAAAATTATCCATTCAAGGAGCTCCAGGGTGGTTCAGTCAGTTAAGCATCCAAATCTTTATTTCAGCTCATGTCATGATCTTGTGGTCATGGGATCATGCCCCACCTAGGACTCCATACTCAGCATGGAGTCTGTTTGAGATTCTCTCTCTCCCTCTCCCTCTGCCACCACTCCAAACTTACTCTCTCTCTCTCTTTCTAAAATAAATAAAAATAAAATAAAATCTTTAAGAATATTCAGATGATGAAAAAGAAAAAAAGAATGGAGAAAACCTACAGGACTTATGGGATACCATTAAGAAAAACAATTTATGAATTATTAGTCTCAGAATGAAAAGAGATGGGAAAAGGGGCAGAAAACTTATTTAAAGAAATAATGGTTGACATCAAAAGAAATGAAATCTTGCCACTTGCAATGATGCAGATGGAACTAGAGGGTATTATGCTGAACAAAATAAGTCAATCAGAGAAAGACAATTATCATATGATCTCTCTGATATGAGGAATTTGAGAGGCAGAGTGGGGGGTTGTATGGGATATGGAAGGGAAAAATGAAACAAGATGGGATCGGGAGAGAGACAAACCATAAGAGATTCTTAATCTCACAAAACAAACTGAGGTTTGCTGGGGGGCATAAAGGGATGGGGGCTGGGTTATGGACATTGGGGAGGGTATGTGCTATAGTAAGTGCTGTGAAATGTGTAAGCCTGATGATTCACAGACCTGTACCCCTGGGACAATTATACATTATATGTTAATAAAAAATAATTTAAAAAAAAGGAAATAATGGCTAAGAACTTTCCAAATCTGGGAGAGATTGAACACCCAAATTCACAAATCTCAGAGGTCCCCAATTTCAACTGAGAAAGATCTTTCCTAAGACATTTTATAGCAAAACTCAAAAATCAAAGACAGAATCTTAAAAGCAATGAGAAAAAAGAATGTTATAGTTACATATATGGCTATCAGCAGATTTCTCTGTAGAAACTTGTAGATCAGGAGAGACCAGCATAATATTTTCAAAATACTGAAAGAAAAAAAAGCTACCAACCAAGAATACTTTATCCAACAAAGTTGTACATTGGAAATAAAGGAAAGATAAAGACAAACAAAGCTCAGGGAGTTCATAACAATTGGACCTGCCTTACAAGAAATGTTGAAAGCAGTTTTTTAAGATTAAATAAAAAACACAAATTAGAAATATAAACTCATATGAAAATATAAAAACACTGGTAACAATAACTATATTGTCAAATGCAGAATACTCCAGTACTGTACTCACTTAACTCTGGTATAAAGGTTAAAGGGCAGCAATATTAAAAAGAGCTATAGTTACAATAATTTGTTTTTTTATTTTATTTTTTCAGTGCTCCAAGATTCATTGCTTATGCACCACACCCAGTGCTCCATGTAATACATGCCTTCCTTAATACCCACCACCGGGCTCACTCATCCCCCTACCTCTCTCCCTTCCAAAACCTCTTTGTTTTTCAGAGTCCACAGTCTCTCATGCTTCATCTCCCTCTCCAATATACCCCAATTCACTTTTCCTTTCCTTCTCCTAATGTCCTCCATGTTATTCCTTATGCTCCACAAATAAGTGAGACCATAAGATAATTAACTCTGACTGCTTGATTTATTTCACTCAGCATAATCTCTTCCAGTCCCATCCATGTTGATACAAAAGTATTCATCGTGTTTGATGGAGATGTAATATTCCATTGTATATATGGACCATATCTTCTTTATTCATTTATCTGTTGAAGGGCATCTTGGCTCTTCCCACAGTTTGGTGATTGTGACCATTGCTGCTATGAACATTGGGGTACAGATAGCCTTTCTTTTCACTAAATCTGTATCTTTGGGATACATACCCAGTAGTGCAAGTGATGACATGATTCTTTATATGGAAAACCCAAAAGACTCTACCCCCAAACTACCAGAACTCATACAGTAATTCAGTAATGTGGCAGGATACAAAATCAGTGCAAAGAAATCAGTTGCTTTCTTATACTCTAACAGTGAAAATATAGAAAGGGAAATTAAAGAATTGATTCCATTTACTATAGGGAAATTTAAAAATTGATTCCATTTACTATAGCACTAAGAACTGTAAGATACCTTGGAATAAACCTAACCAAAAAGGTAAAGGACCTGTACTCAAGGAACTATAGAACACTCATGAAAGAAATTGAAGACACAAAAAGATGGAAAAGCATTCCATGCTCATGGATCGTAAGAATAAACATTGTTAAAATGTCTATATTGCCCAGAGCAATCTATACTCTCAATACCATTCCTATCAAAATTCCACCGGCATTTTTCAAAGTGCTGGAACAAGCAATCCTAAAATATTTACGGAACAATAATTTGTTAATAGATACATAATATAAAAAATTAATTTGTGACATCAAAAATATTAAGTTGAGGGGAGGGCGCCTGAGTGGCTCAGTGGGTTAAAGCCTCTGCCTTTGGCTCAGGTCACGATCCCAGAGTCCTGGGATCCAGCCCCACATCCTCCGGCTCTCTGCTCAGCAGGGAGCTGCTTCCTCCTCTCTCTCTGCCTGCCTCTCTACCTACTTGTGATCTCTTTCTGTCAAATAAATAAATAAAGTCTTAAAAAAATATTAAGTGGGGTAAAGGGAATAAAAGGGTAGACTTTTATATGCAATTGAGTTAAGTTGTCATCAATTCAAAATAGACTATTATATCCATAAAATGCTTTATGTAAACTTCAGGGTAAACAACAAAGCAAAAATCTACAGTAGATACAAAGAGAAGAGAATAAAAGTATACCACTATGGAAAGTCATCAAATCACAAACAAAAGCAGTAAAGGAGGAAAAAAAGGATAAACGAACTATGAAACAGCAAGAAACCAATTAATAAGATAGAATGAGTAAGTCCTTATCTACCAATAATTATTTTAAATGTAAATGAATAAATTCTCTAATCAAAAGGCATACAACAGCTAACTAGATGAAAAAACAAGACCTAACTATATGCTGCTACAAGAAATTCACATCAGCTTTAAGAGGGGCATGGACACCTGCAAGGAGATGATGGGTGAGGGGACTGCCTAAGTGACAGACACCTGACTCAGGATTTTATGAAATTAACAAGAAGATTAGGTTAAAAGAAAATAATTTTGCAAAACTCTATGGACTCTACAGACCCCATTAATATTCGGACACATATAGGCAACATGTATACACTGTAATTAAGAACACAGACTCTGTAGTTAGATTGCTGAGGTACAAATCCCACATCTCCCACTTTGCAGTTAAGTAAGTCAGACAAGTTATTTTATTCTTCTCTGCCTTCATATGCTCACCCCTACAATGGAGACAATGACGCTACCTGCCTTCTAGGGTTGTTACAATGATTATGGGGTTTCTACCTGACAAGGGCTTAAAATAGTAGCTGGCACATGGTAAGAGTCTTATTAAGTCTTCCTTTAGGGAACATGGCTGGAGGCAGGGGTAATTATAAATGTAGAATAAATATTTGCATGCACATAAATTAGAAATATTGTGTAGCTATATGTATTGTTTAAGTCTGGTACTATCCAATCCTTCTGCTTAGGTCTGATGTCCTTTACCAGGAATGCCTGGGATGTATGAAGTCTCTGGGTGGTTTCTGGGTTTCTACACTTCAATTACACTTATTCTGTGATATATCCTAATCTATGAATAATAATAGATAATCATAAATTTCCTGATCTTTATGGATAATTCACATCAGTCTGTGATGTTTCCTACCCCATTCTGGTCACTCTCATATCAAGCCTTGGAGTTCTTAGCCTCTTCATAAGCAGAGTTTTATATTTGAAGTATACAACATTTATACAACAAATGCACAGTATAACAAGTTTTGGCTGTCTTTTTTTTTCTTTTGTAGATTTTGCTTATTTGAGAAAGAGAGAGAGAACATGAGCAGGGTGGGGGTGGGCAGAAGGAGAAGCAGATTCCCCACTGAATAGGGAGCCCAGTATAGGGCCCTATCCAAGGACCCTGGAATCATGACATGAGCAGAAGGCAGACGCTTAACCAACTGAGCTGCCCAGGCTCCCTGGCTGTTTTTATTCTTAACAGCTAGTGCACAAGGCCTAACACTGGTGAACTGCTTCTTTCCATCATGACTTCCTATCAGTGCTTTAGAATGTGAGCACACTTTGCTGTCCACTGCCTATAAATATCCTCCACAGTTATGGCAGCAGGATTTGATAGAAGTCTTTAGTTTTAATGGAAAGAGTAGCAGATCAGAGTGGAGAAAATTCCTTCAGAGGTTGTTTTAAACCACCCACTATCAAACATCTTGTCTACTTGCCTCTCCATGACCCCCCATGGATTTTTGTGTGTGTGTTGTTTTAGGTACTACTACTTGTTTTAAATGTTACCTATTTGTACCACCTGGGGATTTGCTTCTTGACTGTTTTTTGTCCACTGGAATATGGATTTTGTACTGTGCTAACCTGTGCCTTCAATTTTTTTAAAAAGGGGAACTATAGTTTAACTTAGTGTTGAAATTAGAAAGAGACTATCGTATAGGTACTCATAACTACAAATGTGTTGAACTGAGTTGAATTAAAACTTTAAACTCTGTGATTAGAATGAGTAGTCCAGAAAGAACAGCAAACGTTCTGGTTACTATGGGGTCCAAAACACTATAGGTATTGATAACACAGAAATGCACTCATATACACAAGCAGCACTGACCAGAAGTGGTGCCCCTTCTGCTCTTCACTGCCACCCATACTTCTGAGGTCTTCCTATAACATCTCAGCCTCCTATCCTGTTATAATTCCACTGATAGTGACTTTAGTCAGAAGTAGGGGTATGGGATATGCATGCACATGCATTCCGCAACTGTAAAAACTGATTCAACCCCAGAACCCAAGGTGGGACAGTTACTAAGGAGAAAGCTTGTGAGTTTTTACATAGGCACCTTATTTCTTAGGAGATTACACCATGATCGAGACCTGCAGTCAGCTTATTGGTTAAAATATATTCCACAGGACTCATTACACTTGCAGCCTGAGAGATGCATCTGCTAAGGGGTGTGCTAAGTACTGTGACTTGGCAGAATATTTACAAGTCTTGGCTTTTGTTGCAACTCATAAATGATAAATATAGGACTGTATTTTTCATTAAAGCATCAGAAGTAGGTATAAATCAGTTTAGGAGAATCTATTCATTCACAACACAAATATCCATTACATGCAAATTGTTCCCAAGCCAGAGCCACAAAATGAAAGCACAATTTTGAAAATCATGTTCATGATTGTATGTTCATGATCGTACCCACACTGCCTAGCCATATCTGGCACTTGGTAGCCACTCAATAAAGATTTGTTGAATAAAAAACTAAATGAAGACACCTCTCCTCCCCTTCATGTATCTTAGAGTCTGTGCTCAATAAGGACAATTAAACAAACAGAGCCAATGCTGAGAGGAAAGTGCCTGGATAAAGGAGCCCAGGAGAGACAAGTAGACTTAAGGATGGACACGGCATCCTGAGGAACTGTGTTGAGGGAGTGTGGAATTGATCAAGGCGAGGAAGGAAAGGGAATGCAAGATGTTCTAGATAGGAAATGGCCTAGAGGAGAGAAACCAAGAACATGGTTCCAACTGAGGAAAAAAAGTGGTGTCAAGTGAGAAAAACACAAAATACAGGGAAGAGTAGCAAGAAATGAGGGTGAAGAGATAAGCAAAGGACAAATCGTGAAGAGCACTGTCAGTCATTTATAGAATTCGGAGGTTTGGACAGACTTTACGAAGTTTCTGGAATTGGCTGCTGTGTGACACAGGAGTGTGTGGTTTGTAGGTGTGAACGCAAAAATCATCGCAGATGAAGCTGGCTTCCAGTACTAGTGGAAGAGGCAGCAGCAGATGGATATCAGCTGAAAAATCAGTTCTCTTTAGAGATGAGATGATCCATCTGCTGGATCTAATCCCACAATGTCTCAAATCTCTCAGTGGTTTTGGGACCTCAGGGCAGCCTACCGCAGTCTGAGAAGAAAGGACAGAACTGGAGAGCAGTTATGAATTTCCTAAAACACCATCCAGCCAAGTACCTCTGGAGGGGATCACGACAGCCTACCCCTGGTGACTGATGACCACACCAACACACACACACACACACACACACACACACACACACACACACACCCTTCTCAGCTTTGAATTTTGATCGGGAAGAGAATAAAGGGGTGACAAAGATGGCTATGAACAAGAATAAAATGTTGTTAGAACTATAAACTCTTTCATCCCAGTTTTGTCTTAGTGTCCCAGTTACCAGGCCTCCCTAGTTTTGACCAGCCAGTGCCCCCATTCAGGCTGCTGGGATTTCAGTCCATGACAGGTGTGTCCACCTGCCAGCCCTTTCCCTTCAGTTTTGACTCTCCCAATTTTATTTCCTGCTAGAGTCACACACAGTCAATGGATCATGAGACCCTTTAGGGAAAGAACCGCCTCTTCTTCACTATTATGTTGCTAATGTTGGACACTCAATAATTGCTTGGTGCATAAATAAATGGATGAATATGGAGCCTTAGAAAACAATGACTTACCCAAAAAAGTGACATTAATTCAGAAATTCCAGGTACTGCAAAAAACACTGGGAAAATATTTGGGTGAGGTGCTAATGGTCCGTAAGGATACTTCATACAGGACCATATAGAAAGTGTTAAATGAGGTGCTCCTTTTAAGCTACCAGTACCTCCAGCAGCCACCCCTGGCAGGATGAGGGATGGAGTGGCCACAGGGGTTCAATGTGGGGACTTCCTCCTAACATTCATATCTGGGCAGGGAGGAGCAAGGAGTCTGTGCTGCTGTGTTCCCAGAAGAAGGGTTTGGAGTAAGACCAATGCCACTCTTCCACAAATTCCTCTTAGGAGATGTTGCTGCTTCCAGGCTACATCACATAACATAACAATGCCCAACAGTTAGCCATAAGGTGCCCCTTTTGGATGTAAAACTCTAAGCTGCCTGAAGCCATAATACCAGCTTTCTGGAGAGCTCTTGGTCCAGACAAGAATTTTATAGCTACCTCTAGCATCTGTGCTTACCTGTCATTCTTATCCAGAACCTCAGCTACCCACCACCTCCCATCCCCATCCTACCTTACCTCCCAGACACAGGGGATGGCATGGTGCAGGAATGCAGAGTCCCATGAAGGAACACAGAGCCGAATTGGTCCTATATGAAATGCAACAGGAAACCAAAACAAGCAAAGACATCCCAGGATTTACAACAGCAAATAAATGCAGTGATTTTTGAAAGTCCTGAGTCTGAACTGAGAGATAACTACGTATTTGGTATACAATCTTAGACAACTTACTTAATCTCTCTGAGCTTCAGTATATTTAATTATTTTTATGGTGATAATCCTTTAAAATACATAGAAAATTGCAGTTCGCATTCAAGATTTTTTTTTATTAATTTTTAAGTAATGAGGTTTGGGGGAAAATTCTCTCCTAGTCACTTTAACTAGCTGACCAGAGGGTTAGATGGAAGATAGGGCGTAAATGTGAGATAAGATTCACTGCCACCTGCTGGCAGAAAAAAAGTTTGTCCATTAACTTTGAAAGACCACCAAATGCTGAGCAGATGAATGGACACATCAGGGACTCTGCTCATCTCCTCTTACCCAGGTTATGGTCTTTGACCAATTGCTTTGCACTGTCTAGTTAAGAGTCAAGGTAAGAAGAAAGGCAATAGGACACGATAAAGGTGCCAAGACTCTTATGCCTCCTTAATGTTGCAAAGGCTCTTGTCCTGGGTGTGGCCATGTGCTTGTTAAGAACCACAGTTGGAACCAGGCACTGGATTCTGGGCAACCTCCTGTTTTTCTGCTTTGTACAGAAGATGGATTCTGCTGGCCCTGAAGTGCAGCTCAAAATGGATTTCTCCTTCAATTATCTATCTCCACTTCTTCCCAAAAATTTATAGAAAACGTGCTCGCTTCGGCAGCACATATACCAAAAATCTATAGAAATGACAGTCAAGGGGCGCCTGGGTGGCTCAGTGGGTTAAAGCCTCTGCCTTCAGCTCAGGTCATGTTCCCAGGATCCTGAGATTGAGCCCCACATCAGGCTCTCTGCTTAGCAGGGAGACTGTTTCCTCCTCTGTTTCTCTCCGCCTGCCTCTCTGCCTACTTGTGACCTCTATCTGTCAAATAAATAATAAAATCTTAAAAAAAAAGAAATGACAGTCAAAAGTATAAAAAGGAATGAATTTATAAAAGCACTGAGAACAGGATAGGAGATGTCAGAGGATGAAAACTTGTAATGAATTTAGGTAGCTGGAAGGTGGATGGGTCACATTGACAGATAAACTAAGGAGCTATTCCTTATGTTCCACATTTGAGTGAAAACATATGATAATTGCCTTTCTCTGCTTGACTTACTTCACTTAACATAATCCTTTCCAGTTCCATCTATGTCAAGGCAAATGGTAGGTATTCATCCTTACTGACGGCTGAGTAATATTCCATTGTATATATGTACCCCATATTCTTTATCCGTTCATCTGTTGAAGGGCATCTCAGCTTCTTCCACAGTTTGGCTATTGTGGACATTGCTGCTATGAACATTAGGGTGCAGGTGCCTTTTCTTTTCACTACATCTCTATCTTTGGGGTAAATACACAGTACTACAATTGCTGGGTTGTAGGATAACTCTATTTTTAACGTCTTGAGGAACATCCATACTGTTTTCCAAAGTGCCTGTACCAGTTTTCATTCCCACAAACAGTGTAAGAGGGTTCCCTTTTCTCCACATTTGTTGTTTCCTGCCTTGTTAATTTTTACCATTGTAACTGGTGTAGGGTGGTATCTCAATGTGGTTTTTTTTTAATATTTTATTTATTTGACAGAGAGAAATCACAACTAGGCAGAGAGGCAGGCAGAGAGAGAGGAGGAAGCAGGCTCCCCGCGGAGCAGAGAGCCCGATGTGGGGCTCAATCCCAGGACCCTGAGATCATGACCTGAGCCAAAGGCAGAGGCTTTAACCCACTGAGCCACCCAGGTGCCCCTCAATGTGGTTTTGATTTTAATTTCCCTGATGGCTAATGGTGATGAACATTTTCTTCATGTGTCTCTTAGCCATTTGTATGTCTTCTTTGGAGAAGTGTCTGTTCATGTCCTTGGCCCATTTTTCTACGTATTATTTGTTTTGGCGGGGGGAGTGAGTTTGAGATGTTCGTTACAGATCTTGGTACCAGCCCTTTATCTGAAATGTCATTTGCAAATATATTCTTCCATTCCGTGAGTTACCTTTAGTTTTGTTGACTGCTTCCTTTGCTGTGCAGAAGCTTTTTATCTTGATGAAGTCCCACAAGTTCATTTTTGCTTTTGTTTCCCTTGCCTTTAGAGACATGTCTTGCAAGAAGTTGCTGTGGCTGAGATTGAAGTGGTTACTGTCTATGTTCTCCTCTAGGATTTTGATGGATTCTTGTCTCACATTGAGGTCTTTCATCCATTTTGAGTTAATCTTTGTGCATGGTGTAAGAGAACAGTCTAGTTTCATTCTTCTTCATGTGATTGTCCAATCACCATTTATTGAAGAGACTGTCTTTTTGCCATTAGATATTCTTCCCTGCTTTGTTGAAGATCAGTTGGCCTGGAATTGAGGGTCCATTTCTGGGCTTTTTATTCTGTTCCATTGATCTATGTGTCTATTTTTGTGCCAGTACCATATTCTCTTGATGACTACAGCCTTGTAATATAGCTTGAAGTCAAGTATTGTGATGCCCCCAGCTTTGTTTTTCTTTTTCAACATTCCCCTGGTTATTTGGGGTCTTTTCTGGCTCCATACAAATTTTAGGATTGTTTGTTCCAGCACTTTGAAAAATGCCAATGGTATTTTAATAGGAATGGCATTGAAAGTGTAGATTGCTCTGGAGAGCATAGATATTTTAACAATGTTTATTCTTCCAGTCCATGATCATGGAATATCTTTCCATATTTTCTTGTCTTCTTCAGTTTCTTTCATAAGTGTTCTGTAGTTACTAGAGTACAGATCTTTTACCTCTTTGGTTAAGTTTATATTCCTAGGTATCTTATAGTTTTTGGTGCTGTTGTAAGTAGAACTGATTCCTTAATTTCTTTCTTCAGTTACATTACTAGTGTGTAGAAATGCAACTGATTCCTGTGCATTGATTTTGTATCCTGCCATGTTGCTGAATTGCTGTATGAGTTCTAGCAATTTGGGGGTGGAATCTATAGGGTTTTTGACATAAAGGATCATATCTTGAAGAGAGAGAGTTTAACTTCTTCTTTGCCAATTTGAATGCCTTTTATTTATTTTTGTTGTTGTTGTTGTTGTTGTCTGATTCCTGAGGCTAGAACTTCTAGTACTATGGTGAGCAACAGTGGTGAGAGAAGGAATCCTAGTCATGCTCCTGACCTTAAGGAAAAAGCACTTAGTTTTTTCCAATGAGAATGATATTCACTGTGGGATTTTCATAAGTGGCTTTTATGATATTAATGTATGTAGAGGGAACTTTGTGCTGGGATTCCAGGGATTGTCTCATTTACAGATATTCACTATGTCATTGTATACATGTATTCTTTCCAAATAAAGACAACTCTGAACACCAGTTATTTGTGTCTCATTTATAGAGATTAAGACATTTGAACATTTCCTTAAAGACCTTTACAGAAAGATCAGACCTTGTTTCCTTAAAGACCTTTACAGAAAGATCAGACCTTGTTTGAAGCCATGAAGCACCAGAGCAGAGAGTTAACCTAATTAGGGCTGGGTTTCCAGGTGGAGCCAGTGTAAACCGCTAGAGCTGAAGTTTGATCCTACCCAAGGATGGAAGCCCTAATGACCTCAGTTAGCACTCAGTGAGTGCTACCACACAATCCGCTATTGGGCAGCAGATGAGTACACATTTGTTTAACACCAGTAACAAACATCAACTGAGGCCCTACTCTGTACTAGAAACTGCTAACGACAACAGGCCACAAAGATGAACAGGTGGGCCAAGGGGCCAGCTTCCATAGAACCTAAGCTCCTGAGATATCCCATACAAACATGGGCTGCAGTTTCCCATCTTAAGTATGTGGAGATCACTTACATACATGGATATACATAGGAATGTTCAGCTAAAATGATTTGAAGAGCTTTCGTTGTTCAACAACCTGTTAATTTGCCATTTTCCAAAGATTTGGATGTTTTATGCACTTTCCTGCTTGTTCCAGCACTGGTTTTATTTTTGTTTTTGTTTTCTGGACTCTGAGCTGCCAAGGGTGGGGATCATGTCTATGAGTTATTTGTGTGAACGATACCCAGGATGTTCCTCTGCCCCCATAGGCTTCAACAGCTCACTGTTGTGTGACCCTAATGGTCTTTATTTTTACTTTATTTATACTATTTCCTTCATTGGGAACAGTCTAGACATGAATATCCAAAACAAAATATACTAACACCAAAAATAATAGAATAGAATATGAGAGCTGTAAGTACCAAGCTCTTCACTTCAGATAAGAATACTGAGACAAAGCAGTTAGAGATGTGCCCAAGGTAACAGAACTGCTCCGTGGCAATGCAGGCCTCCAAGTTTTTGGGCCACAGCTCTAACTACTGACAAGTGACCACTGCCCTCTGCATCCTCCCCTAGTATGTATCCCACCTGCAACATTTCTTTAAAATAAATAGCAAATCTTTGTGGTGCTTTACAAGTTTTCAAGGTGTTATCACATTTTTTTTCATGCAGTTCTAATGACCATCCTGTGAGTTGTCCTGTGGAACCTGAAATGAGGTGATTAAGGTGACATTGCTTGTTGGTGGCAGAGTCCAGATCTGAATTCAACATTTCTCCCTCCCTTCTGCATTGGAGAAGATGGGACTCCCTGTGTTCGGTAGGCACCTGACCTGCAGCTGCTGGAGTCAGATTGCAATGTGCAAAGTATATGGTGAGGGGATTTCAGAATCCAAAACAGATTCTGTCTGAAAAGGTCAAAGATAACATGGCTATGGGCAAGTGCTGCATGGAGGATGGGAGGCACCTAGAGCCCCTGAAATGACCTCAAAACAGTCATCCGGAAACCCTGAGTCAGAATAAGACACAGAGACTTTTCACACCACATGAGGCAAGATTTGTAGCATGAAGGTTTATGTGTGGGTATGACAAAAACATGACTGACAGCAGTATAATTAATTCCATGCTTGGACAATTATAGACATAAGCCATAAAATAAAAAATTTTGGAAAAGAGAGCTGTAGAGACATCCCATAACAAATGAACTAGAAATTTCAAATGGAAAGAATTTGGCCACTTAATTCTATCCTGAGAAGCATGTATGACTCTGAGGAGCATCAAGTAAAATTATGAAGCTGCTCCTGGGGAGCTTTTCTTTCAGTTATAGTTGTAATTTCAGTTATAACTGTTCCTCATGCTGAGACCAGCATCCACAATGTTTTTTTAAAAACTATTTTATTTTATCTGAAACTTTCATTGAACTTTTAAAAATTTTTATTTATTTTTTTAATTTATTTTCAGTGTTCCAGAATTCATTGTTTATGCACCACACCCAGTGCTCCATGCAATACATGCCCTCCACAATATCCACCACCAGGCTCATCCAACCTCACACTCCCCTCCCCTCCAAAACCCTCAGTTAGTTCCTCAGAGTTCGAAGTCTCTCATGGTTCATCTCCCCTCCAGTTTCCCTCAACTCACTTCTCTCCATCTCCCCATGTCCTCCGTGTTATTCCTTATGCTCCACAAATAAGTGAAACCATATGCTAATTGACTCCCTCTGCTTGACTTATTTCACTCGGCATAATCTCTTCCAGTCCCATCCATGCTGATACAAAAGTTGGGTATTCACCCTTCAATGGACAAATGGGTAGAGAAGATGTGGTCCATATATACTATGGAGTACTATGCCTCTATTAGAAAGGATGAACATCCATGATGTTTTATCTTCCCTGAGCACACACTTACTAGATGGAGGATAGATCAGACCACCAGAAATGGGTAGGAGTGGGAGGAAAATAGGACAGTAAGAGATTGTCACCGACCATTCCCAAAATGGATAAGCAGCATGTGAATGTCTGACCCCACAACTGCCACAGGGGAAAATAAGTGCAGTACAAATTCAAGACGGAAAAATGATAAACAGAATGCATGGCTTTGATTTCTAGCTTTCTGGCTTACTCCTTGGCTGCACCAACTGTTTTTGTCATAAGGCAAATCAAGGACAAAAGAGAGCCACAGAGAGAAGAACTTTTTGTTTAATATCTGCCAAGGAACTTACAGGGTATTCTGAAACCATGACAACAAATAATCTCTTTAAAGGACTTCCTCATCTCCTGGCTGCGGAAAGCATATATCAGAGGATCAATCACAGAATTACACATGATGAGTATGAGGTACATATTAAAGTAAGACATAAAGCAAGAACAGTAGAGGTTCTGGGGGCAAGAAATCATCAAAATGAGATGGAGAAAGAACGGAGCCCAGCACACAATGAAAACGCCCAGCAGCATGGTCAGGGTGACAGCACCTTTCATGCTGGTCATTTGCCGCACAGAGCTGTATCCACGCAGAGCTGCTATCTGCCTGACATGAGCCTGGGCCAGGAGGAACATGTGTATATACACAGACACCATGAGGAATAACATGGTGAAGAACATGGAGATGAGGCAAACAATTACATAAGTAGATTCATAGTAAATGATGAAAACAATGCCACAACCTGTGCAAAAGGTCCAGATACACATGATAATCACTCCAGAACGCTTTGCTGTCATGATGTGGTGATAGCGCAGAGCATAGAAGATAGTGACATACCTATCTACTGCAATAGCCAGCAAACTGCACATGGAGGCCACCACAGAAATGCAGATCATTGAGTCAAACGCATTGTCAATGTGACGCACAAAGGCATCTGCTATCACCAGGTGCTTATTATTTATTAAGTATATGACGATGGTCTCCCATGTGTTAGACATGCTCACTAGCATGTCAGCTACTGCTAAACTACACACAAAGAAATACATGGGGGAGTGCAAGTTCTTGTTCTTCACTATGGCACCTATGACCAAGATGTTCTCCAAGAGGCTGATGAGACCCAGAGTCAGAAACACTTCAACAGCAATGCCCATCTCTTTGCATGGTGAAGACTTGTTCTTGACATTTGGTTCTGAAAAGTTGCTTTCTGTGGAATTCAGGTTGAGATCCAAGAAAAGCAGGTGAAATGAGGAATTCATTGCTCCTCTTCTTGGCAACAGATTTACTGTAAAACAGGTTTTAATTCAAGATTCTGAGAGATGAACAGTCTACCAAAGAAGTACAATAGCATGCCAAACACAAGCACAACCTAAGAACAAGGTT
Source organism: Meles meles (assembly GCF_922984935.1). Taxonomy (NCBI): domain Eukaryota; kingdom Metazoa; phylum Chordata; class Mammalia; order Carnivora; family Mustelidae; genus Meles; species Meles meles. The sequence goes on from NC_060077.1 coordinate 33,184,733, forward strand.
AAATGGACTTAACACATTAGCATGAGACTGGTGTGCCCCAGTCTACCTGGATCCCTGGACTAGTGTCCCTCCAACACACAGGCTTAGAATTTTCATCAGCCTCCTCTGCCTCCCTTACTCTGGGCTCCCATTCTTTTACATACCTCTTACTGGGGTGACCACACATGTCAGTGTTCCCAGGACAGTTTCACTTTTTATGTGTATTGTCTAACCACCCAAGTTTGCACTCAAAAATATCCTGAACTCACAACCTACAAAGTCCCTTGCAGTCTGATTTTTACATTTCTTAGACTACAACACTGCATTTTCCTCAAGTGAGCACAGATTTCTGAAGGATTGGCAGGCTCTCTTTCTCTCTTAAGAGAAAAAGATAGGTGCCTTCTCAACATTTGTCCTCACACTTCTTTTTTTATATATATTATGTATTTTTAATTATTTAAGTTCCATTAGCCAAGGTATAGTACATCATTGGTTTTTGATATCACACTTCTAAAATCTGCTAGGACTCAGTCCCCTTAGATGTAACTGAGACTAGCCATAGTGATCTGTTAATTTGAACATAATCACATACTAAAAGTTACTGTCTTTAAGGTATAAGTTTAAGTTGCACACATGTGTTAAAATTGGAGCTCACAGAATGCTGTTTTCTCCTTAATTAATATTTTCTTGACTTCTGCATTTGAAATTCCACAACATCGGATTGACAGATAGTCTCATAAATTCCACAAAGCCAGTACAAAGTACCAAGGGATTTAAATTTGCCAAATACTAGAGCAAGATACTTTACTCCTTTGTTTCTCAAATTTCTCTCCCATGATTTATACTCAAAAATGCCTTTGCCCTCCAAGCTCAGAGCACATCTGGTGAGAGAGCTAGAATTTTTGTCAGCATTCCCATCATCAATAAAAAATATTTATTAACCTGTAATCACTTGCTATTTATGTCTAGTTCTATCTCAGAGATATTGAGATATTATATCATATTAAGCTGTTTAAATATCCAATTAGCTCTCTCCCACATGTAAGCTGGGCATGATTTTGCATTCCTTTCAAGGCATTTTTAATAGAAAGTGTGGCTAGTTACCAGTGCTCCCCCGTGCCTCTTCTCTTGCACAGCAGTGCTTGGGCTCCTCGCTGCGGACGTTGGCTCAGCCTGGGCACCTGGTATCCACCAGCTAAATGCCATCACCCTAGGATGGGATCCTCTGAACCAAGTGCTAAGGCAGCTTGAGCCTCAGTCACAGTTCCCTTGCCTTTATGCAGCCTAGCAGACCCGCCCCCCTGTCGCCACCTCTTCTGGACCAGAGTCTACTATGCCTTCTGTCTTCCCAGCCTTGGGCTAAGCTACCACCTAGTGGTTAGAGACAGAGAGCATACCCATCCTGGCAGCTTTGGCCATTGGGTCTTTGGAGCTCTAGTGACACTTGTATATAACAGTATTCTCCTGCTTGTAGAAAATCCTTCCCCAAAACTGCACTTAAATGTGTTTTCTAGCTGGTTGTTCTAGGCACTGCTTCTTTTCTCTTTCTATTATGCACTCATGAAAATGCTGTCAGATAGTGTGACAGCTCAGCTTCTTCCATCCCTGTTAAGTCCTTCTATCCAGGACAGTCAGTCACTGGTTCCTGGGAAACCAGAGCCTGGGAAGCACTCAACTGTGCCCCTGACATACACCCTCTTGTTGTCCCAAGACTGTCTGCCACTAGACAAAAGGAGAAAACGGATTTTCCCCGGCCCAATATCCTGGCTTTTAGCAATAGTTTCTAGACCTCTGCTACCTAAAACCCTGACCTCTGCTCCCAAAAGGATCTTTATTACACCCAAGAGATAGATGCACAAATATCTGCCAGGACAAGCTCAGGGCCAAAATGCATGGGGCTGCTTTACTACTGGAGATGTGACTGGGGCTTCACACCTGGTCAGACAACCTTTCCAACAAGTGTAAGTATAAAAGGCCACAAACTAGGTGATCCATGACACTGGTGTCCTGGTGCTATTTTGAGATTCACAGAATGGAATATTGTGAAGAGATTTCTTGTGCTGGGAATAGTGCTTGTGTATGCAAAGGGGATGACTGAGAAGACATAAGAATATTCACATATTCTCTACTTGTTCCTCATATCTGAGATCAGAGAAGGCTCTGCAGAAGATTCTCATTTCCCAATAAAGTGGTGAAACTAGAGATTTCTCTTGAAGATAATTGTCTGCACTACATGATGTGGCTGCTGTTGATGCTGGTCATATGGTGTATATCTCTAAGCCCTGTATGCAGATACTATTTTGAGTGGGTACACGAATTACCTTCTTAGTAATTACAGAAGCCATAGGAATTCAGTCCTATTACCATTCCCATTTCACAATGCATTGAAAGGTTCCCAACACTGGAAAGAAGCACAGTTGGGCTTGAATCCTGGCAACCTGAGTCAAGAACCAGGTTCTTTCTGATGATAGTTATCCAACGGGTATGAGGTGATATCTCATTGTGGGTTTGATTTTCAGCAAACTCTTACTGTAAGTCATCACTGTGTTGAAGCCCTCATTAAATGCTTTCATGGGTCCACCCAAGGGGACTTAGAGTTCTGCTGCAGAGGCACATCTTACCTAATGAAACACTGACAGAGCAAGGCACAATTACAGAAAGGTAGATTGTAGTGTTTTTAACCCCAAGGTTTACGAAACATTTTCCTGTATTAATTCAATTGATGCTCATAACAACCCTGGGAGGTATTAAGGTTATTGCTATTTTCATAGTTGGGAACTTTGACGTTTACAGAAGCTGAATGGCTTTTCTGATATCACTTGACTAATAAATGGTGGTACCAAGCTGTTGATCCCAGGTCTTCTCATTGCAAAGCTTATGCCCATGTACACATACATGCCCATGTTCATGTCGGGACAATAGACAGAGGAGTCCTAAAACTTCACCAGATTTCCTATGAAGATTTATTGAAAGCCTACCATGTTCTGTGTGTTCAGATCCTCAGCAAATTCTCCTAGAAACCCAGTTAGTCAATATAGTGAGCACCATCTCCCGATGAGGAAATTGAGGCTCAGAGAAGATGTGTGACTGACTCCTTGGCTGGTGATGAAACCAGGAACTGAATCCATCTTTTAACTACATCTATGCTTAACACAGAGCCTAATGTCTTCAGTATTGTGACTCAGTCACATACTGTAGAGGAGGAAATTCAGATCTCCAGAGGCTGGTCAGAGAAGAGCACAGGGAGGACTTGAAGCAAAGGAGAGGCAGGTAAGAGGAAACGTGACCAGGATCATGAGGAAAGCCACTGAGGACAGGCACAGGTGGGAGCAGTGTGTGCAAGTACTCTGAGAGCATGCCCACACTGAGATGGGAGGAGCTGATTTCTTTGAGGATCAGAAGGAATGCCAGATAACTGGAGCTTCCTGCAACTGAAGGCACTGGGGAGGGGACAGGGATGGACCATGCATTGTTTTGTAGTTTGAGGTGAGGGCTTGGACCCTCATTTTAAGAGCAACAGGAAGGCTTGCAAGATCCAAGCAGATCAATGTAGCCATGATAAGGAGATGGAACCAGAGGAGCTCATGAGTGAAGAAGGCCGAAAGATAGTGGAAATGCCTCACAATGAGACAGATAGATTCCTGGGCTGAGTTTTTTTATCCACCCAGTACCCAGTGAGTAATCAGGCTGATCCTGCTTGGACCAAACTCTTTGCAGTAGTAGCAAAGTTATAAAGTGGTCCTTGTGGACATACCTGCACACCAAAGTTGGCTCTGAACAAATAGGCACTGGACAGTACAACACTTATAATCACACCAACACTACCACATTCCTTCTTCAGGTAATGAAGGGAGAATGTGGAGTTTGGGACTTGGTGTGGAGTTGTTGTTTTTTTTTTTAATTTTTTGTTTATTTGTTTGTTTTTACTGTTTTCAAGTTTATTTTGCTCTGACCACCAGAAAGATATGGTCTTCTAATGCCATGCCACATCCAGGTTTGTAAGTCAAGATTCTGTAAATCCTTGAGAAGTGTAATTTTTAAAATTCTATGCACCTCTCTAATGGCTGAGTAATATTCATTGTGTATATGGACCACATTATCTTTGTCCACTTGTCTGTTGAAGAACATCTTGGCTCTTTGCACAGTTTGGCTATTGTGGACATTGCTGCTAGGATGGGACTGGAGGAGAGTATACTAAGTGAAATAAGTCAAACAGAGAAAGTCAATTATCATATGGTTTCAGTTATTTGTGGAAATAAGGAATAGCATGGAGGACATTAGGAGAAAGAAGAGAAAAATGAAGGGAGAGAAAATGGGGTGGGAGATGAGCCTGGTGATGGGTACTATACTAGGAGGGCATGGATTGCATGGAACACTGACTGCTATATGCAAACAATGAAGCATGGAACACTACATCAAAAACTAATGATGTATTGCATGGTGACTAACATAATGCAATAAAAACAAACAAGCAGAATCCTATGCACCTCTCAGTTTAAAACTGGATTCAATAACCATAATTTGTACTTAGTATAAGGCTAAGAATCTTAAAGAAAAAACTGAATAAAGTCCTTTCCTTCTAGAAGCATATAAATCCTAATAAGCAAATTGAACTCACTCAATGTATTCCTTTTGTAGGATACTGTATTGCTCACTGGAGAGCCACATGGAGATTTCTTAGCCCAACATTTAGATAATCATTGGGAAGTTAGCCACCATATCTACGGAGAAGTTTCTTTTGGTCAGTTTTTAAATCTTTCCTATTATTTTTGTGGTTACCTTGCCAATTTTTATTCAAGAATTTTCTTCTATACTGGTTTTTATTTCAGGCTTTCCAATAAAACTTCTTTTTTAAAACATGATGTTCTCGCTACCCAAAATTTTTTCCTTCTTCCTTGTCCATTAAATTCCTATTCATTCTTTTTTTTTTTGTGCTTTATTTATTTATTTCTTATTTTTTTTTATAAACATATAATGTGTTTTTATCCCCAGGGGTACAAGTCTGTGAATCGCCAGGTTTACACACTTCACAGCACTCACCATAGCACATACCCTCCCCAATGTCCATAACCCCCCTCCCCCTCTCCCAACCCCACCTCCCCCCAGCAACCCTCAGTTTGTTTTGTGAGATTAAGAGTCACTTACAGTTCGTCTCCCTCCCAATCCCATCTTGTTTCATTTATTCTTCTCCTATCCCCCTAACCCCCCATGTTGCATCTCCACGTCCTCATATCAGGGAGATCATATGATAGTACACAATGGAATACTATGCAGCCATCAAAAGAAATGAAATCTTGCCATTTGCGACAACGTGGATGGAACTAGAGGGTATCATACTTAGTGAAATAAGTCAATCGGAGAAATTCCTATTCATTCTTTTAGATCCAGGCGAATACTTTCTGCTGGGAGTCTTTTGAAGGATATTCCTACACTGTCTGTGAGTGATTGTCCCCTCTTATCTCCCTGTGTTATAATTATCTGCCTGACATCTTCTTCAGCAGACTGTAGACTTCCTGGTTGCAGAACTCCCCTTGGTGGCCCCAGAGATCCGCAATGACCTGACACTTTCCTTTCCTCTTTCCATTCAGGTGAACCCAGAGTGGCCTTGATCAACCATTAACCACAAGGATTAGTTGGAAGATACACAATTCAGGAAAACACACAGATATTTTTCAGGGACTTCTGAAAAAGGACTTTTATTTTTTACTGGTGGTAACTACTGCAAAAAGTGCACCTGATCTCCCCTATTAAGTATGATTTAAAGCCCTATATTTTAGACATTTCTCAGGGACTTCTGAGAAGGAATTTTATTTTTCTTTTTTTTTTTTTTTGGTTATTACCACAAAAAGTGCACTCTATCTCTCCTACTAACTATGATGTAAAGCCCTATATAGTTCTTGTAGTAGTTAACTACTATCTTCACACCCCAAGAACAGCCAGTCATAGGACTGAGACTAACAGTAGGAACCAAACTAGGATCTGATTGATGCTGACCCACCAATTCCAGCCCTTCTTCAAACCTGACCTTTTCTGGACTTTCAGTTACATGAGTTAATATATTATTTTCATCATTTAAACAAGTCTGATTCAGCCTTCTTAGACTAGAACCTAAAAGGATCCAATAGTCCCTAAAATTCTAACTGTATGCTCTCTTCTCTTGACCATCCTACTGCATCACAGAACATCTGAATTCTCACATAGAAACACATGAATTTTGCTATGTTTTGACATTTTGTAAAAGGTATAAATACAATGAGTGGTTCATCAGTACAGTGATACAAATACATTTATGGAAAAAATCTTTTCCTCACATCAAGAAGACCTTAGGATTCCACTTAGCTCACTGACTATGCTTTCAACTAACTGACAAGCCCTCTGGTCAATGCAGACTCTTCTGTTTTCATGAACTTCCAGAAAGTCCTTTTGTACATCTACAACCAGTACAGTGCATTCTGACAATATTCTCTGAACATTTAACAACATTAACAGCTTTCAAGTTGAATAGCTTCTACTTCATTCTCATTTTACACTGTGACTACATTGAATGACTACAAATCCGAATTTATTATGAACATTTAAATCCAGCACCATTTCCATTCTGTCACTATATAGCCCTCCTCTACATTTATCACTATGGTGTACTCAAGATATTGGTCTTCTGTATTGCAAAATTTCAGTCTGCAAAAAATAATATCAAAAAACATGCCATGTGTTTGACTAAGGGCCAGTTCCCTCTTTTTAGACCACTTAAAAGTCAGTCCCCAAGAAACAAAGAACATGCTCCAATGGAGAAAAGAGCAAGAGATAGCTGCAATTCTCTCTCCTTGTTCACTAGCTTAACATGCCCCAAAATGGCCACCTCAAGCTCAGCCTGAATGACCTGACATCTCCAAGAAGCATAACCAAATAATTTGGAGTGTATGAGTCAGTTGTTGCCTCAAAAATGATGCATAATAAAGCACACTAAACTACAGAGGCTTAAAATAAAAATAACTTATTCTCATTCTCACTTTAGGTGCAACCCTGCCAGACTACATCAGACATCAGGTTCCAAGACTTCAGACCAGACTATGTTTCAGTTCTACTCAGTCCTTGCTCCATTGGCTACCAGGAGCAACTCCCTACTTCATTCTGGAGTCAAGATGAAGGCACAGTGGTGATCTGGAGCATATTCTGCTACCAGACTACCAGAGCACAAGAGACAGGTCAAACCATGTAAACATAAACAATGCCTATGACTGTAATCCATCTACTAGTATTCCATTTGCCAAAGTAAATTGCATAGCCATGCCCAACATCAGAATAGGGGAAAGAGAAATGGAGTAAACATTTTCTGGGCAGTGGTATCTGTACTTGAATTCAAGAGTTCATCAGATTGGCCCAACACATAGATCATTGATCCAGTATGGGCCAATCAGCTTTGACCAGGTAGGGTTTTCCCTTGGTACAGCTTAGCAGTAGGGACAGACTCCTTCAGACGAGGGCAAGAGGGGACATATGGTACTTGGAAAGAAGATATGCTCTAGGCAGTGGCCAGGAAGTGTTTCATTCACACTTTTGATCATATCTGAAAAGGACAGAAATGTTTTGACTTTTGAAAGACACATATTGAAGTTTCAGTGTATGTGGCAGAAAAGTATTATTTTGGTTGTAACCTGTTTATTTCAAGAAGAGATTTAAGACAATAGTTAAAAGAATTATAATGTTTGAAAATATGTTTAACTTATGAGAAACCAATGATTTGAGGAATGAATAAGACAAATTAATATAAATGTATAAATAGACAAATTTAACATCCAGCTTTCCTCCTCTGAACATGGGAAGGTGTGAAGAGGAGGTAAGTGATGAGAGAGAGAGAAATCAGACATCAAGATATATTTCTTTTAAAAAATATTTTATTTATTTGTTTGAGAGAGAGAGAAAGAGTGGGGGATAGGGGAGAGACAGAGGAGGAGGGAGAAGCAGACTTCCCACTGAGAAGAGAGTCTGACACAGGACTTGATCACAGGATCCCAAGACCATGACCTGAACTGAAGGCAGATGCTTAATCTACTGAGTCACTTAGGCACCCCTAATCAGGATATATTTCTTATAAATATTCACAATTTATACCTTTACTTACCCATTGTGGATATAAATACAATAAGTATTTATCAAATATCTGTGAATAAAAGTGAGGTATAACTATGTGGACTGATACTAAGACTATCTTTTCTCAGTTTTCACAGCAAGGTGACCAATGTTATTAAGATTTTACCTGCTGGCAGGCACCTGGGTGGCTCAGTCAGTTAAGATTTTACCTGTTGGTGTTTGCTTTTATTTACTTTATAATTTTTTTTTAATTTTACTTATTTATTTGACAGAGAGAGAGACAGATCACAGGTAGGCAGGGAGGCAGAGAGAGGAGGAAGCAGGATCTCCGAGGAGCAGAGAGCCCGATGTGGGGCTCGATCCCAGGACCCTGGGATCATGACCCAAGCCGAAGGGAGAGGCTTTAACCCACTGAGCCACCCAGGCGCCCCTACTTTATAATTTTTTATAAACTACGTTTATTAATTTTGTAAGTGTTAGCCATGATTTCTCTTACAACTGCTATCACAAGAGATGATATGAGTAATGGCAATGAGCTAAAAGCATTCTTGGATCCATTCTGTGGCTTGTACCTTCCATTTTTGTGAGAATTCTTACTGGAAGAAGATTTGTTAGAATCTCATCTTTGGACCCATACCATTAGATATCATTTGCTAAATACTGTACTGAATATAAATTAGTCCAAGTAAAGATATATAAAACTAAGAAAGAGTTTTCATGGACTTTCCATTTACACTGAATCTCCTTGTTTTCACACACATTTAATCTAAGATACACATAAAAGTAGTCTTGGCCTTTAAGAATTTACATATTAGGAAGACCTAATGTGAAAAGACTTTGCCAAATATTTTATTAGTGACTTTTTTTTTTAATGTGTCTCTTAGCCCTCTCAAGTCCCACTGTTGGTGGGAATACAAACTGGTGCAGCCACCCTGGAGAACAGTATGCAACTTCCTCAAAAGATTAACAATAGAACTACCTTATGATCCTGGAATTGTACTACTAGATGTTTATACAAAGGATACAAAAACACAGATACGAAGGGATACATGCACCCTGATGTTTATGGTACCATTGTCAACAATAGACACCCTATGGAGAGAGCCCAAATGTCCATCAAAAAGAATGAAATCTTGCCATTTGCTATGACATGGATGGAACTAGAGTGTATTATGCTAAGTGAAATAAGCCAGTCAGAGAAAGACAAAAACCATATGATAGCACTCATATGTGGAATTTAACAAAGAAAACAGATGAACATACAAGATGGGGAAAAAAAGAGAGAGGGAAACTAGCCATAAGAGACTTGTAATGATAGAGAACAAACTTAGGGTTGATGGAAGGAGGTGGGTGGATGAGGGCCGGACTAGGTGAGTGATGGGTATGAAGGAGAGTACTTGTTTGATGAGCACGGATTGTTGTATGCAAATGATGAATCACTGAATTCTACTTCGGAAATCAGTATTGCACTGTATGTTAGCTACCTAAAATTTAAATTAAAAAAGTAAAAAATAAGGCAAGATGGCAGAAGAGTAGGGGACCTCATTTCATCCGGTCGACCAAATTTAGCTGGATATCTATCAAACCATTCTGAACACCCACAAATTCAGCCTGAGATATAAGAAAATATACGTGAAAATCTACAAGCAGAAAAATGGCTGCTTTTTGCAATTTAGGAGGTGTGGAGTCACGAATCTGCAGGAAGATATAGGATGATAAATGAAGGGGGAAGGGAGCCTCCATAAGCTGGCTACCGGAAAGTGATGTAACACCAGAGCACAAAATCAGAACACTTTGAAATCTGCTCCAGTGAGAGATATCCCTTTCTGAAAGGGGCTCAGGCAATGGAAAAGGCAGAATTCCAGGTGGGTCACTGTGGTCTCGGGATCCTGAAGACACAGAAAGAATGGGGGTGTCTGAACTGATAGAGTGCCCAAGCAGCAGAGTGGGGAAATTGGTTATGGTCAGCAAGCCAAGGAAGGACTCTCAGCTCATCACCATAAACCGCAAGCCAAACAGGTAGGGAGACTATTCTTTGCCTGAGCACCTGGAAAAAGACTGGAATGTGGGGAGCTGGTTACCATACCTTGGGAGGTATGGCACAACCAGGCAACAGCTCTCAGGGTGGCAGTAGCCCCAGAAAAAACACTAGGGTGACACACAGCTGTGACCTGGGAGCAGCAGAGCAGGGTACACATGTGAGCCCACAAGTGCTCACAGTCCCAAAGACACAAAGCACATAGACACTCACAGGTCCCTGGGAATTCCCCAGAGAGAATTGGAATGGATGAGAATTGCAGGTTTCTGTGGAGCTTGGTGCACTCAGGACTGGAGACAGTTTGACCCAGAGAGTTTACTGAAGAGAGGAGACTGTGATCTTGTGACCATGGGCTGGAGGTCCAGTCATGGCCATATTTTCTCTGACCTTCTGAAGGTCACTGACCTTCTAAAGAGGCACTGAAAGCCACCAGGAAACAAAAGCCACACAAAGGAGGAGTTACACTAGGTCCTATCCCCCAGACAAGGGGTGGGGCAACTCTGGTTAGGCAAAGATAACTGAAAAGCCACACAACAGGCCCCTCCCCCACAAGACAGACTGGAAGAACAGACAGGAAGAACTGTGTGGCTCCCATAGGACTGTAAAACTCCAGCACCAGAGGAAAACAATATATTGAGCTCCAGATGTTTCCTCACCACTCGTTCAGCCTTCAGTATAAAATTTTTCATTTCTTTTTTTTTTCTTTACTTTTTCCCCTTCAACTAGATTCTTGTTTTACCAGCTTCTGTTTTTAAGTCACTTTCTTACTTTTATTTTTTCACATCTACATTTTAAAGATACATGCTTCATGCTAGTCCTTTTTTCTCTTTATTCAATTTTATTTTTTTATTATATTATACTAGTCACCACACATCATTAGTTTTTGATGTAGTGTTCCAAGATTCGTTGTTTATGTATGACACCCAGTGCCCCATACAATACATGCCCTCCTTGATAGCCATCACCTTGTAAACCCATTCCCCACCCACTCCCTTCTAAAACCTTGCTTGTTTCTCAGAGTCCACAGTCTCTCATGGTTCATCTCTCCCTCTGATTCCCTCCTTTTATTCTTCCCTTCCTTATCCTAACGTCCTCCATGCAATTCCTTATGTTCCACAAGTAAGTGAAATCATATACACAAATACTGCTTTTTTTTCCCCTCCAATTTTGGAATGTAATGTCTTCTAATACGCAGACCAAAATTCAATGAGGAACAACCAGACCACCCTGTGAGATTAGATTCTCTCCCCCCACACCTTTTTTTAAAGATATAGTTTGTTGCATTTTAGCTTTGGATACTTTATGTGGTGGCTCCCAACCAACACAGATTTTTTCCAGGGTGCGTTTTGCTTGGGTGGTGGTTGATATTTTGGACTTGGTTCATTCACTTACCCATCCTTCCATGGGCAGGATAACTGGAAGGAGGAAATCACAACAAAGAAAAGAACCAGAGGCAATGTTTTCTGCCACAGAGCTAATCGATATGGATATAAGTAAGATGTCAGAATAGCAATTATAAAGTTAATAGCTAGGCTTGAAAAAAGCATACATGACAATACAGAACCTCTAAGGGCAGAAAGGAGATCTAATCAGGCCGAACTTAAAAATGCTATGAATGAGATGCATCTAAAGTGAATGCTCTAATGGCTGGGGTCAATAAGGCAGAAGACAGAACAAGTGATCTAGAGGACAGGCTTATGGAAAGGAAGGAAGTTGAAGAAAAGAGAGGAAGACAACTAATAACTGAAGAAAAGCTTTGGGAATTTAATGATGCCTGAAATGAAACAATGTTCATATTATTAGCATCCCAGAGAGGGTGGAGAGAGAGGCTAGAAGGTATATTTGAACAAATCATAGCTGTGAATTTCCCTAATCTGGGAAAGGAAACAAGCATCCATGTCCAAAGGCAGAGAGGACCCCTCTCAAAAAAAAAAAAAAAAAAAAAGAGAAAGAAAAGAAAAAAAGAGCAACACCCTGACATATAATAGTGAACCTTGCAAATCTTAGAGCCAAAGAAGCTATCACAAGAGCAGTTAGGGAGGAGAGGGTTCCTACCTATGAAGGGAGGAAACTCTGAATAACATCAGACCTATCCACAGAAGCCTGGCAAGCCAGAAAGGGCTAGCATGAGATATTCAGGGTACTAAATGAGAAAAACATGCAGCCAAGAATATTTTCTCCAGGAAGTCTGTCATTCAGAATGGAAGGAAAGAGAAAGAGCTCCCAGGAAAGACAGAAACTGAAAGAATATGTGACCAATGTTATGCCCCAATAATGGGTCCGTGATTAAAGGAGCGAGACTGATATAAAGCTAAGGTCAAGCAAAGCTTTATTTTGCACCAAGCATCAAGAATCTAACCGAACGTTTGGGGATGCACCTCTTACAAGAGAGGGTGACCCTTCTCTGTTTCACAGACTAGCTATTAAGGGCAAAGGCCATGCGGTCTGGCCTGGCCACACACAGGTGGCCAATGAAATTGTAACACATACAGGAAACTCCACAGTGATGCTAGGTGACAAACTGAATTACAATTTACCCTAGTAGACATTAGACCCAGCCTATTACACCTTGATTAGGATTGGCGCCAAAAAGGCTCCCAAAGGGCGGGCGGGGTACCTACTCCTTGGTAGCTAAGGAGACAGTATGCAACACCCCACTGATTGGATGTCTCCACCTGGCCTGACCCACCCTTGTATCTGGGCTTTGTTACCTGGAGCTGGTTTCCAGGACTTGTTTCCAAGTAAATCCCCTGGGGGAAGGGGAGCAGGGACAGTTTCTAAATAGGTCCTTACAACCAACATGTCAGTCCTGTAAGAAATATTAAGGGGGATACAGTAAGTGAAGAGAGACCCAAGAGTAACACAGACCAGAAAGAAAGAGAGGAGCTCTACAGGAAAAGAGAATTTATGGGCAATACAGTGGCATTAAATTAATATCTTTCTGAGTGACTCTTAATGTAAATGGGCTAAATGCTCCAATCAAATGACATAGGGTATAAGATTGTTTAAAAAAGCAAGAGCCCGGGCACCTGGGTGGCTCAGTGGGTTAAGCCGCTGCCTTCGGCTCAGGTCATGATCTCAGGGTCCTGGGATAGAGCCCCGCATCGGGCTCTCTGCTCAGCGGAGAGCCTGCTTCCCTTCCTCTCTCTCTGCCTGCCTCTCTTGTGATTTCTCTCTATCAAATAAATAAAATCTTTAAAAAAAAAAAAAAAGCAAGAGCCCTCCATATGATGTCTACAGGAGACTGGTTTTAGACCTGAAGACACTTCCAGACTGCACATAAAGGTGTGGAGAAACATTTGCCACACTAATGGACTGGGGAAAGAAGCTGGTGTAGCAATCCTCTTATCAAACAAATAGATTTTTAACCAAAGACAATATAAGAGATATAGAGGGACATTATGTCATTCTTAAAGGTTCTATCCAACAAGAAGGTCTAACAACTATAAATATCTATGTCCTCAATGTGGGAGTAGCCAATTATATAAACCAATTAATAACCAAAGTAAAGAAACATATTGATAATAAATCTTAATAGTAGGGGACTTGAATACCCCACTCACAGCAAAAGACAGATCATCCAAGCAGAAGATCAACAAAGAAACAAGGGTTTTGAATGACACACTGAACCAAATGAACTTTGCAGATATATACAGAACATTCCATCCTAAAACAACAGAATACTCATTCTTCTTAAGTGCACATGGAACTTTCTCAAGAATAGATCACAGGGGCACCTGGGTGGCTTGTGGGTTTAAGCCTCTGCCTTCAGCTCAGGTCATGATCTCAGGGTCCTGGGATAGAGCCCCGCATCGGGCTCTCTGCTCAGCGGGGAGTCTGCTTCCCCCCTCTCTCTCTCTGCCTGCCTCTCTGCCTACTTGTGATCTCTGTCTGTCAAATAAATAAATAAAATCTTAAAAAAAAAAAGAATAGATCACATACTGGGTGACAAATCAGGTCTCAACTGATACCAAAAGACTAAGATTATTCCCTGCGTATATTCAGACCACAATTCTTTGAAACTGGAACTCAATCACAAGAAGAAATTTGAAAGGAACTCAAACACTTGGAGGTTAAAGAATATCCTACTAAAGAATGAATGGGTCAACCAGGAAATCAAAGAAGAACTTAGGCAATTCATTGAAACTAATGAGAATGAAAACACACCTGCTTAAAATCCTGGGATACAGCAAAGGCAGTCTAAGAGGGAAGTACATAGCCATCCAGTACATAGCCATCCAAGCCTCTCTCAAAAAATTAGAAAAATCCCAAATGCACAAGCTAACCTTATACCTAAAGAACACCAAATAAAGAAAGAACACCAAATAAAGCCTAAACCAAATAGGAGAATAGAAATAATAAAGATTAGAGCAGAAATCAATGAAATAGAAACCAGAAAAACAGTAGAAGAGATCAATGACATTAGAACCTGATTCTTTGAAAGAATTGATAAGATCAATGAACCACTGGCCAGACTTATTCAAAAGAAAAGGAAAAGGACCCAAATCAATACAATCATGAGTGAAAGGGAGAGAGATCACAACTAACACCAAGGAAATAGAAACAATTGTTAGAAATTATTACCAGCAACTATATGCCAACAAATTAAGCCATCTAGAAGAAATAGACACATTCCTGGAAACTTACACACTACCAAAACTGAAATAGGAAGAAATCGACAATAGACCCATAGCCAGCAGGGAAATTGAAGCAGTAATCAAAAACTTCCCAAAAAATAAGAGTCCAGGTCCTGATGGATTCCCAGGGGAATTCTGCCACACATTTAAGGAAGAAATAATATCTATTTTACTGAAACTGTTTCAAAAGGAAAAAAAAAAGGGAAGAAGAAGAAGAAAAAAACGTCCAAACTTATTTTATGAGGCCAGCAACACCCTGAACCCCAAATCAAAGACCCACCAAACAGGAGAATTACAGAAAAAATATCCCTGATGAACATGGTACCAAGAAACTTGAAAGATTCTAGCCCATAAGATCCAACAGTAAATTAAAAGGATTATTCACCATGACCACATGAGATTTATTCCTGGGATGCAAGGGTGGTTCAACATTCGCAAATCAATCAACACGATAGAGCACATCAATAAAAGAAAGGACAAGAATCATATGATCCTCTCAATCGATAAAGAGAATCATTTGACAAAATACAGCATCATTTTCTGATTAAAATTCTTCAAAGTACAGGGATAGAGGGAACATACTTCAATATCATCAAAGCCATCTATGAAAAGCCCACAGTGAATATCATTCTTAATGGGGAAAAACTGAGAGCTTTTCCCTTAAGTTCAGGAACATGACAAGGATGCCCACTCTTACCACTATTGTTCAGCGTAGTGCTAGAACTCCTAGCCTCAGCAGTAAGATAACAAAAAGAAATAAAA
Organism: Meles meles; assembly: GCF_922984935.1. Lineage (NCBI taxonomy): Eukaryota > Metazoa > Chordata > Mammalia > Carnivora > Mustelidae > Meles > Meles meles. The sequence goes on from NC_060077.1 coordinate 33,200,240, forward strand.
GGTATTCAAATTGGGAAAGAAGTCGAACCTTCACTCTTCACAGATGACATGATACTTTATGTGGAAAACACAAGAGACACCACTCTAAAATTACTACAACTCATACAAAAATTCAGCAACATGGCAGGATACAAAATCAATGTACAGAAATCAGTTGCATTTCTATACACTAACAATGTGGCTGAAGAAATGGAAATTAAGGAATCAGTCCCATTTACAACTGTATCAAAAACCATAAGGTACTAAAATGGAAGAAAAAAAATGGAAGAAAAACCATAAGGTACCTAGGAATAAACCTAACCAAAAAAATAAAGGATCTGTACTCTAGAAACTACAGAACACTTATGAAAGAAATTGAGGAAGACACATAGAGATGGAAGGACATTCCATGCTCATGGATTGGAAGAATAAATATTGTTAAAATGTCTGCACTGTCCAGAGCAATCTACACTTTCAATGCTATCACTATCAAAATACCAGCAACATTTTTCACAGAGCTGGAACAAACAATCCTTAAATTTGTATAGAATCAAAAAAGACCCCAAATTGCCAGGGGAACATTGAGAAAGAAAACCAAAGGTGGTGTCTTCACAATACCTGATTTCAATCTATGTTACAAAGTTGTGATCATCAAGACAGCATAGTACTGGCACAGAAGCAGAAACATAGATCAATGGAACAGAATAGAGAAGACAGAAATGGACCCTTAACTCTATGGTCAATCACTCTTTGACAAAGCAGGAAGAATATCCAGTGGCAAAAAGGCAGTTTCTTCAATAAATGATGCTGGGAAAACTGAAGAGTCACATGCAGAAAAATGAAACTGTATCATTCCTCACAACATACACAAAGATTAACTCAAATGGATGAAAAACCTCAGTGTGAGACAGGAATCCATCAAAATCCTAGAGGAGAATGTAGGCAGTAACTTCTTCAACCTCAGCCACAGCAACTTCTTGCAAGACATGTCTCTAAAGGCGGGGAAAACAAAAGCAAAAAGGAACTTTTCAGGCTTCATCAAGGTTAAAATCTTCTGCACAGCAAAGGAAACAATAAAAAAAAAACTAAAAGTCAACTCATGGAATGGAAGAAGATATTTGCAAATGATGTTTCAGATAAAGGGCTTGTATCCAAGATCTAAAAAAAAACTTCTCAAACTCAACACCCCAAAAACCAAGAATCCAGTCAAGAAATGGGCCAACAAAATGAACAGTCCCCTCTCCAAAGAAGCCATGCAAATGACAGACACATGAAAAAATGCTCAACATCACTCAGAATCAGGGAAATACAAATCAAAACCACAATGAGATACCACCTTACACCAGCTAGAATGGCTAAAAATTAACAAGGCAGGAAACAACACATGTTGGTGAGGATGTGGAGAAAGGGGAACACTCTTACATTGTTGTTGGGAATGCAAGCTGGTACAGCCACTCTGGGATACAGTATGGAGGTTCCTCAAGAAGTTAAAAATAGAGATACCCTTTGACCCAGGAATTGCACTACTGGGTGTTTACCCTGAAGATAGAGATGTAGTAAAAAGAAGGGGCACATATACCCCAATGTTCATAGCAACAATGTCCACAATAACCAAACTGTGGAAGGAGTCAAGATGACTTTCAACAGATGAATGGGTAAATAATGTATGGTTCATATATTCGATGGAATATTACTCAGCCATCAGGAAGGATGAGCACCTACCATCTATATTGAGATGGTTGGAATTGGAGGGTATTCTGCTAAGTGGAATAAGTCATCAGAGAAAGATGTCAATCATATGGTTTCACTCATAATGTGGTATATAAGAAATAGGGCAGAGGACAATGGGAGAAGGGAGAGAAAACTGAAGGGGAAGAAATCAGACAGGGAGAAAAACCATGAGAGACTCTTGATTCTGGGAAACAAACTGAAGTTTGTGGATAGGGAGCAGAATGGGGGGGTTATGGTAACTGGGTGATGGGCGTTAGGGAGGGAACATGATGTGGTGAGCACTGGGTGTTATATGGAAATAATGAATCATTGAACATTACATCAAAAACTAATGATGTACTGTACTGTGACTAATTGAACATAATAATTTTAAAAAAGAGCACTGGATGTTATATCCAACTGATGAATCACTAAATTCTACCTCTGAAACTAAAAATACAGTATATGTAAATTAAATTGAATTTAAATTTAAAAAATTTAATGTCATCTATTACATGTTAATTATTCTTCAATAAAGCTGTTTTTAAAAATGGAAAAAAATAAAAAATAAAGTGTTTATAACAAGATGCAAATGTACATTATGCTTGTAATCATGTTAAAATATTTATGCATTTAGACAAATACTAGGAGGAAATAAACAAAAATTAAAATGGGCTAGGGTACTGGGCTCAGAGATTATTTGTTTTTTATTTTCCCAAGATTTGAAGATATTATTTTCATAATGTCTGATCGGGAGTATGAGGTTTGACATCAATCAGTGCAAAATTCCAGTATTACCTCCTGAAGACTTGACAGTGCATACTAAATTCTTCATGACAAATCCATATGGTAGAATGCTATACAGATAGTTTTTTTAATGTTTTGGAAAAATATATAACCTCAAGGAGAAATATTGATGGCATATGGTTAAATGCATAACCCACAATTTTATCTGGGCAAACACATGATTGACTAATTGATAGATATGGTTGTTGGAGTATATACCAACACTGTTCTCTCTGATGAGTGAACAATTCCAAACGAGTTTTATTTCCCCCTGTATTTTTTTTTCTCAAGTTTCCAGGTTTTCTACAATGAATGTATTTTATATTTGTAATTATAAACTATAAATGTTATTTTTAAAATAAAAATGTTGCTGGTCTGACTCCTATCTGATCAAAATTTGCCGGCTTTCACTTTGCTCACCCCAGTTTTTATTCTAGAAAAACAAGATCCTACTGACAGATTATTCCTCCTGGATTCTAGCATTTAACCTCAACTCTGTTGCAGTACAAATGCATTGGACTCTGCTTCAGCTCTAGATCCTCCTTGATATCTACTGGCATCAACTCTGAGATTTTCCCTTGGTTCTGATTTTTCCTAAATTGATTCCTGGCGAGACCCAGTCCACAGAGCACTGACTCAGGTGGCTTTTTACTGCCCTCTCCTGATCATATATGGCACTACCTAGGGTGCACCATGAAAATCAATTCCAATACAAAACCAAGGAATATTAGGCTCTGACAGTCAGGAAGAACAATTCTAAAATTCATATTTTGAGAACTTTCTATTCTACCTTTTTTCTAAAGATTTCATTCATTCATTCATTCATTCATTCATTCATTCTTAGACAGAGAGCACATGAGTGGGGAGGGCAGAGAGGAAGGAAGAAGGAGAAAGAATCAGAAGACTCCATGCTAAGTGCTGAGCTCCAACATGGGGCTCGAACCTGTGACTGGGAGATCATGACCTGGGCTAAAACCAAGGGTTTGGTGCTTAACCAGCTGAGCCATCCAGGAGCCCCCTTCTATTCTATCTTAAACAAAGTAGAGAACAAAGTAGCTGAACAAAACACATGATGCATTCCTGGCAATTTGGTAGTCTAATAAAATTATCATTCATCACTATTTCAGCTAAGACTGGTATATTCAGAGCTGTAGGGATTATTAGAAGTGCAATTTTCAGGCTCCCATAATTGTTCTAAAGAGTTAAATTTCAGAAATGAAATCAGATACAGATATAGTCTCTGTCCTAACCCTGAGGGCTAAATATTTGAAGTCTGTGTGCAGATTAAGGTTATATATTTTTTCCAAAACATTAAAAAATAATACCAGATTCTACTCTGAGTAAAGCTCAGGAATTGTTTTTTAAAGTGAATACATGAAACCAGGATATCTTAAGCCCTTACAGGCAAAGTCTTGTCCAGTCTTTCCAGTGTGGTTCATATAGGCTGGAGAATGAGATGGAATCAAATCCATAGATACTTTAGCTTTTGGATAGGAATCTTCTACAACAGCATCTCAATTTGCCTACTTAGGTGTTTGGGGGATTTTCCTCCTTCTCCTTCCTTATAGATTGGGGGTTGTGTTCAGGGAACCATTCCTCACACCTCCACTGCCCACCACATTCCTCAGAGGAGCTGAATGTCCCCCTACCACACCCAGTTCCAAGAGTGGGCCTCATGATTTTGCTAATACTAGTCAACAATATAGGGTAGGAATCCACTGAAGGGCTTCTAAGAGAGATTTAAAAAAAAAAGACAGTGTCCTTCTTCCTTTGGGGGGTATCAAATGTGAATGAAACTCTGGGCTTCAGCATGGTTCAGCATGAATGAAAGTGAGGCCTTCATTATGTACGGCAGAACAGAGAGATGTAAACAACCTGGGAATTTGATTAGACTCTGAAATCAACCAACCCTGAACCCATTCTACTGCTGGGCCATTTGTATAGGAGAACATTAATTCCTTGTTCTTAAGCTGCCCTGAGCCAGGGTTCCTTTGGATTGAAGTGGAATTTATCATAAATGACATAATTTTTTGTCAAGTTGCTAATGCTCCTGTCTTCTTCAAGATGAGCATGATTTGGGGGCACCTGAGTGGCTCAGTCAGTTGAGCATCTGACTTTGGCTTGGCCTATGATTCCAGGGTCCTGAGATCAAGCCCCGTGTTGGGTTGCCGGCTTGGTGGGGAGTCTGCTTCTCTGTCTCCCTCTGCCTGCTACTCTGCCCGCTTGTGCTCTCTCTCTATCACTCTGTCAAATAAGTAAATAAAATCTTTTCTTAAAAAAGGATGAGCATGACTTTACCATTGAGACAGTGCATGATTATGCTGTGAATGAGCAAAGGCACTCTTTCACAAAAAGGCTGCCATTTGGAATAAGAACAGGGCTGTGTAAAAGCCCCTAGAAAGAGTTGATACCCACTCTCTCAGTCAGCACCCACAGCACTCATAGGTTGTTAATTTTGTTTATAGTGCCTGCTTACCTACAAAACTAGAAAAACAGCAACTTCTGTGATGCTGGCCATTAAGAATCCCAGAAAACTGCTCCAACTTCTAGAATCTTCTGGAGTTTCTGAAATATGAGACTACTCCAGAGGGAAAACTTTCTGAGTGCACTGTTCAGTATGGTTCAACAGCACTCATAGGACATGTTGACCCAGTACAGAGATTGTTAACCATTGCAGCTTCTACCAATGGGTTTCTTTCTCTTTCATCTCACTGAGGAACTTGGGGGAAGAAACTTCTCTGAGCTAGCACCTTGATAGTCCAATATTTTCAAACAAAAGCTGAAAAGATAGTGCAGTCTAATAAAAATATATGCTGAATCATAATTTTGGAATATATTGAACATAGTGCCATATCAAATTTCCCATCCCTGAATATGTCACTAAATCAGAGCTAGTCTGTATGATGGCTTGGTGCAAATTAGGAAAAGGGGTCACCTCTGGACAGACAGCCATACTGACACATAGCTTGGTTATTGGACAATGGCATGGTGTAAATCAGAAAAAGCCATTCCTTCTAGGAAGATAGCTCCTCATACCCACCAAGGCTGATAGTCAGCTTGAAAAGCAGAATGATTTGAACACCTATCTAGTCTCTCAACTGTAGCCCTTGTGAAGTATAATATTTGTCATAGGTGCTCTCTGATAAGCTTCTTCTTGCTATAAGAAATTGTCTGAAGTATGTCAAGGAGTACAAGGATTCAAATGCCAGGAATCCAGGAAAAGCCAAGCAATTGACCTTAGGTCCTCCGGCTGGAAAATGGACGGGATACCAAGCTGATAAAGGAAGTGGCAATTTGGTAGATGGAGGAATGTGGTGCCAGATATAGCACTTTTGGGTTCTTTTTTATTTTTAATGTTTATTTATTTTTTTAAAATTTCTTTTCAGTGTTCCAGAATTCATTGTTTATGCACCACATCCACTGCTCCATGCAATACATGCCCTACACAATATCCACCACCAGGCTCACCCAACCTCCCACCCCACTCCCCTCCAAAACCCTCAGTTTGTTTCTCAGAGTCCACAGTCTCTCATGGTTCATCTTCCCCTCCAATTTCCCCCAACTCACTTCTCCTCTCCATCTCCCCATGTCCTCTGTGTTATGCATTATGCTCCACAAATAATCAAAACCATATGATAATTGACTCTCTTTGCTTGACTTATTTCACTTAGCATAATCTCCTCCAGTCCCATCCCACGTTGATACAAAAGTTGGATATTCAATCTTTCTGATGAAAGCATAATACTCCATTGTGTATTTCCATTCATCTGTTGAAAGACATCTTGGCTCTTTCCACAGTTTGGTGACTGTGGCCATTGCTGCTATGAACATTGGGGTACAGATGGTCCTTCAGTTCACTACATCTGTATCTTTGGGGTAAATACCTGTAGTGAGATTGCAGGGTCATAGGGTATTTTTAATTTTTAATTTCTATTAAAAGCTCTATTTTTAATTTCTTAAAGAATCTCCACACTGTTTTCCAAAGTGGCTGCACCAACTTGCATTCCCACCAACAGTGTAAGAAGGTTCCCCTTTCTCCACATCCCCTCTAGCATTTGTTGTTTACGGTCTTGTTAATTTTGGCCATTCTAACTGGTGTAAGGCAGTATCTCAATGTGGTTTTGATTTGAATCTCCCTGATGGCTAATGATGATGAACATTTTTTCATGTGTCTGTTAGCCATTTGTATGTCTTCCTTGGAGAAGTGTCTTTTCATGTCTTCTGCCCACTTTTTGGCGTGATTATCTGTTTTGTGTGTGTTGAGTTTGAGGAGTTCTTTATAGATCTTGGATATCAGCCCTTTGTCTGTAGTGTCATTTGCAAATATCTTTTCTCATTCTGTGGGTTGCCTCTTTGTTTTTTTGACTGTTTCCTTTGCTGTGCAGAAGCTTTTGATCTTGATGAAGTCCCAAAAGTTCATTTTCACTTTTGTCTCCTTTGCCTTTGGAGACAAGTCTTAAAAGAAGTTGTTATGGCTGATGTCGAAGAGGTTACTGCCGATGTTCTCCTCTAAGATTTTGATAGATTCCTGCCTCGCATTGAGGTCTTTTATCCACTTCGAGTTTATCTTTGTGTATGGTGTAAGAGAATGATATACCACAATTGTTTATCCATTCACCTATTAAGAACATCTTGGCTGCTTCCAGATTTTGCCAACTGTTATAAACATTTGTGTACATTATTGCAATAAGCACCAGGTGTTTTATGAAAGTACTGAAACACTATATTGTACACCTGAAACAAATAATAACATTGTATGTTAGCAACTGAAATTTAAATAAAAACTTAAAAATAAAAAAATAAACATTTGTGTGAAGGTTTTTGTGTGGATATGTTTTCAGTTCTTTTGGGTAAATACCTAGGAGTGTTATTGCTGGATTATATTGTAACAATATGTTTAATTTTGTAAGAAACTGACAAACTATTCTAAAGTGGCTGTATTATTTTGCATTCCCACCAGCAATAAATGAGAGTGCCTGTTGCTTCACATCCTCATCAGCATTTGGTGTTCTCAGTATTTTGGATTTTAGCCATTCTAATAGGCATCTTATAGTTGTTTGCATATGTTGTAACATATTATTTTGAACATTTTTTATATGCTTACTTGCTATCTGTATAACTTCTTAGATGAAATGTCTGTTCAGATATTTTTTCCCATTGTGTAGTTGGGATGCTTGCTTTATTGTTGAGTTTTAGGAGTTCTTTGCATATTTTTTTATGCAAGTGTCATTGTATATTTCAGATACTTTGGATACTAGTCTTTTATCAGACACAAGTTTAGAAAATATTTTCTACTAGACTAGACAAGTCTGTGGCTTGTCTTTTTATTCTTTAATAGTATCCTTTGCAAAGCAAAAAATTTTAATTTTAATGAAGTTCAACTTATCGATTTTTTATGGATCATTCCTTTTTTGTATATTTAAACATGTACTGTCAAACCCCAGGTCATCTAAATCATCTCCTATATTATCTCCTACAAGTGGTATAAGTTTGCATTTTACACTTAGGCCAATGACACTTTCAGAGTTGATTTTTTAAAAGGTTTAAATTCAATATCTTGATTTTTTTTTTTTGCATATGGATGTCCAGTTGTTTCTGCACTATTCTTTGAAAAGTTGAAAAGATGATCCTTTCTCCACTAACTTGCTTTTCCTCCATTGTCAAAGATCAGGTGAATATATTTTGTGTAGGTTTATTTCTGGGCCCTTTTTCTTCCTTTTTACACTGATCTATTTGTCTATTGCAATGATTAATTTTATGTGTCAGTTTGATGGGCTAAGGGATACCAAGATAGTTGGTATAACATTATTTCCAGGTGTATCCATAAGGGTATTTTCAGAAGAGATTAACATTTGAATCCTAGACTGAATAAAGAAAATCCACCCTCACCAGTGTGGGTGGGCACCATCCAATCATTAAGGCCCTGAATAGAACAAAAAATACAGAGGAAGCGTGAATTTGCTCTCTTCTATGAACTGGAACATCCATTTCCTCCTGCCCCTGAACATTAACACTCCTTGTTCTTGGGCCTTCAGATTCAGGTTGGGATTTACACCATTGGCTATGTAATTTCCACCATCCTGTAAATTCTTTCTCAGAAAACTCCAGAGTTAGAGAAAATCAGACATGACTAGATCCAATTTCAGCTGCCAGTTGCAAGAAGTCAAATCTTCCCCTTCTTTATAATCTAAATATTAGAGATACCACCCTGACATTTCTTCTTTATCCCCTTTCTAGCCTCAAAGAAATCTAGTTCAGGATGTAGGGAGGGAAATGAAAAAAAATTATATATAAAGAAAAAATCCTAAGAAATATGATGTGGTGAGGGAAAGCCACAGGGAACCTACCTGACTAAGAGGGAAAAGGAGTTGGAGATTTGGAGATTGAGAATATGCCAATCATAAGATGCTGAGAATGTATCTTCTAAGGTTCTTTTTTAATGCATTAAATGTTTATTTTTTTATTATGTTATGTTAGTCACCATAGAGTACATCATTAGTTTTTGATGTAATATTCCATCATTCATTGTTTGCATATCACATCCAGTGCTCTATGCAAAATGTGCCTTCCTGAATACCCCTCATCAGGTTAAACAATCCCTCATCTTGGGAGCTGCTAACTACATAAGCCAACTGTTAGCCAAAATAGAGACATATTGATAATAATATGTTAATAGTAGGAGACTTGCACACTCCACTCTCAGCAATAAGCTCATTTAAGCAGAAAATCAACAGAAACAAGGGCTGTGAATGACACACTGGAGCAAATGGACCTCATAGATCTATACAGAACATTCCACCCTAAAACAATAGAATACTCATTCTTCTCGAGTGCACATGGAACTTTCTTCCAAATAGACCACATACTGGGACACAGATCAGGTCTCCACTGATACCAAGATAGAGATTATTCCCTGCATATTCTCAGACCACAATGTTTTGAAACTGGAACTGAATCACAAGAAAAATATTGGAAGAAATTCAAACACTTGGAAGCTAAAGACCATTCTGCTTAAAAATGTTTGGGTCAACCAGTAAACCAAAGAACTTAAACAATTCATGGAAACCAATAAGAATGAAAACACGTCAGTCCAAAGCCTATGGGATGCTGCAAAAGCTGTCCTAAAGGGGAAATACATAGCCATCCAAGTCACTCAAAAAAAAAAAATAGAAAAATCCCAAATTCACCAACAAACTCCACACCTTAAAGAACTGGAGGAAAAACAACAAATGAAACCTAAGCCATGCACAAAAAGAGAAATAATTAAGATTAGAGCGGAGATCAGTGAGTTAGAAACCAGAAATACAGCAGAGCAGATCAACAAAACTAGAAGCTGGTTCTTTGAAAGAATTAATAAGATTGATAAACCACTGGCCAGACTTATCCAATAGAAAAGAGAAAGGACCCAAATTAATAAAATTGTGAATGAAAGGGGAGAGATCATGACTAATACCAAGGAAATAGAAACAATGATCAGAAATTATTATCAACAACTATATTCCAATAAATTAAACAACCTGGAAGAAATGAATATCTTCCTGGAAACCTATAAACTGCCATGACTGAAACAGGAAGAAACTGACAACCTGAATAGACCAATAACCATTAAAGAGATTGAAACAGTGATCAAAAACCTCCCAACAAACAAGAGTCCAGGACCTGATGGATTCCCTGGGGATTTCTACCAAACATTCAAAGAAGAAATAATACCTATTCTCCTGAAGCTGTTTCAAAAAATACAAACAGAAGGGAAACTTCCAGACTCATTCTATGAGGCCAGCATTACTTGATCCCCAAACCAGGCAAAGATCCAATCATAAAGGATAATGTCCAACCAATATCCCTGATGAATATGATGCCAAAATTCTCAATAAAATCCTAGCTAATAGGATCCAACAGTACATTAAAAGGATTATTTACCATGACCAGTTGGGATTTATCCCTGTGATGCAAGAGTGGTTCAACATTCACAAATCAATCAATGTGATAGAACACATTAATAAGAGGAGAGAAAAGAACCACACGGTCTTCTCAATTGATGCAGAAAAAGCATTTGACAAAATACAGCTTCCTTTCTTGGTTAAAAGTCTTCAGAGTATAGGGATAAATGGAACATTCCTCAATTTCATAAAAACCATCTATGAAAAGCCCACCGTGAATATCATTCCCAATGGGGAAAAGCTGAGAGCCTTTCCCTTAAGATCAGGAACATGACAAAGATGCCCACTCTCACCACTATTGTTCAACATAGTACTATAAGTCCTAGTAACAGCAGAAAACAAAAAGAAATGAAAGGTATTCAAATGGATAAAGAAGAAGTCAAACTCTCTCTCTTCACAGACGACATGATACTTTATATGGAAAACGCAAAAGACTTCACCCCTAAATTAATAAAACTCATACAGCAATTCAGTAATGTGGCAGGATACAAAATAAATGCACAGAAATCAGTTGCTTTCCTATATACGCTAACAATGAAACTGTAGAAAGAGAAATTAAAGAATCAATTCCATTTACGATAGCACCAAAACCCATAAGATAGCTTGGAATAAACCCAACCAAAGAGGTGAAGGATCTATACTCTTCTAAAATTCTTATTACCTGGAAGACACAGGCTCTATCCTTCCTTCATCCCTGGATTTGTGCTCTACTGCCCAGTGCTTTATTCCCATGGTGGAGAATGTAGAGAATAATACAATTTAAATGAGTGAAAAGAGAGGGAATGCCTGTCTGCAGACCGGACCTTCTCTCTCATTGAAAGGACAGCCTCCTCATGACACAGGATGGCCAATGGAGTGTTTCTCCAGGGCTTTGAATCTGGATACTGCAAGGACCAGGGAGTCCTGGGTCCAGCTTCCAACTATGCTGTACAGCCAGGAGAGGTCTGAGTATCTCAAAGTAGCTAGACATGAAGCAGCACAGAAAGGATAAGCTTGACCCATGATGTCACAAGACTGCATTACAACACACATGTTATGAGCAAGCCATGGAAAGTACAAAAGTCCTAGAAATATGTTTATCATCCAAGGAACTTAGCATCTAAGCAGTATTTCCTAAAGTGCAGGCCATGACCCATCTACATTAGCTTTACCTGAAGAGTTTATTACAAATACAGATCCCAGAGGATCCTTCAGGCCTCTGAATCAGAACTCTAGGGGACTGGGCCTAGGGTTCTGTGGTTTTAATTGGCTCCTAGTCTTAGGCAAGCTAAAGTTTGAGAATAGCTGTGCATTGAGTATGCTATATGCCAGGCACATCATGTAGATACATTTGTACATGTAAAAGGAAAGTGTTATCCTGATTTTATTATAGGTATAGAAACTGAGGTTCAGTATGATTAATATGCTCAAGGTCACACAGCTAAGAAGTGGTGACACTAGGATTTTACAAGTCTAACACCACCATTGCTTATGAAAAATAAATTTCTAATAAAGAAAAATTAAAATGGGATGAATTAGAACTCTAAAAGCACCTTCATTTCCCCCTTCATTTTTTTCATTTTATGTTACTCTGAACAATGTTTTTAAATTGAACACTGCATGATTTTAAGAAGCAACAGCAACTCCATGTGTAAATAGGTTCTAATCCATGTGAATGGTATTTAAAATGGCATGCCTTTCTCTAATTAAATTTATGAGCCTTTTGTGGAGTAAAATGATCTTGGGATAGATCCGTTAAATAATGTAGCATCTTGACTTGGATTTCTATTTTCAGAAAGTAGAGATCAAGAGAAGGCTATTTCCAGAGAAAAGAAAAAAGGGGTAATATTTAAAAAGTATTTCCTCATATTAAAACTTTTTCGAGAATTTTTCAGAGTATTGGTCTCATGGATGACATCTAATACGGACATCTAAGTGTTAAACGACTCAACGTTTGCCCTTTCTCCAAGGATGCCAGCGGCCCTGCTGAGTTTCATGAGGGACACCAGGATGAGGAAACCCCATTTCATGCTCAGGGAGTTTATAATCAAGTCAATCAGAAAAAGATAAGCCCAGAGTGGTGATTATATAACCCAGAATGTAAGAAGGAAGAAGGAAGTAGAAAGGAAGAAGGAAGTAGAAAGGATAAAGAGGAAGAAGAAAGAAGAAGGAGAATAAGGAGAATGAAGAGAAGAAAAAACAGGAGGAGGAGGAGGAGAGGACAGGGAGAGGAAGGGGAAGAGAAAGAGGAAGGAAGAAGGAGGAGGAGGAGAAAAAGATGAAGATAAAGAAGAAGAAGAAGCAGGGGCAGCAGCAGCAGCCATAGTAATAATAATAATAGTACTGTAGTAGTAGTAGTAGTAGCAGTAGCAGTAGCAACAACCATAGGAATTGAGAAAAAAAAAACTGGCATGTGTCTAAGGTACTGGCAAAATCCCAGTAGAATTTGGAGTCTGCCCAGATGGCTGGACTTGAGTGAGTGACAGACAGGAGGAACGACTTACAGGGAGAGGCCGTGTGGATCTGCAGGGCAGGGGAGGTAAATCCAAGCCCAAGGAAGGACAAACACCCATGCCAGCAGAAGATGGGGCCAAGCGTGGCTGTTGTCAGAACTGAGGGAGAAAGCAGGGATTTAGGCAGCCTCTGTCTCCTCCTGTCACACCTTCTCTTAGCTCCTCTTTAGCAATCCGACCTGAAAGATGGATCTGTGAGGGGAGGTACTCACAGACTAACCAGCACAGCCTAGAAGGTGAAGACTGTGGGGTAACTTCCTGCCACACAGGCCCCAACTTGCTCCCAGAGAGGAGTTTTGACGACTGAGTAGGAATTAGATGAAGAAAATAGAAAAGTGAGTCTCTGAGCAAAGTAAACAGTGTGAATGAAGTCAGAAAGACTAGATGATTCAGTTCAGAAACCTGCCACTGGTTAAAAGTGTCTATAACTATAAGAAGAAAGGCCCTGACTAGAGATACTTTGTACATCATGAGCCTGATCCTGAAAGTCATGGGGAAACAGCAAATAGGGAAATTACTCTATTCAGGACCAGGCCTAGGGTGGAGGCAAATGAGATAGACAGAAAATTTGAGATCCAAAACCTCAGTAATTGAGATAAGTTAATAATTGTAATGCAATATTTTTAAAAAGTCAAAATTAATGCAAAAGTACATGATAAAATATCAAAATCTGAATAAAGGCAGGATCAGAGTTACTGATTTTTCCTTTATAATATGCACATTTAAAATAGCACAGTGACTGCAGCATAGGAGACAGATTGGTATCAGGAGCAAGGAAATCAAGGAATGGGACTTTGACCACTCAGGTCTGTGCTACCTCACTGAGTGGCTAGTGTGCCCCATGTTTGGATATTTACCACTTGAATTCTTAAAATCATCTCATCTTAATTAAAGGAGACAGTCAACAAAACAAAAAGGCAACCCACAGAATGGGAGAAGATATTTGCAAATGACAGTACAGACAAAAGGTTGATATCCAGGATCTATAAAGAACTTCTCCAACTCAACACACACAAAACAGATAATCATATCGAAAAATGGGCAGAAGATATGAATAGACACTTCAACGAAGACATACAAATGGCTATCAGACACATGAAAAAATGTTCATCATCACTAGCCATCAGGGAGATTCAAATTAAAACAACATTGAGATACCACCTCACACCAGTTAGAATGGCCAAAATTAGCAAGACAGGAAACAACGTGTGTTGGAGAGGATGTGGAGAAAGGGGAACCCTCTTACACTGTTGGTGGGAATGCAAGTTAGTGCAGCCACTTTGGAGAACAGTGTGGAGACTCCTGAAGAAATTAAAAATAGAGCTTCCCTATGACCCTGCAATTGCACTACTGGGTATTTACCCCAAAGATACAGATGTAGTGAAAAGAAGGGCCATCTGTACTCCAATGTTTATTGCAGCAATGGCTACGGTCGCCAAACTGTGGAAAGAACCAAGATGCCCTTCAACGGATGAATGGACAAGGAAGATGTGGTCCATATACACAATGGAGTATTATGCCTCCATCAGAAAGGATGAATACCCAACTTTTGTAGCAACATGGACGGGACTGGAAGAAATTATGCTGAGCGAAATAAGTCAAGCAGAGAGAGTCAAGTATCATATGGTCTCACTTATTTGTGGAGCATAACAAATAACATGGAGGACATGGGGAGATGGTGAGGAGAGGGAGTTGAGGGAAACTGGAAGGGGAGATGAACCATGAGAGACTATGGACTCAAAAACAACCAGAGGGTTTTGAAGGGGCGGGGGCGGGGGGGGGTGGGAGGTTGAGGAACCAGGTGGTGGGTAATAGGGAGGGCACATACTGCATGGAGCACTGGGTGTGATGCCAAAATAATGAACACTGTTATGCTGTAAATAAACAAATAAATGAATAAATTTTAAAAAATGCAAAAGAAAAAAATTAACTTAAAATTTTTTGTTTTTTAAATTTTTTTAATTTAAATTTTTTAAATTGATACACAATGCAGTAATTAGAAGACTGATGTATTCTTTTTTTTTTTTAAAGATTTTATTCATTTATTTGACAGAGAGAGAGATCACAAGTAGGCAGAGAGGCAGGCAGAGAGAGAGGAGGAAGCAGTCTCCCTGCGGAGCAGAGAGCCCGATGCGGGGCTCGATCCCAGGATCCTGAGATCATGACCTGAGCTGAAGGCAGTGGCTTAATCCACTGAGCCACCCAGGTACCCCAAGACTGATATATTCTTGAAACAACTTAGGTATGTGACTCTTTTTCCAACTGAATTTTATGAACTCTAAAGATCAAGTATTTTCTTTAAAATTTTAGCATTTGAATGGTGTTTGCAATAGTAAAACATATGCCAAATTTTGAAGACTTAGTATAAATAAAAGAATTTGAGCTATTTCATTAATAGTTTTTATATAATGCTTACATTATTACATGTTAAAGTGACACTAATTTATATATACTGGACTCAATATTTCCAAAATTAAATTCACCCAACTCTTCTGGCTTTTTTAACATGGCTGATAGAAAATGTTAAATGCTATATTGGCCTGCTTTCTGTTTCTATTGGCAGCACTGGGCTAAATGGAAACCAGTGCAGTCTAGACTAAGATAATGGCAAAGGGATGGCAGGTGTGCGAATGTAAGGAATATGGACGTGGAATCTGAGACTCTTGGCTGGCTCCCTAGAGGCAGAGCCTGAGATGGGTATCCTTACATAAGTGATTTATGGGGGAGTCTCAGAGTAAACTAAGCAGGAGTGAGGAAAGCAGGTGAAGGCAGAAGTGGAACACAAATGTGGTTTCAGGGTAAGTCTGGCTTCAGCTTGCTCTCAGAGTAGATGTGAAGTTAATTTGCACTAGCAGTTGTCCTGTCCAGAGGTGAGAGAGCTGAACTGCCATACACTCTACCTCAATCAATATTGGCAGCAGGCCATGCAGGGGTGAGGAAATGTAATTCCGTAGGCACCTTACAGTTGACAGCTCCCTTCAGCCAAGAGTGGCCCTCCAGAAAAGAGTGGAAGTGTGGGTATCACCAGCAACCAACCCTAGCAACAGCTGATAGACAGGTACACCAGCCCTATGGAGTGGACACGATAGCATCTCTTACAGTTGATGTGAGGCTGAGGGGAAAGGAATAATACCCTGGTTTTCTGCCTTGGAAATTGGGAGATCATGGGTCCATTCACCCAAAGGAGAACTATAGAAGCAATTGCAGGCTTACCGTAAAGTCAGGGGTGGGAGGTTGGGGGAACAGGTGGTGGGTAATAGGGAGGGCACGTTTTGCATGGAGCACTGGGTGTTGTGCAAAAACAATGAATACTGTTACGCTGAAAAAAATAAATAAAATCGGAAAAAAAAAAGTGAGGAACTTGTTTTGTATGTGTTAAGTCTGAGGTGCTTGTGAGCCATTGCCTTGGGGATATCCAGAAGGCCACTGGACATAGAGCTCTGAGCAGAGAGATGAAAAGAGAATGAGTCATCATCAGGAAGTGACCCCTGAAGCCAATGGTTTGGATGAGGTAACTTAGAATAGGTATCCAGAGGAATAGCAGAACCTTGGGCCAACACCTTGGAAATGCTGACATTTACTGTGTGTGGAAGCAACAGGAGAGAGAAACGAGAAAATGGACCCACAGAATCCAAGGGAAAAGGAGATATCAGGAGAAGGGAAGTCTCAACAGACCAGTGCCCCCCCCCCAAATAAAGCGAGGTACGACCGAGAAGGAACTGGTTTTGACAGAGCAGTTTTCTGTGTCATGCATGGTGAAAGCCAGACTGCTGTAGCTGAGAAGTGGATGGAGGTGTGGCAGAATCTGCAAGTGGCCAAATTCCACACCTGTGTTCTTCCTTTCTTCTTTATTATCAGAACTCCAGTTTTATCCATGTAGCACAGTTCTGTCCAACAACTTCTGTGATAAAGGAAAGGAAAGCAATTGAATAGAAGTAAGGAGGATATGTGTGACCAAGATGAATTGTTGCAGTGAGGGGACAGTGAGAAGAAATTGTCTGAGTTTATTTTTTTGGGATGGAGGAGGCTTGAGGAATTACGATCGGCAGCCTTACCTACTAAACCCTATCTGATGAACATAGGGGAAAAGAAGGAAAAATAAAATAAAACAGAGGAGTTAAGATGGCAGAGTACTAGGGGGACCCTGAACTTGCCTCCTCCTTTGAACACAATTAGATCAACATTCAACTATTTTAAACAACTAGGAAGAGGGTTGGAGGATTAAGGAAACAATCTGCTCAGTTGGAGTGAGAGAACTTGGCCGACACAAGATTAGGAGCCCTGAATTAGAGGACAGCAGAGCTGCACTGCCAGAAAGGGGAAGAAACTCTTTTAAAGGAGCAAAGTCAGGAAGAGAAAGAAAGTGGGAAAAAGTGCATCTGGTTACAACTGCACAATAAACTGCAGGGAGGAGATACCCCTGGAGCTCTCAGAGAGAGAGATCACTCCCCTTTCCCAGAGCCATTTGGAAGATTGCATTTTGCCTCTCCAAAGATAAAAGGTCAACTGGGGAGCCATGGAGTTCATCAGCAGTGTCAGAAGTGTGAGCAGAGGGTAGAAAACCTCTTAACTTTTCATTCTGCGTCGCAATAGGTTTACTTTTGTGTGTTTGCCAAGTAGCCACTTTCCTAGGGCTGAACTGAGCAAGGTCCAGAGACTGGAGCAGATTGCGGATCACCTGGAGGCTTCTTTTTTCGAGGGAGAGAAATAGGACTCTCTGCAATGGATTTAATCAATATGGATATAGATATGATGTCAGAACTAGAATTCAAAAGAACAAAGTATAATAGCTGGGCTTGCAAAAAGCATAAGACTGTAGAGAATTAAAAGAATAATAAGAGAATAAAAGAACTAAAATCTAATCAGGCCAAAATTAAAAATGCTATTACTGAGATTCAGTTTTTAAAAATGGAGGCTCTAACTGCTACAATAAATGAAGCAGAAAAGAGAGTCAGTGACATACAAGACAAAAATGATGAAAAGTAATGAAGCTGAGAAAAAGAGAGGAAGATATTACTGGATCACGAGAGGAGACTTCAAGAAAGCAGCGATTCCACAAAGCACAATAACATTTGAATAATAGGGGTCCCAGAAGAGGAGAAAAGAGAGAGGGGCCAAAAGTTTTATTTAAATGAGTTGTAGCTGAGAACTTCCCTAATCTGGGGAAGGAAATAGGCATTCAAGTCCAGGAGGCACAAATAAGCCCCCTCAAAACCAGTACAAATAGGTCAACAGCTGAACATATAATAGGGTTGCTTGCAAATTTCAGAGGTAAAGAGAAAATCCTGAAAGCAGTTCCAGACAAGAGGTCCTTAACCTACAAGGGTAGAAACATAATGCTGGCAGCAAACATCACCACAGAGAGCTGGCAGGCCAGAAAGGACTGTAACAATATATTCAATATGCTAAGTGAGAAAAACATGCATCCAAGACTACTTTATCCAACAAGGCTGTCATTCAGAATAGGAGAGAATAGAGTTTCCAGGACAAACAGAAACTAAAGGAATTCACGAACACGAAACCAGCCCTACAAGAAATATTAAAGGGGATCCTTTGAACAAAAAGAAAACCCAAGGGGCACTTGGGTGGCTCAGTGGGTTAAGCCTCTGCCTTCAGCTCGGGTCATGATCTCAGGGTCCTCAGATGGAGTCCTGCATCAGGCACTCTGCTCAGCAGGGAGCCTGCTTCCCCCTGCCCCCGCCTGCCTCTCTGCCTGCTTGTGCTCTCTCTCTCTGTGTCAAAGAAATAAATAAAATCTTTAAAAAAAAAAAAAGAGGACCTAAAGGTAACAAAGACCAGAAAAGAACAGAGATATTCTACTGAAACAGTGGCTTTACAGGTAATGCGTTGGCACTAAATATCTTTCAACAATTACTCTGAATATAAATGGACTAAATGCTCCAATAAAAAGACACAGGGCATCAGATTGAATTTTTTTAAAAAAGGCCAATCAACTCATTTTAGACCCAAAGACACCTGTAGATTGGAACTGAGGGGGTGGGGAACAATTTATCATGCTAAAGGACATCAAAAAAGCTGGAGTAGCAATCCTTATAGCAGACAAACTAGATTTTAAGGCAAAGAATGTAATAAGACACAAAAAAGAACATTGCACCATAATAAAAGTGTCTATTCGTCAATAACATCTAACAATTATAAATATTCATGTACCTAACTTGTGAGCAGCCAATTATATAAACCAATTAATAACAAAATTAAAGAAACACACTGATAATAATATAATAATAGCAGGGGATTTTAACACGAAATTCACAGCAATGGACAGATCATCTAAGCAGAAGATCAACAAGGGAACAAGCATTTTGAATGACACACCAGACCAGATGAAAGTCACAGATATATTCAGAGCATTCCATCTTAATGCAACAGAATGCACATTCTTCTCAAGTGCACATGGAACATTGTCCAGAATATATCACGTACTGGATCACAAATCAGGTCTCAGCCAGTACCAAAAGATTAAGATTATTCCCTGCATATTTTCAGACCATGATGCTTTAAAACTTGAACTCAATCACAAGAGAAATTTGGAAGGAACACAAATACATGGTGATTAAAGATCATCCTGCTAAAGAATGAACAGGTCAACCAGGAAATTGAAGACAAATAAAAAAAATACATGGAAACAAATGAAAATTAAAACACAACAGTTTAAAACCTTTGGGATTCAGGGGCGCCTGGGTGGCTCAGTGGATTCGGCTGCCTTCAGCTCAGGTCGTGATCTCAGGGTCCTGGGATCAAGCCCCGCATCGGGCTCTCTGCTCCACGGGGAGCCTGCTTCCTCCTCTCTCTCTGCCTGCCTCTATGCCTACTTGTGATCTTTCTCTCTGTCAAATAAATAAATAAAATCTTAAAAAAATCTTAAAATCTTAAAAAAAAAACCTTTGGGATTCAGCAAAGGCAATCCTAAGAAGGAAACATACAGCAATATGAGAATGTCTCAAGAAAAAAGGAAAGTGTCAAATACACAACCTAAACTTACACCTTAAGGAGCTGGAGAAAGAAGAGCTAATGAAGCCTAACTCCAGCAGGAGAAGGGAAATAATAAAGATTAGAGCAGAAATCAATGACATAGAAATAAAAAACCTGGAGAACAGATCAAACAAACTAGGAGCTAGTTCTTTGAAAGAATTAATAAGATTGATAAACCCTGGCCAGTCTTATCAAAAAGAAAAGAGAAAGGACCCAAATAAATAAAACCATGATGAAAGATGAGAGATCACAACCATTTTGATTTTGAAGAAATACAAACAAGTCTAAGAGAATATTAGGAGCAACTATATGCCAACAAAAGTTAGACAATTTGTAAGAAATGGATGTGTTCTTAGAAACATATAAACTTAACCAAAACTGAAAGAAGAAATAGAAAATCTGAAACAGACCCATAACTAGCAAGAAAGTTAAAGCAGTCATCAAAAATTTCCCAATAAACAAAAGTCCAGGGCCAGAAGACCTCCCAGTGGAATTCCACCAACACTTAAAGAATTAATACCTATTCTTCTGAAGCTGTTTCAAAAAGTAGAAATGGAAGGAAAACGTCCAAACTCATTCTATGAGGCCAGTGTTACCAGGATCCCAAAAACAGACAAAAACCCCATCAAAAAGAATTACAGGGCGCCTGGGTGGCTCAGTGGTTTAGGCCGCTGCCTTCGGCTCAGGTCATGATCTCAGGGTCCTGGGATCGAGTCCCACATCGGGCTCTCTGCTCGGCAGGGAGCCTGCTTCCCTCTCACTTTCTCTGCCTGCCTCTCTGCCTACTTATGATCTCTCTCTGTCAAATAAATACATAAAATCTTAAAAAAAAATAATTACAGACCAATATCTCTGATGAACATGGATGTCAAAATACTCACCAAGATACTAGCCAATAGGATCCAACAATATATGAAAAGGATTATTCACCATGACCACATGAGATTTATTCCTGGGCTGCAAGGGTGGTTCAACTTTTGCAACCCAATCAATGTGATACATCACATTAATAAAAGAAAGGACAAGGACCATGTGATCCTCTTAATTGATGCAGAAAAGCATTTGACAAAATACAGCATCCTCTCTTGATTAAAATTCTCCACAGGGTAGGGATAGAGGGAAAACACCTCAAAATCATCAAAGCCATCTATGAAAAGCCCACAGCGAATATCATTCTCACTGGGGAAAAATTGAGAGCTTTCCCTTAAGGTCAGAAACATGACAGGGATGCCCATTATCACCACTGAACATCACCACATAAACATTCATGTACCTGAAAAAACACCCATGTAATGAAAGGCCCCTTGACAACTGCCAGGGATTGCTCACAACAATTTAACTAATTGTGTTGTAATATCAGAGAATTTAATGACTAAAAATAATTCAACTGCTTCCAAAACTCTAACTTAGTGGATCTATATATCTAAAGATTAGAGAATCCTCAAAGTAAATGCCATAAAGGAAAACAGTCTTTTTTATTTGCTAGGGGTATGAAAAATTAAATCAATGTTTTTCAGATTTTAGTGTATATGGGGACCTATTCCAATACATTTGAGTGGATAGGTCAAGGGTAGGGCATGGAAATATGCATTTTTCATATAACTTAAAGTGATTTTTTTTGGAGAGCATTTTTTAAAAAATTTAATTTAGTTTACTTTTTTCAGTGTTCCAAGATTCATTGTTTATGTACCACACTCAGTACTCCATGCAATACATGACCTCCTTAATTCTCACCACCAGTCTCACCCAGCTTCCCACCCCTCTCCCCTCCAAAACTCTGTTTGTTTCTCAGAGTCCATAGTGTCTCATGGTTCATCTCCTGCTCTGATTTCCCCCAATTCACTTTTCCTTTCCTTCTCCTAATGTCCTCCCTGTTATTCCTTATGCTCCACAAGTAAGTGAAACCATATGCTAATTGACTCTCTCTGTTTGACTTATTTCACTCAGCATACTCTCCTCCAGTCCTGTCCATGTTGATATAAAAGCTGGGTATTCATCCTTTCTGACAGAAGCATAATATTCCATTGTATATATGGGCCATATCTTTTTTAACCATTTGTCTGTTGAAAGGCATCTTTGCTCTTTCCACAGTTTGGCGGCTGTGGCCATTGCTGCTATGAACATTGGGGTACATATGGTCCTTCTTTTCACTACATCTGTATCTTTGGGGTAAATGCCCAGTAGTACAATTGCAGCGTCATAGGGTAGCTCTATTTTTTTTAAATCTTATTTTATTTAATTTTTTTTCAGTGTTTCAAGATTCACTGTTCATGCACCATACCCAGTGCTCCATGCAATACGTGCCCTCCTTAATACCCACCACCAGGCTCAGCCAACCCCCCACCCCCCTCCCTTCCAAAACCTGTTTGTTTCTCAGCATCCACAGTCTCTCATGGTTCATCTCCACCTCTGATTTCCCCCATCTCACTTCTCTCCATCTCCCAATATCCTCCGTGTTATTCCTTATGCTCCACAAGTAAGTGAAACCATATGATAATTGACTCTCTGCTTGACTTATTTCACTCAACATAATCTCTTCCAGTCCTGTCCATGTTGATACAAAAGTAGGGTACTCATTGGAGAATATTTATTGATGAAAATTATTCATAAGCAGAGGTTGTAAGTTGCCCATGTGTATTGTATTGTACAAGGTGCTCACATATACTATTCCAATTGCCACAAGAGCAAGATTGAAGCACCCTTAAATTTAGGAAGGCACCATTGCTTGTTTGGGTGCTTGCTGCCTCATGGATACTGCACTGTGCTGGGTTTATTGTCAGATGTTGCCACAAATTCCTAACCTTAAAATTGAGGAACTCCAAAAGCTGAGTCCTCCTCTAGCTGCCACACAGGCTGGAGTGTCAAGTCTCTGGTACTGAGTACTCAGGGTCATTCATCACATTTCCACTTTTCTCTATGTTGCTAGAGCACTCAGTATCCAGTATAGAGTACCAGCTGTGTATAGGTATTGGCAACATCCATTTCTGGTATAGGTTTGTCCAAAGAGATGAAGAGTAACTATCCTCCTAGTGTCATGGAACAAATCTGATCCACTGACAGGGCACTGACAATCAATCAGGCACCCAAGTTATTCAGATAAGACTGTCTAGTGTCCAGGACATTATGCTGACATTATAACTAGGGACACTCAATAAATCACTGTCCTCTTTCGCTCTGAATTTGCTGAGCCATAATTAGCCATAATTAGACCTGTTTGCAGAATAATGGGAAAGTGCTCCAACTGAATCCTCATTCCTGTGTCTTGGGCTCATGTCCTGTGGGGTTAGCATGAGGCCTCCTCACAGCACTCTACAAATGTTGTTTGTTCCAGTCACAAACTTCTCTGCTGGTGTCTGTTTGATGCAATGGAGATTCCTTCCCTGATCCAGTGGGATACAAGAGGTCTTGCCCCTGAAGACCAGTGGCCCAATGATTAATGACAAAGGGGAAGGGAAAAGAGTATCAGGATCCCACTCACTAAATAACAAAACAACACACACACACACACACACACACACACACACACACACACACACACACACGTGATCCAATTAATAAAAGATTGCCAAACAGTCAGTGTTAATGGGCTCTTTTGAGAGCTGCTACTTATCAACAGTAAGGGGTTTCATGCTCAAAACAAAATATTTGAGTGATAAAGCTCACACCATCGTTACTGTCTTGAATATAAAGCCCAGATTGAGAGGAACACCCTTAAAAGAGAGGTTGCTGCTCACAACAGAGGTCACTTACCCCCACCAGGAGCTCATCCTGTAAACATTCAAGGGAAGAAAAGAAGATGAAATGTTTGGGGACAGACAGGAGGCAAAAAAAAAAAAAAGAGGAAAAGAAGGAAAATTTTACCACCTAGAA
Organism: Meles meles; assembly: GCF_922984935.1. NCBI lineage: Eukaryota > Metazoa > Chordata > Mammalia > Carnivora > Mustelidae > Meles > Meles meles. The sequence continues at coordinate 33,224,010 of NC_060077.1, forward strand.
TAAACCACTATAAGAGATTTGATTAAGAGAAAAGAGAAGAGGTGGAGGGACTGAAATGATTATTCTGAGACAGAGGCCTCTCTCTCCCAGGCAGAGCCTGCTGCCCCCCTTCTTTTTTCCTATCAGACAGAGACAAAAACTAAAAATCAAGGCTTCAAGTGGCTATTGGCCTAAAACACACACATAAAAATCCTAAATGTGGGAAGGGGACAGGGGAGAAGGTAATGAAAGAAATTATATGTAAATATAACATAATAAAACAATTGAAACAAAGGTACATAATTTGACTTAATTGGAAACCAAAATTTGTATATTCAAATAAGTTACATAAAAGATTATAAGACCACTAATTGGCTTTTGGGTCTCTACAACATAGGTTCTAAATTAACTTTAGCATTTGCTACAATGTACCAATTGACAGAACCTTATAAACTCCATCAGTCCTGGGGCTGAAATTATAATTATACCTATGAATCCCATGAAATTTAAACTTTGTATCACATATATTCTTAGGAATGTAGCTAACTATAAAATAGAGGGAAAAAAAGGTATACTTCAGAGCATTGCTTAAGTTTTCCATATTTATACTATGGATTTCTCCCCTGACAAAGATAAAATAGTTAATATGACCCAAAGTAAAGATCCTTAATCATTAAAAGGAGGGTGATCATCTCCACTGCTATGTGACAGCCCAATTGTGGCTGTTGTTAAACCTGGAAAAAAAATAAATGATGCCTCATGGTGGAGGACTACGACCTGAGTGCTGTGGTTCCCACACCCAATAGCCAAAGTTATTAAAATTACTAACCCTATCATATCAACAACCTATAAATATTTTGCTCTTACAGATTTGGCTAATACATTGTGTTCAGTGCCTGTTTCAAAAGACTCTCAGTTGCAGTTTGCCTTCACCTCTGAAGGAATACAACTATATACCTTAGCTACGCTATCTGGGGGCACGTTAGTAGCTTCACCACTCCATAAAACCTTTGCAGACAAGGTCTTCACTGCATCTGCTTTTCTCCAGGAGCACAGGTATGACATTACATTGAGGACATCCTCCCCCAAGAATATCCATTAGATACATTCATTATGGACAAATAAGTCTAATATTCATCATCTTTTGGGATTCTGGTGACAACACTTCATCATTTACAAATTTTACTTCCAAGTTAAAATCAACGGAAACTCCCACTAATGCCCTCAAAACCCTTTACTCTTGAAGCTCTGGCAAGCTCTTCTCCAGCCTCTTGGAGTCTAAAGTCCACTTATAATGGCCAAAATTGCACAAGGGCATTTAATGCAAGAAACTGCCCCTCTTGACCTCATGTTTAAAACTGCAAATGTTTACATACTGGAATCTTCCAAGAGTAGAGGCTCTTATAGACCTTGAGTCTGTGGCCATCCATTCTCAGCTACCCAATATGCTTTGGGTCTTGGAAACAGCACTCCTTAAGACAAGATAGAGCCAAACCTGGGCCCTCTGGTATAGTCCACATGTAGGAGGTGGTAACCTCCCCTATCTTTAGTCCCTTGCTAGCAGGATCACTCGTTCCCCAGAATCCTTGGCTACCTACAGCATCCTTTGGGCTTAAGTGGTTGAACAGCAATGGGAGTTCATGGACTATACAAGTGACAGTGATAACCACCACACATGATAGAGACCAGTGTATGTGCTGCTTTCCCTCAGTCAGGATGTCTCTAATAAGGACAAGACTCCAAAACAACATACTGGGCCAAACTTTGGGCAGTCATCTTAGCACCAGATACCCCAACCAACAAGTGGCCCCATCTTCACATTTATTATAAACTACTGGTCCATTGTCTAAAAGTTGTCCCCTTCAGGGTAAAGAAACTTGGGAATCTCTTGTCTCACAAATACACAAAATATAAATCAAAATTGTCCATGTCTTTACACATACTAAGGACACAATACTAAGCTTTGCCAGGAAATTCATTCCCTTCAGAGTTACAGATTTACTAATAGTAATCAAGACATGCATTTTACTTCTCAAAAATAACCCTGGGCTCTTAGAAAAGACATTCAATGAACTTTCATGTCCCTAATAGGCCCCAGATCACCAGTTAAATTGGGAGATATATTGGTCTTCTTGAACAACTCCTCTGTAAGTCCAGACTCCAAAACAGACCCTAAATAAATCTCTATCTTGCCCTAGGCCTTAATCTGTCTTAAATTTAGGCCCCTTCACCAACTCACACCTCATACCAACTTTAAAAACTTTCTCGTTGCCCTATTCTATACTTAAAGAGGTATATGTCTTGACTCCATGTATATTAAAATTCAATACCTATTAATAGTATTTACTCTTATATTTACAAAATTTCAGTCTTGCTCCCATCCCATAAGAAAGCTCATAATACAAGATGTCTGGAGGTATTTGGCTTCAGTCAAAGTTAACTGACTCAACAGTGTTTTCATGGATCCAAGCTCCTTTTGTCTTCTGTTTTTGTCCTTAAGCTTTTCCCCTCATGGTTGCAAGATGGGTATTACCTAAGCTTATTCCAAAACTATCTCCAGAGACAGGGAAGAAGAGGAGTTTCTTCTCATAAAACTTTTTATCAGGGAGCAAACCTTTCTCAAAAACCTCTAAATAGACTTTCTTATATTTCATCAACCAGGATTGAGTTACACATCTGTGAAAGACAATAACTAATGTCACCTTCCCCCAGAGATGTTCACATCATCATCCCCAGAACCTGTAAGTATGAGACTACTTGTGGCAAGACACTTGGCAGATATGATTAAGGATCTGGATGTGGGAAGATTATCCAGATTATCCAGTGGGCTCAATATAATCACAAAAGTCCTTAAAGTGGAAAGCAGGAGGGTCCAAGCTCTTCCCACATGGGAAGTGAAACCACAGTCCACCTTTTTTTTTTCAGCCTATGAACAACTATGGTTCAAGGGACATCTCAAATAATGTGTGAAGTTAGTAACTTCCCTTCAATTCATAGGAGTTCCTGAGAGCTGTGGAAATAAATGAATGCCACCATCACAAGAAGTAGAAGCTATCTGCCCAGAGCTTGTTGGAGCAAGTGAGTTGGGGCAAGTGAATCTGCACCATCACAGGCCTCTGGCAGATAATCAGGAACAAAGTTGGTGAAGCTGGCAGTCCCTGACCAAGTCCTGGTTGTTCTGGGCCATGGCTGCAGAGGTTCTGTCTTGCAGGTCTGGCTACTGCAGAAGGTGTGGGTCAGAGTTCTCTTGTCATCTATGGTCTGGCCATTTTCTTTTGTACATTCAGCCTCTCAGGTTTAACTTCTCACTGATGCCTCTCACCCCAGCTACATGTTGCCACAGAATTTTGTATCCTTTCAGCTCACAGGGAGCCCCAGATCCTAGAGAAAGGACTAGCTAGGAGTTGGCCTAGGGGCTGGGCAGTCAGAGTCAAGAGGATGGGAGACAAATTGGAACCAGTGGTTTGGAGAGTTGTAGTCAGACAATGAGAGAAACTGGAAGAATTAAAAATTGGATACAGATGAACAATTTAGGCAAGGTGACGTGATCCAGCCTAATCTGCAGGTAGGGACCAAAAACGATTTTTCCAAAGAGAGAGAGAGAGAGAGAGTGAGTGTGTGTGTGTGTGTGTGTGTGTGTGTGTGTGTGTGTGTGTAGGGGAGGATCTTTGCCAAACAAGACATAGTGTGCATATCCATCAGTTACTACCATATACAGAGTTACAATAAAGTTAGGATCTAATAACCTGGAAGAGTGTGCTATAGACAATGCATAATTTTCCACTGAAACAGAAGATTTTTCTCTATACCTTTTTAAAAGGGATAGTCCAAGAGTATTTTTTGTTGTTGTTGGAAGGAAGATGGGTAAATGGAGTGTAGGATTGTGAGGAAGATGCAGGAAAAAGTTGCCACTGGAAGGAAAAAGTTTACATATTTGCATTACTTAATGGGCACCCACAGTAAGAGAACTCTGGAGCAGTCTGAATTATACCCTGTGCCAGAGAATTGGAAAGAATTCCCAGCTAATGAACTTCAGCCACTAGAATCCCAGAGAGGAGGGTTTTCAGTCCCTTGTTAATGCTTCTGTTCATTTTAAGTGTAGGGATTCACTGCCAAGACTTTAGGAAATTAAAAGCTTCAGACAACTGCTAATGGAGACCATTTGCTGCATTAATAACACAAATTGAATGTTATAGGAAACATCTCCTGTCAGCATGCCAGTTTAGCCCTGAATAATTAAAGAAACTGCAACAATCTGTGGTAAAAATAAAAATCATTGTTAAAAGTCCTTAAATGCCCTTATATTTTCCTCAGTCTCACAAGCAGGAAAAGCGACCTTAGCTTTGTGAGGATTGGTTGTTTTCATAGAGCGATTGGAGTAATGGTGAAGTGGAGAGGAATGGGAGTGCTTTCTATTCTAGCAAATTTGCAAAGATCTCTGACAAAAATTACTTTTTTGAGCTGGAGCAAATAATCCTAAAATTTGTATGGAATCAGAAGAGACCCATATTGCTAAGGAAATGTTGAAAAACAAAAATAAAACTGGCTGCATCACATTACCTGATTTCAAGCTTTACTACAAAGCTGTGATCACCAAGACAGCATGGTACTGGCATAAAAACAGACACATAGACCAGTGGAACATAGTAGAGGGCCCAGATATGGACCCTCAACTCTATGGTCAAATAATCTTCAACAAAACAGGAAAAAATATACAGTGGAGAAAAGACAGTCTCTTCAATAAATGGTGCTAGGAAAACTGGACAGCTATATGTAGAAGAATGAAACTCGACCATTCTCTTACACTGTACACAAAGATAAACTCAAAATGGATAAAAGACCTCAACATGAGACAGGAATCCATCAGAATCCTACAGGAGAACATAGGCAGTAACGTCTTCGATATCAGCCACAGCAACTTCTTCCAAGATATGTCTCCAAAAACAAAGGAAACAAAAGCAAAAATGAACTTTTGGGACTTCATCAAGATCAAAAGCTTCTGCACAGAAAAGGAAACAGTCAACAAAACAAAAAGGCAACCCACGGAATGGGAGAAGATATTTGCAAATGACAGTACAGACAAAAGGTTGATATCCAGGATCTATAAAGAATTCCTCAAACTCAACACACACAAAACAGATAATCATATCAAAAGATGGGCAGAAGATATGAACAGACACTTCTCCAATGAAGACGTACAAATGGCTAACAGACGCATGAAAAAATGTTCATCATCACTAGCCATCAGGGAAATTCAAATTAAAACCGCATTGAGATACCACCTCACACCAGTTAGAATGGCCAAAATTAGCAAGACGGGAAACAACGTGTGTTGGAGAGGATGTTGAGAAAGGGGAACCTTCTTACACTGTTGGTGGGAATGCAAGCTGGTACAGCCGCTTTAGAGAACAGTGTGGAGATTCCTCAAGAAATTAAGAATAGAGCTTCCCTATGACCCTGCAACTGCACTACTGGGTATTTACCCCAAAGATACAGATGTAGTGAAAAGAAGGGCCATCTGTACCCCAATGTTCATAGCAGCAATGGCCACGGTCGCCAAACTGTGGAAAGAACCAAGATGCCCTTCAACGGACGAATGGATAAGGAAGATGTGGTCCATATACATGATGGAGTATTATGCCTCCATCAGAAAGGATGAATACCCAACTTTTGTAGCAACATGGATGGGACTGGAAGAGATTATGCTGAGCAAAATAAGTCAAGCAGAGAAAGTCAAGTATTATATGGTTTTACTTATTTGTGGAGCATAACAAAAAACATGGAGGACATGGGGAGATGGAGAGGAGAAGGGAGTTGAGGGAAATTGGAAGGGGAGATGAACCATGAGAGACTATGGACTCTGAAAAACAACCTGAGGGTTTTGAAGGGGTGGGGGTGGGAGGTTGGGGGAACCAGGTGGTGGGTAATAGGGAGGCCATGTATTGCACGGAGCACTGGGTGTTATGCAAAAACAATGAATACTATTACGCTGAAAAAATAAATTAATTTAAAAAATAAAAAAATAAAAAAGAAGAAGAAAAGAAATTGATGCTGTGAAAAATTGGAACCTGGGTCTTTTTCATTAATATGTAATTTAGCATTAGTTTGTCAATTTCTGAAAGAAAAAACAAACCCACTTACTGAATTTTGTAGGGATTGCATTGAATCTTTAGATCATTTTGGGTAAGTTGTGGTCTTAACAGTATTGAGTGTCTCAATCCATTAACTTGAAATGCCTCTTCACTTAGGTCTTTAATTTTCCTCAGGAATATTTTGCTGTTTTCAGTTGCAAACTTTACAGTTTTGTGTTAAATTTATTCCTGAGTATTTTATTATTGTAAACTGAATCTTTTAAAACCTAAGTTAGTTGTTCATTGCTGGTACATAGAAATACAACTGCTTTTTGTATATTGATCTTGTATCTAGTAACTGCTGAACTCAAAACTTTTTCATGTGTGTGAATATTGTAGGATTTTCTATATATAGCTGTCTGCAAATAAGAGAGAGTCACTCATTCTTTTCCAATGTGGGTGTGTTTTACTTCTTTTTCTTGCATGATTATACTGGTTAGAACCTCCAGTATAACATTAAATAGAAGTGGTGAGAGTGAGTATTCTTGTCTTTTTGATTTTTATCTATCTTCATTAAGTATGATGTTAGCTGTGGGTTTTTATAAATGCCTTTCATCAGGCTGAAGAGGTTTGCTCAGAGTTTTATTATGAGGGATGTCAGATTTTTGTAAAATACTTTATCTAAGGAGGGCATGTATTGATAGAGTACTGGGTGTGGTGCATAATCAATGAATCTTGGAACACTGAAATATAAAATAAAAAATACTTTATCGCTGAAATTGGGAGTCAAGATGGCAGAGAAGTAGCAGGCTGAGACTACATCAGGTAGCAGGAGATCAGCTCGATAGCTTATCTAAACATTGCAAACACCTACAAATCCAATGGGAGATCGAAGAGAAGAAGAACAGCAACTCTAGAAACAGAAAATCAACCACTTTCTGAAAGGTAGGACTGGCGGAGAAGTGAATCTAAAACGACGGGAAGATAGACCGCGGGGGGAGGGGCCGGCTCCCGGCAAGCCGCGGAGGAACGGAGCACAAAATCAGGACTTTTAAAAGTCTGTTCCACTGAGGGACATTGCTCCAGAGGCTAAACCAGGGTGAAGCCCACGCGGGGTCAGCGTGGCCCCAGGTCCCGCAGGGTCACAGAAGGATCGGGGGTGTCGGAGTGTCGCAGAGCTCACAGGTATTAGAACAGAGAAGCTGGCTACAGAGACAGAGCCGAGGACTGAATTCTCAGCTCGGGGTTACCTTGAACTGGTCGCAGGCTGGGTGAGCTCGAAGCGCGGCTAGAGGCTGGGGATACGGGAGTGATTGGGTGCTGTCCTCTGGGGGCGCACTGAGGAGTGGGGCCCCAGGCTCTCAGCTCCTCCGGGCCGGAGACTAGGAGGCCGCCATTTTCATTCCCGTCCTCCGGAACTCTACGGAAAGCGTTCAGGGAACAGAAGCTCCCAAAAGCGAACCCGAGCCGCTGGTAAGGGCGGTGCAATCCCGCCTCAGGCAAAGACACTTGAGAGTCACTACAACAGGCCCCTCCCCCAGAAGATCAAAAAAATATCCAGCCAGGACGAAGTTCATCTATCAAGGAAAGCAGGTTCAATTCCTAAGACAGCAGCGCAATTCCAGAGGAGGAGAAAGCAAAGCACGGAACTCATGGCTTTCTCCCCATGATTCCTTAGTCTTGCGGCTAATTCAATCTTTTTTTTGCTTTTTTCAATTTTTTTTTCTTTTTTTCTTTTTTCTTCTTCTGCTAAATTTTTTAAAACTTTTACCCTTTTCTTTTTTAACGTTTTTTGACTAGTTTATCTAAATATATATATTTCTTCTTTCTTTTTTATACTTTTTCTTTATTTGTTTTATTTTTTAAATTTTTTTCCTTTTTTTTTCTGAACCTCTTTTTATCCCCTTTCTCCCCCCCACAATTTGGGGTCTCTTCTGATTTGGTTACAGCGCATTTTTCTGGGGTCTTTGCCACCCTTTTAGTATTTTATTTGATCCTTCATATCCTCTTATCTGGACAAAATGACAAGGCGGAAAAAATCACCACAAACAAAAGATCAAGAGCCAGTACCGAAGGCTAGGGACCGAATCAACACAGACATTGGTAATATGTCAGATCAAGAGTTCAGAATGACGATTCTGAACATTCTAGCCAGGCTCGAAAAAGGCATGGAAGATATTAGAGAAACCCTCTCTGGAGATATTAAAGCCCTTTCTGGAGAAATTAAAGAACTAAAATCTAACCAAGTTGAAATCAAAAAAGCTATTAATGAGGTGCAATCAAAAATGGAGGCTCTCACTGCTAGGATAAATGAGGCAGAAGAAAGAATTAGTGATATAGAAGACCAAATGACAGAGAATAAAGAAGCCGAACAAAAGAGGGACAAACAGCTACTGGACCACGAGGGGAGAATTTGAGAGATAAGTGACACCATAAGACGAAACAACATTAGAATAATTGGGATTCCAGAAGAAGAAGAAACAGAGAGGGGAGCAGAAGGTCTATTGGAGAGAATCATTGGAGAGAATTTCCCTAATATCGCAAAGGAAACAAGCATTAAAATCCAGGAGATGCAGAGAACCCCCCTCAAAGTCAACAAGAATAGGTCCACACCCCGTCACCTAATAGTAAAATTTACAAGTCTTAGTGACAAAGAGAAAATCCTGAAAGCAGCCCGAGAAAAGAAGTCTGTAACATACAATGGTAAAAACATTAGATTGGCAGCAGACTTATCCACAGAGACCTGGCAGGCCAGAAAGAACTGGCATGATAATTCAGAGCACTCAACGAGAAAAACATGCAGCCAAGAATACTCTATCCAGCTAGGCTATCAATGAAAATAGAAGGAGAGATAAAAAGCTTCCAGGACAGACAAAAACTGAAAGAATTTGCAAACACCAAATCAGCTCTACAGGAAATATTGAAAGGTGTCCTCTAAGCAAAGAGAGAGCCTAAAAGTAGTAGATCAGAAAGGTACAGAGACAATATACAGTAACAGTCACCTTACAAGCTAATAATGGCACTAAATTCATATCTCTCAGTAGTTACCCTGAATGTTAATGGGCTAAATGCCCCAATCAAAAGACACAGGGTATCAGAATGGATAAAAAAACAAAACCCATCAGAATGTTGCCTACAAGAAACTCATTTTAGACGCAAAGACACCTCCATATTTAAAGTGAGGGGGTGGAAAACAATTTACCATGCTAATGGGCATCAGAAGAAAGCTTGGGTGGCAATCCTTATATCAGATCAATTAGATTTTAAGCCAAAGACTATAATAAGAGATGAGGAAGGACACAATCTCCTACTCAAAGGGTCTGTCCAACAAGAAGATCTAACAATTTTAAATATCTATACCCCTAACGTGGGAGCAGCCAACTATATCAACCAATTAATAACAAAATCAAAGAAACACATCAATAATAATACAATAATGGAGGGGACTTTAACACTCCCCTCACTGCAATGGACAGATCATCCAAGCAAAAGATCAACAAGGAAATAAAGGCCTTAAATGACACACTGGACCAGATGGACATCACAGATATATTCAGAACATTTCATCCCAAAGCAACAGAATACACATTCTTCTCTAGTGCACATGGAACCTTCTCCAGAATAGATCACATCCTGGGTCACAAATCAGGTTTCAACTGGTATCAAAGGATTAGGATCATTCCCTGCATATTTTCAGACCACAATGCTCTGAAGCTAGAACTCAATCACAAGAGGAAAGCTGGAAAGAACCCAAATACATGGAGACTAAACAGCATCCTTCTAAAGAATGAATGGGTCAACCAGGAAATTAAAGAAGAATTGAAAAAATTCATGGAAACAAATGATAATGAAAACACAACGGTTCAAAATCTGTGGGACACAGCAATGGCAGTCCTGAGAGGAAAATATATAGCGGTAAAAGCCTTTCTCAAGAAACAAGAAAGGTCTCAAGTACACAACCTAACCCTATGCGTAAAGGAGCTGGAGAAAGAACAAGAAAGAAACCCTAAACCCAGCAGGAGAAGAGAAATCATAAAGATCAGAGCAGAAAGCAATGAAATAGAAACCAAAAAAAAAAAAAAAAAGAAAAAAATCAATGAAACTAGGAGCTGGTTCTTTGAAAGAATCAATAAGATTGATAAACCCCTGGCCAGACTCATCAAAAAGAAAAGAGAAAGGACCCAAATCAATAAAATCATGAATGAAAGAGGAGAGATCACAACTAACACCAAAGAAATACAGACAATTATAAGAACATACTATGAGGAACTCTATGCCAACAAATTGGACAATCTGGAAGAAATGGATGCATTCCTAGAGACATATAAACTACCACAACTGAACCAGGAAGAAATAGAAAACCTGACCAGGCCCATAACCAGTAAGGAGATTGAAAGAGTCATCAAAAATCTCCAAACAAACAAAAGCCCAGGGCCAGACAGCTTCCCAGGGGAATTCTACCAAACATTTAAAGAAGAATTAATTCCTATTCTCCTGAAACTATTCCAAAAAATAGAAATGGAAGGAAAACTTCCAAACTCATTTTATGAGGCCAGCATCACCTTGATCCCAAAACCAGACAAGGATCCCACCAAAAAAGAGAACTACAGACCAATATCCTTGATGAACACAGACGCAAAAATTCTCGCCAAAATACTAGCCAATAGGATTCAACAGTACAATAAAAGGATTATTCACCACGATCAAGTGGGATTTATTCCAGAGCTGCAGGGTTGGTTCAACATCCGCAAATCAATCAATGTGATAGAACACATTAATAAAAGAAAGAACAAGAACCATATGATACTCTCAATAGATGCTGAAAAAGCATTTGACAAAGTATAGCATCCCTTCCTGATCAAAACTCTTCAAAGTGTAGGAATAGAGGGCACATACCTCAATATTATCAAAGCCATCTATGAAAAACCCACCACAAATATCATTCTCAATGGAGAAAAACTGAAAGCTTTTCCGTTAAGGTCAGGAACACGGTAGGGATGTCCATTATCACCACTGCTATTCAACATAGTATTAGAAGTCCTAGCCTCAGCAATCAGACAACAAAAAGAAATTAAAGGCATCCAAATTGGTAAAGAAGAAGTCAAACTATCACTCTTCGCAGATGATATGATACTATATGTGGAAAACCCAAAAGACTCCACTCCAAAACTGCTAGAACTTGTACAGCAATTCAGTAAAGTGTCAGGATATAAACTCAATGCACAGAAATCAGTTGCATTTCTGTACACCAACAACAAGACAGAAGAAAGAGAAATTAAGGAGTCAATCCCATTTACAATTGCATCCAAAACTATAAGATACCTAGGAATAAACCTAACCAAAGAGGCTAAGAATCTATACACAGAAAATTATAAAGTACTCATGAAAGAAATTGAGGAAGACACAAAGAACTGGAAAAATGTTCCATGCTCCTGGATTGGAAGAATAAATATTGTGAAAATGTCTATGCTACCTAAAGCAATCTACACATTTAATGCAATCCCTATCAAAATACCATCCATTTTTTCAAAGAAATGGAACAAATAATCCTCAAATTTATATGGAACCAGAAAAGACCTCGAATAGCCAAAGGAATATTGAAGAACAAAGCCAAAGTGGGTGGCATCACAATTCCGGACTTCAAGCTCTATTACAAAGCTGTCATCATCAAGACAGCATGGTACTGGCACAAAAACAGACACATAGATCAGTGGAACAGAATAGAGAGCCCAGAAATAGACCCGCAACTCTATGGTCAACTAATCTTCGACAAAGCAGGAAAGAATGTCCAATGGAAAAAAGACAGCCTCTTCAATAAATGGTGCTGGGAAAATTGGACAGCCACATGCAGAAAAATGAAATTGGACCACTTCCTTACACCACACACGAAAATAGACTCCAAATGGATGAAGGACCTCAATGTGAGAAAGGAATCCATCAAAACCCTTGAGGAGAATGCAGGCAGCAACCTCTTCGACCTCAGCCGCTGCAACATCTTCCTAGGAACAACGGCAAAGGCAAGGGAAGCAAGGGCAAAAATGAACTATTGGGATTTCATCAAGATCAAAAGCTTTTGCACAGCAAAGGAAACAGTTAACAAAACCAAAAGACAACTGACAGAATGGGAGAAGATATTTGCAAACGACATATCAGATAAAGGGCTAGTATCCAAAATCTATAAGGAACTTAGCAAACTCAACACCCAAAGAACAAACAATCCAATCAAGAAATGGGCAGAGGACATGAACAGACATTTCTGCAAAGAAGACATCCAGATGGCCAACAGACACATGAAAAAGTGCTCCACGTCACTCGGCATCAGGGAAATACAAATCAAAACCACAATGAGATATCACCTCACACCAGTCAGAATGGCTAAAATTAACAAGTCAGGAAATGACAGATGCTGGCGAGGATGTGGAGAAAGGGGAACCCTCCTCCACTGTTGGTGGGAATGCAAGCTGGTGCAACCACTCTGGAAAACAGCATGGAGGTTCCTCAAAATGTTGAAAATAGAACTACCCTATGACCCAGCAATTGCACTACTGGGTATTTACCCTAAAGATACAAACATAGTGATCCGAAGGGGCACGTGTACCCGAATGTTTATAGCAGCAATGTCTACAATAGCCAGACTATGGAAAGAACCTAGATGTCCATCAACAGATGAATGGATCAAGAAGATGTGGTATATATACACAATGGAATACTATGCAGCCATCAAAAGAAATGAAATCTTGCCATTTGCGACGACGTGGATGGAACTAGAGCGTATCATGCTTAGTGAAATAAGTCAATCGGAGAAAGACAACTATCATATGATCTCCCTGATATGAGGACATGGAGAAGCAACATGGGGGGGTAGGGGGATAGGAGAAGAATAAATGAAACAAGATGGGATTGGGAGGGAGACAAACCATAAATGACTCTTAATCTCACAAAACAAACTGGGGGTTGCTGGGGGGAGGTGGGATTGGGGGAGGGGGAGCGGGCTATGGACATTGGGGAGGGGAGGTGAACCATAAGAGACTATGGACTCTGAAAAACAACCTGAGGGTTTTGAAGGGTCAGGGGTGGGAGGTTGGGGGAACAGGTGGTGGGTAATAGGGAGGGCACGTTTTGCATGGAGCACTGGGTGTTGTGCAAAAACAATGAATACTGTTATGCTGAAAAAATAAATAAAATGGTAAAAAAAATACTTTATCTACTGAAGAGATCATGTGGCTTTATCTTTATTCTATTAATATAGCAGATTATATTAATTGATTTTCAGATGTTAAACAAACTTTGCATTACTGTAATTATAGCCTACTTAATCATGGTGTATAATTCTTTTTATACACTGCTGGATTCTGCTATTTTGTTGGGGATTTTTGGATCTCTATTCATGAGATATCTGTATGTAGCTTTCTTGTGATGCCTTTTACTGGCTTTGGTATTAGGGCCTCATAGAAGGAGATAGGAAGTATTCCTTCCTCTATTTTCTAGAAGAAATTGTGAAGGATTGGTATTGTTTTTTTCTTAAATATTTTTCATAGAATTCACAAGTGAAGGCTTCTGGGCCTTCATTTTCCTGGTGGATAAATTTTTAAGTACTTAATTTTTTTGCTATTCAGATTCCTGATTTTTAAAGTAAGTTTCAATATCTTTGTCTAAGTAGGAATTAATTGGTCCTAATGTTCATATTTGTCTCTTATAATCCCCTTAAATTTTTCTTTTAAATAAATTTGATAGTGAGTTCCTTTCATTCTTCATTTTGGTAACTTGTCTTTTTTTTTTTCAGAGTCTAGCTGAGTTTGTCAGTTTGTTGATATTTTCAAAAAACCCATTTTTATTTTGCTTTTTTTTCTTTATGGTTTCTGTTTTCTTTTTCATTGATTTTTCACTCTTATTTCCTTCCTTCTTGCTTTGGGTTTAATTTGCTTCTTCTTCCCATCTCTATGCTTCTCTAGTTAAAGTGGAATCTATTGACTTGAGGTCCCTTTTTTCCCCCCTTTCCCAATATAGATTTTTATAGCTATACATTTCCCTCTAAGTACTGCTTTAGCCTCAACCCATACATCCTGATGTGTTATTTTCATTCAGCTCAAAATATTTTCTGATTTTCCTTGTCATTTCTTTTTTGAGCTATGGGCTATTTAGAAAGTCTTTTGGTTTAATTTCCAAATATTTGGGGATTTTCCAAATTTCCTTCTGCTGTTGACTTCTATTGTAATTCTGTTGTGAACAGAAAAATGTTTTGAATGATTTTGATACTTTTAATTTTATTGACATTTGTTCTATGGTCTACTCTGGAGAATATTTCATTTGTGCCTAAAAAGAATGTATATTTTGTCGTTGTGTGAAGTGTTTTATGGGTAACATTTAGGTTCATTTTGTTAATAGGGCTGTTCAAATCTTTTCTATCTTTATCATGGTTCTCGTCTAAAGACATAAAATAACCACACTCTGACTTCCCACTGACTTTAGAACAATATCCAGGTTTCTTCCTACTCTCACCTATCTCTATGTATTCATCATCAATAATTCTTCACTTTGTTCAGCATAATTAGCAAGTTAAAACTACCTTTGTCTCCTGTTACTGAAATCAAGATCCATTGCAAAGATAGTTAAGATAATGTGGTATTCATGCACGGATAAATAAGGTGGCCTGTGGAACAGAACAGAATTGAGAAATGAACTCACACATGATCACCTTAAATGTAACAAAAGTGAAAAATTGTGATTTAGGAGGAAAAGACGGTTTTCTCAATAAATGGTGCTGGAAGAGCTGGAAGTCCATGAAGGGGAAATTTCTCCTTTAATTAATTAATTAATTAATATATCTTTTCAGTGGTCCAGAATTCATTGTTTATGCATCACACCCAGTGCTCCATGCAGTACATGCCTTCCTTAATACCCACCACCAGGCTCACCCAACCCCCCACTCCTCTCCCCTCCAAAACCCTGTTTGTTTCTCAGACTCCACAGTCTCTCATGGTTCGTCTCCCCCTCCAATTTCCCCAAAGTCACTTCTCTCCATCTCCCCATGTCCTCCGTGTTATTCCTTATGCTCCACAAATAAATGAAACCATATGATAATTGACTCTCTCTGCTTGACTTATTTCACTCAGCATAATCTCTTCCAGTCCCATTCATGTCGATACAAAAGTTGGGTATTCATCCTTTCTGATGGAGGCATAATACTCCGTAGTGTATATGGACCACATCTTCCTTATCCATTCGTCCATTGAAGGGCATCTTGGTTCTTTCCAGAGTTTGGCGACTGTGGCCATTGCTGCTATGAACATTGGGGTACAGGTGGCCCTTCTTTTCACTACTTCTGTATCTTTGGGGTAAATACCCAATAGTACAATTGCAGGGTCATAGGGAAGCTCTATTTTTAATTTCTTAACGAATCTCCACACTGTTTTCCAAAGTGGCTGCACCAACTTGCATTCCCACCAACAGTGTATGAAGGTTCCCCTTTCTCCACATCCTCTCCAACACATTTTTTACTGTCTTGTTAATTTTGGCCATTCTAACTGGTGTAAGGCAGTATCTCAATGTAGTTTTGATTTGAATCTTCCTGATGGCTAGTGCTGATGAACATTTTTTCATGTGTCTGTTAGCCATTTGTATTTCTTCTTTGGAGAAGTGTCTGTTCTTGTCTTCTGCCCATTTTTTGGACATGATTATCTGTTTTGTGTGTGTTGAGTTTGAGGAGTTCTTTATAGATCTTGGATATCAGCCCTTGGTCTGTACTGTCATTTGCGAATATCTTCTCCCATTCCGTGAAACTTCTACTTTAAACCCTACTTCTACTTTATTTTTTTTAAATATTTTTTTATTTATTTGACAGACAGATCACAAGTAGGCAGAGAGGCAGGCAGAGAGAGAGAAGGGAGGAAGCAGGCTCCCCGCTGAGCAGAGAGCCCGATGCGGGGCTCGATCCCAGAACCCTGGGATCATGACCTGAGCTGAAGGCAGAGGCTTTAACCCACTGAGCCACCCAGGTGCCCCAAAACCCTACTTCTACTTTTTTTTTTTTAATATTTTATTGATTTGACAGACAGAAATCACAAGCAGGCAGAGAGGCAGGCAGAGAGAGAGGAGGAAGCAGGCTCCCTGCGGAGCAGAGAGCCCGATGCGGGGCTCGATCCCAGGACCCTGAGATCATGACCTGAGCCGAAGGCAGAGGCTTTAACCCACTGAGCCACCCAGGCGCCCCCCCCCCCACTTCTACTTTAAACCCTACCTTACACTACCTTACATTACCTTACACAAAACAAAAAATCAGTATGATTTTGGATTAAAAAGTGAACAATGAAACAAAAAAGATTTTAGAAGAAAACAGAGTATCTTCATGATCTTGGACTAGACAAACATTTCTTAAGCAAAACATGCCAACTATGAAAGAGAACATTGACATACTATATTAATATTAAGAGCTTCCTTTCACATATATACATATTTACACACACACATACACATCTATATATGTGTATGTACATACAAAACTATACACATATATACACACATATATAGATGTATAGATATATATATACACTTCAATACATATCTATATATGTATAGATACATCTATATACATTTTCAATACATTCTCACAATACATTCAACAGATGACTTGCATCCAGAATGGATATATTTTTCAAAACGACAAGTCAATACAAAACATAGTCCATTCAACAGAAAAGTGGGCAAGAACCTGAACAGACATGTAACAAGAGGATAGTCAAAATGCAATAATCATATGTAAAGTGCTCGATCTCATTAATTACAGTAAAATGAAAACTAAAGCCACAATGAGAAACCGCTACATGCCAGCCAGAATAAAATGAAAAAGAGAAGACACTACTGAGTGTAGGGCAATTGGTACTTTGGAAAACTGGCAGTATCTAGTAAAGCTGAATTTGTACATACTGTGACCCTGCAATTCCACTGTTAGGCAGAAATGAGTACCTATGTGCACCAAATTCATGTACTAAATATTTGAGGCAGTACTATTAATAACAGTTCTGAAACTGGGAATGAACCAAACACCCATGTGATAAATATATGGTTTATTTGTACAGTGGCATACTATACAGCCATGAGAAGGAACCACATACAAATACATGCAACAAAAGCCTTACAAACATAATGTACAGCAAATAAGCCAGATACAAGAGAATACATACTATTTGATTCCATTTATATTATGTCCAAAAACAGACAAAAGTAATCTATGTTCTTAGAAGTCAGACAGTGGCTACCCTTGGGGAGGTAGTAACTGGTAAGGAACATGAGGGGGCCTTCTGGGGTGGTGGTAATAGTTTTTTGATTGAAGTGATGATTGTATTTGCACTCTATTTGTTAAAAACCAAAGACCTGTGTATGTTATACTTCAAAGTTAATACAAAATGATTTGCTTCTGCCTGGGTAATCCACTCAGACTGAAGAAATTATTCCTTCTCTCTTGGCCTCTTCATTTGGCTATACTCACACTTGTGCTCCCACCTCTTGCTACTTCCCAATGGTGAGGGTGGGAAAAGAACCATTCCCCACCCCCTAAGATGCAGACTAAACTAGATCTACTACAGGACTGATTGCTAAAGGAGCAGGTCTACCACAATGTGAAGTCCAATTCTATCTTTGCCCTCCTGCCTATTGATGACTGACTTTTTACCCTTGGCTCCTAAGTACACTCAAATGCCCTCCTGCTTTCTCTGCCCCAAGGCCTCTTACACAGGATATATATTCCTCTCAGGGGACACTTACATAAGTATCAAAGGTTGTTCTTTTTTTTTTTTTTTTTTAAGATTTCATTTGAGAGAGAACATGCATGTACACAATGTGGTGTGGGGGGTGGGATGCAGAGGAGAAGCAGGCCCCCCTCTGAGCAGGGAGCCCAACCTGGGGCTTGATCCCAGGACTCCAGGACCATCACCTGAGCCAAAGGCGGACCTTTAGCTCAATGAGCTACGCAGGTGCCCCAAAATAAGTATCAGAAGTTTGAACCTAAAGGTGGGAGCACCAACCAGTTAACATTTCAAGTTGTGGGTAGTGAATTGGTGAGATGTCGTCTGGACTTAATACTCCTTGAGGTGTGTAACACGGCATTGGTTTGCAGGCTTGACTTGTCTTGGACAACTCTGTACTCTCTGTGCCTCAGTTCCATTATAAAAACAGAGCTTAGTTCATATACTTATAAGGATCAAAATGAATTAACACATATGAAAGATTTAGAAAAGTAATTGACCTAAGGAGCTTAATAAATGTTGTCAACCTGCCTTTATCCAAGGTATGCTGTCCCCAAGGAAGCATGGCTCAGGATGAATCTAGGAAGCAGAGGGCTTTGGGGCTAACCCAAAAGTCTCCCCAAATTGAGGAGGGTACTTCTGGGTGTCCCACACTTGCTTAGTATTGCAGTGAGGAGCAGGAGCCCATGCTTCAGGATTGCATGGGAGCAGAAAAGAAATTGAGAAGGTGAAGACGAGCTGGCTGTCCCCCAGGCTAGTCACATATATCACTAAATAAGTGTAGGAGCCACTGCACTGACTGCCTTCAAGGAATCAGGAATGTTGCTCCATCAGAGGGTGAGAAATGAAGAAACTTATCAGTTATGTAGTATTTGACATAACAGCATCTAGGGAGGTGGTAACATCATATACCTATGCTTCCTCTTTGACCAAAGGCCCAGTAAATACCACAGACATTTTGGTACAATTATTATAGGACCCTAGTCCCTGCATCTGGCCTTAAAGATCCAGACTTGGCAGTTAACTGGCTCACAATACATACAAAGCCTGGTAGACAACAAAAAGTCAGTTTATCAATAATGAAAAATAATATTCAGTAGCTACAGTATTTGCACTGGTAGAGCTACACAAGAAACCTTATCTTCACTAGGATGCTTGGAAGACTTAGCAAAATAACATATCAATAATCTAAGACAGGCTGAAGGACACATCCCCACAAGAGCTAATGTGACAGGAGATCTGGACCTCTGATACCTGACAATGCTTTCTCTACCTCTCCACTGTTGACCAACGTTGCACGCTGGCTCAAACCGCATCACTTTGCACACCTCTGATGCCCTACTAATGCTACTAACATGAATTTAGGCAGCAATCACATTTCCTCAATTTTTGGGTTTGGGGACAGGGTAGGCTAGGAAACTCCATACTGGTAATGTACCTTTTAGAGTCATTACAAACCTTAGTTAATAGAAGTCAAGATCTCTAATTGATGTCCTCTCTCCCTGAAAGCCAATTTCTTTGGGGAGTCACCCTGGAACCAGAGGCTCAGTGGGCACTGGAAGAACAATCATTACCCAGACAGCTGCGGCGTGCACGTTAGGACACCTCGCCTTCGGATGCAGCTGGAAATAGGCAGTTTGTCTCCCTGAACATGATGTCTACGTGGTGCCTCTCCTTTAGTGTACTCTAGGCCCAAAGAATTCAACTTGAGCATTCTTTGTTTATACCACAATCCAGCCATGTTCCCAGACCAATCCTCCCAATCTGCAGGATGTGTCCTCCCCATAAAGGGCTGGTTTGATCTTCATTTCACTTTCATCCACAGAGGACAAATTGGAGTGCCTGTAATCACTTCCATCAAATTCACATCATGGACCTGATAGTGAAGAGCCATGCCCCCTTCCTAATCATTATAAATCTTGAGCGGAAAATTCCCATTTAGACAGCGGGGTGTGGTGGTGGGAAGGTGTCCTCCCAGCTTTTACCTTGGTGATGGGCAGAATCCACCTTTTCCGAAAAGTCCTTCCTGAGTCACTGCCCGGACCTTTAGCTGTAGCAGGAAGGCATCAGGGAGCGGAGTGAGGAGCAGGGGCGGCCAAGAGAACAAGAAAGCTCATGCAAAGGGCAATGCCCTAACTCTGCATCCTCTGGGGGTGGCTCATATGCTTCCTGTACACACAACAGCTTGCTTCGCTCTGAGCGAAGACACTGGCTCAGTCCACCTGGGTTACTCCTTTCTACCCCTTCAGTGTAGGTCCCGGGGGACTCCACCATCCTTTTCTGCTTTGTATTACCACCAATCACTCCATCCTTCAGGGGATTCTTTTCTCCCACAAGTCATCCATGGGGTGGAAAGGGTAAGAGTCTAAAAATGTTTTATTACTTGTTTAAAATTAGCCAAGACCATTAAATGAAAATGATGATAGGAAATAATAAAGAAACCATATCCTCTATCAAACTATCAAAATACTTTCTGGAACATCCCCCAGAATTAAAATAAACCTGGGTGTGTATGTAACACTAAGAGCTCACCATCCCCACCATCCCCACCTCCCAGCACCATTACCAAACCTTGTTAGCTAACAGCAGCCACCATAGTCAGAAATATTATTATTTATTTCCCCAAACGGCTTATGGCAAACCACCACTAAGGCTAAAAGACTTATTAACTTTTATAAACTGGTAACAGTATGGAGATTGACAAATACACAAGGAACAGAAATTAGGTAAACTGTGTTCTCTTGTTAAAAGGTCTGTTACTCTAACACCATGAATAATCAACATATATAAACAAATTGAGAAACCTCAAGTTTTAAACAAGTACTCTGGATAATTACAGAAAGTAATGTCTTTTAAATCCATGCATTAAATAAATGATTTTTAGAAGAATATGCAATAATTGCTCTGTTTTGTTCTTTGTAAGTTTTTCACTACATCTAAATACTGGAAAGTTTTTTTAAACAGTAAAATGTAAAGTAAGGACAAGGGTTCACCTAGGTGTCAGTTTTGGAAGTCAAGCAAGAAGCCAGGGCTGGAAACAGTCAACAGTTCTGAAATGGCAAATTCAAGTTCTGAGCAGTGATGGGATGCTGGAGCCTACTGCACAAAGTATGATGTTGTAATGCAAGAGCAGGAACCGCTTCTCTCGGGGCTGAAGGGGAGGAACACAGCACATAGTGCCGGTAAGCTGTATCTAACGTCAGGGAGAATTCATCTGAAGTCTGCTTTCAGCTTCCTTTCACTTTCCTTCAACCCTCCTATTGCAGTTCCATACATCTGAGGAAAATGTGCAACAGGTTCACATGGACAGGTTTTCATTAAGTCGTGGAAAAACGACTATGGCATTTTCATTCAATGAAGAAAGGGAAATCTGTCTAATTACATTCTTGATAATTAGAAACATTAATTGCTATGGAAGGAAATTCTTAAGATAAAGCCCCTAAAATCTGAAACAATTTTATGCTGGCATATAAAACATTCTAAACAGTTCCAGAATTAGATCATATTAGCAAATAAAGTAGTTAGTATTTATAATGAAATGTAGTAACTGGCTAAAATTCTAGGTAAAAAACCTTCATGGCCATCTAAAAGTTTGTTTTAAATGTATAACTTTAGCGATATATATTGAGGACATTCAATTAATTGTACAGAACACAATCCATTTAATCTTGAAAAACACTAGATAACAAAACTACAGAAATGAGCATGAACCCCCATAAACCAGTATGCTCCCTCAGCAATTCTACAAGGGCAATGAATTTAATACTGTAAACAAACATTGAACAAATCAGAGTACTGTGGAAAGAGTTCAGCAGCTCTAACAAGTCATAGTATAATTTTTATGCGCTAGGAGAGTAGTGAGGCAAATGGACTTCTTAGAACATTACTTAAAAATAGATTTTTAAAGACAAAGGTCCCAACTCATTCTTATATACACACACAAAAGTTCATCTGTCACAGACAGCAAATGTTGAATTTATACATTGGAGTTTCCCGCAGCATCCTGCACATTTAGAATAATTACGGCAAACAAACAGAAAGTTGTCAGATCTAGGATGGAGCATTCAAATCTGCACAGGATGGGACACAGTTGTCCTGGAGCTACTGTGTATATGCTCACCGCTGCTTCTCAAATGCAAAAACCAAGTAAATACCTAAAAAGAAAATAATACAAATTAGAGTTTGATTTCTCATATCTGTAGGCTAAACAGAATAATTTCAGTCCTGTTTGGAATTTGGTGAAAATTCTCAAGTTTCTGAGAGGAAAAATCCCAATATTCCTAAGAGTCCTCAATTATTTTGAGTCATACTTAAGCAGATATGGGTTCATAGTTATTTACCTGAAAACAAATATCCACGTACTATAATACTCAGTGACATTATAGATCTTGAGAAAGCCAATTCAATGGTTCTAAAAATCTCTAAAAACAGCTTGAGATAAGAAAAATTAAAAGTATAAAGGCAAAGAAAATTAAAACTAAAAAAATCTTACAACTTAATTCTTTTTATCTGGAGCAAGACAGGTAGAATAACCGCACTACCATGATTACTTCTGGCATTGGTTACCTAGATTTTCTACTTGGGGGGAAAAATTAATAAGATTATAAGGAACATAGGTAACTGGCAAGTTAAAATTCATCCAATTATCCAACTGTTCTCCTGTATGGACTGATAAGGAAAGTGAGCCAAAAGCTACATGATAATTGATGCTTAGAGGTATTTATCTGGCCCCAACAGTGATATTCCAGTCCCAAGAATACTCTCCCTTAAATATGGTTTCCTGCTTTGGCATGTGTTCACTCAAAGAGATCTAAATGCATCTACAGTTCCTCATTCTGGATCACACTAAAGTTCAAATCTATTACATCTTCTAATAAGATACTAATAAATTTTATGGTAAGCAAACACCTGAAAAAATGACAAATCCTCAGAACATCACAAGGATGTTCAGCATGTACACTAGGACATTCAGTCAGTCAGTCAAGATGGTAGGCCATGTACCTTGTGCCCTCCCATTCTGAGTTAACTTCTGAACAGGGTACAGATAAATGACTGCAGATCATGTAAAAACCTCCCAATCCTCTAGCTTTTTCCTCA
This sequence comes from Meles meles, assembly GCF_922984935.1. Taxonomy (NCBI): domain Eukaryota; kingdom Metazoa; phylum Chordata; class Mammalia; order Carnivora; family Mustelidae; genus Meles; species Meles meles. The sequence goes on from NC_060077.1 coordinate 33,246,898, forward strand.
ACCTGTCCAGGAGTATGACACCAGTCCTTCCAAAATGCTATTTTAGTAATGCTATTCTGTTTTTTATCTACTAGTTCCCAATTTCTTTTAGGAGAAATGAAACATTGCTGGCAATACAGTAGACAGATGGACACAGAACAGGCACGGTGATATCAACATGTAGATTCTTCTGGAAGACAAGAAGGCAAAGCAGTCCAAGACATGCACAAGCATGTCACAAGACTCAGGAGCAGACAGCATTATTTAGCGTGGCCCTCACTCCAAGCAATCCCTCTGCAGTCCAACCTTGCCAAAACCACCCCAAACGCACTAGTACCTACTGCAAACAACCCAACAGTCCTCACCTACTTTAAATCTAGGGTCATTTAAAAACCACTCAGATGCAATGTTTGAATTCAGATCAGCAATAAATAACATTCTTTCCTTTCTAACTCAAACATTCTGAAAGTCTCACTCATATAAAATGCCTTCCATGCAGGCCTATCAATTGGGATTTAAAGAAGTAAACACTGAACCACTTCTAAAAGCAAATCAGTGGGAACCTGGGTGGCTCAGTTGGTTAAGCAACTGTCTTCGGCTCAGGTCATGATCCTGGAGTCCCCAGACTGAGTCCTGCATCCGGCTCCCTGCGTCATCGGCAGGGAGTCTGCTTCTCCCTCTGACCCTCCCCCATCTCATGCTCTCTCTCTCTCTCTCTTTCTCAAATAAATAAAATCTTAAAAAAAAAAAGCTAGTCGGCAACAATTCTTCATGTTCCTCTTCCATTTAAAGAATCCTCTGGAGGAGCAGCAGGTTCTGTTAATAGGAGCTTAATGATCAGACCAGCAGGAGTTTGAAGTATAGCTTCTTGAACTTATTATTAGGCTGTGACACCAGACAAGATGCTCTCCAGTCCACACAGAGCCCTCCAGTTTAGAAGAGTGTAATTCATCAAAGAACACACTGATCCGGACATACTGGATCCTGGCTGCAATGTGACCACTGTTCCTTGCCTACTGTTTTTCACTTCTCTAACCCATCTCCGTCTATGGTCTGGGGGGCATCTAATTTATCCATCTGCATGCTACCACTGAAGTCCACACTAAGGTACAGAAATGCATTTTTCTAAACTATAGCTAGTACCACCAGTGCTACTTGTGACCAAAGCTGTTTTCCTTACATCATACTTTGGGAGTGGCAGGCTATCTAAGATAACTGTGCCATCGGGGCGCCTGGGTGGCTCAGTGGGTTAAAGCCTCTGCCTTTCGCTCAGGTCATGAGGTCATGATCCCAGGGTCCTGGGATCGAGCCCCGCATCGGGCTCTCTGCTTGGTGGGGAGCCTGCTTCCACCTCTCTCTCTCTCTGCCTGCCTCTCTCCCTACTTGTGATCTCTGTCAAATAAATAAATAAAATCTTAAAAAAAAAAAAAAAAGATAACTGTGCCATCTCCACTCTAGGAAAAGTAATGAAATGTACAGGTTTAGGCATACATTTCCCAGGCTGTTGGTCCTCTAATTCCATTTTCACTAAGGGTAGCAATATTTTGGGACAGGCTCAACATACTGGCTCTATTTGTGTTCTTCCCTTCTCTCTCTTCAATTCAGCAAGTCCTAGCACAATCCTTTCACACATGAGGCCATGGTTACAAGTATGAATCACCTGGGTAAGCTCTGAGACCTCAGACAAGTTATTGAAGTGCTTTTTTTTTTTTTTTAATTTATTTATTTGACAGAGATGACGAGCAGGCAGAGAGGCAGGCAGAGAGAGAGGGGGAAGCAGGCTCCCTGCCGAGCATGGAGCCCAATGTGGGGCTCGATCCCAGGACCCTGGGATCATGATCTGAGCTGAAGACAGAGGCTTTAACCCACTGAGCCACCCAGGCGCCCCATTGAAGTGCTTTTTTTAATCTGTGAAGATACTAGAAAAAGTAGCCTACCCCTAAATTTGTGAGGATTAAATGAGTTAAAACATATGAAAACTCTCCAGTCATGCTTGAGCACGTGTTACTAAATTATATCAGCTATTGCTATTTTCCAAATTTTACTGCTTTTCCTTACGCTCTCCTTCATCTCTTTTCCCCATTATAGAAACTTCAGCACTTCAAACAGTCTGCCTAGTACTGCCTTTATCTGTGTCTGTTTCTTCCACTAGACAGTATACATCTGGAAAGTAGAGATTACAACTCTGTTTTTTATTCCCCCAAAGCCCTTTCAAAGAAATTTACATAATACTCAACCTTTATCAAACGGATTGTCTCTGACTACCACTTATGCCTTCAACAGAGTTAACAAATACTTAAATGAACAAGAAAACTACTTTTTATGTCCTCAGGGCAGCCATTTAAGGGTATTATCATCATCTTAACACTGAGGGTCTGGGCTTTCACTTCCTCAACATCCAGGACTTCACAGATTTGCCAGGCCTCTGACTTCTCTTCCAAAGACAGGCACCTCACTTCAGCATGTCTCTGTACCAGGCCCTTCCCAATCACATCCCTTTATTTATTTTTTTTTCCCTTTTTATTTATTTTTTCAGCGTAACAGTATTCATTCTTTTTGCACAACACCCAGTGCTCCATGCAAAACGTGCCCTCCCCATCACCCACCACCTGTTCCCCCAACCTCCCACCCCTGACCCTTCAAAACCCTCAGGTTGTTTTTCAGAGTCCATAGTCTCTTATGGTTCGCCTCCCCTCCCCAATGTCCATAGCCCGCTCCCCCTCCCCCAATCCCACCTCCCCCCAGCAACCCCCAGTTTGTTTTGTGAGATTAAGAGTCATTTATGGTTTGTCTCCCTCCCAATCCCATCTTGTTTCATTTATTCTTCTCCTATCCCCCTACCCCCCCATGTTGCTTCTCCATGTCCTCATATCAGGGAGATCATATGATAGTTGTCTTTCTCCGATTGACTTATTTCACTAAGCATGATACGCTCTAGTTCCATCCACGTCGTCGCAAATGGCAAGATTTCATTTCTTTTGATGGCTGCATAGTATTCCATTGTGTATATATACCACATCTTCTTGATCCATTCATCTGTTGATGGACATCTAGGTTCTTTCCATAGTCTGGCTATTGTAGACATTGCTGCTATAAACATTCGGGTACACGTGCCCCTTCGGATCACTATGTTTGTATCTTTAGGGTAAATACCCAGTAGTGCAATTGCTGGGTCATAGGGTAGTTCTATTTTCAACATTTTGAGGAACCTCCATGCTGTTTTCCAGAGTGGTTGCACCAGCTTGCATTCCCACCAACAGTGGAGGAGGGTTCCCCTTTCTCCACATCCTCTCCAGCATCTGTCATTTCCTGACTTGTTCATTTTAGCCATTCTGACTGGTGTGAGGTGATATCTCATTGTGGTTTTGATTTGTATTTCCCTGATGCCGAGTGACGTGGAGCACTTTTTCATGTGTCTGTTGGCCATCTGGATGTCTTCTTTGCAGAAATGTCTGTTCGTGTCCTCTGCCCATTTCTTGATTGGATTGTTTGTTCTTTGGGTGTTGAGTTTGCTAAGTTCCTTATAGATTTTGGATACTAGCCCTTTATCTGATATGTCGTTTGCAAATATCTTCTCCCATTCTGTCAGCTGTCTTTTGGTTTTGTTAACTGTTTCCTTTGCTGTGCAAAAGCTTTTGATCTTGATGAAATCCCAATAGTTCATTTTTGCCCTTGCTTCCCTTGCCTTTGCCGTTGTTCCTAGGAAGATGTTGCTGCGGCTGAGGTCGAAGAGGTTGCTGCCTGCGTTCTCCTCAAGGATTTTGATGGATTCCTTTCTCACATTGAGGTCCTTCATCCATTTGGAGTCTATTTTCGTGTGTGGTGTAAGGAAGTGGTCCAATTTCATTTTTCTGCATGTGGCTGTCCAATTTTCCCAGCACCATTTATTGAAGAGGCTGTCTTTTTTCCATTGGACATTCTTTCCTGCTTTGTCGAAGATTAGTTGACCATAGAGTTGAGGGTCGATTTCTGGGCTCTCTACTCTGTTCCACTGGTCTATGTGTCTGTTTTTGTGCCAGTACCATGCTGTCTTGATGATGACAGCTTTGTAATAGAGCTTGAAGTCCGGAATTGTGATGCCACCAACTTTGGCTTTGTTCTTCAATATTCCTTTGGCTATTCGAGGTCTTTTCTGGTTCCATATAAATTTTAGGATTATTTGTTCCATTTCTTTGAAAAAAATGGATGGTATTTTGATAGGGATTGCATTAAATGTGTAGATTGCTTTAGGTAGCATAGACATTTTCACAATATTTATTCTTCCAATCCAGGAGCATGGAACACTTTTCCATTTTTTTGTGTCTTCCTCAATTTCTTTCATGAGTACTTTATAATTTTCTGTGTATAGATTCTTAGTCTCTTTGGTTAGGTTTATTCCTAGGTATCTTATAGTTTTGGGTACAATTGTGAATGGGATTGACTCCTTAATTTCTCTTTCTTCAGTCTTGTTGTTGGTGTACAGAAATGCAACTGATTTCTGTGCACTGAGTTTATATCCTGACACTTTACTGAATTCCTGTACAAGTTCTAGCAGTTTTGGAGTGGAGTCTTTTGGGTTTTCCACATATAGTATCATATCATCTGCGAAGAGTGATAGTTTGACTTCTTCTTTACCAATCTGGATGCCTTTAATTTCTTTTTGTTGTCTGATTGCTGAGGCTAGGACTTCTAATACTATGTTGAATAGCAGTGGTGATAATGGACATCCCTGCCGTGTTCCTGACCTTAATGGAAAAGCTTTCAGTTTTTCTCCATTGAGAATGATATTTGCGGTGGGTTTTTCATAGATGGCTTTGATAATATTGAGGTATGTGCCCTCTATCCCTACACTTTGAAGAGTTTTGATCAGGAAGGGATGCTGTACTTTGTCAAATGCTTTTTCAGCATCTATTGAGAGTATCATATGGTTCTTGTTCTTTCTTTTATTAATGTGTTCTATCACATTGATTGATTTGCGGATGTTGAACCAACCCTGCAGCCCTGGAATAAATCCCACTTGATCGTGGTGAATAATCCTTTTAATGTACTGTTGAATCCTATTGGCTAGTATTTTGGCGAGAATTTTTGCGTCTGTGTTCATCAAGGATATTGGTCTGTAGTTCTCTTTTTTGGAATCACATCCCTTTAAAATATCCTGCTCATTGCTGCTTCACTAAATGTTCTAGTACCTATTAATTATGCCTTTGTTGTCAATGACAGAGTGGCTAGAGACAAAATACGTCGTAGTGTTCTATAAGCCAGAATTTCCAACAGAAATCTGAGGTAAAGATAGCAAATACAGATGGCTATGTAGTAATGAGTAAGCAATGAAAACGTTTAAGAATGCTCATGAAAGTTTATATTAAGGAACATCCTGCATATCTTTTCTCTTGGCACTAAACAGCTGTGCAAGAAAGGGGGCGTTAGACATACATAGGGATTCTATGTAAACAAAAACACAGATACCCTAATATGTGTTGGAAAAATTCCAAAGTTTTCAAATTTTAATGATCACTCTGAAACGATCTTTGAAAATGTCAATTAATCTATATTGATGATATACTCACTTGTGGCTTCCCACTCCGACTTACTTAAGGTTCCCTGAAATTAAAAAAAAAAAGAACATTTTTAGATTGAATATAGAAGTATATAAATGCCTATTTTTCAATACTGGACAGAAGTGCCCAAACACCCCCACTTCACTATAAATATAAGCTGACCCTTGAACACAAGTTTGAATTATGCAGCTATAGTTATATGTGTATTTTTTCAACAAATAAAATAATCTAAACGTGTTTCCTTTTCCTTTTGATTTTTTTTTTTTTAAAGATTTTATTTATTTATTTGACAGACAGAGATCACAAGTAGGCAGAGAGGCAGGCAGAGAGAAGAAAGCAGGCTCCCCGCTGAGCAGAGAGCCCGATGCGGGGCTCTATCCCAGGGCCCTGGGATCATGAACAGAGCCGAAGGCAGAGGCTTAACCCACTGAGCCACCCAGTTGCTCCTCCTTTTGATTTTCTTAATAACATTTCTCTAGCTTACATTTTTGTGAGAATACAGTATGTAATACATATACAAAATATGTATTAATTAACTGATCATGATATTGGAAGGCTTCTGGTCAACAGTTGGCTATAGTTATTAAAAGCCAACTACTAGAGTCATTAAGTCTGGAACCAAAAGTTATAGGTTTACTTTTGACTGCATGGGGAAGCACCCCCACACTGCCCAAGCTCCAACTATACACATAATTTAACGTTACTATTATTGTAAACTAAGTATGTAAAAGAAATCAATGAGATTTTAATGTTATCCTCTGAATTTTGTCCTCCTGCCTAATTCTCTAAACCACCTGCCTAATTCTCTAAACCACTGATTCTCAACCAAAGGGTGAATTTGTGTAAAGAGGGTACTTGTGCATGTGTGTAACTAGAAAAGGCATCTATTTATATTTTTAACTTGGAAAATGAAAAAATAAAAAAGCCTATCTTGAAACATCTAGTAGCATTATAGGAGGAGGGAATAAGATTTTTCATGCTTTTACAAAGGAATCACAAAATCTGTATCATTCAAAGGAAATAAATTATGTTTAAAATAGTTACCAAAATACTAAAAAACATGTTGATATAGTCATATATATGCTGCTTTGCACATACACTAACAAGACAGAGTAACTAATACAATTTTGAAGAAGTGATGAATATAAACGATAGTCTAAGATGTCCCCAGATATGTGTTATGCAAATATCTGTAATTTCTATTGACAGCAAAGTCACAGCTGTATCTAATATCATTGTGGTACTATTGCATTCTTAATTAAAGAAAGCGTGAACTTCCATGTAGAAGTCAGTGAAAATGGAGATGTAATTTTTCTCCATGTAAGTTCACGAGCCCGTGAATTTTATCTATGGAACACAATGAGTCAGCAGTGCCTAGGTTAAGATATACTGACATAGAAAGAAACTCTCCAATCAAGCTTGTAACTTTCTCCCCTGCCTTATCACTCCATTCTCAGTACTGACATATTTTCTTTTCTATTCTGTTTCTAAAAAGGGGAAATATACTGACATGTATCTGATTTGTAAACCAACGAAATAATTTCGTAAGTTTCCATAAAACATGAGCTTTTGTTTTTCATTTTCTTTTCTTTTTTTTTTTTTTAAAGATTTTATTTATTTGACAGATATCACAAGTAGGCAGAGAGGCAGGCAAAGACAGAGAGAGGAGGAAGCAGGCTTCCCGCTGAGCAGAGAGCCAGATGCAGGGCTCGATTCCAGAACCCTGGGATCATGACGTGAGCCAAAGGCAAAGGCTTCAACCCACTGAGCCACCTAGGCGTCCCTGTTTTTCATTTTCTAGAAAACACGCTACATGTGAAAACTTACCAAAGGTAACCTCACTTGACTATTCTTCATGTACTCTGCTGCATGCTCATAGTCATCTATCTTCTCAGAGGCAAGTTTGGAATTCTCATTTGCTGGATATGGCTAGGGAAGCAAGTGAAATTCCTAGTTAGGAAATTAAATGAAACTTATAATTCAAAAGTAAAAACAGTTAAGTCGCAGAAAAAAATAATTAAGAAAATAATCCTCAAGTATTATTTCAGCAATATAGATCACACATACTTTTGAAATACAGAAAAAAAAATGGGAGGAGGGGATTCTCTCCTAACAAAGTAGCTGTTATGGGGCGCCTGGGTGGCTCACTGCATTAAAGCCTCTGCCTTCAGCTCGGGTCATGATCTCAGGGTCCTGGGATCGAGCCCCACATCGGGCTCTCTGCTCAGCAGGGAGCCTGCTTCCCCCTCTCTCTCTGCCTGCCTCTCTGCCTACTTGTGATCTCTCTCTGTCAAATAAATAAATAAAATCTTTAAAAAAAACCAACAAAAAAAACAAAGTAGCTGTTATCAACAGTCAACTTTGATGATAATCATAGAATATTTATAGTTAGACAAAACTATACCATTTATTTAATCACCTCCAAGGACCACTTAGCAGCAAACACTTGCATCTCCCTGACTCCCAGGGAAAGACTTTTTCTGTTTTGACATAAAGCTGAACGAAGTTATTATTGAAAGAGCTAAAATTAATTTAAACATTATGGTGATATACTAGCCATCAGAAACATTAACAGAAATTATAAATAATACAAATGAAAAACTCAAAGTCCTGGGGGAAGATGGTGGTGGAGTAAGAGGCCCAGAGGCTCACCTCATACTACGAATTCAACAAAGTAACTATCAAGTCATTCTAAATACTCCAGAAATCAGTCTGAAGACTGGTAAAACAAACTCTACATCTGAAGGTAGAGAAGAGACCACACTGAAGGAGGTAGAAAATGCAGAGAGACGGTTTAGAAAAAGCAGATGGCGGCCACTCTGGTGGGGAAGGAGTTGCAGTCACTGAGAAGGGTGAGAAACAGACCAATACGCAGGGAAGCATATGGGGAAAACAAATTCTCATAGCATGAGTTCTTGCAGCCAGCAAGGCTTAAAGCCTGGTCGGTTTGTTTGGCTCTGGGAGAGCTCAGAGGAGGACATTGGGGTTGCTGTTGAAGAAAAGCAGAGAAGCAGCCTGCAGACATGTAACATGGAAACAGCAATCTGAAGAGTGCCTGCGGCACACAGTGGGAACGTTAACTGCTCATCTCAGAACATGCCCCAGAGAGACAATGATCAGAGACTCCTCCAAGAATAAAGGACCTGGCTGGCATAATTTCCCTTCGTGGTCCCTCAGCATAAACACCAGCCACCTGCAGGAACCAGTGCTTGTGAACACTCACTACCCAAACTGCTTAAGACAATCCGACCCTGCCTACACTCTGGTGGAATGGCCCTTCCCAAGAACCCTTGCCTCAGTCCCACTGTGATGGGCCCCCTTCCATAGAAAACGGGCCCAAACCCATACCCACACATCTCCCTACCTAGGTGTTTTGCAGGGCCTCAGTTCCAGCAGCAGAGCAAGAAGTCCTATCTCACAAGCAGACCAGAGCACATATTGATAAAAAACACATTCAAGCCAGGGAATAAATACCACTCACAACAGGCAAAGACAGCCTCTGCAGATGACTAGCCTAAAGGACAGAGAGACCAGGACACAACAGGAGAGCACACAAAACACACACTGAAGACACTCCTGCACACACCAGGCCCTGAGGACCAAGGGGCACTACACGGCAGAGTACTAGAGAACCTCTCTTCCTAAAGCCATTATCCTCAAGAACAGGAGATGCAGCTAACTTTCCAAACACAAAGAGACACAGACAAAATAAGAAGACTGAGAAATTTGTCCCAAATGAAAGAACAGGACAAGGCCGTGGCTGGAGATCTAAGTGAAACAGATATAAGCATATGCCTGATGGAGAATTTAAAGTAATGATCATAAGAATACTCACTTGACTTGAGAAAAGAATAGAGGACATCAGTGAGACCATTAACACATATAAGGAATAACAGGGAGATAAAGGGATTAAAAAACGAAATGAGAAACATGCATAATGGAATGAAGAGCAGGCTGAAAGAAGCAGAGGAACAAGTTAATGACCCAGAAACACAGTAGTGGAAAATAATCAAGCTGAATGAAAGAGAGAAAAAAAATAAATAGAACAAAAATAAACTTAGGGAACTCAGTGACCCCCATCAAACATAGTAACATTCATTTTATAGGTGTCCTAGAAGGAGAGAAAAAGGGGCAGATAATTTATTTGAAGAAATTAACAGCTGAAAAGTTCCCTACTCTGGGGAAGGAAGCAGATGTGCAGATCCAGAAGCACAGAGAACCCCTATCAAAATCAAGAAAAGCAGATCCACACGAAGGCATGCTGTTAATTATATTTGCAAAATACAGTAATGAAGGAAAAATATTAAAAGCAGCAAGACAAAAGAAGTCATTAACTTAGAGGGGAAAACTCATAAGGTTAGCAGGAGATTTTTCTTGAAACTCTAGATTTTTCTAGAAACTCTTGAAGCCAAAAGGGAGTGTAATGACACTGAAAAATACTGAATGGGAAAAATCAGTAGCCAAGAATAACTCTATCCAGCAAAGCTACCACTAAGATCAGAAGAAGAGATTAAAGAGCTTCCCGGACAAACAAAACTAAAGGAGTCTGTGACCACTAAACCAGCCCTACAAGAAATATTAAAGGGGATTCTTCAACTGGAAAAGACCAAAAGTGACAGTATGAAAGTAGGAAACACAGAAGCAGTAAATATGAATGTTTCTGTAAAAACTCAGTCAAGGAACTCTCAAAAGGATATGAAACTGGACACCATATGCCTAAAACCAGGGAAGAGTAAAGAATGGGTTCAAACTTAAATAACTATCAAATTAATATAGACTGCTATATGCAGAAGATGCTATATACACACCTAATGGTAACCACACGTCAAAACCACTAATATGCAAGGAATAAAAAGAAAGAAATCCAAATATATCACTAAAGAAAACCTGCAAACTATGAAAGAAAGAGAAGAAAGGATCAGGGAAAATCTCCAGAAACAACCACAAAACAAATAATAAAATGGCAACAAATACATATCCGTCAATAATTACTTTGAATGGAAATGGACTAAACATACCGATCAAAAGACACAAGGTAACAGAATGGATAAAAAACAAGACCCATCTATATGCTGCATACAAGAGATTCATTTTAGTCCTAAGAACACCTACAGATTGAAAGTGAGGGGATGGAAGGGTGCCTGGGTGGCACAGTCTATTGAGTGTCTGACTCTTGGTTTTGGCTCAGGTCAAGATCTTGGGGTACTGGGATTAAGCCCCATATCGGGCTCTACAATCAGCATGGAGTCTGCTTGGCATTCTGTCTCCCTCTCCCTCTGCCCCTCACTGCTTCCCATTCTCTCTCTCTCACAGTAAAATAAATAAATAGATCTTTAAAAAAAAAAAGAAAGTGAGGGGATGGAGAAACAGTTATCATACCAGTGGATGTCAAAAGATAGGGTAGTAGCAGTTCTTATACTGCAAAAAATAATTTTTTTTTCTAAATTAACATATAATGTATTATTTGTTTTAGGGGTACAGGTCTGTGATTCATCATTCCAACACAATTCACAGTACTCACCATAGCACATACCCTCCCCAATGCGCAATATATTTCAACACAAAGACTACAATAAGAGACCAAGAGGGGCAGTAGATAATAATAAAGGGGATAATCCCCAAAGAAGTTAGGACAATTGTAAATATTTATGCTCCCAACATGGAAGCACCCAAAATACATAAAACAATAACATACATAAAGGAACTCACTGATAAAAATACAATAATAGTAGGTTACTTTAACTGCCCACTTGTATCAATGCACAGATCATCTAAACAGAAAATCAACAAGGAAACAATGGCTTTGAAAAACACACCAGACCAGTTGGATTTAACAGGTATATTCAGAACATTCTATCCTAAAACAGCAGAATACACATTCTTTTCAAGTATACATGGAACATTCTCCAGAACAGACTGCACATTAGGCCACAGAACAAGCCTCAAGAAATTTAAAAAAGATCAAAGTCATACCATGCATCTTTTCTGACCAGAATGCTATGAAACGAGAAGTCCACAAGAAAAAATGTGCAAAGACCACAAATGAAGGGAAGTTAAATAACATGCTACTAAACAATGAATAGGTCAACCAGGAAATAGAAATTTAAAAAGTACATGGAAACAAATGGAAACAAACACACAACAGTCCAAAACCTTTGGGATGCAGCAAAAGCGGTTCTAAGAGGGATGCTTATAGCAATACAGTCCTACCTCAAGAAGTAAGAAAACTCTCAAATAAACAATCTAACCTTACATCTAAGGGATCTAGATAAAGAACAACAAATAAAACCTAAAATCAGCAGGAGAATGGAAATAACAAAGATCAGAGCAGAAATAAACGATGTAGAAACTAAAAAAACAGCTTATCAAAAAGCAATGAACCTAGGAGCTGGTTCTTTGAAAAAGACCAGTAAAATTGATAAACCTCTAGCCAGACTCATCAAGAAGAAAAAGGACCCAAATAAACAGAATCACAAATGAGGAAGGCAAATTAACAAACAAACATCATAGAAATATAATTATAAGAGAACATTATGAAAAACTATATGCCAACAAATTGGACAACTAAGAAGAAATGGGTCGGGGCGCCTGGGTGGCTCAGTGGGTTAAAGCCTCTGCCTTCGGCTCAGGTCATGATCCCAGGGTCCTGGGATCGAGCCCCACATCGGGCTCTCTGCTCCGTGGGGAGCCTGCTTCCTCCTCTCTCTCTCTGCCTGCCCCTCTGCCTACTTGTGATCTCTGTCTGTCAAATAAATAAATAAAATCTTTAAAAAAAAAAAAAAAAAAAAAGAAGAAATGGGTCAATTCCTAGAGACCTATAACCTACCGTAACTGAAAAAGGAAGAAATAGAAAATTTGAACCTGCAAAGAAATTGAATCAGTCATCAAAAAACTCCCAACAAACAAAAGTCTAGGACAGATGGCTTCCATGCAAATTCTATTAAACATTTAAAAAAGAGTTAATATCTATTCTTCTCAAAATATTCTAAAAAACAGAAAAGAAAAACTTCCAAATTCATTCCATGAGGCCAGCATTGCCCTGATACCAAAACCAGATAGACACCATACACAAAAAAAGAACTACAGGCCAATACCTCTGATGAACATAGATGCAAAAATCCTCAACAAAATACTAGCAAACCAGGTTCAATAACACATTTAAAAAAAATCATTCACCAGGATCAAGTGGGATTTACTCCTGGGGTGTAAGGATGCTTCAATATTCATGAATCAGTTGTGATACATTACATCAATAAGTGAAATGATAAGAACCATGATCATTTCAATAGATGCAGAAAACACATCTGACAAAGTACAACATCCACTCATGCTAAAAACCCTCAACAAAGTAGGTTTAGAGGGAACCTACTTCAACAGAATAAAGGTCATATATGAAAACCCAAACCCATCAGCATCCTTAACGGGGAAAAACTGAAAGTCTTTTCCCTAAGAGGTCAGGAACAAGACAAGTATGTTCACTCTGACCACTTTTATTCAGCATAGTACTATTAATCCTAGCCACAGCAATCAGACAACAAAAAGAAACAGAAGAGATCCAAATCACTAAGGAAGAACTAAAACAAGAAATGGACTTTTAATTATAGAAAACAAATGGATGGTTACCGGAGGAAAGATAGATGGGCGGGATGGGCGAAACAATGGGCAGGGATTAAGGAGTGCACTTGTCCTAGTGAGCACTTGGTGATTAAAACGAAAACTTAAGGCGCCTGGGTGGCTCAGTGGGTTGGGCCTCTGCCTTCGGCTCAGTTCGTGATCTTGGGGTTCTAGGATCGAGTCTTGCATCGGGCTCTCTGCTCAGCAGGGAGCCGCTTCCCCTCTCTCTCTACCTGTCTCTCTGCCTACTTGTGATCTCTGTCAAATAAATAAATAAAATCTTTAAAAAAAAAAATGAAAACTTAAAAAAACAAAACACAGATAAACAACTTGAGTCAACAGAGAACACTGTGAGTTCAAGAAGATAAGGAAAATAACCCAGCCTCCAAATTATGGGCTGTCTCCATATATCTCTCTCTCACATACACACACACTGCTTTGTTGTTAAGGCTAAGTTGGTCAAATGTTTATTCAAATTACCTCAAGCATTATTTATTTATTTTTTAATATTTTATTTATTTATTTGACAGAGAGAGATAGCAAGAGAGGGAACACAAGCAGGGGGAGTGGGAGAGGGAGAGGTAGGCTTCCCGCTGAGTGAGAACCTGATGCAGGACTCAATTCCAGTACCCTGGAATTATGACGTGAGCCAAAGGCAGATGCTTAATGACTGAGCCACCCAGGCGCCTGGCTCAAGCATTATTTTTTTTTTTTTTTTTAAAGATTTTATTTATTTATTTGACAGAGAGAGAGATTACAAGTAGGCAGAGAGGCAGACAGAGAGAGAGGAGGAAGCAGGCTCCCTGCGGAGCAGAGAGCCCGATGCAGGGCTCGATCCCAGGACCCTGAGATCATGACCTGAGCCGAAGGCAGCGGCTTAATCCACTGAGCCACCCAGGCGCCCCTCAAGCATTATTTTTAATCCATTTCAAGTAGCATCCCTTTATACTATGAAGTGAACTGCTCTGTAATACATGTAAATCAGAACAGAATGAACTATATAGAATACTTAATATTTTTAACAACCATCTATTCTACAAAGGTTACATATTCTTTTTAATTACTTTGTCTTTTTGCAGCAAACCAGCTGGCAAGGACTCAGTTTAAACCCAGATCTTCCTGATCAGTTTTGAAGAAAATGATCTGGAAATGTCTAATTTACTATCTTCTCTTTCCTCTTTTTTTATATGCATCCTACAATAAGCTCAGATACTAAATTCGGCTGTTTGCTGTTTAAGTACATGTTTTTGTACATGCAAAGCACCAGGAAAGAAGACAACCTACAGGCATGTGTGTGTGTGTGGTGATTTGTATACACACACTTTATCTAGTTTTCTATTCTCCCTCAAAATAAAAACAAGCTTCTCCTGCTAACATAAAGTAAATACAAATATTCTTAATTCTAAAATACAGGAAATACAACCAATGACGAATTAGCATTTTAGTGGTTTAATGGTTTCAAAAGATAATTTAGGATTTAAAAAGGACGCTTCCACTCCAAATTGGGAAAGTTGTATGGATGCAACTACAGCAGGAGACTTTTGTTTAAAAATCACCTATAAAAACTAAAGAAAGTATGAAGGTTAATAGTTTTGTGACCTTGAACAAGTCACATATCCTCTCTGGGCCTCAGACTGCCCATTTTAAAATATGGATTGTCACTATTTTGCCTACTTTGTGGGGTAATTAGCAAAATAATGAGTATGCTTAAAGTGTCTGAAAAAATTCTAAGTTGAATGAACTCTCTGAAGAAGTTCTATGATCAGTTGATTAATATGATCCTGTTGATCAAGAAAAAAATGTTGGGGTGCCTGGGTGGCTCAGTGGGTTAAGCCTCTGCCTTCGACTCAAGTCATGATCTCAGGGTCCTGGAATCGAGCCCCATCGGGTTCTCTGCTCAGTGGGGAGCCTGCTTCCCCCTCTCTCTCTGCCTGCCTCTCTGCCTACTTGTGATCTGTCAAATAAATAAAAATTTTTAAAAATCTAAAAAAAAAAAAAAAAAAAAAGGAATAAAAATGATCACTCACCATTTTAGACCTAATTAAATACTGAAAAAGGACATAAGGAAAACTAGTCCATGGCTATTCACTATATTTAAAACGTGTGTAGAAACTGTCATTGCTGCAATTAGGGAAAGCATGAAGGAGTCCAGAAGTAGGTCCCCGCAACAATACAGTCTAAAAGACCAGAATTTTGCTAGATAGTCAGCAAAAAACAAAATTAGGCATGGTATGAGCTCAACTTAGACCCTGGCCAGGAAGATTTTTAAATTACTAATGTCAACGAAAGGGCAATACTGTGAAGAAGTAGTGCAATAATGCACCCCTGTGGACATTTGGTAATGTCTGGAGTCATTTTTGGGTGTCACAGGGGCGCTACTAAAATCCTGTGCACAGATGCCAGAGATGTTGTTGAATGTCCTAGTGTGAATAGAATAGTGCCTAACAACAAAGAAATTAAAGTCTAAAATGCCAACAGCCCCGAGGTTAAGAAATCCTATTTAAAAGCAATACTATCCAGAAAATAGAATTTGATGATAGCACCACTCACTCACTCTTTCATTCAAGTATTTCCTGAGTACCCAACAAAGAAAGTTTCTGTAATGAGCTCTGTCCTAGGTGCTGAAGAGTCTATAGTGATACAAAATAATCTGAGATTTATATAAATACTGAGCATCTATATGGCCTTGAAAGGAATCCCAGAAACAGTCAAACAAGTTTACCAAGACCTGGAATGTTTATACCTTTTCTAAACACCTACCTCTAGGGCCTGCATTCGTTTTAACAGCATTTTATTTTCATTGTTCTTAATCTTTTCTTCGTAGAACTCCAGAAATGTTTTTTTGTAGACTAGTTTCATATTATACTTCTTTGCCATTCTGTCAAAACAGATTACTTAATGAAAATATTTCCGAAATATTTATAATTCCTCTATAGTTTACTTTCACATAATGTGACAATGTCTGGGGATCATCAAAAAACTATTATAAATTCACAACAGAAGAATACAAAATGAATGAAGAGTAACATGCCAATAATTACATCTATAAGATAACATGCATCCTAAATCTCAGTGGGTCACAGGAAACTCTATTACTGTAACAAAAAGGTCAGGAAATAAAATGAAACTCTATTACTGTAATAAATAGGTCAGGAAATAAAATGAAAGCTACGAGATGGGGATGAACATCTATAAGGAACACTTTTCTATTAATTCCATTTTATTTAACTTGATCCCTCAGAGTGGCATTAAGAACAGCTACCATTCCTTCTTAAAATAGTCTCTTTCATCTCTTGGACTCTCTGACAAGATACACTATTAATTTTCAAACCACATCTTGGGCTGCTTCTGCAGTTTGTTTTACAAATTTCTTTTACCTAACTTCTAATGTTCTGAAGTTTGGCCCAGAGCATTACTCATTTTCCCTTTCCTGACTTCACACAGCATGCCAACAGCCATCTGTAGCTCAGCTCTCTCCTGTCATTCTCATTTATTCCACTGCTTCCTAGAAATCTCCACCAGGATGCGTCACAGGTATTCACCAACTTTTCCAAATCAAGGCTGAACCCTACTAGACTGTTCTGCCAATCTTTGCTACTTCAGTAAATCTATCTAATGATTCATGCCAGAAACCTCAGAGTTCTCCATGCCACCATCCTCTTTCCAATGTTCCACATACCACTACATCCTCTGTTTATCTATGAAATATTCTTCAAGTAGTTCTTCTTAACACTTCTTTGGCCACCATCTTGCTTTAACTATCACCACCACTCAGCTATACTACTTTGCTTGTTTCCCTGCTTTCATTCTTATTCTCCCTCAATGAATTTTCCAACGACAGCCAGACTGAGCTTTCAAAAAAATACAAACATGTCACTTCCCTCATCTATGCCCTGCAGTGGCTTCCTAGCCCACTTCATAGAACACAATTCAAAAGCCTTTTGCATGGCCTCTAATGCACTCATCTAAGAAATGGTTCCTTGGGGTACCTGGCTGGCTCAGTCCATACAACTACACAGTATGTGACTCTTGATCTCAGGGTCATGAGTTCAAGCCCCACACTGGGCACAGAGCTTATTTTAAAAAAATAATAATAACAATGCTGCCTCATCTTGAGCCACTTGGGCCCTGATTCCTTACAAACCACACAACGGTTTTCCTTCAGCTCATTCACATATATTGTCCCTATACCTGGAACATTCTCCCTTCTAGTCTTCAACTGGCAAACTTCTTTTCATCCTTTAGATGTTGACTTAAACATCACTTCTTCACAGATGGATTCTTTAAATACTCAATTACACGAGGTCTCCCTGTTATACTGTTTTTTTCCTACTGCATTTGCCGAAGTTTATAGTATCTGTATTTGTTGACAACATAAGGAATCTGGAGGATTCATCTCAGGCAGAAGGTAAAGGAGGAGATGAAGGGAAAATAACTCTTAAACGGTCAATGAGAAGGCTTATGAGGTGAAAGGACAATGGGGAAAGGACAATGAAAAAGAATATGTGTGAGAGCCACTGGGATATATATGTAAGAGGCATATGTAAGACAGTGCTCCCCATAATTTAAATTAACCCTTCTTGGAAAGACAATGTAAGTTAACAGTCTCTTTTATTCTAGGCAGTTCACTTTCTACCATAAGTCTCCAAAATAAGCCTTCAGAAATAAAATCAAGTTGTACACCTTAGAAACAGCATAATTACAAAGAACTAAGACTCGATTTGTCTAATTTGAATAGGTTTGCCATATAAAAGCAAACTATGTTTTTGTTCAGTTTAATAAAACTGCAGAAGAACATCTCAAAATCCTATGCATTTTCAGATCCTCTCTCACTGAATGTGTAACTGTTTTAGAAAATAATCTTAAAAAATTTATATTATAGTGATGACTTATGACTGTACATGTGTATTACCATTAAACAAATTAAGTATTAAAAACTGCTAGTGCTTCCTAGCATTTAAAAAAACTTTCATTTTAAAGGCACCTGAGTGGCTATAGGACACCTAGAACCAGGTGCATGAGTGGAATACATTCTTGAATCAGGATCTTATTATCAACACTGCCTATGTGACATACCCAAGTTCAAAGCTATAGTGAAATGTAAAACAACTTTCAATACCTATCCTCATCAAAGGAGGAGCTTTGCTTTATGAGACTCACTTATATTACAAAGTTACTAACAGTTTAAAAAAATATCTTTCACTATTTTCAATATCAGGTATTTTCTGCCACAAGATGAAGGCAACAACAGCCTCCCTTTCTTATCCACAGGATAAAGTAATTCCATGGATAAAAGAAAACTAAATAAGCAAGGTATAAGAAGCTATGGCATAAACCTGAACTTGAGATTAGTTTTTCTTTTTTCTTTTTACAAGGCTATACTTTTTCCTTGGGTTCCATTTAAAATAAGGAATGAACAGAAATACTAATTTTTTTTCTTTCTTTCTCTTAAGGCAAAAAGAGAAGAGTAACAGATTAATGACATTCTTACTCATTTAGCAACGGAAAATAGACCAAGAATTCAGGGACATCCACAACACCTTCCAAGTTGAAGTCATATTTGCAGCCAAATAAAGGATAATCTCCTTTCTTCTGAAACTTCACAGTATATATCTCATTCCCAAATGATTCTGTTTCTGAAGCTTCAAGGCGTCTTCTATTAAAGGTTATCCCCAATCCAAAATAAAAAGATTAAAGCTGTTATTAGCTCAGATTTATTCTGATCAGATTATGCATGTGAAAAAACAAGATGCAATTTTAAAAAGATACCTGATCAGCTTTTTAACTGGATTTGAACTACTTTTAAGAAGCAATACATTAACAGATCATTCACAAAACTCACTAATAAAATTAGGCTGGAAACAGGCTTCACTTCACTATCATGACTACTGGCTAAGTCTTTGAGTATCTGATCTGGAGTTTGTGTAGCACTACAACCTCTAGCTGGGTATAGCATCAGTCTCCAATTTACCCATAAAGATGTCTTAAAGATTCATCTGTAAACCTACCTTTTGACCTTAAATGTTGAGTATCTACTCAAATACATTATCAAAGTAGTCAGCCCTTGTAAGATCAACACGGTATGTTTTATGAACTCTATTTCTGATAAACATTTGCTACTTTACAATAAGCCTAATTCTGACTACCTTATAAACAACAATGTATCAAAAGCACTTACATCAGTTCAAAGCTATTGGGAGTAGTACCAATAAAAAAACCTCCAGGGCTCAGTCTCTCACAAGCATTTCTGAGCATCATGTCAGCCTGCTCATAGGATTCAAATGAATAATGACAGACAAACTGACAACTGCAGATGTCAAAGCACATTTCTGGGTCACGAAATTTGTTAATCAAAAGTTCCTGAAACAAAATTAAAAATTAAAATGGGTCAAGATTTTGAAGTTAACTGCAATATAAAAACTTTTTTGCTAAGTTAATTTCTAGAATTAGGGTCCTTAAAGTGGATACGCCCTCCCGACCACCTATTCTTTCTCTCATTATGTATAATGAGGTCCACAATGAAATGATCTTTTCCTTCTGGTTCAATAGAATTTGATTCCCATTTTCACAGTAATTTAAAAACTAAGGATGAAATCATGTTTCAAAATCTATCAACCAAATATGACATTTAAAAGAGTTGATGCTTTTATTTGGCTTTACTTCAAGGCTAAAGTAAAATATCAAACAATAACTGTGATTAAAACAAACAAACAAACACACACAAAGCTGGCCTTTGGGATACTTTTTAAAAGTGCCAGTGTTTTTAAAGGTTTCCAACATTCTAGCAGTATACTACCATTTTTCCTTCTCACTTTCATAAGGCCTCTGTAGTTCTTAAACTTAATAATAGTTAAGAAATTCAGAAACAAGTGGAAAGTGCAAAACATCAAATTTTGATATATTGGGAAACTACCCTAATAAACTACGAGGTAAACAAAATGTTAAGTTCAGTTCTGTTTTAAAATACTGGAAAATAAACCCTGTCTGAATAGAAAAGTAACAAATGACTTCTAAACTTCAGATTATTAGAAGTAAAAAACCCCGGATGTACTTAGTGGGTCATCTAAGGAAATTTATTATTAATAGAATCTCTAGCTGAAACTGAAAATCCATGTCCTGAGACTTTTAGTATTCAACTTTCAGTGTTTCAAAGTACATTCTAAAAGAACTGCTTTTTAAACACATCACTCAGCCAAACTAAAAATATTAAACATAAATTGACAAAATGACAAAAATTCTGTACCTTTGAACAATCAGCAGTTACAAATTCTGCATTGAAAATATACTCGTTATCACGACAACGATTTTTCATGTCCTCATACCGCTGCTGACACTGTTTGACAGAAACATCAGCGATATCTGGAAGCAGGACAGGCGTTAGTAACTGGCAACAAAGGCCCACAGAGATAAGACGTAAATGCAAAGATGGTTCAAATCTAGACATTTAGCATGAAATCTGTCCTTAGTAAGAGCCAAAAAAGGTTCTATTTCCTTTAAAATAAAAAGTATCTCTTCCAATGTAAATGCCTTATTTTTCAAAAAGATAAAAAGCTTTCTCAAAAGGTAGTAATAACAGAAAAGTTCTACCATGATTTTTAAATGCTTATTCCAAGTTAAATGCAGAAAGTTTAGACTCCAATTTGAATTATAAAATGTAAACTATATGCCCAACTTTGAAAATATCAAGGCCCAGCTTTGAAAATATCAAGTTTATTTTTTCTTAATAAAAAGTTACTTGCTTTTTCCTGTGTTGGGATTTGCAATGATGATGCAAAAGCACTGGAAAGTAAAGCTGGCACCTTATCATGAATACAAGCTAGTAGTGCACCAAATGATACAGGTAATACTTGATATCTTCTTCACCACTATAAACTAGCATGGGGGAAAAATCAATTTCATTTTAAAATGTTCTTGATAAAGCAGTAAAAGTTGATTTTATTAAATCTTGGCTCTTTTTCAATATTCTGTGTAATGAAATGTAAAGTAACAGAACATCTGTGCTCCCTAGTGAAGTCTCAACAGGACTGGTGTGACTGTGTTGTGAGCTGTACTGGCCACTTTTTTTTTTTCTTTATATAATTTTTTATTTTTTTAACATATAATCTATTATTAGCCCCAAGGGTACAGGTCTGTGAATCACCAGGTTTACACACTTCACAGCACTCAACATACCTTCCCCAATGTCCATAACCCCACCACCCTCTCCCTACCTCCCTCCTCCCAGCAACCCTCAGTTTGTTTTGTGAGACTAAGAGTCTCTTAAGGTTTGTCTCCCTCCCAATCCCATCTTGTTTCATTTATTCTTCTACCCCTCAAACCCCCCACGTTGCCTCTCAACTTCCTCATATCAGGGAGATCATATGATAGTTGTCTTTCTCCCACTGACTTACTTCGCTAAGCATAATACCCTCTAGTTCCATCCATGTCGTCGCAAATGGCAAGATTTCATTTCTTTTGATGGCTGCATGGTATTCTATTGTATATATATACCACATCTTCTTTATCCATTCATCTGTTGATGGACATCTAGGTTCTTTCCATAGTTTGGCTATTGTGGACACTGCTGCTATAAATGTTCGGGTACACGTGCCCCTTTGGATCACTATGTTTTTATCTTTTTTTTTTTTTTAAAGATTTTATTTATTTATTTGACAGATGAGATCACAAGTAGGCAGAGAGGCAGGCAGAGAGAGAGAGGGGGAAGCAGGCTCCCTGCTGAGCAGAGAGCCCGATGCAGGGCTCGATCCCAGGACCCTGGGATCATGACCTGAGCTGAAGGCAGAGGCTTTAACCCACTGAGCCACCCAGGCGCCCCTGTGTTTGTATCTTTAGGGTAAATACCCAGTAGTGCAATTGCTGGGTCATAAGGTAGCTCTATTTTCAACATTTTGAGGAACCTCTATGCTGTTTTCCAGAGTGGTTGCACCAGCTTGCATTCCTACCAACAGTGTAGGAGGGTTCCCCTTTCTCTGCATCCTCGCCAGCATCTGTCATTTCCTGACTTGTTAATTTTAGCCATTCTGACTGGTGTGAGGTGGTATCTCATTGTGGTTTTTTTTTTTGTCACAGTCAAGTGTTTTCACTCGAAAGCAGCACTGACAGACAAACTGGTTACACAGACTTTATAATCTGGCAGACATTTTCTTGGAAATGAATCAAGCAAGCCTCTTACTTCAAGCAAAATAAAGGACAGTATTTGTTACTAATGATAAAACCTGAGATTTCAAGTGAGAATTACAACTTGAAACACTTGCGTCTTCCACCATGGACTGGGCGTCTTCCCAATACTTAAAACTTTTGTAACATTAAAAAAATGTGATTTCTTGATGTCAACATTTAGAAGATCTGCATAACTTTAGTGAATATTATTTTCCAAATATCACAAAATCTTGCAGGGCAGAAGATCCATTCAAAGCACAAGACAGACCAATGGATTTAAGTCTAACAAAACACAAAAATTTTACTGACACAGATTCAGATGCCACATTATAACTACCTTTAAGAAACTACCGCCTATGGAGTTTGGATACAGTATGGAAGATGAATATGCTCAATTATCTGAAAGGACTGTTAAAGTAGCCCTTCATCTTACAACTACTTTTCAAATAACACATCTCAACACAGTGAATGCAGAAACAGGTATGAAAACCCAGTTGTCTCCTATTATTCCAGACTCTCAAAGTATTTGGAAAAATATTTAAAGTGCCAGTCTTCTCGCTAAACTTTATGTTTTAATGAATAAAAATATTATTTTAATTCTCAATTTTAATTTCTATAATCAATAGCTATAGCCACATATACAGTACCTTTCTGTGATCCTCAGTCTTTCTTTCTTTCTTTCTTTCTTTATTTGATAGAGAGAGAGAGAGAGAGAGATCACAAGCAGGCAGAGGCAGGCAGAGAGTGGGGGAAAGGAGGCTTCCCGCTGACCAGGGAGCCGGATATGGGGCTCGATCCCAGGACCCTGAGATCATGACCTGTGCCGAAGGCAGATGCTTAACCATCTGAGCCACCCAGGTGCCCCAGTGGTCCCCAATCTTAAAAATAAGGGTATATAGTGTTTATAAAACCGAAAAATTTGTGAAGTGCTAATTTAGGTAACTTCACAGGCGGTGCTATGTACTTCACCTCATTGGAAGAATATAACATCTGCTTGTCCCACTTTAGTGTTAGGCTGACTAGTGGGTTCAAGTGCTTGATTCATTCAGTTACTAAATTCCATCAACCTTTCTCACCTAATAGCTTTAGCAACTTTTTATGATTGTTGCTTACATCTATCATTTCATCAAGGATGGAAAATAGTGATTTTCATCAGTGCTACTGCATTTATTCATTCTGATTTTTTAATAGAGTGGAATTTCCCTTTTCAACCATTTGGTCACCTTGAAATACAGTTCACATAGGGTAAGGAAGATACCCCAACCATTAATTTATGAATTGCAGAATGATGAATAAGTTTCCTAGCATCCTCCAAGGGTGAACAACAGGTTTTTTTTCTTTTATTTGATGTGTTTCAATCCACTGAAATCACTATTCTTTTTGATGATGAAACTGTCCTATCTTTGGCCAGTGGAAGTTTCAAGTTTGTGCTTTAGATATGACTCCATCTTTGATTACTTCCCTCCTTTTAGGGAGGAAAAGTTATCCCAGGCTCATTAACTATATTATGTAACACCATCAGTAAAATCTCAAAGCTCATTTAAAAAAACACCCATCTCAAACACAGCTGCATATATCTTCTACTAAGATATTTTAGTGTCATGTGATACTGAGATTATTTTCCAATTACCTGATGGATCACAAATTATTCTTTCCCATGTCATTATTTATCTTACCTGTACAAACTAGCTTGTTAATTCGTCCCTTTTTCCACTTGAGCAAATCTCCACCTTTACCACATCCCAGGTCCAAAACAGTGATATCACGTTTTTTTTTCTGTCGTACCTTTTCTAAAAATTCCCCTAAAAGAGAGAAATGCCATAGTAATCATTTCTCCATTTTTACTACAGCATGAACGGTTACACCTAATACCAACTAACACCTGCCTGACATTATTATAAACTATTACGTGTTCTTTTATGTAGTTAATTTGTAACTTCTGGTGAACATTTCATTTATATCAGAATATATGTCTGATATTTTAGAAAGTTCATATAGGTATGTGAAGGTTATTTTTAGAATTTGACTAAACATTGAATAGCAGATATTTTAAATTCTAATTAATACAAGAAAGTTCAACACTTGTTCATAAGAAAAAAAATTACTCATAATTTTTGTAGTTTTCTCTTTCTAAAAACTAAACATTTAGCTTATACCTAACTAATTCAAAATAATTATGGAATCATAAGAGTGCCTGACTTTTATAAAAGATGTCAGGCTTACCACCAAAACCAATACAAGAACTAGTCCAAAAACTATACATACCTCTTAATTTTACTGTGACGAAAATTCTTAAAACACTCCAAAAAAAAATGAAATCTTTCATCCCAATCCACCAAATCACATTAGTAACCAATGAATAGTATCAGTAGGACCCCACACATCAATAGTCAAATGGTTCAAATATCAGTTAAAGGCATATTAGTATTCTTAGACAACTGAAGTATTCAGCAATTCTAAAACTTGATATAATATGGATTTGTAGATCTACTCTTCCTCTATTACTCTGAGTTTAACATTTCCTATTTCATGTGTGTACCATTTGACTGCTAAAATATTCACAGGGAGCCTGGGTGGCTCAGTCAGTTAAGCATCTAACTTCAGCTCAGGTCATGATCTTGGGGTCCTGGGATCAAGCCCTGTGTCAAGTTCCCTGCTTAGCAGAAAGGCTATTTCTCCCTCTCCCTCTGCCTCCCACCACCTGGCTCATGCTTTCTCTCTCTTCAAATAAATTTAAAAAAAAAAATCTGTATGAATATTTCTGGCTTTCACTGTCTGTAGGATCTTTTTTTTTTTTTAAGATTTTATTTATTTATTGACAGACAGAGATCACAAGTAGGCAGAGAGGCAGGCAGAGAGAGGGGGAAGCAGGCTCCCTGCTGAGCGGAGAGCCCGATGTGGGACTCAATCTCAGGACCATGAGATCATGACCTGAGCCGAAGGCAGAGGCTTAACCCTCTGAGCCACCCAGGTGCCCTGTCCGTAGGATCTTAAAATATTCTATATTTAACTTTCTGCTATGAATCTTAAAAAAACAGCATAACCAGAGTGCCCAGGTAGCTCAGTTGGTTAACAGGTCAACTCTTGATTTTCGCTCAGGTCATAATCTAGGGTCTTGGAATTGAGCCGCATATCAGTCTCCAAGCTCAGTGGGGATCTGGTTGAGGATTCTCTCTCTCTCTCCCTCCCTCCCTCTGTCCTTCCCCCAACCCATACGAGAGCACACACATGCACTCTCTAAAAATAAATAAATCTTTTTTTAAAAATAGCGTTAACAAATATGGAATAAGTAAAAACCGACTGTAACATCTCTTTATTTCCATACAGTAAGACTAGTAAGAGGGAAAATCATCACGAAACATTACTCAGAGATACCTTTATCACATTCAAGCAGTTACTAAGCTGTACTAACAAGAAAGAAAAAAATGAATGACCAAGAATGGGCATTGAGAAGAGAAAGGGAAAAAAAGCCAGAGAAGGAAGAAGGCATAGACCACACTGATTACACCAGGACCAGAAAGACAGGTACAGATAGCAAAGCACCCATTAAAGGAGTTGCTCAAACAGCTGACGGAGAAAAGAATAGTATAAATATGTGCAGAAAAAAAATTTTTGCTAAGTCTGACTTAAGACTTTTTAAAAATGACCTGTTTCCCTGATTATAAAAATAATACAACTAATGATATGAAAAATATGGCTGAACTTAAAATATTTATTCAATGAATAAACATATGAATAAATGACACATCAGAAAAAAATACCCTAGAAATTATCTATATTACTGAGGATGATGAGGAAAAGAGGAAAAGAAAAAAATGAAATTAGGACTAGAGTCCATAGATTACCTTAGAAGTATAGATCAAAAATGCCATAATACTAACCTTAAAAATAAAAAGGGAAGGGTTGACAAGCCAACATGCAATTACCCTAGCTGAAAACTAGTAGAGACAAATAAATCATATATAAAACACGAATATTAAAAACAAAGTGAGACAAGGGCGCCTGGGTGGCTCAGTGGGTTAAAGCCTCTGCCTTCGGCTCAGGTCATGATCCCAGGGTCCTGGGATCAAGCCCCACATCGGGCTCTCTGCTCAGCCAGGAGCCTGCTTCCCTTCCTCTCTCTCTGCCTGCCTCTCTGCCTACTTGTGATCTCTCTGTCACACAAATAAATAAATAATAAAATCTTTAAAAAAAAAAAAGTGAGACAGAAAATATTAGTATGTGTTCGAAATAATGACCCTAGTTCCCACTCCTAATACTATTCAGAATGAATAATGTATCTTTAAAAATTATTCAATTATTGGGGCACCTGGGTGGTTCAGTCAATTAAGCATCTAACTCAATTTTGGCTCAGGCCATGGTCTCAGGGTTGTGGGATCAAGCCCTGGTGTCAGGCTCTGTACTCAGCGGGGAGTCTGCTTGAGATTCTCTCTCCCCCTCCTGTTCGTGCTCTCTCTTTCTCTCACTCTCACTCTAAAATAAGTAAGTCTAAAAGAAAAAAAAAAAGGTAAATTATTGGGGTGTCTGGCTGGCTTAGTCTATAAATCATGTGACTCTTCATTTTGGGGTTTTAAGTTCGAGCCGCATGTTGAGTGTAAAGATTATTTTTAAAATCTTTAAAATAAATAAGTAAAATAAGAATTAGTAAATTATCATCAAAACTAGTAGGAAGTACCCATAATTAGCACCTTATTCTTTCTAGTGTAATCATGAAAGCATTCTCACTTTATCTGAGGCTGGCTTTTAAAAAAAACAAACAACCCAAAAACCTTACTTAAAAAGGCTTTTAAAAAAAACAAACAACCCAAAAAACTTACTTAAAAAACTTCAAAACCCATTGGCTTTTAAAAATTCTCTAAACTTGGGACGCCTGGGTGGCTCAATTGTTAAGGATTTGCCTTCAGCTCAGGCCCCACATGGGGCTCCATGCTCAGTGGGAAGCCTGCTTCTCCCTCTGCCTGCCACTCCCCCTGCTTGTGCTCTTTCTCTTACTCTGACAAATGAATAAAATCTAAAAAAAAAACAAAACTCTAAACTCATATAAGGAATCTGACTATTTAATATGCTAGATATACAAAGCAATAAATATATCCTGAATCAGATTTTTACCAAAGATTTCTGTTTTAATTCTAAAGATGAGTTTCCATAAATAAAATGCAGGCTCCAAAAAGTTGAATGTCTTCATCAAGCCTCAAAGTAAACTTTATTTTTCCCTAGACACTTCACAAGAAAAACAAGTACAATGAAAAATCTCCACATAACCTTTTGACCCATTAAAGGTCTAGAGATGAAAAATCATGACCCTGACCATTTTCTTGACTTAACAGAAGCTGAATACTTAATCCAACATTATGTCACTGTTCTAAAACTATTAAGAGTAAAACAGAATAATTACTTAACAGCACTAGATAATCTTAAGTATAAAAGGAGCACACTGCCTTTTGAAAGCCTAATTAACTTATGAACTTAGTATCAATTAAACTCATATATCTTATGTAGTCCAAAAGTAGGTATGAAAAGAACTACCTTGAAGGTCTAGTTTTAATTTTTGCTCCAGTTTTATGAAGTCAAGACTTGGTAATTAAATGAACAGGAAGGAAAGACTTAATGATTTAGCATATGAGTAATCATTTGGGAAAAAAAAATGAAACATAAGCAGAAATAAAAAACTCCAAGCTATAAATCAAAAATCAATCAATCATACCAATGAGGACGCTTTTCATCCAATTATTAAAGTTTCTTAGGTAAAAAATACGACTTTGGCTACGCTTCTCCAAACCAACTTCTTGTAGTTCATTATAGTGGGCAGCCACGGCTGAACTGTGTCCCTCTTCTAAGTTCTGAAAATAACAGAATGGAACAAAATTAAGGATCAGAACATGGCAAAAATAAGCTAAAAGAGCATCTGACCTATATAAGGATAAAATACTGGTAAACTTGAGTAAGCAATGGCATGGATGACAAAAATCCCACTAATTATAATCACACATAAGATATGTTCTCCCCTGTTCCCTATTTTTAAAAATATCTCTTGGTTTAAGATTTTTATCTTGATCTTTCATGTGTATAATTTTGGTCTCAATGTCTTAATAAAACCAGTACTCTTCCAGAGTTCTGATTTACTCAATTCAATAAATGTCAGTCAGTGGATTGGGTTCCTACAAGAGAATAAAATAGGAACAAGTTATATTTATTATATTATTATATAAAATTGACGTAAGCATTAAATGAGATAACACACACAAAGGAATTAGAACTCATTAAGCTATGTTCAGGGTCAACGTTTTTTGTTTTTTCTTTTAATCTATTCCAACAGTTTCCATTTTTGCTACCTACCCAAGACACCAAGCATTCTGTAAAAATGCCACGGTATATAAAAGGCTTCAAATTCCCACACTTCTCTGTTCAACCAAAGTGCTTCATCTTTTACCTATCTTATGTATCACGTTTAATATTTTTACTTGGAAAAAAGGGTCTTGCTGCTGGTAAAGTTCAAAAACTGTGTGTATAATACAAGCTCCTCTCTGTTACAAGGATTCACACCGTACCAATGGCAAAAGCCTGGCCTAACACTTTACTCTCTAGGACTGATGCCAGAACGTTTACTCATTCCCTAAAGTACTTCTTCCATCCAAACTCATCTTCTGCCTCAGATTCCTGCATAATATAATATTCCCAGATGAAAATAACTTGCTGTCCCTTGTTCTACACTACCCATCCAAAATATCAGGCTAATGTAAATACCCCAATGAGAAGCTGGACACAATATAGTTAAAGGAATCACATTAAAGCTGGGTTTAATGTTGAAATTTATCTTTTAAGTCATAATCTCTACTATTTCTGACACAGGAAAGTGACGAACACATAATAAAAAAGGAAAAAAAGTACATCATTTGGAACTTAACACTTGTCTTTTGTAAAACACTGAGAAAAAAACAAACTATAAAAACTAGCTTTCAGGTTTCTAGTGAAATAAGAGTTCTTAAATAACAAAAATTATCTCAATTAGCATTAAGTTTCACCTAAATAAAAGCAACTAAATTATAGGAGTTAAAAGCCTACTCTATCTTAAGACATTATCTACTACTAATAGAACATTCTTAAGGTTTAAGATTAAATAAAAAATATTCACGACAGTTCCACATTTCAATGACACATCCCATTATGAAGAAAAAAATACATTCAACATACTTTTTGCTTTTCAGGAACATCCTCAAGTTCTATTTTTCTCTTTTTCTGTGTGCCATCTCCGGTAGAAGGTTCATCTTTTGGAAAATCATCCGTTTCCATTCTTCTTTTCCTTGAAATGCCTTCATCATCACCAGAACCTTTTTCCTCTGGGACAATTTCAGCATCAAGTTTCCTTTTCTTGGTTGGAGTATCTTCCCCACAACTAGAACTTTCCTTTATAAGATCATCTTCAAATTCCATTTTTCTCTTTTTTGGTGTATCTACTTGTCCACAGATAGGAGCCTTTTCAGAAAGGCCAGTCCCAGGAGTGGTTGTGTTTTCATTAATATTGAATGAAGATTCTGTTTCCAAATCTACTGATGCTTTTGCCTCTTCAAGGGAGATCTTTCCACACTCCTCTGCTTTTGCAGAATTTTCCATTTTTGTTACTTAAACAGTAAAACT
Source organism: Meles meles (assembly GCF_922984935.1). NCBI lineage: Eukaryota > Metazoa > Chordata > Mammalia > Carnivora > Mustelidae > Meles > Meles meles. Next base: position 33,276,822 of record NC_060077.1, read on the forward strand.
TCATGAACTAACACTGGAATGGCAAAAATTTGATATTACTTGTAAACATGAGTACTGAAACTTTAAATCAATTTTAACCAGAAGCCAGCCATTTCATTTCAGTAACCAAGCAGGAGTTTTTAAAAAATCTCATTAGAGGGTGCCTGGGTGGCTCAGTGGGTTAAAGCCTCTGCCTTCAGCTCAGGTCATGATCTCAGAGTCCTGGGATGGAGCCCCATATCAAGCTCTCTGCTCTGCGGGGAGCCTGCTTCCTCCTCTCTCTCTGCCTGCCTCTTTGCCTACTTGTGATCTCTATCTGTCAAATAAATAAAAATCTTTAAAAAAAAAATCTCATTATAGTGAGAATACTGAAAACATTAACTGATATATGTTACAGATGAATCTCTGAATATATGGAAGTACTAATTATAATGCCTAAACATACACACAATATTACGCATAAAAGTCATTACTGGCATTGAAACTGACTGATAAGTGGGGGGGGGGCGGTGCGTGGTTATTACACAAGCACTAGTTCCATTTCTATTCTGATCCTCAATTTATAGCCTTGGTTCCCAAATTGTGAGCTGGACACTGTAACAAACTTGTACAGGCACAGGAGGACACTTTTTAAAATTTTAAGGGAAACCCTGGTATCTGATATATGGAAGAGACCACAAATACAGCTTCAAATAGAGCACAGTGTCAACTGAATAGACCGCACTACATTCCTTTCAATGCTATCAGAACTTGTGAAGCTGAGATTTTGGTGGCAGCACAGGAAATCAATGTGAAACAGGAAATGAAGTTGGCAATGTCAAATCTTATTTCAAAGCTTGAGAAACTTTGCAGTACCCAATAGGTGTACACATCCCATTAGTAAGCACTGATGGTTAATGAAAAATTAAACACAAACATTATTTTTTCCTTTCAATGTTTGTATTATTTTTTAAGTAGTTTTTAAGACATAAAAACTAAATTCTTTGGATTAAACTACTTACTATTCAGAACTGGTGGGTATTTCTTTTGACCTAGTGTTACTGAAGAAAAAAAAAAAAAGTCAGAGACTAAGGGCACCAAGAACAGGAAAGTCTGGGAACCTACAGTTAACTTCTGAAATCCTTATTTCATAATGGGTGCCAGAATTAGAAAGTGAAGACAGCAGAAATAGCTTTGGACAAGAAGTTTCAAAACCCAGTCTGCAACTTAATGACTATTAAGTCTCCTTCAAATGTTCATAGGCTTATGAGTAAAATGGAACGGAGAGAGAAATAAGTAAACTATGGAACAGGAACTTATTAGGTCATTTGACAATTCTAGTATACTTCAACTACAGAGGATCTCAATAAGGCACTATGTGGTTAGTTTTCAAGAAGCTTACAATCTATATACCACTTTTAAAATGTTAGGCTGTGGGGCGCCTGGGGGGCTCAGTGGGTTAAAGCCTCTGCCTTCGGCTCAGGTCATGGTCCCAGGATCCTGGGATCTAGCCCAGCATCAGGCTCTCTGCACAGCGGGGAGCCTGCTTCCTCTTCTCTCTCTCTGCCTGCCTCTCCACCTACTTGAGATCTCTGTCTGTCAAATAAATAAATCTTTAAAAAAAAATAAAATGAAATAAAACGTTAGGCTGTATTATTCCAACCAAACGAAGAATGGAGAGTAAAAAGTCCAAAAACTGGTGAGATTCAACAAATTCAAAACCTGAAAGTTAAAAAAGGTGGGTGAAAAGTCTTTTCAGTGAAGAAATAGAACAAGAAATGAAGTTGCTTAAGAGAATGGGTAAAAACAAGTCCTTATAAACCAGGAAGGGTTTCAAGGGATATTAGTTTTCACTACCCAAGGTGTAGGTAACAAAATACCAAGATGTGCCAAACTAGGAAGAACTGAATCGGAGGGAAACACACACACACCCAGAAACGTAATTTTCAGTATAATCATTTAAAATATTATGTAGTAATACTGGCCACTAAATTATCAAATGTCTAGGTCAGAATAAACCACACAGAATTTTAAAGACCGCAGAAATGGGTACGAAGGTTAAAAACGGAATCAAAGTGCAATAATGAATAAACTCTAAACTAAATTGAGCTGCCCCTCAGAATCCTCAAGGAAGGAGCTCAGGGTAATGATTAAACTGGCACCGAGATGAAAATGCGTTAAATAACCAAATAGGCATTTCCTCTATAATATAAATATAAATATAAATATAAATAGTCACACCTCTGAGGCAGGCCACGTCTCCATCACTGCAGTTTCTCAGAGAACGACCGAGCCCTCAGGACCCCGAGGTTTAACCTCAAGCAGGATAACCACTACACTCGGACCCGTCCGCTAGACGGGGATCCACTTGGGAGGCCTAAGAGGACGCAACAGAGGCGAGAAGGGAAATCTTCAGCCAAAATCACCCTCTTCCGTCATTGGCGCGGCCTAGCTCTTACTAAACCTCCAGCTCACGTTTCCGATCCGCAGCTCAAGACAACACAGACGCTACTTCTGATCCGACAATCCCTCCCCCAGCCTGCCTTCTCAGCACCGCAGAGGTGCGGCCTGAGACAGCTCTTAGGGCTGCACCCGCTCTCGGGTGCAAGGCTCCCTTGGTCTGAAAGAGCGACAGAGCCCGCCGACTCCCACAAGTACTGCCCACTTAGCTTCGGGTTGGGTGCACAATAAACCTCCAGCGAACGGTACTGAAGGAACAGAACTAGCGCGAAGCGTGCCCACGTCAGGAGCTGGGAGTGCCCCTTCCATCGCGAGGGCGACGGAGGGACTGAAAACAAAGAAGAATGGCCAGGGTTCCAGACACCACACTTACCCACACAGCCATCTACAATTCTGTTTGCGGAAGCGGCGGTCGGCGCCACGCGTGTGTTGTTACGCCACTTCCGGGGAGTGGACGGTCACGTGACGCCGCTCTCGGGTGCGAGTGGAGGGTCTCTCGACCTTCGCGCCGGAACTACAAGTCCCGTCGTGCCGCGCGCGGGGGCCTGGTGAGGGACGCGCGGAGCCGCACGGACAGTAGCAAGCACGTTGTTAGTGGGCGCGGCTGGAGGGCCCGGGAGGGTGCCGGCGGTAGGGGCGGGGAGCGAGCGTTCGCCTGAGCCCCTGGAGTTCTGGCACCCTGACCCACGCTCGATCAGGTCACTCTGGTGAGTGCCATTAGAAGAGCTGTCTTTCGGACTGTGCGGCGAGAAACGGCGGTGGCCTCAATCTCCTAAGAGGTAGCCAGGGCCCAAGACCTCTAAGGAACTGCGCAGGGTGGGGGGGGTCCAGAGGGCACCTTCAACCCCGGTGCACGTTGGGGAGAAGAACTAGGGCGCGAACCTGACACGTGCCCCGCGCTCCTTAGGCTACGCTGTGGAATCCGTCCGCAGGGCGGGGGTTCTCCACACTGGCCCGCCCACCACCCCTGGCGGCCGAAAGAGGTCACCCCCGCCCTTCTCTGGCAGGCCTGTGGCTCGGCAAATCCTGTTTGGGGGACTGTTTTTCAGCTTTCTGCTTTGTAACCCTTCACTCTCTGCTATTACCTACGTCAGAAGATGGCTGAGAGGGGACCCAGGAGCCCCCGCCCTTGCAGTTGTTTTGAAAATGAGCAGTATCTTACTTCTTAGGGACTGGCAGGTCTTTCTTTACTGCTATACTTGGGAAATCTCTGCCATACCTCCCTTCAAGAAGGCCATTCGCATCTGTCAGATTCTGGAGAGAGGGGCAGCCCGTCCCTGTTCTTGAGAAACCCTACAGTATTGTTATTCTGTGTTGGCTGGACTTTCTCGTACGGGATGGTTGGGGGAGAAAATGCGCTTTGTCCATCCCCTCAGATTTCCACTAGAGAGTCCAAGGCACTTACTGTACTGAAACTCGGAAGCTCCATAGTTCAGGTCTTTCATCCCGAGATACGTAGGGTCAAAACTGTTATCTGTAAACTAAGGTCATTGATGCGTGTACATTTTAACGTTGTGGTGCCTCAGCACTTCTCCACGTTAATTAGATTTACAGTTTTAAAAGGGGGGCATGATTAGATTACAGTTCACCTTGAATTCTTTACCAGAACTGATCCCATTTAAAGCAGTTTTGCAAACTGTGTTTTACTGGCCTACCTACTTGTTAGGGGATAGTTATATTATTGAGACTTCGCGTTGAGAATGGCAACATTTGCAGCCTGTGGTTTACCATCTAGTCATTTCCAAGTTGTGGGCATTAACCTTTCTGAGGTTGTTGACCCTTTATAAACTTTGGACCAAGAATGAGGCCTATTTTTAACAAATGAGGATGAGCCATCAATTTCAGATGACTGTGCCTGTACTTTTTATTATATGCAATGAGCTGTGTTGAGAATTAATTTCAGTTCATGTATATGGACCACTGCAAAGGTATAGGTCCTAGAGATTGTACTGTATACATACCCATCCACTAGAACTAAGCGATGACATAGCACGTATTTGGTGGTTCTGATGCTGAAGTATTGAGATAATTGCTGTTGTAATTTTGGAAAAAAAATGAATCTAATTTTGACTTCTTAAGAAAATTTTTGATTAGATTTAAAGCCTCTTAACTGTGTGTTTATATAAACTCCATCGTGAATTAATGTCATGCATGGGATATAGAGAGATCACATCTTAGGATATTTATCAAACTTCACTGAAAGTCATGCAGTTTCAGTTGAGATACAAGAACTCTAGAATGTAGTAAGTAGTAATGGAAGGAGTGAATGAGCCAGATAAAATTGTTTTTAGGTTACTGTTGATGTTATTTTCCCCCATTATTACTTGAGTAATACCTGGTTTTCTGAATATTGAATTAAAATAATAGCTATTATTTTGGTACCTTCTGTGTTCCAGACTGTGCTTTACGTATTTGAACTCATTTAATTCTTATGTAATCCAGTGGGGTAGTTGCTATGATGATGATGATCATCATCATGGTCATGATTATGATGATGATGATTTTATAGATGAGGGTTAAGTAACTTGGCCTAAGTCAACAGCTGGGAAGTAGTGAACTAGGATTTGGACCCAGGCAGGCTGGCTCCAGAGAACAGAATCTATGCTAATAAAGAAATAGTGCTTGCTGGAAGACCAGCCTCAGAACTGGAAGTTGGCTCCCACATAATACATTTTCAGAAAATTAATTGGTACTTCCTAATGCTTGGTATGTTCAGAGAAAATAACTTGATAAAGATGTTATCTTGCTATAGTATGAGTTCCAACAAGGCAAGGATCATCATTTTGTTCAATGAGTGCCTTGAATAGTGCCTGGCATACCTCGGTGCTTACTGAATGAATGAATTGCCAAGAAAGGTTTTATCTTTTTTTTTTTTTCCATTTTTATTAATTTTTTCAGCGTAACAGTATTCATTCTTTTTGCACAACACCCAGTGCTGCATGCAAAACGTGCCCTCCCCATCACCCACCACCTGTTCCCCCAACCTCCCACCCCTGACCCTTCAAAACCCTCAGGTTGTTTTTCAGAGTCCATAGTCTCTTATGGTTCGCCTCCCCTCCCCAATGTCCATAGCCCGCTCCCCCTCTCCCAGTCCCACCTCCCCCCAGCAACCCCCAGTTTGTTTTGTGAGATTAAGAGTCATTTATGGTTTGTCTCCCTCCCAATCCCATCTTGTTTCATTTATTCTTCTCCTATCCCCCTACCCCCCCATGTTGCTTCTCCATGTCCTCATATCAGGGAGATCATATGATAGTTGTCTTTCTCCGATTGACTTATTTCACTAAGCATGATACGCTCTAGTTCCATCCACGTCGTCGCAAATGGCAAGATTTCATTTCTTTTGATGGCTGCATAGTATTCCATTGTGTATATATACCACATCTTCTTGATCCATTCATCTGTTGATGGACATCTAGGTTCTTTCCATAGTCTGGCTATTGTAGACATTGCTGCTATAAACATTCGGGTACACGTGCCCCTTCGGATCACTATGTTTGTATCTTTAGGGTAAATACACAGTAGTGCAATTGCTGGGTCATAGGGTAGTTCTATTTTCAACATTTGGAGGAACCTCCATGCTGTTTTCCAGAGTGGTTGCACCAGTTTGCATTCCCACCAACAGTGGAGGAGGGTTCCCCTTTCTCCACATCCTCTCCAGCATCTGTCATTTCCTGACTTGTTAATTTTAGCCATTCTGACTGGTGTGAGGTGATATCTCATTGTGGTTTTGATTTGTATTTCCCTGATGCCGAGTGACGTGGAGCACTTTTTCATGTGTCTGTTGGCCATCTGGATGTCTTCTTTGCAGAAATGTCTGTTCATGTCCTCTGCCCATTTCTTGATTGGATTGTTTGTTCTTTGGGTGTTGAGTTTGCTAAGTTCCTTATAGATTTTGGATACTAGCCCTTTATCTGATATGTCGTTTGCAAATATCTTCTCCCATTCTGTCAGCTGTCTTTTGGTTTTGTTAACTGTTTCCTTTGCTGTGCAAAAGCTTTTGATCTTGATGAAATCCCAATAGTTCATTTTCGCCCTTGCTTCCCTTGCCTTTGCCGTTGTTCCTAGGAAGATGTTGCTGCGGCTGAGGTCGAAGAGGTTGCTGCCTGCGTTCTCCTCAAGGATTTTGATGGATTCCTTTCTCACATTGAGGTCCTTCATCCATTTGGAGTCTATTTTCGTGTGTGGTGTAAGGAAGTGGTCCAATTTCATTTTTCTGCATGTGGCTGTCCAATTTTCCCAGCACCATTTATTGAAGAGGCTGTCTTTTTTCCATTGGACATTCTTTCCTGCTTTGTCGAAGATTAGTTGACCATAGAGTTGAGGGTCGATTTCTGGGCTCTCTATTCTGTTCCACTGGTCTATGTGTCTGTTTTTGTGCCAGTACCATGCTGTCTTGATGATGACAGCTTTGTAATAGAGCTTGAAGTCCGGAATTGTGATGCCACCAACTTTGGCTTTGTTCTTCAATATTCCTTTGGCTATTCGAGGTCTTTTCTGGTTCCATATAAATTTTAGGATTATTTGTTCCATTTCTTTGAAAAAAATGGATGGTATTTTGATAGGGATTGCATTAAATGTGTAGATTGCTTTAGGTAGCATAGACATTTTCACAATATTTATTCTTCCAATCCAGGAGCATGGAACATTTTTCCATTTTTTTGTGTCTTCCTCAATTTCTTTCATGAGTACTTTATAATTTTCTGTGTATAGATTCTTAGTCTCTTTGGTTAGGTTTATTCCTAGGTATCTTATAGTTTTGGGTACAATTGTGAATGGGATTGACTCCTTAATTTCTCTTTCTTCAGTCTTGTTGTTGGTGTACAGAAATGCAACTGATTTCTGTGCATTGATTTTATATCCTGACACTTTACTGAATTCCTGTACAAGTTCTAGCAGTTTTGGAGTGGAGTCTTTTGGGTTTTCCACATATAGTATCATATCATCTGCGAAGAGTGATAGTTTGACTTCTTCTTTACCAATTTGGATGCCTTTAATTTCTTTTTGTTGTCTGATTGCTGAGGCTAGGACTTCTAATACTATGTTGAATAGCAGTGGTGATAATGGACATCCCTGCCGTGTTCCTGACCTTAATGGAAAAGCTTTCAGTTTTTCTCCATTGAGAATGATATTTGCGGTGGGTTTTTCATAGATGGCTTTGATAATATTGAGGTATGTGCCCTCTATCCCTACACTTTGAAGAGTTTTGATCAGGAAGGGATGCTGTACTTTGTCAAATGCTTTTTCAGCATCTGTTGAGAGTATCATATGGTTCTTGTTCTTTCTTTTATTAATGTGTTCTATCACATTGATTGATTTGCGGATGTTGAACCAACCCTGCAGCCCTGGAATAAATCCCACTTGATCGTGGTGAATAATCCTTTTAATGTACTGTTGAATCCTATTGGCTAGTATTTTGGCGAGAATTTTTGCGTCTGTGTTCATCAAGGATATTGGTCTGTAGTTCTCTTTTTTGGTGGGATCCTTGTCTGGTTTGGGGATCAAGGTGATGCTGGCCTCATAGAATGAGTTTGGAAGTTTTCCTTCCATTTCTATTTTTTGGAACAGTTTCAGGAGAATAGGAATGAGTTCTTCTTTAAATGTTTGGTAGAATTCCCCTGGGAAGCCGTCTGGCCCTGGGCTTTTGTTTGTTTGGAGATTTTTGATGACTCTTTCAATCTCCTTACTGGTTATGGGCCTGTTCAGGTTTTCTATTTCTTCCTGGTTCAGTTGTGGTAGTTTATATGTCTCTAGGAATGCATCCATTTCTTCCAGATTGTCAAATTTGTTGGCGTAGAGTTGCTCATAGTATGTTCTTATAATTGTCTGTATTTCTTTGGTGTTAGTTGTGATCTCTCCTCTTTCATTCATGATTTTATTGATTTGGGTCCTTTCTCTTTTCTTTTTGATGAGTCTGGCCAGGGGTTTATCAATCCTATTGATTCTTTCAAAGAACCAGCTCCTAGTTTCATTGATTTTTTCTATTGTTTTTTTGGTTTCTATTTCGTTGATTTCTGCTCTGATCTTTATGATTTCTCTTCTCCTGCTGGGTTTAGGGTTTCTTTCTTGTTCTTTCTCCAGCTCCTTTACGCGTAGGGTTAGGTTGTGTACTTGAGACCTTTCTCTTGTTTCTTGAGAAAGGCTTGTACCGCTATATATTTTCCTCTCAGGACTGCCTTTGCTGTGTCCCACAGATTTTGAACTGTTGTGTTTTCATTATCATTTGTTTCCATGAATTTTTTCAATTCTTCTTTAATTTCCTGGTTGACCCATTCATTCTTTAGAAGGATGCTGTTTAGTCTCCATGTATTTGGGTTCTTTCCAGCTTTCGTCTTGTGATTGAGTTCTAGCTTCAGAGCATTGTGGTCTGAAAATATGCAGGGAATAATCCTAATCTTTTGATACCGGTTGAGACCTGATTTGTGACCCAGGATGTGATCTATTCTGGAGAAGGTTCCATGTGCACTAGAGAAGAATGTGTATTCTGTTGCTTTGGGATGAAATGTTCTGAATATATCTGTGATGTCCATCTGGTCCAGTGTGTCATTTAAGGCCTTTATTTCCTTGTTGATCTTTTGCTTGGATGATCTGTCCATTTCAGTGAGGGGAGTGTTAAAGTCCCCTACTATTATTGTATTATTATTGATGTGTTTCTTTGATTTTGTTATTAATTGGTTGATATAGTTGGCTGCTCCCACGTTAGGGGCATAGATATTTAAAATTGTTAGATCTTCTTGTTGGACAGACCCTTTGAGTAGGATATAGTGTCCTTCCTCATCTCTTATTATAGTCTTTGGCTTAAAATCTAATTGATCTGATATAAGGATTGCCACCCCAGCTTTCTTCTGATGCCCATTAGCATGGTAAATTGTTTTCCACCCCCTCACTTTAAATCTGGAGGTGTCTTCGCGTCTAAAATGAGTTTCTTGTAGGCAACATACTGATGGGTTTTGTTTTTTTATCCATTCTGATACCCTGTGTCTTTTGATTGGGGCATTTAGCCCATTAACATTCAGGGTAACTATTGAGAGATATGAATTTAGTGCCATTAGTAGCCTGTAAGGTGACTGTTACTGTATATTGTCTCTGTACCTTTCTGATCTACTACTTTTAGGCTCTCTCTTTGCTTAGAGGACCCCTTTCAATATTTCCTGGAGAGCTGGTTTGGTGTTTGCAAATTCTTTCAGTTTTTGTTTGTCCTGGAAGCTTTTTATCTCTCCTTCTATTTTCAATGATAGCCTAGCTGGATAGAGTATTCTTGGCTGCATGTTTTTCTCGTTGAGTGCTCTGAATATATCATGCCAGCTCTTTCTGGCCTGCCAGGTCTCTGTGGATAAGTCTGCCGCCAATCTAATATTTTTACCATTGTATGTTACTGATTTCTTTTCTCGGGCTGCTTTCAGGATTTTCTGTCACTAAGACTTGTAAATTTTACTATTAGGTGACGGGGTGTGGACCTATTCTTGTTGACTTTGAGGGGGATTCTCTGCATCTCCTGGATTTTAATGCTTGTTCCCTTTGCCATATTAGGGAAATTCTCTCCAATGATTCTCTCCAATAGACCCTCTGCTCCCCTCTCTGTTTCTTCTTCTTCTGGAATCCCAATTATTCTAATGTTGTTTCGTCTTATGGTGTCACTTATCTCTCGAATTCTCCCCTCATGGTCCAGTAGCTGTTTGTCCCTCTTTTGCTCGGCTTCCTTATTCTCTGTCATTTGGTCTTCTATATCACTAATTCTTTCTTCTGCCTCATTGATCCTAGCAGTGAGAGCCTCCATTTTTGATTGCACCTCATTAATAGCTTTTTTGATTTCAACTTGGTTAGACTTTAGTTCTTTAATTTCTCCAGAAAGGGCTTTAATATCTCCAGAGAGGGTTTCTCTAATATCTTCCATGCCTTTTTCGAGCCCGGCTAGAATGTTCAGAATCGTCATTCTGAACTCTTGATCTGACATAGTACCAATGTCTGTGTTGATTAGGTCCCTAGCCTTCGGTACTGTCTCTTGTTCTTTTGTTTGTGGTGATTTTTTCCGCCTTGTCATTTTGTCCAGATAAGAGGATATGAAGGAGCAAATAAACTACTAATAGGGTGGCAAAGACCCCGGAAAAATGCGCTGTAACCAAATCAGAAGAGACCCCAAATTGTGGGGGGGGGGAAGGGGATAAAAAACAGGTTCTGAAAAAAAAAAGAAAAAAAAAAAAAAAGAAAAAAATTTAAAAAAATAAAACAAATAAAAAAATATAAAAAAGAAAAAAAATATATATATTTAGATGAACTAGTCAAAAAACGTTAAAAAAAGAAAAGGGTAAAAGTTTTTAAAAAAATTTAGCAGAAGAAGAAAAAAGAAAAAAGAAAAAAAAATTGAAAAAAAAAATAAAATAAAAAAATTGAAAAAAGAAAAAAAAATTGAAGTAGCCGCAAGACTAAAGAATCATGGGGAGAAAGCCATGAGTTCCGTGCTTTGCTTTCTCCTCCTCTGGAATTGCTCTGCTGTCTTAGGAATTGAACCTGCTTTCTCCTTGATAGATGAACTTCGTCCTGGCTGGATATTTTGTTGATCTTCTGGGGGAGGGGCCTGTTGTAGTGACTCTCAAGTGTCTTTGCCCGAGGCGGGATTGCACCGCCCTTACCGGCGGCCGGACTAAGTAATCGGCTCGGGTTCGCTTTTGGGAGCTTCTGTTCCCTGAACGTTTTCCGTAGAGTTCCGGAGGACGGGAATGAAAATGGCGGCCTCCCAATCTCCGGCCCGGAGGAGCCGAGAGCCTGGGGCCCCACTCCTCAGTGCGCCCCCAGAGGACAGCACCCAATCACTCCCATATCCCCAGCCTCTAGCCGCGCTCCGAGCTCACCCAGCCCGCGACCAGTTCAAGGTAACCCCGAGCTGAGAGTTCAGTCCTCGGCTCTGTCTTTGCAGCCGGTTTCTCCGTTCTAATACCTGCGAGCTCTCCGACACTCTGACACCCCCGATCCTTCTGTGACCTTGCGGGGCCTGGGGCCACGCTGGCCCCGCGTGGGCTTCACCCCGGTTTAGCCCCTGGAGCAATGTCCCTCAGTGGAACAGACTTTTAAAAGTCCTGATTTTGTGCTCCGTTCCTCCGCCGCTTGCCGGGAGCCGGCCCCTCCCCCCGCGGTCTATCTTCCCGTCGTTTTAGATTCACTTCTCCGCCAGTCCTACCTTTCAGAAAGTGGTTGATTTTCTGTTTCTAGAGTTGCTGTTCTTCTTCTCTTCGCTCTCCCGTTGGATTTGTAGGTGTTTGCTATGTTTAGATAAGCTATCGAGCTGATCTCCTGTTACCTGATGTAGTCTCAGGCTGCTACTTCTCCGCCATCTTGACTCCTCCCCCCGCCAAGAAAGGTTTTAAAAATTCTTTTTTTTTTTAAAGAAAATAACAGGTTTTATTTCAGTCCATTTGTAAGATTTCTTTATGCACTGTTTTGGTTATTTGGCTCATTGTTCACCCAGAGTGCTTTGGATTCTCCTGGTTTGGATTATACTTTTGTCATGTGAGAAAATGGAGTAGTAACTTGCAAGTTTTCTAAAATAAAGGTAAGCAACGGTTTCAGTAGATAACATTCCTCTTTTTAAGTCATTAGTTTCCAAAGTGATAGCACTCAGAAGTGTAATTTTTAAGTATGATTTCTGTTGTGCAGTTGAAGATCACATTTTTGAAACATAAAAGTAGATACAATCTTAGAGCTTCCTAAGCCTAATTGTGTTGTTGGAGGTAGAAGAGAGGTGGTTTGTGGAAGGTTTGTTTCTCCAGTCTTGGAAGAAGGACGTTCTTCCAGTCCACTCACCAAAGTCGTCCTACTGGAATTTTACTGCCTTTTTGGAGCACATAAGATTTTGTTGTTCAAAAAGTTTTTGGTATGGTTGAAAGTCAGGTTTAGTTGAGAAATCTAACTTTATTATGTGTGATGCTTAGTTTTATATATCAACTTGACGAGGCTATACTACTGTAGCTATTTAATCAAACACTAATTTAGGAGTTGTGATGGTATTACAAAATGTGGTTAACATCTGCTTTAAGTAAAGGAGATTACCCTCAATAATGTGGGTGGGTCTATCCAATCAATTGAAGGCCTGACTTTTTTTTTTTTAAGATTTTATTTATTTGACAGACAGAGATCACAAGTAGGCAGAGAGGCAGGCAGAGAGAGAAGAGGAAGCAAGCTCCCCACTGAGCAGGGAGCCTGATGCGGGGGCTTGATCCCAGGACCCTGGGACCATGAAGTGAGCCAAAGGCAGAGGCTTTAACCCACTGAGCCACCCAGGTGCCCGAAGGCCTGACTTTTAAACTGAAGTGTCTCAAGAAGAAAAAATACTTTCTCAAGCCTATTGCATTGATTTCTGCCAGTTTTCTGCCTTATAGATTTCAGAGTTGTTGGCCCGCATGGTTTTGTGAGCCAATTCCTTAAAATCTGTGTCTATTTCGATAAGTAATCTAATAATAGATTCCTAATACATAGAAACAAATATCCATTTACCTAAATATAGATAAACCTATAAACAGATCGATAGTGATTTATGTATATGTTATTTCCTGTTGGTTTTATATCTCTGGAGAAACTTGTCTGATTCAGAGTTTGGTGCTGAGAGTAATTCTAGATTACTTAACAATGAGTTTTCTTAACAATGAGTTTTCTGAATTGGTTATAGTATTCTTGGAATTGGTTCCCTAATTGGATTTAAAGGCACTCATTAATGACTATTTCCAGTGGTGAAAAGGGCACTGATAGCCCATGATTTGATGTGGCAATAGAGATATGCAAAAGGCAGAACATTATCATCTGTATGCAAGTATTTATAAAAGATATGGTTCTTGATGGGATGATCACATATTTGATGACTTAAAACATTTTTGTCAAATTACCAAGTATAATGAGATTTACTGGTTGCTAACTGCTAGCTGCTAACTATGCTGGAGAAGAGGAAAGAAAAGGATGAGCTCAGGTCTTCTGATTCCCAGCTCAAGCTCTGCGTAAATAACCGGAAAGTTTTTATGTCTGGCTTAAAGAAACTCATCGTCAGTAGATGCAGAGCTGAGATTGCTGAAAACCAAACCCAGAGCCCCATCCTGCAAAATGGTTGAATTACAGTGCAAAATGAATTCGCCATCTAACAGAGTATCTGCTGTTAGAAAGAGGACACTGATTGAGAAGGAATGCAGTCCTCAAATTTGGAATGGGGTACTGAACCCCTAAGTTTTAATCCCTTGTCTTTGCCAGCAAAAGCAGCCCTTCCACTCCCCTTTGAGAATTTAATCCTGCTTTGTGTGAAGTACCTGAATTGGCCTTCCCGGAGTTACTTGCCTTTCAAGACACAGCCCATTCTCCCTAAGAACTACCCCTACTATACTTCTTTGCTGCTAGACTCAAGTCCTAGCAGGCCCTCAAAGGGGAGCTACAAAATGTGTCCTATGAAGAGGAGTGCTGCACTCTAAAAACCACATGATTATTTATTTATTTATTTATTTTTTTACTTTGTAGAAATCTGGGGAAATTTTGTGGGGTTGGATATTAAAGGTGGAATAATGGTGGAAGGAACATAAAGTTGGACCAGGTCAAATTTATTGATATAGGAACCACTAAGCAAAGATTCTGGATTCACTATTCTAGCTTGAGGGATCGAGAAAGGCTTCTGACAGTTTGGTTAGTTTGCTGGAGCTTGGACCAAAAGGTGACCCATGCTTCCTGAAGTTAAAATACCAGACCTGCCTTGCTATACTATAGAGGAAGGGATCCAGAGGCCTAGGGAGATTGGACTGGTGGAGTGGATTTATCATGTAAGACCAGCTCACCCACTGTGGGAGGGTGTAGAGAAGATACCTTTCACCATGACAGTGAGAAGTCAATTTATGAGAGGAGCCCTAGCATCCATGAAGAACTTTGTGATTGCTCTTCTCTGGGTCAGAAATTACAGCAGAAACTGCTGCCACTGAACTATGAATCCTTAAATACAGTGAGGATAATAGGAAATTGGGCAGGTATTACAGAGAGACCTATTTTCTTAATGGCATATCTTATATGATGAAGGTAAGAAGCCAGAGGAGAGGGCTGTTGAAGTACAGGAAGGAGAATGGCAGTAGTGAAATACAAGGAAAATGTAGTTGAGCAGAGTCTTGGACAAGACAGGAAGAGGTTAGATCTAGAACACAGGTGGAGGATTGAACTTCTTTTCTGAGGAAGGAGTTTAGGGATTCTGAAATAGGTGTGGTGCAGGTAACTTTACAAGTGGGAAGGCTGAAGTTGAGAAAATTCACCCCTAATAACTTTGGCTCATTTTTAAAGGGAAGAGGGGGATAGGTTCATCTGGCTTGTGGGACCACTAAGTAGTAAACACAATAAGTAAGTAAATTATATGGGATGTTAGAAGAGAACTTCTGTGAAAAAAGAAAAATAGAGCAACATAAGGAAGATTAGGATGTTGGGAAGGAAGGATTGGAAGTGGTATTGTGATTTTAAATAGTGTAGTCAAGGGGTACCTCATGGAATGGATGCCGTTTGAAAGAAGACTCATAGGAAGTGAAAGAATTAGCCATGCAGACATCTGGAGAAAGACTCTTCCAAGCAGAGGGAACAGCTAGTGCAATATTCTTACAGTGGCCTTTTTAATACGTTGGAAGAGCTGCAAAGGTGAGCCAGTGTTGCTGGAGCAGAGTGAGAAAAGAGAGTAGATGATGCATTCAGAGAAGAAAGGGAAGAGATATTTGAGGTATTGTAGATGATTGTAATTACGGACTTAAGCTTTTACTCTAAGAGAAATTGGAGAGTTTTAAATAGGAAAGATGCAATTTTATGTATCTTTTTTATTTTATCATGGGCTGAAAATAAAGTATAAGTGGTTTAAAGTGGTTGGGAAAGGTGTGGAATGGTCATTGGAAGGGAAGGGAGAGGAAGCTGATTGGATCAGGAACCACTGTGGGTTGTCACTAACATTCACAGCCTTTCTGAAGTAAGATGAGGTACCCTCAGTGTATACTGGGTACTGATTTACTCAACTGTGTGATTTTTGTTAGTGCTCAGCTACTAGATGAAGTTGTAGGAAAAATAGTTGGACTAGCTCAAGATTAGATTTTGTGGGCTGGTATTTGCAGATGGACAAAGTAATCCAGGTAATGCATGGAGAATTGAGGTTGGTTAAAGACTTCTGAATGAAACCAGGAGGAGCTGTTAGATTTGAAAGAAAAAGGAAGCTAGGGTGGAGTGCGGCCCTGGAACTAGAGTCCAGAGAGTAACGGTGAAGGCTGTAAGTAGAAGAAGCTGCAGAGTGGTTTCAGGATTTCAGTTGTGGAGAAGTATT
The DNA here is from genome assembly GCF_922984935.1 of Meles meles. Lineage (NCBI taxonomy): Eukaryota > Metazoa > Chordata > Mammalia > Carnivora > Mustelidae > Meles > Meles meles. The sequence goes on from NC_060077.1 coordinate 33,292,540, forward strand.
AGACGACTTCAAGGTGGAATGCATTGCTAAAGAAGCTGGGATTTTGCATGGGTCACCCAAGTGGAATAATGATAAAAATTTAGATGAAGGAAGAATATGAACTTGGTTTGGCAGGTCAGCAGATGAGAAGGTAAAGAAGGAAAACTAGAACCAATTATTGTTATAGCATACTAAATGATAGATACCTAACATATTTTTTCTCCTTTCATCATCATAAATACTATAGTATGAAAGTTTTATTAGCCCCACTTTAAGGATGAAGAGAAATCTACATAAAATAATGCTGGAAAGGGCTGGAACTCAGATCTTTCTGACTGCAAAGCCTGCATTTTTCCTACTGCAATGTAATAACACCTGCCAGACCCAGAAAAGAAGGGGTTGGAGGTGGGACTGTGTCGATTCTGGACCAATGTTACCATTAGAGATCACTATGGCTTGCCTTAGGAAATTTAGATTCTCTGGAAACCCAAAAAGACATAAACATTTTGTGTAAATGAATATATTTATGTAGTAAGTTTGGAAAAATCATTGATTTTTCTCTACAGATGATACATTTGACATTTAAGACTGCTCTGGAATTCAGTGAATTATTAATGAGATTCCTTGGGAATTCACTAGGGGGCATAACTTAACCTTTCCTGAAGATGAAGAATTTAACAATGGCTCCATCGTTGCCACAACTCTATATGTTGCTCAATTCTTGTATTAGAAAGCTCAAAAGCAGAGTAAGTTGAAGGAGGTTGAAGGAGGTGGATTATATAATAGAAATTAAATTGAAGGTATCAAGTTTGTTAAGAAGTAGGAAAATAACAGCCTAGAAAGACTACAAACTTGCATGCATTTACTTTTTCTAAACATCAGTTAGGGTGTGATTAAGGCAGATTGAAATGCATACGTTAGAATATTAATCTGTTGGAAGAGGAAAATTTGAATTTCCCCCATTTGATGGTAACTGAGAGAGTTTTTATAACTAGAGGCAATTCTTTTCTTCACTTATCCCTTTTATTATGGTCCAACATAATGAGTTCTACAATTTATCCCTTCCTTTTACCTGTGATTTAAGTTAAAACTATACTAAATATCAGTTGTATCTGGCAAGGCCAGAGTGTACTTTAAAAAAAAAAAAGTTAATGGATTTTATTTTTTAGAGAAGTTAAGGTTTATAGAAACATGGAACAGAGATAGTACAGAGAATTCCCATATTATGCACCTCTACCTCCAGTTTCTCCTGCTATGAACATCTGGTAGCATTGTTCGATACGTTATTAACTAGTGTACATAGTTTACATTAGGGTTCTCTTTTTGTGTTACACAGTTAGTTCTGTGGGTTTTGACAGATATATAATATAATGTATGACATTTACCCACCTATAGGATCATATAGAATGCTTTGCTGCCCTAAAAATGCTCCGTGCTCCACTCTTTATTCTATGTTTTCTTCTAGAAATGGTATAGTTTTGCATTTTACATTTAGGCTTGTGATGCGTTTTGACTTAAATTTTGTGAAAGGGTTAAGGTCTGTGTCTGTGTTCATTTTTTTGCATGTGGACATCTGGTTGCAGTATCATTTGTTGGAAAAACTATCCTTTCTCCATTGAATTGCTTTTTCAACTTTGTCAAAGGTCAGTTGACTATATATATATGTGCATCTCTTTCTGGACTGTCTGTTTTGTTGGTCTGTTTCTTTGCTTTCTCCAATACTGCACTGTCTTGGTTATTGTAGCTTTATAATAAGTAACTACTCTATAATAAGAGTTTATCAGTGATTCTTTTTATGAGGACTTGGGGGTGTGTGTGTCTTACTGCACTAGCTAGGAATTGCCGTACACATTGAGTGTAAGAGTGGTGAGAGAGGACATCCTTGCCTTGTTCCTGGTCTAAGGAGGAAAGTCCCTGGTCTCTCTCCTCTTAAGTATCACATTAGCCATGGATTTGTTGTAGATGTTCCTCATCAGATTGAGAAAGTTCCCCTGTACTCTTAGTTTGCTTAGAGTTTAAAAAATCATGAGCAGGTGCTCTATTTTGTCAAATGGTTTTGCTGGATCAATCCATATGATCTTATGACTTTTCTTGAGCTTGTTGATATGATATGTTACATTGATTTTCAACTGTTCAATCATTTTTGAGTATCTGGACTAATTCCACTTGGTTTGGTGTATAATTGTTTTTAACATTGATGGACTGGATTTGCTAATATTTTGTTGAAGATTTTTACATGTATGTTCTTGAGAGATACTGGTTTATAGTTTGCTTTATTTGGATATCTTCATCTGATTTTGGTAATAGGCTAATGCTGGCCTCATAAAATGAGTTAGGAAGTCTTCCATTTTTATAGAAGGGAGTGTGGAGAATTGACATTATTTCTGCCATAAATATTTGATAGAATTCACTAGTAAAAACACCTAAGGCTGGTGCTTTTTTTGAGAGCTTAATCCTTATTCAATTTCTTTAAAAGATATAGGACTCTACAGGTCATCTTTTTCTTCTTGTATAATTTTTTGTTTGTTTATATTTTTTAAGGACTGGCTCCATTACCTAAGTTACCATATTGGTGGGCATAAAGTTGTTTACAGTATTCCTTATCACTTTTTAAATGTCTGTTGGTCGGTAGTCAAGACTTCTATGTTTCATTTCTGATATTAGTAATTTGTGTTTTCTCCCTTGGGAAACTTAGGTAGATATTTTTCAGAGAACCGTATTTTGGTTTTATTATATTTTCTATTGTATTTCTTTTCAGTTTCATTGATTGTTGCTATGATGATGATAATGATGGTGACACCTGCTTGCTGTAGGTTTATAAATTTTGCTTCTCTTTCTAGTTTCCTTAAGTGAAAGTTTATCTTACTGAGTTTACATTTGTCTTTTCTAGTATGTTCATTCAGTGCTATAAATTTCTCTGTAAACCTGCTTTACTCTGTCCCACAAATTTTGATAAGTTGTATTTCCATTTTTAATTCAAGATGTTTTAAAACTTATTTTTAGACTTTTTGACCTCTGGATTATTTAGAAGTATGTTGTTTAATTTCCAGGGATTTTCCAGCTGTCTTTATGTTAGTGATTTCTAGTTTAATTCCATTATGGTCTGAGAACATATTTTATATGATATTTATTCTTTTAAATATGTTAAGGTGTATTTTATGGCCCAGAATTTTGTCTATTTTGTGAACATTTCATGTAATAAGCTTGAGTAGAATGTATATTCTGCTGCCGTTGAATGGAGTATTCTATAAATATCAATTAGATCAAGTTGATTAATTGTTTAGTTCAACTATATCCTTAGTGATTTTGTGGCTGCTGGATCTATCAAGTACTGACAGAGTGGTGTTTAAGTTTCCAATTATAATAATGGAAATGTCTGTTTCTACTTTCAGTTCTGTCATTTTATGCCCTGTACTTCAGTCTCCAATTGTTAGATATATACATATTTAGGATTGCTATGTTTTCCTTATATTATCATTGCATTATTATTTTTTATGAAATAGCCCTCTTTTTCATTGACAAACAAGGGATTTCAAAAGCCTGCTTTGTCTGAAATTAATATAGCTACTCCCATCTTTTTTTTTTTTTTTAATCAGTGTTAGTGTGGTGTGTTTTCTCCATCCCTTGACCTGCAACTTAATCTGAGTCTTTATATTTAAGAGGGCATATCTTAGACAAAATGTAGTTGGCTTTATTTTTTTTTAATTCTCTGACAATTTGTATTTTTATTGGCTTAATAATGTACCATGTTTGCAAATGGTTTTTATTCACTGCCATTTGTTCTTTATTTCTTTTCCCTTTTTTCTGCCTTCTGTGGCTTTAACTGAGAATTTTATATGATTCAATTTTATCTCATCTTTTGGGGTAGCAATTGCACTTAAAAAAAAAAAACAGTTTATCTATTTGGAGAGATAGAGTGTGCACAAGTATGGTGGGAAAGGGGCAGAGGGAGAGAAAGTCTTAAGGACCCTGAGGTAATTACCTGAGCCGAAACCAAGAGTCGGACACTTAACTACCACACTATTTAGGCGCCCCTCAATTGTACTTTTTAAATAATGGTTAGTGGTTTCCCTAAATTTTGTAATACACTTTTATCTAAATCACCTTCAAATGATTCTAAATTATTTCTTTTTTTTTTTTAAAGATTTATTTATTTGACAGATAGAGATTACAAGTAGGCAGAGGCAGGCAGAGAGAGAGAGAGGAGGAAGCAGGCTCTCCGCTAAGCAGAGAGCCCGATGCGGGGCTCGATCCCAGGACCCTGGGATCATGACCTGAGCTGAAGGCAGAGGCTTTAACCCACTGAGCCACCCAGGTGCCCCTAAAATATTTCATTTGTAGTTGGAAGTACCTTACCATGGAGCATTATTGTAGAGTATTCCCAATTCCTTGTAGCAGTGCTGTTTCTTATTTCAGTTATTTTATGTTATTAATCACTTAATGTATTGTTACTAGCATTACTTCAAACAGTTGATTCTAGATCGGTTAATAATGAAAAAGATCTTAATTTACCTTTTTGATCCTTCTCTGTCAGTCTTTCAGTTTTTTTTTTTAAAGATTTTATTTATTTATTTGACAGAGAAAGAGAGATCACAAATAGGCAGAGAGTCAGGCAGAGAGAGGAGGAAGCCAGCTCCCTGCTGAGCAGAGAGCCCGATGCGGGACTCGATCCCAGGGCCCTGAGATCATGACCGAGCCGAAGGCAGCAGCTTAATCCACTGAACCACCCAGGTGCCCCAGTTTTTCAGCTTTTTAAAATTCTATTAACCAACATATAGTATATTATTAGTTTCAGATGTAGTGTTCAGTGGTTCATCAGTTACATATAACGCCTAGTTCTCATCATATTGTGCCCTCCTTAACGCCCATCACCCAGTTGCCCCATCCCGTCTACCTCCCTTCCACAACTCCCAGTTTGTTTCCCAGAATCCAGTGTCTCTCATGGTGTGTCTCCCTCTGTTTTCTTCCCATTCAGTTTTCCCTCCTTTCCCCTTTGGCCCTCTGCACTATTCCTTATGTTCCACATATGAGTGAGAGCATATGATAATTGTCTTTCTGTGCTTGACTTATTTCATTGCATAATCCCCTCCAGTGTCATCCCTGTCAGTGTAAATGATGGGTATCCATCCTGTCTGATGGCTGAGTAATATTCAGTGTATATATGAACCTCATCTTCTTCTTTTTTTTTTTTTAAAGATTATTTATTTATTTATTTGACAGAGAGAGATCACAGGTAGATAGAGAGGCAGGCAGAGAGAGAGAAAGGGAAGCAGGCTCCCTGCCGAGCAGAGAGCCCGATGCGGGACTCGATCCCAGGACCTGAGATCATGACCTGAGCCGAAGGCAGCGGCTTAACCCACTGAGCCACCCAGGCGCCCCGAACCTCATCTTCTTTATCCATTCGTCTGTTGAAGATCATCTCAGCTCCATCCACACACAGCTTAGCTATTGTGGACTTTGCTGTTATGAATAATGGGATGCAGGTGCCCCTTCGGGTTACTACATTTGTATCTTTAGGGTAAATACTCAGCAGCCCAACTGCTCGGTGATAGGGTAGCTCTATTTTTAGCTTCTTGAGGAACCTCCATACTATTTTCCAGAGTGGCTGTACCAGCTTGCATTCCCACCAACAGTGTAAGAGGGTTTCCCTTTCTCAACATCTTCACCAATATTTGTTCTTTCCTGTTTTGTTAATTTTAGTCATTCTGGCTGGTGTGAAGTGGTATCTCATTGTGGTTTTGATTTGTATTTCCCTGATGGCAAGTGATATGGAGAATTTTTTCATGTGTCTGTTGGTCATTTGTATGTCTTCTTTGGAGAAGCATCTGTTCATATCTTCTGCCCATTTATTGACTGGATTATTTGCTTTTTTGTGTGTTGAGTTTGATAAGTTCTTTTTGTCTTGGATACCAGCCCTCTATCTGATATGTCATTTGATATATCTCCCATTCTATAGGTTGTTTTTGGTTTTGTTGACTGTTTCCTTATCTGTGCAGAAGTGTTTTATCTTGATGACTCACAGTAGTTCATTTTTGCTTTTGTTTCCCTTGCCTTTAGAGATCTATCTTGCAAGAAGTTACTGCAGCCAACTTCGAACAGTTTTCTACCTGTGTTCTCTTGGATTTTGATGGATTCCTGTCTTACATTTAGGTCTTTCACCCATTTTGAGTTTCTTTGTGTATGGTGTAAGGAATGGTCCAGTTTCATACATTTGCATATGGGTATCCAGTTTTCCCAAAACCATTTGTTGAAGAGACTGTCTTTTTTCCATTGGATACTACTCCCTGCTTTGTCAAAGATTAGTTGACTGTAGAGTTGAGGGTCCATTTCTCATTTCTCTCTTCTGTTCCATTGATCTCTGTGTCTGTTTTTGTACCAGTACCATGCTGTCTTGATGATCACAGCTTTGTAACATAACCTGAAGTCAGGCATTGTAATGCCCCAGCTTTGTTTTTCTTTTTTCAGCATTCCTCTGGCTAATTGGGGTCTTCTCTGGTTCCATAAAAATTTTAGGATTGTTCCAGGTCTGTGAAAAATGTCAGTGGTATTTTGATAGGAATTTCATTGAATGTGTAGGTTGCCCTGAGTCACATAGACATTTTAACAGTATTTATTCTTCCAGTCCGTGAGCATGGAATGTTTTTCCATCCCTTTGTGGCATCTTCACTTTCTTTTCATAGATGTTCTGTAGTTTTTAGACTACAGATCCTTTATCGTTTTGGTTAGGTGTATTCCTAGGTATCTTATGGTTTTCAGTGTAATTGTAAATGGGATCAATTCCTTAATTTCTCTTTAGTCACATTGTTATAGTATATGTGCATTGATTTTGCACATTTGCCACTTTGCTGAATTGGTATGTGAGTTCTAGCAAGTTTGGAGTAGAATCTTCAGGGTTTTCCACATAAAGTATCATGTCATCTGTGAAGAGTGAGAGTTTGACTTCTTTGCCAATTTGAAACCTTTTATTTCCTTTCGTTGTTTGATTGCTGAGGCTAGGACTTCTAGTACTATGTTGAACAACAGTGGTGAGAGTGGGCATCCCTGTCATGTTCCTGACCTTAGGGAAAAAGCTCTCAGTTTTTCCCCATTGAGAATGATATTTGGTGTGGACTTTTTCTAGATGGCTTTGATGATATTGAAGTGTGTTCCCTCTTTCCCTACACTGCGGAGAGTTTTAATCAAGAAAGGATGCTGTATTTTGTCAGATAATTTTTCTGCATCAATTGAGAGGATCATATGGTTCTTGCCCTTTCTTTTATTATAATGTATCACGTTGATTGATTTGTGAATGTTGAACCACCCTTGCAATGCAGGAAGAAATCTCACTTGGTGAATAATCCTTTTAATATACTGTTGGATCCTGTTGGCTAGTATCTTGGTGAGAAAATTGTCGGCCATGTTCCTCAGGGATATTGGTCTGTGATTCTCCTTTCTGATGGGGTCTTTGTCTGCTTTCAAATCAAGGTAATGCTGACCTCATAAAATGAGTTTGGAAGTTTTGTTTCCATTTCTATTTTTTTAAACAGCTTCAGAAGACTATGCAGTAGTTCTTCTTTAAATGTTTGGTAGAATTCCCCTGGGAAGCCATCTGTCCCTAGACCCCTTTGTTGGGAGGTTTTTGGTTACTGCTTCAATTTCCTTGCTGGTTATGGTTCTGTTCAGGTTTTCTATTTCTTCTTCTTTCAGTTTTGGTAGTTTATGAGGTTCCATGATTTTATTAATTTGGGTCCTTTGTCTTTTCTTTTTGATAAGTCTGTCTAGGTGTTTATCGATCTTATTAATTCTTTCAGAGAGGCAGATTTTAAGTTCATTGATCTGTTCTCCTGTTCTTTTAGTTTCTTTGATTTCTGCTCTAGTCGTTACTATTTCTCTTCTTCTGCTTGGTTTACCCTTTGTTTGCTGTTCTTTCTCCAGCTCCTTTAGTTGTAAGTTTAGCCCGTATATGTTGGACTTACTGAATTTTTTTGAGAAAGGCTTGTATTGCTATGTACTTCCCTCTTAGGACTGCCTTTCCTTTATCCCAGAGGTTTTGAACAGTTATGTTTTCATTTTCATTTGTTTCCATGATTTTTAAAAATTCTTCTTTAAATTTCCTGGTTGACCCATTCATTGTTTAGTAGGATGCTCTCTAACCTCCAAGTGTTTGAGTTCCTTCCAAATTTCCTCTTGTGACTGAGTTCAAGTTTTAAAACATTGTGTTCTGAAAATATGCAGAGAATAGTACCAGTCTTTTGATACTGGTTGAGATCTGATTTGTGACCCAGTATGTGATGTATTCCAGAGAATGTTCGATGTGCACTTGAGAAGAATGTGTATTCTGTTGTTTTAGCATGGAATGTTCTATACAGAACTACAAAGTACATCTGGTCCAATATGTCATTCAAAGCTCTTGTTTCTTTGTTGATTCTCTGCTTAGATGATCTGTCCATTGCTGTGAGTGGGGTGTTAAAGTTTCCTGCTATTATTTTATTATCAGTGTGATTCTTTAATTTGGATATTAATTGGCTTATATAATTGGCTGCTCCAGGGTGCCTGGATGGCTCAGTCATTAAGTGTCTACCTTTGGCTCAGGTCGTGATCCCAGGGTCTTGGGATTGAGCCCCACATCAGGCTCCCTGCTCAGCTGGAAACCTGTTTCTCCCTCTTCCATTCCCCTTGCTTATGTTCCCTCTCTTGGTGTATCTCTATCAAATAAATAAATAAAATCTTTAAAAAATAATTATTATTGGGTGCTCTGAAGTTAGGAGTATACATATTTATAATTGCTAGATTTTTTTTTCTTGTTGGATAAACCCTTTAAATGTGATGTAGTGTTCCTCTTCATCCCTTTCTACAGTCTTTGATTTAAAATCTAATTTATCTGATAGGAGGATTGCTATCGCAGCTTTCTTTTGAGGTCCATTAGCATGATAAATGGTTCTCCACCCCCCTCACTTTCAAGAAGGTGTCTTTAGGTCTAAAATGAGTCTCTTGTAGACAGCTTATGGGTAGGTCTTTTTTTTTTTATTTAATCTGATAATCTGTGTCTTTTGATTGGAGCATTTAGCCCATTTACATTCAGAGTAACTACTGAAAAGTATGAATTTAGGGCCATTGTATTACCTGAAAAGTCCTTGTTTCTGTAGACTGCTTCTGTTTCTATCTGGTCTCTTGTTACTTTGGAGCTCTGTCTTTGCTTAAAGGATCCCCTTAATATTTCTTGCAGGGCTGGTTTAGTGGTCACAGATTCTTTTAGTTTCTGTCTGTCTTGGAAGCTCTTTATCTCTCCTTCCATTCTGAATAACAGTCTTGCTGGATAATTACAGCTTTGGCTGCATGTTTTTCTCATTTAGTACCCTAAATATATCATGCCAGCCTTTTCTGGCCTGCCAGGTTTCTTTGGTTAGGTCTGATGTTAGTCTGATATTCCTCCCTCTGTAGGTTGAGTCTCTTGTCTCAAACTGCTTTCAGGTTGTGAGCTTCACTATTACATGTTGGGGTGTAGATCTGTTTTTATTGATTTTGGGTGGGGTCCTCTCTACCTCTTGGACCTGAATGCTTGTTTCCTTCCACAGATTAGGGAAGTTTTCAGCTGTGATTTGCTCAAATAAACCTTCTGGTCGTTTCTCTCTGTCTTCACCTCTAGGCACCCCCAAATATTTTGACATTGGTATGTTTCTTGCCATCAGTACTTTCTTGAAGCCTGTCTTCATGAGCTTTAAGTCATTTTTCTCTCTTTCCTCAATTTCATTCCTTTCCGTCAACTTATCTTCTAGATTACATACTCTCTCTTCTGCCTTATTTATCCTGCCTGTTAGAACATCCAGTTTAGACTGCATCTCAGCTAAAGCGTTTTTAATTTTGGCCTTATTAGAGCTCATTTCTGCACTAAGAGATTCTCTAGTGTCTTTTATGCTTTTTTTTAAGGTCCAGCTATTAACTTTATAATTGTTATCCTGAATTCCAGCTCTGGCATCTTACTTATATCCATATCAATTAGGTCTGTGGCAGAGAACCATTATCTCTGGTTTGTTCTTTCGTTGTGAATTCCTCCTTCTAGTCATTTTGCCCAGAGAAGAATGGATGAACAAATGAGCAGAGTCAAAAGTATTCACCACAACCCAATCAAAAGACACACTAGAGAAACCCAAAGAGATCAGAAACCAAAACAGAAAAGCAAACAAAAACAAAACAAAAATGGGAGGTGGAATATCATCTCACAGGATGGACAGAACAGGGTGATCCACTTGTTCCTGAGTAAATTTTGGTCTGTGTGTTAGAAGACCCTAAATCCCAAAATTGCAAAGGAGGAAAAACTTAAATATATACATATATATACATATATATATATATGTGTGTGTGTGTATACACATATATATGTCTATATATATACACATATATATGAAAAATTTACATATATATATAAATAGAAGAGTGAAAAAAGGTGAGAAATGAAGCGTATATCTATAAAATGTAGGTGTAAAAAAATTAAAGTTAAAAAGTAACTTAAAAACAAAGGGTTGATAAGATAGGAAACTAGTTGAAAAGGGAAAAAAGAATTTTTGTGTTCTCCTACTGGCCTTCCTGTCATGGGTATCTTATACCTTTTGAAGTTGTCCCACATGCTTGGGTGTTTTGTTGTGGTATTTTTATATATGTTCGTCAGGGGAGAAGGCTTTTGTTTTTGTTTTTGTTTTTGTTTTTGTTTTTCTTTTCCCTCACTTTGCATTTCAGTTTAGGAAATTGCTTTTGGCCTCCCTTCAAGCTCACCTGTTCTTTCCTTGGCTCTCTGGATTATGAATCCGTTAAAGACATTGTTGATTTCTGTTACAGTGTTTTTGTTTTGTGGCATTTCCTTTTGATTCTTAGAATTTCCATTCTGCTTACATTCTATGTTGTTTACCTTTCGCATTCAAACTCCTAACAAATTAGGTTTTTTTAATTGACACGGTTAATTTTTAAGTCCTCAAAACTTCCCAAGCTGAAGATGCTACATTGATTTTAGAAGTCATTTTTTAGGGATAAATTGAGTCTTTTTTTTTTTAAATATTTATTTATTTGACAGATAGAGATTACAAGTAGGCAGAGAGGCAGGCAGAGAGAGAGAGACGGAAACAGGCTCCCAGCTAAGCAGAGAGCCTGATGCGGGGCTCGATCCCAGGACCCTGGGATCATGACCTGAGCTGAAGGCAGAGGCTTTAACCCGCTGAGCCATCCAGGCGCCCCTAAATTGAGTCTTTTAAAAACTGACAAATTGTTGACATTCACGGGACTGAATTAGATTGGCCACTAGATACCAGGTTTTGCAATAGTCCCTGTAACTGCTGGGAATTAAGACAGACTTCTTGTTCTCCAGGAACATAGAGTCCACAAAGAAAAAAGAAGATTCCAATATCTATGTTTTCAGTGGAGTTTCTTCTTTAGCTTGCAGGACTCAGGGACTTCAGAAGGAATTAGTGCCTGTGATGTAACTTGCAGGAAAATGGCAGCTGAAGTAGGACCATTATTTACCAAGAATTTGTCCACTTTGTGATTTTGTTTTCACAGTTAGGACATCTGTGGCACAGTGGCCCTTGGACTGGAGGAGGTGAAGACAAACCAGAAGACTTTATTCCTCTCATTCCTGCTGTGACCTGAGCAACTTTGCTTTTATTTATTTATTTTTATTGAACTTCCAAATACGGTTTTGTTTGACAGGAGTTGTTTGGATTCATACAATAGAGACTCAATCTTGCTATTGGAATTGGTTGTTTAAACTCTCTAACTTTTGGGGGCACCTGGGTGGCTCAGTGGGTTAAAGCCTCTGCCTTCAGCTCGGGTCATGATCCCAGAGTCCTGGGATCGAGACCTGCTTCAGGCTCTCTGCTCAGCGGGGAACCGCTTCCTTCTCTCTCTCTCTCAATCTGCCACTTCTCTGCCTACTTGTGATCTCTGTCTGTCAAATAAATAAATAAAATCTGTAAAAAAAAAAACCTCTCTAACTTTTTAGTTAGTGTATTTTTATTTCTTGTAGAAGAAAAGCATATAAAGTAGTTATTCCTTGTGTACTCAGCTATTGTATTTCTAGTGCTGCTTCAATGTCTTAGGCTTCCAGGGCTTCCAGGTTGTGAGGATCAGAAATGTGTTCATATAATCTTGAGCAGTGTGGGTTTGGTTAGGAATTTCATGAACTAATTCATTTGCCTTACAGAATTGGAAATTTAGGATATATGTTCTGTAGGATTCCAACAGCATTCTAACATTTGTGCTTTTTCACTGACATTTTTTCCAGTGCATTCTTCCCTCTCTGCCATTCCTTTAACTTTTTTTTTTTTTTTTTTTTTTTTTTTACTTGAGTATAGTTAACACACAATGCTACATTCGTTTTTGGTGTACAGGATAGTGATTTGACAAGTTTATGCATTATGCTAGGCTCAACACAAATGTGGCTATCATCCGTCACCATACAAAGTACTACTATATTATTGACTGTATTCCTTATGCTGTGCCTCTTAATCCCATGACATACTCATTCCACAACTGGAAGCCTTACACCTTTATTCTTGACCACTATGTCTTCACCTTCTCTTTGCCTCAGAATTGCTGTGGAGAAGCTCCTAACTTACACACATGTGTGTTAATTCCTTCTTCATGCCTGGTCTTGGGGTGGATATTATTGGATTGATTGAGTACAGTTTCATGTAGTTTTCCAAGTTTTCTGTCAGAACCATCCTAGACAAATGTTCATCCTCTGTAATCTCCTTTTAGCTCAGACACTGATCTTTAGGCTGTTTCACTGTGAATAAGGACAACAGACTACTTTGTTTCCTTACAACCTTAGAATAATAATAACTTCTAACATTTTCTGAGCACTTGCTACATATTCCTCATTTTCTAAACATTTTACATGTATGTAGTTTAATCTCATAACAATCTTAGGAAGTAGGTGCTATTATTAAACCCCGTTTTACAAATTGGAAACCAAGGCACAGGATGCTAATTAACTTGTCCAAATGGTACATAGTTTATTTTCAGGATGTGAACTTGGCAGTCTGATCTTGGATTTCACACTCTCAGTTTTTAAATTCTACTGTCTACTCATGAAAATTATTCATAACAGAATCAGGCTTTACTTAGAAATTATTCGTAATGCCCCTAATCATACAGGGTAGAGTTTGTATACTGAGAATTAGGCACCATTAATCATATGCCAGCCACTTCCCCTGTTAAAGACCTTTATAACATAATGCTAAAGTGGAAAAGGATAGCCACAACAAGCAATGTAATCTTGTCACTTCACTTGAGTCTAGTAATGCATTTCATCATTTATTTCCATAACTGAAGCATTAAGCAGTTTAGAACACTGCCTCGTCTACACATATGAAAATTTCAAACTGCCGAGGCAGGAAAATAACAGGCAACTTTTGGTATAAGCTACGTCTCACAATTTAAAAAATGTATTACTGAAATTACTGTATTTTACTGGAAGAAATTGAGGTTTAAGTTGTTCATCATTCCAGATCTCCATTTATATCAGAAATAGAGGCCTGTTCATTCATACCTTCTTCAGGTCTACTCATCCTGCCCAAGTATAACAAATTCAATCTAAGTAGAGTTCATTAGGAATGACACCTCCACCATTGACGAATAACCAAAAACTTTTATCTTTAATTGAAAAGATGAGCAGACTAATACAATCCAGAAATGGAAGCTGCCAATGAGCTGAAGCCATTATACACAATGCTAGCTGTGAGCCCTAGGTTTTATTTTTCCTGCAGCCTATTCATTCCAGAATATGTATGATACTAATCAGTCTGTACTTACCATTTACTTTTACTTGAATTCATCTGAGGGTTTGTTCCCTGAAATCTAATGAGTCTTACTGTGTATGTCAACAGTATCATGATTGATTACCTTTAGAAGTCTTGGGTTGTACTGTCAAACATTGTGGTCATTGCCCATATGTTGTCATTAAAATTAGTTTTAATTTTTATTTTTAATTTAAAAGTTAACTTTAAATGAATACTGTTACACTGAAAAAAATAAATAAAATGAAAATAAAAGTTAACTTTAAGTTACAAGTTAATTTCTTGGGCCTTATGTTTCCGTAGGGCACTTTTATCATGTGTCTTATATATCTTAGTCTACTGAAAATTGGCACAGTTTCTTTCTTCCAGAAGTGGCCATATAGCTTAGTGACTTGGTTTGAATCCCAGTTTCTCCACGCACCAGTTGAGTGTATTTCCTCTTTGTGTTTCAGTGTCGACTGTGAAATGGTGACAGTAGTCCCTCCTTCATAAGATTTATAACACCTACTACATAGTAGGGGCTCAAAAACATCTTACAATGGGGGCGCCTGGGTGGCTCAGTGGGTTAAGCCGCTGCCTTCGGCTCAGGTCATGATCTCAGGGTCCTGGGATCGAGTCCCGCATCGGGCTCTCTGCTCAGCAGCGAGCCTGCTTCCCTCTCTTTCTCTCTGCCTGCCTCTCTGTCTACTTGTGATTTCTCTCTGTCAAATAAATAAATAAAATCTTTAAAAAAAAAAAAATCTTACAATGATGGTGGAGAACAGCATTGCCACCACATTGCCTCTGGCACTGAATCCATTTGCTGGGCCTAGAGAAATGACCCCCAAATTCATATTGAGAGGTGTGATCTCGCTGTATAGGATTCTGGTTCATTAGGTCTGGATGGAGACCGGGAATCTGGTTTTTCAAACAACCTTTGCTTTCCCTCAATATCCCCAACCTGCCATAATTCTGATGCATAGCCACTTTTGGAAACCACTAGCCCAGAGATTGGTTTCTAAGGAAACCAAGATAAATATTAGCTCAAGAGGTAATACGGGGGTGACTCTTGTAAACTGTTACGTGAAGTGAAAGAAGCCAGTCGCAAGAGACCACATACTGTGATTCCATTTAAATGAAATATCCAGAATAGATAAATATAGAGAGACAGAGAATAGTTTAGTGGTTGCCTGGGGCTGGGAGGGGGAGGGAATGATGAGTGATTGCTCATGGACATGGATTTCTTTCTGGTGATGAAAATGGTCTAAGACTGTGGGGATAGTTTTACAACTGTGAATATACTATAAGTCATTGAATTCTATAGCTTAATTGAGGGAAATGTATGTTTTCAAATAAATATTTCAATAAGGATTTTTTTTCAATAGTCAGAAGTGAGAGAGGATAAATTTTTTTTTTTTTTTTTTTTTTTTTTTTATGCGAGGGGCTAGTTGGGGAAACCAGGGGAAAGGGCACAAACTTGGTGCTTGGAAAGAGGCTTTTTTTTTTTCCTTTAATTTATTCACAAACACAAGCATATAATAATCTAATTATCTGAAAACCTTCTGGGAACTTCACCTCCTGGAAAACTGCCTTGTAAAGGAAATAGGTTTAAAAGAAAAAAGACTTTTGAGTTCAGAAAACACCTGTATTAAAACCACGGATAGGAATAATTCAAAGATAATGGTGCTGGAGAAAATCCTCAAAATAAATGCAATTAAAATAGAGACCAGAGGGGCGCCTGGGTGGCTCAGCGGGTTAAAGCCTCTGCCTTCAGCTCAGGTCATGATCCCAGGGTCCTGGGATCGAGCCCCGCATCAGGCTCTCTGCTTGGCTGGGAGCCTGCTTCCTCCTCTCTCTCTCTCTGCCTGCCTCTCTGCCTACTTGTAATCTCTATCTGTCAAATAAATAAATCTTTAAAAAAAAAATAGAGAGCAGAGATTCATGGTAAAATACTTGAAAGGTATTTTTTGTAAAAAATGAAGCCAAATGTTATATTGGACAAATTTTAGGTTACAGTCCCAATGCAGCTAATTCTTAGAATAAATAACCAATTGATGTTTCTTCCTCCTTGGAATAGACATAGCATAGTTTTGGAGGAAGTAAACAGCATAGGCATGGATTATAACAAAGGACCATGACCTTTACTTAATGTTTGACTTTCACAACAAGTAAGTCAGTTTTGTAAAAGTAATTAAGTACTTAATCACTTTTCTCTGTGGCCTTTCTTAGTCGTTTAATATTTGTTATTATTTAAAGCACCTGTTATCATCCCTGCATTTTTCTTTTTGGCTGTTAACTGGTCTGATTCTTCAAATTGTTTCTTGTCATTGACTTTGCTTTTCATTGCAGCAATCTCCAGTATCACTTTTAAAGGTTTCCTGGGAGCCTGTTATTGCAAGATGTGCAGTTTCTTTTCATAATTTATTTGCATTGTGTTGTTGGATTATCTGTGAGAGCCTGATAAGAGCTAATGTTAGCTATTATTTAGGGAGGAGTGAGTCAGAGGATTAATTTTATATGGGGACAATTATTAATGGATATTTTCATATAAGGACAGACAACTTTTTACCCCAGATAACAAATATTCATTAAAATGGAGTACCTTATATTTATTGGATTGCTAAGTTATTGGGGTGCTAACTCATATGCTGTTGACTAGTGTATGGTTTAAAAAACGAAAACATCTATCCACAATGTAGGAGAAGCAGTAGGTAGCTGATGGGGTAGGGGTGGAGATTGTGGTCAGGTGGAACTGCCTGGTATTAAGGGAAGGGAACTGATTTCCTGTATAGTAATACATACCATAATTCTGTTTTAGTAGTGAGGAAACCTGCACCTAGAGAAGCTAAGTATTTTGCTCAAAATAATACCTCAGTTGGGTCTGTCTTATTCCAAAGTTTGTATTCTTTTAAAATAACGTTATACTGTCTTTTGACAAAAAGTTTAGCTATCTGAAAAAGTTTATCTCCTCACCAGCCAAAAATAGATGTGGTTCATAATTTTACATAATATAGTTGAA
The DNA here is from genome assembly GCF_922984935.1 of Meles meles. NCBI lineage: Eukaryota > Metazoa > Chordata > Mammalia > Carnivora > Mustelidae > Meles > Meles meles. The sequence goes on from NC_060077.1 coordinate 33,309,283, forward strand.
AGGCATTATAGGAAAAAAAGTACTTGTATCAACTACTTGTCAGAACTTAACAGTTGTAATAATAACTTAGTTGATGCTTGTTAGTTTACAAAGCACGTCTACATCAGAAATTTCATGTTTTATGTAACAGCCCTGTGAAGCAATTCTCATTTTACTAGTAAACTTGGGCTTGAAGTTTAAAGTCAGTTATATGAGGGCCCAGGTTTTTTTGCTTCTAGATCTTACTGATTTTGCATTATGCTACACGGCTTTCTTGTAGAATAATAGAAGTCCTACAAACATCCTTTTTGTAGCAATAAAATACCCTCAAAATATTACCTAGTGATATCTGTTGGACTGGTTTACTATATCATATTTAAATATATTTTAGTAACATTTTAAAATTGTGGTATGTTCAAACTATACACCTTAACATTAATTTCTGTAGATTTGATGGCAATGGCAAAAACTTTACTTCCTAATAGTTAATGATTTATTTTTAAGTGGATTGATTTAAAATGGAAATTGGTATAATCTAATTTTTTTTTTAATCTAGTCTCTGTAGAAGCTGAAATCCATCAATCACAGTTCTTCAAAATGCAATGGAATGTACCAAGGTCTGTATTCCGACTGGCACATAGGACATGCGTGGAACCACATAAAGCCAGTCTTTTTGGACACTGTCAAAACATAAAGGGACCCTTACATTTGTATAAAGCTGCATCCAGAGTAGTTTTGGTACAGGACCCTCAAAAACAATGGCTGCACTTAACTGCTGTCCCGTGTGTTGCAAAGGAAAGGAAGCCATTCACCGCTCACCTACCCCAGCCGGGGGTCCTTCGCCATAAACAGTGGGAGCAAGATATCTTATCCAAGAGGGTTATGTCATCCCGTGCCACATCCCCTGGAACTCCTTCGGAAAAAAAAGAAGAACCTGATCCTTTGCAAGACAAATCTATTAGTCTTTATCAACGATTTAAGAAAACATTTAGACAATATGGAAAAGTTTTGATTCCAGTGCATCTAATAACTTCTGGTGTTTGGTTTGGAACATTTTATTATGCAGCCATAAAGTAAGTTCTTGCTTGGATTGAGCACCTTTCCCTGCTTTATCAGTATGTTAATCTTCTTAATTGTAGGAATCAAAGCCTTAAATAGTTTTTTAAATACTTTAATGTCTTTTAACTGTTGAGTGTGACTGCTTCTCCTAGCTGTTTTTGACATTTTCATAGCTAAATTTGCTGTTCATAGCAGGCATTATGTGAAAATTTTGAACTGTACCATCTCATTTAATCCTCACAACTCTATGAAGTAGGTAGTGTAGTTATTCCCATTATATTGATTAAGAAAGAATAAGTCAAAACAACTTAGCTTTTCCCCAGATATTTTGGAGTCTTACTTCAAAGCCCCTGCTGCTCGTCTATCAACATTTAGCATGGCACAGAAATAAAATAAGAGATTTCGGAAATTTGGCAGCACTATTGAGTTCTATACTTAAGTATTTCTTAAAGGGTTCACGAATGTAAAAAGATATCTATTACTTTGCCCTATGTATGATTTTGGTGGGAAATTAGTATCATGTTTTTTGCCAAAGCCTGGCTAATATCTGTTAAGAAAAACGAACAAATTGCAGGCTCATGCTTTAGTGTTACCCACAGCTGATAATGTGTCAAGGTAAGGTCTTTTGTTCTGATCAGAAGTTAATTTGTTGCACACTTAAAAAATTGAGCATAGATCTCACGTTAGGTGTTCTTACCACAACCAAAATAAACTTCCAAAAAAAGTCAATTTGGTGGGCCTAGCCTGAAGGTACTATAAAACGCAGAATATCTAAATGCACCTTTTTTGGTTAAATACTCCACCTTTCTTTTAAGGTGAGTTTATTATTTACAATGTTGTAGGAGCAGGGTACGCACTGAAACAGATCCCAATGATTTCCAGTTTGTTTCTGCCACTAGTAATTAAGGCATTCCGAAGTCTGCCTATTCCTTTGAATGTGCCCTGTGGGCTTTTCTTGTGTTAACCTGGGCATGACAGAGCTGAGTGAGCGCACCATCCTGAGCGCAGTGAAATGGCACAGTGAACCCCACTTTGAGTTTTAGTAAACTCAATCCTTATGGGGCTAGAATTATTTTATTCTTTCCAGAAGTCCATTGATTTTCAGTGTTTGGTTATATTTAATGGCTTGATATATTAATAAGATATGTTAGTTTGGCATGTAAGGCCCACTCCTTGGGAAAACGTTATTTTTTACTAAATTAAAAGATAATGAAACGAAGACTTATTCCTGGGAAACACGGGGATTAGAAGTGTTTCTTTACAAAAGTTCTGAAGGGATTTTTTAGCTTGTGTAGTTGATGCTGTTCTGATTCTCTTCACATCTATTTCTCCATTTTATTCCTAATCAGTTATACCCTTCTTCGTTACGTATCCGTATCCTTTAAGAATTGTGTCTTTCTCTTTATAAGTAACTTGGCATTTGGGGACTATCATTTGTAATGGCCTCAAAGAGCCTCTCTGTACATTTCCCCCACAGTATACCCATTACATACCATTTGTTTGCATCTGTTTGTCAGCATGTGTATCTGTACTTGGTAGATGTGGGGTAAGGGAGAGAAGATCCAGCAGTCACAGAAAATGCAACAAAAAAACTTAAGTGTTTACCCTGCTGGAAAAAAAAAAAAAAAGAATTGTCCCTTTCTTTACAGAATATCCTTGTATACGTACACTTTATGGATTATCTTTTTCATGACATTTTTCTGCGCATGTATAATATTTATAGAAGTCTTCAGAAGTGCCCTTAGTGAGGCGCCTGGGTGGCTCAGTCGGTTAAGCGGCTGCCTTCGGCTCAGGTCATGATCACAGGGTCCTGGGATTGAGCTCCACATTGGGTTCCCTGGTCCTCTTGCCCCTTCTCTCTGACACAACCTTGTAGAGATCTTAAATCTGACCAGAAGTTCTCTGTTTGATAACTGTAGCTTTGTGATGATGGTTTTGCTCCTGTAGTTAGATGCCTTGTGTTTTAGGCCTCAGGTTTCTAAAGTTACAGAACCATTCTGAGGCAAAATGCTGTGTGATTTTTACGGCATTGTATTCTTACTGTGAATGTGCTTTTTTCCTTGCGTATTTCTGCATCAGTTGAAACGTCATAGAGCTGGCATTTGTAAAGCACAGATTTCTGTGAGGCCATGGAAGCTTCAGAGTCAAAAGTGACAAGTGGATATTACTGTTGAAATCAGTCCCTCGCTAGTGTTTCATATTTAGCAAATTCCAAAGGACATGGAAGTTATTATTGCTTTAAAATAGTCAAGCCATCAAATCAGTATTTTAGAAATAAATAGAACCTGGGGTACTTGGGGTGGCTCAGTTGATTAAGTGTCTGATTTTTGATTTCAGCTCAGGTCATGATCTCGGGGTTGTGAGATCGAGCCCCACGTGCAGCTGCGTGCTCAGTTGGGAATCTGCTTGAGCTTCTTTCCCTCCGCCCCTGCCCTCCCAGCACATGCTCATATGCTCTCTCCCCCTCTTTCTAAAATACAAAAATCACTAAAATAAAGAACTAGAACCAGTTGTTTGCTTCTTTATTTTGTAAAAGATACTTGTGCAAGATGTCTGAGGTAATTATTTGATCTTTATGATAGTTCTTTTTTTCCTAAATCACTCAGTTTTATCTAATTTTTGGCCAAATGTTTGTCTTTTGTTTCCCCATTCGTGATTGCTTTTAAATTACATACTGGGCTAGGAAATGAGTGATAAAATAATTTTATAATTGTATTCATTGTAGAAGATATAATTAGCATATCACGGTAAGATATTAATGGTACATAGTGACTTGATTAGACCCATAGAATAGCTAAATCCTAGTACTACTACGTTTTGCTTTAATGGGATTCTGTTGTTATCAAGAGACTTGAAAAGGAACTGATGGTGGAGAAAGAAGAAACCAAGTTGGACTTACAGTCAGTTTTGTAATTTTTAACTTTTTAAAGATCCTTCAGTTACCTGCTTTCCTTTCGAAGATGGCAGGTAATTTTCCTTAATGATGATCAGCCATATGTTCTTGAGATTAGTCCCTGATTTCAGAGTATTATAGTGAAATTGTAGAGGGACAACATCCCCAATTAACTGAATTTTTTAAATATTAAAAATAAATTGATTTGCTAGCTATTATGTTACACAGAATACAGCTGTCTATAATAATAATGGATCTAGGCAATTCCCTTTCTTAATTACAAAGAGAAGGAGCACCTATACAGAGACATGCCCTGTAGACCCTCTTGTAACCATGAGTCACACATACACCAGCTGTGGGACAGACTGACATCATGTGGCTTCTGTTGTGATACACTGAGACAGAATTAACTGTACAGTTTTCCTGTTTAAAAACGTTTACCTGAACCTGATCAGGAGGGAAAAAACAGACAGATCCAAATGGAGGGGTATTCTCCCTTGCTAACTGGTCTGGAAACTTCAAAAATCTCAGTGTCAAAGATGTCATGCCCTCCTCAAAAAAGTTCTGAGGATCACTTCTAGAGGAAAGGACACTGGAAAGAAATGACAGGATGGTGACAAGGGACATACTGGAATGAATAATTCAGGAAATTTTAATATTAAATAATATATTAAGTATTTACTATATACTCTTGTGTATGTTAAATTTCCTGAATACGGGGGCACCTGGGTGGTGCAGTCAGTTAAGCATCTGACTCTTGGTTCAGGTTGTGATCAGCTCATAGCTCAGGCTGTGATCTCAGGCTCATGCTAAGACCTTCTCCATCTCCCTGTGCCCCCTCTCCCATCCCCCCCCTTTTTTAAAAATTTAGTAAATCTTTTTAAAAATTCCCAAATATGATAGTTATCTTTATGTAGGAAAAACACAAAACCAGAACCTTGTTCTGAGTGAGGGGTGAAGGATTAGTGTCTATAAGACAACACACAGTGATAAAGGGAGAGAGTGTGAGAGAGCACATGCCAGTAAAGCTAAATGTTGATAATCATGGAAACTAAAAATAAATTAGGGCTTAACAGTTCATATTAGAGACTTTTCTTTGCCTTCTCTCCCTCCATCCCAGAATTTGTTGCAGTTTATGGTAATTGCTTCTTCACCTGCCTGCTAAGCCTGCTAATAGAATAGAGACATCCATTTAGAATAATTGAAGTTTTCATCAAACCCATAGAATCATTTATTCTTTGTATAATAACAGAATAAGTACTGTTATAATGTTGCTTTTACAGCAATATAGTTTGACATGTAATTTTAGAGGTGAAAAGCTTAGGTCTTGAAGTTTGAATTGGAGCATTCTGAAGAAGTAGTTTTTGGTTGGGGAAATGAAGACCAAGTAAATCATTCTGGTCATTCCTTCTATCTTGTCATTTAAAGCTATTAATTTTACTCTGCTAGATCCTTCTATTTTTATAAATATGGTAACTAGGGATATACGTCCATGTGCAGAAGCAAAGCAGAAGCTGCAAACAGTGAGATACAGTGTAACACTGATGTTTCTGTACTTTTTCTTCTAGAGTTAAATCAGTTCTTGATAATGCATAAGTGACCTTTAAACAAAATTTGTTTTGGTGTTTTCAGAAAACTTCTTGAAAATATTTATCCCTCAAAGTTTGTGTGTATAATTGTGTGTGTGTATATATATATGTTACTTTGTTTCTTAGAGGAGTGATGTATAAATATATAAATCATTTTGTTTCTTTCTTAGAGGAGTGAATGTGGTTCCTTTTCTAGAATTCATTGGGTTACCTGACAGCATAGTAAGCATTCTGAAAAATTCCCAGAGTGGAAATGCACTAACAGCGTATGCCTTGTTTAAGGTAAGTATTGTTATAAATGAGTTGCTCCTCACACTTAACCAATAACAGGCTCAGTTCCTCATAAAACTCCATGTTAGTTCCCAGTAGTAATTTTTTGTAACCTAAAATACCACATAAAGTACTATAGTCTAATGGCTAAAGTTTTTTTTTTTAATTTAATTTAATTTTTTGGTGTCTGTGCCAAAATTCATTCTTTATGCACCACACCCAGCTTATATTTTTTTAAGTTTAAATTTTAAGAATAATTAAGATGATGGTTTAGAAAGAAGTGACTTGAAAATCAGTAGATCATTCCTAACCTGCTGTAATGAGACAAATGTGAGACTTCCGAATTTCCGGAAGTCATCTTTTTGACATTTCTCCCACTTATGGTATCTTAATTTTCCTTATTCAGAGATCCATAACTTGTTGGTTATATTTAGCATTTATGTTACTGTTTCTACTAGTTCATCTACTTGGTAAGTCAAATAGCAAAGCTTAGTTCAAATTGTTTTATGGGATAAACCGTAGACTCAATAGCTGTTACATAGGTTTCATTTTAGAAGTTTGTCCACTATAGCTGTTCTCTGGAGTTGAGACACCGACATCTTTATAAGCAGTTTCTACATCTATGGGTCTTTTAGAAGAGGAGACTCACTGTAAATTGTGGATTTTAGCTATATTAATCTTACTTTTCTCAGTTGACAAATAATTATGAAGTTCTATATATCTTCATCCTAAGAAAGAAAACAGAAAACGTTTGGAAACTAGATTTTATTTTATTTTACTTTTGTTGTAATAAAAATACTTAGAAGTATGGTTTTATAGTAGTACAGGTAACATTTTATTCTGTCATCCTCATTAAAATCCTCAGAAATCTAATCCATTTTTATTTTGATTCTGACTAGAGGGCTAAAGCCTAAGTGCTGAGCTTTCAACATTAACACTTAATAAACTTATCAATTATCAAGTTTCTAGTTATAGTGGGTATAATTTGCCTTAATAAGTCAAAGTATCATGATGATTTAAGCCATTTCCTTAATTATAATTGCTCCTTATCCTGTGCTCCCATAATGTGTTTGTAGCGCTTATAGTTCGTGTCATGGTCTGGGGTTAGTTTTGCAGAGCTTTTTTTTTTTTTTTTTTTTTTTTTTTTTTTTTTTTTTTTTTAAAACATTTGGTTTCTTTAGTGGATTTTAAGTGTTTAGGAATGTTCTCTTTCTCTGTGTTTTCACTGCGCCTGATACTGTGTTTGGTAGGTGCATAAATGCTCAGTGCATGTTTCTTAGGTGGGAATTGAAACAATGAACCTGTACATGTAGGTAGGTTAGTGTCAGCAGTGTTCCTTCCCACTCACTGTTCCTCTGTGAGGTGAGAAATATGCAGGGGATTCTCCTGGTATTTTCTGTCACCCATGGTTTCTCAGGTGGAGCAACAAACACTTGAGATTTATTGCTTCAATAAGGCAAAGCTTCAAAAAGAGGTGTGGCGAAGAGGGAAAAACCTCCTGGAGTGTGACCTTGTTATACTGACTAGCACACAGTCCTCAGCCCACTAGCACTGTCCTGGAAGTGTACCTTTGTTTGAATTGACACAAATTTGTTGAACTCCTGTTCTGTGCCAAGTGCCATTCTAGGTACTGGGGATACTGTAATTAAATAAAATGGTACAAAATACATGCCCTCATGGAACTTATAGTCTAGTAATGGGAGCCAGTTAGGTAAAGAAGGTAAAGTTAAAACACACACAGGGGTGCCTGGGTGGCTCAGTGGCTTAAAGCCTTTGCCTTCAGCTCAGGTCATCATCTCAGGGTCTTGGGATGGAGCCCCACATCAGGCTCTCTGCTCAGCAGGGAGCTTGCTTCTCCTTCTCCCTCTGCCTGCCTCTCTGCCTACTTGTGATCTCTGTCAAATAAATAAATAAAATCTTAAAAAAAGGAGGGGGGCACCTGGGTGGTTCAGTTGGTTAAGCAACTGCCTTTGGCTCAGGTCATGATCCCATAGTACCAGGATCAAGTCCCGCATCAGGCTCCCAGCTCCACGGGGAGTCTGCTTCTCCTCTCTCATGCTCTCTTTCACTGTCTTCTCTCAAATAAATAAAATCTTTAAAACACACACACACCATGGAGTTTAGGTGATATTAAGTGCTAAGAAGAAAGAGCAAACCAGCAAGGGAGGATATGTTTGTGTTGGAGCATTTTTTCTTCTTCTTCTTCTTATTTTTTCCCCCCAGAGGGAGGGTTTCTAGAAGGGAGGGAGTTAATCAGGCAGTTGTATGTGAGAAGAGCATTCAAGGTCAAGGAGGGGAAATGCGAGTATAGTGTCCTAAGGCTGCAGGGTACCTAGAGTATTGGAGGGAGCGGGGAGGATGCCGGTGTGGCTGGGATGAGTGAATGCCAAGAGGTAATAGAGCAGCCAGATGAGGGTGGCCTTACGGGCCATTACGAACACTCTGGCTTTTACTCAGAAGAGATGGAAAGTCACTGGGCAGTTTTGAGTATCTGACTTGTGTTTTAACAAAATCATTTTGGCTGCTATGTTGAGAACAGTCCATATATATAGCTCAGCAAGGGTAAGAAGCCCAGAGATCGAGCAGGAGGTGTTATTGCAATGGTATGGGTAAGAGCTGGTAGTGGGAGGACCCAGGTGGTAGCAGGAGAGCCCGTAAGATGTAGGTGGCTTCTGGATGTGTTTTGAAGATGGAGCTGATGGACTTTTTTAATGGATTGAATATAAATTATGCAAGAAAAAGGAGTTGAAGCTATTGTGTATGTTTTTGGCTTGAGCAACTTAAGAATAGAGTTGCGGGGCACCTGGATAGCTCAGTCATTGAGCTTCCAACTCTTGGTTTCAGCTCAGGTCATGATCTCAGATCATAGGATCAAGCCTCACGTCAGGCTCTGTGCTTGTGCGGTGGGAGTGTCCTGGTAGCTCAGTCCATTAAGTGTCTTACTCCTGATTTCAGTTTAGGTCATGATCTCAGGTTCATGAAATCAGGCCCCATGTGGAGCTCCCTGTTCAGCAGAGAGTCTGCTTGGGATTCTCCCTCTCCCTCTGTCCCCTTCCATGCTCTGATAAGTAAATGAAAGAATAGAGTTGCCATTTCCTGAGATGCAGACAGCTTTGAGAGGAGCAAGATTGGGGTGGGACCATTGAACATCATGAGATCAGTTTTGAACAGATGACATTTTGAGCTCCTATTAGACATGCAAGTGTAAATAAATTGGATGTTGTATATTCTGGAATTTAGGGAAAAGGCTCAGTCTGGAAATTTAAGAATCATTAATGTACAGGTGGCACTACAGACTTGAAGTTGGATAACCACCAAGGGAATGAGGTAGGTGGAGAAGGAGTACAGGGGCTCAATACTGCCCCCCAGTGTTCAGAGGTAGGCAACAGGAAGAAGAATGGGGAGGGAGGACTGTAAAGGGGCAGCCTCTGAAGTGGCAGGAAACCAGGGCAGTGGGGGCATGGCAGCCAGGCAGGACATGCTGCAAGGAGTAGAGGGGGAAGCTGTCTCCATAGTTCTGATGGCTCACAGGCCTCTTCAGTGACTGATGAGAGGTGGGCGTGAAGGCTTAGAGTAAATTAAGAGAAAATGAAGAGAGGAGTTGGAGATGGAGAGCATTAGGCGGCTCTTTCAAAGCGTTTTGGTACTGAATTTTTTTTTTTTTTTTTTAATTTATTTGACAGAGAGAAATCACAAGCAGGCAGAGAGGCAGGCAGAGAGAGGAGGAAGCAGGCTCCCTGTGGAGCAGAGAGCCCTATGCGGGGCTTGATCCCAGGACCCTGAGATCATGACCTGAGCCGAAGGCAGAGGCTTTAACCCACTGAGCCACCCAGGCGCCCCTTTGGTACTGAATTTTAATGCAGAAGCTATCAGAATGTGATACCATTGCGGTCCGCATTTGTGTCGCTCTTGGACCAGTTCATCTAGTATTCACCTGTGGTCCTTAAATCTCTGGTCAAAGTTAAACCTGTACATGCCTGCACGGATTTATTTATTTATTTATTTATTTATTTTTGCCTCATGGAAGTTCCCAGTTGGAAATCCAGACCCAGGGTGGGTTGTAATGAGAAGGTAGCATAAGGCCTGGAAAAGTCAAAGGGATTTGGAAGTGAAACTAAACTAAATTCCGTAAAGAATAAACATTTGGCCCATGTTTGCCTCTCACCATTTGAAGTAGTTTGGTTCCGGTTTAGTTCTACATGTATGGTATGCACAGGTTAGCAGGGTTGATAAGGACGAGAAACCTATGTGTGTTTGTTGTTGGCCCCGAGCCATCTTTCTCATTTCCCACAGTGCCCGTCTCCAAGGTTCACTAGCACGTGGTTCCAGGCTTCAGTGCTTCTACTGGGAATATCCTGTAATCCTTGGCTCAGTGTCCAAGTGACAGGTGTTTGTAAAATGTGTTTACAGAAGAAGATCCCTTGCTAAGAGGGAAAACCATATAGGCTGTAAACTGTATTAGCCTGGTGAAGCAGTAATTTATACTGTTTGGTTATTACTAAAAATTTAAATTTCAGACTGTTTTTGCTAAGATGAGAGGCATGATCAGCTGTTGATCCGCCTGTGTTTGCTCTTCTCTTCAGATTGCAACACCTGCCCGATATACTGTGACTTTGGGCGGAACCTCATTCACTGTGAAGTATTTGCGTAGTCGGGGCTACATGTCGACACCGCCTCCTGTCAAGGAATATCTGCAAGACAGGATGGAAGAGACCAAGGAGCTTCTCACAGAGAAAATGGAAGAAACAAAGGATAGACTCACCGGAAAATTACAAGAAACCAAAGGAAAAGTTTCTTTTAAGAAAAAAGTGGAATAGGGTGCCTTATATAACAGGTGATAGACAGTTTCTGCACTTTAACCCTTTGGAAACTATGGACAAAAGATACATCCTCCTGATTTTTTTTTTTTTTTTTTTTTTTTTTTTGGTTAGTTGCCTAAATACACCAGTTCTCTGAGGGTTAAAGACCTAAGATACCTTTTTAAAGTTGAATATTACTAGAAAAATCAGTGTTTTTTGAAAAGAAAAACGGAACCCGGTATAAGAATTTAACACCAATAGCAGCATTAAGCAGTGGTTTGTGTCTTCGTAAATCAGAGCTTTTTTTTCAGGGTCTTCAGAGTCATACTTGCTTTGTGTTCTGTTGCAGCAGATGGAGCAGTTGACTCCTTGAATAACTGATGTGGCCCTAGGCAGGGTGTTAACACTGGGTTTTCATCTTTATGTTATTCATTGAGCATTTAACTCTATTCATTTCTTAATGTGGAGACCAATATTATCACAACTGCCAGTGAATAAGAGGATATTTAGTGTTTCTGTAAAAACCGTATATAACAGTTATCTACCAGTTAAAATACACATTTTATATGAAGGAAGTTAAATAAAGATTGAGTCATATATCTGTAAATAAGATGTATTGGTTACATGTAAGGGAAAAATTGACCCTTTAAAAAATGATTTTTACCCAAAGCTTGTCAAAATCAGTTTTTTTAAAGCAAATATATATATATCTATTGTACTTTTTCACCTAAAACATAAATCTCTACTTTGAATCATTTGTGTTCTCTCCAACTATTTTTCAGAGGAAATGTGAGAATAATATTATACCTTAAGTTTATTGTTGAAATCAAATATCCTTAAGCCATGACTCAGGTTTGCGGTTCTCAAGCAGACGCAGGTGTGGGAGGATGGAAGGTGCCGTCAGGTTGTTCCAGAGCTGACTCACTCCTGCCATGTGGCAGGCCTTTGTCTCCACAGGCCAACACTATCAGTGTCTGTTTCAGAGTTAATGTTGATTTCATTGTGCAGTAAATTTTTAAATTGTAGCTGCTTTTTCCCTTATCCTGAAATATCTTTTTCCCTTATATTGAAATATGCCCGAGCATTTTACTTGAATTTTTTTTTAATCGCAAAATTGTCATTAAATTATCTGCTTGGAATGAAATTCAGCCATTGTCAGATATGAGTTGCCATGATTGTGTGTTTGAGGATGTATGTGTCTGTTTCTTTTGCTCTAACTGCTTTTACTTCAGTTCTAACTCTTGAGTTGATATTTAGAAGACAGGATGGCCTCTTTCTAGACCTATCATTGTTTTGAGCGATGTGATAAGGCAAGAGAATGTCCAAGGGACTTCCGGAAGCATTCTGGTAGGGAATCACGGCTGTTGGGCAGGATTTTTGTACTAAATATTTAGTTCGGCCAAATTTAGAGAATAATTTAAAAGAAAAAAATGTTTGCATTTGATGCAGCTAATCATTATGTTGGAACACTTCATAAGTTAATGCTTTTTTGGGGGGAGGGGCAGGGCAGAGCAGCCAAGGGGCCTGCTGTTGCTCTGCCACACACACTCTGGATCAGGCAGAACGGTTTGGTCTCCTGATACACAGCTGAAGCCATGATTTCAGATTGACAGCACCTTTCAAGTCTAAACACCATTTCCATGTTTTAGCTTGCTTATTCACATTTTTGCAGATATTAAATGCTAAAATATTAACAAATTTGTTTCTTTTTTTTTTTTTTTGACCACTGGAGACTGTGCCTTTGTTTCAACATCTTATATGAAATGCTTCTGAAACAATTTACTTTTCATATTACACAGGGCATATTTTCCAGTAGGGTTAAAATTTGGTTTCTTAGAAGTCACTAATAATCCTGAGACTAAAATTTGCTTTTCCTGACTGTCCACCATTTGAGTTTTGTTACCTTCCAATTTTGTTATTGTGTTTATCCAGTTATAGAAAGTGAGTTGCTGATGTGTGCTTTGAAATTCTTTAGTAAAATGTTCTCTGAAGAGGTGAGTGCTTTTGTCATTACTTGGCATTAGGAATATTTGTATCCTATCAAATGCTGTTGTTAGCATATTACTAACCTAGTCTTTAAGGCAAGCTACAAATGGCTTAAAAGAGAATACCTGTGTTGTTTGAAATATTAATAGCAGGCTAACAGAATATAGTAATGTGTATAAGTTAAATATATCAGAGTAATATATATGTAATAAGTATATATTTATTTCATCATATTCATGTAATATATATTTATATAATATAATTTTACTTAATATTATTATATAATTATATTTTATTTTATATATTATTTGTTATTATATATATTATTCAAATATATATCACAGTAAATATATGTAGTTTGCTATATATAGTAAACTCCATTTCATTCACAGTCAACTTTATACTTTGGATTAACTTGCCACTACCTTCTGTGAGCAGTGAAGCAGAGCAGGATCCCTAGTCTGATATGCATGTCTGCCTTTAAGTAGGATGTGTTGATAGAGTAAAGAGAGAGCTATGACTGAGATTTAACGTATATAAAGTGATGAATACAGTTTGCTCAGCAAATTCACAATTGAAATGAAAAATAGGTTAGGCAAGAGACTTAAGTTTATTCAGATATAATAGCAAAACCAACCTTTTAATGTACCCAAAATAATCTTTTACTGAATCTATGGCATATAGTGGGATGCTGTTCAGATTTCAACAAAGGAGAAAAAGAATGGATATATTGAGATTCCCTTTCCCCCAGTAATGAAATTATGCCTTCAAATGTAATCTTCTATATTTTTCTTATTATAGAATATACTCCCATTTATTTACAAGTGAAAGATAACCCGTAGTCCTCATGCCCCAGGGTCAAACGGAGCTATTGACTGCCCTACTTTAATGATCTTAGAAGGTAATTACAGGAATTTTAAAGATCTTAATAGTTTGGGCGGAAGATGTGTTGGGCGAAAAGCATATCTAGCTTTACTCTGTGTTCTTTCCACTGGGTTCAGGCCAAGTCCCAGGATTTCTTTTAAACAAGGACTGTGTGTGGTGGAATATGGTGATGGTAATGAAATGGACAGAAGGTGATTTTAACAAATGAGACAGAAAAGGTGCATCTTTCCTTATAATTTTGAAATACCATTTTTGTAAAATGTGTTTGTGACATATACATTTCTCTTTTTCTTAAGTCTTCTTTGTTTGAAAGAGCGAGAAGAAAGGGCAGAGGGAGAATGAGAGAGAATCTCAAGCAGACTCCCCACTGAATGCGGAGCCTGACTCGGGGTTCGATCTCACAACACGGAGATCATGACCTGAGCAGAAACCTAGAGTTGGGCACTGAACCGACTATGCCATCCAGGCACCCTGAGATATGTTTGTGAAAAATACTTTTTTTCACGGTAATGTAGACAAATATATCTTCTGTTAGCTACAATTCGTTTTTTGAAATGGGGATCTTCATTTATTTGAAATTTTCAAAATTGGGTCCGTAAGGCCTAGATGAAAACTGTTTTAATGCTTCCAAAGTTGGTTGGAGTATTATTCCATATTAAAAGCTAACTGCCTAATTGACTATTCATGCCATAGTCTAAAATGCACCAAATCATACTGGCCTAGAGCGAATTAGCACAGGAGTATTCAAATAGAAGAGTATGAGCCTTTCTGCCACCTTGGAATTGAACAACCTGAACCAGAAATCTGTAGAACTAAAGGTGGGTACTTTTAATTATTCATTATGCAAATATGACCTTGGTCTAGTCTCTTTTGTCCATCTGTATGTCATGTGGTATCCGGTTAGCATTAAATGGGATTCCACAAGATGCTGTCCCCTGTTCCTGAAGATACGGCAGACTCCAGATTTCATTCTCCCTTAGAGACTAGAATGGTCTAGGGTCCTGCTCCTTTCCAGAACCCATCTTCAGCCATGAATTTTGGCCTAGCCTTCTGATTCTTAAAAGATCCTGCAGTTTGAGCTTGTAGCTTGTATTTGAGAAAAGCTGATTCAGGCCAATTGGATATATATTTTCCCCCTCTGTGAGATTTTTCTTTTGTGACTTCTGTGTCACATTGGTTCATTTTAACTAGTCAAAACAAGTTTTTGATTGTCTTGCTTCTTCAGGGTTAGGCTTTGAAAATCAAGCTGTATTCTTCCCTGTGCATCATTGACAATAATAATTACAGATCATAATTATCTTGTGGCAATTATCTGGCTATTTTCATAAGCATGATCTTAGTAGGAAGAATGCATCTTGATTTTGGAAACCTTCAGGGCAGAGTATAATGTTTAGCCCATTCTTTATTCTGATGACTTGATTGGACAGCCACGGTGAGGAAGCATGTGGTTTCTCTTTGCAGATGGGAGCACTCGAGAAGAGTAATACGAAAGAACACTTCTTCCACATTGTGCTTTCTCTGGGACAGCATGGTCCGTGAGGGCAGAAGCCCTAGGACAGTTAAAAGATGTCCCACGTGCTGGCTGCCAAAGCATTTCCTCACTCTTCCTGAAAGGGCAGCTTGCGTAGAACCTTTCTTCTTTCATTCCCTCTCCCTCCCTCTGTCCAGCTTTTTTGTTGTTGTTTTGGATTTTAATCAATTTAAAAGAAAACTTGTAAGTGAGAAAGGAAACAGGGAGTGTGCACACAAGCTTGCCCGCTTCTCCTTGTGGTACAGGCCAGTTCTCCCTGTCTGCCTCTAATGGGCAGGTCCACATGGCCCGGCTTCAAAAAGAGTGGGTTGGTTAACGCAGTTCCCTGACTTTTTAATCAAATACATGGTAGAAAGCCTTTCACTCTATTTTGATAATTCCATAAATGTCATTCTAAGCATATGACATAAAATCATGATAAATCCATATCTTCCTTTTTACCAATTAGATGTTTGAGCGCCTTAAAGCTAAATTCGACTTCTTACAGAATATACAGCATTTTCTCTATATACACAAATATTTAAGCTGTAATTACCTTTTATGAACCTCTAAGTACTAGATTTAAGATTCTGTAATGATTGAAGCACATTTTGATAGTTTGTGTTTTAGTGAATCTGAATCAGTATTTTCCTTTGGATACTTAATATGGTGACTTAACTCTCTCCATTGCTTTACTTCTCTAAGAATAGCAGCTGCTTTCGTTCTCCTTGTGCTAAGGGTGCAAAATGGGAGTGTCTGTGAAATCCTCAAATAGGGATGGCTCTGACTGCCCTCTAGCTTACCCTTTGGAGGTGAAATTGCAGGGCTTGCTTGCATGGTACTCCACCAGCTGGCACTTGTTATTCCTCTGTTAAAGAGGATATAGGATATGGTAGGTCATAATTCACGTTATTACTTCTTTCGGTTCAGAAGTAAGGGACAAGTCTCAGTGGTTTCCCCCAAGCGTTGGAAATATCATCGGATACTTTTGTCCTCAAAGTCTAATGCAACTTTTGTTGAGGAATCTAGACCATTTAGTAACTGCATTATTTTAGAAGCATTTTAGATCAATAGGAGTTTTGAGTCATTTACCCCAGGCTTTCAGAGAATTTATATAGAATTTTGCTTTTAGCAGGTCATTTTAGAACTGAAACCAATATTTTTAGTTGAAGAAAAGCATGGGAGAGCTGAGTCTGGAATTCAGATCCCAACTTCCAGTTTATTTGATTTATCCTCTTGTGCTAGGCATGAAAATAAAGTAAGTCCCAGCTTTGGGTCTTTTGAAATTCTTTGTATTTTTGGAGCCAAAGCCAATTTATTAACATTCTTTGCCTCTCTTCTGCTGGTGCCTGCCTGCCTTCTTTTCGGCTTTTAATCTTGTAATTTTTCTTTACTTCATTCACAGTCCCCTATTTTCATTCTTTTCTCTTTAGAGTAGTAGGAAAGGGGAAAGGTAGCTATCCTGTTATTTCCTGTATGGCTAGAGAAGGAGATATTGCTTCATTTCTCATGCTGTAGCTTCATTTCCCTCAGCCGGCGACATAGGGAGGTTTCAAGGCTGATTGATGCTGGCGTCTTCTTGCTATCCAGGTTGACCTTGGCAAAGCATTTAGTAGCTGTTTTCAAACACCTAAATCCATACTTGAGAACAAATAATCGAAACTTTGGTAATTAGAT
Source organism: Meles meles (assembly GCF_922984935.1). Lineage (NCBI taxonomy): Eukaryota > Metazoa > Chordata > Mammalia > Carnivora > Mustelidae > Meles > Meles meles. The sequence continues at coordinate 33,325,930 of NC_060077.1, forward strand.
CTAGTCCTTATATATCTGCACATTTAATGTTTCATATATCCAAAGAGGATTTGATCTCGGGAAATTTTCCATTGCCTCCTTGGCAAAAAAAGGAGTTTGTGTTTTCTCATTGCTCCCGTGTGGTGGATTGCCCCTTTGTGGAGCCTGTGTCTGTGGCATACTTGGAGCCAGCTCGGATTGGAATTTTCCATGTACTCGAGGCCAGTCACCAGAGCATGTGACGCGATCAGAAGCTGGCATTTATGGAAAATTTTAGCACTGAGAAGTTCAGTATATCCCTGGTTAAGGATTATCAGGTTTCACTAAAGGATGAGGTTTAGCTGCACTGAGTCCCAAAGAAAATGACCAAACTTAAACCCTGGCATGGCCCATACTGGTGAGCAGCTGTGTGGTACGGCGAAGTGTCCCAGAGAATAGCTGTAGTCTTCACAGTGTCATCTTGTTACCCACGCTCTGTGCAGGAGGCATGTCTAATGGACCTGTCGGGCTAAAACTTGGTTTGCTGCATCTGCCTTGCCTCTGTCACTCCTGCAGCTTGCATGCAGACCACATGGCTGGTGAAGCAAGGATGGTGGGAACCAGATACGCTCCTGTTCATGGGCTGGAGCCCCTCTGTCTGAATGCAGAGCCCCTCCGGGTGGGTTGCCACATCTTGCCTTGTCTCCCCTGTAGCGGTGCCTGGCTGAAACACTTGCCGGCAGAGACTGGCTGATGGAAAAAGAAACAGAGTGAGAAATGTAGAACACACGTGTTCATCTCAGGGTTAAAGGAGGTTGACAGTAAGGGAAAAAGCTGAGTGCTCCTGGGTAGCATTCCAGAAGAGGGCAATCATGCCAGTGTTAGCAAAGAGAAATGGAGAATATGGCCTGGGTTCTAGCTGCAGAAAGGCAGAGGTGCCTGAAGGGCAAGGTCCTGGTGCTTGGGGCCTGAGGCTCATCCAGGGTCTCCCTCAGGAGGAAACTGGGGAAGTAGAATGCTAAGTAACAGAGCTCAAATCAGCATTAGCTGCTCCCCCACGTAAAAAGAAAGCAAGAGACAGAAAAAGGGCAAGGTGAAGGGGGCAAGGCAAGGAAGGAAATTATTTTCTAAACGATTTTCTCGTATTTTCACATTGTTTCTAAGACACACACACGCACCCTGCTCCCCACCTCACAATGTGGTTCATTAACCAGAAAACCTGTAGATGACAACAGTAATGAAGAGAAAAACACATATTTTACACAAAACCTATGGCAAGAAAGTTTTAGGCCTGGTGATTTAGACTTTACCTTGACATTGGATACTTCAACCCTAAGCTGTACTAATTAGAGTATTAAAATCTGGGATTGTGATGCTACCAGCTTTGGTTTTCTTTTTCAGCATTCCTTTGGCTATTCGGGGTCTTTGCTGGTTCTATATAAATTTTATGATTGTTCTAGGTCTGTGAAGAATGATGGTATTTTTATAGGGATTACATTGAATGTATAGATTGCTCTGGTCAGCATAGACATTTTAACAATATTTGTTCTTCCAATCCATGAGCATGGAATGTTTTTCCATTTCTTTGTGTCTTCCTCAATTTCTTTCATGCGTGTTCTATAGTTTTCAGAGTACAGATCCTTTACCTCTTTGGTTAGGTCTATTCCAAGGTATCTTATAGTTTTGGGTACAGATGTAAATGGGGTCAATTCCTTTATTTCTCTTTCTTCTTTCTCATTGTTAGTGTATAGAAATGCATCTGATTTTGGTGCATTGGTTTTATATCCCGCCATGTTGCTGAATTCCTGAGTTCTAGCAATTTTGGGGTGGAGTCTTTTGGGCTTTCCACATAGAGTATCATGTCATCTGTGAAGAGTGAGACTTTGACTTCTTCTTTGCCTATTCAGATGCCTTTTATTTCTTTTTGTTTTTTGATTGCTGAGGCTAGGATTTCTAGTATTATGTTGAATAGCAGGGGTGATAGTGAAAATTCCTGTTGTGTTCCTGACCTCAGGGGAAAAGCTCTTAGTTTTTCCCCATTAAGAATGATAATTTGCTGTGGACTTTTTGTAGATGGCTTCTATGATAATGAGGTATGTTCCCTCTATCCCTACACTATTGAGTTTTAATCAGAAAAGGGTGCTGTATTTTGACAAAGCTGTTTCCACATCAATTTAGAGGATCATATGGTTCTTGTTTTTTCTTTTATTAACATAATGGATCACATTGATTTGCGGATGTCGAACCAAACTTGCAGCCCAGGAATAAATCCCACTTGGTCCTGTGAATAATCCTTTTAATACATTGTTGGATACTAATGGTAAGTATCTTGGTGAGAATATTTGTGTCCATGTTTAAGAGGGTTATTGGTCTGTAATTTTCCTTTTTGATGGGGTCTTTGGCTTTGAAATCGAGGTAATGCTGACCTCACAGAAAACATTTGGAATTTTTCCTTCCATTTCTATTTTTAAAACAACTTCAGAAGAATAAGATTATATCTTCTGTAAATGTTTGGTAGAATTCTCCTGAGAAGCCAACCAGCCCTGGACGCTTGTTTGTTGGGAGATTTTTGAGTACTGCTTCAATTTCCTTGCTTGTTATGGTTCTGTTCAGGTTTTCTGTTTCTTTCTCTTTCAGTTTTGGTGGTTTATGAGGTTCCAGGGATGCATCCATTTCTTCAGACTGACTAATTTTTTGGCATATAGTTGCTCATAATATGTTCTTAAATTGTTTGGTGTTGGTGTTGATCTCTCCGTTTCCTTCATGATTTTATTAATTTGGGTCCTTTGTTATTTCTTTCTGATAAGTCTGGCTAAGGGTTTATTGATCTTATTAATTCTTTAAAAGAATGAGCACCTGGTTTTGTTGATCTGTTCTGCTGTTCTTTTGGTTTCTGTTTCATTGCTTTCTGCTCTGGTCTTTATTATTTCTCTTCTCCTTCTGGGTTTAGGCTTTATTTGCTCCGCCTTCTCCAGCTCCTTTAGGTGTATGGGTAGGTTGTATATTTGAGACTTTTTTTGTTTCTTTAGAAAGGCTTGTATTGCTATGTACTTCCCTCTTAGGACTACCTTTGCTCTCCATCCCAAAGGTTTTGAACAGTTGTGCTTTCATTTTCATTTTTTTCCATGAATTTTTATAATTCTTTAATTTCCTGGTTAACCCACTCATTCTTTAATAGGACACTGTTTAACCTCCATGCATTTGTTTTCTTTCCAAATATTCTGTTGTGATTGAGTTCAAGTTTTAAAGCATCATGGTCTGAAAATAAGCAGGGAATAATCCCAATCTTTTGGTACCAGTTGCAGCCTGATTTGTGACCCAGTATGTAATGTATTCTGGAGAATGTTCCATGTGCACTCAAGAAGAATGTGTATTCTATTGCTTTAGAATGAAATGCTCTGTATATATCTCTGAAGTCCATCTCATCCAGTGTGTCATTCAGAGCCCTTCTTCCCTTGTTGATCTGCTTAGATGATCTGTCCATTGCTGTGAGTGGAGTGTTAAAGTTCCCTACTATTATTATATTTTTATCAATGTGTTTCTTTAATTTTGTTATTAACTGGTTTATATAATTGGCTGCTTCCAAGTTAGGGGCAATAAATATTTACAATTGTTAGAACTTCTTGTTGGATAGGCCCTTTAATTAAGATCTAGTGACTTTCTCCATCTTTATTTATTTTTTTTAGAAGATTTTTATATGAGAGAGAGAGAGATAGAATGAACAGTGGGGAGGGGCAGAGGGAGAGAGAAGCAGACTCCCTGCTGAGGAGGAAGCCTGACACTGGGCTGAATCCTAGGACCCAGAGATCTGACCTGAGCCGAAGGCAGCTGCTCAACCAACTGAGCCACCCAGGCCCCCCTTCTTCATCTCCTGTTACAGTCTTTGGTTTAACATCGATTTTGTCTGATAGAAGAATTGCTACCCCTATGTTGCTGTTGTTGTTTTATGTCCCCTTAGTATGATAAATTGTTCTCCACCTCCTCACTATCAATCTGGAGGTGTCTTTGGGTCTCTTGTAGATAGCATATGGATAGGTTTTTCTTTTCTTATCCATTCTGATAACCTGAGTATCTTGTAGATGGCATATGGCTAGGTTTTTCTTTTTTTTATCCATTCTGATAACCTGTGTCTTTTGATTGGCTCATTTAACCTATTTACATTCAGAGTAACTGAAAGATACGAATTAAAGGCCCTGTTTCTGTAGACTGTTTCTGTTTATTTCTGGCCAATGTTACTTGGGATCCCCTTTAAAAATTCTTTTTTTTTTTTTTTTTTTTTTTTTTTAGAGAGAGGAGTAAGCAGGCTCCCAGCCAAGCAGAGAGCCCGATGCGGGGCTCGATCCCAGGACCCTGGGATCATGACCTGAGCCGAAGGCAGAGGCTTTAACCCGCTGAGCCACCCAGGCGCCCCTAAAAATTCTTTTAAGGCTGGTTTAGTGATCCCAAATTCTTTTAGTTTCTGTTTGTCTTGGAAGCTCTTTCTCTTTCTATTCTGACTGATAGCCTGCTATCAAGTATTCTTGGCTGCATATTTTTCTCTGTTAGCACCCTGAATATATCATGCCAGTCCTTTCTGGCCTGTCAGGTCTCCTTGGATAGGTCTGCTATCAGCTTATGTTTCTACCTCTGTAGGTTAAGGACCTCTTGTCTCGAGTTGCTTTCAGGATTTTCTCTTTGTCTCTAAAATATGCAAACTTCATTAATATTATATACTGGTGTGTTTTTATTCATTTTGACAGGGTAGGGGAAGGTTTCTATGTGCCTCCTGTACTTGAATGCCTGTTTCCTTCCCCATATTATGAAATTTTTCAGCTATGATTTGCTCAAATATACCTTCTGCTCCCTCCACTTCCCCGAAACCCTAATTATTTCTGCTATTGTTTTGCCTTATGGTATTGCTGATCTCTTGAATCTTTCCCTGATAATCCAGTAGTTGCTTATCTCTCTTTTTCTCATTTTCTTTATTCTCCATAATTTTATCTTTTATATCACTGATTCTCTTGTCTGCCGCACTTATCCTAACAGAGCCTATTTTTTTTATTACATCTCAATAATACAACCTGATTAGATTTTAGTTCTCATATTTCTCCAGAAAGGGATCCTTTGGTGTTTTCTATGCTTTCTTCAAGTTCAGCTAATATCTTTATAATCATTATTCTGAATTCTAGCTCTGATATCTAATTGATATGCATATTAAGTCTCAGGCAGTTAGTACTGCCTCTGGTTCTTTTATCTGGAGTGTTTTTCTGTCTTGTCATTTTGTCCAGATAAGAATAGATGAGTGAGGGAATGAAATACAAAAATATCAACCACGACCCCAGCAAAATGTACATTAAACAAATCAGAAGAGATGAGAAATGAAAAAAGAAAAAAGAAGGAAAAAAAGAGACTATAATCAAACAGGTGGACAGAACAGAATAATACACTAGGTCCTGGGTGTATTTTGGTCTATTTGTTAGGAGAAACTAGATCCCAAAATTGTATAGAAAGAAAAAAACATATAGGGGCACCTGGGTGGCTCAGTGGGTTAAGCTTCTGCCTTCGGCTCGGGTCATGATCTCAGGGTCCTGGGATCGAGCCCCACATCGGGCTCTCTGCTCAGCGGGGTGCCTGCTTCCTCCTCTCTCTCTGTTTGCCTCTCTGCATACCTATGATCTCTCTCTGTCAAATAAATAAAAAATTAAAAAAAAAACATATATATACAAAAATAAAATTGAATACAATGAAAGGAAGCCAAAAATGAAGAATATATATTTAAAATGTAAATGTAAAAATGAAAATGAAAAAAGACTTAAAATGTAAAAATGAAAATTAAAAAAGGCTTAAAAACAGAATTGATAAAATAAGAAACTAATTGAAAAGGAAAAAAGAATATCTAAACTGAAATACTGAAGAGTCATGAGGGAAAACATGAATTCTATACACTTGTTTTCTTGTAGCACTGGAGTTACATACTTTTGTGTTTGGTGAACTTGGTCTTAGCTGGATGTTCCTGCTGGTCTTCTGGGGACAGGGCCTGTTGCCCTGATTCTCAGGTGTCTTTGCCCTAGGTGGAATCACACTCCCCTTGGGAGGGGGCCAGGCTAGGAATAAGCGGCTTCAAATTGCCCTATGTGGTTTTTGTTCACTGAAGGCTTTCCATGCCACTTTAGAGGATGAAAAATGAAAATGGAGGCACCTTGATCTCCGGGCCTGGAGCTGAAAATTTGTGCCTCCCCCTCTTCAGTGAGCCCTCAGGAGAAGCAGTCAGTCTTGTATCCCTGGTTTCCATCTGCACTCTGTGTTCACCCAGCCTGCAACCAAGCATTTTATCTCAGGTGCATGACCCCATTTGGAGTCTCCAAACTTTAGAGGGTCCTGCAGCTCCCACCTGCACCGGTCCTACCAGGGGAGGGAGGGGGTCTCACTGCAGTTCTTCTGCTTGGTGGACCCCTGCTCAGAGAGCAGGCTCTGGACCATGCTGTGGTTAGTGGTTTATGGCAACCCTGAATTGAAAGCCCACCCCTGGGATCGCTGATTGCAGCCAGCTTCCCCACTCCCAATACCTGGGAGCTCTGCCACACTCAGGCATCTCTGTTCTTTCCGTGACCCCAGGGATCCTGAGACCACACTGTCCCATCTAGGATTCCACCCCACTGTGCCAAGTTCTGATTTTGCGATTGGTTGCTATGTAATTTTCTAGTAGCCGGCTTACGGAGACTCCCTCCCACCACGGTCTATCTTCCATATATCACCTCGGGTTCACTTCTCCACATATCCTACCTTGCGGAAAGTGGTCTCATTTCAATTTGTAGAGTTGGCAGCAATTCTTTTCTTAGCTCTCCAGCTGAGTTCGCAGGTTTTCAGAATGATTTGATAGCTCTCTAGCTAAATTCCAGGGACCAGAAAAAACTAGGGTCCCCTGCTCCTCAACCATCTTCTTTCTCCTGGAAGTTAGTGCCTTTTTTTTTTTTTTTTAAGATTTTATTTATTTATTTTACAGAGAGAGAGATCATAAGTAGGCAGAGAGGTAGGCAGAGAGAGAGGAGGAAGCAGGCTCCCCACTGAGCAGAGAGCCCAATGCAGGGCTTGATCCCAGGTCCCTGAGATCGTGACCTGAGCTGAAGGCAGAGGCTTTAAACCACTGAGCACCCAGGCGCCCGGAAGTTAGTGCCTTTTGACCACCTTCCTCCTGTTCCCCTCCTCCAGTCCTCCCCTTCTGGTAACCACAAACCTGATTTCTTTTTCTGTGACTTTGGTAGGGTTTTGTTGGTTGGTTAGTTTTCAACATTCCCATATACAAGTAAGGTCATACAGTATTTGTCTTTCTCTGTCAGACCTATATCAATTAGCATAATATTTCGAGGTCCATCCATGTTGTTACATATGGTAGGATTTCCTCATTTTTTAATGGTTGAATAACATTCATCATGTGTGCATGCACATACACACCACCACCACCACCATCTTTACTCATTCACCCATTGATGGACACTTAGGTTGTTTCCGTGTTTTGGCTATTGTAAACAATGCTGCTGTGAACATAGGGGTGCACATATCTTTGAGTTACTATTCTTGTTTCCTTTGCTATTTGCCCAGAAGTGGAATAACTAGATCATATGGTAATTCTCTTTAAGTTTTTGAGGATCCTCCATATGGTTTTCCAAGTGGCTCCTCCAATTCACAGTCTTGCCAACAGTGCACAAGGCTTCCCTTTTCTCCACATCTTTGCCAGCATTTATTGTCTCTTGTCTTTTTGATAACAGCCATTCTAACAGGTGTGAGGTGATATCTCATTGATACATTTCCCTGATGATGAGTGATGTTGAGCGTCTTCTCATGTACCCACTGGCCTTTTATATATCTTTTCTAGAAAAATGTTTATTCAGGTCCTTTGCCCATTTTCTAATTGGGTTTTTTTTTTTTTGTTATTGACTTGTAGGAATTATTTATATATTTTGCATATTAACCTCTTACCAGATACAGAGTTTGTAAATATTTTTTCCCATTCAGTAGGTTGACTTTCCATTCTGTTGATGGTTTTCTTTTGCTGTGCTAAAGCTTTTTAGTTTGATGTAGTCCCACTTGTTTATATCTTACATTGTTGCTTGCACTTTAGGTGTGATTTTACTAAGTCCCCTGCCGATGAGGTTTATTCTTAAGTCTTCTAAGAATTTCACGGTTTTAGGTTGTAAGTCTTTAATCCATTCTGAATTGATTTTTGTGAATGGTGTAAGATAGGGATCAAGTTTTATTCTTTCACATGTGAATATCCAGTTTTCCCAGCACCATTTACTGAAAAACCAGTCTTTTTTTTTTCATTGTGTATTCTTGACTCCCTTGTCAAATACTAGTTGACCATATATGCTTGGGTTTATTTCTGGGCTTGTGATTGTGTTCCATTGGTGGAGTGGCCTGTTTTTATGCCAGAGCCATACTGTTTTAATGACTGTAGCTTTATAGTGTAGTTTGAAATAAGGTGTGGCACCTCCTTCTGTGTTCTTCTTTCCCAGGATTTCTTTGGTTATTTCGGTTTTTTTGTGATTCCATATAAATTTTAGGAATTTTTTTAAATTTCTATAAAAAATGCCATTGGGGGGCACCTCGGTGGCTCAGTGGGTTGGGCCGCTGCCTTCAGCTTGGGTCATGGTCTCGGGGTCCTGGGATCGAGCCCCGCATCCGGCTCTCTGCTCGGCGGGAAGCCTGCTTCCTCCTCTCTCTCTCTGCCTGCCTTTCTGCCTACTTGTGATCTCTCTCTGTGTGTCAAATAAATAAATAAAATCTTAAAAAAAAATGCCATTGGAATTTTGATAAGGTTTGCATTGAATCTGTAGATGGCTTTTGGTAGTATTGACATTTTAACAAGATTAATTTTTCCAGTCCACAAATATGGGATACCATTCCATTTATTTGCGTCTTCCTTGATTTATGAATGTCTTACAGTTTTCAGAATAGAGCTCTTTTACCTCCTTGGTTAAATTTATTCCTAAGTGCTTTGTTGTTTTTGATGCTATTATAAATGGGATCAATTTCTTTTTTTTTTTTTCCAGAAAACTCATTGTTGGTATTAGAAAATTCATTGTAAGGATATAGAAATGCTATTGATTTTGTATGTTAATGTTATGTCCTGTAACTTTACTGAATTTGTTGATTAGTTCTAACAGGTTTTTTTGGTTGAGACTAGGATTTTCTATATATAAAATCAGGGAATCTGCAAAGAGACAATTTTATTACTTCCTTTTCAATTCTTTTTTTTTTTTTAAATATTTATGTTTTTGAGAGAGAAAGAGAACATGAGCTGGAAGAGCAGAGGGAGAGGGAGAGAGAATCTCAAGCAGACTCTGAGCTAAGCACAGAGACTGATATGGGGCTCGATCCCCCAACTCTAAGATCATGACCTGAACTGAAATTGAGTCAGATGCTCAACTGACCATACCCTTCTTTTCCAATTCTAGTAACTTTTATTTCTTTTTCTTGCCTGACTCCTCTAGATAAGGCTTCCAGTACTCTGTTGAATAGAAGTAGTGAGAGTGTTTAATTTGCTGGTGTTGGACCATCCTTGCATCACAGGGATAAATCCCACTTGATCATGGAGAATGATCCTTTTAGCACTGTTGAATTCATTTGTTCATATCTTGAGAATTTTTGCATCTCTGTTCATCAGGGATATTGGCCTGTAGTTTTATTTTCTACTGGTGTCCTTATTTGGCTTTGGTATTAGGGTAATGCTGGCCTTATAAAATAAGTTTGAGAGTATTCCCTTATCTTCAATTTTTTGGAAGACTTTGAGAAGAATTGGGATTAATTCTTTAAATGTTTGGTAAAATTCTCTACTGAAGCCATCTGGTCCTGAGCTTTGCTTTGTTGGGACATTTTTGATAACTGATTCAATCTCCTTACTAATAATAGGTCTGTTCAGATTTTCTATTTCTTCCTGATTCAGTCTTAGTAGTTTGTATGTTTCTAAGAATTTTTCCATTTCTCCCAGGTTGTCCAATTTGTTGTCATGCAGTTGCTCATAGTAGTTTCTTATGATTGCTAGAATTTCAGTAGTATCTGTTTCCTTTCTCATTTATAATTCTGTGATTTTGTTGATTTGGTCTTTCTCTTTCTTCCTTGGTTTGTCAATTTTGTTTATCTCTTCAAAGAGCCAACTCCTAGTTTGGTTAACCTTTTCTATTGTTTTTCAATTTTCTGTTTTGTTATTCCTGCTCTGATTTTTATTATTTCCTTCTTTCAGCTAACTTTGGGGTCAGTTTATTCTTTTTATAGTTCTTTAAAGCATAGAGATAGATTGTTTGTTAATATGGGTGTTTATTGCTATGAATGTCCCTGTAAGAACTGCCTTTGCTGCATCCTATAGATTCTGTTATTTTGTGTTTCCATTTTTGTTTATCTCAAGAAACTTCTATTTCCCCTTTTAATTTACTCTGGTACCTGTTTCTTTCACTGGGATTTTAAGCTGTAGGAATGAGTGTAGACAGCATTTTAAGATAAAGCACTGTCTACAAGTCTGTAGTAATTGGCCAAACGTTTTTTAATTAAATCTAGAATATGGATGTTATAACAATAGCAGCTCCTTTCATTGAGGGCCCCACATGGCAATCACACTCTGTCCTCCAGTCTTTCCGTGGGTGTTCCTATTGGACAGGTAACATGTAAAAGCAACAGCCCGTCAGGGACATTAATTTGAGATAAGGCTAATATTTGAACCACCCAGGTCTGTAGGTTCCAAAATCTGTGTGGCCCTTTAATTGTAAGGACGGAACTGGGACAGATGCCAAATCATCTTAGAGTCCATACCAAAGATGGGAGTGACTGATGGTGCCCTCCCTCAGGTAATAGCTCAGAGCTGCAGCAAGTGAGGAGGGGTTGGGGTCACCTGGCCCACACATTAGGGGAGACAGACCTTTGTACTCTGACTTTAAAGCATGCTTACTCTGTTTGATAGTGAGGCTTGCTAGAACCTGTGGTGCTTATAGATGCATGGTAACAGTAGGCACAGTATAACTCCAAATGCAGATGGCTTTGTAAACAGGTTAAATTTTACAGGAGCTACTATATACAGCTATCTGCAAATATATATACCAGCTTCCTGGTAAGTTCTTTTGAAAGCCTACATTTTAGTCACCACTATGCTGTGTTAGAATGATTAAAACTGTAGCTTTGGCATGTCTGATTTTTTAGAAAATTGTGTAAAGTAGGGCAAGTGAGGTTTGTAAAAGCTTAAGTCTGAACAGAAACATGATGTTAAGACAAAGAACTTCACAAGTGTGAAGTTTTAACTTTGGGGCTGCTATTTTAACACAAACATTTGAATTAGAATCCAAAGCAAAACAGCATAATGAGCAATCTAATTATGATGTTCTAAGGAACAGACTCGTTATAGAATGGTATGTGCAAGTGTCATCACGGAGAGTCACAAATCCAGCATCTTATTTCAAGGCTCACTATGAGTGGATCTCTGGAAGAGGATGCCCTGTGTTTCCAAATGTTCTCCTAAGGGGACAGGAAGCAGGCAGCCAGAGGAGTGTGATTTCCAGCCAACAGCCCTGCTGTTTCACAAACAAGCTAATAATCAGAAGAAGTTGATCAAAGAAGTCAGAGATTGGAGGAGTTTGGGGTCTTGGCAGGCATGTTTTGGTGGCCCTGAAGTACTGTGTCCCCCAGGTTGGGACACAAGGAAGCCCAGGCAGAAGAAAGGTCATCATCAAGGAGGGGAGGTTTGGGGATCCATTCACGTCCTGTGCTGAGTGTAAGCCTATCTGGGAAAATGGCGGGTCCAGAACTGGGCCTCTCTCTCCCCTGCCAGCAGCCCCTGGCTCTTGGAAGGCCCCTTCCAAGAGCATCATTTCAGCTCCAGATAGGAATTCATTAGTTGTGTGTAACACCCAGTGCTCACCACACAAGCCCTCCTTAATACCCATCACCTGGTTACCCCATCCCCCCACCGGCCTCCCCTCTGAAACCCTCAGTTTGATTCCTGGAGTCCAGAGTCTTTTATGGTTTGTATCCCTCTCTGATTTCTATGTCTTCAGATTTCTCTCCCTTCCTCTGTGGTCCTCCATGCTATTCCTTATGTTCCACTATGAGTGAAACCATCTGATAATTGTTTCTCTGCTTGTCTCATTTCACTCAGCATAATCCCCTCCAGTTCCATCCATGTCGATGCAAATGATAGGTATTCATCCTTTCTGATGGCTGAGTAATATTTCATTATATATATGGACCACATCTTTATTCATTTGTCTGATGAAGGGCATCTTGTTCACGTTTTGGGCTTAGCTGGTTTCTGTTTCTCTGACAGCCATCCTAAAACTGGGAGACAGCTACATATCCTCAGGCACCTCGGCTCAAGTGAAGCCGTTCTCAGTGGATCCTCCCACGATGAGACCTGTGGACAACCCCTGAACATTTCTATGTAGAACCTGGGCTTGAGAAAGGTTATCTAAGAAACCCTAAGAACAGTGTTTCTTTGGGACTGGATTTTAAAACACATGGAGTTTCCCCCCACCCTCACATATGTGCTTTGTTTTTTAAAGATTGCAAAAAAGAAAAACAGGAGACACATGTATATCACTGACTATTTTTAATGATTTTGTGCTATGGTTTGACCACAGCATTAAGAACAAGCAGAAAAAGCTGATTTCATAACTAACAAACAGCACTTAGAGCAACATCTTTCTTTAAAAGTATTGCAATTACAGACCTTAGGTCTAAGAACTACATCACCATTGCTCAGTTAAAAGAGGCAGATACACGACAGTTGGAAATATTTCTCTGTATATAGCTGGGAATTATGTTGAAAGTAAGCACAAACAGCTGTTACAGACTTTAATAACTTCTGGTTATCAGAGCTCACATGAGCTACTGAAAAGCTTGCATACAGTTGTACCTTTTTAGTTGGCTGCTTTATAATAAAAATTAAATGAACTAAATGGTATGAATAGTGTACACATTTAAAAATAGCTTTCCAGTAGACAAAGACAATTAGAAAATGTGATTTTTGAAAGCCAGGAAATGAAAAATAGCAATATACCAACAAGCACATTAAGGTGAACCAGTATCATTAACAGCAAAGTTTAAGCCTCAATTCTGTAGAAAGGAAGCAATGGTGTGGGAACACACTTTAGTACCTCTGAGTCTAGAACATTCTCTGATGACACTCATCCTCAAACAGTTCTCCCAAGAGATGGAACCTGGAAGGGTGGGAGGGTTGCTCCTGACAGCAGAGAGCCTTGGCTCCTAATGCCAAACCAGAACCACAAGGAGCCCCCACAGTTCATGAGGGGAGCTGAGGGTGGGGGCTGGATGGGACAGAGCCTCTCCCCGCTCAAGATAACTATCTTGTCACGCCTTTTCAGAACAGTGAGAGAAGGGGTGACTTTTCATTCTTCAGCATTAAAAGTTGCATTGTAGAGGTGTTTTCAATGTAAGGATAATCTGTAATCATCTGCTTTCTGGAGGATAAGGGCATGATTCTTTTGTGATTTTCAAAATCAGAACATAACACCACAGAACAAATAAAAACATGGATTTTACTAGAATTAATATCCTCTGGTGACACAATAGAGTGGAAATATGGATCAGATGGGCACAATTTCACTGACTGCCTTTATGGACAACACTGGAAAGAATGAACATGCCCATGATTCAACTGTGGTTTTGGTGAAGACATGATAGGCTTTTTCCTTTTTTAGTATTAGAATATTTGAAGATAAAGGCAGAGGTCACGAAGGACACTGAGCTGGAAGGGTAGATGTGTAAGAGGTGCGAAAGAACAGGGGACGGAAAACGTAATCCCTAACGGCTGGCAAAACCTAGCTTATCAAGATCACCCCGAGACAACAACAGGAATGGATAAAAGATTCTTCACTTGACTGACCAATAGCTAGTTCTCTGTGAATGATAACCCAAAACAAGTTTTGCTAAGAGCGGGGTCATCTCCTAAGTGGATTTGTTTTTCCTGAGATACTCTTGCCCTACACACGCATACCTTCATTGGCTCCACAACTTCAGTTTGTCAAAGGAAAAGGCACAGAGAGACTAGGGACACGGATGACTCCGAATGCCTCTGTACTGACCGAAGTCCTCTGCTGCTGGCCAATTTCCTGAACTTGGGCATCATTTCTGTAATTTTAACAAAGTATGCACTTTTCACTGGGGCCTGACCTCTCCAGTCTTCTACAACATGAGATATCTTTTCATAAAGCAAATTCAAAAGACACTTTTTTTTTTTCTGACTCTAACACTGGTCCAACTGAGCCTTACTAAAGAGATGAAAATGAGAAGCATCTAGTGGCAACCAAAAAGCTGTGGGATTCTTTTAAAATTATTTTTTAAAGGGTTTTCACAGCAAAGATGCAACTCTCGCTTGCTATACATATGCTGGTCGTAAACAGTGGCTTGCTTGTTCAGACTTCTTTCCCTTGTGTTATAATATTGATATTTAATAGGAAAATAAACTACATAGACTTTTATCTGTATGCATCCATTTGCAAATTTCCTTACAAAAGAGGACAAAGCACATAGGCATTCACAAATTCTATGCCATTTCTGTTAAAATCAGTATCTATACATTATATTACAGTATTAACAATTTTTTGTTCTACCCATTGGGTAGGATATGTGCATAATATATTCAAGTTATATACAGCACCTTACAAATAAAAAGAGAAGACGGACAACTGAAAAAGCACCATTGTAAGTGAGGCACAACAAAGGTGGGAGCAGAGTGCGGCAGTGGGGGGCTCGGTTCCTGGGTCTGCTGAAGTCAGCAAGAGACCCCATGGGGGCTTCAAAGCCGCTGGCATGCAGAGCTCTTTGGAACGCCAAGGGCGACGTGACATGCAAGTAGTGCGTCCATTACTCCCCCCCCCCCCCCGCCACCCACAGCACACAAACAAGCACACACGGAGAAAGGGAAGAGGATCAGAGGAAGGCAGCGCTTTCTTAGCAAGGCATTCCGACTCACACACACCAGTTTCCCGATGCAGCTGGTCTGGAAAGCAGCAGCAGCAAACGACCGTCTAACCCTGGCAGTCAATTACAAACTTGAACTATGTGAAAGACGCAGTACTTTGGGTAGTAATATCACCGCGACTGAATTCTTGGTTCCTGAAAAATGTAGTTATGCGAGGCAGGAGGATTTTGCAAGGTCCTCTGGCCAGCCTCTGGCAGCTGGCCGCAGTGAGGGGAGCCCACAAAACTGCCAAGACTAGCTTTTGTGGTCTGGGTGAAAGCTATTTCTTCTTCTGTGACTTTGGTGGGCACTGGTGGACACCGTGTTGCTCACACTGAGGAGGGGAGACCTGCCAGCCTGTCACCCAGTCATGTCATTTTATTTCGGTTCACTAAGGCCAAGGTAATCTGGGTGAACATCAGCAGAATGGAGTCTGCGTCGGGCCCTTCCACTAGGATTGGGCCTTGGCAGAGAGCGGAAGTGGCCTTGGGGGGCATATCACCATACAAAGTCTTGGTGCCAAGCATGGGTCTGTTTTGTTTTAGTCACAGATAAAACCAAAAAGTTAACAAAAACCAAGTGTCCTTCCCAGTTCTCCCCCCCCCCCCCCCGCCCCCCGCCCCGCATACTGCTGAGCTTTGGAAATCTGAAGAGAAATGAATGGTATATGAGACAATATGCAGTTAACGGTGCTGCTTTACAGAGCAAACTTCTAGCAGGAGTCCCGGCATAGCTAACACCAGACAGAAGCTGCAGGCAGGGAGCACGTGGGGGAGCAGCCCCCAGCCTGGCCCCTGAGAACCCCAGCAAGACCCTTCTACAGGCACCCCCTAGTCAGCAAAGCAACTGGATGGATGGTGCAGGAGGGCCCTGTCCAGGGAGGCAACTTCTGAGGGGAAGGCTGTGATTTGACCGGATTCTTCTAGGTCAGAGCAGTTTTCTAGCAGTGCATGCCATCTGAGTTCTTCTCATTCTAATGAACATAGAATAAGGGTGAAGAAGATCAAAGGAAGAAGTTCAGAAGCCTAAGGCATGCTCATCTGTGCACCACATTACTACGCCAGTGCTTCTGAAGGCCTCCCAGGCTACTATCAGCCCAGTCCTCTCCGAAGAGTTTGAGCTAAAATCAGCAGATAAACGTGAAGTCCTCCTCATGACAAGTCTTTTTAAGTTTTCAATGCTCTCTTCGGCTATCTTGAAATTTCTTAGGAGCTGTGTGTCCACAAGTGTATGTGATGGGGAAGGATGGAGGGCATGCTTGTCAAACTCCTTAACACTAAATTTTGGTCAGGGACACAAAGAACAGAGCAACGTTTACTTAATTACACAGTTTAGCAAAATCTTGTTTGTACTAAGGACTGCTTTGGCGATGGAAGAACACAGACCTTCTGAAAAAGCAAATACACCCCTGAAGACTTTGTTCCTAGAAATGGGATTCAACATACCCTGGGCTTTATGCTCCTGGAAGTCTGGGGACAAGCTGGATGTCACAGCTGGTTCCCCGGGAGCACTATCTCCCCACCCACAGTTCGTTTGAACAATGCAATCCTTTAACACCCTTCTGAAATAATAAACCCACCATGAATTACCTAAATCACAGGCTCCCCAGCCGGACCTTCGGATCTCCTAAGCATGTGGGCTTCTTGAAGGTTGGGCCCCCTACAAGCTGCCTCCTCACATCACCCCTTGTCCCTCACCCAGCCACCGAGGGGGTAATGTGGTGTGAACAGGGCAGTCACACCTTTCAAGAAGCTGTGGATCTGAATTACCTTTTCCCCATGTCAAAGGAAATTGACTTAATTCAGCTCATGACCTTGGCTTTCAAATTAATTCATCATGGAGGTCCAGCCTCAAAGACCATCAAGTCATGGTTTGCTAGGTCTGTGTCTTTAAATAACTATCTAACTCAAAGGGCAATTCTCTAGGGTGGCCCAATGGGAGGAACCTCTTTTGAAGGATGATTCAAGTTACTGGAATTAAATAATTGCTTTGCCAGATTATTGTGGACATCTGCAAAACATTCATAAACTTGCAAAGTGACTAAGGAATTTACCAGTTTCTGACCATAGCTCATTCTTGTAGCAGGTAGGAAACGGATTGTGCAACCATTTTGAGGAAGAGCTACAATATGGCAGGTTCACCACTTTATCAAAATTGCAGGTGAGATTTGGAATGATGACTAAGCTTCTCCTTTCATCTGATGGGACACCTAACCTACCCTGAGCCCCCACCCGTGGGGTCCTGACTGGGTCAGGTCCTAACATTCCCTTGCACGGTGAGGTAAGGTTCATGCCAAGGGGATGCCCGGCTTCCTTAAGCACGGGCCTGTAACCCAGGCAGTGAGCTGAGCCACAGGAGGGCCTGGGGCACAGGAGAGGCAGGCTCTGGGTCTGGGTCCAGGCTCCCAGGGATCTGTCCAGTCTCGGGGTCCCCAAGGCAGCCCCCAGAACAAAATACGCCTCCAAACAGGGTCTGAGGCCTGAGTGGCAAGGCCTGCCCATCTTTTCTCTCTCTCCTTTTAAGAAAGACTTGATCTGTGGAGGTTACTGCGTGAAATGGATGAGTCTAATGGAGATTCCAATCCTCAAAACAAAACAAAACCAGCCACCTACTGACCGAGAGAAGTAGCAGAAAGGAGCCACGGACAGGACTCGCCATTCAGAACATTCTCCAGCTCTTAGCCCACAGCACAAAGTCACCTCCCTGAGAAACCACCCCAGAGACCCACAGACAGACACAAACACACATGTGCCAATTCAGCAATGAGAACGGCAGAGATCAGAGTCACTGAGCCATCATTCCAAATTCACTGTTTTACATGCAGAGGCCATAGGGGACAAGCCCTCCACGGCCTGGTGCTGGCCAAACCCACAGGCTGCGGCTGTCACACGGGCCAGATGCTGGCTTCCACACAAGAAAGTTACTTATTCTACATAAGAGCAAATGTTTGTAAATATCAGGAATAGTAAAGCTGAGACTAGCAGTATTTAAAATGAGCTTTCTGGTTGCATTGAACTACGTGTTGTGCTTTTTCTCCTGTGTGCTTCCAGTCATTCCCCCCACCCTGCACTGCTGGGTAACCATTGGGGGGTTGGGGGCTGAGGAAGCTCCCCCCAGGGGCCAGGATGGGTTCTGAGTACCACATTCCTCCAAGAGCCCAGGGCCACCAGCAGTGATGGGCAGTGTGCATGGCCCCCGCTGTGTGCTCTCACCCGCTCCAGGGCCCTCCTGCACGTGAAGATGCCCCTGGGGGCATCACCTGCACACCGTGGCCAGGTAGGCTGCCCCAGGGGGCCACTGCTGAGAGCCTCCTCCAGAGCCCTGACCAGCCGTCCAGGCCTGAACTGCACTACCTATCTAGAAAAGGAGAGAGAAAACGGAAATAACACTGAGAAGTCACATATTTCAACAGTATTAAAAATAACCACCTTGCATTTTAAACAATTTATTGCATAAAATAATGTATGTATCTGAGTATATTTCATGCTACAGTGAAAAAAAACAAAACAAAAATAAAAACAAAAAACCTCTAAATTACTGAAGAAACTGCTCCGGGGGAGGACGGGCAGGACTGCGTGATACCGGGTACATAAAATGCACATGTCAGGGTCAAAATTAATCAAATATGCAGCCTAAGACTAGCAGAGGAACTCAGCAAGTCAGAAACGCTGGGATTTAGTCTTTCCTATCTTCCAATCCCAAAGTCTCCAGATGCTTCTGTGATGCACCACTATGTGAGCCAAACTCTTGCAACGGTAATGACCTCCTTGATTTAGGTAAGTTGGCATATGTTAGGCTATATCCCCAAATATCTTTTCTCGCGTGATTATGGGGAACACTCCGGGTATTCCTTGGGCCTAATAATAATCCACAGGTGAGAAGACAACATACAGAACTTCACATAGAACAGTCCCCTCATATATAAACATTTAGATAGTGCAACTTTTAAAAAACACATCATCACGACACAAATTAACTCCTTGCATTCATCTAACTTCTTCACTTTATACCTTGGCACACAAAACAGGGATTTTGAATCATATTTTTAAAACAAAATAAAAGTTCCACACCTTGGGAGCAAAAGCAAACTGGCCGATACTTCCCCATGATAATATATAATAATGCATCCTTTTTTATCAATTCATTATAAAACGGGCCATTCCGGCCTCTTTCTCTGCAAAGTCTCCTTTCATAATTAAATAAATCAAACACCTCTGTGGGTTTTATTTCATGATATCTTCCAAGCATCCCTTTCTCTGTGTTCCCAAGCCTGCCCTTGGTGAAAACCAGCGCCCACCCCGTCCTGATGCCTGTCCCCAAATAAACACTGTTCGCGGTCAGACCGGATGGAAGTTTGTATTATTATTTCAGTCTAGTCTGCTTGCAGTTCCCCTGAAAGGAATCAGAAACAAAGACCACGTTTGCACATTTGGTTTTAGGTTTTACTTCGTTGTAGCACGTGAAACGGAACAACACCGTGCCTGGGGGCGGAGGCAGTGCGGCCCTCCTCCTTCGGTTTCTTCCTCCTCCTGCGCTGTCGCGGGGTCAGACTAGGTTCCCGGGCTTCCTGTCTTTGCCCTGGATGGGCAGCACTGTGCCCCCCGAGCTGTCCTGCTGAAACGGCAGTCTGCTCCCTCTGTGGGCGCCGCTGTGCTGGTGATGGAAGAAAGAGGCGCCGGGATAGTGGCCCATCACCTCGCTGTACGTCGGGGGCGGCCCCTCCATCCTCCCGTTACTGCTGCAGGTGCTGGCACTTATCCCCGAGTTGCTGCTCGGCGGACACGGGCCCCCACTGTACGCGGAAATGTCTATCAAATCGCTGTCGAATATGGTTCGGTTGGGCGGGGCCCTCACAGATTCTCGGTTGAGTTCCCTCTGCTGTTCAGGGTCCCTGAGCTGCAGGGCGCAGGGCCCCTGGTAAGGAGGCGGCTCCTCCCCGTCAGATAGGGAGATGGTGGGAGGAAGGTCGATCTCATGCTGCACGTAGGGGTAGGTAGGCTGGAAACGGCTGAACCGATCCCTCTGGATAAAGGATGGGGCCGTAAACCTGTCCCTGGACCTCGGGGCATACATGATCTGCAAGGAAAGGAGGACAGGGTTGAAGACATCCGTGGCACAATGACCACGAACCTGAGGGTGTCAAGGAAATTCATGCCCGGTCTGTGTTCTCAGCAGTTTCAAGACTTTTCACAGTCCTCAAAACAGGAAACAGGAAACGACTATGATGGGGGGGGGGGGGGAGGTAGGAGGTAGTTTTCTTATTCCTTGTGACTTACACCACTCACCTGGCCAAACTACAGGTAATCTAGGATGGTTCAACAGTGGAGACTGTGGTTCACTGAAAATTTGGGTTTGATGGGAGTTACCGTGAACGCTATGTAAACATTTTCTGCTGGTTCCAGTGGCGTTCAACAGCAATTTCTGGAGTTCAGTAAACAGGAATGAAGTGGAAGAACGCTGTAGGGGTGGCATGACAGTCCCGTCCACCAGGGGACAGCTCTGGGCCCCCCACCTTCACCTGGAGCGAAAGGACCCCACTACCCGCTTCACCTATGACTCAGAAGAATGGGGACCCTCAGAGTTTTCACTGTAAATGTGAGTATAATCACACACAGTGGTATTTGGAGTTGGTACAAGGCACTGGGTCAGCTTATGAATTTTTTATAGGAGCATGTTGCTCTATCCATCGCTTAAGAAAACACAGACCAAGTGAGTTCTTTTTCCTTCTAGTTTCTAGACTTTTCCGGTTGTTTCATTCTGGATGAAAGTTTCCTGTAGTTACTTTTAGTAACTGACATGAAAAACATTTTGTACTCCAAAGTACAAACAGATTTGTTTTCCCAAAATGAATCCAAGTACTATTCTTCTTACATAATTCTCTCACCTATTGCACCAACCAGATTTCTTCTAAAGGAAAGAGATGTATACAGATATAAAGATCTGTATCTCCACTGACTTCTTCACACTGTAGTTTTAACTGATAGGCAAATCTACTGTTATTTTAAAAATCATATTATGAAAGTTGGAGATGCATTTATAAACTATGTCCATATCTGCCAAGCCTCATTATTAGCAGCTTCTGAAATCAGGCAAAGATTAGTGATTCTCAAACTGATTTCTCTAAGGAGCTTCAGACTAGCACGAATCATCTCTAGGACATTCTAGAGAAAACCTCCTGCTCACCTTTTTAACCAAAGTTACAGCATATGCCTTGATCGAAATGTGTTATTTCTTAATTTGTGCTGTAATACACTTAGCCTTTCCATCAATGCTGTCGCAGTGGTTATTCCCCTCCTCCCCTCCCCTCACATGGGTGCAACAGCTACCTCCCACAGCCCACCCCCCACCCCTACCCAACTCCTTACCTCTGAGGCCCCTGGCCGAGGCCCAGAGCTGTCTGAAGGCCACAGGCGCCCTTCCTGGCAGTGGGGGGACAAGAGACATCACAAGAAAAATTATTAGTCTCATGCAACAGCACCCAAAATCAAGGGATCACATTCCTCTTTGAGAGCAGCAGACCTGTTTAAAACATGAAGTGACAAAGAACTGGTCCCTTTCACACTGAACATCTAAACAGAGAACTGTGACCACAAGGAAAAGTTGGAAGGTTTTGGTCTCAGCCATAATGGATTGAAAATAGATCTGAAATCAAGTATCTTCCAAACTATACACCTGTGTGTTTGCAGTCCATTCAAAATGTCCTCAAAAGTGAACACCCGGGTCACCACCCAGATCTGGATAGGGTCTGGGTGAATCCGAGCTCTTATTTGGAGGCCTGCCCCTCACAATGGGCACTAGCTGCCATGGGCCAGGCGCCAGATAACACCATTCTAGAATGCAACCAGCTTTGCCCTAAGCAACAGCAGCAGCAGCAGAAGGAAAGCACTACCCAGCCACACTGGTTGGCTTTCAGACAAAAAACTGAGTTTCCCAAAGCCCAGATGCCCTTCAAGTGTCTTGTAACGAATTTCTTCTTGAGTCCATACATTCATAAGGCAGAGATAACTGGACATCTTGTTTAATATCTTTTTCAAAAATGTTTGACCAGACTAATGAGGTGATGTGCAAACAGTGTATGTGATTAAGGGTCATTTCTAGCACCATGAATTTGTTTACAAGGCATCTCAGTACATCATCCCTTTTGAACCGCCATTGTTAGCTATTAGCAAGTGTCTGCTGGGCTATTTATTAGCTTAAGGCCTGTTACTGTAAGAAAGAGAATAAGAACAATTGAGTTGTTCTTGGTGGTAGTGGTAGTGGTGGTGGTGGTGGGAAGAGATGCTTGTATTTTTGGATTCCTAGGAATGTGCACACATGACCTTGCGCCATCACTGAGCCTCCTGAAATCTAAGAACACCCATGAGATGACCTGCCAGGTAAAACACCCCTAGGTCTTTGGACGCAAAGGCCAACCCTCTCTTGCTCTCTTTTGTAGGCCAGAATTCGAATCCAAACTCTCCCTTTGCAGCTAAAAGTGTTTGTCCAGTACATACAGCCTGTTCCTAAAATACCCACAGGACATCATGGAATCAGGGGCAAAAATACGAACAGACCCAGCTGCATTTAGAGGAAGTTGGGGCTTAGGGTCTGACTATGAAATTACATAATGAGCCGTTTTGGCGCCAGCATGGCGACAGGTGACAGAGAGTCCCAAGTAGAATCTAATAAAGCAGCTGACCCGTACCCATGGGCAGCCCTTCGCTGGGCCTGGGCAGCTTGCTGGGAGCTTCCACAACTTCCTCCGGGTCAAAGGGAAACATTCAGTATGTTTCGAGGTCATATTGAAAACAGCATAAAGGGGCGCCTGGGTGGCTCAGTGGTTAAGCCGCTGCCTTCGGCTCAGGTCATGATCTCAGGGTCCTGGGATCGAGCCCCACATCGGGCTCTCTGCTCAGCAGGGAGCCTGCTTCCTTCCCCTCTCTCTGCCTGCCTCTCTGCCTACTTGTGACCTCTCTCTCTGTCAAATAAATAAATAAATAAATCTTTAAAAAAAAAAAAAAGAAAAAAGAAAACAGCATAAAAACGAATCCTTGGATACGTCTGTGACTTGTCATTCTGCCCCGGCAACCCTTTCTGTCAGATGAGCTTGGTTCCATTCCTGCCCCTGCACACACTCCCTGACCCTGGGGAATGACACCAGGCGACAGCCAGAGCAGGTGGTTAGCCCAGAGTGAGTCGCCAAAGGGCCACAAATAACAGCACCACACAAGGTGACCCAGAAGCAGGGGCATGCACATTTTCTGAAGAATGGAAATAACCATCCTCAATGGTTTTATTTCCCTAGAAATTAGCCAAGCTGGGAAATCGCCTAGAAGAGACCACACTTCGAGGTCTTTCTCCTCCCATTACCACTTCCACTTGGTGCTCTGGGACCCTCCTCTGGAGCCTTTCTCTTGCTGCCTTCAGGGCCACCCTCCCTTCCTGGTCTGTGCCTTCACCCACACTGCCCAAAGCTTGGGGGTGCCTCCAGCTCTGCATTTGGTTAACTGTGGGGAAGTTCTCAGACCCTGTCAGGGGCATGTCTCCTCTCAATGCAGGCTCCCTGGGCCACTCCCTCCCATCCCCCTCCTTACAGGGCCATCCTCATGGGGATGGGTCTACACCACAGCACCTCCTCCTGGGAGCTCCAGGACCCAACTGTGGGGGCCTTCTGGATTCCAACAGAATCCCAGTGCTGACCTCTTTGCACTTGGCCTCATCAGCTTCTCCTGAAACTTCACATTCCTCTGTCAATCCAGCTCATCTGCTCACCAGTCCCCTCACACCCGCTCTGCCTTCCTCATTGCTATCATCAATATTTTATTTATTTGTTTGTTTTTAAATATTTTATTTATTTATTTGTCAGAGAAAGAGAGCGAGCACAGGCAGAGGGAGAAGCAGGCTTCCCTCTGAGCAGGGAGCCCAAGGCGGGGCTCCATCCCAGGGCACTGGGATCATGACTTGAGCGAAGGCAGACACCCAACTGACTGAGCCACCCAGGCTCAGTCTCTCCATTATTAATATCTTAACAACGGCATGGCTTATTTAACCATTCACTAACAACTCCCTGCCCCACGATTCATTCGTTTCTACAGGACACTTATTTTTCAGGCCTTTCACTCACAAAGCACACAGGAGCCCATTAAAACAATGAAATCTACAAGATGCCACAGTGAGAATGGTTAGAGTCAACAGCCCAGAAAGCTGTCATTCTAGTTCTGTGCTGGTACATGGAGAACTGAGACCCAGAAGATGACCAGAATTCTAGAAAGCTAGATCCCAGCTGACCTGATAGTTAGGAACCTGCCTCACTCAGGTCCTCATGCCTTAACCTGCTTTGGCCACACACCATGCTGTCCATCACCAGACTGTCCTCAGTAGCACCGATTCTCACACTGCTGGCAAAGCCTGATTATTCTGGCCCCCCAGATGAGGTGAAGCCCTTAGACTATGATCTGACCCCATGACCAGGGTGCTCCAAGGGGCCTGTGCTATCTTTTCAGATAGCTGTGCCTAGCTGAACTCAAAGATGTGGGCCCTCTTGTCTGGACCCCTCTGTTTCCTCATCTCCAAACACTAGTGGTAACATTTTCAGGGAGAAGGAGCTCATCATACAGCCGGCATCTACTCAAATGGCAGTATTTCTGGATCCTCATTATGGAACCAATTTTTATCTCAACAGTGAAGTCTCTACTGTTCCTGGATAATGCTTGTATTATTACATGGTATTATACTTGGAATAAGCTGTGAAATAAGATAATACTTCAAATAGTTCATAGAGATTTGAGCAATAGGAATAAAATTTTGCCAATATTATTATGCAGGCTTAAAATCTTTCACTTCCCTTACAGCTGTCCCTTGGTAGAACACCCACCAAACGGAAGGAATGCATGCATTCATTACTTCATCATACATCTACTGACGACTTCCTGACAAGGGGTCTTGATCCCAACACATGAGATGATGTGCGTAACCAAAAAGGCCCTGTGCCACACCTTCCCATGGGATGGGGGGTGGGGGTAAACAGGGGTGCTGCACGGTCCACAAAGTTAAGCCATCACTCCCCCACCTTGTTCCACTCAAGAAAGCATTCTGGAATGTGAGTTGGCGTGACATTACTCTAAGGATCACTTTGAATCAATTCTAGTTCATTTTTTTAAGGTCTATTATTCTCAAGTCGCTCATGTTCTATCTATTACTAGACCAATTACTTGAGACACATTAAAATTGAGCAGGACAACACATGGGGGAATGTCACACCTCATCTAGGAAGCTTACAAGAAGGGCATTCTCTTGGGTCCCTCTTCGTATGTGCCCTGCCTTGCATGTGTGTTTCTTACTCTCTAGTTTTCTGCCTGGAACAAAGTCACTGTAACAAGAAAGGTAATGACTGATTATCTGGTGACAACTGAATATTACCAGATGGATCGCACAGCTATTGACACAGAACTGTAAGGGCAAGTGAACTCTGAGTTGGGGAAAGCCCTCGGCCACCACTTTTCCATCTGTGACTTCCGCAAGCTTACTTCGTTCCTCCAAGCCTCAGTTTCCTTACTTGCAAAAGGAGCTTGTTCGGAGGCTCAAATACAGCAAGGTATGCAAATTCCTTAGTCCATGCCTTGCACATAAATATTCAGTAAATGGTAGCTCTTACCATTATAGGTAATGGCTACTGGCTGTTTTATACAGCTCAAGTGGGGATAATTTTCAGTTATCACTTCTAAAATAATGGATTCATTGAAATTTCCTCATTTGTTTATTTACAAGACTATTCCAAAGGTGGCATTTTGTCTTTTTCAAAAAAGATTGTTTTTGAGTATACCTGGCACACTATGTTGCCACCACCTGTCACCAAAGGTGGCATTTTTCTTTTTTTAGGATTTTATTTATTTGACAGAGACAGCCAGAGAGAAAACACAAGCAGGGGGAGTGAGAGAGGGAGAAGCAGACTCCCTACTGAGCAGGGAGCCCAATGTGAGACTCGATCTCAGCCAAAGGCAGATGCTTAACGACTGAGCCACCCAGGTGCCCCACAAAGGTGGCATTTTGAATGGAAACAGTGGAAGCATCAGAAGGCTTAAGCAAAGTTGCATTTAACTCAGATTTCTCCAGAACCTTTCTCATAAGGTCAGGAGCTGATTCCTAAGAGGGGCATTACCCAGGAGACCCCTCACAGCAAGTTCTTCTCCATCACTTCCCACCACTGGGTTTCAGCAAGACCCCAGGAGCTGCACAGAAGGGCCCACCAGGGCATGATCACTCTCTGTACTCTTCAGTCATTAGCTCAGCTGACATTAGCCGTCCACTGAGGGAACCACCATAGGTCCAGACACCGGCAGAGGCTGCTTATGCCATGCACCACTCCTTCTGATATCCTCACATCAAAGTAGGGAGGCAGAAAACAGAAAGAGTAAGAGCTTATCATGAGAGCTTATCTCTTAGATCTTCTTTATTTGCTAAAATGAAATCTTTCCTGTGAATGAGTACTTCGCCATTTGTCATTCTTCTGCTAACATAGTTACTGACCAGCGCTCACTCATGTTCAAGCACCTGGAGTTGGGTGACCTATTTCTTCTGAATCTGCAAGGCTGTGGGCAAAACCTGGTCTGCAGAAACATGCCAAGGGAGAGGTTTCCCCTCATGGCAGTGCCTATCAGCCCAGATCCACAAAAAAAGTACCCCGAAGCCCTTGGACCACCCTAGGGGCCTGGCTGGTCATCAAGGGGTGCTACTGAATCTACATGTTATGGAAAAGGGACACAGGACAGCTCTAAATCTTATGGGCTTGAAGACAGGTATTTTCAGACTTATTTATACTTGAGAAGTGGCTTTGTATTTTCCTCCTTTCTAACTGTCAATGAACAGTCATACTGATGGAAAAATTTCCTGTTGAGTTGAATCTGCTTGACGCTTAAACGTCTTCATTGAAGACAAAAATAATCACCTATCTTTCCAACAATTATCTTTATGACGCCAACAATCAAGATGTGTTATTTGCAGACCTAGAACACAATGACTGCATTTTTTTCCCTTTAAATCTGACCATTTGGTACATTTCAGGGGGTGGGTGGTGAGTGGGAAACTGACTTGTCTTCTTTTTATTTATTTTTTATTGTGGTAAAATGTACATAACACAAAATATGCCATCTTAATAATTTAGAAGTGTGTTCTATGGCATTAAGTACACTCACATTTTTGTGCAACTATCACAACCATCCATCTCCAGAACATTTTCATCTTCTCAAACCTAAATGCTGTCCTCATTAAATACGAACTTCCCATTCCTTCCCCTGCTGACCCCCTTGCAACCACAATTCCACTCTCTGTCTCTATGAATTTGACTATTCTAGGTACATTTTATAACTGGAATCATACAACATTTGTCCTTCTGTGGACAGACTGCTGTATTCTTTTTTCACTTTAATATCTTTAAGGTTCTTCAATGTGTCAATATTTCCCTCCTTTTTAAGGTTAAGTTCCATTGTAAATATATGTCATATTTTGTTTATTCATTCGTCCATTGATGGATATTTTGGCTGTCTCCATCTTTTGGCTATTGTGAATAAAGGTGCTATAAACAGGGGTTTATAAATATCTCTTCAAAGCTTTGCTTTTAATTATTTTGGGTCTAAAACCACAAGTGGAACTGTTGGATCATACGGTAATTCTATGGTTAATTTTTTGAGGAACCAAATATACTGTTTTCCTAGCAGCAGTACCATTTTATATTCCTATCAGCAATGCACAGGGTTTCAATTTCTTCCCATCTTCACCAATACTTGTTATTTCCTGGGGTTTTCTGCTAACAGCCATCCCAATGGGTATGATGTGGTGCCTCATTTTGGTTTTGATTTGTGTATAGTGTATTAAGTCAAGGTTTTCCAGAGAAACAAAACCAATAGGAAACACTGATACATATATACACACAATATATGTATACATTTAATATATATAATTTAATATATCATATTATATAAAACAATAGGATACATATATAATAGGATATTTATTATAGGAATTATAAATAATTATAGGAATTATAAATAATTACAGGAATTATAAATAATAGGATACTTATTATTATAGAAATTGGTTTATATGGTTACAGGGACAGACAAGTTCCACAATCTTCCATATGCAGGACGGAGAACCAGGAAAGTTTGTGGTATAATTCAGTCTGAGTCTGATGGTCTGAGAAGCTGGGGGTGATGCACAAATATAAGTCTTAGAGTCCAAAGGCCCAAGAACCAGTTCTGATGTCCAAGGGCAGAAGATGTACCTCCCCCCCCACCCAGCTCAAGAAGAAAGAGACAAAATTTACCCTTCCTCCTTGAGCCTTCCAGGGATTGTTTGATGCCTGCTCACACTGGGGAGGGCAGATTATTTTTGAGTCAAATGTTCATCTCTTCCAGAATTACTCTCATAGACACATCTGAAAATAATATTCTATTATCTATCTTGGCATTGCTTAGCCCAGTCAAGTTGACACATAAAATAAACCATCACAATTAGTGATACAGAGCTTTTCTCATGTGCTTATTGGTCATTTGTGTATCTTCTCTGGAGAAATGTCTATTCAGGTCCTTTGCCTATTTTTAAATTACATTGTCTATTATTTTGTTGTTGAATTGTAGGAGTTCTTTATGTATATTGGATATTAATCCCTTACTAGAGATATGATTTACAAATATTTTCTCCCATTCTGGGAGCTGCCTTTCACTCTCTGGACAGTGTCCTTTGATAAACAACTTTTATATTTTTTGAATTCTAATATATTTTCTTCTTTCATTGCCTGTGCTTTTGGTGTCATATCCAAGAAATCATTGCCAAGCCCAGTTTCATGAAGTTTCTCCCCATTGTTTTCTTTAAGAGTTTTATAGCTTTAGCTCTTACATTTAGGTTTTTGGACCACACTGAGTTAATTTTTTGTATATGGTATTAGATGATAAGGTTCAATGTCATTATTTTGCATGTGGACATCTAGTTTTCCCAATACCATTTTTGAAAACACTGTCCTTTCTCCTTGAATAGTCTTGGCATCCCTGTCAAAAATCAATTGACTATATAGGTGACAGTTTATTTCTGGGCTTTTTTAGTCTATTCCATTAGACTCTATGTCTGTCTTTATGCCAGCACTGTACTGTTCTGTACTGTAGCTTTGTAGTAAGTTCTGAAATCAAGAACTATGAGACTTCCAACTTTGTTATTCCTTTTCAATATTATTTTGGCTACAGTGGGGGGCATTATCTCCCTGGAGATGGCATATGCCTTTTAGGATGGACTTTTCTTTTTCTGCAAAAAACCGTCATTGAGTTTCACACGTTTACACTGAATCCGTAGATTGTTTTGGGTAGTATTGACATTTTAAGAATATCAAGTCTTCCAATCCATGAACATAAATGTCTTTCCATTTAGCTGTGTCTAAATTCTTTCAGAGCACTGTATAGTTTTCAGTGTACAAATCTTTCACCTTCTTGGTGAAGTTTCTTCCTAAGCATTTTATTCTCTCTGATGCTACTTGTAAATTGAACTGATTTCTTAATTTCCTTTTCCGATTGTTCACTCTTAGTGTAAAAAATGCAACTGATTTTTGCATATTGATTTTTGTATCCTGCAACTTTGATCAATCTGTTTATTAGTTCTAGCAGGTTTTTGTTTGTTTGTTGGAATATTTAAGGTTTTCTATATAAGATCATGTCTTCTCTGAACAGAAGTAATTTTAATTTTTCCCCTCTAATTGAAATGCCTTTTATTTCTTCTTCTTGCCAAGTAACTCTGGCCAAAACTCCAAATAAATACTATGATGAAATAGGAAAGCATGCATTCTTGTCTTGTTCCTGATCTTAGAGGAAAAGTTTTCAGTCCTTCACCACTGCATATGTTAGCTGTGGGCTTTTCATGAGTGGCCTTTTATTATATTTAGATAGTTTTGTTCTATTCCAGTTTGTTGAATGTTTTTAATCATGAAAAAGTATTGACTAATTTCAAGTTCTTTCTCTGCATCAATTAGATGATCATTTAGTTTTTCTCCTTCATTCTATTAATGAACAGTGGATTGATTTTCATATGTAGAACAATCCTTCCATGAGAGAAATAAACCACATTTGGTCATAGTGTATAATCCTTTTTGTATGCTACCAAACTCAGTTTGCTCGTATTTTGTTGAGGATTTTTATATCAATATTCATAAGGGATACTGGTTTTCTTTTACTGTTGTTGTCTTTGTCTGGCTTGAGGGAAATGCTGGCCTCACAGAATGAGTTAGAAAGTGTTCCCTCCTCTTCAAATTTTTTGGGAGAGTTTGAGAAGGATTGGATTAATTCTTCTTTAAATATTTGGTACAATTCACAATGAAGGCATCTGGTCTAGGTATTTTCTTTGTTGTGAGGTTTTTTAATATTGGTTCAATCTCCTTACTACTTATAGAACTATTCGGACTTTCTATTTCTTCATGAGTCAATCTTAGTAGGGTGTGTTTCCTGGAATCTGTCCATTTCAACTTGTTCGTAGTACTCTCTTATAATCTTTTTTTACTTCTGTATCTTTTGGATCTTTTTCCATTCAAAGGATACAGCATTTGTATCATTAAAAGAGAGTAATATGTGACCATGATTTACTGGGGCTTCTGCTGGGACCTGCAGCTGAAGCCTGCTGCCTTGCACCTATGTGCCCTGTGACCATGTGTAAGGCCACTCTCATACCCCAAATCTTCTTTGTTTTATGCTCTCAGTCCAACTGTCCTTTCCATATCCAGGAGACCAGAGGAAACACATTTGAGGACTGGAAACAACCAGATCTCTGCGAGACTGTAAATACCTAATAAAGTGTTTTTCAAACTATGAGTTGCAGCCTCTTAGAGAACTGGAAAATCAATTTAAGTGGGTCAAAACCAGCATTCAAAAAAACTGAAATAGAACAGATAATGACTGAGTACGTTGTCAGTATTCTGCAACACTTCTTCCTTAGTTGTGTAAATGAGTATTGTGGATTACAATGTAAAATGTGTCTTTTACTGTTCGTCAGGGTCAAAAACAATCTGAAGGCCTCTGATCTAAGCCAATGATCCCTCATTTTAGATGGGAGAAAGGTGAGGCCAAAGAAGGTACACTGCTCCTCAGAGGTGACAGCCAGTTTGTGGTAAAGCAAGGCTGTTGCTGGATGGATATTTTGTCTTCTGCCCTACAAGGGTACCTACCAGTGAATGAATGTATTGTATGGCATCAAATATTTGGAACTGTTTTCTCCCCATCTCGGGGTGAGAACTTTAAAGCAGAGGCAAAACTCATCTTTGATGATTCAGCAACGCCTTTATCATCTAGTAAAATATATTTTCTCTCATGTCTTCCTTTTCCTCACATAGCTTCTCACCATCCAAATGCTTTGGTATTTCTGTCTTTCCACCCTAGATGGCAGTAACAGCTTAGATGCAAAGGCAAGACTGCTAGGTATCAGTGACTGTTTTCTCCAACATTTCCCCCTTCTTCCTCTTCAGGAATCCACCGGCAGACTTATTCTCAAGCCTTAAAATGTCCTTCCCAACTCTATTCAATCTAGGCATATCCCTTAAGAGAAAGACAAATAATCCAGGATGATCTTTTGGGAAGAAAAGGGAATCCTCTGTATTTCCAGAACAATACAATAGATCATAGGCTCTGAGGAGTGAGCAGGAAAGGAGCCACAAAGTTGCCTCTTCTGCACTTGGTGCTGGGGGAGAGTGGGCAATTAGACCTGGAGACAAACCAGCCTGGGAATTAGAAAGCTCAGTGCAACAGAGAAATGTGGGACTACATGCTATCTGTCAAGGCGGGCACAATCACCTCCTCTTTTGTGAGATTAAGCCTAGGGACAG
Source organism: Meles meles (assembly GCF_922984935.1). NCBI lineage: Eukaryota > Metazoa > Chordata > Mammalia > Carnivora > Mustelidae > Meles > Meles meles. The sequence continues at coordinate 33,357,657 of NC_060077.1, forward strand.
GGCCAGTGCTTTTCCCAAGGTCATAGAGCTGGTAGGGGGATTAACACATGGAGCCAAAACCCAGCTACCTCCCTTGGCATCTTCTGATAGCCCCGGGGAGCCTCCTCAGCTAGGGCCACAGAATTAGAATAATCTAGAGAACTTTTCTTTCCCCAGAAAAAATTTACAAAAATATCTAAGGGCTAATTAAAAAGAAACAAGACAGGCTTTACCATTAAATTATTAAATGCTATAGAATCTATCTAAAACATCACTAAAATTTACCTATTAAAATTTTCACCAATTTTACTTAAAGATCTGATTTTAGCATGCTTTTGTCATAATACACACCATACTCAAATGAGTTATCTTGGGAGTCTATAGATGCTCAGAACATTATTGGACTTGTCTTCATCATCGGCTTATGTTAGCAGAGGATATTTTTTAATTGCAAAAGTAGCACATGAACACATTCTTATCAAAAAAGTTTTAACACACAAACCAGCCTCTCTTTGTCCACCTCCTCCCATCCCAGCTCCTCCCCAGAGGAAGCCATTGGTTTGCTGTGGGTTTTTCCTGACCCTTCTCTATGGCATCGGTTTGTAACTCAGACAAAATCAGTCTTCCTAATTGAGCACCAAGCTTGTATAATTCAGCCCGATCAGTCACATCATTTGTAAGATTTAACTCTAAATGGATTTTTGGCTGGTACCAAAAAGCAAACCATCTTCAGGGAACAAAGACGAAAAAGGAAGATTCGCCATCACTGTACTCAAAAAAAGATTTTCTCCTTGAAAGATCTCTAAAATAGGACCCTACAAGCTCTGAAGGTAATTCCAGAACTGTTCTGAGCATCGGCAACATCACTGGAGGGGCAATTTGCACGACTCACATAGCTCTAAAAACAAATCCTGGCTATTAAAAAGACCTTTCTACTTTTGTTCTGATGAGAATCTGCTGCGTAACAGCTGTGTCCCAGCAACCTTAGCCAGTTTTTGCTAGCAACTTCCCCTCCTGTTTCTCTCACTTGAAGGGAGGCAGTCTCATTCGGAAGCTGTTAAAATTACCTTCTGATGCTTCAATCAGACATACCAAAGCGTAAAACCATTTAAATGACCAGTCTGGTGGCTGGACTGCATCTTATTCAGGGAGAAACAGTTTGACTGACATTAGGAAATGTGTGCTTGGAGTTTACAGTTTGGTGCTGACTGGCCTGCCCCTCGCAGTCCCTGTGACATTAGGAAATGCAGTTTCAGAGGCTCATGATATAAGGAATTTTATGGGAACAAGTTGCCTTCCCAGGCAGCAAGAATCTGCCTCCCCCACAAAGAAACTGTCCCCTGCCATCTTTCATCTCAGTCCGATGCTAAATAAAGCCAGTGGCTTTCTTCTCTTTAGTCTGGAGTGTCAGAGACATGCTTATTATAACTACAACATCAAGACCTTTAGTTCATTTTTTTTCACCTTACTAAAATAGTTCATTCTATTATTTTAGAAATGTTTTTCTAAATGCTTTTCTAAACCTAAGTAGAAATGAGAAAAGGCAGGTACAGAGCAGTGCACCTCTCTAGTCCCTGCGGGAATGAACTGTGTGTGTGGTTGACTTCCCCACTTCCTGCACCCTTCACTGGGCCCAGAACATAGCCTGTGGGCTTCTCAAGCACCAGGAGTTCTAAGCCCAGTGTGGTGGATCCCCGAGCTGCTTCTAGAGGAGTCCAGAACTGCCTATCCTCAGGCCATCCTTGCTCCCAAGTCGATGGCCATGTCCTCTATTCTTTTGGCCACCAGAACCCAGCTGCAAAGGAGATGGCCCCCTCTGAGGATGGGACCGGATGGCAGGGGCCAGAACGAGCACATCCAGCTGGATGGAAGAGACACCAGACTCTGCTGGCCCAGACATACTTGCTTGAACTCCTCTTCTTGCATGAATGATTTTTACTTCTACAAGGAAGTTCTCTCCCATTTCTTTGAAAATCAGTGGCTCTCTTGGTCTTTTGTTTTCCCCCTTGTGATAGAGGCATGAGCGCAGAACAGATTTTCTCTAAACACAATCACCACTGTGTGAAGCAACAGATGGTAATGGCACCCTACCCACAACTGAGGGTTCCCCACAGAAAGATGGGACCACAGTCAAAAGGTAAGTACTAGTCCATTCAGAGTGGCTCCATCATGGGGGTGCCAGGCACAAACAGAGGCCAGTGTGTTCTGATATGCTGACTTTTCAAGAGAAGTTGTAAATTTCAGTTTTTATGTGAAATCTCCCAATTTTTTCAGTTCAATCAAGTTTTGTCAAAACACCCTGTGGGGCAAACTATATACACTGGCCACACCTTAGGCCAAGTCTGCATGCAACATCTGTAGGGAGGGACTTTGCGTGTGGGCTTCCTGCGTCCTGGGACACTTTGGATCTCCAGAACCCGCATTTCTGTACTGACACAGCTGGGCGTGAAAGGCATGTCCTCCTTCCCAACAGCTGGGAGACAAAACAAATGGCATCCTTCCAGCATCCCACTGGCAATCTCCCCGTGGAGCTGGGATAGTGCAAGCAGTGCTGAGTGCCGGCTTGGCGCAGCTCCATCTCCACGGGGAGGCTGAGGCCCCCATATTTTCACAAGTGATTTAATCCCTGCAGCACTTAGTAGTGGAGAAATGCTTGATGTGATTCCTGTTAATTTTTTAGTTGAAATGGCTGTTTTTATAGGTCAAAATGGCTGAATATCCACAATTTCATATAGTTAACACGAAGCAAAATGTTTTTGTCCCTCTGCTGTTCCTCAGGAAGTGGCTGGCCATTCTGACCTCACCACTTTCCGCTGCCCACTGCACCCCGGGCTGTCCAGGTGGGTTCACTGCAGGCTGGAAGAAAGGGCTGCTCCTGCCCCCATCACCCCCCTGCCCAGCTCCTGTGAGAGAGGCTCTGGCGACATGTGCAAATCTCTCTCAGGGCTGTGTCTGGAATATTTATGCCCCTTTATTGTTGTCCTATTACTTGGCAGTCTAAGGTAATGGAAAGAGAACTAGACAGTCTCAAAGTCCTGAAATCACATGAATCCAGGCTCGGGGGGGGGGGGGGGGGCGGGGGCGGGGCGAGGCTACCTCAGGGAGAATACTTACAGGTTTGTGTCACAAAGCTGCTCACTGCTCTTGGACATTAGCCTAAGCATTTACTTTTCTTGTAATTTAAGCCTAGGTTGCTGTTTTTCATTTTCATCCAGACACGGCTGCTTCCACCAAATTGATGGCCAGTACTGCCCTGTCCCCAGGCTCCCACAGAACCATGTCTCAGAGATACCATGGTGACGAAGGCTGGCTGGAAGGGGCCAATGCCGATTCCCATCCATTCCTTTCATGGCCAGAGGGAGCTGGCACAGAAAGGGTATGCTTCCAAAAGACACTGTTAGAGCTGGGCCTGGGAGTCCCTGGGAGGGGGTGCCATGTGAGGAAGAAGGCGTGTGGAGGAGTCATGGAGGAAGGGACCTCTGACGTTACCTCTGGGAGCAAACCTCCCAGAATCAGGGTGAGCCTGACACTTGGCCCAAAGGGGCAACTGGTCCAACCAACCATTTTCCAGAAGAAGACTCTCCCTGAGAACTAGGGATATTCATGGCTATTAAGAGTCCATCTTATTAACCTTAGTTCTGCTCTTCCCTTTGGTCTGAGTGGAAAGCCCATCAGTGAGGAGAGGGGTGGCTCACGTAAGGGCAGTGAAGCTTCCTCAGGCAGAGCCCAACATCTACATGTTCAACCTCTTCCTTGAAAGTAAAACCCAGCTAGTGTCTCACCTGCTGAGATCAGGGGTTCTCCACTTCGGTGCTACTGACATTAGAGTCACATCATTTTGTTGTGACTTCGGTGCTGACATTTAGGGTCACATCATTTTGTTGTTGTTGTTGTGGGGGCTGCCTTGTGCCTTGTGCAGCCCTTTTCACACACGTTTAAGGTAAATACATCTTTTCTAACACGCTCAGGAGACTTCACAGTGTTCTAGAATAAATGGGCCAGGGTCTCAGCAATGCGCAGGCTCAGCAATGTGCTCACCCATGGGGAGGCTGACGGGGGGCATTCGGGACCCACAAGCTGCCAGCTAGTTGGGCACCTAGGAGGCTTTCAGCGACAAGCTCTGTCCATGAGAGTGGGGCCTTCCTCAATGCCAAGTTCCATCTGAGGCCCTCAGGGGAGGAGGCTGGCTGGCACAGGTGGTCACTTTGGGATGTTCAGGGAGGGCACCTGGATGGGCAGATTGAAACTTTCACACTGAGCCCTCGTGCCCCAATCCACACCCAGTTTACAGTCCCGTGATAGACACAAATGTCCACTGGAGACCCCTGGCCCGTCCCAGGAAGACTAATAAAATGCCAAACAGAATTAGCCAGCTGGACATTGCTGAGGGTCGCAGGGAGGGTCAGGGACAAGGAAACACCAGACTGTTTCTTTATTATTTTGCTCACTGCCTGGTTTGTGTTCAGTGAATGACTAAATGAACAAAGGAGGGCAGGAATGGGTGGGGGAAATTATTCCGAGGCAGAGTCTCAGACCAAGACCCTCTGATCACGCAGGGGATCCCCAACACCCTCCATCATGCTGTGGGGCAATGTTCTCTTTACTCTGTTGAAGCCTCAGAGCCAGCCACGTGAGATCCATGTATAGTAACAGGCACCCATTTTGAACAGTGAAGCGCCTCTAGAAAAATGGCAGTCAACACCTGCTGGGAGCAGGGGTTCTCCACTGTGGGACTACTGACATTTACAGTCAGGTTGGTTTTGTTTGTTTTGTGGCGGGTGCTGCCCTGTGCACTGAAGGATGTTCAGAACATCCTTGTAGCATCCCCAAGTTATGACAACAAAAATGTCTCCCAGGGCGCCTGGGTGGCTCAGTCGGTTAAAGCCTCTGCCTTTGACTCGGGTCATGATCCCAGGGTCATGGGATAGAGCCCCTCATCGGGCTCTCTGCTCAGTGGGGAGCCTGCTTCCTACTCTCTCTCACTCTCTGCCTGCTTGTGATCTCTGTGAAATAAATAAATAAAATCTTAAAAAAAAAAAAAATGTCTCCTGACATTGTCAAATGTCCCCTAGGGGGCAAAATCACCCCAGCTGGGAACCATGCGCCTAAATTAATCAATTGCTGTCCTAGTGCTGTACTAGGAGAAGCTGCATTTCTTTTTTTCTTTTTATGTACATATTTAAATCATGTTTTATCTTTATTCATATGTAGTAAAAGTATAGATCACATTGTTACATGAATTCCCATCTAACTTCATAGATTAATTTTCCTCCTTTCTGTATTTATACCTCCCCCTACTGATAGTAAGATATCTGATGTCCACTATCCTTGATGTATTTATGTATTTAATCATCCCCTCTTTTCATACTTTCTTGAGCCATTAGAATGAAATTTGATCATAATAAAAAAGCCATAATTTAAAAGGCTGTTGTTGTGAAAGTAGCCATTGTAGTGTATGAATGAACTCACTTCTTAAATGTTATCTTGTAATATTATTTTTTTAAGATCTTATTCATTTATTTGACAGAGAGATAGAGATCATTTCTTGAAAGGCGTTAGGGAAGAGAGACAGACAAAAAGGAGGCAAGACGTCTGGTTGGGGCACATTCCTGGGCAGTCAGAAACATGGTAAATGGCCCACAGTGCTGGCTGTATTCGTCCCTGTGTCTAGAAGACAAGTAAGGTTGCTTTCTCACACTTTCTCTTCCCTCTCTGGACTATCCATAGGTCAGTAGTGCTAGTCAGGAGCTGGAGCTACAGTCTGAGCTTGAACGGTCTCTAGTCACTGCGAAAAAATACATCTTGAGTTTGTGAAACGCTGAACAGAGCCTACGGCTAAACTGTGCAATATCCCCATTCCCATTTGATTGAGAAGGAAAATTCAAGCTTTGAGAAGCAACAGCACTCAGTACCCAGTCACGCAAAGAAATAAAAAAACAGTAGAGTATCAGCAAAGGAATTAAACCCTAAGTTGAGTGCAGCCTATGTCTCGGAACCAGGGTCCAGCTCTCAGGGCTAAAACTTTCAGACATTTACTAACAAAATTAGGCATACAGTGTGAGAGAGACATCTAGGGACACAATCACTAGATATTGATTATCTCTTCATTTGCTGTGCAGCCCTTAAGGGACATCCAAAAAACTACCAATTACCTTCTCAGTTTCAAGAAACAGAGGCTCTGCTGCCCAGCAAACCCCAGAGCAGGGTAGACGGGGGCGGGGGGGGAGCCCCTGGCCCCCAGAAGATGGCCCCACACAAACCCATTCCCAAATGAAACAGAAGACACTTTCTAAGTAAGAACAAACTTAGGGGCTCCTGGGTGGCTCAGTCAGTTAAGTAGCTGCCTTTGGTTCTGGTCATGATCGCTGGGTCCTGGGGTTGAGCCCTGCATCAGCTCCCTGCTCAGCGGGAAGCCTGCTTCTCCTTCTCTCCCTCCTCACGGCTCATTCTCTCTTTCAAATAAATAAATAAAATCTTTTAAAAACCCCACCACCCTTAAATTTTCACTTTTCTGTCTTTGCAAAAGTGTTATCCTGCTGGTAAGAGTGTGACTGTGTGTGCGTACATGTCCCATCACCTGACTGGGTCATGGAGCTCGTGGTCTGGGGAGCAGAGCCATGGGCTGGAGCTTAGCCACAGTGGATGGAGGTGGGGACAGCAGATGCGGCCAGGTTACGCTGAGTGGAGGGAGGAGCCACCTCATCGATGCGAGGTGAGTCATGTAGAAGCAAGGTGATCCCCAAATTAAATCTAAGGGGAACACAGAGGTCAGTGGGGACCCAGGCCAAACACAAGAAGGCAGTCTGAGTCCCTGTGTGTAGTGACTCCAGATTCCCTGGGGAGTGGAGCCCAAAGCCCAAGGCAGGGAACGTGGGTAAATTCCTGGCAGGTACTTCATGGAAACTTGAGGGCTGCCTATTGATGGCAAGGAGTGAGGATGGTTTTGCCTCCTTCCCCCAAGGCTGGCGGTCAGCATTTCCTGTCTTTGCATTAAGGCTGAGGCAAAGCAGTGATGGCTGATCCTTCTGCAGTTCTGAAACTATTGCCAAGAGTATGATCTTCTCTCTGTCTTCTCTCTTTAAACTCTGGGGAATGATGTGTGTTCTGTGTTCAGAACTCTGGAAGAATTCATTCTCTCCTTTAGGGGACAGAACTGTCCCTATACCACCGTGGGGAATCTAGAGAGGCACTAGGACACCAGTGTTGGGTGAGTCTGGACCCCTTGGGTACCAGACTGCTGGGATGACAAGGGGCCTGGGGCCCACAGGGAAACTGTGGCGGTGTGATGAAAATCCTGTTAGTAGGACTGTTGGAAGCTCATGGACCTAACCGAGAACCCAGAGAGATAAGGGCAGGGGACTGTAGCAGACAAGGGAAAGCAAGAGGGAGAAGGGGGTTCTTTCTCAGGACTGCTCCTAGCAGCCCTATCCCTTCCCTCTCCCTGCCCCCGCCTGCCACAGACACAGAACACCCAGCAAACCTTAGTTCCACCCATGCAGACAGCAGAATTAATGGGTCACTGAGCAATTCTGCAGCCCTGATGAAGTGTGACCCAGCCCTCCCCTAAGGATCCAAGAGTCCTGGGCCCAGCAGCCACTCTACCACACCGGCCAGGACAGCTGCACCCCCACAACTAAGACGGCCAGTTATCAGACCCCCGTGTCCTGACACAGGGACTAAGTATCACGAGGGGATGAGTATCATGAGGAGATCCTGCCTCTTTTGCCCACTACCACAACCAAGAGTTTGTAATTGCCTAAACTGCATTCCCAAGCTTCCTACTGAAGGCTTCCAGAATCACGGTTTGTCCTAGCAGCTCAGAAAGTGCCAGCGGCTTTCGGTCTCCTGGGTACAGATCATAGAGCAGTTCCACTGAAAACATGTTTTATTTTCCAGAGGAGGGTGATTAAGTGTAAGAAGTAGCTAGAAACCCTAAAAATGACAACCCAAGGAGCCTTACTGTGGGCTGTTTTGGGAGTCCTTTGCACAATCCAACCCACCCTGATCTCCCTGAGGCGGCCCCGAGCTCCTGCTATCCCCCCACTGCCCTTCTAGCTCACCCACACCCACGGTGCTGCCGAACCCCTGGGGCATCTTATGGACACAGGTGGTGCTGCACGGGCGCCCTCCTGATCCCTGGAACATCTCCAGGGCCGCTTTTAAAAAACAATCTCCATGTAACAGCATGGGCGATTTAGTGAAAGAAGCCGGACACAAAGGAACACCTCCTGTCGGATTCTTTTGTTAAAAATATTGTTCAACAGCAAGCGAAAGTGATCTGTGCTGACAGCAGTCCAGGCAGCAGTGACCTTGTAGGGGGCATGCCTAGAAGCGGGACCCGAGGGGGGTTCTGGGGGCTGTCATGTCACTCTTCTGATTGGGGAATGGTTACATTCGGGGTCTTCGGGTTGTGAGAACTCATGGACCTGCAATGCTCACGATGCCCAGGCTTTTCTTGAAGTACAGAAACCTTTCATAGGGTGTTTGATACCTGTGGACCACCGTGGGCTGACTCAAGAGGCTGGCCTGCTTTGTGGCCCTTGTTGGTACCCAGCCTCATGTCTGGAGCTTGGGACAGAGGCCTGGGCGGTGCCGAGAGGGAGAGGCTCAGGCCCACACTTACCGGCTGCAGCCCGTCCTCCTGCCTTCTGCTCTGATTCGGGCGGTTGATGAAGGACCGGGTGGAGACTTTGTAGTGATTCAGCAGGCAGACGATGACCACGACCATCACCGTGACCACCACGACAATGATGATGATCTGGGCAAACTCCAGCTCCGCTGTGAGGGAAGGGGAAAGAGCCTGTTAGCCACGTGCCCCTGCGTGCCATCACCCAGTTCTCTGAGCGACACGACCACCAGGCCCAGGTCCTCTAAAGGACCTCAAGAAAGAACTCTTTCTGCCCAGGCCTGCTGCTGCCCGAGGCCACTGGCAGACTTTGAGAGCAGAACAACATCTGAAGAAAAAGAGACCTGGGCATGGGGCTCTTGACAATGGACCTCTGGTGGTCAGGCAAATGTGGTGCTTAACCCTTGTCTTTGCAAATTGTGTCAGTAAGTAGGGCCTTAGGAAAATGTATTCTTGACTCTACAAGACTTCTAGAGGTGTTTGACCCCATCCACACACGGATCTCGAAGTTCTAGCCCAGTGGGCATGCCATAGGCTAGCAGCTGCCCAGGCTGCCCCTTCCCATGGGCAGGCAGGCCCTGGAGGGCTGCTGCCTCTTGGGTATGAAAAGCTCCAATATCCGAACTCTGTTCCTGCTGGATGGCCCTGCCCCCAGGGGAGGTAAGAAAGTCTGCCAAAACTGAAGCTGCTCCTTCCAGGGTAATCTCTCCTGGAATGTTAAACCCATCTTTATGGTTGAGTCACATTTTCCAAAGCATGCCCACGCAGGACCCCCACAATACACCGAAGGGAGAATATGTTGATAAAAGCTCCAATTTCCTCTGCTCCAGGCCTTGCCTTTGGAAGTGACTTAGAAAACGCATCGCCCGTCTCCAACCCTGGAGGCACCGTATTTTATGGGCGGTCAGAAGCTGATCCTGAGACGGCTGTTACGGAGGATTTCCTGGCTGCCACCTACACACGTGTCAAACTCTAGGACAGGGCCGGGGAGCGACCTCTAGAACCGCGGCACACCGAGTCGGCAATTAGAGCTGGGTGATTGAAGTCCTTCGGTTTTGCAGGGAGGAAGCAGAGGCTCATTGCCCAAGGTCAAGCCTAGAACCCATGTTTCCTGATTTCTGACTTACAGCTGGTGGCTCTGTGTAATGTGGCCCACTGGTTCCTGGGAGTTTCCCCGCACGGTGAAAGGAAGTGATTGTGCAGGAGGGTCAACTTAAATGGGGAGAGGCTCTGCAAGACGGTGAGGAAGAGCGCATACAACTTTGTTGTGAGGTAGGGAGGTACGGGGTTTAATGAAGGGGAAGAGAGAGGGGAGAGCTCTGTCAATTGTGTCCCTGCTGGGAGCCTGCAACACGCACCCACGCATACACCCACACATACACACCTGCACCCCCCACACGGGCTTACAGCAATACACATGTACATGCATGGGCACAGTGCACTCGTGCACATCACACACCCTCTTGCTGTAGACCCCAGGCCAATGGAGAGGTGTTCTCTCTCTGTGTGCGGGCTCACACCCAGAATAAGGCAGGAAGGGTCTCAGTAGCACCTTCCCCCCAGGGTCTGCACCTGTGAGCCCCCACCATTCATACCCTGGAAACAGAGGGGCTAGAGTCGGCATGGAGGTAAACCAGAGGGTGTTCCTGGACCTCCCTGTGTCCAGTCCTGGGACACTGCCTTCCATGCTTGTCCATACATACCCAAGGGACAAAGATGTACAAATGTGCTTGCTGGAGTGGGCCGGACGGTACTTGGCATGGGGCCTATAGTGGGAGTGGCGTGGATGTCCACCCTGGAGCACGGAGAGCTGTGTGTGAGGGAGCTGAGCTGCTAGGCCGATGTGGTGAGTGGTTGAGGCCAGGCAGGTTTGCTGGGCACAGTCCTAGTTGGCAGTAAAAGGGTAGATCCCGTGGGGACGGCTGATTCAGAAGGCTCAGGAGGCAAAGCCCTGAGCAACTCTAGAAGCCAGTGGTCAGCAAGGCCCTGGTGCTGTGCTTCTCACCTCACCCCTTTCACTGGCATGGCTGTCACTGTTCTGGACACCCCCTGAAGCCGTATGGCTGATCGTCAGGTTAAATCATGCCCTGGACTTGACAAATGTTTTCTTTTCTCAAAAAAGCTTCATTGAAGGGTGCGTGGGTGGCTCAGTTGATTAAGCGTCTGCCTTCAGCTCAGGTCATGATTCCAGTGTCCTAGGATCCAGCCCCATTATCAGGCTCCTTGCTCAGCAGGGAGCCTGCTTCTCCCTCTGCCTCTGCCTGCCACCCACCCTGCTTGTGCTCTGTCTCTCTCTCTCTCAAATAAATAAATAAATAAAATCTTTTTAAAAAAACCACTTAATTGCTCTATAAACATGGAAAGAGAGGAAAATGATGATTACAGTGAGGGGCACTGCACAAAGTCTTTATGGATTAATTCTTCACCTGGAGGATGTCTTCTAGGTTATCTTTTCCTGTATACAGAAAGCTATGCAGATAACCATTTGTAGCAACACAGTCAAATTGTATTTTCCATGATTCTACGGGCATTTGGGGTATATTTGTGTTTCGTTTGAAAAGGATTTTTATTATAAAAATAATGAAGACTTCCTTAAAATGTAAACAATACAGAAGGAAATAGTGTACGATGTAAAATCTCCTTTGTAGGCCTGCAGCCCTCCCTGTCCCCACCCAGCCCCACAGTGTCCTGGGGGACAGCACAGTTCACCTGTTGTGTATATCTGTGCATTTGCCTATTGAATAAAGGTTTTCTTCTTTTAATGAGTGGAATCATTGTACAAATACATTGCTTTTTTTTTTTCACTTAATATATCACAGACATTTTCAAACAAGAATATATAAAAACCAACCTCATTCTTTATGGTGGCTGTCTAGTCCAGAACACTGATGTACTGGAATTTATATTCTCCAAGTGATAGACGTTTGGGTATCTTTTTTTCCCTTTTTTTCTATTAAGATCAAAAGATTGTGTGTGCATGTGTACGTATGTGTGAATTTGAGTGTTGGCCCACATACTGAGTATCCCTACAGGAAAGATTCCTAAAATTGAAATTTCTGGGTCAAGGACATATTCTTTTAAATGATGATGGCTACAGAGACTCGGCCTTAGGAAAGGTCTCTCGCCCCACACACTAATCAAACATTGAATACTCACCCTTTTCATTTGCACTAATCTGATGGGCAAAAATATGTATCTTGTTTTAAATTGTATTTCACCAATTACTAGTAATTTTAGATCCTCCCTTGTGATTATTGGCAATCTGTATTTTTCTTTTTCATAATCACAGTCGTTCATATTAGCGTATTTGTCATTTTCTCATTTATTGGTAAGCAGCCTTGATGCATTATGACCACAAAGCTTTGTCTGTTACATATGTTGCAACTATTTTCTCCTTGTCTGTCACTCACTAACTTTGCTGTGAGTTTCTCTATAGAAGATATAAATAATTTTTGTCATAGAAATACTATTTTTTTCTTTTATGGCTTCTAAACTTCCTGTTTGATTAGGAAGGTCTTCTCCAATAGTCTAAAAATATTTTCTCTAAGATTTTTACACATTGCATTTCTACGTTTAGATCTTCGTTCACTCTGGATTTGATTTCTTTTGGTCTGAGACAGCACAAAGAACATTTTATATCATCTGAAAGGCATGAATCTTCTGATCTAACATTACATTAGAAAGTTCATCACAAGCAAGAGTACGAAAGATCTCGGTTGTGGGAAACAGTGTACGGAATCTTTCTTTTAAAGGGGACTAGCAGGGGCGCCTGGGTGGCTCAGTGGGTTAAAGCCTCTGCCTTTGGCTCAGGTCATGATCCCGGGGTTCTGGGATCGAGCCCCACATTGGGCTCTCTGCTTGGCAGAGAGCCTGCTTCCTCCTCTCTCTCTGCCTGCCTCTCTGCCTACTTGTGATCTCTGTCAAATAAATAAATAAAAATCTTTAAAAAAATAAAAATAAAAAAAAATAAAGGGGACTAGCCGCTCTGAGGTTGCATTTCATCAGCTTTCTTATCAACATGGTATGTGCCATGGGCCCCACTCTGGCCTCACTGAGGAGCCAAGGCCAGGCAAGCCCACCCCACCCCCACTACACATCCAAACTTGCCGTACTTCCTCCTGGGGCTCTGCACTCCTGCTCTGCTTACACTCACAGCTCTCCAGTGCTTTGCTCTCAGGACCCCTCTATCCTCTTAAAAGCTACTGGTAACCCCCAAAGAGCTTTATTTGTATGGGTGACATCTACTGATATTTGCCATATTTGCAATTAACACTGAAAAGTTTAAGAATTTATTCATTAAAAAAATAAACTCATGTTAACGTATATAACAATTATATACACTATTTCTCAAAACAAAAACTTAATGATAAGAGTGGCATGGCTTTCCCCCTCTGTGCATGTCTTCATGATATATGCCTTAATAAGAGACAGCTGGATTCTCCCCTCTGTTTCACCTTCAATCTGCTGTGACATGTTTGTTCAGTTAAGATATGTGAAGGAGATCTGGTTTTACGGACCACTGGAGACTGGGGTCTTGGAGACACCCCAGAGATCCCTGAGCCCCAGCTGGAGAAATGGTGGTTTAGACTGATGGACAGCAGGCACTCTAGTACAAACACTAATGGCCTGGGCTTCTTGGGGACACTCCAGACTCCAGGATTTGAGATGTGGTCAGAACAGCTGTTGGGCCACTGTCCTGAGCTTTCATGCCCAAGGACAGCCACAACAGGTGCACCTACACAACACAGGACACACAGAGACCGCAGCGGGGTTCATAAGCATCAGACCAGTGTGGAACTCGCCTGGGGCAGGGTAAGGGCACAGGCTGGCAGGAACTGGGTTCCCTGGGTGCCACTCACTAAGGCAAAAAGCCTGGTGGAATAGCCCAGCTGGCCAATCTGGGTGACAGAAGTCCAATCAGAGCCTCGGCTACTACATCCCGTGGGCCAGCGTGAGAGGCAGCCCTTCCTGCAGGGACTGGCCTGGGTTCCAAAGGCCACTGTCCTAACAACCAAGTCCTAATCAGACACAGGAGCAACAATAAGCACAGCAGCAGCCAGGCAGCCCCCACTGCAGTCTGGGGTCACCTGCGGTGCTCCTTGGAGCCCGAAGCAGAGCCCCTGGGGACGGAGCCTCAGCAGAGCGGCACAACCCCAGTCAAATGAGCAGCTGACCCTCACTTTGACTCTGGGCAAATACATAGTCAATAAAAACAGACTGCTTTCTCAAATGTCAACAACAGGGAAGTAGGAAGGTTCTACTCTCTTGGGGGCTATAAGTACTCCTCCAAGAGGGGTTCAGAGAATTCTCAGAGTCAAAATTGGAACAAACAGAGTGAGTGAGTTTTCTTGGGGACAAGCGCGAAGACGTCCAGAGACTTCTGCTACTGATGACCTCTCCCATCAAGACAAGGGTATGTGAGCAGACCCTCTTCATATTTGTCCTCCCACACCCTCTTGTACTTTAAACAGGAAAATTCTACTAAAACATGTATCATAAAAGGCAAGTTAAGGAAAGACCACACCACTATAGGATATCAATAGTCTGGACACAGTAGATGGGAAACCCAGTCCCCCTTCTCTCATCCCACACATCGTGCAATAATGGTGATAATGATCCCGTCTTTTCCTTTGGCATCATAAACCCTTCACTCTTGCATGGATACTGCTCAGAGGCAGCTGGACCCCCACAGTGTTTTGCAGTACCCGAATGTGGCTCTGTTGCCAATGACCTGATTTTATGCCTCAAGAAAATAACTCATAGGACAAGTAAAAGAAGCTTTCCAGGGGCACCTGGGTGGCTCAGTGGGTTAAGCCTCTGCCTTTGGCTCAGGTCATGATCCCAGGGTCCTGGGACTGAGCTCTGCATCAGGCTCCCTGCTCAGCAGGGAGCCTGCTTCCCTCTCTCTTTCTCTGACTGCCTCTCTGCCTACTTGTGTTCTCTCTATCAGATAAATAAATAAACAAGTCTTAAAAAAGAAAAGAAGCTTTCCATTAAGAAAAACAAAACAAACCTTGCTTTCTCACTTCCGAATGTGAATACCAGATGAAAATCAGCACACCTGTTCTTCAAGGTGTCCAGTTTCAAGATTGCTCTACTCCTGATCTCAACCACAGACCTTCTGGGGGCTTCTGGGGACCTTAGATAGCAGTTTCCTGTACTGCACAGTCAGGGCTCAGGCAGGCTGAACACTCTGCTTCTCGCTGAAACCACCATCTCTTCAAGGGAGTGGTCCCTGGCCACCTGTTTTCCCACACGTGTGTGCATGTGTGTGTGTGTGTGTGTGTGTGTGTGTGTGCACCAACTGCTTTGCACATCACTGATTCCTCTCCACGGTGCTCCAAGCTTGGGAGGCCCAGGGTGCAAAGGCTGTAGATACAGAGGGGCAGAAGGTACGGTGCGACCTGTTACCCACCCTGTAGGAGACTCTTTTGATGGGCCCTGAAGAGGCATATTCTTCAGACAGGTGCATGCATGCTTCCTAAATCAAGAGGGCACCCAACCCTGTGCCTAGGAGCAATAATCTATGCACAGAAGTGAGTCAGATACCAGCTGAGACCTGGCACTGCCCTGGGACCTTGCTGCCTCTCCCCCTCTCATCCTAGTCTGCCACACCTGGCTTTACAAGATGTCTGTTTTCTTATGGTCGAGGAGAGACAATGTGTGATGGTACACAGAAAGGAAAAATGCCAGGGATTCTGGTGGGAATGGGGTGGAAAGAGGAGGCTAAGGAGAGAATGAATTCTGGAAGAACAATTAAAAACAAAGATTTTTAAAAATCTACAGTAATAGTAGAGTTCTGAGAAAATAATGGTATATTTTAGGGTTTCCAAAATTTCATGTGCCCAGTTTGGACTCTGAACGCAGCCCACGGGTCAGTTTTCCTTGATTCCGGTAGAGACAGACATCCACAGAGGGATACCAAAAAGCAATCCATGCGAGGAAATAATTTTAGGCCATGGTCAAATTTTCACACTCCCCCTCCTTTCATGGGGCTGTAGTTCACGATGTTATAATGGATGAGTCATCGCAATCCAAACACCAGAAATTTTGTAATAAATTTAGCCTAAAACTTAGAGGAAGGCATCACAGCACCTTATTTTATTACTATGAAACAGTGACAGCGATGATGGTGATGATGGCATCCTTCTATTTTTATAGAAACATCCCCAAGAAATGCCAGGCTGTGCAGTAGAGAATTATAAGAACGGAGGAAACTGTGTGAGGCCTGTTGGTCTACTCTCTGGTTCAATGGAGAACTAAACTGACTCATACTAGAGGCAAGAATGTCTGTACTATTTTTAAAGAACTCTGGGGAAGCATGGTTCTACCACCTTGGGTTCCTAATATAACACTCATTTCTATTTGTGGGATGGTTAACACCATCTTCCACTTGGTCTTTCCTCCATTAATATATCATCCTTCCCAGGAGTCCTGTTTTCTAGATGTTTAATTATAAAGCTCCAGATGTGTAATTTATGCCCTTATGGACCCTAAAAATGGGGTGGAGGGGCAAAGTCTAAGCCTCCCATCAGCCCCCTCCTTTCACCCAGCCAAGGAAATATCTTGGCAGGCAGCATTCAGGAAAGTTGCCATGTAGAATACTGGGATGTCGCTGAAAGGGCTGAATGCTTTCCACAGATCCCTACACATCGCGGCAAAGGGCCTCTCCCAGTCTAACAAATGACAGCACTCCACTTTTCTCCCCAAGTGCTACAGTCCCTTAGGAATACAGAGACTGTGGCTAGCTGCCACCCAGGCTTACTCTGGGCAGCTCCTCTCTCCCAGCGAGCTTTCCTAGGTCTCTACCATGGCTTGGGTACAGCGACTGAGTATCTGCCTCTCTTTCCTCTTTGTCCTCCTGGGCACAGTGGGTGTGGTGAGAAGATGGCAGCCTTGGAGGGTGTCTTACTCTTTATTTATGGCTCTGTGACACTTTTAAAGCTCTGAGTATTCCTAAAGGCTGGTAAATCCTTTCCCCAGTCCTACAGAGAATGGGCAGAGGGGGCAGGAAAATGGGTGGGGGCAGGAGTTGGAATCTACATGGACCATGACTGCCTCAAGGTTGTGAACTGCTAGTTTAAAAATACTCTTGGAGACTTTAATGGTTGAACGAAAATTCACACTCATTAAACACCATGGTTGGGGGGGGGATTGACCCTGTTAGATGAATAATTTCACAGCTTGAAGCTCAGAAGGCAAAACAGTAAAAGCTATAATCATAATGATTAGATTATATATTCTGAATGTTCTTTTCCTTGGGTGGGTTGACTCTTCCAATCCAACCTATAACAAGTAGAACAAAGGAAGGGGAAAAGAACCACCCCCCAGAGACAGGTCAATGTGGCTTCTCCTCCTAGGCTTTATCTTCTTTAAGAAGCCCTTTCCTAACTACTTGATGATAGCTCCCTTCTGAGGCTCCCAGAACCCTGTCATAGGACTTATCACTCATAGCGCCCATTTTCTGGTCTTCTTCATCATGGACTCATCTCTGGGATAGTACCCTGATCTTCTTTAGAATCCTCAGGAGGCAGCACATGACTCACACAAAGTTCGTGTTCATTTTAGATAAACTGCTAAAGAAAGCCGTAGAAGGAAGGGTCCCAGTTGCCTAATCTGCTTTTAACAATGTCTAGCACAGAATCATAGTCCACCAGACATTTCCTAGTGACTTCAGTGATGAAGTCTTGCCAAAGGTTTTCATAGTTCCTAAGAACTGTTTGACTATTACTATTCTAGGCAGTGTGGACTGTCACTGGAAAAAGAACCTTTTGGTTGCTATATGTTACCTGTTTACAGAATCCCATTTCTGTTAATATATGTATATAAAATGTTTTACATGGTAATAAATGTGGGAAATGATACCTGTGATCTCTATGAGGAGAGATGAAAGCAGAGTGCAGTCAAATGGCGTGGGGCTCTCTGAGTGGAAGGTGTGGCCCACACCTGCCTGATCCGAGCCCAAAGCCAGGTGCCTTTAATGACACTGGCAGGCAAGGAGCAGTGAGCAAATGAGTTGACTGGCTACTGAATCCCGAGAATGTGGATATTGCAGGTCCATCCAGCTAGAATAACATCTTTTTAAATGACTACGGCCCAAGCATTCGTCCCATACAACTTTCCCTCATGCATTTTAGAATCTAGAGTCTCATGATCTCTTCAGAAAGAAATCTAGCTAAATATGTTCCAATCAAAGATGATTGACAGGATTTTCTGAAAACACAGCCGAGGAGTAAGCGTAATTACAAACCTTTTCAAAGTCTATCCCTCCACCGTGTTATAAATGGAAAAAAAAAAAAACCCCACATACATAAACCCACAATTCCTTCTATAGGATTCATTTAAAATCTGCCCCCATGCCACCCCCACATTATTAATTTAGGTAAACGTATCAGAAATATATACAGATGCACAAGTCACCGTCTTCTTCACATTTAAGAGCGTTTCTGGTTTCTGAAAGCTCCCTAGCTAGCCGCCTCTGCCTGTCTCTCACAGTCTCTCTCTCAGAGTCACAGTTGGCTTTTCTAAGGTCTACTGTTACTAGACGGGTGACCTGAGAAACAACCCAGTAAACCACCCACATCCTGAGAAACACATCTTTTCTTTCAAATGCTGTTTGCAACGACTCAGGGTGGAAAAAAAACACAAAACACCCATAAGTCTAGCAGTGAGTAATAGACTTTCCAGGGGTGGGGGGAGTTAGTCTCCTGTATAGAACGTTTTTGAAGAAACAAAACTCCAAAGCAACAAACCTGTGTATTTATGTATAGCATCTCCAGCAGGAACAAACTGATCGCAGATGAGAAAGAAGACAAAAAATCCTAAGTACAGGGTGCCTGGGTGGCTCAGTGGGTTAATCCGCTGCCTTCAGCTCAGGTCCTGATCCCAGGGTCCTGGGATCGAGTCCCACATCGGGCTCTCTGCTTTGGCGGGGAGCCTGCTTCCCCACCTCTCTCTCTGCCTGCCTCTCTGCCTACTAGTTCTCTCTGTCAAATAAATTTAAAAAAAAAAAAAATCCTAAGTACATCTTCCTCCAAAGAGTCGAGCCCTGAAGAGTTCTCAGAGTGGACAGACCCTGCTTGGGTAGATACAAACTTCTTGAGAAAGAGCTTCTGCTCTTCTCAACTCTGTCCTCAACCCAAACTCCAAGAACCACCACCACCACAAACCCCAGAGAATAGGCATCACCCGCAGCTGGCCTTTGAAAGTGTACCTTTTTTCAAGAACGGGTCTTTAAACGGGGCCTCCTTCAGTGTGCTGTTGTTCAGGTGGTCCCTGGACATAATCGGGTCCTTTGCAAGGGGGAGTCCAACCGTGATGCAGCCCCCCCCCCCCCAAGTTCAAAGCATCCCTTCGGCTTCAGGCAATCTCCTCTTTAGGCAGCTCAGAGCTGCAGTTATAGCCAGCGTGGGGTGTGAGAGTGTGTGTGTCTGTGTGTGTGTCTGTGTGTGTGCGCGCGCGCTTCTGTCTGTCTCTCTCTCTACTGTACCAGTGGGGCCCAGCCCAGGTGCTAAACTCAAATGCCGTGGCTCTGACCGCAGACCGTGGCTACCAGTTAGTTACCAACGGCCATCCACACAAATCAGGAGCTCTGCGGCAGGAAGCCGGTGGTGTCACAGAGCAGGTGAATAAGTCCGGGGTCTCCGATTGCGCGAGCAGCTGAACACCCAGTGTTGTCCACAGCAACGGACAGCAATGACTCGTCTGTATGTCTCACATTTGGCCTCACAGGGGACATGTTAGGCACGCAGACGAGCAGAATGCAGATAGACTGCCTTGTTCTGTTGCATTCAATAATCTTTTTAACAGGCAAATATCAAAGCCGGTAAAGCAGAGAGCGGGGGAGATCTACAAATTTCAATACGGTATTTCTTCCCTTGATCCCCGATAGAAGCTTTCAAGGTTGGAGAAATGCAGAGAGAGCTTACCCAGGCAGCTCGTGCAAACGGGTGGGGGGAGGCTTAGCTACTCAGGCTTCTTGCTGTGGAGCCAGCTTCGAGAGCACGTCCTGGCTTGAAGTGCCCACAGCGTCTCTCACACCGGGAGCCAGGCTGCAGGCTGTTCCTCGGGGTCCTCCTCTCCCCAGAGTCTCTCTCTAACCGATGGGAGCAGTTCACATAGCTCTCGCAGTGAAGCCGTGCACTGGCAACTGGCAAAGTCATAACCACAGCAGGAAACACTCAGCTTCTCCCCCTCCCGCTCTCACTTCCCCGCCAGCCCTTCCCCTTCTCTTCTCTCCCCTCTGCTTCTCAAAGCAGGGTGGCAAAAACACACCCACAGAGATGCTGTCAAGTCAGGACTCTGCCCTTCCTACTAGGCGGTTTTAGTTTTATGAGGTTCCGAAATGAGAGAAAAGCATCCGAATGGTAGAGCAGAGACAGATCTCAGGAGGGTGCTTTTTCCTGGTTCATTTTGTGCAAACCGCAGTCTCTGTCTCCCCCGAGGTCTAGGCGGTTTTACGTAGGTGTGTGAAAACACCTCCGGTGTATTCTGATGCCCCTGGGGCTGCGTGAAAAGACTTAAGAGAAGGTTGTGCGTCTGTTGCAGCACTTTTCAGAAAAATTACAGTGTGGCCACAGTGAAAAGGACAGCACATCGTGGTAATGTTGCAAATAACCCCAGCCCAAGCCCCGCTCTATGCCCAGAATAGCCTTTGTTTTTCCTTGTTTAGGAGAAATAGCAATGACATGTGGGCCATAACAATAGTTTTGGCTGTAGGAGGAGTTGTCAAAGCAAAACTAAACGTCGTTGGTTACCACCAGCATTAGAAACGAAGACAGTTACGTCAGCAGTCCGTCCCTGCTGTCGGCCCCGGCATGTCACCTGGGGCCCGCAGCAGTGTCCTGGGCCTGATGTCCCCACCTGGTCCTCAGGCTGGCCAGAAGGCATCACGATTTCAAGTTTTAAATACTGGGGGAGGGGGCAAAAGGGAAGGGAGGGAACAAAAGAATCATCAAGAAGATTTTTCAGAGACTTCATGTGGATAAAGGAAATGGGAATTTCAGCAAGAAAATTAACAGTTGCGTACATTTGCATGTGCCAGTCAAGACAGCCTGATTTTTCTTGAGCAATTTCCAAATTTAAAACATAACTCTCCTCTCTTGTTCTACTTCCCCTCCCCGCCCCATGTCACCTCAGTCACACGGCGGGGTGAATGAAGAGGGTGAGGCTCTGGAGACTGGGATGGGGTGTGGCCACCAGGGCTGGGGACCCTCCTCAGAGAAAAGCCAGCATCAGAAAGCATCAAGCTTCCTGAGGCCCTGCTGGTCTTTGGCTCTCCTTTGTCCCTACAGTACCAGGTCCTTGCCATCTGGGAGTGGCACTTTCTCGTCCGTTTAGTCAGAGGGACAGGATCATTCTGAAATCAAGTCCTTAAAAGAGAATGTTCACAAGATTGCATACGACTGCCACAAGAGTCCATTTTTAAAAATGAGGGATTTAGTCAATATCATGAAAGTGTTAGTCAACATGATGAAAATTCAGTTCTGTCACTTATTAAGGATTATACCTGCATTTTGAAATGGTTCCAAATAGCCCACTTTGGGGTTCAACATTTGGAAAGAGGTCTATCAGGTACCCAAAAAAACCTAACGCATTTTTCACCTTTAATGGCTGCATTGTATTCCACTCTGCCTTAACACACTTACTTTGGCTGGTCTCCTTATCGCTGCATATTTGGGCAGCGAGTGGGGGGGACATTGAGGGGGGTCAATCTTATTTAAACTCCTTGTTCATTCTGTTTAATTGTTCTCAATGTTTAATCTATTTAAAAATCACTTTCAAAGGCTTTGACCGTATGGATGCGCCTTGTTTTCAAAATGTTGCCCAAACCACACGCTGGACCCCACTGTGGGCTGGTGCAGCTCCCTGCTGGATGGGAGCTGCGCTCCTGGCTGGCTGCGTGTTTACCACAGCCCCCCACCCTCCACGCCGCTGGTTTAACACCAGCATATCACCAATCTTCAGCATCCCCTAAAGGCTAAATCACCCCAAGGTGGCCTTATTTCTGTTCTATTTCTTTTGAAGGACTGGCCTGAGGACTTTGGGAAGAAGGCAGAAGTCAGACTGGGGATGCTCAGAAGCCAGGGGTTTGTGCCCTGATCAACACATCCTTCGAGCCGGCCATGATGGCATGTGAAACATTGGGGCTTTTTAATTGATAGGTGCCAAGATTTCTCTTCCTTTAATTTAGAGAAAATGGCAGCACACACAGCAGAAGGGTGTGGGAAGAGACTAGTCTGAAGAACAAAAACACGAAAGTAGGAAAGAGTGTAAAAAGCCATTTGCATTTAAGAATGCTTTCCTCCCTCCTTGTCTTTAAATATGCATCTTTCAAATGACTACTCTGATGGGCTAACTGCCTTTGCTAGTAGTTAAAAAAAAAAAATGTCCCAGAGCTGTATGTGGTTTCCCTGTGTACACCAGAGGCCTTGGAGATGATGCAAGGAAGGGTCGCCTATGATAGACATTTTCACAGGGTCTGTTGACAGCAACAAGGACCTGAAGAGCTTTTGTCTGCGTAGACCTACTCTACCAATATCTTCAGGTTTCCTCTATAAAGGCCTTCATTTCATCAGTTCATCTGACAAATATTTACTAAGTGGTTTGAGACCTTCAGAGGAAATACGGTGGACCTCAAATGTAATCTGACAGACAAGCATTTACTGTAGGGCTGAATTTGTCTTGGGGGCTATGTGTAGGTAGTTCCTTATTTAAGGAACTGAACAAGCTCTAAGGATTGGCTTCCAGCCCCATCTGAA
This sequence comes from Meles meles, assembly GCF_922984935.1. Taxonomy (NCBI): domain Eukaryota; kingdom Metazoa; phylum Chordata; class Mammalia; order Carnivora; family Mustelidae; genus Meles; species Meles meles. Next base: position 33,380,022 of record NC_060077.1, read on the forward strand.
TGGGACAAGCTGAGGTGACTGGGAGTATCTGTGACCTGAACGGCCAAAAGACATAGCACAGGGCAGGAGATTTTAGCTCAGGGGCTACTCAGGGCTCATTAGCTTCAGAAACTGCCTCTGGGTGTTAGAGGGGTGCTCCACTATACAGAATCTTTCTCTGTCACATGTAACCTGGGTTAGCACCTTGCCTGGCTCCATCCTTGGCTTTAATCACCATGGGCTCCTTGGCCATGCCCTGCTGTCTCTCCCCACCACATTCCCACCCTCAACAGGTATCCCACTCACAACACAAACTTTCACAGATAAATATACCATACTTTTATAATAGTACATATTTATAATTTTTACTTGTTTAATATTTATGTTAATATTTATTCATTACTATTTATTTTTATTAAATATTTATATATTAAATTTTATTTGTAATTTATAATATAAATACAGTGATACTTTTATAATGGTTACATAGCAGAAAATTAGCATTTATAAACATTTCTAAAGACCTGTTGTTGTGTGCTAGGTACTTTCAAGTGCCATATATGTTTTTACCTTCATGTCAACCCTGTGAGGCATGTTTTCTTATTCCCACTTTCTAGAGGAGGAAGCTGAGGCTCAGAGAAGGTAAGTCCTTTGCCCAAGGTCAAATTGGCTCCTAAGAGGCAAGCTGGGATTCTGGGGTCAGAACCCTGGGCAAGCTGACTCAGAAGTTCCTACCTACCCCCACTCTGCTCAATGGGCAGTGAACTGACAACGATCTAAACTAAAGGTCCCTGAATGAACCAAAGTATCTCACCAGATCGATGATTAGATTTTTAGAGCCTGACTGCCCAATTCCTTTTAGGCACTAACTTGCAAGTCCACGTTAAAGATACTGTATCTCCACACATTGCCAGAGGCTCTTGGAACCACTTTATGTGTCTCGTATACTTGTTAATGTGACTCCTGTTAAGAATCAATGGCCCTGCCCGTTACAAATTCCTATTCTTTGAGGTTTATAACTATGCTGTAAAATTCTGCTCTGACGTGAAGTTTTCCACATAAAAGTTAAGTCCTGGAATTTGGCCTTTAGAAAACAAAACGGTTTATTTTCAGTAAGTTTGCAATGCTTTAAGTCACGGATGAGGATTTTAAAAGAACGCTGACTCCTGCAGACTTAACACATAGTAACGGTTTGATATTTATGGACATCAGCCTATGGCATGGAATAATTTACTAATGCATGCTTAGGGCTTAAAAATTGCAACAGGGTGGGGGGGGCGCCTGGGTGGCTCAGTGGGTTAAGCCGCTGCCTTCGGCTCAGGTCATGATCTCAGGGTCCTGGGATCGAGTCCCACATCGGGCTCTCTGCTCAGCAGGGAGCCTGCTTCTCTCCCTCTCTCTCTCTCTGCCTGCCTCTCTATCTACTTGTGATCTCTCTCTGTCGAATAAACAAATAAAATCTTAAAAAAAAAATTGCAACAGGGGGACACCTGGGTGGCTCCATTAAGCACTGGACTCTTGATTTTGCTTCAAGTCATGATCTTAGGATCATGAGATGAAGTCCCACATTGGGGTCCATGCTGGGCATGGAGCCTGCTTAAGATTCTGTCTCCCTCTCCCTCTGCGCCCCCACCTCTGGCTTGCTCATGCTCTCTCTCTGCCTTAAAAAAAAAGAAGTGAAGAAAAGACAAAGCAAGAAAAAAGAAAAGAGAAAAGAAAAGGAAAGAAAGGAAAAGAAAGAAAAGCAAAGCAACAGAAAGGTTTTTCTGTAGGAATATGAACACTTTGCATATCCTCCAACCACAGTGCTTGATACCCCCATCGTTGCTGGTAGAAATGTCAGCAAATATAAAAATATGCAACACGATGGAACTCGCAAGCTGACAAGGCGGATTAAAAGCTTATTAAGTAAATTAGTCTAAATCGAATAGCCTTAAATAACTTCCTAATATGCACCAATACCCCCTGTATTAACAGACTTTGGCATTTATCTTATACAGTATCTCTCCCACCATAATATTTTTTCTTCTAATGGAAAAAAAAGAATTATGTATTATTCTACGTTCATGGTGGTATAGATTTTTATAATGGCTAAGCTACTCCTTACTAAGTGACTTACACACCTCTGAAAACTGCAGCTACTCTTCCAAGCTCCAGGAAAAAAAAAATAGGAAGGCAATATGAAGTTTTTATAGTGGCTAAAATCCGAGGCCAGTTAGATCCAAGTCAGAGTACCAGTCCTGCCATCTGACTATGTCAGCTTGAGCTAAGCCCCTGCTTCCTCAGCTGTAAAATGAAGCTAAGAATACCTGTCTCTCACGGTGCTTGGAGGACAAACTAAGACGTCATCTCTGAACTCTTATCCTCAAACTGGTCCAGGGAACTTCAGCATTGGTTAGCAACGCAGGATCTTGGATCCTGCCCTGGACTTACTGAACCAGAGTCTGCATTTGAACAAAAACCCCAGGTGATTCACCTGCACATCAAAGTTTCTTCTGATACTTTGGACTCATTCAAACTCCTCATTCAGATTAAATGAGCAAACTGGGGCTTGAAGAATTCGGTGACTTGTGCACACCATGCAAAGGAAATGAGAGTAGAATCCAGGTCTCCTGTTTAGGGCCCAAGCAGCTGCTACTCAGTAACGATTTTAAACAGTGGTACTCCACATGCATGTCTTTGTGTGCGCATGTATGTGAAATCACACGCTGCCCTCCTGGGATAAAGGCAGGGCCTGGTACCACAGGCCAGGTGCTTCCCGCCGTCCTCCCCGCTGGTGCTGATGGGCTGACACGGACTCACCCACACCTCTTAGAAAAAGTAGGAGGGGTAGACACTGTTGTCAGGGCTCACAGTAATGGTGAAACTAAACTAGCTTATGTTAAAATAGTCTCTGGTGTTGAAATACAATTTCTAGGATATTTGGCATTCTTCATAATAACTCTGGAAGTCCTTGAGGACTTCTGGATATTATATGTTAAGAAAGTGTTCTAATTTTGCCTTCTGGAAAAACTCAAGTGCCATGAGCAGACTCTTCTTAAAGACAGAATTATGAAGATGACCTCAATCCACTCTATGAACATGGCCCCACCATCACGTCCTCCCCATCCTCCCCATTCCCTGAAAGAGACAGATACCAGGAAATTCAGAGTCTTGGCACTTGGGTTCTGGAAACAACTTTCTACTTCGGTTGCATGCATTCTTCCAGTGGCCCCTCCCAAAAGGTTTTCCTTAGCAACAAGACCTATGGATTGTGCCTTCATGAAACTGCCCTGTCATCCTCAAGGGGAGGCCCTTTCAAGGTGTCGGGAGAAATGCTCTACTCTACCCTCTTTACATTTCAGGTAAAATACACACATATTCTATATAAAAACACAGCAAATACTTTAATGTTTAAAATATTCAATGTGGGGGCGCCTGGGGGGCTCAGTGTGTTAAAGCCTCTGCCTTCGGCTCAGATCATGGTCCCAGGCCCCTGGGATCGAGCCCCACATCGGGCTCTCTGCTCAGCGGGGAGCCGGCTTCCCCCTCTCTCTCTCTGCCTGCCTCTCTGCCTACTTGTGATCTCTGCCAAATAAATGAGTAAAATCTTAAAAAAAAATTCAATGTGGTTATTCAGCAAAATATTTTATTTTGCTTTTCAAATATATGATATTCCTCAATTTTGTCTAAAAGCTAGGAGGCTAAATAACCTTCACAACTCAACCTATTTCTGGGCAGACCATAAAAAATAAGCTCAAGATGTTTATAGCTCAGATCTTAGATACTGTGATTCCACTCCTGGTTCTTGACCCCATAAGAACTTTAACCCCTTGGTGATGGAAATACTATTTTTATTAACACTCTACTACAGGCAAACATTGTGTATTCTTACACACATACAGTATATGACACAATATATGGTCTCTATATTTGGTATGTGTTATTGCTAGTTTACTGAACCATGCTGTGATCATTATTCTTGAGCATTCTAAAGCATGGTCTCTTCCCAATCACAGGCATTTCTTGGACAATCTGAATTTGGAGGAGAGGCGTAGGCTATCGTCTCTTGAGCTTGTATTTTTCTTGCTTATAAATTTCAGGATGTGTCTGGGCAGTTCCAAGACCTTTAGGTTCCTGGCTTTAGTGAAAGGATTAATTTCTTCAAGAGTTGAGAAAAAAATCACAGCACATTCCAGAGTTTTAGTTACTGTTTTAATGTGTATACTAAGGCAAACACTAGAAAAATCACAGGCTAAAATCCAAGTTAATCCAAAATCACATCGGACCGATATAACTACACTCAGTTCTCATCCTTGACACTTTCAGATGAGCCTAGCATACCTATGCTTTAAAAATTAGAACCACTGTTCTCTGGTATCAGATCACCCTTGAAAACATGAGGTCAATCCTTGTTTATGTCAGAGCTGAGCACTCACTAAATACCAGTCACTGTGAGGAGACAGGATACAAAGAAAGTGGGGAACTGCCCTTGTCCATGACATCCCTAGTTCATCCTGAGCAAGAGCTAGCGAAATAGCGAGAGTGGCAGGGTGCTCAGTGAGGAGCAGGTGAATGAATAAATGAATGAATGAATGAATGAACGAACAAGTGAACAAGGGTCCTGTAGGAAGAGGGGTTCTTAACCTACATAATAACACTAACAGCTAATACTTCTACAGCACTTACCATGTGCCAGGCAGTATTCCAAAGCACTTTACTTATTTACTTAAGCCATTTAAACTTTACAGGTAACATGAATACTGGTTATTTTCCCAACTTTACAGATGAGAAAACTGAGTCACAGAGAGACTGTGTCCAATGTCACACAGCTAGTAAGTAGTGGTGCCTGGACTTGAACCAGGAAGTCTCACTCCAAAGTCTATTCTTAACCACTAATCAGGCTAACTCTAAATGTCGCAGGTCCAAGGAAGACCTCTGAACCAAATCCCATTTTTTTAGAAGGATCTTGGGGCACCTGGATGGCTTAGTTGTTAAGCATCTGCCTTTGGCTCAGGTCATGATCTCGGAGTCCTGGGATCGAGCCCTGCAGTGGGCTCCCTGCTCGGCAGGAAGCCTGCTTCTCTCTCTCCCACTCCCCCTGGTTGTGTTCCCTCTCTCGCTGTGTCTCTCTCTGTCAATAAATAAATAAAATCTTAAAAAAAAAAAAAAAAAAAGGATCTTGATAGGCAAGCCCCATTTAAAAGATTCAAAGAATGAATTAATTCTCTGAGGCCAAAGCTCTTGGAAGTGCTGACCCAACACAGAGACCACTTAACTCTACTGTCTGAGAAGGAAATTGTCACATCACAAGGAAGACATTGTTGGAAGCAAACTTAATTGCACCTTTGGCTAATTTTTCTTTTAGGTTAAACTAAACCTGTCCTCTGGTAAATTAAGGCTATTGTCTTTTATCCCTTTCCTTTTTGGGGGGGCTCTGAAAGGATGAAGTGTTTGGTTCTATACTAGTAGTATAAAAAGGTAAATAAAAAATGTAAATATTTATAAAAATCAGAGTTTTCAGGGACGCCTGGGTGGCTCAGTTGGTTAAGCATCTGCGCATCTGCTCAGGTCACAATCCCAGGGTCCTGTGATCGAGTCCTACATCAGGCTCCCTGCTCAGTGGGGAGCCTGCTTCTCCCTCTCCCTCTGCCTGCTGCTCTGTCTACTTGTGCTCTCTCTATCTCTATCAAATAAATAAATAAGTAAATATTTTTTTAAAAGTCAGAGTTGTCCAGAAAAAAAGCATCCCATCATTCCATCCTTTTATTTTTTCTCTGTCTCTAGCTTGTTACATCCATAGCCCTTACTTTTCTTTCAAATTTAAAATTCCTTTTCATTTAGATTCATTGGAACCTATTCTAATATTGAAAATTGTAATGTGCTTGAAGGAATTGTTCAGTGTAATATCTTATTCATTTGTGAATTGAAAAGGACTGAAACTGAAAGATAATTTTTAAGCCCACTATAATGTCAGTCAGATTTCTTTGTTTAAAAGGAGGGATCTTTCTACAAAGGCAATGAAATCACCACAAGGAAATGGTAATAATTTAGGTGTGCCCATAAGGCCCCTAATTAGCCAGAGATAATGAAGATCAATTAGGTTTTGAGGATATCTTGCCACTGTGAAAATAGGCAGATACCAAAAAGTTTAGGAGAGTGGGGACTCAGGAGTACCTTTCATGTGGCTAAGGTGAAATGTGGTCCTGTTTTTATTAAAAGTGACCTTAATCAAGTCTGTTACTCTCAACAATAAGCACCCAAATTAGTAAAGCAACAGAATATGATAAAATAGAGTGGCAAAAATAAAAATGGTTGGAATTTCCATAGGATGAATGGTTTTCTGGCAGAAACTCAATCATGGTTATACAAATACAACCAAATTTAAAAAAATTTAAAGGCCCAGAAATGGTAATGTTGCAAATGTCTTTACAATTTTTTTCCCTGTTATGTTCTTGATAGAAAAACTTTCCGAAACTATCTATTTACCATTTAACCCTCTTAGAAAGTAGAACTCCTGGCCAAGGCTGGCTGCAGGGTGGCAATATGGTCACACATACTCTTGTTGTTGAGTTTTAGTTCAAACAGATAAAACAGCAAATGGAGAATCTCGATCAGATTTCAAATAAATGGCTCTTAGGTCTTAGGCTACATATAGGTTCTCTCTGCAGTCACTATGTCCAAACACTTGGCCTTAGCTCCTCCTAGTAGGGTTGAACCCTGGTGAGGAGTCCAGTTTCTGGTGCTGCCTCTACTGTTGCCTGAGATTGTCTTTAGTAAGCCCTGTGGAGGCTCAGTCACCATATGTTTTCTCACTTCACTGCTGCGACTAAATTCCAGTGTTCTGCACAATTCAGTCCTTCAAGGCCCACACAGAGGATTCTTAAAATATCTGCGTTCCACCTATACTATTATTTACTTAATAGCAACTTTTAACTGGACTTTTAAAGTAACTCATTTGAAAAAATTTCAACCTTTCCTAACTAATATCTATGGTATTGCTAGGGATTTTTTTGTGAAGTATACTACTAAAAATTTACAGCAACATTAAATTTGAATACAATCTTTAATACTATTTATAATATAAAAGAAAAATTCTTACTGTTGCCTATTTAAAAAGAAATGCTTGCTATACAATTTAGTTTCAGTCAATTGTTTCAGAAAAAGATGATTTATCTACATGTATGCTACAATATTTCTGAAACTGAACATATTTAAAATAAAATATGGGAGTGCCACTTCTAAAATAGTGGGGTAAGGAGCTCCATGGTTGGAGAACCTGGGTGGCTCAGTGGATTAAGTGTCTACTTTTGGCTCAGGTCATGACCCCAGGGTTCTGGGACCAAGCCCCGCATCAGGCTCACCACTCCACAGGGAGTCTGCTTTTCCCTCTACATCTGCCACTCCTCCCCCCACCAGCCCCGTGTGTGTTTTCTCACACTCTCTCTCTCAAATAAGATCTTAAAGAAAAAAAAAAAGAAGATCCATTGTCCTACTCTCCAAGAAAATAACCAATAAAGATTATTAAAAATTAACCTTTTAAAGTCTCTGAAAACAATTTAAGGGGCATAGAGCAAATTAAGAAATACTTAGGAGCAAATGAAATCCAAAGAAGAAGGGGAGGGACAACTGGGTGGCTCACTTGGTTAAGTATCTGACTCTTGATTTCAGTTCAGGTCAGGATCTCAGGGTCAAGATATCAAGCCCTGCATCAGGCTCTACCCTCAGCATGAAGTCTGCTTGAGATTGTCTCTCTTCCTCCGCCCGTCCTCCGACTCACATGCTCTCTATCTCTAAATAAATAAAAAAAAGTCTTAAAAAAAAGGAGGGGAATAATAAAGATTAAAGCAGAAAATAACGAAATATAAATAGAAGAATAGAGAAAATCAACAAAATCAAAATTTAGTTCTTCGAAAAGATCAACAAAATTGACAAACCTTTAGCAGACTGATAAAGAAAAAAAAAGATTCAAGTTACTAAAATCAGGAACAAAAGAAGCAATGTCAGTGTCCCCATCTTACAAATATAAAAAGGATTATAATGAAATAACATGAACAACTGTATGCCAACAAATGAGATAACTTAGATGTAATGGAAGAATTCCTAGAAAGGCCCCTACTACCAAAATTGATTCAAGAAGAAATAGAAAATCTGAATGGACTTATAATAAGACACTGAATTAGTAATTTTTAAAAAGATTTTATTTATTTATTTGAAAGAGAGAGAGAGAGAGATCACAAGGAGGCAGAGAGGTAGGCAGAGAGAGAGGGGGAAGCAGGCTCCCCACTGAGCAGAAAGCCCGATGCGGGGCTCGATCCCAGGACCCTGAGATAATGACCTGAGCCGAAGGCAGAAACTTAACCCACTGAACCACCCAGGCGCCACTTGAATTAGTAATTTTATAACTTCCCACAAAGGAAAGCCCAGGCCCAAGTGGCTTTAATGGTGAATTTTTCCAGAAATTTAAAGAAGAATTAACTAATTCTTTACAAATTCTTCTAAAAATATAGAACATTTCCCAACTCATCCTATGAGGTAAATATTACCCAGCTAACAAAACCAGACAAAGACATTATAAGAACAGAAAATAACAGACCATATCTCTAATGGAATTAGATGAAAAATCCTCAATAAGAAATTAGCGAACCAAAATCCAGCAATATATAGGAAAAGGTTACGTATTATGTTGTATTGGGATTAAGTCTAGGACTGCAAGGTTGGTTTAACATCCAAAAATCAATTAAAGTAATATACCGTATCAATAAAATAAAGGACAAAAATGACACAATCATCTCAAAAGCTGCAAACAAGGTGGTACTGGTATTAGGCTAAGTATGATCAGTGGAACAGAGTTCAGAAATAAACCCTCACATTTACAGTCAATTCATTTCGGACAGAAGTGCCACAATCAATCATTGGGAAAGAAGAGTCTTTCCCACAAATGGTGATTGCACAATGGATATCCATAAGCAAAGAAATGAAACTGGATCTCTTCCTCGACCACACACAAAAATTAATTCAAAATGGATCTTTTTTTTTTTTTTTTTTTTTAGATTTTGTCAGAGAGAGAGAGAGCACAAGCAGGCAGATTGGCAGGCAGAGGCAGCAGGAGAAGCAGGCTCCCCGCTGAGCAAGGAGCCTGATGCAGGACTCGATCCCAGGACCCTGGGATCATGACCTGAGCCATAGGCAGCCACTTAACTGACTGAGCCATCCAGGCATCCCTATTATAAGATTTTTAAAAGAAAACACAGGAATAAATCTTTGTGACCTTTATTACACAAAGCCTTCTTAATTATCTCACCAAAAGCACAAACAACAAAAGAAAAATATACTGTATTTAACAAAATTAGAAACTTATACATAAAGGAAACGTGAAAAGACAACCCACAGAATGAGAGAAAATTTCTACAAATCATGTGTCTCATTATATATCTAGAATATATAAAGAACTTTTACAACTCAATAATAAGAAAGACCATCCAATCAAAAAATGGACAAAGGATCTAAATAGACAATTTTCCAAAAAGACATACAAGCGACCAACAAGCACATGAAAAGATGTTCAGCATCACTGGCCATCAGGGAAATGCAAACCAATACCACAGTGAGATTCCACTTGACACTCAGGAGGATGACTATAATCAAAAGTCTGACAGTAAGAAGTACTGGTGAGACTGTGGAGAAATGGAAACCCTCATACATTGTTGGTAGGAATGTGAAATGGTTTGGCTGCTGGGCAAAACGGTCAGACAGCTCCTCCAAGTTAGACATATATTTACTATATGACCCAGCAAGTCCACTCTAGGTATATAACCAAGAGAAATGAAAACACGTATCCACACAAAAACTTCTATAAATGTTCACAGCAGTAATACTTGTAATAGCCAAAAAGTAGAAACAGCTCAAATGTTCATCAACAGGAGAAAGGCTAAGGCTAAACAAAATTAACAGAATGAAACATTATTCAGCCATAAAAAGGAAGGAGGTGCTGATACATGCTAACACATGGATGAACCCTGAAAACATCACGCTAAATGAAAGAAGACCGTCATCACCAAAGCCCACACACTACATCAATCCATTTATATGAAATGTCCCAAATTGGCAAATCCATAGAGACGACAAGTAGATTAGTGGTGGTCTAGAGTTGGTATCTTGGGAGAAAATGGGGATGACCACGAACAGGTATGAGGTTTCTTTCTGGAGTGACAAAAGTGTATTCATTGTAGTGACGACTGCACAACTCTATGAATATACTAAAAACTACTGAGGGGTGCTTGGCCGGTTCAGTGGGAGCACGCAACTCTTGATCTCAGGGTCGTGAGTTTGAGACTCACCTCAGGTACAAAGATTGCTTAAATGAGTAAGTATATTTTAAAAAACACTGAAATATATACTTTAAATGGAGGGGAATTGTATAGTACGTGACTTATATTTCAATAAAGCTGGAATAATAAAAACTATGAAAATAAAATTTTTTTATGATTAACAATTAACAATTGCTTTTACTAACAGTAATGTATTGTATTTCCAGCTTTAATAACTCAATGAGCTTGCTTTTGCAATTTTTACTCTGCACCATCGTTTGCAAGCACCTTTCTAGGTGTGATGCTTTTTCTCAATGAATATAAGCTTAACCATAAAAAAAAAAAAAGCTTAACCAGAATATGATTATCAACATATTTTTCCTCTTTAACATTACATTTTGAAAAACCAAAAACATCTATCAGAATAATGAAACATGTAGATCTGAGCAAAGCATTAGGATAAATTTGCAAAGTGATTACAGTTTTTTAATCTCCGCACTAGTATTTCAACATCAGTGTTTTCTTCATTAACCAGTGGCTCACAGTGGGAATAAATTAAACAATATTGTTTGGAATAAGGACAAGTTGAACCTCTAGCAGTCAGAATCACCACGGTGTCTGGCAGTGTCAACTGAGTGCCAGACAGGCAGAAGGACTGATCCAGGAACCACCTCCTTCAAGTTCAGTTCCTACCAGGTGAGCTTATGAGCACATGCTCTTGTGTGTAGGGGGTGATTACAATCGTGTACATGTAAATATATGCAAATGCTAAATGAGGATGCTGATGGAAAATCAGGATAGAAAAACATTTTGGAAGAAAAAAAATTTTCAGAGGCTGCCCAATTTTCCCATCCCCATACTCTTCAGCATTCCCTTCTCCATTCTTAGGCTACAGGTCAGACCCCTAGGTGCAGACTGAGCCTCACTATGACAAATGATCACAGAGCATCTCCTATGTAACCATCTCTGGCAAAGCACTGTGAGGAAGAAGAGAAATCGATGCCCAGGTCAGCTCACACAAACCTCACAATCTTGCTTGTAGTGCAAGACTGCACACCCCCCAAAGGCAATTAAAAAATGTAAATAATATTATTTTGCAAATAGTACTTCATACATTTAAAAATACTTCTACATGTAGACTCTTATTTAGTACAATCAGGTTTTAAGATGTGAGTGAGATAATAAATTCTTAAGAGATTAATTAAGAATCTCTTAAGTAACCTGGGGTGTGGGGCTGGCTTGGTCAGTTAAGCATCCAACTCTTTTTTTTTTTTTTAAGATTTTATTTATTTATTTGACACACAGAGAGAGATCACAAGCAGAGGGAACAGCAGACATAGGGAGAAGCAGGCTCCCCACCAAACAGAGAACCTGATACGGGGCTTGATCCCATGACCCTTGCATCACGACCCATGACCCTTGCATCACGACGCTTAACCAACTGAACCACCCAGGCACCCCTAAGAGTCTGACTCTTAATTTCAGCTCAGGTCATGGTCTCAGGGTCATGAGTTGAGCGCCATGCTGGGCTTGTGAAGCCTTCTTGGGATTCTCTCCCTCCTTCTCTATCTGTCCCTAACTTCCCTCTCTAAAAAGGAAAACGAAAAAACCCCAGAATATTGAAGGGATCACAACATTCATTATCTTGCCTTGGAAAAACCATACACCTACACTCATCATTGTGTAAGATTTTTTCCTTAAAAGGGCTAAAAGCCTGGTTGACCACACAGCATCAAGACACCAAGCTTACAAGTAATAATATTTCCCATACACTCTACAAATAATCTTTTTTCTTTGGCCTACAGCAGATCTTTCTAGAAAGGCTGTGTAAGAGAGGTCCCTCACTTCTCTGATCATGATGTTATCCTTTCTGTGGCCTTCAAAGAGAAGGAAGCGGCACTGTTTTTCAGGTCATGGGTCCCCGTCCATTAAGCCAGTCAGTGCCACAGACTGTTACCAGCATTTAAAGAAACGGAACAGCATGGAAAATACTGGAGTGCCAATAGCGAGGGTAAGCACCGTGAGAGTTTATCTACAATAACTGTTACCAGCATTTAAAGAAACGGAACAGCATGGAAAATACTGGAGTGCCAATAGCGAGGGTAAGCACCGTGAGAGTTTATCTACAATAAGGATAAGCACAGTGAGAAGTGTGTTTGGGCTCTGAATGCGTGTATCCGTGTTTGCACTGGGTTTTGATATAAGATGTATTTCTCACCGGAGGTCAGAGTTCAAAAAAACTTTGAAAGGTGCTTGCTGAAAAAGCTACTGACTATTCAGATCTGTCATTTCTCCCCAGTTAAACAAGGTGAATCCTCTTCCACAAAATTCCAGTCTTCATCAGGAACATAGGAGCAATACACTAATGAAGGTCTTTTGGAGGTTTGCGGGTGTAATTCAGAGGACTAACGCAGGCACCCCAGTGGTGGAGGTCCTGGGCTAGAACCTGACCCACACTACCTGCAAACTGTGTGAGTCTGGAATAGTCACATAAGCTTCTTTAGCCTCGGGTTCCTGATCTGTGAAATGGTCATCATCACTCTGAAATGCCCTAAGGCTGTCATAAAAACCAAATAAACCAGTATGTGTGTAAGTGGCATGTAACTCTAAAGCATGCATTATTTCTCATTGGCCTCATTTGCAAGTGACAGCTGGGTTCTAGATTGGCTTCATTGTTCACAGTCCTTGAATTCAACTCTGCACATAACACTTTAGAGCAGTGGTGGTTCTCATCTGGCTGCAGATTTTATCACCTGGGTGTTTTACAAATACTAGTACCTAGGCCTTGTCTCAAACAGACTAAATCAGAAGCCTGACAGGTGGGCTTAGGCATCTGTAATCTTTAAAGCTCCCCAGGTGATTTTAGTGTGCAGTCAGGGTTAAGAATCACTGTCCTAGGACTGGATTACTGCTATTATAATCCTTATTTTAAAAGATTCCATCGGCTGTCTTCCTCTCTCTCTCTATGCTTAGGCAGACAAGCACTCATGAATATATACACAGGACCCTGTTGAAATACATTCCTTCACATTGCAGCTGACTTCAGAAAAGACAAAAAACTAAGGCTGATTTACTTACACCTCTCAATTCCTCCTCTAATTACCTGGTCATGTTAAACGCAAAACTCAAAATCTTTGACACCAAACCAGTTTATAGAATAAAAGTCTTCAACTAGACAAATCATCACCTTGGGTATGCTCCAGGAAATCCGCAAAGAGTTTTTATTTATATGGCATTATTTTAAAATTGTTGAGAGGGAGAAGAAATGGAATTCTACTGTGAGCAAACAAACAGGAGGACAAGATTTGAACTCTGGCTTTTCTCTTCCAGATGGTTTAATTGCTCAGAGATAGGAAGGCAGCCCAAACTCCCTTATCAACGGCACTCAGACCCACTTGTGATTAACGGTGTAGAGCCTCTTGCTCCCTTTTATTCAGACCTAAAGCAACGTCTGAAAACAAAAAGCCCCAGGAGTTCCAGTGAAAAGACAAGCATCAGCCTCAAGGCCACCAACTCATTCTGCTGCTTGTTCTTTTCCATTTCATAATAATGGGACCTCTGGATTGAAAATAATAAATTGGTCTTTCAAACTAGTTCTAAATATAAGAGGCTTTATAAATTTAAAAATCCAAAGTTAGACTAAATCCCCAGTACAAGTTATCAGCAAATACTTCCTGAGCTTTAATTTCTTTTTTAATTTTTTGAAAGGATTTTGGCAGACAGAGAGACAGGGGGAGAAACACCCCCCCCCCCCCCCCCCGAGCATTCTCTTGCAGGGCTCCATCCCAGAACCCCGAGATCATGACCTGAGCTGAAGTCAGACACTTAAACAATGGACTGAGCTGCCAGGCACCCCCTCCTGAACTTTTCATGTGTTTGCAGGTGTGGTGGATACAGAAGGACTAGTCACATATGTCAAACAAGATGGGGCACCTTTTCAGCCAGAATTCCACGATGGTTTAAACTATTTGTAGAGATTATTAATACTGCAGATTTTAAGAGGAAAAGAAATCAGAGAGGGCTGTGTGGTTAAGGCGGTGTGGTGTCGGATGTAGCCCTCAGGAAGTATGGCCGCTCCAGGGACATGCCAATTTTTATCATACAAATCAGAACATAGAAGAGGTAGCGTGCCTCCATGGGTGATGTTTCAGATTCTGGGCCATTTACATTTTTTGCTACGCATGAGTGAATGCTCAACATACGTCCACGTGTGCACACACAACACCCCCACTGTCTGAGTACCTGCCTCATGTCTTTCCTTGTTTGTTTTCTATTTTACCCTTGGAGGGGAAGCCTAGCACCCCACACAGTAGGGATTTTCTCTGTCCTTCATTCCTTTTGCTAGTTTATTCCTTTCTACCACACCTTCACCTCCTTTATCTCATCTGAGATTTCCTTAATTCTTAAGGCATCTTTCCTTTTCTCCAATACCCATCTTCTTCCTTCTCTAAGCCTCTCTCCCTTCTGACTTTTTCTTCCTTTCTAGCTTCACTATGTGAAGTCTGATCCATACCCACAATCTAAGACCTGTTATGCTCATAGCAACCCCGGATGTAATGAGCCTACCTGGGGAAAAGACAGACCAAGGCTGCCAGCACAGCTGTAGGAGTCCCGGTAACAGAGCTGTGGGTTCTGCTGGAGCCTGAGCCAGAGCCAACCACCTTCCCTCTCTGCAGCTACCTTGACCCAACTCTTTCTTGAACTTCTGGGGTCTGTGTGAGCGGGCCTGGCTGTGCTGCCACAAGCCGTCCACAAGGAAAAAAAACATTAGAACGAGCCATGCTGTCGGAAGAGCCAGAGGGAACAGCAGCCAAAATGGGGGGGGGGGATATATATATATATATATATATATATAGTTCCTGCAGACTCGCTCTGGGTCTCCACCAGGAATGTGCCAACAAAAACAAGCCCCTGAATTCTCTCTGGATGAAGCTGAGTGTGTCACGGAGGCCTGAGCTCCTTTTCCACACTTCACGAGCCACCACACAGCAGACAAAAACCCAAGCTGAGGAGGGTGACATGCGGTGACTTCAAACTGGGGTTTCACTGTCTTTCTCCTAAGGCAGATTGTTCTATAAAGATGAGAAGATTCTGGAGGTAGGTGCTAACAGTAAAAGAGATGAGAAAGAGAAAAAAGGGTGATGGATGATTTAGCTGAGCTTCCTGCGTACACAAACAGCTGAATGAGGGCACCATAAAGCATAAAATCAATGTTTGCTGGACTCTGGGATTAAGAGAGCATTTCTCCTAAAATAGGGTCAGCATATTTCCAAAGAACCAGAGGTGATCATATATGCTTTGGGAGGAGATTATGTTGATAGCACAAGAGCAATTCAGTCCTAAGCACGCAGAGGGAGCAGGCCTAAAATATGTCTTCCAGAATTGAAGCTGCTGATGGAAAATACCAGGTGAGTCTGCTGAAAACCAAACCATGGGGATAAGATGTGCCTTTTCTCTCTTCACCTGGTAAAGTGAAATAACCAGATACATTACACTTTTCTAAAAAAAAAATTCTAAGGCAAGGGAGGCAACTGACATTTTAAAAATAATGCATTATTTGGATGATATATTTTAAAAAATATTCCCTCACTAAAGTCACATTTGTTAATTTATTTTAATATTCTGCTAAAAAAATAAAGGATGATAACCCAAAAATTTCAGAAAATGAAGAAATCAACATACAGACTGATTTCCTAGCCTCCAAAAGTTATTATTTTATCTATAAAATCCCTGTGTAAAATGTTGGTCTCCAACTAGTTCACCCAGAGCAAAGAAACTTCAAAATGATATTCATATGGGGAATAAAAAGGAAGCATCTGCCAGGGGGGAAAGAGAAGGCACAGGTGCACCCCTGAACATGGTGAGACCACTTCTAGTGTAAATGTCACCAGCGGTTTCAACCTCAAGCAGGAACGAGTCTATCTTCTCACAGTATTTTCATCAAGCTCCTCAAAGTGTCAGTGAGACAGGAGGACAACTAAATCATTCTTGTGAAAACAGATTTCATAATGAGTGATGTTGGACTGTGTCCCCCTCAGGAATGTACAAAATGGCACAACTTACAAGAAACCTTTCTGAATTCCAGATATGAGGTGTTCTTGAGTCTAAAATAAAGAAATAACTGGTAATTTAAAGGACAGCCATCCATTATACATGAAAGAGATCCAAGGTCAACTATTATTACTCAAAGTTATTTTGGGGTTAAATTTTTAAGGTTGAAAGTGACCTCAGTTTTTTGTAGACACTATAGAGCTAAAGAACGACACAGGATTTGAGGTACCTAAACAGGATTATAAATGAGTAAAGGCTTGATCATGAACAACAGTTCTTAAGTACTAGAGAAAAATAACCCCTCTGTGTACCTGACCTGAGCAGTGGCCCTAGAAAGGATCCAAGGACCTACAAATGGATACAAATATCCATCTATCCAAGAAAGAGGTTATTCTGCAAAACCTAGTATCACATGTCTACTGGAGATGGAAAGAGGTCTCCCAAGGAAAGGGAAAGCAATTAGAATTGTTTACCTTTCTGTGTCTTGTAAACTAGGCACAGACCCAGGAATTACCAGATCTTCAACTTGTCCCTGTAGGTGGGCTAAGGGTGAACGTGGGTTTTTCTGTGAAGGACGATGAATAGTTGTCTGTCAATAAAGGCCAGGACGGTGTATTTCCCATATTCCATGCACCTAGCCACGTGCCTGGTACCTGGTGAGCGCCTAATAAGTATATGCAAAATATATAAGTGTGAGACCACAGACAGAATTCTGGAATGTGAGGCCTGGACAGTGGCTCTCAGAAACTGTGGTTCCTGGACCAGCAGCATCAGCACGAGTATCACCTGGGACCCTGTTATAAATTCAGATTTTCAGGCCCATCTCAAATCTACCTAATCAGAATCTCTGGGTATGGAGCCAACAATCTGGGTTTTATAGAGCCCTCCAGGAGACTGTAATGAGTGCTAGATTTGAAAACTACTGACCTAGGGTAGGGATGGCCTGTCAAGACTGAAATCTCCAAGAAGAAAATGAAGACACACAGAATATTTTTGATAGTACCAAGTTCATAGGCAATCAGGTTTCCTTCGGTCTCTCATTTCCCACAACTGGACTGCCAACCCCTTCTGTTTTTTTGGATTAGATGCAGTATAATGCTACAGGAACACATCCACCCTAATGGTCCACCCTAATGTTTTAGGCACTCCGACTGTTTCAGATGGAACATTCTGAAAGTTAGGTCCTTGAGTATTTCGGTATTTGTGAGCACACATGGGTGTGAGTCTGTAGGCGTTCTATAAATAAACAGAATCACAAAGTGTACAGTATCTTCAACTGACCCATTCTGAAAAAAAGAAAAACTGTATGATGGGAAACAATTTTCTTAAGCAGGACTCTTGTAAAAATCACAATCTTATTACATGTACACTCTGACTTCCAATGAGACCACAGAGAAAACCAAATGCCATGTAGGAGCAGAGAGCCTCAGGGAAGCCCTTGCCTACACAAGACAGCCTTCCCCTATTTTCCCAAGTAGGGACTCTTTTTGATACAGTTTTACTTATAATTATTTTTTTTTGCAATCAATTATTAAAAGTTATTATTGTGACTGAATCAATTCCTTCTCTCTGGAACATCTCTCATGTCTGTTCATTTCACAGGTAGGTCTAATTTTTTCAAGAATTCCAGAGATAAACATGTGGATCATTCTGTATTTTGAGTTTCCTCAATTTCCCTTTTGACTCAGCATTCATTTTCATCTGTCATAGAGCATCTAGAACTTAGAGCCAGGTTAACTGAAGGGAATTTAAAAAGAGAACATTGAGTCAAAATATCTTAATGATCAAAAGAAAGCTTTTCTTCTGAACATATTGCTCCCTCCTCCATTCTCCCCCACTAGATGTTTCTCTGGCTGAGACAATCAAGTTCCTCCTAACATCATTTTTAAAACCACATGAATGTCACAGGAAAATTAAGGCCAGGAGGGCATTTAGGTGCTAGAGGAGGGAATGATAAATAATGCCTGGAGGGTTGGGTGGGGGGGAGTAGCTTTCTACTTTAATTCTCATACTTGCATTTTAGGTAGAGCAACTGGCCAGTTCATCTTTAGTAATTATTCTAATACATTTCATAATATTGTCGTGAGACTGTGTCTGTTACATAGTTTTTAATTCTGTCACATCTGAAGGATATAAAAAGCATCCATCTATTAAGCCCTCGCAGATAAATCCCCCAAACTCCCCGCCCTGGCTTCCATCTCAAGCAGACAAGTACGTAATACGCAATGGAGAACATTCTGAAAAATTAAACCTTCTCTTATCAGAAGTCATCCTGCAAACTTCCTACTTGAAATCTTTAGGTTTTAAAACATTTAAATGAAACACAGAAACATTTTTTCCTACATTCTAGGCTTGAAAAATAATTCTCCTTCGCTGTTGGTCTTATTTCCTCTCCTGTTACTTTGCATCATCTGCTAGGCCTCAGCTCAAGTGATCCTTTTAAGAAAGAAAGAAAGAAAGAAAGAAAGAAAGAAAGAAAGAAAAAAGAAAAGGAAAGAAACCCACCAAATACACAAGGAATGAGATGTTATATATTTAGGCAGGGAAGGAGAAAAAGGAGAGGGAAGGGGAGAGAGGAGGGGAGGAGAAACTGTATGTGTGTTTCGGGGCTCTGAGTCTGTCCTTACAATGGGACAACTGCTATCATAATCTGACTCCTTTGGCTCGTAGAAGAAAGACAAATACTAGCTGTGACTCAAAACCCCTCTTGGTTTCTGTTCTTTACTAGGCACTTTTCTCAACTCCTAAATGACAGTAATTTCAGCCTCCGTGATTCTGCCACACTTTCAGCTTTCACTCACTTTAATTCATCAGTTAATCGAGTATTGGCTAGCTTGTGCCTGACAAAATATTTTCGATCAGCTTCTTTAAGGGAAGAAGCAGGGTAAATCTGAGGGTTTGGCGGACAAGTCCACTTGGGAGGAAGTAGGTTTATAGACATTAGCTAAATTTCAGCTCCTCTAGCTGATCTGTCCCACTGACTGGGCTCAATGTTGAGATATTTTTCTTCCAATACAGGGCTTATTATTCTGTAATCTATTATTAGGAATCTGCAATCTCCACACAATTTAACACCAGTCTGAGTTAAATAACAGATATTTTAGTTGTTGTAGCAATTGTGCTTACATTTGGAGAGAATCTGGGAGAGCAGCTGTCTGCATCAGTAAAATTCATCACTAAAATTAAATGTTTTAATTTTCCTAATGGGCTTCAAAGGGGGAGGGAAACCAAATGTGCTTTTGAAAGATAATCTCCTGGAAGAGGAAGTCTGTATGGAGGCTTAATCAAATCTGGGGCAGAAGTTAGGTTGCCAAAATTACTAATCATCAAAACGAAACTTCTCGCTCATTAGTGCATTAATACATGCGGACACCCTTCACCTGGAGTGAGCCTCTAATCCTTGTGGTCAGGCACAATCCTTCTTCTCCCCTCTCTTCACCTTGACCTTAAAGGCTCTAAAAAGACCTCTGCTAAAAACAAAACTCGGAAAGCACTGTTATTTACCACCGAAGAGAACAAATTAATGCAGCCTATAGGGTTTATGCCAGAATAAAGAGAGCTGGTAACAGATTTGTTCCTGATGCATTAGAGATGAGACCCTGAGACAAACTCCTGCTCTCTCCCCAGCAAAGCTGATGCACTGACAAGACAGGTAGCTATTAGGTCCTCAGGCTGTCTGGATGCTATGGAAATAGCGTCGAGTGCATTTGACCATCGGCAACGGGGCCAGACGAGTATGAGGCTCATTCTTATTCCAGCCAGGGAAGGAGCCTCGTCTGCGTTCCCCTTTCACTGAAAGGCTGCCATATTTGTCAGCTCAGTCGTCTGTAAGATAAGCTCTCTCCTCATTATCTAGTATTTCACCAGGCAGGAGAACCAAAGGATAAGGACAATCTTAAATGCCCACGTAGGCAGGAAAGCTGGAGCGCCGTCGGGCTGGGCACAAGGCCTGAAGCCTGGACTGGAGGAAGTTTACAGTGGAAGTTAATCACTTCATTTGGAAGGAAAGCTCTAAGGGATTTGGACAAATGATTATGATGTATCCTGACTAGAGAATGAATCAGGAGACAGATCTTAAGGCACTAACTGCAATATTACCCTTAGATAGGTTCTTTAATTTTGTCCCCACTACATGCTCTTACCTTAAATTTCTCCTAAATTAAACAGAACTAGAAGAAGTGGAGGGGGCGCCTGGGTGGCTCAGTGGGTTAAAGCCTCTGCCTTCGGCTCAGGTCATGATCCCAGGGTCCTGGGATCGAGCCCCACATCAGGCTCTCTGCTCAGAAGGGAGCCTGCTTCCCCTTCTCTCTCTCTCTCTCTCTGCCTACTTCTACTTGTGATCTCTGTCTGTCAAATAAAAAAATAAAATCTTGAAAAAAAATAAAAAAGAAGTGGAGATACGTAACCATCGGTCCAGAGTTAATGAGGAACAGGTATTAGGAGAGATCCTTTCACAGCCATTCCTCCACCCAACAGTCCATCTTCTTCTTAAAGCTTCCTGAGTACCAGACACAGTGCTAGTCACTGATGAGAACGAATGGACAAGTCCGTGTTCTCTGAGAAGCCTGGAGTTGCTGGGGGCAGGCAGGACATGAAGTGATTGTTATAGACCAGGCGCCAAGGACTGTGTACAGATATTACCGCCCACAAAGGGAGCAGATAGGAAGTACCTAGCCAGTGGGAGGAAGAGAGGGGTGGGAGAAGGCTTCCTGGAGGAGGTGGCCATTCATCTGAGTGTTAAGGGATAAGTAATTATTAGCCAGATGAAAGAGGGACAGAAGGGTGCCAGATTCCAAAGGAGAGAGACTGCCATGAAACCAAGGCTTTGAGATGGCGAAGAGCTTGGTCTATTTGGGGCAACTCTCAGCAATGTGACATGGCCAGGGTTTTGTGACCAAGAGGCTAAATAAGGTGTGTACAGACTCCAGACCTTGTGGGTGGGGGGAGCTACTGAAGAGTATGGGGTTGTGTGATCTGGCTGGGGCTTCAGATCAGCTGAGTTCTATGGAAAATGGGCTGTGCGGGAAATGGATGAGAGGAGGACAGGGAGAATGGGTTAACAGGACTCGCAGTACTCCAGGGAAGAGCAGATGAAGGCATGAAGCATGGCAGAGTGGGAAGCGTTGGCAGGTTGTGGAAGCACACTGAAGTACAATGATAGGACTTGGTGGGAGAGGAAGAAGCAGGTGTCAAAAAGGACTCCTGGTTGTCAGAGTGTGGCATATAGGGGTTACAAATTCAATTCTCTTCACTCCGAGCATAACATTTATTAAGCCCAGAGATATACCAGAACCGCAGAACTGGGAGGAGCCCCCAAAGAAAGCCACAGGCAAAGCCAGGAAACAGTGATGAAATGTGGCCAGCAAGACCAAGAGGCAGCAGTACCTGCCTCAGGGTGTGACCTGCTGCTGGACTTCCGTGATGGCAGAGGTGGCACCCACAATGACCCAGGCGGTCCTCAGCATGTGGTGGGCATCTACAACTACTTATTAAGTGAGCAAATGAGCGAAAACCACATTTACTCATTTAACAGCGGTCAGGCCACCTGGACTCTTACTCTGCGTATCTTTGTATCAATAATAATGTTTCTTAAAATCTCATTTCTCAGTTGAAAGTAGTGATAATAAAATGTCCCCCTAACTATCTTAGGGCCCAAATCACTTTCTTTCTGGAACTCTAATAAAACTTGCCATATCTCCAGCTTACTTAGGCTCCTGGGTCAGTTTTCTAGAATTCCTAACTAGATTCTAAGCACCTGAAAGGCAGGGCCTGGCCCACATCCTTCCCAGAGAGCTCAGCATCTAAAGGCGTTCACTGAACACATGGGAATCCGGAGGACAGCGCTAGCCCAGGGCCCAGGATGGGTTTCCTTCAGTGAGGTGGTCATCCTTTCTGCACCTTAGCCTGCCATCAGCATATAGGCAAACATTGTGTCCTCTACCCATTTCATAGAGCTGTTAAAAAAGAGAGAGAGATCATACAAAGGAAGTACATCGACATCTTAAATTATGTATGTTTATGGGATTCAGTGACAACATCACAACTAGAGCAGCTAGACTTGGGACAGCAAACAGCCCACTCTGAGTAGCAGTAAGCCTCAGAATAAGAGCTATGACTCCCAACTGTCTTCCAGTACAGGTGAAGTAACCTTAAAAACAAAAAACAAAAAAACAACAACAAATAAGAGAGCTCTGCAGCAGAAAATGTATCAGGGTTTGATTTAGACAAGTGTCAAGGCGAAGTGAGGCCCCTTGAGAGGTGGGCCATCCTGGGGGAGAGCCCAGCGGTGAGCTGGTAGGAACACAGGCCCAGGCTGGTGCTCCGCTAGCCGCCATGCTGTCTCTGGCATTCAACCCACTGGCTTTCTTGGGTCTTGAAACCCCCATGTGGTCAAATGCCTCATCACACCATCCACTCACAGGAACCAAGGCAGACAAAGCAAAGGGGTTGCATATATGCCCTTCTCCTCTAGGCCTGACCACTGGTCTTAGGATAGGCACCTGAGAAAGAATTACTTTCGCTCTGATATAGTATGCTCAAGTTAATTCACATTCAAAGGGAGATTGAGATGACATTCTTTGATGTGCAAAACCATTATGCTGCCCACAGTGCCCACTCCCGGCTCCACACAGTAACCCAGCACAGAACGGATATGGATATAGACGGAGATTCCTCCCCTCTCCTTCTCTTCCCAAAGCTTCTTGCCCTTTAGGCAGCTCGAGGGTCAAAGGCCAAGGGAACTAACGGTTCGGCACCACACATCGTGCTAAACTGCTTTATGTCTTTTTTTTTTCCCGTTCATTTTTGCCAGGAGTCACTCTGCACACTCTGAGAGAGGAAGATACTGAGGATGAGCAGTATGTGACTTGACCAGAGATGCATGGCTAGCAAGTGACAGTGACTCCAACCCTCCAAAAGCCAAGCTTGTTTCAGTGTGCACTAAATCATGAAAAGATAGATGTATTTTCAAGAAAAGCTCTAAACTGTCAAATGCGGTGATCTCCTCCCCACTAACCTCCCACCACACGCGTGCAGATACCCATGCACATACAGGCACACGAGAGACGCACTCCCACGCACACCAGTCCTAGCAAGCGTGGCAGCTGGGCTCAGACGTCAGCGGGGGGCTGGGAGTCCTCAGCCGCTGGCTACTCACACACTCACCAAGATGGGTTTGCAGGTTTTATTTTTAACCACTGGGTAAATGTTTGGGAGCCAATTGAAACCACAGAACTAAAATTACCAGGTTCAAATTGCTGGACAAAGTTTAGAAAAGGATGAATAGAAAATGAATGGTAGACAAAACAGAAGCTAATGCGAAGATGCAATTTTATGGCTGGATGATCTCTGGTTTCTTTTTATAACGGCACGAGTCCCTTTTTCATGTTCCCGGAGAGAGGGCTCCAAAGAATTTAGAAGAGTCTATCCAGAGAAGCCAGAACGCAAGCAGCTCAGCTGTTTGAAATATGCTAGACTGTCTCCAGACAGTTTACTAGGGAGACAGAAAATGAGAGACAAGCCTCTGTAAAAACTGCCTCATGAGAAGAACAGATCAGCAGAAACGTATAACGTATTATGTATTACGTAGAGCATAAATCCAGGTATCAACCTCACGGTAACGTTGTAGCTATCCCCATTTCAGAACTAAAAGCTATGTGCTAGCAAATAAAAGGTGAATTCGTACTGATTAGGTGATGCTGCTTTTCTCGTTGCCAAGGGCTTCCTTCGAAAGAGAGCTATAGTTCATTTAAAGCATGTTATGGTTTCATAAGCCAGGAACATATAAAATCCTTAGTAACCCTTATTAGGTCCAGAGCTCTGCCCCTCCACAAGACCATGATCCAGTCAACCAGGAGAGGAGATGAAAGGTGGTCAATCCCAGGAGAGATTCAGGGGTGGGGACCATCATCTCTTGCTTCTGTTAAGCAGCAGCTCCAGGCTAATAATCATCCTCAGGTTCCAGAAGAGTCCTCCTGGCAGCTGAGGTCATGTTCCTGTTGTCATTTAAGCTTATCCCAAGGGCATCCTTGTCAACAGCAGCCAACACTCACGGAGCACCCTCTTATGTTGTTTGGGGGATCCTGGAGAACTCAGCAAGTGGAGACGCCTCCCTGAGCTGGAGGATTCGCCCTCCAGCTGGAGAGATAGTCCTCTTACACCCGCAGGCATGGAGAGCCTCAGGAACTGGAGATGACTGCGGGGGCTGGAGACAGTGGGGAAGCTTGCAGGAGACTGAGCAAAGGAATGGAGGCGGAGATACACACAGCTGTGCCAGGGGCCAGGCTGCATTGCTGGGGCGGCCAGGAGCTCAGGGGCCTGGGGTCTGATGTGGAGCACCTCAGGGCCAGGAGCTGAGGCTCCTGAAGTCATCCTGAGGAAAGGTGTCAGTAGAAATGAGAAACACATAAGCAAAGAATGTGTGAAAAGCACAGCATGGATAAAGTAGATTCGTTTACAGCTAATGCGTGGTGAACTGGGGAAGGGAAGGGAGAGCTGGGAGAGGCTTTAAGAGGGAATACTTTTTGGGACTTCGCAGCTCACGGTGAAAAGGGATGTGGCACAGAGAGGAAAGTCTGACTCTTGCCAAGTACATATGGCCCCCTGATGCTGTACAGACAGACTGCGTTCCAAAAATACACACAAAAGTCATTTGGAATTGGGAACTAATTTCTCTCTAGAGAAAAGCCATCACCAGTGGTGGGCTGGTGTCCAGGATACCTCACAAAAAGTCTCTGTAATCCATATGTAACCTAAATACATGCTAGAAGTAAAGGTGGCATTTCAGCTCTATTGTACGTAGAGTCTTTGGTGACTTTGCCTGCGGAGCCAAATCCAAAGTTATCATATCTTCATCGGCTTAAACTTCAGATTCAGGATGATCCCAGGAATAGCTGGACTATACTGGCAACCACCAGCCACAGCAACCATCAGCCTCGAGACTGCCCCTCAGCTACCATTCTTTCAGCCATGCCAGTCATCCATGAAGCAAGAGGTCCCTCAGGTTGGGAGAAGCTGGAAAGCCCTGGGCTCAGCGAATGGGGAAGAAGTGATTTCCTATTAAAAAGGAATTCGCCCACTTAAACACTTGCCATATTCAACCAGCTGACTACACATAAAAAAAATTCAAATGACCAATAACTTAATAATTACTTCTTTTGTGTTTTCCGGATACTTCTCACATTCAAAAATCACCATATCATTTTAAACACACACTATTCTGTCACCAGCAACTTATGGTCCACTGTGACCTTCGACTCAAAAAAAGACTTGGACAACTTTTAAACTGGCCACTGTATTTTCATGGATTCTGTTTTGAGCTCTTGTATTTATCCTCGCTGAATTTCAGCCTGTGTTTCATCCTATCAAAAACCGAAAGTTTCTCCAAGGTAAATAGATTACAGTTAATTAAGAAGCCAGCACCCACATCCCATTCAGCAGCTTTCCATGATCTGCAATACATGCCCACAAACACTAGGTGTCACTATTATTTCTCCCAAGGGTTTCCGTGCCCTCTTCCTTTGAAGGTTAATACTTATGCATGTCTCTTCTTTCCTCTATATCCCCTCCAGCTCATTCTCTGGTATCTAGAACCATACGTAGCAAACACTATTTGGAGGAGGGCAGAGAAGAATGTGGTGGGGGTAGTGGTGATGATACACAGGTCACAAGGTGAGACTAGGAAGGTATTCTTATCTCCTGGGACGAGCAGGGTCTCAGAATACTTTACCTACGTTGAGGGATATTTTCAAGGTATTCCACAGGAATATAAGTAGCTATTAAAATCATAAAATAAATATCAAGGAAATCATTCAACCAATTGCTTTATTTCAAACATGGCACCTAATTGAGTCTGCAGCAGGTGCTTTAGACTGAGAATCCATGGATGGGGTTCGGGGGTGTGCAAATCCCACAACTATACATGAAGCTTAGAGTAATTTGCATTTTTCTGAGGTGAGAGTGGTTGGCCTGCGTTACATTTTCAAGGGTTAAGAACCACAGGTTATTAGAGATGGATTCCCCCCACTTGAGCTCTTGTCCCATCAAAAAGGAGTGGAAATGCACTGACCACCCTCTCCTCACTCTCATCCCAGCCTCATTCGGGTGTGGAAGGTATGCAGGTATACAATTTTTATCTTTAAATCGATAAAATCTCAACTTTAGAGATACCAACAGAAGAGGCCATCCATGATTCAGGAGCAAATAAAAATTTCAGGATAAACCCATGCTCTGTCATTATTGCTTTTTTTCTTTTTTTCTTTTTTTAACCTAGAAAATAGGAGTCCATTTTCAGGTAACCTGATTTTGTTTTCTTAAGAGGTTATGCCTCACATAGTCAAACTATATTAGAATTAGCCCACAGCAAATCAATTTGCAACTGATAATGCAGCCGGTAGTTTTCCTTATTAAGGTTCCATTTATTCATTAAAGAGGATTTGTATAACGCTCGGATACTATGCACAAACGCTCCCTTCTTCCTTCACTTTTTCTCTTTCCCTCCCCATTACTAAAAAAAGAATTCACAGTTTAGATTTTAGAGAATAAGAACATCTTCATTTCTTATGTTTTCTCTTAGGATTTTTCTTAAAGGTTGCTTTTTTCCCTCCTAATTACAATCAACAGAATCGTAACTCACTCTGGTCATATTTCTAACTTACCACATTAAAAAGATGGGCCTCAGCTGAGCAAAAAAGCTTCTCACTGGCATCTCTAGGTGCTGGCAAACCAATTTCAGTACAAGCCACTCTGAGACTTAGTACTACAACCGCATAGTAGTTAAATCTCCGTTCTCAAAGGCTGACGACCATGCTTTTTTTTTGTCCATGACACAACTATTGAAATATCAGTCTCATTTCCCAAAGTAATCAGATTTCTTTCCAGTCAATGCAGGCAGGGAACCGCATGCCCAAGAGTTTACTTTCCCATTATGAATCCTGGTCGTGTTTACCATCATATCTGCTTCCAATTGCACAGGTTGAAACTTGCAGAAATAGGAATCTAGTTTCATGTAAATTCAGATACTTATGAAAAGGCTAAACCACAAAGCAAAACAGAAATGCCACCAGGATATTAAACACACAGAACTTATTTGTTAAATGTCAGGGCAAGATATCCAATAGTATTTTTTTAAATTTATGCTAAGGATTCCTTTCTGCAGAAAACAACATGTTGTTTTGCTTAGTGGGGTCAGTTCTTCTTTCAAAGCCAGGTCCTCGCTGCCTCCAAAGCAGCAGGTTTCACTAAGCTGTGCCCATGGCCCTCCTCTGGGCCTCCCTCCCAAGATCCCAACACCACACCGTGCACACCCCTCACTTCACACTCCACCTTCCACTGCCATCAGACATCCTCTTGCTACTGTCTTCAGTCACAATTTCACTCATCATGTGTCTTTTTCCCTCTCACCCAACACATCTTAAAGCTCTGACAAAGGGCCTAGGACAGCGCCAGAAACAGGGCAGATAATCCAGTCTGTTAAACGGAAAGAAGATGACGAGGTCTTGATACAACTCCCTAGACAGCAGTTATCATCCAACTCATAGGTGTAGTTAAAACAATTTTTAATTCCAACCAGAAAGGTTTAAAATCAGAGGATCAGCATGTGATTCAGTGAACATTAAATTAAATGATGGGCTACAAACTAAACAAGAAATTGGACCAGGAATCTACTGTCTTGACACCTGAAATAACTTTTGGGGGACAAGATATCCTCCTCAAAGACTGTTTTCATAAATCCTCCCTTTAAACATTTCCTTTGAATTTCTGGGAGTTTTCCTTTCTTTAAAGCAAAATCAGTACTCAGCTGGGGAAGGAGACAAATGGGATGATACAGCCTCTCTCTTCCATCTAAAAAAAAGCTTTGTGCTCTAAGGAGGCAAGGCACCCAAAGGGAGGGGTCTTTAGTACAAATACTCTCACCAGAAATGCAAACTTCAGGCTCTGGATTCTTACTTTTTGGCTGCTATTTGGAACCCAGTAGAATCTGACTCAAGAGCAGCAGAAAGGTCTTTGTTTCTAAAACTTCACAGTAATCTGTGAGGAGGTTCTGAGAAGAGAACACTTGCCGCACTGGGACTCCCTTCTACATTCTGGCATTTCAGAGGGCCACCCAGGAGCCATGGTCTGGGAAGTGCTCACAAACGAGCACCAGAGTCCCATCAGCATCAATGCCCAGGACCCCAAGGCAGCAAGGACGGTGAACCCTGAGCTGGAAAAGTGTGAGGACTGCACACCTTGGACAGGCCACCTTTCTGGAGCACTTAGACACCAGATGCGGGTTGGGGAACAAAGACGAACAGAACACAGTTCCTGCCCCAAAGGAGTTAGCACTGTGTTGAAGTGTCCAGCTGGATGGGTCACAATGTCACAAAGCTCTAAACAGCACACTATGGAGGGTGGAGGGAGCAGCCACTCTACCTGAGCTGGGGACAGACAGCTGGCCTCACCCAAAAGCCGAAGTCCGGCCATGTTCTCCTTGTTTCCTAAGAGACTTTCTAATGATACGAAAGTAATCAATTAACAGGTAAACCTAACTGACGACAGAACAGCCATTATTAAATTTGATAATAGTTGGATGGATTTTTGCAAATCTGGTCATCTTGAAGCCTTTTTAATTGTCAAAGAAGAGAAGTGAGCATTACAAATGACTGCCAGTTAGTCTCCATTAGGTGATCAAGAAATTAGGCTTCCTTCAATGTCTTCTCCTCAGCAGGCCAAAAGGTCTTCATCCAAGACTACATCACAGACCTCAGACCGGTTCCAGATGTCAGCCTGGAAAAGATGCAGCTTCTGTTTCATGAAGTTCCTGACCCAAAAATATTGAGATGAGGACATGAGATGGAGCACATCAACTATAAAATAATCTGGCTTCTCTTTCCTACAGAAGATCTAAGCCTGTCCTCTCACCTTCATCACCCGAGAAAGTTCTAAACATGTGAAACTGAATTTGTCACCAGACTTGCACCCTGAGTTGGCTTCTCTGACAATATTCCATCTACCAAAAAACTATTACACATCTCCCCTATCGAACAGAAAATGAATTCCAGTTCAATATTCATTGGCTTAAGTGTATGTAAGCAACACACTTCTCTTCTCATGACCTCTAAGTCCAGAATACTCCTAAGATTTCTATGGAAAAACTTAATAGGAGAATCCCTGTGAAACAAAACTTTCCAAAGCAACAATTCCTTGAATAGTGCCTTTCCCAGTGTCCTGTAACAAGCACCCTACACAGGAAGGAGCAGCTCCATCCATACAGCAATCCCTCATGCATCCCATACTCACTGGGGTCTTGCAAGTCTCATTTGTGCTATTCTGTACCCTTTACCCTCCTACTATTAGGACAGGACAATGCAAGTCCTTCAAGTAGAACACTCATCCCTAGTATTGGAGAAAACTCCCCATTAGGGGGGGTTCATGTGACAATGATCACTTATGGATGAACAGATAAGCTACCCCAAAATACATACTATGTATGCTCAGCAGGGTTTAGTGGCTCTAACTTAGGTAAAAGACAATAAACTCTGGGCACTGAGAAACATTAGCATGATTTAGAGGCATGACTTGGAAATCATACAACTCTGAGCACATCAACTTTGCTCCCACTGATTATTCCCTTCTCTGCCTTCCTTCTGGGGTTTCTTTTTTTAAAAAAATATTTTATTTATTCATTTGACGGAGATCACAAGTAGGCAGAGAGGCAGGCAGAGAGAGAGATAGGAGGAAGGATGCTCCCCGCTGAGCAGAGAGCCCGATGCGGGGCTGGATCCCAGGACCCTGGGATCATGACCTGAGCCGAAGGCAGAGGCTTTACCCCACTGAGCCACCCAGGTGCCCCCCCCTTCTGGGGTTTCTTATTCTATGTGCACTGAAGCACAATAAAAGACTTAGAGAGCCTCTTGACATGGACTGAAAGATCCCTAAATCTTCTAAGACAAACACAAAAATGAGCCAAAAGTCTGAAGAGTTCTCAGAATCTCCCTCTGTTCCAATACCAGGTCTGCAAGCACTGCCTTCTACATTCAGATCACCAGTCAGAGTCTAGGAGATGAGGGAATTCACAACTAACATTCAGCCACTACAGGATGACAGCCAGCTCAGAAGGTAACCAGAGGGAGGATGTGATGGGGGGCTGATTTCTTCTGGTACTTGAAATCCATCATAAAAATCTGTAACTTTTGGGGTGCCTGGGTGGCTCAGTGGTTTAAGCCTCTGCCTTCGGCTCAGGTCATGATCCCAGGATCCTGGGATCGAGCCCCGTATCGGGCTCTCTGCTCAGTGGGGAGCCTGTTTCTCCCTCTCTCTCTGCCTGCCTCTCTGCCTACTTGTGACCTCTCTCTGTCAAATAAATAAATAAAATATTTAAAAAAATCTGTAACTTTTTTGGGAGCATGGGTAGCACAGTTGGTTAAGCATTCAGCTCTTGTTTTTTCCTCTGGTCGTGATCTCAGGGTCGTGGTATCGAGCCCCACACTGGACTCCGCACTCAGCGTGGAGTCTGCTTAAGATTCTCTCTCCATCTCCCTCTGCCCGTCCCTGCTGTGTGTGCTCTCTCTCTCTCAAATAAATACATAAATCTTCAAAAAACACTGTAGCTTCAAAACCTTTTTCACTGTACCCCCCAACAGTTAAAACACTGGTCCAGTCTAAAAAAATGAGTCCTACATATTCTTCGTCCATCGTAGCAATGATTAATGAATTAATTCCAGTCTATGAATAATCGTTCTACTTTTTGTTCAGAATTCTGAGCAACACTGGCACGTGAACAGTATCAGGCAACCTCAAACTACCCAAAAAGATCATCTACAACTTTAGAAGAACACATTTTCTGTGACTCTGATGAAGATTCAACATAGGTGCTCATCTCATTGGCCACCAGAGACAGCAGTGGGCGTGGAGAGGGCATGGAAGAGGCGTGGCTTCATGGTAATCCCCACACGTTGGGGCTGTGGGTGGAGGTGGCAGAAATAGTACTTGCTTTAGGGAGTCCTGTTCAGCTTCCTATGCTTTACATGTAGGGTCCTTGGAGCCACTGGGAGTTTCAGGGAGGCAGTTCTGTTTGAATTTAGTGTGTCTCAGCTTCTGACAGCTTTCCGGAGGAAAGCGAAGACGTGCTTACTAACTCCATACTTCAAAAAGGCAGCCCAAGACCCTACTTATGGTCACCATGGTGTGCTCACCTCAAAGCAGTCCTGGGTACAGGAGACCTGTCTGACCCTATTTACCTCTCCACTTGCAAAATCAGGAGAACGCCCTTTAAGTTTACCTAGAGCTACGCTGGTCAGTGGCATATATCCACTCATTAAGTGCTTGGCCAAGGCCATGCCACTTCCATGCTGCCAGACTCCTGCCTTTCTTTACCGCCCAGCAGTCAGGAAGGTGCCTGGCAGAACCCTGAGAGTGCTATGAGCTCTCCCATTCTCCATGAAGACTTTGCCTCTCCCTCGCTCCCAGGTCAGCTAATGTCTGGGCTCCCATTTAGCAGCCGTCTAAGCAACAAGCTTCAGGACAAGGTCATTTCATCCTGGACCATGTAGTGAGAAGACCTGGGATAGAGCTGACACACGCTCACAGAACCCGAGTTCCACTTCCTATTGTCCAGACCCCCCAAACGGTCATGCCTGTAGTTCTTCGTTGTATGACACAAAGTACTACGAGGGTCAGTTTGCTGAGAAAACTAAAATGTAATCTTGTATCACGGCCTTTTATCTTAGCTTCAGTTAGATTGAGACCATCTTTCCAGGGCTTAATGATCTTTTAAAAACAAGAAAAAAAAAACCCTGCAAAATAATAGAACCATCACCTCCACCAAAATATACTTCTGAAGCCCTGCAGCTTAATTGTGATGGGCTGTCTTGCCTCACTTATGCATAACAAAGAAAACAAATAAATAAAAATAAATACTACCTTATTCTTCCAGGGGAAGTTTAATACAGTTCAACCAATTGTTGGTACAATTATCAGTTATTCTCGAAAGAGAAATTAACTCAAAGTAATGCTAATCATTAGCACAGAAGACTTCAAAAAAATACTTCTTCCTCCAAAGACATAAAAAGAGATTTCTTTTAAAACAAGGTAAACATAAACAGAGTCTCACTTATGGATTAGATTGGTTCCCAAAATTAAATTATAATCGACTTACCCTTCAACTGATAAGCATTTTTTTTTCTACAGAAACAAGTGTACAGTGTTTTACTCCCTTGAAAGCTCAGCTCTATTCTGAGCCCCTGTGTCTGTTAGTTAGGAGGAGAGGGTGGCCATGAGAGGGCAGAGGTTTGGGAAAGAAGCTTCTGGAGCTGAGCAGCTTAGGGTGAAGGTTTCAACAGCAAGGAGGAACGAAGAGGATACTTCAGCTTCTACTACGTGCCAGGCTTCTTAAATGAAAACCATTACCTAACATGAGCATCTCAAGACAATAGAGTCCCTCACATTGAATTAGTGCCACAAATTCTCTTACCTTCCTACAATTTTTTTTTCGAATTATGAATTTGCTTCTGTTAATCTGCTGGAATCAATTCATTCATAAAATGTTTATATACTTAGTGCTCATGAAGAGAGTTAGACTGAGCAGAGGGTGTAGAGTGAGTGAAGCTATCATCCCTTAAGACATAGGTACTTGTCAAGCTGGATACAAAGGCCCTTCCATGTGCCCTTTCATCACAACGGTGCAGACTAGGTATGCATATACTGTCCAGAGAGATGAATTTATCCAAGCCATAAATTTAAATAACTTGACCAAGAAGTAGTTAGACCTGAAAAGTCAGACCTAATGGGCCTCTAAACACACGCTCACAGGTTGTAACCTGTGGACCCTGAACTAAGGTCTTGTGTGCCATGAACCTCTTTGGCTTTAATTCCTCCCTCCCCTTCCTTCGTTAGCAAGAGTGGGGCAGTGCCCAGCCTTGCTCGCTGCCAGGTATGGCCATATGATAACCTTCCAGTCATGAGACATTCACAGATGTGTTTTGTAGGATTCCTAAGAAGGATCTTCAAAGGAAAAAAGTGAGCATAATTTTAGACTCTGTTCTTCCTCCATGGTCCAGCCTGCAATATGGATGTCATGGGTGGTGTTCCAGCAGTGATCCTAGACCATGAAGCAACCTCAAAGTTGGAAGCTAAGTGCTGGGAGGGGGGCAGGGGGTGTAGAGCCGAAAAAGGGAAAGTGCTAGGCCCAGAAGAACTTAGTGGAGTCACTCTACCATTCTACCAATGCTATGCAAACTTCATCCAGAATTGTGTGGGGTTTTTTTTTAAGATTTTATTCATTTATTTGACAGACAGAGATCACAAGTAGGCAGAGAGGCAGGCAGAGAGAGAGGGAAGTAGGCTCCCTGCTGAACAGAGAGCCTGATGTGGGGCTCGATCCCAGGACCCTGAGATCATGACCTGAGCCAAAGGCAGAGGCTTAACCCATTGAGCCACCCAGGTGCCCCCATCCAGAATCGTTTTTAATGTGAGGGAAAAAATTCTTGTGGTTTTAAAGCTCTATAGTCAGGTATCTGTTACTCACAATTCCTAATAGCTATACCCAATATAATAGCAAACCATTGCTAAGAAACCAAGACATTTCCAAGCTAGGGTTCAAAAGCAGTGGTCATCATTTTGTTAACCTCATTTGAAAACAAGTAAATATTCTAGTATTTTTGGCAAAAAAGTTCTCTTAGTTTTATTTTAAAGGGAGAAGCTTCTCTATTCCACCAACATAACAATTATGACCAGTAAGATGAATAGAAACCAGGAGAGAAAACTCATTTGCATTCAGGAGAAAGAGAAAAAGGACCCCAGAGAAAATTCTTGGTTTGGTGTTAATAGTCTCAAATCTTCAGAGAATTTCAATGCTGAGAAAAAGGCTTTTAAAAGCTGTAAACAATTTGAGAGTTTTTATTCTTTTTTTTTTTTTTTAAAGATTTTTTTACTTATTTATTTTGACAGAGAGAGATCACAAGTAGGCAGAGAGGCAGTCAGAGAGAGAGAGAGGGAAGCAGGCTCCCTGTTGAGCAGAGAGCCCGATGCGGGACTCGATCCCAGGACCCCGAGATCATGACCTGAGCCGAAGGCAGCGGCCTAAACCACTGAGCCACCCAGGCGCCCCGAGAGTTTTTATTCTTATTTAGGTGGTTGGGTCTTCTGCAAGAGTATAAATTCCTTGGTGTTCCTGCAATGCCAGATGAAGACAGTATTTCTGTGAGCAGGCCCTATGGGGACAGCCAAGTGTGCAGTTCTACTTCTGAATAACTATGAAGTTGAACAAAATTAGCTAGAAGAATAATACATTATATGTTAATAAAAATAATTTTTTAAAAATTAGCTAGAAGAGCTTCTATACCAATGAGCCCACAAAGGTAAAAGCCCTAAAGGGGCCTCATCTCTGCTTCTGATCCATCTACCCCAGGAATTTCAAGCAATTCAGATACCTCTGAATTGGGAATATATGAGGTACATACTTTTCTTCCCTAAGTGTATTCATTAAAGCTGCATCCATGAAGGTCTACTGTATCCACAGAATGTGGATACAATATGTGCACATCATAGCTAAAGCAAAGAGGCTGTGGAATGGGGGAAATGATTCATACTGACCAAAACAAACCATAATAATAACATGAGATGAGGAAAAGGTTGGGGAGCCCCAAATAGGAATAACTATGAGAAGTGTTAAGCTGTGTTCCTTCCCTTATAGAATGTGGATGGGACTTGGGCTTAGATTCTGCCTAGCTTCTCCAAGTTAGCTGTGTGACTTTGGCCAAGGTACTTAACCATGCTGGGCTTCAGTGTTTACTTCTTTAGAGGGATACTGAATTAATTAAATTTGCAGCACAGTACTTAGCACGCAGCAAATGTTCAGTAAATCTAAGTACTTCTCACTTTCCATGACACTTTCATATCCTTTTGGGTAGAGGCATATAAATAAAACAAAACTATATATATATACATACATATATACATATATATACATATATATTTAAATCCTCTCTTCTTTTGGTGGGGAAGACTCATGTGTCAAGGATAGTACATATAAAACCATAGTACAATGCTACATCATTTATTTTCACAGGGCCAAGACACACCTGTCCATCAGTCCATCATTTAACACCTACAGGGCATGACAGGAATGCTATTCCATTGGAAACAAAGAAAACTCAAGCCCATCATGCCAAGCAGAGGACAAATATTGGGTTCTACTCTAGTATTATACTGACTTTTAAGGGACAGGGAAGAAAGTCGCCAAAGAACACCTTGTTCACCTTGATCAATGGCCTTCCCTATAATGGTTTCTACACTGACTGAAGTCCCTGCCTGAGGCCCTTCAGTCTTATCCACCAAATGGGTATGACTACTAAAGCCCCGTGTCCAAGACACCTGTCCCTTCTTACCACATGCCATGCTGCTGGGAGCAAGTGGAGGTGTTTCTGTATCTTCATAAACAGATAGTATTTTTATTAGAGAAAATTCATGACTCAGATTTGCTGAATGAAGGAAATGATGATGGACATGTCAGAGTGCAACAACTCAAGGCTTTTTTTTTTTTTTAATGCTGTGTATAATGTCATCCTGTTCTTCAAAGCCACACCTGATCAACACTGATGGGATTCTTCCCTCTGGTACAAACACAAATCCTCTAAGGCTCCATTCGAAATGCACAACCCAAGAAGTACACAGGAATTCTGTCCTAGGGGCTTTGAAAACGGAAAATACTAAATTTCCTCTGCTCATGCAAAAAATAAGGTATAGGTATAGAATTCTGCTCTCCGTGAGGCAACCATTTCTTTCCCTCAGCTGAGAAAGGTTCTGTTCATTGCATGAACTACAATAGCATCCCCTTTTGTTTGTCTGCCTGTTGATGAGGGAGTATGAGAGGGGAGAAAAGAATGAGTATTTCAGTACAGCTGGGCTGGCTCCCTCCATAGGCCCAAGACCAGGTGCCAGGACAGCCCAGCTGTGAGGGGCAGCTCGTGCCAATGTCACGACCCGGCTACTACAAGAGACTGTTATTTCCTGCTGCTGGCAGACAGCAGGCCCTGCCTGTGTGGCTGAGGATCTGCAGTCCCCCTCTGTCCAGCACCCTGGAGGGCTGCGCAGCTGTTCTCAGAATGGCACTGGCGGGCCCTGACTCCAGCTTGGTGTTGGATATAGCTCTGTTCCCTTCTGCTCCTCAGGCCCCTTGCCACATAAGCTGCAGGCAGCCATCTGAGACCACAGAAGACACTTTCTTCAGCTATAGCAGCTCTGGTCCCACCCCTCGGTATCCCTTGCTGGCCCGTTTATTATTAGACAACTGGTAGACCCAAAAGTCCATGCATTACCATAGCCCTCTGAGACATAACTGGCTGGGGATGCTTTTTCTTTTATGGGGAATTATAGTCACACAAAGCCTATTTCTGCGGTGGTATGGCTTTACTTTATATTAATACTTTGAGTTCAAATCATGGTAACATGAGATTTCATGGCCTTTACTTTTCAGACAAGGGCCTACAGGGTGAAATATGCTATGTTCCAGAGTAGTAACATAGACGTAACTGACATGTGTGGAGCAAGATTCACTAAAAATTCCCATGTCTGAGTCTCACTTTTGATGTGTCTCTTCTTGCTTTGTCTTTTCTCTTTTTGGCAGGGGGTAGGGGGAATAGTGTGCGCAGAGGCACAGGAAACAAGAGTTCTTCAGAGGATTCAGGAGATTTGAAGATTCTTTTTTTTTTTTTTTTTAAAGATTTTATTTACTTGACAGAGAAAGAGAGACCACAAGTAGGCAGAGAGGCAGGCAGAGAGAGAGGAGGAAGCACGTCCCTGCTGAGCAGATAGCCCGATGCGGGGCTCGATCCCAGGAACCTGAGATCATGATCTGAGCCAAAGGCAGACGCTTTAACTCACTGAGCCACCCAGGCACCCCGATTCAGGAGATTTGAACCTAAGTTGCGCCAAGCCTAAAGAATAACATACACCTAGACTCTTCAATGACCCGACAAGCTACAGGGAAGTTTGCAAGGGAAGACTGGATGGCGGCTACTGTAATGAAAGAAAACCAGTTCCCAGGCAAACTGCCAAATCAGGAGAAATGGGAGGTGGTGAGGAGAGGGAAGAGACAGCAGGAGTAGAGAAAAGGTTGCTGGGTCCCCTCAGTGTCCTTTACCTGCTGTGGTTAAACACGGATTTAGTGCCCAAGAAGGTTTAAATTTGAGGTGTGTGTGTGTGTGTGTGTTTGAAGAAAATAGGAATACACAAATAAACTGCTGACATTCTCAAAAACACAAAAACCAAGGAAAACAGATGAGGAAAAGGTTCTCAGAGCAGGCCTTATCAGGGAAAGACAAGCGACCCCAACCCTCAGGGACTGGCCCACTTAGCAGAGGTGGGCACACACAGCTGCTAGCCTTGGTCTAGAAACAGGAGGGAAAATTGCCAGAGATTTACCTTCAGACATAACAACTGTTGTTTACTTCCAAAGAGGACTGCTAGAATAACAGCCACTTTCTAATCCAGAAAACTATTCTGTTTGGGGGGGGGGGGGAATAAAATTTCTGTAACTACCAACAAAAAGCATAGGAAGGGGAGAAATCTGGTGGTTTAAAAATAGTCCAGCTATGCCCTGGCTACGAGGATTTAAACCACAGCCCAGACAATTATTGAGGGGTCTTGAAAAGCTGTCTGTTTAGAGATCTTTGAGGACAGGGATCTGTTTTGTGACTTTTCTATCTCTCATGGGCCGGCATTTGATATGCACTTAAGTATTTCTTGATGTATGAGAACTACAGATCCTTCTGTTTATCAGCCCAGTAGGTATGACCATCTGTCCCTACAGACCTGCTAATGTCACTATGGTCAAAGCCTTCTGTAAGGAAGCTCTGCACCCTATACTTCTTTGGTTCAACCGAAAACAGTAACATGGAAAAGCCGCAGAAAATGTCATTTCTATAGACTTACCTATCCCTAATTGAGAAATAGCTAGCTCTCTTTTACTTCCTTCCTTATACCATGTATCTAGAAAACTCTTCTTGTGTGAACAGATTTTGGGAGTCAGAACACCCAATAGTCACTCTCCAACAACTCTTTCAGTTGACCTACAGTCCAACCATCCAGAATCCACCTGCTCTTCCTACTGCCGTCTGTAGGCATGGCTGGAAAGGTTTTCATCTGGGGTGCTTGGGAGGCATCTCTGTAATTCCACCACCCATTCAAAATTAAACCGGATCTAATTATCAACCTTAAAATGTGCTATGGATTTTGGTTTAAAGATTAATTAGGTGTTAACATGCTCATGTTACCAAAAATAATCATTAGTTATCCCTAAAATCTTTGAAAGATATCTGTCATCCCCAGTGATAAAAGTATCATTTTACTAAAAAAAAATAAATAAAGTGACAAGAAATAGTAAGCCTTCAGGTATACCGATGGTAAACCATCAGGTCTGTCTATCTCCAAATAGTCAGAAATGGGAAATGGAGGGTTAAGTCTCTTCCTCTCCTAACAAAGAACTGTACTAGTTACACTAGATCAAGCAAAAACAGTCTCAATATAGAGGGTAACAGTTGGTTCAAGTTCTACCTTCCCTTCTCAGTCTGATCTATTTTAAGTCTGCAGCAGAGGAAACTTGGCAGCTGAATGTTTCCAAAAGTTAGCATGTCACTTCCCTACTTCAGATCACATATGAGGGCATAGCCTGAAAAGTACAGAGATTCCTAGGGTGGGAGGAGGGCAGGCGACAACCCAGAGCTCATATGTCTCAGAAGTTCATCAATGTCCTATCAATAGCCTTCCTGAAAATTTTTTTAAATTAAAATTCATTGAAAATAAATTTAAAAGAAAGGGCCTAGTTAAGTGGGTGGAGAAATGGGACAAGATCAGATTTAACTGATTTAGGTCAGCAGAGCTGGCTGAGTTACAAAGTCTCAAGATAGCCATTCTGGGTCTTAGGGGTCAAGGATGATGGTGTCCCTGACAGTCCCTCTACCAAATACAGTGTACATTGTCGTTTACTCTCCTAACAACCTACATCTATGTACAAAGTAGGTATATTATCACCTTTTTATAGATGCAGAAATGAAAGCTTGGAGACATTACGCAACTTGCCCCAGAACACATCTTTTAAAAAGAGATAAAACCATGATTTGGGAGCCTGAATACACTTAACCCCAAAGTTCTCAATCTCTCTGTGATCCCAGAAGTGAAGAAGGTCTCTGAAGTCAGATAGGTGAGTAAAACAGGAGCTATAGGGTTCGTATTGGATATTTTAGACTTTCCACTTTTTTCTTTCTTACTATTACTCATTGTTAGACATCTTTCATTTTTAAGTTTTCTCTAGTATAATAATACAACAACTATTTACAATTACAAGGGGATTCGATAATCAGAAAAGCTTCCCAGTTAGCTTTTCCAAAATTAATGTCAGATTCACAGTGCATCCTTATTGCACTGTATCACTAAAGTAAACAAATATATATTTTAATGCCTCATCTTTCGCAAGGTCCAAAAAACACCAGTATAAGTCTCTCATCAAGTAAAGGCAAGTTTCCGGGTATGTGCTTGTGAATGGGTGTCCTCACATTCCTGATTTCTGTGAACAGTTTCTTGAACTATAATCAGGACACCACTCATGATGATGAAGTACACTTCCAACAAATAAAATGACTCCTCCGCTCATCAAGTATCTCAGCTGCAGTGTTTAATCACATGGCAGGAACCATCTATTTTCTCATATATTTCTCCTCCTTGAAAGATCTCTTAATTATCTCATTTGCTCTGATATAAAAATGGTACTCAAAAATTTAATTACAAGTGCAAAATCTTAATGAAGAGTAAAGTCACGTCTACTATTGAGAAATTCTCAAAATTCCAAAGTGTATGACCTGAGGAGATATAACTGGGTAGTGTTCTAAGAAAATCAAAGGACAATAAGATACGTTAACAGAAGCCATCTTAAAAAGGGTAAAACAAAACTGATTTTTGACACACTGTCTCCGAAAATAATTTGATCTGAATTTCATTTCAGATCAAAAATTTGAACACCATTCACGCTGAAGGATAGCTATAGTGGAGGGTCCCTAAAATCTACTTGGGATATTTCCTGAGGCAGTAAGATCTGGAAACTGAGAAGGTCATGTGATGTATTTTAGCCATTGTAGAAATGAGCAAACAGAACCAAAACTCTTCAGAGATTTTCCTAAGGTCCCACAGGTTGTATGCAGAAAACTGAGGAGGACACTTACTACTTTCCTTTATTCCACACAGTTCCGAAGTTTCTTTGTTGAGAGTGCCATAGTTGGGGGTACCAGCTGGCTCTTGTTCATCTGCAGAGTCTTCATTGGGTGATTTCAACCACAGCGCTGCATTCTATTTCCTGTATTTTTATCAGCCACACCAAAAGAATTACTACTCCTTCTTCAACACTCAAAACACTTGAGATTGGAGTCTTCTTTAATGATTATTCTCAAGATAAAAGGCTGAGGTTGAAAGAAGCCTAATCTCACTAAGACCCTTTCATAGACAAACCAAGATGAACACCGATTTCTGGTGGGAAAAAAACTAAATTCAAAACTCAAGGATAAAGAGGAAGATTATTGTTTTCCAAATCTTGTCACTCAGTGACCTAAAGATCTTTGAGTCACTCAGAATTCTACTGAGTCATATCTGAAATCCAAGTCACTTGGTATCTTTGGAAGCAGTGTCAGCCCCACTTTTCCCCACTGGCACGGAGACTGATATTTCAGATGAGGGTCTCTTCTAGAGCTGGCCCAAGTCAGTAGTCCCAGCCTAGAAAGTAGGAAGCTAGAATACACTAGAGTTCTAAGATTGTGTCAAGTTATCTGTCACTTCCAAACATTTGTTCAGAAGCCACAGAGAAAAACTCAGCCACCAGAAAGACGCTTAGTGACTTGGGTTGTCGCATATCTTCCTTCAGCAGTCTCACCTATAGTGTTTTCGGGGTGTAGCTGGCTCATGCCAATAGATACAAAGGCAAAGGGACACTCTTGTAATCACCCCCTGACCCCGATGAGGGCTTCCATTCCCTAAAAATAATTTCTTGGTTCCTTTGTTTTGAACACATAAATTTAGAAAGAAAATACAAAAGCAAAACAGGAACTAAGGAGTTCCAGTTTTTGTACTAACAGTTAACCTAAAAGCTAAAAAGTACCCAATATACCCACAAATGACCAGACCAAAGGACTGAAATAGACATTCCTTATTGCTAGGATTCAACACTCAGCCTGGGAGATTATGAACTGACAGACTGAACATTTCACAAATGGAACATTCCTGCCTCCCATTTAGAGGGTGTGAAGGTACCATCCAGATACATACAGCAATCTCACAAACCACACAGTCTTTGAGGTAGAAGAGGCCTCACAGACTTCTAGCCAACTCCTGTGATGGAGAAGTTGAGGCCAGGAGAAGAGAAGTGATTTAGCCAAGGTCATTGAAAAAGCAATTTGTGGAGGTGCTATCAAAACCCAGTTTCTTGGGGCACCTGGGTGGCTCAGTCATTAAGCGTCTGCCTTTGGGTCAGGTCATGATCCCAGGGTCCTGAGATTGAGCCCTGCAGTTAGGCTCCCCCTTCTGCAGGAAGCTTCTCCCACTACCCCTGCTTGTGTTCTCTCTCTCTATTAAGTAAATAACTAAATAGATGGAACCTTAAAAAACAACAACAACAACAACAAAAACCAGTTTCTTGACTCTCAAGTAATGTGATGTTGGTCTTAGACTTTGAGGAAATAATATATGTACCTATACATATACACAGATATATACACAGACACAAATATATAGAAATTCCAATTCTGGACAAATAGAGGAAAATAATCTTGTTGCATTGTTTTTTAGTTGACTGGCCTTAAAATGTAATTAACAAATTATAAAAACAACTTGGCTTAAGTATACAGACATTTTCCATGAACGCTATTTCAGGGCAGCTACCTCCTTTCCATGTCTGTCATTCATTCATTTGCCAGGGGAATGAGTAATAGAAGTAGCTGGTAGCATTTCAGAGACCCCAGTGAGGAAGCAGATATGCAGATACTGTTCTAATCACCTACCAAGTATTTGAGTACTCCTTTGTTATTAATCAGTCAACAATTATTTATTGAGGAAAAATGAAAACAGGGATTTTCTCTTCCTGAGAGAGACATTTACAGCCACTAAAGACTTGTGATTCACAATCTCGACTCATTTATTACTTTTATCTACAATGCAATTTTACATTGGTCTTGCAGATACGACTGCATTAGATACTTCTGTGTTCTGGAATATGGTAGTGACAGATCTAGTGAGAGTAACAACACTTGGGTTCCTGAAAACTGTCAAGGCATTCCTGAGAAGAAAGGTATCAAATGTATCCACTGTGGTCGATGTGCTTCACAATACCATGATTGCCCAAGCTCATGAGATGGCCTACTGCTGACTTTCTCTTGCTGCATGTTGGGGATGGGAGGAGTTACTCCTGCGAGAATTAGAGGTGTGCATTTATAGATTAGTCAAATTACATCATAATATTTATTCTTCGTTACACCTGTAAACAGAAAGTAACATTGACATAAATATTCTTGGGAATTCATGTATGATGCTATTCTATGTTTTTCATAGTTATAATGTATTTTACTATTATCAAAATCATTTGCATTTCTGAACAAACACTAACTAATATGGAAGATTACCCAGAAACACATGAAATTCC
The DNA here is from genome assembly GCF_922984935.1 of Meles meles. NCBI lineage: Eukaryota > Metazoa > Chordata > Mammalia > Carnivora > Mustelidae > Meles > Meles meles. The sequence goes on from NC_060077.1 coordinate 33,422,994, forward strand.
TGTGGGTATCTTTCAGCTAGCCAATGAGCATTTACTATGGAGGGTCTGTAGGTACCTACCCTATTAGAAATAAAAATTTGCTACCCATACCACATCAAGTGCTGCCCATTTTTCAGGTTTTGCCTACATAGATTATAGCTTTTCTTTTTATCACTACTCTAATGCTTTATGCATAAGCTGGGATGACTGTGGACAAAGTGTTGGGTTCAGAACAACGTCTTCCACAAGTGTTCTTCTTCACATTCCCTTGACAACCTGCCCCTTCTGGTCAGAGAAACCCACATTAAAATGAAAACACTAAGGCCAGAACAGGGCCTCTGGGTGTCCCATGGCACCCTGATCTGCGCCTGGGTGGGTCTCCCATGAATGTCTTCCCACTCCTTGGTAACTCATGATCTTGTTTTCTTCTGCCAGAGTGACACCTACTGGAAAGTATGTATAAATGCAGCCCATTCCGGTGGTACAGTCCTGCTCAACATTCTCCCTGGTCTATTTTTGTACAAGGGTAAGAATTTCAACCAGCTTGGATAAACACAGAAGTTGTGTGACGTGGAGATAAATTTGGCAATGGTTGCTTAGGAACTGACAACAGTGCAATCAATAGGCAGTTTCCCAGAGCACCCTACTCCAACACATTCTGAAGTGCCAATCAAATCTCCAAAAACCATTCATTATATTTTGATAAGTAAAATTTCCTTATATCTTGAAAAAAATGATTTGATTTTGGTTTTGTTTCCAATTGTTCCTACTTCAAATTCAAAGCAAATAATGAGACTGTTTATCAAGAATTTGGGTAGACAGGTGTCTGTCATCAGGGTGCTTCAGCTATCATTCAGTTGTCATTGCTTCAGTTGTCATTCCATGACAACAATGACGATGAGGAGGAGGAGGAAGAGGATGATGATGATGATAGTGACTTTGAGAAGTACGGCTAACACATATATTTCTATATGCCAAATACTAGGTAAATGTCATTTCTTACCAACTTCTAATCTCCCTATAAAAAACTTTGTCTAAAGGAAACACCTTTAGATATTAGTATTTGAGAAGGTCAAGTTTAGATTAGTATCTTTTTCAAAGTAGCCCAAGGCCTAGTAAATGCTTATTATTTTCTTAAATCTGACAAACACTCTGGAACACCCAGGATTTTCATGGACTGATTTTCAGAACAATACGTTGATAGCTATCTAAACTTATATTACAGAGTATTGATCATGCTTTAAAGGGTGGTTCCCTGTAGATGAGGGGGGAAAGAATCACTTTATAGTGGAGAAACCTGACAAACACTACCTCAGCCAAGTGATCAAGGTCAACACCAATAGCCATAAACTGTCTTGACGTATAGACCATAGATCAGATGTACAAAGACTAGGAGGTAATCAGCAACAATCAATCCCCCATCACGGAATTTTCCCAAAATATTCCAACTTCTCCCATGTCTTTCTCTACAAGATGAAATTCGTTCTTCCTCAAATGCATCCCCCTACCTCTGGAAACCTATTTACACTTAAAAAACTGGACTCATGTGCACCTATTCCATGAAGCTGTCCTTGCTCTCTATGTCAGAAGTTATTTCTATCAAATTTGTTTATCTGGATCTTTGGTCTAGGCTTAGAATTCCTCTTTTTAGAAAAAGCCTATCTGGGTTCAAGCAGAGCCAAGCAAGATGCATCCTACGTATTTCATATGATGAAAGAAGCATATACACTGCAGGTAATCATGGGTCGTCATTGGATTGTAATGTTCTTGAAAGCAGAGTTTACACATGTTTAATTTCTGTCATCTCAAACTTAAGGCCCTGTAGCCTCCTACTAACATGTAGAAATGACAATGACCTATCACAAGGATGGAAGCGCTGTTCACTGAAAATGTTCTCTGATTGCCTGGAAATGATAATCAATAGTCTCAGAAATTCAAAGTGACAATAAATAACTTCTTTTTAAATCAAGTTTCCAGACATGATTAATTCTGCAAAACAATATCACTAGTGCTAAAAAAGATGGGTTTTATTTACCCAATTTATGAATATGCAAATTATATCTCAGCAACGGACTAGCAGGGCAGAAATGTATTCAAAAACTATCATTTGTCTCATGCCTTGGTGGATAATAAATCTAATGCTTAACACAGACTCACATTCTCTCTATAATCATGAAGTCACAAGGAAGACACTGACAATGCTATTAAAACAGAATGGGAGAGAAAGATTTGCACACAAAAACCTTCTTAGAAAATAATACAAGTCCCAAACAATTCCCAAGCTTTAAGTAACCATCTAAGCCCCAGTCTTACTCCATCTATAAAATAATTCAGTTATATACTGTATAAACGTCTTTCAGTTTCTAATTTGTCTAATTATAGTGAGTTTCTTTGAGGCACACCTGGTTTACTTAATAGGACAGACCATGAATTTTTCAACTCAAAAGCCAACTGATCTGCATTTCTTGGTACACTAAGGTAACACCTGCTGTGTACATTATAGAGCTACACAACAAAATTTAGACACTTAGAGTTTGCTATCTTCTAGCCCATTTCAAATGCAAATTATTTTCAGTAGCCCGAAAATCAACAATTAATCTAATACTGCATTCCACAGGTAAGAGAACATCAAGAAGTGTCATCAGAAGTAATCTAGCTGAGTAACTTCTGAAAATAGAAAAAGAAGAGAAAGAGATAAGAAGGAGAAGGCAAATTGTGATGAATTTTACTGCTGTTTTACTGCAGTTGAAGTTAAAATTTTGTATACCAAACTATACCAAGTTTGGTATACAAATCCACTTATGGATTACAATTAAAAGAAAAATTAACTGAAGTCCATAGTTTGTCTATATTTCCTTATTTCCTTTTTTTTTTAATTAAATTTTAAAATTCTTTTTATAAACATATAATGTATTTTTAGCCCCAGGGGTTCAGGTCTGTGAATCGCCAGGTTTACACACTTCACAGCACTCACCATAGCACATACCTTTCTCAATGTCCATAACCCCACCATATTTCCTTATTTCTTTTAACATAATGTCCTTTTTCTGTTCCAGGACCCCATCCAGGATACCTGAGTACATGTAGTCACCATGACTCCTTAGGCTCCTCTTGGCTGTGACTATTCCTTGTTTTTGATGACCATGTCATTTCTGAGGAATACTGGTCATATATTTTGTAGAATTCCCCTTGATTAGGATTTGTCTGATTTTCCCCCCCTCATGATTAATGCCATGATTTTTGCGGGGGCGGAGAAAAACCACAAAGGCAAAGTGTCATTTTTGTCACATCATATCACAAGAGTACATACTGTAAGTATGACTCATGATGTGGATGTTAGCATAGATCTCCTGGCTGTGGTAGTGCCTGTCAGGCTTCTCTACTGTGAAGTTACCTTCTCCCACTCCTCTTTAAACTCTGTATTTGGAAGCCAGTCACATGCACAGCTCAAACCTAAGGAGTAAGGAGTTCTGCTCTTTCTCTGTAGACGTGAAATACTTATATAAATTACTGATCACCTTTTGAAAATATGCAAAAATGGAAATTACTAACTAAATTATTTTTAATGGTCAAGGCACTAAAATTTAAATTCTGCTATAATGGTGTTATAATGTCACAATTCTAAAGACAATGCTGTAAATGTTACAATGTTATAATTCTAAAGAAAAGAATAACATTAAAGGGCAATAGTTCATTATAGCAAAAAATTAAGTAGGTCTATTTGAAAGTAACTTTGGACCCTGAGTCTTTGGTATCTAGACATTCATGTGTAAATTCAGTATCTACATATTCTACCTACACATTACCCTTTTTGGATTATACCTGATCATATAAAGGTGAAATGTCAACAGAAAAGATCCTTTCTAAAGCTGTATTTTAAATTAAATGCCTGAAATAGTGCTACCAAAATATACAATGATTTTATTTAACATATACGGACTTTCTGACTTAGGAAGTATAAAAACATACTTGTGACATATAAAAACAGCTTAACTTTTACATTCCACTTATATACACTGCCATGGACAAATTTTGGATTTTGACCATAATTTGCAGTATTTTTATAGGGGAATTATGTATTTTTTTTCAAACAACTGAAATATAAAACATTTACAATAATGCTTGCACTGCCTATGGCTCATTCATCAATCTATTGATTCAATACCATTTATGTATGGAGGGCCTACTGTGTGCCAGGTGAGAAAAATAAGGTAGTTATATCATCTACTCAAGCAAAAGATAGACAACAAATGGGATAATGGGATTAAGTTCCAGCTATATATCTAGAGTAATTAGAAGTAATAAAACCCACTAAGAGATAAAATGATCTAGGAAGGAACCTCCATATAGACAGAGCGTTCGATGGTAAGACTCAATAACTTAAAAACTTGCTGTACAAATGGCAAGACCTGACTTGCTCCCAGGTCAGAAACCGCACTCATCAGAACAATCAGACTTGCCTCCTGTATTAATACCAAAGGGGGAAACATACTCAAAACACACATCACAATAGACTTTGGTGGTGGACCAAAGTTATTGTTTTTATGAAAGGGACAAAGACTATTGTCAACAATAGAAGTGGAGATTAGCCAATGTGTCTGAGCTGGTTAAGATTTAAATAATAAAGGTATCAAAAAACTAAAGATTAATTAAGTTCCATGGCTATTAATGGGAATCACGCCCTGTTGTTGGCACAGTTCAGGGAACATAATGTTTCAACTTCCGAAAAGGAAAAACTGATGTTCAAATCATTATTTTAGAGGAAACAAATCCTTTTCATTTAGGATTTGAATTTGAATTTCATTTAGTAATTGAATTTATTTCTGTGTTAAGAGGCAGTTTGCAGACATATTTTGAGAGTACCATTCTTTAAAATCTTGTCTCATATCTTCACATGCTTTTCTGTCACTATACCCAGTGTCTAGACACCCAAATTAAGTACTGTAAACCCAGCAACAACCAAAACGATCCTTGTGCCTTAAATAATGTGTACACAAGTTCACAAACACGTAAGTGTACAGATATTTTCAACAGGCACCAAACAGACCTTTATTTGTGGATAAAAATATTGATGTTGCTAAGTGATAACTGAATAAATCATCAACTATAAGTCTTTTTTATTTATCTTCATCTATTTCCTACTCATAAATAATTTTAACACTGTTCTAGGTCTGCATATATTTAGACTCAACCAGAATGTCATATTTACTAAAAATACATAATAACAAAATACTAACCACTTATCATTTTTCAAATCCTTCCTTAAGACTATAGCAAGGATGGGTAAAGTCTTAACTAATGAAATAATAAAGAAAACAAATGAACCCAAAACAAATAAAATGATTATGGTTAGTTTCAACCTAACTATAGGTTCTTTTTTGCATAGCAAACCCTCAAGTTTTTCTTAACAAGAGAGAAATAAAGCTAGGTAAAGAAAATCTGGGAAGTCACCAGAGAGGGAGAAAAACCAGGAGAGACTCTTAACTGTAGGAAACAAACTGAGGGCTCCTGGAGGGGAAGTGAGTGGGGGGATGGGGTAGTTGGGTGATGGGCATTAAAGAGGGCATGTGATGTGATGAGCACCGGGTGTTACATGCAACTGATAATTTATTGAACACTACACCCGAAACTAATGATGTACTATCAGTTGGATAACTGAATTTAAATTTAAAAAAAAAATCTATAGGCAATCCCAAACGGAAACTCAGTAAATAACTGCATGCACATTCTCTACTAAGGCGGCCAGTGAAACCGGCTGAATGTAGGTTCTATCACCGTCCCCAAACCTTCCAGAAGAGCAGCACATTTAAAAATCAAGACATACCAGGAAAAGGGGAGTAGAGTGCAAAACTCCCCTAGAAGCCACGGGGACAATCAGCTAGCTCCCAATAATTAGGAAGTAGAGAGATAAAGCACAGCATCTGGCTACCAACCAAACGCCCAAACCAAACTGTGCAGAGAGCCATGGAGAGGGGCAGAGTCAAGGAAACAAGAACATGACCACGAACACAGGCTAGACAGTATCATGACTTCTCAGGGGCTAAATGAACCAGGGGCTAAAGAAATCTTGAAGATATTTTCAAAGATGTGAAAACCAAGGTCTAGAGATAGTGCATAAGCCCCCCAAATTTGTCTGAGGTAGAAAAGACTAGGGCACATAAAATGTGAGCAACACCTTTCAACGTGCCCTCCCCATAGTGCTGGGCTTCCAGGATGTCAGCAGCTATCCACCTGCACTCCCACAGCAAGGAAGAAGAAGAAGGGTTGTGGAAAAGGCTGCCAGATAACTGAAGAGACATGGGTTCTTGCCCTGTCTCATTCCAGCAGGACTGAGAGGCTTGCTTGGTCTCTCTGTGCCTCACTTGGTTGATCTGCCCACTTCCCAAGTCCCAATGCATTGCACATCTGGGGCTTCTCAGCCTAACTGTGCAAGTGATTTCTTTCCCGTTCTCCCTGCTTTCCTGCTTGGCTAGGGGCCTTCAGCTGTCCCCTCCCTCATCAGGTGTTCTGTGATACTTTCCTGCCCACTCTTCTAATATCACTTCTCCCATTTTCACCAACTTTCAGCTACTTTCCTCTTCCTTGGGTTGTTTTCACTCTCCCTGCAAACATAGGGCCACCTCCTTGCTCTCAGCTCTATCACATATGGTCTGTGACAGCTGAGGCTTCAGCCACCTTGCAGGACTCATCCTTCCCACCGTGTCAATATGTGATTCTGGTTCAGCATTATGACACATAAGAGTTTGTACATAGAAGAAACATAAAATGTGCTCTTTGTAGAAAGAAACCTGTCAGGAACACTTAATCTTTATAAGATGACCGTGAAGGGAAGGTCTGTGCAGCTGTCCCCGGACTAGGTGGGACAGCCCCTGTTATTGATTAGACAGGCTCCAATGCTGCTTATAGGGGATGACAGACCCTGCTTTAGTCATGACCACTGGAGGTGAAGTTGAAAATTGGGTGCTGCTAAAAGTTTTAGGAAGTAGTGTTAGGGGTGATGACATTCAAAGACACACAGAAATCACTGGCATGGCAGCTGGAAGATAAAAAGTACCTACTGCTCTGCTACCTTATGATCTAGAAGTTAAGTCTCTGGGCACACAGATGGGGAACTAGTGTTCACCCACATATTACCACAAGGAGGGTGTGGCTGAGCACAGTACGTCAGACGGTCCCAACCCAGGGTGGTGGTGTCTGTGCATATCAGAGGGGCCTCAATGGAGGCTAAGAATGGGACATGCCAAATAGGAAATCAGTATTGGCTGGACACCGAGGAAGGGACTCCTACTTGACACAGGGTAAAGAGACAGACTCTGGACATCACTTTCAATGTGACTCAGGTTCTTGTCCTTCATGAGAATCTCTAGAACACCCCTAGATTTGGGCAGCCACCAGGGGTCTGTCAGCTGGACCACTTTGATATGCTTGGGCTTACAACTAGACTTGTGATTAGCTCCTGGTTCTCTAATTTTTTCTTAACCTAATGGTGACATGAATCCTTGTGCAGTTGCTATAATTTAAACATATTACAGAACACTGCTCAGTACTACTCAATATTTACAGGCACGTCAACATAGCCAGTCTAATCCTTCACATTCAGCACCTTCCTTACCACTGGTATCAGGGACATTTCCTCTCTTATCATCACGGTATGCTTTCGTAATACAACTGAACCCAGCCACATTCTACATGGGTGAGCATGAGCTTATTCCAAACCCTCTGTAGTTCCCAATATTAATTCTCTCCACAAATCCACTACAGTTTCTAGGTTTTTTATTTCATTAATCACAATCTGTATAACACCAATCAGGTGAAGATGTTTCTTTCTTTTTATTTTATTTATTTATTTATCTATTTACTTACTTAGAACGCATGCCTGCGAGGTGGGGAGGGGCAGAAGGAGAGAGAGAATCTTAAGCAGGCTCCACACCCACCATGAAGTCTGATGCAGGGCTTGATCTCATGACTCTGAGATCACAAACTGAGCCAAAATCAAGAGTCGGAAGCTCAACTGACTGAGCCACCTGGGCTTCAGGTGAAGATTTTTCCTATGCTAGCCTTTTCTTTATTATGGAAGTTAAGCAATTCCATGAATGAAAGCATTTTCCTGTTACATGTGAAGTGAATTTCTGCTCAAGGTTCTATATTTTTTATACTCCTCATGAAGCCATCCTTGTCCTGCTGAGTACTATGACATTTTGTTGGAAACTTTTTTCTGGTACTTGTCGTGTTCTAATTTGTAATAATCTGTTTTCTTCAAGTCTTATATAAAGTAGAAGTAAGCCCATTCAAGACAGCAACTGTGTCTGATTTCTGTTTCTGGACATGGTCAACATCCATCCCCCCCCTCCCCCCCGCCAAAAAATGTTTACTGAATAAAAATGTGGTAGTTGGAGGATGGCAGTAGTTCAGAATGACCCATGAAGCAGGTAATACCATCTCCATTTTATAGAACAAACACAGCTCAGAAAAATCAAGAAACTTCAGTTCCCCAGGCTACTAAAGTGGTAATGCCTAAATCTGAACCCAGTTTCACTTGAAAGCAAAGTTGTCTTCTTGACAACTCTGCTGTCCACTTCAGGAGAAAAATGAAGAAAGCAAGAGCTAAAAGGCTAGAAGCTGTTACATTCCACAAATGAAAACAACAGAGTCCTGTCTGACCTCAGACACTGTCTGGAACGCAACATGGTCAGGAGCAAGTTTTAACTCCTTCTCCTTCTTCTCCCCCCACTCCCCCTCCTTCTCCCTTTAAAACTCTTTATTCTTACTGAGTTTCTTCTTTCTGGTCTTCTACCAGAACTCCAAATCTTCTTCCTTCAGTAGCCACAGTCTTTTATTTTATGTTTCACTCTCATGCTGAAATACTTAGTCGGTTCCCTTTCTTTAGACATGTAAAAACACAATTACATATTTGTTCTTCAAATTAAATGCCTCTGTGAGTAAAATAAATTTAACAGAACCATTTGGTCTTTTAGAACCTTATACATTAAAATACCATGACCTTAAGCTCCCTAACCAGGCCTTCTAGAAGTCACACCTCACCTGTGACCTGAACCAGCTCCCCCGATCAGTGCTGATTCCTCAACTGTGTGATTTTCGTGGTTGCTGAAAAATGAAGACAGCTGTTTTCATTATGGTTTTAGCCTAAACAAAACTCCAAATTCTTATTAAGAATGTTTAATAAAATCAACAGGGCGTTAAAAACTGCCAGCAGGGAGCTTAGCAAATTAGATGTTTGCTTGGTGCCTCCCTCTGTGCCTAGATGCAAATATTTCTCATCTTTATACAGCTTTTCTGAAACATCCTACTGCCATCCCAACCAAGCACCCCTCCCCACCTCATGTGACTATGTGTTTGTAAGAAGCAAGCCAGCATCATTTTGTGACAAAAGTGAAACTCGACTACGTAGCTGCTTGCTTTAGGGGAGCTGAAAATTCGAGAAGTTGCCCTAGGACTCATGAAATAATTGAGAGAGAGCCCCACCTTGAGAAGGTAAAATGGAAGCAATCAGTATTCATTATATTATGCCATCTAATATTTATAAAGTACTTAATAAAGTGGAACCACATTGTTAGACATTGAGAGATTCCCCCCCCCCCCCCGCCACAAGTTTCAGATATTGTTCTTACTCTCAAGTACTTTGTAAAGGAATTTAATTTTTTTAAGTAGTTCTAGCTTTCAAAGAAGCCCAGAATCTGTAATCCCAACGTAGGGTATGAAGAATCATGCACTGTGAATGGACGCTGCTCAGGGAAATGATGAAATGCTACCTATTTCCTTCCTTTTTATCTCAAGACAATTTAATTGAAATAAAGTCAATATCAGAGAGAAGAGTAACAAAGGGAGAGGCCTAATTCTCACTGGCATGAGAATGTAAATGCCAGCATCTGGGCCCGCTGTAATCTTATCTAGCATGCATAAATTTCAAGATGTCAAAAAAATTGACAACAGCTCACAGCCTTATCTCACCAACTGGAATTTCAAATGTTATCTTTTACAGTGAATAAATTCAAGAGAAGGGGATGCCTCCATCCAGGGGAATGTAATACCAGTAATACCATCCCTCTAAGTAAGCTCATGTTCCCCTAGCGATTTCACAACCTTTCGGGCTGCTTCATAAGCCCTGAGGTGAACCCACCTGCAAGCAGGAGCCGCTCTCTCTTACCAGGACTTTCACTGAGCCAGCGAGCAATGCGGCGGAGACCAGATGTCCTTCCAGGGCGTTATGCCTAATTAGTTCATATTATGTGACCTCTAAGTCACAGTGAGCAAATGCCTCTTCGGGTATGACAACAGTTTGTCACTTTTCATCCAGGACGCAGAGTAAACCTATATTATTCATCATATTATTCAGTTACATCAAGCTGCAGTGGGGTTTGTGGTATTAAAAAAAAAATCGCCATGTTTGACCATTTACTGCTGAGCTGTTTCACTCTTAGACAAATCACTCCCAAAGCAGCACATGGTAATTAAACAGCAGGAGAATAAGTCTGTAATATTCATTGGCAGAGATTTCGTTGCTGACTTCCTTTCCCTCAACCCACAGCTTTCCATCCGAAGAGCTATGAACGTCAAATAAAGACTGGACCCACCTCTCCATCTATGCAGGTAAATCTGTTTCTCCATCTCAACTGCTGTTGGCTCTCACAAGCCCACTCCTAGCTGAGCCCCCAACAGAATGGCAGAGGCTGACTCCTAAGCCCTAATCATGAAGGGCCTCCCAGCACTGGCACAAAGGCTCATTTCACACGTGGGAGAACTGACGCCCAGAGAGGGGAAGAAATGGGCCTGTGATTCCACAGCTACAGCGTGACTGTACCAGAACTCCATCCTCCATACTGATACTACTCCATCTCAGCTTTGGTTTTAAGGTAACTCTCGTACTATGATTCTAAATGAAGCCAAATGATTCCATCGATTGGGTTCTTCTTAACCCCAGTCTTGTTCGATTGGCTCTCCCTGCCTTTTAAGAAACGTTGACAGGCATCATCTCTTAATGATTCAACCCCAGGATGTCCCAAACACAGCAGGCACTCTGTGTCATAAATTAGTTTTCTTTCCTCCATAACATCTCCCATGTCTTTGCCGCCCTTCCAATTTTAGCAGCCTCCTCCCTGCCCCTGCGACTCCTTTGTTACTGACAAATACAGCTCATGGTGGATTGCAGCAGGGTAGTCACACTGAAAAGCAACCGAGGCAGCTTCTGGTGCTAAACCCACCACTCCATAAAAGAGAAAGCCATTACTGAATCCCAACAGGGTTAACATAAGATCATACAGAACCATTCTCTTTGGGCACTGTGACGTATATATCATCCCTGAATCGGTCTTCATCTGTGAAAGTTTACACTTAATCAAATTTAGGTTTTCCCATCCTTCCACCAGAGCTTCACCTGAATTTTGGTTCCGCCAAGAGGATTCACTTATATATTACTTGGATATTATGGAGCCAAGCCCCCAAAGAGTCTCCTTCTCTTCCCTGTTTATCAGCTGGAGCTCTTGGATTCCAGGCATCTGATCTGAACATGCATGACTAGTGGGTAGCTCAACAGTGTGTTAAAGAGGCAGAGTCCCCCAGAGCAAGGCGACAGACATACAGACTACTGACGTCCTGGAACCATCTCCCCTCACACTCCATCTGCAGTGTCCACGAGATCCATGCTGCCTAGGCAATTAGGACCATCAAGAAGAAAATGCTCACTCTGCCCTCTTACCCCAGCTAAGAAACTTCTGAGAAGCCCCGATGAATAAGTCTGAATGGTTTGACCGTTAAAACCTCAGGGTTGACTTCATACAATGGATGTTTACGTTCTAAGAAAGTTTCATTTATACTTTAATAATACCTTCAATGACAAGAGTAATAATATCTGCTCATTTTAGAAAATTTGAAAAATACCGGTAAGCATGTAAAGAGACACAAGAAAGGTCATCCTGTTACTTCTGACATTCTGAAATGTTCCAGGGAGTTGAGCAACTCTGTCCTAGGTAAAGTCTGAAACTTGAATGAAGCCTCTCTTGGCCTATGAAACATCGCTATTATAAAGATGGCTTCTCTCCATCCTCTGAAAATTTTCTGGTGTGTTCAGACTTCAGTAAGTCCCTGGTTAGGTCACCTATAAACTGACTGCCCTCCCTTCTTGCCTACTTACGTGAAAACAGTATGTTTCCGGTAGGTGCTTTACAACTACACACAAACTCCACTTTCACAGTCTACCATGCAGGCTGCCATCATCAACAATCAATTATTTCCAGAAGCTACTCAAGGTCAATCAATTTCTGGGCCCTGACTGATTTCATAATTTTCTGTCTCCTGAAAACACATCTTTGTACATAGTTTTCTTTTCAGATCTATAACTGTATTAAGCTCAGGGCTCAATTCTTTCCAGCTTCAAATACCTTCCCTGCTTAGGAGGTGGGAAGGAAAGCATAGCTTCTACTATTTACGGTGTCCAAGAGGGTTTGTTTACCCTATTAACAAAATCAACAGTTGTGACTCCATGGCACCCTAAAAATGTCCCTGGCCCACGGCAGCACCTTGATTGGGAAATTACACTCCAGGAAAACAGTGCCCAGGCAGAGCAGTGCCTAGGGAAATAATCTCATTTTCACTAACGTTTCCCAATCCTCTTTCTGAATGTTATTTTTGAATAGCAGCATGGTTCCGGAGCAGGCCCAGCAATTTAGACGGCAGTGTCAGGACCGAGGGTTAGCAAATGCTAGGCTGAGTTCCATGAGTGACTCATATTGCGTCCGTGTGTGTGTGTGCGCGCACGTGTACGCACTCACGCACATTCGTGGTGTGTGTGTTCAGGGTGGGGCTTGTCCAGGTGTCCCTAGACACCTACTCCATGCCAGAGGCTGTGCTGGTTCCACTCATGTACATCTTTTACTTAGTCCTCCCAGCAGTCCTGTTTGAGGTAGATATTAGGGCCTTACTGAAGAAACTGTCATGTAGAAAGGTTGACTCACTTTCCCAAGGGCACAAAGCAGATAAAGGGAAGAATCTGGGTTTGGATGACCCCACAGGCGGCCTCTCACTCACCAACAAATTCCAGGTGACTCCACCAATCTAGCTCTGAGAAGTAATGTAAGACAGACCAAGAGGGTCAAATAGATAATTTACACATGCTTCTCAAAAGATGGGATGCTAATTTTAACAATAATGCAACACGGCACATTTTCTCCAACTGAAAGAGGTCTTGTTCTTCAATTCAGTTTGTTAAACTTCCTTCAGGGGCTCTTATACCTATTAGATAACCTTCAAATTACACATGTCCGTATCCCTTGTCCCCCACCAGCACACCGTTCAGTCAACAAAAGTATGGCTGTGTACATTACATGGGCTCAGGAGCACAATGGACAGGACCATAAAGGAAAGAGCCAGATGGTCTCAAAATTCAGATGGCTCCACACTCAAGAGGCTCACAGCTGCTGGGAGTGTTCTGGCAGGCAAAGCCTGCAGAGATAGGATGGAGATAATTTTAGGACAAGGCACTTAAGATCTTCAGCTCCAGTCCGACTTAGAGACACTGGTCGTCCCAGGAAGGCACAAGGACACATGAAGCCAACTGTTCATCTATGTACGTGGTATGTGCACCTGAGAAGCAAGCTTTCAAGAGAGGGCAGGGATCTGATTTAATGGCAGGACTGAATCAGAAGAGCCATGTTCAATAAATCCTTAAGAAATGGAAATGGGTGATCCCTAAATGGCCTTTCCAGAAACATCCAGCTAACACAGCAGGGCCCCCCCTGCCATGGGAGCAGGCTGCTCGGCTCCCTGCCCAATGGCACCAGGTAACTGCCTATAAAAGGCAGCAACTGCAGGCCACATCTTCCTTGTTTATCCAGAGAAAGGATTTTCCCTTAACACTTGGGCAACCAGGCAAAAAAGAGATGGAAAAGGAAAACATCAGGAAGGACTCAGAGGGGATACAGGCGAACGAGAGGCACCTTCTGTTCCTCGGAGCTTGAATACACAAGAGGCCTCTTTCCTTATAAACCTGGAGAGCCAGCAGATCTGTGCTTGAAATAGCATCTGAGGCAGGGAGAGGATTTGTTTAAAAACACCGAGGACTCACAAGGAAAAGCAACATAAAAAGAAGGGAGGGGAGTTCTGTGTTTCTGGGACAGCACCTCTCTTCCACTCCCACTATTCCTGAGGGCTGCTATAAAGAGGGCTGCAAACCGCCCCCTGCCCACCAAGATGCCAACAGAAGGGGAAGGAGATTGATACCTAACCAAGAAGGGTGACACACTGTGCACAAGATTGTCACAGGAGCCTGTCTAGAGATGCAAGACAAAACTGGCAGGTTCTTCCTGGGGGGTCAAGGCTGACTTCATCAAGGCGGGCACCTCGATCTGATTCAGGTAGAAAAGGTACATCAGGGTAGAGGAAACGGTGTGAGCACAGGTGTGCAGACAGGAAAGAGCCAGTAGTCCTGGGAAATACTGCGCAGGCAGTGATCAGACACGAGGTGGGAGGCAAAGTGACGCCAGATTGTGATCACACAGTTCAGGACTACGCAATTGCCAAATATTTACCGAGTCAGCCAGGCCTAGTCCAAAAGTGGATAGTAAATAACTTCTCCACAAAACACACTGGCTTAATTTTGAATTGACACAACCTTTAAAGCCACTGAGTCCCCAGTGTAAACTACACAACATTAGTTCCATGAAGAGAGCTTTTGCTATTGTTAGAAGTTGAATGTGAGTTCAAAATGATTTTTTTAAAAATTTTATTCATTTGTTTGAGAGAGAGCACAGGCAGGGGGAGTGGCAGAGGGAGAAGGAGAAGGAGAAGGAGACTCTCTGCTAAGCCAGGAGTCCGACATGGGGCTTGATCCCAGGACCCTGTGACCATGAGCTAAGCCAAAGGCAGATGCTTAACCACCTGATGCCCCTATTTTTTTCAATAGGGCCACCCAGATGCCCCTATTTTTTTCATACATTGCATTTAGTAAGTTAAAATTTTCCCACCAGACAAGATCCAAAAGTAATCCATACTCCAGACTTAGAACCATTTCCAATCATTGTGACCACAGAACAGTATCCTGAGGCATCTTAATTGCTAGTAATGTTCAGTATTAACTAGACACATGCAGACTACTAAACACTGGATGATCTTGCAGTAAGAAACACCAGTTCTTGCTGGGAAAATTGGACAGCCACATGCAGAAAAATGAAATTGGACCACTTCCTTACACCACACACGAAAATAGACTCCAAATGGATGAAGGACCTCAATGTGAGAAAGGAATCCATCAAAATCCTTGAGGAGAATGCAGGCAGCAACCTCTTCGACCTCAGCCGTAGCAACATCTTCCTAGGAACATCACCAAAGGCAAGGGAAGCAAGGGCAAAAATGAACTATTGGGATTTCATCAAGATCCAAAGCTTTTGCACAGCAAAGGAAACAGTTAACAAAACCAAAAGACAACTGACAGAATGGGAGAAGATATTTGCAAACGACATATCAGATAAAGGGCTAGTATCCAAAATCTATAAGGAACTTAGCAAACTCAACACCCAAAGAACAAACAATCCAATCAAGAAATGGGCAGAGGACATGAACAGACATTTCCGCAAAGAAGACATCCAGATGGCCAACAGACACATGAAAAAGTGCTCCACGTCACTTGGCATCAGGGAAATACAAATCAAAACCACAATGAGATATCACCTCACACCAGTCAGAATGGCTAAAATGAACAAGTCAGGAAATGACAGATGCTGGAGAGGATGTGGAGAAAGGGGAACCCTCCTCCACTGTTGGTGGGAATGCAAGCTGGTGCAACCACTCTGGAAAACAGCATGGAGGTTCCTCAAAATGTTGAAAATAGAACTACCCTATGACCCAGCAATTGCACTACTGGGTATTTACCCTAAAGATACAAACATAGTGATCCGAAGGGGCACGTGTACCCGAATGTTTATAGCAGCAATGTCTACAATAGCCAGACTATGGAAAGAACCTAGATGTCCATCAACAGATGAATGGATAAAGAAGATGTGGTATATATACACAATGGAATACTATGCAGCCATCAAAAGAAATGAAATCATGCCATTTGCGATGACGTGGATGGAACTAGAGCGTATCATGCTTAGTGAAATAAGTCAATAGGAGAAAGACAACTATCATATGATCTCCCTGATATGAGGACATGGAGAAGCAACGTGGGGGGGTGGGGGATAGGAGAAGAATAAATGAAACAAGATGGGATTGGGAGGGAGACAAACCATAAATGACTCTTAATCTCACAAAACAAACTGGGGGTTGCTGGGGGGAGGTGGGATTGGGAGAGGGGGAGGGGGCTATGGTCATTGGGGAGGGTAAGTGCTATCGTGAGTGCTGTGAAGTGTGTAAACCTGGCGATTCACAGACCTGTACCCCTGGGGATAAAAATATATTATATGTTTATTAAAAAAAAAATTTGGAAGGGGAGGCGAACCATAAGAGACTATGGACTCTGAAAAACAACCTGAGGGTTTTGAAGGGTCAGGGGTAGGAGGTTGGGGGAACAGGTGGTGGGTAATGCGGAGGGCACGTTTTGCATGGAGCACTGGGTGTTGTGCAAAAAGAATGAATACTGTTACGCTGAAAAAATAAATAAAATGGAAAAAAAAAAAAAAGAAACACCAGTTCTAGAGTCAACACGCTCACATCTCAAAAGGGTACCTTGCTGCTCCACCAGCCGAGAAGGCCACCACGTAGATGTTGGTGGTTACCCTTCTTCATGCATCTGTACACAAACACACAAGTGGACACTCACACTTTTGCATAAGAGATCAAAGGGCTCTCACTGCTTTTTCTCTCTTTACACCCTCCCCCACCCTGTAGTCTGTGGTAATTCTCTCTCTGTAATTTCTTAAACCAAGTCCCCATTCTTGGCACTACTTATGTGAATTTGAGTTCTTGGTATTACAATGAGCAATTTAAAGTGAACCATGTTGGAGGCACTGGGTGGTGCAGTCAGTTC
Organism: Meles meles; assembly: GCF_922984935.1. Classification (NCBI taxonomy): domain Eukaryota; kingdom Metazoa; phylum Chordata; class Mammalia; order Carnivora; family Mustelidae; genus Meles; species Meles meles. The sequence goes on from NC_060077.1 coordinate 33,439,951, forward strand.
AGTCTCCAACTCTCAGTTTCAGGTCAGGTCATGATTCTAAGGTCATGAGATCAAGCCCCATGTGGGGCTCCACCCTCAGCATAGAGTCTGCTTGAGCTTTGCTCTCCCTCTCCCTCTGCCCCTCCCACTTATGCTCTCTCTCTCTTTCTCTAAAATTAATAAATAAATGTTTAAAGTGAACCACTTTTGGGAGACAAACCATAAGAGACTCTTAATCTCAGGAAACAAACTGAGGGTTGCTGGAGGGGAGGGGGGAGGGAGGGGTGGGGTGGCTGAGGGATGGACATTGGGGAGGGTATGTGCTATGGTGAGTGCTGTGAATTATGTAAGACTGATGATTCACAGACCAGTACCCCTGAAGCAAATAACATATTACATGTTAATTGAAAAAATTAAGAAAAAAATGAAGTGAGCACTTTTAACGTTATAATGAACATCCTTGAATATCTATCTTGTGCACTGATCTAAACTGCTGGGTAGAGTGGTACCCACATTTTATGTTTTGTTACATTTTCCCCAAAACCTTCCAAAATGGCAGCCCAATTTAGACCCTGGTGGGAGTATTTTGTTGGGTCAGGCTGGTCTTGAAAGTGAGGGGTGAGGACTCAGCTCCTTGCCTTCTGAAGAGACCACATGGACCATGTTGGCCACAGGAAACTCCCATCACAGGCAGTTGGCAGTGCCCACAGAAAGGGGACCAGGCAACTTGCTTAGTCCCCACAAGGAGACAAGTCAAAAAACTTTATGGGACCTCAGTGGGCAAAACTCCTGGCAACCCCAAAAGCAAGAGAAAAAAATGCTGCTGAGACACCGAGAGAGTCTTCCATCTTAAAAACTGCTATCAGAAGACACTGATTATCTAAGTATTTTACACCAGATCTTTCTCCTGACACACTGTAACTAACAACATGTGTGGAGTTTCCTTCAAATTACCTTTCCTACTGCTCATTATAATCTGAAGTGATTTATAATGTTCCTATGAATCACACTGGATAGATTATTTTCTTTAATTCCAGCCAGCAGCTGTTGAAGCAGACTAATAAATAACTACTGTAGAACCCCCACTGAACTCTCTGGAAAGGTTGTAAATATATTTAACAATCCACAGCATAAACACATCTCCAGCTCCCAAGCAGGATTGAATACCTTTCAGAAACTCTGTTAGTTATGAACGTATCTGAAGAAAACACACACACACACACACACACACCCCACACACACACCCCAAAACTCTATAGGACACATCTGAAATGCCTACTCCTTCCAGAAAAAATAATACAAACCCCGGGACTTCCTGTTTCCCTTACCTGTGCTTTTAACAAATGCAGACATCTGCAAACAGTAGTGTCCTTACATTACACTGGAGTTTATTTAATGGCCATTTAATTTTAGACACTTTGCCTTGAGATTAAACAAAGAATTACAGAGTTCTCGACTTTTTGGTACGTGTCTCTTACCAGTTTTTTTTTTTTTTTTTTGTCTTTTTATCAAAAAAGACACAGTGGAAAAATTTGATGCAAAAACTAAAGAACAAAACAAGACAAAAAATCCCAACCCTGTTTTACCTAACCTATGCTAGCAGCTGGTCATGTAATTTTCAACTGTATGTTTTACTTATTTTCTTGTTCTTGGGCCAAAAGGAGCTTTAACATGCTGGTGCCTACCATTTAGTCTGCCCACATCCCACCCACGGATGTCAGGGCCACCAGGGCTGGACCAGTAGACCTAGCCAAGGTTTTCAAAGGCCCGATGGCTCTAGGTAGCCCGGGGCACAGCCACCTGGCTCCCTGTCTGGATATCTGTCTCCCAGCTAGGCACCTATTTCCTCTCCTCCACTATGGCACCAGTTATACCTCCTTCTCATGCACTGGAGATTGTCTCTTTGAAATAAGAATTATATGTAGACAGTATATTCTTCACCTGTTGCTGGCACTTAATCCAGTGTGCAACTGAGCAAATACGCATACAGTAATCCTCAGGCTTATTCCTATCAATTTCTGATGTAACGTCTTTCCTCCAGCCGAGACACAGCCATCAATGATACCTACATAATTCATTTGTTATTTCCATTTGGGCAAAAAAGAAAACATAAACACTGTAACAGTGATGAATACTGAAAGAGGCAGGATAAAGTAGGGTAGCATAGGTGATCTTTAAAGAGCTGAAAAGGGGGTGGGAAATAGTCTATGTTGTATATCTGCAATGCACGAACACAAGAGTTTTCTATCGTGAAGGACACAAGGAAAAAAAGCTTGTATCTGTTTTTCCTGTTGGTAAAACGTGAGCTTCCGCAAGTTCTGGTTCCTTCCTTGAATAGCTCTATTTCTACACCAGTAAAACAAATGAAATTGAGCTACATTTAATGACTGAAACAGTACACTATGAAATTCTTCCTTCAGCTAGTTGGACCTCAAACAGGCACATCCCTGCTCCACAGTATGGGTTTTTTTTTTTTTTTAAAGATTTTATTTATTTATTTGACAGAGAGAGGTCACAAGTAGACAGAGAGGCAGGCAGAGAGAGAGGGAGGGAAGCAGGCTCGCTGCCGAGCAGAGAGCCCGATGCGGGACTCGATCCCAGGACCCCGAGACCATGACCTGAGCCGAAGGCAGCGGCTTAACCCACTGAGCCACCCAGGCGCCCCACAGTATGGGTTTTGCTGTGTTTATTCATCAGATGTTTCACACCCACTTCTGGACCCCAAGTCTACGCAGAGGCCTCCAGAATACAGTGCTGTTGGGAAGGTAAAAAGAGGATTTCCCAACAAATGTTTACTACTCAAACATGCCTGTAAGAGCAATCACTCCACTCTGAGAAAAAGATAAATTGGCAGGAACCATTTGTGATGTGGGTCCTCCCCCCGCCGCCTTTTGTAACAAGGACAGGAGACTCCAAACCAAAATCAGGGTACATTAAAGGAAAGTGAATTTCACATTTAGAACCAAAGAGAAGCAAAACACTAGCCTCAATTTCCTAAAGAAGGCTTTTCACAGTGACAGCAAAAGAGTCATAAAGGAAATAAAAAATTTAAATGACACCTTTCATATCCCCCACCAAAAATCTATAAATGGAAAGTTGCGGGCGCCTGGGTGGCTCAGTGGATTAAGCCTCTGCCTTCAGCTCAGGTCATGATCTCAGGGTTCTGGGATCGAGTCCCGCATCGGGCTCTCTGCTTAGCGGGGAGCCTGCTTCCATTCCTCTCTCTCTCTGCCTGCCTCTCTGCCTACTTGTGATCTCTGTCAAATAAATAAATAAAATCTAAAAAAAAAAAGAAAAAAAAAGAAAGTTGCATTTTCCTCCCATTTATACTATAATGTCCGCTCTTATAAATAGTTCTTTAATGGTGCTTTCCACATATATTAATTTGATAGGAGATAAATACAAATGTATTCTCATCCTCATTTTCCAGATGAAGAAATCGATTATTGATAATATGATCAGGGTTAAACAAACTCAACTCATCCATGCCTAGTTTACAATAAATTTGGTTTTCCTGCTGCAACTCAGGTACAAAAGGCACAGTTGATAAATTTTATATGTACAACCCTGACTGAATGGCCAATCCATACTTCCCTCAGTTTCCAGGCAGTTTCTCAAGCTCCATTTCCATTAGACACTTTCACTTTATACCCTATCCAGTGCATTACTCAACTTTCAGAAATAAATAAATAGCTTCAGGTACACTGCCTGAAAAGATTTATAATGGGCCCTTGAACAAAACAAGGGTCAGGGACACTGCCCATTGCCAACCACCACCACCCCCATCATCTCCAAACTCTGCATATAACCTTTTTAATTTTTAGATTTTTATCTATTTACTTGTCAGAGTGAGAGAAAGAGAGAGAGAGCACAAGCAGGAAGAGCAGGGAGAAGGAGAAGCAGGCTCCCCACTGAGCAAGGAGCCCGATGTGGGACTCAATCCCAGGTCCCTGGGATTGTGACCTGAGCTGAAGGCAGACGCTTAATCAACTGAGCCACCCAGATGTCTGTATATGTAAATTTTAGCTTCTCCAAAACTAATTTAGTACCAGCATACTTTTGACCAGAAGCTTTACTGATAATATAAATAGCAGATTGACACAACTTTTTATGTTATATATATTATATACCGTATTCTTACCATAAAGAAAGCTAAAGAAATTGGGTGAATGTCCTGCAGGTTCTATTCAAGACAACAGCAAGGAGACACTTGAGTAATGTAAAGAAGGAATGTCCAGGGGAAAATGAAACAAGATGAAACCACAGAGGGAGACAAACCATAAGAGACTCTTAATTTCAGGACACAGAGAGTTGCTGAAGTGGAGGGGGGTGGGAGGGGAGGGGTGGCTGGGTGATGCACATTGAGGAAGGTATGTGCTATTGGTGAGTGCTGTGAATTGTGTTAAGACTGATGATTCATAGACATGTACCCCTAAAACAAATAATACATTATATGTTAATAAAAAATAAATCAATTAAAAAAAGAGGGAGAGACTTTATATCTAACCACAGCATAATAGACATTCTTGTCAAGTCTAGACCTTAGGACAAGTGGCAATTAATTTTAAATCCTGAAATTATCACACACAGTACACTGATCACAAGGAAATAAAATTAGAAATTAACAATATTAAGATGACTAGGTAAGCCCCAATAATTAGAAATTTAACAATCCATTTTTAAATAATCCATTAGTCAAAGAAGAAATAATAGAACTAAAACATAAGAACCTAAGAGCTAAAACTACTAAACTTATAGAAGAAAATAGGAGAAAAATCTTTGTGACATTTACATTAGGCACAGATTTCTTAAATAGGACACAAAACTACAATCTATATAAGAAAAAAATTATAAAATGGACTTCATAAAAATTAAACTTGGGGGGGACGTGGGTGGCTCAGTTGGTTAAGTAGTTGCCTTCTGCTCAGGTCATGATTCCAGGGTTCTGGGATCAAGCCCCTCATTGGGCTTCCTGCTCATAGGGAGTCTGCTTCTCCCTCTCCTCCCTGCTCCTGCTCTCTCTCTCTTTCACTTTCTCTCTCTCAAATAAATTTAAAAAATCTTAAAAATGTATTAAATTTTGCTCTTCAAAACATAGATAAGAAAACAAAAACCAAGCCACTGACTTGGAGACATATCTGACAAAAGTTTTATATGCAGAATTTATACATGTTTCTAATAAATCAAAAGGAAAACAATCCAATTAAAAATGGGCAAAAGAGGGCACCTGGGTGGCTCAGTGGGTTAAAGCCTCTGCCTTCAGGTCAGGTCATGATCCCAGGGTCCTGGGATTGAGCCCCACATCAGGCTCTCTGCTCAGCAGGGAGCCTGCTTCCCTTCCTCTCTCTCTGCCTGCCTCTCTGCCTACTTGTGATCTCTGTCTGTCAAATAAATAAATAAAATCTTTAAAAAAAATGGGCAAAAGCTTTTAACAAGCACTTCACAAAAGTAAATACAAAGAGAGCCAATAAACACATAAAGAAGATGCTTAACATCAGATGCTTAATCATCAAGGAAATGGTTATGAAAACAATGAGATGTATTACATAAACAGCCAAATAACTAATGGTAAAAGACTGACAATATCAAGTGTTAGTGAGAATGTGGAGCAACTGGAACTCTTATTCACTGCTAGATGTGATACAAAATTTTATAGCCACTTTGAAAACCAGTATGGCATTGTCTGTTAAATTAAATATATTCTTACCATCTACTCTGGCCAGTCAACTCTTGGGTATTTACCAAAAAGAAACTAAAATATATGTCCACACAAAACTTCTATGTGAATACTTATAGGAACATTATTCATAATAGCTCCTAACTGGAAACAATTAAAGTAGATTAGAAGTGGCCTGGGCCTGGAGTCTGGGGTCAGGCAAGTGAACTGAACATGAAGAATGAATTGGATACAAAGGCAGATAGTAAACAAAATATGTGTGTGTTGACTGGCCCACTGATAGCTGTGGTTAAAAACCATTCTGTTTCATTAGATACAGTCGCTATGGCCAATGGCAAAGGAAATAAACAACCCTCTGTGGTAGCCTTCCAGGGTGTTCCAGTGGACAGGTTGACTTCTCAAGCACTCACCACAGGCTTTAGGTCTGTCTCTCTGTCTACCTTTCTCTCTTGGATAAAGAGTCAATATAACTTACATATAACTAAAAGGAATGAGAACCCGGCAGGCCTGGCATCCCCTCCACTGAGGTAGCACACTCGAAATTAAAATTCCCGAGGGGCCTCACCTGGGCCTGGCATTCACTCATGCAGCTCTTTCCTCCTTTGACCTGTGTAAAGAAGCTGGGCAGAGCTAGGGATCAGATTCCAGACAAAACCATCTGAAGTTGCTGCTAGAATATTTTTTTTTATTGTTTAAGAAAAATTCTAAAGCTTTCTAGCCCTCTTTCTTGAAATCTTCCTCATTCCAAAGTTATGGTCCTCCAAACCATAAAGGAATATGAGCAAAGCTCCTTATTTATTTATTTATTTTTTTAGTTAAAAATGTTGATAACATTCCTCTTTGTAAGAAGGAAAGAAAGAAAGAAAGAAAGAACGAACGAACGAAAGAGGAAGGGGGAGGGGAAAGGAGGGAAGAAAAGAAGGGGAGGAGAGAGAGAAAGAGAGAAAGAAAAAAGGAAGGAAGGAAGGAAAAAAGGGAGGAAGGATTTCTGTTTACAAGGTGATTTAACTACGGGTCCCATTAAAAATTCAACCAGCTTTCTGAAAATAAAATTTGATCCATGTGGAATATCATCAGAAGTCCAAATACCAAACATACCCAGACTGTGCAGTGAGCTAATTACCCTCTAATTTTAAAAAGTGTTGATACATTCATGTGGATGTATGTTAAAGAAAGAGAGAGGGTTATAGGAACAGATAAGATAAGAACAGCCTTGGAATAATAGTCTAAAGTCCAAAGGCAGTACAATATAAACCTGGTAGGAGTTTCAATGACAGAAATGAGGATGGGGCTGTTCTAATCATCCACAGGAAGCATGAGAAGGAAAGGCAGCTTGAAGAGCCAAGAGACACACCTCAAGCTATTTCAGGGAATTTAACAGAAATACAAACAGGAAGGCAACAGCTTCATGGCCCATTCAACTTAAATGCACTTTAAAACTGCATTGTAAATTAGTGCATTTCATACAGTTTTCCCAGCATCATTCCATTTTGTAATTTGTCAAAGGAGCTGTGCAGGTTTCTGCAGACCCTTTCAGTTCAGTGAAAGGCATATTATATTCAAGAGAGACACTTAGAATTCTTTTATTTCCCAAACTAGAACATTCATTCACCTATTAAGGTGAGTCATTAAACTCAATTCAAAAAAGCTTACCCATCCATCCATCCATCCATCCTTATAGCTATGGACATAAATATTTTTTAAAACCTTTATTATATAAACTCAGGTATATGAAATACTGCTCTATGGTAAAGGTCAGAGCATTATCACTTCCAAAACATCAATGATAATGGGCAACTGGGATACTATTCATAAACTGAATTAATATTTAAATTAAACCCAGATATTTAAAACCAAATTCTTGCTAGGTATAGCAGAAAATGCTCTGGTTATGTAAGTTGAGATCATGGGCTAAAAGTAAATCCTTAATTCTGTTTCTACTTTCTTCACCATTAAGCCTTTTCTCCTTAAGATGCTCTCCAATAACAAGATCTACTAATTTCAATGTTATTTTCCTTATCTTCCCTTTCTCATTCTTTCAAAGTAAGTAATGGGGAGTTAAACAGTCAAACATTTGACAACAGCTGGGGACCACAAATATATCAAAGTGAATGGATTATGAGTCTCAAAAATCTATGGCAACAACAAAAAAGTACCTTTCTGTGCAGATTAATGTACACAAGTTAATACTGTTAGAAGTCCCTCCTGCTGAACTTGAGCCTTTAACTAGAACAATGAGTGCTATGAGAAGCAAGGACACTATTTTGTTTACTGGCATATCCCTTAACCCTTGACACACAGTAGGTGCTCAGAAATATGATGAATTGGGGTGCCTGGGTGGCTCAGTCAGTTAACTGTCTACCGTCAGTTAAGGTCATGAGCCCCGAGTCCTGGGATCGAGCCCCACATCAGGCCCCCTGTCTCCCTCTCCCTCTCTCTCTGCCTGCTTCTCCCCCTGGTCATGCTCTCTCTCTCTGTCAAATAAATAAAATCATTTTTAAAAAGAAATATGATGAATTAATTAATGGAAAACAATAAATGAGTAGCTGTTAGTAACCAAAACCAAGAAAAAAAACGTGCATATTATTTCTAAGTGAGGCTCATTTTTATTTTGCTGAGTTCTGTTCTACTTTCCAGCTAGCAGCCTTGACATTGAGCTCTGAGCTCCTGGACAAGGGTTCCTCCTTCTGTCCCTGACCAGAATGGGGTCCACTGGCCCCCAGAGCCTCTCTGGAACCCAGAGGACTAAGGACCCAGAACTGAGTGTGCCATTATGTAGTAGGAACACAAGAAGCAAAGAGGTCTTCTGCCCTAAGGGCTAGGAATCCAAAGTATTTTACAGGTACCACTGCTGTTAAAGTTATTATAGAGATGAACATGCCTCTGTTCTGCCAAGTCTGATAATGACTGAGTCTACACCATGTATATAAAAATTACAGACAAGGTGATAAGCATCAAAATATTAGGGATAAGATTAGACTAGTTACCCAGGTGAACTGGTTGCCTGAATTGTAATTCCTTAGACAAATGCCCTTATGCCAATCCAATGCCATCTGCCCATACCCCTTTGCATTTTTTTTTTAAGAATAGAGGAAACGGGGACCCTAATTGTGTCAATATTTCTTTTTTCCCAACTACAGTATATGGAATAGTAATCTGGCCCAACCTATTTGGAAATAAACTCAGATCACCAAATCATAGTAATTGACAGATCTATTTTATAATCATCCATTTAACACCACATTTAGCTCAGACAGAATACAACAGCACAAGCCCCAGTCTCAAATTTGAATTTATAGTAATGTACTTCCAAGAGGAAGGAATAATACAGCCCAAAAGTCTGCTGCCTTGGTGCCCAACACCACTTAAAATCACTTTTTCATATTTGAATTAAAGAGTGTGAGCCCTTCCATCGCATGTAGTGTGGGAAGTTCACATCCTCCTCAAGATTTAACAAACCCCAGCCAATTACATCCTCGGGATCTGTCTACTGCTTCCACTGAGCTCTCCCCCAGCCAGCTCCTGCCCTGCTCCCTTCTAGTACCATCACCCAGCATGGCACAAGGTCCTTGTTCTTTATTCCCTAAAGCAACACCACTGGAAGACAAGCTACTACACTCGTCCTAAGTCGGTAAAACAGAGGGGGTCAGTAATAACCTGACTGCTCAGCATAACAAAACATGAAGGTGCCCCAGGCAAAACCAGCAGGGGAGACTTGATCAGCCATACTACCTCCTCAGTGCAGGGGTATAGGACTTCTCTCTCCCCACAAATACACTTTCTCCATTTCCCCACCTATTCTGGAGTCCTCACACTATCTGACTATGACCAGGGGTCAGAGGGAGTAAAAATGTTCACCTTTCATACTAAAGGAGGCCCATCAGGGTTCTAACCCAAACTGCAGACCTTTATTACAAGGTATTCTTCCTCCTCCCAATACAGACAATAGCCAGCCAGAATAACCTTCGTTCCTCCCTCTACACAACCTTTCTCTGCTCTATTGTTATCATAAAGTGTGATGATTAAGTCCTAAGACTGATTCCACAAGGAGGATACTCACACATCCGTCTCTGTACTTATTGTCTTTGTGTTGAAGGAACATCAAACATGAGGCCAGATCCTGACTCGTAACTGGTGCCATCCCTTCCTAGACCCTTCGCTGCCTCCAGAGCTGGGTGATTCTGAACCCAAGGCAGACCCTGGAGTTAAGAAATGGCAACATGTGGCTTTGTACAGTGCAAGCAATGGACTGGTGGACAAGGCCTGAAGGCAGCACAGTGTGGTCAGCAGATGAAATGAATAAGAACCATTCTGTCAAGAGGTAGCCTAATGCTATTCTAAATCTATCTCTGAGCATGAAAAATTTTCAATAAAGCTCCTTCAGAATGAATATTTACTGCCTGGGACCACCCTAGCCCATAGGACTACAAATCAGTGTCACTCTCCAAATACTGTGTCCCAGCTGATATTTCTTATGCCTTGACTCCTTCCTCCCAACTCAACTATAAGTTTCCAAAGGGCAGGATTTATAGCTTTTTCTGGGCATCCACTCAGAGCTCTAGAGAGTCCCTGCACATTACACATATTACCAAACCAATTAAGAACCCATGTTTTTCACACCAAGGGAACATGAGCTATGACTCAAGTCAGCAGAGAGCCCATGGTACTTCCTGCCACATGACCCAGCAGGTTTGGTCTTGTTTCCTTTCTCCTCTGGAGATTTTTCTTGGGTCAATTTGCTTGTATTGTAGATGTGGCTAGAAATTTAATTCATTTTGGCCAGAATATTTTTGGAACCACGCTTGAAGGACACTTTGCCCAAGAACATCAAACACTGCTAGAATCATGCCCTTCCCTATTGAGAAACATACTGGGTATTTAATAATTTAAGACTGTTCATTAAATGGCTATGGAATCTAGTTAAAAGAAAAATTTCAGTATGTATTTTAGATCCAAAGATTGTTTTTCTTCTAGGAGAAAAAGAGAGGGAGATGTGTTTCTTCCTCTTGTTACTTTTGTAGTCTACAGCTACACACTACATTTCAACCTAGTTATACTGATTTTTATGGCTTTTTATTGCAGCACCTTGGTGACTTCAAAAATTATCCTTCAAAGAACCTGGAGGTACATGGCTAGAATCATGGGTAGAAGGGGAAACTGCATTCTTTTGCCTTAAATGTGAAATTTATGAGCAGGTAATTTCTTCCCCTACAACCTGGACTGTAAGAACACACATTTGAGGATGACAATCACCCTAAAATATAATTCAGTCATTCTGAATTACTTGAGATATTTCAAAATAAAAAGCTTCCCACCAGAGTGATCAGCATATCGTTTTCATGAAAGAAAACTTTATTCAAGAATGACAGTGCTTCAAATTGGAATCTCTCCCATCTCAGGAGGACGGAGCCACAGCATGTGTCTCTAACCAACAACATGATATAATGCGATAGGATGCATTTTGGGTGGACAACATTTGTGGATGAAAACAAGTTAGTCACAACAGCAGGCTGTCTTTTATGCACATGTATATTCACAGGTCCTGCCCCATATACAGAGAAAGCTTTGCTCTCTGTGGATGTGAAGATTCATTTTTCTTTCTTAGTGTTTTCCCACCGGAAGGGCTGGCAGCTCACTTCCTGTTTCTTGGCATGTCCACTCTGAATATGAAAAAGACACCTCACAAAGCAACTTGATAGATTCCATCATAAAAGCATGTATTATTTACTTGTGACTTGTGCCCTGAACTCTGCAGCAGCCCAGCTCCCTACAGGGCTTTCTAAAAGTCTTGACTTTCTACAGCCTGCCCTTGAAGCCGCCAAAGTCTCCATATGCACTCTATCATTGGTCACATGTGAATGACTTCTTTTCAAAGGAGCCATGTTCCAGGTAGCTTGCAGTAATCACCACCCATCTGTATCCTCAAAAGTTATCCTCAGAATGTCATTCTGGGGAACCATGCTATTTGGAACATGGGAGAATTCGATCAGAAATATAGGACCTGAAGTCTCCCTCGGCACCTGATTCTTCCTGAAAAGCCCCCACTGTTGTACACTGTTTAGAAAGGCAGAATCTCAGGCTTCACTCTGATCTCAAAATCAGAATCTGCATCTTCATAAAACCTCCTGGGGACTTGTATATTATTAAAGGTGGGGAAACATTGTTACACGAGGGCTAGCTGGGTGCCCAATGGGAGCCTCAGGCTTTACTGCATAATCTGAGTCAACAACCAAAGCCAGTTCTGAGCAAACTGTTCTTTAAAAGATGCAATCAACTAGCTGTGTGACCTTGGGTGAGAGTTACATTAACCTCTTCAAAAAAGATTTTTAAAAAACATTAATAATAGTACCTGACTCATAGTGCTACTGTGAGGATTACATCGGGTAATATAGGCAAAGAGTAGTTAGCTCACCACCTGGCATGTGGATAATAGCCAACAAACATTGGGTTTTCACAAATGTATTTTTTAGACACAGGGTGGAAAAGAGCATGCAATCTCAAACATCTTGCTACCAAGTTACTACATGAAAACCAAGGTAAATTGTCCAAGGCAGCAGATCAGACAATGAAGTGAAAAGGCCAGATGTAGAAGTTGCATCTCTGAGTAGAGAGGTGGTCACCAGGAAAATGGGATGAGCACCAGCCTACCATGCCACAAAAGCAAGCAGAGGGTAGAGGCAGCAGGTTGACTATGTCAAACCAAAATAAAGCAGAAAGCAAGTTGCAGGACACTGGTGGCAACAGAGGAGGGACAGGCTGTCCGCAGGAGTGTGGGAAGCTAGGTGCTCCAGGCCCAGACCCAGCTCTCGGTAAAGAGCACAGGTGCCATTCAGGGCTCAGGCAGGTCCCATGAGGTCTATCCTGTTCATTAGCCCCACCAATCTAAATCAGGCAGTGCTGCTCACTATTTTACTCCCCTCACTTTATGTTCTTGGGACTCTGCCTCTCTCTCCCCATCCGTGCCCTTTCTTCTGTTTCTTCCACATGCAGCCAGGTCACCCCAAATTCCCTAGGAGGGGGTAGTGGCTAGAAAAGGCCAGAAGCAAGAAAGACCACTGGGAGAGAGACCGCAGGCTACAGAATGGCTAATGTTTGGTCAACCTGCAAGTAGGGCTTTGGATGGGACTGGGAGAAAGTGGGAAGAAGAATGGGACTTTCTCAAAGCAGCATCCTTCCTCAACTTGCAGCCCAGTTCTGTGAGCAGCCCAACCTTGCAAAGGTAAGCTTGCAGAAGGCCACCTGAACCCATGCATCAGCCTGGGGACTGCCTGCCTATAAGAGGCACAGTATATGCCTCATTCAAGGACAAATTCATTTGCCAAATGACAACCCTGTCGGTAATATTAAGGCATCTTCCATGCACTGCTTTCTATGGCTGATCTGAAAACGACATCATGAAGCATCTGTAGGACGGGCACTTTTGGAGCACCATTAAATTCATCTATTTGAATTCTCTGCCTCAGAGCTTTCTCCATGGGGCTGAGTAAGGTCAACGCCATGAGACTTAATGGTTTCTTATGACGGGAATGTGTCAGGTCATGAGGGCCAGTATCTTCCACATTCTACCAAAGACTCCAACCTCAGTCAGCATTGCCTTCAGACTTGCCTCTCTTTGCCAAGGACTACTACAAATGACAGAGAAACTTTTATTATACAACACAAACATAATGATAACATGCACCATAAATACTCATCCAGATAATTTTTCACACTTACGGGACATGTGGTAATGTGGAAAAAAAAATGAGACCATGGGAAGGGAGGGAGGGAACAAGGGAGGAAGGAAAGAAAGAAGGGGATGAGAGGACCTTGGAGCAGAACTCAGAAGTTGTTCCAACTGTTTCTCTCATCCTTAGGTCCCTGAGCAATTCTCTTCCCCTATCTGAATCTCAATTCGATCATACGCAAATGGAGAAAACACCTTGAAGCATTCAGTAAAGATGAAATGATAAGATGTGGAAAGTGCTTTGTGTACTATGTATCACTGTAGAATTTACATTTTATTTTTGCTCTAAAAAAAAATACCCCCCCAAAAGAGTTAAGATATAAATCATGATTAATGCTCAAGACACTGGAGAAAATTTTTGTGTTTATTTCAAACACAAACATTATTTGTTATTATTTCAAAAGTATGGCTCAAGTGCAAGTGCCCTCAGGATACACAAAATATGTAACAGATTATTTTTTTTTACATACTTTCAGCTTTATTGTTACTGCTAACATCATTTCCCCTCTTACAAATATTTCTTTTTTTCTTCTCACACATGTAAACCTATTCAGATGGCATGATAGGCTTTCCAATATTATAAAAATCCCTTCCACACACTTTGTGATCTGCCACAGCTGATCTGGGGACGCTTTTTCCACCACCTGCAGATCAAGGAGTCACTACAGACTCGTTGACAAGAAGGGGCCTAATGGGCTCCTACAGAAATCCTAAAGGTTTCAAAGGCACTGTTCATTTAAATTGGGAAGGGAAATGAACATGCACAGAGAACATATTTCATACATTTCCAATGGGAGTGTTTGCTTATAATAGTACCATAAAAAATTCCCACAGGAAATGAGCCCCCCCCAATAAAATAAGATTCCCAAATTGAAATAGAGTTCATGAGATTTCAAGCATGTTTAATGCTTAAAAATGTTCTGAAATAGAAAAAGCTGCTCAAAATTTGCAGACACAGAGAAACACACACACACACACACACACACACACAGGCAAGTGGCCATTTAGAAAACCAGTGCTATAAGGAGGAAAGGGCGAGGTGTGGCAGCCATCATCTAATTCGTGATCCTGAAGCAAACACCACTGTTGTTATAATCTTGCCTCAGGGTCTTGGTCTTCCCTTGCTGAACCATATTGAAGTAGAAGTGATGGGAGGTGGCCCAGTCCCTGTGTGGAGCGGTCCCCCAGGTGGGGCTCCAGGTCAGGCATATGGCAGGAGTACTGTTGGTAGAAAGCTGAAGAGCTTGGGGGTCAGGACCCAGGGTACCCAGCAAGGGACAGCGGCAGCATAGAATGAGCTTATTTGTGGACACCTGGGGTATATCCCCAGGAAGCACCCCAAAATATCCGAGAGCACCAAGTAGAACCAAGTGGAATCACATCAACAGAAATTTCCACAGATCTATGTCCCTTCTTGCTGATATAGGACCCCCTGTCCCCTCAAAGTCACTCTCTGCTTGAGAATTTCTGCCAAGTCCTGGGGGCCACTTGGGCTCTGTTATCCTGTCACCAGTGCCCTACACCCATCCTAGTGCCCAAACTCCTAGCAGCTCAGAAGGCAGAGTGGAAGAATGGCAGTTTCTCCTTTCTGTTACCCTCCCTTAGAGTTGTCACAGCAGTGTTTTACTGAGTTCGGTAAAATAGGTCTTCAGTTTTTCATTTGCAGGGCATCATTCTCCCTGGGAAGCAGTGCCAGTTAAGCTAGAGTCCTGGTCTGCAACCTGTGCTCAGGTCTCCTGCTGTCCTCCCATGGCTCAGGTGCTATGGCGGGGCCATAGGGTGGGGCCCAGGTCAAGAGGTCTGGCGTCCTTTCTGGAGGCTGCCCTCAAGCCCGAGTGGCCCCACATGAGTTCCTCTCTCAGAGGCTCACAAGCTGCATGAGGATGGGTCTCTTGTGGGCAGGTCAACCCCACCAGACTTTAAGACCTTCGCAGATACAGTGCAGACTCAAGATGGGATCTTAGCCACCAGAAGCATGGTTGTTAACGCTCAGTGGTATTGGTAAAAATTTCTGCACAGTCAATCAGGTTTATAGGAATACTCATGTTTTCCTGGGGATCCCGACGAGTTAGCACCCCCCAGCTGTGCAGGATTATCATGATCTAGAAATGGTCCTGTGAAAGTATGGTCCTGAAATGGTCCTGAAAGTATGTTTAAATATCCAAATGAGAGCCTCAACGGGCACGGGAACTAACGCTTCCTGAATACTCTGAATACTTATTGTATGCCAGGTGCCGCCCTGCACTCTTCCTTCTTCAGGCAAAACAGGAAGTTAATGTTAGTATCTCTATTTTATCGAGGGGGGCACTAAAACTCTTGGCTATTACGTCATCTGCGGAAAGTTGCAAAAATATTAGGTCAGGACTTACAAAATGCAGGCCTCTTAATTCCCAATCCCAATCTCTCCATCATTAAACACCATTTTCCAAAATAATCTAGTTCAGGGTGCCAGAAGAGCTGAAGACAAGTGTGTCTAGCCTGCTTGTGAGCAGACACCCGTGCAAGGGCACATACACACTCCTAAATCCAGCACAAGGATTGTAATTAAGCTTTTCTGACACTCAGGCACGGTGAGGATAAGTACTTTTAAACTAGGGCAGCCTTAATTTAGAAATGGGGTGAGATGGATAGTGACACAGCCAACTTAATTGGCATCTTAATTCTTTTTAAGATCAAGAAGATCAAGTCACACTTAAAGCGTTAGAAGCTGAGAATAAAATCATAGGCTTAGTTCTGACCTGGAAAAAAAAAATGCAGAGCTTCAACTCCAGAGAGCTTGCGTTAAGGGACATCTGCTCTGGTGGGAGCTGTAATGTGTACAATGCATTCTATATGATCTGATTGCCCTGGCTTTTGCTGCAATGAGCAGGTTTGGGAATAAAGACAGGTGGGGGCTGCTTAGGAAACAAAAAATAATAAACAGTTACTGTTTTAAGCCTTAGAGTTTTTGGAGTAGTCTGTTTTACACCATAACTGAGCTACTGGCTAGCTGCTACAGACCATAATTTTCCGTTCTAGCGACAATATTCTCTCAAAATCTATTGCCAGGCCATAGTGTAACCACTCTGAGTGTTTATTATTTTTAAAGATTTTATTTAATTTTTTTGACAAAGAGTGACACAACCAGAGAGGGAACACAAGCAGGGGGAGTGGGAGAGAGAGAAGCAGGCTTCCCACCAAGCAGAGAGCTCAATGCGGGGCTCAATCCTAGGACCCCAGGATCAGGACCTGAGCCAAAAGAAGGCACTTAACCACTTAGCCACCCAGGCACCCCTTGTTTCTTTTTCCTAAAAAACTTAGGTTAAAAGATATGCCTTGGTGGCTCATTCATTAAGTGTCTGCCTTCAGCTCAGGTCATGATCTCAGGGTGCTGGGACTGAGCCCTGCATCGGGCTCTCTGCTCAGTGGGAAGTCTACTTCTCCCTCCTCCACTCCCCCTGGTTGTGTTCTCTCTCTCTGTCAAATAAAAACATAAAATCTTAAAAAAGAAAAAAAAGATATGCCTCTATTTAACTAACTTCTTTTTTTCATATATAGAAATGATACATTAGTTTTCTCTAGGAAAAAGAATTAAACAGGGGTGGCAAGATGTGGAATTGGTAGTTTTGAATGAAGAAGGGTCAAGATGCAACAAGAGGAATATGCCAGAGCAGGGCACAGATCAACATGCACTTTCATAAGAAAACACAGAAGAAAAATTAATGGCTGGCACCAGATATTAGAAGACCCTCCAATGCTTACTCACACCCGAGTACAAAAGAGCCACGGCAACATCTGAGGAGAGGCTCTCTCCGGTGTTCCCAGGTTCACTCCCAATCCCAAGGGTTTCAAGAGGGAACATCTGATCTAGACCGATCTAGGGCCCCTGACGTCAGAGAACTCTGTAAAAAGAAACGTCTCTGGAGAGTCGTGCTGTGTGTCTCACAAGGACTCCTGGCCAGGGGACATGGTGGGAGGGTGCTTCCCCCTTTGCCCCTGGCCAAGGCAGAAAGACAGTCATGGGGCCACTCAAAAAGCTTTAAACAAGTCAGGGAGCCTCAGTGCACTATTGCCTGATTCCCACCAAAGAAACTGAGGGATGGAAGAGAGGGGCTGACTTCTTTGCTCCTGCTGCATGGGACGGGAGCTAAGGGATTTCCCAGTCTTCCTAAACAAAGGATGCGGATCATGAGGGAGAGCCCACGAAAGTCGGTTCGAACCTTCCACAAACAGTCCGACTGGAAAAACAAAGGGATCCTAACAGAAAGGGTCTGTGTACAGGGGGCCATCCAAATAGCAAGAGAAGCGTCCAATGGAGGAAGAGGTATCACCCACACAAAGGAAAGTACAAGAGAAAATTCCCAGTGGGCAACTCTGGAGAACCCACGTGGACCAGTTTTCCACTGTGGCATAGCCCATATCCATAAATTCAGTGGCTTAAAACACCTGGTGATCAGCTCACAGTTCTGTAAGCTGGAAGTCTAGCAGGGCATGGTTAGGTTCTCTGCTCAGGGTCTCATGAGGCTGTGCTGTCATGTGGAGCTTTGGGATTCTCTTCCACATCCACCCGTGTTCAGGGCAGAATTCAGTTCCTTACTCTTGTAGGACTGGGGTTCCCATTTCCTACAGCATGGCCCACTCCTCTGACAACAGGACAGCTCACTTCATCAAGGCCAGCAGGATGGCATCCACTGCTGGTACTTCTCATCTCTTTTAAGGACAAACCTGATTAGATCAGGCCCATCCTGGATAATCTCCCTTTTCATGAACTGAGTGGGAACCTTATTACATCTGCCAGATCCCTTCACCCTTACCATATAATCTTGAGAGTGACTATCCAATCACAATTACAGCTGCCACCCACACTCAGGGGAAGGGATTAGCTGGGGTGTGTATATCTGGAGACCAGGATATTGGGGACCATCTCAGAATTTTGCTTCACATACCACAAAATCACTAAACAGAGAGCGATACAATAATGGAGACCCAAAGAACACAAACCATCCCGGCCTTGCCAGCATTCCAACTTCCCTAACCCTCTCTCTTTGTATGTTCTATCTTGGTTAGCATGCTGGAGGCAGGGTAGAAGTTTGATGGGGTTTAAGGACAGTCGGCCACACCTGCTCTCTGGCCTCCTACCCACAGACACTGACCAAATTACTTTTTACTGCCTAACAACGAGGAGTCAGGGAAATGCCCAGGCTGAACCAGAAGGATGAAGAACTTCCATGGGAGACAAACAAATGAAAATGTTTTTAAAGTTTTGTTGTTGTTTTTTTTTTTTTTAATTTAAGAAAGAGAATAAACAGGGAGAGTAGCAGACAGACACAGAGGAAGATGCAGGCTCCCGGCTGATCAGAGAGCCCAAGTGGGGGCTCGATCCCAGAATCCTGGGATCCCTGAGTCCTGCTTGATCAATTATAAGGAGTGGTGGGTTTGGAGGCCACTTGGTTTTCTTCTTTATGTTTTCTGAACTTGAAACACCTAATAAATATATTAAACACATATATGCTTTTTATATTAAGATAACACTATAAAATATTATTTACAAAAAAAAAGTTGATCATATCATGAGTGTCTTACTGAAGTTCCCAAACAACAACAATAACAACGGCAACATCACTCTAGGATTCACTGCTGGGATTTTAAGAGCTTGGGCTCATTTAAAGGAGTAATAAGTACCTCTGGCCCAGATTAGGAAGATAAAGGTAAACATTCAGGATATGGCTTTTGTGGCTGATGTCACATCACTCTGGTCCCTTTTTGCAATGTTCACGCTTCTACTTGAATGACGTGGATGAAGACTGGTGAGTATTTTGGGTAGGTGCCATGTTCCATGACACGAAGCTTAGCAAGTCAGTCACATCTCAGATAACACATCTTTGTTATCTGCACAGTAATTTTTTACATAGAAGTTAGCCCTCAGGACCACCCACTGCAGACATGGCCTCTCCAAGCATCTGGGAAAATAAGAAGTGTAAAAGGCATGTTGTTAAGCATATTTACATGATTAGCATACAGTATAAATTCTACACAAATGTCAAAAATTGGTCTGTTGCAGATTTTCTAGAGTCAGTTATGGATAATGTTCCATTTCAAGGGGCTGTTTGGGCAGTAGGATCAAAGGCTCTTTTGTTTTACATACCAGCAAGGTTTTCAAACCAGCTGGTCAGAGAACTATGCAGCTTATCAAGGGAACAGGAACTCAGCCAGCCACAGCCAATACTGAAAAGTAAATTAAGACAGGAATACTGAGGCCATACCACCCTGAACGCGCCCGATCTCGTCTGATCTCGGAAGCTAAGCAGGGTCGGGCCTGGTTAGTACTTGGATGGGAGGCATTTATCACTTTAAACAAAAGAAGCAGATCATAAATATTTTTGTTTCAATACACTGCCTTTAGGAGAAAAAGGATATTAGCAAACGTAATCAACAAGTAAAATTTATAAGGGGTATTGTAGGAGCCAGGAGTGAAGGAAGAGCTTAGGTAAGTTACTTTGCCATAACCCTGGAAAGTAAGAATGAGGACTATTATCTAGCCTGCAGACAGGAGACCTAGACAAGGCAGGTTCAATCACTTGCCCACAAAAATAAAACCAAGCATGAGAACTGATTATTCACCAGCCTTAGAGAAAACATGGACGGCTATTAGGTTTCAAATAGATGTGCAGTAATGACTCTTACCATTTTATAATACAATTTTTCCGTGTTTCTCATTCTTGTCCCAAGGTATCTCTCATACTTAAGATATTTTTAAAAATTTTAAAACACAGAGCAAGTAAGTGATAGGGCTGAAGTAAACTTCGATGACTCCCAGTGGCGTGTTCATTAGAACGGATCCTGGGACAAGGAAGGGTTTCCAAGTCACAGCTCCTCCTCACTCCACTAATCATAAAACAGAGCAGTGATAAAGGGTGTGATCTTGTGGCTTTTGGGCCACCTCCCAATTCATGTCATCAGCAGTATGTCCGGCACAGGTACTCACATTGGATTTCACTAAAGACACTCCTTCATAATTTGAAATCTTCTGGTTTGTTTTATTGTTTTTGATCTCTAATGAGAGCACCAGCCAAAAGCTCTTAATGACTATAGTATACTTTCCACAACAGGCCGATTTTCACACCTGTATCAAATTATGAAATAGTCTAATCACGTAAATATGCTTAACAAGAAGATAATCAATCTTCTCAACCCCATTTTCCAAACAAATATTCCTAGTGAAGACAAAGAACAATTTCATTTAGGAAGTTCAGAGAAAATGCACTTGCTGTTTAAAGCAGACAGACACACTGCACTCTAAAAATACAGAGCACGGGGAAGAGAATCTGGGTTCTGCATGGAGAGTCCTGATCCGTGAAAGGCAGATGAAGTGGGGTAAGTAAACGAGACTTGGAGGGGAGGAACGAGGAGAAAAGAGAATGGTTATCTCAGGTATGGCAGAAGCAAGGGCCCATTGTGAAACCTCCTAGGCACGGCAGACACACTGTCTTCCAAACTCTAGTTTCCTTCCCACACTAGAATATTCATCTGTAGTACTCATGTTCCAGAAAACTAAAAGCTTGAATAGCCTCCTAATGTGTAACACCAGACACCATGAGAAATTGAAAACATGAGCATCAGTTAGAACAATGTCTCCTCCCAAATTGGGCTCACAGAACATGTGTGTTCCACAAGTTGTTAACAAGTCTTTTTCTAAAAACAAAAAAGACCCCATGGTTAAGTAAGGTATGGAGATTGCAGCACCAAGCAAAGTCGAACAGGCTTTCTGACTTCTCGGGACAGTCAACGGACTAATGAGAATGGTAAGTCAGCAGAGGAGCCAGGAGGTGACCAAGGGTGGGGTGCACATTCTCCACCACCAATATCCCCTCTATGTTTTGACAAAGAAAATTCCTGTCTTCCTACTCTCATATAAGAGAACGTTTCTGAGTTGCCTCTTCTGAGTCAGTTGTCCTAAAGAATAGCTACCCCTAGAAGCTTCCTGTGTAGCATTTTGAACAGCTAGGTGTGTACCCAGTGTCCCCAGGCTGGTCTGAATATGGAGCTTCCTTTGTCAAAAGACATCTATTACTATGTCAGCGAACAGAATACTAAAAATATATGAAATGTGGTTTAGCAAAATTCACATTAGAGATATTAAGGTGAGGCTGTTCTTCTATGCCTCACTACTATTCTAGGTTCCTATTTTTCTTCATCATGGAATGCCAACCGGGCCACTTTCTGGTAATCCTAGAGCACAGTATTTAGCAGACTTGGTAAGCCACCTCCAATGAAACAGTGAAGAAAATCAGAGTCATCCCATGAATTCCTCTGAGGACCTATAGTAACTTACTTCATTGTCTGACACCCTGATAAGTGTATTCTCAAAAAGAACTGGTAAATTATAGGGCTTTTAGAGGACACTCATGATTAAGAATTATTCTGTTTCTACTCTCTTTTTCATGTATATTCACTATTTAAGTGCATCTGTAGCTAGATGCACATTTTACCTACTAAATTCCAAGTATGTTTTAAACTTCAAGCCATTGTAGGTAACAGCATCTAGTTTACACAGCAGTGCTTGGTTACACACACCCTAAGAACAACTTGGAGCTCATGAAAATGAAAACTCTATATGAACTGGCAAACCACAGCACTTTTAGAGTATTTACTGTAAGTGAGAAAATGAGATATGGTAGAATTTTCATCTCTGCTAACTTTTGGAAGATGTTAAGTCTTTTTAGAAGAGGCCAAGTTCCCTTGAGGAAATTAATCCAAAGAAGGAAAATCCAAGGCAAGGCAGACAAAGGAAGTGCTGATGGTAAACCGAGGAGAGTATGGCACATTGATTCCAAATGTTTCTGAACTAGAAAAAGGAGGAGTTCCACCTCTGGCAATACAGTGAATGAGATCCCCAGACCTGCCCCCTGCTGGAAACAACTAAAGTGCTGGATAAAATAAAATGAACAATCTTTAAAATACAAGTAAAAAGCAAGCAACATTCAGAAGTTACATGAAAGCAGGCACTCAGAAATTCACTGAGCAGTGAATGAAGGCCAAGGTGATGAATCTGAGTTTTTATTTTAATGGCTCTTACAGCACAGTAGGCAGGAGACAAAAAACCCAGGGCGTTTCCACTATGGGGGTCCAACAATAAACACCGCTGTTTGATAAAACTGGGTCTCTTGAGAATTATATGCTTAGTGTAATGGTGAACTAGAATAAAGCCACCCCCTGTGCCCATCTTACCCAATGGCCTATAAGGAAAATTACTAGTCTTGAGGAGGTGGGTAACAATCTCCCATGAGAATTTATGACCCTAAGCTTATCCTTAGGCAGATTTATAAACTAAAATCATACTTTCTGGGTAAGTCAAAAACACTCAAACCAGTAATAGAAAATGGTCAAAAGCTAAGGATATTTAAGACATTTGGTGGATATAAATGCAAGTAGCCCCTGGAGGCCTTCAATCTAGGCCTCAGGAAGGACCACTGACATAGTTCTAAGAAAATAGAAGCTCACATTAAAACACACACACACACACACACACACACACACACACACACACTCCGACAAAACAAGAAGCAAAGCACCATGAGTGAGAGCCAGCAGAAGCACAAGAAGCTGAATGAGATTTGCAGACTTCAGATATGGAAAATATCGGTTATACAAAAGAAAATTAAATATGTTTAATATGTTAAAAAAAGAGAAATGGAAACTTTATATAAGGAACTAGACATAATTTTTTAAAATGACCAGTCCAGGGCGCCTGGGTGGCTCAGTGGGTTAAGCCGCTGCCTTTGGCTCGGGTCATGATCTTGGGGTTCTGGGATCGAGTCCCGCATCGGGCTCTCTGCTCAGTGGCGAGCCTGCTTCCCTCTCTCTCTCTCTGCCTGCCTCTCTGTCTACTTGTGATCTCTCTCTGTCAAATAAATAAATAAAATCTTTTAAAAAAAATGACCAGTCCAACAGAAAGAAACAAATAAAACTTCTAAAATGAAACATGTAATAACTTAAACACAAACTGATTGCATGGGTTTAATAACATATTAGTGACAGCCAAGCAGTGACTTAATGACTGGAGGGAATTATCCAGAATGTGGCACAGAAAAACAGAAGACATGAGAAATATAAAAGCGTTAAGAGACATGGGAGATAGACTGAGAAGAATTAACATACAATTAATCATAAGGAGAGGAGAATGAGAACAATACACAGACAATATCTGAAGAACTAACAGCTGACAATTTTTCAGAACTGCTGAAAGACACCAATCCAGAGATTTGGGAAGATCATAAAATTCAGAGAAGGGAGTAAGATCTTGGTCAGGGGAGAAGGGGAGAGAGGGGGAGAACAAAAGGAAGAAGAGGAGGTAGAGAAAAAAAGAAATTCATAGGTGCCTGGGTGGCTCAGTCGTTAGGTGTCTGCCTTCAGTTCGTGTCACAATCCTGGGGTCCTGGGAGGAGACCCACATCAGGCTTCCTGCCCAGCGGGAGGCCTGCTTCTCCCTCTCCCACTCCCCCTGCTTGTTTTCCCTCTTCTCTCTGTGTCTCTCCCATTCAAATAAATAAATAAAAATCTTAAAAAAAAGAAATTAATGTCTACACATATTATAGGGAAAAGAGAATATCACATAGAAAGACTTTAATAAAATAGCTGAGAAAAACTATCCCACCCATGCGGCCCCAACAACTATAAACAATACTTTCTTTCCAGGGGCCCTATACAAGCCTCCAGACTATACTTCTTGTATAGAAGACTGGTATTCACCTGCCAGCTTCCTGAAAACATAATAACTTCACTGTAGTGCTGGCCCTAAGTGCTCATTTGAAGATTTAAGGAAACACCACCAGTAGATCATGTAGCCCTCAGGCACCTGAGGAGCATGCTCCAAAATGAAGCTACTCTTGGTTACATAGGGGGGTTCTTGGAGGAATGACTGATTCATTATCTATGTGCATTCTGCAGGCAATGAGCATCTTACAAAGGGAGTCACCTGATGGAAAAAAGGGGAACAAAATTTGTCCTTGAACTGAAGTGATCAACAGTTCCTTGACTCTAGAAGGCATTCAGGTCAGGCTCAACTCACTGGGTACAGTTGGTCTGGGTGACAGACTTGCCTTGGTCTCTTGTGGGCCAAGGCAATCTGTGCAATAACTTATCCATTCTGTCATGCCCAGATAAATGCCTCAGGTAGTGTGGAAAGGTCACAGAGAAATGTAAGGAAAAGCCACCTGACTTTCTCAGGTAGTCTTTGATGGTTTAATGGGATTTCTTCTGCTTGTTGGGTCTGGGATCCTGAGGGACAAGGCTGAAGTCATTATTTCAGGTTGGTCTTGTTCTGTTGATAATAACCTTAATTAAATATTGTACGAAACAAATTGAAAGGATTTGGTTCTCAGCCTTTGTGGTGATCTATAGAATGGTGTACTCAGGGGAAAATTTCTCAGATACCAAGTTGGTGTAGAAACAAGAGGTGGATATTATTGGAAAACAATTCTCCATGGGGCTCCTGTGGTTCTGCAACTCTTGTGAGCAAAGGCACTAACTGTCCTTCATTCTGGATTATAATTTCAAGAATGTCTATATAGGAACCAGCCTTACAAGACAGTATCTCCCTCTGAAGCCAAGGGCAAGTCTGTTTACTTCAGTATGATAAAAGACAATATTTCCCTCCAGACTAAAGGAGGGGCATGGGGAACCTGAGTGGCTCAGTGGGTTAAGTGTCTGCCTTCAGCTCAAGGTTCAGGTCATGATGGAGGCTCCCTGCTCAGCGGGGAGTCTGCTTCTCCCTCTGCTCCTCCCCTCCCCTCCCCCATGTTTGTGAGTGTGCATGCGTGCATTTTCTCTTTCTCTCTCTCGCAAATAAATAAAATCTTAAAAAAAAATGAAGGAGGGGCACGCTTACTGCTAATTATAAAAGATTTGGGTTACCTAAACTCAGGGTTTATTTAATTCAACCCACTGCCTATGTATCCATCTGGGTCAATGGCACCCCAGTGGACTTGGGGCAAGGAGAAGTGATGCTAATATGCTGATGCTCATGCTGTTTGTCATTCTGGAAGTAATAAAGTCCTTTGTTGATAATCCAGTCTCATATCTTCTGCCAGTATCCACAGAACTGGCAGGCTAAGTTGTTAGCTTGCAAGTAGGGTAAAACCTCGGACAGTTCCCAGATCTTGACTCAAACAACCTAAAAGAAAATGGGCAAAAAACTTGAAGATTCAATTTATGGAAGAAAAATCAGGATAGCCAATAAACATAGCAAGTAAATGAAAACAAGAGCGGCAATGAGATACTATTTCACCCTGAAAAGCCTGACAAAAGTTGAAGAGTCTGACTTAGACATTGCTGGTGAAAATATAATTGAGCTAATCACTCTGGAAAACAATTCGGCCTTCCAGTGGCATTGAAGACGTACATATCCCATGCCCTGGCAGTATCATTCAAAGGTGATTCACTGAATCCCTTGCATACAGGCACCGTAAGACAAGTATTATTTGCAATAAAAAAATATTTAGAGCAACTCAGATATCTACCAATAGGAGAATGTAAATATCTACCTTGTGGCATATTTATACCACCCATGCAGCTATATGGACGTATGTCAGAAACTTGTTGAAAAATAAAGTTGCAAAAGAATAAAGCTATTATGATTCATCATATAAGGTTTAGAAACATATTTTTAAAAAACTGAATTGTTTAGGAACACATATATCTGAGGAAATCTATAAAGAAAAGAAAATAAATGATAACCACAAATGCTGAGTAGTGGTGACCTGAGAAGAGAGAGAAATGGGTGAGCCCAGAGTAGGCACATGAAAGGCAGCAAAGATAAGGACTCTTCTGCTTGGACCAAGTGGTGGGAACATGAGTGTCCACTGAACCATGATGCTTCTTAATAGCTTACATATGTGTTACAAGCATTTATTTGTAAGAAGCTAAAAGGGTTTTATTCTTTATTTGACACACACAGAGAGAGAGAGAACATAAGCAAGGAGGCTTGGCAGGCAGAGGGAGAAGCAGGCTCCCTGCTGAGGAGGGAGCCTAGTGTGGGATTCCACCCCAGGACCCTGGGATCATGACCCAAGCCGAAGGCAGATGCTTAACAACTGAGCCACCTGGGTGCCCCATAAGAAGAAGCCATTTTTTAAAAAGGGATGCCAACTGCCTGAGGAGCACAGGCTGATTCCAGGTTGTTTTCCTTCAAAATATGAAAACAACCAACACTGTGAAGAAAGCATCACCAAGGGCTTTTTCTCCCAGTGAGATGTCACATTCCAGGGTCAACAAACCCAAACCTACTTTACATAACCTCATCTAGAGTTCAGGATCAAATTTTTTAGAATCAAAATACACAATGCTCAGTGACACTGACCCTAAATCAAAAACAGGGTCAATGTGAAGTACTGCTCTGTTGGTTTAGGAACCACTGAAATTTGCAATGCTACCTGAACACTAAAGAGCCCAGCTCCATGAGCACGTGTCTATGAAGAGTCTTTCCAGCACCGAGGGGCAGAGCTCTGCCTGAGGACATGCTACACACATCACACCCTCAACTGCTTCACATCATAACCTTCCTGCTTCACAGGTACTCACTGGATCACCATCGTGCCTCTTCAGCTTACAAGACCCAGCCGATTGAGTGAACAAAGATGGGAACGCCCCTGGAAGTATGGATATCCACAGCCATCCATAAAAAAATGAGGTCTTCAGAACACCATTAAAAGAGATCATTAATGATTTTACTGCTATAGGGCCTGCTATAAAGACTCAATCTTTTTTTTTTTATTCGTTTATTTGTTTATTTACAGCATAACAGTGTTCATTGTTTTGGCATCACACCCAGTGCTCCATGCAGTACGTGCCCTCCCTATTACCCACCAACTGGTTCCTCAACCTCCCACCCCCCCACCCCCCGCCCCTTCAAAACCCTCTGGTTGTTTTTCACAGTCCATAGTCTCTCATGGTTCATCTCCCCTTCCAGTTTCCCTCAACTCCCTCTCCTCTCCATCTCCCCATGTCCTCCATGTTCTTTGTTATGCTCCACAAATAAGTGAGACCATATGATACTTGACTCTCTCTGCTTGACTTATTTCGCTCAGCATAATTTCTTCCAGTCCCATCCATGTTGCTACAAAAGTTGGGTATTCATCCTTTCTGATGGAGGCATAATACTCCATTGTGTATATGGACCACATCTTCCTTATCCATTCATCCGTTGAAGGGCATCTTGGTTCTTTCCACAGTTTGGTGACCGTAGCCATTGCTGCAATAAACATTGGGTACAGATGGCCCTTCTTTTCACTACATCTGTATCTTTGGGGTAAATACCCAGCAGTGCAATTGCAGGGTCATAGGGAAGCTCTATTCTTAATTTCTTCAGGAGTCTCCACACTGTTCTCCAAAGTGGCTGCACTAACTTGCATTCCCACCAACAGTGTAAGAGGGTTCCCCTTTCTCCACATCCTCTCCAACACACGTTGTTTCCTGTCTTGCTAATTTTGGCCATTCTAACTGGTGTCAAGTGGTATCTCAATGTAGTTTTAATTCTGAATCTCCCTGATGGCTAGTGATCATGAACATTTTTTCATGTGTCTGATACCATTTGTATGTCTTCATTGGAGAAGTGTCTGTTCATATCTTCTGCCCATTTTTTGATATGATTATCTGTTTTGTGTGTGTTGAGTTTGAGGAGTTCTTTATAGATCCTGGATATCAACCTTTTGTCTGTACTGTCATTTGCAAATATCTTCTTCCATTCTGTGGGTTGCCTTTTTGTTTTGTTGACTGTTTCCTTTTCTATGCAGAAGCTTTTGATCTTGATGAAGTCCCAAAAGTTCATTTTTGCTTTTGTTTCCTTTGCCTTTGGAGACATATCTTGAAAGAAGTTGCTGTGGCTGATATCGAAGAGATTATTGCCTATGTTCTCCTCCAGGATTCTGATGGATTCCTGTGTCACGTTGAGGTCTTTTATCCATTTCGAGTTTATCTTTGTGTACGGTGTAAGAGAATGGTCGAGTTTCATTCTTCTACATATAGCTGTCCAGTTTTCCCAGCACCATTTATTGAAGAGACTGTCTTTTTTCCATTGTATGTTTTTTCCTGTTTTGTCGAAGATTATTTGACCATAGAGTTGAGGGTCCATATCTGGGATCTCCACTCTGTTCCACTGGTCTATGTGTCTGTTTTTAGGCCAGTACCACGCTGTCTTGGTGATCACAGCTTTGTAGTAAAGCTTGTTTTTGTTTTTCAACATTTCCTTAGCAATTAGGGGTCTCTTCTGATTCCATACAAATTTTAGGATTATTTGCTCCAGCCCTTTGAAAAATACCGGTGGAATTTTGATCGGAATGGATTAAAAGTATAGATTGCTCTCGGCAGTATAGATATTTTAACAATGTTTATTCTTCCAATCCAAGAGCATGGAACGGTCTTCCATCTTTTTGTGTCTTCTTCAGTTTCTTTCATGAGTGTTCTGTAGTTCCTCGAGTACGGGTCCTTTACCTCTTTGGTTAGGTTTATTCCCAGGTATCTTATGGTTCTTGGTGCTATGGTAAATGAAATCGATTCTCTAATTTCCCTTTCTGTATTTTCATTGTTAGTGTATAAGAAAGCCACTGATTTCTGTACATTGATTTTGTATCCTGCCACGTTACTGAATTGCTGTATGAGTTCTAGTAGTTTGGGGGTGGAGTCTTTGGGGTTTTCCATATAAAGAATCATGTCATCTGTGAAGAGAGAGAGTTTGACTTCTTCCTTGCCAATTTGGATACCTTTTATTTCTCTTTGTTGTCTGATTGCCGTTGCTAGGACTTCTAATACTATGTTGAACAAGAGTGGTGAGAGTGGGCATCCTTGTCGTGTTCCTGATCTCAACGGGAAGGCTGCAAGCTTTTTCCCATTGAGGATGATATTTGCTGTGGGTCTTTCATAGATAGATTTTATGGAATTCAGGAATGTTCCCTCTATCCCTATACTTTGAAGCGTTTTCATCAGGAACGGATGCTGGATTTTGTCAAATGCTTTTTCTGCATCAATTGAGAGGACCATGTGGTTCTTCTCTCTTCTCTTATTGATGTGTTCTATCACATTGATTGATTTGCGAATGTTGAACCAACCTTGTAACCCAGGGATGAATCTCACCTGGTCATGGTGGATAATCTTTTTAATGTGCTGCTGGATCCTGTTTGCTAGGATCTTGTTGAGAATCTTAGCATCCATATTCATCAGTGATATTGGTCTGAAATTCTCCTTTTTGGTAGGGTCTTTGCCTGGTTTGGGGATCAGGGTAATGCTGGCTTCATAAAGAGTCTGGAAGTTTTCCTTCTGCTTCAATTTTTTGATATAGCTTCAAAGAGAATTGGTGTTATTTCTTCTTTGAAAGTTTGGTAGAATTCCCCAGGGAATCCATCAGGTCCTGGGCTCTTAGGTTTTTGATCACTGCTTCCATCTCATTACTAGATATTGGTCTATTCAGGTTGTCAATTTCTTCCTGGTTCAATTTTGGGAGTTTATAGTTTTCCAGGAAGGCTTCCATTTCATCTAGGTTTCTTAGCTTATTGGCATATAACTGTTGGTAATAATTTCGGATGATTGTTTCTACTTCCTTGGTGTTAGTTGTGATCTCTCCCTTTTCATTCATAATTTTATTAATTTGGGCTTTCTCTCTTTTCTTTTGGGTTAGTGTGGCCAATGGTTTATCAATCTTATTGATTCTTTCAAAAAACCAGCTTCTAGTTTCATTGATACATTCTACTGTATCTCTGGTTTCTACCTCATTGATCTCTGCTCTAATCTTGATTATTTCCCTTCTTGCATGTGGAGTTGGTTACGGAGGCCTCCTTACCAGCATCACACCTGGGAATGGGAAGGTCTAGCCTTTAAAGTCAGATTTTGGTTGCCAGGGCAGGTCTCCTCGGTGCTGGCCCTCACAGATGAAGGGGATCAAGCTCAAGTCCTTGAGGCAGCATTCCCAAAGGACCTCCAGGGCTGCCGCCACAGCCAGGACAACAGTGTGAGGATGACATTACGGGAAAAGCAAATACATCTACTGAGAGGAGTCAAGATGGCGGGGAAGTAGGAGGAGACACCGTTTCAACCTGTACCCTAAAGTGACTGATTACCTACCAAAGAACTCCGACCACCCATGAAATCAGCCTGAGATCAGAATTATACACGTCTGGATCTCTACAGGAGCAGAAGACGCCAGTGGCAGTCTTTTTCTTTGTCTGTTTTTGTTTGTATACTTCATAAATCTTACCTTGGGGCCCATTTGGGCTGAGCCTTCTCTTTTATCTTCCCTTTTTTTCCTGTCTCTCTCTCTTTTTTTTTTCCTTTTTTCTTTTCCGTTTTTTTTTTTCTTTTTTCTTTCTTCTTCTCTATTTCTTTTTCTTTTCTTTTTTCTCTCATTTGGGTGGGGAACCCTGATTGCACAGAAGCGTTCCAGGGTGCACCTTGACTGCACCACAACTGATACATCCAGCTGCATCCGTTCAGTCATCTCTTACCAAAATGACTAGGAGGAGGAATACCCAACAGAAGAAAAATACAGAGGAGGGACCTTCTGCAACAGAGCTAATGGCTATCAACATAGACAATATGTTGGAAAAGGAATTCAGACTAACAATTATCCAGGCAATAGCTAGGTTGGAGAAAGCCATGGATGACCAAACGGAATTGATTAGGGCAGAACTGAAAGCCACCAGGGATGATGTTCACAATGTTAGGGCAGAACTGAAAGCCACCAGGGATGATGTTCAAAATACTCTCAATGAGTTGCAATCTAATCTAAATTCTCTAAAAGCTAGGGTAACTGAGACAGAAGATAGAATTAGTGATGTGGAGGACAAACAGATAGAGAGAAAGGATCAGGAGGAAGTCTGGAACAAACAGCTCAGAAGTCACGAAAACAGAATCAGGGAAATAAATGATGCCATGAAACGTTCCAACGTCAGAATTATTGGAATCCCTGAAGGGGAGGAAAAAGAAAGAAGTCTAGAAGATATAGTGGAAGAAGTTGTCTATGAAAATTTTCCCAATCTCACGAATGGAAACAACGGTCATGTACTAGAGACAGAGAGATTTCCCCCCAAGATTTTAGATTCTCGAAAGTCCTCGTGACACCTTGTAGTTAAAATGAGGAATTATGTTTCAAGACAGACTCTCTTAAAAGCAGCTAGGACAAAGAAGCTCCTTACATACAGAGGAAAGCCCATTAGAATAACGTCAGACCTGTCCACAGAGACATGGCAAGCCAGGAAGGGCTGGCAAAATACATTCAGAGTACTAAATGAGAAGAACATGCAGCCAAGAATACTCTATCCAGCAAGACTGACATTTAAAATGGATGGAGAGATAAAGAGTTTCCAAGACCGGCAAGGCTTAAAAGACTATGCAACCACCAAGCCGACACTGCAGGAAATATTAAGGGGGGTCCTATAAAAGAGAAAAAATCCCAAGAATACCATTGAACAGAAATATAGAAACAATCTACAGACAGAAAGACTTCAAAGGTAACATGATGTCAATAAAAACCTATCTCTCAATAATCACTCTCAATGTGAATGGCCTAAATGCACCCATAAAACGACACAGGGTTGCAGATTGGATAAAATGACAGAACCCATCCATATGTTGTCTACAAGAGACCCATTTTGAACCTAAGGATACACCCAGACTGAAAGTGAAGGGATGGAGAAGCATCTTTCATGCCAGTGGGCCTCAAAAGAAGGCCAGGGTAGCGATTCTCATATCAGATAAATTAGATCTTAAACTAAAGACTGTAGTCAGAGATACAGAAGGACACTACATAAAGGGACTATCCACCAAGATGATCTAACAATTGTAAATATCTATGCCCCCAATATGGGAGCACCCAATTACATAAGAAAACTATTAATCAAGATAAAGAGTCATATTGATATGAATACAATAATAGTAGGAGATCTTAATACGCCTCTCTCAGAAATAGATCATCGAAGCAGAAAATTAATAAAGAAATAAGAGCATTGAATGAAACATTGGACCCGATGGACCTCATAGACATATACAGAACATCCCACCCTAAAACAACAGAATACTCATTCTTCTCAAGTGCACGTGGAACCTTCTCCAGAAGAGACCACATACTGGGTCACAAAGCGGGACTCAACCGATACCAAAAGACTGACATAATTCCCTGCATATTCTCAGATCACAATGCTTTGAAACTGGAACTCAATCACAAGGAAAAGTTCAGAAGGAACTCAAACACCTGGAAGCTAAAGACCACCTTGCTTAAGAATGCTTGGATCAACCAGGAGATCAAAGATGAACTTAAACAATTCATGGAAACCAATGAGAATGAAGGCACTTTGGTCCAAAACCTATGGGATACAGCAAAGGCGGTTCTTTTTTTTTTAAGATTTTATTTATTTGACAGAGAGAAATCACAAGAGAGGCAGGCAAAGAGAGAGGAAGGGAAGCAGGCTCTCCGCTGAGCAGAGAGCCCGATGTGGGACTCGATCCCAGGATCCTGAGATCATGGCCTGAGCTGAAGGCAGCAGCTTAACCCACTGAGCCACCCAGGCGCCCCAGCAAAGGCGGTTCTAAGGGGGAAATACATAGCTATCCAAGCCTCCCTCAAAAAAATTGAAAAATCCACGATACACCAGCTGTCTCTACACCTTAAAGAACTGGAGAATCAACAACAAATCAAACCAACTCCACAGTCAAGATTCTATGTAACAAATAACACCCTGATTAGGGACACTACGGCCACCCTGGGCCTGCTCCGTCTCTATTTTGTATCCCAGAATCTTGGATGATCAGTCAGCTAGCCCCACCTACCTCAGATATCTTATGTTTAATTAAACAAGAGTCAGATATTTAAGTCTGAATTTCATAAAAAGAGGGAAGGGGAAAGGAAATGGGATAAATATTTGTTGAGTATCTATTACATAGTAGAAACTGTGTTCAGTGACTTATTTGCATTCAGTTTCCACATAATTCCATGAAATTAGTTTATTATGTCATTGTATAGATAAAGAAACTGAGGTTAAAAGAAACTAAGTCACATGGCCAGTCATGAAGGGGTCAGGACTCAACCTAGGACTTCAGCAATCCAACGATATGCATTTGAAAACATGTGGGTCCACATTATGGAATGAGAATTATATCATTTACTAGATGTAAATGTAAAAGTTAATATATGGGGGCACTTGGGTGGCTCAGTGGGTTAAAGCCTCTGCCTTCTGCTCAGGGTATGATCCCAGGGTCCTGGGATCGAGCCCCGCATCGGGCTCTCTGCTCAGCAGGGAGCCTGCTTACCCCTCTCTCTCTGCCTGCCTCTCTGCCTATTTGTGATCTCTCTCTGTCAAACAAATAAACAAAAATCTTTAAAAAAAAGTTAATATATGCAACATGCTATAAATGAAATACAATAGTAATTTCTAATCTTTGCACCTACCCATTTATAAAATGGTGAAATCTTAAACAGAGTGGAGGTAAGAGACATGACTCTGATACTTTGAATCATCCTCTTTTCATCACCCCAGCTGCCTACATTTATCCATTGTGACTTTCTATGAGCCTTACAACTGAAAAAACCTTTACTACTTTCTGCTATGAATTCTCAATCTGTCTACAGTTTCTCTAAGTTCTGACTCTGAATTAGAGTCTTTATCAACTGGACTTCTAAACTCTCTTATATGTTGCAAATTTAAAAGGATAAGCTAATGTGTGCTAGGTTAGTATATATCTTTCCCTGTTACCTAGGTCTGCCTGGTACTCTATAAATATCCTTTAACATTCTCTAGTTAAATCAAAGTGTAACCTATATCCAAGGCGTAGGGCCCTAATGTTTTCTACCTGGCAAGAAAACTTAGCGTAAGTTCTTAAAGCTCACAGAAAGTGGAGATGCCATGAACTGATGATCAAGAAAGGTGAGAGGAGGAAGTCTGTGATGACCCATGAGTTATCTATCAGCTAATGTGGGCCCAGGACCCCTGCTCCCCCTAAGAACTTCTGAAGCTTCCAAAGTTTGAATTTTCCCTAATGAAACAGGGGAACAAGGCATGTCATTAAGCTACTCCTTAACTACTTCACTACAGCAAAACATGTTCATGTAGGAAAAATAGTGCCCACCCACAAAAATATGTTGTGTTTAGCTCATAGTAATAATGTGGCAAATATGACTAGTCTTCTGCTATCTAAATGCTTTCTGAAGAATTAGACAAGTTACATTCCAGAAAGTAGTACTAGTTTATATATAAGCCTGGAGGCAGGAATGGTGCAGAGATCATAGCCCCTTCAGAACCAGCTCTATGACCACAGGGCAAGACTATTGAGAAAAAACATGAAATGTAGCATAGGGCAGACTGAGATGATTTGTTAATCAAACCATCAACATGTATCAAGCCTACGAAGCCTGCAATATCCTGTTCTGGTGCTGAGCAGGTCCCTCTGGGCAGTTTAGATCCTCATTAGTTTAAAGGAATTGCTGCTGGGCAGCTAGTGTCTGTGGTCAAATAGGAGTCACTGCTCACATCATTTGATAACTCAGAGCACAGTCCCTGAAGTCCGAATGCAGTGGGAGAGGATGGGATATTTTCCCTGGGGTGATACATAAAATAAGTCAAATTTTTTTTTATTTTTCAGTAGTTGTGGGAAGCAATCTATGTTGTCAAAGTTATCTTCAAGCAAAATTTGACATGCCAAAATATTATAGCCAATGGGAATTTGGCTAATAATACCCAGGACAGTATGTGAACCTAATTAACCCTCAAAAAACTAGATGGAACATTTTAAATTAAAAAGGAATGCAGTTCTGGTAACTAGAAGTGGAAGGAGACTGAATACTAGGGGAAAAAATCAATCTCCAATTTTCTCAAGTTAAATGTAGTAGTCATTAGTTTTCTAAGACTAAGAAAGAATTGATCAAGGCCATTTAACATAGTAACTACAAACCACATAAAATTGGTCAATGAATCTAAGGAAGTATGAATCTAGCATGTGAAGGACAAAAGTAGCAAATCTATTAGGGACATAACACACGTGTTCAAAAGCATCAATATTTGAAAGGAACTCAGCATCAAAACAAGGAGCACTTAGGGCGCCTATGTGGCTCAGTCGGTTAAGGGTCTGCCTTGGGCTCAGGTCATGATCCCAGGACCCTGTGATCGAGCCCCACATCAAGCCCCACATCCAATCCCCATTAGCAGGGAGCCTGCTTCTCCCTCTCACTTTGCCCCTCCCTCAGCTTGTGTTCTCATGCTCTGTCAAACAAATAAAATCTTAAACACTGTGAGCACCTGGGGTCCCAGGGTGGCTCAGTCAGTTAAGCATCAGACTCTTGGTTTTATCTCTGGGTCAGGAGATGGAGCCAGAGGTCCAGCTGGGCAGTGCTAAGTGAGGAAGGAGCCTGCTTAAGACTTTCTCCCTCTCCCTCTGCTCCTCCCCAACCCCACACCTATGCATGTACTCTCTCTCTCTTTCTCTCTCTCAAAAATAAATAAATAAATCTTAAAAAAAAAAATTGCAAGCATCCAACCATTTCTACTCCAGAAGCTCATGGTAAGTGCCTTGCAAAACTATATGTAGACTGTTCCTGTTTCAGGATATTTTCTTACAAAGTTGTTCACAGGAAACAAGGCCATGGATGATTAGGCAA
This sequence comes from Meles meles, assembly GCF_922984935.1. NCBI lineage: Eukaryota > Metazoa > Chordata > Mammalia > Carnivora > Mustelidae > Meles > Meles meles. Next base: position 33,475,942 of record NC_060077.1, read on the forward strand.
CTACTAACTACACAGGGATCTAAAACCATAAATCGTGTATTGTGACTCTGAAGGACAGTCCTTCAGAGTCCTTAATTTGGTCAGGTATTTATGCCACAGAAGATGTGCAGCTGAGGGGTTAAAAAAAAGGGGGTAGCTAAAATATAGATATTTCCTTATTAAGCCTGTATCCTAGAAGTCTAATGCAAGAGACAACCATCAAAAGAAACAGAAGCAAGTCACATTTAAAAACAAAACACTATGGTCTGCCTTCCAACCCATTTAGATAAACACAATGACTGCTGGATGAGAATCCAAAGAATTTCAGTGATAAACAGTGAAAGAAGTCCTTGTTATAAATTTAACTTCAGTGCCCAAGAAACTAGATGCATAAGCAGTCACAATAACATACACTCCAGATGTTTTACATCTTACGGTCTCTGAAACATCTTTCCCAGTGCCAATGACAGTAAAAACAGATTTCTTGGGACAGTTTCTAATAGTCTGATTTGGGGAGTTAAGTCAAACAACCAAAAGTGAGGCTAATGTCTTTTCTTTCTTTTAGGTCTAGGAGTTCTTACTCTTGAGTGCCAATACTTCCTAATACAGCATGTTTAAAAAGAAATACTGATGGATGATGTTATGCCAGCTACACTGACGGCATAGGACTTTCATATCAGTGGGTCAAAACCAACTACTCATTTTCTCATCCCCGAATTTCCCAGTCAGTCCTCTAGGGAAAAACCTTCCCCCTCGGGAGATCACAGAATTCATGATATATATTTTCTTTACCCATAATTTTGGAGAAGCATGCCCATTTTGTAGTAAACTGATAGCTGTGTGATGTTTTTTGAGAATATTTTGCTTTCTCTTTTCAGAAACAGAATTAAAAAGCACAGTGGGAGGGAAAAAAAGCACAGTGGAGAAGAGGCCTTCTGAGCTTGCCCAGTTTTCTCCTACTTCTTCTTTGGGCTACCCTTAGACCATTCCTCAAAGATCCTTTTTGTAAAGACACAAGCGACATAAGACTAACAGTCTCCATGGGCAACCCAAACCAGGCTCAAAGGATCTTGCTCTCAGAAATTATTTCCATTTCCCTAACCTCAGTATGTTAGCTTTTATTTGGAAGACATAACTTTAATTCCATGTTTCCCAAGTAGATGAAAAGACTACTTTGGTACCACCTCTATACCTCTTCCTCCCCCCCCCCTTCTTGCTCCTTATACAAGCCACATTAATCCTACAATTGCTTCCTATAAAAGCTGTATCTCCCCCATGCCTTAGGTTGCTCCTATTCTCGGTAACAAAGATGGGGAGGTGCTCACCAGGCTCTGGGTGTGACCCTCACAAGGGCTGCAATCTGTCATTACATGTTAGGAAAGCTAAACTGGTTGTCATATCCTTTCCTCAGAGGTCTCCTTTTTCAACTCTTTTTTTTTTTTCCTTTTTCAACTCTTTAATCATCTTTAAATGACTTTCTTTGGAAGTGTCTCTTAAAGTGCCCCCATACAGTAGAATCAAATCATTTTAGAGCTGGAAACAAAGTCATCCATGCTTTTACAGAAGGGAAAACTGAGACCCAAAGAGGCTAAGTGACATGCAGAAAGTCTCCCAGTTGATTGCTAGATTTTACTGATTCCAGTTTTAACCAGAAGTTATGGATTCCTATTCCTACGAAGCATGTTGCCTGTTCTGTTTAAGATCTGAGTACAGGCAGTCTTTGCTTTACACGCAAAATTTGGATATGAAAAAAAAATGTCAATTACCACACTTTAAATAACACCATCACCAAACAACGCAGTTCAAATTTCAGTTATCAGAGTGTACTGACTAGGAGTAATTGCATAAAGCCCAAACTCTACAGCTAGCTCTTCAGTCTACAGATCACTCTGTAAATAACAGCTGAGCATCAGGACCAGTAACCAATCACATCACCTCTTTCAAAATCCGCTAGTGACTGGTCACCACACAGCTGTTATTTACACATAAACAGCAAAGGGTGTAGTTGTGCTGTGTCCTGTGTCCCAGGGATACATACATGCCATTCTACAAAAATGGTAATCAGAAGAGAGAACTAGCCAACGAAGATAGAAAGAAATCCCAAGGGATGATGCTGGAAGTGAAATCTGAATTATAAGTGGAGGTGAGGTATAGAAGAAATAATCGCTTCTCGGCCTTTTGGCTAAGATCAAGTGTGGTATAGAAGAAATAGCCAACAATGGGAACAATGACCTTGATGCTGCTCAAGACGTATAATGTGCAGCTAGAAAAACTCTGAGAAGGCAAGTTTATGGACATAAAGGAGGAAAGGGGTTGTGACAAAAAGGATAAAGCTGTGGCCCAGGGGAAATGATGGCACACACACAAAAAATTTTACATTAAAAGAACTCTTAAGAGATATTTCACAACACTGAAAGCATGAAGGATAAAATACTGGAAGCTGATCCAAACTAAGAAAGGAATATGACAATTCATCAACACACTGGAGAAACAGTTGCTCTATACCATAAGTTACAGGACAGGAAGGAGATGGCAGGCTATGTTCAAACTACTCTTGATAAGTTTTACAGAGAAATAGAACAGTTTGTTTCTCAATGTTTCTAATGTTTTAAATTACAATATGCTAAATAAATACTAGTTGTACTACCATTTGTCATTTCCCTATATATGTGTAATTGATAATAGGCATTTTTTAATGTCTTGACAAAAAATGTTTAAAGGTCAAGGAACAAAGATAATTTTGCCCATGATGACTAGTGGGGCTAACCTAAAAAAAAAAAATTCTCCTTTTTCCTGTTGGTAGAAGCTAACTGAGACCTAGCTTATGGCTGAATAACTCCTACAATCTACAGGAATTAAAAGACATTAATATATTTCTTTATTCAGAAACAACCACCATATCCTGGGAGTCCCCAGAGTGTGTGACGGATTCCACCATAGGCCATCATGATAACCCTGTGAGCTAGGGATCAGGTGTCTTGTCCAAGCCACGTGGCAGGGCTAAAATCCAAAGCCAGTTCCTCTGACTCCACAGCCTATCCAGGTCCTCTGATGGGAAGGAGGGCCTCCATTACAAAGGATGGCTAGTCCCACATCAGAATCCATCACAAACAGCAATGGCAAGTAACAGTGGCATCTTTGTGGGAAGGTCGGCACAAGACTCTTAATCATAACTCGCACTCTTGCCTTCTGCAGAAGAGAAAATGTGTATTCTGTATTACCTATTCACCTTTGAGTGTGCAATTGCTCATTTAAGGACAATGGATATTCTTCTTTATAACGATGGTCTTGGTCTTTCCTTTTCACTTCTGCTGGATATCAGCTTCGAATGCCCTCCAAGAATAAAACAAAATTCACTTCAGAACAGGCCCCATTCATTTTGCTGTCTGGGTCCTCTCTAGCACAGCTATGCTCCCACTTCCCATACCTGTGGTTCTTTATTTCATGTGGAACTGCTGGAATATTCGAGGAAGTTCCCTTCTGATCCTTTTTCCTCTTTCCTTTCTTACCTGCTTCCCTTATCTGATATTTAAATCCCAATCCCTACTTAGAGGACTTAGGGTATTTTTACTTAAGAGAGAGAACCTCCTACATGTCACCATTTGTTCTGATACCTGGTGGTGGGGAAACATGTTGTCTCTTGGAAACAGCGGCAGACTGCCAACTATCTGTGGAAAGGGATTTTCAAAGCCTGCACAGCATAGAAATATTGCTGGAGCACAAAGTGCTGCCTTTTTCAATGATACCATTTGTAATAGTATTTAGGGCCATCTTCCAAGTAACTGAGCAAAAAAAAGTCATAGAGTAAAATAAGTCTAAAAAAAAATCCTTGTCGATGAGCACAAGGTGATGTATGGAAGCACTGAATTACTATATTGTACACTGGTATATTCATATATATACCAATGTATGTCAACTGGAATAAAATGAAAACTTAAAATAAAAAAATACCCTTTTATCAATCTCTGCTTTTAGGTATACAAATTATAAATATTTTATCACATATCATCAACTGATTGCAGCTACAGATGAACGTTAAGAGACACCATTCATGCACAGTCAAAATTTAAAATTCCGTGTAATACCATCAGTACCTTAAGTTCGTATTAATACAAGTATATAATCCTGATTTATACAACCGACCCTGCTGTCACCCTTCATTCTTGAGCATCTCCCCCAAACTCCGTTATCGCAGCAGATATTTGCTGTATTTACTGACCTACAACTCTCTGGACATAAAGCCCCTATTAGATGGAAAGAAATCCATCCCCCCCAAATAGGCCCTGGAGAGTTGTCTAATGAGGACGGATCTCGGCCGGTGGACGTGGGGGGTGCTCCGTGGATAACTGTGCAGTCTGTCACTGATTTCCCAGATGGCTGTGCTCTCTGAGGATGCCAAAATCTGTGCCGAAGCACTGGGAAGTCCTGTTTCCTGTGCAGCTCACCTTCCTAGGCTTGGCCCAAACAGTCCTCCCGGTGGGCAGTCCCTGCCCTGGTGTGCCTGTAGATTCTGGACAGTCGCAGCCCAAGCTGGCTGAGAGTACATGAGAAGCAGAGCTACAGAGTTTGGCCCATTCTGCCATCAGAAGGAAGCTATTTTTCTCTAAACATTATTTTGTCTGTAAAGTGTTAACAAATAACTAAGAATTTAGTAGATAGCCAAACTGTATATTTATGTGCTTGGCAATCATGATATTACATTTTTTAATGACTTGGTGGCTAGAATGAACTTCATATACAAAAATTTGGCTAATGCTTATAGGCCAATAATCAAGATTCAGCTGTGGGTGTGTAAAGGAGAACAACTTAAATCCAAATAAGAGCATTTCAGAAAAAAAAAAAACAAAACTAAAAAGTTATCACAAAATGTACCTCAATACAGTCCTAAGAACTGGTTAAAAATCAGGGCCAACACAGAAGCTGTTTAGCTCTGGGGAGGAATTTTAGAAGACATGACACCAATTGATAACATTAATTCATTTAGTAGCAATAGCGTGAAAACTGTGTGATACGAAACTTTGAGTCAAGAGCTAAAGAAAACATAAGGCAAATTGGTCCTCGGAAGAGATGGAGTGGTTTTCCACACCCTATCTGGAAAACTTAGGGAATGGCTACTTGGTGCTTTCATATAATTCAAAGCCCTGTTAATATTTTCAATATTACCCAAAGATTTTACTTCTAACCAGATTTCTCTGTTGTGCTTATCCTGAGCCTCTAATCCGTATATAGTACTAACTTCAAAGTAGTTTAAGGCCAGTAGAATAAGAGGATTTTAAATGTTCTGTTCTCTTGGGTTGGAAGTAGCAAAACCACAATTTTAGTGCAATTTCAATGTTTCAAAATATTAATTTAGTTGTTAAAGATCTTGAAATAAAACCCCCTTCATTGTGCAACGTCCCTTGTATTTATCATGAACTAAAAGAAACAAAAAAAGTCTGTTTCATTCCCCTGTCCCTCATTCTTACAAAGACGGAGGAGTATGTGTGCTTGTAAGTGTAAGGATGTGTGTGTGTGCACGCACATGTGCGTGCGTGGGGGGAGGTGTCATACATAAGTACTTCACTTTCCCTCCTAATTCTGACCTTTCAGGTTTCTATGTGTACTAATACACACCCACCTGGCAGACCTTTTCACAGTGTGCTCTTCAAGATTAAAAAAAAAAATAAATATATATATATATATGCATATACATGCTGATATGTATATATACACACACATCTATACATACCAGCACAGTTTGAAAACAATGACAACCCAATGGAGTGCTGCAGAGAGAAAGAAAGGAACTAAGGGTGAGACAGACAGACAGACATGCTCAAGAAAATCACTTCCAACCAGGGTCTGGGGCTACACAGCTAACCAGACAGGTATTCAGCTCTTCGCTTCTGCAGACTTGCTCAGCACTGAAATCGGCTGTCTGCCCAGGAGGATGAGGTAATGTCTAGGTTTAATGCCAAAATCTCTCTAACTGGCAGGACACATCGGGTAAATATTTCTACTGCAGGAGACCACATTCATTTGATGCTGCTGCCAGTTTTATTATTGTTATTATGCTCATTAATATTAATACCTAGACATCATACCTGTTTAAGACCGAATATGGAAAGCCAGGGTTTTTGCTGAAGTCACATTAGCAGGTATGGGAGAGGAAAAAGCAAGCCTCCTGCTCTGCTCCCCACCCCCAAGCTTCCCCTAACAACGAGAGTCACAGCATAGACCTGCAATCCCTTTTACACTCTCCGGGCTGCACAAACTGTTTTTCCCAGTGACTGTCTCTCCCAATAGCTGCAAATCTGGAAAAGTCCTTGGGTTTCCCCATCTTGCACCCTGTCAGTGAGAATGGGGGAGGAGGTCGTAGGTGGGAGGGGCTTCAGGCCCACTTCAAACTACCTGGATGGTTGTGACATTTGGAAACATAGTAGATTGCCCATAGTTTCTTCTTTCTTATTAAAAAAATTCCAAATTTGCTACCCCATCTATATTTGATGACCTGCTTTATGGCCTTAAAGATTACGGGCACCCTTGTGCTGATACTGAACAGACCTCATAACTTGTTCCCTTGATGATCTGCGGTTACTGTCAACAATATATACTCATATCACAGCATATGATCCTACAGAAGCATTTACAGAAATGCTCAGGGCTCCTTTAATTTAAATTTTCCCTGTTGTTAATGGATAAGTCCTCTGACATCAGCCTTTATTTGGTTAAAAAGGCTGGACTTTTCGTTCTGGGAGTCCCCAACTGAATGTCAAACTTCACATGGGTTCATGAAAGACCACCTACAAGGGATGGCCCAACTTTCACCAATCTTATCTCTTTCACCAAAGATGTGAAAACAATGCTTCCCTTTTCCAGGCATTATTCCAGGAAGGGGCAAGAAAGCATGATGCCAAGCAAAGTCATCCTGCAAAAGGTGCCATAAGGGCAGTAATTATGTGTGAACAACACGAAAGAACATCTGAAACCCAACATTATCCTGCAACAAGACAGAGAGAGGCACCCCTGCACTCTGACCTCATCTACATCACCTGATGGAAGGAAGAGCTCTAGAGAATGGAATCAGGAGGCAACTCATCAAATGTGCCAAAGATGGGAAAACAGACAGACAGATAGACTCTATTCTTGTGCTTGGTTAGGGCCAGTCCAACCCAGCTGGTTGCTAACATCTATACCCAGTGACTCCATGAGGTTAGCTGAATGCTGTTTCGTTTTTGTTTTTGCTTTAAGATCAAACAACCCTCCATAAGCAAAGAGTTTCAACTTATTCCTAACCTTTCCAAATTTCGAAGTCTTGGACAACAATACACGTGCTTCTAAATGGGAAACCAAGATTCCCTATGAATCAGGAAGGTGATTCACTGGAGATGGGAACTGGACATGGAGGTGGAAAGGAAACCAGACAATGGTGAGGTCTTCCATTGTTAGGGGAGTGGGGACCCAGCTACTTGTCCCAAGAATAATACCAGAAGGAGAGATCAGAGTGAAAGTGAAAGGGGATCATGGAGATTTTCCACAGATGGGAAGGTAGATGCTTGGAAGGATTTCTTCATGTCATCCTCACCTGGGCGACTTCCCACTGTGAGAGCTGAAAAAATTTTTCCTGTTTCCCCTCCCCCCATAAAAATATTTCTTCTCGCTGTAGCTTTGTGTTCATAACTCATCCTTCTTTCTCCCATAGAGGGGGGGACCTTTGTCACCTACAAGAAAAATTGGGCTCCCCAAATGTGTTTTGATCTGATATTATGACATGAAAGTCACTTGTGTCTTCTTATAGGGTTTGGTGAACTGCTTTTGAAAAATGGTAATAATTAAGAAGGCTGAAAATATACAGTATTCACCCTTTTAGAAATGCTAAAAGGCCCGTTTTTAAGCTGTAATAAAAAGAAGCTAAATAAAAATTCCCAAAAGCTAAGCAGTCTAAATTTTATTTAGACTGCAGAAAATGCTCATTATGAGTCGGGCAACAGGCTGAATGGAAATTACTAATTAATTGAACACTGGAAATTGCTAATTAATTGAACATTATAGCCCTAAAACTCATTAATTCATCTTACTGCCCTTCCTGAATACATGCACATTTTTAATGTTTTGTTAAACTAATAAAAAAACAATTTTAAAAAATTAATGAAGAGGTTCTAATCCTTGTGCTACTTGGCTATCTATCTTCAAGTCCACCAGTTGCAGGGTCGACTCCCTTCAGATTTGCTGGAGCGAATAAACGTGTGAGCATGACATTTTATACTCTGTGGTTTTAATTTTGGCTTACATTAATGCAGTGGTTTGGTGGTAACAGCCACAAACCTTGAAATCACACTCTTTTCCTCCCACCTCCCTATCCTTATTAATCCTTATTAATCTCAACTATGGGAGCCTTTGACTCTAACACCAAAACCAAGAGTCAAGACTCTGTGATACCCCTCCCTGAAACCAATGAATGAGGCGATCCAGTTCAGTGCCAATTCTTGAGTCACCCTAACTCTAAACGCTCTAAATTTAACTGGATTCTTTCAAGGTTGAATTCTGATCTCCTCTGCTCTTCATCCCCAGTGGGAGCATGGCTTAACTTCCACAGGAAAGATTTAGGTCAGATGAAAAGATGGTATTAATATCTTCAACAAAAGACTTGTTAAGCATTAGACTGTGCTACCGTGGAAACCTCATCCCCTGCAAATCTTTTAATAGAATCAAGAGGGAGGATAGGAGGTCATCCTGTTTACCCCCCTACCTTTAAGCAGACCCCACTAAAGTCATTCTGGGCAGCGAGGCTGCCTTATTTTGAAGGGGTGTTTTTTGTTTTTCCAGAGAAGCAGATTCCACAATCTTCCTTAACAATTTACTCTAGTTCCTGACAGTCTTCATGACTCAGGATTCATTTCCTTATGCTTACTTAAATCTTCCAAGCTGCCACTGGGGCTCATTTCCTCCCGTGTTCTCATTGGTACCGATGCGGAACAGCTGGTGCCTGTCGTCTGCATCATAACTCTTCCTGTCCCTCCAGACACAGCCAATCTCCTCCAGGTCAAGCAGCGGGGTCCAGAGGGGTGCCAGGAGAGCCCAGAAAGCCTGGGGTTTGTTACAGAATTAAAAGAGGGACCTAATAAGGTGGGGTGGGGGCTGGGGGGAGGGGCAGGAATGACTAGAAAAAGAAATTCCACAAACAGGCTGGCAGTGGAGGCAAAGGCAAGCTGACTGAGTTAGAAGATGAGCGAGCTCTTCGATTCGCTTACTTTTATAAAATAACAGCACTTATGATTTTACTATGGGATCTAGGTGGAGTTTATAAACGCTTTGAGTTTCAGCTGCTATCACAGTACGAAATTAACACCGTAGTTACCTAAAAACAGAGGCTAGGCCCAGTGACCTTAGAAGTCCTTTCTTGTTCTAGAATTTGTAATTTTATTAACCTATTCTTGACCCATCTTAGCCACTTTAGAGGTTACTGACCCAATTCTGAGAAGCAGTTAAGGGAAGATTGAAGGATCTTTAATGTATTTCTTTTCCTTTCTACTAAGCCACGTTATTAGTAACAAGCCCCTTTCAAGAATACCATCCCATACTCCAGGAAAGGAGAAAAAATACACCCCTGTATTTCCTCTAAAAGATAAATACAAGGGCTCACTGCAAGTGACAGCACCAGAGCCATTTCTTAGGCTGATGAATAGAAAACATTTGTTGACTGAAGGCAGGCTTAGAGAAACAGATGAGATACATTTACAATTTCATTTGTCAGGAGAATTTTAAGCTCTGAAATTTGTCAACTAAAGAACAAAAGCGATCTGGGTTCAATTCCTTTCTCCTTCCTCCCAGCTATATTCACCTTTTTGACACTGGAATTGAAACTGTTTCCCAATTTACAAAATAAGGCCACGAGAGTTCTAATGACTTCTAATTTCTCTTCTATTATGAAACTCTGTATTTATGGATGTAGATTTGAATTTTAATTGTCTTTCCTCAGAATTCCACATCAGCCCTTCTGAATAGTCCCATACAGTCACATTCAGAGGTCATTTTCACAGACAATGACTTATCCACTGTAAAAACTTGGTGAACTTGAAAATGGAGGCCAATAAGACCTTAAGAGCCATCCTAACCACCATGCCAGGAGGCTGAGGGTACCAAGGTAGAGGTGAGTATGAGCCCATTAGATTCACTCTCACTATTGTAATAATAGGAAAAATGACCTTGAAGGACGATATGTATAGAGAGAAGACACTGAATTACAAATTAACATTTTACAAGACTTGTTTTACAATACTTAAGAATTCATCGATAAGGCCTATATCCTAGGAAGCTGGGGTGGGGCACCCAAACTTCTTACAGGTCACATATTTTCTTCAAGTTCCCACTATAAATAAGAGAATTCATTTCAGTGGACACACTGCATTGTGAACTCACTAAGAAGCAGCTTTCACAGACTTCAATACCTTAACTCTTCAACTGAGGCCAGGCTGGAAATGAATCATATTAAGCTCTCTCTTTTTTTCAACTGAAACCCCTTGAAGCAGAAGTTAGATGAAGATTTTATTTCCCCTTTCAGTGAATATATGTTTTTGTGTTAGACAAGCCAAAAGCTACCACAGTTGGAATACAGTACATGTCAATATTTAATCTGTCCCTTCCTTTTCCATTTTTAAACCACAATACATCATCTCAGCGTGATTAATAACAACTGTCTCGCTTCTCCCTGCCTGACTCCAGCTTTTTTTATTGATAGGTACTGTTTGCAGTCAGCTGTCCTCCAAACACGGGGAGGATGGACTCCTGGTAGCCGCTCATATCTGAGGACATCAGTGTGGTGGCTATTGTGTCTAGGGTCAGCATGTCTGTCTCTGTACTATGGGGCACCCCCAGCACATTCTCAGGACATGGGTACCCCTTGGGTTGTCCAGCATATGGGTAGGAAGAAGCAAGGGCCCCACAGGGGTTTAAGGAGGCCCAATCCAGCAAGTGTTCTTCTTCCTAAGGACCACAGGGGCCAGGGGCATGGGTGGGTATGGCTGTGGCTTTTATCTCTGCCACACTTTGCCTGTTCTGTGTACTTTTTTTTGTCTCAAATAGAGAGAGGCCTGCCAATGGACAAAGTAAAGAAACTATGTTCTGCTCTGAGCCCTGCATGGGATTTCCTGGTGTAACAGAGAGAAAAATCAATGAATCTCAGTCTCCCTCAGTTCCTTGCTTAAAGAAAAGCCCTTATATTTTGAGCCAGGAAGAGTGTTCTATGATTTAATAACAGAATGCTATTCGAATATTGGAAAATATTTCCAATGTATTCAAAGGACTACCACAGGGATTCTCAGGACGTTAGGAATAACATGAAGCAGTAGGGGGCGTACAGTGCAAAAAGAGGAAAAAACCAATATATTTGTTTTTATATAAATTCTCTTTAGTGACAAATACTTCCAAGATCTAAATTTCCCTCTGATGCTCTAAAATCTGTTTCTGTGATCTAACAAAAAAAGCAAAAAGAAACTTCACAACAAACCGAAAACCAAAAACCACAAAACCACAACACAAAAAACACTCAAAGAGCTAAAAAGACCAGACTGTCAGGATGAGCCTCCAGATGAAGGGCAGGCACATTCCCAGAATGGGTACATATGTAGAAAACGGCTCTAAAATTGTTTGAAACAATTAAATGTATTGATTTGGGGCAACATGTCAAGCTACTTAGAAGACAAGGGTCACATCTTAGATTCCCCTCTATCATACCATTTTGCTCTGGGAGGGACATTCAGAAACAGTTGAGTGGGGGGGGGGGGGCTTGTTGGGATGGAGGAAATGAAGGGTGGTACAATGGCCTGGCTGGTGCTCTGACAGGGCACCCAGACAGCCTGTGTACTTCAGCCTCAGCCAGGGAGAGCTCAGTCTTTGGGGGAGCAGTGAGGGCCTTGCAAGGTACCTTGAGAATAAGGATTCTGGGAGTGTACCTCACTCTGGTGGGCTTTGCGCACAAAGGTTCAGAGGAGGGTCAGTCCACCACAGATCCACAGTCCACAGATCCCTCTGGAGATCCCCAAGGCTACCCCAGTCTGTGGAGACCCCACTGCTGGGTAAGGTGAGACAATGCCCCTTAGCCAGTCCGTGTCCTCTTCAGGGAGGTGGACTGCCCTGTTGGGCCAAGGAAGAGGCACTTGCTAAGGAACAGCTACTTCCTGACAGATGACAAGAGTGAAGGAATACGAGTAAACTTGGAAAAGCACACGGAGTGAAGGGATAATCCTTTCTGTTATACTAAATAATACAGACATTCCATATCTTCGTTACCTTTAGAAAGGCAAAGACACAAGCAAAATCCTAGACAACAAAAGGATGTCACCTCAGGTGGAGACAACTTGTAACTAGAGGGAAGACTCTTCAGAAAGTCAAGATCCTATCAAGGGCCCAGAATGTGGGGGAGAAAGACTGAGATTCACCTTTCTGGATGCCTGGGTTCTGGAGAAGCCTGACAGCAGTCCACTTGCATATGAACCTCCATGTGTCCTCACAGTATCACCTCATGGTCTCAAGCCTTTCCCCAGCACCCAAGGGATAAATAGGAGCTGTGTCTGGCCAGGCTGGCCTAGGGTAGCATGGGTCTTAAAGCACAACAAGCTGTATTTTTAGCTCCTGCCTAGATGCCTGTCCACCTATACCAGCTCGGCAGTGGACCAGCAATGAATGGGGGGTGGGGCACAAAAACTATGAAAGCAACACAAATTATCTATATTTGTTTTAATTATGTCCATAAAATATAGTCCTACAGTTTTAGATACAATGAAGCGAGTTTCATTGGCATCCATAAACTGATGCTAGAAACAGCTCTACTTCTCCTTTAGTGATCAATGCAAGCTTCTGTGGAGGTCTGCAAGTTCAGGGATCCGATGGCACCCATCTGACGCAACTCTGGCGTGACAAGGTACAGACCTTCACACTGACTTACTAGAAAAAGTACTGGGCAGACAAAGAAGAGATCTGTTTTCTGGGCCTCTAGTTCTAGATCTTATTCTTTGTCTGTAAAGTATGTGGAAAAACTCACCTCTGGGCCACCTGACATTAACTTCATTGTTGTACATATGCAAATATCCTTGCTGTACTCAAGTGCTTCTTTTGCTATAAAAATATGTTAGCATCTTAATTCTGGGCTACTAAATGACACTGACCAACACTACCTGTCTCTAAAGAAAAGACGCAAGTTAGATTCAAAGGTACCAGCTATTAATTATTTCAAACATAAAAAGTAGCTTCAAAAGCAGAAAGTCAAATATACTGTCATTCAACTTTAAATGTGTCTGTTTCAGGGCATATCTCCAAAAATCTCTGTCTCTAAACGGGACACCCATACACAAGAAAATATACCCAGCAACAGTGACAGTGACCACCAGACATCAGACTTGGGTTCAAGAGGTCATCAGCTACAGACACGACAAATAATTCTAGGAATGTCTTCATTATCCCAGTTGTCTTATACATAGACATTTATAAAAAATTATTTACAAAACACTACCATAAAGGGGCACTTGGGTGGCACAGTCAGTTAAGCACTGTACTCTTGATATTGGCTCAGGTCATGATCTCAGGGTCATGAGACTGAGCCCCGACTCAGTGTGGAGTCTGCTTAAGACTCTCTCTGCCCCTCCCCACCACACTTTCCCTCTCTGTCTAAAATAAGTAAATTAAAAAAAAATCTTCAGGGGTGCCTGGGTGGCTCAGTAGTTAAGCATCTGCCTTCGGCTCAGGTCATGATCCCATGGTCCTGGGATTGAGTTCCACGTCCGGCTCCCTGCTCAGTGGGAAGCCTGCCTCTCCCTCTCCCACTCCCTCTGCCTGTATTCCCTCTCTTGCTGTCTCTCTCTCTCAGTCAATTAAATAAATAAAATCTTTTAAAAATTAAAAAAAATTTTAAAATATCTTTAAATTTAAAAAAAAAGCCACTCCCATAGAAATGTAGCACATCTCAAGAGGGACACAAACCATAAGAAACTCTTAATCTCACAAAACAAACTGAGGGTTGCCAGGGGGAGGGGGGTAGGGAGAGGGGGGTGGGGTTATGGACTTTGGGGAGGTATGTGCTATGGTGAGTGCTGTGAAGTGTGTAAACCTGGCGATTCACAGACCTGTACCCCTAGGGCTAATCATACACTATATGTAATTTTAAAAAATTAAAAAAAAAAAAGAAATGTAGCACATCTCAACCCCTCCTTCTTAAGTATTAAGGACTCTGTATGGTATATAGCATGTTGAATAGAGTCTGTCTGCTGCCTTTTCCATAAAGAGTCTCGATGGCACCCGAGTGGGCCTTTCTCCTGTGAAAAGGAATGGAGACTGGTTGGCCACACACTACTTACAACGAAATCCCTCCCGCAGCCCAGGGATTCACTCTGTTGCCCATTTTCAACATCTGAGAGCTTCAGGATAGAGTCACAGAAACACCATCACTAGAGGGAGGAGGAAGACTGTCTGAAGGGAAAGGCAGTACAGGAGCTTCAGCCTGCCTCTCCCTGCCCTGTACAATCTCTGGCATAGCCAACTTCTGGTAAACTCCTTGGTTGTACAATGAGCAGAAACCCATTACCTCATATCCTCTAAGGAGAAAAGCACGGCCAGGTGAGGCTATTTCTGTTCTTAAAAAGGTAAGCACTTCCCCTTCATAGCATCCCAGAACAGAAATCGTCAAGACGCTGCCTCAGTCCCACCTTATGTCCCAGCTGTCTCTTTTCATGCAGCGCGGGTGGTCCTCACACCGAGCAGACCCTCATCTGTACACGCTCACTTCTTCCAAGGACTGCTCTGACCACAGCCTAGATGACAAAAATATATCCTCCATGACCAAAGCCACACCTGTCAGGGACATGGAGGAAAGTTCACTGTTTGCTTTTAATATTCTGTTCTTTCCTTTCTGAAAACAGCGTAAAAAAACTTTACCTAGAAGCTTCTATAAACCGTAAGATGAGGTAAAGCTTAAAGGGGTTTGGGCTGTAATTTTAAAAATATATATTTTTTAAGATTTTATTTATTTATTTGACAGAGAGAGACACAGTAAGAGAGGGAACAGAAACAGGGGGAGTGAGAGTGGGAGAAGCAGGCTTCCCGTGGAGCAGGGAGCCCAATGTGGGGCTTGATCCTAGGACCCCGGGATCATGACCTGAGCCAAAGGCAGATGCTTAACAACTGAGCCACCCAGGTGCCCCTAAAAACTTTTTTAATGAGGTGTAATGGAAAGCACACATGTCATATGTTACATTTTCAGAAACTGAACACACCCATGTAAATGTTTTAATTTGAACTGTAATATGTTCAAATAAAAATTTCACAAAAGGATACATGAAGGGAAAAAAAAGGTTGGATTTCATGTATTTGAAATTCACTTGCTATTATTTCATAATAGACAGTCACAAAGTTATTAACAAAGCTTAAGGGAATATAATCACTAGACCACATCAGGTCACAGTAAGTCACTTTGGGTATATTAGCTTTATATCCCATAACGCTGAGTTCCTGGCTGTTAGCACCTGGGAAAGATGGCATAGCCAAGACAGGAGTCTCCTGGTCTCTGAAGAACGAACCATGGTTTTCTAAGCATTTATGGAGGTTTAGGATAAGCATTTACTTCTTGGCCACATCTCTTCCAAGTAGAGAAGACCTGGATTTTATTTACTTTCATCACGAGTTATGTACAGAAGGAAAATATATAATATATATATGTATATATATATATAAAATATGTACTATATATATGATTTTATTAATCTTTTAGCCACCTTCATGCCTGGCACACAATCCCCTCCTTTCCTCTTCAATCCCAGGTTCCTGTAAGTCACTCATGTTAAAACAAGCAGACACACCACAGGGGTATTTTAACCTAGCAGAGATGTGACTCCAACATACACACTGGAAAGGCTGTTGCTATGACACAACTACATGGCTGTTTGTGTCAGGAATGTTGGGCTGGGGAGCCTCCAGCCCCGCCCCGCTGCTTTTGGACCTGAGGTACTATGACTCAGGAATCCTCACCAGGATTTCCAATCTGTGTATCTGCTATCGATGTAATGGGGGTGGGGGAGGTGGTCAGTGTTCATGTATGAGTAAGTATGTATACATATACATCTGTAGAGCAGGATTTGTTCTACACAAATGTCTTGTGTTCTACACAAGACATTAGATCAAGAGCCTACCAATGAGTTCTGAAAAATAAGGATGATTCTGTTGCAATTAAAAATGCCAAGAGGTAAACATCAATTCAGTGTCTCCAGAGGTCTTGTACCCCCTTGTGATAGGTGCTCAACAAGGAATATCTTGGGCTGATGAACAGAAAACACCATCAGTGAAGCTCTAATGCAGCCTACATACCTCAGAAATGCACCTAGGAGGGTGGCAGGGAGAAGAACCATGTGGATTTTAAGCTCCTACAACAGTCAGGGCATACTTCCGTCTTGCTTCACTTCCCTCCAAGACAGCAGGATGTAGAAGGTACTGAGGGGCGCTGAAGGAGATGTCAGTCTGCCCTGGGACATGCTTGCCACCAGGGCATAGGTGTAGGGGACGAGGACCCAAGAGCAGAAACTTGAAGCGGGAGCAATGATGCACAAGGCCAGGATGGCCGATGTGGGGGCAAGTGGGGCAGAGGGCAAAGCTGTCTCATGAAGTCCCTGATGGGCTGGGGAAAGGGTGAGCTTGGAGTGGGGCAGGTATGCTAAGAGCCAAGGAGTCTGGAGGTTTCTCTCCCATGATGTAGGTGGGGTTATCCTTTAAAAACCCCAATCATCTCATGTTTTTCCTGGCCCAAAGCCCTCCTCTGACTTCCCCTTTCATTTGGAGGAAAATCCAAGTTCCTTACCAAGGACCATGAAGACCTACCTAACCAGGCCTCAGACCTCTATGCTGGCCTCCAGTGAAAGCATGCTCCTGCCTCCAGCCTCCGAATGGCTCCTCCTGGTGCCTGATACTCTTCCATGAAATGGCCTGGGTGCCCCCTCACTCAAAGACCTTCCCCACAGCTGGCTGCCACCACTCTAGAGCCCCACCCCCACCATTTCATTCTTCTCCAAGGTACCTCTAATAACATGATATTACATCATATTTTTACTGTTTTTTTCTGTCTCCTAGAAGGCAGGTGCTTTATTTGGTGTCTTAGCCCCAATGTTGAAGATAGAGCAGAATTCAGTGGTACTCATTGTACAAAATAAAGAAGAAATGAACAAATTAATTCATTAAACCAGACAGGCAGGCAGCCCATGGGTATTAAAAACCCGGACAAGGAGAGAGAACAACAGTAGCAACAGCAACAAATGAAGTTGATGTTGTGACTGCCTCTCTGCAAACGTTCTGGCATTTCTGTCCACATCAGGCAGGACGGCATCTCCACGGGCCAGGCTGGGGAGCCAGCCCTCTTCTTCCATCACCCTCTCCCTGTCCTTGCCATTTGGCATGGCCAGTAAGTCATGAAGGCTCCCTGAACTGACATGCTTTTGGAACTCTTTCTGACCATATCCCCAACCAAACAGCAAGGGCAAGCCTAGCCAGACAGGGCTCCTGGCCACCATGGAGGACAGTGTGCCTTTTGCTCTACTAGGGAGGCGGGGGAGGGGAGGGAGACAAATTCCTTCTGTTTGTGGAACTGGACTACGGTTGGCGAATGAAAGAGCAATGATCTCCCTCACAGAAATTCTACTAAGGAAAGAAAGATCTCTATTTTAAACAGAATTATGAAAACTCAGAATAACTGATAAGCACATGGAAAGGTCACAGTCATCTAGGAAATGCAAATTAAAGCTTCAATAAACTACTACTACCCACCCACCAGAAACAGCTGAATGAAACCGCCTGACCATAACAGGTACTGTGGCATATGTAGAGCACAGAAGATTCTCATAACTCTGCTGGTCACTGGCTGGAGTGGAAATGGCCCCAGCAATTTCATTCCTACTTTTCCAATGAAAAAGCAGCTCACGGGAGCTCTGTAGGTGGGGATGGGTGAAAAAAAATACAGTGAGCCTTTGACATATGCACTTTTCTAATGGACATACTGACACAATAAAAAATTTTAAAAACGGAATGACAACATAAAAATGAGATATCTTTTCTTCCCTCCATTCCTCAGAAGAACATTTGTTTTGTAAACAGAGGAAAGGTGTGTGCAGAATCTTCTCTTTAGCAATCTCTGTGTGGTGCCTTCTTTCTCCTTAGTGGAAGGAGCTCTGGTCACTCTGCTTACCTAACAACAGATCCCTTCTCCTGGAGGGTTTCCTGTGCATGTGAAAAAACCCATCCCTAACCTTTCCAGATGGCTTTAAGTTATACTCTGCTATTTGTTTTCATGATTAGCCAACCCAACACATTTCCAATCCTTTGGAGAAAGGAACAAAGGGGAAAAGTCATAAAGAAGTAATACTAACAAAAAAATAAATGTGTAGAAAATTAGCTTGTAAGTGAAAATTCCATACCATGTCACATAACCCAGGGACCTACGACTGCAACAAGCAAGTGCTTTTCATACTTGGCACTCATCACGCTAACAGCACTCAGGGCCCTTGGAGAAATAATGGTGTGTATTTAGTAACTATTTCCTCATTAGATGGTTTCTGAAGCCCCATCTCATTACTGTTTGGAAAGCAGATAATGGGGTTAAAATTCAGTTTCCAGGATTGCTTCTTAGTTCTTGGTATTTCCAAGTAGCTGATGCATCCCAGAACCATGGGTAATTGTCAATAATCCACACCTTCTTTAGCCGAGGCTGCTTCCATATTACTATAAGACTAAATAAACCAGAAGTAAAGAAGGGAAAAGGCCCCTTTTAAAACAATTAATAAGGTTTTATCATTTTGTATTTTCAGCCACAGTTGATGTTTTCTGTTCTTATTTTTGTGTGGTGCTATTACTTATTTACCCTGATGCCGTAATACAAAAATTATATAATGCAGGACTCAGTAATCTGTGACATGCGGGGAAATGATTAAATTACTAAAATTGAAGCACCTGAGCACATCAGTAATAAGACTTTGGTGCGTGGGCAGGCGACCTTGGGGCCATGCTCTGGGCCAGGTTAACACCCAGACAAGAGCAGCCGCCATTTTCACACCATCTCTACTTTACCCACAACGCGGTCAGTTGTGTGGCCAAGCTATCTTGGCCAGAACCGCTGGGCCAGGCTTCAAATTTGAGCCTTACTGATTCCCAGATCTGTGTTTTTACTGCCCAGCTACACTGCCTCACACCAAGACAAGATGTCCACCCAGAGAACAAAAGCATAGATAAGAAATGTGAGTACTGCCCCAGGAGGTTTTGGTCGGCTGTGAGAAGGTAAGCACGCTGACAGCCATTCTCAATACACATGAAAGTGTTTCCAGGGATCCCAGCGAGACTGAAGAAGCAGATGCTCATAACCAGAAAAACAGGCAGTGAGCAACCCCCTGGGGCTCCTTAGACAAAGGATGTTGTATAAGCCCAGAGTGAAAAACCAATCTAAGGTGCCACTCGGGTCTGTCATTTGATCTACGCAGACCAGCTGTGAAAGTTCTTACAGAGTCCAAGTTCTGACCATTCAGGAGGAAGCGAGGATGGCTTCCAGGCCGGTCAGGTGGCACTCTATCTACCATATGTAGTAAGCTTTGCTCCTCCTCCATGAAGCCCTCCTGACTCTCCCAAGCAGCTTCAGATACCTGGATGAGACCTTATTACATCCAGGCGCGTGTCATCACTATAGTGATACTATCTGTTCTCATGACTTCTCCCACCAGCCGAGGAGCTCCCTTCAAGGAAGGTTTGTCTTTTCATCTTTAGATGCCCAGTACCTAGCAAATTAATAGCTGTTCAGTAAATACTGGCTGAATATATGCTCTAGATATAATATTTCTCCAAATATGAAGCTGGTGTCCCCACCAATCACCTCCATTAGGTAACGTGACTTTCCAAAGTTTTCAGAGGAGCTACAGAAATAAATGTTCTAATTTTATAAAATGATCCTCTATCATAAGTGTTAAAATGTATAATAATACTGCTGTACCCAAGGCTGAAATTTAAATATCAAAGATATTTAAATCTACCCCCCAACACATCCAAATCAGTATCAGATTAGCTGACATTCATTTGAAGAATGAAAGAAGGTACAGGCACCTATGTTGGGTATGTGCACTGGGGATTGTCCTACTGGGGCAATGGTGGGGGCAGAGTTGTATCTTAAGTCTGAGAGGAGAGAATAATTTTCTGGAGAACGCTCACCAGTGAAATAGAAAGCGTGTGTGTGTGTGTGTGTGTGTACGTGTGCGTGCGCACATGGGCGCACATGGTGGGGGAGTATTACTCATAAAATTTAACAAGAAACTGGTTGACTATCAAAACAAGGTCCTGTGTTGTGCCTGCGGTTTAGAGCTTTTGCTGAGAATTCCTTTCGTGAATGGAGTGAGAGAATGCAGATATCTGGTAGGCTTGGTCAGAGTGGGCCAGATCCAAGTCCAGTGGATCAGGTTAGGAGTGGGGGTGGGGGGAACCAGCAGGAGATGGAGCAGACATGCCGAGTCTGGAGTCCACTATGGAGGGCAGGTCCTCAGTGAAAACACAGAGACCCTTCCAGAACCTGGAGGAAAAGGCCTCAGAACTGGCAGAGCTGGAACACTGCAGGGCGAGACCTAGGTAATGACCTGCCCCCCATTAACCTCTTGTCTCAGCCTGATTCCTCATCAGTAAAATGGAGCTAAAAACATTCACCCTCAGAGACTGAGAAAATTAAATGACACAATATACACAGTGCCTAGATTCAGCAAATGAGCAACAAACATGTCTCATTTACCTCTTCAAGACTACTGGGCTAGGAAAATGGACCTGAGACACAGAGCTCATGCCCTCTGCCCCCCACTTGTGGCAGGTGCACTCAAGACCGGTGCTCCTTTCCATCCCAGTGGATGCAGATTACAATCCTTCTCAACACAGCAGCTGGGCAGCCACATGGTTTAGTGACAACCTTAAACAGTCCTCAAGTCCAGGGGTCCATCTGGGCAGGGGCAGGGCAGGTGTTTTACAAAAGTTTCAGCAGTACACATGGAAGACTAGACTTGAGGACAAGGAGCTTCAAAAGTAGAAAACGTATTTCTTGGGATAACAGGCAAAGCTCAGAGCTTCAGAACACATAAGACATTCCTTAACTGCAGCCCTGAGTCACGGCAACTCTAGCTAGTTGCTAAGCCTAGGTGCCTGGAGCTCAACAGAGCCCCTCCAGGTGGGTTCCACCAGGAACTCCGATGGAAACATGGACAAAGGTTTAAGAGCCCTCAGTAGGTAGGGGTTAGGGAGGAGGAGACTCCCCTCTGCTGCACCTTTGGGCATTTCCAAGGTTTGAGAGATGCAGGTCACGGGCCCTGAAGGGATGCCCCTCGCTCTCCTGTGGGAGGGGCGAAATTTCCAGTCCAGGCTCTCGGATCTTTGTGACTTAAATGGAAAGAATTCTTTTCCTCCCCTACCAGTATTTCTCTTTCTTTATGCTTTCACATACCATGACAACAACAGAGGAAAGATGCCAAAACAGAGTTGCAGCAAGGTCTGGCTATTGACAATCTGTGTGGCCTCAGGCAAGTGGCTTAAAACTCACTTACAATGAGGGAGCTGGTTCCTTCCAAGACCCCTTCTTCCCTCTGTTATCACATCACAGAGGAAGGAACCGTCCGTGAGAGGAATTGATTTATTACTGATCTAAACTCTTCCTTACCTCCCTCCCTACTATTTCTTTCTAGTCACCTACTTGATCACTACCTGGCCTCAACAGCCTCCCTGGTTTATCAACCACATTGTTTTGTCAGCAGAGCAGTTAGAGATACGATAATAGAAGTATAAGCTGCTTGGGGATAGAGTGGGGGGATAAGGGATGGAGAGGGGGGTGACATTAAACATCCAGACTAAAACATTGATTTCTAAGAAAATCAAATCAATTTTGACTTCTGGTAACTCTGGCAATTTCTGCCTGTCTCCTCCTTAGGTATGCTGCCTAAGGCACTTTCCAGATTTATTCTGTCCCTAGGACAAGGGTTTAAGGCACATGACAGGCAAATCATATGCTAAATCATTGGCAGAGCTGCGAAGCTGTTTTGCAAGTAAAAAAGTTATGCTTTCTTTTCTGGAGAAAGACATTTCTTATGTGCTGCTCCAATGGGGGGTGACGGGGGTGCCAGGGGTCCTGGAATTAGGGTCCTGGAAAAATGCTTTTCTGTCCAGCCTGCAAGGTTATTACCAGAAATAAAGACAAATGAGAGTTTTACAGAAGAAAATCAGAACATTCTGGATAAAAACTGTGAGCAACTTTAAAACCCCACATGTTATTATAAGACAAATCAATTGAAAACTCCAGAGTAGTACAAACTATTTCACTAGCCCTTCCTCAGCCCCATACCCACTTTCTTCACCTTCCTTCTCCTTTCAGGCAATGGGAGCTCAGACATGTCAAATGTCTGGCTCATCCCAGTCACTGCCTGGTGTTCATCAGGAATCACAAACTTAAGATGTCCAAATCCAGACCACCCAGCACCACAGTGACCCCGTCCTGGTCAATGGTGTCTACATCCTTCCATGAGCTCAAGTTAACAGCCCTAGAGCCTTCCTAGCTCCTCCATCGCTCCCACATCCCATACCTGATCCATCTGGTCCACAGCAGATTCTGTTGACTCAGCATTCAAAATATACCCCCTACTTCTTACCCCTTCACAGGTACCACCATGCGGTCACATCGTGTTGCACCTCTTTTCAGAATCTTCCAGTGACTCCTCATTTCAGAATAAGAAAATCCTTCATTCGGTGGTGCTTGAAGCCCTACAGGATCTGGCCCTTCACTCTCCCATGACGAAGCTGCTTCCTTGACGTCCCTCAACTCTAGCAGACATGCTCTGTCCCAGGGCCTTTCCACTGGATGATCCTTTCCCTCTACATGTGTCTGGTTTACTGCCTACCCACCTTGGGTTATCATGCAAATGTCACAATCTCAGTGAGACCTCCTCTGATCTGAAGTGATCCCCATTCTTTCCTTTGCTTTCTCCAAAGCACTCCTCACCTTCCCCGCACCAAAATGTCTGTTTTTTTCACAGTGCCTGGTACATAGCAGGTGTTCAATATTTATTGGATGAATGAATGGCACTTTCACCTTAAGTCTCCATACTGGGCTCACATATTATTTTATTAGCTGTCAACTTCCAGAGTCAACATCTCCGAAGTCCCACATTTCAACTCAAGGGCAAAATCTATAGCCCAAGATTTCTCATCATCAAAAAGCTGGTATTTAACTGATTTTCTTTTCACCAGGCTGTTTATAGTTCTTTTCCTATGGAAAAGAGAATGCTCATCTCTCTCTCGTCCACTCGCAAACCTCTCCATCAATCTGCTTCATCAGGCATCACTCCCAAACCTCTCCATCAATCTGCTTCATCAGGCATCTCTTTAATACACGAGTGCTTTCAATGTAAGTACGGTTTTCTCTGATACACAGACACACCCACAACTGTTTCAGAAGCAGATAAGGAGCTCTGAAGTAGTACTACAGAACTATTCGTCTTTACTACACATTTTTAAAAAGATAGATATTAGTTTAAAATCTATATATGGGGCAGGCTTGGCCCAACTCTGCAAAACCACATAAAGGTCATCCAAAACTCATTGTTTATTAGCAACGCCAAGTGTCCTGATTCTTCTGATACAAAAAAGAAACTACAACCTGAACCATTAGAAAGTACCCAGAAGACCTGCAGACTTTGCAACATATTTCCATTTAGTGATTTCAAAGGCAGAAAACTTATTACTTTGAGGGACTGCTAATCTTGTTTATCTGAAAGTATAACAGTTGTGTTTGCTTTGAAGGGCTCTAAATGGTTTCAGAATTTGGGGACAGTAACTTGGCCTTTCACAAATACATGAATTTCTGAAGTACCACTCTGAAACAAGCACCTCTAAAATAAAAAGCAATTCTTCCTTCCCTCGGTTTGCCATCTTTCCAGTCATTTGCCTTTCAAACACCTCATTGCCTAGGGGTCCTCCTGTAGAAGACAGAAAGGCATCTTTCACCCTCAATCCCTGCTCACTACCCCAGACTCGTACATCCTTTCAAGTACTGACCGAGAGACTTCCTTCATTTCCGCTCCAGCATCTTCCAGCTTCCTCCCTTTCCAGAACTGATGCCCCAACTCGTCAGGCTACATTGGTGCTCCTCTGGGCTTTAGGGCTCAGCCTTCCCTCCCGGTGAGACCTGGAGTTGCAGCTCATCCCTCAGGGCTCACTGTGCACAGATGGACACTTCCACCAGGGGCTGAGGGCCGATACCAGCAGCCCGAACCCAGACTGATTATCACTGCTCCCACAGGAGGTGGTGACAAGCACTTCATCACCTTGAGTTGCCCCCAAAGCCCACCAGACACTGAGCAACCTCAGTCACCTCGTCACCAGTCACCTTCCGGAGCCATCAACTCACTCACTTTGTGTCCCACATTTCTCCATGATGTGCGAACCAACGGGCCTCAGGCTAGCATCACCTTGCAGTCAGCCCAGGCCCTGGACGCCCATGGGACACCTCTGGCTCAGCACCACACTCAAGTTTCCCCATGTTCCTTCGCTTTAGTGTAACTTGGCAAGTTCTATTTTTATATTTGAAGGGAAATGGGGAGAATTCAGAGATTTAAGTCCTTGTAATAGCCTCTCATCCACTTGTTCAGTAAGAGTGGCGGTTTGTGCCAAGCACAAACTGGAAGGCTGGTATTCCTAAAAGACAATGATGTGGTACAGTAGAGCTTCCTGGACCCATCCGTCACAGGTTCTCCCCTGAAATGCCCCACTCTGGCCCTCCTCTGTAGGCCCCCACCTCTCACTGTGGTCCCACTTCCCATCTCTCTCCTGGAGCAAGCCATCCATCATTCTGAGCTTGCTCACCTCCACGCCTTCTCCACCTGCAGCTGCAGAGACCTCTCACCCCCCCTTCCTAGACCCCTAAGAGTCAGGCCTCCCCAGCCTTGCACCTGTCACTCTGTTCATCCCCACCCCCAATCCTTCTCCATACTCTGCCCACTCTCTCTCCTTCTCTTCCCCTGTGGGATTCCACATGCCACTCTCTCTTTTTTTTTTAAGATTTTATTTATTTATTTGACAGAGAGATCACAAGTAGACAGAGAGGCAGTCAGAGAGAGAGAGAGGGAAGCAGGCTCACTGCTGAGCAGAGAGCCCGATGCAGGACTCAATCCCAGGACACTGAGATCATGACCTGAGCCGAAGGCAGCGGCTTAACCCACTGAGCCACCCAGGCGCCCCCACATGCCACTCTCTTGCCTCCAACTCTACTTACCTTTCACATCCCAGCTTAAATGTCATTTCCTCTGGGAGACCTTTCCTGACCCTCCAGTGGAAGCCCCTTATTCAGGGCCGTCTTATAATTCTTTATGTAACTGCCCACCTCTTCCCAGAGATTGCAAGCTATGGAGTAACAGATGAGACTGCCTATCCTAAGCCCTGCAGAATCCACACACCTGGCACAGACCTGACATGGGGCAGGCATTTAATAAAGATTTTTGGAGGGAACAAAGAAATAAATGGTGATGTCCAGGGACAGAACAAGGTTGTACCTGGAAGAAGTATGAGTGATGGTAGTAAGTGCACAGGACTGGTGTGTGTTTGGAGGGGTGAGTGTATGCCAGGGATAGGAACTATGACAACAGCTCAAAGGCCACTAGGGCTCTTCTCAGCAGATGGGGACACATGCTCAACCTTGTCATCGTGTCCCCCAAGAAATCAAGCCACTGCTGTAGCAGTCAGTGTCAACCCTCAGCCCCCATCTGTAGAGAAACCTTGCCTACTCGGGTTTGAGCCCAAATCACCCTGTCTGCTCAGAAGGCAGTCATGGAGTTAAGGGATTCCAAATAAGGGAGGGAGGGAAGCATCTGGTTGGTGACTCTCCACTCCCAGACACTCTCCTTGTTGACACCTCCTCAGCCGGTCTACCTCTTCCTGGCAGGTGTGTTCACTCTCGAAAGCCAGACATCTGCCATCTTAAGATGACTGCAGGAGGCAGAAGGATAGCTACATACGGTATCAGTGAAGACTGAAGCCACACACCAGTGCATGCTGGTATGTTGGTCTGTCACACGCACACACCCAAAGTCACACACATTCACAGCTTCCAGATCAGATCTCCTGGGAAGACTAACTGGATTTAGCCTAAAGTTTTGCTTAGGTGATCTTTACCTGTTCTTTCTTCGATGCTGTGCTGGCCATGCCTCTCTGGCTAACATCATGGACAGCATGAATGTGGGGAGCATCAGTGAAGATGTGGCTGGAGGGATTTTTCTATGCTCTGTTTCAGCCATTCATTCTTAACACATTTTGTCATGGCCCAAATCTAACTTTGAGAGCATCCTTCGGTATTATGAAGCTCTACTTAGGATGTTTTTAATAAAGGGGAAAAAATCTGAAAACAATGAACATTTACATAATAGTGTATTTTAAAACCTTTTTAGTAATTTTATCTTAGTTGCTGTAAGTTACTATAGGATTCCCTCTTTTGCTGAAATAGTCAAGTAATTCCCTAATGAGAAAAAGCAAGCCTAATTTTCTTTCCAAATCACAACTACATAGTTGTCAGACTACATAGTTGCAAGCCAGACTCATTTAAGATAGAAATCAATAACCGTAGCAAGAACACAGAACATGGCTTCCTAGCATGGGTGCAGACACTTGCCAGAGAGCATCCTGTGGGAGGTGACCCTCTTCTACCACAGTCAACTGAACCTGGAAGAAAGACACAGTGACAACAGTGAAGTTAGTGCTTATGTGATTTAACAGTGTTTTGCTTCAAGTTATTTTAGAAGCAAGTCGGCAACATAATCTCGTGATGACAGATTAATTTCCCTAAAACGAAGAAGCCAAAATCACCGAATCATGCTTGTTAGGACAAACCTTTAGTTTTTGAAGACCTGTTTTTGTGATAAATCCTGAAAACTATTATATGATGAACTCCGCTCTTTAAGAAAGTAACTCAACTTAATAGCTACTGTGTTTGCTTACATCCCCTGTGAGTAAATATGCTTCTGCTCTTCCATCCCTTCCACACTTTGCTTCTGGACTCTCCCAAACATGCCTGATATCAACAGAGAAATGCTTCACTAAAGCCCCCACATGCACTTGAAGCTCTCCCTTTACTCTTTCTTTCCTTTCCCCATGGCCTGGCTGACCCCCAATTCCTGAGAGCTGAGTCTGACTACTGGGAGTAGAAGGTCTCTTCCTTTCCCCTTGGGCCTGTGAGTCCAATTTCTACCTCTAAAAGTGCAAAGTCAGAGGGAACGGGTTTAGATCACAGTAACAGGTTAAGACATTTATGAAGAACTTCCCAGAATCCCAGGATCTAGCGGCTTCAGACATCAGAGGACTCGGGCTTTGTCTACCTTGGGTCAGACACTCAGACTAGGATTTATGAAACACAGGCCCACGTCACCAAGCACTGCTGTCTAAGATTCTTCTCCAGAAGTGTTTTAAAAGCATGAGCATGTTCCAGGCAAAGGGATATATAACATCAGTGACTCTCAAGTTTTTCTTGCTTGAGAACTTAATGTTCAACTCCAGGTCTAAAAGGGAACCACAATTGTGGCTCTTTTCTAAATGGTTCACTTAATGTATGAGAACTACCACCACACCATCAAAGCAGCCTGTTAACCTACAGAATAATATTCCTATTAAGCTGAGGCCTCCTGGTGACCTTTTCCACCACCATTCACTCATCTAACAAGAACCTGCTTGTGCCCAGCACCATGCTAGGATCAGAGTCTGCCCTGAGGACCACATGGAGAGCAGGCATCAGGTGGACCATCAGTAAACCAGGCACATGAGTTCACAGAGTTCACAAAAGAAAAGCAGTTTGGGGAGCACTTTTCTAGAAACACTCCTACCATTGTTTTCATTTCTTTCGTTGGTTATAGAGATTGGTAGGTGGGCATGGAAGAATGGCAGTTGGTTGCCTTCTCAGGCAAGCCCGTGTTTCCCAGCATGTGGACATCTCTTTCAGCTTGTTCTTCTGACCATGGGTCCCATCAACAAATGCCTCTTCTGGTCATTCAGACTGAGGAAAGGAAGTCTAACACCACAGTCTTGCTGGAAGGGAAATTGAGGTATAAAAGAAGCTTCCCTCTTGGGAAAAGTCAGGGCACAATCAGGGTTTCTTACTCCTGGTGTTCCTTCTTTATTCTCTACCTCAGAAAATTATTAAATTATTCATTAATATAACTCTAGTCTCTTAAAAGGCCTAGTCCATTGTGGGGACAAATTCAAACATGTTTGTAAAAACTGACTTAAGCAAACTTTTTTATAAAAATCATGATATAGTTGACATATAACATTATATTAGTTTCATGTGTTACAACATAATAATTCAATATACGTATGTGTGGTGAACAATCACCACAGTAAGTCTAGCTAACATCCATTACCACACATAGTTACAGATATGTTTTCTTGTGGAGAGATCTTTTAAGATCTATTCTCTTAGCAATTTTCAAATATATCGTATGGTATTATTAACTATAATCACCATATTGTATGTTACATCCTGGGGCTTATTTTGTTTTGACACCTTGAACCATTTCATATAAGTAACTTTTCTTGATACATCAAAAAAGACAAAACCAAAAAATACTAGTGGAGGACTTTTTCTGATATAAGGCCTAATCTAATTTAATCTAAGTATTCTCCACATCACTCCATCCTCTTGTTTAAGGATATGAGGCCAGGCAAACATTTGCGGGAGATCATACCTAGGGCCAGATGCCCTCACCACCAGCTGCTACGCAGGTGATGTCAGTGAGTAAACTGGGCTGGATGGAAAAGACAGGGCAATAGTCACAACATCACAAAAGACTCATGCCTCTTTGTGAAGGAGACAGAACCAGCTACTACCTGAGCCCCACCAAGGATCACCAGCAATGCAGGCCCAACTGCCAGGACACCTTCCCAGTTTTTGAAAGACATTTGACTGGATTCATGTGAAGTCCCCTAATTTTTTTAATGTTGGCAGTGTGTTCATAATTTCTAAAACACTGAGAGGTAACAGTGTATATGCCAAATCAAGCACATGTCTACCAGATGTGACCAAATATGGCAGTTTACAACGTCTCACATACAACATACAAAGGAGCCCTCCCCCATCCCCAAGGAATTTACAGTCCGTGGGTTCATAAGCAAGGTTCTCACTTGCTTCTGTATCAAGTGCTAATGCCATTATGGGTTTAAAGATCCTTCATTGTCTGGTCCCCCAGATTCATCCAATTTATAGTGCATACACCTGACACTCAATTCTAATCAAAACACTGTCCTGTATCCTCATGATCATACCATTTTCATTTCCATCTCTGTCTCTTTGCCTAAGTTACTTTACATTATTTCCCAAAAATGTCCTCTCTTCTCCTGTCCATTCACCACATACAATCACAACCTCTCCACACCACTTTCCTCTGTACCTCTGGTGAAAGTGATCTTTAATTGTCAATACCACAGTTTAGCATGTCATCATACACTGCTGTTATTGTGAGTCAATTGTTCCATATATATTTGTTATTTCAGGCTGGGGGAAAGGGGCAAGTTCTTGTTGGCTATGCATAAGATCCCATGTGTTTTAAAAACAGGGTCATAGGAGCTCACACATACCATAAAATATAAAGCCGTGTGGGACATCAGCCACAAAACACACTACATTAATTAATATAAAGCATAACAGCCACTCCTGGCTTGGCATTTCTTAAAGTGGGAGGGAGAAGAGCAACCCAGCCTAAAATGGATGCATTAAGAAACAGTGCAAAGTTAGAATTGAAAACAGTAAATGAATGTTCACAACCTTGAATTCACCAGTCTACTCTATTTCCCTCTGGAGTCAAGTGAGTACTCAGCTGGTACTAAACCTTACTTGGGGGTTTTCTGGAAACTGGAAAGAGTCATACCAGACCCAGGGCAAACTCAGCTCCCAGACTATTGTTCCCAGGAGACCATGGCATTTGTCTCTATTCCATAAGCCATTTTAACCCCACACCAAACAGGACCCATATTCTTGCCAGTGAACTGATTCCAAGAGGAATCCTGAACCAATCCCTTGCCTGGACTCCTATGGCTACATGCTTTCCTAAATGTTTCCTGAGTCATCTATAACTGCCACCAGCAAACTCTGAGCCAGACAAATCCAGTCTGACCTCAGGACTCTGACACCCACCAACTGTTTGAATTTGTCTGGCGGGGATAATGTACTCATTCAGAAACATCTTGACTATGAACAAGTGCCTACAACAACTAGAGAAGTTAGAGATGGCCAGAAGAGGCTAGGTAGCGTGCTCTCCCTTTCCTGTCTAGGACTGTAGTCTGGGGAAGAAGAAAACAAATTTTAATATCTCCATTATGAAGAGAACACAACTCCCCGGGTATATGATTGTTAGGCTATAACGAGGTTTGCTTCTTCTGTGAATGGTGTTCTGTGATCAAGCGTTTAAACCTATCTGATGTGTTGAGGGGAGGGGGGCACTGGTGGCATTCACCTTATACCCGTAAAGTATATTCATTTCAATTGAGAAGCTTAATTAATGGTGGCTTCTATAAACAAATGCTGTTCATAGAATGATACTGATATATTGAGATTATGAGTATATTGAAAATTCACACAATCCTTGAAAATCTGTTTAAAAGACAAGTACCCACCCACAAAATCTTCTCTACATGCTACCCAAGGAAAGTGATGCATTTTTTTGCTCATAAATGCCCACTGTGAATAATGAAACCTGCCCCTTTTCATCTGTTGAAAACAAAGATGGAATAGAATTGAAAGCAAGATTATTCATGAGATAATACAAAATTCTGTAGTGCGTCAACCAGGAATCTATGTGATTCATAAATAAAATAATTTTATTGCACTTGACCTTAAACTTTCTCTCCATGACCTTCCAGCTAACATGAAGGCCAAGAAGGTGAAAATTAAGGTAACAAGACAGAAAGGGCGGGGGTAGGAGAATGAATCGGACGAAGGAGTCTGTCAGGTGGATTTTGCGTTAGGTCCAAGGACGCCCAAATCCTCAGACTTGGCTCACAGCCTTGGCAGGGCCAGGATCCTGCCGATTCCACAGTGCTGCTCCTTTGTTCATATTCTAATGTGTTTCACAGCACAGAACAGAAGCTACACTGTTATGTCGAAACATTTCATGAACCTCAAGTCTTTTATCTGAAACTGAAGCCTAAATGACTCCTTTTGTCGGCCTGGGTTGCTGGCCATTCCCTTCAAGTACCTGAGTGAAAACAAGGCAGGCCAGCGCTGTCACATTTCCAGGTTCCAATGAACTCCACAGCATCTCAGAGGGCAAAGAACTGACTTGGTTTGTGGGACTTCAGAAGGCCGTTCTCCAGGAGATGCAGGGTGTAGGAGAAAGCACACCATCTACGGACTGGCTGGCCGAAAGAGCGTGAGACCTCATCCGCCAGGCCTGTCTTTTTCACCCTGTGTCCTAGCAGGCTGCTGGTAGGTGGGAGGCTTCGATTTTAGTGGGTATGACAAACTCGATCCAACCAAATCCTCCGCCTCAAGCCACAAATCTGGTTTTTCTGAGTAGAAAGTCAAAATCCATGCTTTTAGGAGCTGAGTTTCCTTCTCTTCATGACTTTCTCTTATGAGAACTCTTAGAACAAGAAGGGATAAATTATTTAGTAAATGTCTCCTATAGTGCCAAAAGCTCCATAAAAGCCTTAAACAACAACAATGACAGTGTTGTTCAAGAAAACTGCTGCATCATCCATGAGTGATTAGCAAGAAGTTGGGGAGCACCCAGTTTATCTGGATCTGGGGGCTGTGTCAGGCACAGCTGTGAGGTTTGCAATTCTGCCTTGACCCTTCCTCTCCTCCTCCAGCTGCCCCCAACATCTGACTCTGCCATATTCTCCAGTGCCCTTAGGCTGATGGGTCTCAATGCCACAGCGGCATCAGCAGTAGCTGCAAACTTAGACGAAACACAAACTCTCTGAACACCCCAGGACTTCTGCATCTCAGAGGATAGAGTGATACCATGCACAAAAAAATTGGACAGTCTGGGCCTGAGCCTTTTTCTTTTTCTCCCTCTTCCCCATTAAAAAAAGAAAAACAGTGCTTTGTTCCTTTCTGATGGTAGGCTAAGCGTTTCACATTTTTACCACCGTCGCTGTTCCCTATTTAGCAGATACCAAGAAACAGGCTACAAGAACCTGATCAGCATTCACTATTATCATTCGTACATTGCCTTAACCAGATCAAGGTTATGAGTCTGATTCCTACAGATGTCTATTTATGCTGGGTCACTCTGAGGCTACAAGGGGAAGTCCTTGGTCTGAGACAGATATCAGTCTACAGCCCCCTGGAAAAACCAGTCAGAAAGACCATGAAGAGCCACTGGGGCAACCATCAGTGAAAAGTGCTGCATACGAATTATGACATCGGTCATGATACCTACAGGACTTCACAAAAATATCTCCAAGTGTGCTATTTCATCCACAGCAGTGGCATTCCAACACACTGTCTGCAGACCAGATTCTTTCCCTAGGTCAGCCTGGCCATGGAGAAGTGGGTGTGTTCATAGAGTCAACGGCAAAAGGAAGGAGCCATTGTGATGGCTCACACACCTCATCAGAGTGCTCTCAGTGGTGCTCTGGTTGGGGATGGATGATTGAAGTTAGCGCACTAGTGAGGACCACCAGGTGCCTGTGCAGCCAACAGGTGAGGTATCAGTCTGGGGAAGGAGAAAACAATCTTCTTGCCCCCAGTCTTCCTGCACCCTGCACCGTGGATAAGAGCAGCAGGAAAGCTCTCAGAGGCCCCACTTCAGAATGAGTGGAAGTGTTATCACTATAGATCAAATACCCCATTTCTCAGAATGCATTCTTAATTTCAAAACATATTCCTGAAAAGCAATACCATACAGAAAAACCAGAAGGGCTGACAGATTAAGGTCTGTGATTTTAACTACTTGGAAGTGACCTACTGGGGCACCTGGGTGGCTGAGTTGGTCAAGCATCCAATTCTTTGTTTCTGGCTCAGGTCATGATCTCAGGGCTGTGAGATCAGCTAGCTCCAGCTCTGTGCTCAGCTGGGAGGCTGCTCGAGATGCTCTCCCTCTGCCCCAACCCCACACCACTCACATGCATTCTCTCTCAAATAAATAAATCTTTAAAAAGAAAGAAAGAAAGAAAATGACTTACTGATCCTTTCATTCAAGGAATAATTCTAGAATTCATACTCTGTGCTAGGCAGGGTGTAAAATGACTTCATATACATCTCACAAAGCTTATGCTCCATTGGTCCAGGCCATTTGCTTTTTGCAAATCTACACAAGTTAGAGTCATGAGCTGTGAAGACTGGGGTACAACCACAAAGCTGGTGAGGGAGCCAGCTAAACGCCAAAAAGTTCATTTTTTCATGAAACGTGACCATTAAGCTTGAGGGTGACGATATAGTAAGCACTTATTTCTCCATGTAAACATGACTCTGGAGAAAGCCAGGAGACACTACAAACATTTCTATAGCCTCATATTTAAAGATTTGCAAAAGTGTTCAAGTGCATTCCTCTGAATATAAATGATCTAGTGACTATTACTTCCTTATCATATGTAATCCTAACAGGGAAAGCCTATTACTTGATCTCTTCTGATCCCCAGAACTCTAAGACTAATTCTGAAGAAGGAAAAATAAAACACAACATTATTTCCATTCAATTTTAGGGGGGGATAAAGTATATAACACATTTTGTCATTTAAACCATTTTAAGTATGCAATTCAGTGGTATGAATTATATTCACAGTGTTGTGCAACAATCATCATTATATGTTTCCATCTTCTCCATCACCCCAAACAAAAACTCTATAACCAGCAAGCACTAAGCCCCCATTCTTCCCTCCCCACAGCTGATAACTTCTAATCTACCTTCTGTCTCTATGAATTTGGCTTTCTAAAAACCTCATATAAGTGGAATTAAACAATAATTGTCCTTTTATGCCTGGCTTATTTCACTTATTATAAAATATTTTTCAAGTTTCATCCATATTGTAGCCTGTATCAGAATTTCATTCCTTTCTATGGCTGAATAATCATGTGGATATATCACATTTTATTCAACCATTCATTAGTTGATAGACAGTTGGATTATGTCCACCTTTTGGCTGTTGTGAACAATGCTACAATAAACACTAGTATGTATGTATGTATGTATGTATGTATGTATGTATGTGTGTGTGTGTGTGTGTGTGTGTTTGAGTTCCTTGGTGTTCAATTCTTTGGTGTATATACCTAGGGATGGAATTACGGGATCAGATGGTAATTCTACATTTAGCTTTTGAGCCTTAACGACAAACCATTTTCCACAACAACTGTACAATTTTATATTCCTACCAGGAATGCCCAAAGGTTCCAATTTTCCACATCCTTGCCATTGCTTTCTGATTTTTTATTATAGCCCCCGTACTAGGTGTTAAGTACTATCACATTATAGTTTTGATTTGGGTTTTCCCAATGACTAAGTATATTGAGCATCTTTTAATGTGCTTTTGGTCATTTGCACTTCCTCTTTGGAGAAATATCTACTCAAGCCCATTTTATGGTATTTTATTGATTTTTATTTTTCATTTTTTTCCTGGTTTTATTGAGATATAATTGACAGACAGCACTGTATAAGTTTAAGGTGTACATCATAATGATTTCATTCGCATACGCTGTGAAATGATTATCACAATACCTTTAGCTAACATCCATGATCTCATACAGATACAAAAAGAAAAAGAAAAAAATGGTTTCTATTCCTTGTGATGAGAACTCTCAGGATTTACTCTCTTAACAGCTCTCATATACAGCATACAGCAGTGTTAAGTATGGTCATCGTGTTGTACATTTCATCCCGAGTACTTATTTATCTTGTAAATGGAAGTTTGAACCTTTTGACTGCCTTCCCCCAAATCCCCCCTACTCTAGTAACCACAAATCCCCCCTACCTCTAGTAACCACAAATCTGATCTCTATTTGAGTTTTTTTTTCTTTTTTAAGATTGAACATATAAATGAAATCATATACTATTTATCTTTCTCTGGCTGATTTCAGTTAGCATAATGCCCTCAAGGTCCATCCATGTTGTTGTAAATGGCAGGAATTTCCTCTTTGGGGGCGGATGAATAATATCCCAACAAACACATACAGCCCACATTTCCTTTGTTCTTTATTCATTCATTCCTCTGTTGATGGACACTTAGGTAGTTTCCATGTCTTTGCTATTGTAAATAATGCCGTTATGAGCATGGGAGCACAGATTTTTTTTTTAGCATAGTGTTTTTGTTTCCTTCAGATACAGTAGCCCTCCCCTGGCCCTTATCCACAAGGCATACATTCCAAGTACCCTAGTGGATGCCACAAAACTGTGGATAACACCAAACCCTTTATAGACCATGTTTTTTCTCATACAAATATACCTATGATAAAGGTTAATTTATAAATTAGGCACAGTAAGAGATTGACAATAATAGCTAATAATAAGATAGAACCAATTATAACAATATACTGTAATAAAACTTAGATGAATATGACCAGTCTCTCTCTCTCTTTCTCTCTCAAAATACCCGACTGTACTGTACTCACCCTTCTGAGGATGAGACGAGATGGTAAAATGCCTACATGAGGAGATGAAGTGAAATGAATGATAGAGGTGTGTGACATAGAGCTACTGTTAACCTTCTGATTATGTCGGGAGGACCACCTGTTTCTGGACTGCAGCTGACCACAGGGAACTACATCTGCAGAAAGTGAAACTGCAGGTAAGGAGAGACTACTGCCTATTTCCAGAAGTGCAACTTCTGGATCATATGATAATTCTTTTGTTAATTTTTGAGGAACCTTCACACTGTTTTCCATGGTGGCTGTACCATGGAATACATCAGCAGTGCACAAGGCTTCCGTTTTCTCCACATCCTTACCAGCATATGTTATCTCTTATCTTTTCAATGATAGCCATTCTAACAGGTGTGAGGTATGTCACTGTGATTTTGATTTGCATTTCCCTTCTGATTAGTGATGCTGAGTACATTTTCATATACCTGTTTGGCCATTAGTATATTTTATTGGAAAATGTTTATTCAGGTCCTTTGCCCTTTTTAGGACTTTTTTTTTTTTTTTTTTTTTTTTTTTTTTGCTGTTGAGTGGTATAAAGTTCTTCATCTATTTTGATATTAACCCTTTGTTGGAGATAACATTTGCAAATATTTTTCATATTCTTGAAGCTGTCTTTTTATTTTGTCTATCATTTCTTTTGCCATCCTTTGCCTGTTTCTGAATTGGGTTGTCTTTCTGTTAAGTTTCAGGAGTTCTTTATATCTTCTGCATATTAAAACCCTTGTCAGGCATATGATTTGCAAATATTTTCTCCTATTTTGTAGAATGTCTTTTCACCTTCTTGATAATGTCTTTCAATGCACAAAAGTTTTAAATTTTGATGAAGACCAATTTATCTATTTTTCCTCCAGTTGCTCATGCTTTTGGTATCATATCTAAGAATCTACTACCAATTTTATGGGCATGAAGATTTCCCCCTATGTTTTCTTCTAACAGGTTTGTGGTTTTACCTCTTATAATTAGATCACTTCACTATTTTGAGTTAATTTTTGTATCTGGTATGAGGGTAGCATTCCAACTTTATGCTTTGGCATGTGGAAATTCAGTTGTCCCAGTACCATTTGTTGAAAAGACTATTCTTTCCCCACTGAATGAACTTAGCACCCCTGTAAAATATCAGTTGGCCACAGATATATAAGTATATATTTCTAGACTCTTAATTTTACTCCATTGGTCTATATGTCTATTCTTAAGCCAGTACCATCCTATTTTGAATACTGTACCTTTTTAAGATTTTAAATTACGAGTCCTCTAACTTAGTTCTTTTTTCAAGATTATTTTGGTCATGTAGGATCCTGTGAATTCCACGTGAATTTGAGGACTGGCTTTTGCCTTTTTGCAAAAAAAAAAAAAAGTGTGTTGGCATTTTGATAGGGATTGCACTGAATCTGCAGATCATCTTGGGTTCGTATTGACATCTTAGTAATATAATTCTTCCTGCCCACAAATATGTGATATCTTTCCATTTAATTAGGGCTTCTTTAAATTTCTTTCAGCAATGTTTTGTAGTTTCCAGTGTACATGTCTTTCCTACTTGTTTAAATTTCTAGGTAGTTTATTCTCTTAGATGCTATTTTAAAATGTTATTAGTTTCTTAATTTCCTTTTCAGATTGTTAATTGCACACGTGTAGAAACATAATGGATTTCTCTGTGTTAATCTTCCCTGCAACTTCGCTGAATTTTACAAATTAACTCCAGTAAGCTTGTTTGTGAAATTTTTGGTATTTTCTATACATAAGAGAATGTCATCTGCAAATAGGGGCAGTTTCTTTGCAATTTGGATGCCTATTACTTCTTCTTCTCGTCTAATTGCTCTGGCTAAATTTCTAGTACAATGTTGAATAGAAGTGGTCAAAGAGGGCATCCCTGTTTGTTCCTGATCTTATAGGGAAAGCCTTTAGTCTCCTACCACTGAGTATGGTGTTAGTATGAATTTTTTGCAAATGTCCTTTACTTTGTTAAGGAAGTTTCCTTCTATTCCTGTTTTTGTGAATATTTTTCATCATGAAAGGATGTTGGATTTTGTCAAATGCCTATTTTGTGTCTATTGAGATGAACATATTTTTTTCTTCATTCTATTAATGCAGTATATTACTTTGGTTGACTTTCTTATGTTGAACTACAGCTTCAATATTTTTTAAAGGGTAATTAATTACAAATATGTATTACTATATAAAAACTATGCTCTGAGCATCATTTTAAAGATTAGTTCATTTTTTCATTCATATATTAATTATACTCCCAGGCTCTATTCTATGTACTGAGGGTATATCACACCAGTCGGTTAAACAAACATATCTACCTTCCTGGAATACCATCCTGATAAGTAAAATATAATAAGCAAGATAAGTAAAATATAGAGTATGTAAATTAGTGGCAAGTGATAGGAAAAATAATAAAGCAACGACAGGGACAGAGAGTATGAAGAAGTTGATATTTTAGTTAGAAGCCTATCTAACTTACAGCATTAGAGTTTATACACATGTCCATAACCTAGCATTGCTGTAGAATTAAAGAAAAACACTTTTAGTGAAAAGGAAGAAATTGTCTAAATGGACTTAATGTCTCCCACAAAAATCCTCTGCCAAGCCACAACCCATACTAGGAAATCCCATTTCCTTTTGGCTCCATGTCCTCCACCAACAGATACTGACCCTGATGCCAAACCTAACATGGTTTTTAGGTGTTATGAGCCAGTGAGGGCATAAATGGCACCTCACTGGCTCATATTGCCCTCTTCAACCAGAAAAAGACTACAGAATCTATCAAATGATAAATGAGTAATAGTCCAGAGTCAAATGCTTCAAAATACCCACGTTTTCCAATTTTCATCCCTTTCATTCATTTTAACAGCTGAAAATATTCAGGACTGTGCATTTGTCCTTAAGTCTTACAGGCTAATTTCTTGATACTGTATGATTCTTTAAGTTATAAAAGGTTACATGATCTTTTCATTGCTGACTCCAACATGCTACAGAACTTGAACACATTCATCTAACTTGAAGAATATTGAAAAAATGCAGCATGAGAACGAAGGGCATGCATGCTATTTGATAAACTGACCACATACATGAAAACAATAACTGAATGCCACTTAACTAAATCACAGAAATAAAATACATCCAGGTTTTTAATTTTCTTCTAAGGAGGCTCCCCACCCAGTGTGAAGCCCAACACGGGGCTCACAATCACCATCCTAAGATCAACACCTGAGCTCAGATCAAGTCAGACGCTTAACTGCCTGAGCCACCCAGGTACCCCTATACACCAAGTTTTTAAAACCAATTATTATGTAGGTTAAACACCACTTAATTTAAATTATAAAACAAAACAGCAATATGCTTATTAAGAGCTATGTAGATTTTTAATAAGGACCTTCTTAGAGAAAACAATCATTTGACTTTATATCTAAGAGGCTGCCTGCTGGTAACAGGCTCAGTGATGTCTTTCAGGCTGTTCACCTCACTCGCCTTTCTCCCATCACAGCAGACAGGACACACTGTGTGAGTAACAGGAAACCTGTGCTTCCTCGTCTTGTGCCCAGGCCAACCAATTAGCATGTCACCAAGAGGGGCAGATGCACATGAATATGGAGCACAGAGCCTCATTTTTCTCTTCAGTCTATCAAGCCATGAATTCACTAATCCAGTTTTATCCTAGAACCTTGGGGGTGGGGCTGAAGGGAAGAAGGGTTTCCCAAGCCCCATCAACGGGGATGTGAAACTCGAAACAATCAGGCTCTGTCAGCCCCAAAGGGTATTTCTGAATGCAATGGCTCCATCTTTCCATACCTAGGTACACTTCCTGGCAGAAGGTACTAGGTATACAGAGACCTCCAAACTATTCTCTATGGTAGACAGTCTTGATGTTATGTCATTTTATATAAAGAAGAAGGAAGGCTTGTTATAAAATTTTGTGCCTGAAAGGTAACAGGTATACCCAGACATTTAATTAAAAAAGACCAAAACGTTGAAATGAAATTACGAGTTGCCTTGATTTCAGAAAAATGTAGGAGAATGAAAATATGCAGTGATTAATTTTATTTATTAGATTAGATCAATTTCTACAGAGAATTACTATTCTTTGCTCGTCAACACAGTTTAAGGCAATGTAAACACATCCCTATTGCTACCATGCCCAAATATTTCTCTGCTGAGCTATTAGCCATAGTTTCATTTTATAAAAACCATAATAGAAAATGTGGCCAAACAGCTAGATGGAGTGTTCCCAGCAATATGGAGAAACAGTTGTGTTTATGCAGAGATTAGTCTTTCAAATTGAGAGATCTCCAAAGCTCCATTTGTACTTAAAAGGCTTGTCTTTTTGTTACCAAGTAAATAGCTCATTCATATTCTACAAAGAAAACCCTCTAAATTAGGAAAAATAGCCATATTTAACATTAGGTAAGGAAATGGGGCTGAAAGCGAGAAAATAAGTCTATTTCCCCCAGTTTCTTGGACTAGATTAAAGCCTGTCTTTATAATTTAAAATAGCCTCTGTTTTTTCCACATACAAGAGGCAGAAATTTCATGAAAGGCTGAGAAGTACTATCCATAAATGTAAAAATTATGCCAGAAAACAAGAAACACATTTTTTAAAAGAAATCTTGGGCCCTCTTCTCTTATTCTGCAGCACATATTTCTTAGCTGCTACATTCCCTCCAAAGATGGAAGGGTAGTTGTCAAGATGGTCTGAAAAGGCAGCATTCGGCAACAGGTCTTCATGCCAGGGCCATCCTTCCTACGCACAAGAGTACCCATGAGAATATTTTTGGGACAACTTGAAACAACTTAAACGTGACCTGAAGTTCATTTCTCAGAATTAGGAAAAAAATATCAGAATTGTGTGGGTGGCATGTACACTATGTGATGCAAATTAGAGCCTCTGGAAGGCACAATGTACACCAGTTAAGTCACTATCTCAAAAAAATGACAATCTGAGAGATGAGAATATGTGTTAAGAATTGTTTTTAAGTCTGATTAAATATTAAAATAACAGAATGGAGCTATGACACTGAGAGGGAACAAGGGTAGTGTGTCCTGTCCTTCATCAGTCATGTGTCCACACATGACTTTGTTTTTGCCTTTGTTGCAGCAGGCGGAGGGTGCAAAGAACTGACAAGTGGAGCCCGACAAGCAGTGTGCCCTTTCAAAGGAGGAGAAAGGATTCCTGTCAAGGAAAATGGAGGAGAAAAGAGTTCTCTTCAGACACAAAGAAGGTTGGGAAGAAGGAGAGAACCTGAGAGTCTGTCCTCACCTGTCAAAGTCCAGGGATGTTGCCACACTCAGGAAGAAGTCAGCATTCACATGGCAGCCCTTCCCTAAGTACACACACACATCATGCCTGAATCTAGAAATTCTGTGTGGGAATCACCAATTGCTTCACAAAGATTCTACAGCCGTTGGTCCCAAAGAATATCAAGTCGGAAAACATACCACTCCCCCTTAAAGTCATCCTTAGTTAGTGCAGCTGAACGGTTGGACATGTCTGTCAGCGGGAAGTCTCCATAGCAACCTCACCCAAAGTGTCCAGATCTCCCCAAGAACACCTCTTCGCAAGAATTATGATGCTCCTTCTGAGTCTGGGCAGCAAGTTGTTCACCAAAACATTGGATCCATCTGGCTCCTTCTTTATAGAAAAGTTCCTGGATAGAACTTTGCTTGGGGTCTTTGCATTTCTGGACGAAGTCCTTACTGTCCATGTCTACCCCTTATAGCCACCACAATTGAGCCTGCCCTGTTCTTCTGGACCATCTCCCTGCTGCACTGAAACATTCCTTTCTTGGAGAGCTTTTCAAGGCTTGGGCATAGAAGACTTCTGCATTAATTAAGAAGACATATCCCAATTACATACCTCCCAGATTTCTTTTTTATAATCACTAAAATCAGTTCCAAGATCTAACTACTTATAGGACACTGAATGTCTCACAGTCCTATCTAAAATTCAGCTTATCTTACACCAAACTTGGCATCTTCTCCTGAAAAGCACCCTCCTCCTTGACTGCATGGTTTGATGAATCACACCTTCATTCACTTGACGCCTGAAAGCTTCCCCTGGGCTTCTCTCCCACCAGCTCAACAGTCCTTTGATTATCCTTCTTCACTTAAGTTTTAAGAGCATTCGCATTGACTGATTGCTTCCTAGTCTTACTGCTACTGTCCTATTCGGAACTATCTCACACCTGGCATGTTTTGTTTCCAGTCGGTCCACAAAATGGGTCTGCTTTGGGGATGGCAAAGGATTCCATAACCATTAGTTGTGTTCCATTGCTGTAGCTGCTGTTGCTGTCATGATAGACATGATGTCAGCCCACTACTCAAAAATCTACTGTAGTTTCTATAGAATGAATCTCAACCACATTAATTAACTGAACAACTGGCCCCGAACTCCTTCTTCAGCATAATGTCCTTTCCTACAAGGACACAAGGACCTTTCCACTGCCCTTCAAGTAAAGTCGGTGTCACTGTTAGTATATGTGGCCTAAGGAAATGCTTTCTAAAATGAAGCAGCTGGGCTAGAATTTGTAGAATTGAAGTGAATGTAAATGTCCGTATTTCTCACAGAGTATAAACACTGAGAAAATGTAGCAGTAGAATTTTTTTTTCTTTTTACTTGAACAGTATCTTCATATACATAAGACCATGTGTATTAGGTTCCCTACTGCTGTTGTAAAGAACTACCACAAACTTAGTAACTTAAAACACAAATATATTATCCTGCAGTTCTGAAGATCAAAAGTTCGAGATGAATCTCAGTGAGCTAAAATGAATGTCAACTGGGCTGCATTCTTTCCCAGCAGCTCTAGGAGAAGATGTTTCCTCGCCTTTTCCATCTTCTAGAATTTGCCCACCCTCTTGGTTCAAAGCCCCTTTTCTCCATCTTCAGAGCCAGCAATGGCAGGCCATGTCCTTTTCAAATCGCATTTCTCTGACTTTTCTTCCACCAACACATCTCTCTCTGATCACAGCTAAGAAAAGCTCTCCACTTTTTCAGGCCCGTGCATTTGGAGCTATCTGGGCAGTCCATGATCATTCCTGCAGCTCAAGGTCTTTTGCATAATCCTACGTGTAAAGTCTACGTGTAAAGTCTCTGTTACGTGTAAAGGTAATACATTCACAGGTTCTGGTGATTAAGACATGGACAACTTTGGGGGGACATTATTCTGTCTATCACACTTAAGTAATTAAGCAGAGAGACAAAACCGTGCAGTGAATGTTTCAGCATATTTGCAGAACTGCTCTCATTGGATACAGGTTAATTTTCACCTGCCACACACACTCCAACATGGCCACAAGCCTGCTCGTGGAGGATGCCCAGGATGAGACTTGTATAAATGATATGTGCCTAAATGATAATACGTGCATAAGACCCATTCTCCTTCCCCAGCCAAAGAAGAAGAGCTAAGTTTTAAATGTCACATGCTAACAAATAGCATTTTTAAATTCATGTGCAGCTTTCCTTCTTAGTTGCTAATTTTTGTTTTCCCTGCATGGCATTTTAAATGCCTTGTCATGTGGAAGTTGATACAACTACGTAGATTTGTACCACGGCTCCTGCCTTAGAATGAGTCCCCAAGCTCTTCCCTTATGCTCTCTCCTCCCCGGACCTTCCTTAGTGATGCTGTGTTCTTGATCCACTTGGGATACTTACTATAATTACCCTCCTCAAAAAGAAATGAATGAAATTAAAACTCTCATGATGAGTAAAAGACAAAGAGATCATCAGAATATGTACTAATGACCAAAGTGATGGTGCTGGAATTTGCTGTTTTCTACAAAGATTCATGGCTTTGTTCGCTTAACATTTATTAAGTACTGTCTTTAGGGAGCTTATAACCAGGAAGGTCAGTAGGATAAGCACTGAAGTAAGGAAACTGTAAAGGAAAAGTCAGGGTCTCCCGTGCTAATGGAATGATGCTGAGAGAACAATGCCTCACAGCAGAGAGCCCTGGGGCAGCTTGTGGGGCAAGCTTTAGAGCAGGACCATGAAGGAGGGGACGATGTGAATTTTTAGAGATGAAAAAGGTAAAGAAGTGACAGAAGCAAACTTAGATAATGCTGTAAACCCCAAAATTTAGAATAAACCATGTATATTTAAGGAAAAGAACAGTCCTGTATAACTACAATTTATTAAGGTTCTTTAGCCTGAGACTGAGGTCCAAACCCACATTAATAGCATAAATTGGTTTATGTCTGCAAATATAATAGTGTTTTTGCATTTCTACTTATATGAATGGTTTACAAAAATAAAATTATAATCAATATATGGATCTATAATCACTGGTATGCATTTGTGTGTGTATATATATGAATGTTATGTCAAAATTACCATGCACTGTCTGTTATGTGGTAGGCTTTGTGCCGGACACAAGGGTCTAAAAATGCACAGGATATAGACCATACCCTGGAGGGATTACTCAAAATCCAGCAGAGAGGGATAATTAAATAAATAATTAAAATCCAACAAGACGTGGGTTACAGGGATCCACGGTAATAAAAAAAAAAAGAGCACAATGAAAAGAGAAAGGGAAATCAACACACTGAGAATGTAAAGTGGCTCATATACCATGCCACCTGCTTCACTGCCCTTCCTGGGAATGCCTTACCCAAAAGAGCAGCCAAGGTGGGCAGGGAGTGGTGACAGAAGCAGGTAGTGCCTACTGGCTGATGAAGCAGCACTCTCTCCCACGCAAGGCATGCTCACAGAAAGACATGCAGGAAGAAATAAAAAAGTTTTTACCACCTTTGAATTCTGGTCTCCCTTTCTCAGATGGAACTCAGGTCAGTCCCTCCCTTCCCCACCACAGCTGGTCATTTTGGTAATTATTGATTCATATCCCAACCCAAACCACTGGTACACTGGACTTTTGACCCATCTCCTGCCTAGCAGTCCATGAGAAGATGCCCCTTAGTTCTTGGAAGATGTTTTCTTACCACATCAATGAAATATGTGATTCTTCCCCCACTGGCTGGGAGCCAAACAAAAACATGTTTCTTCTAACAATGGAAAGCACTTGTGAGATGACTGGTCTCCCTATAAGGAGACCTGTTAGATATATACAGGGAAATCAAAAGAAGCACATACTGGAACAGTCACCTGCTGGGGCTCAAAATAAAAGCTAGACTAATAAGTAGGCTTATTTCATGCATATTTTTGCTTTTATCATCATCTTAAAATATATAATTA
Source organism: Meles meles (assembly GCF_922984935.1). Lineage (NCBI taxonomy): Eukaryota > Metazoa > Chordata > Mammalia > Carnivora > Mustelidae > Meles > Meles meles. Next base: position 33,520,731 of record NC_060077.1, read on the forward strand.
TAATGTATCATCCATTCATCTTAGCACCACCAATATTTGTTCAATTGTATGTTAAACCACCAAAAATGATATCAAAGCATTGCAGTTTTCACAGAGGACCAGCGATTGCATTTTCAGAAATTGACAATGACTTTTTACGATATATATAATAAAATAACTTTACAAAAAACATCCTTGTATGTATTAAAATTGGGGTTTTCCTAGTCATTCATTAGTAAATGTCTGATATCAATGCAGTAAGAGAATTTTATTAAATGCTAATAAATTAATCCCTTTGTGTTAACAAATAGACTTTTTTTTTGCCCCAAATTTATACACTCTAAATAATACTTTTAAAGCTGTGACTTGTTTGATATAGTACTTGTGATTTTCTTCATACAGTGATAGTGTAGTGTATACATTTATTTTATATATTATGATGTTGTGACATCTTAAAGAAAACTTTTTAGCTGGAGATTGCTTCTCCCAGGACTAGCCAATTCTTCCAGCTACCAAAGGGTTCAGCCAGGAGCACACCTTTGATATGCAAACTGACCAATCCAGAGTCAAACCTCTCTGGCCTGTCCACCGCAGAAAGCAATATTCCTGTGCCCCAGTCACCGCAGGGCCAGGTACCAGGCAAACTAGAGACCACCTCTATAGTCCAAAGCCTGCCAAAATTATTTGACATAGCCAATCTAACTATTTACCCTGCCCAACCTTGCCATAAAGGCTGTGGCCCAAGCTCTCCCCTTATTTCCAAGCTCTACCTCCATCCTTGGTTTTTTCTGGGACCTGTGAGTACAATAAACTTCCTTCCAAGTCTTGTTCTCTTCTCCTCCTGTGGCCACACTATTCTGACTTTACATATCCTTTCTTATAGCAGATAGAAAACCTATATAAAGTGTGTTAATATGCAAGAATTAGGTCCAAAATTTGTTAAGACAGAATTTCCAAGCAGAAAATTTACACCACAGAGGAGGCAGAGGACTGGAAAAAGGAAAAAACAAAACAAAGCAAAACAAACAAACAAACAAAATGGAGAGAGGCTGAGATGAAACTCTCATGATTCATTTCTTTGATCTCTTTCTTGCACCTACAACACTGTGGGAATGAGTCCGCAATGCATCTTCTCTAATAGGTGGTATTTCCGATTATAGGAAAAAGGGCAATTTCATTCTGTTCTTACTGAGTGCAAGGATAATGATTGGGTATTTTACATAAGGTTACTGGAGTTGAGTCTTTAAGAAAGGAGGGACAAACCATATTGGTCCTGTCATTGCTGTCTGGTAAGTGGTATCCAAGAAGAATTACTCAAGGTGGGATTTCTGTTCAAAATGATGGAGAGATGTGGAGCGCCTGGGTGGCTCAGTCCGTTAAGTGTCTGCCTTCAGTTCAGGTCATGATCTCAGGGTCCTGGGATCAGCTGCAACAGGCTCCCTGCTCAGTGGGGAGTCTGTTTCTCTCTCCCCCCGACCTCACCCCACTGCTTGTGCACTCTCTCTTTCTCTCAGATAAATAAATCTTTCATGGAACGCTACATCAAAAACTAATGATGTACTTACTGTATGGTGACTAACATAATAAAAAAATAAATTAGATAAATAAATCTTATAAAACAAAATCTTGTAAAATACAATACAATACAATACAATACAATGATGGACAGCTGCATCCAGAAAGAAGAGGTGGTTGCTGGAGTCTTATAAGTGAGACTTGGTTCCTGAAAAACCATCACAGGATTCTAACAGATCTTTCAAATTTGCAATTTAGAAGGTCAGAAGAGCATTTTTAAATAAACAAAAATGTAAACTACAGTCATGTACCGCCTATCCACCAAAACACATCACACAGACCCTTGGTCACTCTGCACTTTGGGTCCGTGTTTACTTCTAAGCACCTCAAAGTCTTTATTGACTTGTGTTGTAGATGCCTAGTGTCTGAAAAGATCCCAAAAAAGAGATGCCACATCTACTTTGTGAAGGAGCCACCGTTTTAGGGCTGTGTACCCTCTGGAGAGCTCTGTCTCCCCCTGAAATTCACTCTCCCACCCTGTGCCGTAACAGCTCTGCTGAAACCTTCACTCTACATTTCATTTGAAACAGCCCTAAGTACAGACAGCAGGGGTCATCATCCAGTTTAAGAAAAAAAGAGAGAAAAGAAGAAAATAAGAGAAATGAAGGAGGGAATCAGATGGGGAGGTGCAGGGAGGGATGGGAAAAGAGAGGAGGGGTAAAGGATGAGAGGATGTGCGTTTCAAAGTTTAGCGCCTAAGTGAGAAGCAGAAAAAAGAATTGCTACAGCAAAATATCCTTCTAAACTTATTATAATAATGTGTTAAGAAAAGCCTGAAGAAGGGATGACTGTAGTTTTAATTAGAACCTACGATGAATTTCCTACTAAACAGCAAAACACTTTACATAGTCTCCTCAATTGTACGTTAGTGACCTTTTCTGCAGGTGAGACATATTGCTAGGAACTGTACTGTAGAGAGAGATACTGCAGAAGAATATGCTCTTGGTGTGTATAGGATGACAGAGTGCCATCCATCAGACCACTGGGAACAATTTCTCCTTCAAAGTCCCCTTGGCAATTCCCCTACTGACTGTTCTGTTCTTCAGGTGATGGGGAGCCCTCTCCCCTCTCTGGTGGGAAGAGGGTCTTGCCTCGTGAGGATCATCTTGCCATGTGTTTGGGCTAGGCTGGCAAACTAGATTCTAGGATGAAGGCAAACATTCCCTTGTAGATGGAACTGAGCGGGAGGCACAGGACTGACCAAATAAGGGGCTGAGACAGTGTGTAAGGATATGGGCATCTACCTTGCCTTCCTTTTGCTATTGTCCTTTAACAGTAAGAAGCATCTTACCACCTAAGCCTAACCGTAAATTTCAAAAGAACAGGGACTGTGGCTTTATTCATGTCACTATCACATAGCAGGCTCCCCTCTCGAAAATTTTTACTGTTCAGTGCATATTTTTCAGGAGTGCTCTGGTCCTCCTTGACTGGTGTGTGTTGGAGACAGGTGAAGGGGAGGTGGATAGGCAAGCTCCTGGGCAGCTTACTGGGAGCTGTGGAAAGGAGAAAGGAGCAAACACATGCTCTGCCCTTGTGTGTGGCAGGGGGTGAGGGGGTGCGTTACGTCTCAGTACCTGCCCTTTTGCACCTGCCTTATGTCCATGCACAAAGTGACCAAGCTCAAAACTCCTCCATGAAGAGGGGGGACACATGGGAAGTCAGGAGGACATGTCCTCAGTGGGATGTCTGGGCTATGGAATAATGCTGAGAAGCTCCTGGTATTTCTGGACCTTCTCAGTCAAGAACAGGGATCACTGCAGGCTCCAGCCTCTTCTGACCACAGGCTGCCCAGGGCCATGTCAGCATCTGCAAGCGCTTCACATATGCACCCCAAGCCACTGAAGTGCACCCACATCCCCCATGAGATAACCAACCACAACCAACTAGTTGATGTATAGTTACCTTATGCTGACTTTTAATTACATGTGTTCATTTCCATTTTCTGGTCTTCTTTTCCTATCTGGGAGGCAGTACGATTGTTTTTCAGGTTTCCATGACTTGTATCAGCCTTCACAAAGCTTAGAGACCCTGGGCTCCTTGCCCACGTGCCCACTGGGAAGAATGACCTGCCTGCTAAGCCTGGAGCAACCCGAGTTCTGGTCCCAGGATGCACTTGAGCGTGCTTGGTCCTCTGCCAGGCCCTTCCAAGGCAGCTCTGACTCTTCTTTGGTCCCCGGCTACTATGTACTTACAGGTATCCCAGCATCAGTCTACTTTATGTCCTTTGTGTCCTTTGTAGGGGAGGACCACCAAGTCTTCCATGCTCTGGATTACCCAGTAAAGTGGCTGGTATAATAAGTACTGTTTGAATATCTAGTAGGTCCTATGCCTTGTTCCTACCTTGGGTATGCACAGCTAAGTGTATATGCGAGGGGGAACATCTGATGAATGGATGAATATATAAATGATCATGAGCTTTATCTCTGGACTCAGAGTTGTTTAGTCCAAGGCAACACAAAACATCCAATATAACAGCATCTGTCATAGGAAGGCAGTGCTTCCCCGGTCCCCAGAATCTTCTGGACGAGGCCTGCTCTGTGTGTGCCTTAGACTGGTACCCTGGCACTCAGCATCCTGTCCACCTCATATCTGCCAGTTGCAGGTCCAGGCAGGACTCCCAGTATGGGTTAGGCATGCCCTCCTGCCACCTTCCCTGCAGAGAGAGTCATCCTTCAATTTGGACAAACATTAGCGTCCCTGTAACAGCAGATAGCACCTGGCTGTCTTGTCCACTCAGTCTGATGATGCTTTTCATCCAGTTGACTTCTGCAAAGTGACAGCAAAAAAATAAAGGGTGGCGGGGGGAGCTGAGGGTGTGTCTTGGCATTAGTAAGAGCAAAGATTATGAAGAGAATGGAGTCACTTGTTAATATGAGCCAGGAAGCAAATACAGAACAGAACTGTAAGATAGGAATTCAAAATTCTATATATTTAAATTTTAATGTAATGCACTTAAATCATCCCTTTAAATTTGGTATACCAGAATTCTGTATGCATTTATATAGCACATTTAGAACCTCCTTCTAGAGCTCGGAAACTCTGTCTGGATAAACATCAACCACAAATAGCACAAAATCTAATTTATTTTAATCAAACGACTATGTCCTATCATTATCGTTAACATTTCTCCTCCACATGGGCTCTGCTCTCTTGTTCTCTCTAACACTCCTACTAAAGGGGGCTCTTCTATCATTTCTAGCCCCAGAAAGGCAGCGTATTTTACAAAGGAGCTCGGAGGTCCCTTATGGAGAATAACACTGCAGTAAACAAAAGTTACCACCAGACACTAAGATATGAGCAGCACACCCTCCTGCTCTGTCCCCGCACTCAGCAGAGGCACGGGAATGAACATCTGCAGTGTAAAAGCGGCACCCATTAGCTCCTACAGCTTGTTAGCATATTTTAATGCTGAGATCACAGCTTTCTATTTCTGTCAAGGTGCTACTAGGTGCCAGACTCTGGATTCACACATTGCGTCATTATTGTCCCCAGTGAACAGATTACACAGCAATATTGGAGATGGAGGTTGAGATGTAATGAGAAGGGGTACCAGTGGGAAAAGCAGACGGAGCACCTGGCACTTTGTAATGAATGAATGCGCTGATCACACGGAGGAAGGTTCTAATTTGAGCAGGCACCGGTAGACAAGTTCTACCCTGATGAGCACCTCTCTCAAAAACCTGAAAGTAATTACATTGCTTACCAAGAAACACCTCTCTTGAATAAATGTTGTGTCCAATACTTACCTCATTCAAGTTAATAACAGATGTCAAGTCACCAATTCAGGTGCTGTTTTGAGCCACAAGGGACTCTAGGATCAAAAACCCTGTTACTGGGGCGCCTGGGTGGCTCAGTGGGTTAAGCCGCCGCCTTCGGCTCAGGTCATGATCTCGGGGTCCTGGGATCGAGTCCCGCATCAGGCTCTCTGCTCAGCAGGGAGCCTGCTTCCCTCTCTCTCTCTCTCTCTGCCTGCCTCTCTATCTACTTGTGATCTCTCTCTGTCAAATAAATAAATAAAATCTAAAAAGAAAAAAAAAAAGAAATGACTGAAAGTTGATTTACTCATGAACTTTAAAAAAAAAACAAAACAAAAACAAAACAAAACAAAAAACCCTGTTACTTGCCAGCAGACCAAGACACCCCAGGCCCAAGATGCTGAAGATCTAAGGTCACTACAGAGAGTAGCAGAGCTGCTACTTCTCTATTCTAACTCATTCCTGTGACACCAATAAGTACAAATTCACCATTATCCATGATAAAAACAAGTGTCAGTCCTGGTCCTCCAAGAAAAACATCATTAAGGGTTTTGTCCCTTCCAAAAACATTACACCCAGAGTTTCTACACAATTCACAGATTCCCTGGTTTCCATAGTGCATGCACATGAACATATACCAAACATATGAGCAGCAAAACAAAACACAGTCTATCATCAACTGTTTTCAAAGGGAAAAGGAGCTGGACCCTGTATCTTTCTCCAAATACAATTCTTGGGGCACCTGAGTGGCTCAATCAGTTAAGTGTCTGACTTCGGCGCAGGTCATGACTTCAGCATCCTGGGATGGAGCCCCACGCCGGGCTCCCTGCTCACTGGGGAACAGGCTTGTCCTTCTCCTTCTGCCCCTCCCCACTGCTCATGCTCGCTCACTCTCCCTCTCTCTCAAATAAATCTTAAAAAAAATATTTAATTCTTGTTCTTTTTTTTTAAATATTTAATTTATTTATTTTTTCAGCGTAACAGTATTCATTATTTTTGCACAACACCCAGTGCTCCATGCAAAACGTGCCCTCCCTATTACCCACCACCTGTTCCCCCAGCCTCCCACCCCTGACCCTTCAATAATTCTTGTTCTTATTCAGATGTTGTATCTGCGCACAACAAAATCCCATGACACACATCTCACTCACATGCGTCCCAGAAGGCAGGGGAAATAGGGAGAAGTTGCTAAAGGGGAATAAACTTACAGCTCTAAGATGAATAAGATCTGAGAATCTAGTGTGAAACAGAGTGACTACAGTTGAAAGAGCTGTACTGTAGAAAGAAAATTTGTGGAGACAAATTTAAACTTAATTTAGAACTTAAACATCCTCACCAAAGGAAAAAAAGATAAATGTGAGGTGATAGACCCATAATTAACTAATGGTGGGGGGGGGGGAAGGCTTTCACAGTGTTTATATATATCACTTTAAATATTTTACAATTTTATTTGTGAATTATACCTCAATAAAACTGAAGTTTAAAAAATTTTAAAGAAAGTTGCGAAGTACAACCAAGATGTTACCATGATGACCCCTCAGCCCCTGGCTGACTGACAGGAGAGCCCAGGGCCCCTCCTACTGTGAAGACCCGTACTATGAGGTAATCTTTCTTCTCCCTATTCCTCTCAGTGCACTGCTCCCCTTAAGCACCGAGTTTCCCAGGAAGAGGTTTCTCCCCTTCTCCATGCTGGATCCCGGCTCCCTCAAAGACTTGTCCCTGGGATCCTCCCCTTGTCTGGAGACACCCACTGACCTCTCAAAGGCACCCCCTGCCCAAAAGAACTGCAGGGCCTCCCTTCCTCCTTCCCCCTTCCCCTTCCTTCATGGCCAGAGAGCCTCATAGGGCTGCCAGGCACTGTGCTGGACCAACATTACAGAAACGATGGAGCCTGCAGAGGCACAGGCGGGGCCTACACTGGGGCCACCCCACACGAAGGGACACCTCCAAGCTGGGCACACTGACTAGCTATTCGTCTTCTGATGTGGCTTGCCCAGATTCCTCCAAAGTCTTTTTCCTACATAATCTTTTTTTTTTAAGATTTCATTTATTTGAGAGAAAGAGAGATAGACAGAGGGCACAAGCAGGGGGAGGTGCAGAGGGAAAGGGAGAAGCAGAGTCCCCAGTGAGTGTGGAGCCCGATGCAGAGCCAGATCCCAGGATCCCGAGACCATGACCTGAGCCGAAATCAGATGCTCAAACGACTAATCCACCAAGCTGTCCCTTCCTACATCATCTTAACAAATATCATAGCAATAGACTATACTCAAAAACTGTTGGAAAAGTGCCACTTGTCGTGAATGTGCTGGGTGCCTACCCCCTCTTACAACCATCTGAGTTATGTCTCTGTGTCGCTGACCTCATGGGGCACATACCAAGATCACACGAAGGCCACCTATTTTGTGAAGAAGGGTCTTTCCAGGTGATTCCCTCTTCAATCTTTGTCTTTCCCCGTCACTGTCTCACCTGAAGTTAGTATGGAGCCATTATATAGTGGAAAGAAAACTGGTCTAAGAGATAGAAAGCATTCATGTCAGAGTCTCTGCCACTGGCTATGTTTGTGACCTTGAGAGAGTTATTTACCCTCCCTGAGTTTAAAGCTCCCAGGTCTATAAAGAGGAGCACTGGGCTAGGTGATCCTCAGGATCTTCCTGCATATAATTGCTTTGTAGCATAACCTTATTCCCTTACTCAAAAACTTTCAATGACTTCCTTCAGGACAGAGAATTAAACTATTTGGCCTGATATCCCTGGCTTTCTAGGATCTGGCCCCAACCTGCTTTTTCTAGTAATGCTCCTCAAAATCAGCCCTTACCTCCAAGCAAGCTGGCTTTTCATGGCAATTCCTACATGACATCCCTGCACACCCAATCCCCCACCTGTGCTTCCGGCCTGTCCTGCCTCTCAGGAAAATGAGAGTTCTCTAGAAAACCCCATGATGAGGTCTGCCCTGAGCTGTCCCACCACTAACACTAGATGGAAACCCCTGGAAAACAGAAACCATGCTCTGTATACCTACACTCATCCCATCACCCCACTCCAGTGCCTCTTACATATTCAAAACTCACAAAAATATTCTCCATGAAATATGCCTCCCAAAAAAGGACACGTTGCTTCTATTTAGTACATCATTTTCTGCAAGCAACTACACTAAATGTATCTAGAATATTCTCTAGCTTCCTGTCTAGATATTATCTTTCAATGACTAATTCTCTTTCAATTTCTAAAGAGTAATTGGTCTTGGTATCTTGTTTTCTGGGAGAAGCTAATTACACTAGCCATCAGTTCCTGTTATTTCCAGATTAAAATGTCTCAACACAAGAACAAACATGGAACTACAAGAGCATGGGGAGGTAGTTCCTGGATTCTGGCCACTGGCTCCTGATGGCCTTGTGAGGGTTAGCAGGATGCACTGATAAGTCTAAGAAAGTGAAGATTCTCCCATCTCTTAAGGTCAGATTGGCCTTTAAAAACTTAGTGTCATGCCAAGCTCTCTTTCCATGGAATAGGCAACACTCAACGTTCTAAGCATACCTAACAGAAAGAAGAGTATGTCTCCAAGGAGAACATTTTCCTTGGTTGCCCTTCCGTGAAAAACCATGTCAAGTCACAGACAAAGACTTAAATCACATCACAGAGGTAAACAATTGTCCCTGCCTGGCTCAGACACTCCCCCCATAACAGAGAGCTGCCGCCAGACTTCAACCTGCTGCCTGCTTCAAACCCACACTGGTTGGACAGGCTTGTTGTGAGCAAACCCACTGCTGTACCCTCTAGGAACAATACCTGGCCTTCCCCTCCAAGATCTAAGGAGAAATAAAGGTCAGAGGCTTAGCTCAAGTTCCTTGCTCTCCCCCCCCCCCCTTTTTTTTAAAGATTTTATTTATTTGACAGAGATCACAAGTAGGCAGAGAGGCAGGCAGAGAGAGAGAGGAAGGGAAGCAGGCTCCCCGCTGAGCAGAGAGCCCGATGCGGGGCTCGATCCCAGGACTCTGAGATCATGACCTGAGCCGAAGGCAAAGGCTTTAACCCACTGAGCCACCCAGGCGCCCCTGCTCTTCCCTTTTTTAGAATCAAATCAAATAATGGAAGCCCAGAGCTCCTGCTAAAAAGACAGATCTGGAGGCAACATGCCTAGTCACCCTTCCATAATAGGTGTGTGCCATCGTGAAGGCAGGGGCCTTTTCTCAAAGAGGGGGAACAATACCACATTCTCTTAGTCAAGGCACATACATAAGCCCACAAGTCACCCCACAAAATCTCTGGAGTCTTTAAAACAGGCAGATGCATGTTTTGTTTCTCTGATTTTAAGTGATCAGAACCAAGAGGTGTTGCGGGTTCTGCCAAGTGTTGTGGTTCTGCTTCCAGACACCCAAGGCCATCCATGTGAGTGGACATCACTCTCCCAACATGATGCCTTGTGCCACAATTGGGACACTTTTTATAGGTTATCTAAAGGGTATATATAACACTTATGCCATAAGTGTAAAAGTCTGATGGGGCCAGCAGGCAAAAGTTTTAGAGAAAGAAGGTGCCTTTCTGGGGCGCCTGGGTGGCTCAGTGGATTAAGCCGCTGCCTTCGGCTCAGGTCATGATCTCAGGGTCCTGGGATCGAGCCCCGCATCGGGCTCTCTGCTCCACAGGGAGCCTGCTTCTCCCTCTCTCTCTGCCTGCCTCTCTGCCTACTTGTGATCTCTCTCTGTCAAATAAATAAATAAAATCTTTAAAAAAAAAAAAAAAGAAGGTGCCTTTCTGAAGGACCACCACACCTTCTAGGCAACCTCAGCAGTATTTCTGAAAAGAGCCATTTTGGAACAAGGACAGACTTGCAGTATAAGCCATACTGCTTACGGCTGCAGCTCTGGAACACAGTATTTCATGCTTCCCTCTCCAGGAGTTGTGTACTTTGAGAATATTTTTCTTCATTGATTTTCCTTTTCTTTCTGGAAGGAAGAATCAGAAACTGTCTACTGTGCCCTCTGCTCTTAGAACATAACAAGAATGGATGAAGGAGTGAAAAAAATATATTATTGTTAAAAAATCCATGTTGTTGGAATTTTTTTCCAAATTAAAAGCCTATGCCCATGTCTTGGTTGAGATGTGGCTGAAAGAGCTATGAGTCCAGGTGGTTCATTCAGAGGTCTTGCTCTCGTGTGGGACGGGGGTGGGGGGTCAACTCTGTCTCTGCAGCACAGGACATGTCACATGATGGTTTATTTCGGCTATATTTTTGTAATTACTCAAAGATGGTCCTTTCCGAGCTTTACTGCAGACCTTTTGCGGTAAGTCTTCTAAGGCACATAAATGAACTGCTCACATCAAGCCCAACAATGAAGCCCTTTGCAGCTGAGCTGAGTCATGCTCTTCTCATTGGTGGTCCCCTCACCTTCCCCATAATTTCATCCTGTTAGCAATAGCCCCTTCCCCACCGCCACCATCACATTTATACTGTGAGTTTCTGTGAACAGAAGCTCACTACTTAGGTCATATAAACTCCTGGCACTGGGGAAATGTGGGGTAAAATGACCACTGGAAAGTAGCCACATCCTAGAGCTCGACCACATCCTAGAGCTCGACTGAGATTTTTATTTCATTTCCTACAGCCCCATTAGCACAGCAGCTTGTGATGAGGTCTAGCTCTGGAAAGTTCTGAGATTCATGAGAAACAAAAGCAAGCCAAGTGAGTTTCTAAAATCCTTCTTAATGAAGAGGCTAAACCCTAGAAAATGAACAGTCAGGATGGACAGTCTTAGTACCCTCCTCATCAATACCCATAATTAATACAGGTCACCCAATGGTCTGTGTCCTTGTCTTAATGCTCTGAGAAGTCACCCTCCTTTTCTGCTCCCTGGCCTTCCAAGGACCATGTCTGAATTAAATCATTCTGCATTCTGTGGCCAAGTACAGTTTAAATCAATAGCGTTATCATACTACAACTCTCCTTTCACACTCTCCCTAATGCCTAATATTAGCCAAGTTTGCACTGAAATTGATCAGTAACAGAGGGTGCTTTCTCTTAACACCCCCTCCACATCTAATCATCCCCCACCCGCAGCCCTTGGCCTCCCCCAGGAAGCAGGATCCACATTGATTTCTATCTGATTACAGGAGAGCTTGCCCTGACTTTCCCCGGTTACTTAAGCCGGCGTCTCATTGGGTGTCCTTAGAGACCAGGGCTTCGCTCAGGCAGAGAGCGTCTAGACAGTATTCATGACCCATCTGTCTGGCACGGCCCAGCGGATGGCAAACTCTATTAGAACTGAAACCATTTTTCCCTCCTCCTCCTCCCATCCCTCTCTCCCTTTGCGAAGCAGGAATCTGACACTGAAAATTACTATCATTGTTGCAATTCTCAAAATAGCACCGCCAGACTTTCATTAACATCCACGCTAGACTACTAAATATTTAAAGAAGTGGATAAATTTCCTCTGAAGTGGGACAGCCCTTGCACACATGAAAGCAGTCACAGAATCAAAATGTAAATCTAAGAGGTTGTTTTTATCCACGTAAATTTAGTGTCACAGCAGGAGGAAATGATGCCTCAGGTTTATGGAAACTTTCCCTCCCATTTGTTCTCTGCCTTTGTTTATCTGAAAAGGCAGAATTGCCTTTCAAGACCCGACAAGATTTTAATTGATCCAAAAACTGTCTTGGAGAAACAAAGGCAGCAAAGCAAAGGGGAGGGCCGGGGAAGAGCCCCCCTGCCCCTCGTCCCCCACCCCCTGCCTTCAGCAGTGAAGGAGGGTGAGCAGGCTGCTAGTGCCTCCTCAGGCGGCCTCACCCTACGAAACCCATCCAGGTGGAATGCTGCCAATGATAACCTGGAACTTGATCCCGCTCAGCTGAAGAGACGCGTATCCCTTCTCCTAGCCTCGTTTTAAATACCATCCTGGATCATTTTCGTACAAGTCGATAATTGTTTTGTCGTGGGTTCTTTTTCTTTTTTTGAGTTGAAAAAGGGGTGGGGAGCCCTGTCAAAAAATAGACATCGCTCTGTAGAACAGCTTGCTTCACTGAAAGCGGCCTCTCCTACCGGCCTTGACTGACATGAACCAGAATTCAGCAAGCGGGACCTCCAGAACACCAGCCACCCTGCCGTGCTCGAGGATAATGTAAAACACTGGAAGACCCTTGTCCCTCCCTCCTTGCAGTCAGCAGTATCAAGAGTCCAAGCTGCTGAGTTGCTCAAGGGTCCAGGAAACAGGCAGGGGCCTCTGTTCACTGGGACAGCTGAAGGGCCTGAAGGGGCCCTGGTGTGCACACAAGATCAGGAGGGAATTAAGGGGTCTAGGGCTGCAAGCCCACATCTGGCCAAGGAGGGCTCTTGGGGCTCACAGCAGGTGAAAAGGGGAGAGTAATGGCAGAAAGAGCTGCTCCACTCTTTGGGTCCTGTCAAGGTTGAGCCACACAATCTGTCATGTTCATAGGGTAGCTGTCATCACCCTGTCCCAATGGGGAAAGTTAGAGCGGGAAACTGATTTCCCCCAAATCATGGAAATAGTACACAGCCTGGGCAGAACTGAAGGGGGTTTTAATTAATTAACTAGTGGAAGAAACCCAATGATCCCTGACACACTAGGACAACTGGGTTAAGGTTTTGTAATCTATTTGAAAATCCAGGATGAAACCAAGATTATCATCATCTATAGATCGATTAAAAATTGTCATATAAATTATTGCTCTTAGAACACTCACTTCTATGGGCCTTCATAATAACAGTCTGTTTGATCTCCAGCCCCAAATGCTACAAATCTTTAAAAACTGATGAGTAAATCCTTACCTTCTTCAAAAAAAAAAAATCATGGGAAAAAAATACCCAGAAACAAAAACAAAACCACAGCCTAACCACAGATTCCTAGTTGTGTGAGTCTGAATAAATTATCTAACCACTCTGAGCACTATTTCCTATGAGAACTTTTCTACGATGGTTTTGATAAATGAGATGATACATGTAAACACTTGGCACTCAGAAAGGTCAGCTCTCTGCCTACCTTATCCCCACCCCTGAAGCTGCAAGCCTTCAGATAAACTCTTTGTACACACCCCAGCCCTCCCACACACTGGTCATCAGAGAAAGGGAGCAGTGTTTCTCATGAAACACATGGGAACCAGAAGTGGTTAAAAAACTAGGGTCAGAGAGCTCCTGGTGTGCACTTCCATTCTTTACCATTGGAGATGATGAAGAGATTAAGAGTGGGAGGGATCTGACAGGTGTCCCAGCGCACCCTCCTTACAAGCAGTATTCCTGCTCAGACTTTGCTGAGAAATACAAACAATTATCTATGAAAGATATGACTGAGGCAACTGGCAAGAGTTTAATGTGAAGTATATATTGGAAAATAGTACTGTGTCTAACATTACATTTTGGGGGTTTGGGTAACTATGTCATGATTATGAAAGAGACTCTTTTTCTTAGGAAATACACATTGAAGGATTTTGAGGTAAAGAGGCATGATGTCTACAACTTACTATAAACTGGTTCAGGAAAAAAATGAAAATGTTAATTTATAGAGACAATGATAAAAAGGATAAATTTTCTAACTTTATTATTTGAAAATTATTTCAAAACGAATTTTAAAAGACAGCAAACAGAGAAACAGGGCTGTAAATGTAATAGTATTTATTGAGCATTTACTATGTACCAGGCATTGTTATAATTGCTTCACCTATTTTATTAAATCCTCAGAACAACGCTTTGAAGGAAATACCAATATCATTATCATCATTCTACGAATGAGAAAATCAAGATAGAAAGAGGTGAAGCAACTTGCTGAATGTACAATCAGTAAGGGATGACTGTAGGATTGGAACTCGGGACTTAATATTATAATTTATATATTTTAAATAAATTGTAGAGCTAGCCTGGGACCCTAATCACGGTTCAAAACATTGGGTCTATAGGAAACTATGTTCTCTAGGAGTAATAAGAAACCCAGGATGCTAGGGATGCATTGGCATAAAACTGGGACCTGCCCTGGTAGGACTAATCAGGTAAGTGAAGCTACACACCATGCCCATACACACTCACGTACTTACATACTCGTGTATGCACAGACCACACACACTCACACACTCTGGCACATTCACTCATACTTCTTTAGGACCTGCAGGAAGTATTTCACATCTCTTCCCGGCTTGGCATAAACCAGCCCTTAATATAAAGCATGTGGATATTCAGAAGCTGAGGATTGATCTTCGGAGGGTTGCTGTATCGGGAAACCTTGACCTCCAAAAAGCAGTAAGTCTATCATACTGTTGGTCACAGGATAAACTAAAGTAGGCTTATACTCTGGTTAGTTTGGGTGTTTATGGTAACCTAATATATATTGCAATGACAGATGATTTGGGGGATAGACCTTATTGTCATCTCTTTCTGTGTCCTAGCATGCAGGCTGCCAGGATTGTATAGATTATTTTTGACTCTTTGGTTCCATTGGCAGAGTACTTGGCCACACAAACAGAAATTTCTTTACATCCTCTGGTCTGACCTGAGTTTTCCAAAATAATCACATTCATCCATTCACTCAGTATATACATACAGGGCCATGAACCACATGATATATATTATATGTATTATATACCATATATATCATACACTATATGCTATATATAGGCCACATTACCATATGTTATACATGCCACATACCATATGTTGTATATGCCATGCACCATGCTGTTTATGCCACACGCTATTGTGGGCACCAGGGCTACCGCAGAAAACCTTATAGTCCCTGTTCACTGAAGGTCATGCCTACAGCATGCTGAGAAATAGTAGAGGAAGGATAAATGGTTTTCAATTGAATACAATAAACACTTCTCTTGTGTCCATATATGTACTGTCCATGCTATGTTAGCAGTATCAGTATTCCAAAGATATAAGCATAGCCCCTGCCTTCAAAGAGCTTACTATCTCGTGGGAACTATACTCATATACATGTAATGATCATGCAGAACAGACAGCACTTTAGGAAGGGCACCAAGTGCTGCAGGGTTCTAAGCAGGAGAAATTGCTTCTGGCTTTGGGGAGGGGATCAGAGGAAGGGTGACCAACTTGATAAACCAGGCAGCTGGCCAAAACCCTAAAAAAGATGCCAAATGAGAAACTGGTCTGGAGTGGAGGAAAAAAAAAATCATTACTTCAGCTTTGGATGCTCTGGGTTTAGGAGAGCAGAGTATAGCCTTCGGGTCTGCACGCTGGGTACAGCAGAAGGTGGTGGGCTCAGAGGCACAGGGCTGTAGGAAGCTCAGAGTGCAAGGGAGATAAAGGATCAACAGGGTGAGGTGAAGGAGCAGGCATGAGGGAGTGAGCTCATGAGGCTCCTGGGTGCTGGGAAATTGGACAGACCTTCCACTCCCGGAGTTTCACCTATTTAAACAGGCCAATGGGGATCCAGAATCCTGGATAAGACCTGGGAGTTGGGTCACCCCAAGTGCAGCAGAGGGGTTTCCCAAAATTTTCCATATATATATCAAATGTGCTTTAGGAGCCCTTGGGTAGCTGGGTTGTTTAAATGTCTACCTTTGGCTGAGGTCATGATCCTGGAGTCCCAGGATGGAGCCCCACGCAGGGCTCCCTGCTCAGTGGGGAGTCTGCTTCTCCCTCTTCCTCTGCTCTGCCCCCTGTGGCAAGTCAGCTTCTCCCTCTGCTCCTCCTCCTGCTGGTGACCTCTCTCTCAGATAAATAAATAAAATCTTTTTTAAAACGTGCTTTAATTCATCAGTTCATAATAACACATGAAGAAAATCTCATTGGTTACCTGTGGAGGGTGATAAGGAACTTTCTCATTATTAAGACAACTGATCCTATATGATATGGTAATCACATAGTTAATGGGGAATTTCACTTTATAGAAGCATTCCCTACTAGTAAATGGAGAAAAAAAGCGACAGAATTAGGTTATGACCATTTTGCAACCCCTCATAACTAATGGACTTTTGGGAAGGAAGAAGATGGTGCTGGTGAAGCCACTTCACACACACAATATTCAAACGTAAATCTCCCCAAAGTCTAGATGTAACTACCAACTGACAGGGATTAGAGGGGCTAGAGGAGCACATGCAGCAACTTCAGGAGAAAGCAGTTAGCAAAAGCCTGAGTATGGAAACCCTACGGAAGAAACAACCCAGACCCTTCTAGCAAAAATTACAAGAAGTTAGGGGGTATACTATAGAGTAAAAAATTCTTGAGGGGCATATCAATCCCTCTTGGAGAAATATTTGGAGCCTCTTTGGATCCTGGTTCAAACAAACTGCAAACAGAATAAAACCTCATACACATTTATGAGACAACTGAAGAAATAGGAACTCTGACGGGATAGTTGACAGTAGTGACTATTAATGTTTACCGAAATAATTTCAGTAAAAAAAAAAAAGGCCCTGTCTTTGTGAAGCCTGTGTGTGGGTATGTTTTTCCCCATGGTTATGAGCCTGGTCCCAAATATAAAATACTGTGGTAATCACTTCATAATATACGTAAGTTGGATCCTTATGCTATATACCTTCAACTTACACAGCGCCGTATGTCAATCCTATCTTAAGAAAACTGAATGAATGGGGCGCCTGGGTGGCTCAGTGGGTTAAGCCTCTGCCTTCGGCTCAGGTCATGATCTCGGGGTCCTGGGATCGAGCCCCGCATCGGGCTCTCTGCTCAGCAGGGAGCCTGCTTCCTCCTCTCTCTCTGTCTGCCTCTCTGCCTGCCTGTGATCTCTGTCAGATAAATAAAATCGTTAAAAAAAAAACAACTGAATGAATGAACAAACAAACAAACAAACATACTTGCAAGGTGTAGAGAGCTGGCAGAAGACAGGAAGGCGAAGCACAGGGTAGTATAGCTCGGTGCCTAAAGGTGACTTGAGCCACTGAAAGGCCAGTCCCTTTCAGGGTGGGGTGGGGGGCTAGAGAGAGAACTGTGAGAAGAACTGGTTTGGGAAGAAAGACACTCAACTCAGGTTTTAATAATGTTAAATTTTATTTTATTTTGTTGTCACTACCCTAAATGGCCTTGGGCCCAAAAAAAATGTCCTTCTTCAAAAGTCCTGAAGTTAAAATCCTGGCTTAATTGGGTACACTTTATTAGCTTTAGTTCATTGAATTTTGAGATTATGAGATCACCTATGGAGAAAGAAGCAACTTCTCCCTCCCGTTGAGATGGGAGTTCCTCCACTCCCCGATTTCCCTGAATTGGACCCCCTCAGTTAATTGGAAATTCCACTGATGCTGAAAGTGAAAGTTGTTCTGATTAACTGCTGGCTTTGTTTCAACTTTGGGCTTACTCTTAAGGTCTAGCAGCATGAATTCTTTAGCTGTGATTGCTTAAGGAAGGGTTGTTTTTGCCAGCCTTCCCAAAGGACATGGCTCTTCTCAAGGCTACTCAATGATTGCTTCTGGGAAGTCAAAGGAACTCTGTGCTCTCCCCAACCAGGATGTGGCACAGGGGCTTTGAAAATGTCATGTAACAGGAAACAGCCTGATAGGAATGGTGAGGCAGGGTTCACTGAAAGTCTGGGAGCAGCAATGCAAGCATCACCCAGGGCTACAGGTGAGCTGTGCAGCTCTCCCCCACAACGCACAGCAGACCCACAGGCAGCTCAGTGCTTTTCAGAGTTGGACAGAAAGTGTAGCATGACTTATTGGCTTTTCTTTATGGGCCCAACCCACATTTTCCACCCTATCTCAGGCGACCTGCTACCCCATCCTTCTGCCCACAATCGTGCTATCCTTGGCCCTGACACTCTGTCCCTCTCCATGCCCCCCTGCACACCTCCTCCAGAAAGCCACCATGGCTACTTGTCCAACCAAAATAATTCTCTCTAACCTACTGAACCACAAAATACTAGAACTGCTTAGCTCTCACTACCCTGTGCTCGTATTTATCTTCCAGTTCCCCAACTTGACTATCAGCACCGCGGTCACAGGATCTATGTTTTTCTTCATCCCACACAATTCCTGGTACAATGATCAAAGAAAGCACTTAATAATTTTTTTGTAAATATAATAGTTTGTATAAAAATAATTTTATTTTTCTACAAATCATTTTACTTGTATAATTTGTATCTTTAGTGCTCAGGAGTACAATATTTTGATGGAGCAGCCAAGAGAAAAGACATGAGAAAAAACTGGCAATTTAGGCTGACAACATTTTCCTCTTCTATTAAAAAAAGTGCATCCAGGAAAATTCTTTCCTTGTGAGACAACCAACACCAGCCTAGTCCTCCACATCTATGCAAACCCTTTGAGGCTCACAGAAAAATAAACCAGCCTCAGTCAATGGATGACCTAACCATAGTTAGTGAAGTAGATAAAGCAGGCAAAAACATTCAGTTTAGGGGCTTCTGCATGGCTCAGTCAGATAAGCATCTGACTTTGGCTCAGGTCATGATCCCAGGATCCTGGGATCGAGCCCCACATTGGGCTTCCTGCTCATCTGAGAGCCTCTTTCTCCCTCTCCCTACTGCTCTACCTACTTGTGCACTCTCACTGTCAAATAAAATAGACTCTTCATAAAAATTAAAACAAAACAAAAAAAAACCCACCCAGTTTAGGTTGCAAAAACATTTTTTCAAGGGAAAAGCTGGTTAGAGCTACTGTAAGTGCCTCCATTATTATAGTATTCATGACCTCACAAATGACAGTAACTTTTTCTTTCTAACTTTAATCTAGGGCAAATTTTAGTAAATATCAAATGAGACAGAGATGACCCAAACATCCTAGCCATGGTGCATGCTCACAGCCAATAACATAGGCAAAAAACTGAGTCTAGCTCATCTGGAAATCCAGAAGATTCCAATTTGCTTTACCGTAAGCACAATCAAATAGCAGAACACTGAATCTTCCCTACAGGTGGGAACAAAGCAGGTCAAGTAAATGAATCTTGTTCTTAAATAGGAACAAGGAGGAAGCACTATGTATTTTTCTGGAATGTGACATTTTATAGGTAAGAATTCCTGTAGAACTTGAAGTTCTCGAGGCAGAGAGGAAGGAGAGCCTTGTCATCAGAGTTAGTACTCTGTGAAGGGTATACTGTCCATCTACTGGAGGAAATGTGTTGGTAGAGTCATTAAAACCCACTTTCAAACAGAGAGCCTCTAACCTTTGCTATGCAGCTATTAACAGGAAGTAACATATCCTTTGTTAATTCTACATTCTTGCCCAGTAGGGTATGGGGAAGAAAATATATTCACTCAATATTAGATCATCTTCCAGCATCAACAAAGAGCAAGGAGGCTACAACTCTTCCCAAAGACTCCTGACAACAAAGAACACACCGGTGACAACAAACTCAGAACAGGTGTCCCATATGACAGGGAACCCAGCTTCCCTCTGGTACCTGTGAAGAACTGGGGGAAAGGAGTGCAGAGGGGGCTGCGGGCCAGATCAGAGCAAGCTGCCCTCGGCTGAGCAGGGACAAGTCAGTAGGAAGCATCTAGAATCTGTAAAGATGAACTCACCTTTGGATACCTGCAAAGTCCTATTACATATGAAGACTGACACTCTGGCATTAGGGACAGAGGATACAAGCCATGGTGGTCCACCTCCTCAGGAAATGGCCACACAATGAGTAAGGATGATGAGAGTAATGATGTGATTATATAGACTATGCTTTTCATGTATATCATTTCACTTAAATTCTCACAACAACCTTATATGGCAGAGAACTATTCCCCTTTCACAAATAAGAAAACTAAGTCTTAAAGGGGTTTAGTCTCTTCCTTAAGCTGGAACTTGAACTGAAGTCTACTTGAAGCCACAGCCATGGCCTTAAACTTTGTTCTATGTCTCCTGGTTTTTGTCTTAATCTCCCATTTTAGCTAAAAGGACACAACAAGTTTTAGTTATATCTGAACAGCAGGGACTGACAGTTTGCCAACAGGATCTTAAGTTTCCTAGTAGGATAAACTTTTGTGGCTGCCTGGGCAATGTGGAGACATGTATAGATGTAACTCCTTCACCTAGCTTTAAGCAAAATTAAAGCATTCAGATTGTTAAAAATGAATGAAAAAGATTTCTGGAAATAGGCTTTAAAAACCAGAAAGTACTACTCTTGAGAATGGGAGAGAGGTGGGGGGAAGGGAAGGGAAGGGAAGGGAAGAGGATTCAATACAGCAAGAGGACTGCAGCTGAACTACCCTGAAGTGAAGGGGAAGTACCTTCAAGATACAGAGAAACAGTCTCCAAAGTGCCCCAGGTTAGAGGGCCAAATGTTGGGTCTGCTTGCTTTTCACACAGAACTCTCCAATCCAGTGAAAGTAGCATACGATTTTAGTATTCTCTCCACAGTTTATCATGTAATGCATTTGCTATTACTCAAGTCTAGAGAAACAAAAAATTGCCTTTACATTGTTCTTTACTTCTACAACCCACTGACTTGAGTCTAGTTGACCTACATCAAGTGCTTAGTACCAGCAAGATTCTACGTGCTTTATGACCATTCCACCTAATCCTTACAATGCCCATTCTCATGCTCCATCTTGCAGATAAGGTCACAGAGCTGCCCCATTATTAGGTGAGTGCTGTGGCCTGGATCTCAACCCAACAGGCAGACTTGGAGTAGGCAGGACAATTCACTGTGGAGATCCTTTCCCTGTGTCCAGGCAAACAGCATTATGCAAATTACAGTATTGATGAAACAGCATTATGCAAATTACAGTATTGATGACCATAAATTTACTCAGTTATTGCTTCTAGAAAGTCAAAGGAACTCTGCTCTCCACAACCAAGATGTGGCACAAGGACTTTGAAAATATCACAAGAAACAGAAGGACCAAACACCAAGAAAGTATACTCCTAACCTTAAATTGTCTTGCTTTAATTGTCTTATTGTCTTAGATGGGACTCTAAGGACAGTCAATATAAGAAAATGCAAACTGACACAACAGAAAAACTTGATGAGAATTATTGCGCTATTACACTCCAGAATTTAGCAAGCGTAAATAACAGGCTTAAAACTCACTAGGTATGATCATTTTCTGAGTTTGCTTTCAATATTAAAATAAAGCAAGAATAGAGAAAACCATTTCTTTTTAAAAAAATCTCCTCTCATTTCACATTACAGTATTAGTATTTATGCAGTCTGATAGCCATAACAAAAATTTTAAATCTTTAAATAAAAAAACAAATATAACTTTTCAAAATAATGGCAGTAAAACTGGGGAAAGAAGCAAATTCCAACAAATGATTTTAGTAGGACCCCATGAAGAGGAGCAAACATCCCTTTTGGACCTGTTATTTCAAAGACATTCTCATCATTAAGCCACTTCGCTTAGCTCGAGAAAACAAATTTCCTAAGAGAAGTTCAGCAGTGTTTCAAAGCTGACTTCTTACTCCTTTCTCTTCATAAAAACCATGAGATCAAAACATTGATGAACTTCAAACTCTGATTTCACCTTTTCAAGTTCAAGAAATGCTCAAAGCCTCAGCCTTGGGATTCACACATGTAAACACTTTACTTAACTTGTTTTCCATCTAGTGCCAAACAGAAAAACACAAAATCAGAACCTTTTTCAAGTTCCATATAAATTTTTCTATTTTCTTATTTTAATTACATGATAAATTATGAACTCTCCAAATACCTTTCTTTGCTTATTTAAAATTTTAAATTCATTATTTTAAATTACTCTAAAAACTTTCTGCAAAACTGAAATGAATACTAACCCAAAATATTATTTCTTTTTTTTTAACTTAATTTTTGTGTGTGTGTGTTCCAAAACTCATTGTTTATGCACCACACCCAGTGCTCCATGCAATATGTGCCCTCCTTAATACCGACCCCCAGGCTCACCCAACCCCCACCCCCCTCCCCTCCAAAACCCTCAGTTTGTTATCCAGTTAGTGTTTCTAAGTAGTCAAAGCCTATTTCAAAACACAGCACCACTGGCCATCTCTGAAAGTAGAATGAATTTTCCACTTTTAGACACACCATCTTTCTATACTGAAAGAAAAAAAAAATTCCCTTTGTGAAAGTACAAACTCTCTTTTCTTTTTTTTTTTTATTTTCATTTTATTTATTTTTTTCAGTGTAACAGTATTCATTCTTTTTGCACAACACCCAGTGCTCCATGCAAAACGTGCCCTCCCCATTACCCACCACCTGTTCCCCCAACCTCCCACCCCTGACCCTTCAAAACCCTCAGGTTGCCCCAACCTCCCACCCCTGACCCTTCAAAACCCTCAGGTTGTTTTTCAGAGTACATAGTCTCTTATGGTTCGCCTCCCCTCCCCAATGTCCATAGCCCGCTCCCCCTCTCCCAATCCCACCTCCCCCCAGCAACCCCCAGTTTGTTTTGTGAGATTAAGAGTCATTTATGGTTTGTCTCCCTCCCAATCCCATCTTGTTTCATTTACTCTTCTCCTATCCCCCTACCCCCCCATGTTGCTTCTCCATGTCCTCATATCAGGGAGATCATATGATAGTTGTCTTTCTCCGATTGACTTATTTCACTAAGCATGATACGCTCTAGCAAACTCTCTTTTCTTAACCAAAAATCAACATCCTTTCCCTTACCCTATGACCCCACCTCCTAACCATTTCAAAAAACAGAATCCGACTTAAGGATACCAAGGTAAGTAGGAGGGACTTACAGTTGAAGATGCCAGGAGGTGGGTGCTCAGTCACCAGGAGACAATTTTCTTCATCACTGTTGTCCCCACAGTCGTTCTGTTGGTTACAGACCAGTGAACCAAGATACAAGCATTTACCGCTGGTGCAGGTGAATTTGCACTCTGAAAAAGTACAATATAGAGCATAAAGTAGTCAATGCAAGCTTGATGTTCTTGAATTTGTCCCCCCTCCCTATTTGTGTGCCATGGTAATTTGGGAGATCAGTCTATGTGCAGATACTAAAAAACTGAACTTAGAGAGGGCTCTCTTGGTAAGGCCTTTCATCACATGAAACACATAAGACAGTGTCCCAGCCAGGGGAACTCTGGGGCCTGCGGTATATTACTCACTCCATGTCTCTAATCCGAAAATGAATAACACAAGTGCTTTCTTTCCATGATCTGCCCAGCAAAAGTCACAGATATAGGGTTCTTATTTTGCATGAAGACATCTGTGGCAGTTTCCCAAGCCTCCAAGAATGTGGGGAGCCTTGGAAGTAGCAGCTGGGGGTCCAGCAGAACTTGAGAGCTCAAGCTTAACAAAAGGAGGCTCGTATATTTTATTTCCAACTTGTCACTGGACGTTGTGAAGCTCTGAGCAAAATATTTAACCTCTCTGGCATTCATTCATCTCATGCCTAAGAAAAACTAATTTTAATAGCAGGCAGGGGTAGCACTGACTTTATAATGCAAAACATAGGAAAATAATGGGTGCTCTATGCTACCTGAGAAGCACACATGCCAGGGGCCATGTGAATAACTTAAAGAACATGAAGAAGCCCGGCTCAAATCTCTGTTGGCCATGCTGAATACAGAATCCCTGAAATCTCTACAACTAGTATAAGAAAATGGAATTTACTTTTGTAAGACTTTGAAATAAATTTGCAAACTTAACATATTACTATCAACGTAAGTATTAAACGATAATGGAAATTACACAATTATATACACGTGGGCCCATAAACATCTATGTCTATCTTACATGGCATATCACCTTGCATTCTGTGAGCTTTCTCCTAGGAGCACCCACAAAAGCTGGCGAAACTCACATAGTATGTACGAATCCGTGGGTAGGAAACAAAACCTCAGGAAAAGCATCGCAGACCCCTGCTGGTGCTGCCTATCACAGCGTCTTCATTTCTCCTCTATTTTGCCTGTCTAGAATATGGGTGGCAGGCCTGGATCAAATCCAAGGTCCTTTCAACTCCAAACTTCCCTTATTCAAATAAAAGATTGGGCATCAGCACACCAAGGCCTCCTCCAGCTATCCTAACAACAAACAGGGCTGCAAAGAGAATAACCTTTTCATCTGTTGCAAAGAGACAGAGAACTTAAATCCTCAAAGTATTTCTGTGACCTAGTATGAAAGGGATATTACAGTTCTGCATGTATTCCCATTTTCCTAAAAGAGTATAGAAGATACCAGCCCACCCCCTGACCTAGTTTAGAATAGCATGTGAACACAGCCCAACTGCACGTCTACAAGTTCATCACTGGCCAGAGTGTCCAGGTTAAGAAATTTGTGTGCTAAATGTGATCCAGGCCATGTGGTGGGAACACTGCTAAGGCCAAATGCTCTTCCCATAAGGTAGAAATATTAAAATCCAGCTGTTTGAAATCACATTTATGAAGTGACTTTTTTTTTAACTTAATGGAAAAAAGGAATGTCAAGAAAAGAATTTATCTTTCTTTCCAAAAGAAATATTAGAGTTCAGATTAATACCAAACATGAAAAGGACATTAGCCAAAAATAGACTGATGCTGTTGAAATGGTAACTGGAATAAAGGGAATACTAATCTAAATTGAATTAAACTCCAACTAAAAGATTAACCATCGCTGTGGTTTGAAAGGATCTCAGGTTAGACTACCACGTTCCAGTTTAAGTGGAACTTTAAACCAGCAGGAACTTGAAATGACCCCCACATGTTACTCATTTCAACTTGTTCAAGGAAGACCTAGTCCAGAGAACAAAATGTTTTTAAGGAAATGAATTATGTGATTCATTCACTTATATAATCAATATTTTAGCCCTTTCTCTGTTATGTGCCAGGTATCAAGACATGCAAACACAGAGATGAAAGAGTAGCTCTTTTCAAAGGGCTTACAACATGAATTTTTTTAATAACGTGAGAAATGACCAATATATTTTCTCTTTCCAAGGATATATTTTCCTTCTTTATGTCCTTCACATCTAGAGCACTGCCTAGCAAGTAAAAGGCACTCAGTGAATCACATATTTGTTGAATAAATGAATGATTTAATCTAAGCCTTGTAAGGACTCTGTGAAATAATTAAGGTAGATATTATTCCCATTTCATAGATGAAGAAATTAAGACTCAGAGATTGAACAACTTGCCCATAATTAAACTCCTAATAGATGGCAAAATCCAGAAGTGTGTGTGGATCTACCAGCGGGGGTCTCAGGCTCTCTCCAGAGCTGCCTCTCAGTTTCTGAGTCTGCTTTCATGAATGTGTAAGATTCATTTGTAATGAGGATCCCCACATACGTAACAAGATTCTCAAAACAGTTTATTTTCTTAAGTAGGCTTAACATTACTCAAGATGTATTAACAAGGCTTTTGCTGCTGATTTGCTTAGAAAGCTCTTACTTCTTAGATAATTGCAAACATCGACATCAACCCATAGAATTTCAAATTCAAAAAATCTAAATCTTTTCAATGGTAAGTCATTAGCTAACTATCAAACTAAAGGTCTTTCCATTACATGGCCACTTGAATCAAAACAACTAGATTGAAATTTTGAATCTATTGACTTCTGGATATGATTTAGAAAATACTAGAAAATTGCTATAATGTTATTAAGTGTTAAAGATTAATGCTAAAGGTGGAATGAAATTGCAGAGTAAAACATCTAAGGTAACATAATGGCATCAACAGAAGCAGGGTTTTTTTTTCTTTTTTTAATTTAAATTCAACTTAATTAACATAGTATATTATTAGTTTCAGAGGTAGAATTTAGTGATTCATCAGTTGCATATAATACTCAGTGCTCGTTTCATCAAGTGAGAGGCAGGCTTTCAACTAGATTTTGACTTACAAGGCCATCTCCACCATACTTGGTTATCCAAAAGCCCAGCGTGTTTAGACATTAGTGAGTAGTCCTCTAATAACCCAAGTTATTATGATATTTGAAACAAACTAAGAGCCCTAGATGAGAGGTTCTAACCTTAGCTGTGTACAGGAATCCCCTGAGCATCTTTCAACATTTCTGATGCCTGAGCCCCAGCCTAGGCAACTGTTCTCAGTGGTCCAAGGTGCAACCTGTGCAGCGGTTGTTACTAGAGATCCTTAGAATGACTCTGATGGGCAGTGAGGATGAAGAACCGCTGCCTCCTAAGAATTAGATAACTTACTTATATTAAGCCCCCTTTTTAGTTAATAGTTTTTAGTTAATAGTTTTTTATTGGAATGTTTAGTCACTATTTGGTAATAGAAACTTCTCTCTTAAAATAGGCAGATATTTTGATGATTCTTGGACATTAAACCTAGTTGCTACAACTCTGTACTGCCAATAGGGTATTTCAGAAGCTTTGGGACCAAAGGTTTGATCTCCAAACTACATTTTGACCCACTAAAGACAGAAAACTTCCTCAATGAAATAAAACTCATGTGAGAGAAAGAAGATAGAAAAATAAAAAATTTTTCTTACTATATACTTCATCCATTCTTTGTTGAGTATTTCTTATATATACTTGTTGAGTATTTCTGCCAAGCCTTAAGTTGAAGGATATCAAAGATTGCTTAAACATTGGAAATATTTTGGCTACAAATTCATGATGAATTCAGATGTGTAATACTGGAATGGACTACAGAAGGAACAACTCGGGAACTTAGTTTTTTCCTTCAGGAGCTATAGACATAATTTAAAAATCTGTAATACTTAAATAATTCCTCTTCCTTAAAGCTGGGAATTCTATTTAATTTAATTTATTTATTTGACAAAGAGAGAGAGAGATCACAAGTAGGTGGAGAGGCAGGCAGAGAGAGAGAGGGGGAAGCAGGCTCCCTGCTGAGCAGAGAGCCTGACTCAGGGCTCGATCCCAGGACCCTGGGACAATGACCTGAGCTGAAGGCAGAGACTTAACCTCTGAGCCACCCAGATGCCCCAAAGTTGGGAATTCTTAAATGAAGAAAATGGCATTTTTTTCTGCAATAACTCTCTGTTTCTTATGAAAATTTTCCAGAATCAGTAACAGATTTTAGAAGCACTTTATATACTCTAAGCAATACAGAATTTCCTCCAAATTTAGGGCCTTCTTTAGTTTTTCTACATACCTACATAAAGCTTTCTGATGATTTTATGACTTTGAATTGTCATAGCTTCATAAAATACTAATGCTAAGAGGCCCTAGAGACACAGTGGTCCAACCTCTCATGTCACAGATGAGGAAACAGTCCAGAGAGAATTCCTGACTTACCCAAAGTCAAAAAATGAATTCCCTATAATGGAACATCAGGCCCAATATTTCCATCAAATTGAGGGGAACTTTTTTTTTGCCTTAAATATCATTCTAATTATGTACAAACTAATATTAACCATCTGGAGTAGACCATGTGAGAGAGGATAAAGGAACAGAATGATTCTGTGAATCCCAAACTTACATACAAAAAAACCCAAAACAAACCTATATTAAAAAAAAAATTGGGGAGCACCTGGCTGGCTCAGTTGATACAGCATACAATTCTTGATCTCAGGGTCATAAGTTTAAGCCACACATTGGCCATGGAGTCTATAGTCAAAAAAAATTTTAAGGACTGGTACCTTAACAATTTTATATTTTACATGTAAACTTAGACAGGATTCAAAGATAAATGCCCAATCTTTTTTTTAAAATTTTTATTTATTTATTTGACAGAGAGAGAGACAGCAAGAGAAGGAACACAAGCAGGGGGAGTGGCAGAGGGAGAAGCAGGCTTCCTGCTGAGCAGGGATTTTGATGCGGGGCTCGATCTCAGGACCTTGGGATCATGACCTGAGACGAAGGCAGACGCTTAACTGACTGAGCCACCTAGGTGCCCCAATAAATGCCCAACCTTGAACTCCAGAAGAACAAACTTGCATCTCAGAGACGAAAGTTAATCTACTTGGTAGAGTCAACAATCTATCAGTTAAAGGCCACAAAAAGTACTTGAAAGTTGCTAAGAGAGTAGATCTTAAACGTTCTCACCACAAAAAAGGAAGTAAACAGGTGACCTGACCCAGGTATTAGCTAATATGATAGTTATCATTTTGCAATACATAAGTGTATCAAATTAACATGTTAGACACTTAAACTTATATGTCAATTATATCTCAATAAAACTGCAGGAGAAAGGCAAAAAAAGTTGTTTTCAATCTTTGCTATACTCTTTTTTAAGGCCTTAGTTATCACAGATATAATCTCAGTCACAAAATAAGGACCTATATACAGTATTACATCATAGCTGTAAAATCAGCCTTTTTTGTGAATTGGCAAAGTAGTCTATGACAGCTATTTCTGTTAAAATTCATATAGCAACATCGACTCATTCAGTTCACACTTCTGTCATTCACAAACCTGAAAACAGAGTGATTCTGTCTCCAACATTTCTGACATTAAAATATAGAATTTGCTCTCAATAATGGGGGCCTTCTGAATGCAACTACCTTGTGAATAACAGAGATTAAACTTAGTTGTTAGCAACCTATAGGTGAAGAATTAATAGTTTTCTAAAATTAGTATAAATAATTTTACCACCATCAACATAATTTCACATTTCCTAGCATAGAGATGACAACAATATTTTTATCGACCTAAACTTACATCACCTATTCCCAGCAAGGTACAGGATTACCTACCATAAAAGTAAAGTTCAATAAAGATGAAAAACAATGAGGAGAAGACAAAAAACATAAACCAAAAAATGCAAGGGGAATTAGAAAAACTTTGTGACTTAAGAAAGCTCTAGGAACTGGTCATTACACTGAATTCCAAGGAAACGAGCTGCCACAGAGACAAGAAAACCAGAGGCATGGTGGCCAGCCCTTGCTAGCCAAGAGTGGTAGGCATTTCAGTTAATCAGAAACAGACTTTCTCCTGCTTCTAAGACTTAAAAGGGTCTGTCACCATTTTTATTAAGGTATACAACAGTATGGAAACTATCTTAGATAACCAATTTTGTTAAAAAAGGGAAGAAGACTCTCCAGATGGTTATTTCCTTTATCAGCATTCAATGAAGTTAGAATCCTGGAGTAGTTTCTACAAAGTGAGCCAGAATGACAGCCCCAGAAAGTACTGATTTAGCAAATTAGGAAGATAAGGCTTTGAGAATCTTCAGAAATGAAAAGCTAATCCTTAGGGCTATTCTCAAATGTCAGCTTTTGACACACGTGAATGGCCTAAGGATGATAATATGCATCTTCTCCTACAAAACTTTTTAATGCAAAGAATACACTTTGAGTAACCTGTAAGAGACTTATATAGTAGCCACACTGATCTCTTTGGAAGTCTGAGGGAAGAGATCTGCAGAATTTGCGTGTGTCTCATCTAATATCACACAGTGATCTACACAGCATGCCCAAAGTCAAATATAAAGACACTGTGTTACTAATGATGCTCTTCCCTCCCTCAAAGACGGAGCTGACTCTCCTGGTTATAAATTTGGAACAAGGGGGAATTTAATTAGAAGGTTTATATTCTGTGTAATGAATTAAGTTACCCACAAGCATTTAATAAAAGTCGTATCTTAAGCGATGCTACTAAAACTATGGTTGTCCTTCAAAAAGATGAATATGACATGATAAAAGGATATTTGCCCATATAATAAGATTAACATAAAAGAGCCTCCCATCAAAGATAGTAATAAAATTTTTTAAACTCAATCCATTTTATGATATGGCTTATCACTCCCACTATGGTGCTGAAAAGATTATTTTAATGTGCCTGAAATTATCTGAGAACCATAAGTGAAAAATGTGCTCTTAAAAGTCCAAGGAATTTTCAGGCTTTAGACTTCTAGTCCTACAATTACCTCTTAGAGCAGCTTTAAATATTGCCTAACTTTCATCAAAACACCATAAGGCATTTTAAAAGTCAGTAAAAGTCTTTAGGATTTGAATTGGCAAATGGCACTATTTCTTTTTTGTGTTTAAAACCAATTAATGAATGAATTAGTTTCTGTGTTTTTCTGTATATAAAATGTGAGGAGGTATTCTGACTAACTTCTTAGCATAGTACAAAACCAAGCAGGTAAAAACTACCTTAAAACACTTTGAGGAACAGGGGCGCCTGAGTGGTTCAGTGGGTTAAACCTCTGCCTTCAGTTCAGGTCATAATCTCAGGGTCCTGGGATCAAGCCCCACATCGGGCTCTCTGCTCAGCAGGGAGCCTGCTTCCTCCTCTCACTCTGCCTGCCGCTTTGCCTACTTGTGATCTCTATCTGTCAAATAAATAAATAAATAATCTTTAAAAAAAACACACTTTGAGGAACAAAGTACTTATCAATATATGCAATGCACGTGGGTAAACAGTTTCAAAGTGCAAAATACAAACAGCGTCCGCCTCTGGGCCCTACAGCTGCTAAGTAATTTATAAGCTCTTTGACAATTTTAAGTATGATTTTATCATCAAGAAAAGTTCAAATCCTCTTTTAAGGGGAGAAATCTCTGTGAACACCAAATGTTTACAGAATTCGAAACCTATCACAATCCTAACTTTAAAGACACTAATGAAATACTGAATTCCCCATGTCAAAATCCAAACAGAAATCTAGACAGACAGCTCCAGCCTCGTAAGGATAAACACTATTTCAGTTACATTTCATTTCATTAAATACATAATTGACCACCTATCATGCGTGGACCAGTAGTAGCAGAAGGGATACCAGTAGGTTGTATCTGCCCGAG
This sequence comes from Meles meles, assembly GCF_922984935.1. Taxonomy (NCBI): domain Eukaryota; kingdom Metazoa; phylum Chordata; class Mammalia; order Carnivora; family Mustelidae; genus Meles; species Meles meles. The sequence goes on from NC_060077.1 coordinate 33,551,520, forward strand.
TAACTGCCTGAGAGGGAGGAACTGCTTGAGGGAGTGGCAAGCAAAAGAGGTTGGCCTTGAGGTCAAGCCAGGCCTGTGAAGGAGAGGGGAGGAGAGAGGAGAAAGAAAAGGAAAGGAAAGGACAAAGGAGAGGAAAGGAAAAAGGAGAGGAGAGTAGAGGAAAGAAAGGAAAGGAAAGGAAAAAGGAAAGGGAAGGGAAGGGAAGGGAAGGGAGAGCCAGGCCACTGGACAGAAACCTGCTTCCCTATGAGAACTGAGGCATTAAAGAATATTAAGCACATGGACTGATACACTCTGACATTTAAAAAAATATTTTAGAGCAGTACAGTGTGTTTAAGAGTGTCTCTGTGTGTGTGTGTGTGTGAGAGAGAGAGAGAGATCGATTGATCGATCGATCCAGGTCAATGGATTTATATACAAAGAGGGGAAAAAAAAGAATGCTCATAAAACCACCACGCTGATCAAGGTACAGAAGGGTGGGGGTTTGGTTCCTGGGGTGTTCAACTTTCATTTTAACAGGATGTCACTGTATGTAAAAATAAGGCAGGGGAGGTAGGGAGCAGGTATCCAGTCATGAAGAACCTTGTCTGCCTTGCTGAGGACTGTTAAAGGCTCTCAATCCATAGGCTTTAAATAAATGTATTTGAATGTCATGGTGATTGGATAGAATTGAGCATTTAATATATACTCACCAAGACTAACCTCAGATAGTGATTTTTTTATTCCTTTGCTCCACGGAGTGAGCAGCCTAAACCGCAAAACTCAACAAGAGTTTTTAAGTGGCCCACTAACTGATGTTTCCCTCTGCATCTGAGGTATAACAGCCTATGAGGGCCACATCCAACTCACAGGACCAACATAAACGCTACAGCACAAACCTGAGCCCCAAAAAGGAGACCCACAGGGCCAAAAGGGAGGCATTTATCCTTGGGTACCACAACTTCTGGGCCTCAGGCTCTTTCTCTCTAAGCCATTCACTGCTTCATTCATTCATTCATTCATTCAGGAGTCCTGCACTTTTTGGGATAAAGAGCATGGCCCTAGGGACCAAGGATAGACATAAATAGTCCATGGTCCTGAAATTCAGAAAACTGGCTTCTCTTCTAGTTCTTAAATATCGTGTTTCTTGTCAGGCAAGAATCTTAACCTCTAGATTCCTTGCTGGTAAATGAGGTGTCTGGCTTAAAGAATCTCTGCTCTGAATAATCGACATGTTCCTTTGAATCTCTGCTCTGAATAATCGACGTGTTCCCTTTGAGGCCTCAGGAACATCTGCAGGAGATGGGGTGGGGGTGGGGTCAGTGAAGGAATCCTGGCAGTTCCACTGGGATCTGCACATAGGTTAGGATTTCCTCTGAGATTTCACTGGAAAAAGTCATCCACCAGCAAAAAAATTCACCACTGAATGTCTTACATTCTAAAAGTCCTTTCAGTTCTTAAAAATCCATGGTTTAAGACAGAAATCTTAAAGGATGAAATCCCATTTTAGCCCTTTGGGATTTCCGTTGCCTGGTCTTAATTATCCAAATGACAGGTGATCTTTAAAAATCTCTGAATACTTGGGGTGCCTGGGTGGCTCAGTGGGTTAAAGCCTCTGCCTTCAGCTCAGGTCATGATCTCGGGGTCCTGGGATCAAGCCCCTCGTCGGGCTCTCTGCTCAGCGGGGAGCCTGCTTCCTCCTCTCTCTCTCTCTCTCTCTCTCTTCCTGCCTCTCTGCCTACTTGTGATCTCTGTCAAATAAATAAATAAATAAAATCTTAAAAATAAATAAATAAATAAAAATATCTGAATTCTGGACATTTTATACATACTGGTTATCAACACCATCCCTACGGGATCCTTCACATCAACTGTACCAATGTGCTATAACTTTCCCCATTTTTATTTATTTATTTTTTTAAAAGATTTTATTTATCCATTTATTTGTCAGAGAGAGAGAGAGAGAACATAAGCAGGCAGAGTGGCAGGCAGAGCCAGAGAGGGAAGCAGACTCCCCGCTGAGCAAGGAGCCCGATGCGGGACTCAATCCCAGGACCCTGGGATCATGACCTGAGCCAAAGGCAGCCGCTCAACCAACTGAGCCACCCAGGTGTCCCTCCCCATTTTTAAATTAAAAACACTTTTGTCCCTGTTCTTTGCGTCCCTGTTCCTGTAGCTTAGTGCCTCTAATTTGCAATTCTTCCCTAAACAAACTCCAGTCAGGCTTTGGCCTCCATCATTGCACCAAAACTGCCTTTCCAGGTCCCCCCATGATCTCCATGTTGTTTGCTCCAACGTGGTCACCTCAGGCCTCATCTTACCACACTGCCTGTGACGGAGGTGATCAATCCCACCACCTGGAACCAACTGCTTCACGCACCCAAGGACAAGACCTCCTACCTCAATGACCACTGCTTCTCCAAACCTCCTCATTTGGAAGGCATTTTTGGGTGCCTAAGCTCACCCTCAGCCCATTCCCTTGAGATCTCAAGCAGTATGGTGTCTCTATGCTAATAATTCCCACAGTGATACTAGAAGTTCCCACCTCTCCTTAGGCTCTTGATTCCTCCAATCACCTGCTTAACATCTCCATGTAGAATGTAACAAATATCTGAACTTACCAGGACCAAAACGAGATACCTCCTTTGCCCATGCAAACTGGCTCCACTCATAACTTTCTATATCTCGAAATTTCATCCTTCCAGTTGCTCAGGCAAAAACACTGGAATCATCTTTGACTCTTTTCCCCAATGAATCAAAAAATTCTATTAGCTTCACCTTCAAGATACATCTGGAAACTGGCCCCTTCTCATCATCTCATTCTAGTCACCCTAGTCTAAGGTGCCATCATCTCTCAACCAGGTTACTTCAATAGTCTTCTGACTAGTAACCAATCTTTTCCCAGTCCTTCCCATCATATTCTAGTCCCAGGAGAGCAGCCAAAATGTTCCTGCTGAAATGGAAGCCAGATCAGGTCTTTCCTCTGCTCAAAACTCTCAAATGCAAGATGCCTGGGTGGCTCAGTCAATTAAACATCTGCCTTCTCCTCAAGGCATGATCCCAGGGTCCTGGGATTGAGTCCTACATGGGATGTCCTGCTCAACCAGGAGTCTGCTTCTCCCTCTGCCCCTCCCCCTTTGTCATGTTTGTTTTCTCCCTCCCTTTCTCTCTTGCAAAAATAAATAAAATCTAAGCAAAAAACAAAAAACAAAAAAACCTCTCAAATGTCTTCACTCAGATGGAAATCCAAAGTCCTTACTGAACTCTACACAACCCTCCATAATTGGACTCTCCAATCTCCCTCTCCTTCCTTTAGTTGGCTCTGGGGTCAGTGGCCTCTTCACTTCCCCTGAACACACAAGCCTCCCCTACACTTGCTGTTCCTTTGCCTGCAACACACTTTCCCAGCATATCTGCTTAGCTAACTCCCTCATTTTCATCAGACCTTCGCCCAAATGTCAACAACCACTCTGTAGGGTAGTCTCTGACTACTCTGATTAAAATTGGAATCCTGGGTGCCTGGGTGGCTCATTCGGTTAAGCATCTGCCTTCAGCTCAGGTCATGATCCCAGGAATGGAGCCCTGCATGAGGCTCTCTGCTCAGCAGGGAGCCTGCTTCTCCCTCTGCCTGAGCCTGCTGCTCATGTACTCTCTATCTGACAGATAAATAAATAAAATCCTTAAAAAAATAAAATGAAATAAAATTGGAATACTTTCTCCATTACATTCCCTCCCATACTCCTGGTCTTTCCCATCCTCCTTTCCTATTTTCTGTTTCTCCACAACCAATTTCCATCTAACATTGTATTTAAATATATGCATAATCTTCCCCCCCTCACTAGAATATAAACTACATGAAGACAGGTAGGGATTTCTGTCTGCCTCAATTTACTGAGGAATTCTCAGGGTCTGGAACAGGGCCTGGTAAATAATAAGTATTCAATAAATATGCATTAAATAAATCAATGAACAGAAATAAAATCTCATCCAGAGGTTCTTTCTTTTTTTTAAGATTTTATTTATTTATTTATTTACTTGTCAGAGAGAGAGAGCATGAACAGGGGGAGGGGCAGGGGAGAAGCAGGCTCCCCGCTGAGCAGGGAGCCCAATGCAGGGCTCCATCCCAGGACCCTGGGACCATGACCTGAGCCGGAGGCAGATGTTTAACCGACTGAGCCACCCGCGCGTCCTGCATACAGATTCTCATAGGAAACACAATTAACTACCGGTATCCCTTTGAGTGAAGAAAGTCTTCTCTAACTGAGCAAATATCCTCACTGGGGACATACATATATAAAGAAAATGAGGTAGAAAAAGGGAAAAAAGGAGATAAAATTCAAATATATTACTAGCAAATCATATAAAAATTTTTATTTTTATTTTTTTTCTTTTTTTTAATTTTTATTTATTTATTTGACAGAGAGAGAGATCACAAGTAGGCAGAGAGGCAGGCAGAGAGAGAGGAGGAAGCAGGCTCCCCACGGAGCAGAGAGCCCAATGCGGGGCTCGATCCCAGGACCCTGAGATCACGACCTGAGCCGAAGGCAGTGGCTTAATCCACTGAGCCACCCAGGCGCCCTATAAAAATTTTTAAAGCAAAGAATTAGTTAAAATTATTAGCCAGAGTAGTTTTTAATTACCTGTGGTCCTCACTTATGGAATTATTCTCTCTCCAGTGTTCAATGTCACAAATATTTAGGCTTTTTCCATCTGTCCCTTCCCAGTCATCTGGCCTAATTCCTAAATTGCAATATTCTCTCTCAGTGCAGTCTTGTATGTTTTGGAAAAAAAGCCTATTGTCTGGCTAAAGTCCTGGACTGTTTGTTCAGGAAACAGCCAGCTCCTTCCCTGACAGCTTCCAGCACCCTGAGAACAAGGTGTGGACACTGAGTTCTCCACCTGTTTCATTTTTTAATATTTATACTCAAGTTCACAGGAGTCCGGGAGTAAAGCAGCTATTTTTCAATTCACAGTACTGCTGATCCAGGCTTGTCCTCAAGTTAATCACAGCAAGTTATTTTCTATTTGGATACAAACTGCCTCACTTTCTTTTCTCGAGCCTGGCAAAGCCTGGGGTCCTCCAACTGTCAAATACCCTTTAAGAAATCTCCCTTCTCTGAAAACTCATATCTTCCGAGAACGCCACATATCCAAATTGCTAACCTAAAAGTGCACCAGGGAGATGGCTATGTAAACTCTTGTGTCCCCTGCCTCCTTTAGCCAACCCACACTGGAATTTTGAGATGATATCTTTATACTTTTTAAAAAATATATTTTATTTATTTGACAGAGAGAAATCACAACTAGGCAGAGAGGCAGGAAGAGAGAGAGGAGGAAGTAGGCTCCCCGTGGAGCAGAGAGCCTGATGCGGGGCTCGATCCCAGGACCCCGGGATCAACCTGAGCCGAAGGCAGAGGCTTTAACCCACTGAGCCACCCAGGTGCACCCTCTTTATACTTTTTTAATGGTTAATAGGATGCTCTACTGTAAGGAGAATGTCCCTTGGCTCAATCAAAGAAGGTTTGCTACGTTTTGTTTTGTCTTATTTCCTCTATTGGTTCCTTGAAAGCCCTTTTTTGACCCCTCAAATAAACTTGCCACTTCAAGCCTTATTCAGCCCTACTGCCCTCCAGGATAAGTTGATGAACTCCTACCCATGATGGTGCTATATCTGGTCAAGTCTCAAAGTTTCTTCACAACACACAGGGCCCTAGAGATGTTCGGTGGGGTAGACAGATTTAGCCTTTTGCGTCCAGAGGAAGATCTTCAGATACTTAAAATGAGGGCCTTTGGTTTCCACAACTAGTCAGATTCAAAGCAGGGATCAATATGGGTGAAAAGCCATCTCCATGTCCTCCCTTAAATGCCATATTTTAGAAGGAGGAAATCTAAGAGGGGAACCCTCTTGGCTCTCCAGAAGGCTCCCACTGATCCAGGACCAATTCTGCCTTGGACAGGAAAGATGCAGAATCTGCAACCCTGCCCTCCACTTCCATCCATGGTAACCGCCTTATTGGAGAAAATGACCTACTTCTGCCAACAGAGACCATGTGAGAATCCCAAGTTCCATAAATAAAAGACATTTTTTGTCCATTTCAGGCTTTTGATAAAGAATTTCTTCATAGTGCCTGAGCAAATTAAGGACCTCCTGAGTTCTTTTGCCTATCTACCCAATGACCAAAAAAAGACTATTTCTAGTAGACTTAAGAAACTTCAAAACAATTTGATTAATATCCTAGACCAGGATCTTAAATCCATCTTCTTCAGTGGAACACTGGTTGATAAAATCCTTATCTTCGGCAGTTAACAACTAATCTGTCATTCTGCTCAATTCTTCCCTGAGGGCATGCCCAGGTGGGAATTTGTTCCACTTGTGCGGTATGACCTGATGACCCAGCACTCAGGAGCTCTGGACACCATTGCTCTTGGTCGTTTGTCCTCAAATCTCCTCCCATGATCCCTCTGCTCTAACTTTCATGGAATCATGTCTCCCTTCATAGGCTACAATCATTTTCAACCTTCGCCTGCCCTTTGGCATCTACCTCAAGCAAAATGGACCTCAAACATGATCAATGACCTACTCCAAGGACTTGTTCACCATTGCAGCAGCTGAGATCAGATCAGCTGGGCTGATAACCATAGTACTATCAATGATTCCATAAGTATGGAAGCACCTGAGGAGAACAATTCATCAAGCTCCCAAGGCCATCTGCTTTAGTGTGGAAAACTCATATTTCTTGCCACTTCAGCTCCAACATTCCTGCTGAAGTCTACCCCATTGTATCTTGTTCCTTCCTTAAGGAGACAGAAGCAAATGTCTCACTTAAATAACCAATCATACCATCCAATGCTATCTTTTTTTTTTTTGGTAAAGATTTTCTGTTACCCTTTTTTTGGTAAAGATTTTATTTATTTATTTATTTATTTGAGAGAGAGAGAAAGCGAGAAAGCATGCACTGTGGGATGGTCAGAGGGAGAGACCCTCAAGCAAACCCCATGCTGAGCGTGGAGACCAATGCAGAGTTCAATCTCATGACCCCGAACACACAACCTGAGCTAAAATCAAGAGTCATTCAGGTGCCCCCTGAGGTTACTCTTTAGTTTTCCCATCTCCAAACTCCAATTCCTCATATTTGTTCACATTACTGGAAGGTGTAAATACACAAAATGGACATGGAGTGGAGTTTTAATGTTATTTCACAGCCAATATAGGAGGTTTCCTCAATACTATTTCTGTACACAAATTCATAAAACAGCAATAATAACAGACAAAAATAAAAGATAAATGTGGCATAGAACCTAAGTCCTCAAACATGCACCAAAACCAAATAAAAAAAAATACAAACCAAAGTAATTTTTCTATATATTCAAGTAAAACAAAGCACTCTATTTAAAATGTAGCCCTCCCAACCCATTTCCAAGACTGCACATGTTTTGTATTTTCTATAGTATTTAACACCTTTTAATAAGTTCTACAATTAACTTTTTTGTATTGTTTACACTCTCTGATCAATAGAATTTAGGTTTGCCTGAATGTAGGAAATTTTTAAGGTACTATTTAATGTTACTTCCCCAACGCCTAGAAAAATATCTGGCATGAAATAGATTCTCAAAAAAAAAAAACTTGCTGAGTGAAGGAAAGTTTATTCTACCAAATAAATAGCTATTTCCAAATTATAAATAACATGTGTCTCTTCTACTTTAAATTCTTCAAAAAATTGGCAATGAAGAAGTCAAACTCTCTCTCTTCACAGATGACATGATACTTTATGTGGAAAACCTAAAAGACTCCACCCCCAAATTACTAGAACTCATACAATAATTCAGCAATGTGGCAGGACACAAAATCAATGCACAGAAATCAGTTGCATTTCTATCCACTAACAATGTGACTGAAGAAGAGAGAAATTAAGGAATCAATTCCATTTACAATTGCACCAAAAACCATAAGATACCTAGGAATAAACCTGACCAAAGAGGTAAGGATCTATACTCCAGAAACTATAGAACACACTTATGAAAGAAATTGAGGAAGACACCAAGTGAGGGGAAAACATTCCATGCTCATGGATTGGAAGAATAAATATCATTAAAATGTCTATGCTGCCCAGAGCAATTTACACTTTCAATTCCATCCCTAACAAAATACCATCAGTATTTTCCACAGAGCTGGAACAAACAATCCTAAAATTTGTAGGAAACCAGAAAAGACCCAAATCGCCAAGGGAATAATGAAAAAGAAAAACAAACCTGGGGGGCATCACAGTGTTTGACTTCAAGCTATATTACAAAGCTGTGATCCTGAAGACAGCATGGCATTGGCACAAAAACAGATACATAGATCAACGGAACAGAATAGAGAGCCCAGATATGACCCCTCAACTCTATGGTCAAATAATCAACAAAGCAGGATAGAATATCTAATGGGCATTGGGGAGGGGATGTGCTATCGTGAGTGCTGTGAAGTGTGTAAACCTGGCGATTCACAGACCTGTACCCCTGGGGATAAAAATACATTATATGTTTATTAAAAAACAAATTGGAAGGGGAGGCTAACCATAAGAGACTATGGACTCTGAAAAACAACCCGAGGGTTTTGAAGGGTCAGGGGTGGGAGGCTGGGGGAACAGGTGGCGGGTAATAGGGAGGGCACGTTTTGCATGGAGCACTGGGTGTTGTGCAAAAACAATGAATACTGTTATGCTGAAAAAATAAATAAATTAAAATATAAGTTTCATTTAAAAAAAGAATATCTAATGGGAAAAAAGGCAGTCTCTTCAATATATGGTGCTGGAAAAATTGGACAGCCACATGCAGAAGAATGAAGTTGGACAATTATCTTACACCATACACAAAGATAAACTCAAAATGGATGAAAGACCTAAACGTGAGACAGGAATCCAAAATTCTAGAAAAGAACATGGGAGGTAACCTTTTCGACACTGGCCACAGTGACTTCTTCAAGACGTTTCTAAAGGCAAGGGAAACAAAAGCAAAAATAACTTTTTGGGACTTCATCAAAATAAAAAGCTTCTGCACAGCAAAGAAACAGTCAACAAAACAAAGAGTCAACTCACAGAATGGGAGAAGATATTTGTAAGTGACATTTCAGAGAAAGGGCTGGTATCCAAGATCTATAAAGAACTTCTCAAAGTCAACACCCCCACAACAAAGAATCCAATCAATAAATAGGCAGAAGACATGAACAGACACTTCTCCAAAGAAGTCATACAAATGGCTAACAGACACATGAAAAAATGTTCAACATCACTCAGCAGCAGGGAAATACAAATCAAAACCACAATGAGATACATTACACCAATCAGAATGGCAAAAATTAACAAAACAGGAAACAAGTGTTGGTGAGGATGTGAAGAAAGGGGGACCTTATTACACTATTGGTGGGAATGCAAGCTGGTACAACTACTTTGGATAACAGTATGGAGGGTCCTCAAGATATTAAAAATAGAGCCATCCTACAACCCAGCAACTGCACTACTAGGTATTTACCCCAAAGATATAGACATAGTGAAAAGAGGGGGCACCTGTACCCGCATATTCATAGCAGCAAAGTCTACAACAGCCAAACTGTGGAAGGAGCCAAGATGTCCTTCAACAGATGAATGGATAAAGAAAATGTGCTTCATATATACAATGGAATATTACTCAGCCATCAGAAAGGATGAATATCCACCATTTGTATCAACATGGATGGAACTGGAGAGGATTATGCTAATTGAAACAAGTCAAGCAGAGGAAGACAATTATCATACAGTTTCACTCTTATGTGGAACATAAGGAATAGTGCAAAGGAAAATAGGGGAATGGAGGAAAAACTAAATGGGAAGTAATCAGAGAGGCAGATAAACCATGGAAGACTCTGGACTCTGGAAAACAAAGTGAGGGCTATAGAAGAGAGGGGAGTTGGGGGTTGGGGTAACCAGGTGATGGGTATTAAGGAGGGCTTGTGTGGTGATGAGCACTGGGTGTTACACACAACTAATGAATCGTTGAAACACTACATCAATAACTAATAATGTATTTTATGTTAGCTAACTGAACATTATAATATTCAGTTATATATATATTATATATAACTGAACATAATAATAAATAAAATGAATGAATGGATGGATGGATGAATGAGTGAATAAATGAATGAATGAATGAATGAGTGAATGAATAAGTAAATAATAAAATCTTTCAATAGATTCCCATAACCTTCAAAATACAGTCCATACTAGCTAGGTGTATGCGACTCTTCCTCCTAAAGTGCTCCTGACCACTATTACAAATCTATTTCCCAACTCCTCTACATAACACCCTGGAAGCCAGACACACCAAAACACAATGATGTTCTCAAGCACACCCTTCATTGTGCTCTGGTGTACACTATTTCTCCTGCCTAGGATGACCTGCTCTTCCCACCCCTTACCTGACCTTTCAGGAGGAAAAAAAAAAAAGTGCCATGTCTATAAGCCTTCCCCAACCTCTTCATTCCCACTACAATAAAATACTGCTGTCTCTTTCTGTGTTCCCATGGCAACCAGCATATTCCCTTCAGTACAGTGCTTGTCATGTTGCTGTCATTGTTTGTCTATTTGTCTGTCTCACCCACTGGTGACACCTCTCTAGCCGCAACACATCATGTCTTTGCATCCCCAGCAGCTGGCAGAGCAGGTGATTAATAATTGCTTGGACTTAAATTGAATCCAAAGAAGGGGCGGGGAGGGGAAGAGAGAAGTACACTTAAGGGTTCAGTTTTGTTCCTTTACTTGCACCCAAAATCTGTGCTTTCACCACAGACTATCCACACAGACATATATGTTAAAGAGAAAGATGTAAAAAAAGCAGAACATGCTTCACTCCATGGGTTTCACATTGATTCAGAAGGGCCCATTTTTCTTTGCTAATTAAAGCTATTAAAGCTGGGTAAATTGTACAAAGTACTATACTCACCCCCTCTCTACTATATGTCTAACTGAGGAGGCAATAAACACTAGAGGAGAATTTAAGTACATATGTTTTTCATGCAGAGAAAATTATACTTAAATTCTACACCAAAATGACAAAATGTCAATGATCACAGGTTTCCTATGAGATAAAGGACATGTGAGAAGGAACCACATGAACAGGACTTTCTCCAAATCTTCAGAGGCACACATGGGGATAACCCCAATTAATCTTGGTAACATGATCTCCACTGACCAGAAGTTCAAAGATGATGCTGGGAAAGGAGTGTGTCTCTGGAGTTATTAGGAGCAGCCTATGTTGCTAAGTGAGCCTCACAGATCCCAACAGCTGTCACTGGCTGGGCATATTTTAACCTGCTACTGAGGATTGATAAGCAAACATCTATAATATTACTGATGTCCAGGGCCTTTGTTTTATCTCATTGATAGTGGGGTAATCATAGTGAGTTACCACTTGTCTAGAACTCTGACAACTCTGGGCCTTTAGGGAAGAAAGATTCTGATTTTAAGGAGACTTAGGAAAAAACCCATTTACTATATTTTCAAATTGAGCTGTAACTTCAGCTGCTTCTAGAACTGGGAGGGCTGAGTCCATGGGTGCTCACACTCATTCTTTCTTTTACATTTCTCACAGTTAATCACTGTTTTCTTTTACCTGTAGAACAGCTGTACTGGGGTGCCTGGGTGACTCAGTGGGTTAAAGCCTCTGCCTTCAGCTCAGGTCATGATCTCAGGGTCCTGGGATCGAGCCCCACATCGGGCTCTCTGTTCAGCAAGGAGCCTGCTTCCTCCTCTCTCTCTGCCTGCCTCTCTGCCTCTTTGTGATCTCTGTCTGTCAAATAAATAAATAAAATCTTAAAAAAAAAAAAGAACACCTGTACTGCTTTAGACAAGTGTCTTAAAGTGTACAGCCTTAGACAAGTGTCAGCTTCCCTGTTCTTCAGCTTCCCCCTCAGACTAACCAAAATGAAAGCAGTCAACTTTGCAACCTGAGGGGCATCAAACTTTTACTTTCTTTTTTTTTTTTAAAGATTTTTATTTATTTATTTGACAGAAAGAGATCACAAGTAGGCAGAGAGGCAGGCAGAGAGAGAGAGGGAAGCAGGCTCCCTGCTGAGCAAAGAGCCTGATGCGGGGCTCGATCCCAGGACCCTGAGATCATGACCCGAGCCGAAGGCAGAGGCTTTAACCCACTGAGCCACCCAGGTGCCCCTTAACTTTTACTTTCTTTATCCTCACTGTTATTTATTCACTTAACATTTGATCAACGACCATGTATGCCAGGTCCTATAGTAGAGGTTTTTTGCACATTATCTCAGATGAGCCAGGTGATGCTCGGAAAGCTTCACTGAGCAGATGGTCACCTGGGGAAAAGCCAGAAAACAATTCCTCACAGGCTCACTCTCCCCAGTCCTGGGCTCTGGGCCTCCAGGCCCACACCAAGCTGTGGTGTGTAGGTCAGATGTGGAGAGGCAGGAGGAGGTGACCCCCGTGGCAATGGTGACTGTGCTGCAGCATCTACAGATTGGAGGAGAGTGGGGCAAAACCCAGGCAGGCTTCCTAAATTCCACACACCTTCCCCATCTAGTTACTGCTTCTCCCCAGGACACAAGTAACTGGGAAGTAAGTGTCAAGACAAACAAAAGTATCCTCATACATGTACTCAGAAACACATGTCTGTGAACGCCATGCCCCCCGACGCACGTACACACAAACATGGACAGCAAGGGCCTGAAAGGCAACTTGACTATTCCCTCCTGCACAGCGATCCCATTATAAAGAGACTTTAAAAAGTTAGTCTGTGGACTAAATGCAGAAAGGTACTCTCTGCTCCTATTAAAATAGTCAATGATTATTTTGCCCAGTGACCCTGGTATGTTTTTCTCTGTATGATGTGGAGGAAGGCTACTTAGGGGAGCGTCCCCATCTGATCACCACACTCAGGGGCTGCTCTGATGAGAACATCCCGCCAACATAAGCATCTGCCATGCTGCACTGAGTTCCTTGTACATGTGGGACACAGAGGATCGAGGTGACTTCCAACACCAGCAAAAACTAACATTTTCTATGCTGTCCAGAGTACTCTAAAGAGAGTAGTCCATAGTCATCCATTACCTTTTGTAAAGCTCAGGAAGTGATGAGTCCCGGCTGAATGGGGACTGTTGTGTTCCATAAGCCATGCAAAGAAGATCTGCACTTGGGTTCCAAAGCCTGAGCAATATTTTACTTAGAAGTCTCTAGCAGACTAAGCATTGGAGCGCAAACACGCTTTTGTGAAATTTATCTTCAGTTAAGACCCATGTCCTTTATTTTGGGAACAGTTAAGGTGTTAAAAAGACATTCTGTGCTCTGCTGGGCTGTGTCTCAAGAACCTCCCCTCTTTAAAAAAGGTTCTCAATATTGTGGCACTTTTTCCATTATAAATCACAAGGGTGGAAACCAATTACCAAGGGACACATGGTTGCTTCTCCCCTGAAGGTGCATACAGAACGGCAGAAAGATTCTGTCCTCCTCCAGGGCATCACACACAGTATTCAGGTAGGCATTTCAGCTGCCATGTGTGTATGAGGGGCCTGTGTGAGCACGTGCACAGGAGTGTGTCCAGTCTTCTACCAGCTGAGAACAGAGAATGTTAGGGCTGGAGGAAACACTAGATATTGTGTAATCCAACTCCCTTATTTTAAAGATGAGAAACTTCAGGCCTCCAAAAAAGGAGGAGCTATAACATGGTGGAACTAGAATCAGACCACCTGGGTTCAAATCCTGGGGCAACCACTGATTACCTAGCTGATCTTGGGCAAGTTGCTTATCTTTTCTGGGTCACAGTTCACATGTTACCTTGTGGGGATATTTTAATGAAATTATATGATTCATGTAAGGAACTTAAAGGACTCCCAAATATATATTATATCTGAAACTAAGTTTGGCCAAGCCATGATCTAAAACTCTGGCTTCATGACATCCATGCTAACTACTTTCCAACTGGGATCATCAATTATATTGTACAAGATGTTGTAAAAGGACAAAAGGACTGAATGAACATCAAAGAACATGAATCCATATTATATATGTCTATATACAGAGGTCCTTGTCCTAAAACTTATGTGGATTTCCAAATACCATTATAGCACATATTTTCCCCCAATAAAATGCAGCAAAGTATAACTGAAAAATTTAAGGGACCCCTTTAGACTCTTAATCATTCTATAAATATGGCCCTAAAGTAATTTATAAAGCTAGTAAAATACATTCCAACTGAAGCATTTACTGTAAGTTTTTATTTTTGGTGACAAAAGTACCTGAAGCAGTTTTCTATGTCATACAATCAAGCCACCACAGAGTAAAAAAATCTTTGCTTTCATTTATACAACATTTCTATTGTCTGGTTTCGAAACCCAACCGTCCAGAGTCTAAAGGTGGCAGGACTGAGCTGAAAGTCCCCTGAGAGTGGGAGCTACAAGTGACAGGCCAGCACTCTAGCTCTGGCATGGTGCCTGGCCCACGTATGCACACTTTTGGAACCAAACTACTGTCTGGCAGATGGTGCCAGCCAGCCATATCTCAAAATGTTTGTTCACTAGCCACTGCTTAAAACTTTGAACCTGACATACCAAAGGCAGTTTAGGTGTCTCAACATGCAACCTACAAAAGTACAGGTTATTCAAAAGTTGACTGTATTAGACCTAAGGCCCATCCATAGTGACAGGTGCCCACTGTGGAATAATAAAAGACCCAGAACCCAGAAGAGATGAGGGACAAAAGAAACATGAGAAGGGATTCAGGGCATCAATAGGAGAGGCAGTTTTAAAAGCCTCTCAGGCAGGAAGAATGATCTGAAGGAGGCCTGACCCAGGCAAGGTCTAAAGGCGTAAGCTTCCATGTCCCCAGGTGGCGAGTCAGATGGGAGAACAGGAGTTGTGAGTTGACAGAACCAGGTGAGACGCCCAATAAAGATGGCACCAAGCGGGTTCCTAAAGGCAAGAGTCCGGACAGGGCTGGAGGTTCTAGCACAGACTCAGTGCCCAGGAGTGGGGGAGCATGAAGGAGCCTACTTCCAGCATGGAGTGCCCACCATGGCCAGGGTTGGGCTGGGCTGGGAGATAGAAAAGAGACGAAGTAGAGAATAAGCTACCGAGGGACAGCAGGACGAACCCTTAAGGGTCTCAAGGTAATAAGCAAGTGTTCAGGGCTCAGTGCAGGCTCAGGACTCTTGAACATCTGGAAAGCCAAGCCTCCAGGACTACCACTATGAATATTTAAACAAAAGGGGAGCCACAGAATTGGGAAAGCCTTTAATTTCCCAGGGCCTCTCTTCCTCAGTAGATGAATGTCATCAACCAACATGGCCCGGTGGTGTCAGGAAATGCCATGTTGTAAAACATAGGTAAGAAAGGTAGATGAAAGGAAACACACAAAAAATTACTTACAATAAATCAAGCAAAAAGGACTCCTGACATATATAGGCCACAATGCAGGCCACTGTAATGGGAGCACCAATTCGTGTAAACCATCAAATCACTGTTCACAAATTAAGAGATGTATTCAAGGCACCATTCAAAAGTAGAAAAACTGGTAGCCCTCAACCTCTTACTTGTGCCCTGAGGTTTTACACAAAGTTTGTGAATTACAGCGGGTAAACCTGAGAGAGAAGGAATCAATTTATACCAACACACTTTTTTTTTTAAAGTTTAAGTTAAATAAGTTTATACTTACTTGTTCATTTAAGTAACCTCTACACCCAAAGTGGGGCTTACTGGGCCAGCCAGGCACCCCGTATATCCATTTCTTAAAATACTTTTCTAATTTCCAGATCTTGATCAGACCTTGGCCTGATCTCTCCCTACCACCCCAAGATGTGAACTGTGGAAACTCAAGCTGTGAGCCACTTCTCAATCACAGTTAGTTGCCCTCATCTTTCTAAGGCAGTGGTTGATTTCAGAGGCAGGGTAGCAACGTGGTTAAGAGTAGATATTACAGGGGCGCCTGGGTGGCTCAGCGGGTTAAAGCCTCTGCCTTCGGCTCAGGTCATGATCCCAGGGTCCTGGGATCGAGCCCCACATCAGGCTCTCTGCTCAGCAGGGAGCCTGCTTCCCTTCCTCTCTCTCTCTCTCTGCCTGCCTCTCTGCCTACTTGTGATCTCTGTCTACCAAGTAAATAAATAAAAAAAAACTTTAAAAAAATTTTTTTAAATGAGTGGATACTGCTGCCAGTATACTTGGACTTGATGCGCAGACTGACTACTTACTGGCTTGGCAACACTGGACAAGTCACTTAATCTCTCTGTGCTTCAGTTCACTTACCTATAAAAAGGAGTCAGAAACAGCATCTGTCTCAGAAGGTTGCTACGTGAATTTACTCAAATAACAGACGTAGAAATCACCAAGAATAGTGTGTGGCATAGAGAGCAACATGTGAGTGTGTGCTATGATTATTACTGATACCTTCTATTATAAAAAATTTGTTTTTTACCCCTTAATATAACTCTTGTGCAGTTCATGTTTTTTTGGCAATAACACTTGGGATAGCTTTTTTTTTTTTTTGTAACTGTAGCAATTACATTTCTTTGCAAAGAGAAAATAAAATTTTGTTGAGTAAGTGAGCAAATGAATGAATTCCTTTTTCACTAGATACAGGCACCAGTATTGTACCAGGAAACATAGACATCTGAAGTACACACCGACCTTTCCCCAAGCCACTATGTAATCGGCACAGTGGTTCCTGGATGAGGTCTGTTTTCATTATTTATCTCTATAGCATGGTGTGATAATGAGCCCTGCTGACCTCAGGCATCATTTAAGATAATGGACCCGTGAATGAAGGTGGAACCACAAACCACTAAAGACAAAGTCATTGCTGTTATGGGAAAGAAAACTGGGAACAAAACCAGAATGTCAAAAGGTGGTGGTGCTGGGATGATCCCATTCACAAAACTTGAAAAAAATGCAAGAACATCAAGAGGCCCAGGGCTACCCCATGTTCTGGTTGGTGAATGTGACAATCATTCATGATCACTCACATTTATAAGTGGGCAAAGGGCTTCCTGGTCTTTGTCCCATCTACCTCCCACAAGAGGTATTAGTGGGCATCACTGAGCCCACCTGCCCAAGGGTAAACCGAGGACAATGATTTGCCACAGTGCAGAAGAGCCAATGTGTAGACCCACACTTAGGGGTTAGGACTCCGGTGTCTAGGATCAGATCTGCTAAAAAGTGGTTGCATGACTTTAAACTCTGGGCCTTGGTTTTTTCATACCTGAAAAAAAGAAGGCAACTAAATAGAAGATTTTTGGTGACCTTTCTAGCATTGAACTTAACTTTAAACTACCCTCAGCATTAACTTCCTAATTATGTCCTACTGGACAACCATGGTATTCCTCGTCTTAGTTCATGACCCTGCTTCCTAGGCTGCTGCCTTCCTGTGCTGAATCCTTTTCCTTTATCTTTCATTCAACCCAGCAGCTTCCATTATCACAGAGACTTAAAACCCTCAACCAGTCCCATGTCATGACTGAAGATCTGGTTGACCCTCACTTCCATCCCCAGATTTGCAAGTCACTAAGTGACTAACAGCCAATATAGCGTCTACCAAGGAGCTCCACAGTGGGCGAAGAAGCACTATGGAGATGAGGCCAGCAGCCAAACATAGTCCTATCCACCCAAACTTCCATCCTGGAAGGCTTTCTGTTGAACTAACATGCAGCTTCAGGAAGAACCCACTCAGGGCCTAGGTAGACAAGCCTGCCCACCCATCCTGCTTACTGACGAGACCACAGATGGGGCAGGCAGAAGTCTTTCTCTCCAGACAACAGCTTTGGAGAATTGGAATCCTGTGGGATAGACGAAACGGTGGATTCCAAAGGTTCCCAAGACCTGTCTTAGGGGGGTGAGGTTTGCCCTCTGATAAGCTGAGGGTGTCATCTACTTCCCATGTTAACTCCTGCAGCTATTAAAAAACAAGTCTACTTCCTTCATGAGGCACAATGTCCCTCACAACCCTGGGACTGGGGCCGGTTCCTTCAGATATTCTTGACCATGAAGGAGACACATCTGCCCTGCAATCACAGTGCCCTTGAAGCAGAAAGCACCCATACCCCATCCTCAGCTGAATACTATCAGGACCTCCCCTGCTGCTCTTCATTACAGTCTTACCAACAGCCCAGGCATACCATGGACTGGATCGACATACACAAACCCCACTTTGCGGGGAGGAGAATCATTTGGAGAAATGTTATTCCTCTAGGCGATTACCCATCTGAATGAACAAATAAAAATGATAGTTTTTCAGGTCATAAGAGATTGTGTATGTTCTAGAAAAGTGAAAAATCTTGTAGCTGAGGAGTAAGTCAGCACTTCTGGGACTAAGGACCCTACCTTGTGCAAAGACCCCCATGCAAGGGTGCCACCAAATATCTTACCTCTGGTTTGAACGGCAGGTGAATTTCAGTGATTCATGATCATGAATGAAAATGAGAGTAAGGATGATCTCCAAAGAACTATTTACACACGCGTCACAAAGAATTTGGGTACCTCTATTTTGCATGAGCCTCGTGTATGGGGATTTTACTTCATGGCGAATAGTGAAGCCCACCCCCTCCCCAGAAGGGCTAGATTGTCTGGGCTTAGGGTTCTCTGGGCTCCCTCCTACTCCGAGCTCTCCAACACTTCAAGCTGAAAACAGTGCAGGCGGCTATCTGAAAGCCAGCCTCCTCATTCACTATCCCTCGCCCAAAAACAATAATGAGATCTTTTGGTTTAATGGACCTCCTGCTAGGCTGCAGCAAACACAGAAATGCAAAAGTAAGTAAAAAAAATGGCTCATTGTGTCAATGGGGGACTTTATCATATTTTTCAATTAGTCATGTAATTAAAAATTGAAACATGATTTCCCTTTGTAAAATCCAAGTTCCTGGCTATCCTCTGGCCTCTAAGTGACAATGACAATAGTGATGTTGACTGTACAAGGAACTGAACTAGGCACTGTACTTACACTGTCCTGGTGAAACCAGTGAGGTAGGTATCAATAGCCCCATATTGCAAGGATGAAATAGGCTCCAAGAAATGGTAGGAATGACAGTTTCTCAAATCTGCATAACTCCAAAGCCCACCTGTTTGTCCCTTCAGGAGACCTGCTTTGTAAGGGCAGGCTCTCCAACTTGTTCCATCTTTGTATTTCTTTTGAGCCAAGCACAGAACTAGATACGAGGTGAGCCTCTAATAGGGATTTGTAGAACAAAGTGTCGCTGATCACAGTGTGGCTGATCATACAGTTCATCCATGGTTTGAGAAAATATGTCCAGAATATTTAATCACCACAAACCTTGGGGTTGGCTAGAAATGCCAACACCTTTATAATTCTTGTTTTCCCCAATGATTTCATGTGCCAACTATATTCTTTCATAGAAAGAAGATATAAAATGTCTTAGAAAAACTTACTAAGTAATACAAGTTATGCAGCAACCACAATGGACACTGGACAGCCAGTAAATTTTATTGACTGACTAAATGGTTGACTAGAATTCCCTGATTTCTAAAGATGTAATTTCTGTACTCAAGCAGAGGCTCTATCTCTTTTCCTAAATCACATTCCACCATGCTGTTTTCTGTAAAAGGTACTGTTCTGGGAAAATTACAAATGCCTGGTCTTGGACCTGATCACACTGGAGATAGGGTTAAAAAGAAAAATGCAGTTTACGAACTTGACACACATTTAAAATATACTGTGATACAAACTCCTGCAGAAGCATTTACTCTGTCCAAATTTTCTATCAGTTTAAACACAAAATGGCTGGAATCTATGAACAATTAACCAATTGCATTTCAGCGATATGGTATATAGTTACAATTGATTTTCTGACTGGCACGGAAACTCTTTCTTAGGGAATTCCTTATTTTATGCCCTGTGGGAAGTGGAACACTTTCACAACAGAAAGGGCAAATACAAGTAAAGCGTTGGGTTCCAGACTCACTAGCAGCCAGGGTACAGTGATGTGACCTTAGTTCCCAGAACCCAGTGTACCATCCTGGTCTTGACCTGGAGCTAGTGGTATGAGGCAGAAAGTTCAAGAAGAGTCCATCCTGCTGGTTTGTGTTGCTTGAATACTGTCACATATGTCACGCTCACCATGTGTAAGAAGAAAGAAGCGGCATTTCCAGTATCTCAAAGAGAAAAACCAGTAAGTCTTCCTTTGATTAGCTCAGTTCATAGATGATAAATAAAAATTTGGGAGACTGCTGAGAGTAAAGTGATCAGCCATATAATCACATGCAAATAGGTACATTAAGTGCTCAGTTCACTTCTCCATTTATTGATCACCTACAAGCTACTAGGTTGCTAGTCTACACACTAGAGCTATAAAAATAAGGGAGACAAAATCCATGCCCTTAAAGAACTCATAATCTAGCCATGGAAATTGGTACACAGATCATTTTCTCACAAGCATAATTACTTAATAAGCTATGTCTGCCTGCCCTGTTAAAATGGAGGCCCATAAAGTCAGGAACCCTGTCTGTGCTTTTACTGCTGTCTCTCTAGTTCCTCAAGTATCCAGCCCATAACAGGCAATCAATATCAGATGAATAAATGAGTAGACAAATGAATTAATTTAGTTCACTTAAATAGAAACACCATGCTAAACATTACACTAAAGAACTATGGAGTCCTGTAAACCACGGTAGAGTTCACAGAGGAAACACTTGCTGACCTGAGTTCCAAAAATGAACGCGAACTTCTCAGAGAGAGAGAAGAAAGGTGCAGCTGCTGGAGAGGAAACAACAAGCAGAGGCTGACGGTAAAGGATAAGCCGTGCTCTGCAGAAAAGCAGTCAGTCGGTGTGACAAGGCCAGTGTGGAACGTCTCCACAGGGAAGAGGCAAACAGTGCAGTGACCAAGGCCAAGTCGTGTCACTCAGCAGACTGCTGCGAAGGAGTTAGGGAGCTACCCTGAGCCAACACCAACTTAAGAATTCAGTGTAGACTTCTGGGTTGAGTCTTATAAGGCCGATTTCAACAAAAAACAATAGTAACTGAAATAGCTGCTCTTTTATATGAAGCCATTGTGACTACTGGAGGTTACTGCCGAAGTAGTAACGTGAGTTTCCAACAAAAGCTTTGGTCAAACATTTATTGAACACATACTGTGGCAAAACTGTGAGATTCTGGGACTACAAAAGATGATTCTCCTCATTAAGAATCGATGTAAATTTGCTTATAATTGCCACCTTGCACAGGGGCCCTGTGCCTCAGAGACCTCCAACAGCAAGGGGAAGCTGCTGTGCTCAAGATCCAGCCTCAGAACAACAACAAATCCACCCTCTTGTTTGTTTTAAATCTCTGCTTCCCACTAGCAAAAAATCATCACCAAAATCAAGCTATCCTTTTAGAAACAGAGCTTTCAGTTTCCCATAAAATGGGTTATCCACTGTACGAATTTTTTAAAAGATTTTATTTATTTGACAGAGCGAAACAGGAAGAGAGTGATCATAAGCAGGGGGAGTGGGAGAGGGAGAAGCAGGCTTCTTGTTGAGCTGGGAGCCCAATGTAGGGCTCGAGCCCAGGACCCAGGGATCATGACCCAAGCCAAAGGCTGACGCTTAACGACTGAGCCACCAGGAGCCCCACTGTATGAATTTTTTTAGGCATCCCACTTCTTTGGTCTCACCTCATCTTCTGTTTAGGTTAATCACAAGGAAAATCTGAAGAAGGAAAAAACTTCCGGACACTGTATTTTAAAGCCCAGTGTAAACCATTGTCTGTAATTCTGAACTCCGTATAGGCTATGCTTCCACCCACTAAGGCAGATGATCAAGCAAGACAATAAACATTAGCAAAGTGGTATGTTCACTTAAAGGGTACAAATATCCATAATGATTTTTTTAACTTCTTACTTTGAGATAATTTTAGACTTAGAGAAGAGATGCAAAATACTTCAGGGTTCCTGTATACCTTTTTTTTTCTTTTAAATATTTTATCCATTCATTTGACAGACAGAGATCACAAGTAGGCAGAAAGGCAGGCAGAGAGAGAGGAGGAAGCAGGCTCCCTGCTGAGTAGAGAGCCCCATGCGGGGCTCAATCCCAGGACCCAGGACCTTGGGATCATGACCTGAGCCGAAGGCAGAGGCTTTAACTCACAGAGCCACCCAGGCGCCCCTGAGTTCCTGTATACCTTTAACCCCACTTCCCTTATTGTTATAATTTGACAACTATAGGACCTTTACCAAAACTAAGAAAGTAACACTGGTATAATACGTTAACTACAAATGTTTTTCAGATTTCATCAGTTTTCCTCATTCCTGTCCTTTTTCTCTTCCAGGATCTAATATAGGAGCCCAGGTTTCATTTCCTTGTCTCATCTCCTTAGTCTCCTCCATCTGTAATGGGTCCTCAATCTTTCCGTGTCTTCCAGGGCCTTGACACTTTTGAAAAGTATTGGTCAGGTCTTTGGTAGAATGTTCTTTGACTTAGGTTTGTGTCATGTCTTATCATGATTAGACTAAGAGTATGCCTACGGGGAAGAAAACCACAGAAGTGAACCTCCTCTCTCACAACATCCTATCCAGGGATACAGAATGAGAATATGTTTATTACTGCTGACATTAACCTTGAGTGTTTGATGTCTGCCAGTGTTCTCTAACTGTAAAGTTATTATTTTCACTTTGTAATGATAAATATTTATCTTGGGGGGAAATACTTTCAG
Source organism: Meles meles (assembly GCF_922984935.1). NCBI lineage: Eukaryota > Metazoa > Chordata > Mammalia > Carnivora > Mustelidae > Meles > Meles meles. The sequence continues at coordinate 33,574,165 of NC_060077.1, forward strand.
ACTATTCAAATATCCTGTTTCTCCTTAACTTTTACCAACTAATTTCAGCACCTATTACCTACAGCGATTATTATTACGGTATCCTAATAAGGAATGCCTATTTTCCTCATATCATCTACATGTAATAACAGGAATTCTTCCAAAAGGGAGAGTTGTCCCTTCTCTTCCATCCCATAACACTTTTTATTCTTGTGAACTATCTCTAATGCAAGAATTAATCTAGGGGATGCTCCTATTGCAATATGTAATGCAAAACTTGCATATAATTCTAGTACAAAATGAGGAAATACAGGCTGCATAGAGTTCAAAGAATGTAAGTTTCACATAAGAAATAATAGGTTAATAGTTCCACCTATCAGTAGCTTAAAGTCTTCCTATATGTACCAGTAATAAATAAGATGCAAGGTTATTTAATAATCCATAGCCAAGATAACCACAAATAGTATGGTGCAGAATTATCAACAGTCAAGGACAGATCCCCTAGAGGGCAATTAAAAGCATTTTACACAGTATCCCCAGGAGGACCTCATACCGCTTTCCCTTTGCTGGGGAGTGGAGGCAACAGCTTTCCCCTCTTGGGCTCTACCCAATCACTCACTACCAGGAGGCATGTCTTGCTCACATTAGGAAGGTGGCCCAGTTACTTCCCTGGTGGGAGGAAATGGTTTAATTATTTCATGTAACACAGGTAAAGCTGGAAACAGGCAGAATCGAGCTCATCAAGAGAAAACCTATTTGGGGGGTCAGGGTGGGGCTAGGACACACAGGGACAATCTCACCACTCCTCCGAACTCAGTGTGCTCAGACATCTTTGCTCTGTGCACACTAAAACAAATATAATCATCACTTTCTGTAAAGTGATTTTAAGCTAATTTCCATCACGCAAAAAGGTAACTCAAGTTCATGGTACAAAATTTAGAAAACTTAGACAAACTGGAACCAAAAGAAAAAGGAAGAGAAAGAGGAGAAATAAAAAGGAAAAGAAGTTAGGAGAGAAAAGAAGAAAATGCATCTTGATCTCAAGAACCAAAAGAAAGCACCATTAACAAGGTGTGTCCTTTCTATTGGCCATTCTATAATTTGCATGCATTATCTTTTTTTTTTTTACAAAAATGGGCTCACAGTTTACCTACTGCATTTCTTTAATATGATATATTTAATTGAATCAAAGGGGACAGTGATTGCAAGACACTATTTTATATCAGTAAGAAAAAAAAAGAAAACACAAACAATTTTAAGATGTGATCATATCTCATTGTTGGAGATGTTGCAGTGGGGTGGGGAAGGGTAATATGCTTCAGACTGACTACGTACTTAGGGTTTCTTCAATACTTCTCATGTTATTAAAAATGCCTTCCTGGCATCATTTTAACGGCTGTGTGTTGTCACATACATGGCCAAAGTACCTCCAGAGAAGTTCACTTATTTACTCAATATTTATTGAGCACCTACTTTGTGCTCAATATGTGCTATGTGCTAGAAGTGGACTAATTAGTACCTTAGAAGCTTCAGGGTTTTGGGGAAACAAACACGAGGAAAAAAAAACCCACATAAATATATCATTAGAAATTATGGCAAGGGGTGTGACAGAAAGTTCTATGAGGCAGGAGGCCCACTTCTGTCAACACCCATGGGACCCTTTTTGGACAGTGTCTGGCTGCATTCTTATCATTGGGCCAGGAGGTGATTCTCTGAGCTCTGAACAGCCATCTCCACTAATGGGGGTCAAAACCTTGGACAGAGAGCTCAGACACAGTTCCCCCTTCAGGCAAACTTGGCACAGATTGGAAGAGTCAGGTAACGTATTAAAGTGACCACATGGGAGACACCGTCTCTTGCTCATCTTTGCCATCTGATGACAGCGTTAATGTAATCCCCGGCACTGTAGTCCTACAAACACGGGGCAGAAATTATTTAAGGTGTTATACCACTCTCAATCCACTGTTACAATGAAGGGAAAAGGGCATTTTCCTATAAGCCAGATCATTTGTAGGCCTCTGATAAGAAATGAAATTGAAGAACCTGTATCATCACAGCTTGGCCTTTATGAGCAAAGCACCCCAAGTCAAGCAGATGACGTCAAGGAGTGATAAACAAGAATATGTGCGTTTGAGAAAATCATAAGAAAAATCTACCAGGTTCTTCTCTCTCTCTCCCTTATTCTCAGATTACCCAAAACACAGCCAAGAAAAAAACAATCAGAAAAAAAAAAAAATCTTAAAATCCATACCACCATGGGCCTTGTTTATTATTCTGTTCCACAGTAGGTCAGACCATGTTAAATTTATGGGACATATGAAAGGGCAGAGGCCAACAGTCCCAGCCTTAAATTGCCATTAATAAACAGTCATTTTATTTTACTGCTGAATCAGTGTCTGAGCTCCAAAGGTCCAGGACTCAAGTCCACCTTCAATTGCCACACCACCCAATCCTTAGCAGCCTGACAGTCACCTTTTTCCTCACAGACAGCAGGCCTCTGGAGGACATACACTTCCTCTGTGAGCATGCAGAGGCCCATGGCCATCTAGCTCGCTCTGTGTTCTTTCCCCCAGTACATGCTGGGACTGCTATGCTGAGGTCCCATGGGCAAGCAGAAGCAATATGCTGCCAGGTAAAAATCAGCCCTGGGGCCATGAGAAACTGTGTGCTATGCACCTGGTTCTGTGTTCCAGCCCATCAGGTCCTGGGGTCTGCCCCAGCCCTGCTCCAATTTCCCCTTGCAGAGAGAAGCAGAACGATTCAGCATGAACAAAAATTCTGGAGCAGACAGATTTAGCAATAACAGGGAAGCACATCCCACAGGAAGCATAATTATCATGTGCTCCATGACATGCATGGGACAAAGAAGACAAAGCATCCCCCTTAATATAGAATCCTGACTTGGTCCTACATGATGCCAGAGCCTTCATCTTCTCTGTAACAAAAACAACAATAACAAAAGCCTAGGAAGCATGGCTCATGTCACTTCCTAATAAAGAGAGACCCACAGCTTCTTGTTCACAGGTCGCTGTCATTTCAGAAAGCCAAATAACTTACAAAAACCAGCCCTAAGTACCTCAGCACCGCCTTCCCAACTGGGACACCTGAGTCTTACCAGCTGGAAGTTGCCGAGGTCACTTGGAGTTGGAAATTGGCCAGGTGTTATCAGTCAGGAGGGCTGGTTAGTAAGAATCCAGGGCAGATCTGTCTAGAAGTCATGTGCACACCACTCTGATGAGGGGCAGCTACCATGGTGTATAGCTCTGTTAGACCACAGAATGAAATATGCTGCAAAACTAGAGGTGAGTGTATCAATCTCCATAAAGACATGTGATACTGATGTGTTGGGGGAGGCATAGTAAGAATCTTTACAAAACTTTACTCCTTCTAAAAAAAAAAAAGGAAATTAGGCAGGAACCATCTGCCTTAGAGGAAAGGGTCCAAGAGCCCTTTGGTGCTCACGCACACCCCCAGCACCATCACACACCCTCCAAGTCAGTGAAGGGCAAACAGCCCGCGCATGCCCAAACAAGTCAACAGTAAAAATTCTGAATGGTGAAAATGTTCACACATCCACATGCCAACATTTCAACTTTTTTTTTTTTTCATTCAAAATAACTCTTGTGCCCATGGTACTGACATCTGAGAAAAAAGACGGGTGGCAGAGATCAAATTATTGTGATAGTGTTGTTTTTGACAACCAACCACCTCATTAGTTTATAGCTTCCATTCTCAACATGGTACTTTCGGAAGATCGCATACCCTAGTTAAGGCGATGGGCTTGGGTACAAGTTCCAAGCTGTGTGTTCTGCATTGTGTCTGTACACCTTGGCTTTTTGTGTATAAAGTGGGTTGAATACCTACTTCTGAAAGTTGCTGTGAAGATTAAGCAAGATGCTAGATGTAACGTCCTTACTACAGCGTCTGACCCATGGTTCATATATAATAAAATGGCAGCTAATAATATTGTATTTCGTATTATCATTAATAATCATTACCACCTGTTCATCAAAAAACAAATTTGAAGCTATAGTTAAGACAACAAAGCCATTTCCCCAGGGGGGTCACACCGCATCAGGGAACAGCAGCAGTACAGTCGTCATGAAAGAGGGGCCCTAAGGGCTGCTATGTCACATCTACTTTTAGATCAATACATCTTCACTAGGTTTCTCTCACACTACATTTTTTTCATCACTTATATAACCATATTAGATCTCTTATTTCCGTTCTTTGCATGTGTTTCTGAAAGGTCACAGATGACTAAAATGGGTATTAAGATAGGTCCTAAATTTGTATATATTTTTTAAAAAAATCTAAAACATAAATTTAAAATAACTACAAAAAATATGACTTTGGGAGAAAATCTTGCTTCACAACAGTTCCCATGAAAAGAATTAGAGGAGTTCCCATGTTCCGTAACTCAGCATATCTTTCACTTCACATCGTGACAATGCACCATGCCTAGCACAGAGGACACTCGCAGCAGATAGGCCATGCCAGGGTGGGAAGGCTGCCAGAGAGCAATCTAATCTCAGGCTGTGTTTGAAAGCATATAGCCCAAGTTGAGGTCACATCTCACTGCACACTATGCTTTCAGACATCTGGATTTGGGCGTATCATGTGTACCTGTGGACACGAGCTTTATAGGGGACTAGAAACAGAACACAGAGCAATGGGACACCAAAGCCCCAATAGGAAAGTGTGGTTTGTGACACAGCACACAGCCCTGAATGGAGGGGTCATGGTCAGGATGTAAAACCACCCATCAGGGATGCTCAGGAAAGGATTCCAGCCTCTAAGGCACCTGTCAGCCCTACAGGACATTAATCAAGAAATAGCAGAATTTGACATCATTTGGCCCTTTAGTAAAATATACTTAAAAGGAGAAGTAAAAGTCATTTTCTAAGCCACATCAACCATAGGGTAAGGGCAGGACTGTGATACTGTGATTTATAATAAGAAATACGTAGTTTGGGGCACCTGGGTGGCTCAGTCAGTTAAGCCTCTGCCTTCAGCTCAGATCCTGATCTCAGGGTCCTGGGATCTCTCTGCTCAGCGGGGAGCCTGCTTCCCTCTCTCTCTCTGCCTGCCTCTCTGCCTACTTGTAATCTCTCTGTCAAATAAATAAATAAAATCTTAAAAAAAAAAATAAAGAGAGAAATACATAGTTGACCTTGGTCCCTGTATTTGGCACAGAGCTCCTAAAACTCTTGGAATTTCCTAAGTGATAGGAGAGCCTTAAGACGTCTTTTGTTATTCACAACAAGCCGCTTTCAACTACACCTGAGTTTAAGTTAATGACTTCTGGAAACCACTAAAAATGGGGGAGGTGGGGAGGCTGACTGCTGTAGCCATTGCATGATTAAGGGGGTGGAGCTTTCAGCCCCACCTCTCAATCTTTGGGGGAAGGAGAGGGGCTTTACTTGCCAAGGATTTAATCAATCATGTCTACGCAATGAAGCCTCCAAAAAACCCAAAAGGACAGGGTCTGGAGAGCTTCCAGAATGGTGAACACAAGGAGGTGCTGGGAGAGGGGCGTCCCAGAGAGTATGGGCGCTCCACTCCTTCCCACATACCTTGCCCTTCTCATCTCTTCCATCTGGCTGTTCCTGAGTTCTATCTTTTAAAACAAACTAGTAATCTAATAAGTAACATGTTTCTCTGAGTTCTGTGAGCTGTTCTGGCAAATTAATGGAATCTAGGAGGGGGTCACAGGAATCTCTAATTTATAGCCAGTCAGAAAACCTGACTTGCCATGGCCTCTGATGCAGAAGGTCATGTAGGACTGAGCCCTTACCCCGTGGGATCTGACGCTGACTCCAGGTAGAAGGTCAGAATTGCATTAAATTGTAGGGTTGTCTAGCTGGTGTCACAGTGCTGCTTGGTATAGGAAAATTCCACATATTTGGTGGCCAGAGGTGTGGATGTTATGTGTAGAAAAGGAAAACAGAAGAGATTTTTGCTCTAAAAGGACAAAAAATAGCAAACAAATATACCAACCAGAGCTGTCTCTAGCCTGGTGGGTGCAGGGTGCCTGAAGACCTTGCTCTCTTTCACCCAAATACTCTCTTTCTCATCCTTGCCATTCCCACCATCCTGCAATTTATACACAACAGAAAAAGCCTGCTGTTAAGGCCACAGATTCCCACACCCTCTCTTTTAAAGTAACATAGATGAGGCCCAATTTGAATTGTTTGTTTACACTCTGGGCCCTATAAAGACAGGGTCCTAGGAGATTTCTGTGGTAAAATTTTCTGGTAGTAAGACCCTCCCCCCCACCCAGGAAAGACAACGAAATGAGGTCAGGATGTAGATGTACAGAATCATCAAATCACAGTTCACCATCAGAAGGGGGTTTCAGAGATCATTTTAATTCCTGATTTCACACAGAAATTGGGGCCCACAGAGGTTAAGTAACTACCGAGGGTCACACAACTATGTAATGGGAAGAACCGCCTACATTCACCTCGCTGTCATTCGTTTCCAAAGCCAACAGTGAGAGTTTTAGTATCCATTCTCAAATGGACTCTTTTTTTAATAATCATGATATTATAAAGTAATAATATTAAACTATTCTGGATGTGTACAACCAAAGGTTTTTTATCACAGAAGTAAGAGTCATTATTGACTCATTATTTATTAAACATTTTGAATTTTACCTAAAAAAAAAAAAAAGAGAGAGAATCTGGAAGTACAGATAAGTACAAGGAAGTAAAAATTCTATCTAATGCTATCATAAGTAGCCACTATATATATATATATATATATGCTGTCTGCTCCTTGAGTATAAAAAATAGATCTTCATATTATTTTATGACCTACTTTTTTTCACTTAGAAATATATCATAAGCATCTCTCTAGGACATAAAATGCTCTTCTCAAAAATCCTTTGTAATAGCTACACAGTACTTCATTATAACGATATACCATTATTATTTAACCATGTGTTATTCTGGGACTGGTTCATCATGGTATTTTAATATTGCTATCTTTCTAAATTTTGATTGTCAGCCAAGGACTGAGCAATTCCTTCTAGTCTCCTGTCACCTGGAAATTTGATAAGCATACTTTTTATTGCCTTCACCCAAGCTCTTGAAAAAATCCTTGAGATGCAACCATTTGACAGGTCCCACCTGGTATTCATCGACATTCTTCAGGATCATCAATTAGGAATTTGAATTATAAGAAAAAAAAGGAATTCGAATTATGGGGAGAGTCATCCAATCATCACAAATATTTGGTGTCTCATTTATTCAATATATGTTTACTCCTCTCTATAAACAGTACTCACCTAGAAGCTATAAAAATGTCTGCAGAGTGTTAGGAATACTTACATAAGTTAGAACTTTTATAACTCTCGTTTACAAAAATGCACCTAGAGTTGACATCCTAAAAGTTACAGTGCTGTTCCCTTTTTTAAAATCTAAGAGACCTTAAAACTTTTCACAAGTTTCTTTTGAGAAAAAAAAAAAAAAAATCCCCGCAATAGCAAAAACATGTTTTGGAAACACGTCAGGATTCAAGTTACTGGAGATTAAAAAAAAAAAATCTCACAATTCAAAATTTAGCTATTGGGCAACTCTATCATTGCTAAGCAATGAGTTTCTGAAAATGGGATGTCTATAATGAAAGTATGAATTCAGGTCACAGTAGCACGGTCCCATAACAAGAGCAGCAGCTTTGGTTTTGAAGAAAGGGCAGTAGGCTGTGCCTGACTTCTTCGAACAAACAAGGAAACTCATGTAGTTATGAGCAACGAGGAACTAAGAGCTGCAGGCCTCAAGAGAAGAGTTGGAAGAGAAGGACAAAGGATATTTTTGGTGCATATCTTTTTAAAAGGCGGTATTTAATGCTGAAAATATCATGAAAAGTGCATCAGATGTTCTCATTTTAAGTGAGAAGAGACAAAGTATGGCAAGATTAAAAAGTGATTTGGCAAAGTGCCATTGGTACTGATTCCCATCACTATTTTACTATGTACTTGCCCCGCTTAAGGACAAACCACCGTTGGAAACTGTGCTTAGGAAGTAAGTCCAGAAATCTAAGGAAAATAAAGTCCAGGATGAACTGGTGATGATATTACCTGCTAGAGGGTGGCATTTTGAAAGGACACATAATGAAAAATAGCTTTGTGTTGGCGGAGGGGAGCCCAGTTTAGAAAACAAGAACCAGGGCTGAAAGCGAATCCCATTCTCTGCATGTCTGGCCCCAAATGACCACAGTCTTGAGTCTGAGGGGGCCAAAATGGGGGTGCTAAGATGCAAAATGTCTTCCATGTCTTTCACATCCCTCAGCCTCTGCTGGAAAGAAACACAGGCTCTCCCCAGACCTGAGGAGCTCATTCTACGGGGCACATTTTCTCCCATCACTCTTGCTGTTCTATTTCCCACTTCTCCGTGGCCAACGAGAATTTGCTCCGTCACCTGACCTACAGTTGTTTCTCTCACTCTTGTATCAACACGTCTGAGCCGTGTGCTTAGGAAGTGCCAAGAAGTAAAGAAAGTAAAGTCCAAGAACTGACCTTGACCTTGAGTATAAGAGAACTCTCCTAGTGGACTCAGTGTTTGGGAGATAGACAAGTTTTAAAAAGCAGTGATTCAAAATAAGACATAACGTACTAAATATATAGCAAACAGTACTAGCTAAAATTTACAGATACTCACCCAGATTCTCCCTCCCTTTGGCGAGAACAGTGAGAATCAAAACAAATTCAAACAAAAGCACAGGGACCACCCATCTGCCCAGCCCTTTCCAGGGCATGTGACCCTCCAAACAACCATCTTGCCGTTCATCAAACACCAACGTTGTTGTGAATCCAAGCCCTCTGCCCTTGCTGGGCCCTCTGCCCAGAACTCTTGCTGCATCTCCACACGTTCTCTCCCTTCCTTTCTTTCCTTAGAGAGGCCTTCCCTGATCATCCTGTCAGCCTCAGTCATTCCCTCTCACTGTCTTGTTTTCTTCCCCACTTTATTTTCTTTTTCTTTTTTAATTTTTCCTTTTTTAAAAATTTCTTTAATTTAAATTCAATTAGTTAACAAGTGATATATTATTAGTTTCAGAGGTAGGGGTCAGGAATTCACCAGTCTTATATAATACCCAGTGCTCATTACGTCAGGTGCGATGTGTTTGTTTACTTCTATATTATTTGTCTCCCGGCCGATTTGTAAATTCCTTGAATGCAAGGTCATCTCTGTCTTGTTCATCCCTGTAACTCCAGCACCTACTACAGTTCCTAGTATACAACAAGTGCTCAATAAATATGTGCCAAATGAATAAATATAAGAGGAGGCCTCAGGTCGTGGACCTATAAATAAACCATACCCTTTTCCTCAATCATACTTAAGGCAAAAATAAGGCCTCCTCCTGGTCTTTTTTAAGGATTTTTTAAGGGTTTTTAAAGGATGTAAGAGAGAGGAAAGATTTGCTGCCACACATGTGCTCTCAATCCTGATCGACCTGTAAAAATACATGTGAACACAGCTGGGTTTGTTGTTACCCTGGTTCATTTCCAGCCATGGACTCCCACCATAAATACTCTTTTCACCATCTTAAAGGGTCTCCATCCCTGTTGCCATATTTAAGAGTTTTGTCTGCTCACCTGTGAACTGAGCTACACAAATAGAGGGACTTGCCTGGTGCCAGCCAGTCTGGGCTCCACACGGAGAACTGAGTACCAAGTCTGAGCTTCCTGAGGGATGCAGCCCTACCCTCAACCCTCCGGACTTTGACCCAACTCAAAATTCCTGCTGGAAATGGAAATTTCTTAAGGCTCCCAGGATCTTAAAGGGACATAGAGAGACACATAAAACACCCTATGGCACTTTTTTAATATTTGAAATAAAATCTCCGAGTCTTGAATGCTTCCCTCTTTTTTCCCACACACACAAAAAAATCTGTACAAATACATATGACATGAGCATGCTGTCCTGAAGAAGCCTGCCATTCAAGTAAACTATACAGTGTTTTTATTGAATGAAATGTTCTTTTGTTTTATAAGTCCTTTCCTCCTTATATTTCCAGCTCCTAGCCCTGGCATAAAATTCAATGAAAGTGAATAAGACAACTGTTGCTGACTGGCTCTCCAGGCCCAAGAGTGCTCTTCACATCTAGCAAGACATAAAGGAGGAAGATTAACAAAAAAGATACAGAATTTAAGCCATTTAGCAATATGTATGTTTAAATTACATTTCTGCCCTATTCTAAGATATAGCAAAAAATCTGTATTTAAATGACAAAATATATAATAAAGATTCACACTGTACAGTGAATGCACTGGGAACAAGAAGTCACAGGGGAATATTAAGTTCAAATTACAAGGTGTATCCAAGAATTGGAGACTTGTTTTCTTGTTGTTGTTTGACAAATGAACTAGGAAAGCATACATCCACATGAGTTTGACCCATTAATTCCAATGCTGTTCCTATCACTCAAAACCCTTTGGAATAGCTCTTCTGGAAACATCCTCATACCTCATGGGCAAACATGATGCCCATGTATGAGCCTGCTGGCGGTGGGCTGAAGTGTGCAGAGGCAGGAAAAATTCATCTAGGGACTAAATTCTGTAAATGAGGTGAACCTATGCCTAACAATTGCTTGTTGCCATAGGGCCGTACCAGCATAAACTCACGTATTTCCCCAACAACCCTCTTAAGCATATACTAGTATCATTATTCTCATGTAATAGATGAGGAAAGGAAGACCCAGAGAGATTAAGTTACTCACCCAGTGCCACAAAGATAGCTATGGCAGAGCCGGGATTTGAACCCAGGTAGTCTGAATCACAGACCACATGTGCTTAGGCACACTGCAGTTCTATATATCTCTACTGCAAAATATATACAGTGTCTTAAGATGATTGCTACTTAGAACAACACTGATTTGGATAACAACATTTTAGACACCTCTGGGAAAAGGGTCATGAATGAGGATGAATCTATTATGGTCAGAATGTGGGTGAAAATAGCTCTGTCCTCCATAGGAGTCCAGTAAATTCTTAGAATGAGACTCCCTTAAAAGGAGGTCATGCATCAAGCCACCATCTCCATTGGTGGGCTTTACATCCTCATCTTATGAGAGTTAACAGGACCCATCTTACAGATAGATAAGACACACCAAACAGCCAAAACAATCTGGAGAAAGAAGAATAAGCTAGAAGCATTATGCACCCTGATTTCAAACTGTATTAAAAAGTTTTAGTAATTAATACATATGGTATTGACATAAAAACAGACACACAGATCAATGGGGAGTCTAGAATACAAATAGAATAGGGAGTCTAGAAATAAACCCAAGCACCATCAATTAAGATACAATATTAGGGGCGCCTGGATGGCTCAATGGGTTAAAGCCTCTGCCTTCTGTTCAGGTCATGATCTCAGGATCCTGGGATGGAGCCCGGCATCCGGCTCTCTGCTCAGCAGGGAGCCTGCTTCCCCCCCACCCCTGCCTGCCTCTCTGCCTACTTGTGCTCTCTGTCTGCGAAATAAATAAATAAATAAATCTTTTAAAAAAAGATACAACATTAATATGGTCAATTAATATACAATGAAGGAGGGGCGCCTGGGTGGCTCAGTGGTTTAAAGCCTCTGCCTTCGGCTCGGGTCATGATCTCAGGGTCCTGGGATTGAGCCCTGCATCAGGCTCTCTGTTCAGCAGGGAGCCTGCTTCCCTTCCTCTCTCTTTCTCTGCCTGCCTCTCTGACTGCTTGTGATCTCTGTCAAATAAATAAAATCTTTAAAATATATATATATACAATGAAGGAGCCAAGAATACACAATGGGGGAAAAGACAATTTCTATAATAAACAGTGTTGAGAAAACCAGACATCCACTTGCCAAAAAATGAAACTAGACCACTATCTTACACCATGAACAAAAAATAAATGGATTCAAAATGGATTCAAGACTTGAACGTAAGACCTGAAACCATAAACTATAAGAAAACATAAGCAGGAATCTCCTTGACATAGGTCTTGGTGATGATTTTTTTTTTAACATGACACCAAAAGTTAAAGCAACAAAAACAAAAATAAACAAGTGGAACTATACCAAACTAAAAAGTTTCTGCACAGCAAAGGAAACCATCAGCAAAATGAAAATGTAACCTACTGAATGGTAAAAAGTATTTGCAAATCATATATCTGCTGAGGGGCTGACATCCAAAATATATACGGAACTCATACAACTCAATAGCCAAAGAATAAACAATCCTCTTTAAAAATGGACCGAAGATCTGAACATTTTCCCAAAGACTTACAGATGAACAATACACAAAAAAAAGATGGTCTCCATGATCAATTACCAGAGAAATGCAAATAAAAGCCCCAGTGAGATATCACTCCCCCCTGTTAGAACAGCTATTATCAAAAAGATAAAAATAACAATTGTTGGTGAGGAAGTGAGGAAAAAGATCCCTGATGCATTGTTGGTGGGAATGTAAATTGGTGCAGTCACTATGGGAAACCGAACAAAGGTCCCTCAAAAAATTAAAGCCAGAACTACCACTACCACCCAGCAATTCCATGTCTGGGTATTTATGTGAAGAAAACACAAACACTGCTTTGAAAAGCTCCCGCATCATGCTCACTGCAGCATTATTTACAACAAGGAAGATAAGGAAACAACCTGCATGTCCACTGATGGGTAAATGGATAAAGAAATTGTAAAACACACATACATACCTGGATATTAGCCATAAAGAAGATTGACACCTGCCATTTGTGACAACACAAATGGACCTCAGGGGTGTCATGCTAAGTGAAGTAAGTGAGAAAAAGACAAACACTGTATGATCTCTCTTACACGTGGAATCTTAAAACCAAAACCTAAAACCCCACAATGTTCATAGATACAGAGAACAGACTGGTGGTTGCCAAAAGGTGGGTGTGAAATGGGTGAACTCTTCATTTAAAAAAAAAAAAAAGATTTATTTTCTTGTGGGGCATCTGGGTGGTTCAGTTGGTTAAGAGTCTGCCTTCGGTTCAGGTCATAATCCCAGGGGCCTGGGATCCAGACCTGCTTCCGGTTCCCTGCTTAGCAGGAAGTCTGCTTCTTCCTCTCCCTCGGCTCCTCCCTCCTGCTCCTTCTCTCTCTCTCTCTCTCTCTCTCTGTCTCAAATAAATAAATAATCTTAAAAAAAAAAACACTTAAAAAAAGATTTATTCTTTGAGAGAGAAAGCACACACTTAACCAACTAAACTACCTAGGCATGTTGATGTGGGGCATTTTTTGTTTTTCTTTTTTAGTTTAAATAAAAAGAAGGAAAAAGGCACCTAGTTCAACTTCTTCACTTTTACAACAAATAAATTGCTCAGAGATGTTAACTGACTTTCAAAGTATTTTATATATTGTGGGGGAAAGAGGTAGGGGGAGAATTAACATAAATGCTGTCTACATGCATTATATAATTTCTCAGTAAGGGCCTGTGGTGAAGAGAAGCAGGAGAAAGAAGGTGTCGCCTTTGGGCTCTGCTAATTTGGCCCTATGGAGACGTCCACTTCTACCACTGCTAGGTGGGTGCAGTCTATCTTTGACGTTCCTGACTCAGACTTTCCTTCTCTTTTTTACTCTCTTCTTTCCTTCTGTAACCATTCATTTCACTATTTATCTATCTTCGTCTTTTCTTAAATTCCCTTTGTTTCAGAGTCTGACATGTTGCACTGGTGGAGAGAATTTAACAAGATGAGTTCAAGCCGGGGTCGGTATGCTGGAAGAGTTGGACAGTTTCTGGTACAATGATGACTCTACCCTATGCCACATTCCCCTGCCATCATTTCTATGTTAGGAAACACAATAATGTTTTTCATAACAAACCTTTTCATCTGCCAAGTTCATTACTCCCTTTGTAACTAAATGATCTACATACATATTTAAATCTTCAGAGTTTTATGAGAAAAAAAATCATGAGAAGCTTGATGATACACATATCAGGTTTTTTTTTTTTAGCTTTAAGAAACACAACCAAACTTTCACTAACTAAAGCATAAAAGCAAGGAAGCAAAGTGAATAAATTTATTAGAAGGCTGCTGACCAGCACTGCTGAATAACCAGGCCTAGGAAAGCCAGAAAGCTGAGCACCGAGGAGATACACATTATGGGAATTCCTGTGTTGACTATGTTAGGAGCTGCCATCTATCTAATGAGTCCATTCTATCTGCCCCCTGGTCCTGTGCGTCTCTGCTCACAGCGGAAGCTCCTACAAGAGGGAACCTGATCATTTTGGCTTAGCTTGTCTCTGGAGTCCTGTGACTAAAAGCTCACTAGATTCAAGTAGGGGGCCAGAAAAGCTCCCACAAAGGCATGGATGCTGGGAAGGAAACAGAAACAAAAGAAGTCTCCACATCATCATTATTGGCTATAAGATATGCACACATGCCTTTCTGTCCACAAATACCTTTTGAAATTATTTCAAATGCAATGCAAAAAAATTTTTAAAAAGACACTAATCAAGAAACTCCTCCCCCACCCACCCCATGCTGTCTGAACTTCATACCCCAGGTTGTCACGTTACTGAATTCCCACTAAAGACAATTAGCACAAAATCCTCTATTAAAATGCAGTCGCCCCTAGCAAGGCCCTTTCAACCTCAAACTAGACTCTATGAGGGTAAGAGGAGTGGAGCCCAGTGAGGAGGGCAGGAGCAAAGCAGCAGAGCTGGCCCAGTTCCTCTCTCTAGACACGAATGGACTGATACATTATTTCCAGCAAGTGTGGCCACATGGAGACTCTCCTTATCTATTCTGAGCCAGAGAGTGGACTTTGGGGGTCCCCCAGAACTCAGATCCAGATAATGTCAGACTTTTACGAAGAGAACCCGAGTAACCCTCCAAGGAAGTAGACGACGAGGGTGGGGGTTGAATGGCGGGGCCCAGAAACAAGGCACACACATGAGTTTACAGAGGTAACCCTCTGCTAACTTTAAGGTATAGCCAAGGGTAGACTAGGCTGGCATAACACCCAGGGCACCTATACCAAGTTCCTTCTCCTGTTCCAGCCCTCACTGCAGTCTGCCAAAAGAGCTCCCAGACCTTCAGTTGGACGTCAGGGACTATTAGTTCTACTTCTGGAATCTTTAGTTACTGCCAGAGTATCTTAAAATCTAGATCCTTCTTCTCTCTCTGAACCAGAAACGGGCTTTATTTCCATTCCACAAACACTTTGTTCCACCACGAATCCTTCTCTGGGCCCAGGAGGAAAGGAAGAGGACACTGTCTGGTCCCAAAGTACTCTCCTGAGCACGAGGACCCTGTACTTGGCCTCGTGGCCTCCCCTCACTCTTCCATCCAGCCACCCCAATGAGCTGGGATTTGTTTTCCCACTACTCTATCTCTTCTAATCTAACACATATTTTTCTGGTAGCTTGTTCCCTGTAGCCACCTGGACCCACCTCTCCCTTTAGCCCTTTCTCCCTTCTCCAAACTTCTTCATACACAGCTGTTCATACTCCCTGATTCTGCTTCCTCACTGCCCATCCATACATCCACCCCCGACCCCCCAGGCCACATCTTGACACCATCCCCTGAATGGCCTCGTTGCATTGCCCTTTAATACTGAAATTCCACACAGTCCTGAGCCTCTCCTCTCAAGCTATATACCATCTCTCCATAACTGTGTTCCTTCCCTCTCTTGGTTTCAAGTATTACCCCCAGTAATGATGATGAAAAATAACCCAAGACACCTCCATGTAAAGACGCTGGAAATACAATGAAGCTGTGTGTGACCCAAGATAGAACAACCTCTAATCCTGAAGCTCTTGAAGGCCTGGGTACCCATGGAGTAGACCCTTTTCAGAAAGGCCCAGTGATGGGCTCTACCTCTTATATGTGAGTGGGCGCCAGGTTTGGTCAGGAAGCAGAAGACAAGAGGAAGCACGTAATACTGTGCAGTGATAGAACTGCAGTCTCTGGACAGGCTTTACTGCCTCTAGGAAATAGAACATGGGGTTCTGAGGAGATGTGTGTGAGTACACACAGGGATACACAAGCACCCATGAGAAAACTGGAGCCCCAGGGAGAACACAGGCGGTACAACTTCAGCTCAAAGGAAAGTGTGCTCTGGGCCTTTGTCCACCACGGACTAGGCAGCCATGTCATATACAGGGTTCATGGGTCCTATGGCCTGTTCCATGAGGGAAGCGGGTAAACCCCAGGGCAAAACATGTACATAGGAAGTGGGAGAAACAGAGATGTACAGGGAAGGGCTCCATGAAGGAGGGAGGGGCTCTTTCTGAAGAGTTAAGAGACGGGGCAGACCCATAGGCAGGGAAGAAAGGGCAGAAGCAGGCTGCCCTGTGAGAGAATCATCTGTGAAGAATGTAACTTGTGTTTTTCTCTCAAATTCTGTCAACTGTCTTATTTGGCTTTGAAAGTTTTCCCCTTATCCTGAGCCCCTACTGGCCATCTGCAGCCTTCGGTAAAGCAGGCCCCTACAGTCTTGTGTCAGCGCCAGTGCAGGGTTCAGAGAGCAATGGAGAGCTGGCCTCAAACCCCCCACCCCTGCCGCTGCTGCGAGAACAGCTGGGCCACAGCGATGTTTCTGAGGGCAGCGGCGCAGCTCGGGGTGGGGGGTGCTCAGAGTGGAGTAGGACAAAAAGGGAGGGGCTGGGGGCAGAGAAGCATGTCATTGAGCACAGGGAAAGAACGGCTGTGAAACAAGCTCCTTTCCCCAAAAGTCTGGGGACACAGGTGTTTGCTGCGCTAACAGGGCCGACAGTACCATAATCTACAACTGCTGCTTCCCCAATCTCTTTATCCAGCCTCTGAATCATCTCTCACCTCACATCCCTTCTTCACAAAGCCACTGCCACTGTCTCCACCGCCATGAAACTCGAGCTCTGGCTGGAGAAAACCACCACCCAGGCTCTTCCCACTCATCTCTGGGCTGTCGCTCTTGCTGCCAAGTCTTCCTGGGACTCCCTCCTACCCCAGTCACCTCTCACGTGGCCAAGTCCTACTTCTGATCTCTGTTTCAAAGTCATTTCTTATTGAAAACTCTTCCCGGGTGCCCATGATGTGGGGCAGATGACACTACCACGCAGCCCATGGGAACGGGTCTCCACGACGATCATGGTTCACGCCCTTGTCAAGCCCCCCTCTCAGGCTTTACGCCCCCTGGGGGCTCAGCTCCTGGCGTGCTCAGAACAGACCAGAAACTCAACAAGAACTGCAGAGGGAATGGATGAGTCTGGTTCCCACTGAGTGGAGAGCAGTAAGCCTCATGAGCAGAGGCTTACCCAGCCATCATCTTCAGGGGCAGTGTTTATTTGGGCCGCTGCCTTCGGCTCGGGTCATGATCTCGGGATCCTAGGATCGAGCTCCGCATCGGGCTCTCTGCTCCGCAGGGAGCCTGCTTCCTCCTCTCTCTCTGCCTGCCTCTCTGCCTGCCTCTCTGCCTACTTGTGATCTTCTCTCTGTCAAATAAATAAATAAATAAATAAATAAATAAAATGGATGAAACAAGCTGATGCCACTTAATTCTTCCATCTATAATTTCTCTCTCAGCGGCGAGACTCTAATATTTTGGTGACTTCACTTGGCAATCATTTCTTTTTAAGGAAGAAACACAAAGTCTGCCAAGAAGGAAAGGAAAGGAGAGGAGAGAGAGAGGAAGAGAGAGGGAGGAATGAGAAAGGGAAAGGGAAAGGGGAAAGGGGAGGAGAGGGAAGGAAATGTGTGACTCTGAGTCACAACTTGGTTTGGGTCATTCTATTCACCTTTGCAAAACACCGAGTTGAGCGAATCCCACCTGAACTGTACAGAGGAAAAGCACATAATGGCTTTTAAAACAATGCAATCTTCAGCACGAAAATACCATGCCAGCAGCTAACCTCTGCCACTTGTTGTTGGCAGGCTCTTCTGCTTCTGGGTAAGAACCACACTGATGATGTACAGATCTTCACTTATTTCTTTTTCTGTTTTAACCAGTGCAACCCTCTTTCCACTATCTGAGGGCTGACAGGGGTTCATAATCTGTCAGCCATACGTCTGACTCTAAGCAACAAGGAATAGGTTCTTTACGCTCAAAAGAGAATGTGTGCTTTTGAGATAAACAGGGAAAAAAAAAAAAAAAGCTGGTGAGCCCTGCCCAGGCCATCAAGGGGGAAGGGGAAGGGGAAGACAAAAACATTCCCCCAAATGAGAATTATCTCTGACCAAGCACAACTTCCTTGTGCCCGGCCTCCTTCGCCTCCACCCTCTTGGGGACAGTGCTGCCACAGCAGCCTGATGAAGTCACTCCCCAGCTAGAAACTTTCGAAAGCTCTTCACTCACCACCAGATAAACTCCAAACCCTCACTCGGACTGCCCGCCCCCTTCCTCACACTCCTGGTCACGAACCACTTGTGCCTGCACTAATTCCACCTCAATCGCCCTCTCCCTCGGCCTGGACTCTCCCTCCCTGGGCTCTGGGCTCAGCTCGTTTTCCCTAAGCCACCCACGAGCCTACCTACTATGAACGCCCAGAAAGCCTCACTAGCAGTGCTCAGCACTCAGAACCTTCTACTTCACATTGCAGCGCTCCTGTCCATATGTGGTATCACCACAGAGGAAAGTGCGCTTTTAAACATTTTCCATATTATCAATGAGGATGGTTTCAGAGAAATAAAACATTTGTGAAGATGCATAGGGGCCAGGTAGAAGAACCAGACAGACCCATCGCTTGCATGCCCACCCTCTCTCTGTGTCCTGGTGTGGCCTCACCACTCCAAGACACCGTCTTCTGAAGAGAACAAGACATCGGCACCAGTGAGTGACAGGACAGACAGGGAGAAGGTACAATCCTAAGGTGGACAGAGGGCTCCAGCAGGGCACTGAGGGACCCCAAGGGAAGGAACAAAGAACAACAAGGATGAATTTTCCCCATATTGGTTTTTACTTGAGTTAATCTTATATCTTCAGCCAACATATTAATATATAACATTAGAAGACAGTCTTGGCCTCACAACGGCCCCACCCCAAACACAGGAAAGTTGCTCAAAACTGGATAAAGAAACAACAGAGGTATAGACTGTACATTTGGTCCTGTACTGTCGCTTCACACATCACAAACCCACAGAAGGGTAGGACAGAGACAAATTAAATGCCAAGTCCATCCATAATCCACTCACCCCATTTTGGCCTAAAGGTCCCAGTACCTCAACCACCTAAACATTGTCAGTACTATTCACATGCAGCCACACGGCTAGGCTGACGTTGTATTTGCCCCCATGCTCATGTCCAACCTCTGTGAATATGCCACAGACACATGAAATAAAGATCAAAAGCAGACACAGATGTGGCCTGGCTCCAGCAGGAGAAGCCTCATCCCAGACAACCTGTCTCTGAGGCCAGACCTGTCTCCATGTCAAGGTCTCAGCAGGCTCCAGGGGTCTTCCCAGCACAGCTCCAAGGGCTTCCAGCATGGCAAGGAGGCCATGGAGGGAAACAGGCAACCTGGTCCAGCACTGCCACCTAGGTTCTCTCTTCGCTATCAGTCATGCGGCCTGAGGTCACAACTACTGTTTTACAGGGGAAAAAAATGCAGGGGTCCAGGTTAAGTAACTTGCCCCGACTTTACCCCAAACAAATGGTAGGACTCAGACTAAAATTCAGATCTTACGAGTCTAAGCCCATCTTCTCCTATCCTTACTTGCATGCTTGGCACAGAAAATTGACCCTGTGTGTAAAGGATGATCTATACGCTTACAAGAGATGTTCTCCAGAATCTTCATGCTCTGGGTCCAAAAGAACCTTGTCTTGCACTAGGAACTAGTTGCCCAATGTCTAAGCACTGAATAGACCATCAGGAGGCAAGAGCAAACCAGAAACATGAGCTAGGCAGATCTTTCTTCTATTCTAGAACACTAGCCAGCATATCTAAATAAATGGAAACTTTCTTGTTCATTTTACGTTTTTAAAAGGAAAAAAAGATTTTGTGAGAAACAAGGTTTGCATTGAAAATATACCAGCTGGACTGCTGAAGAGTATCGGTGCTGCCCTGGGCTACAACAGAAGAAACCCGGGCGTTCCGTGCTTCTGCACTTGCTTGCTTACAAACCCCTAAAACGCCATCCCAGGGACAAGACACACTTCTGTGTGGTCCCACTAAGCCTAGAGTTAGAGAAGGAAAGCAAGGCTCTGAGCCCATATAGTGGATGCCACAGTTTACAAACAGGTTATGATTTCATCATTATTATGTCCAAAAAAATGTCCTTAGAGGCCAAGTTTTCTTCAATATACGCCTATAACATGCATCTCTCCATGAACTAAACCACCTCTCCAAGCAGCGTTTGGGTCATAGTTCTCTGTGGATGCTGATAAGCTGGAAGGGAAACACTTCCTGACAAAGGCTGGCCTTGACCATATTCTAAGCACAGTCCAGTTATTTGTGCTCATTATTTGTGTTACAGGTTCTAATCTCAGCTACTCATCTCACCAGGGGTGCTACCTTCACTCAACCTGTGCCTGTTTTTGCACACCTGTCAAAAGCACTTCATAATAGCAACTATTTGATAGAATGGTTTGGAGGCTTGAATACGATTATAAAGATAAAGTGCTTAGAATATGGCTTGGCACAGAGTAATACTCAATTGCTATCATCCTGCGGAAGTAGAGATAAGGAAACTTAGGCTTATATTCATGGCATACTTAGTCAAGACTGGATGAGTGAAGAAAGCAATCCGTGAAGGTAGAGGCTGATTGTTTCATAGACAGGAAAAGGGACCGACAGCTTACACGGTGAAGGCAACTCACGGTAGGAGTGGTGAGCAGGGTGCGTAGGACTGGTGCGGTTCGTACGCTCCCACCTGGAAAACGGTACTTACTCCCTGATATAAGCATCGGCCTGGGTACAGGCTAAAAGAGGATCGATCACCCCCATAAGGAGAGCTAGAATGGGAAGATGCAGGCTGTACCTAAAGCCAGGTACAGAGAGCAGCCGAATTCCAAGTACAAGCAAGAAAATTGGGTGTAAGAGTCCTCGGCTGAAGACAAACTCAGGAAACTCAAGAGATATACAGCAGCGGCTGCTGCACATTGGTGAGCGGCAAAGGCAAGAACCAGGAAGAACTCAAACAAATTACATAAGGAGATGCATGAGGCAAGAGGGGCAGGAGGTCTTAAACAAGCAACAGGAAAGTAGACCTGTACCAATACCTTTCTTTTGAGTGATAGCTGCCTTTTGTCTGTGACCTTTCTGGAGTGGGGGCTTCTACCCCTGGTCAGTCTAGATGCTCCTGAGGTGGTCAGAGCAGAGTGTCTCCCCAGTTACTAGGCACCATAGCTTTTTCTAGACCATACACAAGAGCCAGGGAGGCCGTGCATCAGTTCAAATCACAAGAGAACCTACAGTGACAAAAGGAAATCCCAAGAAACCATGAGGTTCTAGCCCCCCAAGCCACAGAAAGTAGTCTCCCAGAATCTCCTGGCTTGATCTCAGTCTCCAATCTCACCACTCCTCCCACCCAAGGAGAACCCCCTTCCAGGGCATGTCAGCCAAGAAGCCACCCAGGATGCCAATCTATGCTGAGTACCGGCGCAGAGCTGGTGCCCCAAACATCTTTACAAACAACAAGAGTTGGGAGAAACTACATTTATCTTATCTTTTTCCCATAAGCACAATGTGGGCAATTGGAAGCTGCATTATGACGTGTTCTGCACAGGAAATGAGTCCCAAATAATAAGAGATCATTGTTAAAATGCCTTTGAGGCAATGGAGTTGCTTACCTGTAGGGCCTTGGTTTTGCTGTGTGGGGTCCACGTGCTTACAGCCAGCAGCACAGAGGTTGTGTGAGGTACCAGCTGGCCACCTGAATGCAAACTCTCCCGTGATGGGCACCGAACCAACATTAATGGAGTACGAGCTCACCAGCATGCCCAACTGTGGGTGTATCCACTTCACCCCAAATCTGCCCTTAAGCCGAATAAGACCTTTGCTCTTCCTCACACACATGAGTATTTCCACCTTCCCACGCATCTTTCTGCTTCTTTGCCTCTCCATCAAACCCTGCTCAAATCTGAGCTCCTCTAATAAGCTCAACAGTATTGTTCTCTTTTTTTATGTGTCTATTTTTACTGTGGGCAAAATAAATAATATAAAAATTACTACTTTAACCATTTTAGGCATACAGCTCTGTGGCATGAAGGACATTCATAGTGCTTCACAACCATCACTGCCATGGTTCATTCTTCTTTCATTCCTATAACATCCCCAAAGCAGGATGACATAAAAACTGGTGAGGTTAACAGGCAGACATGTAAAAGTCTGTATTTGCCAAGTTAAAAAATAGACAACACTATCTGACAAATGCTTACTGTGTGAGTTCAGTTTCAAGCTTCAAATTCCTCTCTCTCTCTCTCTGTTCTTCACGCACTGCACCGATTTCTAAAGGAAAAGGCCTATTTCTCTCTGCTTCCCTGCATGCTTAGGATCCAGCTCAAGCACAGACACACCTGTGCTTCAACTCTGGCACCACAGCTTGCTAGACAACATGGCTTCAAGTAGCCTGCTCTGGGCCTGTGTTGTTCCCTTACCAATAAACCTGGGATAACACGCATATCACCCAGGGCTGTCGCGAAAACTGAATGAGATTACATATGCAAAAGCACCCGGCAGAGCAGACAATTAATCTTCACTCCTTATGTCTGCTCTGTGAAATGGTGTATCTGCAATCAGGGATAACTAATTCCAAAGAGCAAGGAAACCACCCTTAATTTTCTGAAATTTTACCACAGGGGAAAAAAAAAACCAAAACAATTGGGGCACCTGGGTGGCTCAGTAGGTTAAGCCTCTGCCTTCGGCTTAGGTCATGATCCCAGAGTCCTGGGATCGAGCCCCACATCGGGCTTTCTGCTCAGCAGGGAGCCTGCTTCCCCCTCTCTCTCTCTGCCTACCTCTGCCTACTTGTGATCTCTCTCTGTCAAATAAATAAATAAATCTTTAAAAAAAAACAAAACAATAAATTTAAATAATAAGACCGGATGGCTTCCCATCCTCTGAAGTGAAGGAACCCTGAGCCCAGATGCTACCTACGGGTATGTGGGACCATGCATGGTCATCCTGGATCTGGAACCAAGAGATGCCTTCCTCACACCGCTCAGAAAACATTCTAAGGTACTGAAGTCGGCTGAGAGGGGAAAATGTCCATGTTACCATATTCACTGTTGTTGCTTAAAATTTGTAAATAGAACCAGAAAACATCCACCCAGATGTCACAAATGTTTATTTCTGAATCCCCCTCTGAGCTGTCACATTTGAACATAATGTCCTGAAATAAGCATGTGCAGACCTGTTACTCCAACTTAGACCCTTCAAGGCACACGCCCATGACCTGTGAGGACATCACAGAGTTGCCGCCCTAGAGGCCTCTGGAAAGAAACCATCACTCAGGGTTGCCTCTGAGAAAGGCAGGTAGAGTGAGTGGAGTGCAGAGACAGAAACCATATTGGGTGGAATATAAATGAGGAAGAGAGGAAACCATATGCTGGAGATTTCTAGGAGCAGAGAGGCCAGGGCTTTGAGGAGGAGTCCACAGCCTCTACAGACCATGCTCCCAGCTCCACAAAAGCAGTGAGGCATCTGCTCTGTACCCGAAATCTAGACCGTGAGCTCCAGGGAGAGAGATCATATCAATTTGTTCTGAACACCTCACAGATGTGGCATGATCTCCCATCAAATGTTTGCTAAATAAATCCTTGGTTTTTCTAAAGCCTTGACTTCTAGTCAACCTCTTAAAGACAGTGATGGGAGAAGAAAACCATTAACTGAGCACCAATTATCTGCTAGGCTTATTTGATACTTCACATATGTTAGTTACTTCATTTAATCTTTATAAAATCCTACTGAGTAGTTCTTATAACCTCCATTTTGGTGCTGTAAAGGGTATGGCCCAGAATGTTTAGCTAACTCATCAACATCCACTGAGCAGAAACTTGGGGGAAAGTACTAACCAGGACTGGCTGCTTCTCCCTGGAAATCATGCCTTCTCTGGCCTCTGAGTTCATCCTGCAAGGTTAAGTTCAAGGTAGTTGAAACAAAGGATTCTAAAACCTCTGTACACCAATACAGCAGGAATCTAGGACCAAGAAAAAAATTCAAGAGATCATATGTAGAAGCACTCACCCGCTTTCTGCCAAAGCCTTGGATTTCTGCAGAGCTAAACCACTCCGTTCAAGGATAACATAAACATCCACGTTTCAGAGGTATTATGGACAAAAGCCAACATTTTTCAAAGACCTAATGAGATTTGAAGGTCATTTTTGACCTCAGATATTCAAGAACAACGAATTCATCTTAAACCAGCGCTTATTCCTTATAACTAATATTCAAACCAGCCTTGACTTTTGAGTGTTTATACTAAAAGCCAGCAAAGACTAACCACCATCACTTCGAATCACCCTTTAGGATGCTCTGCTCAAAAATTTAAAAAGCTAGGAAATGGACGGCTTCAGCAAAATAAAAATATATGTCAGATTAAATAGTAATTTGAATGTTTTTTTAAAAGATTTTATTTATTTACTTGATAGACAGAGATCACAAGCAGGCAGAGAGGAAGGCAGAGAGAGAGGGGCAAGCAGGGTTCCCGCTGAGTAGAGAGCCCGATGCGGGGCTCGATCCCAGGACCCCGAGACCATGACCCGAGCTGAAGGCAGAGGCCTCAACACACTGAGCCACCCAGGGGCCCCATTTTGACTTTATAATTCCTGTAATATTTGTTTTGATATTATAGCTATTTAAAAGCTATCAAAATGAGGAGTTCATAACTACATTTCATTACATATATTTAAATAACCTTAAAATAAATACAATTTCCAGCAACACTGAAATTGTTTCTTGTCCTTATTTAAAATGAGTATACATACTCCTCAGACATTAGGCTACCATAATGCCTCTAAAAAAGATGATCACATTGGGGCGACTGGGTGGCTCAGTGGATTAAGCTGCTGCCTTCGGCTCAGGTCATGATCTTAGGGTCCTGGGATCGAGCCCCACATCGGGCTCTCTGCTCCGCAGGGAGCCTGCTTCCTCCTCTCTCTCTGCCTGCCTCTCTGCCTACTTGTGATCTCTCTCTCTGTCAAATAAATAAAATAAAAAATCTTTAAAAAAAAAAAAAAGATGATCACATCTATCACAGTAGGAAAATTCGAGAAATAGTGCAGAAGAGTTTAGAGGGAAGAAAATGGAGATACTTTCAGGACTTATTTTAAAAAACACCTTAAATTGTGCATTATTTACACATAGAAATAATGTTATTAAATAAGGGTTAGGTTTGTAACTGAGGACCAGATGCCAAGCTAAATAGCGCAATGTAAAAACCAAGCACATACCCACAATATGTTCTGAATGCTCTCTTAATAAATCTAACTTCCCTCAAGCCAGAGCATGCAAGATTTTACAAAAAGCTATTATTATCAGTCATTTCTACATCTATTAAATTGCAAGTAGGAAGATCATCTGGGCTTCTCCGGTGCACATCACCGAAGATCTCATGGAACAAATAGAGACCCTGAGGTCAGAGAAAAATGATAGAAGGATAAAAGTCTAAGGGAGATGAAAAAACATGAGTAAAGGATTGATAAATTTAAAAATGTAAAAAAAGAAGAAAAAAAAAGTGGTCCAGTTTATCCAGAACTTCAGTCGCAGCAAGAGAATAAAGGAAGAAAACACCAGGGAACTTTAACTATAGGCTGAGGATTCTAGACTCTTTTTAGGAAGCGAGAAGGAGCCATGAAAATTTGGGGGCAAGAGAAGGTATCATTAAAGCTGCACTTTAAAGAATACTGGCAGAACTAGAAACGGGGGAGAATGGAGGCAGGAAGACAGACTGCCTCATTTCCTTTTTTTCATCTGCAGCACTTGCCATGTGTCCGGCAAGAGTTCTGTAAACATGGACTCAATAAAAGCTGCCCCCTTAGGGGGCTGCTTCACTAACACTGGAGGACAGCGACACCTGAACTACCGCTAGAAGGAGGGCAACACCATAGACCAGCAGCATGTGCTGTCCTCTGTTTTCCTTTCTTAAAAAGCCCTGGAGATCTTGTCATTTGGGAAATGTTGCCCATACTCTGCCCATCTGGGACCTTCATATTGCAAGTCTCATGTGAAAGACTTTGAAAAGCTCTATAGTTAAGAAACCAATTTAATTTGTTCTTCCAGAATTTGGCCATGAAAAGTTCTATAGTTAAGAAACCCATTTAATTTCTCCTTCCAGAATTTGGCCATGAATCCACACACCCCCCCGCCCCCCACCACCACCCCTCTAATCATGGAACAACTTTCCTAAAATAAGCATCCTCCAGGCAGGTCTGGAAAGTGTGGACTACGGTGAGCCATGGTCAGCACATGGGCACAACCTCAAAGGGGTCAGTAATAAGCTGTAAGTCGGGTCAGGATCCTTCAAGGCGGTTCAGAGTCCTCTGGTCAATTCTCCAAGTACAGCCACAGAGTCTCAGCACTCTAGCTAGCGTGAAAGAATTCCATGGGGTAAAGTAAGCATCCTGATGATTCCATTTAAGTGATTCTTCCTTTTTGTTCATCAGTGGTTAAGAAAACCCAGTCACTGGGACACCTGGGTGGCTCAGTGGTTTAAGCTTCTGCCTTCAGCTCAGGTCATGATCTCAGGGTCCTGGGATCAAGCCCCGCATCAGGCTCTCTGCTCAGTGAGGAGCCTGTTTCTCCCTCTCTCTCTGCCTGCCTCTCTGCCTACTTGTGACCTCTCTCTCTGTCAAATAAATAAAATATTTAAAAAAAAACCCAGTCACCAAAATCCATACAAGAGCGCTCTTTCAGACACCTGAAAACTATTAAATCAACTTTCGTCCTTCTCCTTTATGAGTGAAATAACCTTACTGTATTTAACACCTAGGTCTGATTATCCTTTTCACAAGAAAGATGTAAATTCTACAGGAATTTGGTTCACTTATTTAGACATCCGAGGATATATGTTTCTTCTAACCCAGAACGAAATGATTCCAAAAGCCCAAGACACTTTATTATACAAAACAATATTTAAGGGTGGCATTGAGGACGGGAAAGAGGCAGAAATCTGAAACCAGTGTCTTTAGGATATAGTAGTGATAACCCAGGCTGGATGTTCTCCCAGTCATCAGAGAGTACAGTAAACCTCAGATGAAATCTCCATCACTATTAGGATGCTTCATCAGAGAGCTGACTGGTCCAGTCTGGAAGGAGTCCCATTTCTCTCTGCCCAGATGCACTGGGGGCGGGGGATATTTTTAGTAAGAATCTGATCTTGCTGGAGTCTGTCCATCTACATTATTGCTTCCATGAACTAAAGTCTGGCAGAAAGACTGCCCAAAAGAACAAAAATACCGAACCTAGGACGCTTGAGATTTCACTCGCCCAAATGAGATATCAGCATCGTTGTCCTAGCTCGTGGCACTCAGGTAGCCTTGTAGCATCATGCTATGGAGAGCTCCATAAACATGCATTGATCTCATGACACCGGGCAGTGCAGGCAGGCCACTTCATCTCAGCTGAATGGCAGGGACTGGCCACAGCAACTATGAACAGGCGACCAGGAAAAAACTGAGCTCAGTACAGTCTTAGAAGCTAGGAACCATCAATCCCTTTGAAAATTCAGTCATAAATCTTAATAAGGTTCACATCTTTGGACTCCGTAATTCTGATTCTGGGAACCTAACCTAAGAAAAGGGCCCAAACCATAGGAGAGCTTTTGCAGAACGGTGTTCGTCAAAGCACTATCTATATGGGCAAAAGCTGTCAAAAGCTGCAATGTCTAGTAAGAGCACAATTTAAATTCAGGTACACATACATAAAAGAATACTATGCAGCAAGTTTAAAACTATTTATAAAGAAAATATTAGGGCGCCTGGATGGCTTAGTTGGTTGAGGGCCCAACCCTTGATTTCAGCTTGGGCTGTGATATCAGGATTGTGAAATTGAGCCCCGAGTCAGGTTCCGTGCTCAGCAGGGGTCGGGGGGGTTCTGTTTGGGATTCTCTCCCTCCCCCCACTTATGCATGCTCTATGAATGAATGAATTAATTAATTAATTAATTAAATCTTTTTTTTTAAATGCTCATAATGTAATGTTAAAAGGGAGTGATCAGGTGATAAAACGGAATACATATTATGAACAGTTCTACAGGAAGAAATTTATGCAGGAAAGAAAAGATTGAAAGGACATAAGCCAGATGTTAACAGTGGAAAGCTTCATATGGCAAGACTGTATATATGGGTAATTACTTTTCTAATTGCAGTTTTTCTGTGCTTTCTAAATTTGCGTATAATGAACAGGTAGTACTTGTAAAAGAGAAAATTAAGGTTTTTTTGTTATAAAACAGTACCTAAATGATTAAAATCATTTCTAAATTATATGTGCTTAGGGGCACCTGGGTGGCTCAGTTGGCTTAGCGTCTGCCTTCAGCTCAGATCGTGATCCCAGAGTCCTGAGACTGAGCCCCGCATCGAGCTCCCAGCTCAGCAAAGAGTCTATTTCTCCCTCTCCCTCTGCCACCTCCCCTGCTTGTGCGCACTCTCTCTCTCCCCCCATTAAATAAATAAAATCTTAAAAAACACACACACACTCACACAAACTCTATATGCTGAGAAAATTTAAAACAATATATAAATTCCTGTATGCAGGAAAGAAAGTCATAATTAGGAGGATGGATTTGTAACATGTATCCATGTGTGCACACCTACATTCACACATGAAATAAGACATAAGAGGGGACTTTGAAAAACATAGGCAAATGAGCACTGGCACAGTGAGGAAGTGGCTTCCAAGCTCCCACCAGTCATCACAATAATTGCACATACACCAAAACAAGCAGTGGGCTTGCCATGCAAACACAGCTTCACACTGTCTCCCAGGCTTCCCTCCCAGCCAGACTGCAGCCTCTAAGCCCTTCTTTAATAGGAATCCTGAGCCCCCTAAGTCACAGAGGCTAATACTATCAGCAAGGGTATTTAAACATAAAACATAAACCGACAAATCTTTTTAAGTGGAGGTATGGTTAACTATATAGTGACTTTTGTCATGCTCTAAAACGAGATTCAAACCCAAGGAAACATGCCTTAACCCCTTCACCATTCTAAATATCTAAGGCCAGACTCTTTTCCATTGGCCTAGAGAATCCACAAAATCAGTGCATCTTTCATTCCAGAAACTAAGACATTAGCACCTTTAGTTGTCCTGGGATAAGAAAAGACCAAAGTTGAGCTCCTGCATGGCTCAGTGGGTTAAAAGTGTCTGCCCTTCATCTCAGGTCATGATCCCAGGGTCCTGGGATTGAGTCCTGCATCAGACTCTCTACTTGGCAGGGAGTCTGCTTCTCCCTCTGCCCCTCCCCCCACATGTTCTCGCTCACTCTCCCTCTCTCTTTCATAAATAAATAAATAAATAAATAAATAAATAGGTAATAGGAAAAGATGAAAGTCAAGAAACATTTAAGAACAGCAAACCAACTAAAGGGGTAGGCACCAGCCTCCTACTTACCTCCTACTCACCTCCACAGCTTTACTCTACTCCTTGGGCAGGGACAGAGGATCGTCCCTTTCATTCTACATCCTAAATAACTTTGACCAACTATGTGGGGAAAGGAAGATGAGAAGCACAGGCAAAGAGTAAACAATGAGGAGCCTAGTCCACAGGGACCCACTTCCAGAGAAGGCTAAAAGTACATACATCTCCTTTATTCTACCACTAGTTATTTCCCTAGAGATATTGGAAAGCTAAAGCCATTGTCCTATAGGTACATGTAGGCCCAACTCTTACAACAAATATTCAATAATTGACAGCTTCCTTAAGAACACATAGATTCAGGGCACCTAGATGGCTCAGTCGGTTAAGCATCCAACTGTTGGTTTTGGCTCAGATCATGATCTCGCTGTTGTGGGATGGAGTCCCATGCTGAGCTCTGGGCTCAGCATGGAGTCACTTCAGATTCTCACTCACTCTCCTGCCCACTTACTGGCCCTCTCTCTCTCTCTCTCAAATAAATAAAATCTTAAAAAAAATAAAAAAAGAATTCAATCACTTCTGCTGAGTAAATGGGACCCATCAGCCCCTTTTTTCAATTACAGACTCTCCCAGCCCTTCTCCTCTAAACACCACTCCTTGGACAGTGGAGGCTCTCGCAGCTTGCCAGGCTTTCATATGCACCGGGTGCTTGGGCATTGTGTTAGGAACCAAGTTCTGGTTTAGCGGGGCCAGGTGACACAGAGGCTAATTAAATCCCAACCTCTGACGGGAGACCCAGGCAGCGGTAAAGCTCCCTAGGGGACCCCCATGTGTGGCTGAGGTTGCACACACAGTGCTAGAAGATTCAGAAAGGCTGCCAGCTTAGTGTAACTGCTGGCTTTGTTGAGTGTGTCCCTGCCCCCATAACACCGGACACTAATAGTGCCTCGGAGTTGTGCTGAAGACGAGTTAACGCAGATAAAGCACAGGGTAGGTTCTCTAAAACACTGGCCGTGGGTATTATTTTACTACTGCTACCAATATGATTATTATTCAGGTAGGCTGATGCAACTAGGAGGAGGCCAAATTTGTAAGGAAACAGAGTCCCTGGGTAAACTCTAAGTTAAAAGAAGTTAAGGAAATATGAGCTGGGGAGGAGCCTTGAGAGGGTGGCTAAGAGCAAATTGGGAGGAGGTGACCAGGGTCCTGTGCATAGCCCACAACCAAGGCAGTAACAGTCGTAATTACAGCTGCCATTTTCTTGGGCCTTCACATTTCAGGCACTGTCCTAACTACTGTGAATTTTGTTGGCAGAACCCAGGGGTTTCCATTATTCAGAGTCAACTGCCTCAAGGTCCCAGGCATAAGCCAGCCTGTGATCCTGACAGGGGTGGGCAGAGCAACCCAGTAAGTGGTGGGGACCAGACAAAACTGCATTAAGGTGAACCATGGCAGACCAAGACCCAGTTCAGGAGAGACTGTGTCTAGAATCCAGTGGAGCACCTCTGTCACTCCCCCACTCCCTGGTCGGGCCCTCTAAAGGGCTGACTGCAATAAGGCAGGAGTCTCGGGAGCCACGCAGGAGGAGGCAACAACTACAGGAGCTTCTCACCTCCCGCATCAGCAGTGACACAGCTGGGGAGCGTGGGGACTAGGTTAGTCTACGTGTTGAACCATGGGAACCATGCACTCTTACTCCAGTTCTTTTTGTTCCCGCTTCCTCTCAGAATTGCCTTAAGAGCTTCTCTCCATGCACATCCTGGGTGCCTTTCCTCCCCGGCTGTCTCCCAGGGAGTGGGGAAGAAGAGCTTGAAGGGCCTGGCCACTTCACAGAGGCGCTTCATGTCGCGGCCCTGTGTGCTACCCCTCCACACAGAAGAGTGCAAGGGACATTCCATGAAGGAGCAGCTCACGTGACTGAAACAGTTGAAGTGTCCCCATTAAGGGAGACAAGAGGGCAGGGTTTCTAGTCGGCCAGGCTGGAAGTCTGAAGATAGTTCTAAAGCACTCCAATTTGTGTGCTCCTCTGAATCTACATTAAATACTGTTTCATTCATTTCCAAAGGGCTCTGACCACCCTAAGAGGACCTTCCCCAGTACAGCCCCCAGGACAAGGGCTCCCATGTTACGGATGCAGATACTGACCAAAGCCTGGAAAGCATTAAACCCCATATTCAGCATTTCACACAGGTAGTCTCTTTTTTCCTCAGAGCAGCACCACTGAGAGCTGAACATGACCATCTTCACTGACAAATAGGTAAAGGGAAACATAAAGGGACTCAGTGACTGTCCAAGAGCAGAGCTCTAGTCAGAGAAGAAGGCAGAGTCCAATCCAAGTCTGTGTGGCCCTCAGCCCAAATTTTCATGATGATCCTACCATCTTTCCTTTAAAAAACAAACAAACAAAGACAAACACAAAAACCTCTTTCTATGTTGAAATGTTTCTTCTGGATTCCATGAGTTTCTTCAACTTCACAGTCCCCATTTTATAAATAAAGAGCCAGAGGCCCAGAATGATTAAGTGCCTCACTGGGATTTTAAGTGAATAGGATAAGAAACAAGGACCCAAATTCAAAAGGCCCTGTGTTTCACGCCATGGCTTTGGGGCATCAGCTAAAGTGATTCCCTGTAAAATGTGACAACTGGAAGCCAGGGTACAAAGCAACGTCAAAGAGTGACCTGGGAATTCCCCAGAAGCTCACTTATATGAGAAGAATCCCAGCTAGGAGGCCAGTTCAGCAGAACCACTTCCCCACCATCATTTGCACATGAATACACAAGAGAAGGAAAGCTAAAGATGGGGAGGGAGAAGTTACTCATCATCAATAACTTTTTTCCCTCAGTCTTCCTAGTTCTGTGAAGAAAAGCAGCCCCCTGCCTTGTTCTGAGAGTGACATTTCCTTTAGAGAACAATGACTCGCAGGATATTGTGTGCACCACATTACTCGACGAAAGCAGAATCATAAAATGCCAAATCCTTTTTCAAATTCCTATTTAGAGAGCAGAAAAACATACTATTATTTTGTCAAAATCAGTTACCATGGCAGCCTGAGCCCCTTGGCTCTGTATGGCCTTCAGTTCATAAAGGCAAACACACGCTCATTTCATAGGGATGTTTGGTATTTTATTACTTCCCAACTCAGAATTGAAGCAAAGTTTTAAGTGTGAAGGATTCTCACCTGTGAAAGCATTTGTGGCCTGAAAATCAGCTTCCTGCATACTGCTCCCCAGACAAGCCTGTGCTCCAACTCTTAAGCTATCCTGGCAAGAGGAAACTGCCTGGGCAAGGCCTCAGGTCACTTCCATCTTGGCTTGTCGGAGTCCATCGCTCTGCCCCGTCCGGCTTTTGGTAGCATCTGATGCCCACCTGCCCTGCTCCCAGACCCTGAGAGCGGGCAGTGCCTAGGACAGCACCCAGTCCAGCAACGTGCACAGTTGGGGCACACAGTCACGTCAGCCGTCCAGCCAGAGTGAAGGCCATGGTGAGCCCAGGAGCAGAGGAAGCTGTCCCGCTGAGACCTGCTTTCCCACCTCACAGTGAGGCCCTCCTCAGCCACTTGGCAGCCAGCATCCTCCACGGGTCTCAGCCGCTCTAAGGGAGCTCAGTATGGTCTGATCTGCTGCTCTCTGTGCTTCGCCTCTCCCCTTGCTGAAATTAAAAAGAAAGAGATCACTTTCCTGATGACTTGCAGGAGTATTCAATTTAGTAGACCCATAAAGGTAAAAAAAAAAAAAAAAGAGAGAGAGAGAGAAAGAAAACGCCACCCAGAGTGGTGATCATGGCCATGCTATGGGCACTGGGGGCGCTCTCGGTAGGACGCAGGTGCAACATCTTTTTCTGAGTGTCTGTGAAGGTGGCAGGGAACAGAGGTAGCTTTTACTTGCACTCCAGAAAAAAGACAGCAGAAGACAGCATTCTCTGCTCTAAGCCTCGCTAAAAATGGCTATAAAGGTGACATAACATTCAAATGTCTTTCCCCCAGTCACATAGTTCATAGATACCCTGAAGAAGAAACCCATTTCTCAAGCTTGTTCCTGAGGTGCTCTCCCTATTTGTGCTCTCTGTCTCTGTGTCAAATAATTTAAAAAACAAAACAAACAAAAAAAAAAAACTTTAAAAAATGACTCTCAAGGGGGAAGACAAAGGCCTGAATCAATATTTTAAAGAGTAAGAAGGAAAAGCAAATTTAATCTGAAAATTTACATTACATATTACATAACAATAAAAGCACTTTACAAAATACTTTCCAGATATTTCAGTGTTGTTATATTATATAAGCAGCAACACTAATAACATGAATGTTAGAAGCCCAAAGGATGAGACATTTTAAAAGAGAACCTGAATAGGAATCTCCAGTACTAGAGTAAAGAAAACTTTTTTTCCATTATCATCACTTCACTCTAATCAATTTACATCACTCTTTTGAATATATAACCTTCATTCCTATTTTTCACCATCAAACTAGAGGAAAAAAATAATTTAAGAAAACAGCACATTACAGAAAAGAATACTCCATTAAGTCTTCTTGTTGTAAATATAAAGTAATAAAGGAAAATATCACTAATACAGTCTAACTATAAGGAAGACCTTATGTATTAATGAAGCACTATAATTATATTAAGAAATTCAATTATTTTGCCCTCATGTACCTGTAGTATCACAGTTAATAAGGTGTAGCTTACCATGAGTATATAAACTTAATGAATAGGTAAAAAACTTATTTTAATTAAAAAATCATTTATGCAAATAATGGTTTTGAAGTGCTTGAAAATGCAAAAAACATTCTTTCTCTGAATTGAAACATTCAACACATAATGACCCACACACACACTATCAGCCTCCTAAAGTCCTACACTAACTTCTAAAGTAAACCTAATCACATGTACGATACCTATCAATTTTAGGAAATGAAATTGCCATAAAAAAAACAAAACCCACTTGCTCTATAACACCTTGATTTTCTTTGCCCTTTGCTATGGTGCTTTCAATGCACAGAAATGCTGGACTTTATTTGTTCTCTGTTTCTAAACTCAAGAGACGATCTGAAGTGTGAGGTGTGTGTTGTTGCTTTACTCTGGGCTCTCTGTTTATTTTATTTTGTTTCATTGAAAAAGGCACGGTTACCTCACTTTATCTTTTTTAAGATCTTATTTATTTATTTGTCCAAGAAGAGAGAGAGACAAAGCACAAGCAGGGGGAATGGCAGGCAGAAGGAGAAGCAGGCTCCCTGCTAATCAAGGAGCCCGATGCTGAACTTGATCCCAGGATCCTGGGATCATGACGTGAGCTGAAGGTAGGCATTTAACCAACTGAGCCACCCACTTAGTACTGCTACCTTACTTTAAAAAAAAAAAAATAATCAAGCTATCCTATATCACATTTCAAATGGCTATGGGAAAGACTAAGGCAAATGGGACAGAAATAGAACAAACACATTTTTTTTCTTTTCTTTCTTTTATATATTTATCACACTCACCAATTCTTAACTTTAGTTCTTCTAAAAGAGAAGTATGGGGACAGGTATGTAACAGCTCACTGGGGGGGGGGGTGTCCCAGGCATAGTATTGGCATGGATTTTTATGGCATGATGTGTGTGGTTCCCAATAAAGACCAGACAGACACAACTGTATTATCTTACTAATGAATGACTTTTGTACTCCTGCAAACACTCAGGCTCCAATATATGCAATTTTAAATAAAAATTTAACTGTAACTGCCATAAAATGTTTTCTTAATAGCTACTAACAACACAGATACCCTTTCTAGAAATATACAAGAAAGAGGGGAGGGTACCCAGGACCTGGAGACTATTCTGTTCAGTAGGGGGCATCCAAGACAGGGCCAGGAACCTAGCCACACTCAGTAGAAGTCAGATGACCCAACAGGGTAGGGCACAGAGGTTGATGATTAGGACCCAGAAGTAGCAAAGGAAAAGCACATCTGCTTCCACACCTTGATAACCAATTAAGAGTCAGCAACAAGGCAGAGAACAGAACAAATGGTACCTCATCCACTTTTCCCATTTAACCCTCTCCTAGGGCTCTTGCTCATGATTCTACTCACCTTCCAATCTCAGCTCAAATGACCCTCATCAGAGAGGCTCCCTTGATCGTCCCCCAGACTAACTTCAGAGCCTGGCCACCCAGCTTCCCGGCACTTGCCATGGTCATGGCTGCATGCAGGGCTCTTGATCTCTTAGCACCCATCTCTCCTGCTGGACTGTAAGTGCCATGAGGACAAGGACAGTGACTGGCTGACCGTCCATTACCCCTCAGCAACCAGGACAGTGCCTGATGCCTGTGTCTGCCGAATGAATGGAAGAGTCGCTGAAGGCCATCAGTGTTCAGAGGGGTACACACAGAGGTGTTCATCAAACGCTTCCAAGACAAACCCACCCAAGCAGTGAACTGAAGGCAGCATTTCCTGGCTGAGAGGCTACTCTCCAGTGCTGGCTCTGAACCTGTGAACTGGGAGGGCCAGTGATTACCAGCACTAATTCCCAATGCACTCAGACTTTACAGAACAGCCTATCCAGTAGAGGCCCTCAAAGGACACTGCTTTATTTTATTTTATTTAGATTTTATTTATTTACTTGAGAGGCAGAGAGTGAGAGAGAGAGCATGAGAGGGGAGAGGGTCAGGGGGAGAAGCAGACTCCCTGCTAAGCAGAGAGCCCAATGTGGGACTCGATTCTGGGACTCCAGGATCATGACCTGAGCTGAAGGCAGTCGCTTAACCAACAGAGCCACCCAGGCACCAAGGACACTGCTTTAAATCCTCTCAAACCACAGAGAGAAAACTCTTAACCAGAGAGGTTAAGTAACTTCACGCCAAAAACTATGGTGCAGTAGAGTCAGGACCAATGCCTGTGTCTCCTGCCCCTTCCATCAACTGTTCTTCCCAGGCTACCTCTGCACATCAGGTAAACCTCCATGGTAAACCCAAATTCCCTAAACTGAAATGTCTTAAACTGAACAATATTCAAATCAGGGAAATGAAGGGGGAGAAAATGAAGAAAGAGTAAAGAGAGAGAGCCTTCACAGAATAATCCTGAGCCACACATTCAAGAGCCCTCACTACAGCAAGCAGGCTAACATCCTCCTGTCTTCTACACACACACACACACACACACACACACACACACACACACACACACATTCTATTTATCCTGGGAAGATGGGTAGGCCTAACCAGAAAATAAATTAATTCAATACAGCACTTGAAAAATGTCATTATGTCCCTCCCATAACAGAGCAACAGTTACTAAGGAAATAGAGTACACCAAACGGAAAAACATCCCCACAGGGAGGGACCCTTTTTAAAGAGAGAACACCCACAAAACCTAACCAAGTAAGTTGTAGAATATGTTTGCTTTATCACTTATTCATAAAAACTTCCACAAAATGCAGTCTCCAAGGAATCACTGGGGAATGAAAACTGCATTCATCAGATCACAGCTTTCACAAAATTACACTGCAGAAATAGACATACGGAATTCAGGAAACATTAGGGTCACACACTAGGCACAAAGGCCAAAACCCAGAAGCAAAGTGAAACCACAACCTTTTTAAAAAAAATCTAGGAACATTCAAAAAATGTGTAGTACATAAGGAATAAACACTGCAGTTTCATTTTTTATTTCCTCTCACTGTGGACAGACTGCTTCGCTGGCTGAGTGTCGGTTACCTAGGTGATGGCTAGACTGAGCAGCCTAACGGGCTCCAGGCCGAAGGGACTCAGGGAGTTGAGGCCCCATGCCTGTGTCTGATGATCTGTCACTGCTCCACCCACCAAAGAGGTCCTAGGGAAAAACGAATACTGAGAGATGAAGAGACAGCTTTAACCTTGACCCCCTCCCCCCAAAAATCAAAACATAAAAATCAACACATTAAGAATTTGTACTGCATTGTTTACTGAAAAAAATCTCCCCTACTGGCTGGCTCACTTATGTTAAAGTGATAATGGACTTCCAGCAAGACAGGTGTGAGAAAAAGTAGAGAGAAGAAACCTGAGGCTCTACTTCCGACCAGAGTTTGAATCAGCTGTCACCCTGGGAGAGAGATGTCATACTTTCCCGCGTGAGCTCCTCTACCTTGTGAACAGAGAGTCTGGACCTCGGCAAGTGCCCATGAGTCTCAACATTTCCTAACAGCCAAAAAGTGTGTCCTTGGGCAAAACACGGCCCCTCCTCTCAAGGCAGCCATGGGGCAGAGAGCACCAGTCCGGGCATCCTTCCTCTGGTTCTGGGCCCACATATAGGACTCGGTCAAGTCCCTTAGCCTGTCAGCCTCCCACTTTCTCATTTGTAAAGTGAGAACATGAAACTTGAGGTCCCTTCTGATCCTGATTATTCTCCTATGGCCCTGTCTCTAGTCAACGGAGACAGCACAATGTGTATGAAAAGAACATAAGGTCCAAGCACAGAAAATGTGCACCTAAACCAAAGTCTGAGAACAAGTCAGAGAAATAAGCTGCCTAGAACCAGGGGAGGCTGAATTGGGGTGATGTAGATCCTTCATACTACTTTTCATTTCTTTTTTTTTTTTAACTTTATTTTTTCAGTGTTCCAAGATTCATTGTTTCTGCACCACACCCAGGGCTCCATGCAATACATGCCCCCCTTAATACCCACCTATGATTTAGGGGTATAAAACAATTTGAGGTGT
Source organism: Meles meles (assembly GCF_922984935.1). Lineage (NCBI taxonomy): Eukaryota > Metazoa > Chordata > Mammalia > Carnivora > Mustelidae > Meles > Meles meles. The sequence continues at coordinate 33,612,227 of NC_060077.1, forward strand.
GTTATAAAAGCTATGAAGCCATCCTAGCCCCGGGGAGCTTGACGGGCTCCAGAAAGGCCACCATTTTAGGAAGTAAGTATAAAATCTAAAACACTTATTACAAATACACACACATGCTGCAGAAGGAAAAAAAAAAAGCCATTCTATCAAAACATCCTTTAAAATGTCACTTTGGCAAATATGACACTTGATAAATCCTGAAGGATCTGTAGTCTGAGGCTCTACTCCAACGGAACCGAAGAAAGATTCCCCCCAGGTAAGTTAGTAGGATAACTGTCCCTAGTGATTCAGTAAGTTTGTAACTACCTTCTCATACTGTTTAGGAACAAAGGAAGCAGTAAGAGGTCATCTACCCCACCCCTTCATTTTATGGAGGAGACTGAGGCTCAGGGAGGAGAGGGAATGCATTGAAAGTGACTGAAATGATGACGGCAGCACTGGGAACGAACCCAGGTGTCAGTCTAGGCCCAAGCCCCAAGTTCCCCCATACACACAGACTGGCCAAAAGGAAGAAGCTAAGAAGGGGTGCAGCAGACACCTGTAACAATAGCGAATGGAGATCAAGGAATACTGAGATGATTTCCACTTTCCCAGGCCCAAATTGGCTGATGAGCACACTACCAACATGCTGAAAAGTAAAGGCAAGGAAGGGTCTGCTTGGCACAGAATCAGAATGTGCACAGGAGGTGTGAGCCCATCGTGGTCACCTCAGATGTGAATACCAGCCAAGCAGAAGGCAGCTGTGGGAGAAACCGTTACCACCCAGCCTGGTGCGAGACATCCTGACTGCCACACCAAGGAGTTGGGCTCTGAGATGCTCCATACCCAGCACTCTCCCCAATCCCAATTGTCTTCAGATAAAATCAGCTTGCAATGGGCATGATAGGCAAAGATAAAAGGGCTCCCACAGGCAACTAACAAGTGTGAGCAGTAAGGAAGGGGAGCTGTCCTCTGGCTGCTTGGGTAAGAGTAGGAGAGAATAAGGACCAATGGGTTGTTTGTGTGAAACAGTGTTTGTCCTCCTCATACATACTCCCCAATGCCCTCACCACCCAGCAATGCCTGCTCTGCCAGTGCCACCACTCACAGCACCCCACGCCAAGCCACGCCCTTCCCCAGCTAGCAGCAGCCTTCCATGGTACACTTCCCATGACTACCCGTGCTCTCTGGCCTACAGAACACTGTATAGGCTGCAACCTCCCATTCAGCATTTCAATAGTTCTTTGTGGGACTATTACTCGAGCAATGTATTATTTTAGGTGATGGGGAGACGGGAATGAGCAAAACAAACCAAGCTCCTGTCCCCAAAGTGTCTATGGTGTTTATGGAGATATTTCCTGATGGAAACCTTCTGCTAATCTGCCTCCTCAGCATTGATCACCATGACGCCTAGAATACAGCAGGTGCCCAATAAATGCTGGTTGTACTGCACTGAACCATATCTGAGCTTCAGCTTAATTACCTCCTCGTAACTCTGCATCAGCTGCACAAAGTACCAAGGGCATGGCACACAAAGAGACCGCAGGGCCCAGGGCACTGTGTGAGGGACGTTCCAGCTGGGCGTCTGGGGCTCAGGCAATGCCAACCCATCCACCATTTCAAACACACTCAAAGGAGAGCTTTATACACAAACAGGCCAGAGGACAAAAGGCTGGGCTCTGAGTTGGACTAGTTCACCTCATTTGGGGCTCTGGGTGATTTTAACAGTTACTTAACCCCTCTGAGTTCAGTTTCCTCACCTGTAAAACAGAAGCAGGGATGGAACTTCCCTCATAGAATTATTGTATATTTAATGAGCAAACATACACAGAACACTGATCTCTAATGAATGGTAAACACATAAGAGTTGCTACAGTGATTACAACTCACCATACCAGATTGATAAACTATGTCTTCAAAGAATATTTCCCACCCACCTTTTTCCAGTTTTCATCTGACCTAATTGGGCAAAAGATTGCATTTTATCTCATAGCTCCTCAGTTGATTTGTCTTGATTTTTTTAAGTTCTTGAGAGATCAAAATCTAAGCTTAAAATCACTTTATATCAGCTAAAATTCGTAAGAGGGGAAAGGATACAAAATTAGACAAAATGTGTGGGTGAGGTATTTGGTATGAAATGTGGTAGAATACTAGAAGAAAAAAATGACAAAAAAAGGAACTTGCCTTTAAAAGGAAAAAGAGCCTCTTGGTATATTCAATTTTTTTTCATGTTTTCACATTGAAATATCAAATTTAAAAAATAGCAATAGACAGTAATAAATAAATTTAACCAAGGTTTTATATCTCTTTGCCAGATAATAATCAGGCAGGGTCCAATCTTCCAATCTGACGTTCTTCCTTCCTTTTCCCCATTTGGTTCATTCCCTTTGTAAAGTGCTGACTTTTTAAGCCCTCTATGTGCATTTCTCAAACTTCCATAAAGTCCTGAGAACGAAACTCTGCACATAGAAGACATCCTACCAACCACTCCCAGCAGTGTGATAAATCCAGCCCTCTTCTACATAACACGCGGTGTTGGAACAGAAACACCAAAACTTTAAAAGCTAATAAAACTTCATCAACAATAAAACAGCTGATGCTCCCTATAGAAATGAAGGATCTATAAATTTTATTTGCTTCTATTAGCAAAGGTTTCCTAAACTTCCCTTATTCACCATGCTCCAGGCCAGCCCCACATTTGCACCTTTAATCAAAACACAGGGAGTGTCTAAATTTCCATTGTGTAGTTTTGTCTTGTTTGCTCATATTCATTTTCTGAAAAATATATTCATTTAGGAAAAAGATAACTGTTTTAAAATTTTTTTAAAGATTTTATCTTTCTTAAGTAATATCTATACCCAACATGGGACTCAAACTTACAACCCCAAGATCAAGAGTCACATGCTCTACTGACTGAGCCAGCTGGGCACCCCTCTGTTTTACAATTTTTTACCACTCTATATGCAGTTTGAGGTGGGTAGGGTTGTACAGGAATACTCTGGTAACATTTCTCTTAGATATTTCCAAAGAAAAGTCTATGTTGTCTGGGACAGACAAGAGACATCAGAGATGTACGGTGAGCACCAGACAGGCTTCTCCCCAACAGGAGAAGGCTGTAATGCTCTGACAGTAGTCAGCTCATTTAATATAGATGCAGGTATGGGGACACACACACACACACACACACACTTAGCAATTTGTGCCCTGGCAGAAAGACTCCTCACTGTCTGAATACATTCCTTACAACAAAATTTAGGATAAGTCCCACTTACCTCCTAAAAGGGAAAACAGTTCCTTCCTATAGCCTGCACAGCAGACACAGGCACAGATCTATCCCATATCCTCTTAGAACTTAAACTTCCTCTCAAAATAGTGTTGTTTCTATCATTTAAGGGAACCAGAAAAACAAATGATATATAATGTGTCAAACGCCATCCTAGGAAGATCATAGATTCCCTTACTACCTTGGAGAAAACACACGTTCTCACACGAGCGTGAAAAGACAACCTCTAGACCAACCTTTCAGGAATGACTTGGAATTCAACTGGGGAAACTTGTCATTTGAGACATACCAAATTCTGGAAACAACGCATTTGGCCCGGTCAGTTAGCGTTGGTGGAACAACTTAATCTGATCACAGAAATCCAAGGAGATGAACGATTCAGCAGATGTCTGAAGGACGTAACACAAAATGGTACTGTCTGAGGTTGGCCCCCGGAGCTGATGTCAGCGGCAGCAACCAGTCTGAGAGTGTGACAAACGAGCTCTCGGTGGTACAGTTACGCACAATAATGAACGCTACATCTGTGAGAGGCCCCCGCACACCAAGCCGTTTGATGAGCGGGGCCTGACTCCACATACATTAGGGAAACACTGATAGAGTTTCACATCTTCCTGGAAGGCTGGATGAGGCAGGGCCATGAAAGTGCATCTGTCCTGAAGAGCAGCTGTTGAAGGGCGACAGAGAATTCCAGGGAAAGGCTGCCTGGTATTTAACTAATGGGACTACACAAACCCTGTCCCTGTGTGTTCTGGGGGCCTCCAGCCAAGCAGAAAGAGTTCATTAGACCAATTTCCGCTGCCTTGGTAACAAAGGCCTATGCGTGTGCTCTGACAGACTAAGAGCCAACGAGCGTCATTCATGGGGGAAAGCCCGATGGACAGGTACTGCGCATCCCACCAAGCAGCCCAGGGGGCAGCAGAAACACGGCCTCCTCTCAGGGAGAACTGGCCCCTCCACAAGCCCAGTGTGACTGGACAGAGTCTCCTACAGCACCTGAGGCCATGCATTTGCCAGACTGCTGAGTCTGTTCATCTTTCAAGGCACTAATCGGCAGCGACAGAAACTCTCTCGTTCTGAACAGTGTACTCAACCCAGGATCACTAGGCTTGATGCTGAGTCTGCCTCAGCAGTCCACCATCAGATCTGGACCAGAGAATTCCTGCGATACCACCGAGGAGAACTGCAGAACTCTGGCAGCGAGATGAAATTTTACCAATCAAATGCGAAACCCGAAGTCACTGGCCATGTTCCCGTCACTTGCCAAAGTTAGCTATGTGCTGTCTGTGAGGACTTTCAAGATCTAAATCCACCATGGACCTCACCAGCCTGAGAGGCAACTTTCTCCGCATTTAGAACAGCATCTTCTTTCAGTTTTTTCCGTTTTCCTTCTCAAAAATCCAGCCCTTATTTATTCCCTTCTGGCATCAACAAGTAGGCACTGACTCATTCTAACCTCTGCTGTGCAGTTGGGAGCCCTCAGCTAGCTTCTTCGGATAGAAGCCTGGGCTTCCTCCATCCACATGCCTGAGAGGACTGGAGGGAAGCACAGGTGGTGGGGACCATCAGGCAGGAAGGCAGGAAGAGACTTCACCACAGTGAACAACATCACCCTACTCCCCATCTTCCCATAGTCTAGTGAGTAAATCAGTTTCTTCAAACAGCAAGAATGAGGATTTAATTTTGTTCCTCACAGGAAAGCAAGCTGTTGTTGCTTTTCACCAAAATACTCTTGCTAGGCCATTGTTCCCCAAATATTTGAGAGGAAGCATGTAATCATCAATACTAAATTTTGTCCATCTTGACTGAAAAACTAAACATATTGACAAGTACATTTGAAAGAAGAAATAGCCATATGTAAATATACAAGACTAATGTCAAAAAGCATGGAGCAGCCTGTTTATCTGGGCTGGCTAGTTGGAAGAAATGATAGAAAGGATGGGGGCTAGGGGAGGTGGGTGCTAAGAGAGGTTTCCATTGAATGATGAACCATTGCAGTCAGGAGCTCAGCAATACTCCTTGGCCCTGACACAGCCACTCACTCGAGGGGGGGTGGGGGGGGCACGGGGGGTGGTGTTGTGCTCAGAGAATCGAGCATGACTTTGGGGTCAAACAGAAGGGGCTCAGAATGACAGTTCTCCTGAGCAGCCTACCACACACTACTTGGGCAGGTTATACAACCTCAGTAAGCCTCACTCTACTCATCTGTCAAATGGGGCATTAATATAACTGTAAGGCAGCAGTGTTGACTAAGTGAGAAAATATATGAAATGCATGTACATGGTATCCAAAAATCTAACCAGCCTTCCAAAAAGGGTTAAGGCAGCAATGGGAAGCAGGGAAGCAGGGAAGAAGGGCAGGAATGATACGGCCTGTGGCTGTCTAACCCCTGGGAAATGCATTAAAGGTGAGGTCGGTGGACCAGGCTGTAAGAACGTTTAAAAAAATAACAAAAGCAAAAACGAGGGGGGAAGAGGTGGGAAAAATAGAGCACCTCAGTGGGACCCAATCAACTCCACTGTGTAGCTGAACACTCAAAGAGTTAAAATCTAGGGCCTATTAGATTAGAAATCAATATTTCATTTTCAAATACTTAAATAGGTCAACATCAGGTCCATTGCCCTTCTTCTTGACCACAGGCCAAAATTTCCCCATCTAACCCAGACATCTACCCTGTTAGTCTGGTCCCCCTTTCACCTCATGAGACCCTCATTCCTACCCCAACAGGGAGAGCCAGTCAATATTTACTTTACACCCACTAACCATAGGGATTCCCCACATCAGAGAAATCACTCTTATTGAAATGACTCATCTCTTCACTTCCTTTGAATAAAAACATGTTATTATGTTCAATAAAACCATACAAGAAATAATAGCTAAAGATGACATTTAAATAACTTATACCAACACCTAAAAATGGCTTCTTGGAAGAAAAGGAAATGATTGGCATTGCAAGGATATTTTAAGAGCTCCATCTTTTCCCCTCCTTCTCCACCCACCTCCCCCCACAGATGAGTCACAGCTACATTCAGAACCACAAGGGTCCCTGGCCTAGAGGTAAACTTGGGCAAAAGCAGGTTTTATAGGGAGGATGAAGGCTGCCATTGAAATTTAAAAGCAGTCTAGCTACTCTACTACCATCCTTTCCCTTTTGGTTCCCATGGCAACAGACCTCAGATCGCCAAAAACAGGGTAAAGATAGCACCATGCCCAGTTTTCCTGCAATCTGTTTCCATGGGAACTGGATGAGAAGGGAATGGAGGCTGGGTAGCTAGACGGCCTGCAAACCATTCCATCAGCTACAGATGCAAACAGTGCTAGCACCCTGCTCCAGCTCCCTGCAGGCCTCCACAGACTCTGCAAGAATGACATGTCCACTCAGGGATGGAGTCTCAGAGAAAGGGAAGCTCACAGTAAGCTAGACCGTGGGACCAACAGCCGCTGCGAACCTCCAGACACCCACTCAGCTAGTGATTCACCTTTTCAAACATCCCCTCACCAAACAGAGGTGATGCATTTCAGACCAGTGGTTCCTACATCTGGCTGGGCAGCAGGATCATTCCAGACCCAATGAAATGATATCTCAGAGGCTGGGACCAGGACTCTATAGTTTTTGGTCTGCTCCAAAGGTGATTTGGATGTTTGGCCATTCTGGGAGACCAATGATCTAGACCAGAGCTTCCCAAATTTAAGGTGCTCATGGAGCCCATGGGCACCACTGTGAAATGCAAATTCTAATTCAGCAGGTCAGATGCAGGGTCTGAGATTCTACATTTCTCATTTCTAACTCGTTCCCAGAGGATGCTCATGATTCTGCTTCTTGAACCACATCTGAGTACTGAGAATCTAGACCCCAATGAGTCTGGCTCTAGAATTTTCTCAACTGACCAAAAATGGAGGCTACAGCCATTTCCACAAGAGCAGCTTATTTATCTTCAGCCATCAGTCCACACCCAGGCCAGGCCTCTAAGACAGGAAGCATGGTTTCCAGGCCAAAGAGGATGGAGGATGTATTACCATCCCTCTACCTGTTTCCGCTGCCTCCAAGGACAGCCCTGCATGGATAAAAAGGTAACAAAATAGTCAATATTTATGTATAATCATCAGGGGAACCATGATGACTGTCTCTCCAAATCTAATTTCTCTAAAAGGTAAAAAGCAAATTCTACGTAATTGAGGCTCAAACTAGTGGTGGAAAATGTATGAAATACTTCTTTATAAATATAGATGTATGATCAAAGAAGAACAGAATGCCAAGTGTCATTTTAAAAGAATTAAGAGGTAATTTTGAAAAACTCTACAATTAATAAGGAAATAACTCAGCTAGCCCTAAGATTCCCAGTCTTGTAAAAAATCTAGAGAGTAACAGTGGGCTCCACATTTAGGCTAAAAGTGTGCAGAGTAATACAAAAGTAATGTTGATTTCTATGCTGAACCACAAAATAACTTTAAACCACATAAAATGCCAACGTGTAACTCAAAAGCAAGTCACTGATTTTCTATTTTAAGAAATCTCCATTTTGCCTACGTATAAAAAGGGAGTTATTTCCATTTGTTTCATTAAATACATCTTGTATCTCGTTCTTCACAAAGCATGACATAAACCCATCTTTGAAAATTAAAATATGAACAAAGTATTTGACTCTAAATCATCAAATTGTGTTGTAAGCTTACTTGAAAAACATTCTTCTGATTCAAAAAATGTAAATGGGGGGAAAAAATCGATTCTTTGATTAGTCAGCACACAAGCAACAAAGAGAGCTCAGCGTTTTGCACAGTCCTGTAAGTCCCACAGGCAGCCAAAGAAAACTTCGCACATGCAGTCTGCAATACATTTTCATTCCAATGAGGCAAAAATATACATATATTTATTTATACATGCGTATATAATGTCACACACAAACTTTAAAAAAAGCCCTGAGTTAGTTTGAGACTGGGTTGCTTTTTAGGTTCCCAAAGCACATGAAACCAGAGTGCTACAACTGCTGTGATAAGAAAATAAAGTCCAAATGAGGGATTTCTGCATTTGCTTAAAAGAGAACACACACACACACACACACACACACACACAAACACACACACAAAATTAAACAGCTGCAGTAGAACACGCCAAAGGGATGTGCGCTGTTAAGTATTCCATTAAAAAAGATGAAAATAATTGGGCATAAAGGCAGAGTTGTGCTTGCGCCGAGCCCCACAGAAATCTGTTAGTCTGTGAGACCCTCGCCAGAGAATCGGTGGTGGATATTTTCTGTGTACCTATGTTTGTTTACTTTGTGTTTGCGTGAAGAAGCAACTGGAGCAGGGCCAGCAAACTTCCACCAAAAGGCCAGATGGTAAATGGAAATGCAAGGCATATCGTCTCTGTCCCTCCTCACCTCTGTCATTACAGCGTATAAGCAGCCACCACAAATGCATAAACGAGTAAGTGTGATGTGTTCCGATAAAACTTTATTTACACAAACAAGTGCTAGCCAGGATGTGGCCTGTGAGCTGTACTTTACCAACCACTGGACTAGACTATAAATTCCATATTTTGAAGGAAATGTCTTATTCAACGTCCTCTCCACAGCTTCAGTTGAGGGAGGAGAAAAAAGGCTACAGGATCTGTCTCATACCCATTTTCCAGCCACCCCTCAGGAATGCCTTGGACTCTCGGTCCCAAATCTTCTAGCATTTCCCAGCACTTAGACAGCAGCTCTGTGCAGCTGCTAGTAATTAACATGCAATAATTATTTGTTGTGTGCTGTTTGTGTTCTCTGCATCTTGTCTTGTGCTGTCTTCCATTTATCTTGTTTTCTTCACTACATTCTACTAGTCCCAAGGGCAAGACTTTTTAATTTGTACTTTCCCTCAGAATTTAGCTTAATGTTCAGCAAAAGATACTGCTGACAAACAAATCTTCCCCTCCTCTCAAAGGGTATGCAAAAATATGGCTAAACCGGGGGGGGGGGGGGAGTGTGGAACACTACCATCTTTTATGTTTCCCACCAATGTGACTGTGGTAGAGGACGACCTTCAGGTCTAGCCTATGAAGGTAAAGTTCATTAGAACTTCCGGAGGGCTAGGGCTGGCCTAACCCAATAGTGTCCCTGGATATTGCACATAGAAATATCTACTAAATTCAATAGTATGATGAACTGTATGGTGAACTAAGCTGATTTCTTACACTTGAACAGAACTCTGGAAGTTGGGAATAGGAAACGCCTTTAGATATCATCGTCTAGTCCAACTCACTGTCCCAGAAATTATGGCTCAGATATCATGAAAAGTCATTCAGAGTTGGTCCTTGAACAGCGTATAAAATTGAGCTAAATCTCATGCTCCTTTAAACATAATAAAGAAATTCCTGATGTCTTAGGGAATCTTACAATGAATAAAATATATGTATTGGTAAAAAAGATGTTATTTCCCTCATTGAACTGCTCCTTGAATCTAGATTCTCACAGACTCAGGCTACCTAGTGGAAGGTGCACCAGTCCTTACAGTGTTTGTACAGGGGTTTATGACAGTCTGAAGCAACACAGCACAGACAATATAAAATCGTGGCTTGGGATGCAGCAGTAGCAGAGTATGGAAGGCCATGCCTCTGGGGACAGCCCCAGTCTTAGAGCACAGGAGACACCATCATTTTCACAGACCTGAGTCCTGACTCTCAGTTTCTCCATAGACTGTTCCATGAAGCATCAAATTAAGATGAACATAGGTAGCAACTTCCATAGCCATCTAAATCCCAACGGAGGAGAGCCTTCTCTGCAGCTATCTCTACCTCCCACTGCTAGAACCTGGTTTCTCAAGGACAGCAAAACCTTCTTGGAGCCACTAGCTCAGTCTGAAAATCTTGTTAGCATAATCTGATGAAAAAAGGTAGAAAGATGAAAAACTATGAAGGAGACACCACCCACATCTAAAAACGAGGTAAGGCCTGCTGTCACCAAAAATGGCCAGCTCCCTGGACCATTCCAAGCTGTTTCTTTCAGCCACTCTGGCAGTAGAGGAAATGGAAATCATAATGGGTATCACCTTTTGCATTTCTAGTACTGTGAATCATGAAACTTGCCTTAGGGGGTAATGCAAATACTAAACTATGTAGGGTCATATAAAGTGCCTTACTCAGAGCACCGTCATAATGGGAATCATTAAGCACAGTCAGCACAGTCAACTCCAGTAAATAAAAGTAGTAAAAAATAGTTTTCAAATTATGTGTTCACATGGGACTCACTGATGACAGTGTTTAATCCCAGCCTAGCTTCTCAGTGATACCTATCATGGTTCTCCATGTCTACCCTTGCCCTTTTCTCTCTGTGCCCACTGGAATATGAGCAGAGGCCACAAGTCCCTTACACCCAGGACTGTAAGTTCCTATAGGACAGTATTTTTCAAAGTGGGTTGTGGCCCATTAGTGGGCTGTGAAATTAATGTCGTGAATCATAACCAGTGTACTTTTTTTAACAGAGAAGGAAAGAGAGTACATCTCAGAAAGTAAGGGTGAGCGTTGCCTCAAGAAACTTCTGTACAGTGATAGATACGTAGGTACTGGTAGGTGTATGCTAGGTTACAATGCCGCAAATCATGGGCAGGATATAAAATTCACTTCTTACTGAGAAGTACTATGCGACTAACACAGATCATCACCACAGCTCCCTGTGTGAAAGGCCACTTGTTGCTAGGAATTTAATTAGTGTGTTGGCTGAATGGCCGTGTACTAACTACTCCATACTAATGGAGACATATTCTAGTGACAGGAGCTCAAGAACTCCCCAGAACCCTCCACAGTTCCAAGTCTGACTGAGCCCTGCTCCCGAGTAGCCAGCATGGCTAGGGAGCAGAGCTGGGCCAAAAGGGATGATCTTCACAATTACCTTCTGATGAGGCAGAAGACATGGGAAAGGCAGTCTAACTGTGTAAGCCCACTCAGTATTTACTAGAAGCCTGTCCTCTGAGGAAAAGACACTCAAGGACAGGTTATTTATCTGCAGAACATGGAGTTCATTTTCCATATTTACTAAGAGGTAGTCAGAGCATTTATCAAATGTCTGAGGGCACAGAAGCAGCTCTCTGAAATGCCAATCTGATCAGGCTGCTTTCCTGATTAACATTCTTCAATGGCTTCCCCACTGCCTACAGGATATAGTTCAAATTCTGAAGCATCTGTGGCTTTTTGTGGTCCAGCTGCTGCCTCCTCTTCCCATACTCAGCTCCCTCCAGTTGCAGTGCAAGTCCTGTATTCCTGCCAATGCGAGCAACTCCACAAGTTGTCACAGCCAGTTCCAGTGCCTGGAGTGTCCCTGCCAGCAGTGCCCTCCCCAGCGCCAGACAGATAGATACACACACACACACACACACACACACAACCTGGGATTCATGCCTCTGGGGGCCCCAGCCACACAAAGCTCCTTCTTAAAGCACCTGCTTTCCCAGCATGTTTTTCATTTTTCTGTCACTACCAGGCTGAGCGGCTTCTTGAGGGCAATAAATGCGTATCTCTCTGGCTCCAAACACAGGGCTCCAGGGGTTAAAAAGTGTTCCATAAGCACTTAACTGAATGGAAAAAGACAAAACTACTCTTATAAGAATGGTGAGTGGTCACTGCTCTTCAGTTCATACATATATGCCCCGTCTGTGTGAGCCTGGTATCAGTACATTGTCCTACAACCTGCCTTGGCCCCTCACATTCTCATCTTGGTGTCTAGTTCACTGCTGGGCACACACACAATGGACAGTTTCCTCTGGCAAAAACGACGGCCTATAACATTTTCCTCCTTCTTGGCTGACCCTCCACTCCACCGGAACGGAAAGTCACAACGCTAACAAGCAGGGTGACCAGAAAGGAGAGCAACCAAGGCCAAAGACAGCTCCCCAGAAGAGGATTCTGATAAGTACATCTTTGTGATATATAAAAATTGTACCGTTACATACAAGTTACATATGTGTCATAAGTTGTGTGTTTTGTATTATACACACAGGGTACATACACAAGTCCGTGTATACGGAAACAGATGCGGAAACGGAGGTGGAGACAGAAAACATCTACCAATAATGATGAATTAACCCATGGCACTGATGGGGGAAAATCACACATGCTAGGTTCATCTCGCCAAGATGACAAGTTCACTCCCCAAATCCAAAAGACAACAGACTCTGCTGGTGAAGTTTTAATAAACATTAGAAACAGCAGCAATTACAAATGACAAAGCCATTACTAAGGGAGGAGAAACCAGACACACCCAACACAAAAACAAAAGCCTGTATCTGGTAAGCTCCTGCAGACAATGCATAGTGATTCCATCCAGTCCCTGAGTACCCAAAAGCATTCCCTCCCCTGCTGAGTGTGCTCAAGCGCACATGCCTGGGGCAACAGGAACTCATCACCTGATATGCAATGTAGGTCACTCAGCGGCATGAGTGACTGAGGGAAGGCAAGATGGGTCTGCTTTTGAAGAGCCTGGGTAGGATGAAAGGACAGGACAGCCTCGCTCCTTGTCCTTGCCTTTGAAACTGGAGAACTTCTGCGCAAGCAAGCATCTTCTCATCTTCTCATATGGGGCAGGCCCACCCCTCTGACCCAATCCACACCCATAAGGAAAGTCCCATCTGTTTCTTCCTATGGACAAAGGGGTTATTACTATTCACAGAGATAAGAAGGAACAGGGGCTGCCCTGGTTGTTGCCACTGACAAACCCCTGGCACAGGTGAAAACTCATTAGTGTTTTTAATCCAAATGTAAACTTGTTAGAGCCTTGCTCATGGCTATAGCAGATTTGCCCGTGGAGATTCTATCCACCCCTTCCTATATTAACCCTCCCAGCTTTCAGAAATGTAGGTATTTCAGATGAAAAGTAAGAGGGAACTGCCAAAGATGGCACGTGGCTGTATAATCACTTTGCGTACCACTAGTTAAGCAACATGATTAGCAGAGCTAAGGGCATCTCAGCCCTGACTCTGAACCTTCATGCCTCTCCCCAAACCCAGTCCCACTCAGGGCACACCTGGCTTCCTGCCATAGTTGTTGTCTAAATGTCCCTGTACCTCTGAGTGAGGTGTGGGGTAAGAAGGGACACATTCTTTGCAGGAAAGAAGCTCTGCTCCTTTCCAATCCTGCCTCCCTGGTGATTAGTTCTGGGGGGCTACCTCCAGACACTGCCCCCCAATGGACTCCCTGAGTCACAGAACTTCAGGCTGCCAAACAGTTCGTCTCAGAGAAGACACTGTGGTCACTTTTTTTTTTTTCCCTGTGGTCACTTTTTAATCCTGATCAGGATTTCAAATAACATTTTAAAATAAAAATTGATACATGTAGCTATTTCTTTATACTGTAATACTGCTTCACATCTCTTATAAGGCTGGTCTTTCCCCCCACAGTCCAATAATTTTACCCGTTCCTCCTTTATAGACAGGTAAGACTAGAGTCAGAGAAGCTAACGGCTTTGCTGGAGGCTACAAGATAAGACTGGAACAAAAACTTACAGGAGCTCTTACCAGTGGAAAGCCAGCCTCTGCGGACTGCACCAGCTTGGCTTCTCCAGAGAAGCAGGCCAGGGTGGCAGCACAACACAAAAGACAGCCCCAACACAAAAGAATAAGAGAAAATGCCCCCTCCCCTGTCTTGGGGTGGGGGTGGGGACCTTTCCTGCCTTCAGGAGATGCTCCATGAAACTACATCTCCCCAGAAGCTGTGTAGGTGAATTCAGCACCTATGATAACAAGCAGTAAACAAGAAATACTACAGAACAAAGAAAGTCAGTTTGTCCTCCATCTCTTCCAACTAAAATGGTTCAGAAAGGGTAATAACATAAGTGGGACAAAAAAAGAACCGTAAAAGAAAGTTCTAGCACTTTGTTAAATGAACAGATACAGATTTCAAAAGGAAAAAGGTAATACATAGATATACATAGATGAATAGATAGATAGAAACATAGATAGAAATTAGATAGATAGACAGACAGGTAGGACATTGTGCTTGGCTGGTAAGGAGTGAAGATGACTCAGTTGACTGAAGCCTGGTCTCCTGTCATCCTCCCTATGACCTTGCACAACTTCTCTAGTCTTGAGTTTCCTCACAGGTAAAGGGAAAGATTGAACTAAAACCCTAGCAGAGTCGCTTTCCTCCCAAAATGTATGAAAGAAGAAATTTGTGAAGAGTACAATTAAGACACTTATCAATATTTTCTATAAGGTTCACACAGGTCCTTGGCCAGAGCACCATCCAAAACTTAAGGTGTTCCTAAACAAGCTAGTCCCCAAATCACCTAGGAGAAAGTACCTAGAGAAATAATAAAAATAAAGTAAATCAGGTAAGTGCCATGGAAGCTTCTAGGAGAGCATCTGGCACACGGCAGGCTCTCATCTACCCAGACAAATGGACAGAACAGAGAGACCACAGAGAGGTGACAGGTAAAAAAAGCCATAATTGCTTTATGAGAAAAAAACAGGGTTATACCTGTGTTTTTTATAGTTGTTCAATTTAAATATGACTTGTAAAGTGAAATTCTGATACAGACTGGGCGATTAGTAACTGCAGCTCCTTGAGTAGCCACAGCTATTCAAGGCCAGGGGACAACACCCACTTCCAATGCCCAGAAGGGCTACATGCATTCTCCCCACTCTACTGTGCACCAGACATCCAGGTCCTTACCCTCTCCTGGTCTCCTCCTCACGTGTCCATTTTTCCTCTCTTTTTTTGCTTCTTCCTCCCTGGCTCATCCCCTAAGTGCTGGTGTCCCTGAAGTCCCACTGTTGGCCCTTTCATCTTCTCCCACTAGAGACTTATCTTCACAGCCACCTATGAAGTGATAATCCCAAATCTGTAACTTTGGCTCAGAAAACTTCTCCTGAGCCCCAAATCCACTCCCTAGTCTCACTTGCATATTCCCCAAATATACCGAATGTTAAGACGTTGAAAACAAATCTTTCTTCCCAAACAAGTCGTTCCTTCTCTTTTTATATACCTTGACTTAAAACAGAAGGTACAGTCGTCCCCAAACCTTCATGTTTCTGGCCCTCAGCCACCCATATACCTATTAACCCCCTTCAGTCCACTCTGTTCCCACTGCCAGAGCTATGTTTCTATAATACCCCTCTTCAGGGCTTTCCTGAGTAGAAACTGACTGTGGTTCCCCAATACCAGTGGTATGATGTGTAATTCCTGAGTGTGACCAACAGAGTCCTTTACAGTCTGACCTCTCCAGACTATTGCCCTGCCCTTTACCCAGTCCTACAATTGGCCATGCTGGGCCTGCTCTCTGCCCCTAAAATCACCAGGCTCCTTCCTGTCCTAAGGAATGACCCACCCAAGTCTAGGCCTGAGGCCCCTTTCATTCCTTCCCTGCCTGCTAGTTCCTGTGCATCTGGGGAAGTCCTTCTTAAACTCATGAGCTCTCCTCTGCCAGACCCGCTACACCCTACCAGCTGTCCACACCACCTGACACACAGCCTTCTCACGCTGTCACAAGCCACTGGTTTCTCCCACCCACGCAGTGATTCTCAGACTCTGCGTGGATCAAAACCATCTGGGGAGTTTATTTAAAACTAAGGTTCCAAGTTCTCTCACAGGTTGTATGTGACCTGCTGGGGCTGGAATGGGTTATAATACATTTCTTCACATATCCAAAGGCCTTTCACGTGGACAGTTACATAGGACTATAGTTCCTAGCTCTCATGACCGGAACTAGGATCACTGAGGGAAAGATATGGCTTCTACTCATTGACAGGAAATAAATTTAAATAATTGAGAATCCTGCAAAATTGAAGTTGACTGCTTTATGTAGCAGTAGGTTCTCCATCACTGTAGCTGTTTGGAGAAAGGCTGAAAGACCATGTGTCAAGGATACTGAAGAAGAATTCATCCATCAGATAGGACTGCCTCAGATAGCCAAGAAATGTCCTCCACTTCTGAATGATGTTATAAAAACAGTAATTGTGTATGGCTTAACCCCTGTTGAATCTCACTTAGAGATCTGTTGTCAACAGTGACCTCAAGGACACACCCCAAAAGGACAAAGAGGGTCTCTCAGATACCTACCATAAAGATGGGTTATGACCCAGATTCCCGAAGAAGACATTTACAGACAAGAGGTTCAGGAGTTAAGGCTAGTATCCATCAATTTTGTCTTAAAAACGGGATTTGAATCTCAAGTATTTTTGCTACTTGAAGCAAGGAGCTATGAAGGTGTTTGTTCATTCTTTCTTTCTTCCTTTCTTTCTTCCAGAAGGTATTAAACGAAAAACAGAAGTCAAATGTTAAAAATCAAACAACACTCATATTTATTCTGGAGAATTTTTTTCTGACATTGAAGTTTACAACATCAAATAAATTTATTACAGACCTTCATGTCTAAGAGCTTATATTATAAAATGGCCAATCCAAGGATAAGGAAATACTGATCTTCAAAAATCAAATATTTAATATTAGCTGAACAACCAACAGCTGATTTTTCCACAGAAGGACCTGTGAATCATTCTATTAACTGTCCTTAGGGAGACAATGCAAAAAAGAAACTATGCTGTGGATTATTCTCTCCTTTCATTTAAAAGCAATCAGGGTCTCTTGCAGAATACTCATTAACTTTGAGATAAACACTCAATTTACTGGGAGTTCAGGACTTATAGGAACAGATATTTACTTTGAATTTTAAATAATCAGTATATCCTTATGGTCAAAAAAATAATAAAACCCAGCCAAGGAAACTTTGTTACTTGAGACAGGCAGCCCTTTGAATGAAATGACTTCAGTCTAATGGGTTTTTACAGGAAGTATATTTCAGAACCAAATCAATTTATTCTTATGACATTTCCCCATGTCTAGATACAAACTAGATAGTATCAGAAAAGGAAACTGTCCATGGAGAGTATTCATAGGCACAGGCTGTCTTCTAAGCGACACTGTTGAATTCCTCTTATGAGCAAAAAGAAAGAAAGAAGAAAAAAAAAGGTGGAGAAGGTTTTAAAGAACTTCACCACTCTCTACAGAGTAGTACAAATATTGAAAAGTTTTATTTCTGTAACGGTGACCACAGAATTAAAAGCAGCCTGACTTTGTGCTAGAGTTATCTGCCTTGTTTCCCACAGTCCAGCTTCCATTCTGTGGCATTAATGAAGACATGAGAGGGAAACAAAGTTTTCTGTGGACCTAGGAGAAGACAGCACCCGATTTAGTAAAGACACCTTTCTGTTTTCATAACTCTTGTAGAGTCAGCACTCGAGGTGAAGAGCAAAAGACAGCTGTTAGAGCAGCAAAGGGACTGCTATGCAGGAGACCCTTCCAAGGTCAGACACCTGTCTTCCGGGGGAAGAACCCACAAAAAATTACTGAAGAGTTTCCTCAGTGACTCCTAGCTACATCCACCTTTCCCTTCCTATGTGCTTCACACCCACCGTCTGCATGACATCATGAGCAGCTTTTCTTTTTTTTAACAGTGAGTAGCTTATTTTTTCACAAGACTATTAGAATTAAACACTTACACGGTACAGAAGAAATTTTAAAATACAATTGAAATATGGTAAATCAACAAACACAAAACTAGAGCCCAAGATGGTATCACTCATGTTATATTCTGTTCTTGTATGAGACTTTGATATTTTGGGGGCCTCACTGACCAGAAAGAGAATTCCCCTCCCAGGTCTAGCTAATTCCTACAGACAGTGAACAACTTGTCTAGAAGCAAGCCTCTGATACACAAACCCACCAATCCAGAGACCGTACTCTGCACGAGCATTTTGGTCTTCTACACTTCGGCAAACAATATTCCCGGGCTCTAATCATCCCAGGGCCCAGAACTAGAGCATGAGGATGAGCAGCTTTTCTAATTACTTATATTGTACAATGTACAACCACATATGGTATCCTTCACTAACTGCTTTGAGGGTAGACCTTGTCTCCCCAGACGATAAACTGTGGATGGCCAAGGACACTGCCCCATGTCCCTTGCATCTACTCCCTCAGAGTATTTCACACACTTCAAACATAGCAGGCACCCTATCAACTACATGGTTTAATACCTGCCTCAGGGGCACCCGGATGGCTCAGTGGGTTAAGCCTCTGCCTTCGGCTCAGGTCCTAATCTCAGGGTCCTGGAATTGAGCCCAGCATCAGGCTCTCTGCTCAGTGGGGAGAGAGGAGGCTCTCTGCTTCCCCCCACTTTCTCTGCCTGCCTCTCTGCCTACTTGTGATCTCTGTCTGTCAAATAAATAAATAATCTTTAAAAAAAAATACCTGCCTCAGGGCTTCCTTCCTTCCTTCCTTTCCTTCTTCAGTGAGGAATTACTGAGAGACTCCTGCAAACATCATACTATTTTCAAAGCATCACTGTCTCTCGTTACGCAACAAAGAAAGAACAAAGTGCCTCCACTGAGGAGGATTTTTAAATTGACTTGTTATTTGTATAACACATGCCCCTACATGAAAAAAAAAGTCAAATAATACTTGCCATTAAAGAACATTTCTTTTAAAAAGCAATAACATTCATTGCGGGAAAGAATGGAAAAAACAGACAAGTAACATAAAAAATTAACACTTATAATCACATTACCAACACTAACCAATGTTAATATCCTGGTATATATCCTTCGGGTTAGTTAAATAGGCATATATATTTTTTTAACAAAAAAATAGTATCATACCAGAGACTATCATATAATGTTTTTTTCATTTAATATATGCTAAAACTCCTTCTATGTTAATTATTCTTCGGAACAGAATATTTATATGACCTCAGTATATCTGAAGATAATCTAATAAAATTTAGAATAAAACTCATCTTCACTCCTTGCTGATAAAAGGATGAGGTCTAAAAGAGAGCAAAGAACAGGCACAGTACGTGGAATTATTCAGAGACTTTTAAAACTGACAGGGATCACAAAAAGTAAAGTGTCAAACCATATTACAATTCCACCTAAAAGAGTACTCTAATGCTGTTAATCTGGCAATTAAAATGTTGCACATTTTTTAAAATGAGACTTAATTATAATTATAAAGACTTAAGGTAGCTATGAGACCCTAACCAATATTTGTTTTATTTTTATTACAGTACTACTCCTGACACTACATATTTTATTGTGGAAATGAGAACAACTATTATCATTGTCAGCTGTCAAAACACTTCCTAAAAGCCTAGGTCATAAGCCAACACTAACTCAAAGACAACATGATAGTTAAAAATGCCGAACTGTCCTCAGAGCTGACTCCTAGGCCCCTCTGACATAATGCATAACAGGTTTTGTTCTGTTTAGACAAAGCTCTTTTTAGTGTTAGAATAATTAAACCACACAGGCACACTTGAGAAATCTGCATTTTAATTTCTACTATCATTTTCCTTTGATGCAGTCAATCCTAAAGACTTTCATTAAAGGAAGCAACTGACAGCCTGCCTATCCACTCCCATTCTCCATTCTTCTTATTCTTAAGCCTTTCCGCCAGCTGACGTTTTTGTGATTAACCTGATAACTACAGAACACAGAAGTGGTTAGAAACATGATTAGTTTTTCCCAAAAGATGAGTCAGGCTCTCATATCTCAAGCAAAGAAAGGAAAAATTGTAGTTTTCCAATTAAGCTCTTTTCTGAAGGCATAGAAGGATTCAACAAGCTCATACTCAGTGACCCACAGACTTCTCATGTAATTTTCATAATGGAAGTCAGAAGGAACCTTCCTGCCCTTAACACAAATAAACACTAAATCTCCACTCAAGAATAATTTATGTTTATCATCTTTGCATTCCCTTTTCATTTCTATTAAATTGGTTTCCATACTGAAGCTGCTTTCTGTTACTTCCACCTTTTGACTTTCTACTTGTTTTATTCAGTTCATCTTCTAAGATGTGTTTCAATTTCTACTAAGGCCCAGCAGGAACACGTGGATGCATACCTTTAACAAGCAGATTGAGATCTGAAGGTCACCTGCGCTGTACCCCACCAGGGTGGTTTTTCATAATCACACGGCTAGAATAAGTTAGTTCTATGGTATTCCTAAATATCCCCTCCAAATCATAACTTGATCTCCTATGTGTCAGTTCCCCTTACGTACACACTTTATTGGTCTATTCCACAGGTTTATTTGGACTGCAAAAGACTCTGATGGATAAGGTCACTAGACTACTACACAGACACAAATACATGAAAATAAAATTGTGACTCACATGCAGAAAAACCAAGAAATGTTCCAGGACAAGGTGTGAGAATAACACAACTGATACTAGACAGTTCTACACACGCAACTAGCCTCAACAGAAATGTCAGTGTACGAGTCAAAGCAACTATGACAAATTCTAAAAACCACCTCTTTGCTCTTAACATCTCTGCTCACACTATATTCAAATACATGTTCTTGCCCCACCACCTCCTCTGGGGATAACAATCACAAGTTTTTCTCCCCTTATCCATTAAACCACCATATAGCCAAGATGTGCCAACTGCGTCAAAACCCATCGCTGACAGGAATCAGATCAGGCAAGCCTGGGTCTCCAATAACCCTCCTCTGATTGAGCAGGGGCAAAACTCTCACATGGGACAGCAGTGTGTAGCTGACATCATGCTAGGTGATGCCCTTAATGAGAAAAATGCAACTCATTATTTTTCTTCTATCAAACCCTGTCAGCATAGACTTTACTACGCTGCTAACACAGTGGCGGTAGCGATGACGTCATCCAGGCAACCCATGAAGTGACACGCACATGAACCAATGAAAGAACGAACCCATGTGGAGAGGTCCAGAAAGGTGATGTTCCAATCTCCTGGCAGATGAGGCAATTCCAGTCTGGCTCAGGGCCACGGTGATGCTGGCTGTCCTGAGGGGTTGTGCTTAGAGTCGCAGAACCATCCCCTGCCCCCAAAGTGAAATGCATGAAGAAGGGCTTAGAATTTAAGGAGAAAAGTATGCACTCTTCTTCAAATCCACTATCTCTCCCCTACTAGAACTTATCACTAGGAAGGTTGGCACGCTGTGTATACTAAAATGACAGAGGAATGGTAACTTACATTCAGAGGCATATTTTAGTTAACAACAAAAGGGAAGCCCTGAGGCCACATCAACAATCATCTTGATCAGCAATGAGCTCCTTTCAAGGGTTTACTTGGTACTCAAAACTGAAGCTTGTGCTACTACCTCCGCTCCTTCTCTCGGTAAGCCAATAATTGCAAAGTGCATTCAATATCCAAATATTTGGCGCAAATTCTTTTTTTCTCTTCTTCTTCCAAAAGGGAGTTTGTTTTTTGTTTGTTTGGTTGGTTGGTTGGTTTTTTGTTTGTTTAAGATTCTTTATTTATTTGGTTGAGAGGTGGAGCAGAGGGAGAGAGAAATCCTCAAGCCGACTCCCCACTGAGCGAAGAACTGGATGGGGTGCTCAGTCCCAATACCCTCAGACCATGACCTGAGCCAAAACAGAGCATTGCACCTTTAACCGACTGATCCATCCAGGCACCTCTGAAAAGCAATTCTTAATGCAAAATATGGTGGGGTTGTCCTATTCATTTCCCATCCATTTGCCACTTCCTCTTGGGGAAAAAGGGACCAGATTCAGTGGGGAGAAACGAAGGGAAAAGACGGGACCAAAAAATACCAGAAATTCTTGCGTGTTGCAGGAACAAACACTTTCATACCCCTCTTATTGCATTATGAAAAAGTAGCGCATGGCAATCTTTCTCTTTGTATTCAGTTTCACTCCTAAGAGGCCTAGTATGAGCAGTCCAACTGCCCTACTTCTTAGTGGCCTTTTTACCTTTTGAATAATGATACTAGAGAATCTTTTGAACTGAATTATCTTTATAAATAAATTTAAATGGCCTGTACACGTAAGGGCAGAAATTGGAAAATCCACATTATATTTACTTATGTTCTTTTCATAGCACTTCATGTCATTTTGTAGGTATGACATAGAAATTCCACGACTTAAAATTGCAGACAACTTTTGTCATACTTAGTTATTTTAGTACTGATATCTACAATGAAGGCCCAAGGTCTAACAAGATAAAACACATCATAGCATGGAGACCAAAACTACTATTTATCACTGATATATACTGATAACTCCCCTTGCTGGGTACACTGTAATGCTGTGTATCTCTTCACTTGTATTTATCTTGCTGTATCTCCAATTAAATTACAACCTTCCTGAGAGCAGAGAACACATTTTTCTGGGAAGAGAAGTTCTAAATGATATTTATTCTCAACCTGATCCTAAAACAAACCTGCTTCCAAAATGGCTCAGAGATGTGATTTTTTCCCTCCACTGATAACAAGAGAAATCAAGAAAGTGGAAAGCCTGGCACCTGGGGCGCTCAATGCGCTAAGCCTCTGCCTTCAGCTCAGGTCATGATCTCAGGGTCCTTGGATCGAGCCCCACATCCTACATCGGTCTCTCTGCTCAGCAGGGAGCTTGCATCCCCCTCTCTCTCTCTACCTGCCTCTCTGCCTACTTGTGATCTCTCTGTCAAATAAATAAATAAAACCTTTTTTTAAACTAATTAATTAATTAATTAATTAAAAAAGAAAGAAAGAAAGTGGAAAGGCCATTTAGGTAAGAAGAGCCTGGCTAGGATCTTGGCTGGGGACGGGGGCACACCTCATTTATCAGTCTAGAGAAACACCATTCTCCAAGACTCACTACTGTGTAAAGTTTAAGTCTTTTGATTCCATGGCTCACCCACAACTAACGTTCTCTATGCTCCATCAAAAACTACAAACGTATTAGTCTTATTGATTTCAAAGGCCAGCAACAGTCAGGACAAAAAAACCAACCAATTTCCAACTGTGCCTTAGCCATATGCCTGTTGGTTGAAAGGAAATCTCTGAAACACACAAGTCAATTTCAGTAACAGTGTCATCTGAGGGTGAAGAGGTTGGAGGAATCTGGACCCTCTGCAGTTGTCGTGGTTGGCTTGCACCAAGATGTGTTTAATGTAGCTGTCACCAGAAAATTTAATTCTTTCGGGATAATATTTCTGATGAAGTACCAACATTCCTATTATTCATCATTTATGTGATTACAATATCAAAGTCAACTGGCAGTGTCTCCTTATTAGGTGTCTACAAGAGAGAACTCCAGGAAAATTAAATTCTCAAAAATGAGTTCACAATCATGTTTATCTGCCATTAAAAAAAAAAAAAAATCCTTCCTTGCTATTATTACATAGTAAATAGAAAAGCAGAGTATTAGAGTTAGCAGGTAACCATATGACTCTCCTTATAAGCTGGCTTAAACAATTGTAAAGACAGGGAAGCTCGAGGCACCCAGCTGGCTCAATCAGTAGCGCATGCAGCTCTTGATCTCGGGGTTGAGAGTTCAAGGTCCACAATGGGTGCTGAGATTACTTAAAAATAAAATCTTAAAAAAAAAAAAAAAAAAAAGACAGGGATGCTCATTACATGACAAATCCATCCCACTGTTGGACAACTTCAACTGTCAGAGAAACCACCTCCCAACAATGGAGCAGAATTTTTCTTCCCTATACCTTGTATTCACAGGCTTTAGAATGATAATCTCAAGCAATGCTAAAACCCACCTTCCTTCACCAAAGAGCCACGCCATTTATCTGAAGGCCTGCATCTAACAAATATGGAATCTTCTCCATCCTTCGGTTTTTCATTTTACTTCTCATGTGACATGATGTCCAAAATTTTGAGGGTGTCATTGTCCATACGTTAGCATGAAACTGAACATAGATGTGGCCTGACCAAGTGGGAAAATCACAGGCTCTGATTAGACACTAGGCTTCTATGAATGCAGCATGAAAATTTGATGGTGGGGTTTTGTTTGTTTCTAGTTGCTTCATATTCTTAATATACATCATAATTTCCAGTTTTGCTGTGTTCTATTTTACTACTAATGTTTTCTCCATCTAATCCCATCCTTAAATTGTTAACTCAGTTTCTGAGCCAAAATACAATGCAAACTTGCATTTTTCATCCATGTCAAATTGCATCATATTGGTGTTAATTTTTCTGGCCTATCTATGTCATTATGAATTATGACCTTTTATAATATATTTATTGGTTCCACATGGAAATATAAACTATCTGTCTCAGTCTATTGAGGCAGCTATTATAAAAATACCATAAATGGGGTCATGTATACACATTTATTTCTCTTAGTTTTGGAGGCTTGAGAAGTCCAAGATCATTGTGCTGGCAGATTCAGTATGTGGGGTCTCATGAGAGCACACTTCCTCAAAAATAAACATGTTCCCACTGTAACCCCACATAGTAGAATGGGTGAGCTAATTCTCTGGTATCACCTTTTTAAGGGCAATAATTCCATTCAGAAGGGCTTGGCACTCATACTTAATCACCTCCTAATCACCTCCCTAGGGTCTCACTTTGTAACGCTATCACCTTAGAGGCTGGGATTTCAACATATGAATTTCAGGGGGACATAAACATTCAGACCTTAGCATCATTTTTCAAAACTTCAATTATTGAAAAATTCTAATGGGGGCAGAGTTAGAATATCCGTTCTTCTGTAATAAACTTTACAGTAATCATAATTGGTGGTTGCAGTGTTAGTATTTTTCTTCTAGCTCTCCTGTACATGTAAAATGAGATAAATCAAAGGAGTAAGCATGAGATATACTAATGCCATCATTCCTCATCTCCATGAGAACCAGGATTCTCAGTGCAGAAGGAAGGAAATAATGTAATCCAGAAAAGGTTAAATAAAAGCCCAGTAATCCTGAAGTCCTAAATTTGAATAGAATATATTAAGATAAGCTCACAAGACCTTTTTTATCTTGTACTATGTATATATACCCAGCCTTATTCACCGAAAAGTTCTAAAAACAATAATCTAATATTTGTGAGCATCCCTAGTACTTACATGACATTCCTAAAATTCAACTTCCTGTTTAAAGAAGGCAGGGCTTTTTTGAAAAAACAGCTGATTCCAGGTCTTGTGCAGAAAATGTACAAGATGGGGACACTTGGGGGGCTCAGTTGGTTAGCGTCTGCCTTCGGGGCAGGTCATGATCCCAGGGTCCTGGGATCAAGCCCCGCACTGAGCTCCCTGATAGCAGGGAGCCTGTTTCTCCCTCTCCTTCTGCCAATAGCTTCCTCTACTTGTGTGCACTCATGCGCTCGCTCTCTCTCTCTCTCGCTCTCTCTCCGTCAAATAAATGAATAAAATCTTTTAAAAAAATGTACAAGATGAACATGGAATATCTTGTCATATCAGATAGCAAGAAAATCATCAAAGACTACTATGGTCATGTCAAAGAACTAAGCAAAAAACTGGAAGAGATTCTCATTGGTCAAAGATGGGACCATTTTAACTTTAGTAATAATAATTGTAATGGACTGAACCCCATCTGTTTAAACCCATAAATGTAGGGCACCTGGGTGGCACAGTTGATTGAGTACCCGATATCGTGTTTGGCTCAGATTGTGATCTCATGGTTGTGAGATGGAGCCCGAAAAGGCTCCATGCTCTGCTCAGAGTCTGCTTAAGACTCTGCTTCCTCTCCTTCTGCTACCCCATGATCTCTCACTCTCTCTTTCTCTAAAATAAATAAATCTCAAAAAAATATATCTATAAATTCATAATTATATTTTAAAAACTAATCCGTCATCTTTTGAGGATGACAGGGAAACTTGGTGACTAAAAGAAACATCCAGTATTTAAATGAATTATACCACTAGGTAACCAAATGGTAGATAGGGGGAGGCATCTCCTTACAAAAATGTTCCATCTAACAATAACAACAACAAAAAATGTAATTACAACATGACTAGTTTATAGCCTCCAATAAACTAATGGAGCTAGGAACATAATATTAAAAAAAGGGGTGGCAAGCAGACATTTTATGCCTCCTGATGAAAGAACACAAATTTTCTTCTAGACCGAATTCTGAATCTTCTGGATACAGCTACCAATTTACAGGAATTATAAAGGACAGAGAAACATGCTGAATTGCACTATGACTATGCAAGTACCAAAATCCAAAGTGAAGGAAACTATAGGTCATAGGTCCTAGGTCTTTAACAAATAAATATTAAGGAAAACAAAGGGATAAAGGGAGAAACTTTATATTTAAAAAAAAAACAAACTTACAAGACTTATCAAGTTCTTTCTAAACATAGGGAAACATCAAATTATAGATTAAACTTAGATGATAAAATCATAAAGAAATGCCAATAAGTCATTATTATAAAGACAAGATAGTGCTTACTTTTGGAAGGAAGAAGGAAGAAATAAGATGAGATGGGAAAGGAGTGCATATAGGAGCTTCTTGGGTGGGTGGCAAAGTTCTATTCTTGATATTAGTGGTAGCTACAGGCATTTTCATCATAGAATAATTTACTGAACTATAAATTTTATGTTTCTGTTATCTATATTTTATCTTACAGTAAATTAGAAGTTAGAAGAGAAATTATTTTTAATTTTAAACAAAATGCCTGTCTTACTTTTTTCTTCCTTCCATACCCCTCGTCCTTTCCGCTTGACTTAGGATAAGACAGATAGTAAGAGTGGATAATTAGAGGGTTTTTTCCCTTCGCTTAAATATGGTAAACTACCTTGAAACAATGCATTCACATCATCTGAGTCCATTGCATACTTGGTTTATTGGCACTACAGCCTTCCTGAGCAGCTATGGGTGCTGGCTCCCAACAGCTTACAGACACCCCTTCTAAAGAAATTCTCCTTGGCTGAATGGGAGCCACCACCCTCAGAGGTTATGCTTGGTGGCCCACCCCATGCTTCAGCACCTCCAGCCTTCAGGCAGCCAGTAGCCAAAAAGTGACTGATAATGAGTACAAATAGTCCTACCACCTTCCCTCGAAGTTAGACCAATTCATGCTGGGGAGTTCCTAGAGGATGATGCTAAAGTAGGACTCTGGCTGAGACCACTTACCTGCTCAGCTCTTCCCCCTACTGCCCAATCCTGTTCTCTTTAACCCCCTATTCCTGAGAATATGTCCTCAATAAATCACTTCCAACTGTATTGTTGCCTTGGGCTTTGCTTCTAGAAAACCAACTAAAGGGGTACCTGGGCAGCCCAATCAGTTAAGCATCTGACTTCGGCACAAATCATGCATGATCTCAGGGTCCTGGGAGCCCTGCATTGGGCTCCCCGCTCAGCAGGCTTTCTGCTTACCCCTCTACCTCTCCCTCTGCCTCTCCCCAGACTCATGCTCTCTCTCTCAAATAAATAAAAGCTAGAAAGAAAGAAAGAAAACCAACTTAAGACTTGAAAAGGAAAAGTCACTTTTGCAGTAATGAAAGTGACTTCAGTATAAGAGAAGTGAATTACTGATAGGTATGAGAGGTCTCCATAAATCATCATGAATAAACATTTTGTCATTCTAAAAACACTAAATGCCACCAGCATGTCCCAACATCTTTCATTACTTAAGTGGATAAGCCACTAACTCCATCATAAGACTCCCTAATAACTGATTTCTAATATCAACTTCACAAGAAAGACAGAAAGCAAAAGGTCCTAATTTCTCTTGCTAGTTGATTACCAGAGCCTTCTATTAAACAGCATCTCAAGAATCATCCAGGTTATCCAAATGGAAAGATCAAGTTGACTTTTCACTGGATCTCCAGATTCATCAAATCTCCAAGTCTTCCTAAGGTTTAAGCACTGTCTGGAGTGTCCAATTTTAGATGAAAAGAATTGGTAATGGCTGATTAAATGAAACAAACAAAGTTTTGACAACAAAGACTAACTGGAGAAACAGCCAGAGCCTCTGAAGTTGCCCTTTGACATTGTGCCAAACATTCTTTGACACAGTGTGACAGTATGTCAACTTTAATCAACACATTGAACATATGCATTTATTATCAATGTATCAAAAAGGCATGGAAGTGAGGTAGAAACAAGCACCTCTTTCCATTCACTTCCCTTTCAGGGGTCTAATTAACACTTGGTGTTGACAATGGGTTCCAGAGAAGAACCTCCACAAAGGTGACACTGAGATGGCCTCTGGGCACAAGGTTCACCCTAAACTCCTAAAGGACTCAAGAAAGGCCTATGGCACATCTATCATTACCTAACAACATGCACCCCTACCTTTCAATCAGTATTGGGAGGCAAACTGTACACTATGGAAGAGCAGCAAATCCTGTGCAAAATTATTTTGGAGTATATTTTACAAGAAAGTTTGCTTTACATCCATTAATACATTCTAGGTTCATAACACCAGATGAATAATCTAAATCACACACTGAAGGCTCAGATGGTCGTTTACCTATTCTCCTTCTTTCCAGAAGAATAGTACCTAAGTCATCACAGGACAAGCTATATTGGCACTTTGATTTAACAGGCTATAAATCAGTTCAGACTGCCTCTAATTCTCTACGTCTTTCCATCACACAAATAAATACAGTTTCTAAATCACAGTACCCAATGTGAAAATTAAAGAGTGTTAACCCAATAGCAGTGGGAAAAGATTTCCATTTTATGACAACACCATGTTGACTGCCAAAATCAGACAAAAATTCATACCAGTACTAAGAGCAAATTCCCTTTTTGTGAATAAAAAAGAAGTTGTTTTGCATTTATATCAGCACAATGAAAACTTCAATATAAGAAATTTTAGTGTAAAAAATTGACAATTTCAATTGCATTTTTAAAAACAGTTGAATAACTTAAACTCTAAATATTTTTAGTCATCTGAGCTAAATCACTGATATATTAACTGGGCAGACATCTGGAGAAGTGATGTCAGCAACACAGCAGACTAAGAGACTCTAAGCCCTCATTCACCTGCAGGGGGAAAAAAAACACACACACATAGCTTCAGACCACCTACATTAATTTCATAGGAGTTGTAGAAAACAAAAGTCTACAGCAACCAAGCAAAGGACCAGACAAGAAGCTACATTCAAAATAATGGGAAATTTCCTCACACTTTTATTTACCCATGTCCCAATCCCTTCCCAGCTTGATGTGGCCTTTATCTGGAAGGGGTGGCAGCCCAGTTCCCAATTTCTTCTCTTGAAACAGAGGGAACAGAGCAGACCTATTTTACAAAATTTTAACCTTTCTGGGGACTGGTTTTTGTGTCATAAAGGATTGGTTTTTGTGTCACCTAACTCAGAGCTCAGACAACAAAAAGGCAACACAGCTTCGATCTAAGGCTAGAAAAATTCCTAGGAAAGAGAAAGCTGCAATAAAACCTGGAGGGAGACTACAGGACACACAGATGCGTGTGGGAAGAGATTTACAGAAGCATACAATAGAAAATGAAAGGCCAAGAGAAAAAATCGAAGTGAGAATCATAGGGAATTAAGACACTGAAAAGCAGCCACATATACAGGAAAATCAAAAAAGCAAACACACAGGCTGAAGCAAGACACATATCCAGAAAAGGCCACCTTACTTCTCCAGATGTTTGTCCAGTTAATACATCAGTGAATTGAAAAATTCCCTAGAGAGGTTTAATAGCAAACTTCAACAGGTTGAAGAAAGAATCAGATAACCTGAACACAGGTCATTTGAAATTATCAAGTCTGAGAAGGAGAAAAAATTGAAGAAAAGTGAACAGAGCCTAAAGAACTTATATGTCACTAACAAGTGGACCAAAATATGCATTACGTGAGTCCCAGAGGGTAATAAAAGGATGGATAGATATTATTTGAAGAAATAATAGACAAAAATTTCCCAAATTTGAGGAAAAAATAAAAGCACAGATCTACAACTCCAAGTAGGCAACAAACTCCACAAATAGGATAAACACAAAAACACTCACACCAAGACACAATATCATCAAACCATTGAAAATCAGAGAAAGAATCATGAAAGCAGCAAGAAGAAAGCAACCTATGACATAAAACAGATACTCAATAGGATTACCAGGGGATTTCTTGGTAGAAACCTAGCAAGCCAGAACACAGTGCAATGATAAATTTAAAATGATGAAAGGGGAAAAAAATGCATCAACTAAAAATTCTGTATTTGGCAAACTGCCTTATTTTAAAATGAGAGGGAGGGTCACCTGGGAGGCTCAGTCAGTTAACATCTGACTCTTGATTTTGGCTCAGGTCATGATCTCAGTCAGGGTCCTAAGATCGAGGTCCGTGTTGGGCTCTGGCTTAGTGCAGAGTCTGCTTGAGATTCTCTCTCCCTCCCTCTCCTTCTACCCCTCCCCTCATGTTTGCGCACTCTCTCTCTCAATCTCTCTCAAATGGATAAATAAATCTTAAAAACAAAAAAAAGAATTGAAGAGAGAAATTAGATAGGTCTACAATAATAGGAGATTTCCCTACCCCAACTTCAATAATGGATACAAAGAAGACCAATAAGGAAACAGATGACTCAAAACTACAACCAACTATACCATAGCAGACATATACAAAATACTCCATACAATAATATCAGAATAAACTTTTTACAAGTGCACATGGAATATTCTTCATGACAGATATTTGATAGAATCACAAAACAAGTCAGTGAGTTTTGTTTTGTTTTTTTAAGATTTTATTTATTTATTTGACAGACAGAGATCACAAGTAGGCAGAGAGGCAGGCAGAGAGAGAGAGGAATGGAAGCAGGCTCCCCGCTAAGCAGAGAGCCCGATGTGGGTCTCGATCCCAGGACCCTGGGATCATGACCTGAGCCAAAGGCAGAGGCTTTAACCCACTGAGCCACCCAGGTGCCCCAAGTCAGTGAGTTTTTAAAGACTGAAATACAAAATATTTTTTCAACTACAATGGAAAAATAAACTAGAAATCAATCTCATAAGGAAAAGTCAAAGATTTGCAAACTTGAGAGACCTAAATAATATGCTATTGTTTGGGTCAAAGTAAAATATCATAAGAGAAACTACACACTATCTTGAGACAAATGAAAATAAAACATAACATACCAAAACATAAAATACAGCAAAGCAATGCCAAAGGGAAATTTATAGTTATACTGTGTATATTTAAAAACATCTAAATTCGTCAACCCAACCTTATATCTTAAGGAACAAAAAAATAAAATAAAATAAATTCAAAGCTAGAAGGACAAAAATAATAAAGGTAAGAGGTAAATGAAAAAGAGAATGGAAAAACATTAGAGAAAAATTTAAAAAACCAAGCAAGGATTTGTTGAAAAAAATCAAATTGTTACACCTTTCAATTGGACTACCCAAGAAAAAGAAGAAAAAATTCAAAATACCAAAACCAAAAGTAAATGTAGAAACATTACTACCAGTTTGACAGAAAGAAAAAGGATTATAAGAGAGGATTATATGCTACATTTGGGACACCTAGATGGCACCCAATTGGACACCAAATGGGCAAACTCCTAGAAATACATAACCCATAAAGACAGAATTACAAAAATGCAGGATATCTGAAAAGACCTATAAAAAGTAAGGCAATTGAGTCAGTAATCAAAAACCTCCATTAGAAAAAGCCCAGGACCAGATGTCTTCACTGATGAATTCTACCAAACATTTAAAGAATTAACACCAATCCCTCTCACATTCTTCCAAAATACTGAAGATAAGGGAACACTTCCTAACTAATTCTATGAGACCAATTTTACTAATACCAAAGCATACAAAAACACTCTAAGAAAACAATATCCCTTATAAACATTGACACAAAAACCCTCAATAAAATACCAGCAAACCAAATTCAACAGCATATTAAAAGGATTATACAGCATGATGAAGTAAGATTTATTCCTTGAATGCAAGGATTTTTTGCATTATCAATAAAAATTATATCAATGTAATACATTACATTAATAAAATGAAGGGGAAAAATCATGATCATCTCAATTGATAAAGAGAAAAAATGACAAAAGTCAACATTGTTCGTGATTAAAAATACTCAACAAACTAGGAACAGAAAGAAATACTGCAACATTACAGGGGTCCATTTATGAAAAACTCACAGCTAATAACATACTCAATGGTGAAAGACTGAAAGCTTTTCCTCTAATACCAGAAACAAGACAAAGATGCCTACCACCTCACTTCTATTCAATATAGACTGGAAATCCTAGCCAGAGCAATTTGGCAGGGGGAAAAAAAATACAGGGCATCCAAACTGAAAAAAAAGAAGTAAAATTATCTGTTCACAAAGGACATGTTCTTATACACAGCAAATCCTGAAGATTTCACACAAACAAAAAAAATTAAAAAATTAAAACCAATCACACTAATAAGTGAATATAGTTAAGTTGCAGGACACAAAAATCACGTAAAATTCAATTGCATATCTATATGCACATATCTACGTATACTAAGAATGAAAAATACAAAAAGGAAATTAACAAAACAATTCCACTTACAATAGCAACTAAAAGAATAAATAAAATACTTAGAAATAAACTTAAGTAAATAAAAGATCTGTACACTGAAAACTAAAAAATATTGCTGAAATTAAAGAAGATATCAATAAATGGAAAGACATCTCATGTTCATAAATTAGAGGACAATTGTCAATACTATCCAGTCACTCTTTACATTCAAAGCAATCCCTATCAAAATCTCAATTGTGGGACACCTGGGTGGCTCAGTCGATTAAGCATCTACCTTCAGCTCAGGTCACAATCCTGCAGGCCTGGGTCCAGCCCCACATTGGGCTCCCTGCTCAGCGGGAAGTCTGCTTCTCCCTCTCCTTCTGCCCCTCCCCTTGCTTGTGCTCTCTCTGTCAAATAAAATCTTTAGAAAAAAAATCTCAATTGTGTCTTTTGTGGAAATAGCAAATCTATTCTAAAATTCATATAAAAATCAAAGGACCCCGAAGAGCCAAAAGAATCTTGGAAAGGAAGAACTGAGTTGGAGTTCTCAACTTCCTAATCACAAAACTTGCTACAAAGCTACAATAATTAAAACAATGCAGTACTGGCATAAAGACATATAGTCCAAGGGACAGAGATCCCAGACCATTCAATTGGTACAGGACTCAACTGGAAAAATGAAATAACCATACGCAAAAGATGAAGTTGGACCCTTACTTAACACCATGTGTAAAATTTAACTTAAAGTGCCTGCCTGGCTAAGTCAGAAGAGCACGTAACTCTTGATCTTGGGGTCATGAGCTCAAGCCTCACAGTGGAGGGTGGAGATTACTTAAATAGTTAACACTTAAAAATTTTTATAAAATAAATAAAAATCAAAAAATAAAATATAACTCAAAATGAATCAATCTAAACATAAGGAACTTAAAATATAAAACTCTTAGAAGAAAACAAAGAAAAGTTTTACATGACATTAGATTTGGTAACGATTTAGATAACACGCCAAAAATTCAGTCGACAAAAGAATAAATAGATAAATTGGATTCATCAAAATTAAAAACTTACACACCAAAGAAAATTTAAATCAAAAGACTGAAGAGAAAATTCACAGAATTGGAACAACATTTCAAATAATGTTTCTGATAAGGTTGATGTCCGAAATATAAATACCCACAACCCAAAGACAAACAAAAGCAAGCAAACTGATTAAAATACAGGCAAAGGACTTGAACAGATGTTTCTCCAAAGATACACAAATGGCTGATAAGCACATGAAAAGATGTTCAACATCATAATGCATTAGGAAAATGCAAATCAAAACACAATGAGACACCACTTCACACCCAAGAGACTGGTTATTATCAAGAGAAAAGAAAAAATAAATAAAACAAAATAACAAGTATTGATAAGGACATGGAGAAACAAACCCTTGTACATTGTTGGTTGGAATGAATAATGATACAGCTGCTGTGGAAAACACTACTGAGGTTCCTCAAAATATGAAACAGAGAATTACAATATGGTCAAGAAATTCAACTTCTGGGTACATAACCCAGAAGCACTGAAAGCAGAATTTGAATAGGTAATGTGTATACCAATGTTCCCAGCAGCATTATTCATAGTAACCAAAATAAAACACAGCAAATGTCTTTTAAAAGATGAACAGATAAAATGTGGTATATACACACAATTGACTATTACTCAGCCTTGAAAAGGAAGGAAGTTCTGACATTCTGACAACATGGATGAACCTGGAAGACAATATGCTAAA